>NC_142612.1:28134422-30634422 GCF_059453375.1 Lepisosteus platostomus
TTGTAAAAGTAACCAGGGTATTGACATAACCAACATGGATGGGTAGCTAGTTTCATAATCCCACAACATTTTTGTTTACAACTTTTACAACTTTGTGTACAACATGTTCATTGTTTCTGAAGAAGTCCACTGCTTTGCTTTGTAAATGCTTTTGAGGTTTTTGAATATATGAATACATTTTGTATCAAGTCTCCTTGTAATCTTAATTTTCAAATCCTGTAGCAAATAAGGCTATGGCTAGGCCTTTAACTAATATGTTCTAGTTTGAGATATTAACTTTTGTCTTCCTTGGAAATAAATCTAGG
This sequence comes from Lepisosteus platostomus, assembly GCF_059453375.1. NCBI lineage: Eukaryota > Metazoa > Chordata > Actinopteri > Semionotiformes > Lepisosteidae > Lepisosteus > Lepisosteus platostomus. Next base: position 28,134,728 of record NC_142612.1, read on the forward strand.
AACTGATCAATTCTCCTTAGAAGTGTTTCTGACGTTAGATTTAGGAAAGTGTGATGCCATGTCACCATAAATTGGGTCTATCCTGACACCCACCAGTCTAATCTGACAGCTCTCAGTCTACAGTTCCCAGAGTGATGGACATCTGGACTGACAACCTGACTGGATATGACTTGTAATAGGTCTACTGACAAGGCCAGAATGATCCACCTACAGTATAAGGAATGTTCCATGTGGGTTTGCCACTACACGATCGCCATCCATGGCACTGCAATGTAAAAGTTATTGCTCTGGACTGTGTTCAGATCTCCGAGCCATCTTAACAACAAATTACTGCATTCATATGAATGCAACCACAGATGTTGGCACCAAACTACTACAGTAAGTCAAAAGAAATTTAGCTGAATGAACTAGCGAGGAGAGTAAATAAAGTACATAAAACAGATACAGTGGTGCTAGAATGTTTGTGATTTTCTAAATCTCTGCATACATTTGACCTAAAATGTGATCAGATCTTCATCTAAGTCATAAAAATAGATAAAGAGAACCCAATTAAACAATTAAACAAATAACACACAAAATGATATACTTTTTCATTCATTTATTGATCAAAAGGATCCAACATTAAATGTCTTAGTCGGAAAAAGTATGTGAACCTATGCTTTTAGTAACTGGTGTGACCCCCTTGAGCAGCAATGACCAAATGTTTACGGTAACTGTTGATCAGTCCCGCACATCGGCTCATTTTAACACTTGAGTAAAATATTATTCCAAATGAGTATGTGTTTAATAATGTGTTAATTCATGGCAGTAATTGAATGTTTACTTGTTTTCTTTGAGTATTTTTGAATATTAATGTTTATGCTTTGAGATCGATTTTACAAGGTTGACTAAGAATTACCCAAATATGAGACAGTTTACTTTACCATGCATTATTTGGCTTTTGTAATCACTATGCAATTAGTCAGTTGTTTGTTGTTTGACAGTCAGATTGATATTTACTCATATTCATATTACTGTACTGACCAAATGTTAATATTATATTCATAAAATTGGATATTTGGATAAGGTATGTATATATCACTAAGTTTTGATTGACTCCTAGAAACCATAAAAATATTCTGTGAATTTACTGATCAAATTTGTAACTGTCTATATCATAACAAAACATCAAATCACTTCCATCTCCTCTGCACCCTACGCTTGTAGATAGGCACTGGGTTACTGCAAATCTTACCAGGAATAAGTATGTTTCTGATGATGGATGAAAGGATACATTTAATCCCAAATGATTAATTACCTTTCACAACTTGAGGACAATTGACCATCCCCAGGTTCACTGAAGCATCTGCTCAGTAGCCACTAGGGGAACATCAGGGACAGGTGAACCTTTGATATGGTTCATTTCTGCTCTATAATAGCATGCAGATTACCATTCTCAACACTTCTGGCACTATAAAACATATGATATGTTATGTGTGTTGTTTCCCTTGGTATAGAGTGCAGCTGCACTCTATTAAGCTACTTAAGCCTACAGTAGCTTGCTGTAGGCTTGAGTGTAAGGCGAGAAACTCCAGGCTAACTGTAGGCTCTCAGGCTTGGAAGCAAAAATTGCTTGAGGATAGGTGTACTATTGCATCTGCCATGTCCAGTTACTTATCCAGGTTAAAAGAGAGAGATCATGACAACCCAAGGCTTTTATTCTCAGGTATTAACCAGTTGCTAGCACCAAGCCTCACATGCCCATGTATTTGCTCCTCAAATGATTTTGCATTGATTCTTAGAGGTTATTAACTTACATCAAGCTTTTAATTTTAAGTCCTCAACACAGCTACTTTACTCCAAGATGTGCTTGCTGGTATTCACTTAATTAGCCCAGCCCAGGTTATCTTACAAAATTTTGATAAGTTTAGATTTGTTCATAAAATTAAACTTTCTACTTTCTACTTCACTGCCTTCTTAATTCATATTTGTGTCTTGCTGTCCACCAGTGACAAACTTAATCTACTCTATATCCTTGAACTCTTAAGAATTGCTTAAGAATTGCTACACCACTAATAGAAAAGATAAACCAAGTTAATAATAACTTAATTAATTAAAGGTCTATCTTAGATCTTTCTTTCTTAAATTTAACATTTTGTAGCTCAGCAATTAATTGACTGTCTCATGATAAGTTCAATAATTCTATTCAGTAATTCTTTATTCAATAATTCTATAGGCACAAGGAACTGAATACTTCTTATAAAGGTTGTTAATTATGTATTAATGGCTTTGAACTTACTACTCCTCTAGGGTATCACCCTATTCTAGCTCAGCAGGACCTCAGTGCTCTTTTCATAGCTCTTTTATGAACTATAATATTAAGAGAAAGCAAGGTGGGCTCAGGTGTATTTCTGGGTCATTCTTCCGCCTCTCCTAAACTTTACTTAAACATCATGGTCTTTGGGTATTTTTACATATACAGTGACAATACTTATTTACCTGATTTAGATTTACTTGCACACTAAGTGTGACATGGAGGTGGCTGTCTCCATTCTGACAAATTGCACTTTAGGTGCAACACATTTGTTGCATTTCATCACTTTTCAAATGCCCTTTCACCAGGTTCATTACACTTACTGTTAAGTAATCTAAGCATGGATATCAAAGCTGTTGAAACCATTTTGAATTAAAATGAAAGATTTAACTTATAAGTTAACATAGTTTGTCATTTAAGCTGCTAGGAATTTCACAAAAATGTCTTTGTTATAGCTACATCACTTAAATACAGTGCCCTCCAGAAGTATTGGCACTCTTGATAAAGATGAGCAAAAAAGGCTATGAAAACATGTCTTTATTGTTTATCAGCTTGATCTTACACTGAAAATATGAGAGAAATCTAACCTTTCAGTAAGGTAAAATTATTCAAAGAAAAAAAAATTCTTTAAAAAAAAACTTTTTTCTCAAAAACATATGTGTCACTATTAATGGCACCCCTAGAAATTCCTATGAACAAAATCTAATTGACATATATTCCCATTCATATTTTACCTTTTTTAAGCACACCTGAATCTTCAGAAACTCTTAGTGGTCATCCATGACTTCCTGTTTCATTGGGGAATAAATATGAGGTGACACGCAGACCAAACACCCTTAGTCATCCATCAACATGGTGAAGATCAGAGAATACACAAATGAAATGAGACAAAAGGTTGTTGACCTTCATAAATCAGGCAATGGCTTTAAAAAATAGCTTCACACCTGAAAATACCCATCTCCACTATTAGGGCAATAATTAAGAAGTTTCAAACAACTGGAGCGATGATGAACCTGCCTGGAAGAGGACACAAGTGTATTTTGCCCCAATGCATAGTGAGGAGAATGGTTCAAGAGGCAAAAATTTCTCCAAGGATCACAGTTGGACAATTGCAGGAGTTGGTTGCATCCTGGGATCACCAAGTCTCCAAAACTACAATTAGATGCCACCTCATGCAAACAAACTATGTGGAAGGCTTGCCAGAAGAAAGCCTCTGCTGTTGTCAAACCACAAACGTAAACACCTGGAGTTCAGTAAACATCACTGGAACTTTGATTGGAACCGGGTTCTATGGTCAGATGAGACAACAATAGAGCCTTTTGGCAACAAACGCCAGAGGAGGGTTTGGCATAAAAAGAGTCAAGGTCATGCAGAAAAAAACCTAATCCCCACTGTGAAGTATGGTGGTGGGTCTGTGATGTTGTGTGGCTGTTTTTCTTCCAAAGGCCCTGGGAATCTTGTTAGGGTACTGTACTGTACTGTACTGATCTTGTTATGAGATTTTAGATCAAAATCTGGATGCCTCTGCCAGTGAGTCGTGGTCGGGTCTTCCAGCAGGACAATGATCCAAAGCATACCTCCAGATCCACACAAAAATGGTTCACAGATCACAGAATCAGGCTTTTGCAGTGGCGATCCCATTGAAAACCCTGTGGGGTGAGCTGAAGAGGAGAGTCCACAAGCGAGGACCAAGGACCTTGAAGGATCTGGAGAGATTTTGTATAGAGGAATGGTCTCAGGTCTATTTATATGTGTTCTACCACCTCATCCAGCATTATAAAAGAAGACTCAGTGCTGTTATTTTGGCAAAGGGAGGGTACACAAAGTACTAAGTGCAGAGGTGCCAATAATTGTGACAAGTGTTTTTGAGAAAAATGTTTATTTTTTATAAGGATTTTTTTCTTTGAATATTTTTACCTCACTGAAAGATTAGATTTCTCTAATATTTTCAGTGTAAGATCAAGCTGATAAACAACAAAGACATTTCTTCATAGCCTTTTTTGTTCATCTTTACCAAGGGGACCAATAATTCTGGGGGGCACTGTACATCTTGTTCTGTAATGCCTGCTGTACAGAAATTGTTAACATTCTTTTGTTTGATCCAGACTTCACTGCTGCAATAATCTATTTGCTGGTGTGTCAAAGAGCACCCTATAAAGTGTATTTAGTATGCTCATTACCCAGCATTTTGGGGCTTGATTCGGGACTCATGATAAGACTTCAAACTGAGAAAGATAGAGACCTTTCCCAAAATCTATCAGTTTTAAATCTCACCTTAAAACTTACCTGTTTATGTGGATTTTTTACAGGTTTAATCTTGTATTTAGTAAGGTTGTTTTTTAATTTAAATAAACTTTTATGGGTTCATTTGTACTGTGTTTTGCATTTTTAAGAAGAATGTTTTATATTCTAAAGTCTATAATATATATCTTTAAATGTCAATACCTTTATATAGACTAATTTTCTGCACTTTTGTAATTTCAAATTCAGTTGGGTGCTGGTCTTGTGAAATGTTTAATGACTGCTGTTGTAGTCAATGCATATGTGAAAGATGCCATCCAGTATGTGGCATCCAGGGTTACAATACTCAGGTTTTAATGCTGAAACAAAATCTTTGTAATTTGGTAGGAGGCTAGTTTTTCTAATTAGAAAACTCAAATTACATACATTAATCTGGGAAAAAAGTTTTTAAATTGTAATTGTTCTAAGTTAGGAATTGTACATTTTGATTATAATGGAAATAAAATCTACAATCATATCTCTTTAATAACCAGTACAAGCCCATCATATTGACAGCTTTATAAACAGGGAAAACCATCTAGCAGCTTCATCTAAGACATGTTATACTCTATAGTTTAACATATATTGTATGTCTGTATGCAGCAATATTATACTTTCCTACTCAAAGGAAAACATCAGCATGCTTTGAGCTGTTTTGAATAAACAATTTTCTATTTCAACCAAAACTTAAATATGTCCTTGCTAATGATGTACATATTAAAAAACAAATTATACAGTATATATGAAAATGTTAGAGAAAATACAGTATGTTAAAATAATATTTAGGATCAATCATACTGTTCAGTTTTCTAAATCTGGTTATCCTGATATCATGGCAAAAGAGGATATACTCACATTAACTGCATGAACTCCAGTAAAATCTAGCAACCAGGTTTGAGGTCACACTAAACCTGGTGTAAAATAATTGTCATTCCTCTTAGTTAATCTGTAATATATTCTGTAACATTCTGGTCTGCCCAGATTCAACTTTTATATAAATCTTAACAGGTTTGTTTTAGCTTGAACTGGCAGATTAAGTTGCCCCATCTACAAAAGAGTTCTCACCTCCTTTTCCAATTGACCAGTGGCTCCTTGGAGAGTGAGCTAATATCAGAATGAAACATGAGGCAAAAGACACAAGTGAAGACTAAATGGATGTGCACTTAAATCCGAGAATAGGAAGCAGTTCTTTACCCACTGGGTTATGGGAGTATGAAACAAGCTCCCCACCCATGTTGTTTAAGTCAATACCCTGGCTTCTTTCAAGAAATGGCTGGATAATATCCTTGAATTAACTACTAATTATCAAATGGGCTGGATAGGTCGAATGGCCTCCCCTCCTTTTTAACCTTTCTTATATTCTTTTGAGCTAACTTGTCTTAACAAACCCTTTTGCTTTACCTATTTCCATAACTGGTGGGAAATTCCAATATGGTATACACGATTTGTATACACCAAGCTGACCAATGAGCACTGAGCTTTATCAGTGACTCACTCAACTAAAACTGTTTCAATCTGGTCTCACCTCTAGACTGTTCCCTGAACCCATAGGATTGAACTCATCACAAGACTAGACACCTTCCCCTGTGTTCTGTACCTATTTTCAGAGAAGCGTAATAAAAAACTAGATTAGATTATTTTATTACTGTACAACTGTATGAATGCCTGCTCTTCTTTTCTTTCTAGGATGTCCCTCTACTGGCTGAAACCAAAAGTCAGTTGTTCCTTTACACATCCATGAATGAAATTGCTTCTCACAGAAATGTCAGTTTTAAGACACTCCAGAAAATATATGTAGTGAAAAGTTCCCATTTGACTGTTCCAGTTAAAAAATTCATTTGAAAATAAGACCAACAGTCTGCCCTTTGACTGTTTTATATGGGACTGTTTTGTGTAAGACTCACAACAAGATCCTCAGCTTGATATGCAAGTGATCTCCAAAAATGTTCCATTAAGTGCAGAAGTCAGCACTTAATGTTTTAGAAATACACAAAATTCTTGGCTTGTGGTCAAGCAAAATAAAGCAGTTCTGTTTGAGTTGTTTCTTTTGTGACACAGCCGAAAAACACTCCAGGGAAACAAATTTCTGATGCTCTGGTTGTTTTCAACATTGGTGCAAAACCTATGTAATAGCTATCGATATTTGCCAGTCTGTATCAGTTGGCATTTTCTCCCCTCTTAGTTGCAGATTCTGGTTGTGTACCTACAAGATTAGTTGCAGATTTTGACATTTGCAAATGAGAGGAAACTGTGTGGGCTTAATTCCCCTTTCTATCCCCATGGTATAAATATTAGCCTTCTGCATGAATGCCTGCAATAGACTGTGCATGATGCATAAAGTCATGCTACAATAAACTGTCTGTATCTGTTTAATTTTGACCTTAGTTTCTTTTTCCTACAATCATTAGCTTAGCATTATCCTTTGATTAGGTTTATTCTATGAGCATAGGTTGTACTGTCGCTGGAAGCTGTAATCAAAATTTTGTAACATATTCGTAATACCTGAATTTAGTGTCAGAAAAAAATATATAAAAGTGTTAGACAAATAACTAAAATTAGTATTCAATATTACAAGCTACAATGGAAAAATCGGAGAGGAAACTTGTATTTTTAATGAAATGCAAGTAATTAAATTAGAAATAAAAAGGAATGGATTGAGGAATATGAGACATTGTGTAAAAAAGTGGATCTTGGAATAGGTTTAGTAGTTGATGTTTCCCCATAATTCATTAGTTCTTTGGATTCAGGATTCTTTTTTTATATTTCTGTTTCAGTATACTCTTTTTTTTACTGTGAAGGTTACAGTCCAGGAGATGATGGCACTGGGAATGTAATCAATCAATATTTTGTTGCTTTTTATGTGAGGTATTTTGTTTTTGCTAGAGAAAAGTCCAATCTACAGGCAAATAATAGATTTATGCACAGGCCTTTCAGAGTTGAAGAAAATAGATGGATAGACGAGTAGATAGGTACATATAAAATTGCTTGACTTATTCTTGTTGATGCCCACCTAGTCAGCTAATATATGGGTTTTTATGGTGCTTTTTTTAAATGTTATGGAGATCTTGAAATAAATACTTCTTGAAGCTGAGCCAAATAAGATTCTGACATACACTTAAATCTTGATTCGGTAATATGAGAGGCTCATTTGTCTTGTTCAGGACATCTGAAATGTGCTGGGATAATGTGTTTTACAGCACTAGCTGAATACCCAGGTGAAATTTTTCTAAAATGGGATAATAATTTGTCTACACAGCACTTAGCTTTTTGTTAAATGCGTGGTCAATGCTACTGGTTCTGAGGTTGATTTATATTTAAATTAAAACTCCTCCTGGAAGCAGGGCTGTTAAGAAAATCATCTGTTGTGATAATGAGCTTATTTCATTTTCATATGCCCAGTTCACCTCTTTATGCAATGATGAACAAGGTATTTTCTTATAGTTTCAGAGTCAATTAGGAAAGACATTCTTAATTCATAACCTAATGCTGCACAATGACTAAGGCACTTGATCAAAAAAGCATACTGATAATAAAGACCAAAGACTCTTTTAAATTTCTTTCTGAAATTCACTTCAGTAACCTGTGAAACATGCATTAAAATTACTATATTAACAACAAGTATTGCAGAAGATAATTTTAGAGCGATCACCAAAACACATACCCCTTTTCTTTTGCTTGAACAGACCATAGAGTTGATAGTATTCGACACATTCTTTTCTCCAAAATATTCTTTCTGCAAGGACCAGCATTTCATTCAGAAATTCATTCAGAATGTGCACACAGCTGTCTGAGTGGGATTATAAAAAACATTCAACCTGTTTTTTTCATCACTTCTGTAATGGCCAGATAACAACATTGGAAACATTAGAACCACAGATGTATTTCTGAATAACAAGGTATTAGTGAAGAGTGGAGTCCAAAGAATGAAATGTGTATCAGGTGGCTGTTTTGTAGTCTGTAAGTCTGTAAAGGGACATCAAATTAATTTTAACTAAACATATTTTGATCTAATTTAAAAAGTAGTTCAACTGTGATTAGTGTTTTATACATAGTTGGTGAGTAAAGAGTTTCATCCACTAGGGCACAAAACAAAATTATCTCAACTACATTCATTACTTGAAAGCACTTTTTAGACTTGGAGTATCTATTAGCGAATATGTTTTAGAGTGAGAGAAAAAACAAAAATGGCAGGGAATTGTCTGAAAATTCATTTTGAAACTTACAGTTCTTTGACTCGATAAGAATAATTTTCAAACCCTTTGCCCAGTTTTCACTTTTAACAGCATGGGTTAATAATGGGGTGTTGAAAGGCTTTAGCAATGCCTGAAGTGGAGGTTTGTCCTTGATACACAGTTTACATAATTCTATATGGCAGTGTTGGCATTATTATTAGCAGCATTATAAAACTCCCAATAGAGTGATTATGCCACTGTTGAGACACTAGAAAAGCTAATTGTAAACAGAACATCCCTGTAAGTTAACTCTATATAGCTATCACTCTGTAAGCCAAACAGAATTCTAGGATTAAACCTGGTCTTGTCCAACCCTTTGCTTCTATGTTATTTGTAATCCATCATGAGTCCCGGGGGTTTGGATCACAGAGGTCAAAGTGAACTGATTTTCATTATGAGCTCTTGACGTACCTTTTAACGTTTTACTCACCTTTCACAAACAATGTCATTTCATATTCTGCCAGGCACCCCAAAGATTATATTCTATTGTCTGGCCTTTGGCACAGTTTGAGTGTACAGTACGTGATCTAGAAAACATTTCTCTGAGTGTCAGAAGAAATGACCAGGACATGAATTATTTTTACAATATTGGAGGCTAACACAAGACAACACAAAATTCAGCCTAATTCCTGGAAATAAAAAGAAAAAAAAGTGACATTGTGACAACTACATTCATGGAAGCAGATAGTTTTCAATATTTCATATTCTCCAACGCATCCCTTTTGTAAGGTCTTATCCTTTTGACAGTCTGGACATAGCGACTTGCTGTTCTGGTATACTTTTTTTTAGTTTATGTTTTGTCCTAGTCCTTATGGAATGTCTCCTTTTCATTTATGACAGATGCTATGTTGCTGGTAGCAGAAAGGTTGGAGGGACCATTCAATATTGAGTCTGTCATGGAGCCAATTGATGTCAAGATTTCAGAAGCCATCATGAATATGCAGGACAACAGTGTACAAGTCTCATCAAAGGTACACACCATTCACAAGTTTATGTGAAACTTTGATTTTTATATTAAACTGGATTGCATTCCAGTGAGTACCTGCCTTAGTTTGCTTGTTTAATAGAGTGAACTGTTTATTTCTTCTTAACAGTTTAGAAATGTGGCATATTCACAATTACTGTAAATACAGAAATACATAATTAAATATTTTACCATATTAACACATCAGGTGAAGGCACAAAATTTAGCCATATACTAAACTGGAAAGCATGAATATTTGGTAAGCTAATTGGAATGTTGTTCATGTTTTTTAGCATTCAATTCAAATCAATCATGTAGGAATTCAGCTTAATTTTGATATATGACAGCACAATTACTTACTGTTTTTGACCTTCTGTTACACTTGAATGTTAATAACAACCTGAATTTTCCATTTCTGGTACTGTATGTACTGTAGTTGTGTAGATAAACGGGCACAGATTTATCATGGCTTTCTGAGATATAAATTGTACATGTTAACCTTGGAGTCTTAGTGGCATTTGGAGCAAATAGTCTTAGTGGCATTTAGTAGTATTTAATGTATGTTTTACTTATTATTTAAATAATCACATACCATATTATTACTTTATCTTTAATATTGTAGGTACAATACAGTAGGTACAGATGTTGAAGTGAAAATGTTACTTCTCATTCAAAACTCTTTTAATATTTGTGAGTGTAGAATGTGATTTCTTCTTAGTGGTGGCCTGTTTTTTAAGCACATGCTGCTTGTGTACTGAAAAAGAAGCAGTGAAGCACATAGCTATTTTTTAGAGTACAACAAGAGTACTTTTTGTTGTGCTTTGTATTTCAATTGAAATTGAATGTGTTGACAAGTACAGTACTAGATCTAAACATTCAGTGTCCTTTTCATCTGAAAACCCACACAGAGAGCTAGGGGTCAGTAGTTCCATAGTTGGTTTATTTCAGTTTAGTGCTTCTCATAAAATGACATTTTAATTTAACAAAAAAAAGGATTAAATGTAAAGCTTCTGAAGATTCTTGTGCATTTTCCCACATTATGATAAATTCATCATTCAGTAAATAATATCACCCAGCATATTTTTAAGCTCACACTATCCTCAAATATCATGGCTGACACATACCAAAGTACATACCAAAAAACTAAAATACTATAGAAACATACAGTAAACCAATTATTATTGAAAAACTAGGCAGTTTTTATGCGGTATTGTAACATTTGCATTTCTGGTATTTATTTTGGCCTGTTATTTTATATATTGGTATATTGGTATTTGTTTTGCAGTGCGATACCTCCCTTTAACACTCATTGCTTCTTGTCTAGATGGCAATTTAGCAAAGCTTACTCATTAAAAAATCCCCATTAAAAACATTATGAAATTATGTAATGCACCCTCAAAACTCCTGAGACAAGGTTTAGTCTAATCTGTATTTATTGCAGTGTCAGTAAAGTATATTGTATCAATTTCTATTGTTGTATTATCTGTGAATTTATATTGTTATATTATTAGTGTGCAAAATATGAGGTCAACAAAGTAAGATAACGTTTGTCATGTATTGCACAAATATCTGTATAGCACTCAATCATCATCAAGATAACAGACACTACCAAAGACAGGAGTCAAACCTTTTATTGTTCTGTTTTAGATACTATTTGGAAGAAAGTACATGCAGTCCGATCTGTAATCTCTTAAGGTTAGGCTCACTGTTTAAAATATAAACTCCAATAGCATCAACATCATCAATATCACTTAACAATTCCTCAGTTATGACTTGTGTATATATATATATTTTGTTTGCTCCACGTATACAAACTCTCAGTCCTCATTTATTTAAGATGGTATTTCTGAGCTATTGTGAAACAGCAATGTTTCATAAGGACAACTGTATTTCAGTTGAGGTTAGCAGTGTTTACACTTCAATCTTGATTGCCTTACTCAGAAGGTTTTGAACAATGGATATTGTGTTTGTGTATTTACATACAATAAATGTCCTTGGGGTATGAGGAAAGTGAATATGGAAATAAATGGTGTTCCTAATAATATACATGGCTTCACACTGCATTGTGTTCATTTTTGCTCATTTTATAGATTGCTTTTTTTCTCCTTTTATGTTTATTCATTGATTTATTAAATCATTAATGCTTTCTAGCTTTTGATTTCTCTACTCGTGTAATATACCTGTTCTGTACCAGAATCTTCTTAAACTTTTTCCTACTTTTCTGTACTGATTCCATCTATCCTATCCTATTCTATTTGATTAATCTACAGTATCCTGTCCTATTTCTCTAAAGTTGTGTTTTGATTTAAAAGTCAAGCTCGGTACACGCATTCCCTCTAATAAGTGTTCTTCCCAGAAGTGGTCTTTAGCTATGCATACCATTATGTCTCTGCTGTTAACAGTTTTATTGCTTTTTCTTAGTATACTGTATATGAGGAAAGTTGAAATCTCCCATAAAAACCCTTATTTTATACAGTATGTGTTCTTAAATGTATCATACAATTTTGAGTTATAATATGAAGACCAATACAGTGCATAAATACTGGTTTTGTACAGTATAGAATTGTGTACATACCAAAACAGAAATATCCCTGTCATTTTGAATATTTAGAATATATTATCTTTTTTGTTTCTTGTTCAAATGTTAGGTTTAGAGCAGATTTACAGCACTAGTGAGTGAATCATGCCATTTCAATCAACTGTACATAGCAAAAAAGAGCCAAACTATTTTCTGCACTTTTATCAAGATGCCACTGCACACAGAAATGTAATGACTGATCATAACCAACACACCAAAAATTCCATACAAAAGTAAAATACTGCCGGTATTTAATATATAAACTTTCGTATGCATTCACAATTTAATAAAATGTGTTTAATTGCATTTTACAGCCTTATAAAGTAATGTATTCCTTATTACTGTATTACAACACCGATTGCTGTATACTGGATTCTGTCAGAGAATCTTACAGTTTTCTATTCATTTATAATGTTTTATCATTGTTTATGTTTTGCTATTTAACTTTGTGTTCTGGAATCCCATTGTTTTCTATGTAAAAACTCAACTTCTGTTCTTCTTACTCAGAAGGCAGGTTCTTATTTCTGTGCTATCACACTGTTGAAAATATAATCTGTATTTAGAGTAAAATCAAAGGCTGCTGTGTCAGCGTCCGAGTCCAATAAGGCAATAAATATGCATGCTGAAAAAAATAAGATAAAAATCAATATTTTACGTCAAACACAACACAAAGTGCCTGCAAATGCAATGGAGGGAGTTATTTCCCCCCCTACTTTATGATTTAAGTATGACCAATGCATAGAAAAAGTCTTCCTTTGTCAGTAACATCTAATTTTCATTTTCTGTATATGCAGTTTAAAAAAGTCTTCATTACTCGAATTTCTTCAGTGGTGATGCCCGAATTTAATCTTTTTTTGTATATGCATGCACTTGCCAAGAACACTGTCCAAAGCCTACTAATATGAGAAATGCTGACATACACCAAAGTTGAAAAAAACTTAACTACAGTACATTGTTTGATTATTTTTTTCAGAAATATCATGGTCTTGGTAGAATTAGATAACTAGTTTTATAGCAGTGATATATGGTTAATTTAGGATGTATGTAATTTCATTTATTTTTTTATGTAATTGTAGGTTTTTCAAGGATGTGGGCAGCCCAAACCATCTGGTTTAGGCAGATCAACTCGTGGTGTCCCAGAGGTTTTCAATCCTCGTTTCAGGCCGTACAGTCCTGAAGAAAGGCCCACCACAGCTGCCGGAACGAGCCTTGACAGACTGGTAAGCACATGGGCATGACTGTCGGTGTGAGCCATCTGAAATAATCTTGTCTCAGTGTAAACATTATTAGTCTCCTGGATGTCTTGCCGTGCTTCGGTTGACAAGTAATCCCTCTTGATTAAAGCTTGTGATCTACAGACTTAACCTTCCAGAGCTGTTAAATTAATTCTTTGTACACATCTTCTGGTCACGCTTGGCTTTTGATTTCTGTGTGCTATCAGACTGTCAGTCCTTGATACCCTGAAAAGTAAGAACTCACATTTGAAGAATTCGTTTTTTTTTTTTGTGAGTGTTCCTACTTTTGAAAATGATATAAAATAGTGTAACACATTACCAAGCAATTTACACTACAGCTTATGAAACTCATTATTACATTGGGGTTTTTTTTTTGGTTTCACAGCTATTTAAGAAATAAAAAAAACAATAGTAATTTACATTACTGTGTCTCTTTTTAGGACTTATATCTGACATAAGGGAAGTACATGTTTTGTTTTCCTTTTACAATTTATAAAATGAGCTAAATAAATAAATTACCAGCTTCTTAACAGAGCTTAAAGAAGTAGGTTTACCCACAGTACTTTTTAAGCACTAAATATTTAATAGGCACTTCAGCTTTACAGAGCATTACTCTCTTTGGGTTGCATTACAAAACCAATGATTTCAAACAACTAACACGGGCAATTAAAGAACATGTAGTTGATGAAAATATGTACTGAGTACATAATATGCACTCTGATCCTACATATTTAGCTAAACAGGCAGAAATCTGTAGTGTAGTTTTCATTAAATGATCGACAAGTGGAGTATTGTACAATGACTAAAAGTGTGTTTTTCATTTCTTCAGTGAAACACTTTTTCTAGATGATTTAAGTAGAAATATATAATGTATATTATAACATATATCATGTTTTATCTATTATAACATATATAATGTAACAATTAATATTTCTAGAATTCTAGTTCCCACTGTTGCTGTAGTGCCAAACTAGAATGATATAAAATATAATTATTAATGTTAATATATATTTTTATTTGTATTATGAAAGAACACACATATACAGTATACAAATATATACAGTATACTGTATGTGTTTATAAAAGTATATCTATTTAAATATATACAATATTTACAGGTAATGGACATAAAATTGAAAACACCACTGTAAAGTCACTTGGCATGACATTGGTCCAACAAATACATACAGTATTTCCTGATACAAAATTTACCTGCATCTTGAATTATTTAGGAGAAATATGGCACAATACGTCCATATGAACAATAGTTACAGAATATCCTATAAATGTTCAATTGGGTTTAGATCTGGTGACTGAGAAGGCCATGAAATATGGATAACATCAGTGTCATGCTCATCAAACCACTGGGCAACCATACATTTTCATCCTGGAGGACTTTCCTCCCTGCAGGAAAAAAATGCTGCAACATAGGGTGAAAATGTTCACTCATCTGAGAAGCGATTAGCATTGACTAATGTCAGAAAAATGGGCTCTACTTCATTACGGAACCACCAGAACTCTGTTGGAACCAAGCACTCAAGAATGTAAAATTCTTTAGGTTGGATCTACAGTACATGTTTACTTGTCTGTCAAGAAACAATAATTCATAAAATCTTATTACATTTTTGCACTGTTCTGTTTGTGCTCTTTGTACCGATCTACTTGAAAATGTGAATTGTCATGCATGGTGAGCAATTTGTGCCCTGCAACTTGAATACTTTACTAGTTATCCTACTATAAGGGGTTCTCAAAGGCTAGTTGCATGCTAGTTTTAAATGTATGAATTCATTATTCAAATTAATTCAGGGATATCGCAATTCTTGGGTATCTGCTTCTACCAACACTTGTCTTTTGCTGTTGATGTCTATCCCTTCCTTGCTTACATCACCTTAGACACTGCTGCTCATCAAATATCTACAGTGTCTTGGTCACTGAAGCTCCTGCCAAATACCACAACAATAAACTCTCTTTCAAACTTACTGAGGTCTCCTATTGCAGCCATACTAGTCATAGGCAGCCAGGCCTGTACAACATATATGACATGAAGCATGTCAGGATGATACTTGCTTAATTAATGCACGATCCACACCTGTGTGGAAGACTATGTATTCAACATGCCCAGTGTCCTTCTTTTACTCAGGTGTTTCCATTTTTATGTCCACTACCTATATATAAATAATCAGTAAAGTACGATAAAGCCTTATTCTTACAATACTATAGCAATCAAAATTTATAGTAATATAAATACAGGTCTTGTAAAATGGTTCTGAGGTTACAGATCAACCTCAAACAAAACAAAATGAGATAGTATATACTGTAAGTCTCAAATGCTTTATTTTCTCATTAGGCTTCTGTGTCTCTGTTAAGGTAGAAAAATGTTTTTACTGTATTTCTTTTTCATTTGATTTTTTCATTTTCAATCATGAGTAACATTTCAAGCAATCTATTGCACAGGATTACAGTGCCTAAATTGTTTTAGGTCAAATATATTTTAGCCACTTCAGATATACAGTATATGCAATGTGTAAGCTGTTTAAAACAAATTCAGGTTTTTTTTCTTTATTCAGATGTTATCAGCAACTGTGATGTTAAATGCATTAATATGGTTTTTGATAGAAGAAGCCCTCTTTTCATTGCTTTATCTGAGGTATTACATAATCGTGTAAGTTGCCATTGCAATTACGAGAGAAACTGGTTATCTGAGCAGTATAATTTGTCAAATGCAATGACTGATATTCGATTTCTTTGTAATTGAAGAACTCTGTCTGTTACTCCAAAGATATGTTTTTCTTTTCCTTCTCCACTGTTCCTACTTTTTCAATGAAATCCTTCCTTTTTCTGTTTTATGCGGCTTTCCAGAGGAGTGTCTGGAAGACAATGCAACACAGCGTAAGCACACATGTTTTTACTCACTCAACCCATGCCATTTTCCTTTTGGTTGTCATAGCTTTCTTTTTACAGCATCTGCATCCAGTGTCTTTGGAATAGTCTTTTTGTGATGTATCAAGGTGAATTCCTTTGCGCGCTGAGTAAATCACAAACAACTGCACAGATGGTATTTGAAAGTGATATAGTGAGTGCAGAAGCCTTTTACTCCAGGGGTGTTTTCAGATGGTAATAACTTGGAAAAAATACAAAGATAAAGAGAGCTGTGATGTATTTTTTATTAGGCCACAATATTCATTGGTTGTGTTTTTTATTTTCATCTCTGTTTTTTTACATTTTCCAAATATATTATACTCTTAAGATTTAAGTGGACAACAATCAGATACAGTAAAAGAGCTACTGGAGATATGTGAGAGTTCATTAATAAAAAATGGGAATAAGGCCAGAGAGCTTAGTAACTTATTATAATAAGTGTTTATAAAATATTTACATTATGATTTACTTTATCTTTTCTCTACAAATGCAAAGAAATACCATTGATCCTGTAGGTTGTGCACTAGACTGTGTACCTTCATTTACGGGACTGCAATTATGTTTTTTTCACAGAATACTTTCTCTAAGTACTGTAAGCTTAATAATATACATATAATATAGTGATATAGAGAAGACCTTGTATTTATACGATATATCTGAAGTTATCCCTAAACATTCTGCCATTTTGTTGCATTCCAACTTCCAGTACGTTTTATTGGCATGTTGATTATGAATTTACAGGTTTCCTGTTCACTGAGAGAGGAAAAAAAACCTTTCATCCTCATAGTATTTTTGTCATAGAAAGATAATTATACAGTATTTGGTGTATCTGATTTCTGGAGCACACAGGCATTCCCTCCACACAATAGTAATAAAAAATAAGAGCAAAAATAAACTTAGATGTGGAATCTTGGAAAGTGCTAAGATCCTTATTGCAACAGCTCTTAAAAGTTTACAGAGATATTAAAGACTTACAGAGCGGTATCTTCTGGTTGTTCTGTCCAAGGTGATGGTACAGTATAGCTCATATACCCTTTACTCAATGCTGATTCTCAGAATTATTTAAAAAAGATGGAGGAACAAAAGAAAAAGAGTAGGAATGTAACCCATTAGTGTAAGTCCTTCATAGTCCAACAGCTGTATTATTTCCACATATGTCAAAAAAACTTTATGAACTAGGGACCACCTTCTCCTTTCCCTAAACCTACCTGAAACAAATTAAAGCAGGCTAATAAAGCTTAACAAAAACTTATACTCCATAAAATGTGTCTGGATAACCTGTAGACTTTGAATTTCTCTGATGCCCCTGGGTTTCAGTTGTTTCTATATCAAAGAAGACCCCATTGCTGAAGTTACAACTGTTTTGGCCCTCTTAATAAGCATAATGCCACATCTTCAATGGTCATAATAGCATGTTAGTAAAATTGATTGATATTATTTGAGTTATAGAGAGGCAGACTTCAGGAAGGACAGAAACAAAAACAAGGTTTCAAAGCTAACAAAATGACTGTGCTAGAAGACAAAAATTGTAGAGGATGATGCCATCAACTTTAGCTGGAAATCTCTTCTGCATCTTCAGATATCTGCTCATCTTAGTAAGTGTAAAAGACCACAGGATTTATGACTCCGATCTAAATAAGAACAAATCCTATACATTCATACTTCTCCGATGTACTGTATACATACAGTAAGAAACAATTCTCCAAGCATACAGAAAATCTTCAACCTGGCAGATACCTTTTGCTTTTGTTTTCCTGGTTATTCAGCTTTCACAGAATACAATCAAAAATCCTTTGCTCCCACATAGAAATTTGGAAAACCACATAGATTTCCACATTACTTGGCAATGAAAAATATCTACAATATACTGTTCATCTTACTTATCCTCCAGTAACAGTTAAAAAACAATTTGTGTCACACATACAAAGATCTCACCGTTGCATAAATGTTTCACCTCGTCTAGTCCATTATTTAAGGCACTAAACAATCTCCTACATCCCCCTTTTTTCCTTTCTTGTTGCTTTGTTTTTTTATATCTCAATCTGCAGGGAATCATATATCATATATGTGTAGCTCACAACACCATAATGGTATTATTACCAAGGGTTCAGCCTACTTTTGATCTATCCTTCTTTCCTATTCTTTTTTTTATTTTTGGGGACTAATAAGTTATGTATCCTGGAATAAACTATTGAACTAAAAGTTTCTTGTTCTGGCAATGAGTTCTGTGGTACAGTATGCTTGCACAATGCCATGCATCTCAGCAGTTTTTGTTGCCTAGTCAATTGTAATGTTATGTCCTGGAAAGCGCAAGTCTTGAATTAATCAATTAAGTGAACTGAATGTTTAGATGTACTGTATTACATTATTATAAAAGCCAGATTGCTTTTTATTAAAATACCTATCACAAATTTCCTGGTGCTCATAGATATACGAACAAACACTATATAAATATATTGCTCATTAATGTGCAATACATAAAACAAAAAGATTTGGTTTGAGAAATTAGTTGTTTTAAATGGTTGTATATAGTTTTTTTCTTATTAAAGAATGAAGTCTTCTTACAAAATATCTAACATTTTTTAAAGACAAAATTACATTTTTGAAACTAACCCTTAATCTCTATGATAAGAGATTAAGAGCTTTATTAGGGGCATCTTCAGTTGCTTTGATTTGATTAGAAATTAGAAATTGCAATTAAATAGTTGGAGGAAGAACTAAAATGTAACCTTCAAGACAATAAGGTTAAACATTAAAAATTGCTTTACAAATCAAATTAAAAACTCACCAGTATTAGAACTGAATTCCAAGAATATAATTAATTATATCTGTAAAGTTTCCTATGTGTTTTGCATATAGGAGGAAAGTAACCCATTTTATCCACCACTGAATTGTTATTTCAAACTGCTATGGGACTTTTAATGATCAAGTCAGGAACTCAGTTTATCATCTCATCCAAATGACAGTGTAGTGCCCCAGGTTACCATACAGGGACATTCAAAATTCTCTTTCACATAGAAGAGTATCACTGGTCTACCATGATTCTCTCATAATGTACACACATCAGTGACATTTGTGACTGCAATAGACAATGCCAATTTTAACATGTTAAAGGAAATCTACTAATTTCATTAAATTCCCAAGATGTTTTATGTATATCAGACTTCTCTCATCCCTTCACACCTTTTGAGATGCTGCCCTTTCTTTTCATTTAGCGGATGAATTCATTGTTTTCAAATGTTCTAGAAAGGGTTCTCGTCTCATCCCTGTAAAAGATTTTTCAGTCTTTGAATAAAACCTACTTCAGTCCCAGACACTTATATATGGGACAGAAAACTAGATAGTCTGGATGATAGTCCTATGGGGGCTCAGGTTTTCAGAAGTATGTTTTCTTTTTCAGAAAATGTCTTGACACCATCGGTACATTTTGAACAAGTTTATCTGTGCAACACCATACAGTCAGTTCTAGATGAGAATTGCTTCTGTTGCTTTCTGTCACAGGTGTGCTCAGGGTTTAAATATATTTTGGGAATGAAACTGTGATAGAGCACTTCTGACTGTGGCCATACAAATCAGTCTCATACTGCACCTACAAAATGACAATTCCCTGATTGCTGTCAACCTTCATGTGTGATGTCTTTTACCAGCTGGTCTTAATACAGCTAAAAATTCTACAGTATCTTGCAGATCTGGGGTTCCTTTTAAATCTCAGATGGCTAAATTTCTTTGTACAGTAGTTATATTTCTATTCTTCCACTAAATTAAAATGCTCATCCTTAAGAACTGTCTCAGCTTAAACAAAGGTCGATTCTCTTGTAATTCATTCAAACAGTCCCCTTATATGATTTTTCTCCTATAGTTTTGTTCTCACTTTCATCTTCCTCTTTCTTTTCTTCCTTTCTCTTTATGTTTTGATTTGTATCTGCTTACGTATTTTAATGTAATATAATACAAATTTGTTAATAATAAAAAAAAACAAATAAATTACAACTGGGCAGTATGAATTGGGCAGTGATAAATCACAAGAGTGAGAACATAAGTGGTTTATGAAAAAGCTCACAGCATTTAACCCTTATATAAGATTTAAAATATGATTAAATATAGGTTAAGAGCATATATTACCATCTGTATCGTTCTGTTGAAGAAATAGAAATATGCTTCAGCTTCATGTTCAATTCCAACTCTTTTCTTAATGTAAAATTGTAGAGGTTTTCTTCAACAGTACTAAATGAAATAGCACACAGAGATATGGCAGCTCCAGTTTGTTCTTGATTGAATATTTGTTAAGAGGTAAAAGAAAAATGTATTACAGAAAGGATCCTAACTGTGTTGTTTATGACAGCACAACCCCATCATCTGCCTCCTGTCTATAATATTGTGTTGGAATAAGTAAACGTCAGCTGATGGTTTTTCAGAAAAAACCTATAGCCAAAACAATGCACAATACACTCCTGTAGGAAATATATACTGTAGGAAATGAGACACTTGGAAAGATTTATTTTCTCAAAAAACAGAAATGTAAATTTTAATTTCTGATGTGACTGTTCATAGGTTGAGCATATCCTACCTGACAGAACCTGTAATATTCCAAATCAGCAAGAAAAAAAGACAGATAGGAATAGATAAGTACTATATATATATAGACATAGATTTTCTTTGCGTACAGTATTCAAATTGCTCCTGCAACAGTTTCTTGTATTGATATGCAGAATATGCAGGATTACTTCTATACAACTTATCTATGGTAAATTGTAAAATATGAAATATACTTTAATCCTGAATAGGTAACTGTATTTAAACATTACAAAGATAATAAGCAAAAAATGATACAATACCTAAATGCAAAATAATATCCAAATATAATTAAAAGACATTATAGTTATATCCAAATATAATTAAAATACATTATAGTTATATAAAAGACATTATAGTTATATTCTATATAGTTTTACAAAAATATGATTTAAAATAATTTACAATATAATTTAAAATTGGAGGACTGACATTAGGCTTCGAATCACAAAGACTCATTCCATTCCATTTTCTCATTTCCTCAATTCATTCCCTGAGAAATGTTGCACAATTGTTAATATTAATATGAGGCAGCAGAATGGAGAAGTGGTTGGGGCTCTGGGCTCCAACCTGAGACATGGGTCAAATCACAGGTGGAATGCTGCTGTTTTACACTTGAGGAAGGTACTTCCCTCAAATTGCTCCAGTGAGTACCCTGTTGTCGGTCTTCACTGTAAATGAGAATTTGCTCTCAGTTGACTTAGGTGGTGCACTGTACTATTGTTTCACATTTAAAGTGGATATTATGTAGCAGGTCTCTGTCCATCTGCGATCAGGTTAATAGCTGCTTTCATGAAGACCTTTTTCTTTTTATGAAGTACTGTATTTGCACATGATATGAAAAAAGGCAATGTTTATGAAACTTGAATTTATGATTCAGATATTACTTAACCCTATAATATGTTGTTTTATTTTCATATACAGTACTTTTTTTTACAAAACGTTCTTTAATGATTTACATTTTTGTGCCCTTTTTTTGTCATTTTTATTAAACTTATATGGATGGCAACTGAACTGTGCAGTTGATAGCTGCTGTCAGGAAATCTCCAGGGAGATCTTTGAAGTTCTTTCTGACCATTAAGTTCCTGACACAAAGGAGTTCTTTGCGGCAGCAACTAATGGAGTCGAATCCTTGAGGACACAAGCCAGTAAACAAGCAACTCTCTCCCTCCAGCAGCTTCTGTACCTCTCACAAGGCAAGAGTATTACCTGCCCAATGCTCTGGTGGTGTTTAACATTAATGGCAGACACTGTCTGGTAAACAAGATACTGATAAGCTTGTTATGTATCCACTTGAGATAAGCTGAATGACACAGGTTTCCTGCAAAAACAAGAGTCTGTTTTCGCTCTTTTAAACACAAATAAAAAGACACTATTAGTTACACATAAATAAACAGAATATTGGAACTCTTCCATAGAGTAGCTTTTAAAAAAAAATGTCTTTTCTAGTTTTAGTTTGAAGTTAGGGATGCAGAGGCCTGTTTAGCATGTCAACCGCAGTCCCCTTATACCAGTGTCTCCAGTGAAATTTCAGGCTCTGCTCACAGAGAAGATTATTTATTATGCTGTCATGAGCTTTTGATATTAGTAAACAACAAAATTGTCTGCTTAGAGCTTTGCCACAGAATTGTAAAATGACGTACATATGTTCAGAGACCACATGTATACAAAAATCTATTCAAGACTATCACAATGTATTATTTAAGCTTACATATTTAACAGGCGAATTTTTCTAATTGCTCGTCAATACCTCCTTTATTGCTTAAGGGCATACACTATGGTTGTTAATGCACATATATCCATTTTAAAGAGAAAAAGATGATCCTCCTACATTTGCTGGTTTATATTAATCAGTGTACAATAGGAGTAGATTATGTACAGCACCTCATTGCAGATCAGAACTGAGGATATAGAAAACCTCTGCACCTCTAGATATTGCCTCTAAACTTTTGGGAAATCTAGGATTCTGCCAAGAGAGACCCATTTTTTATGCTATTCCATTTATATGTCCGAACAAATCTTTGCAGTCTAACATGGAGTGCATACACAAAATTGTATCCTACCAAGAAAAATGAGACAGTGCCCGATGTTGTAAAGTACCTATTGTTCCTCTGTGAATGATTGCTTTCATATTGCTGTGCTCTTTGTCAACATGACGTTTTGTGAAAGACAGTGTTAAATACAAATTTATTTATTTTCTCATATATTATATTACTTTTATATGTGGAGACTCTTTTTCTATCTTTCTGCTCTTTGTTGTTGTCAATGTTTGAGTGGCAGGTCCATTATTTCTACTCTTGGAGTTTTTGTTTACATGACAGAACCTTTTTTACGTCTTATCTGACAGCAGTTGTACATTTGCACTGAGGTGAACAGTAAACTCTTAAGATAAACACTGGGTTTTTTCTAAAAAAAAAAAACATTTTCTTCTATTTAAATACAGTACTTTTTTGCTTTTGTATACCATTTAGGTCTAAGCTGTTTTGCAGTTCTGATTGTAAAGACAATAAAGAGACACAGACCAGTCCACATACTAGTGCTGTCTTTGTTACACATGGAATTAAAGATCACATTACTTCTATAGAAGCACGTTTCTCCATATTCTTTTTTATGGGAACAGTAAGTTAAAAGAAAAACATCAACATAAGACTTGTAAGCTGCTTTAAGGAAAGAAGAAATTATTTTAAATATGCTCTTAGTTCCTTATGTTAATTCAATGCCACAATCTGGCTTTGTCTTCTAGAAAGTGTTAACCAAGTTGAGATGTTTGTTCTTGTGGGAATAGTGTCGAGTACAGTATATTGCTTGAAAGTGAGGCAGACTGACAGTACTAGAAAGACTTTTAAATTGCATAAAATGGACACTGGTAAGTATTCTGCTTCTGGTACGCTGCATATTCACTGGAAAGGGTTTACAATAATGCCCAAGTCATTCATCACTTAAATGCTTCTTTCACTTTTACTCTCTCCTATATTGTCTCCTTGAAACTGCACAAGGTCTTTTCTTTCATTTAACCTCCTGAATCCCATTTAGGCTTCTGATAGAGGGAGAATGGCCTAATGATTTGAGTTGGGAACTGGAGCCAACAGTTTCATTACATCCCAGCTCAGCTCCTGATGTACTGCTGTGGTTGAGCTAAAATGAGGAGTACAATGGTATTAGCCTTTTTAACTCCCTGAGTTTCAATGTACTTTTCTTAAATTTTATATGTGCATACTTAGAACTTGGAACTATGGTGGAAAGGTGCCAGTTCTTAAACATATTAAACAAAATCAAGATAAAAGTGGCCTCTGTGGTGAAAGTATTAACTTTGATGCTGATGTAGATTTTTTCATTTGAATAATAATGTGAAAACTCATTGTTCTTTCTTTGTATCTAGATTTTACAATAGTTGTCATACTGTATCTGCACTGCTTTCAGTTGAGATATGTATTTTTATATAAAAGTGTGTCATTCTATCTGAAAACCAGCCACCTCCAGCTGCCAGGCAAAAACAAGATACAGTAAGTAAATATTTACACCATTCACACAATTAGTCGCTGTCCCTTACAGCAACTTGTCCCAGGAATAAACACCCACAATCTCTTAATGCAGTATGCCTCAAGTCTGAAACCTTCAATCCTTTTTGTAACAGTAAAGATTCTTTTTTTAATCATGATTATTATTGTTGTTTGTTCACAGCTATTTCATAATTAGATTTGATATAAATGCACAGAATCCTCAAGAATCCTTGACACTAATTAAATCAAATCATTGACCCAAGAGTCACAATTTCCACACGTCACTTGAGTGCAGCTTGCCAAAGGCATCTTGTGACTACCCAGGGGAAAGTTGTCATCAATAATTGGAGTTCGGAATTTGCAAGTGGGATGTGGGATGAAGTTTTAATTTAATCCAGACTTTAGTGTTCCTATGACAAACTGTCTGACGTACTAAATTAAAATAGATACAGAAATGCAATAGCCTATTGGAAAGACTAGCTATTACTGCTTGTCATTGGTGCAGTGACTTCAGGAATCTGCCACTGCTGCTTAGCCACATTCATTTTCTTTACCTCTAAAATGTGAACAAATGTCATCACAGGATCCTCTGAAGCTCTTTCCTGAAAAACAGTCACTTAGCTAAAACTATCATACAAGATGCAAGGAATGGCATGAATTCTAATAGCAGGGTCTTTCATTTTGTTTGTTTCAAATTGGAAAGGTTATAAAGGATCTTATTAAGGTCGCATTGGTTGAGGCTGGTTAAACTATTTTCTGTCTTACGTATTTGTTCAGAAAACACTAAAACATAGAACATTTATTTTTTCATGTTGCTTTTAATTGTTAAAAATACAGAATTCCTTTCACGGGAAAATTCACATGGTTTCGATATCTATATCTATACCTACTGCTCTGCTAGTGAGCCTCAAAATCTAAAATCTGGCAGGCATCGGCTCCTAAATGCTCTCAACTAGCTTGCCAAATTTGATTATTTAGATATCATCAAATTCTAAGTTGCCTCAGATTTCTGTCACTCGATATGCAATTATCCATTACTTTGTACTCTTGTGGTAATTTCCTCCCCAGTCCTAAGTCAGTTGTGTAGGTGGAAATTAATTGTGTCTTCTGCTGATTAGATTTGGAAAAGTTTACTGCATGAGTATAGTCACTGATGCAAACTAAAGGGAAACATTGTACTGAACATATATTTGAAAACTAGATTTTTTTATCTGAAGTTTCAATTAAAATTAAGAACAATGCAAAATGTAATATTTCATTTAGATTACTGTCATTATTCATAACATTTGGATTATTAGGATTCCAAATGTAATTATGTTCACTAAGGACGTGTGTGCCTTAATACTTGCATCCCAAAATGTAGTCATGCTACCTCTGTTGATTCAGATGTCAGTTTTGAAACCTGAGCTGTCCTACAGTGCCAAAATGAACATGAAGACATCTGGTCTTACCCTCATTATAAACACTCTAGTGCTTTTTTTTGGTGTGCGAAAGAACAGTAGCTAATAGCAAGACTATTGGTCTTCCAATATACCCTATGTTACAATTCAACTGATTTATACTTAAGGACTCGTAAGGGCCATTTCAATGTTTATTTCTGAAACTCTAGAAAAAATATTTTTAATCTTTCTGCTTTCTTTTAAATTCAGAATATACTTTAAAACTTACATTTTTGAACCGTAGCAGTTGTACAGCTATTTCAAAATGTATAATTGTCTGAAAACATCTGTGGAGACTACTTTGACCCCATTTGGGATTTTAAAAATCCCTCTGCAATATAGAAAAAAAATTGAATTTAAATGCAATGAACCTGTGAAAGTCAAACTAGGTCACATTCTTGGTCTTTCACAGATGAGTCCCTTGAAGTTTGACTGTGAGATTTTCTTAGTCATATGACATGTATCTTTTTTATAATGAGGCATATAGCAAGTTTCCTCTACATTTTATTGACCAGTTTTGTGTCCGAGATATAAGATTCTAAGGCATGTTCTGCATTTAATATCAGTTTATGTTTGTGCAGGGCTACAAAACAATAAATAAATGTTAGTCCAGTTAATTTCATACGAAGTATAGATCCCACATATATTTGAACATGTAAAGTTGAAACAGAAAACTGAATTATTGCCAATTATTTATTATTAATTATGACAAAGCATATGTTTGTGCTGGAAATACTATTTTCTATAATAATACAAAAACATTATATCTGCTCTTTTTAATCAAGATTGCGTTGGGAATAGATGAGGACAATATTTAGCACATTTAAAATTCTACATCCCTGCAAATTTTAACCTGATTTTGTTTCTCTGAAATGATGATTTAAAGAAGGCGAGGTGGTCTTGCCACCATTATTTAAGGTACAGGTCCTGTTTCTGCCTCATGTTCTAGCTTTGCTATTTGTTCAGTGTTGCTGTATTTGCAATAGAATATTGGACATAAGACACCTTAGGTCAGACTGATAACAAAAGAGTAATTTTTCATGCTGCAGTTACTCTGGAATGCCCCTATACTGACCTTGGTCAAAGCTGCGGACCCAGATAAGAATGTGTTCTGTGGGATGTCATATCAGCAGTCTGGAGTAAAAGATTTTCCCCAAGGAAAAAGTCTTTCTTTATTTATTCCCATTTCCAAAACACAGCAATTGGATAAGAGCAATTTAATTGTCATAGTTCATTACATATAGGTTTCTGACTTTTTTTAACCAAATATTATGTACACACAGCCATTTAATCATTCTACAGTATATAGTCAATATCAATCATAGTTATAATTTCTGTCTTCAAATGTCTCATAAATCAGTCTCATTTGATTAAAAATTGTATTGTATTTTATTTTTATACATATATCTACATATATATTTTTATGCTCTTATCAGACACTATCACTCCATTATTTTCAGTATCTTCTCATGTCTTTGCAATGCGGTGGTAAACATCCATATCTTGAAAAACCACATGAATGTCTAGGAACAGGTAAAATAAAAAAAAACTAAAAGTGTAAATAAGAATGTAAGTATATGTTGTTGTTTATATGCACTTTGTTCTACAGGTACATAGGTTATGTTTTTAAATCCCTTATTTATTCAGATGTGTCAATATCAAGACATAAAGGTACCGCACATTGACCTCTAGTTTACATTATAATTTTAAACAAAATTATAATCAGCATCTGGTTGCTCACTAGACCTCGATGGAGAACCAGCACAGAAAGAGTGAATGTGGAACACTGCAAAGAAAAAGTGTGTGAACCTTCTAAGTTGCTCTGTGTTCATGGTTGTTTGAGAACTAAAAAGTAATTAGGTATTCATGAAAAGATAACCTTATTAAGCATATAACACAAAGGTATAAAATACAGTATATTGTATCTGAGTTATTTAATTAACAAAATTACCCAACAGTAGATATCATGTGAATAAGAATTTGAATTAATAGATTCAATAAGTGGTAGCACCAAGCAGTGAGTTATATTAGACATTTCCTGTAACTGTATTTCAGTTTCTCAAATTGGCTTTTTTAAACTTTGGCTCATTCTCCCTTGTATATCCACTTCATGTGGTGACGTTTGAGGCTTTCCTTAGGAACAGCGTGCCTTAGGTCCTTTCATGATTTTCAACAGGATTTAGCTCACAACTTTGGCTTGGCCAATACAAAATTTGAATTTTTTCTTCTTCAGCCATTCTGTTTCTGCTTGAATGTTTAGGATATCAGGAGGGATTGTTGTCAGAGCCAAGATCAAAATGAGGAGGGGTGAGCTGTTGGTGTAGTATTGTAATATTGCAGTAAAATTCAATCTAACCCAGGTTTATTGATAAAGCAGTTAACATCCACAATGGAAAACTACTGTCTTACATGATCACTTTATAAAGGGACAATGTGTAACTGTTATCCTTTTCATAACTGAATTCAGTAAAGTCTTATTGAACGCAGGTTGGTCCATTGTAGATTTGGTTGTGTAACGGATATACCCCTGCGTATAACAGAGATCCCAGCTGCCTGGACAGTGAGGGACGAACTGGCAGGGCAGGAGCGGCAAGGGCGGAAACCCCAAGAACCGTTACAGTTGCAAAAAAGCAATCAGATCTAAACCCACCCTGCACTTCACTTCTACAGTCTTGTAAACTGGGGTCTATCACAGTTACTAAACAGGAAAATAATAAAATACAGAACATATATTAGAACTGAGAGTTCTTAACTGAAAGATCTGACAAGTGTCTTAAAATAAATAGGCCCGTTATAATGTGGAAAACCTGCAGCTGGTCATCTACCATGTCATGTTGGAAAAAATAACAAATATTTAGTAATCTAGTTTTGGAAGATTTTTATATTTTAGCTCTGCCAACAGATTACTTAAAATAATCATGCTGTTTAGACTATATGTTGTCTATGCATAATGTATTATTCACAACCACAATTTCAGCTATTAAAGCTCACCAGTGTCACTACACTACTGATGAAAATTCAATATCTGTAATTTATGGTAAGGAAAACCTTTTGTGTTTGATGTACCAACTGTATTAAATGCAATTACAAAAAAGGATGTGGTCAGCTTGAATGTACTTATAGCATAAAGCATCCCTCATCTCCATTTTCAGACTTCTAAACCATGCATGTACAGTACCAATTATAACCACCTAGTAAAGATGAGACAGTCATTTTAAACCTACGGAAGCATTCTGTCTACTGTTTCAAGTTGCAGCTTAATGGAAGCAAGTATTTGGATATCCACTCTTGAAGATGTGGTTTTATATTATTTTCTAAACACAGAATTTTGGTGTGTAAATTGCAATTCAGACCATTTAAAAATACAGTAGGTGCAATTAAGTTTCATTCTTTAAATTCAGTAGCTCAGCAAAAGTAGAATCCCCCTTGCCTGAAAATAATTCAAACAGTGAAAATTGCTTAAACCAAACATTTAATTAATACATATAATATAATAAATTAAAAACAGACAATGCTTCAATGATTTATATAACAACCTCTGCTGCCACAAAAATTAAACATTACTGTAGCCACTTTTCAGGGAACTGTGTAATGAAAACTGTGTAAAATATCTCATGTCCAAATGTGTCAAAATTGTATTATGTGGCTGTAGCACCTCATACAAAAGCAAGAAAACAAACCATATTATACATGCACAGTAACACTGCATTATTAGGTGGAATACTTTACTAATTACAAGTGACAGTCAATTGTCAACAGAAACAGTAGGATATTTGGAATATTATTTGCAATATTACTCATATAATTATTTGAGTGAGATAGGAGGGATAAAGAAACACTCTTTGCTTTGTGTGATTCTTGTACTGTGGATTTCTATATAAATACAAAACCTTTTTCTCCCACTGAAGCAAGCCTGCTTCCTGGGTTACTGTCTGCTGTGTTTGCAACTGGTGAAAGTGTCTGCTCCCAAGTGGGTGCCCACTCCTACAATATTTAACTAAATTATACTCTAAAGAAGTTCTTCAGTCACTGCTGTTTACTGTCTGGAGATTGATTCAGAAGTGTCCCTGAGCTACTCTTGGCGAACTGAGCAGAGAGCATTACCAAGGGAATTTCTAAACTTTTCTTTCCGTTATAAACTATAAACTATAAACAGTAGTGTGTTTGAATCAAGAATTGATGGAAAGCTAAATAATGTGTTTAACACAATCTACAGTGGTGTGAAAAAGTGTTTGCCCTCTTCCCGATTTCTTATTTTTTTTTGCATGTTTGTCACACTGAAATGTTTCAGATCAAACAAATTGAAATATTAGACAAAGTAAACACAAAATGCAGTTTTTAAATGAAGGTTTTATTATTAAGGGAAAAAAAAAAATCCAAACCTACATGGCCCTGTGTGAAAAAGTGATTGCCCCCTAAACCTAATAACTGGTTGGGCCACCCGTAGCAGCAACAACTGCAATAAAACGTTTGCGATAACTGGCAATGAGTCTTTTACAGCGCTGTGGAGGAATTTTTGCCCACTCATCTTTGCAGAATTGTTGTAATTCAGCCACATTGGAGGGTTTTTGAGCCTTAACTGCTTTTTTAAGGTCATGCCACAACATCTCAATCGGATTCAGGTCAGGACTTTGACTAGGCCACTCCAAAGTCTTCATTTTGTTTTTCTTAAGCCATTCAGAGGTGGACTTGCTGGTGTGTTTTGGATCATTGTCCTGCTGCAGAACCCAAGTGAGCTTCAGCTTGAGGTCACGAACAGATGGCCGGACATTCTCCTTCAGGATTTTTTGGTAGACGGCAGAATTCATGGTTCCATTTACCACAGCAAGTCTTCCAGGATCTGAAGCAGCAAAACAGCCCCAGACCATCACACTACCACCACCATATTTTACTGTTGGTATGATGTTCCTTTTCTGAAATGCTGTGTTACTTTTACACCAGATGTAATGGGACACACGCCTTCCAAAAAGTTCAACTTTTGTCTCATCAGTCCACAGAGTATTTTCCCCAAAAGTCTTGGGGATCATCAAGATGTTTTCTGGCAAAACTGAGACGAGCCTTTATGTTCTTTTTTCTTAGCAGTGGTTTTCGTCTTGGAACTCTGCCATGCAGGCCATTTTTGCCCAGTCTCTTTCTTATGGTGGAGTCATGAACACTGACCTTAAGTGAGGCAAGTGAAGCCTGCAGTTCTTTGGATGTTGTTGTGGGTTTTTTTGTGACCTCTTGGATGAGTCGTTGCTGCGCTCTTGGGGTAATTTTGGTTGGCCGGCCACTCCTGGGAAGGTTCACCACTGTTCCATGTTTTCGCCATTTGTGGATTATGGCTCTCACTGTGGTTCGCTGGAGTCCCAAAGCTTTAGAAATGGCTTTATAACCTTTTCCAGACTGATAAATCTCAATTACTCTGTTTCTCATTTGTTCCTGAATTTCTTTGGATCGCAGCATGATGTCAAGCTTTTGAGGATCTTTTGGTCTACTTCACTTTGTCAGGCAGGTCCTATTTAAGTGATTTCTTGATTGAGAACAGGTGTGGCAGTAATCAGGCCTTGGTGTGGCTAGAGAAATTGAACTCAGCTTTCCAAAGATGTGATAAACCACGGTTGATTTATGTTTTAACAGGGGGGGGCAATCACTTTTTCACACAGGGCCATGTAGGTTTGGATTTTTTTTTTCCCTTAATAATAAAACCTTCATTTAAAAACTGCATTTTGTGTTTACTTGTGTTATCTTTGTCTAATATTTCAATTTGTTTGATGATCTGAAACATTTCAGTGTGACAAACATGCAAAAAATAAGAAATCAGGAAGGGGGCAAACACTTTTTCACACCACTGTATATATTTTCAGGAAAACTTTGAATTAATGTTAGTAAACTTTAAAGGTTAGTTGTTTACAGAATATTGTTAAGAGAACTGGATCAATCCAGTGACAAAACTCTCTTACAGCAGAAAATAATAACAAGAAAAGCAGTGGTCATGGAATAATAAAGCCATGAGTTCAATCAGTCACTATGGAGCAAGCAGTATAACAATTTGCAGCTGTATTCCCTGAGCTCCAGGAATACATGCAGCTCATTCCTATTTATTTCCCTATGAAGTGGTGACACTCATAGGCAACATGTGTGTGTAGCATGACTGGTGCATGACCCAGCCTCAGCTCAGGGGCCATGCATACCCAGGACTACCATGCCCCCATGCCACCACTCACGCAGGAACAAAACAGACCACGGAATAGTAACTAACTCAGTGCTTAATTTATGTCTACAGGACCACATAATTGTCACAGTTGGAAGAACCTAACCAAAGCTTTCCATAGGCTTTTGTTCATATTGGCCAAACTTGAAGTGCAGTTACTGTCATTGGGTATTGTTAGTATGTGCAGTATATATCAATGACAGGTCATATTTTCAAAAGAGTTAAAGTTAAAGGCTATTAGTTTCGATTGACCAGCACCTATAGGTCATCAAGGCCTCTTTTGTGTGTAAATAGATTCACTTGTGTGCATCACTGATTAATTAATTGGTTAGTTGGTAAAGGGCTGAGAGACACATTCTCACATGAGTTTAATTTAGACTAATTTCAAACATTCTAGAGGAATTAATCCAGTAATCCCCATCAAACAAATATCATGGTGTTCTTTTCTCTGTAGATCAACTTATCTCCTTTCTTTGAACCTTGTATTAGCTGCAGGGAATGTGTGTCCCCCTGGTTTTTTCATATCAAAATTGACTTTAGCTTTCAATCTAGTCAAGTTTTGTATCTCTCCAGAGGTGAAATTTAAATTGTATTGGCACATAGTGCTTGTTGGATTGCTTTAAACTTGTGTTTTGGATTGAGTCTGGTCAGAGTCTTTGAACTTCAAATTGAAATCAATTTTGTTTATCCATGCAGACTTTTGCAGAGATGCCAATGCAACGAAGATATACAACTGCTATGTTTTATCCAATGATTGGATGATTTTGTCATCTACTGTATGCAGTTGATACAAATGCCATCTTTGATGTGTTTGTAGTGTAGCTACAGTAAGTGTCTTATCACATCTGCTGCTGATGTACTGCTGTTTTAGATGAGTGGTTCTTCATAGTGTGGTTATAAGAAACGATTCGCTATCATACCATGGTCACCATCTTTGCTCAAGGAATTGTTGATCATCACTATTGCCTTGCTGTGGTGGTTTAAATTTCTCATTATCTGAATGCTGTAGACTAGAATTGTAAAGAGAAATCGGTTTCTTAGACTAAATTTCATTAAATACTTTCACACATTAATCTGATACTATGCAACAACTAACTGCTTCAGCCAGTTCGTGGTCATGGAGGAACCAGAGCAAGGCAGGGCAGACAGATAGATAGATACAGACACAGATACCTGTACACTCAAACCAGGGCCAATTTTCCCAAAAGCCAATTAAATTACCAGTGTGTGATTGGGCTGTGGGAGAAAGTTGTTATTATTCCAAAAATAAACACACATCTTAGAAGATGTTTTGTCTTAAAAGACTACATTTTTGTCTGAGATTTTTTGTCAGATGGTTCATGCTTTGCCATGATATTTCCTAAAATATAAATTAAAGTTAACGTCATTGAGTGTATGGGATAGTTATTCTTCTGGCAGGTCTTTTTTCATTTTTTACTCCCTAAAAGGACCTGTTTCTCTGTTTACTTTAAATGTCATGACTCAGCCCTTCACTTTTCCCCTTACGTAGTCTGAGTCACTTAGAATTACTTTCTGCAACATGTCTAGCTTGTGTTCTAATTAAGTGTGCTTGAAAATAGCTTCTCTGAGGTCGAGGTTAAAGGGATCTTATGTTGTTTATACTAACATTCATACAGTTCCACTCTCAAGACCTGCACAGCAGTCAGATGAACTCAATCTGACATTTCTGTCTTGAAGCTATTGAAAACCAATTTACCCAGATATATGTAAGAGACTCATAATCTCGTCTGTCCTGTCCATTCATTAACCAGGGTAGATGCTGTCTAAAAACATATTTCCATTATGCATACTGTATACTTGAGAATGCAGGGAAAGCTTTGCATTTTTAGTTCTCAATTAAAAGTAGACGTGTTTTTTGTTAATATGGCAGGGTTGTGTCTTAATGCCCCTTCCTTGTTTTCCAAGCAAAATAAAATGAATGAATTTTGTAAAATATGATGTGAAGTCTATTTGTGTACTGTAGAAGAGGTGTTTTAAAAGTCTTGCAGCTCATATACTTCAACTATTTCATGCTTTAGAAGTATTACTGAAAGCTGTACTTTACTTATAATTCATTTCTGCCTTCATGCTCATATCACCATCTGTGGATGACAAATGCTGTTCTGCTCTTTCCAACTTCATTAAGTGATGGACTTTTCAAAGCCTGAGCAATCTGCAGTCATAAATTTTTTGTGCAATGGATGGGTACAGGGCAAAGCAAATCCATGGGATTTTCTTGTTAAGTTGCTGAGCTAGGGGAAACTGCCTCTCATTATCCCACAGTGACACGATAGGTGAAAGAGTTCAAAGACATCATTGGATCAATCAAAGAATTGCTGGAGCTCTGCTCCATTGGTGTTTGTTTCTTCTCTGGTGACTAATGCCGAGACATGGATTCACCACTGGGATAAAATTGAGAAGCATAATGAAATAGCGCAGCTGATGCAGCTAGCTGCTTCACCCCTCAAGCAGTTCTACATCACAGCATCAGCTGGTAGAATTATGACCAGCATCTTCAGGGATTCAAAAGAGGAGTAAATGCCACATAAAACTACAGTCACTGTCAGAAGCACTGAGTGAAGGATATATGTTTTGTCATCTGAAATGTGAGCAATACTACAGGTACTGTACAGGTTTAGGCTAATAATTCCTTGAACACTGTTAAAGAGTGGTTAAAGACAATGGCAGAGGAGGTCTATTATCAGGGCACTACTTGTCTAGAGGAGAAAAGGGCTACAGCTGAATGGTGATTGCAGAGAGTAATTATTTTTCTGTATATCTGAGTTGCAAATGTTTTTTGTACCTGGTATACCTTAGGTATCCAAAGGTAAATTTGTCAAAGGTTAGTTATTGTGATAGGAAGAAGAAAATGGAAGTGTCTTTTACTTCAGCCATCAGTACATTTTCTCTGAAAATAATTGATTCTACCTGTCTACCTGTGAGGCACTTGCAGGTTTTAATGAAAAAGGTTATGTTGATACCCATTTCCATAGCAATTTGTAGTATTAACAAATGTTTGAAATACTCAGATTAATTATTATTACTGATTTTTTTTAATCAGGCATGTGATTAACACTAAAAAATAGACAAAATTTGAAATTGTACTTTTTTTCTGAAACTAAGCAAAGGAAAAGTCCAGAGTACCACTGGACATTTCAACATTGAGGATAGGAGTGGAAGCAAATTACAGCATACAGTTTCCCAGGTCATCTTTAATCTTGACAGCATTGGAAATTGAGAGGGATTCAGAAATCTTACAATGTCATGTGTATAGAGTATGTTGAACTTATAGTTGCTAGAGAAGTTCTGGTACAGTTTTACTTTAGCTAATAGCTTAAGAACCACCTGAGTCCCTATAACAACAGCACAGCAAAAAAGAGGAAAATGATCCACATGGCATTTTTCGACCTGGAAAAGGCATTCTACAGGGTACCGCACAATCTCATCACAATCTCATTCGACAGCACCATGTCCCCAAAGCCTATGTCAGCTGGACAAAGCTCCTGTACCAAAACGCCACTAGCTCAGTACGTTGCGCACCTGGAACCTCAGACACCTTCCCGATCAATGTTGGCCTCCACCAAGGCTCAGCCTTGTCTCCTCTGCTCTTCATACTTTGCATGGATACAGTGAGCAAAGATATCCAAACGAGGCATCCATGGATACTATTGTGTGCCGATGATGTTATGATAGCAAGTGAAATGCGACACGGCCTCGAACTGCAAGTACAGGAGTGGAAGACGCGCCTTGAATGATTCGGGATGAAATTGAACATCAAGAAGACGGAGTACCTGGAATGCGGTGATCAAACCAATGGCACAATCGCAGCTGGTGGGGTCCAACTGAACAAAGTGACCCAGTTCAAGTACCTAGGGTCAGGTGGCAACTCCGACTGCACTACCCTCCAAGACGCTAAGACGCGAGTCACCACCGCTTGGATGAAATGGCGGCAGGTCACTGGAGTATTGTGCAACAAGAAGATCCCTTTGCGCCTAAAATCCAAAGTCTACCGCTCAGTGGTCAGACCAGTGGCCCTATACGGAACCGAATGCTGGCCAATGACAAAAAAACATGAACAGGCACTCCATACGATGGAAATGAAGATGCTGCGATGGACGGTCGGCTTGACAAGAGTAGACCATGTCATGAATGAAGAGGTGCGAAAAACACTCAAAGTCGCCCCAATCACTGAGAAAATTAGGGAATATCGCCTGCGATGGTATGGACACGTGCTCTGCAGCAATGACACATCAATGGCAAAGACCGCCCTCGAATTGAATGCGGAAGGCCGCCGGCCCCGTAGATGTCCATTTACGCGCTGGCTGGATCGGCCGAAAGACGACATGCGCCTCGTAAAAGTCACCTGCCGAGACGCCGCAGACCATACGAAGTGGAAAAATCAGTGCAAACAAGCAGACCCCACATAAGTGGGAAAATGCGAAAATGCGAAGAAGAAGAAGACACTTTACTGATGTAAAAAATAAAGTAGTTCGTCCAAGGGCACAAAAACAGTATCCCACCCAGGATTTGAAACATCCAGTTGCATGCTAGGCATCCTCCTAGAGACAACTGTCTTTAAAAAGTTATAAGATACTCTTTTAACTTTTCCTGTACTTAAATACTTCAATCTTAAAAAAAAAGCTTTGTCTGGAATTAAAAGAACTATCGTGATTGTTCAAGTAGCTTTGTTATCTTAATGTAAAAAAATCAAATAAACTTGACTGTAACATAATGGGTTTTGAATAATCCATTTTCTACACCTTCACCTTAATCTGTACTTAACAAAAATTCTTTAGTTCAAATATATCCTTCACAACAGAAAGACTTTGCTATTAAGCACTCTTATGATAACTGTTCCTTTCTTTTTTTTCTAGACATTAATGAGGAAGCTTTGGCCCTGTTACATTTTGATGACCCCTTCCTTCCCCAAGTGACTTAGTTTTGTGATAAGGGGGTTTACATGACTGACCTGTGTTTTTGTACAGTGTTTAAAAAAATATATCTTTAATCATCTTTCCATTCAGCACTCTCAAGTCATAGCTGCAGGTAAAAACCAGAACCACAATCTCACAACTGTTTCATCAATATTCTGTACTTTTACTGCTGTGAAGGCCTGCTGTTTAATAAATTAATCTTAATATGATGAACAGTATTGCTTCTCTGATGAGTTATTTGGCCATTGAATACTGTGCCTGTGTCTGGCATTGTAAATTGATTATTTGGAATACACTGACTGGACTGTAGGAATTGAACTGGTTTCAGAGAAACAGTAAGGTATAGTGTAGAATTGTGTGAAAAGTGTTTTTTCTTCTACTTTGTTTACTTTGCTACAAGCAAGAAAAAATTATATAAATATGGAGATAATGCCATCTGCACTGCTTCTGAATACACCATAGGTACACAGACATTATAATTACAAAGTGTCCATTAACATTAAAACACAGTATAAATGTTGTATTTTTATTTTCTTAACTTTTTTCAGTTTCATAAAGATTATCCAGTATACTTTAACATTTAGAAATATGTTTTATTTTTATACAGTATTTACGTTCAGCAGCACCTATCAATAAGCCCTAACATGAGGTTAGGGAAAAATAGCTTAAAAATAGTGTAACGCTTACGGCCGACAGGCACTGTGTAAGAGCCGGCGTACCAGAGCAGGTGACGTCACCGCCCTTCCCTGTGATAGCAGGACTACAGCTACTGGGCTGTAGAGAGATCTCTCTTTAGCTCACCGGGCTGGGTCCCTGCTGAGTGACGCGGGAGTCCCGGGTTCGAGCCCCCGACGGTGAGGGGCCGACCTAATGCGGCAAGGGCGCCCGCCTGAGCCCCCGTTGCGTTACAATATTTAGGCACAACATTTTTGTAATATTTTCTGCCTTTCAAATTCTTAAAAGGGATTTCTATTGTTACCTTTAAAACCCCAGTGAGGTGTTGATTCGGGCTTCCTTGAACATCCAGATATTTTAATATTCACCTGAGTAATATTAGGCTGTGGTTAAGAAAAAGAGATTGATCTTTTAACAGAGCTTGTACTATAGACCCTATAGACCCCCCATGGACAACAGGACTATTAACGGTTAATTATGCATCTCCTGGAGCTACTCTATTCTAGCCAGTTTAATGCCCATTTTGCAAGTTACAGATTATATGAAAGTCAATGGACATAGGCTTGGGCCCCCAATATAATTATGGGAATTTAATTCCTTACATGGATATCTTAATGTAAATAAATATATTTTTCAATTACCAAAAGTGTTTATATTTAAAATTTAATGTTTTCTGAGATACAGTAGTGTGTAAAGTAGAAAAAAATAAGATTAAGAATCAATGTACTGTATGTAAAAAAAATATGTATACTTAATACAATTAAGGGGATAATTCGAATTAAGTAGTTATTTAATTGGGTAACAGGTAAACAAGAACTGAGTTTAGGCAGCTACAGTAAACCTACAGCAGTGGTAAAAAACCTTGTGAGTTTGGTCTTCACCACACATGTAATAGGAAAAATGTCATGCCACAGTCAAAATAGGTTTCAGAGGACCTCAGAAAAAAGAGAAGCTGTTGCTCAGTCACAGTATGGAAAGAGTTACAAAACAGTTACTAAATATTCAGAGCTCCATCTGCACATTGTCAGACAGATAGAGGTACACAAATGGAAAATATTTAAGATCAGAAGAATCTTTAGATATAAGAGTCAATATCCCCAACAGGAAATCACAATGTGTGTATGCTAGCATACATCACATAATGTCTAAAGATCTGCAGACCTCTCTCACTGAAACTAATGTCAGTATCATGCCTCACCCATCAGGAATAGACTGAAATGGAAGGTTTTCTTGAGGACATATGTTCCAACTGTCTCAAGCTGGGCAAAGAGCACCCGGACAACCCAAAAGACTTCCTGAAGAATACCTCTGGATAAACAAGTCAAATGTTGTTTTTCTTGATGACAATAGGAAAGGTTTGGCATGGCAAAAAAACAAACACTAACTTCCAACAACAGAACTTCATCCCAGCTGTCAAGCATGGGGGTGGACGTATCTGTGTTTGGGACAAAGCTTTAATTATTCCATCAATGGTTTGGTAATGCCCAATGTTAGTGTCCTTGACTTTAGAGAGTAACATAGTTGTAAATGAGCTAATGATTTAAGTCAAAATATATAGGAAACTTCTTTTTTATATTGAACTTTCAATTTTTGTTTTTGCCTAAGTTCTACAGTTAGATATTTTTTCTAACATAGAATATAAATATAAAAATGTTTTTAAATTAATCATATTGCAGAAGGAGGCAGTGACTGCTCTAATTGGTAAGAATGTACAGTAGTCTAGCAGAAGGGAAATACAAGACAGCTGGTGAGAATTTTGTGTCTTGAAGATTCTCTGATACATTCATTGACAGCCACCATGGACAAAGCTGTGACTCAGATTGCAGAATATTTTTTCATGGTCATATAAATAACTTAAATAGTTAAATTTGAACACACTTAATTAGTTTCATTTTAAATAAATCTAACTGTAAGAATGGGTGAAGAATTTTATACAAAATTCAGAAAATAAATACTTATATACACACACAGAAGCTTTACAGAGTTGTAAGAAACATTTGGTATTCTGTTTCATGGATCTAATTGTTTTTAAATACAGCCGTTAAAAATATACTTTGAGTACACCTATATAAAGTACATCTAAGATTCCTGATCTATAGAAAATGTAAATGCATCAAATATGAAGATGTACTGGCTGAAATAATCTTTGAGGTTTCAGATTTAGCTTCATATTTCAACACATCAATAATCTAAAGCACAGAGAAAAGTCCCTAACATAATTTCTGAAAGGCGAAAGGCTCAAAATGCCACAGTAGACATGGTAATCACTTGATTAAAGGGAGCCCACTAATTTTAATACAGATGTAATTCACAATACATACAGTCTGCCAGTCTTTTATTCAAAGTCACAGTTTGCATACTTTCTTGAAAGGCAAAGGGTCCATACACTAAGCAGCAATGAGTCTGTCTGGGAGTCTGTGTCCATGTATGATACTATCAATAGCAATTTATTATTGTAACAAAATAGTACATATTATATTGATGCATTAATAAATATTGTTTTGACTTTAATAGTACCTCTTACTGCCCTTTAATAGTACCTCATGTATATTATTAATGTCAGAATAATATACAGAGCATATGTCCTGAAGACAGAAAAACAGCAAAAGGCAACTGCTACAGTATGTGCAATTAGGTAATTTTAATGGGTTGTGCAATTGGCTGATTGACCAGCATCAGAATGTTCTCATTGACTGAGCAATCAGTCAGTTAACTGCTCAGTTAATTGCTTTCCAGCCGTAATAAAAAGGCAAGTTTTAGTTTGAAATTTTGAGTTTATGAGTTGTGAACCTCACTACCAGCAGTTGCAGCTTTTTCATTTATGCATAGATCTCATTGTAGTTATGAACCTGTAAAACTTGTTTATAATTTAAAATGAGAACACTGAAGGCTGCATCCTTCAGTATGCAGTTCTGTCTCATGTTGATAGTTTAGTTCTGTATAATGTAGTCCATTTTGAGCACATTCAAACTGCCAATTCATAGTGTTCTAAATTATTTTTCTTCTTTATTTAAATGTTCTTGTGTGTCTCAATACATTCTCACCAAAAACTCAAACACCATGCTGCAATCATATCTTTACAGATAGAGAACAATGACCCAAAGGAATATTATTTGCTCATGTTAAAAGTGTTTTCTAGTTCTCTAGTGTAAAGACCAAGTCAGTCACAAAAAGTATCTTCGAAATGTTATCACGACAGCTGGCAGCATTATTGCCAGATTATGGACATTTTTTATCTCACATTATCATTCAAAAGTTCAAAGAGAACTGGACCATTTTTTTTGCAAAATGATTCTGTGCCACATATTGCAAATTAAGTGTAGGTGGTCACCCACACCACAAGTCAGTGACAGATAGTTGAATCACTGCCTTTTGCATCCAAGTTATTCAGACTCAGCAGATTTATTTCTAGGGGAGTTTGTTAATACTAATCAAAATAATGGGGTATATCACTCTGTACCAGCTATGCCACCACTATTTCAAGGTGAGTGGATGAGCTGGCACACATTCTGTCTGAAAGCCTCTCTGAGCTGCTGAGCTATTTGAGATTTTATTTCATAGTTCCAATCATAGTTACACAGCATGTCATGAATATAATTTGTTAGAAATCTGCAACACTATTATTGGTATCACCTATGATGACTACATCCCACATCCCTCAGATTTCATGCTTTCATTATAAAGTCCTGCCTTTAGTGTTTTAGTTCACTTTTGTAATCCATACTGTTATTGCATTACCATATTTAAATACTCCAGCTTGCACTATCTTTTGATATTTGAGCATATGATCCAATCAAGAAAATTGACAGAAAGAGAGACTCTTGCAAGTGGAAAATGCAACGTCTTAGATCAGAAAAGCTGTATGAGTGTTGGTTGTTTTTCAATATACATGAAAAACATAACCTTCCAAATGTAATAATTACATTTGTAAGTTAAACAATGCAAACCTCTTTTTTCACATTTTGTATGAACCTCTCAAAACAAGTATTTAGATGTTTTCCTTAAGTTATCCTCAAAATGGTTAAAAACTATGTACAAAAATTTTACATTTCACCTTTTGCTTGAAAGTCTGCATCGTACAATGTCTGTAAAATAAGGAATTATGAAAGGAATTACAATCTTAAGTATTTATTACCAAACGGAAACAAATATTTGCTTTGTGTGGAATTGTTTTGGAACTATCCAAATGAATAGGGATAAAAGCTTTGCTCTGAAATCTAATAGTTCAGTGTTTTATCTTTGAGGTGAAAAGTAGCGCCAGAAAATGAGCTTTTGGCATGAGTACTAAAGTCAGTGGTTAGCATATTTACAGAGATTTACAAGCTTGATATCCTGATGTGTGAATAAACACAGTGGTGCTGTGAATTTATATGAGAGCAAAATAAAAATAAAACCATAAATATTAATACTTTCATTCTCTGTTATGACTACTCTATTATAGTAAGTGGGCATATAGGCCATAAGGTTGCCAGAATTCTTACATTCTAAATTTGTGTGTCCAATGGCAAATATTTTAGACACATCTATGTGTCATATAATCATTTTTTATTATTAACATGATTGAAAAGGTCTGGTAATTTGGTATTAATTGAGTTAACTATTTACAAATGGATTTTAATTAGGAAAATCTTTAATCTGGCCTTAGATACAACTGTAAAATGTGTTGCATTGAAACCATACATATTGACTTTGCTATTGATATATAGAATCTGGTCTACATCATGTGCAGCACCTCAAGTCTAAAAGCTCTAGTATATCACTATCAGGGAGTTAAGTAACCAGTGACTGACCTAGACGTGAAGGAGATTTAGGACAGATTACTCGGGTGTAAAAATCCCTTCTGTGTTTATATTCTGAAGATAAACATTTGACTGAACTAATAGTGGTTCTGCTCAGAAAAAAAAATCACTGAAGGGAAACTTCTCCAGAACATATATTTGCTTTTCAGTGATCACTCTTAACAAGAAAAAATAATGTTTTTTTAATGTTCATGGCTATAATATGTGTATTCCAAATAACACTTCAAGGTAATGCAGAGGAAAGACACTCATGGACTGCACATCAGAAGGGACTAGCCCATTCCAGCTTCAATAAAAGACATTAATCTTACCTGTACACATGTTTCAGCTGGCAAAGGAAAAAAGATGTTCCTGTGAAGAGGTTATTTTTTTCCCTCTCATGTCAATGTCAAACGTTTGTCTTAAAACATCTTAAGGAATCATTATAATAAACCAGTTTTAATTATTGTTGTTCTTCCTTTTAGTATTGTCCTGTAATTACATTTTTGGTAATGGGTCCATAATTGTTTTTAAAAAACAACATGACTTGACAGGAGCTGGCTTCATATACGTAAAATTATGGAATAGCTCATATTTCAGTGCAGGCTGTTGATTGAATTCCTAAGCCAAAAGAAGTCACATCCATAGTTTTGAAGCAATGAAATCCCTGTGACAGAAGCAGGTGGATGCTGCCAAAAACAGGAATGATGAAATATACCGTAAATCTAAATTTACAGCGAACAGATTGGTATTTATGCTGTGATTAAACTGATCTTTTTTTATCCAGAGAATCTCATTAATGCAAGCATCATTTGTATGACTGTACTGTATGAACTACTAAAACAAGATACAGTGCCTTCTTAATATGTTTATAAGGCTCTAAATAAACGGAAGAGTACTAATTTTCCAAAACAGTAATAAAGCACATTACAGCAAAAACGTTTTTTTAAAAAAACTTCTTTCATTTTCTTTACTTTAAAAAGCTTTTTTTTTTTTCTAAATGCTTTTTTATCATGGAGACAATCCTTTCATAATATTTACTGCAGTTATTTTGTATTTACAGAAGTAGGTCTGCAGTGGACAAAAAAGTACAAAATGATTTTATGCATGTTCTTTAATCATCTTTAAGATGCAATGTGTACTTCATAATACTGATATATTTTCATATCACATTCTAAAAGTAATGTGATAACTCATGTGTCCTTTTCCTTTTTTATTTCTAAAGAAGACTATCATTTTCCAGTTGTCACTTTTCCTTAATTGTTAACCAACTGAGTAATATGAGGTTCAAATCATCACATAGTACAAATACTTTAAAGATTGCAAGGTGACTTCCAAAGACATTTTTTTTCTGTCAAGGTCTGCAACAATCTAGCAAGTCTGGAGCAAGCTAGGATGTATGTGAAGTTAATATTACTTCGAACACTGGATGAAATCAATTAGTTACCACAATATCCAAGAACCTACATGTGTTGAATAGCCTCCACTTGGTTGACAGTTTTTTTATATTCATGTAATAAGACAACTGAAACGTACACATCTTGCAACAGACAACATATGATTTCAAAAATCATTTAGGAGAATTAGCTGG
This sequence comes from Lepisosteus platostomus, assembly GCF_059453375.1. Lineage (NCBI taxonomy): Eukaryota > Metazoa > Chordata > Actinopteri > Semionotiformes > Lepisosteidae > Lepisosteus > Lepisosteus platostomus. The sequence goes on from NC_142612.1 coordinate 28,178,911, forward strand.
AGAATCTAGAAAAGAGAGCAGTGTTTATTGGAATAAAAAGCCTAGAAAGTTACCCTGTTAGTTTCCTACTACTCCTGGGGTTGTTTATAAAAGGTGTGCAATTCAACCACAGAACAAGATACGTTTCGGTAAAGAATGTGGCATCATGGGACTAATGGGCTCAGTTACACTGAAACTGACCCTTATTTTAACTGAATTTGTGATTTGCAGTATAAATAATAAAAAGGCTTTGAGTACTCATAGATTCACTATGAGACTTTTTTCCATTATTTGTACCAAAGGGACTACCAATACTGCGTGCCTGTCCTTATTCATGCTCCAATAACCCTTTGACACCAAACCACTTAACACTTGGGCAGTGATAAAAACAAAAACATTCAAGTATTGTAATGAAACTGCATGCCAGATTACATTGAAAAAACAGATGAAATTACAAATAAACCACGTTTATAAATTCTGAAAGAAATCAGTGCAAGATCAGGAAATATATCTGGCCTGAAGAACAAATAACAGAGGGGCATGGTGGACAGATGAACATAATTCTCTGTGAGCTTAAAACAAATGCAAAGGGAAGAGCAGTCAGATACATGGAATTAAAGTTTTTTGAAACATTTTTATTTCCATTTTATGGCCAGTAATTGAAGGTCTCTGGACATGTAGTTGGAAGGTTATGGGTTGAGTTCCTAGGCTGGGTACTGGTGTTCTCTCTCCTTAAGCAAGCCATTTTACTCAGATTTTTTTTTGGTGACATGACTATCTACAGTAAATAAATGTATACAAATGTAAGCTTTGGGGATAAATGCATCAACCAAAAAATTGTCTAATAATTGCAATGAATAATTGTTTCCTTAAAGGGGATTATGTTTGACATGAAAACCAGAAGAATGCTGTAAAGAGTGTGATGATCATAATAATAACAATCATCATCATCATCATCATCATCATCATAGTTGTTTTTGTTTAGTCATATTAGCTGTGATGAAATTTAGAAACTAGTGTAAGAATAGGGAAGTAGTTGCCTATTTGGAAGGAAAACAAGTAGATTGAATACAATACATGTAGAACCAAAATATGGATATTATATACATTAATAAAAAATATTTATATTCTATCATTTTATTTTTTGAAAAAAATGGAAAAAGCTCACAGTATATTATGATAAAATAATTGTAAATATAATTAACTAAATTCTGAATTTATAGAATATAAGTATTTTATATAATGCATTTTGCAATATAATGCAATTATCTTATTGATTTACATAGCCAGTGAATTTTAAATATGACAAACATAATGTTAAATGATGTGGTCTCACGTTCCAGCTTAGTCCCTGTCCACGCATTGAGTTTCCTTCACCTTGAAACAAGGTGGCCCATGTCATTTTCACATTTTCATAAGATGATGCATGCGTGTTGCACACTGATCTTTCACTTCAGTGCTGAGGTGTGTAAGTGATTCCAAATGCTGACTGTACAGTGACGCTTTTGAAAATAGATAAATGGCCCTAAATTCAGGTTGTCCTGTTTGTCCCTTAACAATCACGCACCCACATGTTATTCTTCTATTCACACAGTTCTTACCTTCCTTTATAAGGAACACTTCTTACTGCTCAAACAAATGTTTATTAAATGGATGACACTGTTTTGGCTAGAATCCAATGCCTCTATTGTGTGAATGAATAGTTAAAATATAATTTCTGATCTTCCTTAACCTCTTCCCGCACAAGAGGTTAAGACAGTTGTTCAATATAAATTTGATACAGTAGATTTATAGGCATCTTATGTAAGAATTTGAAGTTTTGAATACTTTTGTTAGAATTAAAATAGTTGTTTACCTCACCAAATACAATAAATACTGTAAAAAGTAGGTTTTGAGAACAAAGAGAAGATTTGTCAAAAAAAGATTATTGTTTGGGCATTAGATCAAAAAGCCACATTCTTGAACGATAAAAGCATAAGAACATATGAAACTTTGTGCACAAACAAAATTCTTCCAGTTTATTGAGAACTTTAAAATATGCATTTAAAGTAGAAAAGTCGTGATAATCTGATAATCTTGTTAATGGAGTTCTAGCTAAGTAGAAAACCAAATTATCTTTTTTCACTAAAATATTGACAAGCAACAATATTTAGATCTTTCAATTTCTATATATTTATTTGGGATTACATTATATAGTGGTGTACTAATTGCAATGACAAATACAACACAGAGCTTTTTTTTAGGAAATTAAAAAAAACATGATAAGATTCTTGAGTCAGTTTACACACCTCTACTTGTGATGCCGAATACTATTATCATTCATTTTGAACTGATTTCTGCACACGTGATCATAACTAACCTTTAACAAGGAAATGATACATAGGTCCCTGTGTCATCAATAAATGACAAAATAGCCAAGATTGCCAAACAATTGTCAAGCTGATTCCTTCATAAGCTAAATACAATCTTTACAGTTCTGTAGAAATGGATTAAAAACCATGTTGATGCAAGCAGAGCCAACGCACCATCTAGATTTACGCAATAATGGCTGACTTCATTGCCACAACAAACTTGGCCAGATTGCATCAAAAGACACAAATATCTCCAAGGATAAGGATCAAGGAGATGAAAAGAAAAATGTTGCTCCTTTAGAGATAACACTTGAAAGACCCTATGATTTCCTGTGGGGTTCCAACTTTACTATCAGAAGAACATTAACCACTACCAAAGTGCTATAACAAGGAGTATAATAGGTATCAAAACTGAGAGGACTGGAACTGTTTGATGTCAGAGCTGGCAATGGTAAAGGACTGCTCATAATGAGAGACTACTGACACATATTATTGTACATAGCTAAAAACAGACTCATATATGTAAGATACGAACGCTTTGGAATGCCGGAGCAGAAAACAAAGCTATTTTCACCAAAGAAGGTGAATGCTATTGAAGACAGATTTGAGAAAAATACTTAAAATAGTGTGGCTTTGTTGTGTGTACACTTAGGATTATTTTAGGTGTATATTCTGAACTAACTGTTATGCCTTTAAGCCTGTTTGATTGGTTTTAAATATAGCTAATATTAGGAGAAATAAAAGAGTAAAGGAAAGTCCTTTTAGAGCATTGTAATATGATTTGCAGTTAACGGCAAATGGGTAATTCTTTGGTTTAGGGGTTGTAAATGAGACTTAATAAATGCAAATCAGGTATGAATCTTAAGTATTCATTAATGTACTATTTTATATAATAGGACAATCTGACTTTTAATGATAGACATAAAATTAATCATTAGAAGGGACAGGCTCCTAACAGGTTATACAACTACTCTGTTGATATAATATAGGTTAAACTAATTTAGAAATGGAATTTGCAAGTTATAAACTTTTAACAGCTAAAATACTGTCTCAAAAGTAGTTTACAAAGGGATTCATGCATTTTCAGTACACGGTTTACGTCAACAAACAATGGTTAAGATTTACAGTATAGAGATTTATTAACCGTAAGATTTAATGGTTTAACATATTTAGACAAATCTGACATTCACCTACAGTAGCTCTCACATAAATCCTAACAGTTGATAAAATTACATCTGTCAAATAACACACAAAATTCTACATTGCCATTATTTATTTATTTTTTAATCAGACATCATTCACCCTATAAAATCTTCAGGGGGTGTACTTACTTTTTCACCACACTGTAAATGACCATTGATAGACAGTAGTTGATCAAATACATTTGTTAACCTACAGAAAAAATGTTATTAAATTAGAAATGAAACTGACAAATCATTAATTTTAGATTCATAAAAAGGATTGTGTTTGTTGAGTTGTTTTTTTCTTTTCCTTTTTTCCTGAACATTAACACACAACAGGTTATTTTTTAATGATGTTTTTTACCAGCAGAAATTCACACTACTGCTGATCAGATCAATTAATGAGACCTCATGGTTTCACATACTGTAGGAAAACCTTTTAACAGCCTTCTTAGTGATATGAAATGCTGCAGTTTCAACCCTGCCTTGAAAGAACATATATTGTACCAGTGTAGTAGCTCTTTAGGCTTTTATGTGTTTTATTAATCCATCTACCCTGCCAAGTTAAAAATGTGTTGCAGTATGTTTTGAAGTAGCTCCATCATTAGCCTGAAAAATAAAAAATGCAGTGCTTTGTAAAGTGTTGAATCATATATTGAATAATTCCAACTTGTGAAAATGGGTGGATGTTTTAAAAATAAGACCACCAAAGCATGATGACAGCTATAAAACTAATGAGATGGATTCCAGGTTATTTTGCAGATACTAATGTCAGCCAACCAGACTGAGGTACATACAGTATCTATGCATGATTTTGATCCATGCATGATATGCACCTGGGCATATTAACAAAGACAGATGCTAAGTGGAGTTCATTCACATTTCTTAATCACCAAGTGCTGGAAAGCCAAACATTAAAAAAATAATGTATCTTACTCAAAGACGCTCATTGAGAAATATAGTTAGCTTTCGGATAGAAAGACTGGCCCTGAAGCTTTAGCTGTATGTCTCTCTTTACAGAATCTATTCAGAGAAATGTACCCTTTATGATAACACATACTGTATTCACAGAAATGCAAGATGTAGAGACATTTCCTACCCTTTATTGTGTGTTTTTCTCTTAAATTCCACATATATGTAGATAGCAGAATAGCTTAGAAACTTAGAACATTTTATTCCCACAAAGAATGTATATTTATTAATAGTTTGTTTTGGATTCTGCGGTGATAATGGGTATTTACCTGTTTTGATTACTAATGTCACTCTTACTTGTTTCTCTATCAGGAAAGTCTCATGTAGCATAGACAGTACAGTATCTGTTTTTATTCCTTCACAGTCATGTTATTGCACCCATTACTACTTACACCTGCACATTCCTTTTACTTCAGATTATTGCCACCAAATACACTGACTAATCCTTTGTAGCTCGCACTATCAAAGTGCTTATCTGTGCCACACATAAAAAGCAGGGGTGTTTCTGAAATGAAGAAATGGAAAAAAGGGGTAGAAAAAGTGCAGTGCATACTGTTCATTTATAAGCAAGTTTAGCTCTTCACATGAGACAGCGGATCTTTGGTTTGCTCTGTTTCAACCACCTGCTGGACAGTGCCTTTTAAATTTTAATGTTAATTGCTCCTATTGTCTGCCAGCGGGATGTGCAGTGCATCAGGGTCAGCATGCATTAGATCAGCTCTCTCTGCCAGGTGGAAGCCTCGCACCAGGGGTCAGCAAATCATGTGAGCTTTCCCAGAGCATGAAGTTCGCCCTACTGAATAAATTACCAAGCATTTACATTCCCTTCCAAACAAAGTACAACAGGACAGGTTTCAAACTTCCTCAGAGATTTGTGCGTCGCCACGTCATGATTTCCTGGGTTAAACGTTTCATGTTATACTTTACCACTTCAAGCCTTTGAGCTATGACACAATCATCATTTTAAGCCGGTCTGATTTTAGCCACTCGGAAAGAAGATGTGATGAGATGGAGGAGGTCTGATGCAATGATTGTTAACCTGTTACTCCCTGAGCAATGACAATCTTCACAGTTACTCCTATTTCATACATAATTCCTATAGTTTAGGACCTATATAGAGATGTCTACAACAATGGACTCCAATTATTCAGTCCATTTAAATTAATTTTGTTGATATTTAAACAAAACAGCAAGACTCGTGCAGAGGGATCACAGATGTTGTCCTTTGCCTTGGTTCCTCTGCACGGTTTGTTAAATGAAATTGCTGTGCACACATTCTCTGTGTCTTCATTATCTGTTTACAAATGCTAAGCAAATTAGCCATTTGATGCACACAGAACTAGACTGGCAGTAGTCACACACTAAGACATTTAAAGGGAAACCTCTAAAACAGTAAAAATAGATGATTATATATAAGCAGAAATAGATGATTATGTATAAACGGATAGCAGAAAGGGTTTTATTTTCTCAAAATTCAACACTTTTCCAGGACTTCTATCCAGGTGTATTTGTAAATAAATGCATATTTTTCTTCTGGAAGTTGTTTTTCAGCCCATTTTATAACCCTAAGGTGCAGCCCCATCTACTGGTCAAAGTGAAGCACCCAACATCTTTTGTTACTGTAGTGCACTGACATGAACAGAGTGTGCATTTTAATGAAATGATAGCCTTAAAATTAAAAGGAATGAAGATGATCAACACTAATGGGAAATTAATATGTAATTTCAGTAGGCTATCTAGGAAGAAAAACTGTTTTTTCCCTTTATTTTCTGATAACTGTACACATACTGCATTGGATATAGTAGTCCATTTCATTTTCACTGAATTGCTTTGCATGTCATATTATTTCGCATTCTGGAGACTGGAAGGAAATTGAGCATTTGATAGAAAAGTGATTTATAGGTGCCCGGCTGGGGTTATCTTCACTTTAAAATGTACCATTATGCATCACAATATGCATTCTAGCTACATAAATATGGAATTGTTGGATTTTTATACTGTATATTCACTGTGTATGCATGGAGAATGAGTTACTTATGATGTATGCAGGCCATTCAGAGATTCTCATAGGAAACAAAAGTGTGAAACAGTGACTTTGTGAGCATAACCAAGTGATTATAGAACTTGTATAAAATTTTTACCAGTATTACTGACTGTGCATGATTAAGGTGAGCCTGTACACATTATACCATTTATTAATTAACAGAAAATAAATCGCAAATTTAGTATTTTCATAGTTAAAAAAAATATTTATAAGGAAATATAAAAATGCAGTTACAGTAAATTATTTGTACGAGGGCATTTTTTGTTTTCTTCCTCTCAAAGGTTCTTTTGATTTCTTGTGTGAGTATAAAGAAGATGCTAAGACTTTAAATAATTGGTAAAGACGTAATATCCTAATTCATGGTTTAAATTTGGAAAGAATGATTGCAATATTGGTGTGGCATGGTGGCGCAGTGGTTAGTATTGCTGCTTCACAGCACTGGGGCCTTGGGTTCGATTCTAAACCTGGAGTGCTATCTGTGTAGAGTTTGTATGTTCTCCCCATCTTAGCAAGGCATTGCTGTTAAATAGATACTTTATTGATCCTGTGAGGGAAATTGCAGTGCAACAGCAGCTTAACACAGACAACACAGCCACAGTGTGACGAATGATACAACAATAATAATACAACACATACAGTCCAAAGACATAGTGGTAGGTTAATTGGCTTCTGAGAAAACTGGCCATTGTGTGAGTATGTGCTTGCCTGTGTCTATGCATTCCCTTTAACAGACTGGAGTCCCATCCTAACCTGTGTCTGTTGCTTACTAGGATAGATACCAGCTTACCCACACCCCTTTGAATAAAGTAGTTAAAAATGGATGGATGGAATTGCAATGTTATAAAGTTTGAATTCATAAGCATCATGTTACAAGTTAATTAGCCGTGACTAAAAGGAGAGAACATAAAGAACATCTGGTTAAGGTGAGGTTGTTTCTGCAATTTTTTTACAGAAGAATTGTGCTTGAGTTTATTCTGTATATTGGGGTCTGAGAAAGTTGTTTTAGAAATAAGTATATTTATATATTCCACTTTTGGTTTTTTGCAGGAAAATTTGATCGAATTATTTATTTTATAATAGGAGCAATTTTTGTCAGTTGGAGTTAAGTGTTTTTTCAAGATTTCCAGGTTAAGTGGAATAAATTCCCAGCTGTTGTTATAAAATAATAACGATTAATCCATAATTAATCCACACAAATAAGTTTTCTGGTAACTGTGTTACCAGATATGCAATTGTTGTATATTTTTAGACATGACAGTAACACTAGAAATGTTTGTTTATTATCTTTTTAAATCTGTGTTTGCTATGTGATAACAAAAATAAACAACTGGAGGAGGTTCATATGCATTATCAATCAAATGTTGAACATATATATGTAGGTATTGCAGGTTCTTTTCACACCCATATAGAAAAATATATTCTTATCTGTAGTGTTGCAAATGCAAAATAACTGAAAAGGAATTTTTTTAAGATTTTTGAGACCAAATACATAATAATTCAGTACTCTTTGATTAAATGTTATGCAATCAATATTAAGAAGCAGTAGTGAAAAATGCAATCAATTCAAATTAATTCACTTCTAATATAGAATGTTGGCTTCACAAAACAGATGTTTATAATAAACTTTAGTAATAAACATTAGCTTTTCATCAAAATGAAAGGAGTCTTTGAATCTACACTCATATTTAGATATTTAGTTTATATCACTACCTAGAACTCTGCTCTCCTTAAAAGAAAAATGGTAGTTTTTTTAGCAATGTTTTGTGTCCAAAGTGAAGCTGATTGATAAGACTTATAAAATGCTGTTGTATTGACCAACAGGAGATGTATTTACCATGATGTCATATATGGTTGTGATGTCCTAAAGAAAAAAATAGGTGAAGAAATACTCATTTAAAATAAATCTATTCCTTACAGTTCTTATATTAATTAGTATTTTCGTTGGTAAAATATTCTGGTTGTTCTCTAGAATTTACTGCTACTTTGTCTCTCAGTTGTTGTTTTTTTATTAATTTAGTTTGTGTATTGGCCCATTCAAATAAAAACTATGGTCTGGAATAAATTTCAATTAATTTTTCACTCACTAATTCCAAATCCTATGCTTCATGTCAGTTTTATATTTAGTTGGCACAAGAATCCCCCCAAGCAAACAAAGCGCCTGCTCACAAGGGAAGCATTTAGGATTTGGTGTTGATGTTTGGGTTTATCTTTTAATTTAATCCAGGCCTAAGATTCAATAAAAGTTTGTGTGAGATAAAAATGATGAATAGCATTACAGAATTTCTGTGTTTCAGACCACACATGTGGTTCAAATTCCTAACTAAAATGTCATTCCATGTTCTAACAGATAACAGAGATGAGTTTTTTAAAAGATGATCATTACAGTGTAACAACCATATCATACTTCACTAGACATTTATGCCACATTCATGAGGGCTTATCTGAGCCGAGTATGTGTGGTAATTCAATAATTCCTCTGGCCACATTGTCAGACACAGTGCTGAAATGCTAATTGCTACTGATCGATTGCCAAGTCTGCATACTCATATTAACATGCATCCTCCACTCTTGGTTTATTTCAAAAGGATGTTGTGGGTTATTCACTTCGTCACTTGATGCTAATTTCAATATCAAACTGAATGTGTTATAATTTGGTCTTCCTTTTTCCTCCCCTTCTTCTTTTTGTTTGTTTCAGGTGATTGACATTAAAGAGAAGCTGAAGCATTCTAAGAAGTTCTGGTCCACTTTACCAGACAGTATATGTGTGGATGACAAAGTGACAGCTGGCAAGTCGAATGAAGAGGAATGCTGGAATGGTCACACAAAGGGGAGGTGAGGTCGCAGAACTGTCGCGCTGCTGGTATTATTTAGAAGGAGTTCAATAGGAGGTCAAATTCTAATGTGCCTCTACTCCCTCACGTATAAATACTCCCTGGCTAACCCCAACTCTGCTTGCATCTTTTCTAGCGGCCCTCTCTTCACCTTAAATTCAACATTGCAGCATTTTCCCCCTGGCTTATCCTTCATAAGTGAGAGGGGATGTGACAGCACTGATCCTTGGCCAATGCTGTCATTTCCTCAACTAGGCAAGTTATTGCCAAAGTATTGAGTATAAATTCATCAGCTTGTTTAATTGTTATTAAATGGTACTTGGGAAGCTTGCAGCTAGACAAACGGGGAACAGCCATATCACCCTGCAGCTCACCACTGGCAGCCAGCCCACTGAAGCTAAGTAGGTTTGAGCCTGGTCAGTACCTGGATGGGAGACCTCCTGGGAAAAACTAAGGTTGCTGCTGCAGTGGGGCCGGTAGCAGGCACTCACCATGTGGTCTGTGTGGGACACTATACTGTAAAAAGGCGCCGTCCTTCAGATGAGACATACTGTAAAACCTAGGTCTTGATTCTCTATGGTAATTAAAAATCCCAGGGCATTTCTCATAAAAAGTGGGGATGCTACCCTGGCATCCTAGCCAAATTTCCAATTGGCCTTTACCAATCATGGCCTCCTAATAATCCCCACCTATGAATTGACTCTGTTCTCCTACCCACTGATAGCTGTTGTATGGTACAGTGTGCACTTTGTCTGCCATTGCATCATCCAGGTGGATGCTGCACATTGGTAGTGGTGTAGGATATAGGAGTCCCTATTACCTGTAAAGTGCTTTGAGTGGAGTGTTCAGGAAAGTGCTATATAAGTGTAAGAAATTATTATTATTATTATTATTATTATTAAAGTCTAACCCTCAGTGGAATCAGTTGACCACAGTAATACTAACTGTGGCTGTTAGATTTAAGTATAAGACCTGTATTAAGCCACTTACTAAGATTAACCTACAGTAGTTTATATAATTACGTTTACATTATGCAGGTGAGGTACTGTAGAACGAAAGATTACACACATATGGTGTCATGAGAAGAGATATGCTCTCTCTTAAATTCACCAAGCAGATTCTTAAAATGAAACCATTAAGCTAAACAGACCACGAGACTCTTTTCTTCTCAGAGGAAGTTTACTGCTTGTGTTAATTTTGTTTGATGTTTTTCTAATCAGATCAAAAAGCTTAGCAGACGCATATTTTAAATCCAGTTACTTCAGTGTGAGACTAATTGCATTAGCAGCAAAATATTGGACAAATGAGTTTTAATACTAGAGCATCCCATATGGGAAAAGACAAACCCCACTGATGAAGTTTCCAGATTTATTATTTCAGCTTACTTTGAAAGTGCAAGAAGTGTAACATTCATAAAGATGAGCAGCAGGTTACTAGGAGTCAATTTTACTTTCATAAGTTGAAACTACCTTTACTTTTTTTACCTTTACTTTCAAAGCTCATCATTGTACCTTCAATCTGAGAGGTTCATATTTTCCTTTTACCATGCACATGTGTTGCATACCTCTATGGCCAAAAGGCAACATAATATCATAAACAAATATAAAAGATGATTTAATTTGATATTATATTTTAGAAATCCTGGCAATGTAGTAAAGTAGTAGTACTGTATCTATATTTCTATTACTATACCATTTGAGCCATTCATTATATATATATATTCCTACTGTTTTATACGACAAATTAAGGTACTTTGTTTCTAATCCCAAAACATTCATTTACCTTATAATATAAAACCCAATTGAATAAGTCATGGTGATATGATGTGCAAAGACAATATCATAAATCTAGACTTCCCAAACAGTCATATACATGTAGATATAAACAGTGTGGCACCTCAAACCAACTGTAAAAAAATGTGTGCAATGTAGAAACACACATGTCCCAAAAATGATATCGGATGAGCATAATGTTTACAGGCTTTGTCTACTACACAAATTTTGATCATTAAGATAAATTTTAAGTGATAAACATACACAGCAGTATGTAATGAAACTTGACAATATCATTATGAATCAGAGAATAATCAACAAAGCATGGAGCAAAGCTTCTGGATTCCCTTTTGGCAAAGAATTTCAAGTTGCTGGGAAGACATGATGGCAGTCTTTTGGTTTCTATGGTAATTAAGCTTTGACGAAATCCATACTGCTCTAACTTTAATGTCAACTGAAAACATTTTCAATGCACTAATATGAAAAATCAAAGTGAGATGAGAAATGTAATTCTGCATATGAGTCTTAGGTTGCAAATTAGTTGTAATGGTTTGACCATGAATTAAAAGAACTACACTAGTCTTAAGTCTTTTCTTGTGGAAACCCTTAGGAAATTCCATTATAGGTCTTATCATCTACTTTAAAGTGACACAATGTATTAAGCAAGCAATGCCTGCTTGTGTTGCTATTTTAGCTTTAGTTTCATGACATTTTAATCAATCAGTTTTGTGGATAAAACTTTCAGCCTGATCCTTGTGTCTGTGAAATCTGTCATTGAATTTTGTAGTGTGGAAGTTGAGGAGTTCAACTTTAAAATATATGTTAGCAAAATGTAGTACACTGATTTTCATGCTAAATGCATTATTTCTGACTAACAAGAAGACAAGTGAATGTCATAGACTGCAGTGCAGGTAGGGTTCTCTTCTGGTGATTAATTTAAAATAGGTGACAAAGCACAATGCAGTTGAAAGCCATCTTTATCTGCCTTAATTTGCCCCGAAAGGATTTTAGTGGGATGACGCATGTCCATTCTCCATGTACAAAGCTCTCTGGTAGTTGACACAGCTGAGTTTTCTGCATGTGGGCATCTGTTCACAGTTTCATTAATAATATGCCAGAATGACTGGCATATTTTTACCACTGTTTCCTTTTTTTGGCCACGATGAAGCAATAATGCCACCAGATGGTATAATAAAATATCTTTTATATATTTGGTACATACTGTGCAGACTCTTTTTACTTTTGCTGGCTTACAAGGCAGGATATCCTCCCCTATCTTCTGCCACCCCCAACAAGGGAGCACTCAAAATATTAAGACCGATGTTAAAAGTTCCTGGATGTTTGATTGCATGCAATGTGTGTAAACTACTAGCTAGTTACTACTAGCTACTACTAGTATACGACTAGCATATGGGGATTACTTTGGCAAAGAAACCAATTTATTATTTGTTCATAACCTGTGAAAAAGTTGGGTAACTTTTTTTTATTTTGCATAGTTATTTTATCTGTTCAATAAGCTACACTGGCAGTGAGAGATTTCAGCGTTGCTAATTATAATCATTTAATCAAATGGAGGTCCTTTCCTCTCAAACCACTACACTGTCCCAGTGAATGCAAACATTCACTTCCACACAATTTAAAATAACACCTGTAGCATTTTCAGTAATATGCTCAATATAAAGTAACATGTGATCCAAGTCTTCTGAGGTAGCTCTAAGAAAAACTCTGGTGCCAACTTAGTTCTTAGTACAGTGTTTGGGAGCAAAGCAAATAATAGGGCTTTTTGTAAGGGACTAAATGTAAGAAGTGATTACAGCAGACCCTGCAGAACCTGATGTGCATCAATTATTCTTTCAACATGGATAGTTTCATAGGAGTTCACAGTACTCAGTGTTGTGAACCTTGACAAACTTCTGTATTTTCCAAGAACATCAATATTTGTAGAACAGAAAAAAGTCTGAATTATTAAAATAATTATTGGGACTTTGTCATTTGTATTTGTATTTGTATTTTGTGTCACCAGCTCTCCCAGAAGTTTTTCAGACACAACAATTAAGCAAACATACAGAGTAGATCTTAATGTGCAGTCAACTTTACTGAGTTTTATGTGTTCCAAAAATATTTTTTGATACTGTATGTCACTAGATAACATACATTCATATAAATAATTAATTAAGTCTTAATTAATTGCTGTCAGACTTGCCGTTCATATAACTTTTTTATAATTTTAAGTCAAATTTTATCAATTTATATTATTAATAACAGTACTTCAGACACGGGTGCTGTTAAATCATGTGCCTCTAGCTAAAATGCCAGAGTGCCAAACAGTTTCTCTTATTCTGAGCTCTGGCAGATAACTGCTGTGGTTCAGAAACTATGGCAATCAAACTTAAAGAGATATGTGATGATAAAGTAGATAATGGATAGCTTGAAAATCACTTTAATTTCATGGAATGTTAAAGGCACAAATAAGATAAAATGAAAATAGATTTTAAATCATCTAAGAAAACTAGATTGTGATATGGCATTTTTCCAGGGAGCCTATAGATTTAACTGAGAGGGAAGCAAGCTAACCTAATCATCATTGGGTGAAGGAAATCTATTTTTTATTATTTTCTTATAACAGAATGAAGTGTGGTTATACATTAATAAGAAAACTATGCAACATAATGTCGTACATTTATCTTCTGATCCTGAAAGTAACTTTCTAATTTTACTGCCCATTTTTAACAATATAAACATTTGTTAAACAAAATCTTTGAAATACAGTACTACATTCTCACTTTTACCATTGGTAACAGGAGGCAATGGAAGCATTTTATCTTACCAAAATTGTCGTAGTGCTAATATAGTACAATAGGTAGCAATCTTCCCCCTGGAGCAACATACCAGGCCAGTATCCCAGTACGGTAACTCGAGCTCTGTGATGCTGGCTATGTGGGTCTTTCAGAAGAGTGGATAAACCACTCAGGGACCTGACTACTTTGTCACTAAACATTGTACTGTTCATAAGTGTAAGGCTATAACCCTCCATGTACTAGCTAAATTCATCTGTGGGTTTGCTCAATCTGACCAACCTAAGGCTTCTGCATAGCTCGACTGATGAAGCAATTTCATGTTTTTCTTCACCTGACCTGCTGTGTAATGGGGCAGCTGGTGCATAATGGATGCTGCTTGTAACCTAGGTGAGTGCTGCACTTCAGAGGTGAATGAAGTCAGTCCTTTCCTATTTGTAAAGTAGGTTCCAAGAATTGAAAAAATGTTATAAATTATTATTAATAATAATCCATCTCTTTTCAATGACCCTTTTAGTTCAATACAGGATCTTTGTGAGACAGAGCCTAGCCCAGCAGACTGTGAGTGCAAGTAGAATATACCTTGTATGGGATAATCCCCTCAGAAACTTCCCATTCCTCTGCACAGTACAAAGAAAGCTCACAAGGCCATGAGCAGAATGTGCAAACCACACAGAAGGCAATCCAGGCCAGAATCAAACCCAGGACCCAAGTGCTGTGAAAGCAACTGTGTAATTATTAATAATAATGATTACTGTCAAAAACGAAATGTCCATTCAGAGTAGAACTAAACATTGTTTTGAAACTTTCCCAGTAAAAAAAATTCCAATTCTCATAAGAGAAGGCTTCTGAATTCCATTGTCCCACCTAACCAATTAATGATGGTATCCTTCATAATAAAACAAAAATGTAGCATCCAAAATCAATGGGTACTTGAATGAAGAATCAGCACATTTACTGTACATGATCCTCTTAAAACAAAATTGAATTCTGAGTTACATATACACACTATAAATATCCAAAACAAGATTAGGTCAGTAATTTGGAAGCACTGCTTTAAGACATGTAGTGAAGTTAGCTCATAAGCTAACTGTAATTTATTCAGCAGATATCTCTGAACACCATTAAGAATTTTTAAACCTAACCTGAAGGAAAACAGTGAGTGATAGAGATGTTCCTCGGAAACAGCAGGTACACACTTGTTGGTGGATTGTACTGTCTTAAACCTTTGAAATAAGAAAAAAATATTTTTCCAGTATGGATTTTAATCAAACTTATTGAGTATGGAGCCTTTTTTAAACATGCATGTGACTGGGTCTGACAAATCTATTGAATATAGATTCATATCGAATAAAAAGCATACACCTAAAATACTTTCCCATTGCAACAGAAAGGCTACATGTGGCCATTACAACAACCAAATCTGAAAAACCAGTGCTCGTGTGAGTGGCATCCTAAACACTTGGGGCCTGTCTGAAAAAAGTGGTTCTAAGGTCATAAGATCTAGTTCTTTGCAGCCGTGTAATTAACCATTTATTTTGTATTTTCTATCCCTAAGATTCTGGAATGTGACAACATAACCCTATCTGACAATAGAAATCTATTTAAATTATTACTGGCTTTAAAAAGAAGTACAGTATTATGACCACAAAATATTTGCAAAAAATTATCCTGGATTTCTGCCTTTTGCATGTGCTCAAACGTAGTATAAGCAGTGAAACATATTTGGTATATCTGAAGTTTTTTTTTTTATTTCATAAGGGATTGAATACAATGACCCCAAGAGCTATCAGACGAGTATTGCTGCAGTTGAATTGTCCTTCTTTTGTTTTCACCTTGCTATGAACAAATTATGAATTATTCCTTGTTTTCTTGCAGGTACTTTCCCGAAGTTTTAAACAATGGTCTCACAAACCAAATGAACAACCCGGAAGTTGAGGTGGACATCACAAGACCAGATACCTTCATTCGTCAGCAGATTATGGCACTACGAGTAATGACAAACAAGCTGAAAAATGCATACAATGGGAATGATGTCAATTTTCAGGATGCAAGTATGTCTCATTATCATGAACAGAAATCATATTTATTTTTACAACAAGTTAAACTGACTATAGCTGAACAAATTTCCGTTGTTTTAGTATTCCAGCATATTTTAGCTCATTATTGGATTTAAAACCCTTGCAAGTACAGGTAGTAGTTTTTGTTAAAATGTAGCATGAAACAGAACCATATCTAATTTTTGTTCTGGATCTGTTCCATCACAAATATAATTTTTCCAAATGATTTAGTGTACAAACATATTACAATCTACAGCCTCTTCCTGGACTTAACAGAAACACATGATAAGCCCTTAAATATCCTGATATGACTTTCATCTGGTTCTCCAGAAGGTGTAAAGCACTTTCTCAATATGCTGAAAAAGACTGTTTTCAGGAGGGATATAAACATAAAAATAATGGAAGTGGACAGAACAATTTCTTGATCTGCAATTTTTGTGAAAAGCCTTGAACAAATACTTTTCTCATTGAAATGAATCTAGGTATATAGATAAGAATAGTTGAAAATCTACACAATGGCCTGAAATTAAAAAAAATAATGGGTTAGAATTACTAGAATCAATAAAAGGGGCAGCTATATACCCTGGTGATACACAATCACTCTATTGACAGGCTTTTCAATTTACTGAAAATGTAGCTGTAAAAGCCTTTATTTTTACTAAATGTTTATAACTCCATTTGTTGTTAATGCTGCTTTACAGGTGATGAAGGCAGTGGTTCAGGAAGTGGCAGTGGCTGTACTGAGGCTTGTGTTACGGAGTTTGACTTTGTCAGTACAGAAGCTCCCGCAGTTGGTGCAGACAGAAGTGAAGAGAAGGCTTCAGCCATCAGACCAAGCTACTCTCTACTACTGACCTTAGTCTTGACCTGCACGCTGTTTGCACTACAGAGGCAATGGAGATAATGCTTGTAACCATGTTGATGGACAGCGGGCTTTGCTGTTTTATTCACACCTGAAACAGGACTACAATCTTGGCAGTTAAAACAGATTTTTTCAAAAAAAGAGAGTGCAGTGCTACAACCTGCTTCCCCATTTCCAAAGAATGCTTGGTGCCATCTTGAAGCAGCTTAAGCCAAACTGCTTTCTCCTCCTCCAGTTCTTTCAGAAGATGTTCTACTGGAGAACAACTTACTATTCAAGACATTATTTTAAAGAAAAAAAATGTATTTTTTTTTCTTTTATATGGAGAAATGTTGAGGTCTTACAGATTTAAGCATTGCCCAAGAAGTCTTTTCAATTCCCCAGGAAAAAAGCTTCCACAAAAAAGTAAAAATCTAAAAAAAAAACTAAGCAAACCTCTAATGTACCACTGTGAGAATGCATTGAAAAGTCATGAGTAACAACTTTAAAGATATGAGCTGTCTGATATTCAAGACTTCTAAATCTAGCCACAATCTAATTTTAGATATGGGAAATATGGTGTTTTGGGGGGGGTTTACATATACTATAAAACCTCAAGCGATTGTTTTGATAAAGGGACATTTTAACATAAAGTTTACTTCTGCATCATCCATGCTTTCATTACCAGAAAGCCACTTATTTCTAGCAAGGGCTGTAGTGACCCTGAACCTAACCCGGTAGCAAAGGGTGAATGGCAGAAATATATCATACAAGAATAAATCTACAGAAACCAACTGATGTAACCGGCATGTCTTAGCATGTGGGCGGAAAGCAGAGCATCTGGAAAAAAGGGTGCAAAGCAGATGAGAACATCCGTTCTACAAACAGAAAGCACCCAGACAGGAATTAGACCCAGGACATAGGAATTGTGAGGCAACAAGATTTGCCCAGCCTTTTAAAACTTGGTATAGAAAAGCAAATACAAGTTCCAACTGAGTTTTCCTAAAACCTATGAACAGTGATTAAGACACACAATGTACAGTATATACTGTATATAATATACATGTTTTTTACATTATTATTTACTGGCTTTTAATAAAGGACAGCTCATATCTAATCATTGTTTTGCTAATGGCTATATTCTGTTACTTTAAATGCAATTTATTTTCTACTGGTATTTCATAAAAAAAAGTTATTTATAATAGGTTTTTATTCAATGAGTAGCAATTACTGATCTTATTGAAGTGAAAAATGGAAAATGCCCAGCCATTAGACTTTACCTCCAGCCTTTTGGGTGTGCTTTGAATGAAGCCAGGAGTATCAGAATTTCCCAAGCAGCACCTGAGCCATTGTTAAAGGAAACTGCATGTTTGTTGTTTGAATTGGGCCCTTGGTATATTTCACACCTCAGAAAGCAATTCATTTCTCTTTATTCCTCAGTCGTTTCTCCTTGCTGACACTGAGCATGCTCACAACAATGGTCTGTGCTGCTGAATATGAAAACCTTTTAATACATGTATTTTTTAAAAGAGGAATCATGCTGCTCAGCTGGAGAACGTAACCTAACAAAATGGGAGCAGAACTTTATTTCATCTTTTTGGTCTTAGTATTAATCATCTATTTTTATAATCACAGATTTTAACTTTTATCTATTAGCTCAGGGTTGACATGTCTGTAAACATGTGAAGTGTTTTGTCAACCGTTTTTTTAACTGCACATGCTAGACTTGCTCTTACTAATTCACTTATCCATCCAGCTATCCAAGGGAAAACAAGTGTTTGTGTCCAAATAATAATCCTTCCAGCCTGGCAAGAGATTTGAAAAAAATAACCAATCTCTTTTGTGTCACAGGCTAATCACTATAGATTTATACAATAGGTGTGCCACAATGAAGAGTCATCTATAAGCTGTGCAGAAAATGTAAAAGTCCACCTCAATTCTTGATCAGAAGTTTTATAGTTTCTATATAAACATTTCACCAAATAGTAGGTAATGTTTTCAACAACAAACACCACTTTGATTGCTAACACTTGAGAGCATGTGAAACACAGCTCTTTGTTCAATCTTGTGAGATGCAATTTCAACACTTAAAGATAACAGCTTATGTCAGAAATAACCCAAAGCAATCTTTCTGATGTCATAGCTTTTCCAATGCAGAAACAAGTGTTAAGTGACATTTTATTTCCTTCCTATTATATGAAGTCATTTTTCAAGTGTTTTTTGGTATAAAAGTGGTAGATATTTTCAAGGCAGTGTTTAAAAGATTCTGAACCATCTTACATCAGAAACTGATGTTGAGCTTCATCTGGCTCCTGCAAAGCATCAGGTGGACATGTAACATTTTGTTTGGACTTGTAAGCAACACGTTATTTCCTTTATGTGCTACTGCTCACTGCTTTATATACATTTGCAGTCCATATCTGCCTTACATGTGTAAAGTGTTACATTGTCATTAATAAAATGCTTAAAGGTTTTAAGTTTAAATTAAAAACAAAATGTGGTCAAGTCATGCTATACCAATAGTTTAAATAGAGATTAGGAGAACCTTTTTTTATTAACATTTTGTAGCACTTCCACCTATTACTATAATTGTTGGCAATTGACACCACAGTTCTGTGGGCAGAAAGCTAGCAGAAGGAAAATTGGGAAGGCTTAAAAAAATAGATGGTGTGGAGTGACTTCAGCAGGTGATATAGAATGCAGACTGTACAACACTCTGCAGGTTAGTAAAGTGCTTTTAAAAAGAAGGAAAGAAGATGCAGTGTGGTTCTAATTCTAATGCCACTGAACAGTGGTGAAGCTGAAAGGCATAGCAGAGCTGGAAATGAGAAATTCAAGTGGCAGTGACAACAGAGTAAAGGCTGAATGCACCAGTAAGAATATTCAACAGTGCAGCAAGAGCAGTGACTGTGAAGAGGTTGAATTACTGAAGTTGGCTTTTTCTTCAGAAATGAAAGCCAGCGGAAAAGTAATCTCAAGAGTGGAGTTCCTATTCCAGAAGTTCAAACATCACACAGAAGCTAGCGGCTCTAAAATAGAATTTAAAAAAAATAATTATTTGAAACCACATTCTTTACCCTTTAGGTTTTCCATCTAATGCTAAATAATTCATTGGAACTATAAAATTATCTTTACATTTTGTGTATCATGTCTAGGCTGGATTTGTGGTTGTTTTTAGTTTTCTCATTACCAATCTATTTCAAACTACTGCCTGAATGATGGGTAACACATATGTTGGTTAATGAGTGCAAAAGCATTAGAAGAAATAAATAAAATATGTTTATTTGTAACTGATTATTACTTTCACGCTGGGACTGAAGCAGTGTGAATGATCCAGAAAACAAAAAATGAATAGGATTAATAAACTGCTTTATATGAAATATTTACTGTACTGATTTAGCAAGCGTTTTTCGTTTACATTGCATCTGGAATGAGTGATTTACAAAAATGTTGCTTTGTCTTGTTAAAAAAATAGGTTTCTTTACATCAGCAGAAATATTCATTTTGAAAAGCCATGTTAAAAAATATACTACATTACAATTGGTTAGGAAATCCATACAATGACATTTTACTGTGCACAGCAGCATCTAGATCACTGCTCGAAAAGTAAAGTTACTGTGGAACCGATTTAAGCAAGTATGGTTCAAATACCACACGGCTTACAAGTCGTACAAGCAGACATGCCTTACAATTTTTTTAAAACAATTATAATGGTTTGCATTTGGGTTTTGTTACTCTTTCTTGTATACAGACAAATAATGAAGGTGTGCTAATAAACATTTATTAAAAATTAAGTCTGCTTGCTCTGGCTGACTTGCATTTACATGTTTTTAAATTGTGGAATACTTCTGAGCTTTTTTCTGAATGTTTCTTACAGAACTCTGGTATTTGGTTGTCTTTTCTATTGTCTGCTTATAAATATGTGCTTGTTGCACTGAATGCTTTCATGCATTTATGTAAAATAGAAAATGCAGATAAAAATTCAAGTCACATGCTGTATGGGTAACATGATGCATTCAAGTCAAGTACAGTACAATTGCATAGATGATCAATACTTGAAGTGCCCACTGCTGGTTTCAAGAAAGCAAGCGGCATGACATTGACAAAAATACCTCTGTAAATGCACCTGCACTGACAGAAATAGATCTCCAGGCAATTCTCAACATATATCCTGAGGCATATGAGAGATTGAGACTTTGACTTAATATTTAGAAGACCAAAATTCTCTATAAACAAAATCCAAATGCACACACTCCAGTGCCAGTCATTCAAATTCAGGATGAGTATCTGATGAATGCAGAGTACACTGGGAGTCATACATCACAGAAGGGATAAACTGATGTGGAAATCCATCACTTAAGTGCTGCAAGTGCAGACCTTGTTGGAGAAAGTAGATATTTTAACTGAAACCTGACTGAGGGTTTATCATGCAGTCATCTTTTCTACTTTACTGCAGCGGACTCAAACATGGACCACATGTAGAACAAACATATAAGGATTGCAGTCCTATTTTTACATATGAAGTGGGACAAATGCACGAACATTGTTCTCTCTCAAGCCAACACCTCAAGCATTCAAGCTACCGTATCATACTATCTGTTCTGTAGGGCTGGTTATGCTGTTTGACTGACAGAATCCTGGCTCCCAAAGAAGGCTCTCATCTCCCATCTCACTCAATGAAAGAGGAAGAGTTGAGCATAGTCAAGCAAGAGCAAGCATTGTTGCGCCCTTGTTCATCCAGTTTTTACCAAAGTCTCCCCAGACTGGATCTTGGTTAGAATTAAGCAGACAAGATAAAGTCAAAACATGTATCAACAATCTTTATTTTTCCCCAGACATGGGATGACATCCAAAAACAAGACTTGGGTCGGTTTGATAAGATATAATCAAAGTAAATATGACAAAAGCGCACATGAAGAAATACAATATTGATTTAAAGTCAGCGATTTTGGCCCTTGCCTGAATCCGATTGAGAACAAAGATGCAAATAGACATAGACGCACAAAGATGACAGAATGAAAATGGAAAGCAAGAATGTCAAAGAGATCTGTCATGACCAGATCACATAGTTCACATTCTTATTATTAGCCTGTGGTTGGACTCTGTCAAATGCATCTGACCACAGGTGCTTCATCTAATCTAGTGATACAGCAGACCAGTGAAAGAAGTTAATCAGAGATTGAAGAGGAAAGTACAGAATGACACCTGCCAGGCAGTGAGGGACATTATTATGTTGGATGAAGGGATCATGTTAAACATAGGTGCTGCTGTAACAATGGGTGGAGAATTGGTCTCATACTTTATGATGTAAAAGGAAACCCATGCAAGGGAATATCACTGCTGTTGACAATACTTTCAGAGAACCTTTTGTCGCTTCCCTTGTATGTATGCACCCTACCATTCCCAACTGAGCCACAGTACACTGTGTTTTCTAACCAGACATACTTCATTCCATATTCAGGAAGTAACAAGGGATGTATTTTACATGCATATCACAACTTTTCTTAACATCAGAGTCATACAGGTTAACTTGGTGGTGTTGCATAATTAATAATCAGGGGTGAAGATGTGGTACATTTCTAAATGTTGCAATATATATTTATATTCCCATATGTTCTGTAACAGTAAAGATATTGTTTCCCTGCCTGACTGGAAAAGTTTCAATAATTATTTTTTTCATCTGTTTGACAACTTGAAGAGAAACTGGCATACAAAATAAAAGCACTTGCCAAAGCTCAAACTACACTGTTATTTTAAAAAGTTAATATCTTAGAATCTTTGTGAAATAAAACTATTACTTTAAAGTCACATAGAATTAACACCAAATAAAACTTAAAGCAGATAATACAACCACTGAATGCTCAACAAGTCATAATCTAGCTTTCACTTGTTTTTCCAAAGTGTCCCAAATACAGTACCATCGAAAATGAAGGGCTTAAGTCTTGATTTAAAAAAAAATAAGGAATGGGAAAAAAGCCAAAAAACATATTTGTACTCCTATGCCATGACAGCAGAAATAGAGATCTTCGGTGTTCAGATGTCATGTGAGGTGACATTTTCCAGCAGGATTTCTACTAACCCATTACAAGGTAACAGCAGGTATTGGAACGCGTTTTAAAGCTCCAGAATACAAGCCATTACTACAGTAAATGACCGCAGAGAGGCAGTTACCATCAGATCCCCTGTAATAAACACTAAAATGCCACAAACATGCAGCTGTTACTATGCCTTGAAAAAAAATAAAATGCTAAACACAAAGTTTGAGTTTGTGCCTTTTACAAAGGCATTTACATTAGCATTCAGAGCACAACAAACCACAACAGACAAATCAAAAAGCCCTTCAATTCTGTTTATTCTTCAAACAAATTTAATTGCACAAAACCCCAGTCTAACAAAAACATCAGTCTAACAAATAATACTCAAAACATACACAAGAGGTCCTTGATTAACAGATCTTTGTAAAGTGTGATAGATATCCTGTAGGGAAGGTGGTTTGTTCAAATCATATTAACAAAAATCAATTAGGACTGGCATTTTTATCTCTCCAGATTCTATCAGCTTCAATATTAAGTATTCATATACGATGCTGTATAGGAACTTGATTCATTTAAAGAAATCAGTAACAGTTAGAATATGGAACCTGGGCATGGTAGTGATCCAAAACCAACCTACTGCATACAGCAGATGCCAACTTTTCAAAAATCTTGGGGGTGCCCTTCTTCGCATTTCTGAAGCCCTCATTAACAGTATGACCATGTTGAGGAAAACATGTGCTTCTGTTATTATAGCATCTCTAGTTTTCAGTGAAACAGAATCTCTTTGAATGTGAAGCCCTGAAATACATTTTGTTTTATGCAGAACCTACTACATGTATTTTGCGTGGTCATTATTGTTCTAGAAACTTTATGGCAAGCGATTCATGCTTCAGAAACATTTCTGTTGCCACTCATCCAATCCAATTAATACAGATTAATGCAGATTCTGCCTATAAAGAAAATTATTCAGTTTGAAAGATGAGCCATGAGAACACTTTTACTGAAATGTCCTGCCATGCTTATGTTATACTCCAGTACTGGCGCCAGCTTTGTCAAGATCACTAAGCTTATGGCACATTGCTTCCTGTTACGCTTCCTGAAGTCGTTTTAAGTGCAAATACTGAGGTTTGTTGTGTTTGTAGGGCTAGTTCTCAGAATTATATTTGTTTTCTGAAATCTGTCTCCAGTGAAGTTCAATGATTACAAGCAATCATCCTGCACTAACCCGTTTTCTGACCAGAACTTTTTCTAATCTGAACATCGGTTAAAATTATTAAATGTCAAATCAAATTAATCATATAGATGTTAACTAACAGCCAAATAACCTGACTACAAAAGTACAAGACTTTAATAATAACAGGATAATAATAGTTATTTAAACTGCGCAAACTGAATCCTATGGTAATCTCCCAAACTCAAAGGAAAAACGCATTCACCCCTTCTTTAACAATATGATTAAAAACACTGGGGGCGCTTGAGGACACATACTGTATAGGTGGCACCTGTGACCTACTGCAATAACTTTGGTGAATTTAGAGAATCTTGGGCAAATCTATTGTAACCTTTGCAAAACTCAGTGTAGTAGCTATGCATTGGCAACATATGACTATGCTTCTTCGGTGTACTTTTTGTTTGTGAATTCTGCTTTAATGAGTGGTTCAAAGCCACGCTTTTGTCTTTTCTGTAAAAACAGTACCAGCAGGAGGAGAACAACAAGGAGACCCAAGAACACTCCACCCAGAGTAGACCACAGAAGCACTGTAGCAGCAGATTCATCTGTATCTAAAAGAAAAAGAGCAGGAGAGTTAGGAGGTATCAAAGAGGAATTTCAACCAATAGAGCCGCCCTGAATGTTAGCTGCATGAAGCCCTTCTAAAATTTATTGCGACAGTGAATATCTTGGATTTTCACTATGATCCCTCATAATGATCCTGATAAGCACAACTCTTAAGAACAGACTTTAAAAAAAAAAAAAATTTGATTCTACCTTAATAAGTCATTTAATCAAATTGAGAGTGTTGAATGTACAGTATTTTAAAGAAGGAAAAGTGTTCGGACAATTGGCAGATAGGTGACTCTTGTTAGTCAGACATTCTTCTTGTGTAATTAGGCACTAGTAAAAGAGCTGTGAAAATCCTAGTAACCTGTCTCACTTTGAATTCAGTTTGAAATCATATGAAAACCAAAGAACGTTCTGTTACAGGAACGCAGGCAATACTAAAGCAGAAAGCTAAATCAAGACCACAGCACAGAAAATGCACATGCCAAAATCAACAATATTAAACACAAGTACAACTACCAGTTAGCCAAGAAAAAACATCTGCATTTGATTATAAAAACATTATCACAGCAGTCAAGGAAAACCCCAAAAATAACTGTCATCACCAAAAAAAAAAACAGAATGAAGGTTTGAAGCTGTCGAAATCCACAGACCGAGACAGAAGAATTACAAAGGCTACACAGCATAATGTAAACCTCTCATTAGAATCAAGCACAGGCAAACCACAGAAAAGATTTGAATCTTCTCTGAAGTACAAAGATAAATGAGGAGAATTTTGGAACAACAAAGTATTATGGACAGACGAGACCAAAATAAACCTTTACCAAAAGAGATGGAAAAGTCAAAGCGTACATTAAATGGAACTGTACATGTTCCAAAGAGCAATTCCTCATCTGAGAAGCATGGTGGAGGTAGTGTCTTGCATGGCTGCATCTGGAACTGGCTCACTCATCTATATTGATAGTGTAACTCATGATGGCAGTAGCAGAATAAGTTATCAAATTTACAGAAACATCGTCTGCTTATGTAGAGGAAAATGTTTCCATATGTAGTGGGCTGCAGTTCACCATGCAGAGTGGCAATGACCCAAAACATACAGCCAATGCATCTAAGGAGTTACTAAAAAAAAAGTGGAAAAACCTAGACTGGCAAGTCAATTTCTAGATCCAACATATCATGAATATTACATGCTGAACACAGAATTGAAGTCTTAACACTCCATGAACAAGCAAGACCTCAAACAGACTGCAGTAAAGGCTTGGCACAGTATCACAAAGGAGCTCAGCGTGTCGTTGACTTTAAGCAGTTACTCTTATAATGACAAATGCATATTGCTTGATTGTAAGGCAAAAATAAATGTTTAACTCTGGCCATGTGTTAAACATGTGTCTCTGTGTCACCAGGCATAACTCAAACTCCATCATTAAGTTTGCGGACGATACAACAGTCATTGGCCTGATCACAGATGGTGAGGAGTCTGCATACAGGGAGGAGGTTGAAACCATGACAGCATGGTGCCAGGAGAATAACCTCTCTCTTAACATCAGTAAGACAAAGGAGATGATTGTGGACTATAAGAAACATCAGGGAGGAGACCACACACCTATTTACATCAATGGGACTACAGGGGAGAGGGTCAGCAGTTTTAAGTTCCTGGGAGTTAACATCTCAGAGGACTTAACCTGGACCCACCACACCAACATCATGGTCAAGACAGCACGGCAGCGCCTGTTCTTTCTCCGCAGGCTAAAGAAGTTCGGCATGCCGTCACATATCCAGGCCAACTTCTACAGGTGCACTATTGAGAGCATCCTGACTGGTTGTATCACTGCCTGGTATGAGAACTGCTCTGCCCGGGACCGTAAAGTACTGCAGAGGGTGGTGAAGTCAGCACAGCTTATCACCAGCTGTGAGCTACCAAGCATCCAGGATATCTACTCAGCTAGATGTCTGAAGAAGGCCAGGTCCATTCTCAAGGACCCCAGTCATCCCCGTCACAAACTGTTTCCCCTCCTACCATCTGGAAAACGGTACCAAAGCATTCGGTCCAAGTCCAACAGACTACGGAACAGCTTCTACCTCCAGGCAATAAGACTGCTAAATAGCCCACCTGCAGCTCCTTTAGCAAATCACCTGTAATGGCTACATGGACACACAGTTTTCACTGTATTCAGCATAACTGCACTACATGTATATATTGCACACACCATGGACACATAACAGCTCTACTCATATTGAGTTTTATTCAATTTCAAAAATGTAACCTCAGTTTAGTGATTTTTGTGTTTTTGTGAATTTTGTGATTCTTGTGAGCTCGCAGAAAAAGACATTTAATTGCCAGCAACTACTGCTGCACACCGTATTGTTGTGCATTTGATAAATAAACTTTGACTTTGACTTGACTTGAATTGATCCCAAAACATTTGAATTGTACTATACATCAACATGACTTTAAATGACAGATATAAAGTTCTAGAAAGATGTAATTCTAGGATGTTTAAAGTCAGAGTGATAGAAAATTGAAGTGTTTTAGAAACATTTTAAATGGTAAAGATGACAAACGGTAAAGACAAATTCTGTGAAAGTAAGCCAAATTAGTTTCTCTGTTGTCAAAACCACACAGCTTCCAATCATAAGCTATAGGTCAAAAATGCTTTTCACCTGAGTAGTAAAATTTAGTTCATCAAACATCAGTTACCTGAAAGATCAACAGCATAAGAATACCCCAATTCTTCTGAAGTCACAAAGATTTCCTCATTGGTTACAGGTGGGAAAAATGGTACCATGTTGTAATCTCTGTTATGACCAATAGGAGCCATTTCATCAGGCAGGCTGGAATTTGGAGGAACAAACCGCTTCATCCACTCATCAAAGATGGCATCAGTAAAGGCATGCAGCACCTATGAAGAACGAGCATCCAACAGTTAAAACAAAGCAACAGTACAGTATTCACTTCTCTTCTATATACTTGTCTAAGAACTTGAAGTATATAGCTCATATTATGGATCAGTGGCACTCAGTCCTGGTTTTACAGAGCAAATTAGTCTTCTGGTTCCATTTGCCTTGTTTGTAATGAATTAATTGAACCTAATAATCGGTCTTGATAAACCAGCATTTCCAACGCGGTAGCATGAATAGTTTAAATTATCTGTAAAACCTATATGACAATGGTTGTCCTGGACTAGAACAAAGGACCATTAACTTAACATTCAAGTGACATCAACTGAAACTGAAATGACACATGAGGGCTGCAGTGCTTTTGTTATATATCGGAATCTAATGGAGGAGGAAATAATGCCTTGAAAATAAAAGATAATGAAGGCTCTTGGCATCTGAACTTTTTCCGAAATAATGCAGATAATCACAAAATGTACAGGGGACTAAAGAAAAACACTGGCAATACAAATATTATCAAATTGTTCACTTTCTTACCACAAAAATGGGATCATTGGCAGCAGAATGGGACAAAGCATTAGTTCCATTGAGGAAAGTGTGGACAAGGTTGTGAAGACTGGACACAGATGACTCTAATTCACCAGTTGGAGCATCATAGCCTTCCAAAGCATTTCTGAATGAACAAGAAAAATATTAAGATAAGCAATTAAGAATCTGATTTTATGGCATTATTTTGCTCCCTCTTTACCTGCACTAACAATCTGCACAAGGATTAAGAATTCTTAAAACTAAAAAAAACTGCAATTAAGGTATGGATGTTTATAGTTATTATGTAGCAATGAACTAAACATTCATGTGACACTGACTGAAACTGAAATGAAATGGAAATGGAAGGAGTACTTTGAACACAATAACTAAGTTTAGAGGCTTGAAAATGAAATGATGAAAAACCTACTAGAAATCTAACTTGCTTAGTTCATTACATGTTTATGAATCATGATACAAAACGGGACTTCAATAATACATTTGAATACACAGGTTTTTCCCAATGGAGTCATTGAGCAAGCCCATGAACTACTTGTTCAAAAACTTAAACCAGTTTCTCATCTGACTTCTGCTAGCTTTTCCTCACAGCTTGAAAACCACTTCATGGACTTCTTCCATTGATCTATCCATTAGCTGAAAGCTACTAATTCCACACCAGAGTTACAGCAACCCAGAGCCTATCACACAAGCATGAGATGTGAAGAGGGAGTATGTGTTGGATATGTGGGAAGATCACGCACAGTTTTGAGTCACTGATCAACCTACTGAGCACGTCTTTAAAAGGTAGGAGGAAAAGTAGGAGGAAGACCCTGGAGAAAACCTTAATTTGTAAAAAAAAAGGGTTGGGAAAAATTCTATTAACCAACAGGAATCAAGAATAAAATATTAATAAAGGTTCTACATCATATGCTAGAAGCAGCCATTTTGTCCTTTGTCTTAAAATAAATGTTGTTCAAACTGAACTATAATATACATGTGATACCTGCCATTTCCCTGACCCCTAGAGGACACCCAGCCAAGCTCTGACATATAAAAAAAAAAATTAAGTGAGGTGAAGTGCATTAAAATTGAAATGGTGTATCACCTTTTATGAATGGAAATTTTATTTTGCAGAAAAGAACGCATAATAGTTCAGTTTCAAAGTCAGCAAATATAACCAGCAAAAGACCAAAATGTGCTTTAAATTAAGATCAAAGAAAGTATTTAATATGTAATCCACATTTTGGCCATTCACCCATTTCTCATATGAATATATAGCGTGGTGATTGAAGATTCATATCAAACTCATCTCTATACCATATGTTGGAAATAGAGTAGTCCATATCATGGAAATAATTAACTTGCATTCTTTTATTGCTTGTGATTGAAGACATTTTTTTTTACAAACGATATCTTGCACAATCTCCATGTTTCATTCGGAAGAAATGTATTCCTGTTCCCCGATTATCTTCCAGGTGAATAAAACAATGACTACTTTTAATTAAATAAGTGATTAAAAAACAGCTGATCACGCAGTCATGCACACTGGAAAATTAAACCTGCATCTGCATCTACAAATGACTTCAAAATGTAATGCAAGAGATTTTTTTTCTGCTGCACTTTCTGTCCCATGGCTACTTACAATATACAGAAATATCATACAATACACATTCTTATTTTTCAGCAAAAAACAACCTGAAACTAAAGGGTTGCTTTTTTAAAGAAGGAAATGGAAAGGTATTTTTGGACAAGCTCATAGTACCCACATTACAGGACATATTTTATTCTTTTGAAGGGTCTTAAGAAATTAGTATACGAGTGTAATGATTCTTCATACTGTAGTACAATAAGTTTTTTTTAAATACAAGAAATCTTTACATATGTATAAGCTACACATCTTTCATCATTTTTTAAAATATATTTTAGGAATGCAAAACATCCTTTTTTGTGCTACTCTGATTATAAAACTAATGTTTCTTTTTGTGCTATGACTTAAAGCAGTTCTATTTAATCCTTTGTAATAGCAAATTTTCCAGGACTGCATGTGTAACCTTAAGCCTCAAGTTACATTCTTCAGTATAGTCCATAGGGTATACTTTTATACAGTAAACATTTTTGTTCAAATTGTTGATGAAAAGAAAATAGCTGAAAAATTTTGTGTATAGTTACTTTCCAAAAACGTAAAATCTAGCTTTGTATTTTTTTTACAAAGTACAGCTAGGGTACATGGTGAAAACCAAGAAGTGAAATGAATTCATTTTTGTTTTTAAATCTTTCACTTAGAAGTTTTTCGTATAATAACTCCATAACAGATAAGTTCACTGAGCATGGATATTCAATGTTGTGTGGCACAGTTCCCCTTTCAATTTTGTTTAGTAAGGTACAGTAAATGCATACTGAGTGCATCTGATCACATGCTGATAAGAAGTTGATTTTCTTGAATTTCAGTCCTTTAATTTGAAGCACAAGCTGAGATTGAAAATGACTACTATATAAAGTTATATGGTTTGCATTTGTGAAATGGTGACGCAATGATTAGTATTGATATGTTGCAGTGCTGGAGCTACCATTCCAGACTTGGGATGCGATCTGCATGGATTTTTTATGTTCTTCCCAAGCCTGCATAGGTTTCCTCCCACATTCCAAAAACATTCTGATAGGTTAACTGGCTTCTGGGAAAATTGGCCCTGGTATGAGTGTGTTTGTGTCTGTGTGTGCCCTGTGATGGACTGACATCTCATCAAGAGTGAACCCTGCTTTATGCTCACTGCTGGCTGAGACAGGATTCGGCTCCCCTGAAACCCTGAATTGGAAAAGAGGTTAAAAAACAAATGGTTTAAATAATCCTTACTTGTATAGAGCTTTTTGGGACATTTCACTCAAAGCTCTTTACAGGTAATGAGGACTCCGCTCCACCATCACCAATGTGTAGCACCCACCTGGATGATGCAATGGATGCTACAGTACACCAGTACACTCACCACACATCAACTATCAGTGGGGAGGAGTGATGAAGCAAATTCATAGATGGGGATTAGTAGATGGCCATGATTGGAAAAAGCCAGGGGGAATTTTGGCCAGGACTTTTCAACAAACACCCTGGGATTTTTAATGATCTCGGTTCTACATCTTATCCGAAGGACGGCACCTGCTTACAGTATAGTATCCCCATCACTATACTGAGGCATTAGGACCCACACAGACAGCAGGGTGAGCACTCCCTACTGATCCCACTAACACCTCTTCCAGCAGCAACCTTAGATTTTCCAGGAGGTCTCCCATCCAGGTACTGTACAGGTTTACACCTGCTTAGCTTTAATGAGTTCCCAACTATGAGTTCCAGCTGCTGGATAGTTTGCTTTTGTCAAACAAAGCTTAACATGCAAATACAAGTTAAACAGCTAGTCTGCCTCAACTGGAGTAACTTTTAGACTGATACTTAAAAAATGATGCTAACATGAAATGTAAAATTATATTTTGTGTTTCTGATGGTAACAATTTGCTTATTTGACTACAATATAATTTGGAATATTGCAACAATTATTTCTCCATCAAAATACTTTGATTCAATTTAATAGTTCAGATTGAATTATGCTTATTTGCTATACATGTCATGCTTGATTATAGGTATTCTCAAAGAATGTTCTTAAGTTATGATTTAATATAAGCCACATTTCCCAATTGTTCCAATTCCATGAAATGATATAAGGTGTATTTACTCAGAGTTTCCACTAGAGGACAGGTGTGAGACCAGAAGTAATGATATCTTTGAAAATGCTGCGCTTTATACTGTATATCTACTGTATGCCACAGTTTAGTTACCTTTAAAATAGTGTTTTAGATAAAAATCAACGTGTTTCAGAACTGTTATTTTTGTATACCTTTGCAATGTAGCAAATATTATGAAGCTTTTAACAGAATATCCATCTATACCACATAAATAAACTACATTAAAATTGTTAATACAGCAAATTAAGAAAATTACCTGAAACTAAAAGTTGAGTTTGTGAAAAAAGGAGGACTGTCAAAGTCCCGAAGGTTGAGACAACTTCTGACATCATTCATAGTTGGTAAACTGAAGTTCCTCGTACTAAACTGATCTCTCCTCAGAAAACCTTCATTTGTTCCATTACATAGGGTGACCAGACGGTTGTAATCATCCAAACTGCAAAACAAAATGTATCAGCTGTAAACGAAATCTTGCTGAAGCATATATTAAAACAGCTGAGTATATGCAAGTACCGTGAATGCAAAACTTTTGAAACTAGCTTTTTATTTAATGGTTTACAGACCAATGTACACTTTGAAGGCATTAATTGATTTACCATCTAACTAGTATGAATTTCTGTTTTTAGATTTTAATTTTACATCATTTTTGTTAACTACTGTTTTAATGTTGTTACTCTATCCATGCATAATTAGTTATTGTATTTCTGACATTCTGAACCAGAACACTGGATTTCTGCTACACACAGCAAAATACAGGAGCTTTTAACAAGTGTTAAGCATTTATAAGATTTAAAGCTGTGCACATTTGTACACGTTTACTTTCACGCTTACCTGTTGCAAACAATTTCCCAGTTTGAGAACCTTGACTGAGGACTGACGAGAGACGGGTCATTGGAGCTGCGTCCTCCCAAGAGAGAGTCAGTGCACACATCGCATTCACTCAATCCTGTAGCGAAGTTCCAATACGGAATGGCAAAGTTCTCATTCCGAGTCAGCTTCTGCAAGATGGGGAAAAAAACAGATAATACTTAACAGATAAAAATGCCTAAGACATAAAGAAAGAGGAAGAAATACAAATAATTTGATTGGTTTTAAAGTTAGACAAATATTTTAGGTTAGCCTGCACAGCATCACAACATTTTAATCTATTGTTAACAGCAACAGCTTAATATAATCACTGACTGTTTGTGTGTAAAAACTTAGTATGTGCAAGTACTACATATCTTTTTATGACTGGAATGCTATTAAAGAAAAAAATGGTGTATTACTGTGGTTTGTATTGGAGAACATAAAACAACCAAAGTGAAATTTCTTCAAGGTGGATACAAGAATTTTCTTTCTGATGTTGCACTTCCTGAACCTGAATAATATATCTCACTTCTGAGCAATAACCCTCTTTTACACTCATCACTGCTTTACATTACAATACAACATAATTTTATATCTCTTGCAAGCTATTTTTTTTCAGTCAAGGGTGTAACAATTTTGTTTTAGGAAACACAATAAAAAAGCGCAAAAAAAGGTAACCTACTCAGACAGCACTGACAGAAAATACATTTATCTGGCCACTAAGAGGTAAAGCAAAAAATATCATCTGCCCATAAAACAATGAAAAAGTTAAACTAGCAGTGTTAAATAACACATTGCTAGCCAGGAGAAATTGTGTACAATTAATATTACAGTTCTGAACTGAGACCCCAGGGATTTAGTTTTATGTATAAAGTATCAGAAGCATAATCTAACCTGCAGATCTCTTTCCAGCTGAAGCAGATGGTATCTGTGCCAGGTGATGAAAGCTGGTCCTTTGTGTGAAAAGTCAATTGCTTTGAATGGACGACCTGGTCCTTTGGTAGAGAAGCAGAGAAATTGGTCAAATAATAAAAGCTGTAAACATTCTTTTCCTTTATATGAACATTTAATGCTGAATTTTCACCCTGTTTCTCTTTCCTCTTTGTTCAATGTTGTAAAAATACTTAGGTTTCCAAAACATTTTACAGTTATTTTACCCCTTTTTACTCTCTTAAAGATGTACCCTGAGTTAAGAATATTAATCAGGTTACAAATGAGAATAAGCCATTCGGAAGTTTAGCCCATTCATAAGTTAGCAGCTAATTGATGTTGATTCTGCAGATGTTCTGAGTTGACACTGTTGGTGCCTTTGATGCTTTTGAATACTTGGAATGGTTATCTCATAGTCTATTCCCTTTACAAAGAACAATGTTCAGTTCTTTTAGCCTGTTAGTGCAGGATGTTAATTTAAGCCCTGGAACATAGCTTATTGCTGGCCTGATTTTAGATGAACAATATCTTTATATCGATCAACACTGTGCCATATATTCTATAAGATGGTTTTACCATTCAATTTTAATATAATAGAGTGCTCTCAATTTGACATAAAGATCCAACCATACCTCTCCCCTCACTTCTAATATAACCAGTTTCTCAAAAATAACCTGCAATTGAGAGACTGTTATTATTAACTATTACAGTATCTACTGGTCCTATCTGGTCGTGCTGGCAATAGAGGTGTTTTCCAGGGGACTCTAAGAATAAACCTCCTTTTCTGCATTTATATTTTATGTTTTAGATATCGTAATGTAACACTCTGTACTTAAATACTACACCTCATTAAAGCGCTTTGAGAAGCCACCTTTAAAGGCGCTATATAAAATAAAGTGGATTATTATTATAAGTCTTCATTAAATGTCACCTGCCGGTTGTTTGCCTAGTCTTGTATTTCATCAAGATCTTTTTGTGGTCAATTTGCTACTTCTACAGTGTTGGCTAATACTTCTTTTTTTGGTATTGTCTGCAAATGTGACTAACTGCAAATTCCACAAAGGCATCTGAATAGCATCTCTTATTTCCTAAGTACATTTGATAAGATACCACTTGAGTTATTTTAATACCCCAAACCTTTCTGCCTCTTCTATGCTTGCATCATTTAATAAAGAATTTGCACTTTGTCACTGCCTGAGGTATGTTGTTGACTTCTTCTTTAGTGAGCACTTGAGTGAAATCCACATTTAGTACATCAACCATTACCATTTCATTGTCTAGACATTTCTCATTATTGTCCCGGTTTCATTTGACTTCATCCTTTACGGTTCCTTTGCTGTTATAATACTGAAAGAACCTATTTATTTTAGCCTCTACTGTAATATACCTTTCCATCTCTTGCCCTTTCTAAGATCATTTTGCCCATGCTTGCAATTCATTGCATTCCCTTTCTTTAACTGAACCATGTTTATAAAATTGTTTTATTCATGCTTTCATTTTTCCTGACTGATTTGTTAGATCATTTGAGATACTTGGTTAACTTTTCATTTCCTCACACGTGGGAGTTGACTGCTGACTGGGACAAAGCCTTTCAAAATACTGAACACCAGAACCAAGTTCCCATGTAAACTTCAATTCACTCTGAGTCTCACATTTCCTTCTTGAATTAATCAAGAAGCCCTTTCTTGTACTGTGTCTAGAGCAGCAATATCTTTCTTGTAATATGGTAAACACAATATGAACACAATATTCCAAGTGAGGGCTAACTGATGGATTTTATAATTCTAACATGATTTCCCTAGACTTCAATTCTACAATATTATTAACAACATATCCAAGCATTTCAATGGTCTTTTTATTATTGCTTTTCGCTGTTTAGACATAAAAAGTGATGAATCCATATAAATCCCTTTTTTTGTCAAGTATTGTTTTTCCCATTTTAGTGCCACTCATTTGACACATAAAATCCATATTACTGCCCCTCGTGTGCAATGCCTTGCCTTTATCCCCATTATACCACATAGTGTACTTGTACCATAACATGCGGATATTTCTGTCCCTTTCCATTTGTAAAACATATTAAGAACTTATTTTAAGTAACTATAAACATGACTAAACATATAGAGAATATTGCTTACAGCTTATTATTTAAAATATTTTCATTTATAGTACTCACCTAGAAGTGTGTCTCTGACAGAGTAGTAGTGAAGCCATACAAAATAGTTATAGATTGTGATGTTGGCAAACTGTGGCTCATTCCCACTGGGTCCCAGCAGGCCCAGCCAGTGCTGGGTGGCAATGACATAGTCTGGATGGACGGTGTTCTTTGCCTGATCCAGGACATCGAGGAACTCCGCCAGCTCTGCGGCACTCAGAGTGTGGATGTTCTTTCGTACTACAGGAGGCTTTCGCTGTTCACAGTTCGGCCCAATCCAGCCGAATTTACACTCTCCACAATTGTACCCAGCAAAGTTCCCTAGTTAAATATATAATTTCACACCAAAAGTGACAATTAAAACTTCACAGCAATTCTAAAATGCATATGCCAAACAGTAGACTTGGTTTTATGCATAGTACTTTCTTCCTACAATAAGTGAATCATCTGTGGTGTAAAACAATGGTAAAATATAGTAAATGAAATACATTAAAGAAACTAAACTTCAGAGAATTGAAAGAGGTTAACTACCAGCTGCTAGCTACTAGTTAAATGATTTTATTAAGGTACCTATATTTTGTTGGCACCAATTTATGTTTTGTTCACGTTTTTGATAGCGCATTGCTGGTTAAAAAGTACCCAGTTATTTAAAGAATCTACACATTGCTTTCTGGAAAAAAAATGTTTGCACAAGTAACTCCAGATGACAAAAACATTCTGTTTTCTTAACATATCCTAATCACATATAAATCATTACTGGCGCAGATCTAATATGCACATTATTAAGAGTTTAACTTGTATGAGTTATCCGGTATTAATGAAAGTGCAGCCAACGCCGGAGAAAGCATTTTTATGTACAAATAACAACCACTAACCACTAATTTATTTCACGAACATTGCGCTCTGAGGCAAAATGTTACGAAGGCAGCTAGAGCAAATTGATTGATTGATTGATTGATTAATTAGGCTAAAGCAGGGATTTTCAAGCTGGACCCTTGACGGGGGTAGGTCTTCAGAGACTGTCCAGGAGTCCCCAGAAACAAAGGAAACCTTTTCACCAGAAATCTAGATTTGCCAGTACTCAACACTATCTTACAGTGTTAAAAGTACTAACATAAGGAGCACGGCTGATATGCTAACCTGCATTTAAATACTGTAAAATAAATTGTAGACTAGAATTATTTATAATAAGATTTCCATTAGTTTACATACTTGTCCTCATTGAATGTGATTTATTGAAAATGTTTCCACAAGCTAGACAAGTTTGAAAACCTGAATTATACAAGGCGAACTACTTTCTTAGTTACCCCACAGAGCATCAAGTTAGATTCTGGATAGATTTGGGGAGCACGTGTTACAGTAGCTCATGATAACTCTCCTCACAGTTCTGTGGATTTATGCCAAAACGTTTTCTGAACATCAAGCCAAGTGTTAAAATATCAAAGCCAAAATTCATCTTGTGTTTTACAATTAAAACAGATCGAAGCATTTACCCGAGCACCTGCAGGTCCGGTTGAAGAACTTCAAAGGCCATCTTTCCCTGTCATCGACATTTCGCAATTGGTAAGGTCCGCTCCAGGGTTTGTCGACCACTCGCACATTTGTACAGTTTCCTCGCCCTGACAAAGCCCCACATATGTCTGCGGGATTCGAGCTAAGAAGAGGGCAGCACTGCTTTGAGACAATCGCTTCTACCGTAGAGCAAGCTCTGGGAAACTGAGCTCCCACGAAACTCTGTGAGCTGAAAAACCAAAGCATGAAAGCAATTAGCGTTCTCGGCATCTCGCCACTCTGAGTAGAAAATGTTAACGCTCCTCTAAAGTTTGTTTAACTACGTATCAAATTGGTTTAACACTGATGCGGCGACTTAACACTTATAAAAAATTGAAATGTAGCCAAAACTTGATAAAATTAGTCTGCAGTAATAAAAACAGTCTATCTTAAATTCGACACAGTATAAAGCCTGCCTTTCTCATTTGCCAATTCACTATCTCACACGCATTACCGGATTTGCTCACAGCTCTAAATAATGTGGTCGATTTATGTATCGGCACGGAGCTAGTTAGAAGGATTAAGTCAAAACGGGGTCCCGTGGTTATCACCTGACTAGTGATTAATACATTATCTCAGATGATGTTGGTTAGGGGGCCTCCACATAGCACAGAGAGCTCTTTTTCCCCCACTTTTCATTCTTGTACATTTTTGTGTCTGTCGGAGTAGGTGTACGAGTTTTCATATTTTAATTTTACTTAACCATATGCTAAAAAAAATGCAATACATGATTAAAAACGAAATGTAAGAAACTTCGAATCTTATATTTACGGAAGTTCATTTTGCATTAAAAAAACAGAAAAATAGTCGACATAAATTTCATTGTCAAGTATTAGATAGGGATTTACAAAACTGCAAATTCTTAACATTTATATGCAATACATTTTTGTATATACGTGGATGAATACTGGCATGCTTCAAACCACAATGCCCTTTAAATGTAATAAGCTAATAAATTGGTATGAAAAAAAGATGTGTACTGTGGAAGATGTCAAATGTAGAATACATGATGGATAACAAAATGTAACACTTTTCTAGTTATATCCAATTACCATGAAAAAAAAAACTTGATGTCAGAGTTGCCGTTTTCTTTGTCAATTTATAGAGCTGACATGTACAACTTCTTTGCTGTAATCATGTGAAGTGGATTAGAAGTCTAGGATTCCTGAGCTGTACAGTATGTTACGGTTCTGCGTTTTCCAACCTCTAAACATTATGGGCCCTTCAAACCTCGAATTAAGATTTGTTTGACGCACGAGTGACATCAAAGGAACAAGGCTTTACATTTATTCACCCTCTTTATGAACTGTAACAAAGCTAATTTAGCATCAAAATGCAGTTATACATTATTTTAAGTTAACTAAAAATGTAAGGATTTTTATTATATCTAATATTGAATTGATATAGAGAATATTGGACCAAATAGTTATTGAAATGCATTAAATCCCTGGCAATCAGTATTCTATAGTATTAGGAAGCAGACACCTCCAATAAAATTAAGATTCTTAATTCTCTCTTGAGATATATTCAACTACTCTTC
This sequence comes from Lepisosteus platostomus, assembly GCF_059453375.1. Lineage (NCBI taxonomy): Eukaryota > Metazoa > Chordata > Actinopteri > Semionotiformes > Lepisosteidae > Lepisosteus > Lepisosteus platostomus. The sequence goes on from NC_142612.1 coordinate 28,217,726, forward strand.
TATATCTTTCCCAGCTCCTCCAGCTTCCTTTTCTATGTTTTTCATCTGCCTTTTTTAACATACCATAAATATTCTACTACAGACCATGATCTGGTCTCTTAACCATCTGGGCAATGAGCTCAATGCAGGCTTTGTATTATCCTATTATAAAGTCCACTTGCACCTAAGCTTGAGATTGATAGAAGTAACTTTTCTGGCAGTTTTTAGCTAAAGGATCCTGGTAAATCTTGAAGCAAAACTGTCCTTCAGCTCTAACTAGGAGACCAGGACCAAAAGGAAACAAAACAACCCCAAAATATCCATTTCTACTAATCACAATAGGGGAAACCTTCTTCTTTTGCACAAGCTTCAGCTTCTCACACTAATATCCCCCCAGACAATGCTCAAAAGCTGGGGTTTTGCGTTTTCCTTCCATCCACATTATTTGGATCCATTTGACATGGGAGTCTTATTAGCTGCTATTGCTTATTCAACTCTTTTCTTTTGTGTAGCATTACTGAACTTTGCCACCAACCTTAGATTCATGATAATAATCTTGAATGAGTTTTGCAGACATTGTAAACAGATGGAGCTAGTTTCAGAATATTCTGAATTGTTGCCCTTCTGTGTGAATTAGCATCCTTAAACACTTTTATAACCACACATTTGGGGGAAAAAAATCATTTTTGTGAACATCTAGATGATGGACAGAATAAAGACAGGGATGACTAATTTGTTTACAGCTTTCACAAATGGTTGAGGTTGATAATCTTTTACCTTATATCTTCACACAATTCCCTGATTTTCTTCACACTGATGTGGTTCTGGTGTTTAGCTGCCTTTAATACACAATGGTTATTAAGGTGACATCCAGATTTGTTTTACAGTATTTGACATTGAAAGAGTATACAGTGCCTTGCAAAAGTATTCGGCCCCCTTGAACTTTTCAACCTTTTGCCACATTTCAGGCTTCAAACATAAAGATATAAATTTTTTATTTTATGTGAAGAATCACCAACAAGTGGGACACAATTGTGAAGTGGAACGAAATCTATTGGATTTTTGAAACTTTTTTAACTAATAAAAAAATGAAAAGTGGGGCGTGCAAAATTATTCGGCCCCTTTACTTTCAGTGCAGCAAACTCACTCCAGAAGTTCAGCGAGGATCTCTGAATGATCCAATGTTGTCCTAAAAGACTGATGGTGATAAATAGAATCCACCTGTGTGTAATCAAGTCTCTGTATAAATGCACCTGCTCTGTGATAGTCTCAAGGTTCTGTTGAAAGCGCAGAGAGCATCATGAAGACCAAGGAACACACCAGGCAGGTCCGTAATACTGTTGTGGAGAAGTTTAAAGCCGGATTTGGATACAAAAAGATTTCCCAAGCTTCAAACATCCCAAGGAGCACTGTGCAACCGATCATCTTGAAATGGAAGGAGTATCAGACCACTGCAAATCTACCAAGACCTGGCCGTCCCTCTAAACTTTCAGCTCAGACAAGGAGAAGACTGATCAGAGATGCAGCCAAGAGGCCCATGATCACTCTGGATGAACTGCAGCGAACTACAGCTGAGGTGGGAGAGTCTGTCCATAGGACAACAATCAGTCTTACACTGCACAAATCTGGCCTTTATGGAAGAGTGGCAAGAAGAAAGCCATTTCTCAAAGATATCCATAAAAAGTCTCGTCTAAAGTTTGCCACAAGCCACCTGGGAGACACCCCAAACATGTGGAAGAAGGTGCTCTGGTCAGATGAAACCAAAATCGAACTTTTTGGCCACAATGCAAAACGATATGTTTGGCGTAAAAGCAACACAGCTCATCACCCTCAACACACCATCCCCACTGTCAAACATGGTGGTGGCAGCATCATGGTTTGGGCCTGCTTTTCTTCAGCAGGGACAGGGAAGATGGTTAAAATTGAGGGGAAGATGGATGCAGCCAAATACAGGACCATTCTGGATGAAAACCTGTTGGAGTCTGCAAAAGACCTGAAACTGGGACGGAGATTTATCTTCCAACAAGACAATGATCCCAAACATACAGCAAAATCTACAAAGGAATGGTTCACAAATAAACGTATCCAGGTGTTTGAATGGCCAAGTCAAAGTCCAGACCTGAATCCAATCGAGAATCTGTGGAAAGAGCTGAAAACTGCTGTTCACAAACGCTCTCCATCCAACCTCACTGAGCTCGAGCTGTTTTGCAAGGAAGAATGGGCAAGAATTTCAGTCTCTCGATGTGCAAAACTGATAGAGACATACCCCAAGCGACTTGCAGCTGTAATCGCAGCAAAAGGTGGCTCTACAAAGTATTAACGCAAGGGGGCCGAATAATTTTGCACGCCCCACTTTTCATTTTTTTATTAGTTAAAAAAGTTTCAAAAATCCAATAGATTTCGTTCCACTTCACAATTGTGTCCCACTTGTTGGTGATTCTTCACATAAAATAAAAAATTTATATCTTTATGTTTGAAGCCTGAAATGTGGCAAAAGGTTGAAAAGTTCAAGGGGGCCGAATACTTTCGCAAGGCACTGTAAATAAATCAGAAAAAAAATTGCATTTACAACCAAAACCTGAAAAAAAGAAATAAAAGATCCCAGTTCTATTATGTGCAAGCAATTTCAGATGTATAAGATTTGTCCTGAAAAGCTGTCCTACTCACCTCTACTTCCTTTTGCTTTGCAGTTTATTAATCTTGACAAAGCATCCAGGAGTCTGTGATCTCTAAACCCCTTTTGTTCTGCTTTACTGTAGTTTCCAGGGCTTTATATCATGCTTTCCCACATGTTATTGTGTTCTGAACTTTGCTCTTGCTGTACTTTATTCAAACCATAAAATGATACAGTGGGTGTACATTACTAATCTTTTTTTCAGTAGACAAAGGTCATAAATTAAAAAAGGTCTTTCAAATTAAGTCTCACTGCATCACAGTACTTTATCTGGACTATCTGATGCTTCAATTTAGAGAAATGTTTTATATGGATGATATAAAACATAAACAATAAGCATGAACATGTATAGTGCAGGTAGCAGATTACACCTCAGTTGTATAGTATACAGTGCTAGTAGGTTCAAACAAGATGGAGTTTCTTGTCTGAAACCACATTCCCCAGAAGGTAAGTGTCAACTGTGGCTATCACCAATGCTGAGATCTCTATAGTCTCCTGGGGGACGTGTGGCACTGTCACTCAGAAATATGGTTCTCCTCCCATCTGTGCTGAAGCTGTGATTTTGTGCTGTTCTGGGCTGTGCTGCCTTGTGCACTGGGAAAAATAAACAGTTTGAAGTTGGACAGGCCAGAGGAGATTGCCTACACATCCTCCTTATCCCTTGTGTGGTACAAACCAAGATGTGAAAAATACATATTTGGCCACTTCAAATCAGGGGAAATTACAAAAACGTATCTAAGGAAAAAAGAAGTGTGTAAGAAGACGCAAAATAACACTTTTACTCATAAAAATAGATTGATTTAAGAATTTTTACAGTTAGCGCAGTACAGTTAAGTGAACGTCTTTCTCAGAAAACATGGAAATGATCTAAGAAAACTGTAGTTCACATACAAATAAGATTAGAATAAAGGATAGGAAAAATAATGGATCATAACATGATGCTACAAGCAAACACTTGAACGAGTCAAATCAGTAGAAAAACTACAGAAGGAGCTTAGAAAACTGAGCAACAAACAAAATAACAGCATAATGTATTAAAAAATTAACTTTCAATATACAGTACAAAGAAGTAGACTAATTACAGAATATGACTATCTTTGAGCATTTATACATATTTACATGGATACAGTCAATCTAAAAACTCCCATAATAGTTGCTCAAGCTGTAGCACAGTACAGCACATAAATATCTTAATATAGATCTCTGTATAAGAAAACACTTGTATGTACAATATATAGTATGTAATAAATACAAATATAAAAATGATAATCTATAAGATGTTTGTTCTTTAACTTTAAATGCCATACAAAAGATCATCAAAATGTTACACAAATGTTACAATTTCAAGGTCTAGCTTCAGATGCTTCAGGTCTCATGTCAAAGACTTTTCAGATTTTTCTCTGAATCCATCTTGATATTTTAGTTTTTAATACAAAGCGGTGGGAAATGCTCCAGAGCCTTTTCTGAATTTGGCCAGTTGTGAAGGTTCTTGCTGTACCAGTCAACTAAAACACAAAAAACAATATTTAAGAACTTAAATTTCTGCATTCTGCCTTTTCCATGCTGTTCCCCAACGTTTAACTGGTAGGCTTTATTGATAAGTTTGGTACTTTTTGAATTTTATATTTTTGTTACTTGTCGGAAAATTATTACAAAATGCTCATTCTTTAATTTTATTTACGCTTATTTTGACACCTGCTAATTTCCTTCAAAGTCTGACAAAAGGTTGGGGGCCTTCTGTATTTGAAGTCATAACTGTCAATTATCTCTTAATTTTGTGCATGTGGATTAATTGTATAATTATAGCAGCTTGAAATCACTTTGTCACAGTGGGAGAGAGAGGTTTTTTAGCATTTGAAAAAAATAAAGTGAAGAGTTATCTAACAGTCACATCTTCTGAAAAATATTTAATTTGCCAGATCTAAGTGCATCCCAGGCATGTTATTAGTTTCAAGAGGCAATTTAAATTGATATTCGCTAATATGCTGATGCTAATTAAATGAGTTAAAACAAGAAAATGCCCTTAGATTAAAAGGATTGTTTTTATTGCATTTTTTTGGTGCACAATAAAAATAAAAATAAAAAAATGTTCCAAGTGTTTTTTCAGATAAGTTTAGAACTTTTAAACGTCTAACCATTCACATCTATAGTTGTACTTGCACTGGCTTTGGCCACTTATGTGCCAAAGTAGGTTGTGAACATTCCCAGGTTGTTTTCTAAATCAGCCTAATGTAATAAAATATGCATGTCTGTTATGGGATATTACAAAAACATTATTCAGCATAGGTTTAGTTAAAACTTTTTTTAATTTCAAAATACATTTATATATTCAATATTCAAACCACTCAAACATGACTTCTAGAGAGTGTATTCATTTAACTAATATTGCATACATTTAGCAAAATGTAAACTGAAATGTATGATTCAGAGTTGAGTTCAATATTTAATGGCAGATTTCCATCTGCAACCCCTAACGTTTGGAAAATCATAATGACTAGTTAGAGCAGGCAGTAACAACACATTCATACGGAAATCTAAATTAAAGTTAATGACTGAACAAATTGGTATGACAAACAACCTTTTTGGGAAAAAAAAACTGCATTTGCTGCTTAAGCCAACTTTTAAATTTAAAAATAAAAGACTTCTTTTGTTTTGAACCTTCAAAGAGGATCAAAACTCAGGAAAAGAGATGTCTTTATCTCTTTTATTGGGCACTAATGGGTTAACTCAGCCCAAAGGCAAACAAACAGAGCATCTTTTTGTTAAATGGAACTTTACACACATTTTTATACAATCACAAAATGTGACTGATGTGCTAAAATTCCAAGTCACAGGAGTTTAAGCCATGACTGTTATAGTGGAACTGGGCCTCATGTCTCAGAAGTCTTTTTGTTCTCTCATTTTATGTACAAAAAGCATGCAATGAGCATAAAATTATTATTTTAAATTATTTTTCTTTGCTTTATCAAATGTATACTTTGTAAGTATAATAAAAGTATTCACCATAATTCACAATAGGACCATATAGTAACCACGGAAAATAAGACTCGGATTATAAAGAAGTTGGAGTCATTGCAGATTTTAAAAGTTCTATCCATGCCTCTCTATACACTTGAGGCAAGCTGGTGGATATGTAGTGATTTGTTGCTTTGCTGCTTTGTTTTGCACAAATAAGCACTGACAAGCATGTGCTTAAAACACATTTTCTTCCCTGCCTCACAAAGCCTACAAAGCAATATGTGAGTCTGGACAATTGAAGCTGTAGGAATTTCAGTCACATGGTGGCATTTCTCTTTTTAATTTAACTACTTGTTTGACAAACTCCGGCACTGGTGAACGAGTCTTTCCAAAGAGCACACAAGTTTCCATTAAATAAAAACACAGCACATACTTGTTTTTTTTATCCCCTCCTGCCAGGAAACCTTTGGTCTCCAACCAAGCCTTTCCAGCTTCTCCGAATTCATTGGGTATCTCAAGTCATTATAAGGCCTAAGAGGAAAAAAGGCATTAATTAACACATCATTAATACCCAAAATAATTAGAATAAAAAGCTAGTCATGAATAAAAAAATATACAGTAAACAAATCTGAAAATGGTACCTTAATTTCATATTATGACCTTAATAATCCCTTCCACTTAAAAATACCACTAATATTATAAAAGAAGTATGTAATCGAAATTCAAAATTACCCACGATGTCTGGGTAGACTATATATATATATCTTATTGACAGATTCACCAGTTTTGTCATATTATAAAGGAATTGGTATTCATAACATGTACTGTACTTACACCTTTGGTTTTGTCTCATGAATGTGAGGTGAATCACAAAGGTTTTTAAAAAGTCCATCCCCATAGGGAGAGATGGAAAGAATGTCTAAGAGATTATTAATTTATCAAAGAGATATTGACAGAATCTTTCAGAACATCATCTCTCACAGATCCTAGACTACTGCAGTTATTTTTTTTTTCTGTAAGCCATGGTTATATTTTTATTGTCTGATGACAGAAGTAGTACCTTACCTGTCACTCACAAAATCGAGCCAGTCATCAATTTCTGAATCTTTAGAGATGTTTTTTACCTGAAAAAGACAAGTGTCACAAAACTATTTTTTTACTTTTCCTTTTTATAAACTGCAGATTTGAGCAAAGATGGGAGCAAAAACATGATGTTTAAAAAAAACACATACTGCAAATTATTCAATATGTCTACATTATAATGCATATGTATTATAAAAAATACATTATGCATTTTATGTCCATTACATATTATTCATTATGGACATACAAAAAACATGCAATTTACATTGGCAAATGACATAATGACAAATAGAAGACAAATATAAATTTAAAGCAGTGGATTAAAATAGCAATTTTAAAGTAGAACAAATTTATCAAAAGGATGTCTTATACCATACTACAATTTAGAAAATATAATGTTTTTCAACATATTAAGATATTACAAGAGAGATTGTTTAAATACATCAATGCTGTCAGAACACTGATGTCAGAACAATTTCACAACTTTTCCTTATATAGGATTAATTGTGCTCAGCTTTAGGTTAAGGTCACACTGGAACTTACCATGTGAATACAGGAGAGACAATAATCAAGTTTTACAGATCAATAATATGTGAAACATTCAGGGTTTTGAACAGAAAAGAACACTTCTTTCTGTTTATGAAACATCCTTTTACATTAATCTTATCTTCTGGCATGAAACACATGAACCTTGTGCTTCCAAGTAATTTTGCGGTTAACATTTTATTTTCCATGAACACAATACTTGGAATATACTACATCTTGCTACCACAAGCCCAATGTATCTCTCAAAAGTTAAAACTCAGTCACTACCACTAAGCAGCTGACTCTGGGGGTAAAACCACACGATAGAGCCTCACAAAAGTTATATTTAAAATGTTTCACAGAGTACAAAATTACCAAGAGCTGAAAATTTTAATCTAAAGAATGCCCATAGGATTTCATCACTTAATCAAAAATATGTCAGAAGCTATTCTATAGATACAATTTCCTCATGTTCATGGTTTCTCAAGTCCAGGTTCTCCAGTATATTTTGTGGTTAAACACAGTAATAAAATGAGCAGTCTCTACCTGCACTTCAACGTCTTAAGAATTATAAATAACTGTAAATATTTTACTTACCAGACGAATCAATTCTCTGGCGAGCTGGATAACTGACACCTCAAATTTGGTCCCTATGTTGTAAATCTCCCCAGGATCCCCCTTCTCCAAAACCGTCAGAAAGGCCTCAGTGACGTCAGCAGAATACAGAAAGTTGCGTGCTTGTCGACCCGAGCCATGGACAAAGCTTGAAGACATTAAATGGTTACTGTTTTTCTAGACATTACAGAAGTAAGACCTGCAAATCCCTTTCAGAATTTCTTTATTACAACCCAAAGATTTACTGTATAGAGAAAGCAGACAGCACTATGCACATATTTTAGTCCACCAAGTTCAAATTCCTTAGAAAAATGTCCTATTCTTAACACAAAACACAGGCATCATGTGCTGCTATATTGCAAATAACTTGTAATCCCTTTTGAAACCATTACTTTTATTAAACAATTTATTTTCTAAATAGTTTAAATCATGTGAAATCCTTAACATTTAATCATATATAAAATGCTAAAGTTAATTTAGAGTGGATCCATCTTTCAAAAATCCAATATTGCTTCTGTCCCTCTAGTTTCAAGTTCAGTTTAGTGATGCAGAACTCAAGGTTTTATATCCAATATATGTTAGTATATAGAGGTATAGTAGGGCCCCATCCTAAATTAGGGCTGGTGATTGGTGACTAACTGGTAATGTATGCACATGTAGGTACATTCCTGTCCTCTACTGGTAATGTAGAGGTCAGTCAAACACAAATCATAGAAGCCTCTCAATCCCAGTCAATCCAGGGCCAAAATTATGATAGGGCACCACTTGATTTCCCACAGGTGCATTATAGATATAATAATAATCCTTACACTTATATAGCTCTTTAAAAGTAATGGGGACTCTCCACCACCACCAATGTGTAGCCCAACCTGGATGATGTGACATCAGCCAAAGTGCACCAGTGCATTTAGCACACATAGGCTATGAGTGAGGAGGATAACAGGGTAGTGATGCCAAGTCATAAATGGGGATAAATAGGAGACAAGGATTGGTAAAGGCCAGTGGGAAGTTTCGCCAGTACACCAGGGTAAAACCTTTTCGAAAAACAGCCCAGGATTTGAAACCACAGAGTGGTTTTTAAACAAAAAAACTTTAAGTAATACAAATATGTATTAATTCACAGTGTTCAGAGACAATTAGTTATAAGAAACTTATACATATACTGTACCTAGACAGTGTAACTCACCATTTTCTGTCGCTTTGTAGAAGGGATATAAATCTTGGAATGACCTTTAAAACCAACATACACAAATTACTGGGTACGTTTTAGCGTTTTGTCTTTTTTAACCCAAACTACAAATTATAGATGATAAAGAAAAGTTTACCTTTTCTGGATACTGATGAGGTCCATAAACATTACTGCACCGGGTAACTATAACTGGGAACTATATAAATAAGACAGCAAAAAAAGCACACAATTATGCAATTTTCAATCTATCAAATACCAGTTTGCTTTATCATATGTCTACAGTTTGTAAATACAAATGCATTAAATTTTACTTTTTGTTTTTAAAAACAATATACACAGAGTCCACATAGACATGATATTTTTGCACTGAGAACTTCACTATCTTAAAAAAACATATTAAACAGGCAAATATTTGGAAGAATAATGCTTCTGTAAATGGAATGTTTGGGTCATCTTGAACTGGATGCAGCAGTTATATAATGGATGATGTTTGGGTCATTCCATGAGAAATCATGTGTTTTCGATGACCTCGAACTTTCAGACCTTTGCAAACAAAAGGCATGCTAAGAGCTATAAAATGACACCAAGATTTTTTCATGTAGAGTATATAGATCACGTTACAATGATTTAAAAGAAGTTTATTTAAACCCAAATCTTAAAAACATCAAGCTTCAAATAATCATATCTCAAAATCTTTTTGACATAACTTTCTCCACATTCCTCCTAATGTATGTAATAAATTTTGGAGATATCCATGCCCAAATCAGATTAAACTGACATGGAATTACCTGTTTTCCTAAAACCTATTTTCTTCATTGAATGCAACTGAAGTCAATACACAAACTATGATAAAAACAAAAGATCTTCACAATTTAAAATTGAACTTCATTTTAATACAAATGTCAATAAAGGCAATGTATAATTCACATGTATGCCACAAGTCCCAGGGAATTCATATTCTCTACCTTAGTGGTTCTCAAACTTTTTGGACCAAGTACCACCCCTAATCCAACCAAAGCATCCAAGTACCACCTACTGTACAAGTCATCATCTCATAGGAACCCCAGAAATTATCAATGACGAACATGAGCGCATGTGCACACACACTCACACATACATATAATAAATATTATAATAATAATAAACTTTGTTTGATATATTAAAATGTGGCTTCTCAAAGTGTTTTACAGAAAAAAAACAACACATAAAAATAAAAAAGCACCATTTCAGTGAGAGGGGTGAGCCTGTTTAGAGCAAAGCAGATGTGAATTAATTTTTCGAGCCTTGATACAATTCACAACAGTCTAACAGATTTTAAATCGTCAGGCATTTTCTTGACGGCAAAGGTCTCGCGGTGGATGTTGCAATGAAACCATTAATTTCTGGAGCAACCTCTCTAATTCGTGCAACTACACCGCTGTGTCGGCTTGTCATTTCTCTAGCACCGTCTCTACAAACTCCGACACATTTTATCCAGTCGATGCCATTCTCTTCGATAAATTCATTCAGAAGCTGAAATGCGTGCTCTCCTGTAGTTCCTGTTGGTAGCGGCTTACAGAACAGAAAGTCCTTACGGGACGTACCCTCAAACTCGTATCTAACGTAAACGAGCAAATTGGCCAAATCGACTACAGACTCATCTAATTGCAGTGAAAAACATCTGATCATCTTAACGCGCTCTGTCAGCGTACCTTTGATATAATCCTTCATTTCAATAATTCTATGAATGACTGTGTCTTTCGGGGGGGCAGCAGGTCGAGCTGTTCAGCAGCTTTTTCTCCACACATAATAGTGTGGGGCTTACCTGCTTTAGCAATCCGCAAGCTTGCATTTTTCCACGTTTCCGTTTTTATTTCAGTGTTTATTTTAAGTATTTATTTCATGCGCAAGGGAGAGAAACACAGAGACGCTCGGTGTATTTTTCTCAAATTAACTTAGAACAGTTCTTAAATATTTTTCTGTTATTTTTCACAGTTTCCTGTGCTCACAAGATTACAGTACCAGCGTTCGTAGCACGCATTTCTATGCATTCCTGTGTTTACAACGTTGGCATTGTTCCAAAATCACACAATCGCACATTCGCCTTTCTCCCTATTTGCTGGAGATACAGTAGTTTTTTTAAAATACAATTGGTCACTTGCGTCCATAGCACGCATTCCTATAGAGTGGTATAGAATTACAGAGTATCTCTTGTGTCCACTGAAGTATTAGAGCGCACTGTATCGTAGTACGTAGGCTGCGTATTCGACACGTATAAAAATACAAAATATGAAAACCCGTCCCGATTTTTTCAGCGCACACAACACAGTTCCAGGGTCATTTGGCGTACCACCTGGCGGCACGCCACGTACCACTACCGGTACGCGTACCACAGTTTGAGAACCACTGCTCTACCTTATTATATTCCTCAAGTTACTGCACTGACAGAGAATGTTAATTTAATCACACTTAACAGGATTAAAAACTATGGATATTGGTACATTTACCAAATGGAATGTTGTTGATTAGTAAGCTTTAAGCACATTAAAGCTTATTAATCGTTTCAATTAAGTGAAGTGTCCCATGAACAACACTGTTTCTAAAAAGAGACGCTATTCATGTGCGTGGGGGAAAAAACAAAGCACCTTTTTTTCTGAAATTGCAAAAGCATTAAACAATATTTAAAACCATCATTACCTTGTATTTTTTCCAGTGTGACAATACTATTTGTTCAGCTGCTGCCTTTGTTGCTGCATACGGATTTGTTGGTCTTCTTGGGGATGACTCATCGAACTCCTAAAAATGTAACATTATTTCACATTTGATTAACAGGAAAACATCAAGGCTTTATTATTCTATAGCAGCTGATACAGAAAAAATTATAATATAATTAATGGTTTCCACATATATCTAACATTATCCTAATTCTAATACAGTAAAAAAAAAAAATGATTTGATTGCTGAATCAAAAGACCTTAAAGGTTTTTGCACTCAAAGGTAATCCATTTTGGAGTCTGGAACTTAAATTATATTATTAATACCAATTAATGTCACAGAGTGTACATAAGATTGAATTCAGATTTTATTTGATTATTCCTTTGAATGAATAACAACAGTGCACACCAGAGGTTGCTATATCAGCACATAGTGACCACCACTTGTGTATCCTTTATGGGCTATAGGCATGGAAGAGACTTATTTAGGGGTAGGGGTGTAGGGGTGTAACCCCGGCGTCCTGGCCAAATTCCCCATTGGCCCTTACCAATCATGGCCTCCTAATAATCCCCATCTATGAATTGGCTTCATTACTCTGCTTTCCTCCCCACTGATACTGATAGTGCGTTCTGGCGCACTATGGCTGCCGTCGCATCATCCAGGTGGATGCTGCACATTGGTGGTGGTGGAGGGGAGTTCCCATTACCTGTAAAGCGCTTTGAGTGGAGTGTCCAGAAAAGCGCTATATAAGTGTAAGCAATTATTATTATTATGATTATTATTTCCGAGCTGCATGAAGTTGTTCAATGGCACTGTCGCATTTGATATGTCCATGTTCCCCACAGTCCAAATCTCAATATGTCAACTAATCTTACAAGCTCCTTGCACTTTTGGAAACAAAAGATCCTATGTCTTGTCACATAGAATAAAATCTTACACAATCCCTAACATAGGCTCAGGATAAATCCAAATGCACAATCCAAATGCAAAAGCTGGATGAATGTGATAGCACCTCTCTATTTTCCGAGAGCTCATGTCAGCCCAGTGGACAGCCGTACTAGTTCTGAAATGGGTCACAGGTGGTTTGATCAGAGTTTAGATTTATTCTGCATCTGCCTTCAGTAAATCAGTATTTAAAACTAAAAGGGGCAATGAGTAGAGCGAAATGTGCAGCTGTCTTGGATAATATCAAGGACAGTTACATCTTCCGCAGGAAGAGAAAAAGGTTTCAGGGCAAGAGATGCACCTCATCAAGGCTGTCTCCATAAACTTCATCCGTGCTGGCGTAGATAAATTTCTCAACTCCAGCTTCACGTGCAGCATTCACAAGCACGTAAGTACCATAAACGTTTACACGCGAAAATTTAGAGGAAAGCCAAAATGAATGATCTGAAAAGAAAAACAAAAAGTAGCGAGTTGAAATCTTTTTCACACTATGTAAGTCATAAGAATAAATGCAACTGAAGGAACCATACCAGCAAGATAAGTATAAAACATTTTATACAAATTTAAAAAAATGGTGCAAATTCTTTTCAGTATTTCAAATATCACACTGTCAATGCTGGATGCCACATACAGTATACAGTACTTCAAAATAAGCTGTACCAACATTTACAGTAGCTAAAAATTCACACAGCTATTTTGCTCCAAATGCTGTTAAGAAATAACCGACTTTCGGAAGATAAGGGAACTTTGTTGTTAAATGTGTAAAGAATTTTAATCTACTTAATTTGTTTTGAATCTGATCATTTCTACTAACATTTCCTACATTAGCCAATGGAACTTGCACCATATGTACAGTACATATGACAGGGGTGGTTAAAAAATACTTTAAAACAATTCTTGAACAAAAAACAATACTTTAAAACTTTTTTAATATAATTAATTACCATTCTACAGCTAAAGACATTACTAGAACCTTTTTCAAACCTTAAGAGAAGACAGACACTATAATTAGATTCTCCCTAACTGTCCCTGTATTGAAAGAATATGAACCATTCTCTTCACTTAGTAAAATGAAAAACAACAAGCTCAAATCATGAATGAATCATTCACACTCTTCTCCTTAATGAAAAACATTCCCTGAAATTTGTGGCTCACACTTTATTATAACAAAAACACTGACAAACATTTTCAGTGTTTATTTATTATGCGATAAATGATGATTAATTTGCAAAACAATAATTTGGAAAAAAAGAAGTGTCTGTCAAAACATATACAATTATAACTTTTAGCTTATCTTAAAAATTAAGATAAACTACTTCCTTGTTTCTTTAATGAATAACCTTTGACTTAAATCTGAGAAGATAAAGGAGTATGGTCAGTTAATATTAGCAACAATTATTACCTTTTAAAACTGTATGACACCAAAACTGTTATTCACCAAAATAAAACCTTGTGGCCTTTATACATGTATTTTGTATTCTAATGTTTTTATATTTTGCATTTAATTTTCATAAACTCATGTATACAATCTATTTTTTTTCAGAATTAAATAACACAGATGTCTAAATTTAATTATGTTTTAAGAATAGTCTGTAAATGAAAATACAAAAGAAAACTACATCTGTCAGCCACCAATCCAATCAAATCAAGTTAACAGGTTACAAACAAAGTACAATCACTCTTTTTGGACAGGTGATAAAAAAATGTGAAAGTATATATGAACAATTATTCAATACATTTCTTTTTGGAAATCTTAAATATTTGTACTTTGTGACTTTTGTAAACCTAAAAAAATACATAAATCAACTTTATTTTGTCATAATACTTGAATAATACCAAGCTTACTCTTTACCCTTAGAATGACTACACTGTATGCACTGCATACACTTTATAGTGTTTCAGAATATGTAGTACCCGATTTGTCAACAGTAATTTAGAATGTTCTGTGACAAAGATACTGGCAAAGGTTTCAAAGCTGCACAATTCAGCTCAAAATATTCAGAGCAATTAGAACTGCATAATCATACTCCAATGAGACTAAAAACAGAGTACAATACACATCAGTGCTACCTGCCAAAATGGAGAGGAAATACTAAGCAGTAATTGTTCAACATACTCACAGTATCACATTTATTCTAAAGCAGCTTTTTTTGTGATTTAGGCCACTGAAGCAAATAACATGTGGTCCATATGACTTTTCAGCTTCAGAAATAAATCAGAAGCAAATAATTATCAGATATGAGTCCCAGATAATCACATAAACAAAGTTCTAGTGAACACAAGTAATTTGAAGTTGCAGAAAAGTCTCACTTACTGTTGTATATTCTTATTTTTTAAAATTATTTTCAGTTATATCTTCCAAAGCCATTCCTTTAATTTATTTCTTATATTAAGCAGGAAAAATCCAACTGTTTGAACAAACACAAATCTAAGTACCCCAAGTTCCTTACTGTAAATAGCAAAGTTATAAACTGAAGCGATTTAAAGCAATAGTCTCTCTTCCTGATCTCAGGGTACCCATGAGATTTACTGTATATTAATCAATTCCAGATAGAATAATAGAATACTTAAAATGTCACTGAAACTGTAATGTTACTGGGATTGTTTTACCTTATTAAAGTAAAATGCATTAATCAACAATGGTGAAAAAATCTGTTTTTTTTATACAGCTGGTCTAATAGTATGATAATTACTCATAGGATGCTTAATAATTTTAAAGCCCTTCATATTTTAATGCAGTGGGTTTATTCATGGATTTGTCTTGGCTGTAAAAGTGTAAAAGATTTCAAAAATCACAATTTGAACTAACTGCACTCACTATACTTGATGTTGTCCGTATTTCTTGTTAAATCATTCAGATAACTAAGATCAGATTACGTTCCTTAAATAATCATAAAATAATGACAAGCAAAAATGGATGAAATGGTGTTCCATTTAAAATACAATAGTCCTACATCTGAAAAGGTGAAAACCTATAAAAACACATTCTGAGAAGCAAAAAAACTGTACATACCCACATGTGTTTGGGCTGCAAAATGAAGGACAATATCAATCTTTTTTGTCTCAAACAAGCAGTTTATCAAGTATGAATCGCAAATGTCACTCTGCAAAGAAAAACAATCAAGAATAAAGATAAAAAACAGTGAAGGCTAGAGATTTACTGGTAGTCAGGGTTTATACCAGTGGTTCCCAGCACTCATGCAAGATGAAAATTTCTGCTCTTCATTCCAGCTAAACCCCTAAATCACATTGCTAATTGATGAATTAATTGAGAATCTTGCTTATTTAGACTTAACTTGTTTCTTCAGTCAGTCCTGAGTACCAAAACTTCAAGGTTACGGTTTCCAATGGCATCAGTAAACAGAATTTTATGCAGCCACTCCTCAACTTGATTGCCATTATTACTGACTGAACAATTCTTACTAGTTTTGTCAATCTGATGAACAGACATAAGTGGGAAGGACGCTGTATCAGACACTATTCCTACAATGGGCATTCTCTCCTTTTGCAGAGGTTTTTTTTTTAAGGCAACACACCCGAATGAGAGCAGTTGATTGCGTTGATACCAATTATAAATGCTTTCTGATCTTTTAGACTCAAGGTTACATATATGCCCCAAAATAAATAACTGAAATCAAACAGCACTCAGCTGAAGAGAAAATAAGGAGACAGTGTTCCTCCAGGACCAGGGGTGGGAACTACTCATTGCCATAAAGGCTTTTGACATTAAGCCATATTACAGTTTCAAAAATGGAATATCGAACACATTCAAAGCATTTTACAACACAGCAACATAAACAAGATAACAATGTTACAAAAACAAAATATATTTTTAGCAACTAAACATCACTTGTGCAAACACTGAAATTGATTTTACATGACTGCGCATTTAGGTTATAAAGGTTACACACCGATTACAAATCCTCAAGAACTTTTCACCTGTTTTCATTTGAAAACACTTTTATGATCATTTCAAAACTTGTACTCTTAGAACCTGTCATCATCTAGCTTCTTCAGATACCTATCCAATAAAATTTAAACAGTAAATCTAAAAAATAACTTATTCCGTTTGTGAATTTCACTCTTACCTGGATGAATCTGTAATTTGGTCTCTGCTCCACACAAGTAAGGTTCTTTAAGCTTGCACAGTAATCTAGCTGCAAAAGTAAATAAAAACATGCACAAGAGGATTCAATGTTAGTTTAATTGTTAAATTTAGTATGGAATTTCAATTAAATGATCATTGCTTCTCAAAAAGACATTATTTTTCAGCAGTACGCCCAGGGTTTTTTTTATCCTGGATCTGGGCCATTATCCAATTTTCACATTCTTTATTGTCATACAAGAAAAATAATGAATGAGTGTATTCCATAATTCACCTTAAACACCTCTGGGATGAAAACCACTATGCAAATGTAAGCAAACAAATTGGTACAAAAATATACAGGTTCATTGCTGTATTTGCCCCCAACCCAAACTAAAAAAAACAAGTCTGAAAAGATCCACACACTCTAGAATACGTAAATAATACTAATTCATATATAGACTTTCATTACTTGTTTATTCCCAGTTATAAGATCAGAATCACAGGAACATGCCTTGGTTCATCACAGCCTCCATCAGGGCACCCAAAATTGTTGGTAAGTAAACTGCTTAAAATTTATCAAAGAAAATGGCCATATGTATATGTAAACTTATATTCTGTAAGATGAGGGTTAAAATAGGCATATATTTTTTAAGCTTGAATGAGGAGGTGTCTGCATTACATTTGTATGTTCTTCCCATGTTTGTGTGGGTGTTCTCTAGGTGTTATGGTTTCCTCCAACAGTTCAAAGACACTATGGTCGGTTAATTGGGTTCTGGGAAAATTTACCCTTGTGTGAGTGTTTGTCTGTGTGCACTGGGATGGACACGCATCCCGCCCAGGGTGTATCCTGCTCTGTGCCTGTTGCTCACGAGGATAGGTTACAGTTCCCCCGTGACCCTGTACTTTATAAAGCAGTTAAAACATGGAAGGATGAATGAGGGGGTAAGAAATGTTACTGATATAACCTGTGAAAAAGACATCAGAGAAATAAGTGTGACAGGATGTCCCAGAGTAGTCAGGATCCTAGAAAGGTTGAGAGAGCAATCATAAAGGTTATGGAATTTCTGGCACCACAATTACAAAGTGGAAGGAGATATTTTTAGAGAAGCCATTGTCTTAAATAAAAATTATTCATCGGGGTTTTTTTGCATGAATACACATTTAGAACTACACAAATGCAGTCTTTAAATGTCTTCATGCCATTACAGATCAAAGAATCAATATTACCTTGTCTAAGTTGATGATTAGCCAATCTCTGTATTTTTCAACAAGGGAGATAACTACGTGTGATGCACTAGAAAACAAAGAAAACAGGGTTTTAGCTATACTAATAAATGCACTATGCCAGTTACAGCAAACAAAGTTAAAAGCCACAGATTACTATTACGGAACAAGAATAACTGCAAAATATATGCTATCTTAAATACTATTCTATCACAACGGACTTCAATATGTCTTATGTGCTTTTATTGGACATCAATACATTTCATTAGAAGAAAACATCTTTGCTTTCGTCAACATTGTAACACGTATGCCCTCTTGAGATCTGTGCTGACGTGGTATAGGGAGCATACAGGCACTGATTCTACCAGGTTTGCTTAATTATTTAAATATTAGATACTTATGAATTATCTTTTTATTAATACTCTCATTACTAAATATCAGAAAAACTATTTTAATGCATTTACAAATGCTTGCACTCATATATTATTTCCTCTTTTAATAGGACTACGTCTACTGTTTATAGAGCTCCCAACTTCAGACCCTTGTTAAAGGGTTGAAGCTTTAATTTCCTTCATTTTTGCTGTTTTGGTCCAGGAATCACAAAGAGCTAATACTTACATAAAACCCGCTCCTCCAGTTACCAGCACAGTTTTTTTAAATTCCGAGAATTCGTGTTTCTGATGCAGACGTTTAGCTACAGACATTTTAACAAAAGATGCCAGAGTTCCCTGGCCTTAGTCCTTAGTCCTGCTAAATCAATACATTTCTTTAAACAGTTGTAAAACAATTTTCCACAACAGATGGCTTGTCATACACAACTCGGTTAAACAAAGGCACTCTCGTATCCTAGTTTTAGGTCTTAAAACTAGACCTAAAAAATTATATCACCGCTACATTTTCTATATTTACATACTCAAAGGGCTTTGCGGCACGTCGTAAAACAAACTTGTTGCAAGGGATTATGGTCAATATTTTGTTCTAGTTCTAGTGAATATCATTGTGTAAATAAAGGCGAGAAACAGAATTTCTGAATCCATGACAATCCATTTAGGACAAATTCTTTATTTCGCTAAATAAAAATATTAAGGAACTTTTTCTTGAGAGAATATCCGCGTTCAGTTTTTTTACGTTATTTCCTGCCCTATACGGCAGTGCTGACACGTCTCAAGCCGGCGGCCTGCTTGGGCTTTGATGTTGACAGCGGACCCACAGCTGGTTCGTGCGCTTCTTCCTCTGCTTTCTTATTGGTTTCAAATCCACACAGGTACAGATCGGAGCGGTATGATTGGAGAACGCAAGAGTCTATCAAATTGTGCACGCAAAGGGAAACTGGTTGTAGTAGATTGATTTCCATTCATTGCTGGTTATTTAATATAGAGTTGTATAATATATAAATAACAAAAATAAAATATGCATCCGATGCTCCTGGTGCTCTATGCATGTATTCGTTTCGTGCCATCTGCAAATGGGAAAACAGTATCGGGACTTTTCAGAAGCGAGACAGCAAGAGAGAACATTGGCCAGTACATTACAAAATTTCTGTTTCATGGTAGGTGAATACTGACATCAATGAAATCTGTGCGTATAGTTAGGTGACTAAAAAATCCAAGTATGGTGTCCATATAAATCGCGTTTGACAACGTAGTTTAATATAGAACGTTTCTTCATTTAAAATGTTGCATATTTCTGTGGGCTACTCATTTATTGTACCACTGCATACAGAATTACTGGGTTCAAAAACTGTAATCCACTGTAAATTGATGTTATAAACATTTAGGACTGTATTCGATCTAATCCCAGTGCAGCCTAACAATAAAAATTGAAGGTGAGTACAACTTAAAACAATTATCCGAAAGACGTTTCACAGAAGTTCTTGTGTCTACCAGGAAAAATAACTGAAAAAGTAAGATAGTGTACATCAAACTATTATGATACAGTGTAGCTCTTGTCTACTGTGCTTTTAATAGTCCTTTCAGCACTCCATAACTTCTGATATAATCAAGTACATTAATTCACATGATACCATAAATTATTTAAAAAATCTTCTGTAATCATCACTACAGTCACGACAGAACCGCTTTGCTTTGAATGTGTTGTTTCTAGTTTGTATATTACTTTGTATTTCTTTTAGTGGTATAATTTTGGGTGTTATCTGCTATGGTATTCTGGTATTCTGTAGAATATTATCACATCAACTATAATACGTCTTTGAGCTGTAACCTTTTTAATAGTTTCTTGTGTTAATGTGTTCTGTTAATTCAAAATTGCCGAAAAGCTTGTCCTGTAAGGTCAATCTTAGCTTTTCCAAATATTGAGCTTATTATTGACTATAGAGAAGCAAGAAACTAGGAACAAAGGTAATTATTTAAAACACACACTGCTTTCAGAAATGGTGTCTAATTCTTCAGTAAACGTAGTAGCATTATTACACATTTGCCTGCAAGTAAAAAAGCCCCAAAAATGTCATAGTAAAATGATTCTTACTTGTTTCAAATGTTACAAATGTTGCAATCAACCAATCCAATCTATACAAATTAGCTGCAGTGCTCCTATCTAAACTTTATCTAGATTTTAAATGGGTAAAATATTGTTCTAATCCTAAACATATTAAACATTTAAGGGTAAATGGGCCCATAGGTTAAACTTTTAATCCTGTTTCCGTATTTCAGCAGATGTACCCATATTAATAAGGTCAGTTTAGGTCACAAGATTAATAATAAGTATAAAGCCATCAAGATGCTTGCTAGGTGATACCTTTAGACCTGATGAGTCATCCTTCTATTTGCTGTAATTGTTGTATCCTCTGTTTTTTGGGATATGTGTTATTAAACAATGTCTTATAATTTTGTACCACTGTGCAAAATCACAATGCATAGTGTTGGTATTTTTACAGCTCATTGATTGTTTTGAAATTAATTTGCCTTCAAAGAAGCTTTTAGTTGTTTGATGATAAAAATATTAATAGCCTTAAGAGTTTGCCAAAGGTTGACTATTTATCATGCTCATAAAGATCTGTGTTATTTTACCTGCACTAAAATGCAGAACAGTGTACCCATTACAGTATTTAATTGGGGTGAGGAAATAACCTGCATTTTCTTCTGGATACGTATTAAGAGAATTGGTTAAGATATATATTTTTTTTTGAAAATATTCATCACTAGAATATGAAAGCAATATAAGCATTACATTTGCTTTAGAATTTTATTCACAGCCCTGTAGCTACAATAGTTACTGATGGTCTATGATTAACGATCGCTGTGTAGGTATTATTAATGTTAAATAGTTATATAGTCTGCTATAGTAGAATATTGTAGTGCAATATTAAGTGTTGTATATTACCAGTTTACCACACGGTGGTGCTAAAGAGCAGCAGTAGAGGCTAAACGCTGTATGGTGTTCTTGATACAATTGATGCAATTCATTGCAATTCTTGTAGTTAAGTACTAAAGTTAACTTGTAAATGATCAATTATAGATAAACACTTCCTAGATGTATATGTATATTAATAACATTTTAAACATCTTACATTATTTTTTAGAATTTTAGGTTTCCTCCTTTTAGTTTATGAAGTCTATTTATTACTCTGTGTGTTAAAGGAGGATATATGTGTGCTATGTATTGTGAAAGACAAAAACTTTGAATCTGTAGATATTTTTTTAAAATATACTACTACTTATATATTTTGTACTTCTAATGTATATAAATACTATTATTACTAAGGTTAGAATATCTCTGCTTTTCTTAATACGTTAACATTTTTTTATACATTAAAACCGGTCTTAAACTTTTATGTAAAACATAGAAAGCATGTCAAATTCACCAAAACATTTTCTAATTTAAAGTCATGAACAAAAAGACACACTCATTTGACAAAAAGTATACAAGTTTGTGGTCTTTTCCAAAACAAAACTGTATTATATTATAATGAGTTTATATATGTAATGCTGTGGCCATAAATATGTTCTAGCTGATTGTATTTTTACACTTAAATGTTATGTAAGTCTATATTATTTATCACTATTGCTTAATTTGGTCAGTTCTTAGGAAAGAATGTGGAATATTTACTCATGTTTATCAGATACAGTAGAAAATAAATGGATTTAAGTCTTCCTTTTCCTATTACCAGGAGAGAATGGTTTGATATACTGCAGAGTGGAGGATGTCCAGACAGCTATCGAAAAGGAAGCTAGACTGATCCTTTTCAGAGAGCAGTCATGGCTTAACCTTCTAGAAGGATACGACAATCTAAGCTGTTTAGAGCACCTTACAAATGCACAAATTTCAAGTAAGTACACAGCTTGCATGTCTTCAAATGTTAATTATTTTGAAAGCAAAGATATACATTTCCTTTAGGGCAAGAATGTTAAGCATAACAGCTAACAGCTTTTGACCGTGTGTTTGTAGCCTAAAGAGTTTCTGCTTAATGCTATGTCTTAATGTCTTAAATACCCTGGTGCAACACGGGAAAAAATGATTAACTAAACAGCCCACACAAAAATAACAGAAGCCTGTTAGTCTCATTAGTACTTAAAAGTGTTTGACATTATAAAGTCAAAATTAATTTTTGAAGGTTGCTAAACAAAGCAAGATTGCAGAGTGGCTGCAGACACAGAGCATTGTGCTTTCTCAGAATTCACATGTCTGTAACCACATTTTTGTGTCATGGTAGGATTTTAACTGGGATTTTCTCCTTTACACAAACTACACAAGGAATTTTTTGCTGACTTAATGTTATCTAAAACTTAATTTTTGGACAGCATTTTCTACTTTCTGTTCCTGATTTAAAACAATGACTTATATAAAAGATACAAAGTACCACACTCATTCCATTTAAAAAGCAAAAATATCTTCTAAAAGTAAAATTATATTGGAATGACTGCTATAAGGACAACTATGACTCCACTGCAGTTCTGTTATGGACACTCGACACACTTCAGTTTCAGAGTCACACAGTACCAGCAGACAGCAGTGAATTCCACTACTCTGTAAGACCAGCTCCCTCTGCAGAAGAATTCAGCTCTTTACAGGTTCCAAGGGGGCGACGTCTCTTTCTGTAATGGGCTAAGTTCCTACCAGCTCTGTTATAAGTACATTTTGTTCGTCTTATTAAAGTGAATCAGTGCTACTAATACTAAATGTCATGTACAGTAACATTTAGCCAGGTTTCATCATGTGTACGGGCTCTAAATAATCTCATTTGTCTCTTAAGTCTCTAATGCTGCATTAAGTAACACTAGTATGCAATGCAAATTCAACCCCCAAAGGACTGAAACTCACCAGAGCCAAATTAAATGGTAATATTAATCTTCATTGCCATTAGAAATACTATTAAAGAGCTTCTGAACTGCCAAACACTGTGGACTGTCTATTACAAAGAAGAGGCTTTGTACTCTGGAGCACAAAAATAAAAGCTCTTCTACATTCTCCTCTATTCCTCCATGTAATTGCTTTTTAGCATTTTTCATTCATTTTATTTTTCTTCTAATTTGATCTCCTTCAAGGTTCATTGTTATAACACATGCTAACTCATCCACATAGATTTTATATTTTGTTATTATTAAAATTAATATATTTTTACCTTTTGATTCTGAAATGAGTGATTGAGCACTGTATCAGCGTAATTCAAGTGTTGTTAATTTCTGCGCTGCTAATTGCACCAGTGTAGAATATGCATGCAGTGTTGTCTTCCATTGTTTCTGAAACAATGATCCACAGCCTTGTCAAGAGTCCTTTCTGCCAGCCACACTGGAAATGATATTGTTCAAAGGACTGGAACTAAAAATGAAAGGGCAGCATCATATGAAATAAAAAGCTTTCAGGCTTTGATGTACTAGAAATTAGAAAAAAACTAATTTAATAGCATTTCAAAGGGGTGTTATTGATCAAGGTGATACTTAATTTGTGAAATGATGTACTTATTACCATGTTGAAGGCAAAATTCATCCACTTTCCTAATAGCTATCTGAATATGCTTTATACTATATTGTGTTTCACGCACATTTCTGGGAGCATAATGTGTCAGAAAAAAAAATCTTTAAAAATTGCAATTGAAAGAATTCACTTAATTCCTTAAAGAAGGATTGCATTTCTCTAAGAAAATTACAAAGGCTGTTAATTAGTAATTTAAGTGAATCTCAGTAGCTTATCCCATTGGTATGATTCTAGTACAGCAGCAGAAATACGTAATTTTCAGCAATAGAAATGCCAGGCTATAAGTCCACAATGCCTTTGAAACCATACCTTTTCTTCACACTGAGATCTGTGATCCACTATAAGTGTAGATTTTGATGGTCATTTTACACAGTGCATTTATTAAAAGAACACTTTGTTGAGAGGTTTTGCGATCTTTGATTCTTCCTTTTCTAACCTTTAAGAAATGACAGTCAGTGATGCAATACTGACTCCCACAAATAGCCATAGAGATCCTTATAGATGTTTCCACAAATGATATAAATAATGATTACTGCATGCTTTTACAGATTTACAAAAAACAAACTCACCTAAGGTGTATAAGGCATAAATTAACTATTAATACATTTCATTTCCTTTTTTTGTGATTTTTTTAGTTACTCTGACTGAGGAAGAGCACAACCACACTATGCCACAGCTCCAGTTTCCCCAGACATGGTATTTAATGTACGTGGATCGGTACACCTGCCAAGAGGGTGATATCACTGAGGTGTTAAAAGACACTGCATTTGAAATAAAGATGTTTAACCCTGATTCAGCAGGAAATCCAATGGATCACTTCAGTGCTGAAGAGGCTGGTAAGAGATATTCTTAAGTTTGGTGATGTTTATTGGAGTTACCCAGAAAAACTGGTAACATCAAGGGAAATATGGTTTGAAATCCTAAATAAATATTTAAATGAATAATCAGAATGAGAATGCTCCCAAGTGACAGAACCAGTGAAGCCATTCATTTGGAGCATTAGTGGAGTACCATAGCCCAGACATTGTTTGCTCAAGCCTCTGTCATGTCCCTGATTAACCAGGATTCCCCAGGCAGCAACACACAATACCTACTGTACGTCTGCAACTTGCTAGGTGCCTAAAAACTTTTACTTCCCTTTGTGAAGATACTTTTCTCCTCCATTTGGTTCTAACTCCGTTGCCAGACACTGTTGTGCTTGCAGCATGTAAAATGATAAATAATTCTACTATGGGCATGTCAGAGAAGCATGTCTCATTTTCTTCCAGGCCAGGTACTGGTCTGTTGCTAGACAGCAGGTTTCCAGATGAGCCTTCTTCAGTCATGAAGTGGACATGCCTAATTCTGCAATTATGGCCTTTCCTGATCACATATTTAAAAATGGTACATTGAAAGGTCTCTTGTGTATTGCTTCATGACTAATGACACTGGTGTCTCACTAAAAACAGATGAGGAGAGATTTGTTATAAGTTGTTTTTTATCCATCCTTCTATCTTTTTAATGGGGCATTACTTCCTAGCTTGAACAAATGTTTAGCTGTTTTTCTGATTTGATTTCTCATACCTGATTTAAATCTCTTCACAGGTTTACATGACTTTTATTTCCTACTCATACTTGCATACTTTGTTGCGACCTGCATCTATGCTCAGCCTCTGTGGCAAACAATTCGAAAGGGTGGACCAATGCACACTGTTTTAAAAGTCTTGACCATTGCTTTGCTGCTTCAGGCTGCATCTGCTTTCTTAAACTACGCTCATATGGCAAGGTAGAGTATTCTTATTCATTCATTCAGTTGAAGGTGCTTTTATTCATAAAAAAAAACTAAGAAATAATATTCTAATAACAACAAAAAAGTTTCAATTTCTTGAACTATAAAATCAGTTAGATAAGTAGTAAGTAGCCAAATAATGGGAGTCATGAAATCTAATTAAAACCTTTTTTTTTGTTATTGTATTATCAAAAAGTCAGTGTGTCACTTTAAAATGCACCCTAGATTTGTCTGCTGAATACTGTATGTGGGACATTCACTGAATTTAGAGTTCTGTTTGTGTATGGGTCATGGGTATGTAAGGCTGCATGTCAGTGACTGATAGAATCCACTAAGTTTATTGGCAGCACAATGTTTCTTTATTTCATTGTTTTTTTATGTGCTGGTGATCACTGCTTTAGGAAGCAGCTGATCAACACATGAGCAGATACTGTATACTGTATGACTTTGTGCTTTCAATATTCATTTAAAAAGCTTTTAAGAGAATTTTCAGTTTAAAAAAAATGCAACAGCAGAATTTTCTCCTTTGGAGTTGCAGTAATGGGCAATATCGTAAGACCCTTTGTCTTGAACACTTTTCTTGATGTATAAAAATACACAAAATCGTTTTTTTTTTAAATATCAGTTATTCCCAAATAGAAATGTTTGGCTCAAATGTACTATAAGTATGATTTAAAAAAAATTATTATGTTATACATATCTTACACTACATATGCACCATATATTTTGGAATATATATATATTGGAATTGTTAGAATCAACACATTGTCATTCACAGATACTCAAGGGATGGCATAGGAGCACCGCTGATGGGTAGCCTAGCTGAATGTAAGTCATCTTTCAAGACTTGTCTATCTTTCAAACTGTCTATACTACAGTAAATAGAATGGAAGGATAGTTAGCCCACAGTTTGCTCACAGAGAAAATTAGGCTATATGTCCTGATTTTCCAAGAACAGATTGGTGTACAGTACTTAGAGCAGTCTCAAACTGGTCAAGAATATATATGGTCTTGGTGATATCAGTAAATGGTGATGGCAGTTTAAGTCATCCATTACATTGATGCATTTCCTTTTTTTCCTTGCAGTCTGTGACATGGTCTCCCAAATTCAGATGCTGTACATGCTTCTGAGCCTGTGTATGGGCTGGACGATTGGAAGGAGTCGCAAATCGCAAAGCAAGCCCCTGCAGTGGGATACTTCCCCAGCCTCTACTGCCATAGCACTCTCAGGCGTCATCACTCAGGTTGTAAAAGCTGCCTATTCATTGCTTATTGCTTGTTGCTTGTCAGGTTTTTTAAAGCAAAACAGTTTTAAGTGACGTGTCTTGAAAACTGCTTCTTTACTGGACTTTTCTTTCTTTTCCAAGGGGGCACTGCTGCTCTGGGAACAGTTTGAAGATGCTGAACACCACAGTTACCACACCCATGGCAGTATGGCTGGCTTATTTCTGATTGTTTTAAGGATCACCATCGCCTTGTTTCTAGCATCTATTCTGTATCAGATTATTACAGCAGAGAGAAGCACACTTAAAAGAGACTTTTACTTAAGCTTTGCTAAGGTATAGTCATTTCTGTTAATTGGTTCTGTTGGATCTCTAGATTATTTGTAGCTTTATAGTTTAGAACAGCATCCTATGATTTAAATAAATGTAGTCCTAGAGTCAGCATAAAGAAATAGACCCTAGTTCTGTTTTTCATTTACAGTATAACTTAGTTTCAAATCTCATTTGTATTTGTGGGTTGTATTTGGTGGTCTCAATTGATTTATGTTTGAAATTTGTATTGCTGCACTGAAGTCTATTGGATATAAAAAATTCAAAACATAGGTAGCAGGCAACAACAGAGAAAATGTGAACAAAAATACACATCAAGAAACAGAAAGTGTATAAGTGTACACTGTCAATATGGAAATATACCAGCTTTATTCTTAGACATGAGCTCCCTGAGCATTAACACAATCCTGACCTCAGTGACGCATATCCCTGATCAGTCTCTGACTGATCGAGTGTAGTCGTATGTTTAACAACTTTTCGTTTGTAGCTCTAGCCAGATGGCAAAGGTTGGTGTCTCATGTTGATGACTTTGGGTGAGCTGGTCCAACATATGTTGACTTGGACTCAGGTCAGTGAATAAAACACTGTACCAGTTTTATGGAGCAACCTCCAATGCTTTGTGACCCAGAGAAAATGGCCATTTTGGCTCTCAGCTGTCAACGTTACCACTGAATGGTGACCTTTAAACTTGAAGGTCATTTTCATGCAGAGAGCAAATCCAAAAACATATCTACTGGGGGAAAAGCAGACCTATACCACATGGGCTGAGACATCAAGCAAATCAACATAAATACAAGTTTGTAAAACACGTTTTCTATTATAAAGAGATTTTTTTTTAATGATCATAAGCAAGTACTCTTACAGTTACCAAGTACAGTTGTGTTCAGGAAGATGTGACGAGGCTACAGTACTGTACTATATGCTTTTTGTTCACTTGGCCACTTCAGTCCTTTTCTCTGCTCTTTCCATATTACGTTTTGCCATTGGTAAAAGGATTTTGACAAAAATGTGAACAGAAGGCAGTAAAGAACTTTTAGTGGCTGTAATGATGCAGAGCAAATAAAGAACTTGAAAAGAAATGCAGGAGAGAGGAAAATGGCACATGACTTTTGAGTTGAGTGCCAAGGGGGATTCTGAGAAGCTCTGGGTTTCTGAGAATGTTCTTGAAGGTTCATGGCTTGGAAACAGACTGACACTACTAGTACACAAAACCCTTTTGAGGGGGAAGGGGTTACTTAATTTGTTTAGTAAATGATTATTTATCCATTATGTTTATATATTTTAAATGAGTAAATTGAGACTTTACTCATTGTGAATGAGAATTTGTTTTCCATTGACTTAAAATAAAAGAATAATTGTTCTGTAGCCACTTATGTCTGCAAAGTACCTATTTGCTCACTTTTTAAATAAACAACACAATGCAACCAGTGAGCTTTTTTACATAAATTATAATGTTTTCATTGTGCATCACTACAGCACTACAGCTAAGTTAAGGGTTACTGCGTTCCAACTTAGTTAAAAATATTTTCTGAAAGTCACTGAATTAGAGAATGAATGGGCAAGGGCTTCTTCTGAATCAGAGCATGTTCTAATGTTTTTAATCAATTGAAATTTTACAATTTTCTTATTTGTTTTGTGGTATAAAAAGTTATCTGGTGACATGACGTGATTTGATGAGACGAGATTTAATTATGGAGTACTGCGCTATAGTGTTACTAAAGCAGAGACCTTTTGAGAGCTGCAATCAGTCTCAAGCTATCAGGCATTATTCTCCATAAAATTGAAGCCTTACTGTAAGACATGCAGTATAATTGCAACTGTTATTATAAATCCTTGAAAATAAGTGTTTCCCAATATTTGTTTTTGTTGTTTGTTGGACATTCCTCTCCTGATCTATTTAACTTCTAATTGTGCATTTTAATAACAAATGTATTTATTATAACACATGATATCTGGATTATGCAGAAAGAAAAAAAACTACCACAATGATTGGTTTCTGTTTATTTAAGTTATAACATTTGGGTCTTAAATGTGCAATAATGTCTGGTGTCTGAAATTTTCTAATTTACTTCCATTATAAACACAGAAAAAAATAATTTTGCAATCATACCTTTTCGGTGCGTGTTGCACAGAGAGTTACTCTTTAGGTTAAATGAGATTCACCTTTACAATTCTAAAATTTACTCAATAGTAAATAGAATACAGCAGCAGTTACTAAAGACAGTGTTTGCAGCCTACAGGTAAAGTATTAAGACAGCCCTGCAACAACACAGTAGTATTTTAGCTCACATTAATGGTCAAGCATGCTGAAGAATTGCAAAATCCAGCTATCACTGTTATTCTAGAGAATGTTTAGATTTGCTAATAAGTACAAATTTCTTACTTTTCTATATTTGGTCCCAACTCTAGGGCTGCTTTTTATGGTTCTTGGCCCACCCTGCTCTTGTGGTTTTCTCTGTGGTATTCAATGACTATCAGAGAGAAAAGGTAAGTAAGTTTATGTAAATATTGAAATGTGAAAACAGTGAAGTTTCTCAGAAATGTGACTTTTAGGATTTTCTTTCAGTAAAACGGGAAAATATTCTCCACTGTCTGATGACCTCTTACCTTTGATTTGTTTTTCTACAGATCATTACCATTGGTGTTATTCTTTGCCAGTCGATATCTGTGGTAATACTGTATAGACTCTTCCTCTCACGCAGTCTGTACTGGGAAGTTTCATCTCTGTCTTCAGTTACACTACCGTTAACCATGTCCAGTGGGCACAGAGGGCGATACTACTCTTAACACTGGATCACAGTCACAAAAGAGCTTTTATGTAGTATTTGCAATGGTGACAAATTCCCAGGTTTTTCTAAGGCAAGGAGCACTCCATTTCTGAAGGCCTGTCTTCATGTGTTGCATATTTGGAAAACCAGAAAAGCTCCTGCAAATGTGGAAGCAGTACATTCTGCAAATATCACTTCACATCTTGGGTGTGTGTGACAAGATAGATGGACAATTTTCATAATGCTGTAAAAATTGAAATGTATGTAATTTATAAAGCACATAATGGAACTGAATATATTGTATGTGTATACATTACGTCTTTTGGAAGTATTTGATAATTATACAAAAGATGGATGTTATTTTTTGTTTTGTTCATTTTTTCTTATATTAAAATGCTTGGCATAAATTGCAAAACTTGCCAAAAATGAATGGTGAAGAGCATTACGTTTTATTTCCAAAAAGTAATTTGCAGATAGTATGTGGTAGAGGTTTCCTATGGTTAAGAGTATACTTTGCATATTTTAATTATGTACTGTCATTGAGAAAAAAAAACACTTCTGGTTTAAAAAGCCATGGCCAGAACTAGTTACAAAAATCCTGAAGGACTGCTCTTGAACACTTGAACCAAATATGTACTTATGTCTCTTGAATAAAAAGTTGAAAAAAATTTAACTTGAACCTATATATATATATGTCAGTCTAAAGATTTTATTTTTTTTTATACTTCCATGGTTTGTGAAACATTTACTGTAAAATGTACCACTGTGAATCACTTTTAAATCACATTTTCTGTTAAAAAATGTCAGACAATCATACAAGGAAAGTGATTTTTTTAGAAAAAAGAATTGCTAAAAGTAATAGTGTATAGTGCCGTTTTCAAAAGATGCTTCTAACAGAAGAAGAGCAGAATTAGCCTTACGTTAAGCAGTATTTTAAATACCTCATGCTGGCAAGATTTAATTTAACATTATGCTGACACTTTCATTTATTGTGATTGATCCCCTTCTCTTATTTTTTTAAGTTTTAGAAAGCTTGTTTTGACAATTAAAGCCATAATTCAAGAAAAAGTGTTGACAACTATAGAGCACCAAAAAGGAGAAGCAAGAAAATTTACAAGAGATTTGTTTTTTAATGTACACATGGATGTACATCTCTAAGTGTGTTACTTTACAGATTCTGTTATTCCCATAATATGCAATAACATTCTTATTATGCCTCTGACTTTTAAATCATATAAAACTGGATTTTGAATTTCCTCCTTCACAGGTGAAAATTTGTCTCTCAGATTGGAAATGGATACTCAAATATAGTTTTTAATCATAAATCAGTCCTTTCAAATCAGTATCAGTCCTTTCAAAAGGAAATCATTACAGTCTTGTAATCTTAAAAAAGAAGACATTGCAGTTATCTACTGGAATGTTTTAGAATGAAGAACCTATACTTTTAGCAAATCAAGTACAATCCGGATGGTGCTTTTACTTGATCCATCTCATACTGCAAAATTGTACTATACATATATACTGGTCTGCATGCATATAGTGTACATTGGAACATTTGAGAGATCCTTTAGTAGTAGTTAAAAAAACCTAGATTTTGACAGTAAAATTTCAGTGTTTTTGTTTTTTGTGATTTTACATTTAGTGATACACTTGAATACAAATGCTGAATCTTTTTCCTCTGAACAAGATGTTCCGTTCAAGATGAGTCACTTTAGGGTTAAAAAACAATGCGTTTCCCTTCAGCATTTACTGTGTTAAAATTTCACAAGTGCCTGTAAAGTATGTACAATGTGTAAAATATTTAGACTGTTATTTCTAGCCAATGGAATGGTGCTTCAATCACATCAATAACCACTGTTGATGTTTTTGTTTTAAAATAGTTAATTCAATTTAAAAAAACAAGTCATGAGTCAGACTTAAATGATGCATGTTTTATATAGGAAGCTTCTAAATGCTGAGCATTATTTTCAGATGTAAATAAATGGATGTACATCTATTAAATTTTAAAATAGTTTTGTGTTCTTTATTTACTCTATTGATGCATTACAAGTACTGGAAATGTACTGCTCTTTTGTTTCTACCAAGACATTTCTAAGATTCTGTTAGCACTATGATAGGCTGTCAGTTATAAGCAAAATTGTATCTGAAAGAATAAAAAAGTGGTCTTATTTGATCAAATATCCATCCACTAACAACTAACAACAAGAAATCTGCATACATTCATTTTGGTATAATGAGAACCACTTTTTTATATGTAGTGAAAAATCAATAAAAAGTGTTGTGTAAAACAATGACTTTATAATATTACATTATGTTCTTTTAAATTATTTTAAGAATAGAAGAATTTCGCAATAGCTGGTCCATTGCTTGTTTTAAAAAATGTTATTTTGCAATTTGGTTACTAGAGGGCAGCAGTGTGTTGTCAATGGTCCTTCAGTTTGTCTGCTCAATTCTAACTCGTTGGTTTTTATAAGTAGACTGTTAAGGGCAGACAGACTCATCTATTTTGAATTGAATATAGTGTAATTTCGAACAGATATGGCATAAATAACAAACCTCCAAAAAACTCAAGCATGAGATATATATTTGTTATACTGAGCAAGGAATATCATTAAATAAGATGACAGAGTGACTTCCTGTTTTCAAAATTAGAAACTAGAAAGAAAATTAGATGACACAGATAATATTTTCATATATTTAACTGATTTTTTTTATTTTTAACAACCTACAGTATATGTAAACCTGTATACAGCAAGCTACCATCCCAAAATATTTATCCAAACCTTTAGTTTAATCTGTTACGACAATGCATTATAGCCTGCGGGCCTTCTGGTGCAAGTAAAAGCACACAAGCATTGACCATCAGGTTTGAATCTCCAGCATAAAACCTCTGCCTTGTATAATACTATGTACTATTTATAGTCACAACCATTGGGATAGTTCATACTAAACAGAACACCTTTGGATAAAAAGGTAGCTGGTTTCTTATCTATAAGACATAAATAGAAAGTTCAGGCTGTGATTCTGTAACAAGGTCATACAGCTATGTACATCATATGCAATAAAATAATTATATGTTGGCAATATGCTGTTCTGAATCTCCTTTATAATCAGAGCTTTGCAAAATGCACCAAAGACCTAAAGACCAGCATGATTAGAGTATATTAAAGATATGTTTGACAGGATAACAGGTACATGGCATCCTGACATTCACTTCAGTATTCAGACTTGCAGAGAGTGATGTCAATCCAGGACTTATCATCTTCACCAGCAGTGCGTATTCTCTCTGTGTTATGACCCCTGGATAGGAAGTGTGGCTGCTCCACAGGAGTGATAAACAAAAACCTTTCACTTTTTTTTAATTTAGTCTTTAAACCCACAGTTACCTCTCCTTCTTTAAAGTTCCCCACCCACTTCTCTTCAAGCTTACAGATTTACATTTCAGCATAATGCCCCCATCAGAAAAAGCACAAGGCAGGCCTGATAAGTTCAATAGTGCTTTGGGGGAGACCTCATAAGAGAGGTTTTGGAGCTATTTACAGAATTAAAATCCTTGAAGTACTAGTAGCTTCGGGAAGAGATCAGTTGTGCAGTTGAGTCTTTTGACAAAAGAATAATGCAGGGGGGACTCACATCCTGTGTAAAAGGTAGAATGGCACATCATACTAGACTTATCTTGTCACGTGAAGCAAGACTGGGATCATGTTTTATGGTCCACAAAAAATGTGTAAGCAACATCAACATTACAGCACATTACTTAAAGAACAATTGCTGTGTGAGCCAAATGAACAATACATTACTCAACCATCAGGAAGGTAACTAGAACACATTGGATACAAGTGAAAATCCAATTAAGACGGACAGGACCTGCTGTACACTAGTCTGAATACATTTATATTTGGAAAGCAAGAAAACAATTAAGAGTAATGAGATATACAGTAAGAATAATTTAAGAATATTTGTTCATAACTCTAATACTAGTTACAAATGTAATATGGTTCTAGCTAGGGCCTCTTGTTATTTTTCACCAGTTGCATTTTAAATGCATTTTAGTTGTACATAATGTACAACTGTTCACTGTATTTTAGTTTAGTACAGTACAAAAATACAATATTTTTAACCTTATTTATCTACCTTGAGTCCCGAATTATGAATAAGCTCTAATCTCATGCAGAAATTTCAATACCTTGAGTTTTCTATAGTCACCTTTCATATTTAATTTTGTTTGCCAATTTTTGGCACCTAGTGGAAACTTTTCAAATCTAAAATGGTCGATATTAATAAAGTGTAGGTGGGCTTTGAATAGCCTATTCTCCCTTAGAATCCAGCTCTGATTGAGAGTTTTAATTCAGGTTTGAGTGAGGCAGGTCCCAATGTGTAAACAGAACTTTAAGTTACTCACTACAGCTTTAATAGAATTTATGGATGAGCCCCCATAACTGCATTGCAGTATGATAAAACTAAAAAATTCTCCTTCCATTATTTGTAGCTTTCATCTGGAATGATGAAGGGTATATGGCACACTGCAAACTTGTCAGGCATGCAGCTTGACAGTACTGTTACTCTGTGCCCTTGAAGAAACACAAGGTTTTGCTTCAGCTACAACACTTCAGTCCTGCCAACTTCGGTTTTAACTAACCAGTCTGAGTCTGGGACAGTTGTTATTATCTGCATTGTACTGAACAGTGCTGTGAGGATTAAAAAGCACAATGAAGTTCATGCTGCAGCTATTGTAGAACAAGCCTGAAGTACATACCTCTAAAGCACATCATCGTCTGCCAGAACTCTCCTGAGAGGGGGAATAAGTTGTAAGAAGAAAGTGCACCCTTCAAACTTTCTAATACTGCTGGGAATACTATTTTTTCTCAACAAAGATTTATACATATTTATACAAGCTGAAATGCAGATATGAAGGGAAAAAAAATCTTGGAATTGCAGAGGTAAACTATATGTAAATGCCACAAAGTAATAGACTTGTAGTGCAAATCACACCATTTTATCTTTAATTTTGCTTTCGTTCCCCCCCCCCCCTTCTTTCCTCTGGCTTAAAGGTGCATCTGAGATATGCATTTAAGCATATTCAGAACACGGGGCGTGAAATTAAATGTGTGGCAGAGTGAGAAAAATATACAGACGCTGGAGATGCCTTAAAAATAGTCATTTATGCAGATCGAGAGGAGTGAAATCATTTGCAATGGGATGACCCTCTCTCCAAGCATTTTTCCCCTCACTGTTCTTTACTAATCTCCCGCTGTATCTTCATTTTTCATTGAACTCGCCAGTTTGCTGCTAAGCAGCCTTGTAGATAAGGCGAAGTGCTAAAAGGAGACGAAAGAAGGAGCTCAGTGGGCCCGTTTCTATTGCACTTTCACCCAAGGCAATGGGCAGAATTTAACGGATTCCTTCCAACATATGTTTTTGCCAGATAAGTAAACAGTGTGTGTCGGAAATGAAAAAAAGCATTTGCAATTTAATGACATTACAGCTCCCAGCTTAGCCCGGCGTGCTGCGAGGCGAAAAGCAGAGAAAAGGGAAAGCGGAAGAATGGAGCTGGGGTGTCATCAATGTTTTTTTTTTTGCAAGAAGCACTACCGAATTCTCTCATTCTTTTCATCCCGTCTGTATTCTACTCGTCTATTTTTTTCTCTGCTTTAGTTTTCTCCCTTTTGTCAGTTTTATTTTTATGTATTATTTCATCGTCTTCCCCGAAACATGCCATTGTCCCACTGTCCAACACCTTCAGCATCAGATTTTCCCATCTGTTAAAGACGCAGCTTTGTAAAGAGCCCCCTGCCTGTCTGTTTCTCTGTTTGCCTTTGTCTGGCCTCATCAAAACAAAATGGACAGTTGGGATAATGAATGGCAGCAAAACTGTTAATATTTTTACAGCTTCTGAGAAAAAAGTCAAGAAACATTTACTTCTTACCATTCATTACAGTAATAGATCCCTTCCTCGCAGTCTGAGATGATTTTCTTTTGCCTTTCTCAGCCCTGACAGCTCGCTTATTATAGTAGCCTAATTGTGCAGGAAAGGAGATTATGAAACTGTTAGGTTGTACTCTTTGACCATGTGCTAATGTAATGACAAGTTAGGGACCCTCTTACAACTGGTGCTGCATGCCAGGGTACATTTGGCACCAGCCTTAATCTGCCTTTGGTATTAACTCAGTTAACCAATTTGTTTGAGTATGGATCAATCACTCGCTCATTATTTTTACAAGCAAGCATTATATTCAATACGCTTGCCTAGTGTTGATCTCTCATTAGCCGTGCTATGTAAATGTGCTTTCAATCACACTGAAAGGGAAATGCTGTCACCTCAGGGCCTTCTCACAAAGGAGGGTAAGGAAGAGGCTGAAGATTTGGGTCAGCTTGGTAAGCAGAACTTGAATTTCGGGTTTCTGCTAAACCTTCTTTTTTTGTTGTTTTTGTTATGTTTTGAATGTCAGCCCTGAAGTCGGCCAGCAGTTTAGGAACAATAATCAACGCACTTCAGAATGTGATCCAATCCATGTTACTGGATTGCTAGTGGCTGCAGATTACATGTGGCATGTTTTTCACCCTATGCTTTACAATTTTGTACAACAGACTTTAAATGTGGGAGAATGAAACAGATATTCATAACAGAAATACTTGCACATCTGTAGCTACCAAAAAGCTGTCTTTGGTAAATTATACAGAGTTTAAATTATCTACCCCATTACATAACTGGAAAGAAGGAAATTAATGAATTTAAACTTAATATAAGTGCCAGTATTATAATTAGTATTTCGGCATTTTACCTATTATCTTTAATGCAGGAATAAGTCAATTTTTGTGAATAAACTACTCTTAAAAGGTGACCACTTACAATATATTTTTATATATTTAACTAAAATACCTTGATTTTGTATGTTTTGATGCTCATTATCACTTGTTTAAAATGTTGTAATATGCAGCTCAGTTCAATATGATTTAGGAAATTTGCAAGCTTTTGTGTGTTTTGAAGAGCATTAGTACTAAGACATAGCAATTTGGTTCTGAATGCTGAGAATATTTAGATCCACAATAGTATGTCTCAGTTGTCATGCTGCTCAAAATGTAATTCTCTAAACATCAGTATCACCACCACTTTATATTTCCACTCACATTTTGTTAATATGTGATAAGGATGTTAAGAAGACCATATCGTGGAGTCTTAAATACTAAGGTACATTCCTCTGACCCAGGAGCCTCATAATTAATTTTCAGGTTCAAGTGGATCAGCATTTAATAGGCTGGCCAACTGATCCATGAGCAGGGGTCAGCACAATTCCATGTAATAGCTTACACTTTAAAAAAAAACAGAGAAGAGAGAGGGCTTTAAACAAAGCATTC
The DNA here is from genome assembly GCF_059453375.1 of Lepisosteus platostomus. Taxonomy (NCBI): domain Eukaryota; kingdom Metazoa; phylum Chordata; class Actinopteri; order Semionotiformes; family Lepisosteidae; genus Lepisosteus; species Lepisosteus platostomus. The sequence continues at coordinate 28,255,075 of NC_142612.1, forward strand.
CAATATGGGGTCCTACATGCATTTGTGTGTGTGAAAACACAACAAGCAAAAAACAACTTCTTCCAATATTTTTTTTTTCTGCAGCAATGAGCAATTACACAGAAGATCAATTCACTTCCAGATGCATGTCCTCCACCGGACATTGACTCCAATCCAACCTCAGTCAGAAAAGAAGACTTTGTGCTGAAAGTTCTCAACCAATTTCTGATTTCCATATGCATCAACTGCCTTCTGGTCCGTGCATGAAAGATGTGGAAGATTTGAACTCTGTTCATTCCTTGCAGGCTTTGAATGTCAACTGTCTATTCATATTTTTAGGCCCAAAATAGAACTACAATTCACTGACAGAGATTACATAGGAATTCCAATGTACATGTCCAATGGCTCCCAGCCCTTGAATGATAAATGAGTTACATACCGAGTACATAGAGTTCTTTATGTGGATATTGTTGGAACTATATACCTGAAGTTGGGCACTTTTAAAACTAAGGACTGAGTGCAGAAAACAGAGAAACAAAGAAACTCTAAACAAGTCAGTAAGTTGGTTAATCGCTTCTGTTAGAACTAGTGTTTCCCAGGTAAGCTGCAATGGATATCTGCTGACACAGGGGATCTGCAGGACCTGGATTAGGATCCACTGATTCCAACAGAAAACCTTCCCAGGTATTTTTATTACACTGTCATAACAATACTGAACCATTGCAGTTCCAAAGGGAACTTTAATTCCCTTTGTCATTCATTACATCAACTTAAGCTGGTAAAGCCTAAATACAAAATCCTAACTTTCTAGTTATATTGTATATTATCCATTACTCGTACAGTATGAGCACAAATTCTTAAATAATAATTAAATAATCAATTCTTCTTTCTTGTAAATTAGCTGCACAACATGAAATTTGTATTTAGCTCATGTGAATATAAATATGGAAGAAGATGTACTCTGGTATGAAATGTGAAATAAGTCTAAACTTCACTTGACAGCATTATCTCTTGATTTTTGCATTTCTATAGTGTCCTACATACATAAATCTGTCTCAGCACAGCCTTCAAGTACATATATTTTAAACAAAATATTCTTCATGCTATTTTTAACATTTATTTGGTTGGAAAGCAACTGCAATTCTGGAGGAGTTAATTTCTAACATGTTACTGCAAATTGTCAGAAATTAGACAAAGCAATAGTGTAGACAGTTAACCCCTTAAAGGCAATTCAAATGTATTTCTTCAGAATGCAGTTCAGTTTAGGTAAAGGCACAAAACATTTTAAACAGCTAATGCTGTATAAAGTAGGAACAAACAGGAAATATTTGATAGTGAATGCAAAGTAAATATGGTTGTCGCATGTATTGCTACGCTTCCTGTGCTGTGGCCTTCAGAGGCTTGCTGGCTCCATTGGATAGTGGATAGCAACTGTACTGCCCTGCTACCTGAAGCTTTTCACTGGTCAGACATACAGTATTAGGAATAAACAGGGTCACTTCAGAGGGCAAAGCCAAAGACAAGAAAGTGTAATTTATCTCATGGTTAAGTTAGTGCACTGGCACTCGTCACATGAGTTTTCCTGTGTTAAGTATCAGGATCCAAATATACTGTAATCCTGTTTCAGGACAAACAGAGCTTAATTCCAAACTGAAAAATAAACAAAAGGAGAAAAAAAAACATTTTGGAATGGTGTCTTCCTCTGTGGTGTTTGAGGGAAAGGATAGAGGGAGCTGGAATATGAGGCAAAGTATTAACAGAGCATTCTTTCTTTCTCCCTCAGTTTCCTAAAGACCTGAAGAAGGCAATGTAGCCAATGTGTTGTTGTTTTTCCCTCAGCAGCTGAAACTTGTTGCCTTTTTGTTATTCACTTTTCCTTTTAGTGCAGAAGTAACCTCTACCTGTTCCTTTGCAGCAAGCATTGGTGCTGCAGCTCAAACCTCTTCAGGCCAAACCTTTTTTTTGTAGCCACTGTGTGCCTTTAGCTGGCTTCCTAGAGGAAGCGTGACCCCTGTCTAGTTATGGATTCATATGTTGGGTGTTTTCAATTCCTCTTCTGAGTGCTAATAGATCAGACAGGCTACATGTGTAACCAAATAGTCATTGTGGTGGGATGGGTGTGATGCAAGGGTAAGATAATCCCTTAATTTTTGTGGTACAAAGATGACCTTCATTTCATATCTATGATGGCCTCAATTCAAATGCGGATTTAATATTAGTCCTGCTTAAATAACTAATCCCAATGACATTTTTTACAATAAGGCTTGAGCCAGGCAGCAGAGGTAAGACCTGATGGGAGTAATCAGAAAGCTCTTAAGATGCCCTCTTCTTTCATACTCGACTGCAGCCAATTCGTGTTTGAATGTCTTCGAATACTGTAACATATTGTGCAATACGACATAAATAAAAATCAGAATAAAATGCTGAACCCCCAAATTTCATGTAGATCTTTAAATTTTGTTAATATTTCAAAATACACATCTGTACAGAATATTAGGCATTTGCTCTGTTGAAATCTTAGCATTTATTTTTTGGGAACACGTATTAGGAATATTATGCAATCTGGAAAATTTACAAAAAACATTTAAAAGGTTTAGTAGTTTAAAAAAGATAACTGAAAAGTGGACAAATAGACAAATTTTGTAAGATTATTCATTTTGTTAAAACCACAGAACAAGAAATGCTGTCACCTATTCCTTTGATTTAATTTAACTGTAGTATGCAACACTATTAAAATGTTGTAACAGTAGGACAGCGATGTAATTACATCAGTTAAATGCTGTACAGTGTTTTTAAAAATACATATATTTTCATAAAAGAATGAAAAGTGTTTGTTTCTGTTAAAATTATATAAGAATGGAGTACAGTGTTGGGTGTCATGGTGATGCAGTGGTGAGCATTGCTGCCTTGCAGTGCTTGGGAGCTTAGTTCAGTTCCTAGGGTGCTATCTATGGGCTGTCACCAGGTGCTCCAATTTCCTCCCATGGTCCAAAGACATTCTGGAAGATTAAAAGTCTTCTGGGAAAACTGAAAACTGGTCTTGGTTGACTGTGTGTTTTTGTCTGTGTGTGCCATTTGGCCCATCTTTCTTGAAACAAACCAGGGTATCGGCTTCAACAACACTTCTTTACCCTTTTGGAATCTGTTTGGTTGACTTTGTTGACACCTCAGTATTTTGAATATTTGTATGAGGCCTCTTTGTAGTGTTCTCTATTCAAGACTAAAAGTTTAAAAGTTTCAGTTCCTTCAGCCTGTCAGAGTAGGACATTCCCTTAAACTCTGAAGTGTATCCGGTTGTTCTTCTCTGGACTGATTCCAGAGCAACAATACCTTTTCTATAAAGTGGTGACCAACATTTTACTAAATACTCTTAATCAGACCTTACTAGTGCATTATGTGTTTACCTATTTATAATAGCGTTTTTTGCCTTTTTAATTGCTCCCCCAACTTCTAGAAGACATAAATGATGTGTCAACATACACAAGAGTCTTTTTCATAAGTAGCCACTTCTAGCTCAGAATTTCCCATTTATATTTACAATGTATTTATACACTTCACATTAAACGTCATCTGTAAAGAGTTTGCCAATTTTGACTTTTATGTATATCTGTTTGAATTTCATTAACTAAATCTACAGTGTTTGCTAATCCTCTTAATTTGGTATCATCAGCAAACTTAACTAGTTTACTATTCTGGACTCTATATCACTGATATAAATTAAGAAGAGTAATGGTCCCAGTACAGATCCTTATGCTACACCACAAATTATATTACCCCAATCTGAGTATTCATCCCTTATCTTTACACACCTATTTCTATTTAATAACCGAGCCTCAATCGAAACATTTTCCTGGAATTTGAGAATGAATATTCTATGGGGAACATCTCATATATCATATCATGCGTCCTAGGTCTATCCATTACTGTTGTTGTTTTGTTCAAAGAACAGGTTGTTGAAGTAAGACCTATGTTTTCTAAATCCTAGGATATTATTTACATATAAGTAAATATCTATCTTATTTCTTCTATCCATTTCCACTATCTTACATGTACAGCAGATGTATTGGTCTATAATTACATGGTTCAGTTTCCTAACCCTTTTCATGGATGGGTACTACATTAGCAATCCTGCAGTCCATGGGTACTACCACTTATTGGAAGAGTTGTGCTCTTTTGAGTAACATCTCTTATTTCCTGAGTGCTTCTAGCACCTGAAACGTTTCTTCCTTTTGGTGCTTATACACTTTTTCACAGAAATTTGCCCTTCTGTTTCCTAATACATGTTTTTTACTTTTTCTTTCGTGAATACATGAATGAAATGCTTGTTTAGTATATCAGACATTTCTCCTTTCATTATCAAGAAGTTTCCCATTTTTGTCCTCGATATATTTTACTTCATCCTCAATAGTTCTTTTAGTGCTACAACAGCAAAATAACTTTTTTTATTATCCATTGCCAAAAACATCCATTATTAAAGATAATTTAAGTCTTGTCTTTCTTTTTAATATTTTTTTAATATTGTTACTTTGGGAATATCTAACTGGGACCACAACATAATTGTCTTTTATATTAAACACAATGAGGTATTGTTTCACTTATTTATTTGAAAACAACTATTACCAACATTAAATAATATAATGGCACAGGAAGTGGAGAGGATTGTTAAGAGTGTTTGCAATTGGATTTAGGTGGATTAGTGTGAGAAATTACATTACCAATATAATTACATGGGAACTAGGCAGCCACATTACTAAAGCACAGAATGAAATTTAACCAGGACACATGGTAACACACTTACTCTTACAATAGTGCCACACGATCTTTAGGCAGTCAAAACTTTAGTTTAATCCCTCATCTGAAGCACATCACATCCTACAGCACAGATGCCCCAGTCACCATATTGTTTTTTTTTTTATTCTGGTCCAGAGGGCAGTATGCCACCTGCTTGTCAACCAACACCACTTACCGCATCAACTTGGATTTCCTTGGAGGTCTCAAATCCTAATACGACTAGGTTTGGTCTTCTTTAGCTTCTAAAATATGATGAGATCAGGCAAGAAGTATCAGTTTTGAATGAAGCAACACTTTATTTAAACGATTAAATACAATATTTGGGCTATAATTAATAGATACCCTTGTAATGCAGTAATGTCGATGAAATAAGATTCAGCTAGGTAGTGGACTAAGGAAGCCCAAAGAAAACCTCAACAGATGGACACAGTCAATGTTACTCAAAGGCCAATGTAAACAACAAGCTTTGAGAAATGCAATCATAAGCCATTCTTTCCGATTTCCTATTGTTATAAAAAGACAAAACTGAAACTACACATTTAAACTGTGAACAAAAGCTTTATCAACACTAATGTAAAACGCAGACCTCACAAACAGTCACAAAGTATGGTATTTCCTTCAGCATATCTCAGCAGTACAACAGTAAAGGAGCAGAATCCAAAATTAAAATGTTTTAAAGAACAAAAATATGAAGCACACACAGTTATTGCTGTGTATAGCAACTGAAAGATATCAGTTAGTACAGAAACCTAGTGATTGTAATGTGTACCCTGGGAAGTGCTTCAGACATTCTATTCACCAATGCAGATAGCAGTTCCACCTTAATCATCAATTTGCAGACTTTTCAAAGTTGTTTTCTTTCACAGTACCAAAAGCAAAGTTCATGCTCTAAAGTGGATGCTAGCATTTCAAGAATTTGGGGACATGAGGATTAGCAGAAAAACAAAATATCATTTGGCAATGATCTGCTTGCTGCTGTTGTTAATTAAAGCAAGTATGCAGAATTTGTGTGCAAAACCATGATATCACAATGCATTGAATGAATCCCAAATAAGGCTTTGCATATAATAATCCTGTTGAAATGTAAATAAATAAAGCATCTGAATTAATGCAGACTAGGGATCTATTTAATAAAGCCCTAGAAGAAGAAAAAACATTACATCTCACTTGTTTCAAGTTGAGCTGCAAGTGTATGTGATTCATTCCTTCTCATTAAAGGTGGAATCTAGAGCCCTCCAGATCTCAGCTGTAATAACCATTTCACAAAATAATCTTCTTTATTGATAGGCACATGTAGCAATGTATGTGCCAACTTCCAGGTACTTATCAATTGCCAGTGTCATGTCTCATAGAAGTATATAATTCTTTGTGACTGTTCTTCAGGGCATTAGCTCTTCAAGTTCATTATTTCTTTTTTGATAGATGTATTTTGCCCCGAAAACCTGAGAATTTAATATGAGGTTGACAATCTTTGCCAGAGGACATCTGGAGCAGGAACAAGAAATGTCATGGCAGTTGTTAGTTTCTTTACGGCTATACACCTTAATTTTAATTTTAATTTATTGATGGATTCATGCAGTAATTTGGCATATGCAGGACTCTCTGGGTCTGTTAATAGTGATGGTAAACGCTTAGCAAAATATGAATTGCCTATTTAGCAAACATAATAAAAAGCCAAAATTTTGTCAATTATAATTGTATAATTTTCTTTTGTTATGCATCTTTTTTGGTGTTGCTAAGGTTTATTTAAAGCCTCATATAATAGAGAAACAATAATGCAGCATATGAAAAATACTGATATAAACAATGCTACAGCAAAAAAATACATCATCCCTGATGTTCTGTAAAGCACTGTTCCTAAATACCACTAAGGACTGGAAGTGTCCAGTCTTTCCACAACTGTTACACACCCATGGCACCAATACTGCATCAACCTTATAAAGCATTTATATCAGGCCCTGCATAAGCTACAAGAGAAAACAACCAAAAAATGTGCTGCGTTTGTGTCTGCTCTCTTTTGTGCCAGATAATGCGTATAAATATTATTTCTACATCAAAGCTGATCATTACCGTATGAATGGATTCTAATATTATATTTCCACATTTGTACATCTATTATCCTAATGTCTACCACCAGTATATTATACTAACGAAGCCCTCTACAAAGAAATTATGATTAAGTTAAGATTTAACTGGTTGTGAAGGAATCCTTATATGTCATGGTAAGCAGTGTTCAAAATCTAAATTTAAATTACTCATTTGAACTTGTAAAAGAAACTAGACTGTGTAATTAAAGTGTCTGCTAGTCTTGCAGAAGAAAATTAGAATAAACAAAAAAGAATGAAACAACTCAAGACTCAAATTAACCTAGTTAAACAGTTATTGGCATAATTTTCCCCCTTTCAGGCATTCAGGATGAAGGAACCCAATACAAACATATAGGTTACACATTAAATGAGGAGCTAGTAAAAGTGCACTTCTTTGCATCTATATGTATTACAAGATGCAGAGTTCAGCATGTTGCATTCTTTACTAGCAAACTGATACAAGGCCGACATCACAGGCTTGTTTTACACAATATAATTGGCAGCAGAGGGATCACTGTCTGCTGTCAATTGTTGGGGTATGGAAATAAGACCTTAGTCCTTTTCACAAAGGAATTCCGATGACAGCATTCAATATTGTCAGCTTATACAGTATAAAAGACTCTGTGTTAATTTATTCTCATTTTCCCCTTGTATTAGCCGATAACTGAACCGTTTCTGACCCTCTATCACTGTAAGTTATATCTTTATTGCATCAGAAAGGAGACAGTGAATAAAACTAACAAAGAGAGCAGGTCATTCTACCTATAGATTTATAAAGTATCTCAAAATCAGCTTTTCATGATAAAAGGAATTAATGTAATTCTAATACGGCCCATTGACATCTTCAAAAGGGGGACCTATAGAACTTCGGTGTCCCAAGGAATATTTCAAAGGTACAAGAGTAGTTATTATACATTTTTTAAATGATATGTGTGTGTGAATAGGTGTTTATTTTAGTTAGTTACAGTATAACATGGCTGAGGCACATGTACAAACATAACCAACAATATCTGCACTTGAATAACAATTTACATTAGTATTTTGCAACCACTGACAGCTTTCATGTTCCTGAAGTTCCCAAGAAAGGATCTTTAAGTAGGTTAACCTATCTTGAGAATTTTTACCATTTCTCAAAGCTTGAGTTACGAAGCATGAATCTAAGTTGTAGCAGAAGGGAGAAATAAAGCACTTCTTACACCATATCAGATAGCGAGGCTTAAAACAGCAACGAATCACTGACAGCACACTCCTTTAGGAAGATGACCAACAGGGGATTACAGGATTCTTTAGTTCAGGAAGACCAGGATTCAACTAAGACATGGCCTCATTTCAGTTCAAATGCCCGACCTTTATTACTCAAAAAAAGTAATACGGACACCAACTTAAAGGATTCCACTGCTGTCTGCAGTTCATCTATTTAAAATGAGTAAAACAAGAAAAAAAGAATTTGTCAACAGAAAGCAATTTAAAAAAAATAATTTAAGGACAGCAAATGGCTCTTACCAGCACAGAGGAGTTCACTTCTTAAGACAAAACCGTTCATTTGATAGTTATGCCAAAATATATTTATGCTCTTGAAGAAAGAAAAGACTTTGAACCACAATGAAAACAATGTTAGAAAAATCATAACATATAAAAAGACATTTGATCAGCCCTGAAACAAAGATTAGCTGGGGGTTTGTGAAAATGCTTCTGCCCACCTGTTATTTATTGGGATGTTTTGAATGCTGTTTGCTTATAAAATATGTTTAAAATAAGCCTTTATGGCTTGGGAACCTTATGGACCTTTGCTGTGCATTAAATAATAATTGTCCCATTGGATGCAATACAGAAAAAAAAGAGCGTCGTTATTCTTACTGTATGTCTCAGAGTACCATTTCTGATTATCCTGATTAGTGTTAACTGCCAAAGTGAGGAAAGCCCACAAAAAGCCCTCCACACACAGAAACAGTGTTTAAAAACATTTTATTATTAAGAAAAAAATATCTGCCTTCTTAGAAACTAAATAAAATAAAGAATCCCTTGTTGTCATTATATATTTCAGTCAGTAGTGGGTGCTGGACTTCAAACAGTTGGCATAACACTGCATGTTTACTAAATTAGTTTCTTACTGAAAGAATTTGTTCAAAGCTATCAATTCCTGTCATTATCAAAGAGCTGAAAACACGATGGAAATTCTTAAAGTTTACTGAATAACAGCATGATCCTTTCAAACAAGTTACTCACGTGTTCTTGAGAGTAATGTCATTAAATTAAGGATACAGCCATGCTATGTCCAATGAAAACCATTAAGAGACTACAGCTTTCCTGTTGACTAGTGTACTGTGTTCCAATTACTTTTCAAATACAGCATGTAACCTCTTTCCACAAATTCGACCTTTTATTCACAGGATTCTTGCTAGTAATACAGACACTGACTTAAAGGATTCCACTGCTGTCTGCAGTTCATCTATTTAAAATGAGTAAAACAAGAAAAAAAGAATTTCTTAACAGAAAGCAATTTTAAAAATAAACAGTACTTTTAAATGAACTAAACAGATTATTTTGTTTACCTTAGGTAATCACAACAGAAATATTAAAACCTAGCACATTTTTATTAATTCTGTAAAAATTACAATACAATGTAAGTACTGTACAATTGGTTTTTTTTAAATGCCGTTTTAAAAAACCCTCTATATACGTTTCCTTTTCTACATAAGAAATTACCCTCTATGTGTTTACACAATAGAAATCATCATCATCCACAAAACTGATGACCTTTATAAAAAGGTAGTCTTGGATACCAGAGATTATTAAAGAGAAGAAGCTACAGTATTATTTTAAAAAATACATTAATTCAAGAAGAAACAACAGAACTTTTGAATATGCACTAAGAAATTAAATCAAAATCAAGGAATTATCCTACACTGTCTGTAGTCCTCATCAATTATTAAATATGATTAAGCAGAATTTACACCACATGCAGACACATTTAAAAAATAACATTTGTACTCTACAACAAAGAAGCCAAATCTTCAAGAAGCTTTGAAAACCCAGAAGTGACCATGGTTGGATGGATTTTTGAATCAACGTTATTTCATATCTTGGGTGTGTATTGCAAACATAACTATAGTCAAGTAATTGAAAGACAAGATTTATTTTTAAATTTAAGGGTGACATGATGGTGCAGCATTTAGCATTGCTGCCTCACGGTGTTGGGGCAGTAGGTTCAATTTCTTGGGTAATATTTGCATGGAGTTTGTATGTTCCCCCTGCGTTTGTGTGGCTTTCCTCTGGGTACTTCAATTTCCTCCCATAGTTCAAAGACTGGTAGTAAATTGGCTTCTAAGAAAACTGGCGTCAACGTGGGTGTGTGTGTGTTTGTGCTATGGACTGGCATCACATCCAGAGTGTATCTTGCCTTGCATCAGTTGCTTGCTAGGATAGGCTCCAGCTCTCCCGCAACCCTGTATTGAACAGGGCTGTTTGAAAAGGGCTGGTTGGCTGGAATTTTGAATCTGTAAGTTACAAACGTGGACAAAGAAGAGGACTCAGGTGTTCTGCTTTCTACTGTTTTTATGTAGCGCAATATGTCTGTAGCCAATTTCTTATGAATTATACATCTTGCTGGTAGGGCTGTATAGGCATTACTTTCCCCCGTTCTTTGATAGGCAATGAAGGTTTTTCAAGTGCCATGCTATTTTCAGCCAAAGGAAATGCTGCATTATCAGTAGGATTCTCATAATTGAAGTCCTTTCGTGCGAAGATCATAAGGAAATCCCTCAATTTCCCTGAAGAAATCTTGCATTACTGGTTGACTACATTGGGAGAATTCTATGCCTGGAGCTAAATGATGAGTAATTTGGTGTGAGTACAAAAGCAAAACAAAACATCCCAGCCTAATTGTCTGAAGTTATGTTCACAATGCTCACCCAAGATCATAAAGATATAACTTCAACAACTCCCACAGGTAGACAGTTACACAAACAAGTTTTGAAAAGGTTACTAAAGGAGAGCTCTTCCCACATCAAGAATAGTAGAATTAAATATCTTTGAAATGGCGAAAGAGAAACTCTTAAGTTAAACACATCAGTAACTCAACATGTAACTAAAGTGGTGTTGTTTACATTTAATTTTGGCAGGGTTAGTCCTCCATACCAACAACACATTGTCTCTAAATTCATTACATTGCAATTTAAGATCAGAATTGTTCATAATGGAAGATAGATCAGTCGATCATATTTCACAACTCTTTCTTCTACTTAAGGTATAGACTCCTTCCATAATAAAATGAGCAGACTCCCCATAGTGTAAAAAACTTGACACACAACACCAAGCACATACAGGGCAACATAAAGATGCTTCATCAGGAGGATATGTACAGCAGCATGCAAGTATCTTAGGAAAAATGGAAAGGACTTTTAGGGGATGCTTATTCCAATAGGCTTCTTTGCAGTTGGATTAGATGGGTAATATATGCAGAGTTTCCCTGTATTTTCTGGTAATGGTTAAGCCTGGAAATTTCTTTAAGTTATTTTTGCAATACATTCATAAAGGTTCATACGTAATTATTGCCCAGTCTACAGAAAACTTCAATATGCACTTTATACCTGTTATCTACATTTTTGCTTGTTTTATCTTTACTAATTTAGACTTCCATTATTTTTTTGTATGCACCAAATTTGTGATCCCTAATTGTAAATTTAGTTAACTGCTACAAAAGCAAGAGAGGGATGAAAGCAATTTTCATACAACCACCAAAAAGTATACCATAGAGCCATTTATGGCTTTGAGAGCCATAAGCGCTTTGAGAAGCCACCTTTAAAGGCGCTATATAAAATAAAGTTTATTATTATTATTATTATTTACCGTATATCTTTTCATTCTGAAAACTCTATAGTGCCAACAGCAAAGAACTGCTATAACTCTCACTTAGCACAGAACTGATGAGCACTGCAAGCTCATAGGAACGATCATAGGAACGCATCAAGCTCAGTGTACAGTAGCACAGACATCTGAGGATGTCCTGGCCAGACCACAACCACTCAAGCTTCACCAATTGCATGTGCAATCAGAACTAGGATTCGACCAGTCCTGTTTCAAGTACTTCTATGTACAGTATGTATCTAGCGAACATTAATATACAATATAAAATATATTTTACAGGACTAATCTGAGTGAAGCACCTTGCTTCACTATTGCTAAAGGATACAGCAGCAGTGTCCCATCTGGGATTAGAATGCCTTACAGTTGCAAGTCCAGACAGTTAAGAACTGCTGCATATGTCACAGCAGCACAGGACTCAAACACTGTTGATTCAATGCCTTCCAAAGAATTCACCCTCTTCCAGTGATGTCCTATTTTGATTAATTACAAATGATGTGCACATATTTTTTAGGGGCCCTGGGTTCAATTCCTGGGATGCTAACTGCACAATGTTTGTATGTGTGCCCTGTGTTCATGTGGGTTTCCCCTTGGTACTTCACTTTTCTACCACAGTCCAAAGACACGCTGGTATGTTAATTGTCTTCTGGGTAAATTGGCCCTGATGTTAGTGTCTGCATGTGCCATTGTAATGGACAGGCATCCCGTCCAGAGGGTATCCTGCTTTGCACCCATTGGTTGCAGGAAGCAGTTAGGGAACAGATAGATTAATATTTTATTAAATTAATAATTTCATCAAAACTACAATGCTTAAACCGAACACTTTCATGAGCTGACCCCTCTGAATCAATACTTGAGATAGGAAACACTGAACTAGAAGAGGCCACTTAGGTATCCATTAAATTTGTATTTTTTTTATAAGCTTCTACCAATTTTGCTAACCAGGATGATGCGATTTTCACCTTCAATTCTTGACTACAAACTCGCTCAAACACAGTCTCATTCAGTCACATTTCAAGTGTTGCCGCAGATATTTATCAGAATCAAGCCAGGACATTCACTTTCTACCTTTTAAACCACTCCAGTGTAGCTTTGGCCTCGTGCTTTACATCATTGCCTTGCTAAAAGTTCTTTTTCAGGTTAGAGCTAGTTTTCCTACAATATGTTTTCACATCTATTTTTCCCCCAGTCTAATCAAGCTTTCTAGTTCCTGCTGATGAGAAGCCACCCAAAAATATAGTATTTAATAGCACTGTTTTTTGCATTAGGTTTTGTAGTTTTTGACATTTTACTTATTTTACACACAAAATTATTTGAGCTGAGCATTCAGGTTTTGACTTTGATTCCGGTTCCGGTTGAGAGGGAATGCTGGCGCGCTCCGGCTGCCACTGGCTTGCCAGTTTTCCCTTTTCATTTCCTTCTCCCTCTTTTTATTTTTTTTTCTTCTCCTACTTACATAAACATCTACGGTAGCCGCTTCTCATTGCAATCACTCGATCAGTGACTGATTGTACAACCAACAACTCACCACTGGAATTGTTCAACTGAGGAGTTTTTTATGCCCCTGCCACTGCTCTGTTTCAAGTTTCCCTTTCTGGTATTTGACACATCGTCCCAGATCCCACCAAAATGTTTCTAAGGTACTCGTCACTGCAACGGAAACTGATACGATGCATTACATTCACCGCATCACAAGATACCGTTTCTTTCCTTCATCCACCTGAGGAGTCTCTATCCCTGCCTCTCGGCACAAGGCTGTAAGACCATCCCACTTCGGCGCCAACCTAAAAAATGTACTCGCTACCGTGCCTGGAACCCACGCTGCTGCCCGTCCAACCAGCTAGTCACTCTGGGGTCTGGTTTGTTTGACCTCCATCATCTCACAGGCAGAGGTGGGGGCATTGTTGTTCTTCATAAAATTATTAAGTCCTGTTACTTTACCTCTGCTTTTTTTCTTTTGCATGTCTTGTTTAAAATGTCTCCATTCCTCACTCTACTATCATTGCCACGGTCTATAGGCCCCACAAACCTAATGAAGCCTTTTTAGGCCAATTTACTTTTTTTACTTTTTTAGGTTTTTATGTATCACATTTGAGAGGATCCCTATTTTTGGGACTTTAATATACATATCGACTCACGGTCTTCTACTTTAGCTCTGTTGAGATACTTTGATCTAACCCAGTTTGCAGCCCGACACATAACAAGGAAACACCCTTAATTTAATTACTGCAAATGACTCATTTCTCACTTCTCTTCCCTCAAACTAGGCCTCCCTGACCACTTAGCTATTCTCTTCAATCTAGAATTACCTGTTTCTAACACTCCCCCCCCATGTTTTGTAAAATTTTCTGTTCGTTCCTCCTTATCTTGTTTCTCTACCTCTGAGGACAAAATACATCTGCTTAATAGCGCTCTGTTATCTACACTCGACACCTTCGCTCCTCTAAATCCACAATGAACAAACTCCAGTATGTCTTAAATTTGACTGCCAAACTCCTGATGAGGTCTAGAACAAGTGATATCATGACTCCTATCCTGGTGTCCTTGCACTGGCTTCCTATCAGGTTTCGCATCGAACTCAAAATTCTCATGCTCATCTAAAAAGCTCTACATGGCTTTGAACCTCAGTACCTGTGTGAGCTACTATTGTCCTACTCGCAACCTTCAGTCTTCTAATTCTGGTCTCCGATCTGTCCCCCAAACTCATCTATACTCTACTGGGTGACAGGGACTTTTCCTGTTATGCTCTGGAACTCTAATCCCTAAGGATATCAGAGAGACACCTCCCATAAACTCTTTCAAATCTAGACTCTAAAACCTTCTTTAAAAGGGCTTTTACCCCTCTGGTTCCGTTATATACCCCCCATCCACTATCTCTCTGGATTTCATTGTTAGTATCTTGTGTATTTTTGTTATTGTTGTTGTTGTTGTTCTGTAAAGTACTTTGAGAACTCACCTTTAAAAGTGCTATATAAAATAAAGCTTTTTATTAGAAGTTGTATGTTTTGATTTAAAATATTCACTTTAAAATTACAGGTATGCATACACCTTTTGTAATTTAACAAAATTAGAAACGGTTAATACTTACAGTAATAAAGAGTTATTTCACCACTATCAACTAGCTGTGTACTTGTCAAGCAACCATTAAGGATAAGTGAAATGTAACAATAGAAATGGGATGATGTATTAAATAAGTATTTAATTCAAGTATTTACTAAGGAAGAACTAAACAACATATGTCAGGCAGTGGAAGGACAATTAATTTAAGCATACAAGAGGCAGGAGTGTTTCACATACAAGAAGATATATAAATACAGGTTTATGGAAATAAAATTAAAGGATTACCTATAATAGTTTAGAAGTAATATTCTAGAACATAGCCAACTATTCATAAAAAAAGCTTTATCTTGCCTGAAAAACTTGTTAAGAGTTCTTTGAACAAATATGGATACACACTGAGCATATGATATTGTATTTTGATTTTTAGAATGCTTTTATGAAGTTCATCACAAAAAGATTATTTCTCAAATTACAGGCATTAGACACCCAGGAAAATATATGAGAGAACGAATAGGGCAAATTCTCAAATCTGGATGATGTAATTAGTGCAGTACCACAGTACATCACTATTAGGATCACTGATCTTCCTAAATCATATCAATTATCTAGATTCTGCAATAGATAGTAGTCCAGTCTGTAGATGTTATCAAGATAGGAGTATTAGAAAGCTCTGTAGAAGCAACAAATTAAATTCAAAAAGATTAAGATACACTTCAAAACGGAGTCAAAACACCTGGCTGCTGATATTTAAAGTGCACAAGTGCATGCAGGTAACAAACTAAAAACACAAAATGGGAAACACTGAGCTAGAAGCGGTTTCTTATAAAAAACACTTACAGTACAGTAGATGTTCATGTTGACAAATATTTTTTTTTATTTTCTAGACAATGACTTGATGCAATACAAAGCAAACAATTATAGGACCGTTAGATGTTTAAATCAAGTGATGTTAAAATTTTATAAATCTTCAATAATGGCCTCATTTAGAATATTATGTAGAATTGTGTAGAATTGTGGACGCCACATTATTGAAAAGATATTTCTGCTCTAGAATCAGTCTAAAGAGTCTTCTTCATCAACAGTGAAACACAAACCAGAGGATACAAACAAAAGTTAGGTTGAAGTGCATTTGAAACTGAGAACAGAAGACACTTCTTTACTCAAAGGGTTGTGGGAGTATGAAACAACTTCCATAGCTATGTTGTTGAAGCCAATACTCTGGCTTCATTCAAGAGGACTGGATGAGATCCTGGGATCAATAATCTACCAAATGGCATCCTCTCATTTGTAACTATTCACATGTTCTTATGAGTCACCCATAGTAATAATTGATATTAGTATTGTGAAGAACATTCACAGTCAGTCTTTATGATATTATACATTGTTCTCCTTTCTTTGCCTTGCTAAATCAGCATGTGCATGACAGCTATCAGTTGTTACTCTATGAAGTTATAAAAGCTTTTTTGGGAGAATGCTCATGTAAATTACTGAACAAAAAATCTTTCCTCACCAACAGGTGAGGCCAAACAAAGTGAGCAATTACGTCATTGTATTCACAGTCTTCGAAGAAGACACCCATACTCCGTGAAGGCATTATAATAATCAATTACTGCAGGTCTTGGCATGACACCAATCATCAATAACGCTGATGTTTCAACTTTTTGTAAACAAAGTTTAAATAAGTCAATTATTCTGTATTATGTGTAATTTTAAAACAAACTGGATTGCTTAGAAAAGTAATACCCATCAGAGAAAGCGGAAAGTACATATAAAATCTACATACGGTCCATTTAATTTCTTCTGGTTGCCTTGTGAATAGTGCTATTCGTGGCTTAAAGCTTCAATTTAACATGTAAGGTGCAGAGGCAAAGGTGCTGGGCAAGATAATTTAAGTAATTTTTTTCCTTCTGGGAGCATACAGAACCAAAATGTATCGTTCAGAAAATTACAGGTTAGGCAGTATGGAGTGGTCATAAACATTCTTGACACAAATCCATGATGTGCAGATTGCTGCAGGAAAGAGTTTTCACACTTTGATTTGTTTGAAATGAGTTAGAGCACTCAGCAATGTCCTTTGGTGTATTTATAGGGAACCTGCACCTGTTACAGGGGTTATTTTTATCTATTCTGAAAATATGAAGGACTACCAAGTTTGCACTCAAACGCAGAAGGAAAATGCTTCCATTATACTAATTAAATGAGGTAGGCAGACATACCCATGTTTAGAGAGGCTTAGAGAATGTAAATAAATAAAATCACAAAAATACCATAGGCCAAATTTTATTCAACTCTTCAGACATTTAATATGATCCCACTTAGTCATTGAAGCTGGAATTAAATCTGAGACCTTCAAGGATAGCCTTCAGCTTCGTTTTAACCTTCGAGGAATTTGTACATCCATCCGAGGTCACTGCTGAGTCGAATCAGCATTACATATGTATGCTAATTCAACTAATCTTGCTTGCACAAATGTCTTACAGCCACCTAAAAGGTTTAACACCAGGACATAATAATATCTGGGGATCAATGGGGTTTCATGAAATTCTAAACCAGACACTTACTGAAACCTTGTGAAGAGGCTACTTCTAAAATTACTGACTTTATAATTCTGTCAACTGAAATACAGAAAGACACATAGTATGAATAGAAACATAAATTAATGTTATTTTTAAATATATCAATACAATTTTCCTTGTGTACACTAATGAATAATTTCTGACTAATCCTAGAAGAGAAATATGCAATAGCAGGTAAGTCTAATAAACTTCTGTTTGAACAGCTGTCTAAAATTTTACAGTAAAATATTTTAATTCATTTTCAAATTCAAATTAGTAAGGATTACATAAAGCATTCACTGCATTTATTTCTGTTTCATTAGACTTTTCTTGATGTACAGACCAGAATTCTGTAAAACAATTAAGTGTTCCTTGATAAAGTTTATTTAATGACATGGTGCTTCAAAATCCATCTGTTGGCACCTTTGATTTGCAAATTAAATTATAATTGCAGGTAGAGACTTTGCGTTATCAGGTTCACAAGGGACAAATAACAGATCTCACCTATATGTCAATACTCTGTATTCTTCAGATTATGGTTAATTTTCCCATATATCATGCCTCTAAGATACAGTAGAGAAATTAATTTGCTGAGTCTACTTTTTGCCCATCACCACACAGGAAAAGAACTGTGTGGTGGTGAAAAACAGCTAAGGTAGCACTTCTGTGAAAAAACACAGACTTCATTTTATCTTTTTTCCCTCTAATACATGTATCAGTCACAAAGTATCAAAATATAAACTGCATTAAGATCTATGGCATCCCCGTAAAAAAAAGTACACTCCAGTTAATGCCAAGCACAACTTTTAGAGCAATTAATACTGTAGCTTCATCATTGGTAGAATTCTTGGAGGTGCTTTGTCCATTCATTGTACTTGGCACATTCAGTGGAACAAAATGATCATCTTTTCAATAATAAATCATGCTAAAACTTTTACAAATCATTAACCTATTAACTTATTTGCCAAAAAACTATATGGCTTGTGGCTCAATCTTTCTCAGTGAAAGCTAACTTACACATGGATGGTGTAGCCTGATGCAGTAGATTCTGCAGCTTGTTTTTTCTTAATTTTCTTACTTAGTTTAAGAATCTTTCAGGAATTAACTTGTTCTCATCATATGCTTTCCTTGCTGAAAAATCCTTGGTACCCATCAGTTTTTAAGTCAAGTGAAGTTGCCTCACTGCATTTTCTCAGGCAGAGTGAAACCTCCTTTTCTAATCCCTTTTAGTCATCACACATAGACTTGTATACTACATTACAACATCAAGCCATTTTTGCCAACTCTTAACCTATCACACTATCCCAACCACACATTACAATGTTTCATTTTAAATATAATAAAGATTGCAGTTTTGAAGTGGTTCATAACATTGCATATGTTTTTAATAGTCTGCATGAAACATTCAATTTAAAAACTGGAAGACTTCTATAAGGTATTAGTCTTGGTACTGTAGCAACTCATTCCTATAGAAATTTCTAGAAGGTTAAAACTAGCTTCAGAAGTGACACACTTCTGTAATCCCAGCCTCAGGTATACTTGTGGTCTTTAAAGTTTTTCCTTTCAGTCTACCCACCACAAAATCCACTATAATGAATTGTTCACTCTGCTACAAACATGTATGCTAAATTTAATAATCGGCATCAGAGGCAATCTGAATAACACATCTTTCAATCTGTTCTCTTACAGTCATTAAGCACAATCAAGTTTGTAATTACTTAATTCAGTTACAGTACATAACTAAAGAGCTGGTCATGACGGCATCTTCCTTTAGAACAGAACAGATTAGAAGATCCGCTATTAGACTATCCCTGGTGTAAATAACTGGACCAGACACAGATGCATCATCATCTCATAGTGATGGAGACACACTTGGAAGAGGCTGACTACAAAGGTTGACACAGTGGGCATGGCAGTGCTTTGGGAAAAACTGAACAATTAACCCAAGCTTGGGGTTGGACTTTACATTATTAATTTGGAATTTTCTAATGTGTGCTTCCAAGCAATATTGGTCTGCTTTCCAAGTGTCAGTTCCTCTCTGGCCACTGTCCTGACTACTGTGAAAGCCAGAGGGAAAGCAACATTTGGACATAGGTACACTTTAATATTCATACAAAATACTGTACACTCTGACCCCAAGCTTCTCTCCCTGTCTGTGTGTCTAATTGAGAGCAAGTTGGGGTTTGCGAAAAGACAAATTTCTAATACAAGAAATTGTAAATGGCCAATAAAGTGATCTTACCTTATACATCATTCAAACGTAAGCTCCAGAACAGGACAGCTAGCAAAAGTAACAAAACACAATGAAACCAAGCTGACAATTCTCACAGGTATTATTAAGTTTGAATACTGACACCAAGATTAAAATGCAGATAACTATGTGGTTGCTAAAATATTTTGATAATATGCTTCCAGAAAAATCAAAAATCTAATGGCCAGGTGATTTGACAATCTGAAACACTATTCTTATTGCCATTCCCCTCAGAAAGAGATGCATTTTTTATTTACAGTAGTTTACATACCAATTTATTAAAGACAAAATTATTAAAGACAACATTAGCCCATTCCCATTTTAAAAAAGCATTGCATTTTATTAAGAATAAAAAGGAGAGGATGAAATGTCCTTTGCTAATCTTCAAAGAAGAATAGAAACAGCTTTGAGCATCAATTTTACTGCAATCCCATAAGTGAGTGCTAGGCTAAAAAGACATTATACTGTTTAACTATAAAATAAATAAATAGTTGTATTTGTAAATGTCATTACATATATTGCAGTTATGGACTGTGGTAGAGACAAGATACATTATTGTACCTTCATATTCAGGATTATAACTGAAGACAGTTATTTCAATTTAAGAAAAATAACCTATATTATTAAAAATCTAATATAACCAATGATAAGGGTTTCTGAAAGAAAGAAATACCACTGGCAGCTAGAGAACTTGCAAAAGGAAATATTTACTAGCTAGATGAACAGACAATATCACCTTCACGTTATACTGTAGATGAGGAATCCGTCAGACTCAGTTTTCTTCCTGATTAAAGCAAACACCAGCCAACCACTAAAGCCTAAGTATGGTTACATATACAGTACTTAAAAATGAAAAAGGCAATTTAGATATCAGGACATCTAGCACATCTTGAGATGGTTCTGAAATTTATTTTTGAATTTTGACCATTGCAACTAATAATAAGCTCTCTGATGCAGCCTTAACTTTTTTAATAATAGTGTGAGTGTGCATGATTAAAAACATGTCAGCATACAGTTTTTTAGGTAAATGTGCAAGACGATCTTAAAATTGAAACACAGAGATATGCACAGGGATCATAATAAATAATGCTACAAATAAGAGCACTCAACTCATGTGTAGTTTATGCATAATTTGCTAGATTTTAAAATAGTGAATAATATTCATAACTAGTGATTTTATGTTAAAAAGTAACTCGTAAAATGTTCATGAAGGCAATAATGTAACTAAGATATTAATTTAAATATTTAATGGTTTATATTGAGAACACACAGAGATGTTATAGAACCAATGGCATTTGTGTTTCATTGAACAAGTATTGTCAGAGAGCCCTTCCGTTTGTCTAATTTAAATGAAGGCATTTTCTAATGAAGAGCATTTTAAAATTTTTAAATGTTTATTTAAAGCATTGGTGTGCTATTTAGGGAAACAATGGGTGGAGTCTTGGGGAAAAGAGAGAGAGAGAGGGACCTAAGATGAAATTCAAAGATTTTGAACTGAACCCATAACCCTCACCCATCTCAAGGACAGACAGGGTATTATCCACAACGTGAAGGTAAAAGCTAAAGAGGACACTTCAGGAAGATATTGACTTTAATTAGGCTGGTTTCATTAAAGGTAAATGCCACCTACCACCCTAACACCCCACCACCACCAAAAACATGATTTTTAGTTCCACTTCCTGTAAAAAAAAAAAAAAGATTTGTTTAATATTTGAATGAGAAAGAATAATTGTAAGAAAAATATAATAATGGTTAAATTTGATAGTGTTTAGTATTTTGATGGTTTTGAAAGAAAATATTACAAAATGTGCAAATGGATGTCAGTTGAAAAATACCACATTCTTGTAGTGCTTGCAGTATTTTCTTTTTCTTTTTTATCAAAAGTAAATGTACAATTATTTAACCTGCAAGTCACGGAGTGAACATTTATATGGAGACAAACTGGTGAAATACAGGATTTAGTCATTTAACTTCAAAGCATCCTAATTAAAAAGGTACCTACACCGATTATACCTACTACCTACTATACCTGCAAATAGATTTTATCATGACCTAGGGTAGTTTATGTTTTTAACTGTGTACTGTCATTAGTGAAAATCTCTGATGTATGATGTGAAACTGTGCTGTTACTTACCTTTTTAAGTTTAAATGTACTTGTACATTTAGCAGACGCTCAATCATTTTATAGCAGAAAAAAACTGTCATTTTTAACATTCAATCAGACTCTCAAAGGGTATTTTAGTAACAGCTTCCTCAAATATACCTGATTGCCAGAAATTGACACTTGAGTAAAAGATAGGCAGGAAACATCTACACATGACATATATATATATATATTAAATACTTATGGATGGATCAGTGAAAATTGGAAGGACCTGATTTTAATTAAACATTCATTTATTTGAATTATGTGCCAGCTGTTGTACTTTTTTTTTCATTTGAATCTACAAATATAAATTATGTTATTAGATATTTGCTGGTGCTTCTAAATTAAGTGTTAAAAGCAAAGGTGTGTTTAAAATGTATTCTAATTACTTTCTAGCAGGTAATGTTGGAATTTTGAGTGACACAAAATAGCTATGGTGAATTTTGAGTTTTACCAGTAAATTATAGTTGTCCTTTGCTTATGTAGAGGAATGACTGTCTTTTTTAAAAAAAAGTAAAATTCTACTTATAAATCATGTTCTGTCTGACTTTGCATATAAAAATAAGAATTTCACAATATCTTCAATACTCCCTTGTTTTTGCTTCCTTTAAAAATTACTTTTATCTACAGAGAAAGCATATAGCTCTAAACCTGTCATTATATCAGATATACAGACACTTAAGCTTGCATTTTAGATAACCCAGTTAAGAACAAGAATATTTTCCTATACTTACGCATATCATTTATGTTATCGCTCACATTTGTAAAAAAAGAAATTTAGGATATGTATTAATTAATGAACGACCTTTCTCTGTTATCAATGCTGAGATCTGACTTCTTGTCTTTTATTTTACATTAAGACTGTCAGAGACCTTTGGCCTACAATTTTGTCCCCATAAATAAATACTGTCCACAGTACTTTTCCTTATTTTTCTAAGAAAAAAAGTTTTCTAACTCAGTCATTTGCATAGCTTCATCTCCACCTTTTCCCATTCAACTCCCTTTTGCAAAGAAAAAAAGCATATCTATTCAAAAGGCATTTAGTCCATTTCTTTCTTGGCCGGTAAACCTATTCATCAATTGTTCTGCCTTGTAGATTGCATTCTAATGCTAATCTAGCGTGTTAAATATCTTTTTGTTCCCCTTTCACCGTTTTGTCATTCAGTTTATCCAGTTTTGGTCACCCATTTTATTTATTTATGCGCCTGCCTCTATTCATGCGCTCATGTATTTTTTATTATGTTGTTTCACTGTCATGCAGTGTCAACTCAGTCTATTCAATGGGGGCTACTTGAAGGGCTTGGAGAGACAAAGCATGTACACATTGCAGTGCTATTCACTCCGGCCAGCTGGATCGGTTGGAAAAAAAAAAACCTTGTGAAAAGAAATCCTCCACAATGGACACAGAAGAAGTGCACAATGCTAACAGTTTTCCAAATACCACTGATTGCTTTCCTCACAATGAGGAGAAAGCCGCCGCTTTTTGCTGAGCTCCTCTTCAACAAACAACACTCTCACAAAAACCTCCCAGCCCACGTTTTGTTCCCAGACAAAACCTCCTCGACTGTCTAAACGCTCCCCACTGAAGAAAGTAAAAAAATCTTTTCAGTTTTCTTCCCTTTTTCTTTAAATAAAATATAATAAAGGAGGAAGAAGAAAGAGAGAAATGGTCACTGAACTGGTAATATGCGCCCCATTATAAAGCAGCCCCATCTTTGATGAGTTTGATGAGCACTAAGAAACTTAAAGCCTTCAAACATATAATCACGGTAAACCAATAGTAATATAATGGGATGTTAAAAGTCTAAAAGTATGTCGTAGGCCGAGAGTTTTGGAAACAAAGTAGCGCACGTTGTAAATTGTATTATTTATAAACACCGGCAGACAATAGTAATATTACATGTGATGGCCTTCACTGGTAAATTCCCAATGAACCCAAGGTTTAAGTGTAATACCCATGCTGTAGAACGTTTCTGGGGTTTATAGCTTTGAGAGGAAACTCTGCAACTCCAAGTGGCCTACTTCCGAGAATACATAGTTCGAGTTTAAGTGGTAAAGGGAGATCTATAGGATATTGTTTTAAAACAATCAACAAACAGAAATAAAAATATATCCGACCTTTTAAATCCAATTTGACCTGTTTGAAACAAGGTCAGTCCCGATTTCACTTGAGCCTTACTTCCAGGGTGAAGCAGGAAGCTCCGTGGAGTGAGGAGATCGGAGTGTTACAAAGGAGAATGCAGGGCGCTGAAAGGGTTTAATTAACCGTGTCGGAGATAATTATCCCTGGACAGTCCAAATTAGTTTTGCATAATCGCTCCGATCCATATGAATTAACTTTTTAATATCATTTAACACTATGAAAACCAGAGATTTCTTAATTAATTTATGGATTATTTTTATTCATGAAGCGAGTCTAAATCGCTCCACTTAGGTGTTTACATTCCAGCAATTCTTAATTCTATTCGCATTTGATAGGCTGCAAATTAACTGATGATTGATTATTTTTTATGAAATACATATATTCTATATGCATGTGCTGGTTTAGTATAATTGATATTGCGTTATATTCTGGTTATGTGTTTTATATTGCGTGTCTGTCCACGTTGAAATATGTACAGTATTGATAACATCCTCGTTTTATAAATTATATCCCCGAAGAAGATATGTGGAGAAATTATGGCAAGCAGCTAATACACCATAATTAGAATTAACCTAACTCTAATAACGTATTACATAGATGCAGAAAGAATTACAGTAACAAGATAAAGTGGGCAGTCAATTCAGATTCTGTTCAAAATGTTAGCAGAAATCAATGCAATACCTGTTCTCCTGCGCTCTATCGATGTAGTCAAAGAGTTCCATTTTACTGGTCCTTGAATGCTTAAAAAAGAATACAACGACTCAGTTTTTATCTTCCTTCCTATTCACGATTTAAAATGTGATAAATCAGGTTTTTGGCTCTTGGTAACAATGGGTTGATTTAGATTTCAGGGTAATTCTATTCAAAGCTTGAACAAAAGCGGCCTTTGGAGGATACCTTACACTTCACCTGGACTAAGCACGTAAGGGCAGTTCAGATAAAAATCTTGTTAGCAATTCAACAAGAACTACAGAGCGCTTTTTTCTATTTCTCCGCATTACGCTTTATTACACCCTTCGTTCAACAAATGAACAGAATAGCATTAAATTTCTAATTTACAGAAATGTAAGAGATGTTAAATAAAACACAAAACAAACCATCGACTTCAGAAGTGTTAGTAAAAACGAGAAAATAGTTTTCCTTTTATATCACATAAACGCCAGTGAACTACATATACAATTAATAACTTTCATTTACACGCATCAGTCTAAATATACACATTTTAGAGTATTCTAAATTGCAGCTGATGAAGCCTTTGGGTTCAAATGCGTATCACTTTTAGTTGAAATTAAGTAGAGAAATAGTCATAATTTCTTTTAAAATAAAGATTTGTTAAACGTTACAACCTATAAGCACTTCATATATTTTGTGCAAATGTTACAGGACACTTTTCAAGTCCTCTAATCAAATTGAGTCACTGTAATGTTTAACTAAACAATAAATATTACAGATAGCTATAAAATAATATTAGAAATCTGCAAATATTTTGGATTGCTAAACCAGCCAATTCGAACTTTTTGCAGTAATCTTTTAATCTACCTGTGTCTTCTACCGACCAGTTCCTTTCTCTGTACAATTTTACACGTTTTGTTCTACTTGGAAACACGGAAATAAACATGTCAACACTCTGGCTTGAGATGGTCTGAGTCACCTTGTTCGAAATCCATTTAATATTCAGTGTAAATGCACATATAAAGCATGTTGTTTATAAATAATTGGCTAGTCTCTCTTTAACACCAACCCTTGATTTCAGACTGTAAAATAAAACAATCATTTTCAGTCAACGTGAATTTTAAGTTTGCGCCTGTCACCGTCGGCTACTGTTTCTTGTGAGAGACATAACTTCATTTAGCAGGTGTATTTGCAACAGGTTGTAATCAAATAAGTTACCCCCTTGTTAAAATATTTGCATGTATGCAATAGCAATTACTTCCGATCCTGCCCTCTTCTGTCCAAAAATCAATATTGTAAATGCATATACAATAGTCCTTTACTTAAACCATCAATTGCTCATTCCCTCGGGGCTTTGACAAGTGGTGGCTGTATAACATGGTCTTCACTGTTCTCTAAATAAGTAGTACCTTTTATAAAGGCATTAATTTATTTACATACACATGTGATATTTGAGACGACGTGGACTGTTATCACATGTATAAATTTGTACATGCATTTCATAAACTCTCACTCATAGTCTTTACACATTTACACTTTTCTCTAGTTCAAGATGTCATAATGCAGCCGCATAAGCAGGATAAGGTTCAAGCTGCGGTTTTCCCATTCCTGGCAATAAGATGTAAGCTAGGGGCGGCTGCAGACCCGCCGAGGGCCAGCCGGTACAGTTGCAGGGAATCATGTAGCCAGGGTTGCCCGGAGAAGGGTGAGAGTGAGTGTGAGTGTGAGTCCCACTTCCGACAGCCCCTGTTCCGGAGAAAGCAGTTGTCCCACTAGGGTAGCCAAGTGGAGAGGCGTAAGGAAAGGAAGGTGGGGAGATTTCTGCCATTTTCGAACCCAAGTCGAAAAATGAGTATGGATTCGTTGACGCGGAGGGGTTGAAGAAAACTCTTGCAGCTGCTGCGGCAGCCGCCGCTGCTGCTTTATCCGGGTTTGCAATCAAGGACTCGGAAAGCGCTCCTCCAGATAAACCGCTCGCCTTTAACCCTTCATGATCTCCCAGGCTGTATGGAACTGGGAAGGCGAACTTGTCTTTCTTCATTAAAGTCTTTGGCTTCCGCCTGGGTCTGTATTTATAATCGGGGTGCTCCTTCATGTGCATAGCCCTCAGTCGCTTTGCCTCGTCAATAAAGGGTCTTTTTTCTGATTCGGTGAGAAGTTTCCACTCCGCTCCTAATCTTTTGCTTATTTCTGAGTTGTGCATTTTCGGATTCTCCTGAGCCATTTTCCTTCGCTGGGCTCTCGACCACACCATAAAAGCATTCATGGGGCGCTTTACATGATCCATGGGCTTAGACATTTCGATATAGAAGGCACTTTCACCTGATAAGATACAAAATCTTCCAACAGTCTTTTTTCCCGTAGGTGGTTTTCTGCTCCCAGTATGGGACACACCAGTTCTCTACAACATATAAGGATGTGCTTTGGCACTTGACATTAATTTGATTTACTTCGAGAGACACGAGGGAATAGTTTGATTGACGTTTAAAAAATGCTTGTCAAATTAAGCATAAGTGCTGTGTTCACTTACTTTATTGTCAGTTCACCACGCAGCTGGAAATGTATCCCTTTTTGCAACCAAAGGCGCAGCCAACGCACCTTTCAAGAGTACGAACAAAGTTTGTTCCGTCCACTTGGGATCGCTTCTTAAAAGTCCGCCGCTACATAAGACTCTTCAGGAAAAACAAATCCCGGAAAGAAATGAGTGGTAGTAGCTCGATGGATTCAAACGTTGTTTTCGTCTCCTTAAAGGCTGTTTTCTCGTTTTTTAACCTTTGCTTTCTCCTGTCGCCAGCCCTGTCAATAGATCAGCTCCTGTATCCAGCATTAACGAAAGTGGTTGATATCTCTAAGCTACCCCATGTGAAATAAGACTCACTTCAAAAGCAGGTACCGTGGGAGCTCTGAGAGCATGCGCAGTGCTTGCCACGCAAACTGACAATCACTCTGAATAAATCTTTATTCATTTCGGGGTAGGACGCATACAAGACAATACTTTCATGACATTTTCCGTAGAAACATTCAGCGCTCAACATTCTCGAAAGTTTCTTGATGGTGTTTTTGAAGACTTTTCAACGGCTTACAAAGTTGTATCAATAGCTCGTAATTCTTTTACTCTCGCCATTTATTCATAATTTTTAGCAGCAAAGGATGCAACAGCAATTAAAGTATAGTTGATGTAAGTAGGAGTAGCACAGAAATAATAATAATAATAATACAGTACTTGATATTTTCAAGAGACTTCACAATTAAAAAGAGAATTAACTCCCCTTAACTACTGTTTTCAAACTGGAAGCCTATGTTGTGGTTACTAAGGGTTATCTGTCAACGTGATCGAACAACAGATAGCTGTTATCGAAAAACTATTATTTACAATGCCTACTCCAGTCAAGCACGTATTAGCGACGGGTAATAATAATTAGCTAGTCTATTGGACCCTATTAGTATTCTACACTTCAAACAATAGCCATTGTCAGAGTGCAGATTGTCGATCTAGGTGGCTCGAAATGCAAAGCTTTGATTTTCCTTTTAAAGATTTTAAATATACCAATGAACGAAAAGGCCAATATATTCTAAAATATTAAAGTTCTGAACTAATGTTATCATATTTACCGATAATGCATGTATCAAAGAACTGGCAAAAACGGTAAAATATTAAAACATATGAGGAATCTTGCTTCTTATTTAAATATGCTTAGTAAGTAGGTAGACCGCAATAAAAATGAAGGTATTCCATTATAGGAATAGAAAAGGATATGCCATTTTGTTAAATCAGTCTCTTACAAAATGCCGCGCTCATAACAATGATTGAGAACAAATGAACTTAATAGATTAATCTGTCAATTGTATGGAAAGTTTTAAGATATGGACATTACATAACTATCTTTAGTTACTTTTATTCTGGTAAACGAGCTGTTATGATGTAAATACATTGTACTGTACAAGAGTTTGGTTGTGGTATACATTTAAAAACCGCATTTTTCTCATTCTCTAAATTCATAGGTTACACAAGTAGGGTTGTATGCGTCTTCATTTCAGAATTGACACTTAAACGGAAGGGAGTGGGGGCGAACTACAGGTCGTAACCACGTATAGAATACAGGAAATTTTTATTTTACTCATTTGGCCATATAATGGTAAATAACCCTATCTTCTAAATTAGTTTAAAAACACACCTGAGTGATATCTTATTATCAGCCAGGGACGATTTCAACGAAAAACCGACTTAGTACGCTTATCGCACTTTTGTCTATAGTCACGTCATAATTTTATTGTTTTCTTTATGCGTTAAAGCGTATCCATACAATAAACTTAATACTTGTCGTTTATTTCTTTGTGAAGCTAGCAAAAAACGATTCTATTACCACAAACAGTTTTCGCGTTGCCAGGTTATACGCAAGGCGTACAGTATCTTTGATTTATATGTCGATTTTGTTGGCTGACACTTTTTATCAGTTGTGTATGACTGCGTTCCTAAACTCATATACAGAACAAAAACAGTAGCCTATTGGAAATAAAAATAATGACACGTGATAAAATAAAAGCGTAAGATAACAAATACTATTTCTTCTTATATTATGATTCTGTTGTGATGTTACTATATCTCAAAGGTTAGCATTATTACACTTGAGCAATTCAAAGACATTTCTGTGTACCACAAGTGTGTTACAGTAGTTAATGTGAATTTGAAGTTAACATTATTTTTAAATCTGTTTTCCTTGCTCGACTTGCAGCCGAAATATACAAGTAAAGGTCTATGCTTGGTACAAGTTTAAAACTAGACTGTGCTGTAAATCCGTTAAAAATGCGAAAACAAAATATATCTGAATGTTCCTCGTCTTGTTTTACGCAAAAACAAGACCATATTCACTGATTAACATCCAGAATATACGTATACGCAGCAATATAATGAACACAAAAACATATTTTTAAAATAGTTAAAATTATTATATTTAAACATTGCAGAAATCACATTCTCTTTCGTTTTAAATGAGTGATTTTAGCCTATAAACAGGTGTCTTAAAATGAATTAATAATTAAAAAAACTAACGCTATTTTGCTAGATTAATAATTTTCTTCAATTTCGTTCCTCTCCCACTTCAACTTCAAAGCGTTTGCCCAGAGGCTGCAGGTCAGTATCTGACGCGCTTTATAACGAGTCGTGCATTTTACAAATCACACAAAGAAGAACAAACAGAAATTTAGGGGCTTCCCCCATAACTCTCACACCATAGCATAATATTTAAGTATAAAACAACCGTTTTGAGTTGCTGGATCTGTTAATTGTAACTATACTAGGCTATAAACATATATTTTCATATATGTTATTTACTATTTTAATGCCAACCACTTTTTATGCCTTTTCTATGTAAATGTTCATAAATAAAATACCAAATAAAGACTGTTGCCCACCATCCAATTAAGTTCATTCATTAATTGAGAATGTTACATATGTGATTGAAGGATGGACGAAACGATCGTGCAGATTTTGTAAAAGTAATATAATGAAGTAGAAAATAACAATTACACCGCCTAGAAGACTAATGAACAATATACAATTTATCCACTAATATATACTGAGCATACTTTTATTAATTGGACAAATAATCTCGGTCCAGCATGACTACAATACAATTAATTCCTCCCACAAACGTCTTATCTATACTTCATCAAAAGCTATTATGGCGTTAAAATTAACAATTATACCACCAATGGATGAAAGAATCCACAAGGGGATGCAGAAAAGGCTTCAGATAACACGATATGTATAAATCATTCATGAGAACAATTCATGTAAGAAAAGTTATCTGTGTTTTGAATGACATTGGAAGAACTAAATAGGAGTCGCTCTATAGATGGGACATTTCATTCCATTGTGCGCTATGTTTCCTCCTCTTTTATTTAGTGTAATATACATTTTCAAAATTAATTAACCCTAAAGAGCAAGATTAATGTCTGCTCATTGTTCTGGGAAAATAGTGCCCTCCGTGCTGAAAGACTCTTCTATTGTTTCAAGTAAGTAGCGTCCTAAGAATCCTCTTGATAAGGGGGTGCTGCTGTTTTGTACAATGGAACTGAGAGTGCTGACGGATAAGTCCGTGCTAACAGTAACACACGTGAACACGGAATCTGCAGGTCTGTCTTTCAACAGGAGTGCGAATTGTAAACACCGAATATCCGAATCAATGTCCCACGAAAAGGCAAAACATGATCAAAAAGTTCTTATCAAAACAGATTTTCTGTATAATACTTATGTAATCACTTTTTATTTACAGCTAGTTACTTTTCAGTTATACTGATGTAAATACAGTACACAGATAAGGGATCATTTATGCCATTCAATATGGTTTAATAGCTGACTGTAAACTGGATTCATATTCTTGTGTGTACAATGCATTTAATATACACAATGGACATGTACCATGTTCGTAGAAAATTCTGGTTTTATTCATTACTAAAATAGTTAAAAACTACTTGAAATGTAAAGTTGATTTCAGACAAAGAAAACTGTTTAGATCCTGGTATGGTGTAAATAAAACGCACGGATGAAGCAGAGCCATAACAGAATGACACAAGATATTTAAAGCAAATAAAAATAATAATCCATTCTAACTTGAAGATTGCCAAACTAAAGAGTCTGTCATTTTCACATTAATGAAAAAGGCAATTTTATGCATTTAATCACAGTTAACATCCTTATACAAGCACTGAAGATTTATTCTTTTGAACTATAACCATAGTATTAGGAAAGCAAATGTTCACAGTTTGTTGGCAAGCACTTGAATACATATCAAAGCCATACTGTGCACAGCATTATATAATATCTAATTACTTGTCCAGTTCATTATGATGCCCTCCTGAACCATGACCAATTTATACTGAGTCTGTACTTGAGGATCGGCTTACATACAGAATGTTTAACACCCACAAATGACAAATAAGTAGATGCTGGGTAAGCCCTTAATTTAATTAGTATTTCCTTACTTTAACAACCCTTCTATTTAATTCATCACCATATTAATATGCATTTTATTAGCTAGCAAGTTTAATTACATATTGCAAGAAAAAGATATTATTGTGTTTAGTCATTCTCTGTACCTCCAATTAAAAGGAAAATCAAAGAACAGAGGAAAAAATAGGCCCTTATTCAGCTAATCCTTACCAGCTCTTAAAAGAAACGAGTGTCTTACATAGTCTTAAACTGTATGTTTTCAAAGACTGAAATAAATATAAAACAGTCAATTATAGCAAAAAGGTTTTTCAGAAAGTGATATTTAAGAAGAATTCCTTCAATCATTTCTTTACATTGTGATATAAGACATATATTAAGGGTTAGTGAAGGTGACAGTTTAGTTCTGATCCCTACATATTCTTAAGTACGGATGCAGGCAGAAATCAAACTAAATTTTTCTAAATGGCATGTTGGTTTTCTGATGAGGATTAATTCCTATGACAGCCAAGCAGAGCTCATCAAAACCTCAGATCCTTGTCTCTGCATATTTAGTAAGCTCCCTGTTCAGCAATTCCATTTTAACTGTTAAAATATGACGTCTTTGTGCCCCCATTATTTAATCATTTTAATTCCACCCAATTTAGACCATTATGTTCTTTCCACCTGTTCTCCTACATGTTGGTGTTGGGAAAACAGAAAGCTCTCAGATTATTTGTCAGATTTAATTACCTGATGTTACGAAGTTATTGAGCCCTGTTAGACTGAGCTCAACCTGAGCGATCTCTACCATGCTTGCTCAGTAGAGGTTGCAGTGGTGTGATAAGGCGCATAAATGGCAGGCATTTTCTGTGCCTAAGCCCTGAGAGGACAGATGCTAATTGTACATTTCCTGCAGTTTTCATAGTGAAGGCTCTTTTGATCCCCCTACTAGGAAAGTCTCAGATTCATTGCTCACCTGACAAACTTCACTATTGGAATGCATTTTCATTTACCTATATACAGTGCATGCATATAGATAAAATGGTATTCTATAAATCAGTTATATAATATAATGAAATAGATTTAAAGTATTATGTCAGTGAACTTGGACACAAAAGGGCTTTTAAAACGTCAGAACCAGCTTTCTCATCAGAAACTTCAAAACATAAGAATGTTTGATGCAAGTTCCTGTATTAAAGTGAACATTGTATCTGCAGAGAAATCTTTAAAGACTGGTGTTTGGTGTACAGGGACTTTAGTATAACACCTGGTATAACAGGTATTTAGTATTTATAGTATAACAGACTTTAGCAAGGGTTTAGAAGCCGAGATTCTGCCCAAAATATAACTCATAAAACCAGGAAAAATATGCTGTACGCACCAAAAACTGTGGTGTTTTTACTTTAAGCTGAATTAAATGCATGAGTGATGTTTGAAACTTCGCAGAAAGAATTTCATTTGAACATGTAACTTGAAATCTAATGGCATAGATCAATTAAAGTTAAAGAACAGATAATATCATAATCTGTCTGTATAAGTAGATAATAAAAAGTAAAATAGGTAGAGATCTCTCATGTGATGGTACCTTGTAAAAGGTACGTGTGACATGTTTCTTCCCACAGATCACAAAATATCACGACATTTCAGATGTAAATACTTCAAATACTTCAAAGTAGTAGCTGGTACATACAGCCTGAATGATAAATGAATATTATTTCCCTTAAATAAAAAAACATCTGAATAAACTGCAAAAGAAAATCAGATATCCAGTTTGTAAAAAATATAATAAATAGAAATTACGATGGATATCCATTGTGTAAAAAAAACACCAGTTCTTCTGTAAATAAAAAAAATGTATTGTTATTTGTTTAGGGATTATCTTTCAAAACAAATGAAACAGACTTTTCATGTTTCCTCATGAAATAAGAGAATATAAATTTCTTTTAAAATTTGTTATCTGTCACCCAAAGGGTTTTGGTAGGTTTATCCTTAGTATTTTCTGATGGACTCAAATGTAGAGCATGAGAAGATAAGATCATTCAAGAGAAGGAAATTGTTTTCAAGAAAGAGAAAAACATTTTGCTGTCTGTTTTTTTTCAATAAAATGTCAGGAAATCTTTAGTCTTTTATTTTACACAATGAACTGAAAAGCATAAACAGCAATATGCTATTAAAAGCCACTTCAAAACATAGGATTGTTGTATATTTATTCAAAGATTAAAGGTCGTTAATTATCTGGGAGGGCTTTAAATGGAGGAGTTATCAGTGTTTCTCTGTGGATCAGACGATGTACCTGATTCCTCTTTACCCATTTTCTGGGAGTCTTTCCGCTTCTTTGACCACAGAACTCCCCACTTGCCTTGTTGAAGAAAAGTCACACTTCCTGTCTGGCACAATATGAAGGAAAAGGCATGTTTAGCATTTTGTATAGTGCTTTTTCTGTGATAGACTCATAAAAGAAAAAAATAAACAAATGCCACCCAAATAGAAGGGTATTAATTCTAACATTTACTGACAGTAAATCCATTTTTCACCCAGATTAGTGATTTAATATATTCTCACTGCCAATGAAGGTTCTTCATGCATTCGGGCTACCATTTTGCAAGGCTTGTGCACAAACATCATTGAATTATTTTACCCTAATATTGCATTTTAAACAGTTTACCTTAGCTGCTTTAAAACACCTTTGGCCACAATTATTAAATTCGATGTTCAAGTTCAAATTTTTCGAGGCTGCTTGGAAGGAAGAAAAATTAAAAAAGCAATTACCCATAGAATCAGAATTAGATTGGCAGTGGTGTTTTTATGCACCTGTTGTCTTTGTAGTAACCAGTTACCACTTGCATTTTTTAAGGTTAATGTGCTACACCAGACAAAAAAAGAAAACATAGCCTGCTAAATCCATAACTATGACTCTGAAGTCTGCAAATGTTTGCAATACAAAAGCTTGCATTTCTGTGACATCTAAACTGTGAACATCAGTCCTATATGAGTAATAAATGGTAGGTGTAATTTTTTTTCTGCTGGTGTGGGCGTTCAGTATTTTACAATCTTAAAAACATATGAGTGGTTACAGAGATTCTGATTGTAAGGTTTAACATTTATTTAAAGCATTGATACTGTATGCTGTGAAGTGCTGTGCTCCTGAGAAATTGTATCTTAATAACACTGCTACCAATTTTTCTTACATCATCACTTTTATAAAAATAAAATATGGAGGGCATAGCAAGCCCATGTTGGGAAATGGAGCAAATCATAGAGATACATATAGAGAAGATTGAAGCCTGAACCTACTCATAAGTTACAAATTTAGTAATCATACTGGTTTACATTAAGTAGATGTAAATCTATTTTATTTATTTCCTGGCCCTTGAATAAAGGCTTAAAATAAGAAGGAATACTGAAGAAGAGCATCTGTGCTTAGAAAGAGGTGAAAGCACTTACTAAAATATGATTGTGTAGATCCTCCCTTCGAACTTACTTGATAATGGTTTCCAAATTGCTATCAATATACTGTAAATAGGTCCACAAGCTGAAAAAATAAATAAAGGTGATCAAGCCAATCAAAAACTTTTCCTCTAAAAATGTATCAGTAAAAGTCAACTTGTTTAGAAACATATTTATAGTGATAAACAAGGTGATATCCACTGACAATTGCCTCTAGAGAGCAGTTCTCTCCATTTTTTTCAGTACTGTTAAGCTAGCTAATAGTGAGAGGAAGTTATAATAAATAGTTGTGGCTACACAAACAAAAGCCACACAGCACTTCTAATGAGAATGATGTTTTGACATTTTTAAGTAAAATATTTTTCATGTAAAAATTGTAATGCTGTGTGGAGTTTGTATGTTCTCCCCGTGTTTGTCTGGGTTTCTTCTAGGTGCTGTGGTTCCCTCCCACAGTTCTCAGACATACAGTACTTGTCGGTTAATTAGCTTATGGGAAAACTGGCCCTGGTGTGAGAGTGTGTACCCTGCCTTGCAACTGTTGCTTGCTTGGATAGGCTCCAGCTCCCCCACAATGCAGAATTGGATGAAGTGGATAGAAGATAGATGGATGGAAAGATTGCAACACTGTTGGCAAAAATTAAAAATGAAACCGCTTCATTTATATTTACATGCTTAAGTGACCTGCTCAATCAGTTCTCAAACTTACTTTTTCAATACAGGAAAATTGTAACTGAATGAGGTGGCAGGAGAGACACTCCAGGACACCTCATAAGCAGTGGAGTCAAGTCTTTTTTAACCTTCTATAAACTCTTTTAGAAGGTTTTGTGTTGACCACCCTGATGGACATCAGTGAGTGCTGACTGAATGATATAATATCATTTCTGTGTACAACAGATCAATCATCGGGGAGGTGTGGCTAGGGGTGTCTAGTTACTACAGACCTCCACTTACAGTAATTGATAACAAACTGACTGCACGGTGTTACACTTGCTGCCCTTCTTGTTGGGTCTCTCCCACAGTAAAGGTTTGATGTAACAACAGTCTAACAGGACAATGTACCGAATGTCTTCATACGAGGCTTCCTTGTGAAATAAGAATGTAACAGCTAATCTACGGATGCCTTACTTTCCAGACTTGTGAGAGGAATTGGGATGACATGTTGCTTCTAGAGTTTGGAGATGAGAGACAGATGCATAGGCACATGCTTGTCCAGGCCAAATAGGAGGAGTGGGACAGAATCCCACAAGACATCATCTGCAATGCTGTGGAAAGCATTAGCTGCAGATGTACAGCTTGAATTGCGTTACTGCCTGTGACCTCCACTGTAGAATTCCTGTTTTAAAAACGTGCTAATAAACATAATGAATTTACCAATTCCCTGTCTGTTCAATAAAATGTCAAAGCACTTGCTGCAAAAAGAACTAGTCACTGCTGACAATGTCTTATTATTGCTATGAATAGAAGGGAAAAGAGAATGTTTCCCTAGTCAAATCCACTTCACAAGAGGGTTTGAAACTGCTCCAGAATTGGCAGACATAGCAAATAATACCTACCTTTCAAAACATAATATAGAAGGAGAGAAGCTATATAAAAGGACAAGGAAAATCAGAGGTCTGATAAGAATTGCATCTTTTAACCAGGCTCTATCGAGACATTTCATGCAATCTTACATCAAGTAATATTCTTGCACCTTTAGGCACATGAAATAATAGCAGACGATAAACTTATTTTCTGAATAATTATAGAATGACCTTCAGAATCGTTTGTCAAAAGTCGAATTCTCTTTTCAGTGATGTGATTTCCTGCTTCTCCCAGCAGGCATAAATGTAGCACAGAAAGCAGGCTTTTTTCCCCTCTGTGGTTGAAAACCAAAGAAGATAGTTGTATCCCTCCAGGCATTCAAAGGACTTTGGGCTATGATACACTATTTTGAACCATTTAGTTGGTGCATTATCACTGCTCCCTTTTCTTCATTATTTCCTTCTTATCATCCTAGCATCACTACAGAACCCAAATAGAGAGTTGTAATTACCCTGACTGCCACCGGATAGTACCTTTTCTATCAGCTTTATCACAGTAGGTCTTGCTACCTCATCACTGGGAAAAAAACTTGCTTGTGGCACAACCCCCGATAATTCATCTCAGAGATACATTTATAGTTCCTGTAAGGATCAGAGGAAACTGATGCACTCTTGTGTTTTTTGCCCTGGCCCCTCCCTTTTCACTTCAATACAAAGACCACTCTCCCTTATTCTCAGATCTTCTGTTTATGTCCTTCCTGGAAACAATATTAAGGTCATTTGCTACTCACTAAGTAACACAGCAACTAAGTAACTGCCTGTATAGGATTGTATCAAGCTACAGAACAGATTCTCAAAACTTATTAATTTTGCATCACCTCTTGAGAAAAATGCATTTCATCTAAGCATGTTTAATACACTCTGAAATAAATACTGAATATTTAAACAAGTACATCCAAACAACTGAGGGGTTGTCCAGTTTTCCACAGTTTTATTTTTACCCATAGTATAGATTTAAAATATCACTTATAGGATTACTCTCAACACTACCACTAGTAGACACTAAGTCTGGTTGAGTATATTACAGTATTACTGCAACTCAAATCCTGATCCTAACCCTACCTCTGTCTCCAAATCAGCCCAAGCTAACAGTTATTCATAAATGTCCCTGGGCATATAATTGTGGTTCCTGAGCTCACAATGATACTATTAGCATGAACATGAGCTTTCTGAATGTCTGCATGATATAAAAGGCAAAGCTAACAGACATTTCCCCTTTGTGTCTGATCCTCTTTGTGGCCACATACATAGTACTCTACTTAAAACAGAGAATTCCTATGATAGCAAGTTGGTCCACCTCTAGTGGTAATTACGTCATAGTGTCAGTACCCTTGATGCTCACAAATGTCTGTGTAGATATGGAACCACTCAGCCAAGAACGGCTCTTCATGGAATGGGTTGTTGTTAATTAGCTCCTTGCAGACTGAATTGTTCTTCGTGATGTGGTGTTTGTTTCATCCTCCAATCACTGCTTGTAAATCCTGGAGGCTGTCTGAATTGACACATTAGCAGTGTTTGCAGTGTCAGTTTAGTGGGTGCTGTCTGATGAGATAAACCAGAGGAATGTGCATCAACAATCATGCATCTTGTGAGGTCTCCTACTACTTTACAGTCTTCAGGAAACATCTGAGATTAACTTTACATTCATTTTCTGTATAACAAATACTTAACAATATTACTTTTTTTTCTTTTTAAGATGAAAAAGATTAATAAAAACTCATAGATGGTACCATTACCAGAACAAAATGGATCATTTTATAGACTTCTTCCTTTGTCTGTCCTCATCCATCTGGATCCTACAAAGTTTCTGATTTTACCTTGCCACCTTAAAGAAGATTTTTTTTCTGGTAATTTATGATCTCTCTTGTCCTTCAGTGATACTTTCTTCTTGGTCTGTATCCAGTCTATTAAGGTATCTTCATTCCTACAATGACATCATATACTCCTGCTTGTCTAACTCATTCATTTTTTTTTATTCCAAGTACCTTTCCATATTACTTTGGCCCACCTGTGGATTCTATAATGATTTTTCATTAATCTATCTATTTTCTAACTGCTTCTGTCAATTCAGAGTCATGGGAGAGCCAGAGCCTATCCTGGCACACCACGGGGGCAAGGCCTGGATGGGACACCAGTCCATTGCAGGGATGACACAGAACAAATACAGACACACACACACTCACACCAGGGCCAATTTTCCCAGAAGCCAATTATCCTACCAGTATCTTATTGGACTGTGGGAGGAAACCAGAGCACCCAGAGTAAACCCATGCAAACGCAGAGAGAACATACAAACTCCTCACAGATAGCACCCCAAGTCTGTAATTGAACCCAGGGTCCCAGTGCTATGCTAACCATTGCACCACCATGCTGCCCCTGTATTGATTTTTGTTTATTATTATTTTAATATCATTGCTTGCATAAATAGGCTGGTTTACAATACATAAAGAGCTTCAAGAGATATGTTTCACATCCAAGTTTTAATAGAGGCAGTGCATATACTGCACATATAAATTTGTTTAAAAGAACATGTTTTCTCATTAAGAAAGGTAATACTTATAGGAGTAGACATTTATTCCAGTTATAGTGTTCACTGGACTGAGAGATCTAAATAAAACATAGCTGCACTACAAGTGGACACCCACTGAACATCTGTTTCATCATTTTTATCACTAAAAAACATACGATAAAACACATTAACCAAAACTTGGAAAACAATGCAGAGAAATGCTGTTAACTAATTGGAAGTGCTTCGAGTCTCTCCGAGTATGATAAAAGGAAACCAAATGGACTCATGTTCTTGTTATGTATGTCTGCTTCTTTCCTGGGTTTATTAAGTCGTTTTTCAAAGAGTTGAGTGAAACACATTTTGTGTGTTGGACGAGTATGAGTAAGGTGAGTATGGTGATGGTGATACACTTTTATTTACATGTATAACATTTTGATTCTGGTCTGTAAAGATCTCTATATGTCTAGCACTTTAGTTAAAGAGTTATATAAATATAATATATAAAAGTTCTTTTGATCTTTTTTTGGTTTTTATTTTTATTATTTTTCTCTTCAAAACCTTAAGAGAAATTATTTTAACGTGAGAGGTTCAACTGAGAATGTTCTGCCATGTTCTGCATTTGTAATTATTGCAATCAATATATTTACACAATTCAATAAATAATTTTCAATAAACATTTGAGATCAGATACTTTAGAAATGTCATGCATCATGTGTATGATTACAATTTTATCTTTCTGTTTCAATGTGTATTACATTTTTGCTGGGACAAAGGACCCAATCAGTAAGCCAGCAGCCATGTCACCCTGCAACTCACAACTGGCAACCCACTGAAGCTAAGCAGGTGTGAGCCTGGTCAGTACCTGGATGGGAGACCTCCTGGGAAAAACTAAGGTTGCTGCTGGAAGAGGTGTTAGTGGGGCCAGCAGGGGGCGCTCACCCTGTGGTCCATGTGGGTCCTAATGCCCCAGTATAGTGATGGGGACACTATACTGTAAACAGGCGCCGTCCTTCGGATGAGACGTAAAACCGAGGTCCTGACTCTCTGTGGTCATTAAAAATCCCAGCGTGCTTCTCGAAAAGAGTAGGGGTGTAACCCCGGTGTCCTGGCCAAATTTCCAATTGGCCCTTACCAATCATGGCCTCCTAATAATCCCCTTCTATGAATTGGCTACATTACTCTGCTCTCCTCCCCACTGATAGCTGATGTGTGGTGAGCGTTCTGGCGCACTATGGCTGCCGCCGCATCATCCAGGTGGATGCTGCACATTGGTGGTGGTGGAGGGGAGTCCCCATTACCTGTAAAGCGCTTTGAGGGGAGTGTCCAGAAAAGCGCTATATAAGTGTAAGCAATTATTATTAAAGTCTTTGGAAATATCTTCTTGTGAATTCCTGATTAAGAAAGAATAGAAACATGTCACTCTGAATGATCTGAATTTCTGATTCATGATTCATGATTTGTGCTTAAAACTTTCACCTTTTTGAAAAAAGTAGATGTACAATTATCAAATAAGACAATCGATAAGCAATAGATTTATACTAATCCTTTATGTTAGTGTAGATCAACCTGGCAGACAGCCAGAGGGGACACCCTAAGAGATTATTCTGAAAATAATAATGCACTGGTGGCCAAGCTGACTACTGTCCTGCCACACTGAAATCACATTCTAATTAGACTGTGGTACAAGGCATTCTGTTTCTATACAAAACAGCATTTATATTTAAACAGGATATTAATAATTACATTGGAATTATATTTATATTAAACATTTTGCAAAGAACTTAATGAAATGAATATTACATCATTAAGGAAATCCATCCAGCCATTTTCTAACTGCTTCTTCCAATTCAGGATCACTAGGGAACCAGAGCCTTTCCCATAAGGCAGGATACACCGGAAACAGGATGCCAGTCCATCACAGGGTACACACAGACACCTCACACCTGGGCTGATCTTCCCAAGACAATTAACCAGTATGTTTTTGGACTGTGAGAGGAACCCCAGGTGAAAACACAAGGTACATATGAACTATAAACACAAATAGTACCCCAGGTCCAGAATTGAATGGAGGGCACCAGCACTGTAAAGCAGGAATGCTAACCACTGCACCACTGTGTCGCCCAATCATTAAGGTAGTGTAAAGGTAAAATTTCAATGTAGAATATTGCATCTCCATTGTTGTATATTATTTCCCTACTAAATATTTTTCAATGAATAAAATAGTTTTTGTTATTTACAGTACCTGTGGTCTCCTTACATCTCTAAAGGTTTCCCCGCTAACAGTGATCAACACTGGCAGATGGAGGAGATGAAACATTAAGATAATTAGGAGATAGGAGAGCTTCATTTTCCTGGAACATAGTAGAAGCTGTTCTACAATTCTTGAAGATATGATGCCTTTCAAAAACAAAAATGTAATATGTTCTTTTCCACATAGCATGTGTAAGTGGAGATTTGAAAATGTAGGTGGCAGAGGCACCAAGGAGTGAAGACCTTTGAGCAGGAACATAAAGGGGAAAGGTGGAGACCACTCACAATGTAATGGTGTTGAAGCCACCATTAAAACCAGCATGATCCCAGTGTTTCTCCTCACAGTTACAATATCTGTCCCAAAGTCTGCCTCATTTGGAAATAGAGATGGAGCATAAAGTATTTAAATTGTTTTGAAAAATTAGAATCTCCAATTATTTTTCCTTATGCCCCAACCAATTTTGGAATGGTAACTTCTGTGTTTCTTTTCCATCTTGGCTTGCAGCTACAAACCCCACAACCTTACTTGTTACCCTGTAACAACCTTACATGACTTATTATTTCATTCTGAGGTGATGCTGAGGTCCAATGAAAAGGTTTTATTTCCTCTGTCAATCACAGAGAGGCACAATGAATACAGAAATCAAATACAAACAACTACGAAACAGCAGTTTTCTCTTTCAGCTACTATCAGCTGTCACTCTCAGGCTTTCAAAATAATTGTCATTTTCTTGAGACCTTGTCTTTCCTTTGCTTTCTTTTGAAACCTGAAAGAACAGCTCTCCCCAAATAAAGGTCTACAAACAAAAGAACACAAATCACAATCCAAGCACTACAAATGCCCTTTCATTCTGAGAAATTATCACTTTTTTATCTAACAAAACTAAACATAACTAACAACAATACCATTATTTTAAATTATTTTATCATTACTTTATTGCAGTGGATAGCACTGAGTGCTTTCAGGAATATATTAAAAATTTAAGATAGAGCATTTACAAATACAATTATATGACAAACATAATCCAGATGGGTCTGACAGCAATGGAGTTTAAACAAGGTAAAATGGTTTGAGCATACATAAGAAGTAGTTTTTATCTCTGTTTTCTTTGCTGATGCCAAAACGTTGCCCAAGGCTCATATGTGTTTATAGTTATTCAGCAATGCATTTTCTTGGGTCATAACATTTGATGAAATACAGACTTTTTCCATTAAATACAAGCAATTTAATACATAGTATCATACTCACACATTGAAGTCCATAATGAGTGCAACCTCCATGTTTCAGTGGATTTTTGTTTTATATTTAAAATATTTTTAGAATCCAAACTGTAACTGAATTATTCGTGATTTATGTTATTATAACATTTCTTATACTAACACCAATTTACAAATCCCTTGTATTCCTTTATTCTAAATGAAAAAAAATATGGTGTGGACATATAAGGATGTGAGAGCTTGTCAAAACCCTTCTAACAATTCATTTTCTAACCACTTTATCCAGTACAAGGTTGCGCATATCCCAGCAAGCAACAGGCAAAAGGCAGGATACAACCTGGACGGGACCCAAGGGCACTTGTCAACACCAAATGTGTTTATAAACTAGATAGAGGGCTTCACAACAGTAATGGTGTCACCTTGCATATGATTTCTTCAATCAATACAGTAAACCCTCAGACGAAATAGGGCTAAGGTATAAATCCTTATTGTCCACAAAATGGATATCCGTGATGCTGAATGGTGATCTGAGGCCAATTAACCGGCCGGACTTCAAATGCAATGATGGATAGCTTTGGAGGTTTTGTAAATGTCATGGTATAGTCATTAAAAGAACCCATGGTGAAGCTTCGAGTACACCCACTGAAGAAATAGAGCGGTTCTGTAAGAATATTGAATTAATCCAAGACATCATAGTGTCCCAACTGATGAGATTGGTTTCTTTTGGCATTCGCTCCAGAAATTATCCAAGTATACAAGCCCTGAACATCTTCACTTGGATGTAAAACCAGCAAGGAAAGGATCTAAACATTACTGTGTGCAAATGCTGACAGCTTACACAAATTGATACTTGTCGTCAGCAAGTCACGGAGATCAAGGGTCCTCAAGGATATAACAAACAAGCTTTTAGTAGTCTATTGCTTT
This sequence comes from Lepisosteus platostomus, assembly GCF_059453375.1. Classification (NCBI taxonomy): domain Eukaryota; kingdom Metazoa; phylum Chordata; class Actinopteri; order Semionotiformes; family Lepisosteidae; genus Lepisosteus; species Lepisosteus platostomus. The sequence continues at coordinate 28,298,481 of NC_142612.1, forward strand.
TCCAAGAAAGCTTTGTTTACTTATTACATATTGTTTTCTCATATAAAAGTGTGCTTTTTGGGATCAAAATATCTGATTGGTAATTTAACAGACAACCAGAAATACCAGTCACCACTTTCCTTCTATTACTTTATCCAGTAAAATGTGGGTATACTGTATCAGAATCTCCATTAAGTTAAATAGAATAATCATCCATTACCAGAAACCCACTCTTTCCTGGTAAATGTCACAGATGCCAGCAGCCCATCCCAAAAGTACAAGCCACCATCCCATGAAATCAGCCAAACATTTGTTGTGCATCACAGGGGATTAAGCATACTTATTTGAATGATTCCAAATGCATTATTGGGTGAATAATTATGCAATCAATATAGTTTAGCTTTTATTTTTTAATTTTAATTTTATTGACCATCAGCCTTTTTTTTTCTCTTTTGCAAGGCACTGTGTCTATTGATTTACATTACAAGCAAGAATAAAATTAAAACAAGATGTGGATTCTTGTCAAGTGCACAGCACAAAGGTCAGAAAACATTAGCATACAGCAATGGACTTTGTCATGTCCTTAAACTGCCTTTGGCGACATCTTAATGCCATTTTTTTGTCTAAATCAGGAGCTTAACTTAGAAACCTGACTTTTATTACTGACAGTTATTGTGTGCATAGTGACCCCTGATGATAGTGCAGTACTGATATTACAAGTTATTCATTACAACGTTTCAAAATATAAACAAAGGTCCACAAATACTTGAAATATACAGTGTATCGAGTTATTACTTTATACAGTGCCTTGCGAAAGTATTCGGCCCCCTTGAACTTTTCAACCTTTTGCCACATTTCAGGCTTCAAACATAAAGATATAAATTTTTTATTTTATGTGAAGAATCACCAACAAGTGGGACACAATTGTCAAGTGGAACGAAATCTATTGGATTTTTGAAACTTTTTTAACTAATAAAAAAATGAAAAGTGGGGCGTGCAAAATTATTCGGCCCCCTTGCGTTAATACTTTGTAGAGCCACCTTTTGCTGCGATTACAGCTGCAAGTCGCTTGGGGTATGTCTCTATCAGTTTTGCACATCGAGAGACTGAAATTCTTGGCCATTCTTCCTTGCAAAACAGCTCGAGCTCAGTGAGGTTGGATGGAGAGCGTTTGTGAACAGCAGTTTTCAGCTCTTTCCACAGATTCTCGATTGGATTCAGGTCTGGACTTTGACTTGGCCATTCAAACACCTGGATACGTTTATTTGTGAACCATTCCTTTGTAGATTTTGCTGTATGTTTGGGATCATTGTCTTGTTGGAAGATAAATCTCCGTCCCAGTTTCAGGTCTTTTGCAGACTCCAACAGGTTTTCATCCAGAATGGTCCTGTATTTGGCTGCATCCATCTTCCCCTCAATTTTAACCATCTTCCCTGTCCCTGCTGAAGAAAAGCAGGCCCAAACCATGATGCTGCCACCACCATGTTTGACAGTGGGGATGGTGTGTTGAGGGTGATGAGCTGTGTTGCTTTTACGCCAAACATATCGTTTTGCATTGTGGCCAAAAAGTTCGATTTTGGTTTCATCTGACCAGAGCACCTTCTTCCACATGTTTGGGGTGTCTCCCAGGTGGCTTGTGGCAAACTTTAGACGAGACTTTTTATGGATATCTTTGAGAAATGGCTTTCTTCTTGCCACTCTTCCATAAAGGCCAGATTTGTGCAGTGTAAGACTGATTGTTGTCCTATGGACAGACTCTCCCACCTCAGCTGTAGTTCTCTGCAGTTCATCCAGAGTGATCATGGGCCTCTTGGCTGCATCTCTGATCAGTCTTCTCCTTGTCTGAGCTGAAAGTTTAGAGGGACGGCCAGGTCTTGGTAGATTTGCAGTGGTCTGATACTCCTTCCATTTCAAGATGATCGCTTGCACAGTGCTCCTTGGGATGTTTGAAGCTTGGGAAATCTTTTTGTATCCAAATCCGGCTTTAAACTTCTCCACAACAGTATTACGGACCTGCCTGGTGTGTTCCTTGGTCTTCATGATGCTCTCTGCGCTTTCAACAGAACCTTGAGACTATCACAGAGCAGGTGCATTTATACAGAGACTTGATTACACACAGGTGGATTCTATTTATCACCATCAGTCATTTAGGACAACATTGGATCATTCAGAGATCCTCGCTGAACTTCTGGAGTGAGTTTGCTGCACTGAAAGTAAAGGGGCCGAATAATTTTGCACGCCCCAGTTTTCATTTTTTTATTAGTTAAAAAAGTTTCAAAAATCCAATAGATTTCGTTCCACTTCACAATTGTGTCCCACTTGTTGGTGATTCTTCACATAAAATAAAAAATTTATATCTTTATGTTTGAAGCCTGAAATGTGGCAAAAGGTTGAAAAGTTCAAGGGGGCCGAATACTTTCGCAAGGCACTGTATCTCCCATAAAACACAAAATGTATAAAAAAGTGCATGGAGGCACACATATAGAAAGGTGAGATGAACTCAACCTGACAGAGAGTGTGCAGATCCTGTATTGGTCCTATCAGTCACCATCGGGATCACAGAAAACTATTATCCTTGACAGTCATGGATAACCAATGATAATACACTACAACGTGTATAATACAGTGTATATCCACTGAGATTTCTGCTCACTACTTAGCTCAATACAGACAAAGAAAAACTGTTAAACAACGGCACAGTAGTACACTTACACTAATCCTCGTATTTGTTCGAGTGAGAGATATGCAGGAATAGGCAGAGACTTCTTAAAAGATAAAAGATGCCTAAATACAGTAATGAAACTGTAAGTTAAGAGATGATTCACTGGTTAAGAGACCAACTCAGTATATCAGAGGTCAGCCATCACGATTCTCTATATTGTAAGATTGTTTTTTCTTTCTTTAAACTACATTAGTCTTTTCTTAAACTCTCCTTTGGACACTATTGGGACTAGTTTATCTTTAAGAGACAGGTCCTGTTCAAGGTTATATTTACTAGGTTATATATACAGTATATATGAGATGACTTTATTGGCCATATACAATTTATTGTATTGTATCTGAATCAATTAAAAGAAAGAGTTCAAAACAATACATGGCAATAAACATATTGAGATATATATCTGTACATGTGTAAATGCATAATTTTCGGTTCCAATGAATTCAGAAGCAATTCAATGAAATTTCGATCAGAGATATGATTAGACTGATTGTAGACACAAGGTTGAAAACAGGAATGCAAAAGTATTCTTCAAAATCACTAATTATATGCAGTGCTGTTACTTAATAACATTAATACAGTGCAATTTATTTTTAAAGCCATAAAATCCTCAACATCTTAGTATTCAAATATTTTTTTGTTTGGGTATATATGAAAATATCCTAAATTTAAAATTTAAGTGGATCACAATAAGGGAATCTGAATGAAAATGTTTTTGAATGGTAAACTATTTCAGCCATCAACATAATGTTTCCGTTTATCATTGGTTATTTTTAACATCCACCTGAAAAGAAAACACTGGTTCTAGCAGTGTCAGGGGATCAACAGCAATCAATAGACTTAATCATAAGTTGTTCACATGTCATTAACATTAGAAATTGTAAATTCAAAGAGCATTAATTTAATCCTCAGAGTAAATTCTGGATTAAGTGTTGGTCAAATGAGGTTGCAATTTCTTTATTAAAGAAGATAGCTTGTTACTCAGCTAATCAAACACAAACACGGATGGCATGAGGTCAAAGTAAAGTTGTGTTTCCTCTCTAATTTTATTAAAGTTTGTGAACTTTTATGTGCTTTCTTTTGTGTCCTTTCATTGTTCATTCATTCACCACTGAAGACAATAGTTTCAAAAGAAAATGCACTATTTTAATTCTCCTTGATGTGCCCAGGGCATTAGATTTACTCAAATGTGCCATGACAGAGATCTTTTTGGGTGAAACTAAAACATGTCCACTCATAAACTGAAATCAAAACAGAAGTGTATTTATCTAAAAAAAAGTGGAGTATCATAAACCATATCCCAGTAACTAAAGAAGATTTCGAAAATCTTCAAGCACCTTTTTCTAAGTCACTGGTTGCAGCTGTTCTGCATCTTGCTGTGCATTGCCAAGTGCTAGGAATGGCGTTTCTTTCATCAGAATAGAACAAATCTTGGCTAATATGTCTCGTATAAAGAGTCCCGGGGAGCCACAGTTCCTCATTCTTTGGCCATTCTTCCCACTTTTTTCTGCTCTTGCACTCGGGATAATTGCAGTTTAATTGGGTGACAAGAAATGAAAACTGTGTCCACATTATCTAGGATTATCTCTTTTTCCTGAAGCCTGCCATCAATTCAAAGAAGCCCATTTATCAGAGCAGGGAGGCTGGTGCTTGGTCAGCGATGGGAAAGCTTTGAGAATGCCTGGTAAAAGAAGGGAGAGGAAAAAAAAAGCTGACAGCTAAGAAAAATGTTTTGGGTTGCTTATCGTAAACACACATTCATCTCCGAGATGCATATCTTTTCAAAGGCTCCTAATCAATAACTATCATATTTATGCTAATTACGAAGTGGGAATTAAAAAAGATAAATTTTAATTTGTCTTATGCTGTTTTCATCCAGACTCACAGCTATCATGCCTAGTTTTAGGGAAAAGAGCATTACAACAGGTCCTGTATCTCAGTATGACTCTCGTTTCACAGCATTTTTTCTCTGTATAATAGAGTCAGTGAGTTCATTTTCATAATATGAAAAACAGCAATTAATTACCTTTTCTAACAAATCAATTGAATTTAATTTGTCAATTTTCAATCTTAACAATGCCACAACCAATACAACCAATATGACTACAACACATGGTATAAAACCAATTGTAATATCTGAGTTACACTTCTTAAAGCCAGCTTTATATTAATATTAAAAAGGAGATCCACATATTTTAAAATCAACATGTTTAACAGAAAAAGATGTTTCCAGATTAATTCTGATGAAGCAGTCTTATTAACACTGAAATATTCAGTTGCAAACTCAAAAAAGCCTGTAAAATGTGTAAAGAATTCTTATAATAATATTAAAATTTTAAAATGTGTGCTAAACTAAGTATGCTGCATATGTTGCAAAGCAATAATGATGTAATCCACATATAATTTAATTCTTCTTAAATTCTTTTGAAATTCCCATTCTTTTGAAAATGTAAAATCCCTGCAGAGAAGGATTAAGGAAAGCTCAATGAAACCATATCTGTATTTATTTTTGAAATATTGAAACGCAAAAGGGTTAATACAAGTTTAAAAGCAAATCTAAGATGGAACAGAGACATGGACCTGTTGAGGCTGTTTCTTCGTCCTAGAAAGTCCTCTAATTCTCAAGCCTGAAGTAATAAACATTGACTCATTCTCAGGCCTCTGCTAGCTGTACCTTCTCTTTTGTTTAGGCAGTGCTCAACTTTAAAAGCCCCTTTCAGGCTGCATGAATGCACTTCAGTTTCTCTAAAAGAACTTTGCATTGATAGCCAGAAAAAGGAAGGTTGTTTAGAAAAGGAAGGAGAGACAATGCGGACAAAAATGAAAGCTTTCAGATTCCATTATGAACATTGCACTCCATTCTTCTCAGCTGTTTATACATTTTCATCACAATAATCCTCCTTCACCATAATATGTTTCCCCTTTCTTCGCTGTTCATATTAAAAGGCACTCCCATCATGGCCATACTAATAAATACTGGAAAAATGTGGGCACATTGTTGCTTTGCATTCTGCAAGAAGATCAAGGTAAACCTTAAAGGCCAGAAAATGCTTCGCTAATGCTTCTCTAGCTCAGCACAGATGCAGGTAAAAGAAAAGGGAGCTTGCCAATGTGCGGCATACCTATTCAAACTGCATTGCATTGTGTAAATATTTAAGACTGATGCACTGATCGTTACAGAGGAAGAGCAGTCTTTGTAATTGTCTGAGGCACAGAAATCTTTTGCTGCACAATGTCTATGCAGGAGTGGTTTCTATTCAGAAAGAAATGGAAGGCCTTAGTTCAGTAAGCACAATGTGCATGAAGGTTACAGAGGATATTGTGTGCTTTTAGATGATGGGTTGTTCAATGACAAAAAAGGAACATTATGTACAAAAGGTTCACTGAAGGTTATGTTCATAGTAGTACTCCCTCTAATATGCTTGACTTTCTATTAATTCATTTAATTTTTAATTATTTCTGGTTAAACATACCTATGCAGATCTGAAATAGGCTTGATAGGTTTTAGAAATGCAAAGGACAAAGACTACATTTACAGTAGCAAACGGCTAAGACTGCCACAGGTTACAAAAAAGTCAAATCTGGACTACAGCAAATAAGGCAAGAACACTGGATGTCTGCTGGTGTATCATATGCAGTGCTACACAATAAGAATGTCTGAGATTTCAAGATTTCTGTAATGGATAGTTATAACAATATTTACACATTACCGCATTCAAACAAACAATGCAAACTGACAATAGACATAATCTGGAGTGTTGTGGAAAAGCATTGAATACTTGTTTTCCTTAAAGGATAGTCAACTGTCAATTTTGTGTTTTGTATTACAAAAGAAAACATATTTCCAGTGCTTAATACCCTGGCTCAAGTGATTTTATTGTGTAGGTGTCTGGTGTTTAAAACAACTAAAAATAGCTTCCAGCCAAACTGAACAGCAAACATTGCATACTGACGGCTGCTGGATTGTTTATCCTCCACACAAGAATCAAAATATATATATATCTTTAATGACAAACTACAAGAGTTAGCATTAACATTTACTGCACATTCATTCCATATTGATATAACAACTTAACTGATTCTTTCTGAGAAAACAATGAGGTTTCATTTCAGTTTTTTGCTAAAAGAAGCCAGATATTCATAAAAGATAGAAATTGTCACAGAACCAAAAGGTTAAAGCTCTTCAGATTACAGGGAATAAACCGCTGTTTAATTGCAACAAACTTCATCATCACCCTTTTTAAGATAAAGTATCTTGCCTTTGTTACTGAATTAAATTGGAAAAGATGAGATTAAGTTAGAACATGACAAATGGCCAAAGACTTTTAAAATGTAGAAAATGTCTAGATAAAAACTGAATGTATGAGTATGTTAACAAAATATATGCTTTTAATCTAACTTTAAAAATATTGAAAGTTCTTTAGTATTATAAAGTGAAATACAAGAAGATATATTCCTGTGCACACAAATGCATTTTAAGTGGTCATTAGCAATTTTCTAAAGTAGCACTGATGATAAATACTTTGTCTATCAAATGCCTTCAGTGTGACCCCTCACAGCAGATCTGTTTCAGTGTTGACCTGAAATCCTCATTTTAATTCAGTCTTGAGCTTTTCTAAAAAATAAGATTTAGATAACTGTGACCAGTTGTGTAATGGTCTTGTGATATAGAGCACAGTCCATGGGAGGTTAAACTGAAATTACTAAACTTGACTCTCTGGTGACCTGAGGTGAACAACTGAAGGGAGCAGTCAGGACCCTGCTGGGCCAGCAAGCCCCTGTAGGTATCAGTATTCAGTGGCAGAAAGGGAAAGTCGATGGCCTTTTGCATCTACCAGTTCACAAGACAAAATCTGATGTGCACTCAATACTTGAATGCCCCTTCACCACAAGGAAAATAAAAAAAAATATTGCAAAGATCTTAGTTTGAATCCAGTCAGTTAAATCATTTTTATCTTACTGTTTCACTGTAAAATTCAGTGAAATTAGGCTCAGTTTAAGTTTAAGCAAAATATAATCATGTATGACAGTTAATTAGAGGTCAAGAATTTCTACACAGGTACATGCACACATATTTGTGCATATATGTACTGTACATATGTTTTTTTTCAGAAAATGTTTCCTTTTGAAGGCTTAAACCTAAAATAAAATAAAAAATATGGCGATATCTGTGTCTTTATTAGTGCAGTATTAGACCATTTCACTTCACTGACAGCCTGACATATTTGGTCAGTCAGTGTTAATCATTTTTACACCAGCCATGGTGTAACATTTCTAAGGGGAAATTGCTTCAGTCTGGTCAGTGCAGGGAGCAGTTTGTCTAATCAGATTGCAAATAAGGTTTGATCACCGTCCAGTTTAATCTACTCCAGAAGCACCATTTAGAGCACTAAATCAAGCGCTGGGAAGCTGCAGGTGCTGTTTTACAGTCATTGCACCCAAGGGGCAGGGGCTTGGTAATAAACAGCAAATAAATGTAAGTACTAGGGAAAGGGATCATCTGATTTGCCCGCTGTAGGGCATTTTCTAATTATCCTCCAGTTTAGATGGAAATAAACTGAGTCTTGCACGTGTCTGCCTGCACAGCTGCTAAAACACAGTGAGGTAACAGACAAGCTCCTGTTGCAGGGACTTGGTGGACCTGTGAAACTGCCTGCTGTTGTCTGATTCTGTGTGCACTTTTGTGTGTGCATGTGCGCATGCATGTGAGTGTTTGTGTGTTAGTTAGGAGATGAGTGAAGGATTTGGCCATCTAGTTCCTTTCCATGACATTCTCTTGGGGAAGGCACTAATGTGTCAACTGCATGGCTCATTTCTTTCAATTACACTTGGTGAAACTACCAACGCTGACAACCCCAACAGTGGGTTGGAAATGCTACCGTATGCAGCGAGCCTCCCCCCTCTTATCATGTGCTACTTTATACCAATTGTTGTTTTGTTCATTATGAATTTCATTTTGCCCTTCGCTGCACTTTATATCTGGTAACAAGCATTGTCAAACCCAAGGCTCCCATTTTATAAATACTATGAATATAAAGTTTTATTTAACACCTTTGCCACTCTTGTTATTAAAGTGAGCGCCATTTTTAGAAACTATAGAGAAGAAGTAGTTTAGTTTTCATAGTTCAAATCTACTATTACATCCAATGGAAATGCAAAATTGTATCTAATTTTTATTTCAGCATTATATCAGACATCCATAAGCCTAGTTTTCCAGAAACCATATTTCATTTCGTGCTAACATACACTCAAATCAAAGCATTTTTACTATTGTTTCACGTCAGTTCTATAGAATGTGTATGATTGTAGGTAGAGTATTACACATACACAGTTACTGTTATTTTGATATTCTTAACATTACACATTTGATAAGATTGTATGTATGTATTTGATGGGTAAATCGGTAAGATAGTAGCTGTCCTTTGGATGTATTACAATTTAATTTTACCTTATTTTTCCTGCATTGTAACGTGGCAATTTTTTTTTCTTTAGTATTCAATTATTCTATGTTTATCACTGCATAGGGAATTACAATGACACATTTTCAGAATAAATCTGTACATAAACTTCATATAATCACATAATGCATGTTGCAATGCGTAAATCTAACCCCACACATCATGTACATGTTCCAGTATTAAGTTCATAAAGCTATTTAGATTTGCATACCTTAGTATGTAGATTTGAATATCACAGCATAATGATTTGCTTTAAAAATGTTTTTAATTTCAGGGTAAACTGTATACATTTAAAAACAACAGGACAGAATTCTTAAAATGTTGTGGTAATTAGAGTTTTGGAACTGCATCAAAGCAGCACAGTAAATGAATGCAATCCATAAAATAAAAATGTGTTCGACAACAGAAAATGAAAAGGGGTTTAGAAGAAGTCAGCTCACCCAACATGCGGCAGAAAATCTGCACAAATAGCAGCAACATCATACGTATTTAAATTCAGTCATAATCTGCTACTGGCAATGTTATCTGTGCTCCAGAGAAATACAAAGAATATTCTTTTGTAAAATGTTGATTTAGCACAGTATCTGTGTTTAAAGCTTTTGCATACTTTAGATGAGCTACTCTGTTCTCCATTGTGCATTCCCTTTGGTTTTGAAGCAAATTAATTAACATGATACAGAAAAGGTAGAATGCAAATGTTGAAGCCCTCACTTTAAGTCCTCGTATTCTTTTGTTCTCCATTATTGTACCAAATTATTTAATTGGGTCTCTCTGATTGTGCACAGACACAGAAAAGAACACAGTCCATTGTGAGCAGTCCTACAACCATAATGCAGTATCAAATTCAATTCCCATCAAAAGTGCTTGCTGCTAAAAGCCTGCACTGAGGCTGGAGATTAATGAAGATCTGCATTGAGCAAAGCGCCGGCCGTACAGACATGATTTTTCTCCAATAAAAGGCCCGTTCACAAAGAACAATAGAACCGCTGAAAAGCATTAGTATGTTTAGGGATGAAATAAATCAAAATGAATGAGTGAGTTTAGAACAAAATGGAAATTTTCTGAAAAGAGCTAAATTTAAAATGTGCTTTATTTATCTGTAGTTTTTTTATCAACAGGTTCATATAAAATGTTCTCAAATCATCCTCACTAATAACCCCACTCAAATTCTGGTTAAAGCCAGAAATTTGCAATACACTTTTGGTAATGTCTTAAAACCAAAAAAAATGCTGTAGTGCAGATCTTGGGAAAGAGGTCACACAATTAATATTGTAAATAACAAAATTTCATAGACAGAGATGAATCGGAAAGTATATACTGTACATAAAAATAGGGCCAAATGTAATTCCTGTATATAAAGAAGGCATGGGAAAGGTTGTAACGATATTTTATTTTCACATCAAGTAAAAAATGACATTTAAATACACTGTATTGGTTATACTATTATATGTTTAGAAGACATCTATTTTTAACTCCATATTCATCATGTCATTTTATTTTAGCAGTGAATCAGTTTTAGTACCTTATTATTTAGTATTTAGCACTTTATTATTATTGCTTTCAATTAATTTATTTAAAATATTTTCATTTAATTTAATAAATTATACAAGTTAGACATCAGATTGTGAATTCTCATTGAAAACTGGGTTAAATGCTTGACTACATGATTTCAAGATTTTTTTATTCATAGACACAAAAAGTTCTCGCAATAATCTTTTGAACTCTTAGATTAATGCTGCTTTAATTTGTAAAATTGCAAGGATCATGTAGCTAACCAAATATTAAAAAAATTCAAAAATAGACAACAAACAATTTAATTAATAGTTAATTTATAGTTCAATTAATGCCTGTAGAATTAAAAGTGGTTTTGCTTATTGGTAGTTATAAGCTATAATTATAAGCTTACATACAATGTGAAATCAGGAGACTGAGAGAATTAGTTAATAGCTTTGATAACTTAATAATCAAATTAATTATTGGACACTTGACCTGTCGATTTTCTAACTTGCCATCATTTTTTAAATTACAAACAACTTTGTAATTTAAATATTCAGTTGTGGACTTCACATAAATCTGTCTTTTAATACATATTCATGCATACTGTGTATTTATCTGTTAATGCAATTAACAGTGATTCATATTGATCCTGGATAGTGACATTAGTTCATGCGTTCATTCTTGTTAAGCCAGTGTATAATATTGTAGTAAGATACTCATCAAATGTTTTGAGGCTGCATTTACAATTCTTAGGTTATAGGGTACTGTGTATAGGGACTTTATACCAAAAATTCCTCAAATGCTTCAAAAATACCTCTGGGAACATGTCAGTAAATAAAACTGGTTTTATTTAGAAAATATACTGTACATTCTGCATTGTTTAGCTGAGTCTTAGAACATGGCAAAGAAGCAGTATTATATATTTTTTGCAAATAGTTTTCAAAATGGCTACAACCCATTCTTTTTTTCTCTGTGAAGCTTTCTTTGCCAAAATGCAAGGATTAGAATCCTTTTAATAATGTATTTCGTATTTTCTTATGCACCGTACTTGATATAATCCTCTGAACAGTGGCCTAGGAAAGCCTATGAATACTGAATTATCATGCACCCCCACCTCACACATACACATTTATATACAATTAAATACGTTATCTAAAAGAATACAGCATGATCATGTACATTAATCAAATTATAATTATTTCTGAATTACAATGATTTTGTTTAACAATTTGTGGCCATTAAAGCGTATTCACAATGAATGGCAGTGTGTAAGATGAAATGCCTTTGTCTCTTCCAGGATAATATTCGACTGACTCAAAACATTTTATAGAATTTTGTTTTATTTTTCTTTTTGTTGCCAGTACAGCTGGGCCTAAGCTCCTGTATTTACATGATTCCCTTCTTTTAAACATATCTTTTGTGCAATTTACCTCCTCTTAGACCTTCTTTACATGACACATCAGAATCACATTTTTTTTAGTCATCTTCAGAAACATCATCCTTTCCTTGTGAATAGTGTCAAACTGTTTCAATGTAAATGTAGATTTTTTTTCTATCCCAGATTCATAATATGAAAATCTTTCATTTGATTTTGAGTGAAAGTTTGGTAGTTTTATTCATTCCACTGCTAGCTCTTCACCTTTGTGTGGAAAAGAAAATGTAGTTTAAAAGGTTTTTGTTACTAAAAGGAGCTAAAGTCACAAAAGGATCTCAGATTCCAAACTTTATATGATATTATAACTGAAATATTGCACTTAAGACCACTCTTTCACATTCTCTGCATCATGTATGCTGCTCCCTGCATATTTACTTAATTTCCCTGGATTCATAGATGCTGCTCTCTGGACCATAACTTTCCAGCTGCCACCTGAACATCTCATTATTTTTCAAAATATCACGCTTGTATCTTCTTGATAAATAATTCCTACTAGTATAATGTATCAGACTAAAACATATTTTCAGGGGCCAGGGAGGTTAAAGTGCCAATCTCACCTTTTTTAATTTTTTTGCCCTGGAGACAGTGATTTCCATATATAGAGTGACCAGGGTTTGTGTTCAACATGAGAAATCAGGATGAAGCGCACGACGACACATATTGCTGTCAGAGATTGGAAATGAGGCCTGTTAACCTGTAGGCAGCCTCCTAGGACCAATCAGCTGCTTACATTGGCAATGCATTATATGCCACTAAAAAAGAATTGGGACTGTGAAGTTTTTATCACAGTCGTTGACAAACATTACTCTTTAATGCAGTTTTGTAGAAATGCATTCTTATCCCACTTCGAAGGCATTTATCTACTTGAAACCTGCAAAATGGTTGCCACAGGGAAGGATTGCTTTTAATAGACCACAATAGGCTCAGTATAGGACACATCCTGATGTGTGTGCATGATAGGATCCAGCCATATATTCATTCCAAATTGTTTATCCCTAATACTGAAATGAAATATGTATTAAGAATCATTTTTTAAGGATTGCCTTTTGTTGGCTTCTTTTTAATTCACATGCACATAAATTATAGTGTATCAGATAATGGCTGAAGACAGACCACACAAACAAGAATAAAAATTCTAGTGCTCTGTGGAGGATTACAAACAATTAAAACCAAGCTTATATGTCTGCAATAAACTGTAATTTGACTTAATTATATCTTATTATATCATTATAACACATAAAACATGATTTCATAAGGGTAGGTTTGTTTTCACCTATTTAATCATACCCGCATTTAAAAAATGAATAAAACAGAATAAAATGGACCTTATCACACAAATATTATATGAATGGTATTAAAAAACTGGAGAGCCACTGGAAAAAAGCTTTTGCAAAACATTGAAGGTTCATAGAAGTGATTTGAGTCTATTAAAAAAATACCTGTTTTTTATATGAGCTTCCTTTACTTTTGATTGGAAAAACATTAACTGTGAGCTACCTGATATTCCAGTGTTACTTCTTGTATTTAATGTTTTGTGTTTGAGTGCTGTACAGTAAGTTTTTATTTGCCCGTAACTTCCCAGTCTCAAATAGTGTCTATTTAAGTGCCTCACACTTCCTTTGTCCTTTCTACAAATTTACTAGGTACACCAGTTATTATCATTGGCGGAGCTGTAGGCCTAATACAGATCCTTGCAGCACTCCAGCGATACTCCAGGCCACATTTTTTTTCATTTACTAATAACCATTTTCTTACATGACCTTGGACTGCAGTTTGAATATGAAATTGAATCTTATATACAAGTTGACCCAACACCTTCTGGAAATCACAATATACAGTACCATGTCATATAGTACATACATTTTGCTGGAATCCCCTATTGATTTTGCTTGATTAAGAACAAGAGCTGAGATTAATACAATGTATCTCTACTTAACGGCTCCATATCTCCATAAGTAACGGACATAAGTCTTTTTATTCTTTTATTACCTGGTCCCCTTTCTGTAGATGGATTTTAAATGTGTAGTGAACACATCCTCTGTCTTGAGTGGTCTGTCAATAGAATCAAGGTAGTGGTCTATGAAGAACATTCCACTTTTCTTTGAGCACAAGTGGCAACATACCATCAGGACCTGGTGATTTGTTTTCTTTATATGCTCCAAGTCCCTGTAACTTTGCAGGCTAAGTTATACTGCGATCAATACTGACAAGGGTCGCTCTTTAAAACGAAGAATGTTATTAGGGCCCTTCCTTGACGAACACCTGTGCAAAATATTTATTCTATTTTCTTTTCATCTTCCGTAAGTACTCTATTTTCCATTAGGTAGTACTCCATTCTTTTCCTGAAAAACATTTTTGTTATTAGTTTTAGATTCCAAATAATATTTAGCAAGAATATTTTCTGTCTCTCTTTTCCAATGTCTTTTTTTATTTTGTCTTGTACTGTAACTCAACATATTCTGTTTTGCTTTTTCAAGTCTTTTATCTTTTTTCTCCTGTATAAAGGATTTTTTGTCCTAAAGGAAGGTAATATCAAAAACAACACCAGTGGACTGACACACAGAATAACGTATCTACTAATTCCTACTAATGGCAATATGAAATTATTAGAAATTATAAAATGATACAGACATTTTTAAACTTACTATTTTATTAAAAACATTAATGTTCAAACCAATGACATATAAGTTTAAGATAAAATACAGTATATGTCAGCAAAAACTAAAGTGAAAAAATGAAAAATATGTTAATTGCATAAGTATTCAAAATTGCAGACCCAGTATTTGGTGGAAGCATGTTTAGCAGAAATTACAGTAAAGATCATCCAAATCCTTTTGTGAGAAAGTCTATACCAACTTGTATGGTGGCTTAGTGCAATTTTGCCCATTCATTTTGGCTGATTTGCTCAAGTTGTTTTTCAAGTTGCTTGGGGATCACATAGGAACTGGAATTTTCATGTTTTTCCATAGATTCTCAATAGGATAAAGTTGGGACTTTAACTGGTCCACTCAAGGGAATTCACTTTTTTATTCTTAAGACAGTCCAGTGTAGCTTTGGATCACTTTCCTGTTAAAAGGTGAAATGTTTGCCCCGGTTTTAAGTCTTTAGCTGACTGAAACAGGTTTTCATCTCATATTTGTCAGCACTCTGTTCTGTCCAATTGTTTCTTCAATACTAAGAAACTAATTTAACTAACTAATTTAACTAATTATTCCCTGCTGAATAGAAGCATCCACATAACATGATGCTGCCACACCATTGTGGTGACTGAGGGATGGGTCTGCACCAGATGTAACACTTCTGACCACAGTACCTTTTGCCATATTTTTGTAGGATTACTCAGGTGATTTATTACAAACCCCATGCAGGATTTAAGATGGGGTTTTTTTTGTTCAACATACAAACCCCCTTTGTGGATTGACCAGCATATTGTTGACTCATAACATTTTCCCCCGTTGAACTCTGAAGTTGTTTCTTCATTGCCTGTTGAGTTTGGAGGAACATTCTGATCTAGAATATGTCTGAAAGTATGAAGCACCTTTCATTTCTTGATCACTGAGTAGACTGTGCTCACAGGGGCAGTCAGAGACTGATATATTTGTACCCTTTTCCTGATCTGTGCTTTTCAATGGCTTTATCCTTGAATTGAAAACCCCTTAGTGTTCATGGTTGAGTCTTTTCTTGAGATTCTGACCATGGAAACCTCACAGAGACAGATGTTTTTATTCCAAAATCAGGAGAACTACTGTTATTGCTCAGAGGCAGAGGCCAACAAATTGTGTAGCTTGTTAAAGCAATTTTGCGGAACTCAATTATATTTCTGTTTGCCACAGTCAAGGGTTTGAATATGCATGCAATCATGATGTTTATGCTTTTATTTCATATTAATTATCTGTGTAGTCCTTTCTTTTTGGTTTTTACTATGAATATGTTTAGTAGGCTGCGTATATTACAGATGTTAATTACTACTTCAAAGTGTCATGACTGCAAGCTTTAAAGAAACAAGTGTGAAAACTGTGTAAGGTCTGAATATGCTTGCAAGGCTGTGTCTTACTGCTCAGTAGATTTTGATCATTAATCTCTCATAAATGGAGTGATGGATATGGAACACCTATCAGAATTATTTTTCCCTATTTATTAAAAACTGTGAAACTTAAATTCCACTAACCTTTAAATAAGTTCATATAACATGGTATTACTCTGTAATATTTCTGGATACATCGCACTATAACTGCAAAGGAACCAATTGAATGTTTGGGAAGTTCTTACAGTGGGAAACCAATGTTAGCTGACAAAAAAATGTCACAAAGAGCACAGAGCCCTGTAAAGTTCAATTAATGAATCTATAAAGGGCATCATTTTTTTAATAAGCAAATTTGTCGTAGCCCTTTATCAAAGCACTTCATATTGCACGAGGTGGAATGTTGTAATGTATTTGCAAAGCAGAACTAATACTATAAATCACAAGTAATAAGCAGCCCCTGGAGGGCTAGTCTAAATGAAGATTTTACAGCAATCTGAACTTGCCAGTAATTCGATTTCTGTGTTGTGTACATTTGTTTAAAGGGTATGCGAAATGCAAACAGTTTAAATTATTCAGCTGTTTCTTTTTTATTCATTTTCCAATTGAGAAGGAAAAGAGAAAAGGGAGTTTACAAACACTGATCAAGGGGGTTTTGAAGAGTTGCTATTAAATCCACCCAATCCACTTTTTGCTTCATTTGCAAACTAATGATTTAAGCCCCCACAATCTGTTTAGGGTCAGCTCCTGTGTATTTTGGATACGCTTGGCTATTAGCATCAATGGAAACCTCAGATGTGTGAGTCCTACTCCCCCTCCTGTGGTAGTCACCTACTTTAATTTCCCTGCAGGCTTCAGAGGGGGATGAATTCAACTAAAATCACAAGCTGTTTTGTTGGCAATCCTTTGTGGCCTATAATGAATCTAATGAATATAAAAAGGGGGGGTGGGAGAAAAGCGAATACATTTTGACCATGCTGTGTGGCTTTTGCACAACGATTTGTGACCCAAGACAATGGGACAATGGAGAGCGTTTTTGTACCCTTAATTTGTCTTTGTGTTTCAGCTTCATCACTTTCACAGGAAAAGCATGGAAAGCCATCAGTTAGGGAATAACTGCTGACTGCACTGTCCCTCAGACAAAAGAGAAGCTTTAAGATGAATCCCTAACTATCAGCAGGGCAGCAGAGCGAAAATAAAAACAAGACAAAAAATTGAAAAAGTTAGAGTCGTACTTGGAAGTGTTACTAAACAGTGTTTGAGGTTAAATGCTTATTGACACCAAAACTAAGCGAGCTCTTTCACAGATATATTCTTATATATGCCTATATAAGAATTATTATGCATGAACTGTGATAATACAATCTACTCTTAACATTTTTTCACCAGCCAAATTAGTCACAGAGTTCAGCAAAGTTTTACATGTGATTCTCACACAGGATGTGAAATGCTGTAACATACAACTTATTCATAAGGATATTTCTGAGAGGCCATTCATATAACAGCCTTACAATACTGCCTGCCTTCATGAGCTCTTCAGGTGGCATTATTGAATTAACAGGTTGTTTGTTTCACTCAAACATTCAGGTCAGTCCAAGACATTTACCTTGGAGAAAATAAAACATCTCCCCCACCCCACCCCCACCAAAAAAGGAAAAACAAGTGTTCTTTTCCAAATCTTCATACTAAGTTAAATTTGAATTAATTTTCTATATTATTTTAGAATTTAAATTAAAAGTGTAATTGCTTAATGGGTAGTTCAGTTTTAGTCCCTTTCGCTAGATGTTTTCTGGGAGAAAGCCACTGGAAGAAAACTTTAAAACTTTTGTTTTTTCCCAAAGAACTGTGATAAAATTAGCTGTGTTCAAAATACTTTATGAAAATCGATTCTTTTTTCTTTACTTTTCTATACTTGTATGCTTTTTTTTACATTTTTTGCTACTGCACATAAGAATATAACATTGCATCAGACTCTGTAGAAATCCATCGAGAATGTCATTACTGCTGTCTAGCGGTTCAAAGAAATTCACACGTTTCCAGTATTGAAGGTTTCTATGAAAGGAGCCTCTGTAGGATGTCCAACAATTTCCACATGGCTCAATCTGTTATCATTTGCTTTTACTCAGGGTAGCACTTTCCAGATACAGTGCTCTGCAAAAACTGCCCTACCAGGAGCCCAAAGGAAGACTCTTTTGAGGGTTAAGTTTCACAGTGCAGTCACAGCTTTGATGTGGCAGGCTGTTTGTGCGGACACTTGGCATGGCATTGTTTTTTTGCTTGACTGTGACAATTGTGGAACAGTGACATATTGTAAATCTCTAGTTTCTTCTATATTTCAGATTCCAAAATGCTCTTGGAAGTGTCACGCAAGAGAATTATAGATCTAATAATGTAGAAAAGGAAATAATATATAATAGATTCTTCCGTCACACAGTTCTAGTTATAAAATGTATGCAATACAGTATTCAGTTGTGAATAAAGAATAAAATCTCTAGTTTGTTTCCACATGATATGCCTATTTTTCAAAATGTAGACTATTGTCACTCTTACTCTTTTGCCAGGGAGTGTTTATTATACAGCTGAAAACATTTATATTAGGCAGCCATCATAAATTGAAATGAAGTACAAATGTCACCACATTTTACTGTATACTGGTAATTAATTCACATTCATAAAGGCATACAGTACTTCAAGTAACAGCTATCATGTACATTGAAGACAAGGTTTTTGCTATACTGGGGATGAAAATCTTTTCTTACTTTTACAGTCTGCAGGCATGAAGCATATTTAATAACATATGACTCCGGCATCGCTTCAGGTATCATTTGCAATCTTTTTTAAATTCTATATACATTGTTCAACTTTAATGGGTATCTAATTTGTGTTATCAGCTTACAGGGCAGTAAGTAATAATTTGCATGGCTGCCCTAAGCAAATATGCTTCCATAGGCATCCCATAGAATAAACTCCAGGATAATACTACATATTGGCTAAGCTCCAATGATCAATGCTTTTAGAAAAAGAAGTAATATGTAGTTTGGCTTGTGAAGAATCTTTAGATTCAAAACGGCTGGGGAGTTTTAAAGCACAATAATTACATTTGATTCAAAACCTGTGTGTGAGTTTTGCATTAATTCTGCCTAGCAATAGACATATATTAGTTCAAAACATCTTTGTTTATCTTTTTTTTTAGGTAGACTTATCTGTGATCAGCACATACTTATCCTTCCTTATCTGTACATTACAGTTAACAATTGAAATACAGTGATGTTGTATTGTATTTGATGTACCTGCATTTGTACATGTATTTTAACTCTATTGTATCTATGACCATTGATAGCAAATGTGAAAGCAGTAAGTGCATTGAGAGTTATCTTCAGATACAATTAAATACCAGCTAGCTGTATTTTTTTCCTAGGAAGTACTATGGAAGTATTTCACACAATAATGTATACTACTATGTAACTGGGTTGCGATAACAACCAACAACAAATTGGAGGTCACTCTGAATCCTTGAACCTGTCAGCTGCAAATACTACAGCTGTTTAGGCTGATAACCCCTTGTCACAAGGAACAATAGATATTCTGTTAAAACACTCCTGTTTCCACTTTACTATCACTTACATAGTGGAACTCCCTGGTCTCTGAAAATACAAACTTGTGAAAGCTAAGAAATAAATTAGGATAAGCAGTATAATCTATGGCAAAAGCTCTTCTGTGATTCAAATTCCAACATACTCTTGGAAGTGTCATGTAAGAAAAGTATACAGTGGTGTGAAAAAGCGTTTGCCTCCTTCCTGATTTCTTTTTTTTTTGCATGTTTGTCACACTGAAATGTTTCAGATCATCAAACAAATTGAAATATTAGACAAAGATAACACAAGTAAACACAAAATGGAGTTTTTAAATGAAGGTTTTTATTATTAAGGGAAAATAAATCCAAACCTACATGGCCCTGTGTGAAAAAGTGATTGCCCCCTAAACCTAATAACTGGTTGGGCCACCCTTAGCAGCAACAACTGCAATCAAACGTTTGTGATAACTGGCAATGAGTCTTTTACAGCGCTGTGGAGGAATTTTGGCCCACTCGTCTTTGCAGAATTGTTGTAATTCAGCCACATTGGAGGGTTTTTGAGCCTTAACCACTTTTCACTTCTCAATCGGATTCAGGTCAGGACTTTGACTAGGCCACTCCAAAGTCTTTTGTCAAAAGTCAAATTTTGTTTTTCTTAAGCCATTCAGAGGTGGACTTGCTGGTGTGTTTTGGATCATTGTCCTGCTGCAGAACCCAAGTGCGCTTCAGCTTGAGGTCACGAACAGATGGCCGGACATTCTCCTTCAGGATTTTTTGGTAGACAGCAGAATACATGGTTCCATTTACCACAGCAAGTCTTCCAGGTCCTGAAGCAGCAAAACAGCCCCAGACCATCACACTACCACCACCATATTTTACTGTTAGTATGATGTTCCTTTTCTGAAATGCTGTGTTACTTTTACACCAGATGTAATGGGACACACACCTTCCAAAAAGTTCAACTTTTGTCTCATCAGTCCACAGAGTATTTTCCCAAAAGTCTTGGGGATCATCAAGATGTTTTCTGGCAAAACTGAGAGGAGCCTTTATGTTCTTTTTGCTTAGCAGTGGTTTTCGTCTTGGAACTCTGCCATGCAGGCGATTTTTGCCCAGTCTCTTTCTTATGGTGGAGTCATGAACACTGACCTTAAGTGAGGCAAGTGAAGCCTGCAGTTCTTTGGATGTTGTTGTGGGGTTTTTTGTGACCTCTTGGATGAGTCATCGCTGCGCACTTGGGGTAATTTTGGTTGGATGGCCACTCCTGGGAAGGTTCACCACTGTTCCATGTTTTCGCCATTTGTGGATAATGGCTCTCACTGCGGTTCGCTGGAGTCCCAAAGCTTTAGAAAAGGCTTTATAATCTTTTCCAGACTGATAAATCTCAATTACTCTGTTTCTCATTTGTTCCTGAATTTGTTTGGATCACAGCATGATGTCTAGCTTTTGAGGATCTTTTGGTCTACTTCACTTTGTCAGGCAGGTCCTATTTAAGTGATTTCTTGATTGGGAACAGGTGTGGCAGTAATCAGGCCTGGGTGTGGCTAGAGAAATTGAACTCAGCTTTCCAAAGATGTGATAAACCACAGTTGATTTATGTTTTAACAGGGGGGGCAATCACTTTTTCATACAGGGCCATGTAGGTTTGGATTTTTTTTTCCCCTTAACAATAAAAACCTTCATTTAAAAACTGTATTTTGTGTTAACTTGTGTTATCTTTGTCTAATATTTCAATTTGTTTTATGATCTGAAACATTTCAGTGTGACAAACATGCAAAAAATAAGAAATCAGGAAGGGGGCAAACACTTTTTCACACCACTGTAGATCTAATAATGTATAAAGGGAAATAATATATAATAAACCCCTTTCTTCTGTCACACAGTTCTAGTTATCAAATGTATGCAATATTAAGTTATGAATAAAGATCTTTAGTAAAGTAAAAATCATTACTTTTGATATATAACAAGATGGAATTATTTTGCAAAAAGAAGCTTATTTGGTACATAGATTGATGGTCTAATGGACAGAGTCTAATAAATGAAAAGAGTTCACCAGAATACTAGAGCCTTAATTTCATAATGGCCAAAATTCCAAGGCTAGTGAATGTTGTGAACAATAATAACAAGTCCTTCAAGGTGGACAAGGCTGAACATGCAACACAGAGGACAATCTCAGATCCTCTCATACTACAAGACAGCAGGAAAGTCTTTTAACCCTTTTTCTGTTTCTTCATGGATCTTACCTTGTTCTCTTGCTTCAAGAGTGAATAAAAGTGACATAATACAGGTCTAGCAGTTATTTTAGATTGAGAAAGGACCTAAAAGAAAGCTAATCCATCAATAAATGTAGTTATGGTAATAAAGTAAATTAAAAAGGACCTTTTAACGTCCTTTTTTAAGGTATCTATTATTGATGCAGAATATAACAAATTTTCACACTGCTTCTGTATGACTACTACACTCTAAGTGTTTCTTTCTTCTTTTCTCTTGGTACAAGGCTTTCCACACCCAATATAAAAATTAGAAACATAATCACATGAATATCTCTGTTGCATGCATTTTTAATATACAAACCAGAATGCACCTGAAACTGAAGGATAATGTACCTAACTGAGATGATGTCCTCTGATATCCTTGCCTCTTTTTAACAAAGCCATGAAAGCTGTCACAACTGTTGATTCCAGGTGAACAGAGCTCCATCAGCCTTTGTCTGGTCACAATGGAACATGTGCTTCTTCAATACAAGTTGTACTGATTTTGGAAATTCAGTGAACTCAAGTTTAACGGTTCAAGCTTTGCAACTATGTACATCCCATCTATAGTACTACAGAAATACAGTATAGTAATTCATATTTAAAAAACAACTTTAAAAAAGTTGGACATAAAGGACTGAGTTCTATACAATCATTCCAAACTCTTATTATTATTTAGTTAAAAAGAAAGGGGAATGTATTTAGTTAAAATTGATGGTGTACTAAAAGCCTTGCCAATGGAGATTGATTAAAACTTAATATTTTGCATTAAAACGTTTTTTGATTAAATCTATTGGCTTTAAAGTCATTGTGAGAACTCCCCGATGCATCTGTCTTGCAATCTCTATCACTTCTTAAGATTTTTGTTAATGCAAAAATAATATCAATGCAATAAGTATTAATAGATTTGATATGAGATACCAGGGGTATGTCATTTAATCAATGAAAACAAATTATGCTTGAACATTACGCGATTATTTTGAACAGTGTGAATATTAATGCTACAGTGTAAATCAATGAAAAGGTTGCATATATTGTCTCTGTTGTGTGGTTATTTTAAAGTTGTAGTTTTCTTTTTTATCTGTTCAGTTCTTGACATTTTGAAATCAATGTGCTTACATGAATAACGGATGTGTAATGGAAAAAAAGAGCATGAAAAAAATCTATCAAAGTTCAACCACAAATTCTGTTCAAGAAATCCTGAAGTTGCAAAAACCTGGAACCATACATGGAAAACCAAACAAATAAGGATAATGGATTGTACAATGTAACTTATAACACTCCATTGTATCTCTCATTTGGATATTTTGTGCATCCAAAATCAAGCCACTGAAACCTCCAGAAAATAGGCAAAAAATAGCCATAAATTACTCAATTAAAAATCCCAGGACGTTTCTCGAAAAGAGTAGGGGTGTAACCCCGGCATCCTGGCCAAATTTCCCATTGGCCCTTACCAATCATGGCGTCCTAATAATCCCCATCTATGAATTGGCTTCATTACTCTGTTCTCCTCCCTACTAATAGCTCATATGTGGTGACCGTTCTGGCGCACAATGGCCGCCGTCGCATCATTCAGGTGAATGCTGCACATTGGTGATGGTGGAAGGGAGTCCCCATTACTGTCACACCCAGTACACCTAGAGGGCGCTCTACTTCTGTCCTGTTCCTAGTTCCCTGTGATTATTCTTGTCTTTCTAGTGTATCTTGTGTAGCCCATTTACTTCCTGTGTCTGTTCCTCGCTCGGCATTGAGGGTACAGATGTCCTGAGACCCACCTAGCACCAGGTTGCTCCAGTCCGTGCCTGAGGGCATAGGTTTCTTTCCAATATCGTGGTACCCCCTGAGCCTGGGCCAACCCCTGTGTTGCCCCTTTTTCACTACGCATAGGGTCTTTATTGCTCTCCTTGTCATTCCAAGGCTAGCCATTCCGACATCCGTGACAATTACCTGTAAAACGCTTTGAGTGGAGTGTCCAGAAAAGCTCTATGTAAGTGTAAACAATTATGATTAATTATAATTATTATTACTGATATCATAGGCAAAAGCTACAATCTTAAAATGTGTAAGACAACTCTCTGATACCCGCAGTCTATAGTCTTTTAGAAGGCACAATCCAGATTATGAAAGATGATGTTGTTGAATTTTAGTGTTCATCCTTACAAAGCAGTTTAAAGAGCAGATCCTCATAACTACTAAACTGTGTTAGTCCTTAATGTCATTCCATCAGATAAAGGACTGATCAGGAAGAACAAGCAGAATACATCCCCAAAGAGATTGCTAAGAAATGTCAAACTGTATTACTAGTTATGAATTTGTTCCATATAAGAAGAAGTTTAGATTTCAGTTGTTTTTTAGTTTACTTCTGAGTTTTTATGTGAATTAATAATTCTGAATGAATAATATATGGGGTGCTCTTCATTGATAAGCAGTTGTAATTCTAAACAATTTCAGTCATTCTGCTGGTATGACATTTAGCTCTGAGGAGTTTGTTGGATTGCTTGGTAAGAGAAGCAAGCAATTTCTCAACCAGAAACAACAAACAATTGTTAATATCCCACACAAAATCAAGAAAAACAAAGTAAAGAACAGGAAAAGGCCTTCCTTCCAGCTGAGTGAAAATACCTGGAATTATTTTGATATGAGAGTTTATGACAAAGTTACTGTATATACAAATGCAGCTCTAGGATTTCCCTTCTCTGGGCTATAGAGCTACCTGTAAATGTACAGTACTTGTAATGAAGGAAAGGAAAAGCCAGCTGCGCTTGAGCTCCTGATACAATGGTCTACCTATCAGTTACATCTTTAACCTATAATGATCAGCTGGCATTAAAAACGTTTTGAATGGAAAAGAGCTCGGCATACTTTCTCACAAATGCTTTTGAACTAGGTACAATGAAGTCCGCACTGCAGATATCTTTTGCTTTTGTATGTCCCTCCAAAGTAAGAATGGCAAGACCTATCAGTTACACTCCAGGGGTGATGTATACCACTTAGAACAATACTACAAACAGATGAGGCAGAAGGAAGCATAGCATGCCTGTTTGCTCAGCAAATACACTCTTGTTTTTGTGTTAATCTGTCTCCTTGGAACGTTAATGCTTTGTTCCAAATACAGTGCTATCTGACTGGACATTCTTTGCTGTAACAAGAGTTAAAGTTATTATGCTCTTGCTGTCATGACTGACATTTTATATGTTCTGTTCACTACCTAATTCTCTAATTGACCCTATATGTTGCATGACCAAACACTTAAGACTCATAACTATGGAAGGATACATTATCACAGACATATATTTAAAGTCATTTCAAGACATTTGGACTGAACAAGGAACAATTCACCATTTTATTAAAGTGATATTTTTTTCACTTCAACAGAGTAGAGGAAAAGAAAACAATTGAAAGATGGAGTATATGATGTTGGGAATCAACAACATTATTAACATTATTAATTGTACTGGGACTCTTCAAAGCTATGTTGTAGAGCAGGAATATATGCTTTAATTTAGTAAAGATTTAATTTATTAACAGAGAGATAGTTACAAATATTGCTCTTTTTTGTACACAACAATTTTCCCATAGTGCAATGACACACTCAAGAAAAGCAATGAAGTATTCTGCTTTGCTTTTCCCAGTCTTCTGTAAAAGAAGTGCTGGAATTTGCACTAGAACATTTTGCCTAGAATTGATCACATCACTATGGAAATTTACAAGAACAAGCTTGCTGTGAATGTAAATGCATGGAAACAAAAGATGTGAATTTATCAGTAGAGAAGGGATGGTTGAATTAAAATTTCAAAGTGCCAGAAAATTACATTATTTACATATTTAGGAAAAAAACAGCCCCATGATTTGAGCATAAGATGCAAACAGATTAAAAAATTACTTTTATCTTGAGAATACAATACTAGAGTGGAGAGTTAAACAGGGTATTTGTGTTTCATGAGTGTTACCACCAATAACAATTACTAGAAATGCATTCATGTTGATTTACAATGTTTATTCTAGTTCATCAAAAATCTAAATAATTATGTGTGGGTATTCATCTTCTAGTTGTGTTGTTTACTGGATAAAAAAATGGCATGCATCTGAAACCACACAGGGAAGATAATGTGTCCCAGGCCACAAAAGCAGACGAATCACTGTGCATTAAGACTAACCATACAAAAGGCAACAATAGCTTGCATAAACACTATTTAAAACTATTCATATGGTATTGAAGAGAGGGGCGTTGACTCAGTATTGCAGCAAAGCCAGTGTATTGTGTTGAGGTGAAAGAAGGTCTAATGAACAGGAAGCCTTATTTGAGCGGGCTGACAGTAACCATACAACGGCAGCATTGTGGCACTGCCATCTACCCTGTGGGTCTCTACATTAAGAAAAATGATGAGAAACTAACCTCCAAAGATGCACTGGCTCTCAAATGGGCCTCCATAATAAACGGGACATAAACTCTCTGTAACTTTACCAATTACTCCAGTTTTACATGCAGCATACAGAGCCCTTTCACACACACATACCCTCATGGAAATTCTCATGTTGTCTGTGATCTTTGAAGTAATGCCTTTGAATGCTTCCACATTTTAAAAATACGCTCCCTGGCTTGCTAATTTTAGTGAAAAATAACTTGTCTCTCCGTTGCTATAGACAAGAGTCCCCTTAATGTCAACATGACTCAGAATCAAATTTAATCTATTCAAAACTTCACTTCTCCGACTAACAAGAGACATTTTAGTTCATATTCCCACATTTCTGTTTTGCTTTGCATACTTTTGGATTTAATGAAGCCCATGCTAATGTTGATCTTTTTACAAACTGCAGATATCAAAACTAAAATCACACATTTGAGAAACATAGGTCTATATACGAAAACAAAGTGTAACAAATGTTAAACTGAATTGATTTTTTTCTTAAACTTTAATGAACATTCTCTCCAATGGGTATGTGTACACATTGCAAAACAGGTCCTGGCTTAAGCTTCAGCAATTTTTTACAATGGGATGACATCATCAATAATCATTTTCTGCTTTAGCTTTAGGCTATAAGTTCACTTATTTACAGATCAGATAAGCCTCTCACTATTGTTCACTCTTGTGTTGTTCTTTTCTGTAGTATCTTAAGATTTGTATGCCATTTTGCTAAGGTGACAGAGCAAACACAGGCTTTAGAAAGTAAGCAAAAAGAAAGATTCCTGTTATACTTTTTGTCTTTTCACTTGTGAGGATGCAGGCTTTTTGAGAGATCTCCAAGAACCAAGCTTAAGAAAAATGCATCAGCCTTTTCACAAATAAATTGCTAGTGTAAAAACCAAAACTACTTCATAGTACACTATTTTTGGCAATATAGCATACTGTCAAACTCGTTTTAATGAATACCATTTTGGACTCTTAATGTTTGATATTACAAAATTGTCAATAAAATGTACATTTTACATGAATGCATCTGTGTATCAGCTTTATTGTTTTTTTTTTTGCACACTTTCCCTGGAGGGAGTGGAGAAAGGAATTTTAGGATTAACTGAATTTGATCAATACATCCTTTCCATGATATTAGTGATAACACATAGCTTACAGATTTTTCTTTTAACATTAATAAACTGTAAAACATGCATTATGAGCTATGGATATGGAAAATCAGGAATTATGAGTCGAATACTACATCTGAGAAGGAGTTATAGAAAATGTCATGGCATGTTGAAGTACTGTAACTGTTAAACTCAAATGTTAATGCTATGGTCATGAGCAGAAAACTCAAACAGCTCTTTGGCAAAGATACTTACCTCAAGTTCTATTCTTCTAAAACAAAGTTTGACTGACTAACAATTAAAAAACACTGTTTAAGAAGAATATAAGAAAGTTGGCACATGAAGGGAGGTTAGTTGGATCATCTGGCCTCTTTTGTTAGCTAGTTGAGCTGAGAAGACTCTCTTTTAACTGTCTCCTCAAAGCAGTCATGGTATTAGATAAAAAAACATGGGTGACTAGCTTGTTCCCGACTCCCACAACCCTTTCTGTAATAGTGCCCCCTTTTGTCTGTTTTTTTAATGTGCTTCCCTTTGCTTTGGTTTGTCTGGTTTCTATTTCATTATTGATTTTGAAGATGTTAATAAAGTGATAACTTTATTAACACCTTTTAGGATTAAATGTCAGCTTCTTCCCATTTTATTTTTTCTACTTGCATGTCATCAGGGGCTTGTTCAGTTTTTATTTTTATCGAAATGTTTTTTTTTTATTTCCTTGGCAGCTTCTATAGAGTTTGTTAATCTGACTAGCTTGGTATCATTTGAAAACTTGAATCTACATAACTGATAAAAATCAGGAAGAGCAGTGGTCTATCTACAGACCCCTGTGGTACTCCATAATTACACCACCCCATATTTTCAGTCCAATCTCATACATTTGGGAGTATTGTCAACAGCTGAGGTTGAGATAAGGGATATGTCATAAAGGTTTAATGTTCCATCATTTCAATCAGCTTTAAACAGGATTAATATCTGAGGATTCTTGCTTCACATTCCCTAAATTCTTTGAGAAGGAAAAGATGAAGTTGAAACAAACTATGTAGTCTTATAAAAGGCTACTTTGACATACCAAAAAATAAAACTTCACTACTGCTACCTTACACATGTGCTTATTAAAGTCCACTAAAAAAACACAATGTTCCAATATGATGATATGCTGTAGGAGGTGGAGTCCTTAGGATGGATTATACCAAGGTCCTCCTTGACAACTTAGCTATTAAAAGACCCATAGCAATACTCATAAGAGCTCACAGCATTTAAATTCCTGGCCTAAGTACCTGGGCTAACTTTTACCTTCACCCTAATTCAGATGTTGAAGCAAGTTCTTCACAATGCTGTTTAGTGGGGCTGCTGGCTTGTAATTGCTGCTGGGGGAGCCTGAGCCTACACCACCAACAATGGGCATAATATAAGAGACACTCTGGGATGGGATGCCAGTCCACTGCAGGGCACACTGAGACGCAAACATGCACATGCTCACACCAGGGCCACTTTTCCCAGAAGCGAATTAATTGACCAGTATGTCTTTGGACTATGGGAGGAAACTGGAGCACCGGATGAAACCCACATGAACTATCTGCATGAGTTTGTATGTTCAGGGCCCCAGTATTGAAAGGCAGCATTAACACATACAGTATATTATTTTTAATCTAAAAGAAACAGCATGAGCTGTTTTATTTTTAATGGAAAAAAATCATCATATGTTGGAGAGATGCTGTATCATTTCATGTCTGCACCATGTAAACACTTGCCTTTAAAACAAGAGCGCATTATCTCACACAGATAGTCATTTTACAGTTTTTACTATTTCTAGGTAATTGCAAGAAACTGATTTTCCCTGTTTGTATGTCATTAAACTTCATAGCTGAATAACATTTAGAAAAAGCCTATTTCAGGATGTTTTAGCTACAAAATCTGCCCTCACACATAATTGAGCAAGGTACCATGCGTTTTTCTACACAAGCCACACATTTGGTCATGTACTTACTTTATAAAAAACATTACAGCCAGGAAAATGTGCCATGTGTTACAGCTAGGTATACCTCAAATCCATATAATTAGAGGTGTGAACACCAATCTTTTATCAGGTCATCTACTGTATGGTTATACCAAAACTGCTGAGCCAGCATGACTTGCATCTATACCTTACAGAAGAAATCACTTGGGTTGTTGTTGTTCACCATACTGGTAATAATAATATCTCCTTTAAGATTTCCTTTAAAAAGCAAATACTTTTGCTAATTACAAGAATATTTACTCCTACACATAAACAGAAAATACTAGTAATACTAGTTTACAATCATTTGTCCTCATCTATAAGGCAAAAGTGGTTGTCAATTTCAGTAGTATTAATGGATTCCAGGATATGTGTAAGATGTATTTAATGTCTGGATTTCAAAAACACAGGGAAAATGTGAAGATATGAATACAGAAGCTAATACACGGTACAGTAATCGGAATGTAAATGCTAAAACTGTGGATGGTTAAGAATTTTCAGAAATTAACATTGTATATGGAGGGGCACTAAAAAAATACCAAGTGATTTTTTTTTATACCAATAGTATTTGTTGTGTTTGTAAGCCTTCTCAGTATATTTCAAAATGTTAAGAAAAGAAAGACTTGAAGGGACACATAAAATTATTTGTAGGACTTGATCTCCATATATTTACTTACTTTAACATGTATAGAAAAAAATCTCTCTGGTTCTGTTTTACCTCTGGTTTTGTCTATTTAGCATCAGATTATCAGACTCTGTAGAACACTCTGGGCCCCATGTTTTTTTACAGGTCTCAGATAATCATGTCAGGCTTTGGGAACCTGTAAGATATTCTGTTTTCAGTGCTTGAGAAAGGTTGAAAACATTGTCTCAGGGGGAATCGCTCAAGACTGAATCTCTTCTACGTGTCACCAGCACAGAACAAAGCCAGCATAGTTGTTTCTCCTAATTCCACCACAGCCTGTCGAAGTTCTTCCCTTCTTTTCACCAAGTGCTTTATACAAGGATCAGTCAGGTCTGAGAAACATATGCAACCTGCAGCTTTCACTTTTACATCTTTTAACACTGCTTTTGACAAACCGCAATGCACAGCTATACCATTTTATACACTATGCTGTGTGTAATTTGTTTTCTTTTATCAAAGCTACTCTGCTGAACACAAAAAAATCACTCGTACTCTGTATATACAACAACATATTGTAGCAAGCCAAAATGGCTGTTTTAAGCCAGGAGAGAACTGTTTTATTTTTTACAGTGAAATTATTTTTCTCTTCTTTGGAATTTTTACAAGATACCATTAATATTAAGCTTTTTGTAAAAATGCATGCAATATATGAAATGAAGCCTGAATTCCTCTGTCCATTTTATCATTATATCCTTATTGTGGATATAGCCTAGCTTTTTTTTTTAACTTATTCTGTTTGGCAACATGCTATTCTGTCTCCAAAATGCCTATTCATTGCACTGACAGCTTTGCTATTACAAGGAGAATCAGATATACCTTTAAGGCTATTATGGTGTTAAAAATGGCACTATTATCCAGAACGTATAAGGTATCAGTTTAATAATACTTACTGTGCAAACTTTGTTGTTACTTTTCTTGCTGGGGACATTATCAGGAAGAGTGTAGAGAATATGTGCTGACTGTGATACAGATTGTGCTATGAGTATTCATATTGTGTTGACAGCATGCAGGGCTGTTGCAGATATGTTTTTAATATTGTAACGCTGTATCAGGTACATTAGCACCCCAGAGACCCCTGATGTTACAGCTGCTCTGTGGCTGTCCCCTCCCTTGGTCCTGGCCAACAGGCCTGACATCCAAGCACAAAGTAATCACAGATCACAGCATTTAATCACTGAAACAAGTACTCCAGAGAACAGCAGTGTCAATATCCCACTCTCTCATTATCTGTTTGGATTGCACATCCATACTGTCAGATAAACAGAGTGGAAAATTAAGATTAAAAATATGGTAATTTCATTTCAGGCAGCAGGCTCCACTCACTGGCCCATTATGCTATTGATTACCTCTGAATTCAATTTTTCTTTCAATACAAACTTTAATCTGTTTGCAACCCAGCAATCCAACTCCCCAAGGGCTATTTGAGAGTAAGTAACCATTTAATATGATGCTAACTGAAAAATCACTATCTTTAATGAATTGTGTAAATCATTCAGCTTTAAAGGACCTCTGGCTTCCATTTCAAGATATTTCTTTTTTATTTTCTATTTAATGTAGGCTAAATATGGCAGTGAATAATGACACTGTTGCAAGTTTATATAATGGACAAAACAGGGATAAAACTATCACATCATTGGATATGTAAAAAAGGGGCAAGATAGTATTTAAAAAATTATGTCTACAACAAATATTCGTTATAAATAATGGACCTAACTATACATTTACTTATTAATTGTAGTTTTCTTTTTATTGAATACAATGTTATGATTTTCCTAAATTTAGATACATT
Source organism: Lepisosteus platostomus (assembly GCF_059453375.1). NCBI lineage: Eukaryota > Metazoa > Chordata > Actinopteri > Semionotiformes > Lepisosteidae > Lepisosteus > Lepisosteus platostomus. Next base: position 28,330,401 of record NC_142612.1, read on the forward strand.
ATCATTTACTTAAAATAAAACATTGCCCATCTAGGCAACTGTTACAAACACATTTACATGATATAATTAGTTATTCTAAATTGAATGGAATTCTTATAAATATTAAATCTCAAACTATAATAACTACCTATTAAAACAGGCATTTCTTTTCAACATTTTAATTAAAATCTGTGTATTTAGGCTTATATTAGGAATAGACTAACAATTACTTTGCATTGATAATCCTCATAAACATGCTTTGTGCGCTTTTATTGGGATTATTCTGAAAATCAACACGTAATGAACTATATTTTGAATCACTTTAGCGACCTAGACAACATGGAAAGGTGATGGTCTTTTTAATTAAAAACGGTTTCCTTTACTTAATTAAGCCCCCCACTCATTAGTCTTCGGCTGTGAAATGACGATTAAATAATACACCCGCGTATGTAACCGTCTTATCGAGAGTGTAGAAACAGCCAGATTTCACTTTCTTAAACGCAGATTTAATTACAAATACATTGAAGCAAGCTTTAAAAGGAATGAACAAATTAATGAAGGATTATAATTAGGATAATTTTGAGAGCACTAAACTCCATTTTTCAAATATAACAAATATAACAGAACAGCTTCATTTACTGAAGTATGTTTCACATCCTCCTTTAAAACTTTATACTGTACCTTCCTTTTCATTCTTTCTTAAACACATTAATTAATCAAAGTATTAAATTGATCGCATTATTACAGCAGTTAAAGAAGAAAAATGTTTTCCTCTTTCGCGTTAATTATAGTCTGATTGCAGAGCGTACAATGACAACGATTAATAAAGGAGTTAAATAATTACATTCCAACACTACAACTTTGATGTTCGAACGTCAGAAGCAAAACCGACATTCTTTCTGGGAGGGAGCAGGCGGAACACACGGGATGGCCGGTATTTAAAATCATTAAACCCGGTGGGCTTTCGTAAGGACCTGGTTTCGTTATTTTGGGTATCAGACTGCAAAGGTTATTATTACGTGACGTTAGAACACTTCTTAATATTCAAACACATATATCACTACTTTCCCCTAAGCAAGCTTGTTTATTGTGTACCCTTAAACAGCCACCAGTATTATTCAGCATTTTCCTGTAAAGTACTCATTACACTGATAGGCAGGGTGAGATGTTTTCTGCGGTTCCGTCTCATTCTGACTAACATGTTGTGTCTGCTACGAACCACAACATTCTACACAGGCTGCAACCCCTTTTACTTGAACAATTACATCAACCACCTCATTGATCCGCCTTTACAATTATATCAAACTTGGTGAAACTCAATAGTATTTCAGTTTAAGTAAATTAACCCTTTGGTTGACAGATGGGCGGATTCATATTCGCCAATGCAATCAGGCTCCATTTAAGCGTACAACCAGCAAGCGTCATGGATTTATTTGAATCTTTGCTTACATGCAAATCTACGAAATGCGCACATATTATCCAGTATGTACACAGTGACTCGTTATTTTATACGGTTTGTCAGGGAGGTATTCATTCGTCCTGATTTTTTCCCTTTAACTTTGATAATTTGTTTCCAGTATTTCCGTCCACTCACTTATAACTTGGGTCTAAGGGACTTTTATATTTTAACGTGTGTACTAACCAAGACAAAAGAATGAAGAACTAAAGACGTCGAATTTAATTCTTTATTATTTTTCGCCACGGGATGTACGTTACCAAACCGTCACAAGCCAGACAGGCTCATCTTTCCCAACTAAACATTTTAAAGAAGTAAATATGACCGAAGAAGCATTGCTAATATCCTTGTTTTCAATATACTTGTATTGGAGTCACCAGTACAATCATCAGGTACACTTTTTTATTTTGCTATCCACAGCGGAGATAGAAAGCATAATTCATACACAGACATTTGCAACACGTATTATAATGCTACATTGTTAACAGATTGTGGGAAGATTTCTGATTACGCAAAAAAAAACCAAGTATATCCGTACAACCTTATTAAACTACGAAGCTAATTAACTTTTCCGTGTTACAGATAGTGGCAATTCTACCATTTCTAACAGTGCACTTGGCTAGTAATACCTGACAGGGCAATCTTTGATAAAAGTCCGTCGTGTTTTGCTGTGGTGTGAAGGAGTTGACCAATGCACAAGTGTAGTATAGAAAACTAAGTGGTGAAGCCTCAAAAACATCTCCAGCTTCCCCAGCATAACACATATTTGGGCCTATAGACCTAGGTAGGAAAAAAGAGTCAATTTCTCGTTTGGTTGCTGAAGTTACATGATCCAAAGATCTCATCCAGAACTTTAATTGAAAGAGGAAATTTGATCAAAATGTCATTTTGTTGTCATTTTATGTTCTTTCTTTCCTGATACTTCTCGCCCCATATGTTTTCTAAGCTCAGTCACTGCTCAGAATTAGGTGACAGGTAGAGAACTTTGTGCATTACCTGCGATTGGTAGGGATATTAACATTTGAAATTAACAAAGCTCAGGGATAATGGGTTTAATACTAAAAAGGCACCACTTTAGGGAGGTACAGTTCAGGTCAGCACTGCAGGACGTTCTGAAGAGTGCTCAGTCATGAAAAGTATAAATCCTGTGTAAAACCAAAAGAGAAACAGTTATCAAAATCCTTGTTTTAAGTATAGTTTATTGTGCAAAAGAATTGAGGGACCATGACAGCACACAACATTTTACAAACAGAAAAACAAAAATCTCCATTGCAGAATAATTTTAATCTGTCTTTGGAATTTTTTCTTTAGTTATGAAAAAAACATACATATATAAGTTATTTTCTGGCATTTTCATAAAAAAGTCATTTATAAGATGATAAAGTACAGTAAATGCTTTAAACAAAAAAGTTGTTTGCTGTCCTTTCTGTCACAAAAATTATCATATTGCATGACTAGTACTTTAAAGAAAGTTAAACAAATGTATTGAAAAAATAAAGACTGCAAATACAACCTTTTGGCCACACAATCTTAGTATAACAGCTGTCTCATACAAACTTAACTTAAAAATATAAATGTATATGACATTGTGGTGTAGTAGTTTACTACTCTTAATAACTTTTGCTATTATAATATTTCAGTGGGGATACATCAATAATCCAGTTACTGTATTCCAAGACACAGCAAAACCTTGCCAAAAACCTTAAATCTAAAATTATAAAAGTAATCTCAACAAAAAACAGCAATATTGTACCAGCAAAACCTCATACAAAAGTGGGGAGAACATGCAAACCCCTCACAGAATGCAACCCTGTTCAGAATCAAAACCAGCAGCCAAGGGCTTTCCTTTTGCCATACCTCTCAGATTTGTAGGATTATAATCCAATAATATCATTTCAAAATGATATTCGGACATATTTACAATAAATAAGAAAGCAAAGAAAATGCCTTCAAGCTACCCAACGTATCTGGTTATCAAAAATAAATTTTGTAGTGCACCTGTAATGAACAATGATAAAGGCAAGGTTTCATCAATGTCTAAACTAAGGCATTTTAGAAAAGACTATATACAGTATATCACTAGTAATGAAATATAGGACCATCCAGGCAAATTCCTGTACAAGTTTTTAATACAACCACCCTTAATTATCTAATTACTAATTTACCTGTTATACAAAAAAAATAGAAAGCTATGCTCCTCACAAACTTTTCCTAATATGGCAAATACGATCCAAATTTATTTATTTCTCCTGTTAAAGGATGTGGCAAAACCACAGCCTATAAGGCATTCTATAGTAAAAAAGGAAACAGGCCAGCGAGGAAATCTACAACTGAAAAAGCTGTAATTGTTATGAGAAAGTAGTTTCTTTGGGTAACAAACTAACACTTAATGTTAAAATTGTAACTAGCACCTGATGTTTATTTTTTTCACATTAACTGTACTGTCACTACAGATCTAAATATTATACCTGAGCCATTTCAATTTTCATAAGTACAGCTGTTCTAAGTATTCAGTATATGTGTTCTTTAGTAGAGTGCTTTTATTGTCAAAAGATATGTACTGTTTTTGCAATACAAAGCACAAGAACCTCTTGGCTGTGGTATTGCCATGTGAATAAAAAGGCTTTGAAAATAATGTAAAACAATTCTACTCGTAAAACCTATCAAGTCAAAGCATTTTTTTCTTTCTACGTATTATCTGTTAGCTCTTAGACAAGACTAGTCTTCTGTTTCAGTCACAATTACAGTTCCTTTCCCAGACCTACTCTACCAGCTACACCTGGCAGCTTGCTTGTTCTGAACCAGGCAAGGCCACAAGGTGGTAAAGACTCACCCTGGCTAACAGCCTTAAGAGGTCACTACCTCTCTTCTGGAGGCACTTATTAGGATTATGCTATCCCTGAAAACAAGCACCTGCTTTTGTATTCAGCATGATGTGATTCTTGGTTAGACAAAATCATTTAATTTGATTAAGTATGCAAAGAAAACCATAATGCCCTTAAAACACTGCTGTTTAGGTTACATAGAGTATCACCAATAACCAGCTGATTACAACATGGCAGTCTATGTCCTGAAGCTTAGCCGTTTCAGTTCTGAAGTGGTAATACATCTACTAAATTATGTAATAAATGCAGCATTTTCTAATTGTAAAAAAATATGTAGTCATGAAATATTACCATGATTTTTAAACAACTGTATTGAGTCAGCTCAATACATACTGTATGTACATTAAGTCAGTTATAAATAATTTTCGGCAAGGTTGTATGTGCATTAACATACAAACAATGACATATTGTGAAACAGGCATATATTTGGTATATTAAATATTTAGTTATTTTTGTATTATGGTCCAATGAAAATCTTAGGATAAATTCACTTCTCCTTATTTTGTCACAATTAAATTATTTTAGTGTCAGTTCTATACATTTACAAAGAATTTTCAAACACTTGCAATTTCACAATTAAAAAAAACATCAAGAAAGAATATTGTTTTGATTGAGATGAGCCCTATCTACATCAAACACCTAGTGCTGTGATACATTAACACCTAATATTGCACTAAAATAAAAACATTTTGTAATAAAAAATAAAATAAATATTCCATTATGAATAAGGCACAATCTAAGCCTATATATACCATATTTGCATTAATCATGAAACATACAGTTTGTATTTATTGCACATTTTGCAATTATTTTTTATTTTTAACAATTCAATGTTCTTTAGATCTGTTTTAATGGACTTCAAAGTCCAAAGTATAAAATAAGTTCTTATTAATGAATATCTATGTTCTACCTGACACTGCAATTTTCTATCGAAGGCACTATGTATATGATGTATTTTAAATTATAACTAGAGTTTGTTTTCCAAAACTAACTAAACATTTTTTCCAACTAATGGATTCTTACATATGGCATGAATAAGAGCACTTCTGTACATTGTTACAGTTCACACTGAAAAAAGATTACAGATTACCAATTAGGCAGGGGACTGTGGTCGAATTTACACTTATAATCAAGAAACATTCTTGACCTTATGTGCTTTAAGTTTTTTAAATCAAAGTCCCTAAATAATGCAGTGTTTAAACTGGAGTGCTTCAGAATTGTCTTATTTCTTCACAAACAATTCATATTGAGAATTTGTAGACAGAATTGCAAAATTGCTACGATGATGTTATAGTGCTGTTTCAAAGATGATGAAACTGGTGTCAGTCATATTGTTATCCATCTGTCCATTTGGTACTGGCGGTGAGCGGCTTCTTTTCATGTATGTCTAAAAAGAAATTCAGTGTTATTCAACATGTATCAAAACAAACAACATGAGAAAGACTTAAGAACTATCAAAATGTATCCTGTTGTTTTGCTTTAATGACAGGTCAATCTCAAAGCACAAACTACTGAAACAAAACACAAAATATTCCATCCAAACAATCTAGTATCAGAAAGACACTTATTAAGGATAAGGAAAACAGGAGCATCCTCTGGAACGGTAGGTTGCAAGATAGGACTTCAAGGCACTCAGGGACAGTTCAGAGACACCAGTTAACATAGCTAGCATGTCTTTGGAAAGTGGGTGGAAATGGGACCATGTAGCTTCTGGAAGAACATTGACACTCCACACAGAACACACCCAAGGGCAGAATAAACCAGGACCCAAGACCTGTGAGTCAGCAGTAATAATTGGCAGACCACCAGGTTATCCAAAATTAAATAAATTACCACAAAAATGAGAAAATAATTGATTTAAATGTGTATTTTGCTAGACACATCATAAAGAGGAACAGCTTAATCACAAAAATGAAACTGGAGAAACAAGAAAAAACTCATGTAAACATGGGGATATCATGGAAATGCCACAAAGAAGGTGCCCCAATTCAGAATTTAACCCAAGAATGGACCCAAAAACCCAAGGACCCAAGAAATGTTAAATGTGAGCACTAACTTCCATGCCATGATATCGCCTTTCTATTTTCTTTCTGTAATTGCTTCCCTATTATAAAGGGTGGAATCAATGTGAAAAGTAACATTGATGGAAAAAAAAAGAAAAAGAAGAAAAAAACAATATCAGAAAAGTTTTCCCTTGTAAGAAAGAAAATCAAATATGTGAGAAATTGAGGAAAAAAAACACATAACCACAACAGCAGATATACTCCTAACACAGGGTTTCTCATTCAGTTCACACAAAAGAGCTGGAGCCTCATATCAGATTATTCAATGTATTTAAACCTTGACTGACAACTATAGAAACTTCACACTCCATTTATGAAAAGTCTCAGTATTTAATAAGTGGTGCTAGACGGTTATGGGAGTTATAGTAATCTGATCTGAGGAGAGCACCCTACAATAAAGAAAGGAGACGCAAGGACTCTAACAATGTCTCAACCAAGCAACTACTGTGTGGTGTAAGGTGATACTAAATAATAGGACACTATGCTGAGTATTTGACCAATTTCTGCCTGTACTAGAAGAGATACAGCTTTTCTGATAAATGTGTAAGAGGGACAGAAAGGAAATGAAATGATGGCCAGTTTTTCTTATTTCACAAAGGCCAATTTTTAAGTTGCTATATCATATCTGTGGCTCCTGACAGATGCACATAAAAATTGAATTTAGAGATGAATACCACAGTGTTATCTGAAATGTGCTTGAAAAAAAGTACACTACAAATGAATTTTTAAGGAAAAGGTGAGAACCATTACAGTAATCCACAAAGGAACTTCATCCCAAATCCAGACAAACTTGATACAGAAGATTTCTTCATAGAAGAAATGCAATGAATAAAGCCAACCCACCAAAACCTGTTCCTTGATTTACTTTAAAATTACATTTCTGCCTTTAGATAAGATAGAATGCTTCAGAGTTTGTACAAGTGTTTGTTGTAAAAAAGCTGGTGACTTCTCAATGGTGGGCATACAATACTATTTTGAAAGTTCTGAAAAGAGCTTGTTTTATTCTTAGCAGTGTTATATTGGTCTTCTACATTTCTACATAGTCCCAAAATTAAAAAGAAAGGATCATGCTAAATATTTACTATCCAAAAAATAACATTCATGAAATACTTTAAGACAGACATTTTAGGTGTCCATCAAGCAGGTTTCTTGCCTTTTCAGACAACCATCATTCATAATTTCATCTCACACGTTCACTTCAGTTTATTAGGTCATTCAAACTGGCTATATGTATCCCTTACCAGTGGCAGACAATCCCCCAAGTTGAAGAAGGTTATTTTGGCTTCATAATACTTTAAATATTATATTAAATATGATATGGTGCAACTTTCTCAATAAGCAAGGTGTCGAAAGTTGAAGTGAGAATGCTGTGTAATGAAAAGTGAGTTGTTAAGGCAGGCTTAATTACAGCCTGGGTGAGGAGTTACCTGCTTAGCCGTCTCAAACAGAGCTGCAGCCTCAGCCTTGCCTGTCTGCTGCACCATTTTACAGAATATGCTGTCATTATTTTGCAGAAGAACATAGGGCTCATCATATTCATTTATTCTTCCTGCATCCAGAACCTGTAATCAAGACAAGCACGTATAAACAATGCTGGAGTACACAAAAGTTTTGTTGCCCTCACCTATTTACCTTCATTACTGTAACAGGTATTTCAGATGTCTGTGGGGTTAGCTGGAAGAAAAGGCAAAAAAAGTGTATGGTACTGCATTTCTTTCCATGCTTTAACCTTCCATTTAATGAGTCACATGTTAACATATAGCAGAGCTATTTACCCAACGCAATAATAAACATACTAGCTGAAATGCAATATGAAAGTGTAAGCTAACAATCTTACACACCATAATACAATAAGCGCCTGTAAATACAGGGATTAAGCTTCATTAACTCACAGGTATTCAAGAGGTGCTATGACCCTCTTTTGAGCACCACAGAGGTGGTAGTCAGAAGCATCAATTGCACCTTTTACAAGCTAACAAAATAACATATCATTTCTCCATCAGCACGAGTAGCTCTGCTGTAGATGGCAGCTCAGGAGCATAAAGAAGACATGACTTCTTTTTCACTCTGCTGTTTGATAGAGAGCAGTGAAGACAGCACCCTCAAACATCTAAGCATTCTAGGATACACAGATTTTAATATCATGGCCGTTTAGAATCCTACTGCTCAATACACTAAACAGACTAACTTGCTTTTTGTAAAATATACTTCATTGTCCACCAGATACTTGAAGATGCTCAGATTTGACATTAAAAACAAGCCGGGAGTAATGTGAAAATATTCGTACATAAGAAATTGAGAAAGGAAGACCTTTAAAGACCATGCATAATTCACATGAGATTATCTTGTTGAATATAAGACCATGCCAGAATATCAGGCATCTAAAACCAGCTGTACTACATAAGGTAAACATATTCAAAGAATAAACATGATAAAGATACACTGGTATTTATCAAAATTACATTGCACCTGATATATAATAAAATCCTAAGTTTTGTATCAGGGCCTGTTCTGTCTTTCAATATATCTGTTCTTCATCTTGGTATTATTTAGGAAATGTGACCGTGTTAAACTCATTGGCTGATCCATGTGTCAAGAACTAGCGCCAACATGATGTACAGGTCAAGTCTGCTCTCAGATAGCATGGCAGCTTTCTTGGAAACCAATTTCAGTAGACATTATCCTTTGACAATATCAAAATTGCAGATAGCTTTAAGTGTTTAATAAAATGAAAACAGTAGTTGATTGTAAGATTATTAACATCAATAAAAACAGACAATCTTAGGGCAGCACTGATCTTAAGCTATCTATTAAGTCTATTAATCACTTCACATTTATAAGAATTACATTTACAAATGTGAGAAAATTCTAGATCTATATTAATCAAACACCATTCTCAACAGAATGCAATCTGGGGGCATTTTACACCAGCCAGGGTGAGTAATAGTAACGTCTGCAAGCCATTAGGGTTTTGTGTTTGCCATGCTCTGTGTGAAACGTATATTAGTATCAGTCCAGTTCCTAGTGGACACAAACAAATGCCACCACAAATGGCACTAATTGGCACCTCTGCAGGCAGCCTCTTAGAAAGGCCAAAGATCAGGTGGGCATGATGAATGAATTAGCCTTTGCACTGAAGTGTTGTCCCTCTAGTACAGAGAAGTGACATAATGTGAAGAAAACAGGCCTGCTGTCACCTTTACTTTGTATTCAGCAACTTCAAGAAAACTAAAATTATCCAGAACTCATTCTGTGCTCTGAGCTATAGATGAGTTGGGGTTTGAAATGGTGACTTTTTAATAGTGACCTTGGTCTAAGCATTAATTATGGGGCCTTCTTTTAGGAGGGGATGAAGATCTACACAGCACATTCTTGGCTAAAACAAAATATACGCGAGAAAATCAGTGGTCTGTTCATCAGTGACACAGCTCAGTACAGGTCTCACCATGTTTTGCTCACTCATTAAAATGCTCAAGCCGTTACATCATAGAAAGCAGTCTGAAAAATATAAGCAAGCTGCACAGGCAGGTAGGTCTGTGTGGCTTATGGTTAGGTTACATTTAACTTGATGTCAACGTTTTGTGTTGGTTGTGATCATTAAAGGATAAGGAACAGCGGAGCGAATGAAAGGATCGTGTGCTACACTATTGTTAAATGCATTTCAGCAGTTACACTTGTATATGTTGGGATACAAGCAGGATCCTTCATTAAAGACAGATTAAAAGTACCTTTTTTGAAATATTTAGCTCAGAAATACTGTACACTAGGTGGAGATATGATTGGAGATGTTAATATTTCTAGTGTCTGAACTCTCCAATCTTCATCACTTTCAATTTTAACCACAGAATGTTGGTTTTAATTTGAAGCAAAGATTTTAAGTATTTTATGATAAAAAGGAATGTTTCAGAATGGTTTAAACATTGGAGACAGTTAAGAAGAAATTCACAGCAGCATCTTAATCCCATTTAGTTTGCATTTTTATGGCAGATCCATAGTGTCCATTTTGACCTTAACTTGTTTTTAAGGGTACATACTGTATGGAAAAATAATTCCTTGTTAGGATTTAAAAACGAGATATTTAATTGGTATTACCACACCATAAAAAGCAAAGAAGGACAAGTGACACAATGATTGCCTCTAAAATGACTGTTGAGGCAGAACATTGTTTTACATTAAAATACCTTACTTATTTACACATCTATAGTATGATTCCACACTTTCTTTGACCCACACAGGAAAAACCTACATTCCCTAAGTATGACCCCTTCACTCATAAAACAACACACTACGTATTAAAGGTCAGCAATTTATAGAGAACCTATATTAACAGAAAACCCGAAGATCTCAAAATAGTTACTTAAAAATAAAAAAAAACTGCATACTTGAGTAGAAAATATTTGAAAAGCCTATTTTACACTATAAACGTGTTAACTCTAATCCAGCCCATAATGCCACTTAAAGGGTATGTAATAACACTTAAAATGTTACTCGTAATTATACAGTGAACATTACATCGAAAGCATTAAACTAAGGATTAGGCTTCAGGTTAAGTGTATCTAGGACTTCATAAATCAATAAGGTATTAAGTGGCAAATCCAAAAACTGACTATGTGGTTATTTATTTAGACATTAGGATGGTTAATAGTAAGTACACGTACAGTATATGCCTGTAAATTCAATCTTAAGTTTTTCCGAAGACAAACCTCCATGTTTTCTACTAAATTCAGCATGTACCGATTCTAACACTATTTGAAAGGAAATAAGATCTTAGCTCTTCTTTTTCTTCCATTGCTTTGTCCTACCCAAAAGAGGTCAATGTTTGAAGCAGAATGGTGGGTTACATAAGGAGGGGGCCCTACTCTAGCTTCTCCAGGTTAGGGGACGGTTTAGAGTTGCCAATGACTAGCATCTCTGGACTGTGGGAGGCAATCAGAGGCAATCTCTCTTCCAACTACAATGAACATGAGATACCCATTTTAAAAACAGTAACCAGTAGAACAGTATAGTGTAGTCTAGTAGTAGACCCTAAATGGCATATTATTAATTCAAAACAGAAAACTGTAGATAAGCTACATATTTTATATGCACACAAACGTTAAAGTTAACGTTAAAAAGTTAAAGAAAAACATTTTAAAACTTATTTTAAAACAAAAGGGTACAGAGAAACATTAACATAAACAGTGAAGACAGAATCTGCTCTACCCAATCTTTTCTTTAAACTAGACAATTACTTGTTTCTGTAGATACCTGCCAATAAAACACATGGAATGACTTTATTGAGCACTAAAGGTGAACATTGTATTATAGGAATTTCTCTGTATTGCACAACTGGATGGTATAGAGACATGTATATGTCATCATTGCTACTGCTATTCACAAAAGATGCACGTGTGTAGAAAGGTTCTCCACACACATGCTCCTATAATAAAGCAATAAGAAAGTAATCTATGATAAAGCACATACACTGCACTCTGAAGTAGACTCATACTCCTATCTAAAATACACAAAGCCTATGAGATGATGCAAGCATACCAATGGCTAAAAGAAAGTTCAATATATTTCTTACCAGTATTCGGTCGCTGTCGATGATAGTATTAAGTCTGTGTGCAATTGTGAGTACTGTGCATTCCTTAAACTTTTCTCTGATTGTCTTCTGAATTAACTCGTCAGTTCTGTAACACCAAGGAAAACAGGTCACTTAAATGGCAACTGCAGAATCTAGGAAGGTACTGTTTAAATTTTAAAATAAAAACAATTGGCATACCATTGTAAAAGCACTTTAAAATGAACAATTAGTTTAATGCTTATTTTTGTCTGTGATCATACATTTAATATTTTATCCAGGAAAATCTGCCAAAACAGGAATAAGAAGTAATTGCATAAAACATCCCTTCTGGAGACTGAACAATACTTGTGAATGTTCCAGATTAATTTGACCATGATTAGCTAGATGGTTTAGAATGGAACGAAAATGTGAATTAAACATCATCTTAGGGGCTGCTATACAAATTAACACATTCCCTGATTTGCTTCTACAAGTTATTTGTTCTATTTTTTCCCCAATGTTATAGGTCTTCTCTTCAAGGCTCAAAGATGGCCTGTCATACAGTACTTCACAAAAGACTGGAAACTTCAAGTACAGAGAGGCTGGAGGACAGAACAATATTGCTCATTCTTCACTCTAATTAATTAATAACTGTGTAACTTATTGTATGTTTTGATTCTTCAATTACTTTAGGATACATGCTTCTTAAATTTTGGTTTCTCTGGATACATTGTTTTTCTTCTAATTGCTAAAAAAGTTTAAAAGTCCAATCTTGCCAAAATGTAAACAGCAATTCAACTATGTACCCCAAACCACATATTAAGAAATTCTAATTTAATAGATTTTCCAGTATAAGCAAGAAAAACAAGACAATGAGACAATCCCCTCAACAATGTCTGTGATTCATTTCTAGAGGAGACTGTTCATCTGTTAATCAAAACATACTGAACCTATCTAGGTGCAACAATGTCCACATGAGCATTGAGCTGATGTGCACACATTGAAGCAACTACACAGCTGATGAAAAAGCAGCTGTGTTGTTTAGTGAAACACACCTGGAATTTATAAATCGGGGCAAAACAGTGTAGGTTTCCATGTAAGGGTGACTGATATATGCTCATGGAATTAGCCATGCCTCTTTTGTTAATAAGGAGATTTCAAAAAAGCTTCCTAGCTAGATGCAGAACACAGAGAGGAAAGAATCCATCAAACTGGTTGATCCTGTGTCATTGGAGCTAGGTATCGCTTTGCAGACTGCATCAGTTGGGTGAGAAGGAAAGACTGAGGCCTCTGTGGTTAGAATTCTCCCAGAGGCTTGTGGATCGGTGTGCAAATTGTCATGTGGGATTCATAGTTGCATGAAAATAGGTTGAGGGACGCTCTACTGAAGAAGATCACAGGGACTGGGCAGGTGGAGAAAAGGAATTCTCCATTTGTTAGGCCCAATCACAGGAGAAGGGGAAAAATAAGAGCAGAGAGAAATGAGAAAACGAGGTACTGGGAGCAACCCTAAGAGAGCTAACAAATATGGGGGTAACAGTGGGCTAACAGTGGCAAACTAATGGTGACACACGTGCTGGACAAATGACAAATGAAAGGGCAGTTGGTAACAATCTGCCTATTGAATGTCATAAGTACAAGTTAGGAGGTTAGTGTGTATCACAAATGGGAACGTCTTACAACATGAATTAAAACAAAGAATCATTAACAGTGCTCTTCCAGACTTCTAAACAGTACTGTGAAGTCAGCATACAGCTAGACTAGGACATTTATTGTGATGGAAGGGTAGACAGTGAAGTTTTTCAAGAAGAAAAAAAAATTTTTTTCAGTATCTGGAAACAATGCAATACCTTGGATCCACATTTGCAGTGGCTTCGTCAATGATCAGTATACGGTTTTTCCTGAGGACTGCCCTGGCCAAGCAAACCAGCTGCCTCTGGCCAACGCTAAAATTGGAACCTGATTCTGCCAATTCAGTCTCCAGCTTGTTTGGCAGTTCTTCCACCACCCCCTTCAGCTGCACCTGGACAGGGAATAATATTTCAGTTCATCCTGAGATATCTGGATGCCATCTGACTGGATGTCATGTAGCATGTTTTCATTTCTGCACACCACACACTGAAGAATTGACCAAAATCAATGAAAGTTAGAACAGAAACACTGTCACCACCTTGTACAACACTGCAATGACCTACTGTTAATGCAGAAAATCCTGAACCAAGGCTAAACATTAGCTCAATTAAATGACTATCACTATATCGGGAAAAATGCTCAGTGCAAAGTCTGGCCATTTTATACAGGAATATCACTGTATAAAAACTCACTCTAATAGAATGAAATACAATAAATCCATGTTTATTTAACTAAAGACAAGGAAACAACACTAGCTTTTGATATTTCATCATCATTAACCTTGTACTGAAACAAGCACAAATGAGAAACCAAAACCTGGAATCTCATTTACTGAGGGGCACTCTTCATTATCAGATCATAGCTGGCCATACTATCTACTGAACACTTTCAATACATCTTTCACACGAAAGTTCAAGTAGGTAGCTGCGTCAGCATGCGTTCAAAAGAGCAAGTAAATGTTTATTCCATGCTGGAAAGAGAAGAAAAGAAACACAACACTTTGGCTGTAGAGCCTTCTTTGGGATCCACAGGTTGCATAGCCTTCTTCCACAGCATGGCTGTGTTATCAGAATTTCCCTGCAGTTTTGAGAGAACAGACAGTGTGCAAAGGAAGATCACTATGTCAACTTCAGCTAGAGAACAGATCAGTCAAAGAAAAGACTGCATTTTTAAGTACCTCTTCGAGTGCATTCCACAGGTCCTCATCAGTGTGTTGGTTAAATGGATCAAGGTTCTTCCTCATGCTGCCAGTGAACAACACTGGGTCCTAGTAACAAGACGCAACCATTTAGATCATAACAAGCAAAGCACAGTTTGTAATCACATGGAGAGGTTTCAGTAGTGAGATAAAAGTGGAAGCCCTTTATGAAACAAAGGTTTAATTATAAACCAATAACATACTCATAACCTACTTTAATAAAGTGTTGAAATGTTAGTTTTTTCAGGAGGAAAACAAAACTAATGACTGGACCATGCTTAGTTTTAGAATGTTTCTCAAATCTTAGCAACCCTGTCAATAAAAGTATATTGCACAGAGCTGATCACTATCACCACTCTAACTAGCACTACTATCACTCATCACAAGAGATTACCATGATTGGGAAATTCACAGTAAATCAAATTCATGTTGGACAAAGTTGTTACTTTAGGAATACCTGTCCTATACATTGCACTATTTATTATTTATGGTTTAACAAGTTCAAGTTGTCTTAAATCCAAAGCTTTTCCTGGATAACTTGCAGGCAGAGTATTGTTTTAACCCAGGAGCTTTAATTTTAAGAATGCTAAGATATAATGCATATTTTAAGATAAAGAGCTGCAGCCTGGCCTTGACATCAGGTTTTCAAAAATATTTTGGCTGCCTTTCAAACAAGCCAACCCTCAGCATACTGATAACAAAAACATCTGCTAAAACATCAAAGTTTAGAACTTGTCCTGCTTTATGTTTTGGAGGAGGTACAGTATCTCAGTTATACCCCACAGATTGATGGATGTCTTCTTCTAAACCCTCCTCTCATTGGCAGCTGTAGTGTGAGTGAAGAGGTAATGACAAGCATGCTATTTGATGTTTTCTGTTTTCATTTCTGTTCATTGTAAGTACTGTACATCCATCAATTTTCTAACTGCTTCTTCCAATTCAGGGAGCAAGGTACACCCTGCACAGTCCACCAGTCCACCACAGGGCAGACAGACCCAAACAGACAAGCATACACACAAACACCATGGATAATTTACCCAGAAGCCAATTAACTTACCTGAATGTTTCTGGACTGTGGAAGGAAACCAGACTACCCAGACGAAACCCATGGGGACACAGGGAAAGCATACAGACTCCAAGCAGATAGCACATTAGGTCCAGAATTAAAGCCAGGGCCCTAGCGCTTTGAAGCACCACTGCGTCACCATGCCACCCTTGTAAGTATGAGTTAATAACAATTTTCCAAAGGAAAATATTCCAGTCTCATCATGTAATCTTTATACAGAGAAGTTTAATAATACATCACTGGTTTTGTGTGCAGGGTAGGCTGTGTACAATCGCATCCTTTACATAAAATTAGTGTATGTGCATGCAATTAATTTAAGACCATTTGCAAAACTAGTGACAAAACAACTGCTGTTAAAAAGTGACATACTGTGGACCACCCCAAAATCACAAGGAGAACACTGCTGTAGTGGTAATATCATGTGACAGTTTTTAGGACCAACAAAGACCAAGTTTTATTATTGTCATTGTCACTACTGCTTTATTGTCAGAATGAATGTGTAATCCTTCTCCCTTCATTTAAAAAACAACTTTAGGAAGAGAGTTTTAGCTTTGGTGGAAACTTCCAAGTTCAGATTTGTCTCAAAACTTAAAGCAATTTGTGATAGACCTGACAAACCTTGTTAGGAAACAACTGGGACAATTTAACAGTACATTTATTTTAGATATTGCACACTGTCAGCATTTTGTCATTTTGGAGAATATGCAAAATTTGATGCATGAAACTAATTTGGGTGACAGAACATTGTTTCCATAATCCTAGCAGACACTTGAATGAGAAGTCTCAGACATTACTGGCTCAATTCCAGGACACGTCAGCAGCTGACCAGATTCCCCAAAAGCCAGGACACAGTTGGATAAGAGTGTCCAAGGAAGGGTTGAGATGAGCTAGCCAGGCATTTCAATACTTTCCCTGCAAACAGCAACTCCGTTTCTCCAGTCAAATCAGAGATCAAACATTAGCACAGTCTCTCATGTATGGAAAAACATGAAAAATTCTACCATAGAAACTTGAATATTTAGTTCACACATAGTTTTCTATAGATACTGTGAACAAAATTCTATTATATGACTGAATATTATATCATAATGATGCTTTATTTATTTGACATATTGAAATACCAGTGAAAGAAACTTCTGACTGGTTTGTACAATGCTGTACTGTGCAACGTTTTAACATCACAAACCTGTCACCTGCAAACATTAGGTGCTCTACCTCAAGAAGCAGACAGGCAGGCTGAAAAGAAACCCACCCCATTTAAGAAAAGATAATATCAGTAATGGCTTACATTGGTCAGTCTCACATACCTGTGAGAGGGTACCCACCCAGGAAAAGATTATGTTCAGCCTCCCTACTTGTACAAGGTTGTTTTTGCACAAATAAAAGAAGGCGTCATAATTCTGGTAACTGATTTTTTATAAAAAAAGTTGGATGAAGGTTCAAGAACAGAATGATTTACACTTTCATTGATGAAGTGTAAATAAAAATTATTATAGCACAATCTAAACATGTGCTTTATATTTTACTTTAAACTGAGAGCAACTGTTCTAACAAGAAAAGTGGCTTCAGTAAATGTAGTCAACGTGGTTAAAAAAACACTGAGTGCAAATGAGACTCCCAGAGCTCGTATATTTTAAATGTACAGAAGGTGACTCAAGTTCATATAAAGGAAACATTCAGCAACTTTCTACACAGCAGCAACAAAAGAATGTGCATATAATTAATGTTATAAGAGTATGACAGCTGGCTTTTCACCGTGTTGTTTCCTTATTATTTGACCGTGTTATTTCCTTATTGTATCACCATTCCTACACAGAAAGCAAACACTATCTGTATCTTGCTACCTTGACTAACAGTGACAATCAGTGTTCATAATTACCATTTGAAAAAAACACTACTGAGTGTGTATCGGCAACTTGGAGCAACACAGAAAAAAGCTTCAGAACACCACCAGTGTGGCAAGATCTAGAGTTTAGTCCAGAAAGTGTGATAAACTATATTTATTTGATAAAAAGACACATGAGAGAACCAATCAGGACAGTCTTGTGTTGTTGCTGCACGCATAGAGAGGAAGCATAAAGTGAAAAAAAGAGGAGGTTTTTGGAAAGCAAATGTTTTAATACTTCATGTGCTCTTTCAAATTACTTTCATTACACACAAGAGAAAATCTGCACTGGGAGGCATTAAAAGCACAGCAAATGAGCACTGGATCCAAAAACATTTGTTGCATTTGAAATGCTTTTCAGTAGGTTATCCTTATTCAACTTTGAACAACCATTGCATACCTGACCATAGCTAGTGCTCTTCTAGTTCATAGCACATTTTACTTTTTTGTTCAAATAAGATATATACATTTAGTCTCAGTATATACTGAAACTGAATGAAAAAAATATGCCAGTGTTGTTAGTGCAATAAGATAGTGCACAAGCTTTTCTACTCATGTTAAAAAAAATTCAAATTGGTATGATGTTCGCAGTTAAATAACTCATAAAACTTTAGACAAAATAAAATGGTACAAAGTAGTTACTACTATGTTCGGGTATCTCTAGATACACCACTTTGCAGCTACCCTGGAAGTGAGATATTTTGAAAATTATTTAATAATACATTTTCATTAATACTTTCCAACAAGCCACATCTCTGTTATCCATCACCCAATATAAAAATAAACTAATGGATCTACTTAGATTCTGTGCTATAAAAGAGAAACTCTGTAGAGTATTAGACAAGGCTTTTAGGCTTTTTGGTACTGTGTAGAGTAGTGGCAGAGGAGGGTGACGACTACACTAACACTTTGATTAATTAAACCAATCTTTTCTGTGTTCCTGACATATACCTTCTAATGGTTTCCCTTCTATTACTCTTTTGTCTTGCCTGACCAGTGGGCTAAAGATTTGCTTACATATGTCACAGAATCAAGATACCTGCACAATGATAACACTGGATGCAGAGGAAGCATGTTTAGAGCCTTTATAACTACAAATAATCACAAACACAATCCTTAAGGTAATCTCCTTATGTCTTGTAGTTAAATAATTGCCTCGCTTTTAGTCACTACATAATACACTACATAATAAGTATTAGCTTTTACAATTTATTTTTTATTAATTTCCATATTCCCATTTGTTCCAAATTCTCAAAACACATCTACCATGTCAACACGGAAGCTCAAGACGTAATGTGAAATAGTTTTTGTGACATTTTTAATGAGGATTCAATGTAAAGCTGGAAACAGCCATTGAACACATTTTTCTAAAGAGTGATTATGTGCTCGAACAATTCTAAGCTTGCTTTTTGCTACTGAATTAATTTATATTTTGAAGTCATTTCTCCACTTTCAATAGAACATGAAATGGATTCAGTGTTAATACCATATACTAATAAAAGCTTATCATAATAAAATCTCAAGGAACACGTGGAATAATGACTCTTCTCAGAGGCTGGAATGTAAAGAATGTATATCATATCTGTAGATTCCGTGACCATTCTACCTGTATTCATCTACAGACAGCTTTACAAAGTAATGGATTGAGCATCTTATGTAAATTTCATGAGTTACTTTCCATTTGAAAGGATTAGAATACAGTTTTAACAATAAGTTATGACATTGAAAATACAAGCAAAGATGGTCATAGACATATAGGATTTGCAAGGATTCAAACCCCTTTTTCTTTTTGCGCTTCTCTTATAGGATCTCAAAAAACAGTATATGAATGAGGATATATAAATTTTGTATGATGCAGAAAATGTTACTGTAGATGAAATTTTATTTCATTGTTTGCTAGGATTGGCTCCGTCTCTCCCCTGCACCCCTGAACTGGATGAAGCGGTTAGAAAATGGACAATTATTATTTTTAGTACTCCATATCTGAAAGTGCAAAACCCAGGTTAGCTCAATGAAAATCTCCAACTATTGTTTACATGTGGTTACTAAGTTGGCAATGTTAAATGGTACTTTCGAGAAAACTCTTGGATAATGCATTTTTGTAAAACAGTCCTTATAAATATTAATATATCTGTGTTTAAATCAGATAACAACTCTTAATTTTTACTAAGTCCTTTACAGCCTGGTTCTTTCCCTTGACTCCTGCTATCAAAATTCACTTGTACTCTTTGCTCTGTCTATTCACTGAACTGTTGTATCTAAGTCTCTCTTTTTGTATTAGCTCTCAAGAGAATGACTCCTTTGAAAATAATAATAATAATAATAAACTTTATTTTATATAGCGCCTTTAAAGGTGGCTTCTCAAAGCGCTTTACAGGATGACAATAACAATAAATAAGAAGACTACAACAATAAATAAGAAAAATTTCACAAGACAGGACACAATTATAATTACAGCAATACAACAATAGCAATAGAGGAGACCGTGGAAGATGGTATTAAGAAGAGCAGAGGGGTGAAGAATGGAACCAGTTAAGTAAAGGCTTTTCTGAAAAGGAGGGTTTTGAGTCTGGATTTGAAGGAGTTTAGAGAAGGTGACTCTCTAATATCCTTGGGCAAGGAGTTCCAGAGCTTGGGGGCATAGCAGGAGAAGGCCCTGTCGCCCATACAATGTAGACGGGCTTGGGGGACAGTAAGGAGGGCAGAATTTGAAGAGCGGAGGTTGCGAGGTGGGGAGTAGGGCGATAAAAGTTCAGACAGGTATTGAGGTGCCAAGCCATGTAAAGCCTTGTAGGTGAGCATGAGGATTTTAAAGTCTACGCGGAATTTGACCGGAAGCCAGTGCAAGGACTCCAGGATAGGAGTAATGTGAACACTTGCACTAGATCTGGTCAGGATTCTGGCTGCTGAATTTTGGACATACTGCAGCTTGTTCAGAGTAGATTTAGATACCCCAGGGAGCAGAGCATTGCAGTAGTCAATTCGAGAGAATACAAATATGTTGATCAGCTTTTCAGCCACAGTTAATGATAGCATAGGGCGTAGTCTTGCGATATTTCTAAGGTGAAAAAAAGATGTTTTGACAGTATGCTGTACATGTGGGTCGAATGTTAAGCCAGAATCGAATATAACCCCAAGGTTTTTCAATTTTGATTGGAGCTCAAGTACAGAGCCATCTACAGACAGGGTTACAGGACTGGCTTTGCGAAGTTGATGGGGGGTACCAATAAGCATGACGCATGAAAAGACATCCAATTGACAACCAACATAATAAACACAGTAACAAAAAGTCAAAAATGTCTGTTGTAAATTCAATTTTTCAGCTTCCTTGAGAACTGAAACAAACTGTGCCTGAGCAGACTCCCTCTGTGTAGTGTTCTCTCTGTGTTCTCACAGCAGAATCCCCACCAGGTATTTTCATAGATGGTGTCATACACTGCCAGGCATCCTATACCAGCCTAATGCACTACAAAATAATAGAGGTACTAGTCTGAAAAAAATTACATTACAATTATTTCATGAGAAAAAATGAAAATTGTAAGATATTCTATTAGGAATACTGCACTACAGTTTATCACAGATCACCATAAAAACTGTTAATAAATAATGAAGCATAAAGCTGCATTACCAATTAATTCATAATACCCTTGTCAAATTTTATATTGATTATGTTTCAAACAATGTCTATTTAATTGAAATATCATACTACTATCTTAGAGTAATCATATTTATATATAGTACAACAGTAATCAGATTCCTAAATTTCCAATGGTTTTAAATAGGGAAAACTGCATTGTGTTACAATGAACATGCCTATACCCTGGATCAGGCTACTGACAAAACAAAACACAGACCTACCGAGGAAGATGAGAACAAGAACATCTTTATTCAGAAGATAAATTTTATCTGGTAAAATGCTGATACCAGAAACACATCTGAGCCATGATAAAAACCTTAATGAATTCGTGTTGAAATCCTAACAGCTTTCCAAAATGTTAAACAATTTGGACTCAACAATCCATAAAAAAATTAAGTAGCTTTTAAATGTTGCTGAGGCACTGGAATTACATTCCCTGTCATACTCCACTAAAAGTCCAAAAGTCACTCCACTAAACTTTACAATAATAACGCCCATGGGTGAAATTTGATCTAAAACAGAATTGCTGTTTCTAAATCTCAGAAATCTACCTTAACATTCTAAAAACATTTATCTTACTTTACAAATGTTGTATCTCAGAAATGAATTGTTATTAATCTACACAAACTAATATCACACCCATGTAATGTTCTCTTCACACACTGTAAGTTCAGCCACCTGAGTGACTAGTACACCTGCAAAGTGATGTGATCAGTGAATAAATATAGAGGAAGAACTGCGCTGGGCTTTTAGTCTGGCCATGATACTTTGTTAGCAACACTTTATTAGAAGACAAATTAAAATGGTGTGAGACCACCAACATGAGTATAGAAATGGGAGGTCTGGTAGATAAAATTACAGTATAACATATTTAGACCTTCAGAAAGGTTTTAAGATCCCTCATAAAAGGCTGATTCTCAAACTAAAGTCCAGAGGAATCCAAGTTAATGTATTCGCATAAATTGAGTGCAAACACATGAGAAGTGTATCATCTTAAGAGGCACAACTTCTCACTGGGCAGATGTGTGCTGCAGGGATTGGTTTTGGGCCTGTTGCCCTTCCTGTTATATACGAATGATTACATATTGATCTGGAGTAGCAGGAAGCAATTCACAAAATGGATATAGGTTTATGTAGATTCTATACTTCTTCATCAAGTTGATGTGGGGAAACAATTAAAAAGAAACAGAATGCCTGTGTAGGTAGTAAAATGTTTGAAATATTCAACCCAAGGGAAGACCTTAATAAGACTATTGTGTTCAGTTTTGATCAGCGTACCACAGACAAGATAATTTTTAAGAGGTCAAGGAAGAGAAACATGAATCCTTGTCTAAAAAGATTGTCATACACCGACAGGTTAAAGGATCTACAGTAAATTTCATCAGTCTAAAACAAAGTTATCAAGAGGTAATGTTTCTATGAAAGCCTAATGGGTATAGTGTAAATACAAGAATAGGAAATGCTTATTTACACAAACAGTTTTTGGTACCTGAAAAAGGCTACCCAGCCAGGTGGTTGAGACCCAAACTTAAAGAGCTGGACAGAATTTTGGTATTACTTTGCTACTAAACTATCAAAGGAACAAGGTGGGCCAAATTACCTCCAGTTGTTTACATGCTTTATTAAAATTCTTAAATATGCCTAAAATCATTTAACTGCCCTTTCTTTCCTCTTTCAGATGTAGATTGTTATACAGACTCCTGTTCATTTATTGCATGGTGTGTTGCTATTTGTTACAAATGGTCTTATTATTAACAGATTAATGATAGCTCTAAATGTATAAGTTGTAATATATATTGCAACACCTAGAGATTTCCTACAATGTCCTATACTAGCTCATTGGAATGGAGCATATTCTAGTATAAAGCAAACTGAGAATGCAAGATTCCCCATAGATGGGATGCTAGTCCATCAGTGGTTTATTCACCAGCAATGCTGAAACACATCTCTATAAGCGGTTCAACTGGGGCAAGCTCCCTTCTG
Source organism: Lepisosteus platostomus (assembly GCF_059453375.1). Taxonomy (NCBI): domain Eukaryota; kingdom Metazoa; phylum Chordata; class Actinopteri; order Semionotiformes; family Lepisosteidae; genus Lepisosteus; species Lepisosteus platostomus. The sequence continues at coordinate 28,353,730 of NC_142612.1, forward strand.
CAACAACGTACAACAATGTGCAACTCACCTGTTGAGTTTGGCTACTGCTTTCTTATTCCCTCTTTAGTATCACAACAGTATTCAGTTCTCATTCCATTTTCACTGCTTACCAGTTACTGAAAACTAATTTAGCCGGGACCTAACTAATTCAGAATATTTTACACCGAAAAACTTGATGTACGTTTTGGCAGAAGAGGTTAATGAGAGAGCAAAAAAAAAATACCTGAGGAATTATAGACATCTTCTGACGTAGATCATGAAGACCAATTTCAGATGACAAAATGTTGTCGATGAGAATATTCCCTTCAGGTTCAGCCAGTCGGAACAGAGCAGAGATGAGAGAGCTTTTTCCGGCACCAGTCCTTCCAACGATCCCAACCTTCAAGGACAAGACAAAGTAGCATGACTTCACAGGCACACAGACCATTCACTTCCTGTTAACAGCACTCAAGAGGTGGTTATCATCAGACTCGTACATTAACTATCTGACCCTGATTTCTATGTCCAGCAAAATATCAACGATTTAAACAGATCAAAATATCTTTAATGTTACCTTCACTAACTTTTCTCAATGCTTTTAGGAAGATCTTTAGAGAGAAAGGGTCATGCCTATAGGACATATCGTTCTCTAAAGTCTTAATTTGACAGTGTATAAAAAGCACTGAAGATCTAAAGAAAATGTCAAGCTTAATGCAAGACACAGAATACAAAAGCACATTGAGAATGTGTGACCAGACCAATAAAAATGTAGGCTCTACATTTTTTAAGGAGCATCAAAACAACAATGCAAATTTCACCTTTTTTTAATAAGGAAACGTTTGACACAAACAGGATATTTTGTAATAAGATTCTATCATCTGAGCAATTATCTATCCATTAATTCATTTTTAATAACTGCCTAGTCCAATACAGAATCACAGCGAGCTGGGTCCTAACCCAACAGAAACTGGGACAGGACACCAGTCCATCACACAGCACACAGAACACTCAGAGCATTAAAAACTCTGAAGAATCCTTCTCACATTTCCACATTCCTTTTTTGTCAAAGGCAGGATAAACCATTCTGATCTTTTCAAAAGTAATAGATTATATCTCTAGCACTTCCATCTCATTATTTCTACTTACAATGATATGACAACTGACCAGATGAATAATTCAATTTCTGTGTGGATGAAATGCCCCATTTCAACAGATGAGTCCACCATTAGATTTAAGACAGACCTCTATTTTCCAAATACACTATACTCTATGATGTATGGATTGGATTCATGGATCACAGATGAAATTCTTAAACTTAAAATTAGGAACACCAATGACATGTGCTGTACAAATTGTGCTACACATAAAGAACAAGGTGGCACAGTAGCATAGACCGGGAGTGCTACATGCATAGAGTTCGTTTGCCTGGGTATTCTCTGGGTGCTCCAGTTTTCTACCACAGTCCAAAGACATACCAGTAAGTTATTTGTCTCCTGGAAAAAATGTCCCTAGTGTGGCTGTGTTTGTATATCTACAGTATGTGACTGTGTTTGTGTGTGTGCCCTGTCATGGTCTGGTGTCCCAGAAAATGGATGGAGTAAGAAAGAATGACTAGTACACACTGTACCAGGCTATTCTGGCTAAAGGACAGTCAGTTGTCACTGCAAAACCGATGTGTTATATGTCACTTCTAACTAAGCTGAGCAGTGTATTTTGTTGGATTTGCTACTGATAAAGCACATATCACCACAAGTTTATATGTGGAATCAAGAACATAGATATAGACATAGTTTTCTGACATCACAAAAAACTGAAATTGAATCTTTGACAGATTTTACTTACGGTATGTTTTTAAAGCATCTTAAAATTCTGCTATTTTATGAATACTTACTTATTAAACATTTAACATTCTCCATGAGGCACTTCTTATTGGAACAAAACACTGCTTTGCAGCCATGAAAATGAAGCCACATTTGTAATATTAACATGTTAGGTGTGACCAATGAAATTTAATTGCATAGCGATTTATAATATACCATACATTTTTAAAGGATGAACTTGTATTTAAATGAAGTCTCTTGAGAAAAAAGGTAATAAATACAACTAAGGACAGATCAGAAGCTGTAAAAATAGATTCATTAGACTGGTATTGTGATGGCAACACTTAGCATAACCCTTTTAATCTCTCTTTCACCCTTTGGCAGGCTAAACTGGTTTGTGTCATTGTCTGAGTGTTTCTATTAGTCCACAGGTATGTGCATTTCACTTAGATGTAAAAGCCACTGAGTGGCAGATGTTTGTTCCACTTAAAGTGTGTGGAAAGACCTGTCAGAACACACAATACCTTCTGATTTACTGCTATAAATGAAGTGTATTCCTATAGGCTACAGAAAGATTCAAGAACAGTCTTTTCATTTACCTTTACTTTAATTGTGAAATCCATAATTTTCACGTTCAACTTGAATACACTGTATAGAAGAGGAATTGCATCTTGGATTTATAACAGTGAACATGGCTTTTGGATAGAATATATTCAAATATGGACCAAATGGATGTGCTTAATTACTAACACTAATACTTATTCTGTGGAAAAATTGCAAACTGACAGGATAAACAATTGGATTCTATTGACATTAATAAGAAAGAAAGAAGCTATTATATGAACCTTAAATGAATTAAAGAACATTTTTCTCTAATTATTTTGAAATTATTCTGTTATTTTGAAAAAACTGTCAGAAAATGGTCAAGTGAATATATTCAGCCAATGATGTTCTATCAGTCATGTAACAGGCTAAAAGAGTGTTTACAAAGCAGTTTCACAGTGAGAATATAAACGTAAAATGGCCAAATAAAATATGAAAAGTCAAACTGTAGGAATTTTTGCTCAAATGTGTTGATACCTTCAGCATAATTTTGCTAAATGTTTCAGCTAAATCAGCATATACCCAAATTAAAGAACAAACCACAAATTACACAGTACAGATTAACTAAGTCAAAAATTGTTTTTCACTATTTGCCAGATCTATAACCTGATTAAACAGTGGATTATTCAAATAGAATTGTTAGAAATCTGAATCTCACCTTTTCATTTGATTCGAAAACTGCCTTCATATTCTTCAGAACAACAGGCCCGTCACTGCTGTAGGAAAAGCTGACTCCCTCAAAGGAGATCTTTCCTTGCCTTGGCCAGTCGGGGGGCGGCCGTTTTTGTGTGATCCACGGAGCTTCACTCTCCAGCTCGGTGTACTCCAGAACTCGCTCCACCGATGTCATCTGAGAATGGTCAGAGAGCCATTATTCTGACTGCTGCCTTTGAAGCACAGAACGCCACAAACTCAAGACACCCAAGTCTCACACAGCATATTATTGAGATATGGCTTCCAGGAAAAGGAAGCTTTGATTTTTTGAGCAGATTTACTTTAGGTTCATACAGTTCTGATGTTCAGTAGCCTAAATGTTGGTCCACCCAAATACTGGAAGTCATTGCTGCTCCCACACAAGTTTCTATAACGTAAATTAGCTATAACATGATTCATCAGGGAACACTCCATAACATGGGTGCATGTGGGCTAAAATGCAACTCCAGGTACAGTATAATAGAACTAGTCACAGCGGTAGACTTAAACGGTTGCATGGCATATCTCTCAAGCATTGGCGGCAGTCTTTGCCCAAACTGCATACGCATCAAAGGAGTGTATCTGTGCTCAGCTTCTATATTCTCATGCTTTGGAAACTGATATAAATATTGGTATTACAATATCAGTGGCAAGGGTATAGTGTTCTGCTAGTTTCTGTGGTACAAGTTAAAAAAATAAAAGCTATTGCTTTAATAGCACTCATGCTACTGGCCCAAGTTTTGTGTTTTCTTAAAAAAGGTTCTTACATGTACAGGTTCGCGCCCACCTCCATAGAATTTCTCATTGCTTGGTGATTTAAATATTGATTCATATTATGATTTATTTTATCTATTTTTTCACTGTTTTTTGTTGAAATGGATCAGAGAAACACATAATATGCCAAAGTAATACATTCAAGCTAGTAATACGTCCATTTGCTATTGAAAAAATACATTGCTGCAACACAGCGCCAGGGCCCTGGGTTCAATTCTGGATCTGGGTTGCTATTGTGTGGAGTTTGTAAGTCCTTTCTGTGTTTGTGTGGCTTTACTCTGTGTTCCACAGTCCAAACACATAGGGGTAGGTTAATTAACTTCTGGGAAAATTGGCTGTAGATATGAGTGTGTGCGCGTTTGTCTGTGTGTGCCCTACAATAGATTGGCGTCCTGTTCAGAGACTATTGTTTGCCAGGATAGACTCTGTCTCCCCGACAACCTTGTACTGGATAAATCAATTAGAAAATGGATGGATGGATAACAGTAACCATGTGAAAAGAAGAAAACGCATGGCATTTATGGTTCTATATACATGTAAAGAAATACCAAACATTAGACCTTGCTTAAAACCAAAAGGAATGTTCTTGAACAAAGGACATAAAGGCTATCTTTTAATTCCCATCTACCAATCAATGTTGTTGCAGTGTCATGACAGCAGGAATACTGGAGTGCATGCTGACTGAGATTCTACTTGTGCATTTCCTTGCGATGCTGATTACGTTGACGAAACTGGTGTTGGTGCATTATTGTAAGTGGCTAGAATTAGCTGCTATGGTTTACCAGATTCTCAACTTCAGCACTCTGCCGCACTCCCCACTGAAACATTCCCATCAGAGTGACAGCGTACGACAGCGCCAAACCAACATCCCCAGCCTCCAAGTCTAGAGGGTAGAGAAAAACAAGAACAAGCCAACATAATGTATATAAACTGCTCCCTGTCCCAAAGGAGTACTGTGTAACTATCCAAATCTGACTCTGAATTTGAGTGAGCTTGCCATATTGTCTACAAAAACAATCTAGAAATTTACTTTATACACACCCCTTCTAATACATTAAGTTCTCCTATTGAATTGGATGCATTGAAAGAAATACTGTATATTAATAAACAACAAAAGCAATATCTTTATAAGAGTGCAGGCTGCTCAAAATGGCTAATTAATAGCTTTTCAGAAAATATTTAGTTTAATGCACTGTGACGGGGTCACTGATTGATTGCCTACTGTTGATTGAGAATGTATAGTATACATCCTGCTTTGGCCCCTAATGACTGTGGGAACCTATTGCAGCGTTCTTTAGAGGATGACACTTTCCCTCTGCATAAACAAACTGTAGAAGTCATTTTATTTAGGAGCAAATCATGAGGGTAGGCTAATTACCACCAACAAGTGAATTGCAATTCTATGCATTTCTGCTATTCCTGCTTCCTTTCAGCAAAGTATAAAACTATAAAGTATGGTCATTTTAAGGAGCTTTATTTGCATCAGTGCCTGAGAAAAAGTGAAATTCCTAAACCTTGGCTCCAGAACTCTGACAAGCACTTAACATTTCTGACTAATGGAGTGATTAATATATTTATGTCCAAATTCACCCAATTGACAAGGAACAAAAGGCAGACCTGACAACAATTTCCATGACTTTGAGGTTCAAAATATCAAGAACAAATCAGAATTTCAGCTAAAATCACAAATATGTCTCTAAAATTAGGGAATGAAGATACAAGCAAAACCCTTTTCTATAGTTTTTACAAAGCTCAGCTACCTTCCACAGAATGAGCTCTGTTGAAATAATGACTGTCCTTTCATGGCTTAGTCATGAAGGATAAACATAGTCTCTATTATAGGTAACATTTTAAGACCTGGACACTCAGAGTCAGAGCAGGGACAGTAATCTCTATGAGTTTATAGGTCTCTATAAATCATCATTTACTATATACCCAGGCTCAGTCATAAAGATAAATTGCTGTGGTCCTTGGTATGGTATTACAGCGATTATTTTCTCAAGAGCTTTAGTACCAGTACATCTATGAACAGTGAAATAAACATGAGGCTCTTGTGAAACCACTGCACAACCTGGACAATGCCTTGGAAGTGTCTACTTCAGGGATGGTAATTCGAGGCCTTATTTCCGAGAAGTAATAAAACAAGAGGCTCCCGTAGCACTTGAGTGATGGAGCTGGCTATATCTGATGCACTGTAAAGCAAACCTCCTCATCATCCATTGATGAAGCTTCATACTACTTACCATTCCTGAGAAAGAGAGACCCAAAGGCAACGATTGTGACAAAAATTGCACAAATTCCATCTAACCGGACAGCGAACCATCGGGATGTGGTCAGGAATAAAAACCAGGCCTCTGAAACAACCAAGAATATTTAGCTAGTTGCTTAAACAGGATGTATTTTTTCAGTCCATTCATACCTAATTCTGTTCTGATGTTTAAAAAAACGAGACACCTTAGTTTCTTTTCCTTCAATTGTTAAACAGTGGTCTTGCTATATGTTTATAAAATAATACAACCAATATTTGGATAAAATACACAAATGTATACCTTTACTGTGCCACGGGTTTTTGTAATGTTTTTCGTTTAACTAAATCTTAATTTGTCAATGTGTCTGATCTAATCATTTGTGTTATGCATCCGACTTAAAATGCAAAGACTCACGAATTCTTAAACTCTAAAACATTAAAACCTACCCAATTTTCAATTGTTTTAATGTTTTCAGATTCTTAAACATGAGATTAAAAAACTAATGTTCATATATATTATTCTTTTATATTAATGTTAGATATGTTTTTTTTGTCAAAGTGTTAAGATAAGTCCTTTAAACTGATTTTAGAAATATCAACCTGAATGGAGATCTTGATGCTCATCAAATATTTTCTGAAATCTTTCTTCTGCCTTAAATGCACGAATGGTCCACAGTCCTTGGAGAGAGGAGGACAGATGGGAAAAGACAGGACTTCGTGCTAAAGCAGAAAAAGAAAAGATGTTTCAAAACATCCTTCACCTCCTTGTGCTCATACTTCCAGGCATTTGCATTTTTCTGTAATAACTAAACACCACATTAATGCCTGTCCTTAAGACGAAAAAACCCATAATTGTAAAATTATCTAAAAGAACCTCAAACTTGGACAGAAATTAAGAACACCTTGTGCAAATAAATGTTTCAACATTTTTTTCCTGAAGCAAAAAAGTATATTGAAACAGCTGTTTGTACAATTAATTTGATGGAAGGAACAGTTTGCTTCTAGCTTTGTAGATAAAGAGAATCTTAAGTCTTTAAGAGAGTGCAAATAACATATGCAACACTGAATAAACAATTTACTGTCACACAATGTACTGTATCTTCACCTGCATAATGCAAAGTTTATATGTCTGTAAAGGCCAGAATTTCCTTCATGACTCTAGTAACACCTTTTACAAACAATATAACACAGAACGGGAATTCTTAAGTGCCTCACAAGGTCAAAATCTTTAAAAAAAGAAGGATTTTTTCTTCTAGATAATGCAGGGCCTGATATGCAAGGAATGTAACAAAAAATGTTGCTCCATTTCTGGGAATATAATTACTATATTTTGAAGCAAGAATTTAAGAACCATCTATCCATTATAAGAAAGCCACATATTCCTAGTAAGGCCCTGGGTTGCTGTGACCCTATCCTAGAAATATAGGAAGTTTGGAATGGGACACCACTCATTCACAGGGCACACACGGGGACAATTTAGAGACACCAGTTAACCTAGACAGCATGTCTTTAGCAATTAGGAGGTAATTGGACCAAGGCCTGTGAGTCAGCATTGCTAACTGTCAGACCACCATTCTATCCAAAATTAAAATACATTACAGCCAAAAAGAGGAAAGAGTTGGTAATACATTTATAGTTGGTTGACCTCATCATAAAGTGGAAGAGAATCACCAAAAAATATATTTTTCCATTTTCTAACCTAAACCCAGTGTAGAAACTGAGTGAATTTCAAGGTCAGTAACTTTTTAATTGACTCTGATGACCATACCCAAATTAAAATCTATAGTTTATCTTCTTTTAGCCTGTCATTTGCTAAAATATTTTCCTTGGTATAAAATAACTAAATTGTTTCATGCTTTCATAGATTGGGTTTGATGATTGCAATACTAAAGCTTCACTTCTAATTGACAGATGTATATCATTAATCAACACTGTAGCATTTTTACCAAGCAACAGCACTACAGGGAGAAAAAAAAATCCTTTTCTCTTTCACATTCCTTTACTATTCTGATTATGTACAATGAAATTAAATGAATAAGAAAAGGCTGGGTTTCTAATAGAACAGAAACTTAACACCATTGTTTTGCTTGAGTGGCATGTCCACCCATGACTCCCTTCATCCACTGGGGCTAGTGGCCTTGGCCCCGAGGTGGATCAACGTGGTCCTTTTTTTGCCTGCTGGCATTTACTGCTTTGTTTTCCCAACTGTTTATTCATTGGGAACTTGCAAAAGGTCTAAAAATTTGCATTGCCAGCATTCGGTTAAACATATATCTCTTTGGGTTAATGATCAACACATTCCACAACAAAATACAGTATATATATTAATAAGAATTGAAACCTACTGGTTGATTCCAAGCGCTTTATGTCTCGAGAGGTCTGCAGGAAATATCGCCTCAGAAATATGAAGACAATGAAGAGGGGAATAATGGGAATTATAACCCATGGAATCACAGCGACTGCCACAGAAACAACACCAAGTATCTGCAGGAACGTCTGTTTAGGGGGGGAAAAAAGCAAATTCTGTCAATTAAAAAAATTCATATAAAATAGATTAATCTGATCTTCAAGGCACTTCAGGAACGGGTTTTTAATTTTAAAAAGGACAATTTTAAAACGTGACAAAATGTTCCTGATCATTGCCAACTTCCAATTAACTAACTACAAATAAAAAATGCACAACCATATAAATGTTACTCAAAAAGAGGCACCACAAGTAACACAACAGTAGAAATATAAACGTAATTCACAAAATGGATCAAAACCTTTTCTTCGAGTAAACTGTAACTTTTTTTAATGAAAACCTGGACAGTGAAATCTTCAAAGCAATGTACATAAATCAAGCAGGTGGGTTCAGTATCTCTGCTCAAAAGCTTATGTCAATATCAAAACAAGAAACATGAGTATACTATTAGGTTACTTTTGAAAAGATGATAGGATATCCTGCAGTAGCTATGTGTTCTGTCTCCTTTCTTGATTTGATTGTCTGAAACCACTGTAAGCCCTTTCCTTCAGGCTTTCTGGTGGCAGCTTTCCTCAGAGCCACATTCAACTAGTTTGAGGCCCTTGGCAATTGGTCATAACCATTCTGAGGAGCAATCACTACTTGACATGGTATGACAGACTGCGATTTCTAACTGCATTAGAAAACCACAGGCACTTCTACCACACAACACATTGACATGTACTTCTTGTAAACAAGTACATCACACTGCCTAATTGCTGTCAACTTACAGATACAAAACTGGAGGCTTTCCCCTACTACTGCATAGCACAAGATGTCATCTATAGTTTAAAAGTAAGATATTAATTTTCACTGACCACTGACAGTTCATATCTATAAAGAAATCCCTGTATCTCCCACATCAGTCGACAAATTAATATCTTAAATATAAACACTAATGGATAAATGAACTCTCTGAGAAAATCAGGGTAGTCAACTGCATTTCCACATAACACAGTGACTCTTCAGTCACTGATGTTTCTATTTGATAAATAGACATGAGTTTTGCAACAAACAAGATATCCCAGAGTTTTATGAAGATTTTATGACCAGATGTTGGAAACTGCCCATGCGATCACTTATAACTGTAATATTATAACCACATTCAACTAAAAATCTAAACAATACACATTGTGGACCCAATTCTCTATTGCTTGCATGTTATTTTTTAACACAAATGGTATCAAAGTTTCAACATTGCGCTTTGCTGTTTTAGGTTTGGTTTAACAGCCCTGATGGCATTTCTGTCATCACCTGCAGATATTTTTCTGAGTTTGGTTGGCTGGTGATTATACATGTGATTTCTTTCTTTTTTATTATATTCCAAATTTCCAATTTAGACTACCCAAATTCTACATTATGTTTCTGTCTTACATTTGTTTTAAGCAATTATCTTTTGTTTGCATTCTGGCCTTTGACTACACAAAACAGGTTTATAGTTTGGTTATGAGTGCCTAATTATCCAACAACAAACACCTGAACAACAAGAGACACCAGTTAACCAGCTTTCCCAATATTTTTGCTTCTTCAAAATAAAGTCAAACACTGTCAATTTGTTTAATGGTGACAAGAGGGTAGAACTGATTTGTACTTATTGGTCGTAACAAAAAATTATGAGTAGAGACTATGAGTTTAGAATTCACTGTACCAGAACATATAAGGTACTGTAAATAAAAAAAATGAGCAGCATAGCAATGCAGTGATTAGCACTGCTGTCTCACAGTGCTGAGGTACTGGACTCAATTCATGGGCTGCTATCTGCATGGAGTTTGTATGTTCTCCCTGTGTTTGCCTGGGTTTCCGCTAGGTGCTCCAGTTTCCTCCAACAGTCCAAAGGCATACTGGTAGGTTAATTGGCTGCTGGGAAAAATTGGCCCTGGTTGAGTGTATGCGTTTGTGTCTGTGTCTGCCCTGCAGTTAACTGGTGTCCAGGCCAGGGTGTATCCCACTTTGCACCCAAAGCTTGCTGGGATAGGCTTCGTCTCCACTGTGATCCTGTACGGGATAAAGCATTTATCCCAAACTAGATATAAAAATATCTAAATAGATATATGTATAGATAGACAAGAAATAGATGTATGTATGTAAAGTAAATAAAATACATTAGAGAAATAGTGATAGTACTGTAGCATTGAAATTCTTAAAAGATGATGGCAAAGTCTACCAGTTTAATTAACACAGGAAATTAAGAGTACTTATGACTGAAATCAGGAAGCACTACACAAACGAAGGTCTGGAACCAATGACCCAGCCTTGCAGTTAAAGCCAATTTATTAAGGATCCCTTAAACGGATGGACAAGATCTTTGGATCAATAAGCTAACAGTGGAACAGCTTGAGCAAGATGTGGAGGAGGGAGTAGCATCCTTTCATCTGTAGCCTCTCTTATGTTCTAATTCCACAAGAAACAGAAGCCCAGCACCTTAAGATCAAAGACAGTCTGACACTGTCATCCAACCCCCTTGTAAGGCAACAAAGAATCAGATGTATCAGCCATGTACGTTTGCTGGTTTCTGTACAGGATTCAGAAATAAAATTTAATTTAGCACCCTAATTGCTGATGTTATCAAGCTCTTAACCACATGTTTAAGCATGATCACTTGCAATATCATTTCTAATGAAAACCAACTCAATTTCATTTATAGTTTAGATAAGGGGGTATTACCATCTACACAACTGCTGCTGTATAGCACACACCATCAACCATCAAGTAGAAATTACACAGCACAATGGATCCAAACGTACAGGACGTCCAAAGCACACAAAATTATATTTGTAGAATGCAGGCAGGTTCCTAGACTAAATGATGAGGGCTGAATGGGCAAAACAGGCAAATGTTTTCCAAAAGATACAAAAAAGATTCACCACTGTATCATTCTACTTCACATTTATATACAGTACAATAGCACTGCAATGTTATAACAGCTGAAGATTAACCGTTAGAATTAATTTTACAGAAACCTGTACTAGAAAGAACGAGATTCAAAAAGCTGTAGGGGTTCTTCTGAAACTTTCTCTACAAAACAAGTATTTTTTTTTCTTGAAGCCAAATCACTTCCCCTAAAATATTAAATCACTGTATATTTTGAATGAATAAAAGAAATGCACCTCAACTGACTAATAATATCCAAATTTATTCAGTTCATTAGCAAGTCTAATTTAAAAAGCATAAATAATTAACTAAAAGCACCAAGAAATACAACATTTTTCACATAATGGCCTTGCTATTTCAACAAAAGCTTGGCAAACAAGCTACTATTTGCCACTGTTTATGTTAGCAAACTTTAACATTATTTATGTCAGCGTCACCAGACTAAATGATGTTCCGATCTGAGCTTTTACCACTCATAACTTAATAAAGAAATCAAAAGGGAACAGGAATTCATAACATTATTTCTAAAGGCTAACAAGACCATCTATTTTGTATTTGTAACCAATATATTTAATTCAATTGATTGCTAAATGAATTAAATATATTGGTTGTATTAAATGTATTGCAGAACAGTTAGAAAAATTAGATGGTCATAGCATCTAGACCAGCATGCCTACTCATATATCTGCAATGTATTTGGAGAAAGCATGTTATATACTTAAATCCTGATGAAGCAATACTCACATTTGAGTCATTGATTCACCCCAGAGACAAAGGATCAGATTTACTCCATTCATCTCCTGCTCTTAATGTTAAATTCATGCCCAAGCTATAACTCAGCAGCTCTGTGTTACTGGATTTTATACTACAGAGAAAACATCTGTTCACTTTCAAGGTTTTATTTTACAGCTGGACTGAAATGAATGAGACTTATCCTTAAATAAGCAGAACGACAGCCACTTAGAGGATGTGGAATCACGTACTGTACGTGCTAGGCAAGTTCAGATTGCACACAACTGACCAGTGGAACAGTGGCAGAGTGAACTTGGAAAGAAGCATTCAGAGAGCTCATAGGGAACAGGAGCCTTAAAAAGCTCAAGGTTAAGAATGCACGTTGCTCTACTTGCTATTAGTAGTAAGGTTTCTATTTAAAACCTAACATTAAAATAAACATAACATGAAACTTATAGCACTTTGTTTCTTGTTTTTTAAATAACCACTGTTTCAAGGGAATGGATATATTTATGAAAGCTATTTTTTATATTTACCTGGCACATCAACCATTTGCTTCTGATGCTGGGAGTGCTTGTATAGTAAATATTCTGGTTTCTCTGAACACAGCTTCATTCTAATTAACGTAAATGTTTTAAACCTATGAGCTGCCATCACAATTCCTGTAGAACATCATAGAACACTCAGCCTGCTGAGAGATGTTAACAATATTAACACAGGAGTTAGAGGGAAGACACATAAACAAACAGTATGTTTTACTCTCCCAGCCTCTCTGCACACAGTGTTTTCCAATGTCCAACCTAATGTGCATTAGTTCATGTTGTTGTTTATAGATTATGGTCACTGTATCAGAAATTTGCAGACCACAGGGCACGAGTGGAAACTGTGTAGAAGAGTATTTAAAATCAAGAATAGGAGACACTTCTTTAACTAAAAGGTTGTGAGAGTATGAGACAAGCTACCATGTGACCAATACTTTGGCTTCTTTCAAGAAAAGCCTGTATAAGATCTTTGGATCAAACTACTGACCACCAAATGTACTTTGATGGGCAGAATGGCCTCCTATCATTTGTAATTGTTTTTACGTTCAATAAATATTTTAGGAAAAATAACTTGCTTTAACTTGCTTCTAGATTTCCACTCTGATCTTCTAACTGTATTTTAATAACCAAAGTACCTAACATTTGTATTTAGATTTTAAACTCCCTTCTTAATTTGTTCAAATCTTTTCAAATTCAAAACATGAAGTTTGCATGATTTCTGACAACACAGGTCATCTGAGGCAAATAAACCAAGCAGGATTAATTATATTTGAGCCAAGTCTCTAGAGGGCTTCTGTCGCCATGCTCTTGTTTGATCTGATCAATTTGCCTGGTCTGCCAGTTATCATGTCCGAATCACAGAACTTTGTCCCACCCACTATACATACAGATGAGCCTGATTACAAATAAACAAGTTACCCAGCCCCAACAAAAACCCACACTCCCAATCTCATAAAAAATAAAGCAGAAAAAACTTCCAAATCTAAAGCACGCTGAAAATCAAGTGAAAAAAGCCTTTGTATATAAACAGTTGAAATAAAGCATGACCTCTAATTGCTTTCCGCTAAGAACAGAAAACTACTGCAAACATGCGATTCAGTGGTTTAACCACTGCCCATACACCATTCATATCTTGACTACCTTAATTGCTTCATTTTGCAAGTGATACTATCTGAACTTTGATGTCCATATAAAATTAGAAAATTGAAGAAAATTGGAATATTTGTGCTCGACGTTGATAACAACTGTTGTTCCACAATTATGCATAAATATGTCTTGGACAATTAGATGTTCGAGTATCAACAGAAATCTTTTTCTTTTCTTAAACTAGCAACTGTGTGCAGGGTTTCTGAATGAAGAACAGACGCTGCAATAACAAAAAAAAAACAAAGATTCTGTAGAACATAATCGCTGGAATTTTTTCAACACACTTTCCCTGACAGAGCAGTACAATAAAATGTAAGGGTCAGTGGTACTGAAACGAGGAAAGGCAGTTCCACTTTTTAGAATGCAAGAATGCGAGTGACCCATGTTATTATCCTTGTCTTAAGGCCTTTTTGTTCCAAATAACCAGATGCAGCAGCTATTCTTTCAGAGAAATGACTGTGGACACCTCCTTCACATTTTCCCTTTCTTTGGCATTTTCACTTCATAAAGCTGCAGTCAATGTGTTTTGTGTGTGGTGAGGAGGGACTGACACATTCCGTGGTGGTCTCAGTCACTGTCTACATTGGTGGCTCAAGTAGTCTAAGGATTAAGCCTTTGTGTCCAAAGAAAAGGTAAGAAAAGTCAGTTATTTGAGCTCAGTCAAGCTGTTGATTTTTTTCCTTAAAAAAGAAAGGCTTTGAAATTCACTCTCTCCTCTATAAATCACTACTCCCTCTCCATAGACCAGCTGCAAGAACATTCACATGCTTTCACTTCCAAGCTCACAATTACCCTCACACTCACATGAGTACACACACAAAAAGACTTCTGCTTAAGGCTTAGGACACACTAGAATAAGAAGGGCAAGCTCTGAAGAAATCATTCAGATCTGATACATGATAGAATTAGTATCACACATTTGGTGCAAACCATTCCTAACTGGTCACTTACATATACCAAAATAGTTTAAATAACCTCCATGGAACAACTTGTTGCTGCCGCACAGCAGTGATAATTTCCCATGCAAGTCAATCGGATCTCATTTTTTTTCTAAAGAAAAAAGAAACTGATGTTGGGTCAGTCATTCACGAGGTGATCCTGTGAATATGAGAGCCATGATGAGCTATGTGAAATATTTACTGGACCACAATGCCATGAGACCACACAGGCTTTGAAGGTTTTCACACGGGGCTTGTAGGCACATGACTGCTAGTGCTGTTACTAGCATCTTAGTCAGCCCACTTCCCCTTTTCTCCTCATTCACATGAAAACACTCCTGACTACTGAAGAGCCTCACTTGGCATGTCTTTAGGGGAACCATGAACCTTTGTGCATCAGACTGAGCAAAAATGCAACTTTTTATGTATGTATATGCACATATAATATAATATTTTTAAATACAAAACTTTAGAACTCTGTGCCTGTTGCCTTTTTTCCGCTTACCCTGTAAACTAAAACAATGTTCTATTATTCAGACTTACAGTCACTTTCAGTTCCATAATACTACTGCCTTAGTAACTGACCAGTATACACTGAGCTTGCAGCATCATTTTTTGTGCTTCAATTCAATGAAAGAATTAGCTCTACATGAATATGACCACATAACCACATTTGTGCCCAAAAAGCAACATTTAGAAGTTCACATTTCACTATCATTTGCATTTCTCACTTTCTTATAAAGAAAACCATTTTAGATATATATGCAAAGAAACCAAAGTAGCCTTCAGAGTGGTTAGAACAAGAGCTTTTATAATTCAGCCTCTCATGTCCATCAAAATCTTTTACGCTACGTCTGTTGTCTTCACATCCTAAAATGCTCCATTTTTAAAAGAAAAGGCAACCTAGGATTTAAAGGTCAACTACACACAAAAGCCAACTATTCATTCCAGTTTTCCTAGGTAGTTATAATTGACATTTCTTACTTTGAATGAATACAAGAAAAAAACAAAACCTTTCCATGTCTTAAATTGCTGGTAAATGCCCACTAAACTAGAATGAACAAAAATATTGCTTGGGAGAAACTACATTCTCCCACTTGAGAGAAGCACCTTATTAAGAATATTTGGTGCTCTTCAGAATGGCAAAGTGCTAACCCCAACAAAAAAGACCACTACTTAAATGCAAATCCCCCAAAGAAAAGTCTTTTCCCCACAGAGTGAGATAAACCAGTTACCACATTGTTTATTAAGCTTCACTTTACTCCCCTTGACAACCATTTAAACAATGACTGTTGGGAAATGTCCCTCAGAGAATGAACAACAATGGTAAGGATCAGTGGCTTTTCTGTCTAGCTAATACTTTATAAAAAGAGGAAAAATAGTCCTTCCTGAAAGAATTAAAGACTGTTCTACAAAAGGCACCTGCAAACAAAAATATAATGGGTAACAAACAAAAGCACTTTGTTGAAATGATGCAACCTTTGTCCTTTGCATAATAAAACTGAATTTTCTTTTAGAGGGAAAGACTACATTGTATATAAACAATGAGCAGTCATAAATATCGTACATGTTGAAGTAATTAGCTTTATTCAGAGCATAAATTGCTTTGTTTTTGACAAGCAAGTGAAAATTAGCAAATGCGTGGCACTGTACCATAAGTAAATCATAGCTTTCATCAGTGAATGGTTATGATTTTTGTGCTCTCTTAAAACAGTTATTTCTCATTTTCCATTGACCGTCTTTTTCAACTGATCAAACCCTCTTTAGAACATAGTTGCGATACTTAGGATGCTGATGCTTAATTCCTGAATTCCAAAAAATTTACAGCAGCAAAACTTTATGATAACACCTAAACTGGTGTTGTTCATTCTCTCCCCAAGAACAATTATATAATAAAAGTTATGAGCACAGTTAAGTGTGCTAACTAATCCTAACCTTACCCCTATCTTTGGGACTTTTATTATGTTTCAGTGAAAATGTAGGACCTCCCAAGAGGCCCAATTGGTATTGCTACTTCCCAAGCATAGGTTGAGCTCTCTGATCACGGGTTCGAGCCTGGGTCATGGCACTAGCCAACTGGGATTCCCCCCAAGTGGACGCAATCAAGCCAAGAGAAGTATGGAAATAGTCAGCCAGGCACACAGTTCTCATGCAACATCTGTGCCAACCAGCACAGAAATTCCGAGCAGGGCTTGACATGTGAGACAAGGGGCCCAAAGGTGGGTGCGTCAGAGAGTACACGTTCTCATTCTCTGTGTGCTTTTGTGTAGGTTGTAGATGAGAGGTGGTACAGAAACACACAGCTTGGCAATTTTAAATTTAGAAAATGTGGATTTCTCACTTTTAATCATGGAAGATTAATGTAATTAATTAACATTATATTACCATTTTCAATCTTTTATTCTAAATCTGCTTTTCATTGAAAAAGTATCTATTTGCTATTGGATATCGGATCTCTGAAATTGTATCTGTTGTAAACATAACTAACATCTAGGACTTGAACTTCTGATCTTTTCAGTCTCATGTAAGAATATTCTCTAATGGACAAATACCAGAGGACATATCAGTCTGGAAGATCCAATTGTCCTAACCACAACTGCTAGTGATCCCCTCTCATTTATGGCTGCAACACCACAGAATACTATTAAAAATTAAGAAGTAAAAAAAGTATTTGGCATTGACTGTAAATGTTTTTCTAATACACATTAAGGAAAACTGTCCAGGTCACTGAATATTAAACACACGATTGAAATGCCTAAAAAATGTAGTATCTCCATATTATGGGAAGAAAACTAGATATTCCATAAGACTGATTCATTCATATTAGCTAAATCTGTTAATTTTACTACTAAATCAGAAAACTGATACCACTATACAAACACGTTTCTTCTATGACAGAATTGCCATTAAGATTTCAACTTGAAACTTTTTAAAAGTGGCCTTCTGTAAGACTATTTTTTCTACCCATTATGTAGTGTATGATTAAAATCGAGAGGCAAACTGCACAAAAAGCCTCTGTGAATATGATCTTTTGTGCTTCTATCATTTAAGAAGGCTTTTGTTCCCTGTGAGATTTGTATCTGCCACAAACATCACTCGTTTATTGTTAAGAAAGTATTAATTTTCATCCAGGCTTTGTTCTTTTCTTTTACCCAAACCAAGGAACCACGCCTGCTTCTATACTTCTGATTGTGCTGCAAACATTCCCTCCTTTGTGGTAATAGGTGCATGAGCTGGCTCATCTTCATGGTCTTTCATGAGAGATGATTGTTTCTGTACTGTGGTGGCTTTCTGTAACATTACCTGGACGTGTGCCAGAGTGCCCTAGGGCAGCAGGACAAGGAGCAAGGATCTGCTGAAAGGACAGAGGGAAGCAGGACTCTAGGACTCTCCTATGTAAGTTAATGAGAGCACTGCTAACTTTTGCTTTGGTGTATTATTAAATTGCAGCCACACCCTCTCTTGATGTGCTGACACTTTTATTAAACCAGTGCTGCTGCTCTGTCAGGCGAGCTGGTAATCCTGAAGTAATTGTTTTGAGATTGCAGGGCCATGTCCACAAAGCAGACCCAGCCATCCATGAAATGGCCTCACAACATATAGATAGCATTGAGGCTGCAGAGGTGCTGCCTTACCTGCACGAAGTCCACAAACGTGAAGGGCAGCTGGCTGTCCAAATGACCAATGTCCTTGGAGAACCTATTTAGGATTCGTCCTAAGAGACAGAACACAAAAACCAATACATGAAATGAAGCTGCAGGTGCTTTTGTAACCTTGGAACACCACAGATTTTTAAAGCAGTGTACTGCTGTAATGGATTGTGATTAATCTTTCTTCCATCTATTCAAGCTGTTCTCAAAATTAATAAAAATATCACGTATAATAAGAACACAACATGTACTGGCAAAAGTGAAATGGTGTTCATGCAACTTGTGCAGAATTGTAAAATATTAAGGCTCGTACAAATGGTAGAATCACAACATAAAAAAAAGATCATTTACATGTTTTACACTGCATTTTTCAATGATAGCTTAGACATTGCATCCTTCTATTAGAGAATGATATTTGATCAAGAGGTTTTACTGGATTCTAAAAGATATGGGTAGAAAATGCTAATGGAGGATATCTGCCCATGACATTTCACAGGTTGACTGCTACTAGGGACTCCAGTGAAACCCAGGCAATTCACAATTGAAGTATAAGACCTTAAGACAGGAGTGCTCAAATTCCTCAAGTAGGAACTTCCTGTCCAGCAGGTTTAATAGGTCTCTGCACATCTCTAGCTTCTTAAGAACAAAGAAAGGCTTCAACTTGTTCAATGCACAAATAATGAGTTCAATTAGTTAATTAAAGGCTAAGTTGAAATGAAGTCCAGAAACCCTCTGGCCCTCCAGAACTGGAGTAATGAGCCCCCTGCCTTAGGTACTGTACAATGCGGGGAACTACAGTTCAGCAGAGCTGCATAGCTATCTAAAGGTCGTTTGTGTAAGTTTTTTTTTTACTTCTCCTGCCTTTGTATTTACAGTATGATATAATTACACTGTCCACAGTTGCAACTCCACAAATTCAACTTAATCACTAAATTTATCATTTGCAGGGTTTTTATTCTCAAAATAATTAATCAATTCAATGGGAATTAATCACACTTGCCTAAGTGGTTGTCACAGGAATTGTATGTATACATTCAGGCCTATCGAATGGTCAAACAGTGAGCCATATCTAAATTAAACAATGATTCATTAAACTCCTTTTATTATACATAGCCTGCCCTACTGTGAACTGAATACATCTGAAAACCTTTTGTGTGAAGACAATAAGGGACCAAAACCTCAATACCTACCATTCTTTTATAACTGGCTATGTCAATGAGTTTAATTGGGTTAGCTAGAATGTGCTCAGGTGTTCATTATCCACTTTTGGTTTTGCAGGTGTTCCATCGGCACTTTATTGTGTGTCCTTTAGAAACTTTGTTTTAATCCAGATCCAAAAGCACATAAGATTATACCACACCTGCACTGAAATGTTTACCACTTGGGTCCTAATCACAGTGCCCAAAGCCACAGTGAGCAAAGTATGCACGCAAGACAGGTTCTGATATCTTTCAGCCTGTAAGACTGCTTCAGTTGTAGACCGAGTGTATTTATGGTTTTCTCCATCTTTTGAGGGCAAGTAAATGTTAAGGTTTCCCCGAAAAAACTCACGATATAGAATGTGGTTTACTAATGAGCATATGAACCATGGAAACAAGTTGCTACGTGAAGCTAACTTGCTCGCCAGTCACCTCTGGGGATGGTGGAAAGGATACATGTGAAACTGGTTTAGTAGAATCACTGTAGTCTCAAACTCTCCTCAACCCACATCACAAAGCCACAGTGCATTGGAGCGTAATTTGGAATGACTCAGCAGTGACACCCTGGGGAGATCCACCACACCACTGCTCAGCGGTCAGGTTTGGGTAAAGCTATGCTTTCATAGTGGTGAGAATTAGCTCTTCTGATGCCTGATGAAACTGCTCCTGTCTGCTAATCTAAAACTTCATCCTGACAACAAATTACTAAAAAGTGAATTGGGAACTATTTAAAAAAAACACGTATGCAGGTTCGCAAGCAAAGAATGAACACACTGGTATTTTTTGTCAATAGAAATATCTATAGATATCAGTGATCCGTTTATTATAAACCTATTTAAAAATAAATTTAGCTATGTGATTTGAAGATGCTTTTATTATTCAATTAAAATGATACACTAGTTTTGCCTCTTCAATCCGAGAAAGAAATTGCTTTACTTTCAAGTTGGGATTTCAGTTTCATGGATGGGAATGTGATATTTAAAATCATGCTACTACAGAAGTACAAACAATTTGAGAACAACACCACAAACATACTGTAATTTCATGTTTCTCAAAGATCAGAAAAGGAAATGTGTTTGTTGTTTTCATTCAGCAATGTATGTTTCCTACTCCAGCCACCGTACTACTTACATCTTTTGTTTTCTAGTGAAGACACTAAAACGATTGCCAAGACACATAACATGCCAAGACGGAGAAGTTACATGAATTGTTGGAGACGAAAAGGGCAGGTTATCAGTATTACTTTAGAACACTCCTGCTATCAAAATTACACTATATAAATTTAAGGTGTGCTGCCATTATTTTGACATAACCTTAATGTCTTTTTTATTACTTTTACGATGCTAAGATTATACGATAGAGTCATTAGGTTTACAGCTTGTTTCCTTATCATACAGCCAAAAAAGTATCACACACACATATATTATAAATACTTAGATAATATACTGATAAGAAGGGACAGGTACTGACTTTTTTCTTAAGAAACGTGCTGCCTTAAAAAGTCTGTGAGCAGATGCTTGCATTATGTGGCAAATCTGACGTTCTGGAAATTTAGATATGGCAGTAAGCATGTCAAGAAGTTCAATGATAAAAGTCAACTGACATAAAAAAAACTGTTGACTGTTACAATGTGTTGTCAAGGCAGCGGCCTCAAAGTTATATTCCTGAGTTGGCGCTGTTGCCACCTTGAAGATCATAGTACATCACTCAGTGGAGGCCCCTGTAATTACGGTCTTTAAACTGTATAAGCAGCTTAGTGTTTCCTGATGGCATCTACTTACTGACTCTTCAAAATGTCCCCCAAAACCACCAAGATCAGTATGTCAAACAATCAAGAGAGTCTTTCAACTCACATCACGCCATCAGATCATTTCCATATAACCACAAGAGTGTTAGAAGACTGCCTCCACTGGGACAGATATGAAGGTACTGCAAGTTGTATTGTTAAAAAAAAACAGGTGTCCAGGAAACCAGTATGATCAGACATTAAGACTAACTCGATTAACAGCAGGATTTCACAGATAAGTATAGTACCATTATAATAGTACTGTACTACTGAATTCTGTATGTTTCAAAAAAAGTATCGGGTATGTTATCAATTAATCTCAACTGTTTAGATAGCTTTCCTGATTAAATGTAAAACCCTCTTCATCACTACTTCTTCTATATATTCCATTAAACACTGAAAATATTCAATTCTGTCACTTCACAGCAAGATGCACTTCACTTGAATTTAAATTTTATTTTATTTTTAAGGTTTGGGTTTTAAACTGCCAAGAAATGATTCTGTTAACCATGGTTCAAATGTATTGTGGACTTTAAAGTTACAATCTTCCTTTTCTGTAAGTATTTTTAAGGTTGTCAACAATACATCATTTTCACCCAGTATAGCACTTTGCTCTCTGGTATTTAAACACAAAATTCTTCCAATCTACTCAAATTATGTTTTTCATGGTCTCCCTGCCTCCAAGTTACATTGTATAACATTCATAGCTCTTATTCCGTTTTCTCTTAGGATACACATTCATAAAATCTGTGCCAAGAAACATAAATGCTTTGTTCACCTGTCTGACAAAATATGCCTGTGATATACATTACAGATATGCAGTTACACAAAGGGTCTTACAGTATGAAAATGCCCGCAAGGGAAAAATCTTACGAATATGGTTTCCATCAGCACTGATCAGCAACAAATGTATTATGTTTGATATGGATGCTATATAGACATTTCAGAAGCTCTTCTGCTTTAGTATTTAAGAATTTTTCACGGACTCTGTGTCCAAGTGTGATTTGCACCATTTTTTTGTAAAAAGAAATACCAGATCCGCCTGGCTTTGGTTGCTCCTTGGGTCATCAAATTAAACACCTACGTTACATGATATAAGGTTTATAAAATTAACAGTGGGATCTTTCTTTAACAAATTCTGTCCAAAATGCAGTTCGCAGCAAAGATCTTGATACACTTTGAGGCTCGCAGAGACGCACTACATGTTGCCAATTCCAATAGCTTGAACCACTCGCCATCGGGATGCTGATTTGCCAGCACCCTGCAAAATAGCTCCCAGAATTTTTTATTCTGGTTTAATCACAAAGGCCGATTGAGGGAGGACGTGGACAGTAGGAGTCAGAGGCACTCACCTGTGTTTCCTGGATCCCAACAGACATTGCTCTAATTCCCCACAGAGTGCACCTTGCTGTCAATACTAATACATTATAAATCGATTATTTATGGTGCCTGGTTGAGGTCCCTCCAATCTTTTTTTTTTCTTTTATGCAATTAAACTGTCTAACCACAGAGCAGTGGGGAGTCATGTCTTCTATACTCCATGTACATAGTCCTTTTTCATATATGAATTTTATTTTAACTTACATCTTTCGATAATTTTATAACCAGATATTCAACAAAGACATGTAGAACTAAAAATATTTTGTTAATATTTCAAAATATTTTAAACAATAATTATAAAAGAAATGGTATAAAAAATAGGGAGAATATCAATGGGAGCCCATCTTGCCCACTTAAAAACTCAGAAGATTATCCAGGTAATTAATCAATGGATGAGAAAGGAAAATTCCAAGTGTCATAAAAGGCCTTTAGCTTTAGCTCTGAAATATGGTTATTTTGGGTTTGTGGCAAACACAATGCTAGAAATGCAGGGCTGGAACAATGGCAGTTTTTATACCAAAGAGACATTGCTGCCTTGTAGGTACAATTAAATGAATTGTCATTTTATTTATAATGCCTACTTTTTAATTATGATAAACTCTTAATCTTAACAATTCTCCATGTGGATGGTATGCATAAATAATACAGACATTTTTATAATGAACCAAATTCAAAGATAATCATTGTCCTACATTACAACTGCAGTTGTTACTGTAGTTGTAATGGGAAGTTTGAAAAAAAAAATCAACAACAATCATCAACAATGTGGAAATTCAAGTTAAGTACCATACTTGAGCCTTATCAATATAAAAACTAGTCTCAGATCAGTTGGAGTTCATGGTTAGAGAATTAGGTATCCTACCTTTTATAAAATAATGACTCAAATTTATTGAACCAATACATGAAATGGGAGAGTAACATTTGCTTTACCAAAGGTAAGCACGAATGGTTTATAGACAACTTTATACAAGAGTCAGCCACAGCTTTAAGATGGACTACAAACCACCTCCACCTTAGACCTTAGTTATATTAGGAGTCCCTTTTAGATAATAAAAAACATACTGAGACAACCAAACTTCCAGTTTCAAGAACCTATTCTTTATTCAAAGTTTTAAGAAGTCTAAGCATAAAGCTTCTGTAATATATCTGACAAGGGGAGTTCCTCATCTAATTGCCCTTATTGTACAATGGTAACTGATAGCAAAAGAACAGCAATCAGATAGCACTAACTGTTAAACTTTTTTACAACCCTATAAAACTAAATAATGCTTTATTAAAAGTGTAAGAGCTCCGCCTATAAACCTCTTTTTATGTGTCACACCCAGATAAGTGATGAGGTACACATACTTAATCTTCTAGAATAAAAAGGAATTAAAAACGATGTTTGCTCTAAACATAGAAGCAAAACAAACCTTAATCACTCCACCTACTCTAAATATCAAACATACCCAGTGTTTGAACACCCTTAATTTATATTTAGTAGGTTATTATGTGGCCATTATGACTCATTATGGTTGATACAACCTGTCTTCATGCTTTCAATTCTTAAGCAGAACAGATAATTCACAATTACACATTTATGTAATTATCAATGGATTATGAATTTAAAGATGTGAGCTATAGAAAAGAAAGAAAAGTCCAAATCCAAAAGCTAAAAACCAATTCAGCAATCGATTTAGGCATTATTATCTCAATATAAAACAAAACACTTTATAACAATGACATTTTTTGTTTCTTTTTCTATATTAAAAGAGCCAAAACAGCTTTCAAGCAGATCCTGATCTTTTTAATCATATTTTTCAAGAAGACAATCTGTTAAATATCTATCCATCAATTTTTTAATCTTCCAATTCAGGGTTGCAAGGGAGCCTGAGCCTATCTTGGCAAGCAATGGGCACAAGGCGGAGCACACCTTGGATGGGACACCAGTCCATCACAGGGCACACATACACAAACGCACACAATCACACGAAGGGCCCACTTTCCCAAAAGCCAGTTAGTCTACCAGTATGTATTTGGGCTGTGGGAGGAAACAGGAACACCCAGAGGAAACCCACGCAAACACGGTGAGAACATACAAACTTTATGCGCATAGCACCCCAGGTCTGCAACTAAACCCAGAGCCCAAGCATTGCAAGGCAGAAATGGTAACCACTGTGCCACCATGCCCCCCATCTGCTAAATATTTAGAAGGAAAATTGGAAAGGAAATTCTGATCTTACCTTTAGTGTTTATTTGCTCAAACCCTGGTTTTAGTGTTTATTCACTTTTAAGATTGTGTCAGCCTGCCTACTCACGTCTGTCCAAACAGCAACAACCTACTAAGCTAATGAAACTATCAAACACTTCAGATACAGTCCTTAGGGCAAATTCAATTTTATTTGCTCAGTTCTACCGTACAAATATTTTACAGTGTCCAAGATCTAGAGCAAACAATTTTTATTACAATATTATTATTTGAATTTTTTGTCTTGGTTCACTGTTCATTGATATGCCTCCCCCCTGCAAATTCATAGTTACACCTTAAGAAAAGATTAACTTCAGACCGATTCTGAAATCCTTTTTGCTGCCCTTGGCAGTCTAATGTAACCTACTGCAAAGCCTTACTCCTGTTCAAGGTATGAAAGGGTTTTGTTTTTAAATGGTACATGTTATCATCTATTTTTCATGCACATGTTTGAGGGTTCTAAGTAAAATAATGTTAGTTCTCTCCCTTTTTCCTTTTATTGTCAGAAATTCTAGCTCACCTGTAGTCCAGTTTATGGCAGGGTACATGCAGCTAGCTGACCCTAAGCTCTACTACAGCTGTACCTCACTAAAGTTTTTCTGAGTCAAGTGAAGTGGTATATTAGAAGCTAGTTATAACAAAGAAGACGTAGAGTGTGCCAACTGATTATAAGAGAGTTTCAATTTCTAAATTATACAACGGTAACATTTTTTAGGTTTCTAGGTTTAGAATTGCATCACATGTAATGTAAAAAAGCAGAATATCGGGTGATTAAAATGTAGCCATCATTTATCTCAATTTCCTCTTTATTAGTTTTCAGCCTGGTTATAGCAATACTGTTGAAATAAGGTATGCTACTGAATATACACACTTACACCAAGTGCTTTAAAATGCAACAAATGTTATTGGTTCCAGTACTCATTTGTTGCATTTGTAATTCCTCTCTGTACATAAATATTAATATGCTCTCTTGCTTTAGCTTCCTAAATGAAAAACAGCTTTAACTAAACAAAATAATCATGTCTTAATAAATTATTCTTCCCTTAAGAACCAGCTATTGTTTACATATATAAATATACATAATTAAATGGAGTACCTGCTGTACTAACTAAATTTATTATAGAAATTAACTACGTTTTAGAACATAGGAAATGTACCAGGCCAGTACATAAACCAAGACTGGCATTGTAATATATTGTATATATTTTTTGAAAACACTGTTAGAAAACTTTTACCAAGCAAGCAGAAAATCTTTAAGGTTTCCTGGCAAAACATTGTCCAAGGTTATGGTAACTGTCCCATATACAAACTGCTTGTAGATATACACATACAGTACAAATCAGACAAAGGATAATTTACAGTATACGCACATACAGATCAGACAAAAGATAGTTTAAGGAAAAATCCATGTAAACATGGCATGAAAATGACCCTTTTATCTGTCAGATGTAAGCCACTATTGGGACAATGTAAACAGGGTATACGATGTGACTATTAAAATTATTCAGGGTTCAATATTAATAATGGCAATTTTTTTAAAACATTATATTAAAGTGTATCCCATAGAAATGAACATATTTCAGGAAGAAAAAGAAGAACATGAATCTTTAGAAGATTTTCTGTATATATTCATACCTATCTACATATTTTTTAATGTAATAGGAAACATCATCTTTTTAATTAAAAAAACAAATATCAACATAGAAAGCACTATGAATATAAGAATATCGACATCTTTTCATGTTCAAACAGTTATAAAGAAGTGTGTTTACACAATTACGGTATGTTTCACAACAAACTTCAGTAGCAATGCAAGGAAATTTAAATCTTGTTTAAGCCATCTATCAATAAAAGGATGCCCTCTATTGGTAAAATAAAAGAAGCACAAGCATACACCAACAGCTTTCCCAAAGAAAGTAACTCATCACAAATCACACATTTTTAGATTTTTACACCAGTTTCACATCATATGCACCTACTAGACAAAGTAAGCAAAATCTGAAATACAGGTTTCTGAATTACAAAGTATCTGGAATTGTATTTCTTATGTTAAGGAATAATCATGATTTTCCTTAATTATGTGTTTCTTACATTAAATTCAGATATAACAGAGTTATTACTTTAAGAAAGAAGAACTCTGAACTGCCTGATCTAAACATAGTTGGCTATAGTCTTAACCCCCAGTGCCTCAAAACTTAATTTAGATGTACTATTTGGCAGACTCTTGTTTTACATTTTTCCATCAAAAACTATTTCCAAGATGAAGTGATTTTTTTCAACACAGAAAAAAGAGAAACTTTGTTACATTCAGATTAGACTTCTGAAATTGAATACTGTCCGGTAGACCTAACCACACTATATTAAGACTTCAGCTTGTACAAAATGCTGCTACACATCCCCTAACAAAATTAAAATAAAAATGAGCACATAAACAAGATACTAAAATTGGAGTTACATTCCAATAGCAGACAGATACTTCTTGTTGTTTTCGAAACTTTGTAAGAAAACCATGTATTCAAATATACAAACTGCACTTATCACACGTCAACCTGACTTATAACATTTGACAAAGTCACTTACCGATGGGATTTACATCAAAGAACCTCACTGGAGCCCTGAGTATAGACTGGAACATGTGGTTGTGCAGGGTCTGTGCTGCATTAATGAGGAGTTTAAAAAACAGCACACTTCGGACAAATCCAAAGAGTACTGTGCCTATTGTCAAACCTAAAATAATGGGAAAATATAAGAATAATACAATTTTATGAGCGCTTTTCGAGAAACCAGAGGATTGTAAAACAGCACCCAATACACACCAGAAACAAAAAGAAAAGTGAAAAGGTGCGGCACGTTAACTTACTGAAACCAAGAATTCTAAAGTACACATTAAACACTTTAATAAAAAGATTAACCTTATGACACTATGCAATAAAATGCAGAGGTCAGATACAGCCTTCTTCAGACTAATGATGAAAAGACTAATGATTTTGTAGACATGGGCCAGCATTTCAACGAAAAAAAAACACTGGGAGGTTACTCATCCCTGACATCCCCTTCAGTGATCTATAAAAACAGCATGGGAAGACTAAAGATGTCTTGGCATACAGGTTTTCTTTTCAGATGGATATATGAAGTGGTTTCTTAAATCATTATGCTGTAACTACTTACAAAACTAGGAGAACTTGCACAACAGATTTTAGGTGAAGTCATTTTCACATTAATAATTTCATTGTCTATACTTCATTCTATGCAGGGGGACTAGAAGCATTTCAAGAAGAGTAGGTAAGTTTCCCCTAAGAGGCTGTATTGCCCACAATCATCACTGAGCACAGCAGAATCATGATGTGTAAAAGAAAGTCCATTAAATCTATTAGAAACTTTGACTTCAATGAAATTAAACAATGGATTTACAGTTGTGAGTATACAAACGTGACAGTAAAAGGAACACAAATTGCAAGAGCTTTCAACAAAGGTGCTCATTAGTCAAACAGCTTGAAACATTTTTTTTGCTAACGATAAGCCTCTCTTTGCATATATACAAAAATAGGCCTGTGTCCTGGATGATGAAAACGGCTGACTGTCAATCTTCATTATTCAATTTGGTCTCTCAAAATGGTGTCCAGTAACACAAAACATGTTCAAACACAATTTGGACCTAAATAAACATAATTGAAAAACTTTCAAGAAGCAAAAGGTACAGGCATATAGGAAATACAATATATACCTGTTTTTCAGCACCTCCAGTGCCTCAAAACTTAATTTAGATGTACTATTTGGCCAACTCTTGTTTTACATTTTTCCATCAAAAACTATTTCCAAGATGAAGTGATTTTTTTCAACACAGAAAAAAGAGATTTTATTGCCTTCAATATTTTTTTTTCTCACAGCTGTGCATGAATAATGACACACTCACTGTAACTTACCTGCGTAAACTCCTAAGTAACAGCCAAGGTCCAACTGCTGAGTTTCATTGTGCACATCCTGAATAGTCTCACTAACATTTAGTCTCTCCTGTTCAGAAGCCCTATACATCACAAAAGAATCAAAAAGTAGAAGGTCAAACAAAGTAATGTCTCAGTTAATAACCAGGAAGAATAAAAACACAGAGCCCAGAGAAAATTCATGAACTCCACTACACATATATGTAGTAGGGAAATGGTTGTTAAAAAAAGAGGACAAAAGCTAAAATAGTCATTTTGGATATCATTATAATATCAGTATTTTGTATCACAATTGCTGTAGAAAAAATATTTCATTTTGCTCTTTTTTTTAACCACAATACAGTATGTTTCTTCTTAACTTTTCCATTTGGTATATGGTGTAGCAAAGGAAATATACATGAGTAAATGAAAAACTAAAGGATCTGGGTTTTTACAGGAATATAATTAATTATAATATTACAGGAAATCATGTGATAATATCTCTTAAAAGGTTAATTCTCAAACTAAATGCTACAGAAATCAAAGATAATCAAGATCAAGAACTGTTTAAAACACAGAAAACAGAAATCTTAAGGGTATAACCTCTAAGTGGTAAGCTGCAGGGATCATTTTTACGCCAGCTGCACTTAAAGAACTACAACAATTTAGATTCTTAACAGAAAACCAGTTGACTAACTTTGTAGATGAAAAACTATGGAAAGTGGTAAAGAAAACAAAGCAACAGCAAATGACTTCCAAAAAGAATTTCAGCTACGGAAGAGGCAAGTGGAAATTTAACATGGAGTGCAAAATGGTTAATACAGAAAATAAAAACATACAATTTTACAAACATACAAGTTTTATGTATGTGATTCTACACAGCATGAATCTACAAATGAAAGAGAACTTGGTTTCCTTACCAAGACTATGTAGATAAGTGATGAACATACCAACAGAATGCTTGGTATGACTATAATAATATCCTTATACTAATATAGTGTTTTTCTGGAAGCTCCACTCAAAGCGCTTTACAGGTAATGGGGACTCCCCTCTACCACCACCAATGTGTAGTCCAACCTGGATGATGCGACTACAGATTGATTGAAAGCTAGTGCCAGTTAGAATGATGCATTATTTAATCAGTATGACAGCAATGCTGAAACATTAAGTAACTTAATAAAGAAAACAAATGTTAGAGAATAATGTATAAATCTTCATGTTTTTTTAATTTGAAAAAGTAATTTAATTTGCATGCAGCCTCACAGTAAAACAGCAGTGTGAAGTATGTATAAAATCTGAAAAACGTCTGGATCTGTGTCATGGAGAAAATTGTTGGTCAGGGAAAATGGAGATTCTGTTCTGAGCCACATTCCCCAGAAGGCAGTAGGGAATGAGCTGCGGCCCTCAGTCATGTGACTGGTTGTGAGAAGTAGAGGCTTTCTGGATTGGTTTTGATCTGCTGCCTAATGTACAGAGAGCAGATTCTGTGTGCAGCCTCACCAGAAAAAATGACCAATCTGAGAGGTTATATTTTTGAAAGAGTCTCAGAGTGAGACTTTTTAAAAGCTGTTTAAGAAGGAGCTCAGCTTCCTGGTTATTAACTGTATGTAATCTGATTTGGACTTTGAGCCCATTTGAGCCCAAGAGTAGTTTAAGATTAAGTGGACAACCCCTATGTCTATGTTAGTGCACTGCAGTGACCACACTCTGAGTAAAATGGAATGTGAACCTTAAAGCTGATGCTTCTTACCAATAAGATAGCCACCAGTCCTGAAGGACATACATTGCCTACAAAAAAGAAGAAAAAAAAACAACACATTGTCTTTTATGCTTTGAAGTATGCATTAAACATGGCCACATTCTCTTATAAAGTGACAACACTTTAATTGTGAATTTGTAATATGAGAGGTGCTTTTCAGTGACATCACAACAGCTCATATATATTTGATTATACTTGTATTTAAATATAGAGTTGCAGAGCTCAAATTTACCTTATTGCAAATAAGAATTCAAGACTTTCTGCTGTACTCTTAAGCATCATTCTTAGGGGTGAAAATCTAAATTTAAATCAAACTGTATCAAGACCATTGTTGACTTAGTGGTTTACCATTTAAATTAGCATAAAATGTTTCAGTTCTTTTTCACGTTTTCCTTTCAAAATTCAAAGTCAGAATTTAATCCCTTTTTCCCCACTTCAAATCAAACATAAGCAGATAGAGAAACTGAAAATCATAAACAAAGAGCCTTTATGCATACTGTGGCATATTACCCTGCAGAACAATATATTAGGCAACTAATAAACTGAACAGAAATATTTATATCATATATCATTAACAAACACTATGTTCAATTTATAACATCACATACCTTTACTACAGTCTCTTAAAAAACTGAAGCAGAAAGGAATTATGAAATCACAGGGACAACTTTGTCCCAAGAGCCACTCACTGTCCCAATTACAGTGAAGCGTACTTCATCAAAAGTTTAACTTTTGCAAAATATCCTGCTGCACAATAAAACGGGAATACACATGCACTAATCTGGAAATGGTTCAATAGGAATTTAGTGGAAATGG
Source organism: Lepisosteus platostomus (assembly GCF_059453375.1). NCBI lineage: Eukaryota > Metazoa > Chordata > Actinopteri > Semionotiformes > Lepisosteidae > Lepisosteus > Lepisosteus platostomus. The sequence goes on from NC_142612.1 coordinate 28,385,316, forward strand.
TTGTGTCTTTTAAATTTTAAATAGTACATACACATGTGTACCGGGCAGCCAAGTAGAACAGACATCTTTCATATTTGGTATCACATAAAAGCTGCACACCTGGCAAAGTTAACTTAAAGAACGTCTTCAATTGATTAACAAATCACTGTGTGAGAAAGCTGGCTAGCAGAAGAACCACAAAGAGGAAAAAAGATGCATATATGACAAAAAAGATGTTCTAACCTTGGTGGGGGGAATGCACTGGAGGAAGAAGAATAATTATTTTATACTAATTATACAGTATACTAATTTTACTAATTTTTACTAATACTTATTTCACAACCCCAATTATGGTTATAAAACATGATAGGTTTATGATAAGATAGGGTATAGGACATTATCAGTTCAGTTTTTGAGGCTTTAAAACCACATCAAAAGAAAGATGAGATGCAACCAGATAGAACTCTTGTATAGGAACCTATAGTCACTCACCTGTGCTAAGACATTGAGCAGGACCAGAATGAGAAGAACTAACATATGGGCTCCAGCCGCAAAGTACTTCCAGTAGACTTTAACACCGATCGTCCCCTCAGAGCGAGTTTCTTCAGCGAAGGCCATCTGCACATGCTCTACCTGAAAAAAAGAACCCTGACGAAATTACCAAAAGCTAATCACAGAATGGCAGCAACATCTTCCATTACACTAAGATATTTACACATTGACACATAGCTTCCAGAAAATGCAGGGACGCAATAAAAAAAGCAAAACAATGTTAGGCTGCACAGTTAAAAGTGTAGAATTCAAGCCAAGGGATGTTATAGTAAAATCGCATAACGCACTAGTTAAGCCTCATTTAGAATGTCATGTACAATTGTGGTCACCGTGCTACAAAAAAAGATATTGCTGCTCTGGAATCAGTCCAGAGAAGAGCATCCAATTGCAAGCTGGGACTTAACAGAATATTCTGCGGTTGCACCTGTGTCGTCTGGTTGGAAACACCAGATAACACAACCAGATGACAAAAATGGAATACACTGAAGTGCATTTAAAACCAAGAACAGGAGCCACTTCTTCACCTGAAGACAGATACCCAGACATGTGGTTGAAGCCAATACTTTGCCTACCAACAAGAAACAGCTGGATAAGATCCTTAGATCAACTAAGTACTTGCTGCCAAACAGGCTAGATGGGCCAAATGAACCCCTCTCATTTTGGAACCTTTATAATGTTATTGCCTCCATGTATAAAATACAAGTAATTTATTGAATACATCAAGATCTGGAACTCAAAGTGTACAAGAGCCATTTTAGTAGTGAAAGTCACATATTATTTTCCTAATTAGCAATTTCCAAATTATAATATATTTTAAGTATTTATTAATGACATGACGTATTATAAAAGATAAGTTGAAAGTGTAATGAATAACAAACAGCAAATTTAAGAACAAAGACCAAAGGTGAAACAACACTTGTGACCAGATAACTCAATTAGTAAATGTGTCACTATACACAAGTGTAGTGAGAACTTTAACAAGTCTTAGAAAACTTAAGAAAAAGTTAAAAAATATTTTCATATCAATATAAAAAAAATGCTCTTTACTGTACTTTGAAACGTTAAAAAAATCAATATTGCCCTCTAGTGTCAGACGGCAGTAAAGCAGACAAAACACATCTAATTCAATTTCTTGGTTAAAGTGTCAATTTTCATGAGCTTTCTGATATTCTTCAGTATATATCTCTGATGCTAGTTGGTTCATGGTTTTCCAATATATCCTAGTAGAGTTTTTTATTTCTTCTAAACAGCCCAGAGGAGCTGAATGGTCTTCTCTTGTTTGTAACCTTTCATATGCTCATGTTGTAAACTACTTTGCATCAATATGAATGTAATAGCCAAAGTATATCAGACTTTTCTGTCATTGCTCTTGCTCTAAGCCATCAATGTAACACTGTTTCCAAAGCTGACATTTTGGCTCATCGTATTTTTTACATCTACTATACAGACTACTGGTCTTTTGGAATTGCTTAGGTCTACATTTGTGGTTGTAGATAAAGGCTGCTGCATAATATATTTTTTCTAAACTGCATGGGAGCTCAGGAAAGCCCAGCAAACTGGGGGGCAGTTAAGGTAGCTGAAGTAAAACGTTTGTAAAAACAGAATTGAATTCACTCTCTTTTACACACCGGAAGCTGCTCTGACCCATCCTTCACAGACAGCATAGAGGAGGTGTGTGACCTCACAGAGGTCTGGGAGATGGTACGACACCTCAGAGACCGGTTGTTGTTGGCAGCCGTCTCTGGCGCAGGCTGAAGCTCCTCATCATCATCCTTTTTCAGCAGGGAGGTGAAATCCACCCCAGATCTCTGCAGCTCTGTAAAGGTTCCTTTGGCAACTGTGTGACCCTAAAATGCATAAATGTTTTCTTTAAAAAAATAAATTAAAAAAGGGAGATAAGGTCATAAGCATAATTTTACCTTATTGCCTGCCATCTGCATGACCACTCATTTAAAAACAAAGTTTAAATTAATAGACATGAAGACAGGACTAACCTCTTTCAAGACAAGGATAAGGTCAGCTGCCTTTAAATATTGTAACTGATGTGTCACAAGAACGCGGGGTTTGTTCCGTAGCAAACCACAGATGCACCTAAATGTCAAAAGAAAGACTGTTAGCTGAGTGTAAGCATTTCCATGCAATGAAATTCAATGAATTATCATAACAAAGCACTCAACTTTTGAGTTTTTTTATCACTTCCAACAACCCTAACTGATTTACCAGACTGGCTGGGAGGTGTGAATCTGTCCCATTTAATGTGAAATTTTTCAGTTAATTTGATATTTGTTTTCTTCTGTATTAAACAGTTTCAATTCTTGAACTACTAGTGTTACACCACTTCACTTAGAGATGCTGGAATACTCTCTTTTGTAGTTTTTCAGCTGGTGGTGTTACTGGTAAACTGTAAAATGCAAAGAGGTTTCTTATAATCACCAATTTAAGTGACCACAATCTAAAATATGAAATTAAAATGCTGATATGGGCTTGCTATAATTTCAGTTTTCAAAAAACATTGAAAACAAGCAAGATTGACAGGCAAGATAAGTAATAAAGTACTGAAAAGAAATTGTAAAGGTATCTAAATTACTGAAAATATTTGAAAGTTGGTATTAGTGTTAACACAATGTAAATCAGAGCAGCTTACTGAAACTGATACAGACCAGTAAGAGGGTATACTAATCACAGCCATTACTTTGCAAAGTTTTAAGCTGTAGAAGATGCAACAATATATACAATATATACCCTTTTCTTGTTTGCATAACAGGTCTACTTTAAAATCTGGAGACATGATGAAAAACCACCAAGCACTAGAAAAATGGTAGGAAACACTTAAGATTTTAGAAAACAGGTTAGTACAATGTTGTTGTTTTACATATGCTAACTTACTGTTTTGTAACCAATTTGTTCTATAAACATAAACAAATTTGTACCCAATACAGTTAATTAATAAGGAACTGTTTTAAAATAGGATTATAAGAACACATTGTCCCTCTCAGTTTCACAATACATTGGTCTTATCCTTCTTACCATTTGTTTCCTTTGCATGTTTTTTTATGAAATAACAAAGAAAACCTTCCTACTTAAACAATAACTTATTGTGTCTTATTGAAGGGTTCTGAAGCCAGGAAAAGATTTAAAAAAATATGGGGAGAGTAAGGGAACTCTTAGGAGAAGCACTCCAGAGATTAGAAACAGCACTGTACATTCAGAACTCAGCACTAATGCAGCTGGTGTAGACAGTCGACACAATAGAAAACTGCGATTTCTGAAGGGAAACCCTGTTTAAAGAGAGCCCCACCTAAGCGTTTCATCTTTCCTTACCGATTCAAACCAAAAAATGACTTAACTGGTCAAACAAGTGCCTTCCCACTTCAGCATCTACAGCACTAAGAGGGTCATCCAGCAGGTAGATGTCAGCATCCTGATACACAGCTCTTAAAAAAAAAGAACAGATTGAATTAAAAGTGGCTTACAGTACATTGGTATGTAACTCAAAGGTTTAATGGATACCCATTTAAATTTTAATATGATGTTTTACAAAAAAAAAACTGGTATTTCTTGAATAATTAAAAATAGTCAGGCATCAGCTTGCTTTCAAATTCCATTTTTTTCCTCATGGATTCCTTTTCTTCTTTAAATAATACCACATCTGAAGTGTTAAAGAAATTTTGTCTGACATGCGTGCACTCTCTTTAAACAAAAACAGGTACAATACAACAAAAAGATTAAACCTGGGCTCTGCAGTGTCCAAAGACATTATAGAAGGAGAACAAGTTATACTGGATATGATGAATGAAGGTAATTTAAGACTGTTTAATGCCTGTTAAATGTTTCACAACTGGTTGTTACAGATAAAGGTCATCCAAGACACCTCTCTCATCCTATAGATGAAGTTACACTTGTTTAAAAAGCAACAAATTATATTTATGTTGATACAATGTGCATAATGAAGAGGAGATTAGAGGGTTGTTCAAAATTTCTGTTGTTGGATTAACTGGATTAACATTTGTTTCAATATTTTGTATTTTATATTTTCTATTAAAATTACAAAGTGATGTTTGTGTTTCTGTTTTGGGTGAATTTATATCCCTTTTCACTTTTCTTCCCACTTACAAGGTAAAGGAACCAACAAACACATGGGGCTACTGAAGGCCATTAAGAGTAACCCATGAACTATGATGCAGACCCTATGGAATTACTGAAGGATTCTGTATAATTTCCGGGTATACAGCATGTGTTATTTATTCTAGAATTCTGAAAACGAAAGGTGTTCCGTTACCTGGCAAGATTCACTCGAGCCCTCTGACCTCCGCTCAGTGTAGCACCCCGATCTCCAATTACTGTCAAATCCCCATCTGGCAACAAGTCCAGATCCTACAAACAAGTGAACCAAAAGCCACACACCAAAAAAATAAATATTCGCCCACTGTAGAAAGAAGAAAGCTATATATTCTGCACATCTTTTTCAATATGCAGTAAACATATATTTACAGTACGATGAAAATGGAAGCAATGGCTTACTTTCTTAAGGGCACATGCTCTCAGGACTTTCTCATACTTCTGCTGCTGGTACTCCTGCCCAAAGAGGATGTTGCTCCGGATGGTCCCCGGGAAGACCCATGGCTGCTGAGAGGCGTAGGTCAGGGCTCCCTGCATTTTCACCACGCCTTTTTCCAGAGGCAGCTCGCCCAGAATGGCGCTCAGGATCGAAGACTACAAAACCAACAGCCAATTAGGAAGAAAAAGGTCACTGTTCTTAAATGTTGCATATTCAGTAAAGCTAAGTGAGCATTTGTTTCTTCCTGTATGGTTCAAAGGAAAGAAAAACCATCACTGTGCCGAACATCCAAATTTGTCTGAAATAATTTAACTGGTAAATAATTGTTTTGGATGTGTATATTCTAGACCAGGCTTGTCCAATCTGGTCCTGCAGAGCCAGTGTGTCTATGAGTTTTAATTCCATCTCAGCTCTTAACAAGCCCACCCAGCTGGTTACTGCCATAACTGGAACAATTCTTTGGGAGAAGCGGTTTTAAAATGACCATGACAACCTACCGACACAGCAGTCTCACCACAACCAGAACTCCATTTTGTCTATTATTTTTTTCAAACATACCCAGCTTACCACCTTAATCAGTCGACAAACAGAAATTGTTCTCCTATATTTAGCTTTTCTCACTCAATGTCCTTTAAAACTTAATCTTGAGGGATTTTTTGGTTGTTTTTGAGGGAATGCCTTTCCAACAATTTTAGATGTCTAAGAAATAGAAGACCTTATACTATAAAACCTATTAATAAATTAATTTAGCCTATATGGTAATCAAATGGAAAAAAGCACTGTTGTTCCATTCGGATATTCACTTGCTTTCATTCTCTATTGGTTTGCTATTCAGTTTTTTGCCTGTAACCAAAAAACTGAATAGCAAATGAAATTATTTTGTTATTATAAATTTGGCAGGTACAGTAAATCACCAGAGATAAAAATATCAACAAAGTTAATACATCTGAAATTACACAAAGCACATTTTTAAAGTGGAACAGTGGTCAGGGTATTGGACTTCAGATGGAAGGCTGGGGATTCGAATCCCAGATGTGACAATGTTGAAGTACCCTTGAGCATGGTACTGTACTGAGATCGCTCCAATGAAAAAAAAGACATCCTGCGGTATAGATTCAGAATTTGTTCTCAAAGGACTTGTCTAGTTATTAAAGCCTTAGTTTTTAGTATATGTTTCACATATATTTTCACAATAAACCAGACAGTATTCAGTAATCAGTATTCTCATGAATGATGAGGAATCAAATGTTAAACCACTATACAGTATGCTTGGCTATTATTCTGAACAGGGGATATTTCCTGCTCTCATGTGGTTCTATAGTTAGATGTGGACTCTAATCTGAGCCACCTGAATCAGCACAAATGTATTTGATTGGCACTGTTCAGCTGAGAAGTTATTGGCACTGTGCTGGGAACCAACATGTTCCCTCTTCTGGCATCACTGGATGCTGGACTGTAGTGATATTCTGACTTTTAGAACTTGAACTTGAACTGCATTGCCATATATAACGGGTACATGTTCTGGTACAATGGGAATCTTACTAACAGAAAGTCTCGATTGTAAAAAAACACAAAGTGCAGACAGTGAATTTAGATCATATACAAGCAAACAGTAGACAATATACAAGTAAACAAGTAAAGAATGGTCCCTGTGGGAAGACTAGGGAGGCTTGGAGTGCTTCTGCTGACACAGGGGCTTCCATCATTGCAGTCTGACCATACCTTAGGGGTCATCAGTGAAAAACATGGAAGAAAGTAGCATTTAGGGGAATGGGTGAAGAAGTGCTCTATGCATGTGGGAGGGAGATCACTTTTACTTTTGTGTTGTATTTTCTAAGTTTTGAAAAATTAAAATATATTCACAGTACAAATTACCAATAAAGCAGTTAAGGTCAAGTAATAAAGTTTAATGCCTGAGAAGAAATTACACTATATTCTGATCATGAAGCACAATAAATTTATTAACTTGGGATACTAGATTAATCACCTTTATACAGTACATATCACTCTTGAGCTGAGCAATTATGTTTGAATTATTAATCTTCAATATTAAACCAAGATTTAAGCAAAGCTGCTAACATCAAATTTAAACTACAGGAAAGCTAATGCCTCGAAGAAATATGACTAATAGGCAGCAACATTGTTTTATGTATCTGTTAAGTGGGATAAAAATAGAATCCTAATATTTAGGAAAGGGTCTGCGTAATACCATATGATGGGAAATTAAAACTTCCCCTTTTCTGCCCTGAGTGTCTCTGCATTGCTGTGTAACACATGGAGACTTACAGTACCTTCCCTGCTCCTACTGGCCCAATCACAGCCAGCAGCTGCCCAGGCCTCACGGTGAAGAAAACGTTCTGTAGTGTTGGGGCATCCAGTGACTGCAGAATAATATTAAGCACCAAGGGTAAACAAATCAGCTTTTCATCACGCAGGTTAAAGAAACTAATGTGACCACTTTTAGCTGCTGTTTAATTCTTTGTTTTAATTCCTTAGGCCAATTTGACTTCTTTTTAATGCGATTACTCTTCACAAAAATTTTAGTGAAACTAGAAATGTATAGTAAGTCAGGGTTGACTATGAGAAACTGCAGGGGAATACCCTCACCTTGTTTCTTCACTTCAAAAAAATAAAGGGATTGTTCTCATATTCAATCCCCAGAAACATCAGAATTGCCAAGCACTGTCTGTTTAAGAAAAACACAGATGTTGTGGCCCAGTATAAGTCTTTTTTGCATATAAAAAACTGCTAATTTTTGACTCAGCAGCCAGTCATGGCAACCTGGCACTGGAAAGCCACTTTCTAGTAAACAGAGACAAGAAATGCCTGGTAAATTTGAAATGGTTTCTGGAATGTATAACTGGTGGGTGTGTCAAAGCCTTTTCTCAGTTTATTACTCCTTTTCAAATCTAAAACTCCTTTCTGAAATGAGAGAATTTACTGATGTGAAGAAACATGTATTCATTACTCTGTTAAAGTAAAAAAACTGTAACTGTTTTTAAACATTTATTACAATATGATGAAAAACTGAATTTACAGAACCTTTGAGACCAAAAAAAGAAGAAAGCACTGCACTCACCAACATCTTTGGAAATTCTTCTTAACGAAGTCAAAAAGTTAAATATCTAACCAAGTAGTTTGTAGTTTTAGTTGTAGACTTAACACACCAATGTCAACTACTTATTCTTATTCAACTACTTATTAAAAGGAAGAATATAGGTGTGTATTTCGGATGCCATTTTTACACACATTATAGAACTTTTTACTTTGTGTTATGAAGATTTATTCCAAAATAACACACAGATCTGGGACTTCATTAACTTCAAAGTTATTGTTTTCCTTTCAAAATAATCCCCAATGTAGGGTTTACAGCTCTAAAGGCAGATTTATTGGAAACTAATTTAGTACATTTATCAATAGTTTCTAAATATTAGTTTCTTGGTGGAAAATCAATTAATGCTGTATTTTTTTTAACATTGTGTGTTATTATACTGTACCTGCAACCTAGTAGCAACTTCCCTTACCTTTGTAATATGAAATTTAAAGGAAATATTAAGAAAATAATATCTAACTTTTTGTTTACCTTTATTGAATTGTTACATTGATAAAATGTTATGTTTTAAATGTTTTCACATATATTTAATTTTTAAAACTGTCTGTTTCAGTAAGTGCCTGTCACCAGAAAGACTAATTGCAGAAAGCTTTATCAGGCAGGTTTTTACTCTTTGTCCAGAAAAAAATAATAAAGAGCTAGTGAACTTCAAATGACGCCTTATAAATACTAATTAATTTGAAGTAGTGAGGCTAGTAATGCATAGCTCTCATCTATTCTCTAAGGCAGGGGAACACTAAAGTCTATAAATCATTTCCTCTACATCTGATGTAGAGTCAGGCATGACTAAGATTTCAACAGCATTGAAAACCACAGCTCACATGACATGTCACACTATGTACTGCATTAGCACAGTGCACACCTCAAGAGGTATTCAGGTATAGAGAATGAAAAGACTGGAAGTTTTGTAGAAAGTGTAATATTTACCTTATCCCAGTAACAGATTAAATCCTGGACCTCAAGCAGTGATTCTTTCACCTCAGTTTTTGGCAGGTCGGATTTAGGTTTCTCAATCTCATCCAGCAACAGAAATGTCTACAGAAACAAACCACAGCAACTTCTTGTAGTTGATAAAATGTAATTTGCATGCTTTTAAAATATTGTCAGTTGCAAACCCCTTTATCTTTAATTTGCTTTAATTAACAAATGTATGTGGTACAGTAATTAACAGATACTTCTAAGAGACATTTGGCAATATACTTCAGTATAAAGCATTAAGAACATAAACAAAGCTAAAAAGAATCACCTTCTTTTACACTGTCTGGTATTTATACCTAAAGAGGAAATGGACCTGTCTCATGGGAAGTTTTTCAAGATGTTTACACTGCAGAGTAAACTGAGAGAAAATGCTAGAAACATGAAGATGGCATTAATTCCCCAATTCAAAAGATGGAATCGGTGGTAAATGAGAGGAGGCTTGGTTTGGCTTAGAAAAAACATGATGGACTACAAATAAGCATAAATTTCCTCATATGTTAAGTCTGTATTAAAATCTTAAAATTAGAGTAGTCTGTAAAAATATTTAAAATAATGCCATGCAGCAATTTGTTATTTTTCATACAGTAATCTAAAGTTTTCTGTAAACATAGGCAAATGTCTTAGCTTTCGCCAGGTAACAATTAAGACCTTTATTTCTAAAAAATATTTAAGCTAAAACATAGACAAAAGAAAGGCCTCTTATGCAGAAGAGTTAACAAGAAGCTGTTGATTTACCATGCAATCAACTATCACCCCAGCCAAGCTCAAAGGAAATCAGTAACAACAAAAACCAAGATCCAACAATTGATTGCATGGTTACACTGACCTAACAAAAACTGATCTCACATATTTGTAGGCATTTAAATTTGACAATAGCTAAACTACATGTTCTGTTCTGCCTCAATTGCTCAACCTTCATTGTAATTGAATTATCTAATGTCTGGATCTCAAACTTTGTATGAGTCATTATGCCCCAACATTTAAGTTGAACTCTTACCACCATGCAATACAGTACATCACTGATCCAACCAATGGATCAAGGTCTGATTGCTAACAGTGTGCAAAAAAAAAAATCTGCACTGAAGAAGCAAATGACATTGCTGGTTTTGACAGGACCACAGTTCAAAAGGATTTGGTAACACTAACTACAGTATTCCTGTAAAAGAACTATACTGTTCTTTTACACTGTTCTTATGGGGAAAAATTCCCCTATATGTCATTTCGACTTTCTCGTCCCTAACACCTAAGTACTGTATATCAGGAACCATCGGTAGCCAAGTACTGCTTCCTCAATCATAACTGCTGATCAAAACTCTTGCTGTTTAAGAGCAAGAGCACCTTAATATATTATCCTATACTGCTAAATTGTTTCAAGTAATATGTCCATTACAATTTACATTTTCTTCACAGTTTAACCAGCTTCTAAACTCAGCATTCCACAACAATAAGATGACAGCTTCCATTCATGTAGGGTTCTGGCCTTGAGGCTGGTGTCTCCATGATGTCACTTACATCTGCAGTTGGGGGGGGGCATCCAACAAGCAGCTACCTTAAACACACACACATCCCCCAAGATGAGCTATTTTAATTTTCCTAAAAGAGATTATCAATATTATTTCATATATGAACTCCTCACTATCCCCAAATCTAAAGCTCTGGAAAAAAAAAGGTTGCTCTTCCCAGTGCTGTTTGAAATACTGTACCTCTATCCTGCGAATGCTAACCATGGCCTCTGAGGCTCTCTCAATAGCAGCTGGGAAGAAGAGGGTGACAGTGAGCCTGATAGCGCTGTATAAGGACACGGCCACAAACACACGACTGGCTGTAATTGGGTTGCCAAGCAACACATAGGTGGTGAAAGTGATGAAAAGTATGATTTTGCTTGCAACAAAAAATGAAGCCATGTTCATCCCACGCAGGTAGGAGCTCTTGGTCACCTTAGAAATTTCCTTCCTGAAACAGAAATAATGTTTTAACACTATAGCATCTTTATGAGCTAAAATATTGTTTATGTTGAGTTTATGAGATTTAAATTTTTAACAGACCCTTAAAGGGGTATTTAATATAGTTAGGTGTGCACAGTTTGTAAAGCAGTCTAGCAGAAAATGTGTATTAAATTCAAACCATTCTTCTGCAGCTTTGAAAGACATTTAAATACTGAACTGCAGATCACGTCATCTACAATTAAGTCAAATGAATAGAAATTTCTACATGAAAAGTAGTTGAGAGTACTACAGAACTGCTGTTACTCTTCCTTAGGTTAAGGTTGACAGCTGAAAATCAAGTCTCTTGCTATAAAAGTTAACTATTTACAGAAGACCAAGTCAAAGGCTAACATTGTGTTGTTTTCCTACAAAAAGGGGGTGTAACCAAACTATGTTCATTATAATAAAGTATGATTCAACTGCAGCTGAGTATTGGAAAGATATAATGAATATAATTTTTTAAAGATTAGAGGCAAAGGCATGTTCCAGTTATCAAAATAAAAACACACATTTGGAGCTCTAATTGTAAGATTAGTAGATTTTTTGCAATATTACAGCCAGGTTGTTCAGTTAAAATCAGATAATTCAGTAACAATCGGCAGCTGTGATAATGTTCAGCATCTTATTTTGCAGGCATCCCTCAGTTTACGACCAACCAATTTACGAATTTCCTCTATAATGAAAACTGTCCAGTCAATTTTATCCAATGTCAGCTTTCTGGTGAAAGTTCAGTTCAATTTTATTTTAATTTTATTATTCTCTCCTAATTTAATAGCATACAGAATTATTGACTAATTTTTCAGTTTTCTTTGATCTAAGTGTTAAGATCTCAATTTATTTTAAATTGTATACATTATAATTAAGGATAAACCATTACACATATTTCTTTAGTAAGTTTTGTTTAATACTTGTATAATTTGCATAGCTACTTTACACTGTAAACACCATTTAACAACCTAACAGAGATCTGTTAGGTTAATTAGACATTAATAGTCATTAATTAACAAAATAGTAATACTGTTATCACTTTAATACTTTTGTACTACACAAAAATTTGAAATGTATGGATGATTCAGGAACTAATTGGAGGGATTTACATATAATCTTATGGAAATTAATTTTAGATAACATGTCTAAACATTTGTAACGGGAATCCTGTATAATTCTGGAAATGGCATTCATATTCTTAAAAAGGAGCAATGCTTTCTCTGATATCCTCTCACAGTAAGAAGGTTTGTTTTGGCATTTCCAATGTGAACATTTTAACAAAAAAAATAAGTTTGAAATTATGAAAACCCAACAAAGGTCAATATTCCAATTATGATTTTATGCCAATCTGAACACTGTCCTAGCTCACCAAATATAAACAACTACATTATACTACCAATTCTATGTACCTGTGATATCAGGTATTTTTCCAAGAAGCTCTCAACCAGAGTAAGCTTACAAAGCACTAGCAGTGAGAAAGAATATAAATCCATACTGCTGCCAAGATGATTATGTAAAATTCTGGCTCACACCATGATCTCTGGATTAGCAAAAGATCTGGTTTGAACCACCTCCCTCAAACAGCCGATTCAGTCAGGTCTATTTATGGGTAAATCCCAGGGTACAGTAAAGACAAGTCAATACCAACCCTTAGGCAATGGAAAGCCCAACACCTCCCCCAAACCAATTATGCTAATTATTTTTTCTTTTGACTGTATACACCTGAAAACTGAGACGACAGCCAGAAGAAGCATTAATCAAATACTAATCTGCCTCAGTACGGGCTGTGCATTATACTGTACAGTACTGGTTAAAGAAATCTGGAGAAAAGACATCAGAAGAAGTGAACATAAATTTCTAGGAGAATCTCAGCCTAGCATTTAAACTGCTTTTCAGATACTTACAGTACATTTGATTCTAACCCTTTACCAAGAGGAAGAATGAAAATTAACTTGTAATATTGCATAACAGGTGTCGAATTACCATCAAAATGAGCTGCCTATTACATTTTAGGGGATTTCACATGTTTTGCTTTACAAAAGTGCTAAGATGTGATTAGTGAAAGGGCTCATCATTGTTTTATTCTGAAAAAAAAGGTTCAAGGACAAAATAGCTTTGAGGTATCATGACCTTTCATCTAAAGATTATAAAATGGTGACTTAGTAGTTCACCAAACAATAAACAATAGATTACATGTATGTTTCTATTTTAATGGCCTACATAATCTTAATAAAGGTGTCTGTGTCCATAACACCTGGCCAAATTCACTCCTGGCCTTTACCAATCATGGCCTCTTAACAATCCCCAGCTATGAACTGGCTTCATTACACTTCTTCTGGCATGTCCAGAAAAGGGCAACATTAAGTATAAGGAATAATAATAATAATAATAACAATAATAATAATAAAGTAGGGCACCTTATATCACCACCAAAGCACACCACAGCACAGCCATTTCAATTAAATAATGGTTTAAAAGTAAAACATGAAATTTAAGTAGTAAATGTGTCACCAAATCAGTTTAACTACAAATAATGTAAACTACTGTAGCTAAATAGCTACATTCAATTAAATACAGTAAATATAATTTTTTTTTAGATTAAAACAATCTGAGTGCTTTAGTTTTTAGACACAATGTGTCTTTTCCCGGAATTCCTAAAGAAAGCAACAGACAAGATAAATTCATATCTTTTTAAGCTTATGAAGCCAGGACTGCAGTACCCTCTGTTAAACAGTTTCTTCTCCTTCTTTCTCCATCTACACAAAAGGTTTAGGGGGTATAGAACAGACTATCCAGTCATGTTGTTGAAGCCGACATCCTTGTTTCTTTAAGAAAAAGCTGTATGAGATCTTTGGATCTATTAGCCATTAACTACCAAATGGGCTAAATGGGCTGAATAGCATCTTCTTTAATTCTCATAACTGTAAGACCGTTGCAAAGCCTTTTCCCTTCCCTTACTACATGTTCTTTGGATGATCTTTAACAAAGTTTTAACAACTCAGAAGAACTGAAAGTCTTCGGAGAAGATGGAAAGACTACAAAAAACTCATATTCTTTCAACAAAATAGTTACAAAGTTCATTCATGCATATCACATTTACCACTTACATAAAGTCATTTTATTATTTTATTAGCCCTATTGTGATAACTGTTATATGTTACTGTTCTCAGAGAATATGATCACTATGTAACTATCACTTGATCACAGGACTTATTCCATACCTAAGCTCTATACTGATTCTGGTCTTGTGATGTGATTTCCACATACTAGCCATTTGCTTAGGGATAGATTCCATGCATTTGTCAGTTCTTGCTAAAAGATCTAAAATGTAATGATTAAAAGATAAGAAAAAACATAACATATTCTTAGAGGAAATTCCAAATCAAAAAATTTAGTAATAACTTTATAACGTTCTCAGTTGAATGTCAAGCTCATACATATATGAATATATATATATATGAATAAAATTGATTAAAAATAATTATTTTGTATAACATCCAAAATTAAAATTACAGACATGCATCTCCATATTCTACAAATACTATGCAAATTCATTCAGTTTTACCTTCTGACTTCAGTAACCAGTTTGGCAAAAGGTTGCTCCCAGGCATACATCTTAATTATTCGGATTCCAGACACAACCTCATTCATTGTGCGTATTCTGTTGTCAGTAAAAGCAGCTGTTTTGCTCCTACAGGAAAAAATAGTTTTAAATTCTCATGGGAACTACCATCATTCAAGTGATATAACCACAGAAAATAAAATACTGTTGTTTTTCCCATTTCACTTCAGAGATCCAAAAACAGAAGCACAAGGACACTTTCATTTTAAAGAATGAAGGATTGTTTTCAAAAATGTTTTAAGGTTTTATGTATGAACAATATCATGCTTACATATTAAAGTCACATTGTGACAAATTAGAATATCTAAGGGCAAATGAAACAGATCAGATTTTAAAATGAAATAAACACCTTACCATAGTGTTTTTATTTTACATATCTATACTTTTAAAAACAAACCACTTCCATTTTAAGCATTTCTGGAAAAAAAGCAGCACATTAAGATAAGAGTAGAATTTAAAGGAAGGTTTTTAAACTGCAGTTTTTTTGCCAGTGTTGCTGGCATGTTAACAATAGTGGCCGCTGCAGAAGGAAAAAATCAATTTCTGAAACGTCTGAAATCAAATGTATTGAAATCTGTGATCTGAAATTTTAATAAGGCATCCTATTCTAAGGATGATTCTAAGGCAGTTATGAATGTCAGCACTTCTCACACATACTTTTAGAAAAAAAACAAGCCTACACATTTACAGTTTGTGTTCATTAGGTTTAAATAAGGATATCATTCCCCTGTCTTTACCACATAGCATCTGTGCTGCTACTGTCTACAGGAGGCAACCTAGGAGCAAGCCAAGAGCGTAAACCTTGAGGAACCAAATCTAACTTCTGCAAAATGAGAAGACAGGGACAGGACCCATGCTGGCTAGTTATAAATACTGAATGTTAACCTCTTTAAGTAGGAAGAACCCAAGATGCTCTAGTTCTTGTTCTTTTGACCAATCTCCATTCCTCAACCCCAGAAGTCACCAGGTGTCCTGATATTATGGACCTAAATGTCGAACATCCGTTACTATAACAGATGCCGTATACTGTAACAGTAGAACAAATTACCTCAGGGAGGAGAACAGCCGACCAAAAAAAGTTTGCAAAGGCATCAAGAAAACCAGGACCGCCATGCCTGCGAGGCAAGATGGGCCTATCTCATACCATAGCAGTGTTATCACAGCCGCAGCTTGCAGTGGGCCCACCCATAAAAAGTGCAAAAAAATGGTCACCTGCCAGAAAAATAGCATTAAAAACATGTCAGCTATAAGGGGAATCATGCATTGGTGTGCATCCTACATAAAGAGTATCCCTTATTCCCGGCATATTTGTATAATAAACTTCATGTTTCATCCCTCAAGAGTATTCAATCACCTCAATTAATTATGTATTACTGGGAATCTTGGGCTGAAGAACATTTTCTCAGTTGAAAAACCCCCACTCCACCCATGAAAAGTAAAAATGTTGGATTCATATTACCAAGTTTAAGATACGGCAACAAAAGTAACATTTCAGCTGTGAAGTTGTCTTCTTCAAGAAGAAGTCCTTAAAATATTAATTAATGCTTAAAATTAAAACCGAACTTTAATAAAGACAACTCAATTTCTTTTTAATTCAAGTTCAATATCATTATCATTTAAATAAGTCTCAACTTCCTTTCCCCAAAGGCTCAAGAACCATGACCTATGTGAATCAGTGTAAAACTATTGAACACATAGCAAACCTTGTTAGGATAACAACTGCAACACAATAGTAAAATTAACTTCATATGATTTTGCATAATTTTGCATTACATAATGAAGGAATCATTATGTTTTGTGAGAAGACATTAGATTAAGACAGGATGGAGATTCCTAGGTTAAAGGGGGGCTAAGACTCGTTTCGCAGTGTTGGTTAATTTAACCTCATACTGTAAATAAGACCACTTTCTGTTTACCTAACAGCTTTTTTTTGTTGTTGTTGTTTCTGTTCACACAAGAATGGTACTATTTTTTAGCCAGAACTTGTGGATATGGTATTTTTTTAATAAAAACAAAAAACACAAGTAAATGTAATCTTAAGGCCAAAGGGGTTCACATTTTATGGATTCAAAGTCTTAAGACTAGTAGCCAGTAGGATGTTTGTGGTGTCGATTAGTTATGAATATTAAGTGGAGACTGGCTTCCTGTGTAGTCCAATCAGGGAAAATTCCTGGAACCTTTATTCAAAACCCTCATCAGTTGACTATTAACGTCCTTTTTCACATTTTCAGCCTAATCCTAGTACCAGCAGCAGCATTTGTTTTCATACCATTTCCACGCCATCTTTTGGATGAGTGTTAAACCGAGGTCCTGACTGTCAGTGGTCATTAAAGATCCCCAGGCATTTCTCAATAAAGGTAGGAAGTTATCCTGTTGTCCGTGCCAAATTTCCCTCCTCGGCCTTTACCGTGGCCTCCAAATAGTCCCCATGTATTATTGGCTTGCACTTGCCCTGCGATGGACTAGTGCCCCATCTAGGGTGTACCCTGCCATGCCCTCTTTCTTGCCAGGTAGGCTCCGGCTTCCCGCGACACCGTATGGTATAAAGCGGTTTAGATGTTTAAATGACATGACTATTTCCACAATTCAGAAGAACTATCCTGTGATTCTCACAAATCTGCAGATCCATGAAGAATTTCTTCCATATTATTAAATTAAACAGGACAGTCAGTAGTAAAAATTAGGAACATACCTCATCAAACCTAATGACATCATTGGATAACAGGTTTACTATCTGGCCGGTGGTAGTTTTTCCCAATGCACTGCTACTGAGGCAGAGTGCCTGGAAATTTGAAAATAACAAGAAAGCAATAAATGCTTAATATTTTCATATTTTTACAACATCACTTTCCCCACATCATTTTAAAAATAATTAAAACAAGATTTTTTCCCCCAATATATCTATTGTTTCCTAGTATTTGTACCTTCATAATTAATGAATTATATGATATGTCCTTTAGTTCTCAATTAATTTCTGCACATTTGAAACAATGAAAGCACTTGTAAAGCAGGTCAGATATTACATACATTTGCACTTCATCTTTTTATTAAGAAAATTGAATATTTCTATGTAAAGTTAGGGAGTAGTAATTGTAGGTAATAATCTCCAGAAGGCAGTGTGTTGCAGTGTAAAGGGTTGTTGCTGAAGAAACATTCATCAGTCTAGTGACAAAAGAGATGATGTTTTCAATAAAATGATTAATTTACCGAAGTTAGCAATCAATTACTTTTCCACTACATCCATGCCTAATGTATAAAGCTACTTTTTGTTCAAGAAAAAAACATTATAAAATCTTCATAACACCACATCAGTTTTTCTCCTTTATAATGTATTCCTTTTTATACTACTGCCTTTAAAATAACACCCATACTAATTACCAATTTCAGTCTCTATAGAAAATATGGCATAAGCCAAACCTGTACATCAAAATACCTAAATGCAATAACTTGGATTTTTCTTACAAAACACAATTATTTTTAATATTCTATGTTAAATACATTATTATTTATATACTGCTCAATCAAAAACATGTATACTGTATACAGTATACTCCATATGGTTGAAAGAAAAGAAGCAAACAAATTCATTCATCTTTGGATATCAAGCATGATGAAAATATCCTTTTTGAAAATGGGAAATCTTTCACAAAACAAGTTGCCAGTGACCCAATGAAAACCTCTTCTGAGAACAGATATAGCCTAGCTATAGATTTGTGCCGATCACTTACCTTTTTAAAAATCATATGGCACATTGCTACTCTGATTTTCATTCCTGCTCTTTGGACATGATAAAAATACAAGTGGTGCAGCAGTGCCAATCCAAACGTACAAAGAGATACACCAGCAGCATACCCATAGGCTGCATAGAGAGCATCCATGTTATTAGGGTCAAAGCCCTCAAAATATTGAATTAATTTTCCTAAAAGAACTGGCTGAAATATTTTTATTACCTCCTGCAAGAAATAACAGGAGAAAAATATTAGAGATTTATGAATTTCAATAATTGAAAATGGCAGTAAAAACAAAAATTTATTCTTACAGTTATAGATGACTAGGAATGGTCTCTAAGTGATAAAGTGTGTAACAACTGGCAGTGTAAACATTCCCAGCTTCAAACCAGAGGGGATGTTTGCTGAGATGTAGGGGGTCCCCTGATCAAAAATAATTAGAATGTTCACCAGACCAGATCGTATTATACTCATATTATATAAGATCATATTAAGATGACAGAGGAGAAGAGAGGAGCCAGGAGGAGTTGGAACATGAAGCTTGCACCAGGCGAGAGCCCCTGCTACATGATCATCCAGGCAAAACCTGAATGGAGCTAGATATTTGAACCCTGCTAGAGTGAGCTTGCTATTCTGTTTATACGGAACTTGGGTTTCCTGAATAAAACACACCCAGGGTAAAGAGAGTCTTTCCCACTTGTGAGTGGATTTTTCAAATAGAGAAATAGTCTCCTATTTATTTTCCGACATGCAGGCTTACAGAGAGATATATTAAATGGCCAATTGTATTGCATTTATTAAAAAGGCAGCTTATCTCTTATTTTGGCCTCTGAAGGCATTGTTTAAGAATTCAATACCCAGTAGAAGTCTCAGGTTTTCTGGTTGATTAGGATGTAAGGCCTCTACAACGCCTTGTGTGAACACACTATAAATATAGTAACTTGTGTGTTGTATGTTTTGCCGTGTGTAGTGTTTGTATTGGCATCGTTAATAAATATTTGTTTAACCAAGTGCCTGAATTATTACTCTCTTCATCAAAGATGTGCCAGATAAATAATTTTCGTGCCTCTAATTATACCAACCTCTCTGGTATATTCTAAAGAAATCACTTACAAGATGGTGGTTATGAATATTTATTTTACTTATTGACTAAACTGCCCAGTCAATTCATGATATAAACAAGTTGCTTAAACCCCCATTTGTAACAATACTGTATATATAAAATACAGTGGCTTGAAAAAACAGGAAAGTTGACTTGAAGAACAGGTTGTATTGCTGCTGAGCCTTTGCTGAAGTGCAGTAATTGTCTAAGATTTTTAGCCTCAATCTTGTCTTTAGCACATGCCTAAAAGTTGTCAGGGCTGAGTGAACCCATCAAAAAATTTTTTGGTTATATATCACGGTAAAAACATGAAACATTTAAAAAAGATATGATGGTATGGCAACTATCATTTATCTGAGAAAAAAAACACACTTTTTGTAGCCTTCTACCATTATCTGATTTCTATGTGACGTGGTGTTGTGTCCATGTACTGTATCTGTTGGTTTAGGAGTTTAATTTTTTGTAAGCAAAAAAAGTAAGAATTTAGCAAGGGCTCTTTCCGGTTTTATCTCGGTGATCCAAATTATAGTATTTACAAAGTGTATTTTATATGTGTATTCTTTGAAAGTGTGCTTTAGCTGCCTGTGTAGAGTTCATCTATACTTAAAATCGGAAATCGGAAATCTAAACTTAAAACAGTAAAGATCTGCATATTACTATACCTTTTGTATTCACAGACTAACCCTGGATTTAATCTGTATTGTTCCATAAAATATTTATACATTTATTCTTTATATTATTATTTTTTTTTTCGGGGATATTCATCTGTCTGCAAAGAGCTTGGAATTACGACAAATTATATTGGCAAAACAAATACATGAAAATAATGTATGAAACAAAATCCTGTATTCACATTAGATAAAGGCTGCCATGTTTTAATAACTGCAAACAAACATACTTTTATAAATACATTATTAACCTAAGTATGATTTGTATGAAGACTTTCAGTCTATATCATTATCATGACTCACATTTTTAGACCAAGGAAAACATGTCCCTATAAGATCTGCAAATTTCTCAAAATGAAAGTGACTGTATTTGAGATGCTACATAATGACACAAAGAGCCAATATAAACTTGGTTATTTTTAATCAAAATTCTTAAATATAGGACCAAATTCAGTTCCAATACAGAATGCAATAGCCGGCAATATCACAATGTCATAGTACAGAAATAAAATAAAGACACAAAATAAGAATAATTCTGAAAGTTTATGAAGTGATAAAAATGTAGCATTAAATGTTATTCAACAGCTACGCAAAGACAGGTATGGTATTAAGAAAGCAGAAAAAATGGTACGTTTACCTCTATTAAAGTAAAGACCCCTAAAATAGCATAGGATTTCCAGTAACATTTCACTATGGCTTTGGTCAGCTTTGGTTCCTTAAGTTCTTTTGCGGCCTGTTGCATTTCTTGATTCCAATACCTGAAAGACACAGGGCAATTAAAACAATGTTGTAACAAATGAATGAAATATGTTCTGCATCACAAGACATCAGCACATCACATTTGCTTTGCTAACAGTTCAACGCGTGTTCCCTAAGCTCATCTTAGACCACTGCCATTTATACCTCGCTGTTATTGTGAAAGATTTTTTTAAACACACGCCATGGTCTGTGCAACCAGCCCTTTTATTGGTTTAACCATTATTACCAGATGTCTTTAGTCATTGTATTTGCTAACACCCATTAAGTTTTATACACAATATATTTCAATAATTCAGCAGTATCCCCAAAGCCATGATGACACAGTATAGCAATACCATGTTTATCTCTCTACATCAGAATCAGAATCACCTTTATTCGCAAAGTACTGTACATATCATGTAGAAGGCATTTACTCAGATATACTTGGTGCTGCAAAGACACTCAATGTATACCATAAACAAAGAAGAATATCGGATACAGTATTATTAAGACAGTGCACAAATAACTTGAAATTCTAATTAAGAAAACAAAATCCCTATGAAAATGTTCAGAAATGGGCAGTTCTGGTTTTAATAGATAGCATCTTCTAGAGGCAAGTTTATCAAACAGGTGGTAACCTGGGTGGGAGGTGACATCATCAATATTTAATTCCCTCTACTTTAATGTGGAATTGTACAAAACATCAATGGAGGGCAAATGACAGCCAATGACACTCTCCACAGAGAGGGCAACACACACTGCATTGGGACCAGCCAGATACATTGCTAAACCAAACATTTATAGAGGCTGTCAGAATGCCCTGTAAACTGTATTAGAATTGGTTTAGAGATAAAAGTTTTTTTAGTTTGCACAAAACATACATGCTTTGCTGTGCTTTCTTTGTGATTCTGGGAATATTCACATCCTGTTTAAGGGAATTAGAGATCATAATTCTCAAAAACTTAAAGGACTCCATAACTCGATACCACATCACTGATTAGCAGGCAGAGAGGTTTTGCCGAATTTTTCCAGAAATCACTATTTCCACATTTTAAGGGTATTAAGCTGCAGCTGTTTGTAAGCATACCATGATACTCATCAATAGTAAAGAAACCTCCAAAAGGTGATGTTATCTGCAAACTTAGTTTGACTGAAGAGGTGCTGGAGGTGCAGTCATGTCTATACAGGAAACAGAGTAATGGGGAAAGCATACATCTACGAAGTACACTAGTATTCACAGACTGACAAATAAGGACCTAGTCACGCCTGTTGTCTTCAGTGACAAAGTTGAGATATCATCTATACATTCATCAATGCGGTCACCTGTCTCATGGAAGACACTCCAGTCTGTTGAGTCAAAATGTTCCTCAGTGATTTCAGTGGTCCAACTTTGAGCTGGGTTCTTAATTCACTTGGTTAATTTCAGTTTATGTTTATATGTAGGTATTAATTGAACAATAGCATGATCAGAATTTCCCAGTGGTGCACGGTGGAAAGCATGGTATGCTAGAGCAGTGATTAAGGGTTCTCCCTTCCCTAATTTAACAATTAATTAGCTGTTTTTAATTAGGCAAGTCACTGCTCTGCTTAGTAAAAGTCCCAATAACAATAATGGTAGTATCTGAATGTTTTTTCTCTAGTTCCCTAGTTCTGAAATTTGATCATCTTGCAATTGTTGTGCTGACTGACTGTGCATTAGCCTGATGGGAAATATATATTCCAGCCAGAATAACAGATGCAAATTCTCTGGGAGAATAGAAAGGTTTGAGGTTTACAGTATATGCAGCAATTCCAAAAAAGGAGAACAATTTTTGGAAAGAACAGTGACGTTGTTACACCAGCTGTTGTTCACATAAAAACACATGCTCCTACCTTTAGATTTATCATTGAAGTTTTCAGATCACAATCTGCCCTAAACGGCTGACAGCCAGGTAACTCCACTATTGAATGAGGAGTGGAGGTTCCAAGCCACATTGCAGTGAAACAAAGTGATGACATAAGTGATTACTCCTGGTTTGCCCAGACAAGTAGTTGTAGCTCTTCAATATAGGCAAACTATGAACTGTAAGGCTTCTGTCATTTGAAACTAAGCAAACACTCCTTTTGTACAGAACTGAGGGAGGTATTAAAAATTGTTACTTTTTAATTGTAACATGTAGTACCTTTATTATTAATTTAGTTTCCAAATTAATTTCACCTTCCTGTCCAAGATGATTCCTGTGTATTCCATGGCTCCAAGCTCTGAACCTCACAGTCTGGACCTCACATTTTAAGCGTTTTTTTAAATCATCAAAGGCTGAAGGTTGGAGAAGGGCTTAGAAGGGGATAACTAGCCTGTTCTGAAATGGAGACTCAGTCCCACGAATAAACTCAATGGTCCAGTCAGACCTTAATTGGATTAATTTAACACTTCTCTCAGGAGAAGTGCTGTTTATAAGTTAAGGAGACCTAGAAAACCTGTTGGATTCAGGACCATGAGAACTGCACTTGGGAACCTCAGATTTATACCCTGTTTCTCCTATTACTTCCTTATACTCGAGACTCACTGTGAGAAATATCCAGGTCACCAGTTAAGTATTTCGGTATCTAATAAAGTGTGTTCAGACAATTTTACATCTAACTTGACATATCCTGTATCTTATTTCTATGACTCAATCTGACAAGTCACCTGACACCTTTATGTAATGCATAGAGGTATTTGTTAATAGCCCATTCTTAACCTGAAATCATCTTGGTTGAAAGATTCAAAAGTTCGAACAAAACAATTTGCAAATACCAGGAATATAATAAACATTAACAAATTGCTGAAAACTTTGTAAGCATTTTTTTCCAATTAAGAATGAAAATGTGCATGGCCTACATTGCTTTTATTGTGAATAAACTTCTAAAAATAACCTTGGCTAGGAAAAGAGGATATTTACTTCTTAAACATATTTCACTGGCCAGCAGAATGAAAACTATTTACAAATGTTTATTTTAAAAAAGGGCTTAGAAGGGGATAACTAGCCTGTTCTGAAATGTGATATAAGCTATGGCATGGGAAAACTCAAAAATGAACAACTGTCAATTTGCATCTTTCATTAGGTAAGAATTGTAGCTTTCATTTATTTTGAATAAGAGACAGGGGAAAGAAGTGTATCAACATCGACAACACTGCTGTGTCCTTATAATTTGTGTCCTCTAATAACTAAAGAGAAGTGCTTTTAACACTGATAACAGGAGTCAATTGTTTTACAAAGAGTCGGGAGAGTCTGCTGCAAGCATGTTGTTGATGAAGATGAGATCCGTGGATCAATTAGCTACTAGCAATCAAATAAACTGGAGGGGCTGCAGGTTTCCTGATGTTTACAATCTTTCTTATATTCTTAACACGAGATCTAATACGACAAACGGAAGAACAGACATGTTTCATAAAAAAAAAGAGATTCAGCTCTCTCAACTCTTCCCATCTTTTAATATTTAATATGTTTTGGTTTCTACTTCTGAGGAAACGCATTAGCAAAATCTCTGGACACTGAACTAGAAAGACTGGCAACAATATAATGAAAAAGAAAGCATTAAAAAGTTTATCATATACACATGAATTCTGCTGCCTTTATCAGCTGTTACCAGTGTCAGTTTACAGAAACTAAAGAGCAAGGATAAAACCTGTTTTATATTCTTTTTCATCTACGACATACATTATATACTGTAAATTAATGTACCTGTAAGATGTACAGTACAAGGACAGATGTGTGTACACATTTAGACATACCAGTGTAGTTCTTCCCCAAGCCTCTCTGACCCATCTTCTGGTAGCACTTTATACATGTCATCTTCTTCCAGCCTTCTTTTGTAGCCAATTCTAAATAAAGGATTCAACCAACTGCAAATCAAGAAAAAAAAATTAAGCCAGATCTTTCATTTTGGAAATGTAGAGAAAATGTGCAGCATTATGATACAGCTATAAGCACTCCTGGGTCTTGTTTCATTCAAACATATGCTGTTTTAGTTTACTGGCACCTCTAAACTAACTGACCCTGTCATCCAGTAGCTTCCAGGTTAGCTAATAATGGATGGATATACAGCATACATCATATAGTTATACTTGGATAGAAAAACAATACTGATGACTGCTAGTCATTACAAATGACAAAAAGGATGTAACGCTCCACACAAGAAGAGAACATCACGTTTATACCCATAAATCACTGATTCATTCACATTTCAAGGTTAATTTCAAAGTTATTTATTGAGCTATGTTACTGCTAAAATACTTTCTTTTAAAAAAAGAAAAAAAACATCAAATTGATTGTGTAAGTGCTGGACAACATAATGAACAGTCTATGTAAATTTTCCTTTTCCATTAACATTATTAAAATGCCTGAACTCTATAATTTGTTTACATTTTTTTAATCCAAGTCTTTCTTACAGTAAATGAATAGGCCTCTTAGTTCAAATGTTTTTTTTGTTTTTACTACTTAAGAAGTAGAGGTTTTATGTTTTTACTATAAATAATTGCAATTATGCAATTTAAACCATTGAAAGCATTATTTCTTATATCTAAAATAATATAATGAGTAATCTATTGCAAGCAAAATATTAAAAGCCTCCAAAACCAAAATAGTTTATTTTAAACAGTGGTATTATCATCCTGCGATTCCTGGTAACTTCTCTGGAATCCTGTTACTGGAACCCCTACCTCTGGCACATCACCAGCCATTGTGCTTTGGTCAACAGACAAATCAGTGAGAAAGGAAAGAAAATAAAAAACCTGTACTACTGTGCAGTGTTTAGCCATTCATAAACCTCCAAATCCTGACTGAAATGTTTTAACTCTTTATGGCCTGACTTTCTGAGTAAAAACCTAAGAACTGCTCATACAGTGCTCATACAGTGAGACATTATTCAAGTGTGGCTCTTTGGAAGACAAATTCAGGCCAGTATCCACCTAGATTCTGCAGTCGTACTCACTACTCACTGAAATTCCTTTCTATCTTCCCTTTTGAAATCCAGATTCAGAGTTCCCAGACTTTTTCTGAGGGTGAGATTTTCAAGTCCCAACAAGACATACAATGTTAATTTGCAATTCCAACACCCGCGTAATGATGAAAAAAGAACAGTAACACTACAGGCAATTTTGGAAGGCTTCCAAACAAATCTCTAACCATTTAAACGGTGAAAGTGAACTTCAACTAAACTAAGAGAAGACCCAGATTAGCCTGTTTGGAGTTTGAGAGGAATGTTACTACCTTCCACCCCCAAAATCTCCTCCAAATGACACCATATTTTGAATTATAACTAATATGTCTTGGTAATTTTCACACTTTTTCCGGTTATTTTGCAAGTATGTAAAGCATGTTAATCTCATATAGATACAGAATTAGTACAGGGAAATTGCTTTTCATACTATACTGTAAGGTATTTCTATAAGATCAGGTGATCTTTGAAGTTTTTAAATATGTCAGTATTCAGGTTTCTTGTCAGGTTGGTTTCAACAGACATTAAGGTAAGCATGTTCATTGTGTCTTCATTGTAGGCCTATTGTAGAGAACAGCCACTCAGCTACCACACTGATAATTGGCAAAGCATGGTAACAATGAAGTAACTTGTTAAAATTTCAGGAAACTGACACCAATGAACGAATTTTCAGGTGCAGCAGGAGTTTAAAGACAGATTTGCTTTGATTTCTTGAAAAGCAACTGTTCAATTTCACCTGGAAAAGCACTCCTGAGATCAGATGGAACTTTTGAAACCAACGCTGATTATGGTGAACTAATGTTTGTGTGGGGCACGTTGTCAGAGTTGGACAGAAATCCAAAACCTTTAGTTACACAATTTACTCATGCTGATTTTAAACCACAAATGCAAACTGTCAGTGAGGACATTCAATGTTGCAGCTCTGAATTCTTCAGATTGAAGTAGTAAAATACATCTTCCACTTCTTAATGGAATATTTTTATACCCTTTTCCCGATACGTGACTATCCACTACTTTACCCATAGTTGTTTTGAAAGCTCTGTGGTCTTCACTGTTGAATCTTTGTTTGAAATTCATAACTGAGGGACCTTACAGAGGTGTATTTATTCTTAAATCAAGTGATCCACTATTATTGCACACAGACAACTAGTTGAAATGCCCTTATAAGACTTGGCAAAGTAATTCTGTGCACCTAAACTACTTTAGGTGTGCCATAGCAAAGGGGGTGAATATTTATTAAATCATATAGATTTTAGTTTTTTATTTTTCTTTGCCGATTGCTCTGACGTATAGCCTAACTTTTTGTCCATAAAAGTGTTCTTTTATACTTCTATACTTACTTCTACTTATACAACAATAGGAATTCAACAAATTAGGGCTTCATTGGAAGGCGGTGAATAATTTTGCAAGGGACAGTAGAAGTAGTCCAGGAACTGCCTGAAAGTCTTAATAAAACAACTGAAAAAGCTGAACAGATTTGGAACATTAAATGATGTAAAGAGTTACACTCTGTATAGGAAAATCATTAATGATATTTATTACTGAGAAATCTCACTGGCTAAGCATAATTTTCAAAAACTGACTTGTGGTACTAAGCTGTCCAGAATTCACTGTTCCACCATTAGGAAATCCAAGAAATTCATGAAATCATGAACTGACAGAATTCACCATGGTACAGAGTTAGCACATGTTTCTGTCATAGCCTCAAAACCTTTTCCATAAACAGATGTGTTCCCTAACTGGAAATCCCAAATGCACATCCAGTAACACAAACACAGCTACACCTGACTCACACAGTAGCAAAAGAATGTTCTTACCAGCATCCTCAGAGTATTACAAATGCAAAAAACACTTTGCATTTTCATACTGACCTAAAACTTAAAAATACTGTATACAAAAGCTGAACATCAGTAGCCAGTGTAAATTATTAGACTGTTTTAGATCATTATTTCATAATGGCCTACAGGAAGTACAATTTCTTTGAAGCAGTGTACAAAATGCCATTGTTATGATTTCCTATTTATACAGATTGTTAGGGAGGGGGTATCAAAGAAAACACATAGAACATGTAAACTGTGTCAGAGTATCCATTACTGGCCTATGCTGAGGAGTTTCTCCTTGTCCTCTGCACAGTTTTAAAGTGTCAAACACAGCCTGTCAACATGTAGTCTACACCTCTGTTCATTATGGTTTTGGTATAGCACCTTTCACTTAAATTGTACAAAGAAAAAAAAATGTTATTTAGGAAGACAAATATTATGCAGAACTGAATGGTAAAAAATATCACACCATCTCTTCAAATAGGCTGATTATTCATGTTTCCTATATAATGCTCTACCTAAAGTTACAAAAATGTTACATCTTTTTTGAAAGAATTTATACAGTTTATGTTTTGCTTAACATAATAGTGTATAGCTAACATTCACATGGAATCAACATTTTAAAATTAGGGTTTAATAAATGTTACGACCCCAAGTGTCTAGGGGTAAAGGGGTGTAATTCTTTTGGAAGCAGGTGGGTTCTGGTGAGGGACTAGGAAGCGTGATAACAAGGGTAAGGAACTAGAGTGGTGCCAAAGAAAAGAAAATAAACAAAATGGAGCTGGCTAGGACAGTGAGGGAAAGCTAACCTAACTACAAAAGAAAACTGGAAACACACGGTCTTCGGCGTCTTCAACACCCTAACTAACCTCCACTGACTACCCAAAACCATACAAGACAAACGGCACTCACCCGTACTAAACTAGTGTTACTAACACAAAATCAACAAAATCGATTCAGTAACTAGAATGTACCCAACAACCTAAACTAACCTTATACACAAGTTCACACAAAAACACAAATGAACTAGGAATACAAATAACGAAAATGAGAGTAATCAACAGGAACAGGGTACAAAGAACACAAAAGCTGAACATATAACGCATTAGGGCAAGGTAATGGCAAAACAAGGATAAACACAAACAAAGGAAAGTACAAAGAAAACAGAAACCAACAAAACAACAAAGCCGAAGCTATACAAAAATACACACACAGAACAAAACAACAAACCAACAAAGCTGAAGCAAAAGCGAAGCGATAACCAAAACCAAACGGGACCGAAGTCAAACGAAAGGCTCTTTCCCTCAGAAAACCTCCATGTTATATCCTGAATAAGATGCACTCTGATTGGCTGATAAGCTTATTGATCACAATGTCATACAGAAAGTATGGTGTAATGGTGGGCCAATGGGGAAGGGAGAACAATCAAGGGTCAGCAGTGTGGAACATAAAAAAAACACACACAGACCACACACTGAGACGTAACAATAAATTAAATATTAGGATTAAGAATTACCATGAATGCGTGCCCCATCACTTTAATACATTTTCTAAGCTTGGAGACAAAATTCTAGTATAAAGGACTGAAATTGGACCCTCCTATCATTATCAGTTTGATCCATTTAAGCTTGTAAAAATACCACAAGCCTTATCGGTTACGATCTAGAACAGTGGAGCAATACTTAGCATGGTTGCCTTGCAGGGCCCTGGGTTCAATTACCATGATGCTACCTATATGGAGTTTGTATGTTCTCCCGTGTTCACCTGGGTTTCTTCCAAGTGCTTTGATTCTCACAGTTCACAGACATGCTGGTAGGTTAATTGGCTTCTGGAAAAACTGGTCTTGGTGTGCGAGTGTGTGTGTCTGCGTGTGCCCCAAGATGTACTGATGCTCTGTCCAGGTTGAACCCTGCCTTTCCCCTGTTGCTTGACAAGACAGGCTCTGGCCCTCCCACAACTCTGAACTGGAAGAAGCGATTAGAAAATGGATGCATGATCAAGAACAAAATGTAGATACGGTATTATTTAACATTAACACATCTGAAACTCAATCACACATCTTAAATAAGTGCCCAGCTCCTACCCGATTTTGTCCAATAAAAATCCAGCATCTCTTAAACCTGAAATCGACCAAATGTTTAGATAGTGATTGATCCTCTGTGACAGGTGAACTACAGTATGTGATGCTGGTTTCTAATGAGTGAAAACAAATCATGGTACAAACTAAAATGGTGGAGAAAACTCAATTAGTGGAAATCAAAATATGGCCAGATTAAAATGAAAAAGACAGCACACATTAGCTTTCTTATCAAGTTCCCAAGCAGTCATAATACCAGAAGCTTTCAGTAAACGTACTGTAAGCAGGTGAAAGCAGGGATAGTGAGAGCATCAGAAGTATACAGTAATCCCTCGCTCAACAAATTTTTATTTCATACAAATGGAGCAATTCCTACCTGTTTTTTTCATTTAACAAGCAAATTTTCACTCTTACAGGCTAGAGAAGAAATAAAGGATACTTTTTCTCTGTCATCTTCTCAGATGAGGAATTAACTTTTTATTATTTATTATTTTTAAACTATTTTATAATAAAGGCTAGTGTATGTTAGGCACATAAAGTTCAGGATGTTTATGCATTTGCTGAACACGAACAATGTAACAATGTAAGAACTGTATTGTAAATGATAAATGATAAATTATATCAAGCTTAGTTAGTCAAATAATTAACCAGGAGTGTTAGTTTCCATTCTCAAGTACCATTCTGTGCTTTAAGGTGAAGTTAGGGTATTTAAGGGAAACTTTTTTTGAGTTCTACAATCAATAAGAGATGATAACAAAGGAAGTAATGGGAATTTCCATTACATGAGTTTTCACCTTACAAGCCGTTTTTGAGGAACAAATTAAGATAGTATAATGAGGGATTACTGCACTCTGCTTATCTACACAAACAAGGTTCATACCATATCACCTTTATGTTCATTACTAGATCTTGTTCTCGGTTTGGTTTTAATTGTGTGCAGAGGAAAGTATAACAAAGTTTTTGGTTCTGCTATTTCTTCCTAATCACATTTCAAGCCAAACTATTAAGTCAAGAGAAAAATTAGACCTGTCATGTTTTTCTCCTTTGTAATGTACACAGAGTTTTTACACATTAACATTTGCCCTTTTATACCAGTAGATGGATCATACATGAGCTCCTTGCACATGTTTGTACTAACAGAAATGTGAAGAGAGGAAACAAGGAGGAGGCAGGGCTACGTCTCTTCTACAGT
Organism: Lepisosteus platostomus; assembly: GCF_059453375.1. NCBI lineage: Eukaryota > Metazoa > Chordata > Actinopteri > Semionotiformes > Lepisosteidae > Lepisosteus > Lepisosteus platostomus. The sequence goes on from NC_142612.1 coordinate 28,416,374, forward strand.
GTCAGCTGCATTTATACAGCCAATATAGTTACAGTATACCACATGTAAACATAAAAGCAGGAGTTTGTCTTCACTTGGTTATGCCACCAGTTATATAACTATAATTTAGACCAATTAAAACAAAGCCATGTCTCAAAATAAAAGATATTCAATTCCAAAGTCACTAGTTTCACTTAAAATGTGAAAGTTATCTTTTGTAACTCCTAAAATAGTGCTCTAATCATGCTCCAATATGAAAAATACAGAATGAGAGAAGATAATGGGACAATGGATTCACTAATACTGTATATGACAAAGTGGTGTGTCCACGCAACAGTTTATTTTTCCTGTTTCACTGGCTAGCAAAGCAGGGTCATCAAATCCTAAATCATGTATAACTGAAGAGTCACAACCTTCAACAAACTACTAACAAGTACTACAAAATTGGAATTACAGGTTTGTAGTAAAACAAGATACAACACAGATGCATCTGTATTTACAGTACACCGCAGCTTCCGACAGAGTGGAACTCATGTAAGAAAGGCAAGGTACTGTACATTTCTGAAAATTAGAGATTAATTTACCAGCCACTAACAATGTGATGTGATGTAGCCACTATCCTACTCCGTTGGGCTCCTGAGCAAGGCCCTTAATCCCAAGTGCTCCAGGGGTGCCGTACACTGGCACACCCTGCGCTCTGACCCCAGGCTCTCTCCCTGTCTGTGTGTCTCATGGAGAGCAAGCTGGGGTATGCGAAAAGATAATTCCTAATGCAAGAAATTGTAAAGGGTTAATAAAGTGATGTTATTATTATTATTATGACTACTACTACTACTACTACTACTACTACTACTACCACTACCACTACTCTGGCAGACCCACTACACAGCTAATCAGGTGGGGAAATTAGAAATTAATTCAACAACAACTGAATTTAGTGAGAAATTTAGGGAGGCTAAATTGTACAAGCCCGGAGTGAAATTTAGCCACTTCATTTAACATCCCTACTCTTACAGACAATTCCAAAAGATCTTTAATAACCAGGAATTCAGGATCTTCATTTGACATGTTATCTGGGACAATGTCCTCTATAGCAGTGTCCCCTGTCACTATCTTTGTCATGTTTTAGTTTCTGCTAACTCTTCCACTAATACCACTAATGTCAGCAAACTGCTTCTATTCTCAAAGTGCTCCAGTTCCAGCACTGACCAGGACCATCTTAGTTTCAGAGATCTTAGCCTGAAGATCCTTTGAGATGAGAAGTGTTGTACAAAAGCAAGGAATTATGTTATCTCTTAAACTGTCAAATACTATTTGGTTATTATCGGCAGATAAAATTAAAATAATACTGCTTATGACAGTGGAACAAAGTCTTCTAAAGCTTGTCAGTCAGATGGTGCACTTGCATATTTTTACAATAGGCAAAATACGCTTCCACCCCGCCTAATAGTGAACAGAGAAATTCACATTGCATAGGAGTTTGATCCATTTCAGGTTTTACAAGCTACTGCATCTTACTGTACAGAAACCATGAACCAGGATGAGGATATTTCAAGCTTTTTTGCCTATTGTGAGAAAAACTAGACAGACATGAAGAACACATTACAACTACTAAAAGTTATATCAGTATAATGGATTTGCAACTCCTAAACCAAACTACAGAGATGACATTCAGAGTGGCTTTCAAATTCCCGCGGTAGTGGATCCTATTACAGTTGGTACCTTCTCGAGTAGTTTTATAGAAGAAGCGTACGTCTTTGCTTAAGTGCTTCACACGATTGACTTTTGATATAAAAAAGAGCAAACGTACAGGTACATCGTAACACTAAATGTGGAATTATTATTTAACACACCACAGTGCTTAGTTAAACACATTTTTAAAATAACCTAATATTTGCTATAACGCTGGAGATACATGTCTATGTCTTTAGTTTTCAAAGCATCTAACGAAAATCACGTTTTTAAATGACATGACATTAAATGTTATTAAAAGCCCCTATTTCATGTTATCAGTGTTATTATTAAGTTACATTCTATAAAGGTAAGGTTCACTGCAAAAGATAGTATTAAAACTCAATGGCAACACAGCAACCTGTGGATCAACCAACGTACATAAGCAACATAAAAAGCAGAAAGAAAGAAACGACCGGCACAGTAATTACATTTATATTTGTAATTAAATATTTACATTACACCAGTTTTTTTTTTAATATTATACACGAGGTGCACATTTTAAATATTGCCGTGAGTGCAGACGTACCAAATACTGCATTGTCACTTGTCACGTGCTCACTGCATATTATTAAGGAAACCCTCTGTTAAGACGATGCTTATGCATTTCGATTAAGTTTTTTTAACCAATTAGCTTTGTAAACTTCTTAATCATACAGTTTTTATATCATTTTTAACTCTTATTTGGTTTTTGTCTCGTTTCAGTGTAGCTGATGTACATTTCACGATAAAACCACCGGCTCCAAACCTACAGCTTCCAAAACTAAAAACGGAAACTTCCGTTACAGTAACAAAAAAGCCTCTATGGATTTACGGCAACAAAGAAAACCAGAATATAAGAGAAAATACGATTTGTTCTACGTCCTTTCTAGTTTAATCGCCCTCTTACCAGAAAAAAACCTTGGAAAACAGATTAGCTGTGGCCGATGGATTAGGTTTCTCATCTTTCCGCAGAGGTTCCATCGTGCCCTAGCACTTTGCTCAATGTCTGGGCCAAAAGGGAAAGGCTGTGGTACTCCTTGTCTGTTTTTTATACCAATGTCTTGTGCAAGATTGTATAACCCCCCTTTTGCACATGGTAATCCAGCTACAACTCTACTGAGTACAGCCTACCAATTTCCAAGACGCGAGACTCACACTGAGACCGGGTTCTGGTTTGCTCCGCCCCTTCTTTGGGATTGGTTTACCAACGCGCCTTGTAATTATAACCTGCAGCACCCCTGATGTCTGTCAAGGTTACTGGATGGTGCAAAGCAAGTAACGGAGCAGCCTGGGATGCACTGTATTATCCGGTCTGATTTAGCGTGTTCAGTAAATTCAGGTTACGTAGTTCTTTTAAGTCTCTTCTATAGTTTTGAAGAGTTAGGTGGTTGTTTATTTTTTAATATTTTTAATCGCTGTTCGTCGCATAACACTACTTCATATTTCTTACTGCAAAACGGAATCTTTCTTTTTTTAAATTTTGTTGTATGCAATAACTAGCCATCAGTCAATTTGCTAACCGCTTCTTCAGGGTCGCAGTGGAGTCAGAGTCTATCCAACAAGCAACGGGGGCAAGGCAGGGTTATAAAATAAGATCACTTTATTGGCCATATACGGTACAATTTCTTGTATCAGGAATTTGTCTTTTCACATACCCCAACTTGCTCTCCACAAGACACACAGATAGGGAGAGAAGCTTGGGGTCAGAGCACAGGGTAACCCATTTATACAGCACCCCTGGAGCAATTGTGGTTAAGGGCCTTGCTCAGGGGCCCAAAGCAGTAGGATTCCTCTGCCAGCCACAGGATACGGACCAGCAACCTTCCAGCCACAGGTACAGATCCTTAGCCACAGAGCCACCACCAGTGACCCCAGTCCATTGCAGGTCAGACATACTGACACACAAACACACTCATACTAGGGTCAGTTTTCCCAGAAGCTAGCTAATGTACTTGTCTGAAGACAAGTATGTCTTCAGACTGTGGGAGGAAACCTACCTCAGCATGGGAAAAAACATACAAACTACACAGACAGCACCCCAGGTCCAGAAGTGAACCCAGGGCCTCAGCACTGCTAGATAGCCATGATAACCACTGTGCAATTATTATGCTTCTTCAAACAGTATAACGATGACCCAAAACATATGGCCAGTGACTCCAAGGAGTTCGACAGGAGAAAAAAAAGAAAAATATCAAAATGGCCAATCTAATCTCTGGACTGAACACCAATTGAGAATACATTTTACATGGTTGAACAAAAATGTAAGTCACATTACTTCAGAATTAACAAGACGTCAAAGTGCCTGCAGTAAAGCATCTGAATCAGTTACACAAACAGATTGGTGAGCTCATGGGTCTCACACTTCATGCAGTTATTGCCTCAATGTGATGTGCAATCACATACAGACTTCTATACTCTAAAAAAATAAAATTAATGATTTCTCTGATTTCTCAGAAATTTGTTCTGCATCCAAGCAGCTATTTTTACAGAGGGACTTATAAAAATGTATGAACAGTACAAATAAACATTACATAAAATAATTCAACCCATCCATAGTCCTTTCTAGAGGAATTCACAACTTAACAGTACCTGTAAGTTTACTCCACCCACAAACACCCTAAGCCTCTATAATTGTCTATTCACTCTTCATTTTGCACATAACCACTTATTGCATTCTTCCATAACCCTTAACCTACACTCATTTGTTGACTGAGTAGTTTTATTGAATATGGGATAAAGGAATTCTTCATTTTGTTAAGTCTGCATTGAGGAACTCTAAAACATCTGTTTGAAGGCATATTGTATGTTAATATTCTTCATGCAGGACATGGAAGAGATCAGAAGAGATTCTAACAGGTCTTCTCCACATACTCTTAATGTAAGCAGTTTGAAGGCTCTGCAAATGGCTGCCTTACTAACTTAGAATACATCCTCAAGAGTCTGGTCATCTTGGCTTTTTGTTGCACAGAAAGACTATTATACTAGCCAGTTATTCCATTCTGCATGACACTTTGTACCACAAAACTGAAAAACACAGAGTATGACTACTAGCACCAATAGTAACCAAAACCATAACCTGCAAAGAAAGTAAATTCTTTGCTGTACTTTAATAAAAAAAAGTCAACATTTACCTTCCAATACAGATGTGCAACTATGTATAGTATACTGTATTCCCAGATATTAATAGGATGTATCCAATGTTTTATTTGTTATGTAATCAAATTTGCTTAATGGAATCATTATAACTTATGACCAGGGAAGGATATCCATTCTGTTTAAGACCAGAGACAATTTCTTCTGTTTTTATAGAATCAATATATTGTTCTGATATATGTTGGAGTCATATTATCATTCATCAGAGAAAGTAAGGTGGAATCATCAGAAAATGTGTTTAGGAATTGGTTTGAACCACTGGCAACACAATCTTTTGTGCAGAAAGTGAAGAGCAGTGGTGAACACATACAGTACACCCTTCGAGTGCTCCACAGTCATTTACTTGGAAGAAAGTATACCATTTACAGTACTTTAACTCGCTGCAGTCTTCTTGTAAGGAATGAGTTGTACCAAAAGATCAAATATGGGATGATCTGTAATTGAATCATTTTTGATAATATAATGTCTGGTTGGTTTGTGTTAAAAACTGAAGAAAAGCCGAGAAAAAGTACAGTACCTTAGCAAATAGTTTGCATTTGCCTAGATGCTTTAAAATAAGGTGAATACAAGTAATTATTGCTTCCTCTGTGTTTGCAATTGTTTATAATAATGATATGGATTGAGTTGTCCATTGACTAAGTGAGATTCTGATCCAACATATTTATGGTCATTTGAAATCACTGGGTTGATCACAAAGAACATTTTATTTGTAATGTGATCAAATGTATACATTTACAATAAATAAATTTTATTAATTAATTATTTAAAAATAAAATGTATATTGTATTGTACTTACTATTTGTGTTAATTACATGATCACAAACACAAATTGCTTGACTGTAAAGACAAAATAACATAGACATAATCCCGTTCCATAATTTAATCCCATAGAGGTCAGATTTTTAAAAATAAAAGATTACCTCAAAAAACGTGTTGTCAAGGTTTAGGAAAGTCATCTGAATCAGCAATGTTTTCCTTATATTACAAATTTAAATGGCTGTGGATGTCTTATTATTTTAGCACCAGTGGCATGTTAATTAAATAAAAAGCTGTATGTTTCACTGGAGCCTTTTGAAAACCACCCACAGCTATGATTATAGTTTCTCATTCTACCAACTCAGTTGTGCCCTGCCCTCTGCTCCCTTTGAGGTTTTTCTTGGCAAGCTGACCAATGACCCAGTTCCATGCAGATTAGTGCTGTGAAATGGAAAAAGGCTAGGTCACACTCTTGATGTCTCCTTGCTGGCTGTTTCACAACAGGAGTAGTCAGAAAGGTCTGTTCTGCAGCTGCACATAACAGGGGCGTCTATTTATGCTCACACTATCAGGTGAAAGATTAAGTACTCCTCTTCACAAAACCAGTAAGAGTAAACCACTGACTTAATCAATAAAAAGCCTCCTTCATACTTATTACAACATCAAATGTACCACAAGGGAGAGCACTTTCGCTTAACCGTGTACAATAAACTAGAATGCAAAAAACAAAAAACAAATACAAAAAACTTGAACATGTATCTGCTTTTCACCAAATTCATGCAAAATATATTGATGAGATTGCATTTGAAACCTTGAGAGATTATGTACTGTATTTGCATTTCCTGAACTCACGTTAACCCCAAAATAATGTTAATCAAGTGGTCAGGTACATACTGTAGATTCTATTTTTTTAAACATTATAATTTGTCTTTCTTTCCAAAAATAGCATATGGTGACACTGGGTTACAATAAGGAAAAGGGTAGCCTGTTGTGTCATAAGAACAAGTGTTTCCTCAGGCATCTATTATTGTTGTTTCTTTATTTGTAATCAAAAACACTCTGACAGGTCATGCCAAAGGATTCTCTGTGTCTGTATATTCAGTTTGGGCAATGTCCTTGTTTTCTGTCTTCATATCTGAGTGTAGATGCCCAGTTCGGTCAGGGTCAGGAATTTAAATTAATCAGGACCAGAAAGCCTTAAAAAATACATAGATGATAAAATATTGTCTCACACATTCCCTGAGCAAGCTTAAAGCACTGATTTTAAAATAATAAGTTCAAAATTGTGAGTATTGTTACTACTATTGATATGTTTTCCTTATAAATACATCTCTCTTATGTTGAAGTGGCTGAAGTTTTCATGTTGCCGTGAAAGATGTCCTCAAGGTTTGGTACCACCTTAGCTTCTGTTTAGGTTGAAAAAACGGACATGCAATATGCTCCACAAACTGAAGAAGGCTATTGAATTGGCAGTTGAGAGGATGAATGACGTAGGAACTTTTTAATCCTTTTTAATTCTATTCTTCTGTGTCACTTGCTTGTTACAAGAGTTTTAGAAGCCTTTAATGCACTTACAGTACAATACATGCGAGTCACCAACAGCGAATCATCATCAGAATCTATGGATTTAATTTTCCACTGAAGGCAAAGTTTGCAGAATAGCTGACAAAAGCAGGGAACTTACATACTGTACCTAAAAAAACCCAAGCCTCATTTGCCATTGCAGAAATATTTTTAAAATGACAATAGAACACATGCTGTACTGTTGTTAAAAACAGGTTTTTATCTTTTCGTTTGAAAATAATAATTAGTTGCCAACATTTCATATTCCTGTATTCATTACCAGATCACATTTAAAGTTAATTAATTCTAGATAGAAAAGTTGAATTTCAGGGGGTTTGATTAATTGCGAATTGATTTTTCTCTTGATACTTTTTCTCACTTACTTAATCTTGGTTCCAAAAAGCTTTGGAGCATTGCCTGTTCTTTCAATAACTTCTGAACATGAAATGTATCACAGAAGCCTGAAGATTAAATTGCTTGACACTGCTCAAGAATAATGACAAAACAACCTCTTTTAGTATATAAGTATATTGAAAGCAAAGGCTTCCACATAACTTTAGCTGATGTAATAATTAAGCAAATAACATCCCAGAATGCTTAGTCTTGTACAAAAATGTAGTTTCCAATAATTAAAGCTAGCATTACATGACTCCAGGTACTGCATGTACAGTAATTCCATTTTTTTCACTAGCTACCTGTAGATCAAGATTTCACATTTAAATCATGGGATGTTATTTTAAAATATGGCACTAGTATGGTCACATTAAGAATATTGTCTATAGTTTTGGGCACCAAGCTAGGATACACGGTATACTTTAAATGGATAGGATTTTAAACAAGGAATATTATGTTAACATTGCACAAAGCATTTCTTTAAAAGTTCACTTTAAAGTCTATAGTTCTCATCAATATTTTTAAACACATGACACCACATGAATTTACAAAATGTTTTCAATTTATTTTAGGGGGATATGACATTTTAAAATAATGCAAAATGATTTTTGCAATTATTTCCTATTTAAATTGTGATTTTATGTAAATATTGACTGTTTAAGAAGAAACTCTTACAAATGACTAATATTTACCATATTATTTTCTGGTAAGTTCGATATTCAATTTTACAGCTTGTCATTTTTATTATTTGGAATATTTCTAATAATAAGATAATGTATTGCTGAAAATGTTACATAATATCACAATTTACCCTCCCTTTTTATGGTTCCTTTTTTTATTCCACATTTTACATATCTTACATCACAGAAAATGAAGCTGGAAAAAAGATCAGTTACTGTACACGCGATGCAATTTGTGTAAAGAATTGATTTGTACTTTGCATATTATACAAAGCACAGAACATTTTCTCTGCTTCAACAGTGCTTGAGAATCAAGGAACTTATTCTAAGAACAATGTATGCTGAAGGTCAGAAATATAGCAAGACATGCAGCCTTTCTTTAATAAATAATCTATTATTTATCACATCTACATTACCTTCTTCAAACCTTTTTCATTTTGGCTCCTGAATCCTTGCGATCACAAATTGTCATAAAGTGGTTTTGTAATTTTTCCTCTGCAAGTTACTTAAAATAAATGCTGCACACACAACTCTTATGTAGAAAAAATGTTTAGGGAGAGCATTCTTTTCCTTTTTTCTGCATCATTTAAAGTATGTAGCTTCATTGATTGAAAAACATTTTAACTGTTTAAAAATAGTTTAAAAAGCTACTGGTACATTGGAAAAAAGCAATACAACACTGTTAATTGTAGTTTTCAATAACGTAAATCTGAAAAAATGTGTACCTAATTTTTACACAGGATTAATAAAACTTTTGTCCTGACAAGTGTGTTTTGATTCTCTACAATCACTTTTCACTCATTTAAAAGAATACAGTATATCCCAGATGCCTCTCTGTCATGGCAGCCAATTGTCTGTGCTCAGTATTGCTCAGCAACAGGTTATTGCTCACAACCTTTCCCACTTTGAACAACAATTAGCATTTTATTACAGTACCCATTTTAAATGCACACATTTTTACACCTTGAAAAAAACAAAAATATTACGTAATGAAAATGAGGATGGAGACCTAACACACACTGGTCATATGACAAATACTGTATATGATTCAAATACAATATATTCAGAATTTAAAGATGAATACTTCATTTATTTGTTTTTTGAATTAAGCGATAACAACTGCTTTGTGAGTTGCAATCCTATCATAGTCACAACACATCTCTCCCTAAGTGAATGTTAGCATTGACATGAACAAATCTAGAGGAAATGCCCATGATTTAGTCAAGGGATGAGAGACAAAAAAGCTCTGCTGTAAGAGATAGTGATGAACTTCTTCAGCACCAATGCTTTTTAAGTTTAACTCAAATATTTCAGCCATAGGGCAGAATGGTGGTTCAGTGGTTAGCATTGCTGCCTCACAGCACTAGGGCCCTGGTCTTAGTACCTGGGGTACTATCTGTGTGAAGTTTGTATGTTCTCCCCGTGTTTGGATGGGTTTCCTTTGGCTGCCTTAGGTTCCTCCCACAGTCCATAAACATACTTATAGGTTAATTGGCTTCTGGGAAAACTGGCCCTAGTGAGTGTTTGTATTTGTCCACCCTGTGATGGACTGGCATCCTTTCCAGGGTGTACCTTGCCATATGCCCTTTGCTTGCTAGGATAGACTCCTGCTACACTGAATTGGAAGAAGCAGTAAGAAAATGGTTGGATGGATTATTAGAGCACTGAATGCAAGCAAAAAACAATGTTAAAAACTAATAAACACTTTTGTACAACCAATTTTGTGATGTTCATCTTACAGTACCTTCTAAACACTTAAGCATTTTTCACATTTAAGTAAATAATTTAATCTACAACATAATTTAAAGGTCATACTGTAACTAACATACTGTAACTAACATACTGTAACTCAATCATGTTTGGTCAAAAGGTACAATCACTTAGAGAAACAAAGCACACCATTAGAAAAGCAGGCTCAAAACATTTCTATTCCTCATTGCTTTTTGAAATCTGTTTTCCAAACCTAAACTGAAAGAGGAGAAAGTAGTGTGCCAGACCACTGGACTTTGTGCCACAGTGCCGTCCTTTAAGTATTACTGACATTTTTTGTTAATTTAAAACTTGGCAAAGTTAGTTTGGTTTGAAGAGTCCACTTTTATAAAAAAGTATGATTAGGTAATAGACAAGGGTAAAATAAACTGAATCCATTTCAGTGATAGCTCCTTGTTTATTTTATTTCTACCTTTTCCCCCACTGGTTTACTACTTTTCAGTGTTATCCAATCAGTATCATCTGCCTTTTCAGTACAAGCCCAAGCACTGAAGCGTGTCAAGATGTCCTACATGTAAATTATTTCTGTGCAACACATGTTCTGCATGTAATATCTTTGCCTTCAACGTTCAGCTTCAAGTATTCTAAGGAGCTAGGGAGCAAAGACAAGTGTCGTCTGCAGCTTTATGAAACCCATCATGTCAGCACTGCAGATTCTGGCTTTTTTAGGAGGCATTATTGGGTTTGGAGCTAACATTGGTGCCACGGTTTCAAATGAATGGAAAATAACGAGCAGGGCCTCCTCTGTAATAACGGCGACATGGGTTTTTCAAGGGCTATGGATGAACTGTGCGGGCAATGCCATCGGAGCAGTGCACTGCAGGAGACACCACACGATCTTCAAGCTGGAGAGTAAGTCACATTCACTGCATGTGAACAGAGGCAAAACAGCAAAATAACACTCTACATTTGTTATAAAGAGAAGAGATGGAAAATGTATGTTTAAACAAGGATTCTGTCACAGCTACTGTACATTAAATGTTTAGCACTTGTTTTAAAATGAATAGAAAGTGTTAAGATGAGATAGAATATGTGATAATAATTTGCACTCACCTTTTTTCCTCCTAGTTCTAATTATTTTATTTTAACTTTATGTGGGCATGTATTTTGTCTTCCACTCTTACAACGACCCATGATCTTTGTGCACTTACATAAAGGTAGTTGGGTTTTTTTTGCATGTGGATTTCCAGGATTGTGAACTTTGAATAGAAATACAGATCTAGTAATTATGGGTCAGAATTCTGCTTAAGCATACAATAAACCTCTTTCAGAGAAACACATCCTTAAAAGATCAATATGATTTTCTAGTCAAAGATATTGATCTTAGATAAGTGACAAAATCCAAAAACACTATTTTAAAGAAGGGTGGTACATACTGTACATATATAAGATCTTAGTAACATTACACATTCATTGAATTAACAATAGCGCTGCAACAATGGAAATCATTTGTTGCTGACAAAGATATTAATCAATCTGCCATTACTTTCTACAATTCCTTTTAGATAAACATTTCTTCAAAAGGTAAATTAAGTCATTTTGGATTAATGGAAATGTACTGTTAGGAAGTAAAAATAAATCAGATCATGAAGAAAATAGGTAATAAATATATCAAAACATGTTTGTAATGCTTTTTAATATGAAAAAATGTTGCACTTTCAGTGTCCTTTTTACAATATCTCTTGTTTATGTATTTATTAATCTACATAACATTATATTGCTGCCTAAAAATAAAGGAAGACTGTCAGATCTGTTTCAAATGTCTTTTTCCATTTTCATGTCCAACTTAATTTTGTAGTTAAAGTCTGAAAGTGTACAGTCTTTCAGTCCAAAACTAGAAATGATCAACCTGTGTGATGAAATATGACAAAAACCTTTACAGGATATTGATTCTGTGTTTTGTGCCTTGGTGGCAGGTTGTTTATACCTCAGCTGCATTACTCAGCAATCATGAATACGTTTTGGTGATTTGCCACTATTTTCTGTGTGAGCAACTGGATGTCTCAGTTTAGGTTAGAGGGCACTTTTGACGTAGGTTCTTTCTTATTCACATGTAACCTCTTGAGGAATGATTAAACCTCACAGAGCCATAAAAGCAAGAAGTTGCTCTTCGGTTTTGATAAACTGCCAGGAGTGGTACATACAGTCTGTGCAACAAAAGGCTGTCATTATAACCTTGGTTACATAAATCATTTTATAAATTATTATATAAGCTTAAATTATAGTCTATGAAAGAATAAACATCCAAAATAAGAGATTTTCTAAACAGCAAAGGCTTTTACAACAGTATTGACCTTTTAAGAAAAACATAGGTCTTTCAAAAGTACTGACTTATCTGTGAGTGAGGGACACATCTTTGACCTGAAGCAAAACTGAAAAGGAACATTTTCTAGTAGTCATGCAACTCAATGAGAATGAGGTAGGAATTTCTCAAATTCTTTGATAAAATAGCTCAAATTATAATTAATTATTTCATTTTATATGTATTGAATTGCTTTCTTACTTTAAGAAGAATATTACTTTACATTCAGCTGTATACAAGTCTGCAGTCTAGGCCCAAAGTCTGTATCGTTACATGGATTGTTTTGACAGCTGCAGATACTGATTCAGTAGTGGTTTGCTGTAGATCAGTTTACTTGTTTCCTGTGTGACTCAACACTACCTCTTGTGGGAGTCAAACAAAATTGCGTCAATGTACTAGCTTTAATCACTAGGAGGATCTCTAAGCTTTTAAAAAGTGATTCTGCAACTGTACTAGAGTAGTCCTGTGTTTTCTGGTTTTCATTCCAAATGAGCTTTCAATCAGTTAAGCTAATTGAACCAATTAACTAATTTTGAACTGATTGTGCACTCACAGTCTCTTTTCTGTGTGTGATTTTCAAGATAAATAGTAGAACTCTGTTTCAGCTTGTTTTTAAAGTGTTGCTCCTGTATGGCTTTCTAAACAGAAATTATTTTTTATTAATTGATAACTGCACAATACAAGTTCTTAGTACTTCTTGAGCCCCTTTATTACAGTAAATTCAACCAATTTGATACATTTGAGTGAGAGGAGAGCTGAAACCCTGTATTATCTACTATTAAAGGTTTTAAAAATAAAAATTAGCAGAGTTTAAGAGCTTGATAATAATCTACCAATATCTATCAAAGTCTATCAAAGTCAACAGGAACAAAAGCAAGAAGTGACAGGGACAGTCCATGACTAGCATAGAAAAACACTATTCTAAAAGAAACAATCTCTTACTTTTTACCAGTTATCTCATTAATATGAAGCTTTCCTTGTAAATTTCACCTGCACAAAACACGTGTTTATACAGTACATCTTTGATGTCCTTCCAATTTCTCTCAACCAAAAGTGAAATTATGACTACCAATCAAAAGGTGCTCAGTTTCAAGCATGTTCTATACTGTAATTCATTGTAGGCTTACATGAATCCATGATGCCAACATTGCTTCGTGGTTTGACACCTGCCAAAATTCTACTAAAAGGCAGAATGTAGTTTATTCTGTGTAAGTTTAATGTGACATTTTAACCTTTTAATTCACAGCCCTAGCTGATCAAGACAACAGAATTGTATTAACTGTATTCATCAATGGCCAACTAATAAACAGGCCAACAAAACTGTAAAAAGGTTTTACAGGCCAATAAATAGTAAAGAACAGTCAGAGTTCTTTAAATAAGCAACAGTCATAATGGCTACAAACATTGCACATTATATAGTGTACTTAGGTTTGCAGAAGGTTTAAATATGGTTGCTCATGAAAAAGTCATTTTTAAATTCGAACAGCGGGAATTTAGAATATGTATATCTTCAAATTCTGAACTGCTAATGGATAGAAAAGAGAGTATATAAAGACTAAATGTTCAAACTGGGGTGATGTCATTGGTGGAGTACCATAGGAATCTGATTTACGGTAATTTCTTTTCATGTATAACAATTATCTAGAGTTGGATGTACTTCCTGAAGTTAGCATTTGATACACTTGATGTAGTAAAGTGTTGCAGGCAGATGGCAGAAGCATAAGACTAACAACAACTGCATGAAATTGCATAATTATTGGTCCATTTCCATTTCCACCAATACTAGTTTTGATGGAGCATGTACAGTACTCTCCAAAAAATCAGCGTCTCATGAGCAGACTTTTATCATGGACATGGCTTAACATTGCCCACCAAGTTTCAGGCTGTATGATGTTCTGCTTTGACTCATCTTTACAAGGCGAGCAAAGGCAAAACCAATCTCAATATGTATAAACAAATTCATCTATCCTTGTCTTAACAGTTTCATATCATTCAGGGTCGCAGGGGAAGCGGAGCCTATCCCGGCATGCAACACGTGCAAGGCGGGGAACGACCTGGATGGGATACCAGTCCATTGCAGCACAAACACAGACACAAACAGATACACTCTTACCAGGACCAAGTTTCCCAGAAGCCAATTCACCTACTGTACCAGTATGTCTTTGGACTGTGGGAGGAAACCAGGATATCTGGAGGAAACCCAAGCGACCATGGGAAGACTGATGTTTTAATAAATTAATGCAGTAAATGAACAGAATGAAAGGCCTTTGTACTGTTTAAAAGTGTGACAGTAGACAAAATAGTGCTGACTATATGAAAGATTTAATTTAAGCTAGAAGATCATTCCACAGTCTTGGAGTAACAGAACAGGAAACATACACTCCCCCTCATCATTAGGTTTAAAATCATTACATGCAGGACCTTGACTCCTGAGTCATCGCTTGCCTCACCTTCATTAAATGCCTTCTCCTTCCTAGGAGTTAAGTGGTTAATGACCAACTAACTCAGTGTCATTTTTTAAATTCTAGAAAATGTGATGAGATGATCACGTCCTCAATTTGTGTACTGCTCTTTAAATAAGCTCTTGAAATATTCTGTATGTACAAGCAGCCTCAAACATCTCAAACAAAATATCTCTGAGACTGGGGGTAAAACTCCATCAACATCAGTTTCACTAGGACCTTGAGTTTGCATCTCTTCCAAAGTACACAATATAACGAGATTAAGTAACCTACTCAGTGAATATAACGTTACTGAGTGAGGTACTTCTTTTTTCCTTAAAACACTGAACCTCCTGCTCTCCCTAATCCACAAATATACTGTAGTTTGTGTGTGTACACGCAGTGGGACACATGGCTATTTAGAGACTTCTGTAGATTTTTTTAAACTGAATTAATTTGCAAGTTCTGTGAATTTCAGAATGCTTAGTGGTGCTAGACTTTCAGTCATCGGGATTGTTGAAATGTACAGTCTGGTACTGAATGTTAGAAAAAAACAAACTACTATTCCATAGCTCAAGTCCATTGTCAAATACATTTTTTTCATATCCTTAATCTCCACGCCTCAGCAGCTGAACAATTCTGCGAAGATTACTGGGATGCTGTAATTATTGCTTTCAAATAATGCCTTTTCATATCCTCTAATTAAATATTTACAGTGAGTGGTGCATTTAACTTAACACTAGTCTATTCTTTTTGCAGACATAAAATTGAAGACATCAAAAGTTTTTTGTTTCACAATTTATCAAAATAAATATATTCTTACTCATATACATTAGCAACCAACATATACCAAGATGTTAGCACAATCACTGACATATAGATAAAAGTCATTCAAAAATCAACTTATACTTTCAGATGTACAGCACAATTATAAATCATTTTTTATTAAGGTTATTTAATTTAGGAGAATTTTAATTTTATTTACAGTTCTGTAACAATTTCATACCAAATCCAACCAAAACAAAAGACAGAAGAAGATCCACCTCAAAAATATACACACACTCTTTAGATTAATGACGTTGATCATTATGGCACATTGCTCACATCTCCGCAAGATTAACATTCACCATCCCCAGTGCAGAGCAGCAGGTGTCTTTCAGAGTGAGAAGCCAAAGGCTATTGGTCAGCATCTGGTGATGCTGATGGACAAACCCCTCCCAGCTGAATGCAAACCAGTCTAGGACATATTAACCTCAGAAAGTTGTAGAGGGAAAGCAATAACACCTCACAGTTTCAGCTTCCCCAGTTTGGTTTCTACCTGATATCTTCAAAAAAAGGAGAGAGGAGTCCATCTGCTGTCACCAGAAGAACACAGAAGATCCACCTACTGGCAAAAAAACAAAACACTGACTTCCATAGTCTGAAGAATTCATCTATAAAGGACTCAAATTCTGAGAGTTTGATTTTTTTCTTGTTTTAAAAATGAGTCACATGGGCACAGAGATCCTTGCGTTCATCCTCACAGTTTCGGGATGGATTCTTATTTCTTCCACATTGCCTACTGACTACTGGAAAGTGTCTTCAATTGATGGCACAGTCATCACCACAGCCACATTCTGGTCCAACCTCTGGAAGACTTGTGTCACCGATTCCACTGGAGTCTCCAACTGCAAGGATTTCCCCTCTATGCTGGCACTGGATGGTCAGCAATGTTTAGTTTAATTCCTTCACATTGTTTTTTTTCTTAATTGTGGTATATGTGTTGTAGTAGAGTATGTTGATAAAGGAGTCTCACTTTCTGTTTTAGTATTTTTCCTAACTTAGAATGAATAGTTTCAGAGATCGAAAAATCTAACTGCAATTAGATTCCAGCAATGTTGCTTTGGCAGAGGCTCAAGAGCAATCACAGCTCAATCTATCAAATTCTGAATATGCCAGACATACTGTAGGACACTGAAATAACATCAGAATTTTAAAAGCTCTCTTTTCCTTTATCTTAATGTAACACATATTATCACATCACAGTACATTTTTCTAAATAGCTTGACTGACCAGAAGACAAAGTAAGAAGTATTTTATACTATAAATAAAGATGCTATAAGAGTTGGAACAGACAAAAAAGTCCTAGAAAATGTAAGAGAGAAAAACTGCACCTGTCAAATTTTTAAATGAAAGGCTTTTTCATGTCAGTTTTTGAATAACTTGTTTGTGTATTTTATAATAACTGTAAAGCGTGTGCAAAACTGTTTGTCTGGTAGTACTGCTCTGTTACAAGGGTCGCTGTCTTAATCAGCTCTCTCAGACTCACAGCCATGCTTCACTTTCAAGTTTCATACTCAAGAAAGCTTCCGGTGAAAGGAAATAATGCAGCCTGAAATTCAGAGCAAATGTTAGTTCTAGGAGAAGTCATTTATTTTTCTAACTGTCAATGTTTAGCATTTTTTTCTTGGAGATTGGGCTATAAATTATGCTGTTATGGGCAAGTAAAGCTATTTTATTCATGCTCCAGTTGCTTCAGGGGTTAACTACCATGCTAATATGTTGTAATAAATCAAGTGCTGAAGGCAATTCTTATTCCCAAAGAAAACCGGGACTTTCTTATTATGTGCCCACAAATTATATTTCATTGTTGTTATGCTAGCGTGCACATATTATTAGATGGAAACATTAATTTTTGCCCTTAAGTTGCATGGAAATTAAGGTCTCATGAGTATGATAGCATATGCTGATCTATTGCTAAATCATACTGAAGCAGATTCTATTTATATTCAGCCCCGTTAGTAAAGAGTAATTAATTAACTGAGGAAAAAGCCTGAGAACATGCATTTGAAGGTGTTTTTTTTCTTCCATACGAAAGAATCTTATCTTAAAAAGAATGTGAATTAACCGTACTAATCTAGATCTGTATTAGATTAGTTATCTTCCAAGACATCTTAGTTACCTTAACAGTCTAAATGAAAATTCTGCATATTTTCTTTGTTTAGAACATCACTTTAAATTGTACTGCTTGTGCTGCTACAGCTTCTGCCTTGCATGTCATTTATGTATAATGATATCAAATAGGAATAACAAGGACATAAAAAAAGAACAAAGTTACTGTCTATGGATCTGGTGTTGCTTTAGATTGAAGGTACCATTCTAAATAATCTAAATATTATATAATATCCAATTAAAGTTATGGTTCACCACTTCTGGGTCATGACACTTTTTAATGATTCACTTTATGATAGAAATGGTGTATAGAAACCTACCTTTTAGAATACTTGTAGTGAACTTAAAGATCAAAATAAAGCTCAGTTGCAAAACAATAATTGTAAAACCTCAGAGTTTAATTACTGTATATTCATTTTGTAGGGCATACTGTACACAGTTCCTGTAAGCATGTCCTTACAATATACTGTATGCTGTAGCTGGCAACAGAATCCGAAATTAATGTTTTAATTTGGAAAGATATACTTTGAATGTTGTTCTTTACTTGTTTTAATGTTTCAAACAGGAAAGATATACTGAAAACGTTTTTCTTCAGTTGTTTAATTTTGTCAGAAACCAGTAATCTGTCACGTGACACCAGGTTTATGTTAACCTACCTAATTAACTAATGGAAAGGTTTGTTTCAAATCATTCCTCATTACCATTTATTTTCGAATGGTCACTAATACTTCAGTGAATTTCTCATTAAAAACTTGTAGATTTTTAAATGCTTTGGAAACTGCTTTGGTTTTATCCAGAAAATTAGTTTTTTCCAGGTAGGCCAATTAGGAAAGGATAACCCTTTTGATAGGACAGAGTAGAGGCAGATATTGAATATACTGCAAATAAATCCTGGAATGACAGATATTCCAATGAAAGGACATTTTCAGACTTACACAGTTAGTTTTAGAGGAGTGTGAGCGGAAGAGGGAGATTTAGAAATTCACACAGTGTCGGAATGCGGTGAATGAAATACCTCCATCACAGTTTGGGTTGAGTAATCTACAACAATATCTACTTTGTGCACTTTGGAAACCACATGTCCTCCTTCTAGCCTGTTGTGAGTTCTGAGTTTGTACTGTATGTGTTATTTTAAATTTCCTATTACAACAGCTTTTTCTATCTAATTCAAATGCGTTGATAAAAAAAAGATTAAATACAATATAACGAATTTAAAATGTGACAGTTTGGAAATACATCATAATTATAAGGGTATTCGTGTCTTCTAAATAAGCTTGTGTTCTTAAATCAGATTTGTGCTTCTTGTTGTCAAAAATACTGATACTGATATATCATTTTTTTCCAGATGTACGTATGTATACACATGTAAAATGTAACATATACTTGTGTTGTAAAAACCTTCAGTGTTACAAATCACTGCTTTCCCAATTATGTCAGATTACAGCTTTTACCTGAAGTAGGGAAAAATAATGCTCTTACAATTATAGCACTGCTGTAGTTTAGGGACTGCAAATAAGCGTGTTAACAACTGATTATACATTTGCAAAGCATTCATACTGTAATGCTCCGGGGTTCACGTGGGTATGCGCCCTCGCTGCTGCCACCTCAGGTCGGCCCCCCACCGTCGGGGACTCAAACCCAGGCCTCCGGCATCACTCAACAGGGACCCAGCCACTTGAACTAAAGGAAAATCTCCTGTCAGCCAGGCGGCTGCGGTCCCTGCTATTCACAGGGAAGGGTGGTGACGTCACCGCCCTGGTAAGCCGGCTCTCACAACCAATGGTGGCTGTATGTGTTACAATACTTTGCATAAGAAATTATGTTAATGATATCTAATTAAGTCTCCCTTTTCACTAGCTTAATGATGCCCAATTAATCCTTGTTCAATGTATTCTAAGTGAAAAAAGACTATTAATGTACTGTAATACCCAGCCCCTAATTCAAAATTTTGTTTGCATGATAGGATAAATATTTTACAATTACATATTGTAATTCCTTAGATTGTTTTATTATTGAGCCATCTGCAAGTAACAGCAAATCATCTGTGATCCAGAGATATACTACAGCTGACAGTAGATGTTTTGTTGTCTTGGCAAACAGGTTACATCCAGGTCTGCAGAGGTCTCATGATTGCATCGGTCTGCCTGGGGTTTTTCGGAGCCATTCTTGCCTTGGTTGGCATGAAGTGTACCAAGATTGGAGGCTCAGATAAGACCAAAGCGAGAATCGCTTGCTTGGCAGGCCTGAATTTCATTATTGGTGGTAAATATTGCCTTATATTATTCCGCAGAATTTGCTTTTACTGCCATTATCATGCATATTTGTACAGATGTACATGCATATAGGTCTGTATTTCACTGAAGATTCATACAGAATTTAACATTTACAGTAGGGTCTCAACATTAATTGAATATAACTTTTGTGAATTCACTTGTTCATAAATCAGTGTGGCTGTTGGAGTCTTGTTTAGAAGAAAAGCAGAGTGGGATTAAATTGAGCCAAAGATTGGTTGTTAAGAAAAACTTTTAAAGTAACTGTGCCGTAAGCTAGGACTGTCATCATCTAGCTAGTTAATAAGCCTTTCCCCACCCCATGCCCAAGTACCCACTACCCAGCATCCTTATATCAATGTGATCTTGTTTAATACTGTAACAAACACTTTCGGCATTGCCAATGATAGGCTGGAGATGACTTTACAGGCTCACTGTTTTATTATGCTTTACATTACATGGAGGTGTGCTAATTACACACAGACAAGAAAGTGCAGACATCCACTGTACACAGAGGAGGGACTCATGTTGTTTATTTTACCTGCTTTCTATAAGTTTGTGATTACTGTTGTTCATTATAGTTGATCAATGTTATTTTATTTAACTTAAAACCAATGCATTAGTACTATAATTATCATATAAGGGAGGGTTACGTGTGTCTTTTAACCATACATAATATACTGTATATTGTAGTACATTATGCAACAGTATAGGAATGGACTTGTTTATATGCAAATTTGGCTATTCGTGACAGTTCCCTCACCAAACCCTCAGGAATGTTGAGACCCTACAGTGTCGCATATCATATAGGGCATATTGTATCCAGACATGTATTTTATGTCAAATTCATATTTAGTCTCTGGATAAGTATGAGAAACTAAAATGAAATGAAGAATAATACAGTATATAAGTATATAAAATGTGTTGAATGTTGTATTGTAAATGTCCTTAAGAAATATTTTTAATGCCAAAAATTGTGTTTCAACAGGCCTTTCATCTTTAACTGCCTGTTCTCTGTATGCGCACAGAATCACATCAGAGTTTTTTGACCCAGCATTTATTGCACAAAAGTAAGTGCCACTTTTGGTATACTATTACTACTACAGCTTCTAATAATAATGCATGACTGCATAAACAGCTTCTCTGGGATGAAAAATATTTTTGAAATCCTTTGATTGGTTACTTTGTAATACATAAATATCCATTCATTCATTTATCTATTTATTTACTCTTTACACTATTTTATTCTTATTTATATACCTATACTATCTCAACAGCTGCTAATTGACTGCCACTCCCCCCTTGTGTGTTCTTCTGTGTTGTTCTGGGACATTATTCTGATTGTTCTAGTGTATTGTGAACTGCAGCCCAGGAGGAACTATATTTTGTTCTCCCTTGTACATTGTGTAAGTGTAGAATTACAATAAAGTGAACCTTGAACCTTGACCTTGTAAGTACATGAATTTTAATAATTGATGCTAAAACAAATTGCTGATGATAATTTATCTCTGTATTTGAGAATACTACATGGAGTATCCACATTATAAAGCTTGCCAAAAATAAGAAGCCAACTAATGTTTTGTGAAGTATATACCTGAATTGTGAGCATTAACTTTTATGGTGTTTGCCTTTATGTTTTTCCAGATATGAATTAGGAGCAGCGTTGTTCATTGGCTGGGCAGGTTCTGTGTTGTCCATTCTGGGAGGAGTAGTTTTCTGTTTCTCCTTGGCAGAAGAAGGAACACATGCAAGGTTGTACAAGTCAAACATTTTTCTGAAATATAGTTAATGATAAATACCTTTTGCAATTTCAATGTCAAGTTAATTTGGTCAAGTTAATGTCTCTACATTTTTCCTTAATTTCTCTTTTTTATCTGAGCTGCAACAGTGCTGGCAAATGTTATAGCCATTTATCAGCTGAGACCCATCTTTCTTAATATATTTCTAAATATAATGCAAAAACATATGCATGTGTTATTAATGTTGGCAGGGGAGCTCCATATTAAATATGATCTTTTTTATGCACACTAATACAAACATTACCCTTCATAACCATTCATACCCTCAGAAAATGAGAAACAAACTGTTGTATAAAAGAAAAAATGATAGATTTCATCATTAAAGATCTTGTAATGCCTTCACTGAAAAAAATCTATAAATATTATACTATAATTTTAATAGCATTCACCAGAGTAATTTTTCATAATTTATTTTAGTCCTGAAAACATAAGGGTTAGTATTTTTTAAATCCTCTCCTGTAGGATGCCTCCTGTAGTGTGTTATGAGGTTTTTGCACTTATTAAACAGTATTTTTACCATTCCTCCAGGCAGAGATTCTCTGCATCCTTGAGAGTCTTTGGTTTCTATCTTTGAACTACCTTCTTGAGTTTGGACTGCCGATTGGGCTGGTCATCTGACAATAATTAACCATTTGTTGATCTGGATGTATGCTTTGAATCATAGTTATACTGGAATGTCTAATGTTTTTGCCAAATTTGAGCTTCTTGGCAGAAAGATCCAGGTTTTTATCCAAAATGTCCTGGTACAAGTTGGAGGTCATGATTCTTCTTATCTTCCTAGGGCTACAGGACCTGTATATTTTTACCACAAAAAAAAACACAATAGACCTCCCCACCCATATCTTCCTGAGTTAGGGTGCTATCTACATGGATTATTTATGTTGTGGGTTTCATGGATTTCCTTCAGGTGCTCCAGTTTCCTCCTACAGTCCCTGAATATTTTTTTTATAAGATCACTTTATTAGCCTTATACAATTTCTTGCTTTAGGAATTCATCTTTTCACATACCCCAGCTTGCTCTCCATGAGACACAGACACACAGACAGGGAGAGAAGCTTTGGGTCAGAGCGCAGGGTCACCCATTGTATAGCTCTCCTGGAGCAGTTGGGGTTAGGGACTTGCTCAGGGGCCCAACAGAGTAGTATTCCTCTGCCAGCCACAGGTGCAGATTCTTAGCCACAGTGCCACCAGAATATACTGGTACTGTAGGGTACTTGGCTGCTGGGAAAATTGGCCCAAGCTGTTTGTGTACTGTATGTGTTTGCCCTGCGATAGACTAGCTGCCCATCCAATGTGTATCCTGCCTTGCATCCATTGCTTGCAGGGATAAGCTCTTCCTTCAATGCAAACCTGAATTGATAGAGGAGGGGATTTGAAAATTGATGGATGGATATATAATGCTAATCTGCATGCCCCAAAAGATCATTGCCATTTAATTTGACTATAATACATAGTTCCAATTGTCATTCAAAAACAGCTGAATTGGGTGGTTGGGTGGTGCACTGATTAGCATTGCTTCCTTGCAGCACAGCTTTGCTGCCTCACAGCGTTGGGGCTGGGGGTTTAATTCCTGGGGTGCTATCTGTGTGGAATTTGTATGTTCTCCCACCTGGCATGTTTGTATGTTCTTCCCATGTTTTTATAGATTTCCTCCACACACTCCAGTCTCCACCCATAGTCCAAAGACATAGGTACTGTAGGTTAATCGGCTGCTGGGAAAATTGGTCCTGGTGTGAATGTGTATCTGTGTCTGTATCTGCCCTGTGATGGACTGGGTCGTGTATACTGCCTTGCACATGATACTTGCTGGAAAAGGGTGTGGCTCCCTCGTGGCCCTGTATTGGATAAAGCACTTAGGAAATGGATGGATATAGCAGAATTCACAAAATGGAGTTGTCGCTTTTTCTGGTTTGCCATCAAAAGACGCTTCTTCCCTGCCACCTGGCTATGAAAAGGACATTCATAAACATAATGCTCAATAGCCATTTTCATCACTTAGAATCCTTTAGATGCCCAATTGTGTTACATTGTGTTACATTTTTGGATTAACAGTTTCCTCAAAAACAATATACCTCACAGCATGTGAATATACTTGTGTCCTCTTCCTGGCAGGATTACTACTTTGCAAACAACTTTAAATTTTCTAAAAACAGACTCTACAGTGTAAATTGGCTTTTATAGATTCTTCCATAGTCATCCACCCCCTTTTTAGAGGTCAATGACCTTTAGCTTTTAGAGTTCTCCTTAACAATGATAATGCATGATACTGTTGAATGGATTGTGTGTTCCCTCCTTTTACACCCCAGGGAAACAGAAAATCTTCACAGGCTTCTAGATAGTTCCAGATGCTTCCATTGCATTTGAAAAAGGACAGAATATCATTGTGGACTTGTTTTTGTTGGACTTTATTTACATGAAAACATAGAGAAGTGAAGAAATGTGACTTATGTGTTTTCTGGAATTCAATTAATTGTTAATGACAAATGTGACTTTGCAATGCCACAGTTACAATTACAGTATAACATGTTTAGTACTCTTTTAAGTAAGATTTCATTAACTCAATCTGTTATGGTGTTTTTTGTTCCCATTACACTGGGGGCATGAATTAAATCTAGAGGCCACTTTATGTACTGTAGCAAACATGACATGTTAATATCAATGAATTTTTAAGTTCATAAAAGTTTTAACAAAATGTAATCTTTCCTTTTCTGCTAACGTTGACACCTTTTTATAGGTCTTTGGGCACATTTGCCCTGTGCAAAATCTGAAGATAAACTGTCCATTTAATCATTACTATGTCATGTTCTTAGTTTTCCCATTGGACATATATACTGTACGTGGACTTTGTTTCTTTTAGTGCTTTATATTTTAATAAGTTACAAGTAGGAGATAATCAGAAACAAAGCAGTTATGTACAGAGGTCCATGAGCCAATCAAGTTGTAATAACACAAAAAGGCCCCTGTGCCTCTGTTTAGAAATGACAGACGTTTCTAAAGGAGGTGAAAGTAGATTTCCTCTCTTCTTGCTTTGACTGATATTCAGGATTCCATTCAGCTAGAATCTGCCATCATTTTTAATTATTAAGACATAGAGTGCTCATTCTTCCATTTTGACATTAATTTTAATAACAAAATAACTCTACAGATCATTTTCAGTACTGCTTCCAGGGTTATACCAATGATGACACAAGACACATAAATCCTTCATTAAATGAAAGGTTTTCTTTGTTAATTTATGTCAGATCTTATCCACCTGTATACTGAGTGCATTACAAGGTCACCTTGTTTTGTCGTGGGCACAAGGAAAAAGTGACTTTTCAAAAACGAAAAAAGAAAACCATTATCGATGTAACTAAGTGTTCTGCGATACCTTAGATTACAGGCTTTTTCTCAAGAATTTCCAGAAAGATATGTATCAGCACTAGAATTGCTATTGATTAACTACTAAAGAGTGTAGCTCAAAGAAGGGAGAGTTTACCAATAGATTGAAAGAAAAGAAAAGAAAAAAAATTAAGAAAAGGCTCAAGATTAGAAGCTACTGTTCTAAGCAAACCACTCATGTGTGGGACGCATTTGAAATAAAAAAAAATACATGAACCAAAGGTTATTTGTTAATTAAACACTTTCTAGTGTTCCAGTATTTTACCAAATTACAACATGACATTCCAGAATGTCGTAATTCGAAAAAGTATATGTAAAGCTTCTCTAGAAAATAAATATGCAGTAGACATTGATTCTAATAAAAAATGGCTGCGTTTGAGTGTCATGATGAAATTATGTTCATTAATCACGAATGGAAATTGAAGAAACTTCTCTAAACTTGCTCAGACTCCATTTAAAATTTCAATACAATTGTTTTTTGTCTGAATTCTTCTGAATATATTAGATTTGGGGCATTGAAGCGTCCAGATTATTTGCATGAAAAGGCTTGGCACATGAGTATGTTATTTATGCAAACACCATGAACATGAACATGATATACTGCATTCATGACATGCAGCAGCCATTTCACCCTGCCATTCACAAATAGCAACCCACTGAAGCCAAGCAGGTGGGAGCCTGGCTAGTACCTGGATGGGAGACCTCCTGAGAAAAACTAAGGTAGCTGCTAGAAGAGGTGTTAGTGGGGCCAGCAGGGGGCTCTCACTCTGTGGTCTATATGGGTCCTAATGCCCCAATATAGTGATGGTAGATGGTGGATGAAGGTGCTGTCCTTTGGATGAATCCTAAAACCAAGGTCCTGAGTCTCTGTGGTCATTAAAATCCAGGGTGTTTCTTGAAAAGAGTAGGGGTGTAACCCTTTACCAATCATGGTGTCCCAATAATCCCCATCTATGAATTGGCTTCATTACTCTGTTCTCCTCCCCACTAATAGCTGATGTGGGGTGAGTGTTCTGGTGCACTATGGCTGCTGTTGCATCATCCAGGTGGATGCTGCACATTGGTAGTTTTGTAGGGGAGTCCCCATTACCTGTAAAGCACTTTGAGTGGAGTGTCCAGAAAAGCACTGTAAAAGTGTAAACAATTATTATTATTATGATCATTATACTATAGGTAAAATGAAAGTGGTAGATCTTATAATGCTATACCCCACTGTTTTTCCCTACAGGACAGGGTACACTTACAGTGGAGCATCTTTCATCTCCTCTCGTACTAAAGCTCAGAACAGAGCTGGAGATCTCAAGTCCTCAAGAGAAAATGGCTTTTCTGCAAAACAGTTTGGAAAAAACGCCTATGTCTAACCATCAGTACAGGAGAGGCTACAACAAGGTTCCCAAATCTTTCCTCCCAGTCTCCAGCCCAGACACACACCTTTTTCAAATCTCATGTACAGACCTGGACCTTAACTACGTAAACCACATTGTTTGTGAAATCACTGTTTTGATTTTGCAGCACATAATAGCTTTTGCACTGAATAAGCGGCATTTACAGAGTACTAATAAAGGGAAATCCTATTTAAGTAATGTGAAACACCAATCAAATTTTCTTTTGCCATGATCATTTCCTATTAACTTTTACTCCAAGCTTTGTCAGGTCTTATAAAACTCAGGGTAGTTCAGTATTACATTATCACATTTTCTTTGATTTTTAGCATGACAAGCTTGCTTCACAGTATGTAAAATATTGAAAACATTTTTCGTAATGTTTAAGCACTACTTTAATATATTTATCTCAATTAACACTACTTTTCTTGTATTTTGTTTCATTCCAGCTACACTTCCCTTACATCTGCATTCAGCACTCTTCGTGTTTCTCTTCTCTTTCATACTCTGCTGTTTTAAAAATATATAAAAAAATCTTTCTTGAATAAAGGTGAGAAATAAACATGGGGTTAAGCAACACCTTAAGATACAATACAAGACAGTTGCTTCAGCAAATATTTTGGTATTTAGAAATGTAGATCTAATACAAGTATAAATCAAGAATTTTGTCCCTTTCTCTTCCTGAAATATTGCAGCTTAATTAGTATTTGTATTCATGGTACCACTGTAAAGGAAACATCTACTACTTTAGAAAAACTACATTGCAACAGTCTTCTTCCATACACAAAATAAAGAACAAGATAAAACATATATGCCTTAATGAGGTTTCCTTACACATCATGATACACCTCTGAGAAAAGTTGTCCTTCACTGCATGTTCTCTTCATATACATTGCTATTAATACTCGACAGTATGTTACTTAATTGTTTTAGATGTTCTTTACTCAGTATGTGTGAAGTTAATCAATCTTTAAAAATAAGAAAAGAAAGTGAAACAAATAAACATTTGTACTTTTGTGCTTACTCTTGTCCAGTCTTGTGTTTCTGTTTTGTGGGTCTTTAAAGTACTATATAAAGTCTCCAGTAAACACAACTGCAATATGGCTTGATTTCAAGAAACTCTAATCTTAATTATTTGTACTGTAGGGTATAACCTTTATGTCACCTTGAAGCTACAAATTAATACACTTACCGCACCATTAATCACTAGGCTATTTTAGAAGCTATTTTAATGGCCAGTTGTCAGTGAGTTTTTCTGTGCTAAAGGTTTTAGTGGCACTGGGATTCAGTGGCATGAGGGTTTAACAAGTACTGTAAGCAAGCAAAGCTGGACAGACCTCTTGTTGAAGTACTGTAAGTGTATTTTTTTTCCTGCTGTATCTGTGGTTACAGTACCACATTTTCTTTCCAGTTCTCTAATTCTAATCCTGATTAACTAGTCAAAGTGTGGTTTGTGTACATGCAGAAAAAGGTTATTTCAGTATTGACCTTTATAATACTTAGGACAATTTAATAAATTTAAAACAGGGGTCTCAACTTCAGCTCCTGGTGATCCTTATCTCTTCCTGGTTTCAATTGTAGTCAATTAAATAATTAACCTAATAAGTTTCACAATTTGACTATTTTTTAACAAATTAGTTACATCAAATATAGAATTTGACTGCATTTCATTTAGGATATAGTTACATTTATCTACCTCAAGAACTGGTAAGAAATATTACGATTGTGCAGATAATTAAATTACTAGACCAGCTCTGCAACTGAGACCATACAGTAAGGTGAACTAAAAAATCAGAAGACATTAGGCTCTCCAGGAACTGAGTTTGAGATCCCTGCTAGAAATGATTATAAAAGACCAGTCTTAGGAGGAACTGTAATAGTAAGCACTTGCCACTAAAGGCAATTGAAAGGTCTCTATCACTCTATGAAGTCTAAAGGCTGGTTTTGTGTAGGTTTGTTAATTAATTATATTATTCATGAGGTGGGTTTAGATTCCATATTCTCACATGGTGATAATTAGTGGTTTTTTAATACAGTTCTTTACACACTTAGGTGGTTGGGTATAGGAAGCAATCAGTGCAGTTTGTGTTTTGTACTGTTGGTACAAAAAAGAGGGGTTCTCTAAAGTTCTCTAAAACCTACTGCATCTTGAAGTCATTGCCATTGTGTGTGAAATGGCCTGGAGCCAGGTTATCTAAGTACTGCCTTTGACACTGTTGATTATACCATTATTGCTTAGTAGACTTAAGAAGGTTTTAGCACCAAAATACATTTACACAAAACCTGTCATTAATCATATAGTAGGCATCTTGGAACCCTGCTTAGATATTTAAAAAAATGGATGAAACAAACCTGCTTACATTTGAACTCAGTTGACTGGTTTTCCTTATTTGCAAATGTGCCAGCCTTACTGTAGTTGGGTTATTGGTGATATAATGAGACATATTCAATTTAATATGTCTCATTATATAAATCTATATAATCCATGTTGACACTCATCCTAACCCAAAATACACCAAGGCTTCTATAAATTTACTGTTCTTAATTACCCAGCTTTTGCTTCGAATCATTCCCTAATTGCGAGTCTAATCCTAAATCGTACATTTAATACTTTCTTCACCTTTACCCTGTCATTAATCATATTAAACAACCCCCAATTCTAACTAATACAACAATGTAAAAGTTTGTTCATTTTATACCTCAAAACACTGTAATAGAAACTATTGAAGTGGTTCTCTTCATAATGTCTCATCATTCAATCTTTTCAGAAGGTTTGAAGTTACAATGTAAAATGGCACAAAATAAGCAACATCAACAAGAGTATCAAGCACAGTAATGTTCCAAGTGAATTTAATTAAATCTGATCTCATTTAAACTACCTGAAATAATAAATAGCCAAGTCCTACTCAGACATTAGTGGAAATTTAAAAAAGAAATCACAGTCACCAGCTTGGAAACCTGACACTTGTTTACTGAAGCAGCATGGCAAAAATGGTCTATGCCACTGCCAGCAGCCCCAGGACACCTGCTGAGAGCTGAAAGTATTTGAGAATTCAGATTCAGGTTTCCATTGATCATTAGGTGGGGAAAGACATTGAGTCGCAATGAAAAAAACAACTAAGTTTCCAAATAAGGAAAGGGTCCTGGTCACTTTATTTTTGCCATTGCAACTTCAAACCATACAAAAAGACCAGACTAAGACCGTTTCCTTTGTTCTCCAGCCATTCATCCATTTTTTAACAACTTCATCCCATTCAGGGTCATAGGGGAGCTGGAGCTTATCTTGGTAAGCAACAGGTACAAGGCCGAGTACACACTGAATGGGATACCAGTCCATCACAGGGGCATACGTAGATGCACACACTCACACCAGAGCCAGTTTTCCCAGAAGCCAATTAACCCACCTGTAAGTCTATGGATTGTGGGAGGAAACCCACACGAACATGGGAAGAGCATACAAACTCCATGCAGGTAGCATACCAGGTTCAGAAGTGAACCCAGTGACCCAGCACTGCAAGGCAGAAATGTTAGAATGCAGAAATGCTAATCACTGTGCTACCATGCCACTCTCATTTGTACTCATCTTTCAGTATAAGGTATATTACGAATTGTTAATACACGGCTGTTGCAAAGTTTCCACAAAGCTTCCCATTGATATTTTTGTTCTTTTTCCCTTCCTTGGGGCTGGAGCAGTGAATGAAAACATATCAGTTTCACTCTTGAGGAAGAGTCTTACAGTAGTTGCCTAATAGGGGCAGAGCAATGGATGTCAATATTAAACAGGAAAACAAGCAGCTTCAAAAACTCTGCATTCCTCCTGCCCTAATCTTTCAATATATAATTACACAGATTCACTTATTATTAGGGTGTATAGATATAGATGTAGATACACAGTAGATATAGATATAGATGTTTCTACGAATATGACCTAAAGAACTGGGTGGATAATTGTTCCTAGTAACAAACACATAGTGGACTCATAATATTTTTTGTGTGATTCTCAATTTCTTGGTTTTCCATTATTTTATACTATTAAATTATTATGTTTGAATGCAAGAGTTGCAAGAATTGATCACATATAAAAAAAACACTACAAGTTATGATACAAAAAATGAAACATCTGGCAAAGTAATGTTTCATTCTAGACTCTCTAGCTTTTCTTTTGTACGAGAGAAGCTTTATTTGATGCCTATACAGTATATAATATATGTTACAGAGGCTCATAGAAGGGAGTTTTATTTTTTGCAGTTTAATGAGAGTACTGAATTATGAGAGGTCAAGGTTTCTAAAAAGAAATGCAGTCATCAACCATGATGAGAGTTCTTTACAGAGTGCAGATGCTTGTTTTCCAAACAATACCTGACCAATTCTACAGCCATGTACGGGAATTCGCTGCTCCACGGAACGTGATGCGTCTTGTCGTTAACAATTTTTTTCCTGGAAAAATCATTTAGCATATCAAGAAAAGATCTAAACAGAAATAGTAACAGAAAATCATGCATAACATATTGTATGTTTAATAAGTAAACAATTACATTGCGAAATGCCGGCGATATGAAGGGTTTTTCATGAGTTTTTTTCTTAAAGCAACATAGGTAAGGAAAAGGTCTCGTAAAAAGTAAAACAATATGAGGCGTCTAAACTGCAGAAAAACAAATTGCATATCGGTAAGTCGTGTTAACATACAAAAGGAAGTGCAAAATGCAAAGAAAAAATAACAAAACACCCAAAAAATCTATGTGGAAATAAAAGCAGAAAGTGGAAAAAAAAACTTCTTTCTTCAGTAGGTAATTTCTTTTCTACTCCTGTACACTTAAATTTGAGTGATATAATAAAAACAAACGTGAAAGACATACCAGAGATACAACCACAATTGTTAGTAAAAAATCTTTATTGAACTCTAATTTGGGATACTTTTAAATAAAGTATTTAAATGTATGTGTTTACAAATGTAACATATCAAGGAAAAGTTGCTACTTAGTTAATGCTGTTCCATTATTTTTTTCTAACTGAACAAGAACAATTATTACTATTATTAAAGCCAGCAGCCGTATCACCCTGCAACTCACAACTGGCAACCCACTGAAGCTATGCAGGTGTGAGCCTGCTCAGTACCTGGATGGGAGACCTCCTGTGAAAAACTAAGGTTGCTGCTGGAAGAGGTGTTAGTGGGGCCAGCAGGGGGTGCTCACCCAGTGGTCCCTGTGGGTCCTAATGCCCCAGTATAGTGACGGGGACACTATACTGTAAACTATAATGTAAAACCAAGGTCCTGACTCTCTGTGGGTATTAAAAATCCCAGGGTGTTTCTTGAAAAGAGTAAGGGTGTAACCCTGGCATCCTGATCAAATTTCCTATTGGCCCTTACCAATCATGGCCTCCTAATAATCCCCATCTATGAATTGGCTTCATTACTCTGCTCTCCTCCCCAATGATAGCTGATGTGTGGTGAGCATTCTGGTGCACTATGGCTGTTGTCACATCATCCAGGTGGATGCTGCACATTGGTAGTGGTGGAGGGGAGTCCCCACTACATGTAAAGTGCTTGAGTGGAGTGTCCAGAAAAGTGCTATATAAGTGTAAGCAATTATAATAATAATAATTATTATTATTATGTACAATGTTTCAAATGGTTTCACTAGTGAAACTATATTTTCCAGCAAGTTAACTCCAGAGGGCAGTGGCATTTTTAAGGCGTAATCAGCCTTCTTTAATAAATGTCGGCCTGCCAAAATATGGCACAATATAGCTAATAAAGGATATCTCTGAAAATCTGGAAATGCATTAGAACCTAATGCTGCAGTAATACAGTATTGCAAATTAATCAAAAGAAACTGACATTTTATTAAAAAAATGTTTTGATAATTAGCTTTACTGATCAAAACATATTTAAGGTACCCAATACACTCCATATCTGTGAACCCTGTATTATTATTAGAAATAGGAATATTGTTAGGAATATAAAGAAGATATATAAAGAAGTATATTTCTTCCACCTGCAAAACATAGTTAAATTCTCTGTTCTGTGCATCTAAACAGAAACATTGATACATTACTTTATTTAACCAACATTAGTTTACTGTAACACCTTACTGGATTATCTCCTAAAGTACTAAATCGGCTTTAGTATGTCCTGAATTTAGTAGCTTGTGTGCTTATTACATGTACTCTGCGTCAACACATCACTCCCATCCTACAGTATGTAGATTGCATGTGAAATTTAGAGTAGACATCAGAGGTCTCCTGCTCATCTATAAGACACTGAATTATATACCTCCATAGTACTTTAAGGAATTATTGCATGAAAATAGTCCAGCTCTCATCCTTTTTCTTAAAATGTATTGTTCTGGCACTACAGTGGGTGAGGTTTATAGAGGAGGTACATTTTAGGCTGGAGGTCTGAGGAGGCTTTGTGCACACTACTGCTGCAGTGAAATTTGCATTCCACCTTAACTCATAATGTCCTAATTGAGCTAATCATTAACTTAAATGAACCAATTTTCAAAGGTATTCAGCTTCAACTTTGAAACACTTTTCAAACGTCTTCAGCTGATGATTTTTTAAGAGACTTAGAATACCTTCTGGTTTCTTGCCCTGAGCAACTGGAGTTAGGAAACTCTCCTCTATAACTTTCCCACAGAAATTCGTAGTTCCTGTAGGTGCAGAAACACCTGCACAATCTACACTTCCCACATGCTCTGGGAGTTTAAAGGTTGTTCATAAGGTCAGTTTAAGAAGCAAGCATGGAGTATATTCAGAGTGTGCTTCAATGTATTTAAAATTGGTGCTGACACAGCATCTGTGTTATTCTAGTGGTGAAAGACTAAACTTTTGTAGAGTATGACTTTTCCACTCTTTTAGAAGAGTTTTATAGAGACATTGAAATATTGATTTCAGAGTAAGTATTGTGCTTAGTGTGGGGGTTTTATTCTTGGAGGGTGCAGTGTCTTCTGGTTTTTGAACATTGAGTCTAATAATTTAATTAATAATTATAACCAGGCTCTGAGATTGGTAACTATACCTTTAAGTGAGTGTTTTGAGTATTAATCTATAATACACCTTTAAGAAGCATCTAGTAATCCTGTGAAAGTCTAAGTCAAAGAAAATCTTGCTATTTTTTGACATTTCAGGTTAAAGTCAAATCCAGAAGATGCTAGGTTTTCCCTGCCTTAGAGAGAAACCCATGAATTGCATTTTGAGTTGCTTGTCTGTGTTAATCATTTCTAACTGTTTTGTTCAATTCAGGATTACGGGGGAACCAAAGCCTATTCCAGCAAGCAATGGGCGCAAGGCAGTGTACACCCTGGACGGCAAGCCAGACCATCAGAGGACTTACAGACACAGCCACACTTACACCAGGACCGGTTTTCTCAAAAGCTAACCTACTAGCATGCCTTTGGACTGTGGGAGTTAACTAGAGCACCCAGATTAAACACAAGTGAACACAGGGAGATCTTGCAAACTCCACACAGATAAAACCCCAGCAATTGAAGTACTACACCAGTGTGCTGCCCTTTTAAGAATTCAAAATTCACTTATTTAGTGACCTTTATAATTACAGTATATTAATTTTTCAGCTGCTTCCACTGTTCTAGCCATAGACCAACCTACCTACTGCTGACTGCATAAATGTAAGATTGTACATTGAAACCACAGAGTACTGAAGATACCCGGGCATCATCCGGTGTTGGCTGGGCACACAGATTTAGCTACGGTGCTCTGTGTCTGTAAATTGCTCCTGGTTGACAATAGGACACTTTACATACTTTTAGGGTGAAAAGGATATTGTTGTAAAATGTGCTTTTTTGTAAGTTATTGTAACTGTCTTTGATGTTGTATTTTAATTGTTTTTATTTTGGCAAAGGTGCTCTGGCGTGCATAGGCATACATTTGTATTGAATGTAATTTAGTAAATACTATGTTTAGCATAGACAAGTATCCTCTCATCTATACTGCCTGTAGCTAAGTGTGTACCTTTAAACCTCCACTGCTACTTAAAAATAACCCAAACGATTAGTTGGGGAAAAAGACTTTGTCAAACAAATGTTCTGTAAGTGACTGAAAATCAGAAGGTTGAGGCTTCTGTTGAGTCCTTAAATTAGATAGGGTAATAGCATTGTAGTTAATGTTTTTATTATCAGCCACCTGGGTTTCTTTTTTAGTCTCTTTGCCATTTTATTTAATAATTAACATAAATTGCCACTTATCATACAGCATCAAGCCTCTTTTTTTCACATACTAAGGTCAACATCATTATTCTTCTCCCTCATAAATACTGTTTGTATGGTCTTGGGAAGGAGCACAGACATCCTACTCAGCAAAAATGACCCTGGGAAACCTTCAGGTTTTGGTAGTACACAAGGGACAGCCGGCCACTCCCAGTTAAAGGAGGAAAGCATCTCTAGGATACCCCAGCTATGGAAAGTTGAAAAAGTTAAGAGAATGACACTGGTAGTCTCAGCTCTTATGAGGCTGGAGTCCGAGATTAAGGCTCTAATTAGTTAGTAACTCTTCAGATAAAACCTTTTGGTTAATTTGGCCACTGTGTGAAAGGGAGTAATCTCCTAATTTAAAAAATCTACCGTATTTTTGAGATTTGTATGAAAATGAAGATCAGGATAGTTCAGATTTTTGGCTTTCTCTTCACAGTTCTGGGCTGGATCTTTGTGTCCTGCACCATGGCCATGGAGTACTGGAAGATCTGTGGGCTGGGAGGCCTGGGCGGTAACAACATCATCTCTATCATCTGGTACTGGTCCAGTCTCTGGAGGGCCTGTTACACTGACTCAACTGCTGTGACCGACTGCATTGATTTCCCTGTGCTGTGGGCAGTGGATAGTATGTATCCTTCTGCTGTTTTTGATATTTTGTTTGACTATTTTTAGTGATCGCAACTGGCAGCTTGTACAGAAGGTTGCTCAAGTTCATTTTCTCTTGGATTTCCTTTGTGAAAACCAGGCAGTTACTTTGCTGTTTGTTTCAATACCTCTACTTAACCATGTTTTTAACCACGTTTTACCATCCTGATCTTACCTTTATACAACACAGTGTAGAAAGTGTTGATGTATTTTTCTTTTTGCTGTGACATTCTTTTCACAAGTGATCTGTTTAAATATCTACAGAGCTGTACTGATGGACATACAAAGTAGGTTTTACTCAGATTGTCATTTTATATTTCACTTTTAGCTCATCAAGTCTTATATTCTTGAGGGTTTACCACCGATTATTACTGTCAAATGTGTATAGGTTTATATTTGTACATATTTACTTATGCATAGAGAAAAGGTTTCAAAGGTTGAGCTACTTTGTGTGAAATAAAAGACTTTCTTAAAAAATGTTTTGTACGCGAAGTTTAAAGTATTATAAAAATATAAAATAATAATAGATTTGTTTCAGGACTTTTCATAAAAGAGATAGCCTTCATCTTTGTAAAAAGAGATTTTCACACAGAAAAAAAGTAGAGCAGGCAGCATGGTGGCATAGTAGCTATGCAGATGGTTAATTAATGCTGGTAGGTTAATTGGCTTTTATTTAAAAAATTGAGACTGACTTGATTTTGAGTGTGTCTGTGTCTGTGTGTACCCTGTGATGTACTGGCATCCTGTCCGGGGTGTACCCCACCTTGTGCCTGTTGCTTGCCAGGATAGGCACCCTGGCAACTCTGAATTGGATTAAGTCTTTTTTTAAGAAAGTATTTAATTTTATAGAAAATGAATAAATGGATGAAAAAGCAGAGCAAATTTTTTTTTTTCATTTAGTTCAAAATTATTTTAGAGGTTTCACGAATAAAGAATGTCACCATTTTAATTTTAAACAGATCACATCCAGATTGTCAGAGGCCTCCTCATTAGTGCTCTCGTCAGTGGCCTTTTAGCCATTGTTCTAGCTTTGATTGGAATGGAATGTACCTACATTGGAGGCAAAGAGAAGATCAAGCATAAATTTACTTTTGCTGGAGGAGTGTTCCATATTCTTAGTGGTAAAGAGTTTTTCATTGTTTTAAATATTTAATATATAGGCACATCTTAAATATAACCATTACAGTGTTGACTTTCCTTTTTCTCTCACAGGATTGTCATCTTTCTCTGGATATGTTGTATATGCAAACAATGTTTCAGGAGAATATTTTAATCCCACTTTTCAAGGGCTAAAGTAAGTACCAAGACAAGGGACTTGTAATGACAATAAAGCATGTTTAATGAACAGTATGTAGCAGTAAGTTATGATTGTGTTGTTCTTGATGATGACAGCATTATCACCTCTAGACAGAACTTGTCAGGTCTCTGAAGTTAAGTTATTCTGGATCTGGTCATAACTGTACCCTAATGGGAGACCTTGAAGGAAAATCAGGTCACTGCTGTAATTGGTGAATCAATAGGTGGCATTCTTCCCTCTGGATCAGAATTTCCAAACCAATATGTCAATATTGTAACAGGCGACAGTGTAGGACATACTTTGAATGAGATTTTATATCAAGACTATTATTTGCTCATTAAAGATCCAAAGATTCTACAACACTATACAAAAGAACAGGAGTATTAGCCCCATTATCTTAACTAAACCCCATGCAGGCTTAAACAGTCTGCTCTAACTAAAATTCCCCTTTAATTACTTGGTGAAGTGATTTCTGTTTTCTCCACTTAATCTGCTGTGTAGAGAGGCTGAACTACGGCTTCTGCACATCACAGAACTGGGTTCATGGTGCTAGACTTCAGTAGTGGGTGATGTGGATCCCTTCCTTTGAGATAATTTGAGATTAAAACAAGCATATCAGTGATAGTACATAATTAATATTAATAAGAATAGTGTTGAAGAATGAAGAGTAATAAAAAATAAAAACAGACCAGAATATTGAAG
This sequence comes from Lepisosteus platostomus, assembly GCF_059453375.1. NCBI lineage: Eukaryota > Metazoa > Chordata > Actinopteri > Semionotiformes > Lepisosteidae > Lepisosteus > Lepisosteus platostomus. The sequence continues at coordinate 28,453,744 of NC_142612.1, forward strand.
GAGACATTGGTCTTAACAGGTGTGTAATTTTGAAAACAAAAAAAAATTAAGTATGCAAAAAAATCAACAGTATTTTATCCAGGAAGAAGGCCTGACTGACTGGAAGAGGAAGCAGTGTGCTTTGCTATGTCATTGCTATAGCACCAATGAAGGCAATCATTAGAACAGAATTAACAAATGGGATGCAGAGAAATCTATTCCACTATTTCTCAAAATGTTGTTCTGTCCATTCCATTCATTAAGTACTGTATGTGGAAAGCAAGAAACAAAAGAATGTTCTGGCAGATCCAGTTTCTGAATTAGTGTTGATGTGAACACATTCAGTTGACAGAATAATTGCTCATTTCAGATCTAAAATATGGAATCTAGATCTTTTCCAAAAAGTTCTAGATTACTCTTAGACAGGTGTAGTGCTTAAGTATTGTTATACCGAATGTGTTTGATTTGTTTTCAGGCAGCTGTAATTTTTCAGTACCTGTTTCTACTAATCATTTTCATTATACTCTTTAATATTTGTACTTTGCATTTGTTTCTTGGATAGTTTTTTAACTTATATATATATAACTTTATATATATATAATATATATTCTAAAGCTCACCATCAAGAAAGGCAGATGGAAAATTATATATGCTTTTCTATGTATTTAAATGCTGTGTTTTTTCCAGGTTTAATTTAGGAACTCCTCTTTTTCTTGGCTGGGTGGGCTCTATGCTTGGCATCACAGGAGGTATATTTTATAGCATCTCAGTGGGAAAGCTAGTTTTCGAGCCAAGGTGGGTACAAAAGCATGTTTGTTAAACGATGTTATTTAGAATAATAATATTTCAGTAAAATCTGTAGTTATTATAAATGTGTATAACACAAGTGTTCCCCAGGGCAGTGGCTGTACATGTAGCTGTATGCAATTTTTTAACAGTTCTTACCAGGTTTCAAAGGTGTTGTTGCATCTGTGAAAATGAAGCTTGCCTAGAATTGTGACAGCGCTGAAGTGATTTAAAAATGGGATTAAATTTATAGTCATTTATCATGCTTTGGCAAGTGACAAAGATTGGGGGGGGGGGGACTAGAGTTGTTGTGCAAGACATATAATATATATGAAAGAACGTCTGAGGTGCTATAAACCTGTGTGCGTGATACTGTTTTATTGTTTTGCTATTTCATTTTTTGAGTTTACGCTGCAAGTCCAGATTTACCCTGCCAGCCTTATTGTCATTTTATTTTGTTAGTTCTTTTCATTTAATTTATTATGTTATCCTATCTACTATCACTTCTTGTAACCTTCTATAGTTTGTAAGTCATCCTTGCAAATGATTAATAACTGCTAAGCAGATAAATAATCATGATATTAAATATGGTTAAATGGTCAATTTTAAAACTCAAAAATGAAATGTAATGGGAATGTCTCGTCCACTTCCAAGCTAACATCTGTTGTCGTCTTTAGCAGTATTGTATTATTACTGTACATCTAACTGTAAGATTTGGAATATTTGTAAAACTATGAATAAGCTGCTATATAACCATTGCAAGTATTTTACCATTATTTTACTTGACATTCCTGCCAGACAGTCAGGGCTGTCCTTTGAACAGCTTCTTGACCTTTTAACGTTCAAACAATATCTAAAAAGCAAAATCAAACAAAACGGGTAGTAGTGTAGTGTGATCTGGTGTACTGTATTTTTATGGCCACATAGTATGTACTAGCAGATTTATCATCCTAATAACCGTAGCTGATTTACCTGAGTAAGGAATCTGTCCCAGAAGTAATCCACTCTGTCTGACCCCCTTGCAGAGTGATCTACACTGACTCTGAAGGATCCGTTCGCTCCTCGAATTCAGGCCTGCTAAGCACATCCGGGGACCCAAGATCAGAAGCTTATAGAAGCCAGAGGACTCAGTTTGACAAAAATTCTTATGTATGAATATGGTTGACGGGAAGATAATGACAGCAGGATGGTGGTGGAAGAAGGTCCTGCGCCTGGACCTGTTAGGCGCACAAAATCAAGCAGCAGATGATGTTTACTTCTCCTACCTTTGGAACTTGTGTTATGTGTAATACATGTAAATATGATAGGATTCTGATGCAGCTGGCTGTTGTTATCCTCCCACTCACAACAATTTATTACAATTTTTGTTTGTTTCTAAAATGGTATATGACTGGTTTGGGCCACTACAACTAATAATTGTTTTCATGTTTGTTTAATCAGAATCATTCTTTTTCTTTCTGCAGAGTCTTGACAAGCAGTTAAACACCTGGTGCTGTGTGCATTTCTAGCTTATTACTTCTTAAAGGTAGTAACAAATAAGGACAAATAAGAAAAACAGATGGTAAAAGCTAATTATTTGCATTTAACTTCTTTGTTAAATTTATTTGGATCCCATGATGTGTGACACATAACAGCAAGATCCTAGCTGTACAGTATATTACACTATATTTTACTATGTGTTTATGTAAAGAAAAAAAGGCAAAATTGAAGAAGAATGTGGTACAGGCAGTGGTACGGCAGTGCAGTGGTTAGTATTGCTGTCTTGCAGCTCTGAGGCCCTGGGTTCAATTCTGAATCTGGGGTTCTATCTGTGTGGAGCTTGTATGTTCTCCCCATGTTCACGTAGGTTTCCTCCAGGTTCCCGGGTTTCCTCCCACAGTCCAAAGGTTACCTGGCTTCTGGGAAAATTAGCCTTAGGTGTGAGTGTGCATGTCAATGTTTGTGTGTGCTCTGTGATGGACTGGTGTCTTGTTCAGTGTGTACCCTGCATTGTGCCTGTTATTTGTTAGGATAGGTTTTGGCTCGCCTGCGATCCTGAATTGGAAGAAGCATTTAGAAAATGAATGGATATGGTACAGGTCCTATTTTGTAGATATCTAACTCTAATCTTGTGATTCTCATTGCTGGACCTGGCAAACCACAGAGGCTTCTGGTTTTCCTTCAGATCTATTTCTCCATGACATAATTTAAACATTACTGACATAACTGAGTGAGGACTGCTCCTCTAATGTGATAAAAAATAATCCAAAAATAATGGCCTTGTTAACATTTATCTCTGTGCCTTTAAGTGTTGTGTCTTGTGAAGTCTGGTTCCTGATCATGTTCAAAATATTTCTAATTGCTTACATTTTTTCAGGTGAAAAAATGTTTGACAGAAAGTATGAATATCGTTAAAAATGTGCTCTTTCCACTACCTCAAAAGATTTTAATAACCAATATGATTTTTTATTTTACTTTTTCTTGCAGTCAAGGTTTAGTTTTCCTCCCAGACAGTGAGGTAAAAAGATATCTGCAAACAAAAATCTTTAACAAACCCATTAACTTGCCACAAGAGGGAGCCAGAGGTCTTTAGCATCACATGAGGTACAAAAAATTGTAGGTGATATCTGCAAAGTGCTGACATTTCCACTGCACCGTGGTCAAGGTTCAAAAATATTTCTGCAACTCTGTTGGTACAGGACACAAACCTATCAGGTCACTTTGAAAGGACATCATCATGCATATAATGTAATGTTATGTTGTGTTGTTATTTTACACATTTACTCAAATAATTGATTTACAGTACAGGTGCAAAACCTAATTTAAGGTGGCAGTTATTCCCAGTTTATATTATTTGATTATCCTTCCATCTAACACTTCATCCAATTCAGGGTTGCGGGAGAACTTGGGCCTCAGCAAGCAATGGGAGGAAAATGGAGAGCCCGGAGGAACCCCATGTGAACACAGGAAAAACATTCAAAATACGCGCAGATAGCACCCAGGTCCAAAATTGCCCCAGCCATGCTGACTAGTGTACCACCATGCCATTACTATTTTTTTAAATATTAAAATTGCTGAACGCTGTCCTGCTCCTCTCAATATTTATCATACTTGTATTTTCAGTATTTGTTTTTGATTCTTTTGTTTTATCTAGAACATTTTGAGCATTTAAGGTGTTATCTGTTTACTGTTTACTGTTCATACTCATTGGCTTCAGGAGGCAAACACACTATTAAAACAATGTTTTTTGCCTTATTATTTTGATTGAGCTCAGGCGAACAGACAACACAAACAATAAATCACAAAAAACATTTAAATACCAAAACATGTTGTGGTCCTACAGACTTTATGTTTCAACAAATGGAACATTAATTTAATTTGCCCTGCTTATGCAAGTAAATAAATTTCATGTTTCCCATAAGAAAATGAACAATTGACAGTAAATATCACCATTGCATAATAATATGCATTCCATATTGCATAAACTCCTCATCCACACTATAATAAAATGTGATCCAACCACAAACATAAGAGCAAGGGAAAGTTCTTGTCAGCAAATGCAGCCCTGGAAAACCATTTGTAAAGATGTACAAGGACAGTTTAACCCCACCCCTTTTAAACAGTGGCTATTATAAGCTATGAACATTAAAAAAAAAAACAATAGTGATTACACCTAACAGATCCAGCCTCAGCCAGTCAGAACTCATCTTATACTTTACCTAAGAGTTCTCTCCACTCCCCTCCTTGGTGCCCTCAGAACTAGAGTGTCTGCCATTTCTTGCTCGGAGAAGGGAAGGTGCCTTCTATTCTTTGTGAAAAACTATGAGGAAAAGGCTGGCACAGATATTTGGCTTTCTTGTGTCGACCACAGGCTGGATCTTTGTAGCTTGTACTATGGCCATGGATCACTGGAAAGTGGCTGAGATTGGGGGCAAGGGTGGCAGCCACATCATCTCTATAGCGTGGTACTGGTCTAACCTCTGGAAGGACTGCTTCATTGATTCAACCGCGGTGGTTAACTGCAGGGACTTCGCAGTGTTGTGGGGAGTGGAGAGTATGTATTTTTTTCTTTTTCCCATTTGCTGCCTTTCCTATTGCATCCTTTAACAAAGTGTAGTAACAGTTTTCCACTTGTTCATCTTTGATACTTCCCTTGTCATATTCTATACTTCTGAATCAGGAATATACGTCATACGAATTATTTTTTATTGCATTCTTCTCAATGGCCTTTTAAATAATGTCTTTCAGCGTTCACTAACATTGTATTGCCTTCTCAAATAAAACAAGATGTGAGCCTTGCTGTGTAGACCTCACAGTGTGGGGCCCATATATCTGTAACATCTCTGTGGGGCAAATATCAAGGTTCAGTTAAAAAGTTTAGAAAGAAACTGTGCCACAAGTAATTGTGGAAGTCAAAGTTATGTAGAGTTCGGGATGCAAAGCTAGTCTTTGACTTGAAGCAGACCACTGGATACATTCAGGCAAGAAAAGTTCTGCTACACATTGCAGAGCCTCAGATGTAAGTGAGGGCAACACATACCCTTTCCCCGGAGCTATTTGGAGCAGGACAGCTCTTGGGAAAATAGGAGTGATGTGTGTCAATATTCTGACAGAATACTTCCAGTGTGTCTATACAGTTAAATATTATCTCCTTGTTTTCTTTTAACAAATCATAATGAAATTTGCTTTCTGGTACAAAAAAAATTATAATTCCAACCTAAGATCTGTTTTACCAGCTGAGGTTCAGTAGCTACACACAAACCTTAACAACAGGGTTTTGATGAAAACTGAGAATTGTGTTTGATTTCAAACCTCTTGGTTTGTGGAACGACATCTTGCCTAAAATGACAAAAGAACTAGAACACCCTAGAATAAACCAATGGGTTGCACCAAGGATTTTGAAGGGGTGATAGAATGATCAACACTAATATTTACTATGTTTTAATAACACATTTATTTATATTTTAATGTTAATCATCCTCACAAATAAAGACAACCATGAAGCTTGACTTTTGAGTTCCAGTATTGTGTTTTCACATCAAATTACATCAAATGTGCAGTAGTTTTAAACCTTTTTAGCTATTAGCAGCCTTAGTTCAAAACAGACTGGCAAACATTAAATGTATATCTTTATGGGAAAACTGTTTTTATTTATAATTTTCCTTTTCTTTTCTCAAGCAGTATTGCTTTCAATCAAACAAAATAACTGTTTTTAGAAATGCTAGAACATACACAATTGCATCTGTGTTAATAAAGTATAATTATCAGTTCAGTGTACGATTAATAAAATCCAATATATTTTTATCTTAGTCAGACTTTTGATGCCTTGTCATGATCTCATCCTCCATCAAAAAATAAATTCTAGCTCTGGAGACCCACACAAAAACTCTCACAGGAATGTACTGGAATACAACAGAGTGACTGTGGTTCAGTTGTTCACATTAACACTCAATGAAAACCAACTGTTCCCCAGAATATGCATACTTAAAATGTTTAGCATCCAAGCAGAAATACTTCTCCCAGTACATACGGCAACAAAAGATTTTGTTTTGCAAAATCTTTCTGTTGTTGATCAAATTTGAACTGCATTGGTTTAATTTAGAAACTGTCCTTTATGAATTTCAGTAGGCCTAAAACTAAATCCAAAAGTTGGCAAATCAAAAACAAAACCCAAAAGCTTCCTGAACACTGCAAAATCAAGACCTAAAATTATCCCCACTTTGTCAAGATCTAGGAAATGTCACTATTTCAACCATATACTGTATTATTACATTTCCATATGAATACACATTAAATTCAACTGGCACTGAAATTGATTTGTTTTGAACAGGATATATCCAAGGTGTCCGGGGTCTCGTGATGATCGGTCTTTCCCTGGGATTTTTTGGAGCCATCCTGGCTTTCCTGGGGATGGAGTGTACTTTCATTGGGGGAAATGACAAAACCAAGGATAAAGTGTTATTCATAGCAGCAGTATTTCATTTTGTTGGTGGTAAGTATTAACTAATATCTTGTATTACATTTTTTTTAAAAACATTAAATGTTGAATACCATAGTTAAAATGTGGTTTCTCTACTCTATAATGGGAGACATTCTTCAAGCTGCTCAATACTGAGAACTGTGGAAGGGAGATAAGAAATATTGCAGTGCATTGTAAGTGTAGGCAAAGTGAAATTCAAGGAAGTCTGCCTATAATTTTCGTTGTCCCCTGTGTGCAGTCACTGGTTTCGTAGGTGCGAGCTAAGGTGTGAAAGATACCCAAATCAGCGAGTTTTTGCTAAGAGTGCTGTAATCCAATACAGTGAAATCATGTTACAAACAAAATGTAGAACTGGAAGAAAAGCACATATTGTAAAATCGTATGAAATTGGAAAATTCTGCGCACCTTTATTAAGGTCGCATTTTTTTGTTTCCACCTTATAACGATATCGCTGAAATATCTTTTGTGCAGGTTTGTCAAACTGTGCTGGATATTGCTTGTACATAAACCAAATTGCTACAGATACCTTCAACCCAACTGTCACTGGACTACAGTAAGTGATGAACTGTAGAATTCTGGGGTTTTTGTTCAGGGGTTGTATTTTTTGTTTTTAATAATGACATGCCTTTAATTGTATCTTGTGTAATGCGCTGCTTGACAATGTTCAAAATACTTCTAAATGCTTACATTTTTTCAGGTGGGAAAAGTTTTGACTGAAATTGTGAATATTATTTAAAAAAAATTCCACAACCTCCAAAGGTTTTAATAACCATATATGGTACAAAGGAATTTTAGTTATTTTACTATTTATTGCTGTCAGTGTTTGGTTTTCCACCCAGAGAAGTAAGGCACTGTAAGCTGTTACAGCTGTGAGAAACAAAAATGTGGTACATAATTATATTTCAAAAGTTTACTATGCATGAACTTAATTTGTAGTCTTCTTTAATACTATGTACTTATCAAAATAGTGTGCTTAGCATGATTTGCAAGGGGTTTGCTTTTATTTTTAACATTTGGTTGCATCTCTCATTCTCCACATGTCATTTAGAATATTGATATCCATAATCTGTAAAACAAATGGTAGGTACACCCGGTGGACTTAATAAAACAGATTTTATTTTAAAGTTCAAAATCTCACACAATGGCAGTGGTATTTTTAACATCTTAATATTCATGTTTATTATCTCCAAATATTTACACAGTTTCTATTTTCAGCATCTAATAAGACAGTATTGTGAGAAATGCAAGGCAATAATTCAGATTTTGTCTTCTTATCAAGACTATTAAATATATACTGAAAGTGCAATAAATTATTGGCCGAATATTGGAACCATTAGTCTTTATTTATTTAGCATATTTTAAAATAGTTTTTAATGCCTGAATGTGTATTTGCAAATATACATTGGAATTTTCTTAAGCACTGCACTTCCTTCACAATTAATAAATTGTGTTTATGATCTAGTATAATAGTATAATCAGAGAAACACATTTTGAATTGCTTCAGGACAGAATAGATTGGCCAAAACAATAAAAACTGTAAAAAAATGTTTGTCACATAAGTGCAATATATGTAGTCTGTTCTTTAATTTCTGACTGCATATCAAATCACTGGTCTTCATATACTGTACTATATGTTTTTTCTTCTATGTACAGTAATTGTTTTCATAAGATAAATATTGAATGTTTGAATGTTTCAGTAATAGCAATTTTTGCTGAATCTTGTAAACTGCAATTACGTCACTACTGTACTATTGTGAAAATCCACCGAGAAATGAATTAGAAAGGTGTTACAAAAGTATTTCAGTATTCTAATTTAAGAGGTACTAAAACAAGTTCAAATGTTTATTTTCAATTTTTAACATTAGGTGTTTGCTTCTACTTTTTCAGAAAAGGGTATATCAATTTACTTCACCATAAACATTTAATGAATCCAGAGAAACGTCTTAACGTCGTAAATAAGAAATTAACTATGCACTTTTTTACAGATTTATTCCAGGAACCCCCATATTCCTTGGATTAGTTGGTGCTTTTTTGATAATGGGAGGAGCCATTCTTTATGCTGTCTCTATCCTGAAAGATATCTTCCCCAAAAGGTGAGATGCAATGTTAGAAACATTACCTTAAATGTCAAATTTAAAAAATCAAATATAACTATGATTAAAATTACTCTTAAGCTTAGCACTAAATCCTCATCCAAGGAACCATTCAAAACACAGATTATACTTTGGATTGATCCTCTTTTTGAAAATTGGTTTTCATTAGCTTAAAAATGTTTAGTGTCCTAATTTTTTAAGTTTCAATAAGGCTAACAGTGGAGTGTTAGCATAAGTGGAGAGAGAAAACATCTAGCTGTACATCAATTCCATAAAACTTTGTTTGTTAAAAATGTATTAACATGAATAATAATGCTAGAACATTCTTAGCATTGTGTTAGTTCTTGGTTGGGGGAGCAAATATTTTTACAAAGCCTGCAGTGTTAAAATCTTGTAGCTTGAGAATATACTGTAAGTAAGACCGAGTCTGTCCTGGGATACAATCTTCCAGAATGGTGTTCAGGGATACTGTAATGTGGAAGGTGATGTCCTTTGGATCAGACCTTAACACAGTTAACCCCAGGGGTCTGGCTAAATTCCACCTTGGGCTTGCATAATGTGGTTATTTTAGGTTAATTGGTGAAACAGCTTCTCGCTTTTTCACATGATCTGCTGTGTAGTGGGTCTGCTGGTGTCTAATGCAGCCTCATGTCACCCAAGTAGGTTCTACACTCAGTTTGATGTGGGCTCCCTCCTACATGTACATAAAATAACAAGGCACATTTACATGCAATGACGACGATGATGATGATGATGATAATGATGATGATGATGATGATGATGATTATTATTATTATTATTATTATAGTTCTTTATCAGATTAATACAGTATGGAAAAAGTGAAAAAAACTTTAACCACTGTACTCAGCATGCAACCAACTTTAACAACATTTATTACCCGTTAACATGAATGACTTATTTTGTTGTACTGTATATGTTATGACTGTAAGCCAAGAGATGGTTGTTCAGTAAGAGTCTAACAATAATTCAGCTGTACTTGTTTTTCTTGCAGTTCAACCTACGTTTATAGTGCAATGTCTTATGTCCACCCCAAATCCAGAAACAGGACCATACATGGAAAATATTCCAATGGATCAAGAAGATCTAGAGAGTCAGAGGGTTCCAAGATTTCTACAATTTCCAAAGGATCCGTCTCCAGGACAAACATAGGAGTGACCTCAGACAGAGATGCCTTTGTGTAACTTGGTGTCAGAACATATTTAATTGGACTGAATGACTTTTCAGCATCTTTGGGGTTGAATGCCACAGAAATATGGTTATTTGTATTCTATGTTTTTAGTTGGTTTTGTAGGTGTTAGTTTTATGAATGTATTAAAGAATATATTTGTTAACATATATATATACTATAGATTTTGTAATATATATTTTTTTCTTCTACTTTTTTTAAAGAAGCCAGTGTATCATCTTTGATAGTTGGCTGAGTAGCTCATAACCCATTATGTAGGAAGTCCTCTGCAGTGCTCAGTTTTAAATGCACTTCAATGATTTGCATTTCACTTTTGATGAAGTTCATTGGGTTGACTTTCTCAATATTCTCAGGTTTCTTTACAGTTTTCTCTCTTAAAAGACATTAAAGATTATAACAATTGAGTTTTCTTAGCCTATCAGAAAATGATTTTTCTTTAAGCCCAGTAATGTATATGCTCACTCCTCTCTCTACTAATTTCAGAGCAGCAATTTCTATTTTGTAACTTGGTGACCAACGTTGTACATATTATTCTAATTGAAACATTGTTCAAGTTTAACAAAAAACCTATTGAATTCTGCTTGTCGTTTTATCTATTTACCACATTGTCTACACAAAAAATAAACATCTAATTCTTGTTCATATATAGTTCCTTAAATATCAGTTCCCTAATGTATATCTATAGTTTATGTTTTTTCAACTGCATAATACTCTAGTACTACACAAATAATGTAATAAATCTGTTAGCGAGTAGTTTCTACTGAGCGCTTACCTTCCAGTCTTGAATTTTCTTTTGGTGTTCCTCGGCATATTCCTGCTCCTCCTGTTGTATCAAATGTGAACCTGACTGGTTTACTGGCTAAACCAGAGCCTAGATCGCTGATGTAAAGAGCAGTGGTCATCATACAAACCCATCACTCCAATTTGAGCATTTGCAATCTGTCTGTATTCTCTTTCTTACTTATTAACCCATTCTTAATTCAAAGACATTACCATTAATGCTTTTCAGTGCCTTCTAAGTAGAACTGAATTAATCTTTTATCAAAGACCTTATCAAATGTCTTCTGAAAATCTAAATATACAATCTTGTATGCCCTGTTTTTATCCATAACAGTTTCTTGCTAAAAAATGTAATCAAAACCTCTAATCCAATATCATTTAATCTAGTATTATATTTTTGTTTAGCTTGATACACGATGCCAGTGTCTTCCTCTGTAAACACCTGAGGGTGGCATGGTGGTGCAGTAATGGTGTCCTGCAGTGCTGGGGTCCTGGGCTCAATTCCTGGGCTGCTATGTGTGTGGAGTTTGTGTGGGTTTCCTCAGGTGCTCTAGTTTCCTCCCACAGTTCAAACACATGATGATGATGTTATCTGGTCAGTTGGATCAGACTCTCGGCGGTTCTATAGGCCATCTCTCACCACGCTTTCCGGTCTTGGACTTTCCCTTTCAGCTGTTCTATACCTAAGCCAGTGTCAGTTTCGATGGGTCGAGCCACAGCGTTCTTTGGCGGCCTCGTCTTCTTGTTCCACTGACCATTCCAAGCATCATTGCTTTCTCCAATGAATCTGATCGGATCACATGACAAAAATAAGTGAGCCTCCATATGTTTATGTGTGTATATGTGTGTATATGTATGTATATGTATATATGTATGTATATGTTTTCTCCATCTCTGTTTCCTCACTCTTTGTGGATGATAGTTAAAAAGACAATATAAACACAGGCCTTTTTTCTTTTGGATGCTCTGAAACACAAAAAACCTGTTGAGAGACATGGTTACCATTTCATTTTCAGTTGCTGATATCCCTAGTGATTTATTTCCCAATCTATGTGAGAAAAGTTTAAATTGCCTCAGGTAACTCCTTCTTTCTTTACACGTTCATTCCTGATTTTATTATAAAACACTATAGCACTATATAACACTAACCCAACACTATGCACTATGAATGTTTTTGTAAAGTTTATGTATCTAGATGGTAGTTCCTTAATTCCTCTATTTTAGGTTTCTGTGCCTGAATGCTCCTTGTTATGTAAAGAGCTACAACTTTTCTATCTTTTCCATCTGTCTCTCTAGACAGTTATGTACTAACTGATGTTGTATTTTTCACCATCACGCTTTGTTAGCTTCCTGTGATTATAGGTCCATTATGTTTCTGCTAGTGCTCCTGCAGTAGTTTCACCTTACTAGGTATAAGTAATTAAGTGCCTGGTCCATTGGAGTGTTTGTCACCTTGGCCCCAGGGAGACAACATGGTGTTAATGACTCAGGGTCAGTGATGCACATCTTAGTTGTAGAGGATGTTCAGAAGAAGACAAAGAAACCAATCAAGTCGTTTGACTCCTTTGAGAACAATTTAACCAAAGCACACCTGTCCCATGGCATTCCTCTTGCAGATCCAGCATAAAACAACCAACCCTAGTTTTCCTACATAGGTCTCTGAAATATGGAAAAAACATGGGATGTACTGTACATTTGTTGTACATCATGCAGAAATGTTTTTTCCACCTCTAGGCTATATGTGTCTGAATGTATTGGGACTGCAAACACATTCACATAGACAAACGGTCATGTATCTACAGTACTATGTAAAGGAGTGTAGGGTCAGATGTAGTGCACATTTAAGACATACTGTATTTCTGTCAGTGTAGAATTGCTCTGCCAGAACAATTTAATATTAAGCAAGGGATCCTGATCTGGTGGCTTAAGCATTCAGTCAGTGTTAAGAATTGGTCACAATCTGGGCCTTTGCAGTAGAACCTGCTTCAAAGAAGAGAGTACAGCTTTGTTGAACACCTTGTCCTGACCAGATAATACATCCCTAAACTATTATTTAACCACAAACAAACCTAAAAATAGTAGGTTATTCAAAACAAAAGGTCAAAGGAAGATATTTCCATGATGCTTACCTGAGATTTTGTGTAGTTTCCTTGAGCATAAAACCTCACCCTCATATTCAGTATTTTTAAGTTTTAAAACAAACTAGCAAATGTTTCTCTCAAAAATTGTAGCTGTTGTAGAAGTTTGTTTAAACAATCAGAAGTCTATTTCTTTCATATATAATATATTTTATATATCAATATATTCTTATATATGTGTATGCAAAGAATATTATATAATAATAAAAGTGAATTTTAAAATGTTAAGCATGAAGGATTATTCTGTAAACTACGCTGCTGAGGTGGACAGAAAAGAAGTCATGAGTTTTTTTCCAGTAATACAAAATAAGTGTATTATAATTACCATTATCATTCATAGTCAATAGACAAGGCTCCTGTTATACAGTACAAGTACGCAAGTTTAAAAATCTGCCTACCGTGCTTAATAGGTTTTAGTTGTGGGTATTCATCAGATAAAAATGTGTTTTCTGGAATGGCAGAGACTGATAAAATCTTTTGCAGTGATAGCCTTGAATTCACACAGAAAAAGAACTAGTAACCATGCCAGTATCAGCAGAAAAATAAAGATGTTGATCTTTTCTAGCTAAAGAAAAAGCCCTGGGAACCACTAACTTATTTTCTGATTTAAAGATATAAGTGTCTTGGCAGATTTAAACAAAATTAAAGTATAGGTTGTGCTACAGGATTCCCTTCTTTCTGTCCAATCCCATGAATTCCACCACCTGCTGGACATTTTTCTGTGTCTCCTGTTTTCTTCACCCCACTACAGCCTGAGGAGCCATGACCTCTCTTGAAGGTGGATTTGTCACTGTTTAGAAATCACAGGTTTGTTGTCAGTGTTTTGGAAACACATTCTTTGGCAATTCGGGACTCAGTCTGGTAAATTAACGACTCATCTTCAAGTTCAAGGAAAACAATATATACTAGTATAACAAAATTGTGTCAATTAGATATGAATATCCAGGCCAGATCGTTTCCTTTAAAAGCATCTTTATTTTGATAGACAAAGATGAACAAAATTACCTTTACTTTTTTATTATATCAGAAAATATCACATCACATGCTTGAATTGGCTTAACTGTTACAGACCAACTTATTTTATAGATTTACTTACTCTATAGCCTCCCAATAACATGCATGTTGTGGTGAGACAATGCTTTATGTTTTTTTAATATTTCATAATTTCTATTATCTATCTATCGAGACCAGTAATTTTTAGAAAATGAATTGACATATCATAACTGCATAGAACATTTCTTTAATTTTAAATGATGAATCGTTCAGTATATTTGTAGATAAGTAACCCTGATACTGAACAGTAGACAGTGGTTTCTAGAACCTTTGCCAAAAATGGAAATTTAGATTTTATACCATAATTACTGAGCACACTGGAGTCTAAGATCTTTTTTATCGGAGCAATGAAGATAATTTTAGACTTCAAGTTTAAGCCCCAGGGGAACAGTTCCAGATTTTAGTGACGGATTGATGAAACATACAAAATAAAACCTACAAACAAGAGGAGGCCATTTAGCACATCTAGTTCATTTGTTCACTAGTTTACTAACTAAATATGTCTTAAAATACATTTCTCTGAACTAATTCTTGAAAAGCCTGGAATGGACATCTATGGACACAGTGGACTTCCAAAACAAGCATGTTCCACATACCCACAACTGTTTGTGCAAAGAAGTGTTTTCTATTCACTATTGTTATGATTTTCTCTGTGTTTCTACTTTTACTAAAAGTGAAATACGGTAGCTCCCTGGGGTGACACTTTCTATAGCTCCTAGAAATGTATTTACAGTACTTAGATCAAAGCTCTTCTCAATCACCTTTCTTCTAGACAGAAGAGATTTAGCTGCTTAATACTATTTGTATATGACAATTACTCTTTGTTGAATCATTTCTACATCTTATTTTTTTGGTATAGCAACATCTGCAGTATACAACATGTCCTTCCTTTGGGAATTATTTGACACCTTAGAATTTAATTTGCTAAGTGTGTTTGCCACGATGCCTATTTTTATATTGGCAGACTTAAATAATTAGCTGACTATAACAGTATTGAAATCATCTATATAAATCAGGAAGAACAATGGGACTAAAACAGAGCCTTGGGTCACATCAGCCGAGATGGTGGTTATTCCCCTTAAGATGAAAAACTGTTTACTGCTAGTTAATGAATTCTTGATTCATTTTCATATATTTCCCTGGATTCCTTTTTTTTATTCGAGAATTCGCTTTTTATGTGGTCTTTTATCAAAAGTTTGCTAGAAATATGAATATAACATAGTGTGTGTTTTAGTGTTATCAACTGTCATTGTTACAGTACTAGATAAGACCTTCCAATAAAATCTTTTTAATCTATGTATTCTTCCTGATCTCATCACCCAATATAATAGCTGCGCCTGTGTCAACACTTTGTGGTTTAACTTACATATTTAGGTTATCAGAACTTCTAATTTATCCAATATTGGTTCTGAACTGCCTGTACCCTGTGCTTCTGAGACTTCAGTCCAAGCAATTTATAATTATCACTGCATCAGCAATTAAGCTTTGTTTGTTTATCATGTCCTAATTGTTAAGCCAGTGTGGACAAAAACAATATTTAAGGAAAATAAAAATCTCGTTCACGATACCAAAAATAATATCATTAGAAAATGTGGTATATTCATTTGAGAAAGTGACTTTACATTCTTAATTACATTAATAAGAAGGTTTATATGAATATTTATAGATCATTAATGTATTCATGTGTATACAAATATTCTCATTTCAGTTCTGAATTGAGGATAGAAATTTATCTGGAAAACGATCACTGAGAGAGAACAACCTTTCTTGTGGCCACCTGATTTAAAAGATAGATAACACAGCACTATTCCCCCATGACCTCCATGGGGCATTCTCCTGAGAAAGCAGTCACTGAACCTGACAAACACTCATCCTTAAAGATAAAGTAGTATAGGGGCATACTGAATGAGGTGAAAGTCAAAGCCTTAATACGCAGTATGAGCCAGTTTGGCAAGTGTGAATGTATAGTCTCTGATTTCCCTCAATATCAACAGTACGTTCTGAGATCCCTGCAGTTAAAGGTAGAGTTGGGGTAGGTGTGGGGTTGTCACACTCACCTGCAGTTCACCGAGAAAGCACTCACTTCTTTCTCTGCCTGATTTAAGCTTCTTCAATTCAGGAAATAAAAAAATGAATTACAGAGAGCTGATCATGTACACAGAAATTGGTTGCTTTGTCTTGTGTGTTTCAGGCTGGATATTAGTTTGTTCCACCATGCCAACAGAATACTGGAATTATTCCAGTATTGATGGCATTGTCCTCACCACTGCCAACTACTTCTCCAACCTTTGGAAAAGCTGCATCTCTGATTCAACCGGAGTGTCTGATTGCAAAGAATTTCCCTCCTTGCTGGCACTACCAGGTAAATCATTTAATCTCTTTTTTTTACAGAGCAACATTTGGGATTTGTAATGAAATTGTGATAACATTGGTTTCTCACAGCAGGTTTTATCCAATCCTTGCTTTAAAGTTTACGTTAGAGAAGATCCTGTTCTGTGAATAATACACTGTCTCATTACAGGGAAGATGGTTCTTGATCGAATAAGGTAGATTTTCAGATTGTTACATTTTTGGAACATTTTGCATAAAATTAATATGGAAACCTATGTCATAAGAATTCCAGCAGAACAG
Organism: Lepisosteus platostomus; assembly: GCF_059453375.1. Taxonomy (NCBI): domain Eukaryota; kingdom Metazoa; phylum Chordata; class Actinopteri; order Semionotiformes; family Lepisosteidae; genus Lepisosteus; species Lepisosteus platostomus. The sequence continues at coordinate 28,470,370 of NC_142612.1, forward strand.
CGTTTTTTGTATAATTTTAATAATACATTTTAAGTGAGTTAGAAATTGCTGTCACAAATATCTTATTGCTCTTCCATCTCTTCTATTACAATTATATACAAGTAGAGAATTTTACAATTTGTTTTATTAGTGATATATTCTATCTTTGGTATCATTCTTGTTTTTTATGCTTGTACCCTTAAGTTATGCATTCTTTACATAGCCTTCTGCCTTCTGTATGAGGGTGGCCATCAGATGTTAATGTTTGTTTTATGTTGATGTTAATGTTTTTATGTTGATGTTTTTATGTTGATGTTAATGTTAATAGATCTGATAGATCTGTGCTCAACTGATTGCTAATTAACTCAGAGAAATCTGACAGTAATTAGAATAGTGGCAGAGTAGAAATCAGCATCACTAAAAATACATTGTAACTTTCTATTCAGGTAATATTAGACCCAGAGGGACAGTGTTAATTAGGACCATATGCTACTATTCAGTATAAGTAAAAGACCCTTTCTAAATAATTGTGATTGAAATTAAATGGAAGTTCATAAATGGAAACTGGAAGAGATGACAACAACCAAACCACTGTCAACATGGCTGTTCTAAATCATAATCATTCCCAACATCATTTCCCCACAGCTACGTAAGTTGTACCCAACTGGGTTAACTCTTCACTAAATCTTAGCCTCCTCATCCTACAGCCAGGTCATAACCAAGTGAGATCACAATAGCTAAATAATCTATAAACCTCTGCAAAGGTCTCTAATTATTGGGTGCTGTTCCTTGTTTAATCATTTAAAGATTTAAAGATTTTAATTTCCAAATGTTGTAAACCAATGATTACCTGAAAATTTATTATTTTTGTTATTTATTTTAGTTCTACTACAATCACTTTGAATACTACAGATCACGATTAACTTTTAAAAATACTACACCAGAAAAACAGACTTGGTTATGTAGATTCCTGCATTTTTGTATTAAATAAATACAGTACATTGCTTGCTAATATTTTGCAGTTTCTGACAAAGTAAAATAAATCTTGGTGTGATAATATGGTACTGGGTAATGCTTGTTTAGAATAACTCTGGGATTATCATCCTGAGGTGCCGCACATGTAAGTGGGAACCCACTTCATTCATTCACTTGGCACAGCAGACCAGAATTCTAATCCTTACAAATAACCTTCCCTCTTTCGGATGAGATATTAAACCAAGGTACTGACTCTCAGTGGTCATTAAAGATCCCCAGGCATTTTGTGATAAGAGTAGGGAGTTATTCCGGTGTCTGGGCCAGATTTCCCCCCTCAGCCTTTACCGTGGCCTCCAAATTGTCCCCATGTATGATTGGCTCGCCCTGCGATGGACTGGCGCTCCGTCCAGGGTGTACCCTGCCATGCGCTCATTGCTTGCCAGGTAGGCAAAACAACAGTTCAAACACTTCAGTGCAGTTTTGCATTTTTAACATGTTTTTCCTCTGAGATGGCACTAGTGTTAATTTCAGCCCAGAGATTCTACTAAATTCTACTGTTCTACAAGTGAGTAGCAGAATTTGATGCTGTGCACAGGACAAAATGAGCACCTGGTATTTAAACTCATAACCCTTGATTAGAGAGTCTAGAGTCCTAGCCACTAGTCAGAAATGCTCAAGGGATACCCTACAGTTTCATCTGTCTAACCACATCCATTTTAACCCAAAAATAACAGTTAAAAATAGCCAGTCGAAGAGAGGATGACAGACTTCAGGTTGCTGAAAGAAAAGTGAAAAAGTAGGTACTGTACCTGAGCTGTATTTGGAAAGGCTATTGTGAGGATCTGAGTTGAAAATTATTTTAATAAACTCCCTACATAGGTAAGCAGTGCTGGGTAACTTTAAAAATTGATCATCAATGATGTTACCTATAGATGTCTTCACTGTATGAAAAACTTGCTGTTGCAATATTTTGTGAACATATTAATGTTTTCCAGTAAATAGTGCATCAAAAAAGGAAAAAAAAACAAGGAATGTCATGTTAAATTGTATTCACAGCTTTGACGTTTTTAATTAAAAAGATGAACTCTTTTCATAATGTTCAAATAATTAGCTAATGTTTCACAATGCTAATGAGAAGGAAAATCAGATTCAATGGGCTACGAGCTCATCTGAGGAGAGTGGTCACTTTCTTGGGGGCAAGATGGGTTACAATGTATTGTTTGCAATTTCAGAGTGGTGAGCTGATTATACCAATCACCTGCAAATCACCTCTGCTTGTCTAAATTTTACTACATTCTTCTCAATGTAATTTTGGGATTGCTGCAAATTGCTCAGAGAAGCTTGTCTTGCTTTTTTTTATGTACAGTATACATCCATGCCTGCCGAGCACTAATCATTACCGGTATCATCCTGGGGTTCTTTGGTGGAGTACTTGCCTTGATTGGAATGAAGTGCACCAAAATCGGAGGATCAGAGATTGCCAATTCTAGAGTTACTTTTGCAGCAGGAGTCAATTACCTGATTGCGGGTAAATAAAAACATCTTTTGTCTTTTAAGGTTGTGCTTTTTTTTCCAGCATTTGTTTAGAAACTTTCAGACAAATTGTTTTTTTTAACAGGCATGACATCAATGATAGCATTCTCCTGGTATGGAAACAAAATCAGAGCCGAATTTGTAGATCCCAATTTCAAAGCTCAGAAGTACGTATGTACACATTTTAATTAATAACCAAGAAATAAATGCTCTTAAATACTGGTATTGTCAACAAAGACAGGTCAAGTACTGTATGTAAGCTGTGAGATTGTACTGTTTCAGTGCTTATGCTACCCTTGTAACCAGTGAGAAAGGCCTAGAGCTGGAAAGCCTGTCAGATCTTATTTTGCTTTTCAGTTAAAATGTAGCTTACAATCCTGCATGACTGTTTTCCTTCAGGTATGAAATTGGAGCTGCTGTATTCGTAGGCTGGGGAGGCTCTACGCTGCTCATTGTTGGGGGACTTGTGTACTGTATCTTTGCAGGAAGAGATGGGCTGAGATCTAGGTAAGGCAGGATCTGGAGAAAGCAGAATTATGACCATATAAAATGATATATAATATTATATATAAATGTATATATTTTACAGTTAAGATCAAACTGCATAAAAGAAGCCATTTTATCTGAATTCAGGAATGATATGTATGAGTTTATTTTGTTTATTTTGAAAGAAGGTAAATGAGCCCTCCAAACTGCTTTTCATTTGCTGTATTTCAGCATTCATAATACAGTGAAATAAACAGAATGCCTTCTGGAGCGAGCAGTGTTCATAAATCTCTTTTAATCATGTATGAATCAAAAGCTTGTGTAAGCACTAGGTAGACAACATGTCTACAAATCGGCAAAAAACTGCATGTCAAAATATTTAAGAAACTCGCTTAGCAGTCACCAAGTTTATTTTCTGGTTTAAAACATGCATTGGACATGTTGTACACACCTCTTCAGCCAGAATGCAGTCTTATGAAATAAGTTAGGTTTTAGAGGTACAAATGTTGTCTCCATATAACAACCTCATGAATTACATGCTCTGAAAAAAAAACTGATGGATATAATTTATTTTTATTTCAGGTCCAATTACATATACAAATCAGCTCCCTATAAGACTGCTTCAACCACAGATACATACAGGAGGCCCCCACGAGTGATCAGAAAAGGCAAAGCAATCTTAGAATCCAGAGACAACAGAAGCAGAATACTAAGATCTTTTGACAGAGATGCCTACGTTTAAGAAGGGAAACAAGAGAGATATTTCCGGAATGCTTTACAAAGATGCCGGGCAAGAGACTTTGAAAGAAGCAGAAACCTCATCTTACCCAAGATTTTTCTTCACATTGCAACTGTAAATGCAGAGACAGGCCTGATAGGAGTTAAATTCACTACAACCATTATTTAATCAACCTGCTAATGCATAACGTTGCTTTGTATGTCGTTTGCTATGAACACCAGACGTGTTGTCTGAACCATGTTCTTAAAGTGAATAAAAGGACTTTGTTTTGTCTCAAAATCTGAACAAGCCGTAAGGGAGAGTGATATCAAAGTCTTCCGACCGTGGGGAGAAAATAGTTTGGGAGCCCAATCAACTCCATCAAGGGACCCAGAGATCAAACAATGGAGGGAAATTTAAAACAAAATCAGCTTGTTCTAGGTGCACTTGGCAAAAAGCAGCAACACCGGAATGACATGCCAAGTCCACATAGAGGCCAAATGGAGGAAAGACCTGAAGAAAGCTCCTGGAACTGTGAAGCAGCAATGCCAGACACCACTCCACCAGTTAAAGGGCTGCTGAATAGTGTATCATGCAGCATAATGTCCTCATTATTGCAGTCTTGTGCTGTTTGTTTGCTTTGGCACCCAAAGAGAAAGCATTGAACATAAGGGAGGGGCCGAGGTCATCATGACTGATGTCATTTATGAAACCCTTTCTTCAAAGAGACCTCTCTTGTGCAATACGAACAATATGAAGAAAGCCTTTTAAAAGTTATGTGTACAATTTCTATTGTTGTTTGACACTTCCTACCGAATGAGTGCAGAAAGATACAGTGAAAGTTGTGTGGGGAAGCAGGATTTTAAATGCTGTGTTTAGTTTATTCACAGCAACATCCCCCAGGGAGAACACATAACCTGGCATTAATGTTTTTGAATATCTTTCCAGCCTTGGACAAAGCAAACAAATGGAACAGTATATTAACACAAATGAGGAAAGGCAAAGTTGGTGTTAATGTTTAATTTCACAATATTGTGTGTACTTACCTAAATAAATAAAACATTTTTTTTAAAAGCAAAGTGACCTATTTGATCTATTTAGCTGACCTTCATTGCAATATGCACATAATGTTACTCCTGTGCAAGTTCGAGCTCACAGTCCCTTTTTACCATGGGAACTGGACACCTTCACACATGATTCAAACACCTCACAGTGGTGAGAACACGATTCGCAGTGCTGGATTTCCCATTAGGCACTGAAGGCACAGTGCCTAGGGCCAACGAAATTTTTAGGGCCTACGAAGGAGGGAAACATTAGTGACTAACGAAAAACGAGCTGAAACAACTTGCTTGCGATCGACTCTAGGTGCTCCAAATCAATAATCATATGCTATCTAGCAGCTGTTCTGGAAACTAGAAGTAATGAAGTGATGGTTGCTCAACTCACTCCACTCGAAGTAATTCAATTGGCGATTACCCCTCTTTTTGCACATTTCGGGCCTATGAACACCAAAATCTGGCCCTGACGATCGGGGCAGCAGTCTGTGCCACCTGCCCCCATTTAAAAGGTAATTACCTCATCAGCGTTTAAGCCATGCCTGTCCGGCACTGTCAGTTTGGCACTCTGTAACTGGGTTTTCACCCATATAGCCTCAAAGCCCTTCTTGTACAAACCTGCCTGTCTGAGGGAAATTCAGTAATCTGCATAAAACTGTCAGAACCTTTTTGATCTCGACTGTGAGCCAGGACCTGATCACAGGTGGATTCCTGCCTGATTTCAATGTGCTGCACGGCTGCTACCGCCTGCCTGCCCAGTGTATCCTCTGCACTACCTCCCTGCTTGTTGTCCCCTGGGACCGGAGATTGGATGCCTGTCTCCAGGTCACCATAACATATAAAGTAGCTGATATGTCGAGAGAGCCACAGCCTTTCCCAGCCTTTCCCAGCAAGCACTGCGTGCACTGTGGGCACAAACAAACACACTCACACCAGGACCAGATTTCACAGAAGCCAATCAACTTACTATTCTTTAGACTGTGGGAGGAAACCAGAGCACCTGGAGGAAACCCACGGGGACGTGGAGAGAAGACCCAAACTCCACACAGATACGACCCCAGGATCAGAATTGAACCCTGGGCCTCAGCTCTGCAAGGAACCAGTGCAAACCACTGTTCCGCATGTGTTAATGATAACAATATGTTTAATCTAACATGTGGCAATGGACTATGAAGCGATGTAAAAAATCTGTTCTATTCTAGGGCTAGAGTCACAAAAACATTTTACATTTACTGTATAGAACAGTTATAAAAAAGTACAGTTTTGAAAAAGTGTAAAAATGAAGACAAGGATGTATTTCTACATGTCAGTAATGCTAGATAGCTCAGTGCTAGCTATTCAACAAATAAGTAAAACTTCATTAATGAGTTGAGATACAATTGGTAGGCTTTTGACAGTGCACTGGAATATACAACATTCCATTAAGTATCTTGGAATTAACCGTAATTCAAAAATAAGAAAAATATTTCTGAAAAAGGAGGACAGATAATTTACCAGTTACATTACTAAAAAATAAAAGCTAGGTGAAGCTTTCTGGTTTGATAATCAGAAGGTCAGCCTCAGATTCTAAAACAAAGATGAACAAACTTTAAAATCTTGCCAAGTGAACAATATATTTCTAACACCAAGAAAATACTGAATCTGGTACAATCTAATATTTTCCATTCTCCTCCAGTTTAGCATTTGATATGTTTATTCTGGTTAGTGGAATTAGAAGGCAGATGGATTTGTTAATTTTCCTCACAAAATAGTACAGTACTGGAAACATAGGACATCTATTGAAATAACATGGAAAATCACAGCAGGGTTTGATGAACACATTACCTGTTATTACAATTTGTTATGTAAATACAGTAGCTCCAAGTTTGCAGAAATATTCTTCAAGGTTGTTTAGTTTCCTTAAAAATGTGTCAGAGGAGGCAAACATAAAGAACCATTCAGTAATATTAAAACTCGTATTGCCAACTCAACTCAACATAGAGACACTTACTGAACGTAAATTACAGCCGGGTTATGTACCATGGATGTAATTTTGAAATAAAGCAATTAACAAAATTCTGGTTTCTTAACTTATCCATTTCTGTTATTGTTTAGTCCTGTAAAGTGTATTCTGTATCATGGATTGTACTAAAAATAGTATTTTCTATCAACTTAAGTGTAGGTCTACATAAAAAGGTTCACTATAAAAATACCATTTGATTAACTGAAAGCAAATTCATTGGCTAACACAGGGACCTGATAACCCGTACAGTATATATACAATTACCTGATGTATACAAAATTCAAAGACTTTAAAATATAAAAATATAATATATAAAATAATTGATACATGAACAATAACTGTGTCCTGTCTTAAAACACTAAGGAACTTCAACAATAATAGAAAAAAACAAAAAACTGAAATTGCTCCCAATTGAGCAACAATAAGAACAACACTGTCAGACATACAATTCAACAATTTCAATTCAGTTTCCCTGCAATGATTACACAAATAATTTTGACTTAGTTTATACATACTTGCTTTTCATTGTTAGTGAAGGCATTCATGTGGGGGATATTAGGAAAATTCCACCCTGATATTCCACTCTGAGAACACTAATAGAAGCACAAACAGCTTTAAGGGTTTCCACAAAACTTTTTTTAACTGAAACTGGATTGCCAAACACGGGCTAAAAATAAACCCTGAAACAAGGGTTTATTGTTGGTCTTAATATTACCAACCAAACATTTACCAACAAATGAGTTGTGTCATTCTTAATATTCAAACTCAATGAAAATATAATTTTATTTATTGAGAAATAATGATACACTCAGTGTTAGTGAAGTCTTTATAACCCTACTCTATTTCCTTATTGACTGGTATGTCTAATAATAAGCTTTTTTACACTCCAACATACTGTACATGCAAGTTAAATCATTGACTTCACAGACGTGCCCTTCATTGGTTGCTACTGACATTTTTAATTGGTTTCAAAATATCTCTAATAACTGTATTTCATTTTCAGGGATTGTCTTATCCCCAGAAGATAATTATTCCACATGTGCAAGATGTTTAGCATTTTGCTGGCTGTTCCTAGGCATTCACTGATTTGCAACTGGAGTAAAGGTTGTGTGTGAGCTTTGTTTTACTTTGGCAAATTGCTCTGGGATTTCTTGCATTGTACAGCAAAGGTGTACACGCACAGCACAAGAAGAGATTAACAAAAACTTTTAAGATAAACAACTTTTAAGTGAAAAAAATGTTTTATTAGATTCTCATTTGGCACGTTATTATAAGTACAAAAAAATACCAGCAAGTCTGTAAAGAAAATCTAGCTAGCAGTTTTATATTTATGTATCCCTTTTACTGTAAAGGCACCCTCATTTTATTACTTTGTTTTGCTGAAATTGTTTATTCAAAATCCAGATGCTGCAAATTCAACTACAAGCAGCTTTGTCCAGTTAGAATAACCAATTTAAATGTCTGAAGAGTCACTCCAGTCACTAACAGTCACAAGACTGCTTTTAAGAGTACTTCCAGTGTCCCCTTCATGAAGACCTGCGGAGATAGGAAGAGGATAAATAATTTCAACTATGTCATGAGACACATGCAATTCAGTTTTGACTAATAAGATACAATTCTAATGAAAGGAATATGCAGGGCATTTTCAAGATGTTTTTTATTAGAACATAAAATCCCCCTTTTAAATTTTTGTATTGAATTCCCAACTGTCATGCATAACACACTTCATACTGCTCCTCTGAGATTCAAAGGTCTACACACTCGTCATCACAGACATATTTTGCTATGCCAATCACTACTTTTCACTGACTGTGGATATAGATAAAATATGTGTTAAGCTGTTAGCTCGAAAAAAATTCCAGTGGATGTCATCCAAGAGCTGAACTCAACCAGAGATAGTGGGTCATTCCTGGGTCAATGTGTGGCAGATCTAGGATCTCCATGTAATCCACTGCAGGCCAAACACCAGGGGACTCCTAGCTACTGATTACAAGTGGCAAACCCTAGATATTGGCTACAGCTGATCTCAGTGGAGCACCGACAATATTTGCAAGCCCCTTTTAATTTTGAACAGCTGCATAAAACTCTTAAGGTATTTTTTTTAAATATGTCACTTTTCTAAGTTTAATCCACAAGCTTTCTATGAGTAAATCAGCAAAACGGCCTCCTGTTTGGCATGGTGTGGTTGTGCAAGTTTAGATTTAAAAGTGACAAAGTCTGACCTCCTTTCTGGCCTTTCCCTGTCGAAGTGCCCCAGACACTAGTATTGGAAGAATTGGACTCAAAGCTCTTTCTGACAGTGAAAACAGCCTCGTCCTTGTCAGGTTTTGATGTCAATGGTTTGTCATCTTCCATAGAAGACACATCCCAGTCATCGTCATCTACTTCCGAAAACTAAAATAAAAGACATTGAACTGTGGTAAAAAAGCATTTGTATTTTACATAGTATATAGTTTGCGAGGAAGGTTAGATTCTAATCTCGCACACTTCCGCTCACCTTTGCCTTGCACCCAGGACGTCTTTTTGCGTATTTGTCTTGCATCACCCCACCTCCCCATCTACACCCTTGTAACAAACTCCCTAGCCCTATGGGAGTTAAAGTAGACCGTTCTCACAGCTAGGTGCCATTCCCTCAACTAGGAGTGTCATGCCAAATACTTCATACATATTCATCTCTCTACTACTTCATAGCATTGATAACTATATTCATAACATTCATAACTATAGCCCTAAATTAAATGATATATTTTGGGATTTTAGACATTATTGAACTTTCTATACTAACCTTTTTCCTTCTCCAACTGTGGTTCAAGATGCACTTTAAAGCACATAATCTACTTTTTGTATTGAAACAATGACGTTTATTTTTTTCAAATATTTTTTAAATGTGTAGCCCCTCCATCGGGTGAAGATAAAAATTCTCAATGGACACTTTTTTTATCTTAAACCACTTTCACAGTTTCCAACTTGACCTATTACATGATTTTGGAGGTATTACTAGCCCCATTTCATGATGTAGAGTAAATACTGATTTCAATGAAGTCGAATAAAGGAAAACTTACTACTCAGTAGTTTATTTTGATCGTTAAACATGGGTGCTTTATTACAAAATGTATGTAGAAATAATGTACTAGGAGAAAAATGGCTACAGAACTTCCACACCTGTGACACCAGGTTCATGTTTTTTGTTTAAAGAGTTGTAAATAGAGAAGTGCAACCATTTTCCATATAAACAGCAGGCTGAGCAGGTGGCGATGTGGAAAATTACAGACTAATCAGATACTGGTGCTATCTGTTGACTGGTGGCCAAACAGCTCTTCTGCTTTGGAAAAAAAAATAAGCAGTGTTTATTAAAACAATACAAATGCAAACAAAAACTGGCAAATCCAAAGGTAAATGCAATAAAAAATAAAATTATCAAGAATGAAAGTATGCTAAATGTCAATGACTAAAACACCAGGGCCACCAGGAACACCAGTTGTGAGCCACAGCTATAACTGAATGTATGTGTCACATTCTTCTTACCTTTAATTCTTGTCTCACATTTTTGTCCTCAAAACTTGGCAAAACTTTAACTCCCCCAGCTGGTTTCTTCTGAATCCTTCCAATGACAGGCTGGTTTTCAAGGTTTTCGGAAATTTCTTTCAGAATAGAACCTTTCAAAAAACACACACACACACACATATATATATATAAAGACATATAACAAGTAATTCCCAACTTTTAATTCTCCTGAGTAAGAGAGAAAATTAAAATGTTCATTCTCTACATCATCCTCACTGTATTTTCTTCCAAATAACTTAAATAATTTTAATGAGTATAATTTAGATTATAATTGACACATGGGTTTCAGGAATGCTAAGTATCTGTTCTTGATTTTGATGAAAAACTACATGAAAGAGAAAATAAATCCCAACAAAAACTGTCAAAAGTCTGCTCAAGGAGTAGAACAGCACAGGATAAGTTATATCATGGAAGTATTTATGTCTAAATTTAAAATGATTCTAGCACATAAGTATTACATAAAAGTTTGAGTGACGAGCTGCGTCAGTGTGTGTTGGCTGCAAAGGAACAAGTAAAGGTCAGAAGAATCACTTCAGCCATTGAGCCTTGTTCTGCTGTGTTTGAGGTGTGACACAATGTCGTGTTTCTTCTTTCTACTTTTCAATATGGAATAAATCTGTGCTTGTTCCATTACATAAAAGTAACAGCTATAAATAAAAGGAGCATTATACGTTTTCACTCATATTCCAAGATTTTACAAATCCCATTCCAATTGCCAAAAAACGAAATCTTACTTTGAACAGGCTTTCCAGCATCTACTTTCAGACTTTTATCATGCTGCAACAGCTGTGGATCAATCTCTTCCATTTCACTGCCATCCGTCCAGTCTGTTTCACTCTCCAGAGACATGACCACCGTTTTACTGACATCGACGGCGGGAGCTTTTGGTTGCACAGCTTTTAGCTGCTGATGTGGTTTTGCATCACTTTCTTCTTCAGAGTCGTCTTCTGAACTAAACGGAGGGGTTCTTGAGAAAACAAGCAATACATTATCTCCCTGACAAGCAGAAAGAATAATACCTTTTGGCTCTGGTGCCAAACAAAGAAGTGACACACTTGAAGAACACCAGCAAAACATGTTTTTCCTTTTCTTAAGATTAATGATAAAAATAAGTCAATTGTTTCCAGCACGTTTTCAGCTCTTTTTTCATTCTTTAAAATTAATTATATTTGAATTACAGTAACTGTTTGTGCTTCAAACAGTATGTTTTGCAGTTTGTGAATTAATAACTCCAGGTGATTTAAGTTGTTTAGTAATATTTGCTGTTAGTTCAACATGTTACTCTTCAAAAGGTGTCCCTAATACAAAATAATCAGTCAATTGTAAAATTCATGTAGCGCCTGGACAGACCATTAGCTACAAATTCAAGGAGCGTTACTTTGTGAATATATGCATGTTTTAGATTATTATTATACTAAATCTGGTGATATTAAAAATGGTAAATATCAAAAGCACATGCTCATCCTTTCTTGGGCTATTTTAACTAATTACCACATCCAACACTGCCGGAAAAAACCACAACTTTGCTGTCTTTTGTGCACAACTATTTTCAATACCTGTGAGCCACCAGTGTAACAATTGACTTTTTAAGTTTTAGGAATACTATTTCTGCACATTAAAAGTGCACATTTGTACACATTACTAATAAAAAACCCTTAAAGTCCACAAAAATTAAATTTCTAAAAGTATATAAAATGCACTTAAAAAGACACACAAATACTACAGAACTGATGTACAGAAAAAACAGAAATCCAACCGAAGCCAGGAAGCTTTCCAATTTCAACTTTTTAACAACACTGATGGAATAATACAAGATGTCCATGTCCATGCTGCTGCCGTGGCATACCTTGGAGTGGAGGTCTTTGGAGCTGTGCTGGCCCTAGAGCGGGGGGCTGGCTGGGGGGGCTGCTCTGTCACACCTGGTGATTTTGACACAACTTGAGTCACTCGGGTAGACGGCAAACTAGACGATCTGGCCCGTTTCTGATTCTCTTCAGAGGAGAAGGAGACACAGAATTGGATTACAGATGTGGCACTTTTTTGAGGAAGGTTTAAAAGGTATGACTGTACAGTACAGTACAATACAGAACATACAGTATTTACAGTATTCAGCATTGCCACAAAGCCTAATCTCAGAAGCCAAGAAAGGCTGGGTCTGGTCAGTACTGGGATGGGAGATCATAAAGGAAATTCAGGCTGTTGTTGCAAATGCTGGTCCAGAAGGTCAGTTTTCCCCTCTGGACCAGCATCATTAAATCCAATGACCTAGTATGCCGACTGGGGGACAGTGTGCTGAAGGAAATGCTGTCCTCCAGGAGAGTTATTAATCTGAGCGCCTGACTACTGGTTATGCTAGTTCTTATAAGAGAGAGTGTTAAGCCCAGTATCCTTGCCAAATGTCACTCTTGATTTGAAGTCTTCCTGAAGTTCCCAATTAAGCTGACTGATGAATCTATTGTCATTTCTCCTCCTAACTTGCTGTGTAGTTGGGGTGCTGATGCATAATGGCCACCTTGTGTCACACAGGCAAGTGCTGCACTCCAGTGATGGGTGAAGCAAATCCCCACCTGTACTGAAAGTGCTCTGGCATCCTTTTGGCTGGAAAGAGCTTTACATATGCAGTACTTACTAGAAATTAATACGATAGACAAATCTAACTTGTTTGCGTTAAAGAAAATAAGATTGTTAACAGTGCAACATTCAAGTATGAACATTTTAATTATAACATACATAACTCACTCAGATTCAAAAAGGTAAAGATATTACAATAGATACAGTAAAGTACAGTTTGAATGAATATAGTTATATTTAAAAAAAAAGATTTTAGTTTTCAAATCCTAAATGATGGCTATATTGTTTTACCATTATGAAGGCTTATGTAAAGATACGTTTTAATTTTTTATAAGCCAATTGCAAAATGGTGTCATACAGAGTCCCCAGTTATACAGCACAGTATTAACAAGAGAAAAGTTAGCAAAATAGGGCAGCATGGTGGTGCAGTAGTTAGTATGGCTGTGTCACAGTGCTGGGACCCTGGGTTTGATTCCAGACCTGGGGTGCTACTTGCACAGAGATTATATGTTCTCCCTGTATTTGCGTAGGTTTAAGCCAGATGTTTACTGTTTAAGCCTGTTGAATTAATGCAAAAAAAGGGCCCTGGTGTGAGTTTGTGCATTTGTTTGTCTGTGTGTGCCCTGTGATGGACTGGACTCCTGTCCAGGGTGTATCCTGCCTTGAGCCCACTGCTTGTCAGGTTATAATTGTTCTTTATAACCTTATGAACAGTTTTTAAAAAGCAATCAACAGAACCACATATGCATTCTCACTAAAACATAACAGACATTACCTTCAGGTGGATTATCTGGTCTCTTTTTTTCTACAGGTGAACTTGATGAGGCTCTCTTTTCCTTTATTGTTAAACCCAAATTATGGGTAAGTGTTTCTCGGACACTGTGAAAATCTGGAAACGTCTTGGCTATCCTTTCTCTTTGCGAGTACACTTTGGTCATAATTGTATTGTACTGGCCAGTGGGAATACCACGGTTTTCCTAGAAATAAAAGGGGGGAAAAAAAAGTGTTGTCTCTACTCTACTCTGCTGTCTGAAAAACATAACAAGAAATGCTCAAAATAACTTATTAAATATGTCAATTAAGATAGTAAAATTCAGTTTTCAAGAAATGTAGTATGTTTGCACTTCAGCAAATTGGGTTTTGCATCAGCATTTTTAAATGTTTTTCATGTATCAAATGCAGTTTAATGCAACACTAAAACCAAGATACTAACTTTCAAAGAAAATGATTTGCAGAAAGACCCATGATGTCAGTGCTTTATTAATATGAATATTTCTAAAGTCTTAGAACTTTCAACTTTTATTTGATATGAATATTATTATTTGTATTTACCGGTTTCACACCAAGAGATTCCAGCTTCTCTACAAGAGTCTGCTCCAAGATTGGGCGTAATTCTTTAGTTAATGAGGCATTTTTCTTTAAGCTACTTATTAGACGCTGATTATCATCTTTCTTCTTTTCAGAAATGCTTGCAGAATCTGCAAAAAGCAGTACAAATTCTGAGTATTAAGTTTATCAATTACATTTAAATAACTGGATTTCATTGCATTAGAGAAAATTTTTTAAAAGTTTATTTTAAAAACATTTCTGTTAGATAAAATCACACATTACAAAGGACTCACGAACAAGCTTACATGCAAGATACTGCAAATTTTAACCTTGGTCTTACATTTATAAATCCATATTCAAATATGAATTTATAAGTACAAGATGCATCATAGCACTAAGGAGAGACAGAAGAGGATTAAGAGCAGACGTAAGACAAATTGTTGTCATATAGATTTTGTCAATAAATAAACTTTAATGCCTTCCACCCAGGTTGAAGTTGACCTTTGTTTTTTATAGATAAAATTGAATTTAGCAACACTGCTTGTTTTACTGACCAATATAAGTGGAAGACATTATAAACTCTGACAACCATGCAACAAGCATGCATTCTATTTAAACTTATTTTTCAGATCTGTTACCTTTATCCTCCTCTGAAAGCTCCTCTATAGGATCCAGAATATGAACAGTAGGTGTCTGCTCTAATAACAAGGAATAAATCAGACAGCACAGACAGGCCATACAAACAGGAACCACAGTTAGGAGTTAAGGACAGGGTATCAATCTAAGCAGTGTGAAAATTAAGATATTAAGTGTTATAATAATTTCACAAAAGACAGGAGTAATCTCATCACTGCTGAGGAAAGAAAAAAATCTAAAGCCTGTAAAGCAAAATGTTATTCCAATAATATTAAGTCTTTGCATTTGTATAGTGCTTTTCAACCCAAAGGATCTTGAAGTGCTTCATTAAATGGAGAGTAGCAACTTGATCAATACGTAAGTGTAGACCCACCTGAGTGACATGTGGCAGCCATCATGTGTAGTTACACTGCAGTATATTACAGCTGATCAGATAGAGAAGTGAGAAACTACTTCACCAACTGAATTAAGGGGAGATATTAGATATTGTAGAAGAGATTGTGCAAGCCCAGACTAGAATTAATACAGGTTTCTGGGTTTAACATCTCTTATTTTCAACAGTGCTGGGGGAACTTTAATGACGGATGTGTCATTAAAGATCTTGATCTTGACATTACACAGTGCAGTGACAAGAATTCATTTCCTTTATATTTGGTAGTACAAGAGTCATAGTAGTGTTTCCAGCTGATTAAAAATGTCAAATTAGATAAATCTGGCAATTCCAATTTTATTTTAAAAAATCTAAAAACATTGCTTTTATACAATGCTTGTAGGAATGTGTTTGGTTAAGCACTTTTAGTTTAGTGTTCAGTTCAACACTTTTTATTATTGTGGTGTTGTTAATCAGAGAGGTAAAGGTATATTTTATAAAGCACCATAACTATAATATTTATTTCTTTTTACTCACCATATGTCAGAGATTTGGCTTTCACTGGCTCTGCCACTGAAATAGCCACTAAAATAAAATAAATATAGAAAATGAATAAAATTCAACCAATAACAAGGTGAAAATAGACATGTTTTCAATTTTCAATTTGACAGTAATCAAAGTTCAAGATAAGGATCGTACCTGAAGTTCCTGTGGTTCTTTCTGGGAGTTTTGAACCAAGTTGCTTCATCTAGGTGTCATAAAGTAAAAACAACTGTGAATTTCAGAAAGTCATCTGGCATCATTTGTGTTCCATCTGTCTACCAGTCTTAATACTGTAACAACTATCTAAGGTCCTGCATGTGTACTTTGCAGCTCAAAAACACTGGTTCAGTCTGACAGCATGCAGGAAATACTATGACACTGAGGCTCCTCACCCCCATGTAACTGTTAACATTCTACACAATCAACACTCAAACTCGAAATTTATTTACACAGTCTGTATCCAGTCTATTGTCTATACAGCCCCTGTCACATATTGATTAAGTGTATGAGTTTTAATTCCAAGCACACTTTGAAGTCTGATCTCCTCAGATATTTGAAACCGTCTTTGGACCTAAACAGGTGGTCCAATTTAGTGTTAGCCAATGTTTTGTAAGGTGTTTTTGAAGTTGAACTACAATGCATGAACACTTTTTTTATAACACCAGAGTTCTTATGCCAGCCATGGCCAGCTGTAACACAAGATGTACAATCTGAGTAGCCTGAAGTCTGCCTGTTCTGTTACATATTTTGTTAATTTCAGCTAGCTAACAGTTCTCAATTACTCCTGTAGGGCACCTATTTATTAACCTTTTTGTACCATCCAAGCTCTTACTCAATTGAACAATAGGTTTATTCCATGCTGAAAAGAGAAGAAAGAAAACACAACGTTTCGGCCGTGGAGCCTTGATTAATCAATTAGGCTTAATCAATCTGTAGTTGATTGGTAAGACCTTTTTTAGAAGTTGAAGAAGGTTAGAAATTGATTTGTAGATTTCACACTTATCATCATTTAGATGTGAAATGTTAAAAATTAATCTCTGTAGAACACTCATTTTTGTCTGATGGTTTGCTACAGTGTCATTCACACCGATGTCTGGTGATCATTAAAAAGAGTTGTTGAACAGGGTTTATATGAAGATTTGTTGAGTACATTTGCTGTAACAATTGTAATGGCTAGTTGTTTTGAAAACCCAGCTATTTTTCATAATTTGATCTTGAGATCTAGAACTTGAAAGATAAAATCCTAGGCCTATTCAAATATCATCATCAATAATTACATGCAAGTCTAATCTCCAAAACTGGTTAGATCATTTATTTGCAAGAGGATGAAGACTTAATCTGTTGGTTATCTGGGTCATTGTATTTTATGTTTGCTTACACAGGATTTCCTCAACAGTAATTATCTGGCTTCTCAACACCCCTTTTTTCACTACTAAGGAAGCACTAACCTGCTCCTTCTGGGTGATAATCAGCTCATTCTGCTCCCGGAGTTTCCGTCCCAATTCTTCTATCCTTTTCCTGTACAAGCTGCTGCTGACCTCCTGCTCCTCTACCACTGAAGACTGCAGCCTCTGAAGATCACTCTGCAGCTGTAAAACATCAAGGAAGACATCAAGTACACTCTGCTTCTAGAATGTAGAAACAACAGCAGGCAATTCATTGGGTAAAAAGCCTAGTTTTCACAAATGACTGTATTTTGCCTTTGCCCATTGCAAAGTGTGATACCAAGGAAGTCACCTGAAATACTAAATCTACTTGACAAATCACTAAAAGATTACAATTATAATATTAAGCAAAATGCATATTTTCTTAATAGTAAAATAACAGGTTTATTATTCCGTTGACTATATCGGCTTTGGCTTTTTATGTTTATTAAATTCATTTTCATCTTTGACATACGGTGTTAGCTTTATTTTCTACTTGTGTATTGTGCTAGAAGGTACACTACACATATTACATTTGGCACATACAGTACTATAAACATCAAAAAGACATTATTAGCTTAAAACAAGTTATGTTTTTATATATGTCCTTTGGATTGCCTTTCATGGGTTTGCATTTACTGAAAGCAAAGCTAAATTTCTTTTAAATGCTATTGTCTGCTACGTCCTTTTTAACCTCTTCATTTGTGCGTATGGTGATATGTTTGTCAATCATGCTGCTTGCTTTTCAAAGTTTTAAGTTATTTTTACTTAAAAGCATCACTACTAATATGTAGTTCAGGTGGGTAGCTGCATAACAGTAATTTTATTTTGGAATTTCCTGGTTCATAAGGATTGTGCATGATTTCCAGTTAACAAAGCAAGGAAAGTTCCAAGAAAAACAAATATACAGTATGTGAATGAAAAGATTCACAAACTAAGAATATATCTCTGTGGTTTTAAAGCCTTGATTCAGTTTCCAGTCTTTACAGACTTGTAGTCTTCTCTTCCAATTGCAATGTTTGACTGTAACTCAGCAGGCCAGATTTTGTATAACAGATAGTTAAACCACAAGTGAAGTACTAAACATAGTAAGTATTTAGAATGGAATCTGCAGAAGATCTCAGATGCGTTAACCGAGCAGTAAATTTGACTCTCCTCTGAACAGGCTGCTGGCTGGTTTTGTACAAGCACTGCAATGTCTCACAGATTTACTATCAAAATGATTCCAGTATGATACACAACTGAATATTAAATCACTGCATTAAATCTAGAACTGTATTTGAATACTGGAATTTTGTGAAACGCTGAACTAAAAACACTTTACATAAAAAGATATTACTGTACCTGGCTCTTTTCCTTTTCATGTTCCTTTTGAAGTTTCCGGATCATTGCAGTCCACTTTTCTTCCTGCAAAGTATTTTTCATATCAGATTTACCTACAGTACACATTCAGTAATCAGACAAAACACTTCACATTATGTGAACTACTGAATGAGTAGTTCAGATTGCCAAACTCCACAAAAATTAAGTACCTGTGTGGTTATAAAGACTCACAGACAGCACACTTTCCTTCTACTAAGCATATTCAGCTTTAGTATCCAATAAAATCCACAGAGTTGTGACCCAGATTTGTCAAAATGTACTGACAAAAGTGTCCTTAAGTGCTCACAAAGCCTAGTATAGTTTCATAATTCTTAAGAAATTTTTTAAAACTAACCTGTTTGTTAAGCAGGTCTTTGAGACTCAGCAGTTCCTGATGGTACCTCTGTTTCTCCTCCTCATTTTTGGGGGCTTTGTCTTCTTGCAATGTACCAGTGTTTGACTTGAATTGTAGGCTGGATGCCTTCATCTCCAAAACTTGCTAGTCAAAATGAATATACATATGAACTATACACATTTGTTGTCACTTAGAATTATTATATTTTTTAAATGAGAGATATAACATGGACAACAGATTAAGATACACAACCCAATGTTTCAAAGAATGCATGTCAATCAAGGACAAAAAAGGCTAAGGAGGGTATGTGAAACAACATTCAAATGACTTCTGGGAAATAAAAGAATAGGCGGCTTAATAGGTGATGTAACATACAAGCATCTAATTCCACACAGACACTAATTCCAATCATATTATTATTTCAACTTAACAATGATTTCAATATACTTCACATACAATAGTAGAGCAGTACAATATGGCCTAATATAAATATGCTTTCACAAAAAGTATTTCACTTTTGCACACTAATGCATACAAAGAAATGCTCATAATGCTTACAGACAGTACAATGACAGCTAAAAAACATTTTTATGAACAAATGATAAAATTAAGTTCCTAAATTTCAAAATCGTAGAGGTACAAGCACTGTTTGGTTTGATTATCAAGCATCATTTTTTAAAACCAGCCGAGACTGGATTTTGTCAAATCCAAATTCAGAGGGCTTGATATGCATGACTGATGAATGACAACTTTGCTGAAGCAGAAACAATAGCACTGATGAGCACAAAAAGGTCACAGACAGGTTAGTACTACTAAAACTACCTACATTTTCCAGAACAGCATTTTTAACAGATAGTTCCTTGAATTCCCTCATGAACATCTCTCTCATCTTTTCAATCTCTCCATCCAATTTTTGCTGCTCCTCCTCTTTCCACTTCTCAAATCGCTTTATTGTTTCGTCTTCCTTAGTTCGCTGATTTTCTTGTTCCTAAAATGACAAGATATCTTGTCAATGACTTCAGTCAATGTCAGTATGTCAATCATGACTTCCACCGGTGCTCAAATCAAAACAAAGGATAACAAATTGGTTAGGGCTTTAAATGTTGTTTATTTTCAAATATTACTTATTTTTAGTCTATTTAGTTATTTTAATGTGGAGAAATCTACAGTGGTGAGAAAACGTTTGTGTACCCTTTGGAATTATCTGTATTCCTGCGTTAATTGCTCCCAATATGTGATCTGATCTTCACCTCTGTTATAATTAAAGACAAATAATAGATCATAGATAAACACAATCTGATTAATTGAATAATACATAAACAATCACGTTTTCATGTCTATATTGAACACATTGTTTGAACATTCACTATGTTGGAAAAAGTGTGTGAGCCTTTAGATTTAGTAACTGGTGGAATCTCATTTAGCAGCAATGACTTCAACCAAACGTTTCCTGTAGCTCCTGAATAGTCCTGCATATCGGTCAGGTGGTATTTTGGTCCATTCCTCTTTATAGAATCTATTCAATTCATTGATATTTTTTAGATGTCTTGCATGAATGGATTGCCTCAGGTCATACCACGGCATTTCAATTCGGTTAAGATCATGACTCTGACTTCCAAAATGAAAATTTTCCTCTGTTTAAGCCATTCTGTTTATTTACTCCTGTATTTAGGATCATTGTCATGCTGCATGACCCAACTTCTGTTGAGCTTCAGATCATGGACGGTTACCCTGACATTCTCCTGTAGAATTTGCTGACACAATTTGGAAGTCATTGTTCTCTCAATGATTGCAAGGCCACGGGCAAAGAGGCAGCAAACCAGGCCGAAACCATGATGCTCCCTCCACCATGATTCACTGCCGGGATGAGTTTTTTTGTGTTGGTATACAGTCATTTTTTCTCCTCCAAACAATTGTTGCATATGTATGCCAAAAAGCTCCACTTTTGTCTCATTTGTCTGCAGAACATTGTTCCAATAGCACTGTAGAACATCCAGGTGGTCTTTGGCCCATACACACCATTCTTGGTCAGTGCTTTTCTTATTGTGGACTCATGAACACAGACATTAGTCGGTCCAAGAGACAACTGCAGATCTATAGCTGCTATCCTTGGGTTCTTTGTAACCTCCTTGAGCATTGTATGGCTTGCTCTTGCTTTGATTTTTGTTGGACAATCACTCTTAGAGTAGCAATGGTACTGAATTTCTTCCATTTGTACACTATCTTTCTGACTGTGGGGTGATAGAGGCCTAAGTCTTTAGAAATGCTTTTTTAACCCTTTCCAGCCGTATGAACATTGACAACTCTTTTTCTGAGGTCCTCTGAAACCTCTTTTGAGGTTTCTCAGGGTATGTTTCACTTTGACAAATCTGTGTTGTGAAGAGCAGAGTCTGTTGGTAACCAAACATTGGGGGACTTTTTATAGAGCAGGGCATCTCAAAACTCACATTTGAATGTCATCTCATTGATTGGAACTCCTACTACCCCATATTGAATAGAGGTCATAATTTTTTGGGCACAGACAGAGAATGTTTAAACAATGTGTTAAATGTAGACAAGTAAAAGTACAATTGTTTGTGTGTTATTCGTTCTATCAGATTATGTTTATCTATTATTATGACTTAGATGAAGATCACATCACACTTCAGGAGCAATTAATGCAGGACTACAAATGATTCCAAAGGGTTCACACTTTTTATCACAATGTTTTTTTTTACAGCTCTTTTTTTTCAGGTGTTGGATCAAAAGGCCGGAGATACACTTTTAAAAATCAAAAGTGATTCCATGAAAGATTTTTTAAAAATCCACTAGAATCAAATGCACTTAAAAAACATGTGCTAATTAGGGACAATGTATTGAAATTTGTGTATTGAAATCAGGATATTATCTGTGCATTGAAATCATTTTGATTGAATTTGATTTGGTTTTACAAACCAATTTAAATTCAAAGTTAAAGTTAATGCCAGGTGAGATAGACTGCTCTACAATATATGCTTGGTATGAGCATCAGGAATTTACACAAAGCTTCCAATGTTTTTTTTATTATACCAACTTTGAGTGCTTATTGATACAGAAATTGTTACCAAAATAGAAATCTTAATTCACGTAAGAAAAAAAATGTTTGGCATTTAGCAATACGTGATTTACATTGATCAGAATTCTTAAAAACAGGAAAATAACTCAAAGCAAACTATACATGAATAGCTTATCCATCACATTTAACAATTCAATCTAACCAACATCTTGTGTGGTGTTCCACATCATTCAGGTCATTTATTCTTCTCTGCACATTCATAAAGCTAAAAGGCTATCTTTCATACAACAAAATATAGTCTATCAGGATTACTGGTCACCTTCAATCAAAATGGCTATAATTTCAGAAGGATATTGAAACTGTTGCTTCTTTTTAGAATATTAAGAATGTAACAAAAAAGGATGGATCAAATGAGCCTGATAAATAAAATGGATAATTCCGTGTAAAAGATTAAATATCACTAGTTGAATTGTTTTTTTAATCAATCACCGAAGCAATGTTACAGCTTTTAAAACTTTAGATTAATTTTTGCTCATTGAGGATCAATACTAAGTTCCAGCACATTATGAATAGGATGTTTTAGGGTTCTGATTTCATATACACTTGTCCTGAGTTATTGTCCCGTATAGAACGGGAGTGAAATAAAATAGAAACATTTTATTTTTCTTAAAAGAGAGTCCTGGTGACCATTCAAAATGTCTAGGTCCCTTACAGAAGCAGGTTGTGTTCACTGTTTTTCTATGCTTTTCTCCATAGCCTTTTTAGTGTAACAAAATGTTACACTGCTGCTTGCTTGGTCCTTGTTACAGTACCTGGGAAAGTCTGACCATATAGGCTTGTTGCTCAGTTTCCAGCTGGGATCTGGTAAGATTTAACTGCTCCTTGAGTTTGTTGATCTCATCCTGAAACTTACCAGCCTGTACCTTTTTCTGTTTCTCTGATAACACACCTATAGGTAAAAACAAACTGTTAATATATGCTTTAAATGCATCCTCTAAGCTCAATTAATTTCAAATATTTGGGTAATCATGATGATGCAGGAACATTTTTTAGCATAAATGTAGCAGAACATGTTAAAAATCCCACAATCTTTAGTTACTCCAGTCATTATGCAATATACTAAAAATCTGGCATTACATCTCTAACCAATCAACCTACAAGTTGAAAAAGGTCTACTGATTCTTGTACCGCAGGGGGAACAAGCATTAATTCACTAATTAACCTAGCTTTACTGTACATATTTCCAACATCTTTAACACTATATACTGTATGTCTTTATCTTACCAATATCATACTCTTCTGGATGACGACGTTGTACATGACTTTGTAGAAAGGAATAATTCATAAATGCTTTCTCACAATGCTGACACTGGAAAAAAAAAAAAAAACAGAAATGTACATATAAATGTAGCATGGTATAAAAAATAATAAATACAAAATATTATGCAATTAACCTCTCATAGGATTGATTAATTCTGATCTTTACACAGCTATACTGTTTTTATAAACATAGAGAAACAAAGGAGAAAACAAATTTAAAGCTAAATACAAGGCTCAAAAGGACTGCAAAAAATGTTTTTGTAAAATATTTTACAAGGGAATTAGTACAATGTTCGACTGGATTTCTTCAGGCATGTATAAGAATTCTTAGGTGAAAGTCTATAAAAATGAATAATTTCATTTTTTAAGACATAATCAATTCGCTACAGAGAATCTTCATGAAACCTTCACACTTTTACAAAAAGCACACACTGTTTGAACAGTGACTCCCCTGCTACCTTACACTTTAGACTACAATGGCAATATATCATGTTATTATAGTTAATACTGTGATTACAATATGATATGTTATTCACGTTTACAATTATAATATTTGCAATATGGCAGATAACAATATGGCCTGTTATTCCAGTTTATAATATAATTACTCTATGGCCTAGTATTCCAGTTTAAACTGTGATTATAATATATTATTTGAGTTGCTTATGATACATAAACATCTGTGTATTTAATTACACTGCACTGTAATCCAGAGATATCTTTTCAGTAAGTTATTAAACGTATATCTATATTAAATAGTGATTACTAGTAGTAGTAATGAGTAAGATTCCAAGTGAATGAATCATTAAATGAAAGAATTAGCTCATTTTCAACAAGGGGTGCCAATACTTTTTCAATAATTTGTATAAAATATTGAAAATAAAAAAAACAAACCTCATTAATAAAAGAACTTAACAAGAAATACTAAATTGAACCACAGGCGATTTCTACTGAAACTTCAGATCAAAACAAAAGCTGATCTTGAGCTGAGATCGTGAGAACGTGCACCACACCAACATCTTACTTCAACATTGCAGGCAAGGTCACTGTTCCAAATACTGCAGGTCCTAGCAGGTCAAGACAATGCTGTGCTGAGGAAAGACTAAGCAGCTTGATTTCCTTTTCTACTGTGTCAAAATGGTGTATGCAAATGCATAATGATTAAAACAAATGAAAGCAATGTGTTGGAGGGGGACCTTTAAAGAGGTCATCCAAAGCCAGTTAACAAAAGCAATGCAGCACAGACCAACACCTTTTATAGGCTTGTCACCAAAACACACCACTGGCCCTGGCCCAGACTGCCTTTATATTAAAAGAAATCTGTGGTACACATAAAGCCCTTGGGCTATAGTATGGGTTTCATGGAAAGTCTATTCTTCTGAAGTGCTTTAAACCCTCTGCTGCTCATCAGCTAAGTCAGCCAGATTGATGTGACAAGGCAGTGTAAAAACTGGTTCTAGAACTCGCACAACACACTTACTATGCAATCTTAACCAGCTGCCCTCAAGTCTTCATTTAATATTAAAAGATCTGATACTGACACCTGCTATCCAGTATTGTTTTGGTGAAGAGAAAAATGAATCTCTACAAAAAAGGTAGACAAATCTCTAAAAATATATTTTGAAGCATTTTCTGTCAGTTCTACCAACACTACTGCTCTCCATACAATAGTTTTGTTATTCAATCCACACAGCACAGACATAAAAGGAGAGGCCTGGTGAAAATGATGTGGAAATTAAGTTGTGTACTTCATATTCATATCTGATCTTAAATCTTAAAATCTTAAAAACATTTTACTATAAATGTTTCCACCCATCTTCTAGCCGCTTTACCTAATAAAAAATTTCGGGGGAGCCGGGGCCTAACCCGGCAAGCAATGGATGCAAGGCAAGATACACACTGCATGCGATGCTAGTCCATTGCAGGGCACACACAGACACAAACACACACACACTTATACAAATTTTTCCAGAAGCTAATTAACCTACCAGTGTTTTTGGACTGTACAGGTAAACCGGGGCACCCAGAGGAAACTCACAAGAACACAGGTAGAACATAGAAACTCCACACTGATAGCACGCTAAGAATTAAACCCAAGCCCCAGTGCTGTAAAGCACTGTAAACCACTGTTCCACTATGCCACCCAGAAATAATGTTACGTGTTATAAAACAGATATGAATCTGAGCTGTGAATGTAACCTTTACATTTGTAAATGGCATTTTGTACCCCACTCAACTTAATACATTATGAAACTTCATATCAAAATAATTAACCCAGACTTCACATTTTTGCTTTAACTTTTGTCAAATAAAAGTTATAATCCTTATTCAGGATTCTGTGAGGAGATGGATTTTTCTGACCAGAAATCAAGGAATGTTAGTGTTCTTCCTCAGTACAATGCTAACTGTTAGTCAAAGACTAAATTGACATAAAAACCGTTAGAAAAATTGTAGAAGAATGTAGAAAACCACTAAAGATAGGACACAGTAAGCTTATTTATAGCAATTGCAGAAACTAAAACGTTAAACTAATAATACTTTAGAATAATCAAAATACACTCCATATGTTTCCCTTGACTTGTAAAATGAGCAGTTAGTCATGGTGAGCATCTTGTGCTGTTAGAGGTTCTCATTACAAATCTCATTATTTATTGAGCTGCACTTACACCTTAATCAGACAAGCCATACTGTTTGAGTTTCACTTAGCAACTTTGTGTGAAGGCCTAGCTGTTACCTAGGAGACCTTTTTTCATGTAGTTCTTGTAAATGCAAAATGAACAGCCCTTTATTTCCCATACTGTCCTTCCTTTGATTTCACTTAAACAAATAACATACCAGAATATCCAGGCCTATATAGGAAATTACACAATTGAGTTCTTTCAGGCACTGTACTAGAATTAATGTTAAATGTTGTGGTACAGTACCTTTCACTGACAAACACCTTCTGTCCTACTCCAAACTATGCAATGACATTCTGATCTGAAGCCACATTAAGAAAATGGGTTTCCAGCTATCTGTGTAACTACAGTATGCTGTTTATCTGTTATATGGATTAGAGAACAAAATGCCACCCGCAGACACCATCTGTTCTGTTGTTTTTAATGAGGTCTGAAATCTGCATTTTTGAAAACAGAAATGTTTACTCTCTATTACTTTAAGATTATTTTGTTAGATTTTTTTAAGTCTGTATACAGTATGAACCAATATCAAAGGAAAGTGTGGTTTGAATGAGACAATTCTGACAGTAGAGCTCTTCCAAATAGTGGATAATGAGGTATTTCACTACTTTTTACAGCCAAGTGTGCAGCCGAGCTCATCCACTCACCATGACAAAGCGCAGCATTACTAAAAGTCTGATCTGCATTTGACACCATGAACAATGGATGAAAACAATGAACCACATGGAAAATCATCTTGTTGGCACATACCTTATGATAATTACCCACACCAGCACTGATCATTGATTGCTGGGTGGTAATGATCTTCTTCCTCCTCTTTAGCTCCTCCTTAAGTAATTTGATCTCCTCATTTTGCTTCATTGTTTCCCTTTTAATCTGTTCTTTCTCCAGAATGGAGGCCTGCAGCTTCTCCTCCACGGACTGCAGGCTGCTGGTGAGGTATTCCTGAGAGTGTAGCAGGTATTCGACCGTGAGCTGGGCTAACCTGAAGACCTTCAACAGAACCGGGTCCACTGGGTTCTGGCAGTAAGGGCAGCGCTCGTTCTCCACGGTACAGAATGTGATGCCCATGATATTCTCCTGCAGGGTATTGAAGTCCAGGTCGCTGGCCACGCGGTCAACATCGATGGCACTTATCCTGCGCCAGTCCACGCTCTCTCGGCGAGCTCGGAACTTGAAAGATGGGATGTGAGCCCCTGTCATTGATGGTCCAGAGATCACAGAGGACTGCTGGGGGATGCTGGAAGAGCGCTGGCTTTGAGGAGAGTTCAAAATGGATGGGATTCCGGCAGATGAACAGGTCCCTGGGGTTTCAGACGGATAAGGATAGTATATATTGTTGTAAAATGGCTGCAATGAAAAAATATATATTTCCACTTAAATATTCAAGCACAGCAGAAATGTGATCAGTGGTTTATGATAAAATAAAACCAAACCCAACAACCACTGCGACTAAGCCTTACCCAGAAATCAATGCAAACAAATTACTACATCAATAACGATAGCTAATATTTAGCAAATACCTCGTTTCTGGGAACTAACAAGTCGCAGTATACTGTTATTGTTCAAAAATCAAGAAAGAAGAAGTGTGGAATGCCTGATTAAAAAACAACACAAAATCGAACTGTCGCAGGCACGGTGGTTTTGCGGAGCTGTGAAATTCTCCCTGCATTTCTCCTTACCATCCCTGACTTGCGGCTCTTTGCTTGAGAAGAGAACGATTCAGCGGTATGGTGCCTCCCCCTTCGTCTTTGTGCAGTGACAGGGATCAGGGCGTCTTTGCAGTCTCCTAGGTAACCAGAATTAGCATCACTGTGTGCCTGGCACCACACCGCTCAAGAGCTCCGGGATGCTGCAACAGGCAGGCAGACAACAAGCCTTAAAAATTGATAGAAAAAGACGGCGTTTTAAATGTCGCAAACATCAGTCATGCAGTTACTAACACAATAACGAACGTTTTACAATTTAATAAATGGCATACAGAAATTATGTAGATGAAATGAAGCATATCATCGTTAATAGCGTCCTTTATTCCATAACTCGCGTAATGGTTACTACCTGTTTTACAATTGAGTTACAGGATAGTGTTTTTACTGTTCAGTAGGCACTTTTGGCTAGAGCGAATCTGCGTTGCTTTGGACACTGTTTAATAGAATTTATAGCTTCATTTAAAAAAAAGTTATTGTCGCATTAAGAATGAAATTAAGTTATTAGATTTTGCAAAAGCACAAAGAAAAGGCTTATTTCATCCATACTTGGTAACTGGAGTTACATTTCTAATGTATCTAGAATTATAATCTAAAGATATTTTGTATA
This sequence comes from Lepisosteus platostomus, assembly GCF_059453375.1. NCBI lineage: Eukaryota > Metazoa > Chordata > Actinopteri > Semionotiformes > Lepisosteidae > Lepisosteus > Lepisosteus platostomus. The sequence continues at coordinate 28,498,620 of NC_142612.1, forward strand.
AAGATTACAATATATGCTTCTGATATAAGCTAAGAAAAAATACTGTTTTTTGGTGCAAAAACATTAATGCTCCAGTTTCGTGAACTTTTTTCATGTTTTCAATCACGGGAAATTTCTTGCATCAAAATGGGTCTTCTCATATTTTCTTCTAATTAACGAATCAAATTTAAATACGTGTAAACCTATCCTGGCAGATTTTCAATGGATTATTTTATGTGAAGACTAAAAACGCTTGATTTCTAAGTGTTTTGGAACACGTCGGTACTGGGTTTATATTCTAGTTGCTATTCTTTGAAATCCTCGTTTACATCAACTATGAAAACACACATTCTATCTTACCAGAGTCAATGTTATCATCAACGACTGTAATTACAGTACAGAAACGCCCCCTTTTCCGATTAAAATTAACGGCACATTTGTGTCGCGGTAACGCATTTATTTTAAATTTACTAAAGATTTTCAGAGCCAAAATTGTGATCGGGTCTCAGAGAAAATAATTATGGACATATAGTGCTAATAACTGGTTTAATCATCTCGAGCGATTCCACGCCCTGTGGGTAAGATCTCAGATTTCTTAAACCTGGCATCTGCTCAGATTTGAGTTTATGATGTGATGTCCCTGTTATTTATACAAAACTTTATCTACAATCTCTCATTCCGTCTCGCACTTTCTTCGAGTTAAGGACATCTTTCAAGCATCTCATGATTTTATTTAATAACAACAACGCACGATTTGCGTGTGCGTGACAGTTTGCTGGTTCACACATCACCAAGCGAGTAGCCACTCATCAGACTCGGCCTTTCTCGCGGTCCAAGCCATCTGCCGGCAAAACAACAAAGCGCACTCCTCAAGACAACAGCTCATTTCCAAAAACTCAAGTCTGGACAGGCAGGCTCAGGCAAAACAAGCAGCAACGCCAAGAACTGACTCGTTTTCTACATAGAAACAAAAAACCCAAAGATGTAAAAGCTTGCCTTGCTAACTCTGCGTGCAAAAGATCTTAAACCTTTGAACTACAAGAAGCTACAGCAGGATACCAAGATAACTTGAAAAGTAACGGGAGTGTTGCGGACGAGTCAATTTGGGGGGGAAAAAACAGGAAATGGTTGGTTAATAAAAGTGCAATTACGTACAGAATGAAATACTCACCCCACCTCGGAGATCAGTTTATTTTTTGTTTCTCCGTCCCAAATGAAAACTCTTCAGCGGGGAAGTTTCTTGGAACTCGAAAGCAGCCTGGTGACGCGCACATTCCAAAACCTCTTCATCACCGTCTCTCCAGCGCAGAGAGGCTGGAGGGGGAAGGGAAAGTCTGAACGAGCGGTGCAGGGAGATTTAGGGGGGACAGATGAGGCTCACATTACCTCACACAGTATGCAAAACGGAGGTGGAGAATGAAGCCATATGTTCCGAGCTTCCGGAGGATTAGTAGAAATTCATTGCTGGGTTTGAGAGCAGAGCCTGTTGATGAGGGGCTTCAAAAACCCTTTTGTCACAAATTTAAATCCGTGTGGAAGTCTGCATACTTAAGCTATTTCTTCTTTCAAACTCCCTTCCTACAAATAATATGAGCTGAAACACTGAGAACTTTTGCGTGCTTCGTATAGCGAGGAATTCGAATTTCTTTGGAAATTGTTACTTATATAACTTTTTGTGTTATTTAATTAGTTTTTAGGTAAGGCGCCTTTATTATTCTCGTGTGTGCTTGCTTTCTTTGCTAAATGCAACAGACGAATCAAATTCAGTACATAGTTTATAATGCAATTACTGAATATCAACATCTTGCTCAGAATCAGAATAAATTATAATTGCATTATAAACATTGATCTCTGAGTCCTTTTTTGGTCAATTGCACTATCCAGATCCGATATAAGGCTCTGAAAACGTATAGTGCAACCGTAGCTTCTTATTTCTGAGAAAACGAGACTGGTGTTTTACAAAAAAAAAGTAAACCAATGTACAGTAAGCTACCTTGTATTTATTTTTAGTTTCTAAGTATTACTGTGTGCGTTTGTATAATGTTCCTATTAGAACTGACGCTGCTTCTTCTGGGGTAGCAGTTCCAACAGCGTAAAATAATCTTATATCTACAAAAAGACTGAAGGATAAGAAAAACTACATTTGCAACGCAATCAGAATGGTAGAGGTGGGGGTAGGGTTGGCTCAGTACCTGGTCTCAGGTAAGAAGGTCAATGGAAGAATCTAAATGATCTAATGTTAATTCTGTAACTTAAGAAAACAGTTAAATTAGTGGTTGAAATCACTCAATAATAAAAAAACGTGGCTCCAATAGATTCCACAAAATTAGTGTAATGATCAGTACCTGGATGGGATATCTCCTGGGAAAAACCAGGGTTGCTGTTGGAAAAGGTGTTAGTGCGGCCAGGAGGGGGCACTCACCCTGTGGTCTGTGTGGGTCCTAATGCCCCAGTATAGTGACAGGGACACTATACTGTAAAAAGGCGCCGTCTTTTGGATGAGACATACTGTAAAACCGAGGTCCTGACTCATAGCGGGTGTTAAAAATCCCAGGGCCTTTCTCGAAAATAGTAGGAGTGTAACCCTGGCATCCTGGCCAAATATCTTATTGGCTTTTACCAATCTTGGCCTCCTAATAATCCCCATCTATGAATTGGCTTCATCACTCTGTTCTCCTCCCCATTAATAGCTGATGTGTGATGAGCGTTCTTGTGCACTCTGGTTGCTGTCGCATGATACAGGTGGATGCTGCACATTGGTGGTGGTGGACGGTGTCCCCATTACCTGTAAAGCGTTTTGAGTGGAGTGTCCAGAAAAGCGCTTATACAAGTGTAAGCAATTATTATTATTTGTTCTTCTGTATTAATGAAAGAAAATACAATTGTATTTGTATTGCAACTTAGTTCAGACACTGATTAGAAATTGGCATGGAGAAAGCATTCATAAGAGAAATGAAAGTGTTTCAAAACTCTACACTCTGTCTATGCATGCAAGCTATTAGATAAATAATATGACTTGTTAATATTGATAAAATGTTTTGAGGCAATTTTTATTATTTGAAGATTCATGACTGTTACATTCAAGTGACTTCAAGTTTATTCTTCTCTTTTCAGCATGGAATAAACCTTTAACTTGTTCTTTTGCAGCCTACGCATGCTGACACAGCTACTTACTTGAACTGATTTATCCCATAGACTGCCAAGCCAGTTGTAGTAATCAAGTAATACAAGCACAGAAAGGATTCAATATGTCCTGCTTATCAAGAGAAGAATGGCTTTGTGCCATCGGTATGTTGCAGGCTGGACTAAGTCAAGGCACTGTCAGGCACCATCTGGGGTGTTTACAGCTTATAGCAATGTCTAATCTGGCAAAATTTTGCAGCCAATTTCAGCCTGCTAATGACTGACCATGATCTCAGAGTCACAATGCTGCACCAGGATTGACATTTCATCATGTTTATTCTTTACGATTTCTTTCACGCAGCCACTACAACAGAAAGAACTGGTCACAACAACCCCATGCGTCTACAGTTAGGGAGCTAAACAGTCATCATTTAAAGAACAGACAAGCAAAGCAACAAGTGAGCCCAGTGTTGATCAATGCAATAGAATAAGATAGACTCACCAGGAATGCAACTAATGCATTTTTAATTTATGTTTTGTGTGGACCTCTCATAAAATGTCATTTTATGAGTAATCCAGACATGCAGAGCAATACAATAATTGGTGTGTACAGCAGACCATTTGAGCCAGACCAAGTGTGATAGTTTCGGCAGAATTGCTCTTGTGGTGATTAAGTGGAACAAAAAACAGAGGTGTGGGAGTCATAGTGGTATAGTGGTTAGCATTGCTGCCTTTCAGCACTGGGGCTCTTGGTTCAATTCCAGACCCTGTGTGTGATCTGCGTTGGTTGTATGTACTCCCTGTGTGTGTGTGTGAGAGTTTTTTCCACAACAAATGCTGGTAGACTACTTTTAGGAAAATTGGTGTGAGAGTGTGTGTGTTTGTGTCTGTTCCCTCATGATGTGCCCTGTGATGGACTGGCATCCCCTCCAGGGTATACGCACTGCTTTTTGTTATTGCTTGCTAGGAAATGCTCTGCCTCCCCTGTGACCCTGAGTTAGTTGAAGAGGTTAGAGACTGGATGGCTGGAAAAATAGGAGGACTGATGACGGAGATACACATCTCTTATCTGTGACAAGAGTAAGCACACTTTTTGAAACACTTATAGGACTCAGATCTGTAGTGTTTTGGTTAAACAGACTGAGAGTGGAGGGGGATATGGACTATATATACACCCTCATTGTATTTAATTGTATTGTTTTTGTATGAACTATATTTACCAATTGAGAAGAAATAAAGCTCCAAACTGGAACCCACAATTTCACGGGATTTAATCCTCACACATCCATTTTAGATATACAGATCTTTTTAAGGCACTCCATTTTAAACACTTGAAAAGTTGCTTGACTATTTGTTCTAGTCAGGTAAAAGTCTGAGGTTTTGTGAGTGTAAAATACATCTTTATTACATAACACATAATTACAATACACAGTATAAGATTATCATTTACTTTATTTTTTCTGATTATGGACATCCTGATAATTGGTGAAATGGGCTACTAAATAAATTTCAGACTTTAGACCGTTTCTTTTTAGCACTTCACTATAATCATTCTTGTGGCTTTCAAATAAACTGGAGGGTATTCGTTTACAATTTTGAAGCTTTGGCTCCCCCAAATGGCCGTCGAAAGCATTGGCCATTTCTTCCTTTTAATCACCCTCCCTGCGACACCATCACGGAAAATAGAAGCTAGAATTGATCATATTTTTTCTTTTTTTTCTTTTCAATATTAATTTTAGTGTTCGTGAACCACGATGGCTGCAGGACCTTTACTGTAGCTTTTAATATACCAATATTTATTCCACTGTATCAGCAATATAGAAATCGACAAGCCAGAAGACAAAAACATAGCCAGAGTTTTCAAGCCTTCAACCCATGTCCATTAGCTGTAACATTGATTGTGAATCCCCAACACTGCAGGGGCATACTGCTTGGGGGAACCCTTAGCACTGCAGTGGACGTGTAGGCAATCTGGGATTGTGGGGACCGTGAAACTGTGAAGGCATGTGAAAGCCCTGCAAATTTAAGAGAGGCGAGATGGGGAAAAGGTTTGTGGGTCCTATGTTACTGCCTAGGCATACTGTCCAGAGCAGCCCTATGTGCTGCAACGGAGGAGCAGGGCAATCAGGGATTGTAAATCCCCTATAGTGCAGAGGCATATTGGCAGGGAGAAGCCCCTGTGAGACTTCTAGGCAGACAGTCCTCTGAAACTCTGCAGGGCACAAGCTCAGATGTGCTTGAGCTCTGAAGACCTACTGCTAGGCAGGCGGGTTTTGGAGCTCAGCAGGCCCTGAACTCAGGTAAGATTTATTACAGTATATTGCAAATGGGATCCAGTGGACTTCCAGAGACTGAGGCAAGTTTAGGGGAAAAGGATCTTGGAATCAGGGAAACACTGGCAGGTGGATAATGTGAGTACCTGCAGAGGTTTGCTAGGGGATTAAAGATAGCACCAGGAATAGAGTGCATCAGGAAGACCAACATTTTAGTAGGGGGACTGTCATAGAGTGAAAAACCAAGGTCCTTACACAGACACTTGATAATTACCAGACAGTTCGGGGGTGAACAGCCAGACTGTTCATTTGGGACATTTGATTCTGGTGACTGGGGTCCTGCTCGGGAACTGCTCTATGAGGAAGTTGTATTGTTTGTTCTGTGCATTGGGTGAGTGGTCATAGGAATTGGTGTATTATGAGGTTTCATTTACAATATATAATGGAGTATTATGTATGATAAGTGTCTTGTCTGGTCTGTGGATGCACTGGTGGTTCTGGAGCTAGGTTCTCCTGAGCTAGGAGAAAAATGGTCCATCACCCTCTATAACTGGCATATTCAGGGACATAGCAAAGCATTTAATGTGTTAATGTGTCACCCATACTGTGACAGTTGCACGACAGGTTGAGTTTCTTGAAACGGTTTATGACATGAGAGTAAAAGTGATCAGAACACCTTTTCAGGTGAAAAACTGATAAAAACACTTTATTTGGATATTGATTCACCAAGTTTCAATTAAATCGGTGCAGGGGTTCTTAAGATGGCTCCAAAATAGTCTTCAAATACTGAGGTCAGGCGAATTCTTGAATGATGCAAATTAAATGCTTCATCTGTTCCGCTATTCCCGTCTAAAATGAAGTTGTCTGCTCAGTCTACAAACATGAGCAATTGGGAACCAAAATAAATTTGATGCTAATGTTTCAACGATTATGCCTGGACATTATTGTAGTAACAACCAAAAGAGGGCAGAGTTCTGTTCATTCTGTAGGAGCAGAATAAAATCCATTATGCTGGAATAAACTGATGGTAATATGGACAAAGTATTTTGTGTATCTACATCAAATTTAAATTAGTAATACGTCTAGGCCCGATTAGAACACCCTATAGTCCAATAGCACTACTAATTAAGGTCACAAAGGCTTTTTAAACATGATGGACATCCCTTGTATAAAGCCTATTAAATACCTATTACTAAAATATTTAAATACTTGTTAATGTCACTAAAACATGACTTAATACCTTGTGTTTCAGCTATTAGACATGCAACATACATGGATTATACATTATATTTACTAGTTCTCAACAAGCTGTATTTCAATAAAGTGATACAATATTTTTCCATAAAATATTGTGCAACACATTTTTCTCAATATTTAGTTCCTGCTGTCTATCAGTTTGATGTTAATAGTATATCTTGAACTGTTTATTTAGCAACATATTTTAAAGTTATTATATCATGTTTAATTGTATATTTATTATGCCACTGTCCAGTCTTGTAACTTTTGAGTTGCGTATAAACAATGATTCTGATATAAGTCACCTTGAGTAAAGGTTTCAGTTAAAGAATAGTAATAATTAACGTCACAGATATAGCTACTTTGATACAGGCCTTGTTCTTTGAAGTGTCTATGTAGTTTGCACAGGGTGATAATTATTGCGTGCCATCACTAATCGCTAAATTTAAACTTTTGCATGGTATTTGATATACAGTATATGTGAAACAACTGCAACCTATGTATTCGACTAATTAATTTTTTTATACTGATAGCTGACTTCTTCACACCTGTGAAAAAGACTCGCTGACGAAAGGTTATTTTTTCTCCTTTTGAACGTAGAATTTACCTTTTCTTTCTTTGCACCCAAAGCGCGCTACCGCAGCTGCCCACTGAAACCTGCAGTGAGAACCGAACTACCTCTCAGATATAATGCATTTTTAGTGTAAATACTGTGTGACCCAAAGTCGTTGGAGCTTTAAAATGATCAAAAACATATGGATACCTGCACTGTTATGGCTCGAGTCGAATGTGAAACAGATTATAGACAAAAACAATCACAGCCTCTGTAATGCCGCCATTAAAACAGAATAATCTACCTAGAAAACTGCAAGTAGAGAGGACGAGGTATTCTAACGAGTTAAGTACAGTAACTCAATTCGGATACTGCATGTGAAACATTTCCAAATCAGGTCCAGTTGACACGCTATTGCCTCCTCCCCCCCCCCAAAACGCTGCCGTGGCTCCACGTTGTTGAATTAGAGGCAAGGGGTGGGGTTTTAAACTCCACCATCCAATCGGAGCAACCCACGACCTGGCGAGTTAACTTGTGCTGAACTTTAAAGGCTGGAAATAGAAAAAAAAACAGTATTGCAATTCCGCAAGGTTTTGGTAGCCTAAACTTCACGCTTAATTAAATTTTGTAACGTTTTAATATTAAACATGGTTTCAGTAGGCCCTTTTGCACGTAAAGTCCTGTGTTATTTTTCATATATTCTTGTTTTGATTGACCTACGATATGAAGGTAAGTTTTTTTTTTTTGCTGTTGTTGCAGTTTCTCACTGCCTTTTCCTACGGGAAAGATTATGCGTTTCATCTTCGCTCAATGCTGTTATTAAATTATTTTATTCTTCAGTAATTACCTGGACTTGACAAGACTTTCTTCAATTCCACGAACAGACGTGGCGTCAAGAAAGTTTGATAAGCCCGCTGGTTTTGCTGCTGGTTGGTATTGCCCAGAGTGCACAGTACCAGATGCGTGATGCCTCTTGTAGAGTCTTAGTTTATGGGGAGCAGTCTTTGAAAAATGGCTTATTCTTCCCAAGTCGCCAGAACCTATTTTTAGTTGAGTTCATTGCTAGAGTGTATGGATTTATCATTGTGTGCTGCCCAAAGGAGCTTGTATTGAATCAAATCTAATAAAAGACGTGCAGCAGTGCTCTGCTGAGCAGAAGCTGTCAGCGTGGATTTTAATGTTGATTGATAAAAACAAACTGCTCCGATGATTTCGCATATAGTACAGGCTTTCTTCTGCGAGTATAACAAATAGCTGTGTGCCGTACTTGTTTTATGGTATAATAACGATTATGGTAGTAGTGAAATTTAAGATTTGTAAATGGTGTGGACTTCACGTGCGAAATTGATGTTTATTTTCTCACTGATTAGTTATTGTACTTCTTGCATTGTTTTTTTTATAACTTCTTGATTTGTTTTTAAGGAGATATCACATCATCCGAGTACTAGCTAAAGTATTATATTGGAAATCGTATCTTGAAAAATTATTTAGCATTTTTTGAAATTATTTTGCTGCTGCGGAAATGTTAAGAGATATGAATTATGCTCATACATTAAAAAGTGGCTGCTAGTTAAATGTGACCTTGGTACTGATTTTAGCTTTACTAAGATATTTAGCTGAACATGAAATTAAATCCCCTTTGGTCTTTTCTTTATAAATATACCTTTATAATTTGTGAGAAATCTTTTGATTTTTTTTTTAGGTCGCAACTCATTAATAGGGATATATAGCTGACTACACACCCATTTAATATCGGCAGCTGAATGTCTTTTAAAGTTCCAACTCACTAATGTAAAAACCCCCTTTAATAAGTGTTTATACTTTTTTCCAGGTCTGTTAAGTTGTCTGTAACAGTACCTGCCTTCTAGCCTGAACTGATATTTGCTTGTGCAAACGCTAATCGTGGACTAGTTGGGGATACTGGTTCCTCTGTACAAGAATCTAGAAACCATGCTCAAGGATAGTAACTGAGGACATTGTGCTATCCTTCATTTTTTTTTTCCCCAAAATTTAAACATGTCCATCTATGAATTTTCTAACTGCTCTATCCAATACAGAGTTGTGGGGCAGCCCAAGCCTATCCCAGCAAGCAACTCTGGATGGGATGTCAGTCCATCGTCGGGCACAGACACAGACATGAGCACGCTCATGCCAGGGCCGGTTTTCCATGAGCCAGTTAACTAGAACTGTGGGAGGAAACCCACGTGAACATAGGGTGACCATACAGACTCCACACAGATAACATCATGGAATTGAACCCAGGACCATCACTGTGAGGCAGCAATGCTAGCCAAGCTAAATTTCTTTCATTTCTGAAAAAACGAGAAGGAAGCAGGGCAGAAAGAATTAGCAAGTGTTATTTAACTGAAATTCTGATTACTTGGCCATTACAGATTCTATGGGATGTTGCTCAATCAGACCTTACTATTGCTAATATTCAGCCCTTAATTGAACTGGTGTTGCAGATTCTCGCTCTCTGATCTGCTGTGTAATGAGTGGGGCAGTGTGTAGTGGCCATCACTAAGGTTTGTGCTACACTCCAGTGGTGAATGAAGTGTCCCCTGTTCTACTGTATGTAGAAAGGTTGGAGATTTGTTTGGATGGTGACTGCTATCTAAATGCAGTAAACTATTTCTCTGTTAGGATAAAGACTGTGAAAGAGAAGTGTGGAACAATAATGGTGCTAATGATGAGTTTATATTGTTTTTTAAAAGCATAGTTGGTGGAATCAGTTAGAAAGGAGAACACCTCTACTTTCAAGATTTAGATTACCTGAAAGCACATGGCTTTTCCCCTTTGCAGGAGTGCAGTGTGGGAAGAATGCAGGACTCGAGAACCATCTGGAAATGGGAAAGAAATTGCTGGCTGCCGGACAGTTGGCAGATGCTTTGTCTCACTTTCATGCTGCTGTAGGTCAGTATCTCAAATGAGAAAAACCTGATTTGGGAAACATCATCCACTGTGTTTTCTTTTTGCGATGAAGAAGCTCATCAAAAAATGCTTTATTTTGAATCAGTGCTGGGCTACAGTCCAGAAAAATAAAGCATCTGTTCTGTAATGTGTGTAAAAGTTTTTTTTTCTTTTAAAAGCCACACTACTGTTCTGTTAGCTTATGCCAACATACTGGAGGGGGGGGGGGGGGGGAGTATTAGTCCAGATATGCCTACACCATTACAAACTAGAGACATACATAGGAAGTAATGTATCTTTTTATTCTTTCTGCATGGTGTATTTTAATAGAATAAACAAATTATTTCCAGCAAAGTAATATACTAAGACTTAAATGTGTATGCAGGCTGTTATCATTTATTGTAATTGTTGTTGTTCAACAGATGGTGACCCCAAAAATTACCTGGCCTATTACAGAAGAGCCACAGTTTATCTGGCCATGGGGAAATCCAAGTCAGCTTTGCCGGATCTCAGTAAAGTCATTGAACTCAAACCAGATTTCACCTCAGTAAGTCAGTCTACAGATATGCCTTAACAAAATATCCACCGGGAAGCCATTTTGATACAGTAAATTCTTGGGTTAAACTGGAAATCTGATTTCCACTTTAACTTGATTTCTTTGTCTGTTTCACATTTTCCTCTGTACATTTCTTTCTAGAATGTTAAAAATCTTAATTGAACTTTTTCCAAGTTAATTTTATTTGGATCTTATCTTTTAATTATAAAGCGATTGATTCTAGCAGTTTCAAATACAGCACTATATTTGATTTCAAAAACCAGTATGACCATGTTATACATTGAAAGAAGGCAGGGTATGGGCTTCAGCAATATAACTGGGATACTTTCCACTTGTTCCCTCTGTTCTACGGTCTACTCTGAAGAAGTCCACTGGGTTAACTCTGTCAATGCCTTTGAGGAATGTTAATGTCTGTATGGTGTCCACTTATAATCCTTTCTGTTTGAGGCTAGAAGGGCTGAGTTTCATTTATGCTGCAGAATTTCTTTTTTTTTTTCTGGACTGATACCACGGCAGAATTTTATTTTCCTGCAATATGGTGACCAAAGTTGTACAAAGTATTCTAAAGACCTTACTGGTACATTATATAACTATAATATCGCTTAATTTAAATTTTGTGCATTTAACTAAATATCCTAACATCTTCTACAGGCAAGGCTACAGAGAGGAAATCTACTCCTCAAGCAAGGAAAGTTAGATGAAGCAGAAACTGATTTTAAAAATGTGGTGAGTAAAACAAAGTGCAATATTATATCGGCTGTTTTGATGCTCCTTAAACGCAACAATGTTTTGTTCCCTTTTACTTGTGAAGATATTTTGAGGTTGAAGAAAAGAAAATGGAATGTACGGAAGAGATGTATTGCTCCAAAAATCCATTAAATGTCAACTTGTTGAAAGTGAATTTTAATCTGGGATGATGTATGGTTTGTACTGTATACTAATGTAAACATAAATTAGTTCAGGTGGTCAAAATGACTTTGATAAGTCACACAGTTAGTTAAGTGGCCTCTCTGGTTGCAATTTGATTCATGTGATTTAAGAATAAGTACCACTCTCAGGTAATGAATTTCAAGCAAAGGTTCAACCATGAAGATGAAGCATCTTTCAAAACAAGTCGGTAACAAGGTTTTAGATGCACTGAATATTCCTTTGAGCATCATGAAGTAGAAGCTGTATTGTACAGTACCATCCGAACATAGCTTATAGACTGTCCCATTAAAGTGAGCAGCTGAGCAAGGATGAAATTGGTTAGGGAAATCGCCATAATGCCAATGGTGTTCAGCAGCTGAGATGGGTGAAAATGTGCACAATATCCCAGTCATTTCACAAAACTGGTTTGTTGTATAAAATGGCAAACCCATTTCAATTCCCAGGTGGAATTTGCAACCAAACTTTTAACTTTTTTTAACTGATACTGAAAAGATGAAGCAAAAGGTTTAGTGGTCAGACGAGATAAAATTTGCTCTTTTTAAAGTATGTTGGGTTTTGAGCTAGACATAGTCTATTGCCTAATCTACATTTTACTAGTATGAAATGTAGTTCTTTCTCATAAGAAGGAACTGGGAAGCTCGTCAACATCTAAGGGGAAAATGTAGCAGCACAATATAGGTACGTTTCGGAGAAAAGCCTGCTCTAAAGACCTGAAAATTTAATTAGGCCAATACCCAAAACACAAGCCCAGAGCTGCAATGTACTGGAGTTGCTTAACAAGAAGAAAGTGAATGTTCTTGTTTAAATCCAATGGAAAATCTTTGTGAAGGCTTCAAAACTGCCATCCATTGACAATCCCCAGCTAACCTGGAATAGCCTGGACAAATTTACAAAGAAAAATGAGTGATATTTGTACCATTCTACTAGGCAAAATTGGTATAATTTCCGGAAGACTTGCTGTTAAAGGTGCTTCCTCCAAATATTGGCTTGGGTGAATACTTATGTACTGTAATCAACATTTTCAGTTTTTACTGACACCTTTCTCCATGAAAGTGGAGTCTGAACATTGAAGATCTGATTAAAATATTTAATAAAAAAATATGTATTTAATCATGGGTATCCTCATTGAAAGGAGGAGAATACTTTTATGCGGCATTGTATGTAGTACACCTATGTACGGTATAAAGAGGGAAAATTGTAATGGGAAAAGAAGGGGTGCTCTTCAGTGGGTTATAATTCATTGATAGCTGAGGCTGTGTGGAGTGCCTGATATTTAGAGGTAAAGCCCATGTACTGTAAATGGCTAAACGTCTGAATAGACTCCAGTATGTCACAAATGATGCAAAACAAAGATAGCGATGAGCTGTTGTGAGCCTACACTGTAGACAAGCTTTTGTTGTAGCAGAAATTCATTGTGAAACCTAATTTCAGTTATGTTATCGCACCAATTTATCAAATGTTTGTAAAATGTGGATTCTTCTGAGCAATGAACCACACTTTCATTCTGGAAACTTGACATGGTAATATGAAAAATGTTCAGGTTTTTTTATGGGGGGGAGGTATACTGTAAGTTACATACGAGTTTACTTTCTTGTTTTATTTATATATCTATTTATATATACTATATTATTTTTACATTTGCTTTTCCATTGGAAGAAAGGTTTTACATACATTTGGTTTTAACACATACATTTTTATTAGGCCATGAGTGCTTATAAATCTTTAGCATGCCTACAGTTGTGGCCACTGAGAGACTTACAGTAGCTGTCTTTAAGAAAACATTGCACTTTAATATTCAATAACTTGCATTGTAACACCTTTCCCTTTCTGTATAGTTTCTAAAATGGTTCATTAAAAAGTTAACATTTATTATTTAAAGAGACCTGCTAAATTAAAATAAGCAGTTTTGGCACATAGAGAACAAAAGCAAATGTGATATGAGACCTTGAAACAAGACTGAATGCCAGAAGGTGTCACTAAAGACCAGGGGAAATTGTAAGCAGAGATGATGGTGAGAGAGACATTGTGGAGCGGGGCCTGATTGTGCTGTGTAAATCCTAAATTTAAAGAGCGGCTGACTGCTCTTAAATGAGAATGGAAGTGTCACCTGGATCCTTTAGGTACTGCCATGCACAACAAAGTATTGTTACACTATTTATTGATTGCATTTTGGCCAAAAAGGAGGTCCAGTAATGTCATTTAGACTATCCATGCTTTATTGTAGAACTTAAAGTTCCTGACAAAACTCACCAAAAATATAGATATAAATAAAAATCCTAGAATGAAAAAAAATACCAAAGTCTGTCTGATCAGCTACTTTTTAACTACTTGATTTACAGCCATATTCGCAAGATTGATGGGCTTTTGATATGCAGTAAAGGGATATATAATGTTTTTCCTACCCCTAGAATCTGTTTTTTCATAGGTTTTAATGTTTATTTTACCAATCCATTTTCTGTCTTTATTAGCTGCCTCCCCTAAAGCTCTTGACTTTCCACACAATATTGCCGGAAGACACAAATGCCCTTGTATTGAGGTCTTGGAGTTCCATCTTGTAATTCCTTCACTTCATTATGAATCTTCTCTCTCTGTCTCTTGAGGATTGATATTCCCAGGTAGCTGTGCCAAGTGGCACATGCAATAAAAATAATTCCTCCAGCCAGACAGAAATGAAAATTTGCAGGTCGTTCACAGCAGCAGAGCTTTTTTTAAGTAAAAGAGGAAAGAAAGGATGTTGTAAAGGAGGTCGCTCAAGGTGTTGAAAGTGACAGTGTTTAATGTATTCAATTCTAACATTACAGCTTTTCAGGAGCAAGGCTATTTATCGGCAATACTGCAGGTGTGCACAGCTTTCAGTGTTAAGCTTGGGTAAAATTAGGATTAGTGAAGGGATGAAATGAAAAACAGCCAATGATGAGAACTGAGTGATGAGAACATTTTAGTTTCTTTAATGAGACTCTTTAATGGTGAGAAAACTAATTTTTGCTGCTTATTTCCTGCCTTAATTTTCAGAATTGATTGTGTCTTGAAAATTTCCACCTACCCACCTGATTAGCATCCATTTAACTTATATTTTCACAGCTTGGTAACTTCTTTTTTTTATAAGCAAGGCTTTATGTAAAAACATAGTTTCATTAGGCTCCCTGAAAAAGTGTAATTTTGAATTCTCACCTAAACTGAGAGGAAGCGCTAAATCAACACAGGCTTTTCTTCAATTGCACAGTCCTTCAGACAGTCGACTCTAACTGACATGTATTGCTGATATGTGATACTGGCCTATACTCTCCTAATATTGATTGTCACAGAAGATCAACTTCACTGGCTTTGTATTGCAGTTTTCATATGTCTACTAATTCAACATTTTTCTTCTCCTGATGGGGATGCCTTTAGACAACATCAGAATATTTAGATATCTGATTCCAGGCTTCATGATTATGGTATTACTATTGGAATAGCTCATATTCTGTTTTAGAATAACACTTTTGCAATTAAACCAATTATAACTGTTAAGAGGAAACAAAAATCCTTTTCAACCTGAAACATTTTTCTTAGTGGTTTTGCAAGCTTCTGTAGTAATGCCTTCTGTTTGTAAGTAATCTCGATGGTTCAGCAGTCTAATGTCAAGGGATTTTGATGCACTTGACATATTCATGATGCTCTTGCAACAGCTGAGCTTGCAGAAAATTCCAAGAGTAATGCAGGCATATTAATGTATACCCCATTAACTCAAAAATAAAACTATTGTGTTGTCTTCATTTGCAAATGGAAAGCATTTAAGGATTTAGTCAAATAAGTGCCATTAACAGTGCATTCCAAACCTGACATGACAAAACAAAGTAGGCTGCCACAAACTTAAACATAAAAATGTTTAAAGTGGAGGTGAGTTCTAAACTGCAGGTGTACGCCAATGAAAGTAATTGCATCCTAACGATTACTTTGCTTTCATAATTTGTGTTCTCAATATAGTGGCTTCTGTGGTCTAAGAATTTAACTGACTCCTAAAAAAAGTCAGTGACTTCCACAAATTTTTTCTTCTGTTACTTTGTAGCTAAAATCCAGTCCTAGCGAGAAAGAAGAAAAAGAAGCTAGGAGTCAGCTGTTGAAATCTGATGAAATGCAAAGACTTGTGGCCCAGGCAAAGAAGGACTATAGTGCAAAGGATTATAAAATGGCAGCAGAACGTCTTGATGTGCTTATAGAGGTAAGTAACCAAAACCAGCAAAATGTTATCTATAACACTATGTTTTTTAAATATTAAATTTTTTAATTGCTAGCTTACACTACAAGGAGCTTACACCAGAAGTTCAGGTGGGGACGACAGCAGTTAAGTTTAATTGGCCTTAGCTATCCTAAATTGTCATCATTCCTGGTGATGATGGTGTAACCGCATCCTATTCAATCTTTCTGAGGGAGATGATTTATGAGAGCTCCTGTGTTTTCAAAGACATTTAATTGAATATGAAGTAGTTTCTGTCAAATCCATCTATAATTTCATTTTATGCATTCCTCTTCTGTTAGATCTGTGTCTGGGATGTAAGTCTAAGAGAACTCCGAGCAAACTGCTTTATCCAGATGGGAGAAATGGGAAAAGCAATCAGTGACCTAAAAGCTGCATCCAAATTGAAGAATGACAACACTGATGCATTCTATAAACTCAGCACTATTTACTACAAGTTGGGAGACCATGAAATGTCACTTAAGTAAGGTTTGTTTTAAGTTAAATTTTTGGAATATGAGACTTGTGAGACATGTAGTCCCTTTGTATACTGTATGTACTATATAAAATTGAATCTTGTAAAAGAAATAATGTGGTAAAACTGCAGTAGGAAATGTTTTTCCCCAGTGTCCCTGGGCTGCATAGCCATGCATCATGCTGATTACACAATCAATATTTTAAGTTTGTGTTAAAAAGGTGTTTTAGAAGCAATTATTCCTATAATATTAGAAACCTGGGGGAAGAAGCAGGTACTTAGCTTTAAGAGCTGTTAAACTGTGTAAACCTTTTATTTATTTATTTATTATCTTATTAGATGGGCAAGATAAATTAGTTTTTATAGTTATGCTAGCATATAGGAGCAATAAGTGTACATAAAGGATTTCTTCTTGATCAGTTTAGAATTTAGAGGGATAAAAGCCCTTCTTCATTTATCTCATTGCTAACCACTGATCCATAGTCCAGAAATCCATTGTTCCTGTATCACAGCAGTGAGCAACTGTTTGTTTCACTAAAGCTACTTCTGTGTTGAGGGTTGACTAGAGTGAGTTCAAGAAAAAAAAAATCAAGATGTGTCTCTTATGTATATCAGTCTCATATTTGTGGTATGTATACTACAGAATCAGTGGTACAGTAGTAACATGCCTTGTAAGTGCTCTAATAGCACAGTTTGACTCTTCTGCAAATGAAACTTAATAGCTGTTTCATTCTCTTCTTTTCATCCTACATATAACAAGATAGCTCATGGACACTGTCTAGTTCCTTCATTGGAGCCTTTATTTCTGCTGTGAATGATCAGTATCTTGCCATGCCACTTGAAGGTGCCTTTTAATACTCTCTGGGAAAGAAATTGGGGGGGGGGGGAACAAAAGCTAAATTGGAATAGTTTCATTCAAAGGGAATTCATTTGACTTAAAGTGTAGGTTTATTCAAGTCCTACATATAAGGAGTAAGAAAACATAGAAAATACCAAGTGTGATCAATTAAAATAATCATAACCCCCAAATTCTAAAAGATATGCCAAGAATATACCCAGGTGATTGGTACTGCATAGTTAGAGGCACCCGAGTTCTTCCTCTGGCACAGCTTTGGCAAAAGTAATAAATCTGGGTAAACTGGGATAAATTAACAATGGCAATAACAAGAAGACGCATGACGTTATACACATTCAACATAAAACATAACCGTATTTACAAACAAAGTGTCTGTGTCCTGACCAACCAGTAAAAACCCTGACTGCCAACCCTCCTATAATGCCTGAACTGGCCCAACAGAAAGAAACCTGCATCCTAAATCAAACCAAATACAACTTGGAACAAAATCTTTCTTCCTAAAATTTTGATGTTCCAAAGTCACTGGGAATCTGTCTCCCTATTCTTAAATTGCATCCATTAACCAGGAGAGAATATTTTAACATGAGGATTCTATATAAGAGACATCAGAGTTTTTTTAAATAATAGAATGGCATGCTCTCTGAAACAAGGTTCCAATACTTGGCTAGAATCTGATCTTTACTGTCCACACACCTGGCACACTTCGTCAGTTTCCTCCTTCTGCTTCCTCTCTCTGTGTGGCTCATGCTTTTGCCTACCTATCTTTTACCCTGGGTTTCACACTGAAGACTGTAAATGTTTACAATAATCAACCAATAACCTTGGTAAATCCAAAAGATTCCTTATGATTTCTCTCAGGCCACGTACAGGTCTCCAAACACTTCAGTCTTCTATCTGTAGTTTCTAGGGCCCATGGCATTTAAATAGGTATAGAAATGGATTATAGCCTCACTTCTTAAAAGCTTTCAATTTTTTTAATATTATGAAACTAAAAAGGAGGGCCAACCTTTAACACAACTGTAAAAGCTATTTTCTGTGGTAGATTATTAAATGTTTTTTTTTTCCAGTGAAGTGGTGGTCAGATAGCATCATGTGTGTCTCTCTCCCTGTGTATAGATATTGGCACATTGCTTTCCATGTTCCTATTAGACTTGTTCATTTTTATGAATTTTTTCCACCAAACAGTGAGATCCGTGAATGTCTGAAGTTGGACCCTGAGCACAAACAGTGCTTCAGTCACTACAAACAGGTGAAAAAGCTGAACAAACAGATCTTATCTGCAGAGGAGCTCATTCAGGAGCAAAGGTAAAATTCTGGTTACTCTGTTTTAGTAAAATCTTTGTTTTTCTGGATTATAACTCTCCTAGATTCTTGGTTTTGTTCATTGGAGTAGCTCTAGAAATATTCTCCCGACTGCTGTTCTAGAATGGGAAATAAAACTACACAGAACTGTGTATTCCAGTTGCATGATTCCTTAAGCAAATTTATAGGGACAAACCTAATCGCCTGAAGTCTGAATAACACCCTCCTTTTAGTGAAGATCAAGGTTGTTTCTTATTCCCATATTGGTGTCAAGTTAAAATGCTCCAATGATTACTTATGATTTGGAAATTGGGGTGATTGTATTTTCTATATATAAATTTGCAAATGGGAGCTTGCATTTATTGTTGGGCACATGAATGTTATGGATGAAAAAGATGCACATAAATAGAACACCTAAGCGTAATTTGTGTCATCAACTAGAAACTCCCACCATCCTGATGGTGGGCAATCTGTCCTAAAGCTCCTGTATAACGTGAAAATTAATTTTGGTAAAACAGGCACACTTTCATTATCATTAATATAACGGTAAGCACCTTTTTTGGCAGCGATCGCACTGGAACTCTTATAGGTTATACATCCAAGTACTGGGAACTTTAGACATATTAGAAGTAAAACCCTTTATTTTTTTTACATTTATTATCGGAAGTGTACTCTGGGTCCCATTTGAAAAGGTCCTTATTTATGAGCTTATTAAATGGTATTGGATAATATGCATCTTATCACAAACTCTGATTTTATATAACTTCTAAGTAGAAACAATGTCAGCTAAATGTGTCCTTTTTTGGGCCCATAATTCATGGTGACTGCTTACTCTTTAAAAGGTGTTCCTTGAACACATGCTATACATATGCCCATTTTGCTGTCAGTTTTAGATAGCATCATGCTGATGAGCACTAATAACAGCATAACAACTGTCTGTGGCTGCTAACTTTACAGAATGGTAAGCTTACTTAGACCAGGGTTGTCCAATGTAATTCCTGGAGGGCTTGTTGTCTTCTGGTTTTTATTCCAACTTATTATGTTTGTTGTTAGCCATGTACACTGTATAGGGTTTTTCTTAAGGTCTTTTGCAGTTGATTATTCAAAACATTCACTTCATTAAAGGTACTATTATCTGTAAAATCCACAGTAGAGCCTGGAAGTATTTTAATTGTTCAGTTAATTATGTCATATAGCTGGTCTAATTACAAAAGCTCGGGTGGAGGACCTTCTAAAAATGAAATACAATTTAGACTAATCTCCATGTTGTCAAAATGACCTGAAGGAATTCATTCATATAACATTCACATTCGTTGAGGCATTTTATTTTTAATTTATACAGTGTGCTTTGTTCTTTCAATATCAACCAATATCATTTTTAAATGCCAATTTTTAATACCTTAATTTTTGTTCACAGTCTTAAAATGATGGTTCTTATTAACAGGTATGCAGATGCTATTAATAAATATCAGTCCGTTTTGAAGACGGAACCTGATGTTCCACTATATACATTTCAAGCCAAGGAAAGGATTTGCCATTGTTTTTCTAAGGTAAGAGTTCAGTCACTGTACATGCATCTAAATTTCAACATGAAATTTTTAATTGTACTTGCAAACTGTTTGGTGGGGAAAAATAGCACATTCTAACCTAACCTGAATGTATGCATGAACTTCTAGATAAGATTAGCACACCTCTGTACTCCAGCTTAAAATGTCATTTAACCCAGGACAGTAGGACAATGTGCAACATATTTCCTACTTGCAGGGCATTAACTAATTTTTGCTTCAAGTAATGGAATTGGGGGGGGAAATCTGTCTAGAAATAATTTTAAAGGGTAGATCTTTGGAGTTTCTCAAATTTCCATTTACAGATTTTTATTTCACAAGGAAAGAATGCCTTTGTGTATTTTGTGTAGACAGTAAATCACTTTAGCAATTCCAGTTTGAAATTTTGCTTCTTTTGTGCTTTAGAACCAGCAAGCAAGTGAAGCCATTGCCATCTGCAGTGAAGTCTTGAGCTCAGACCCACAGAATTTAAGTGCTTTGAAAGACCGGGCTGAGGCTTATCTTCAGGATGAGCAGTATGAAGAAGGTAAGACCTTGAACAGCACAGCCAGCTAGTATAGAATACTTTGGAACTTGGAAAGCTGTCATAATTGTTTGGGGGAGGTATGGAAAACTCTTTTCCTTTGCCACTATTCATAATCTGTAACTCTGTGTAGCTTTTCTTTTTTTTATTAACCCGTTTAATAAAGTCATCCTTGTCGATTGCCAGTCTCCCCAAGATCCACTCAAGAGCTGGTAATCATGTGCTTTGTACTGAAGGGGCTCTCTGGGTTACCATAAAGTTTTCCAGTGCATGTGGGTGACATACTATGGACTTGAGCGATCACAAATGGATATTGTTGCATCAACAGTACAACTTTAATTGCTTTACAAACTGGCAAGTCAGTTTTTCCTTTTGAATAGTAAGCACCTTGTACTGAGCAGTCTCTTGTCTGCCTGATCTTGAAACGCAAAGCAGAGAGCACAAGTCAGAACTGTGAATGTGCATAAGGCAACACCCTGCCTTCTTCAAAGAAATGGCAGGATGTGATCCTTGGATCAATTAACTACTATCTACCAAACAAACTAGAGCTGAGCTGAATGGCCTCTTCATGTTTAGCACCGTTCTGATGTTGGTTGCTAAGGCTGAAAAAGGGGACATCTGGAAATGAGTACTGTACCACATGCAGGAGTGTCGATATCCCTCACCCTTTTTTTTGAGCCTCGATTGCTGCTGTGGTTGGTCCCTCCTGGATATGTGCCGCTTAAATGGATATTCAGCGCACAGTGGAACTTTGGTGCCACTGACTTTATTTAGAATTGTTTTGGAAAACTGGTCACACTTCATGAAATGGTGTGAGTCAGGCAGCAGAGTGAGTCTCCCTGCAGTGATGACAGGGTCTCATGGGTCAAATTCTTATCACTAGGCTGATGCTGAAGGGAAAATTGTTGGCAGGGAGAAGTCTCTTTTTTTTCTAAATTTGAAATGTCTACTGGACCACATAGATGGTTATAGGTTATGGGCTGTATTTTTGTGTGTGTGGTGTACGTGTCTTCTTGTATATTTTAGCTAATGTGATGCTATTTATACCTGCATTACATAAAACCATTCATACACTAAAATGTAAAATGGTAGACTGGCTCAGAATTAAGGCCAACTATTAAGGTCTTCTCTTGCATGCTTTTCCACTCTAAATCTCTAGTAACGATTTGGGATTTCTTTGGGATGAGTTGATGCAGTAGTGCAAGACTCAAGGTGCAATTGTTACCCTAACTGAGTTTGGAGCAGCTGTGAAGTGAGAGTTTGACAAGCTTTTCCATTCCAATATGGTGCTGGCAGCGGTAGGGCAGACTGCTTGTTTAGGAAGCTGCAGTTCTGAAATTGTAAGAGAACACTGTGAGTGCGCACTGTGTGCTAGAAACTCTGCAAATTAGAGGGAGAATCGGAATCATGCTGCCTGGAAAGGCATTTCTATTTGCTGCTAGAATTTGCTTTGACAGCTGCTGTTCCAGGTTTACAAAAAACTGCAGCACCTGCTGAACAAATAAAATCATAATTGCCTTTTCTGGTACGCATACAACAAAAATAGAAGAAAAGGTCTTTCCTAATATCTATACATGGTGAATTGTGTAACAGTGCCTCAATATTACTGATATACAATTTGCTTTTATCCATTTTTATTTTAATATATTCTTTGTGTGGAGGAGAACAGGTTGGATTTGCTGTGAGTTTGGGGGGGGAAGCCTGCATGGATAAATAGCTTTGTTTAAGGATCCTACTGTAAATTGAGTTCCCTTTACTTGGAGATAACCTAGCTCAACATGCTTCTTGAACCATCTCGGCTAAAACAGGAAGCATGCACATTACCCAGATGACTGGTGAAACATTCTCTTGGATTAATCAAAAAAGGAAACACCCTGGATGAGGTTCTTTTAGTCATAAGCTAAAACATTCAAACTAGCAAGATGGGTTTCATAGCCTCTTCTCATTTATAACCTTTTTATTCATTCTTATTTTCCTGTTCTGATCACTATATAAAATGATCTGTGATCAAAAATAGTTTGTGCTTCTGTCTAGTAAGAGTAATTGTGTATTGAAATGTCATGCTTTTTGAGTTCCCACCTAATCATCAATGCCAAATGCTTTATTAAGTATCTGTCTGGAGCAAAAATGGCCTAACATTTTTACTATTGTCTGAGAGTCTTGCCAGTCTTATTTAGTCATCTCCAAATGATTTTCTCTGACAGAAGTGTCAGCATTCTCGCAGGTTTCTCCGTTTGGACACCTTCTCCATGGCAACAGATAAATGTTCTCAAATGGAAAAATAAATTGGCACTAATTGCCTTCCTCTCTTGAGAAGGGCATGATGGGTGGACTATTTTGCTTTTAAATTGTCATTACATCTGAAATGGCTCAATACTAGAAGTCAAACACTTCATCTCTGTAACTTTCTGTAAATGGCACTTTTTTATGCTCTTAATGTAAATGTTACAGTTGGAGTGTTTTCTTAATTTGGATTGCCAATTATTCCCCTGCTGCCTGTCGTTTCAGAATTGCCAGGTATTTATCAACTTAGCTCTTCGTTATGATCCTTGTAGCAGCATATGAGTGATAAGGAAGGAGTGTGCTTCCCCTAGAGCTTTCCATGTCGGCTGTGTGCTTCTCATTGCTGTTATTCTTGGCGGTGCCCCTGGCAGAGGTCATGCTATTCCACAATGATGTGAATCGCAACACTTCCAGTCCATAGGTGCATATTTAGCATGAAGGCCCCAGCAAATGCCAGAGGATCAGTGTTTCATGCCAGATTGAATTGGCCAACACAAGCCCACCCAGTCCCGACAGAGCTTGTCCAGTTGGGTGCCACATTGGCCAATCCTGTTCATAGTCAACTCTGTAACATTGCCCAGGTTCAAACTAGTTTCAGGTATATGTCTGTCTTTACTAGTTGAATCACTTCCTTATCAAGTTCTTAAATACTACATCTCTATCTGGAGATTTAAAAATGAATCACCATGGAGTCCTGCTTGTCAAGGGCAAGTGTGTTTTTTTTTTCAGTTCAATTTAGGTGTTAATACATAATGAATATTCTGTATTAAAAAAAACTAAGAATAATCTAGAATGCTATTATTGTTTTAAAAACATTTTAAGTTGACCTTGTGACACAAAAGACCTTTGTCCTGTACAAAACGTACTTTGTCAAACCTGAAACTTTGTAAAAAATGTAAATTACAGTTGCAGGAGACCTCATGTAGTCTTTGTCTTTGGTTTAGAGCTGTCAGTTTCATAGCTTTTAACCATGATATTCATATTCTTAACAATTTACATCTTGAGAAGAAGCAAAACCATTAGCCACAAGTGTTCCATTTCACAGTAGGAGAGACTCGATTGGAATTGGACAGATTTTATGGTCCCATTTTTTGTGATTTAAGACCTAATAACTCCTGACTAGTGCTTGTACAATGTGTTTCATACGCTATTTTTTTAAATAAATATTTCAATAAGAGAATTTAGTGCTGTTTTTTATCTGAGAGATTCATTAAAAATGCACATGAACTTTTGATGGAATCTGTTCTACATTGATTGTAGACTTGAAGTGCTCTACTGTAGGTAAATGCTGCAAATTTGTCTTCATTCCTGGACACACAGAAGCTGATATTGTCAAGGTCACTGAACCTGTACTACTTAGAATAAACTTTATTCTATATAGTACCTTTTAAAGGTGACTTCACAAAGCAACTTATTGTGCAAAACAATAAAAGAACCAGAACATTTTTTTACAATTTTCAATGTATTAAGATCTGCATTCTGTCTTTTATTACAAAGATGAAAGAAGCAGGCGAGACAGAAAATAAAATGAGCCAGAAAAGTAATAGAATTAACCAAAAAGGCGCTTGCTCCGTTTCTTGAATACAGACAAAGCTGAAATGTTTTGTATGTGCAACAGTGCTAGGTTTTTTATATTAAAAATGATTTAAAGACCACTTTATCACTCTTTTGTTGCCTTCGCAGCTGTCAGAGACTATGAAAGTGCCCGTGAGAACAATGAGAACGATCGAGAGATCAGTGAAGGACTGGAAAGGGCACAGAGACTTCTAAAGCAGTCCCAGAAGAGAGACTACTACAAAATACTTGGAGTGAAGAGGTAGTGGAATTGTAGTTTCTACAAAACTAATCGATATGTTTGTTTCAGAGAGAGACTGGTTTTATCACGAATACCTACATTATGCTGTAATAACTTACACTGTGTTTAACCTATTATAACTGTACTGTAAAATAATGCTTTTTGCCAGAGAGGGACAATACATTCTAAATATGAACATTTCACTGTGGTATGCAGAAATTACAACCAGTTTCTTTCACTGGAGCAGCATGAAAAGTTCTCAGTCAATCAATAACTTAACTATTATTTTTAAGGGATACCTTTTTAAAATTGGAGCTCCAATTGAGAGGAACAACAGTTTTTATTTCCCCTTATAACATGGTTATTTCTCCATTATAGAAGTGCCCAGAAAAAGGAGATTATAAAAGCTTACAGGAAGCTGGCTTTGCAGTGGCATCCAGACAACTTCCAAGATTCAGAGGAGAAGAAAAAAGCAGAAAAGAAATTTATAGATATTGCCTCAGCAAAAGAGGTGCTCACAGATCCAGGTAAAGCCTTTTGCTCTGTACTTCTCATCAGCTGTTACACTGAGGTTCTTGCTACAGCTTCCTGTTTTAAAACTGGGTGATGTTGGCAAGTCTCAGAAAACCTCAGCTGCTTCTTTTTGGATGGTAGTTGAGCTGATTTAGCTCTTTCATTAAGGCCTAATGAGATCCTGGTGTGACCATTCTCTGTAGAATCGCTGTCGGTGAGACTGTTTTGTAGCGTCTTTGAAAGGGGGGTAAAGGCTTGTCCACCTTTTGAATTTTCAAGCAGATTCATCTTATTTGAAACTTAATACTTTTAAACTACAATAAAATTTTGAAAGTTTCTTGAAAGTCCCCACCACTTAAACTGCCGCTGGGGACAGTATTACAGGCAACGCATCAACCAAAAAAAAGCAATGTTGGTTACACAGACATTTCACATGGATCGTTTAGATACCGTACTACTACTACATGGTACCTGTAAAATTTGGAGTTAATTGGCCAAACAGGTTTTGAAGAAGAGGAGCTAATGTTACAGGATGCATTTTGTTAAGTACTTGATGTTCTGATGTGGACATGACACTACATTCTGTGAGCAGCCAGGCTTCAAGTCAAGGGGTACAAAAAAGGGCAGTCAGGCAGCCATTATGGCTTTTGCAGGATCCTCATTTCTGCCTCGGTGAATGCTGCTTTCTCTAAAAGGATTCCCACTATGTTTGGAGCTAAATGGTCCATTACTCCATGCACAGAAGCAATTTGTGCAAGAGGACGCCTTTCACCCAGCAGTTGATAATATGCTGTGGGTGGGGAAACTGAGCTACAAATTACAAGCAGCTTTGGTGATTCATGAAATCTGCCAAATTTTAAATCGATTCAATTGTGTAGCGTTTGCCAAGACAGAGGTGTGAGAATACATCAGAATCCCTGCAGCCATCTTGATGTATACCTGGATAGCATTATGCCTTCCTAGTGAGCATACCATTACCATCTGAAAATATGCTTGTAGCCGACTGGCTAAATGGTTCTTAATCTAGTGTATACAATTGTTTTCAAGTGCACACTTTACAAAGACTTGGTTGCAGATACAGTAGTCTACTAAGATTCAGTTCAATAATTCATATTAATTTTTGTAAAAAAAACTTAACATAATGGATATTCCTACATTTGGCTGTCACTTGTGAAATACATTTGAAATAATTGAGGGTGTTTTTATTTGGTCCTACATGTTTTTCTGAGTTTTGAAATTAAATAGTTTATAAAAATCTGGGAGGGATGGCAAAAGCCATGTTCAGCCAAACTCGGCTGGCAGTAATTTATAATCTCTTGACCTCATTTTCTCACCTAAAATATTATAAATGCTGTATATAACCCCTTTCATACCTCACATCTCATCTCGACCTCTACAGTTTCTCCTCACTCTACATGGGAATCCTAGCCTCCTCATGCTACGGTCAGGTTAGCCCTCAGCCAAATGGGTTAAGCCCCATTTTACCATTTTACCAACAGTCCATGAACCTTTCAATACACTTAATTCTTGGATGTTATTCCTAGTGAATCAGAGGCTGCTAAAGACATTTTATATACAAGTGAAATATGCTGTCATAGAATGACATAAATGTGGTGGTGACATCCAAATGTACTGTGGATTAATAGAATACCAGTGACAAACCATTTAGTAAACTAAGGTAATATTTCAGGTATTTATCTTTAGTTGATTAGGATCACCTCCCCTTCTTCAACCTTTTGCATTGTGGTTTTTAATGTTTTGGAGACATGGTCCCCAGTCCTGGTGACAAAAAGCTGTTTGTTTCAGCTGAGCCCTCAGTTACACAATCAAAGCCTTCACTGACTTGATAAAGATTAATTTAAACTATGTGTTCCCAGCTCTTACACATGTTGGTGCTTTAATTGTTGTATTTTATAAGCAAACTAAATCTTTCAACTATTCAATTGAAGCAGCTTCTTAGAGCAAGTAAAGTATCTAATCCTGTGTGTGTTTCTGCAGAAATGAGGAGGAAGTTTGATCAAGGGGAGGATCCTCTGGACCCAGAGAACCAGCAGAGTGGTGGGAGTGGACCTCATTTCCAAAGAGGCTGGAAAACGTGGACGGGATTCAATCCCTTTGGCTCAGGACCTTTTAACTTCAAATTCAATTTTAACTGAAGCTGGAGAGACTGGCTCAGGGATCTGCAACAAGAAAACTGGAAGGGGCCAGAATTTTGTTTAATGGAAGACAACTTTACCAAAGTACAGGATGATGTCTGCAAGCACCTTAAACATGTTCTCATCTGCAGAAATAGATCTTGGATTCCTAAAATTAATTCATTATACAGTATAAACTACCAATAGTGTTTTCAAGTGCTGCAGGGTCTTGTTTTCATTCATTCTAAGATCTTTGTTGTTAATCTTTATTTGCATTATTGGGCTAATTTAGTCCTTTACATATAAACAAGAAATCAAGTTTTCATAGGGTCTTATCAGCTTCACCATGTCCCTCAAAGATTTGAGTTGAGGAACCATGTTGAAAGTGAAAGGTTGTTGAAGTGTTTTAGTTGAAACTTGCCAGTGCACTCTATGAAGGCTGTGGCAGTGTGTAAATGCTAATAAGAATTTAAAAATTAATCTGTAACACTTTCAATTTACTGTTCTACAGTATATACCTTGGAGCTAAACCTCTCAGGTGAACAATCACTATTAGCATTAAGGACTTTTCTTTAAGTTTTCTATTGGCACACCATCCAGGAAGAATCTAATGGGACTTTCATTTAAACTAAGATGGTAAGCAGCAGCCACTTGCAATTAAATGGGGGATGAAGTGGTGAACAGAGGATTGTTTGTTTTTTTTCCCCCTCTTCCTACCAGGCTGTAATATTTGGATTCGAGTTCCTTTAACAAAAGTAATTTTGATGTTTTTGGACTAAATATTTTAGAGATAAAATGTAATAAACATTTTCTGGAGTATTAAATGATACTCCAAGAACATTCAAACTGCACTCAGGAACAGCTTGTCTTCTGGTGCAGCAGGTTTGGCTCTGACCTGGACTGTGTGGACCATATGCTTAGGGTAGTTCAAATCAGGTTCTGACCAAATGTACAGAAGTTTGGTTCCTTCACTTGATTTGATGTCAAAGTCCCTCCCTAAAGCTAAGGACCTGTCTTTTGGTGTAGCAGGTTTAGTACTTTCCTGGGCTGTGTGGATCATGTTCCCAGAGTTATTCAACATGTAGTATACTTCAGACATGCATAATGCAGTATGTCTGAAGATGGCTGAAACTATTGATGAAGCTGGACTTACAAAATGTTTGTGTAGATTTCTGAATGACCACTACAATTTAAGGTGCATGTAAAATGACACTTTACAATGGATTGTCAACCAGTTTTGAAGCGTTCCTTCCCTCTTCATGCCTTTAAAACTTGTTCTGGTTTTATATTATAATTAATTCTGAATTTGTAAATAAAGATCTATTTATGATGAACTTTCCTGCTGCTTCTCTGGATAATTACATAAAAAAACTATTTTAATCTGCTTTAGTCTTATAAAGCCTCTCATGGTTTCCCTATACTGTAAGTTATTCACACAGTTCCATAACCAGTTATATGCAACATTAAAAATGCCTCATTCAAACCAACTTAGCTGAGTTTCTGCAATTTTGGCAAGTTTTTTTTAAACTAAATTTGTCCAATTTCAATACTGATGTTGAACAAATCTAAGGAAGCCTATATAGTTTAACCATTGCTTTTAAAAAAAAAAAATTGGCTTGGAAGTAAAACCTCTCTGATTCAAAAGTACTGAAACTGGACAGTTGCAGGTTCCTAACTTTTAATTGGGGTCTTCAAAATGAAAGCCCTCTGTGCTCACGTGGGTGATCTAATTGGTAAAGGCACTTTGAATGCAGATTGAGCTGTTGTGGGTTTGAACCTGGGTCATGTCTCCAGCCGACTGTGACTGGAAGTTCTCAAGTAGTAGCACAAAATTGAAGTCAGCCTTAGTCAGCTCACCCTGCTCTTGGCACTTTCGACTCCCGGGCACTTGCAGGCATCTGGTGTCTATCAATGAGTAATACGTGTCTCTGCAAATCCACGCTGAACCTTCCTATTCTATTTTAAATAAGTGGCTGGAAGGTGGGCAGGTTGAAGGATTCTGCCCACACTTCCTTCTTCGCCCCTGTGTGCGTTTGAGGCTGTGAGCCAAGATGTGAAAACACATTTGGCTATGTCATATTTGGTGGAAAAAACAATAACTGGCAATTCTAAATTTATATCAAAACCCTTTACTAGGAAGAATTATTGTTTTTGTCAATGTTCAAGGTAAAGTACTTGCTATAGGAAAGACTTACAAAATGCATGGGATCTGTGTGGGATGATTAGACCTATGGTCTAATCCTTGGGATTATGTGGGATGACTAGACCTGTGTAATGATGCTGTATTTTTGTGTGGTTTTAAGTACTGGACCTAAAGGATTTTTAACAACTTGCTTTTGAGGGGAACAAAAATCCACTTGCACAGATAATGTTTCAAATATCAACCCAGTTCCTGTAAACTCATTGAAAGTACCCCTTCTCTAACTCATAAAAACATTTAACCTGATGCATTAACAAAGAAAAAAAAAATTGGGGAGACTGCAGAACAAACTGTTCAAATGTTTCAGGTTCGTGATGCTGTGAATACATTAGAACTCTCAAATCCAGAGAGTTTAAGAGAAGTGTGACCTTTCAAAGGAATTCTTACAAACAGTTTTGAGTAGGGGCAAGATTTGTTTTAGTCACTCAATGCTAGAATACAAATTTTCTGACATGGTTCAGAATAATTTAAATTGCTATAAAAGGAAATAGCTGCAAATGGTATTGAAGAACAAGTAAAACATGCACTGAAATTACAGTAGTGTTCTGCTGGAAATTGCTTCAAATATCCATACAATTTTTAAACAAAACTAAAATACAGTTAAAAGTATTTAATTTTTTATCCAAGGTGCTGAAAACTTGGATGAAACAATCTGAGTGAAGTACAGTACCTTGCTGAAGGATATAACATCAACAGCCCACACAGGATGCAAACCCACACCCTTTGATTTATGAGCACAGGGCCTTAACTGTTACTCCACACTCCTGTCCTACACAGCGTCACTCCCACTAGTACGAAAGCACAGTACCATTTTCATTAAGTACTGGAAGCAAAATGGTCATCTCAGACCTGGACTATGACAGTCTATAATCTTCTCTAATTCCAGTTCAGAAACTGTATAAAGGCAAGAGCCCATCTTGTTACCTTTTTACAGAATGGAAAGCCTGAGACTAACAATTATTCTAAAGTACAGTATCAAACTCTGGTTTTATTTGTTAGAGCCCACAAAGAAAAAAAGACCTACACAGGTTTAAAGCTTCCTTTGCAAAGTTTCAGGAACAATGGCACAATGGCAAAGTTTTCTGAAACCGAGTGATGTCAAATGGAGTAATTAAGAAGACATGCACACAAAGGATCTGCATTGTGCTTCACATAACAACCCACTCTAACATAAACAAAGGACCACAAAGGGCAAGGTCTAGCTTCATGCTGTTTGCATTCAATCAAAAAAATGTTGATATTTCACAGCATCTTGAATATACCCACAATCTTTCTCTAGAGGAAGGACAAAACACATTTTATTTGATTGCCATGCAAATACAGTTGAAGGTACAGAGAATACTTGGACTAAAATCCTAAAGTAATCAGATTACTCTAAAATGACAAGAGTCATAGGATGTGCTGTTTTTTCATACTTCAACAAAAATAGGTGCTTTGTCACTCATTTCTTTATGCAAACCCATGGCACAGGTTACTGCAGATAACTGATTCACTGAAGAGCTATGGAAACAAAAAAGCTAGTGACTGGGTTAGGCTTGCTGGTGAAGCATGTGGAACTGCAGCTATAGTTTATAATCTAGAAGTCTGTACATTCTCTACAATGGCAGGCATATAGATAAAAACATTATATATATATGGATATCTAAACTAACAGTACAATCTAGATGATTCATTAATAACACTATAATTCTATAGTATTTAAAATTTGAATTCCACTGTTCACGTAAAAGGGACTAAAACATGTTCTGGGGCAACAGATGTGTGGCAGCTAGGGCAGCTGCCTCAAACCTTTGTGTCTGGCATGGGGCACATTCTGTATGGAATCTGCATGATGTTTTGGTTTCCTCCCCCAGTTCTGAGAGAGAGTGTCTAGGCTAATCTCTTAACTGTACCTTGTAGGTGTGTGGGAGTGCCCTGCGATTGATTAGCATCCCATCTCTCTCTCTCCCACTGTCTGTTGCGTTCAGTTCCCACTCACTGCAACTCTCTATAAGTTATTACTGAAAATGGATGGATAGGAAATGTTCATTATATAGATGAGAAGGTGTTGAACGGGAAGTATATGTGGTGGTGCTCACCTACAGTACAAAGATCATCTTTTTGGCATTATCAGTGCAAACGTGTTTTTTTTTCCCAACAGAAAATCTCACAGCGTTCAGTGTTGTGAAAGAAAAAGTAGCCGTTAGAAAACTGTACACATTTTCTTATAATTTTTGTTATTGTTGTTTGTTAAACATTTTTCAGCTCCAGTAAATTTTTCGTCCTGGCAAAACTCTTGTAAACTGTACATCTTTACAGTGAGGAAATCTTCCAGCTTCATGGAGTAGTTTAGCTGTGCAAATTGTCTCCGTTTCTTCCACGCACAAAACACAAATGCTAAAGTTCATCACGTTCAGGGTCTGTGGACAAAAAGAACCAACACAGAACTTAAAATCTGAAAACAATTGTCATTACAAGGTTTGCACTTTTTGCCACATATGACAGTAGCACTCTGCAGTTTGTGAAATCAGTATCACTATATATGCACTGTATGTACTGTATGGATCTACATGTTTTTGAAGTTGGTGTTGTGTCACAAGCACACTATGCTTGTGACTAGTTTCTCTATGAAACTGTAGGGCTGTGTAAAGTGAAGAGATAATATTAATTGATCAGAACCAAATAATTCCTTCTGCTGGTACTTGGTGAAAAATAGTTTGTATGGTACAGTACTTGTAAAGAAAACTGCAAAACTAGTTCAGTAGCAGGGAATCAGGAGAATTCAGAATCTAATACAGTACTGTTTCTTTTTTTACCTCTCTTATTTTTTGTCCTTGCAGACTGGCTGGTGTCTTTGAGGTTCTTATCTTCAGCATGCTTCAACAGCTGCTTAATTTCAGTGTCATACTCCATCCACTCGGGCACAATTCTCATTGCAGCCTTTAGCTTGGGCTCCTTTGTCTTGGGGTTATTGCACTGTAAAGGTTCAGAAAACAACACGTTAGGATATTTTATACTTTTTAACTGTCATTTTCTTTTTTGAGGTCTCGGATCCTATTTCACCTTTCTAATAAATTTCATTCAAAATGAAAGCTGCGCCTGCTTTTTTATTTGCTAGCATTAATTGGTGTCTGAAGTCAGGAAGTGCCCATCTGTCTCACTTGTTCAGGGGATACAAAGCGCATTTCTCTCTGCGGTCTTACAACGTGATAAATTTGGAACAATTCAATTCCAGCTTTACCCGTTGCTATGTTCCATCCATCACCACTTCCATTGGTATGGTAACATTCAATTTGTTGCTATATTTAATAGTTGCACTGCTGCCACATATGGAAAGATTTCCATTATGATTTCTATTTTCACAGCATATCATTTTTAACACGGCACATACTTATTATGACGTCCTCCAGTGATTAACCACATCTGATAATAAAACGGAAATGTACAGTAGTTCCATTGTGAAGTAGGTCTAAAATGAAAGCAGCGTCAATTAGTTTTTTTTTTAAACTTGTGACCATCAAAGAAAAACAGAAAAAAATGCCATACTCCATCGAAACAAAAGGTCAGTTCAAACAATGGGAACTCACTTTCGCTACACAAAAGTGGAGTTTTGCATGTTTTTGAATCTCTAATCCATCCACACATTTGCTTCATCCAATTCAGGGTTGTGGGGGAAGTCGGAGCCTATCCCGGCAAGCAACGGGTGCGATGCAGGGTACATCCATTGGAGGGATAACCCAGACACAAACACACACACTCAACACCAGGGTCAAATTTCCCAGAAGCCAATTAACCTACTAGTATGTCTTTGAACTATGGGAGAAAACGGCAAACTCCTCGCAGACAGCACCCTAGGTCTGGAATTGAACCCAGAGCCCCAGCACTACGAGGCAGCAATGCTAACCACTGCGCCACCATGCCACCCTGAACTTCTAACCCTGGGGATCTTTGGGGACTACGGGGATCCCCAGAAACAAAACATTTCACCTAAAGTCTGGCAAAGTGTAATATTAACACTATTATAAAACTGTTGATCTGCACATTATAGCTTAATGTTACTTAATATTTACTGTCTTTAAATTTTAAGTTAATAGAGGTTAATTTTGTCTTCTTGGTTGTCTCAAAAAGTATCCTGTAGCCACAAACATAAACACTCCAATATATAAAAACCAACATCTACTACAATAATAACATTATACATTACAATAATAAAGTAATAAATTGCTGAAGCTTTTTTCTTCAAGTAAACCTAATCACTTGGTTTTACTTTGATCACAGTTTAACAAATACTGTTACTGTATTCCTTCTCATTTATGTGGGTATTCAGCCATGTTCAGATTGGTAAGTGATAGCTCATGCCATCAATAAATGCCTGTCTGGGTGACTGAAATCATTTCAGAAGCAGCAAAATTTATTCTTATGCAAAACAAGCAGCCACTATTGTGATGTATTACCCAGTTTCAGAATACATTTACATATTTATTTTCAATGCAACTCACCCACACAAATGCACAGGTTCACAGAATGAATAATCCTATTTATATTGTTTCATAAAAACAAGTTTTGTCCTTTCATGATTAAAATCAATGCCAGTGTTTCATATCCCTCCAGTAAGCCTAATTCAAAATGTATAGTACAAATGTACCCCAGAAAGTGTAATGAAGCAAGACACTTTTTGAATTATATGACACTTGATATCAGTTCCTTAATGACCCTTTCAAAGTGCAGTTGCTCATAACAACCTGAACAAAGTAATTTACAAATAGGATTTCTATTCTGAAAAGTACCTGTCTCACTAAATTCCACAGAAATTACTTACGATTACTTTCAATAATTTTTCCCTGTACTGTAGGTACATGTAGAAAAAAAATAATTAATCTCAACCGCCCGTGAAGCTGCATGTTCTAAAATTGAAATTAGGACTTATTGAGTCCCCAGGTAAAGTAAACATCTGGATAGATGTTTTTATGTCTATAAAAACCATCTGCCAGCCCCGGCAATGGCTCACATGTAAGAGTACAGTGCTCATTTTGGTAGTCCGATACATCAACGTTTGGCAAGGGAGAGCACTAAGTCATGTCAAGGTCAGGAGAGATATACTGTAGACTACTACTAACTTTGACAGCAAAACAGAACTAGAGTGTCTTTAAATTAAAAAAAACCCAAAAGCCTAGGTTTTGCAGTCTCTAGAAAAACTAACAATTGGTGCTACATTATTGTTACATACACAACAAACATAGCATCCCTACAAAAATATTTTCTCAGATTCTTATTTCTTTGTGAGGGAGGAGCAAGGCAAAGGAAGAGATGGAAAATGAAAAAAACAAAAAACAAAAAAGGCCTTCAGGCCATCAGAGCTTACTTAAATCAAAGGGATTTTTACACATCTAAAAGTTTCACAATAGGTCCCACAGTTCTTAATCAAGTTACATACTTCTGAACTTAAACTAGACATGAAGAATGTTAGTGTTCAAAACCCATACAGAAGAAAACTACTACTAAAAATACACTAGCTAGTACAAACCTAATAATGTATATAGTATTTTTAAATATGACAAAACAAATTGGAGAAGTGGTCTCTACATTAGATTTCTTCAGTCCACAAAAATATATCATTTTGTATCATTTTATGCTGTCCTTCACTATCCATTTTTGCAGTTATAATGTCTCATGTCTGAGATTCAGATAAAGAAAGCCATCATGTTTATTAACTCCACACATTGGAAATCTAAGCACAGGCATGTTTTCAAATAACATGTTGCCCAAAAAGGGAAAAAAAAAGAGGAATTAACAGATGATAACCACTTAAATCATTTAAATATTTATTAATTTCTAATACAGTATTATTCAGTAAGGATGTAGTGGCACCAACCAAATCAATCGTCTTAGCTGCACTCTTGGAGTTGTCATCACACCAGGTCTCGCACCACAGCCACTCCTGAGGCAGAGACTTGATCGCCACCTGGTGGATCATGTTGTTGGGCAGATCCTTCAAAAAAGGAAAAGAGGTCAGGACATTCTCCTAACTGCATTTAAGAAACCAAAATCAACACTTCTGAATGTACCTAGGATTTAAGAAATGAGGAAAAAAAGGTCTGCTAAAAATGGAAGACGCAAAATATAATTACAAATGGATGGCATAGCCAGAACCTGCAGGGATAGGTTGGGCCCCCCGCCAGTCCACCAGAATTGCCAACCATGCCACCACCTGTATCAAATGCAATGGCAGATGGACCCTTAGGGGCCCTAGAAATTCCTACCAAGGCAAAGAGTGCCCCAAATCCCTCTTAGCAAACTGGAGAAGAATGGCAAGAATGGCTCCCGACATTTGACATTTACAATAGGAATTGTAAGCAGTGGAGGACTCCAGGGAACTATATTGTATATTGTATTGTCCATATGCTGTGCCTTCTTTTAGGAATTGGATGGACAGGATTTTCAGATCATTTTGTTACTAGCAATCAAACAAGCTAGGTGGGCCTTACAAACCTATCTGTAACTATTTTTACATTCCATATGTTAATGCACCAAAGAATCTAATTTGAAAAGTAATTTAGAAGCACATGTTCTAGCTATCTTCAAATTGATCTGCAGCATCAGATCTCAATAGATAATGTTGAGCACAACATTTTGGTCATATTGCATTCTCAGCTTCAGTCTAATAGGGATAATGGTAGGGAAACATCATAAATTGTGTTTCAGCAGATCTGTGCTGCTAAACAGCATAGCTAAGTATGTCTCTACTCTTGTAGACTTTTATGGATTTAATTATAATCTCTTTTTTTTTAATTTGCAAATAGGATACAATTGGTTTTGTTGTATTTATGGACAAATTAGGACCACAGAGCTGAAGGGAGTACAGAAATTGTTATCCTAACTTTATATACTACTTTATATACTATTGAAAGTGAATATGCCACACATGCTTTCAAGTACACTCATTCTTGTTAAGGAAAATTTAATTAAATTGAAACCTATTAGATTAGATTAAAATTCAAGAAAATTAAATAACACTCATCCTGCTTTTAGCCTAAGAAGCAAAGACATTGAATTTATTGTATTTTCCAAAACCAGGTGCAACCTTGCCCCTGAATCAGCAGCTGAAAGACCAGATGC
This sequence comes from Lepisosteus platostomus, assembly GCF_059453375.1. Lineage (NCBI taxonomy): Eukaryota > Metazoa > Chordata > Actinopteri > Semionotiformes > Lepisosteidae > Lepisosteus > Lepisosteus platostomus. Next base: position 28,535,138 of record NC_142612.1, read on the forward strand.
TTGCTTTTTCATATGGAGATGTGTTTTTCAAACGATACCTCAGTGCTTTTGACACACAAATATATGAAGCTCATTCTATTAATCATAACAAAAGCCTTTTATTTTTGAAGTCTACATGCAGGCAAGGGTGATAGAAACAGAAAAGTGAAAACACTCTCCTACCAGTAAGGATTTTATTTTCTCTGTGTTACAATTGAAGAATTCCCAATGAAACCTAGCCTACCCTTCTTATAGAGGTGGGAGAATAAAACAGAACACCCAGAAGAGAAAGCCTACATGAACTTCACACAGACAGACAGCAGAGCCCCAGAATTGAACATAGGCTCCTGAAACTGTGAAGCACAGGTACTATAACAAGTATACCACCATTCCCCCATCCTTTTTGAATGTATTACGATTTTAGTAATAGTTACTTGATGAAAATTACAATTACTTTTAAACAACTCTCCATCAGCAAATACACAAAACTCATTAAATACAGCTATAGAGTGAATTAGGCCCAGTGTGCATGCTGAGTGCTTCTTTTTCTTTTAAAACTGCAAACACATTTACAATTGCCTTCATTCATCTCCCATCCACAGGTAGCCACATACCTGATCCAGGTTAGACAAGCTGTTCGGGTCCTGGCTCAGTGCTTGATACTGACCACGCAGTCTGTCGCCAGCAGCAATCTTCCTGAACTTCTTCAGATCAACAACATATAGGGCACTGAAAATGACAGCCATGAACACAGATATGGGTTTCTGTACTGAACAGAGGCACCGTAGGATAAAGTATGAGTTATCAACCATTAGACCATAAAGAACTGAAAAGTAACAAGAAAGAGTGAAATACAGAATGTGTTGGCTTTGGAGTTTTCCTCAGGCCCCACTATTCTCTGTCCCTGTCCTTTTCTTCGTTATTTACCTGAGTAAAGTAACTTTTTCACGACTTTTTCCTTGGCAGCCCAAATGCTGACATGCCTCCCTGCTCTAACCTGTACACAAGCATTTGACATCGTTAAGAGTGAAAAAATCTATTCACCTTAATAAATATATAAGCTCTCAACCTCTCAAAAAATGTCATGCTTTTGGAATGACATTAGAAAAGGCATGCTAATAATTATATAGGTAACAGCCTACGGAATAAAATGCTGTCCCTCTGTCCATCTGCTTGTAACCTGTCTACAATAATGCCTGGAATCACATTTGATGCTGTAATCCAATTTTGAGTAGAAAACCTGAAATAAAAATGATCCAGAGGATTTTTAGAAGTGTAAATCCAATCTTAAGAAGTAATTCTACCTCACGGATTGGTTGGGGTGATAAATTTCACAGCTGCAGAGCTGTCTGAAAGAGCAGTGTGCCAGCTGGAGCAGCCAGGCAGTGGCTGATTATGCAGCACCAGAGCAAAGGCACAGCCACAGTCTGCCCCTCTCACTCCCACACAGCCACTGTCTCCAAGGATAGCTTCTAGAAGAATCCACAGTCTTGTCCGTAATTTGCTTTATGAAAACCTAAGGGGCCATAAATGGCTCGCTGCTATTTGTTTTAGTGATAGTTCATTAAATTTCAATTAAATTATGTGCAATGTAATTTTTCCCTTTGATTCTGATGCCTCTATGTATGCACAGATGGAAAAAATAATGCAAATTACACATGGTGGATCAATAGCTTTTGAGTAAAAATGAAAACTCTTCACATAGTACAGTATATTGAGATGCTTCACTGTCATTGTCAGGCAGTCCTAGAACAGTCACAGTGCTCTCACATACAGTATTTGAAATGGAAATATGGTATACCTGCCTGTATTTGTAAGAACGTAAGAATAGTAACAAACACACAAATATAATCCTCTGATCTATCTGGATTTTGTAATAGCTAATTGATTTGAGGACCTAATCCAGCTGCTTCCTGAAAGATGCCAGGCTATCATTTTTGACACCATAATTGTATCAGCCTTTCTAAAAAAGTGCCTCCTCTTCTCCATTTTAAATATATAGTACCTCATAAGAGTTTCCACTTGTGATTCATTTTTCACTTTTGACTGTGAAGAAGTCTTACGTTTTGAATTTATCAGCACCTTTATGGACTTGGAATACTTAAATCAGGTCCTCCCATAATGTTCTTCATTCAAGACTAAAAAGATTAAGCTTTTTAAGCCTGTCACTGTAGGACATTCTGTCCTGGAATGTCCTGGAATGTACCTTGGCTGCTTTTCAATGGACTGATTCCAGAGAAGCAGTATCTTGTCTGTAATGTGATACACCAAAATTATACATGATATTATAAATGGTTATTTGTTTTTATTAATTTTATATGTAATTATAAAATCTCTTGATTTTAATTTGACATTTTATACATTCTAAAACTTTTGCCCTATTTACTACTTACATTGTCTCAAAGATGAAAATGATGCAACACTTAAAGTCTTTTTCAAAGGTAGCTTTGAAATTCTGCATCTGTATTTACTATATTTTCTAACATTTATGTTTCTGCTATCTGCATGTAACACAGTTTAGTCCACATTGTTTGTAATCTGCCTTTTAGGCCATTCTTGAATTTTGTCTAAATCAAAACGTCTTTGCTAATCGTCTTATTTTGTTTGGTATTATCTGCAAACATGACTAATTCAAAACTAGAATGCAAATTATTACAATATAATTAGAATTAGGAAGAGCAGTATTTCTAAACAGATCACTGTGGAACTTCACTAATGGCACCATCATTATTTTACTGTTTTCTAGCTATTAACCAGTTCTATAACATTTTATATCTCTTAAATTCTAAATCTCATTTCCCAAAATTGATTGTATGATTTTCAAATCATACCTTTTGATGATTGCAGTTCCTTAATGGCTATCTCACCTCTGTTTCCCTTAATCCATTTTATTTATTTGAAAAGACAAGAGAAATACAATAAATCCCCCTAGTAGATGGTCTAACAAGGCAGTCACTTACTATAATGGCATTGAGGCAGGGTATCCTGATAACAAATAACATTGTAGTAAGTCAACAAAAGATTCTATTTAATATCATTTCATTTTTTATACATTAATTTTAACATTATATTTTTATTTGAATTTCTAAAAAGTAAATTGCCAAATATGTCAATTTTTTCCTCTTTTTCATACTTATTTCCAATACTGTATATTGCTCATATTTATAATTTCTAACTTATAGCAGAATGCTGGTAATGCCCTAGTTATACTCAGGCTGAAGACATTACATATTTCAAGTTGGTAGGGGAAGATTCCTCAGTTTAATTATCAACACACATCATATACTGATAAGGGGTTCTAATATTTATATTACTATAATTTGGTGCATTTTCAAATAAAGTTATCTCACTAGCAACAATTTTATTATATGTATAAAAGGGCTGTTTGCTCCTGTCTTCTTTAATCTGTGACAGTTAATACAGGGAGGTTTAGTATTACTGTGCCTATATTATATATACTACACTATTATAAGTGGCTGAAACAGTGTTGCAATGCAGATGTTTCACTTATTTACGGCAGTGGAAAAAAGAAGCTTTATACCCAAGGTTGCTGACCTGATTTATTAGTTCCAGTAGTTTCTAATTCTTCTAAATGTGTAAAACATTTTTTCCTGCACTGAGAGGGCCAACAGCTGTAGCATCCTACCACTACCCAGAATTCCCTACAGACCTGTTCTTTTATAGCATTCTTTCAGAGAAAGAGAATAAATAATACCAATAAAACTGGCCAGAGAAGACCAAAGGGCTGCTCACTTCTTCAGTCAGCAATATCGGTTTAACCCCACCTCAACTCTCTTATTCTGCCTTTGAATTATAACCACTTATGAATAAGATTTGTTTATGTACTAAATGCGCTTTTTGTTCAATTAACTGAATCACTACTTTTTAAAGTATCAGACAAAGACTATGAAATGTGTTTTAAAAATGCAAACCACAAGATAACTCACCCTCTCCCACAAAAGGAAAGCTCATAAATAAAAGGCCTTGCAGCTCATACGCTATCGAATGCATCGTGGCTCAGCTGAGTAATGCCTTCTACCACAGAGTCAATGAGGAGAATAATATCCTACACACTCTGTACCTATATATATTGTACTTCATTTCCTAAAGAAGGACAGATGCAGAATATGAAATTTTGCTAAAGCCCTCTTTAGTCTGAAAAATCTATCAAACTGAAACCATTAAATGTTTAAGACATATTCCTTTTACATCAAATGTTTTCCTTAAAAACGGTTAGGTAGTTTGTCTGTGGGAAGTCACTGTGGAGTCCAAATCTATTAACAAAAATTTACCAAAAGTTGAAATACAATATTTTTTTCAGCACCATAAAATAGCAATATAATTATTAAAACAATGACCCTGTTTAGCACATTAAGTGGGGTAGAGGAATACTTTTGGGAAAACATTATACGTTCCCAAGGGGGAGATAAGATCAACTGAGAAGACCAACATCATGTCCTCTGTTAATTCTTACTACTGTTTTATTGATTTTTACTGACTGCATATGACAAAAAATGCTAAAATGATATATACTGAGCATCCAAAGAAACACTGCTCTATTTATTCCTGCATGTTTTTAGAAAAAATATCGATTTTATCAGTATTTGGATACTAATATGTGTTTTGGTCTCAACTGAATTAATTGATCATTAATAAGTCACCATGATAAACCAGGACAAAAACGTTAAAACCACTCAAGACACATTTTCCCTTCATATGGCAAACTGGCATTACCAATAAAAAAGTGTGAGGAGAAAAGACCACAGATAAGAAGTTCAGAGTATTCCTTTTGCCTACCTGATGTGGTATTTCCTGTTTCCCAGATGAGAGGCCCAGTACCCCGACTTCCAGAAGCGGTACCCATCCATATCCTTGCGGCTGTCACAGAACGGGGTGTAGCCATAGGGAGCTCCCTTCAAGTCTAGGTCCCTCAGCTCTTTCAAGTTCGTTCTCACTATCTGAGAGGGAAAAGAGGAAACAAAACATTGACATGGGCTTCCATACCTTCTAACCCATTTCTCTTTTTATTAAAGACTTTGAACCTGATTGACCACAAAGTTTCAACATCAAATGGACGAGAGTGAGCCCAAGACCATGCAGGAAATCACTCCCTGTCCCCTGTGACGTATTTTACTTGGTCTGCAGTGTAGGCTGCAAGCAACAGGGCTTATTCAGTATATGTGCCCTGGTATCATTCTGGGACATACCTAAACAGGACTGGAGACTGTGGGGAAAGTGAAGTGGCCATTTTACAGAATCAGGTGGGTAGCTGCGTCAGCATGCGTAGGCTGCAAAGGAACAAGTCTGAAGGCTCCACGGCCGAAAAGTTGTGTTCTCTTTCTTCTTTTTTTTCAGCATGGAATAAACCTATTACTTGTTCATTTTTCAGAATCTCTTTGTATATGTGTTTAAATAAATCCATTTCCATGGGAGCCTTTTTGTCTTATGTATTGCAACACTCTTGCAAATATTAGGAAATGTACGCTGAGGAAACTATTACAATCCAATGTATATAATAAAAAATAACGTTTTGGCACACCCCAAGAGCAGAAAAAGATTACAATAAAAATGCTGCCTCCCCCAAAAAACTATATACAGTGTAATATGTATTGTATATATAATATATATTATCTATTAGGATTATCCTAATAGATTAAATAAAAACTCATTACAGTTTCAACTGTCAGTCTGTACTGTTTGCCATGGAAACTCTGATAGGAAACCTGTATCAGCTGCTGCAATTAACAACCATGCCCGTCTCAGGTGGTGCTGGATATTTAAGGTCTGGTTCAGAATATTTGGCTCCCCCCCCTGAGCTTGTTACTTTCTTCTGTTTCTTCCTGGATACCAGACCCCAGCTTCGCCCTGACCACGTCTCTGTATTTACCCCTTTGTGCTTTAAACCTGCATATTTCCTGTGCTACGACCCTTGCCTGCTTGTCTTAGCCACAATTCTGGATTTGCCCCTTTGTGGTATCACTGTGTTGTGCCTCTGCGTCTCTCCAGCTTTCAACAAAGCTTTGTTTTTTGAGAACGGACCCTGGTCTATGTTTGCCTGCACCTGCTCTGAGCTTGCAACCACAACCTCTGCTGACTGCAGGTTCCCCGTTTTGTTTTTCTCTCATCCCGCACGTGGGTTCACCTTACGAATCTGACCGCTGTTTAGTTCCACCTTAAGCAGAGGGCATGAGAAACATAAGTTATATCTGTATCTATTTTTCATAGACATTTTATTAATGTATCGATTAAAACAGAACTTCATCATCAGCAGTCATAGCAACACGGTTTCCATCAATACCTGGTCAGCATCCACAAAGATTATTTTATCCACTGCCAGAGGGAAAAGCACATCCAGAAAAAGGATCTTGTATCCCCAGATAATTCTCTGCTTCTCAGTCTGCTGGTGGAGCCAGCGAGGCCACTTGTATTGTACCAGCTCATACTGGAATCCATATGCTTTTGCCATGAGGGGAATCGATTCCTGCAAAAAATAAACGCTCACAGAATTACCTCATAGGGAAAAACGTTAATTGATGCCATTTCATTTGCATTACCTAACATAAATTTCTGGCTAATTTTTACTCGTTGTTTACTTCTGCAGGCAGAAAGAACTTGCTGATACTTAGAGCTATCCATGGAGAAAATGCCTAGCAGACAAGTCAATAAGCATTCAAAGCAGAGAACACAAATCTTTTCATACGGCAGTAAATAACTTTATCCCCCTGCCTCGGAAGAAATTATTCTTTTACAAATATATATTCAAAGAAGCCTAATGGCATAGCTTTTCTGATTTACTATGGTGTTTGATTTTTATTACCTCCCTTTTAAATCTTTTTTCAGTAAAAACTGTTCTTTATATACATGAGAAGTTTTCAAACTCTAGCAGAGCATCTCGGTGAAAGCCAGCTTTGTTTGTTTGTTTGAAATTTAGCTCCAAGCACTTGCAGTTCTTCACAGGTTGTTAGACAAAGTGATAAGTTGCTACTTAATGGTTTCATGGCGCATTTGTCAAGAATGTTGTGTCCAATATGCATAACATTTACTGTAAAAAAGGTAAATAATTAAATAATTTTTCCATGAGCACTTTAACTGATTTTGCTGTGTAAGGTTTAACCCCAGCACAGCCACTGTTTCTCATTCATGGCATCCAGTCCAATAGTCCTATCTGTTTCAGGGCAGAGAATACATGTAGCTGACTGCTGTTCAAGACAGGGGGTTTGCTTCACAACGGGGGCAGTCTTAGCAGTACAATTGGCTTTGTTTCATCATTAGCCCATTCTCAGACAAAATGTGAAATTTAGTTGGAAGCCTCAAGACATTTCATTAACAATAACCTCTTTTATGAGAGGCCTAACTACTTTAGAACTGAAAACCAGAAAACTACAAGTATGAGGTTCTTCCATCTACATCAATAGAAGATCACTTTATAAAGCCTCCTGGCTCAAAAGAAATGAGAGTGCTAGAGTCCAGGAGTGCATCACCACTTTTCATCAACTACTGCAATGAGAACCGTTTATCAATATGAAGCACTTCACAGCTGGCTACACAGATGACTCTTGCAGACTGTATATTGTACTGTACACGTCATACCAAACTGTTTAATCAATATTTACTGCATCTTCCTTTTGAATGAACTAAATGACTTCACAGGTCAGATATGCAGTAAATCAACCCCTGAATTTATATCGCCATTAAGAGCTTTAGGATGGCAGTGATAAATGTTAAATCTAAAATGGTGTCAACATATTTTGCTCTTACTAAGGTGCACATTGTCTTTAGGTGGGGGACAATATTTTTCATTCTTTTAAGCTTTCTTAGCCCAGCCTTTTCTGTCACTGGTAAGCCTTAACACTTTAGCACCATGGGTAAAATGACAAATTTAGAAACAAGGGTAAAACGTGGAACACAGGGTAAAAGGGTATAAACAGAAGACACCACATGGGGGCTGTTTTATAAAATCCCTGCAAGGGTGACTGTGGAGCAAAGCAAGCAAGTATGAAATTCTAGAGAAGAAGTTTTAAAGGAGTCACACAAGTGAATTACCTTAAACATAGGGGAGAGGTAGTTTTTTAGAAACCAGAACTTGACGGGAGTTTTGGTGTGCCGCAAAACTGAAAGCATCATTATCCTGAAATAAAGAAGAGTAGGTGGTGATTATCTGAGGAAAAACTCCTAAGGCATAAAAATATCTAAAGAAGGGCTGTTTTTGAGATAAATGCCATGTGTGGGCGACTCACCTTAGAAAGCGCTCATATAAATGTCCTGAAGCAAGGGAGAAAATGTTTAGAACATCCTCTTTCTTGTTCTCAGCATTTTCCGATTTAGATCCTCCTGTTATACTTCTCGTTGGAAAAAAAAAATGTCAACGACAGCAAGAAATTAGTGCTTGTTTAACAACTATTCCGAATTTACAGGTCTGCAAACTTTTAAAATGGCAATTACGACAATGCAACAAAGAAAATCTTACTTAGAAAGATCATTATATCAAAATGCCAAAACATATAATGATTAAAACAACTGAAATGTAATTTCCATATGAATGGAAGAATGGAAACCACAGACTAAGCATTCTTTTTTATGTTAAAGAAAAAAAATAGCCAGCATACATATGGAACAGACAAAAAGAACATGTTAGATTAAAACACTGTTTTGGAAGTGGCTCAACTTACTTGCATCTATCCAGAGATTTGTTTGCCCAAACATACAACACAAGCAAGCCACATTTGTACAATGGAATTGATATAATATGGCTTATCCTGGAACAACAGCTTTGGGCACTGGACTGGAATATCAGTTTCATATCCACACCTTGTTGTGCAGTTGCATTTGCATTATATAGTGGTCAAAGACTGAGTTGTAAGGAAGATATTAAGTGAGGTACTAAATTTCAGACAAACTGCATCATCTGAGCTAGTCATTACCAGTCGATTAAGACATTAAAACCAAGGCTTTCTGCAAGGGAAGAAAAAGACTGCTGTTTCAACATGGTAGATAATACAAAATTAGACTTAGAAGGTCATCCATGAGTGGAATATCTGGTGGTACAGTAGCGGTTTCCAGCCTGTATCCAGGCCAACATGTGACATCATCACTGAAAGAGGGTGAACAATTAATCACTGGTGTAATGCCTGCAGCACTGTCTTGATAAGGTAATAGCTTGCATTGATGTTCTTGTCAATCATATACTGTGCACTGCTGCTGACACAGTCCCGGCATGCTGGGTTGCAGTTCGTTTCAATGTGTTTACTTCAAAAGCCTCTAACAATGGCAAATTCTATTAAGAAACATATATAGAAAACACTCCATTTTCAACAAGACAATACCACCTACAGTAGATCAGCCAGATTTTTCTTAACCGCCATAAAGATTTGTCTGTGGGATTAGCCTACACTCCATGAAACACAATCCTATTTGGAATAAATATTTTACACTTATTCAATCTCATCAAACCACATTCACAGTTCCTAAGTGCTCTTATTTGAAAGCTATCTCAAGTAATTGTGAAGTATACATATTATTTTAGTGGCTGACAGTGTCAACACATGGAGACTATGACAGTAAATTCATCCATGTATTGTTTACTTATTTTACCTAACCTGAATAACTACTGATTTTTAAATGTTCAGGAGCAAGCCTGGACAATAGCATGTATCACATGAAATGATAGAACTTTGCAAATGGAAGTTGATATTAAAATGACTGCTAAATTTGTACACTTCCTACCTTTTCTCCAAAGATTTCCACAAACTTCACACAGTGAGCAAAAAGCAGACAAATCATACAGTTAGAAAATAAATGTCAGCAAAACACCATCATGCAATCACACTGAACAACTGCATTCGGATAAAGAGAGTGATTGGAATTAACCTTAATCTCTGGGAACCTTCTGACTCTCTTCTCCCTTAGCAAAGCACCTAGGCCACCTTCAAAACCATAAGACATACAGTATCAACGAAGGCCCTGATAACTAACTACAGCCATCTGAGGTAAACTCTTGCTTCCTTCTAATAAAAAAACACTACAAAGGAGTAAATTATATTGTATTGAATGATTCAAATATTCCATTTCCATTTACTTTCACCCACCTTATTTTCTGTTTGCATTTGGTCTGCCAATAAAATCCTGAAGACTTTCTAATGCTCAGACTATGAAAATTCCTTAATTTCTATGGTTTTGGCCACAATTCCTATGAAAGCACTGCATAATGTGTTTATCACATTCTAACCATAAGTACTGTAAATATTCAGCATTCTTTGTGTCTCATTACTAATTCCGTCAGATAAAAGAGAAAACATAATGAAACAAAAACCCTGCTGGTACCATCTGAGAGCTACCTTTCAAACACTTCAGTACTATTTAATAATCTCTCCTAGGAAACTGTATGAAAGGTTTTTAGAGGTAGTACACAGAAAAGAGAGAAGAACAATCTCAAGATGAACATTTTAACTACTGTATTAGTTTTTTTTCTTCCCCATTCTTACAAAATCACTTAGTTAAATAAAATAAAAATAAGTACTTTTGTGAACACTGGTGTTGCAGGCTCACCTTGTTAGTGATTCCCAGACTCCTCTGTCCTCTGTACCATCGCTCAGGAGATCCTCATTCACTTTATCAGCTTTTTTCTGCACCTGCGAAACAAACCAGATGACAGTCGGATATTCAGTGGAGAAAATCAAAGAACTTTCAAAGATACTAAATTACTTTGTCAGATTAAGTGACAATCTTACTATAGATGTTATCTTTATATTACCACAAAAATTAAACTAGTGTTTCATGTAAGCAAAAAAAACAGATTACTACAAAACAGTAGGTTCAAAAGGATTTCATTTCCATGTGCAAGCTGGGCTTTCAATAACCTGCAAAGCATGATTTAAAAAGTTATCTACAAAACAAACAATGTAATAAAAGCAATTATTGTACATGCATGATAAGGAATAAATATTTGTGTAATTAAGAAATTTGCTTTTAAGCCTAATAACAAATTATAAGTGTGTTTGAAAAGAGAAGCAAAAAATAATATAAAGAGTAACTGACATACATTTTAATGTCTCTCAGAACATTTTCTGGATAAAATGTATATAAATACCTACAGTACCTGTACTTTGATGATTTTACTGTGGAAGCTGTTTAGCACCACAATCACATCATCTGATTCAGCTGGCGAGTCTGTGCCGTCATGACTAAGAGAGAAGCATAAAGTTGTCTTCATAGAAGAAAAGATTAAAGGTTTTATCATGTGGAATATCATTAAACTCACTCAACCAGATAATCAGACTTTTACAAGACTATAGTGACTAGGTAAAAGCAAACCTTAATATGGTGTGCAAGTCAATGTCATGCGGCACTGTGTAGCATGTAAAATATTTTTAAAATTGCACAACTCATTCCAGAAACAATAAGAACGTCTAACAGCTATGTCAATTATTTCATTCAAAAATGAAAGGAATACTTTTATGCAATTTAAAATAATCATCACATTTTACTGTGAAATACTTTTCTGAAGCTCAGGAATTTGCAAACTCAATGTTCTGAGAATGATGCAAACATGTTTGTCTAATATTTTAAGAAGGGACCTTCATGGCACAATGCATCCTACAAAGCAATCTCAAACAGTTTTTAAAGGCAGAGCTGCAGCAAGTGCAGAACATGCATTTCTTCATTACAATTAGTAGCATCCAGAAATGAGAAACACTGGGGCCTCCTGAATGCTTCAACTGTTTAGGTGCTCACCTGAGGGCCGGTTGAGCTCAGTGATCACAGGTTCGAGCCTGGATCATGTCACTAGCTGACCATACCCTGAGATTCCCCATATGGTTCACACTGGCTCACAATTCACAGAGTGCAGGTGGGTTTAGGTGGTCAGTGTTTTGTACCCTCCTAGTTCAGCACAGGAGGGTTGTGTTGCCTGCTACATGTTAAAAGGTGAACAGCTCAAAGGTGGGTAGAATGGGGGAAGTCTACCCAAGCTTCCTCATTCTTCCCTGTGGGCGGTAACAGGGTTCGGAATGTGAAAAACACAATTATGTACTGTTAAATGTTGCGAAATACTGTTATGTACTGCGTATAACTAGCATTTAAAAATTTAAATAAAATACAAATAGTAACATTACAAACGGATAAGACAGCAATGTGTGAACATGATGGCTACTATGAGGAGAAAAACGTGAAACAGATTTCGAATCGGTAAAAAAAGTTAAAGTTGGATTTTAAATTTACCTTGCTAATAATAAGCTTTAAGTGTTAATTAAAACAGTGTTAATTACTGTTAATTTTAAACAAGTCCCTGTGTAATTATGCAGATATTACATGACACCACAGTGAACCACTGTGATGCTTTTCCTCACAAACAGTACTTACAAATGCACCACAACAAACTGTTCTAAATATGGTTTTACACAGTAACTCATTGTTATTCTGTAAAAGCTTTAAATTGAATCTTAGCTTTGAGACCTGTTACTCATTAAGGTAACCAAGCGACAAGAGATTAAAGAAAAAAAAAATTGGCTTTACAGAAAAATAACGAGTAGAAACAGTTTTCCTCATTTGGTACCTTTTTCTGATTGACAAGATATCTTAGACATTGACCTTTTCGCCCTCTCATGTCGCTCATATCTGAAAATTATACATTGTTACTTCATAGAATGAACCTTCCACTGAACTTTAATTCCTGTTCTCTGGTTCTAAGCAATTTTTCCCTTTTTCTGACACTGCAGACAACCAAATCTGTTTATAAAGCTTTATGTTAATTAATCAAATGTTTAATTATACATACTGTAACATATGCATTAAAATGTTTTGAAATTAACTTCAAATTAAGTTTTACTGATTGCTCCATTGTGTTACAAAAGGTTTTACCAGATGAACGGTCATCACAGTTTGTGTAGTATGGTATTAGAAATTCAGAATCCTGAAATGCAATGACAAAGTCAACACAGTGGACTGTTCATTTCAAAGTAAGAACAGGAGACACTTCCTTATCCATATGGCTGTGGGGGTATGAAACAATCTATCCAGCCATGTTGTCAAAAGTATCGTGGCATTTTTAAAGAAATGGCTAGATAAGATTCTGAGAACAATTTGCTTCTAACAACCAAACGTGAGACTGGCAGAATGGCCTTGTCTCAGCCGAACACCTTATGTTTTATGTAAGTTCTATTAACCACTAATTGGAATTGAATTCTGACTTTTTTAAATCTTCAATGTACTTCTCTTTCTTCTAAATGATGTTCTAAATGACGATTCATGCTCAAATGTTTTGTTAAAAAACATGAGAACAGGGTTTTCTGCAAAAAAAGAGTAAAATTGCTAAATTACTAGCTTTTCCTTTGTTATTCACTCCAGAATCATTTTATTCTCATTCCATTATTTTGCATTAACAATCACTGGCAATTGTCAAATATAAAAAAAAAACACCTTTCAGACAACAAGCAGTACAACTGAAAAAAAATTAGGTTTTTGAATTGTGAAATGGACTTGAACCCTTCTTTGCTACTAGTTCCATAAATCAGATGGTTTACTCAGAGGTTTATAATCTAGGTCTGTCAAAGTTTACACTGCGATTGGTGCAGGTAATTGAGGGTTTCTGAGATATGTTCACTTATACAGTCACATATAATGTAATGAGTCACAATCCAGGTATGCACTCTTATTAACTAATAAAACTGTCAGGAGTTTTCTTTAAAAATATAACCAAGTAGCATTCCCTCCGCGGTTGAAGCTACTGCAAATTCCAATTAAAGGAGACTGAATTTAGACATTCTGTTCACACTCCTGAGAATTATCCAAATTAACAAAAGCACCACCACAGGATCCAGGGAAGCACTGATCACATCGTTGCCAACAGCACGCACTTAAGCAATGGTGCCCTTATCAGAATGTTATATTATAGTTATTACATTACTTGATTATCTTTTTTCATCCATTTTCTAACTTCTTGTAATTCAGGGTTGCGGGGCCTATCCAGAGCTTATCCCGGCTAGGAATGGGCACAAGGCAGGGCACACCCAGTATGGAAGACCAGTCCATCTCAGTGTGTACACACAGACACACACATTCGAAGGTCAATTTTCCCAGAAGCCAAATAACACACAAGTCTGTCTTTGGTGGAGGAAACCAGAGCACCCAGAGAAAACTCATGTGAACACAAGAAGAACATAAAAAACTCCTTGTTGATAGCATTTCAGGTGCTGAATGGAACCCCGGGCCCCTGTGCTGCGTGACAGCAATGCTAATGACTAATGAGCAGAGAAGAGATTTCCTGAGGTAATCTTAACTATTGCATATGATTGCAGCTGTGAGAACAGGACTAATGACTTTGGATTTATCTCAAACCATTGGATAATTGCATTTTGTGCAACCCTACACTAATAATAATATACTTTTATTTAAAAGCGCTTAAATCACTGTACAATAATGTGCATAATACACATAACAGAAGTCAAATGAAAGGAAGGGGAGAAAGTATGTCAATTTCTGCAGAAAAAACACTATAAACATTTTTACATAAAACTAGGTCTTCAAGCAAGTTTAAATAATTTTGACCATCACAGTTTAATGGATTTGGGCAGTGAATTTCACAGACATTGTGCACAAGAGATGGCTCTATCTCCCATAGTTAAGAATATGGTCAATAGTAGGTTAAGAAGGCCTGAAGCAGCAGAACACAGATTATGTATTGGACTACACCCAAGCAATAACACCTTACAATAACCTGGAGTTATACTGTTCAGTCCCTGATACATAAGCAAGAGAACCTTACCAAGCTCAGTCTTATCATCACATGGAGCCAATATAATTTACACACAATATGGGAGATATGTGCTGAGGCAGATTTTTAATGAGTACTCTACCTGATATGCAGAACTCTCAACTAAACTAAATACTAAAGACTATTTAGTACCACAGCAGAGACTGAAGTATGGTGTTACAGTAGCGCAATCTTGGTTAAATTGCAAGTTTAAATATTTCAACATCAGACAGGCAAAGCCATAGGATTCTAAATGAGCAATGTTACACAGGAGGATGAAAGATACTTGTGATATTCCCAAAATGAACACAGATTAACAGATGGTGAAATGCAACACTAAAGATTCCCACTCAGATTTAATTTTGCCATACCAGGAACAATGACGAAACAATGACAAAGCCCTCAGGACGGTTCTGTTGCAGCATGGTGGTCAGTGCTCCTGTCTCACAGTTCTCGGGTCCTGAATTTGTCTAACTGACCATTATGGGCCAAAAGACCCCCTTTCTTTTGCAGTTTATATTCTTACGTTAGGGCCTTAGCGCAGTATGTCCATTAACTGCTTCACAGACCATTTGTGTAAGGGTGGATTTTTTTATGCCAGTTTCCATTTATGAAGACTAACCTTTAAAGTCAGTCATAAGTAATACTACTGTATATGCAACCACTGTTCAAAAGGCTTGGACACCTTCAAAAGTTACTAAATGTGGAGAATTAACCTTATCACAATGACAAATGTTTCTCTTCACCCGGCACAGTGCAGTATGTTTTAGACTGACAGGTATTAGACGTTTTTTTTTGCTGTTGTTATTTAAGTTTTTTTTTTTTCCCCACACACTTAAACCATTTGGCCAAAGCGTAAAAGCTTAGGATATCAATTTCTTTCCTACCTCAAGGGACGACTCATGTCTCATTCATCCCTGTCACACTAAGGCAGTAACAGTGAAGCCCACCGGACAGGCAGCTGTAGTGAGAAAGTTTTTTTTCTGTTTTTGATTTGCCCTATAACTAGAGAAGGCCAGTGCTAACCATATGAATAATGTCACTGCCAAAGTGAATAACGACACTGCCTTTTAGCTTTACCTGAAAGAGAGAACAGATAAATCTTGATGCCTGAGATGATCTTGGTAGAACTCAGAACTGCGCATCTTCAAACCCTGTGTTAAGGTATAGCTTGAGGAAGACAGTTGCTGTAACAGCCTTGACCTTGCTAGATAAGAAGTAAAAGTTACAAAAGTTTTATTTTAGTATGTTAATTGAATGATTCATGCTCATTGTCACAGCTTATTTAGTAATTTGTAAATAACACCTTAAAATTCATTCTCATCATTTCTTGTACAGTAAAACACTTTCATCTTCATAATAAAGTTACCATTTTTAAATTAGCTGGACTGTACTGACACGGGTGATCTGATTTGCCTGCTGTATTACATGTAAAGTGAGTCAAGGGATTGCCAGTGCAAGTCCTACTGAGTTCACCTCTCAGCTGGGTAACCTGAGGAATGAATCCCTGGACATGGTGATCTGGATTTGTCTGATTTCACCCTGAATGATAGGGTGACTGATGAGACCAAGCAGAGACTGTCTGTGCTGACATTTTGCCCCATAGGTTAAAACACGCCTGACAAATCCCTTGATTAGACACAGTCTGCAATGAGATCAGGAAGCACAGCAAGAAATCCAAGAACAATCATCACAGCTAACCACCTAGTGCTGCCTCACCTTCCCTCTTCTATCTATCATTCTACTCATTCCCTCTTCTGTGGTGTAAAAAGCTTGTAGGCACCAGGAGTACTTTATTCCTGATCACCTTTCAGCACCTTCTCAAAGCCCATCTTCTCTCACTGCACCTGTGACACTTACGCTCAGTCTCCCCTCACAGCAGGAATTCCTCATCAGCACTCCACTGCTTCACACCTGCTACAGAAGCACCTCCAGTTTTTACTATGGAGTCTAAAGAAACGATCATGACTTGCTTTTCCTTTCACTTGAACACGCTTACCTTTTACATAATCTGTTCTTGAGTTTCTGCTACTGCATATCTTACTCTGATGTTTCGTATTTCACTAGATTATGTTCTAACATCAGTTTTACTATATTACTCTGATTAATTAGCTGTAGTAATTAGTAACAGGCTGCCTGTGACATTGTAAAGTTCCTTATTGAATGAAATATGGTTTGTTCCTGCAAATACCCAGGAAAAAGAATCATAACAACAACAATAATAATAATAATAATAATAATAATAATAATAATAATAATAATAATTTTACGATGATGATACTTCTATAAAAACACTACAGTACCAGCACTCTGTCCAAAGGCCAAGAAAAGAAAATAACACAGAAGATAAATATGATGAGGGTTTCTGTCTGGAGTAAGTTAAATTATAAAGGAGGACCAATCTTCTGATTTTCAGCAAGCAGATTTTAAGCTCTACAAAATAGTACATGTAAAGTTTAATTTCCTCACCAGATTCAAGATGTGTGTAAAGTGCTCAAGTTTTACCGTATGTACAGTGTTTTTACCAGATAAAGACTAATGGTTTTCGGACAATATTTTATTGATAAGCCCATGTCCGCAGTGGTTAGGAAAGCACTCACAGCAATGCTATGAAAATGTTGCTGTATTCATTTTGACTGACATTCTGTTTTCCCTTCTGTGTCATTACACAACGCTGGAAATGCAGAAAACCTCCTACTCGTGCGCAGACCTTGAGGATGGCACAATGATCACTGTTTTTGTTCTTGAATTCCGTTACCATAGAGATTTTGTGCTTTCGTCTGGTAGGTGACACTGGCATTAGTATTGAGCAACTTTCAATGACATCGCTCCCCCCACTGGCTATGTTCACATCATAGCAGAAAGAAACTCAATATCCCTGTAAAAGTGTGGAGCGGTTGCCATAAAGATTCTAAAGATCCACCTCTGATAAAAGCTGCAAGACATGTATTTGTTAACTTTCATTTCTTTTTCCTTTTGAAAATGTTGACATATGCCAAGGGCATCATTTTTGACATGACTCAAAAAGTTCATAGCCATACACAGACTGAATCCCATTGTTATTGCAGGTATTCACAGACCATGTCTTATATTTTCGTACTGTGTACTGCAAACCTAGGCCACAGTACACATACTCTTACATTGGAAAAATCACTTGCTGTAGCTTTCATTACTGTTCACAATGGCATCTCCCAAACACAGGATGAGATGACATACTCATTTATATATTTTAATTACTGTATTTACAAACTGCAAGAAAAGTGAAGAAACATGCCCTTTTGTTTCTACACCTATATAACCCCAATAAAAACCAAATAAGTAAGGTGACAGTTCTCACTGGTACTACAGTGCGTACCTGACATTAGACATATTTACATGAAAACATTTGTCAGATGGCTACCATTATGAACTTAATACGTAACTTTATACATAATATGATCAGCAATTAAAAATTCTAGTCATGCAATTACATCCAACTAAGAACATTTGAAGGACCACTGCTTATATGATCAAACACAAAAAAATGTATTCATTTTTATAAATACAAGTAAAAATGTGCATGGCTTCAGGAAACTACTTGTGGAAGGGATCTGCGTGTTAATGTTGATTCTTATATGTGTTATTCTTCATCAAGACAAAATGGGAAGACAATAAAAAAGATAAATACATGCTTGAGTAATTTCACAAAAGGTATCCTTGGATTGAAACTCCATGTAATGCTTGAGCTTACAACAGACTAGTAAGATCTTTATTGCATTCTATTTTGGTTACCATACCACAAAAAGTATTAAAAAGAGCTGAAAGCAGAACGTGTGATACTACAGACAACCATGCCCTGCCTAATGAATCAAAAAAGTGTCCACAAAAGGTGTAGATCACATGAATGAAAAGGTACTGTGAATATCATCTTCTCTTTGCAGCAGATGGTATTATCCATGGAGAGAGGGGGCACCTCAGGATTTGATTGATGAAGTAATGGTCATTTTTTATTCAGATGTATAAATCTTACCAGGGCAGCAGATATATATTTAATCCCTTTCTCTCTATTGTTTAAAGCTTTTTTGGAGGGAATACCAAAGCATCCATATGACTGGTAATCAAGTCCGCGAGGAATTCTGCTGACATTTCTTGTTTCTGCCTTATTTTTTTGCCCTTAAAGAAAACTTTCACCTTCCAATCTAATAAGCATGCAAGACTGTTGACAGCACTCCGAGCAGCTCCTGTTTTTCAAACAGGATGACCATGTAATTCTCAAAACACAGATGTTACAAAAACAACTTTATCACACTGACATTTCATTATACCAATAATACAAACTTGGAATCAACAAAATGATTATACTCACGCAAGTATTTGATAGATGTCTTCTGACCTGCCTTTACGTAACCTCAAGGTCCAGGCACCTGGGTTGGCTTTCAGCTGAAAGTATCCCTGTTAAAAATAAATCACAGCTCTTTCATTTGTTGTCACTTAGATGATGCCATAGACCCACTCAGAAGAAACTGGATTAAATGTAAAGTACAACTTTTGACAACACCATATACCATAGGGTTGCTGACTTTTCTAGATTGCTCTGGAGTCCACTGAAAAGACAAGTACTTTCCTACACTACCGTGCACACACATCACAACCAGCCAGTGTCAGGATCCCTAGCACTTTTTATAAGATGATGCGCTATAGTGATCTATCATTTGCTTAACACCACGGAACCCAAGAAAAGCACTGGCCTGATTGACCAATATAGCTCAGATTTGGAACTACTACAGTCATATTTTACAGTACCCCAGTACCACCACCAGAGTGATTAGATTGAAATAAATACGGTCAAGCTATCAGTGTTTTCTGTATATCATCACAAGGTTTCCCAATGTTAGTGTCATGTTATCGTCATAAACATAATTTCCACCAATGTTTAGGAATGTTTAGGAAAGTGAACATCATATACTATCTTAACTATAATGAGCAAAATACAAATTAAAAGTCATGACTTAAAGTTTAAACTTAAACCAGTAAGTCATGACTTACTGGTTTCAGAACCATTTGCAAATCTCAAGGCAATGGTACATTTTATCCAGTACCTACAGTAATGCTTACAAATGAGAAAAGGGAAATTGGTCCGTGTTATGACCCCAAGAGTCTAGGGGTAAAGGGGTGTAACTTTTAAGATGGATTTGGATGCAGGTGGTTTTCTGGTGAGGGACTTAGGAATTGTGACAAAATGTTTGGTGCAACAGTGATTTATTTTAAAGTGAATAAGTAACTGGTACATATACAGGACACAATAACACACAGGGAAAAGGAACTTGAGCAGTGCCGAAGGAAAGAAAATAACTAACAAAATGGAGCGGGCTAATAAAGTGAGGGAAAGCTGACCTAGCTATCAAAACAAAACCCAAAACACCCGGTCTTCGGCGTCTTCTAATGCCCTGGCTAACCTTCACTAACTACGAAAAACATACAAGACAAAAGGCACTAACCTGCCCTAAACTAGTGTTTCTAAACACAAAGACCAACTACGTGTGCACAAATGTACCCGACAACCTTAACTAACCCTTTACACAAAAGTTCAAACAAATACACAATTGAACTAAGAATACAAATAAGGGAAAACAAGAGTAGACAAAAGGAATAAGGTACAAAAGAGCACAGAGGTTGAAATAACATGTTTGGGCAAGGTAATGGCGAAATTAAGGATAATACAAACAAACGAAAGTACAAGAAGACTAACACAAGCTGAATAGAGGAAGTGAAAAAAAACTAACATACAGACACACACGGGGACGTAACAGTCCATGTTAGTTGCTTAGTTTCCAGTAATAAGGTGATTTAGCTTTAATAAATGTCAGTATATCAAATGTATAAAAAACTGAGCATTTTCACTCTGTCTCTTCAGAGAGTATGATTTTAACAAGGTCTTATTCTATTTAGATACTTCTTGTCTCGTCCCACACAACCCCTGCCTGTTAACACTGACACCTGATCAAATGACAGCATTCGAAAGCTCTTCCAAATAACTAAAATAAAAAGAAACTAATAAGGTATTGAAAATTCTTACTGATGCCATGTGAACTACAGTATGAAATGCAGTCAAATGGCTTTCTGTTCTTTTTAGAGTGGGTAAAGGATCTCTTATTTGCATGGTTGTTCCTTTCTCATTTCTCGGTTTCCTTTTGTACTGTTTTGAAATACAATATGCTTATAACAAAGCAGAAAGACTTCTGTCTGAATAAAAATGTCATAGGGTATGTTTGGGTTTTCCCGACAGGTAAAACCTTCTATATGTCTGCATTTCACTTAACACAGGACAAGCTTATAGAAAGAAAAACATACCAGATTAGCCATTACTATGGTGTCTTGCATAAGAAGGTCAGTCTTCGTCCCCAGAGTGAACTGCAAACCTCGTGGGGGCTGTCCAGTAGTGATATCAAAGCAGTGCCCTTCAAGCAGCAGGTACTCCAGTTCATATTCTGCTGTTACAAATCCATTTAGCTGGCAAAACAGTAAGATACAATGAACATCAAAGAAAACACATAAAAATATTTATACATGTATGTTTATTTTTTAAATGTTTAGGCATCATTTTGATTAATTTACTGAACATGACTGAATATTTGAATTTCGAGTACTGCTGCTTAAATACCCTACATTTAAAACAGCAAAACATGGAAGACAAATACATAAAGTTACCATTATGCTTCATGAATCAAGAAAACACCTTAACGCCATCAGTATGCTGCAGGCCATATTAAGTCATAGTAGTCATGTGCTCTCTGTGCGTTTACAGCCAGAAATATATAACCTGACAAGACGCAATGGCCCAGACTCATCTGTCAATGACAGACCATGATCTGGGAGACTTGCTACAATCTAATCATCAGACTTGTCATCAGACCATTTGTGGGATGAGCTATGATGACATGCGGCTCCTAGAGCTCCACGAGAAGAATAGGACAGACTTTTACAGTACTGTACAACCTGGTACAAAGCAACCATCGTAAATGTTGAGCTTTAATTGCTTACTATGGTGCCCACACACGCTTATAGACTCTGAGTTGTTTAATCATGTTGATGACAAATGATAACCAACATAATTATGTTACCTAAGGTATATTTCTAAGGCTCTTATCCAAAACACAGTCACAGGGGAGCCGGAGCCTATCCCAGCAGGCAACAAGTGCAAGGCAGAATACACCCTGGAAAAGGCACCAGTCCATAGCAGGGCACACACACACACACATGCACACATTGACACAGGGGCCTATTAGTCCTTAAACCTACCAGCACTTCTTTGGATTGTGGGAAGAAATCAGAGAACCTGGAGGAAACCCATATAAACTCCATGCAAAGAGCACCCCAGTAACTGAACCCAGGGCCTCAGCTCTGTGAGAAAGCAATACTAACCACTGTGCCACTGCTGAGACAGTATGAATAAGAAAAATTTATGCACTGAGTATCAGGAAAGGTACAGTCCAGGTCTGAACTTGTGAATTTACAGTAGTAAAAGTCTTGGCTGATCTTGGCTCATGTTGTTCCAGTTTGCAATAGCTGTACATCCATAATTTGCTACATTTAAACAAAAATATGAATGTATACATATAAGCCAGTTTTCCAAGGCCTTGACAAAATGTTGTTTTAATTTGTTTTTTTTTATCATACCTCCTGTAGGTGAATGTTATCCAGGTCATATAAGCTTCGTACGGACTCCACCAGCCAGCTCTCAGGTGTTATCATGTTCAGGGTGAAAAGAGGAGATTCTGGCATCTCCACAAATTTGGCCACTGGGCCAGGAGACAGGGAGTTATTAGATAGAAAAGATACGTCAGGCTCCAGTACAAAACGGTAGAAGCTGGAAAATAAAGTGAGAGGAATTGTTAGATAATAGTGGGTCTATTGTGAAAGTCAGAAGCTAGTAGCTAGATACCTTTCTTTTTTATGTTCATGAGATCAAAGGATGGACATTTTATATTTAGTGATCGATATTTTTTTCCACCCAGTGATTGCGCTATGATGATGAACATGGAAAATGAACACCACTTACTAAATATTTAAGGCTCTTAACTACAGTATATACAAAAAGACTTGATACCCCTGAATTTCTATAGCTTGGCATTGAAAGTGTAAAGCATACAGTATAAGCTACCATATCTGTAAGTAATAGAATAGCACTGAATGGGCTCTGTTACATACAGTATATATAATATACATAATTTTTACAAACATTTAGTGCCCCTCTGACCTTTGGTTCTCTCACCCAATCTGGCTAAAAGCAGGTTCTAGCAAACAATGTATAAAAGAGCCCTACAACAATAAAAAGTTAATATACAGCTAGCAAGCATTTTTACTACAAGTTATTGGTTTTTGTTCAGTCAAAGCAGAGACTTGTGTAAAAATATCTCTGACCCCTGGGTGTCCACACACATAAACAGGAGTTTAATTATATTTCACTGCTTACCCCTTCAGAGGCATCTCTGAAAGCTTAGACTTGCAGTTCATAAATACCTGCAGCTTCATATTGATCACTTGACTGAGCACCTAGAGAAACATGGAGAAAGCAATCCAGTTATTTCACAGAAAATAAAATAAATTAGTTTCTTTAAGAGTAACCTTTCTAGATGCAATAATGATAATTTCCTATTGTGTCTAGACCATATTCCTCTACTAAAACCAATGCAAATGGTACTTAAAACAGAGAGATAAAATATTTCCTTAAATCTTATTGTCGTAAATCCTTTTAATTCTTGCATAATTTACTAGTACAGTATTTTTTGTTCCCATATAAATGCCATTACCAATAACATAAAAGGCAAGAGACTCATATACTGTAAGGACACATACTGTATATGTATTTTGCCAGTCTAAATCTCATGTTTTCTTAAGCTACCAGTTTTGGTAGCTCACAGAATTTGACAGTAATGAAGAAAATGGGTGTAATATGTTGCTGCTGTAGATAATAAAGCAGTAACAGGTTTTTGCTTAATAAACCCAGCAGCAGGCAGAGAAACAACTGTAAACAGAACAACAGCAGCGTGAGAAGACAGCAAGGTGCTTTAGTAGCTGGCAGTGGAGATAGACAGGCGCAATGAAGGTAAACACAGGCAAGCATGGTCCAGGCAAACACAGTCCAGAGCCGTGAATGGGGACAAGCAAACGTTAAAACCAAGGGACATAGTGCAAACTTCAGAGGAGAACTGAGAGAAAGAAGTCAAGGGCCCAGGATACAGGAAGCAAACACAGAGAGAACTTGGGAACTCAGGGAGCAGCTAGAGATGTAGTGAGCTCAATGACAGAGTTCCCAAGTACTGCCAGATCACAGCTTATGTAGTCCTGAACTACCTGAGGTGGGCATGGTGAATAATTGCCTCCAGGTGGTACAAGACATCTGTGAATTAATTACCATGGAAACTGGAGTTGAATGGCAGGTGAGTGTCAGTGTGACACGGCTACTGTGCAAATACTAGCTTGCCCTGCTGCTCATGCTCAGTGATTTCCCATTGTCGTGCACGTTACCTCATCATCAAAGTGAATTCCACTTGCTTGCAATTAGACTCAAAACTGTTTAGTTTGCATGCTGGCAAATAAGAAATGTTTACAGGTCTTATTATGCACCAACACCCATTTGCAAGCCAAAATAATGAACTAGAATACTATGGATTCTATTGCATGATATGAACACTATACGTCAGTGCCAAACCTTACATCTAATCTGAGCTAACTGGTGTGTAATTAGGGGGATTCCAAAATCAGATTCACTTACAGGGGGCTGCACTTAATGTCTATGGTATACACTGATCACAGTCCAGTATTTCATGCATGAAAACTTCAATGCCACTAACACAGAACATACAGGCAGTGGGTTGTGCTTCTTGACCAAGTAGAGGAGCCAAATGTAATGATTTTGAAGCACTTAATAACAGAATATGCCCTATTCTTCGAAACAGGCAAGAGCTTAAAGACAAAAATAAGTAGATCAAAAGCACTGACAGAGCTTGGAAAAGAACCTATAACTTAACCAAGTATCAAAACAATAGACAGCATTTAGAGTATCTGTTCCAAAAAAGTAGGCAACACACAACTACTAATTATTTTTTTAAGTTTATTAAGCTTACAGCCTCTTTAGTGAACTGATCTATTCAGTGTTTGACAGTGTCATTTGGGAGAAAAAACTCCTGAAAGGTGACTTCTCTTTATAAAGCAGGTGGGATAATTCATTTGGATTTAATTGCAAGAGAATCACACCTCAACAGATGCTATATCAAACAACAATACTAAGATCTCTTCTTACAATTAACAGAGATGACATCTTCTGCGCCTCCCTGCTCACTGGGTCGACAATGGCCACAACATGATAGAACACTTCATCTTCTCTGGGGGGTATCTGAACTACACTGGAAAAACAAAGGAAAAACAGAATTTCAGTAGATTTACACATGTGTGCCTTACAGTCAGCTATTTACAATAAATACTGTAATAAACTGGGTGAAATTGTGGAAATTGTGGAGTATAATTAGCTCTTTCTTGTGGGTTATTTTTACAACTCAGTAAAGAGAGAAAAATAGTTTGCAGGTAGAGTTTTAGGTGGACATTTTTCACATATGCACTAGTTTGAAGAGCTAGTGGCACTGAAGTGCAAAAGACAAGCAAATAAAAAACAAAGTGAAATAAGACCAAACTGCATCTGGTTAAATAACTCTAGCAACATATTCTCAATTCTTAAGATGCTTCTGGGAAGGTTAATTTAAACTTGACCTGACTTTGAGGTTAAGAGCTTGACTCACAGACCAATCAGTTCCCTGCAAAAAATGATGTCACCTTTCTCCAGGGATCCAGCTATGCTGGCAGTTTACAGTTTGCCGATAATTTTTATTTGAAAGATACCGTTTCAGCAGACAGCATATACTTCACATTGATGGTCTGTTAAGCCCATACATTTAGGCCCATTAATTGTTAATACTGCTCATCACAGCCAAGCATTAAAAGAATTCCAATTCTGTTTATAGGGCTGCGATTCCCTGTGACTGGTGTCTTTTTTTACTGTGTTGGCAACTTCAAGCAATTTAGTAAAATGACAATATGTCGTACAATATAGTGGTGTTTGTACCAAAACTGTTTTTTTTGTACATTCATAACCTTTCTTGACCACACATTAGTGAATAATATCGATCAGGGATTTCATTAAATAACTGGTAACATTATCAAATTTAATTCTACCCACTGTAAATGAAGCTTATGTTCCCTGAAGCTATGCACCCTGACCTAAACTTTTCTTGCAGCATTTCCTAATATGAAAGGTTCTCCAGAAGGCCAATCGAGGCTGATTCTGATTTTTTTTTAATAGGAAATCAGCACAGCATCAATGTCGAATTAAAGAATAAAACATAGACTTTTAGTTTTTACCTGGCTTAAGACTTTCTGCAACATGGGGGTAGGGGAAGCCTCACCTACTGTGTACTACTTCAAACCTACTGATTCACACAACAAAAATGTTGGAAAAAAAGACAATATCCCAATAAACGAATACATTATTTATTGTTTATGATGATGATTCCTTCTTCTCCAGTCATACACAGCTGTGCTTCTTCTTGTTTGGCGAAAATTAGGGAACATTTTCCTTCAGAGCATTGCACTACACTGTATAGTACTGTACCACTGTGGATGATATTTATGTATTTTGTCCTAGCCCTCTGCCAAGTCTTCGCCGTTATGGTCCAACTATTGTAAATGCATATATAACTGCTAGTTACTGCTAAAAATGATAGTCGATTCTTTGCCAGGTGTCTTCTCTGGCTTTTGCAGAGGCTACAGTACAACTCCTTGCCATTACAGCAGATTTTAACATCTAGACAAAAAATAGAGTATATATAGGCAATCTAAAAAATAGTCATTATTCATGGTCAATGAATTAAGATGTCTGTTCTTTTGCCGTGGTTTAATTGACATTGCTCGCCCCTCGTTGTCTACTTAAGTGCAGCATGAACTTACATCAGGCTGTTTAAACCAGATAAATTAAACCTGGGTTTTCTTGAAATGGAATTAACATGAACTCAATTATCGAGTTAAGTTTATCTAGATATAACTTGAGAAAATCCTGAATTATCCTGCCTCAAGAAAAAACTACTTTCTGTAGTTGGTTATTAAAAAAAATCAAAGCAGCAGCCTACACTTTCTAGTCTTATAAATTTCTGTTATGCATATGCAGGTTACTCCTTACATCACCTTATATCACCGTCAAAACCATACCAACCTAATTCCGACACTCTTTTTGCTTTGCATGCTCTCTTTTAGTTTTCACACCCTTGCTTTTTAGAATATGTGTACATTATTTTATAAGATTATGAGTCTTCACCTTTAAATTCACATTTGTTGATTGCACATACTGTACACTCTTTTCAGCTAGCATGTTGACTCTTTTTAGATTGTAAATTTGAAGGTCCACATTTTTTAGCTTTTGTCACCCCTTTTCAGTTTGCAGCACCTCTTTTTATTTGCAATGCATCTTTTTTTTTATTTGCTTGTCTTTTGCACTTCAGGGCCACTGTAGTTACATCCTATAAATGAACTCATTTTTTCCAGACTCTAATGATTAGAAATTTATTAGCTACCCACTGCATTTTTCAATACATTTAAAAAAAGGTTATTAGCATAACGTGAAAAATGAAGGGCGTCACTGGGATGCAGTGGTTTGCATTGCAGCAATCACAGCTCTGTGGCCCTGGGTTCAATTCATGGGGTGCTTTTTTCTGTATGTAGTTTGTATTTTCTCCATGTGTCCGCTTGGGTGATGGCCCTCTGATGGACTGGACTGTGTAGCTCAGAGAACAAAGCTGTACAACAGAAATGGGATTCTGTAGGTTTGCCGCATCTGTAATAATCGGACTTACCTCAGTTCATCTTTATTAAACCGGATATCTTTCCTGGATTCTCCCTTGTGAGCTGAAGTCAGAAGAGCATCAACTTTCATAACGAAATCACTTGCCCTGCACAGAAAAAAAAGACTGATTACCAAACTGTGTACTTGAACTGAATGCACTTACATATTATTTAATGTGTTAAGTAACTGAAACAAATATGCACACACAGAAAAACTTAAAGCAAATAATGCAAACGTATACACTTCTCAAACTATTCTTATTTTGTCTAATACAATGTCCTAATGCAAACATTGCCAAGATTTTTTTTTTACAGAAAATAAAGCAGAATTGAAAATTTTTAAAACTGAATATTTAAAAACACAATATATTTTTAAATATATATATAAATATTTTAAAACAAGTGCAGTTTCAAAAACATTAAATAAGTACAATATTGCCTACAAACCACAGGCATCCTGGAGTTAAAATTCCAAGACCAGCATGTATAACTGACCGAAAAAACATACATACTATAAAAAAAATCTAAAGATATTTTAGAAATTTGAAGATCTCCCTGTATAGTTGGATTAAGTACAGGAAAGTGATTACATATTATTTTGTAATAATACTTGGGATTTAATGGATGGGGAAGTACCAGTCATTTCTCAGAAAATTAAGTAAAAACATCAACATACTGTTTCCCTTTCCAATTCATCTGCTTGATTTTTACTTTGACTTTCTCTGCTGATGTGCTCAGTGTTATCTTTTCTAGCAAATGAAAATCTTCCGGATGCAATTCTTCTTTCTCTTCAAATGGTCCCAGGACCTAGCAAGAAACCAGGCATTAAACCAAAATTACTTATCACAAACAGGAAGTTTCACAAACTTTCCACAAGAAAAATCTCATTATGGCTCTATAAAAATTGTACTTCACAATTTAGACTGAAGATTATCGAGCTTGTAAGGTTTTTGAAGAACATTTCTAAAACAAACAAGTGTTTGTTTCTCTCTCAAACGTCATTTATTAACAGGTACAATCTCTTTTTAAAGCAGACAATTCTATTAGAGGTGATTCTGTTGTAACACTCCTTGTGTATGGCCATAATAGGTGTGCAACACAATTAAAATACTTTAAATTGATTCTACTTTCCTTGTTCTTGCCCTTAGGTTCTTGTAAATGATCGACAGTATTTACAAGCTATTATTATAACGGTCATAATTTAAAATAAGTTGCAAAATATACCCTTTCAAAGCGTTTATAATAAAATAACATAAGGAATCACAATCATTTGTTTTCTATAACTAAAGATCCAAGTATCTCACCCTACTGTTTCTTGAAAGAAGCTAGGATATTGGCTTCAACAACATGGCTGAGAAGCTTGTTCTATATTCCCACAGTACTTAATCTAAAGAAAAAGGGTTTCACATACAGTAGTTTACAATAAAAACATAAAATTCCTAGTTTACACTAAGTACTCAAAACCCTTCTGATATCACCTATATACCATATCGAATGCTCTCATCCATTACTGCTATTGCAAGTTCAAATTATTCTAACAAGTTAATTTGCAAGACATACCTTTACTGAATTGTTTTCTGACAACTCCCTACCATAGTAGTAGTTTAGCTCAGATGACCATTTTTTTTATAAACTTAAAAGTAACAGAATACTGACTAGTAATTAATACCTGGTTCAGTTTTGTCAGTGTGTTTATGGATAGAGCTGCATTAACACTTTCCCAGACAAATATGAGTGACCACGGAAGAGTTAGTTTGTTAATCTCTTGCTTACTAAGATGCAACTGGCAGAATACCACCAGGATTTGCCCAATTTAAGTGTTTCTTATACCTCTAACATCTCTGTCTCATCTATGAGATTACAGTACCATTTAATACAGCATTTTAAAACTGCCTGCTGCATGTTGTCAATTTCTTGCTTCATATACACCTGAAAAAAATATTAATTTTTAATCCATGAGCCATATCCCATTCCTCATCTAAATTTTCCCATTATCTCTTAGACAATACATTCTTTATTGTTCTGTTGCTGTCAAAATACTGAAAAAATATTTTAGCTTTTATTAAAATGTATTAATAGTCAAGTAATTCAAGTAACATTGTTTTGTCAACTTTTCTAATATCCTTTTGGCAAATGTAAATCATTGTACTTAATTTTGTTTAACCACAACATGACATGCTGTTATTTTTTATTTATTTTATAAGGGCTTTTTTATTTATTATATATTTTAATTGCATTATTAATTCATTTGGGCCCCTACTTTCCAGCTGTAGATAAATCAGTTCTGTGCTTCAAGAACATTCTCTATTGTTCCCATATGTAGCGATTACATGTTTCCATAACTATTCCACTTTTTTTTCTCTGAAATTGTTTCATTCTATTAGCTAAATACCTGCAATTACAAACTTCCGTTTTGGACACTCCCCCTACAGCTTCAAAGTATAACTAAAAAATTGTTATAATTACAAATTCTATTGTTTTATCACCTGTTTTCTACTTAATAACTGAATGTAAACTTAAAAAGCCTAGACCAATACAGACATTCCCTCTTTGAAGTATAAGAAACCAGCCATTAGCTGCGTCTAATGTCTTCAACTTCTGCTGCTGCAGGAATATCAAAATTGTATATCATAAAATATTTTGCTTTACATACACATCCTTGATTTAACTTAAAATATGAATACTAAATATCTGTTGTCCACAGCACATTCCTAAATCTTTTGGAGAACTATTGTCCTTCAATTTTAAACCAACCCATACAGATTTTGAGACTACTAATCCTTTTAGATTAGTCTTGTGCCTGAGGTCTGTGTTCAATGTTTAGTAATACACCCTCCAGCTCTTCCATAATTCCTGTCTTTCCAGATTGCTGGGTACTCACCATTGGTATTTTGCTGCAATTCCACATGCTGATCCACTAGTTCCTTGTTCTTGCACTGTGTTCCCAATACTCCTGGCATCTAGGAATGAGAACCTAACTACCTAGTCCCATTATTTTTAAATTTTACCTTTGGTTCTCTTTATATCTTCACCACATTGTTCCTTTGTAAAAACTGACTGTATTCTTCCCCCTTTCCATTCTACAGTAGCTTAAATGTTCTACAAAATCTCTATAGATCCTTGTATCAAGCCCACTGGTACCCATTTTGTTCAGATACAAACAACTATCATACTATTAACTACAACTATGTTTTCTACCATATGTTGTATTGACAGAACAACGTGGCTTTGCATCGTAACAGCAGGTTTGAATCTCGAATCTAAAGCATTGCAGCAAATGGCGCATTTGTCAATTAATGGCACATTCTGCACAACCCCATCATTTTACAGAGTGTTCTCTCTTTCACGAAAAACTGTCTTTCTGTCACTAACTGTTCCAATTTCCCTGGAGCCTGCACCTGAAGTAAGCTCTGTTTCAGTACCTTAGGAATCAGACTATTCAACACAATGACCATGGTATTTACACACATATTCTTCATCTCATGATTGAGATCTGCAATAAGCTTTATCTTATTTACCAGTTCTTTGAGACTAGTAATGCTAGCTCTTTCTTCTGGGCAAAAAAACATGATATCTGGCTACGCTATCCTGCCACTAACAATGGACATATTCCAATCCATTTTCACGCCTTCTTTAGTCAAGTGCTTGAGTTTCATCATCAATGAGTTTCTCCCATCCTTCGTGAGGTACTGGTGGTTGATCTTACCAGCAATGTTGTGCCCCTGAAGATACTCACTGTTGCTGTGAACAGGCTAAACCCAATGAGGTGTTGAATGACTGCATCAAAGACACAGCATTTGAAGTAAACAAGCTCTAATGACAATTTTGATAAATATAAAAAATAAATAAACTTGATTAAATGTGCATGACAGTCAGCAATGACGGTCATTATGGCCACAATTTTTCTTTGTTTATGGCGCAGTTTAATGGCAGAGTAATACACAGGAGAGAAAAAGGTTTGTGTACAGTATTTTACAAAATAAACACAAAAAACACACTTTACAAAGACTGTAAGTGCCTAAGTCCAGGCCTTCTACAGTCCAAAGCTACACTCACCCGTCCCTACAAAGAACCCTAATGCAAACTGAGACACTGTTGTTTAGGGCAGTAATATCAGTTTCTACATATCAAACTGACTGTTCAGAGGACAGTCTGATATCTAAAACTGGAGGAAACTTCCTCTAAAACAGGTGTATCCCAGAGATACAAACTCTGCAGGTATTAGAAGGTATTAAAATTTCCCTCAGAAAAATAAAAAACACAGCCCTTTTCCATTACATTTACTGTCTCTTCAGTACTCAAAAATACCTTTTAAGTTTCAGTACTCAAAGAGTAGACCCAAATTACTGGAGCTTTGGCCTGCAGAAAGGTGGCACTCACTCGGGACACTCTTGCTTCTTCAGTTCTGGAGACAGAGAAAGAATATTATGATGGCTGAACCCCTAATATACCTCTATTTACCATCTTTTAGACTTGCCAGTCACCTCTCAGCTTAAATTATTATTGCTATTTGGGCATCTTCTACCAAGTCTCCACTCAGACAAAGGATAGTTCTATCTATAAGACTATGATTTTTTTTGTTTCCAAAGCCCGAACTAAAAACTGATCTCTAATTGAACTGAGTGGTGTACATAATGCTATATGGCTATGTGTAACTCATATGGTATAACTGGAATGCCCCTGACACGTTAAAAATATGAACAGTATTATCATCAGACCAGCTTACATTATAGCACAAAAACAAAAATCTTATAAAAGTTCTGTATACTAACATAATATTTCCAATAAAGTAAAAGGAAATGAGGAATGTCCAACATAAGCAGCCTAAAGATACAGTAGTTATCCACCAAGGAACTAAGCTATAAGTGCCATTTGTGAGGATAACAGACAGTGGTATGAAGAATGAAACACAATTAAGCAAAAATCTTCTCGTATGTACCAACACCAAAACTCTATTGATAGCCACTGTCATTAAAGGCATCAGGAAGGAAGATTATTTGGAGCAATGGACGGTATTAACAAAATTATAGTTTTTCTCAATTGCTTTAACACATTTTCTCAAGTGATACATACAAGTTCAAAACGGTAAATGCAAACCCCACAGCAGCAGCATATTTTGAAAAACACTACCAAGATTGCTTTCACACAAAATGCAAATGAAAAGCACATTTTAGCAAATGCATACATTCAAATTGCAGCAATTGACACATATGTCAATAAGGAAAGTCTTGTGAAACTAAATGAATTTATCTGTTCGGAGTTAAAAGCAACCAATTCCATGTGCTGTCAACCTTACTTTGCACATTGAAAACTGCACCTGCAAAATTATTCAATGATTATTCCATGTTAAAATACAAATGTTACATTATCAGCTAATTAATGTCAATAAATAATGGATTAAGAACATGGAGAAAGACTCCAGAAGGGGAAAGGACTGTTGTTAAAATGGTTGTTGCGAACAATAGCATTTGTCTCTGGGAGATTTGGAGTGCAGTTAACCAGGATTATGCCACATTTCGTTACAAATTCAGTGAGCCCCTCGACCACTAACCGAGACCTTAGAAGAAACCAGGTGTACGTGAGGCAATTATATGAAGTTCCTTTTGAGAAGAAGAGTGACAAGGTGAAAGAGATGCAATACCAATATACAGTATTCCAATAAGGTCTGACCAGAGTGGTGTTGTTAATTAATAATATAAAACAATATTGAGACATTTTTAACTCTACAGTAATTGTGAGATTACAGTAAACTGAACAGTTTTATAATCAACTGTGTACTGTATTCTGTCTTTCACAGAGAGTAATGGAGCTAGAGGAAAATGAAACTCAACATACATTGATATGCGTGGATGAAACTGGGTTTAACTTACCAAAAAACATACCAATCTGGCAAAAACCTTGTGGGTGAAAGAGCCACAGTGAATACTGCAGGCCAATGTGGTGGCAAAATCACTATGTGTGCAGCCATAGCTGAAAATGGTGTCCTTGCCCATATCCCAACCAGAGGGACCCTGCCCCAGGTGATACAAGGTATCAGGGAAGAGAGTAGGGTTGGGTCCATCTGGCCGCTGGCTGGGCACAGGTTCGATGTATGTGAGGAGCCGCAAGTACACCACCTGAGATGCCAGAGAGGTTGTGTGTATGTGAGGGACAGTGTGTTGAATCTTGGCACGAGAGTGAGGTGTCAGAAGAGACTCAGGTTGTAGTTTGTGTGCGAGACCCAGCCTGGTGGCGTCAGGTGAGGGTGCCTGTGGCTAGCGGCAGACCAGAAAGTCCCAGGGCGGCTCCTAGCTAGTGAGTGATCAGCGTGAGGCCTGGGTAACCGCGGGCGAAGGGCTCGTCGAGGGATCCCAAGCAGGACCGTGGCAGGTTTGTGACGGAGACTCTGGGCCTGGGAATCCGCGAGCAAAGGACCCAGAGTTCTCAGTGTATGCGACGCCATGTGGCCGGGCAAAACACAGTGTTTCAAAAAACTGTGTAATGTGCAAACTTAATGACAATTCTCATAAATTTCAGTAAGTTTCTATCAATATCTTAGCTGAATATTTCACGATATGCACTGTAAAAACACAGTACATTGATAATGCATCAGATCATTTGTATACATTTAATGAGAGAGGGGATAATTATGTCTTTAATCCTGGAAATTCCACATATTCTGGGATGTCTAAATCTAACAGTAACCTAATGAAGGGCTTTTTATCAGTGTTTAAACTCATTTGCAATGACACATCAGATTTTATTTAAATGTACTTCACACAGGGCACACATACCATAAAGTATTGAAATACCAGTCACAACCATTACATGGTATTACTTAGAAGGGTTGTGTTTTTTGTTTGTCCATCCATCCCCTTTTTCTTAATAGCTTCATGCACACTCAGTCAAGCACTAATTGAACTCATCAGACTGAACATAACAGACACCAGCCAAATGAGCTTAGCGAGCCAGATACATCCACGGGCCAAATTTCAACACCAGTTTTAGATGTTTAACTTAGAACGGTCTTTTCTGACAAATGTAATTAGAAGATGCCAGTCCAAGAAAGAGCGTAATTCTAAAAGTCTGTCAAAAACGTAATCACTCTTGAATATTTACCCTATGAAGTCAATCCAGTGTAACCAATCTAATGGGAAATCACAGGCACATTTTACGTCAATTCTTAACATGCTGTTTGAAAACAAATCTTTAATATTTGAAATATTCCAACTTAACATTTTTGATAAATTAAAACAGTAATCACTGCTTTTAAAGAGCTTCAGAAAACAAATCTCTGACATGATGGCTGTTTAAATTCCCAATGGACTGATATGGAGTTAATTAGTTCTGCACCCTTACAAACTGTTACAGATATACACATAATAAAATACTTCTCAACAAAATAAAAGTCATTTTCAATTTATATTTATATTGTTTTAAATATCTTCAAAAATATGCCATATTGTAGTATGAGAACAGATGCATTAAGCTGTAGTTGTTGTTTATCACTGTGTCAAAATGTAATTAATAATAATAATAATAATAATAATAATAATAATAATAATAATTGCTTACACTTATATAGCGCTTTTCTGGACACTCCACTCAAAGCGCTTTACAGGTAATGGGGACTCCCCTCCACCACCACCAATGTGCAGCCCCACCTGGATGATGCGACGGCAGCCATAATGCGCCAGAACGCTCACCACACATCAGCTATCAGTGGGGAGGAGAGCAGAGTAATGAAGCCAATTCATAGAGGGGGATTATTAAGAGGCCATGATTGGTAAGTGCCAATGGGAAATTTGGCCAGGACGCCGGGGTTACACCCCTACTCTTTTCGAGAAATGCCCTGGGATTTTTAATGAGCACAGAGAGTCAGGACCTCGGTTTTACGTCTCATCCAAAGGACGGCACCTGTTTACAGTATAGTGTCCCCGTCACTATACTGGGGCATTAGGACCCACGTGGACCGCAGGGTGAGCACCCCCTGCTGGCCCCACTAACACCTCTTCCAGCAGCAACCTTAGTTTTTCCCCAGGAGGTCTCCCATCCAGGTACTGACCAGGCTCACACCTGCTTAGCTTCAGTGGGCTGCCAGTTGTGAGTTGCAGGGTGATATGCTGCTGGCAATTAAGACATTTTTGCAAATCAATACAAAAGTAACAAAAATTAAAAGAGAAGTTTAAATGGTCTTAAGTAACTTCATCATTACATTTTACTAATGTTTTTTTCAAGACAACAAATTTAAAACAATTTCCACATCTGCAGCAATATAAGTGAAGTATTGTACCATGCTCAAGGAAACAAACAGCAGCTTTCTGACATTTGAACCCATACCGTGCCAGTTACAAGTCCTAAGCTCCAAGCAGTAATCCACAGTGCTACCTAAGAGTTGCGGTATAGTCTCGTGATTCAAATACAATTAGAAACAGTTATCTCACTGCACAAGAATGCTTAAGAAAAAGGCACAGCTAACATGAAGAATCTGAAAAACAGACACATGGTCTATGCAGTGCTTAGGATGAGGTTCAATTCTTATTCTCAGCCTTAAATTACAGAAGTGTTTGTCAAGACAGATCACTCACTAGATTCTCAAAATGTTCTTCTATATGACTATATGGAGAAAAATGTAATAATAAAGAATGTGGGACTAGGGTATATTATGGTTGAAGTTCACTACACCTTCAATATGTTGAAAATAGTTTCGTCACATATCAGAACCCTCACACAAACCATATTTCCAACACTTACACCTCTAGGGGCTCAGCATACACTTTACACACAAACCTACTAGTACACAAGAAAACACAGAAAAATCTACAATCAAACCACAATAGTAGTTGAATCCCGAATGCAAGACAAGAAATGAAGCAACAGGAAGAACAGGAACTACTCTTTATCAGTCGCTTTCAAAACCTCTATCTTAACTTTGAGCCTTTTATTTACACCTACCCCTGAGGCACAAACAATACAAGGCTGTGAAAAGTCAAATTCATCTACTGTTGGCCCACAAAGTACTAAAAATGAAGGCCACAATACAACCCACTGGAGTTTTTTTTGGGTAAGTGGGAAGCTTTATCAATAATGACCTCTCAATGGTGGATAAGTGTAAATGAGAGGATTTAAATAGTGCCTTTAATCATACTTAGCTCCCAGCAAGAGATGCACATATGCCTCATCATTTATTGAAGCATAGCAGAATAGCAACCAATGGGCACAGCGTTTGGTTGAATCTATATTTAGATCATTTTATTTGCAGTGACAACACACAGTAAACCTGATTGAAAGAGAAGAGACCAAGTCAGAATAATGATGACTTAGGAATGACAGTTTTGAATTTGCCTAGTTTAAAAATTACAGTGGAGTTCCATTTTACTTTTTGTTACAACATTTCTGGCTTTGTACATTTTGTTTTGTGTCTTCTTCTATGCATATTAACTGTATTTTTTGTTCCTGAGACAAAAGGTTTTTCAGGGTTTTTGCATGTTGCTGGAGCAGCACCTTTTACAAAGCACAGCAAACTCTTTCTGCTAGATTTCATAAACTGGACTGAATGCTAATAAAAAATAGTATCAGATTCAGTCTGGACTTTAATATGACTCAGAAATATGTAAATAAAGCAGCCAAGAAAGATAATAGTAAATTTAGAATATAACTAAATTGGCATACTTTAACATAAGACTGTATTTCACATCTACCGGAATGCGGTACTCTGCAGTTTTGCTGAGTTTCTGCACACACCTGAGATATGGCAACAGATTCAAAGACTGAAACTAATTAAATTACACCTTTATATAGCTGATAATCCAGTAAGTAAAATAAACTTATGAGTTGAATCAATGAGATACACTTCACAGGTCAGGAAGAATGTTTTAACAGATCATTCATACACTTAATTGAGTTTTGCACGCGCACTACATCACCTCATTTGGGGTGAGGTCGGGTGAATGTGGCCTTTTTAACTATGAATGGCAGGTTCCTGTAGATCATTCTGATGTACATCAGTGAGAGTGGTGCAGATGTGCAGAGCAATAGGCTGGCTTCTGGGCACAAATAAACAATTGATATGGTGGTCCAAGTCTGAAGGTCTCGGACAAAAAGGATTGTAATTTTTCCTGATGATAACTTTGTGAATTTGTTGCTGATCAGTGTGTCTTCTTGTGAGACTAGACTATTACAAAATATAAAGTGATATTAATTGCTTCTGCTGGCTGTCAGAGGGATTTGCCTTTTTATCCTTTGCTGTCATGAGTCCTAATTCAAGTACATCAATCAAAAACACCAGGAAACAACAGACACAAGAGATAGCCAGTTAATACAATGTGAACTTTAGCCTCAAGAAAACAAAAAGTCTGGTAAATCATCAGCAGATAGCAACCACAATGTAATAATCAGAATCGTATGCTTTTAACAGAGCTGTGCATAGACACCTACATAAATCCTTTAAGACTGCTGCCCACTGCATAATTCTGCCGTAGGTGATGCATACTTGTGACACTCCTTTGGATATTTGGTTGAAAGAAAATGTTGAGCTTTTCTACATTTTAAACAAATTCAAAAAAAGAATAATTCCTGAGCTGTTAGCAGGTCTAGGTTTAAGTAATTGTTCCTTCTTCATTTTCATCGAAAGATGTCAAAATCTGTACTGCCACATACTGCATTCTATACTGCTGTGAACTCTTTGAGGATTGTGCTTCAAGGTCGTGACATCTCACAGCAATAGCTCCTCAAGTCTAAGGCAAACAATAATCGATTATCAAGATACTTGCCCTCACTCCCACTTACCCTTCCATTGCTTACAACAGCCATCTGACCAGGGAGCAGCTTAAGAACATCTCTGCAGAAAAGCTGTTGGGTTCTGATGAAATCCACGCCTATGGTGTTGTGTCTCTTTTCCAAACTGTCTTTATCCATTCCCTAAAGCAAAAGTAATGAATCATTTCAGCAGATTAAATGAATATCTATTGTCCTGGGTGGAGGTGATTTATTGTCCCTTTCTAAACATCCACTGGGACCATGCTCAAGTTGTACTCGCATTGTCTGCAGCAAACAAAGTCAGATTGTTCTGCTACATGAAATATGCAGCGAGAGAATTACTTATTTATTGAAAATCTTTTGAATCTATTGAAGTCCCGAAACTGAACCAGCACTGCAGCAGTCAGGAATATTTCATAGGTGGATGGTGAAACTGTAACAATTGACAGCACAAAATCCAGTGGGATTACTCAGTGCTAATATTTAATGGAACTACTATTAACATTTTAATTATGTTGGATTTAATGTGTAAATGGCTCAACACCTTGATTTACTAAATGCGCTTTTCCACAAAGTCTGGTCTATTGTACTTCAAAGAACTGTTTTAATTTATGTGTGACAAAATACATACCTGGCACATTTTATAGTCAAATAGCAATACAACATAAATAAAATTAGCCTCAGTCTGTTTGCATAACCCATTCTGATTGTATATTTTTTTTTCTGAAGCCAAATTCTATTAAAAACACTATGGGGCCTATTGTGAAGCAGATAAATCTTCAGCTATTACAAGTTATTTCAGTCCCCTAAAAATACACTTGCATTCTTTTCAACCACAAAAGTTTCATAAAACAAAAAGACACTTTCATCTGGATACATCACGTTAAAATGTTCCTGAAAATGTTCAGCAGTCTTAGGAGCAAACTAAGTTTACAAAATAAACAAGGAAGCTGAGACACACCAGAGGGCATTTACCGAGATAATTAATGGTTAATTAGAATTTTTTAAATTACTGTGTAATCAAAATAATGTAATAAACTAGACATAGCAGAAATCCTTTGGGGATTAATAGAAGAGAAAATCAAAAACATTATGATGTGTTTTTCTCCCAAGACAATAATCTGGAATACATATTTTTGATATTACAAAAAGAATACTTGTTCTGGAGATATAGGTAAATACTGAATTATGAAAGTCACAACTGTTTTCAATAGGTTCAAAGTTAATTTGTGTTACAAAAACCTGAAAAGCATCACTTTGAGGACAAATCAATTTACAGTGATGCCTATCAGTACATCTTCAAGACAAGCTCTTGAATCAGAGCACAAGGCAGCCCATCCTTAATTTCTCTCAAAATAGTTTTGATTAATTTATCCTTCACTGTTTATTTAAAGTCCAAGTGTGGGGCTCTGTAGAAACTCCTCAAAATTCAAGCTCTGTTGTGGAATGACTTCAGTCCACCTTCTGTCAGGGGTTAATATGAAATGTCTGTCCCACATAGCTAATTGGAGGATTCATTCTTCAATCAAGGGCAACATTCTTTGCCTTCTTACATCAATCATTTCCTCTAATAAACTCATATGAGAGAGACTGTACAGAGAACCTGTGGCATTCAGAAAAAAAAAGTGTAGCCTGGAAACTCTCATTCCATCACTACCGATGACCTTTATATGAAAAGTAAAAACAAACTCCAAAATGAGCAAAGCAATGGACAAAACCTTAAAAATGAGATAATACAAGGAATGTCTAGACAAGTCTTCTTTTAACCTTATGTAGGAGAGGCACATAAACATTCCCGTTGTAAAAACCTCATATGACCCTTAAACAATGGTTTTATATACAGTAATGTTATGCACGTCCTTTATAAACTTAATGACCTTACAATGTCAAATGATTTTACATAAAAAGCTCTCAAGAATGATAAAGCAGGGCTCTTAAATATACCACATTAAGGTTTTACCAACCTGCAAAAAAAGGTCCTTTAGTTTAGTTCCTTGGGCAAGTAGCTGAATGTTTTCTTCTTTGATAAGCTTTGTTATAAATGGAAATGTTTCCTGTTGTTTCTGGGTGAGGAGTGTTGCCCAAATTGCTCTGGCAACCAGGCTGTTCTCTTCTGTTGGCTTCG
Source organism: Lepisosteus platostomus (assembly GCF_059453375.1). NCBI lineage: Eukaryota > Metazoa > Chordata > Actinopteri > Semionotiformes > Lepisosteidae > Lepisosteus > Lepisosteus platostomus. The sequence goes on from NC_142612.1 coordinate 28,575,592, forward strand.
CAGTAGGGTTATTTATCACTCCGATACGAGTGTTTGGGCTGGATTTCTGAGGCAGGAAACAGAAATCAAAACACATAAAATATTTCACAAACTTAAAACAAAAAAGACATCTCAAAATATTTTTATTCGCCGAGAGGATGTAGCTTAGTGCAAAACTGGATAATGTATAACTGTGATTTACAGCACAAACTCAAGCCTAATTTAGACATCTTTGGTGTTTTTTCTTGACTGTTGCAGCTTCAGTTTTTAATACTATTGATTAAAGTCTTTAGAATAAAATAGTTTACCTTAGTTCTTACTAGCTATTTTGTTTTTTTTTCTTTTAAATGTTATTCCTTTATCTTAGTCAGAACTTTATTCCCATTCTAATGGATAACTTGCTTTGAGTAGATGCTTCAGGTACATGCATTGATATATTACAGTGTTGTCCTCCAGTGCAAAATGATACAGATCTGTGGACAAGTATATGAAAATAAAATGCAAGCCAATTTCAGCAACAGAGAGAAACAAGATGAGTGAAATGCTGAAACATGCAATATGATATGAGACCACAAATAATATTAGCAACCATTTATTCATCACTATATAACTGCTGAATAATCAGTGCTGACATGTATCTATTTATTAAAAAAAAATCATTAAAAAAATTGTCTTTCATGGATTTAGAAACCACCATGAGGACCAGGTACATAGTGTGTTGTGAAAGGTATCATATTGGGAGCAAAGGGGACACACCCCCAGTCAACACATGACAGAAATACCCAAAGGCTTCAAAGAAAATATACTTTTCTGCTACAATGCTGATTCATCTTTATTTAAAGGTCACTGAAATGGCAGCAACAGTAATACCATTATGGATATGACAAAATAAAGAAAGACCTCTAAGTGCTAAAAAATTAGAATGATATTAAATAAAACACAAAGAGAATAACATGTCAGTGCAATGGAACTATTTTGGATATACTTGTTATTTAACACACAAAGTTACTATCAAGGAGTGTGTTTCAACTGACAAGAAGGCTATGCTCCTCTTGTTCTAGACCTCATTGAGCAGTGCTGGACAGAAGGAGACTGGATTACTACCAAAGGTCATTTACAAATCTGAATCAATACTGCACTTCTATCAAAAATGGTGCACCAAAAACAAACTATGCAGCTAGGTAATCATTCATGATACATATTTAGCACTGAGTATTCAAACATATTAAAAGTAAAAATGAGGAAGCATTAGAAAAATAGCAATTACAATAAACGTCTGTGTGCTGACAACCATTCATATTCAGCACACTTCTTGTTGGTCTGCCTCCTTCAAAATCCAGTGTAAGTGTTTTTGAGACATTAGACGGTGTTTCATACTGTACTTCTTTTTTTTAAAACTTTGTATCAGTGCATTACTTCATTGTTTTACTTGTGAAGTGAAACATTTGAACACACAGTTCTAATTCTTGCATGTTAACACTGCTCCAGACATGTTAGAAGACAGGACTGGGTGAGTGTTGCCCACAATGTGACAAACACACATACTGTATCTGTCTCATAGAGCATGCACTGAAAAAAAAAATCCAATTTTTATAATACTAGTTAAACCAAAATCATACGTTACTTCTTAATAGTTATTGAATGCATTTGCTGCAATACGTGAATAAACCAACTGGCATTTAATGGTAAATTTGTAATGTTATTTTCAACCATGATATAAATATGCTAATCCCCTTTTGGGCAAAATACTTTTGGAGAACTTTTAATTTAAAAGGTTAACATTAACTTGCTTAATTTAAACTTGTTAAACTACAGTTTTAAACAAAACACGAGCACTTATCAATTTCAATTGTCTTCATTCTATTTTTAAACTAACACAGCTGAGATGCATTAAGATTTTAAATTTTGATATCAGAAAATGTAAGCAATTATCCTGCCTATCTGTTCTTCCAGCTACAATTTAAGGCAGCTTTGATAGCATTAATATTAGAATTTATGTAAGGAAAACATACTGTACAGTTATCATCAGTTTTCTCTTAAAACACAGAGGTTCTCAAACATCTAGTTATACTAAGAATGAAATCACTCAGTCTCCATGTTGGTTGAAAAACAACAACAAAAAAAATCTATAAAGAGTAAGAGAGGCTTTCGGGTCATTTTTTCAACACCACATTTAAACGCATTTCACTTGAAACTAGAACATACAGAATTCATAGAATTCTGTATCAGCAAAAGCTGAAAAACTACCAAATCTACAAAACAAGTATGAACCATTACAATTGTGGATTTGGTGTTATTTATGCAGTCTGTAACATTTATAATTCTAAATATGGAATTCAAGGAGTGGCACAGCCCTCTAAACAGGTGGAATGGTGATTTCTAATGTACTGTAGTGTGAGGTTGTTGAGATTTGAAGCAGACATGATTACAAGGCGGGCTAACCACAAAACAAAGGTAAACGCAGTACTGGGCATTTCTCTTTAGCTTTCAGGAAACTCTGGCATCAACGCTTGCGTCCTCTTTCAGCAGGGAAACATGAACAAGGGGAGCTGATAGTACCTCTGGTTAGTCTCAGCTCCCCTCTGGGACAGACACTCACCCCAGCCACAGTGTATCAATGTATTTACCTAATTATCCAGGGGGAAAATGACCAGTATGAGATAAAGTATATTAAAAATCCCATTAATTTGGGATTAAATTAATGGGATATGGCCAGCAGCCATATCACCCTGCAACTCACAACTGGCAACCCACTGAAGCTAAGCAGGTGTGAGCCTGGTCAGTACCTGGATGGGAGACCTCCTGGGAAAAACTAAGGTTGCTGCTGGAAGAGGCGTTAGTGGGGCCAGCAGGGGGCGCTCACCCTGTGGCTCATGTGGGTCCTAATGCCCCAGTGTAGTGACGGGGACACTATACTGTAAACAGGCGCCGTCCTTCGGATGAGACGTAAAACCGAGGTCCTGACTCTCTGTGGTCATTAAAAATCCCAGGGTGTTTCTCGAAAAGAGTAGGGGTGTAACCCGGCATCCTGGCCAAATTTCCCCATCGGCTGTTATCAATCATGGCCTCCTAACAATCCCCCTCTGTGAATTGGCTTCATTACTCTGCTCTCCTCCCCACTGATAGCTGATGTGTGGTGAGCGTTCTGGCGCACTATGGCTGCCGTCGCATCATCCAGGTGGATGCTGCACATTGGTGGTGGTGGAGGGGAGTCCCCATTACCTGTAAAGCGCTTTGAGTGGAGTGTCCAGAAAAAGCGCTATATAAGTGTAAGCAATAATTATTATTATTATTATTATAATTTGGCTTGTGGCGAAAATTCATTACAACACAAAACACAAATCGCATGGTCTTTCACAAATTGACCTTAAATGCTACATTATAATAGGGTAGTACTGTACTCATATTATATTGCCATGTAATCGTATGTGCTTCCTGTAAATAAATCATTGTTTCAGACTGTTATATTTGGAATAATGGTGTGTTTTTCCCTGCACAGATGGTCTGAATCGGTGCTCTTCATTATACCAAAAGAGTCCATCAGAGGTCAAAAAGTAGTCCCCTCAGGTTCCTGTAAGCCCCACATTCTGTACATCTTTATTATACTGTATTTCTTATATTTCTTGTGTTGCTTCTCATGAGATTGACCAGCTAAGGTGACTTTATGCCTACTTTTTAGTTATTCATTCAAACAAAATATCAGTCATACATATTGTTTTGTTTCTTCATGCGATTTCCTGCATCCTACAGTGGTGATATAGTACGTGTACCTCTTTATACGAATGTTCTTTTTATGAAATTTCGATACTACGAAGCATGTGAAAATTGTTATCCCCATTCTGAATAACGGAAGCCAACTTCGGAACTATGAAGAAGTGATACGAAGGAAAATTTCCAAACCTCTGACAAATGTGTAGAATGAAGAGGAAGGTGTCATCTGACTCATTTCATATTGAGTGTATGCATCATACTCCACTAATTAGTATGGTTGAGAGCTAGCATGGAGCCTTTGGAGTGGCACGAGACACATATGTGATACAGTTCACCATGTCTTGCCTCGAGTGTTGTTCGCTATTGTGCCTGTTCTTTTTATGTAAGAAAACTGGTAGTTTAAGACTTTATCATGGACCCTAACAGGGTTAACCGTTTACTACCAGTGACCTATTTAGCCAATGTCCGCCTGGAATTTCCTCCCCCTTAAACATTTGTTATATCTCTGCAGCAGAACATAGCAGGAGCCTGGTTCAGGTCTTAAATTGAAGCTAACCCCCTTGGCTTTGAGTGTGAATAGTCAAATTTCTTATATTTCTTAATGTGTCCACTCAGCAGACAAACATATGAAAAAAAACCCAAAAAAACAGCTGGCGAACATGTTTTTTTGGTCTTCAGAGGTCAGATTTTTCAACTATATGCATGTCAAAGGCCTGGGAATGATTTTAAAACCTTGTTCTAGGTGACTACTAGCTTGGATAAAAATCTGGGACAAACTGATCAATTAGAAAAAATTCTACATCATGTTTTGTGAAGAATGGACCTGGAAAAAATTAATAAAAAATCATGAAAATATTGAAAATAAGAATAATAACCATTGCAATTGCTATAAAAACCTTTAGACACTGCTAGAGAGCCTTTATCTGCTGTTATGCAATGAAAAAAAACCTCAGAGTTGCCTTCTGGTGTGGAAAAAAAGGAGCACTGATAAGAAACTGATAAAAAACTGATTGATTACCCCTTCTGAGTCAATGATTGACAGCTAAAAATGCAGCCTGAAGCTTCTAGAGGAAGTCTCACCCCCTAAGGGCTCTGAATGGCTGAAAATACAATGAATGACAGCGGTTTATTACCAATCAAATCGCCTTATTTCTGCCGGTCGTTCTTCAAACATTTACTACGTAATCAATAACGTTTACTAGTCTCTAGCTCTTGAGATAAACTAGTCTGGGTTATTTTGGATATATATCATGCTCCAGAATAAGGTAAAAACATGGGAGATATATATATGCTGGTTTTTGCTTTTGCGGTTTTGTTGGTAAAAATGTATGATATTGACATGCTGTGCTTGCCGGGTTGCCGTGTGTTTTTATTGGGATTCTGCTAGTTCATTAATTTATTGGTTTATTGCATAATAGTGTCATGTCTGTGGAAACAAACTTGATGGTTTTGTTGTGGTGATATTGGAGAATACGTGCATGTGAGAAAATTGGGGAGCGGTTTCAAACAAACGTTGTTTATCTCACGTTTATCTTAAAAATAAAAAGTGTCATCTGGGGAGACAGGAGTGCCCCTCGGTGACCGTGACCCGGACTAACAGAAAATGAAAATTGTGAATGTGTGTGTATACAAAAAGCTAAAAACGTGGTTACTGAATAGTACAGAACTATACCGTACTTTGGTATGATTAATTATGTTTATCTAGCTAAGCAGTGTTGTTTTACTTAAAACACAAACCACAGTATGAATGTGAGTTATCATTTTTTGGTGAACAAAAGTTGGGTTGATATTTTTGGGGTCCGGACCAGACTGTAATTTTTCCCCCATATGAAATAATGGAAATTCTTTTCATGGAATTTCGCTATCCAAAAGGGTTTCTGGGAATGCAATACGTTCATAAAAAGATACAGAGTATGGATCTACTCTACAGGGTAATTGTAATTGGCTGAAAGCTGCAACCGCATTCCATGAGCCTGTTAGAATATTATAAATGATTTCACTTGTTTCGAGTGAAATAAGGAACAGTAAAAACATTTTTTGTTTATGGGGTTGGGAGTTATAATACATATACAGTATATGGCCTGCCAATGATCACAGTTACTGATACAGTATGACCCTTTAAAGTATTTTAGTGGGAACAATGTTATGAATGTTGAGTTGTTGAGTTGAGGGAAAAGAATATCCTGGCCTTTAGTTTTCTTAGAAGAAATACTCCTTTTGTGAGTCTAATAGCTCTCCCTTGGAGCAAAATAAATCAAAAACCCTCCACAGCTTTCTAGCTCTAAATCACCCAGGAAAACCCTGCTCCAGATAACTAAAAAAATAGAATTCTGCACTTCTTTCTTATTTTCTGTTCAGACAGCCGCCTGATCTGAAATCACCAGTTGCGCATTTTCACATTTTGCCACATGGTTATAGACCCAGCAATCACACGTGGGGGGGAACTCCTGCAGCCCACCCACCTTCAAACCACTGGTTAATTTACATGTCGCAGGCTACAGGTACTATGCAGGAGATGGGTTCCTCACCCCCAGCACCACAAGCCAGCAAGCTTCCAAGACGCTGCAGAGGTCACAGAGATGTGGGTAGCCAAGGCCGACTAACTCCACCCTGTGTTTGCAGGTGCTTAGCCACTGGAAATCCTGGTCAAAATCTGAGGGTGACAAAGGCCCTGGCTTACACCCACCTGGATCATAGAGCTCAACCTACACAGCACTTGTTCCAGTTGAGTCACTCGGCATCTTAGTCCTTTAACCTCTGTACTGTGATACATTTGTTTCAGTGTTTTTCAATAACACATAGTTTTTTTTTAAGAATACAGTATTTTCACAGGTTTAAAATAATCTCATACATATACAGTAGTTTGCTTCCATAATGAGTCATTGCAAATTGAAACGAAGATCCTCAAACACAGAGGAAGTGTCTGCTTTTGCACACCAGTGATAGATCTGCAGAACGTGTCAGGTCCTGCATGACACCCAATGCCAAGCTGCCATAAAACTTCTTGCGCTGTTTCTACATTGTTCCTGGCATTTCGCGGCAAATATATTGGGTGGTGCGGTGGCTCTGTGGCTAAGGATCTGCGCCAGTGGCTGGAAGGTTGCTGGTTCGTATCCCGCGGCCAGCAGAGGAATCCTACTCTGTTGGGCCCCTGAGCAATCCCAACTGCTCCAAGGCTGACCCAGCACTCTGACCCCAAGCTTCTCTCCCTGTCTGTGTGTCTGCGTGTCTCATGCAGAGCAAGTTGGGGTATGCGAAAAGACAAATTCCTAAACAAGTAATTGTATATGGACAACAAAGCGATCTTATCTTATATTTTCATGCCTTTTCTGTGCCTGTATTATATTAAAAATGATTAATTTCAGTGATGAAATAACATTTCCCTGTACACATCCTATACATGTGTCTTTTGCAGATTAATGACACATTCACTGTAGCAGCAGGGTTCACTACAGGCTCACCATGTGTTTTAAGGCATTTGACAGCAGTCTCCTCCCGGGTGGCTTGTCAAAATCAGCAACAATCCAGATGGTCACTCCGTAAATATGAACATCTTCCTCTGGAAAAAAACAAAAAACATATATATTAATAACATTAATGACTTTGTTTTTAATTGCGATTAATTGGGGAAAAAAATGACAATATCATTAAAGGCATCTTGAAAATAAATCTACTTTTTTAACAGTACTGTAGAGGCTGATGTTTTTTTTCTGTCTGTTTATACTTAGCTGGGAAAAAAAATGTAATTTTCACAAAAACGCTGAAACTAAGTTTTGTTTTAAAATAATTGCAAATGTTGAAGGATAGCCTGACTGGTAAAATGGAGATCAGGAATTGATCTGGTCTTAGTATTGAGTTCAGACTGTGTATTTCCGGAACAGTCTAAGATGCTTTTGCAAGTAAGTCAATGCTGTCCAGTGTCTCCTAAAAATAAGAATTTGGAAACATTAGGTCTTTTGTTTCTGAAAAGTCCCAAAGACTTGTCCTCTCTACTGTTTTCATATACTTTTAGACCTTAAAAAGAATATAATTGAGTTTTAGCTTTTTTTTAGTTTAGTTTTAGTAGCCTAAAATCATTTTGGAGAATTTAACTCAAATATTTCTCCAGACTTTTCCAGTGTTTCCAATAATTTTTCAATGTGACAGCACACGCCTCCCAGCCATCCAATACATATCCTTCTCCAGATCTCCAGATCTTTGTCCATATCTTTATCAAAGTTTCATCCAGTTCATTGCCATATGATAAAAATCTGACCAGCTTCATCAACACCTGGTCCTATACTGCAGCCTGTCTCTTAAGACAAGTCATCTGTGGCCACAATTTTCCTAGGCTGGAAATTTATTAAAAATGTTTCCTGGACACGGAACTCTGATTAAACTCTTAAAAACAACGGGCTACAAGGAAAAGTCCATGTGATTTCTTGAGTGATAAACCCAAAAGAAAAATAGCTTTGTTATCGCTATTACTATAACACACATAACACAAGGTTTGGATTGTTTTAGGGCACATTATAACAATTTCCTTACAACAACGTCAGTTTATTACAAAAATATCTGGTGGAAAAATTCACGATGAACTTCCAACACAGTCGATATAACTTCTCATGTAATGAATATTGGGTCTGATGTTGAAACCACATGGCCTGCAAAACTGAAATAACCTCCAATATATGCACTTTTTTTCTTTCAGACTGATCAGCAGGTGATAGCACCAGCAGCAAAAAAAGCAATTAAATCTCACTAAAGTTATAGCTTCCAGAGAGACAGGACCCTGAAAGAAGTGCATTAAATCACAGGGATTCTGCAGGATGCCAAGGTTTGCTGCATAGATCCTGGATTGCACATTCTCCTCATTTCCACAAGCCAAATACCTCCACTGCTCAGTTGTCTGAATCAACACTGTGGGCTCAGATTCCAAACAGAGAAGCTGGGAGCTTAGCCAAGGACGGAATTGCATGATTACCCAGTAAATCCACAGATATCAGATAAGCATCCTTGGAAGACATTATGTTTTTGCTTTCACCTAAAAAACCGACACCAGTTTTTTCTTTAATTGCCTCAAGATGCGCAAAAGCTGTAAGGGCACATAACTCAGGCAGAAATACAAATAACAGTAAAAAGCTTAATTTTTAATTGAGTCCTTTGTTTGAGCTCTGTTACTCAAGGTGCTGATCAAGTAGTGTCTACTCCAGTGTACACAGCATCGCGGGACTAGCTTTTTTAAGAAGTGACTTTGGTGTAATACAAAATAACAAGGTTTCCTTCAGGGTGTTTGGTTTTGAAGTAGTCTTTGGAATTCTTTTAAAAAAGAGAAAATGTTTATTTCTTTACCATTCTTAGTTATGTACTTCATATTCTCTGAAATAACAGCACTCTTGTCTCTAGAGTCCAAGTATGAGAAAGTCACAGTGTCCTGCCAGTCCTGTACAGCTGAAAAAAAAAAGAAAACAATCAGTGCTATCTTGATTTTATTCGAAATGTATAATACTGCACAGGACAAAATGTAGAAAAACCGTCCATACAATTTTCTTCAACATCTAAAGATCATTATACAATGTAAAACCACTTATTAATAACCAACCAATTAAAAAATTCAAAGCACCTAACCAGTTGCATACTTCAGTCCTATTTTATTTAACAGTCATTGTATTGTTAAGCAGCAGAGTCTCAAAAAAGAATTTAGGGATTTACTGTATGGTACATACAACAGGTTCAAATTCTTTGCAACCTAGTAAATAGTCATCTATAATCTCTATAAGTAAAAAGCTAACTAAGCCCAAATATCAAGGAAGTATTTTTCATGATGTTGATTTAATGAGTAATAAGGAATTTTCTTTATTTTAATAGCAGTATATTTATATCTTACTTTTAAACAAATCATACTGTTGTAAAGTAGCTGCTACTCTCACACTAGCACAGTTTCTGAGTCAAACCTCTTTTTAAATTGTTACCAATCAAACTACAACAGATTCAAAACTGAGCAGCCAGACTTTGCTTTTGTATTTCACTTGTGTCCCCAAGACCATAATATGAGCTGTGGGTAACAAGGCCTTCTTTTCCTAAATGCTCCTAAATTAGGAAATATCCTTCCCATTCAGACATGAAGCAACCTGTGGGTGCTTTTTCCCGTGATGACTTTTATTGTCTTCCACTGTTTCAGTAACAGCTGCTTGAGATTTGGCTTGTCATGAAAGTTGTTTTAGAAAATAAAGATGATGTGTTCAAACTATTTTCCCGATACAGCAGGGCAAACACAAATAAAGCAAATGCAGAGAAATAGAAGCCTGACCTGGCCTGGAGGTGAGGTCCAGGTACCTCCTTGCTGTACTCAGAATGAGTGGATTGATGCGCGGCACCACATTTGACTGATCCATGAGGAACTCCACCACATCGGCATCATCGCTCAGCTGGACCTGATACATCACAAGCCAGTGGATGTGATCGTGAACAATTCAGAATGCTTAAAAGATCTACACACAATGAATGTCTTTGCTTATGAAGAAACCATAACGCCTGGATACAGTGTTATCCACTTAAAAAATTCAATGTCATATCAATGTAATATCAGCTTTTTAGTTTCAAACCTGTTTAAGAGAGCAAAGCCTCAAAAAAGCTTGGAGCATGTGAAATTGATACTGGTCAATGCATGAGGCTGGTTTACAAAATGATTCAATAAACATAATCAGCCCCCTACAACTCCAAACAATATTTTTACTCTCTTCTTCAATGCTAAGCTAAGAGCATGAAAACAAACTATATTTTAATTTAAATGGAATGGCCAATTGTGAGTTTTGTTACAGTTCACCTTTGTACTACATTAAAGGATAAGCAGACTAGAACCCCTGATCTGCCCACAAATCAAGCCTGTTGTCTTCTCGCGACAAGTGAGTTAGTGACATCTGATGTCACTGCAAACTTGCAGGAGCTTACAAAATAGAGTCACTGCTACTTCAAGAGCTGCGAGAGAGTACTGGTTCATTAATGCCAGCTCTATTCTTGGCAGTGCTCTGCCAGTTGAGCGCTGCTGCTTGGAATCGATAGTTGACTTGCGACACAACCCAGGATTGTAATCGCATCACCTAGGACAGTGAGCTTAATCTGCACTTAGAGCCAGGCCCTTACTGAGTTATCCACTAGAGAGCCCCAGGTCAGGAACAATATCCAGAAAGTCTGGCGCTAAGATTTAAACAGATGCAAAATACTTTATGTACTGTACTTGTATAGCACACAAACATCCAGTTAGTCTACACACAGCACATACCATAAAGACCGCCTTTTGGAAGATGGTTGTCGTGTCCATAATGCGCTGAAGAAGATTGGTCTCCAGATCATCAGGGTCCATCTCTTCCCTTCTGAAAGGAATCCCATTAAAGAGGGCCTGCGGGAGGGCACTGAGCCCACTCTTCCTATAGAACACCCCTCCTGCCTGTCAGGAGGTATATTACAGTTAACAATCCGGGAAAAGGCAATCTCAGATCATGTTCTTACGGCTTCTGCAGTTTCTCCTAATTTTTCTATTCACTTCCATCAATCCATTCAATGCATTTTACAGATATATTAAAAGATGTTGTTAAATGTTAATGTTAAAAGTGATGTCCAGGAAATATTTTTTTTTCCACGCAACAATTATACGGTCTTGTCCAACTTGCCTAAACTATACGTTTTCATTTTCAAGTAATTAGCCAAATGTGAAAACTGCATGCAAACAAGCACAGCATTTTAATCACCTAAAATGTATTTAAAATAAATATAATAATGGACAGTGTCTATAGCAAAGTATGTGAATTACTAAACATTGTCCTTGCACATGTACAGTACTCTATTAGTTACTGATTAAAATGTATCTTCTTTTTCATGCAACTTCATGAGCTACTAATACATGAAAGCTTAGTTTATTTTAAATGCTTTTATGAAAGAGTATTACTAAACTATGCATCCTTGATAAACAATGACAATATTCTAATTCTATAATGTATAATAAAACAGTAAATAATATTTCAGATACAGAATAAGCCTAGGATTATGCATTCATTTAAATATATTCTTCTTTTTCCTATTGCACTTTGTAGGGCAAAGTGCAATAGAATTTATTTTTCATTCAAATTCTTTCTTCAGATCAAGATTTGCTATTCGCATACAATATTTATAAAGCTTCATCTTCCCATTTATTTAACATGGTTGTAGAATTCTCAATAAAAATATTGTGAAATGAATTTCATTGTTTGCTCGGAATTGAATTCTTAATGGCATTCTAAATGGTAACTGTTTTATTACTGTATTAATATCACTGTAAACCACTTTACTCTGTGTGGATGAACATCTACATAAATAAACATAAAAAGTATTGAAAAAAGATTATTGTAAATATCTTAACATGACATGTGATCAAACCTGTTGTTCCAAAAAATAGACAACTGATTACCCATTAAAAATATAAATGTAAAAAATCTTCACATATTGTTTACCAAACTTTACACGGCAAGAAGGAATAAAGCAAATTACACAATAAATAAAAGCATTTAGATTTTACTGTTCATTTGATACCACTGTTAATTTGCTATCTTTTTAGCTGAATTCCTAATCCAAACCTTCAATAGAAAAAAACATACATCAAAAAATAATATTTAAAATAATGTTTCTTATTTTAATTGTGTGTGACCATGCATTTACTCTGTGTATAAACCCTCTCCAGAGTGTCACAAATGAGGCACTACATTTAATTACATTAATTCTACCATTAGAGAAAGGGGATACTTAAAGGGAAGACTTTCAGTAAAGCTCTTTTTTTCCTATGGTCATCTGTAGGATTTACCATTGTTCATGAAAAATTACCTTCCTTTTGTCATCATACACAGATTCGATTCCAAGAATCCTGGGAACATCTGCACTGGGAAATTTCTTCTTCAGGTATTCAACCACAATGTCTACAGAGAGACTTTCTCCACTGTCCACCTTATTGTATATCTGGAAATGTAACACATAAACACAGTGCTGATTCCAACACAGGTTTAAGCAACTTACCACTGGTTTACATTTACTCAAAAACATTCTGACAGCTTCCGTGTCACCCTTTGTAAAGCTAAAAATTTAAATATCTTCTTCCTGACTCTCCCATTCATGAGTCTTAAAAGTGAAACAACGGAGAGGTTTGGGGCACAATGAGCATCACATCAGCATCATCATAGTAACAAGCATTAGAACTGTCTTAATATATTTAACATAAAAAAATATTCAGTATTTCAGAATGCTGAACCTTCAGAATTAATAAATAATTTCAATTGAGACTAAATTGATAGCACTGTATGTATTTTTTAACCATTTCCACATACATACTTACAGAAACCATGGACATGAATGCCTGGGAAAAGTCATACTTTTCCACTATGTAGTTCAAGACTCTGAAGAGAGCAACTCCTGCATCTAGGTACCCATCCACTTTGTCATCCGTGTTGACAACAAATACGAACCCAATCCTTAGATGACAAAAAATACATGTGATTTTTTTGGGGGTTGTACCCTATCTGAGGAAAAATAAAACAGCTAAATCTACACAAATATGTTGTTAGAGCTTACGGTTTCTAAAACATATCAGATCTAACAAACGGCTAAGAAACCCAAGCTCATCTATAACACCATCACAGACAACAGCACTGCTACTGTGACTCGGAAAATGAATTTTTTAAATAAAAAACCCTATAAACGTTTATAACTCACAAATTCTCACAGGATAAGAAAAACTTTTGTATACCCACATACTATTTATATTATCAGAAAAAAACATTTTTCTTGTATTTTGCTATGCTGTACAAAAGGTAGAAAACATTATCCTTCAAGCAAATCTTAAACTACAAGTTAATTTAAGCAATTACAAAAAAATATAGTTAGAGAACATTTGCCTGACAGCCGATATGTAGCTGTGATTGACACTAATTCCTAGATCAATGTCATCCTCTAAAAAATAAAATCCACACATTCCTTAAATTTAATTAATCATGAGACAAAATGGCAGCCTTTTAACACCTGGCAGCGTTTTAGATGCCAATGTTTACTGAAAGACAAAAATATTCCAAGAAATGGGAACCACGACCATCTGAAATCTCCAAAAAATATACAGTACATTAATAACGACAAAACTGACTGTTGCATCTTGTATGACAGAAATTCTGATGAAACATTAGGCAAATATTAAAGAGCTTAAACAAAAAAAAAACTTTGCAGTCACAGTTCAATATCATTAGAAAGAAATTAAAGTCTGATAACAGACAAAGCCCCAGAGTAATTTTGATAGCAATTATTGATACTATAATGGTGATAGCATACCTGAGAGGGATCTTGTGCTGGTAGAATAGTTCTGCCAGTTTTACCAGCTCAACAGTGTCTTCCTGTGAAGGATCGATAAACAGCACCTGAGGACGAGAACATAACAGTGAGAAAATAAACTATAACAAACTAAGCGATTTTGTGACTGCAAGCAGTGTTCACCAAGTGGCTTTGGAAGATGTTTTAGTGAAGATAAGTGGACTCTGTGGATAAGTGGGGGAAAGCTGGGTTCAGTTTAATAAAGATCATACATAAAACAAAATATATTCCACGACACCTCCACTGGCTGCCACCCGCCTTCATCTGCAATGTGCTTGTTCAAATATACCTTGCACTGAGATCAATCAAAATTTCAATTTACCCACCAGCTGCAGATCATAATTGCAGCACCTGATCAGAGATTTTCGGTGAGTAAAAGAAATGGTCCTTCTATAAACAGAAAGCTGGATTTCTAATTTTTGACATTCACAATGTTACAATAAGGCCAAAGCAAGGAATGTATTAATGGAGAAACAGGTTCTTTGATTTTGGGTTGGTGAGTTACAATGCAATATTTCAAAATAAATTATATATACTGTCCCGTTATCATTTTTAGAATAAAGAATGCAGTCTATTACTAGATTTTCAAAGAGGGCAATTCTTAGTTTTGTTTACTTCCTACATGGATGTTTAAAAAGTCGTTTATGTCCCACCCTGTTTACGCACTCCAGCAAAATGTTCCCCAATGTTGACAAACATCTTATAATACCTTACAGATAATCATTCCATAATGCTGCTTATGGAATGTAAAAGATTTAAACTATTGTGAGGTGAGTTTTGGTTGTGTAAGTGATAAGGTTTACATTACAAATGCATAAGATTAAATCAATCTCTAAACATCTGTTCTGCTATTCTTGAATGACTTAGGCCACATTCATGCATCTTTCTACCAAAGTTAAGGAATCTGTGTTAATTACAACCAGAAGCACAGACTCACAATTAGCACCAGAGGTCGTAACAAAAACACTATGTGTCACTAATGTGGTAAATTCAGTAAATTAACTTATGGCTCATATGGAGTGATAATGTAGTCCCAGTTCTACTGAGATAATATCAGCTTCCTGTGTGCTGCTGTACACCCTATGAGATTAAACTTGGTACCATCTACTTAGGGCTTAAATAGACCTCTGCTGTATCAGGTGACTCACACCCAGCGCAGACACTCACAAATAACTAAAAACAGAATTGATTAAATGTTTATTTGAATATCTGGTGTACAAATATGTATTGGAACTAGAGTTTAAACTGCCTCAATTGCTTGAACCACCATGATTATTATAGTTGTCTAGGTGATCTCACTCACTGTCTCCCATAACAACAACTTGTTTTCTGTGATAGAGCGCAGGGAACGATAATACGAGAAGCAAATTAGAACCTGTGCATTAAAAACAATAAGAGGTGTGATTAGAACTCACCAAATTGAAAAAGTTGCGTCGTATCTGGCGTATGACACCTGGGAAGGTTGCCCTGAGGAGTTCTTGACAGCTTGAAGGCCAGGTTCGGTATATGTGGTCTTTTTCAATATCATTTACCCACTATATGTATTAAAAAAACAGTAACAGTTTTTCAAATGTAAAAAACATATGAGTGGAGTCGGAAACAAGATCATTTGCTATGATTTCAAACTGTAGAATGAAATGCACACACAATCTTGTGTGCACTGTAAACTAGTGAAAACTTTAGCTTAATCCAGTGTTTTAAAACCTTTGTTCTCTGGCAGACAAATAACTACTAACATTAAAATGAAATAAACGAATAAAATTCAATCGAGCCAAGGATATTCCACAATAATACCTTTTTTAAACATCATGCACTGTATTACTGCATGATTTACTGCTAAACCACACAACAGTTTTAATCCCATCAGATTTACAAGATATGTATGGATGCAAAAATCTTATGTCCCATTTTGTAGAATTACAAATGAGATATACAGTACATACAGTATTTGTGTACCATTCATTTCTTCTTTGCAATTTTTTATGCAGATATTTCATTTCTTTCATCCATGAACATTCAAGTTTTGATTAAAATATTCACTTTAAAAAATGTCTATAGTACACATTGCTTTTAATTCAACGAAATGGGACATTATAGGAAAAACAATGTCATAGAACAGTGTATGCCTTTACTGTCCCACTTTATGTGCATGTTTTAGTTATTTTATTACCTTTTCTTAATGTTCCCTCTCACCCATGGAATCAATCTTTGAGAGACCTACTGCCCATCCAAATTCCACCCAAAATGTTTTTTTTTTTACCAGTGATTAGTTTTATTAGTTATTAATTCTGAACAAGGAAACTGAAAGAAAGTAGTTTTTTTAGTGGTTTGTTACTTAATCATTTATTGACTTATTTATTGGCAGTATATGATCTACAGTATATGTTTTATATGGATCATGGATAATTGTCAATTAAGAATTTATTAAACAGGGGAACAGAGGAAAGTCACAGATAAAAAAAAGACTACATTGCCGAGGACCAGATCCTGCAGTTAGACATCATTAAAGGTAAAATGTGCAGTAGGCCATAAACATAGCTTACAAATAGTGAGCACAGAACTAGAACATTTTAACTAGGAAAAAAGAATTTATCACAAACTGCATGAAATATGCTTCTCAAAGCTAATGAAAAAAGAGAATTGGACTTTAATGGTTTGTTAGAATATATCATTAATTTTAGAAAAAAGCCTAATAACTACATTTGTTGATGGTAATAATTGCCATAATGATAATAATAATCCTCTTTACTCCAGAAAGCCCTTTTTATTTTCACTCTGATTGGTCTTAGCCTTATTTCATTCCAGCACACAATAAAATTTGAAGTTGTTGTTTTTTTTTTAGTTCTGCTCGTCTGTGCTGGAGACCAGAAAATGCCACAGCTTTTGTAGCACTCCTCCAGGAGCAGGGAGATAATAATACATTTGCTTCACCTAACTCCTGAGTGGATTGAGGGAAATGAGTTCCTGTGCCGTGAGGAAAGGCAGAGGACAGCCGAGTAATCCATTATACCAGTCAGTCCCCAAGCCACCTCTCCTCAACCTGGAAACAAATGCCTCATGTGGAGAAACTTTACTGTGAGCAAGACTGGTTTGTACATAAAACAGTGCAATTCCTCTGCAGGTAATCAAAATTGGTAAGTAGTTAAAACGAATTGCCTGGTGGGTCATCGAAAACTTGGTGTAGATTTATATAATCCAAGGAGGAGTCTCTTTTGGTCAAATTACTTTTATTCGCAGACAGCCGCGCAATGTTTAAAATCTTTATTTAGCGGAGTCTAGAAGTGTAAAGCAAAACCCTAAGCAGCATTCTCTATCTAATTATCCATTTCATAAGGCAGCTGGAAATTTGGGTGGCAAGAATACTGTTCCAAAAAAAAACCTACGAGCTTCATCTTCAAGTCCCACTTTCTTCCACAATATTTTTATGTGCATTGAGGTATTTGGGGACATGTGCGATCCCTTCCTCAAAAGGGGCAATCAAACAAAACTACTTTTGCATTTCATGTGGAGTTTGCTGATTTTGTTTTAAAGAGCTTTGTCAATGTGATTAGGTAATACATAAGCCGGAACGCAGGTTCTCCAAATAAGCACAATGTAAGCCACAAACATAAATGCTTAACAAACACACAAATGATCAGATCATGCAGCACATATTTGCTTTCACATTGTCAAATACATCTTGCTTCTCAGGCACAAGGTAACATGCTTGTCTTAGAGTAAAAAAAGCAGTGTCTAACTGTTGTGCTGGACAACAGGCCATAACAGATACTCACCATTATCGCAGGATGTCGAATGTCTAGGGCAAAGTTGTCTTCCAGAGGATGTACATTGAGCCTCAAAAGTTTACTTAAGTCATCATCTTTGATACCTAGATTATGAAGACCCTCCATAACTTTACCTTCTCTTCTAATAATATCTAAAATGCTTAAAAGAAACAAAAAGCAAAATATGCATTAATTATTAAGTTTTTACTGACAGAAACTACATATGGAAAGGTGCCACTTAAAGGTATTCACTTACAATTTGGAGGAGTAGTTCTAGCATCTAAACCAAATATTAAGAAACACATACACGTTACAGGTGTAAAATAATTGATTTAACAAATTGTATTATGTACTGTAGATGCATGTTTTAAGCCTTACCTGAAAGGGTTATGCATATCTAAATCAATATGAAGTCCATTAATGAACAGGCCTCCTTCACCAGGTTGAATTCCTAGCTTTTCACTGAGATACTGGAAAAAAAAGAAAAGTTAGCATGTAAACGTTCTCTCCATTAAACAGCTCTGAATCCAAATAGATGTTTTGACAAGAATGCCTACTGCTAGCAATCTAAGAATTCAATTTAAAAGGAAGCTTTATTAAAAAGATTTTGAAAATCTAAATACACTGAAACCTTAACAGATTCGTTTTCAATCACCAAACAACAGTATAGGAAATGATGAACAATCAAGTAGTGAACATGATAACCAACTTAATACATCCATAGTCATTTTTAATTTAAACAATAATACTACACTTAGAAATATGATTAATTAATTAAAAATGACAAATACTGTATAATTGCAAAGATTTGGTATACTGCTCCTAGCGAGGCTGCAATCAGACTGGGAAGATAGATGTGATCGATTGATTGTTCCAACATCACGTGCATTTAAACACTCAAACTAGAAATGATCTCACAACCGATCAACTTAATCCTCAGATCTCAATCCAATGTTTGTGGTTTGAACTAAAGAACACGTTCACTAGCTGAAACTCAAAGGTTGGAAGGTTCTAGAGCACTTCAGCCTGGAAGAACAGTAAAAAATCCACTCTGAGAAGAGCATACTAAGGGAAATCAGTGTATTCCCTGCCGAAGCAGGATTTATAAAATACTAACTGCAGGAATGTGAATACATGTGACCCTTCTGTTTTAGACTATCACAAATATGACTTTGCTCTGTGCAATGCGATTAATGTTTTACAGCAATTAAGACTGCTGTATAACATTTAAGAACTGCGGATATGAATAAATAAGGAGGGCATTGTGTATTTGAAATCTTAGATTCCATACAAATTAATGCAGTTTTGTCAAGGAACAATTAAATGTTATTGTTCCTGGGCAAAACAAAACACAGCAGATAAAACTTTTTAATAAACTCAAAATACATTTTAGACTGCTTTTTTGCTTTAAGCAGAGAAAGTTATGAGCAGCTTACACAGCAAGCTCCTCACCCATTAAGTAGAAAGCCACAACAGGAAGAGTACTCTTTTATCCAATCGAGTGCAATGTTTCGAGGCAATGACTGTGTTGCTGAAATACTGCCACAGAAAGTCCTGTTGAGCTTCCAATCACCGACAACTTAATACATAGACTTCTGCCTTTTTATAAAAAATTATAGAGTCATTAGTGCCTCGTGGCCTCCTTGTAATGTTGGCTTTTGCACAGGCAGATAGCGAGAGGCCCTGGACAACATATACAGGACAAGTTCATGTGGGTAGATGCGTCAGCATGCGTAGGCTTCAAAGGAACAACTAATAGGTTTATTCCATGCTGAAAGAACCTGAAAGAAGGTTCCACAGACGAAACGTTGGGTTTCCTTTCTTCTCATTTCAGCATGGAATAAACCTATTACTTGTTCCATATATAGTACAAGACAGTCCTATCATGCTCATAGCGCTGTGATCTTGCAGAATGCTCTCACTGCTGACTGGACTTTAAAGACATTTGACCTTTACTCATAAGAGCTGGGAGGAGGTGTTTCAGGTTAGCAGCAGAATTGGAGAAACCCTCAGTGACCTGCCAGAGTGAAGGAACCATCATAGAAGCTTTTGTCTTCAACACAGCTTGTACAGTACTAGTGGTGACACAGCAGCTGAAAGACACAGGTTCTGTGTGCACATTCAATTCAGATTTACGCCTCTCGAATACTTTCATGTTGTGCCAAATAGTTATGGGTATAAAAGGATATTTCCACTGATAACTTCAACCACCAACTCTGAATCCTTTGGAGACTCAACAGCTCAGTGGTAAGAAGAGCTTGCAGTAGTACAGATGGCTTTAGCTTCACACCACTGCTTCAGGTACCTTCCTACGATTATGCCAGACGTCTGCTTCAGTTTTTTTTCTGCTTCACATGCAGTATATGTAAAAAAACAAAGCATTTCACTTTGACTTGCAATACTTAATTTATTAACTAATAGTTCTGCAGCCTTACACTGTAGTAGAAAAACAGCTAAAGAAATCCTTCTAATACACCTATCATTATTTCTGTGGTTGTGCCAACAACTTTGCTAGTGATAAAACTGCATTTATACAGCACATTTGCACTTAAAAAAAAGATAAAGACAGCAGATACATGAAGAGCATTAATAAGAGGTTTGTACCATATCTCATCCAAAGGAAGGGTTTTTTCATGCTGCTTTTTTAAACTGCTAATTAAGTTAGCAGTTTCAAATTGTGGTTTTTCAGCTAATTGTGGTTTTCTTGGATTACATTGTTATTTTTGTGACACCTAGCTGTTATCATGTCTGCTTTAAAAACTAACCATAACTGTATTCATTATATACTTTAATATATAACTTGATATACTTTTCTACATATTTGAAATGTATGCCACCAAAAAAGCTAATACATATTTTAAGTATTTCAAAAGCATGCAGTAATGCCATAATACTAATTTCTATTACTGGAAACATTTTTGTCCGGACAATCAATTGGTTTTTCATGCAAGAGTAAAACTGAATATCACGTTGGACTTAAATATTCTCGAATCTTAAAATTTCCACTTGAAGACGTCTGTTGGCTAGAGCAGTCTGTGTGACCCACAGATTATTCTTGACTAGAAAACATAATGACCATGTGGAAATGATGTGGAGTTTTCAAGTACACTTAAATCTTATAACAGGAGGCACCCTTTGCCCACAGAGTTGTGGGAGTATGGAACAAGGCGCCAAGCTTGATGAAGCTGATACTCTGGTTTTTTTCAAAAACCATCTGGCATCAAGTAGCCATTAACTACTCCTCTTATTTCTAACCTTTCTTATTTATTTATGTATATATAAAACCTGAACAAATTCAAAAAATATTGGCAGTTGGACTGCAGGCAAACACAGACTGTGGCTCAGACACTGCCAGTTCAAGCCTGGGTTTTTTCATCAGCACATCTGGCCAAATTCCCCTGGATTAAATCAGATTTTTATCTGTTCATAGCCTATCTGGGCACTTGTGAGCCAGCACAGTCATCAGTGAGAGATAAATTGTTCCTCCACCAGGTGCTAAGGTTCCTGTAAGGCACTATGTGACTGTAAAATAGTGAGTGGATTTGTCAGCGGAGGGCATTCACAGTCCTTGTTTGCCTCCAAACTGGTGCAGGGCTCGATTAAAAATAGTGTGGGTATAAAAAAAAAAAAACTGGCCATCCCATATGCATCGAATTATTATATACACACTAGAAACAGCACACTCAGTGATGATAACTACAAGTTACATATCTTTAGAATAAAAACAACACTATGAGAAACACTGATTCTTGCAATACAGCAGGGAAAGGCAGGCAGAGCAATTATAACAGAAGAAAACCAAAGTGAAAGTGCTTGAAAACAGACATGTTTTTCTGTGTTCTTTGAGTGTATTAGGATCTGTTTGAAGATGTGAACGAAGAGATTAAGATTTGTGTTTAGCAGGATGTGCTAGTAAAACTTAAATTACAAGGAGTAATTTAGATAAGGACTCGTTGTACTACTACAGTTTTAAGTCCTAATTTCTTATAACAGTACTTATGTTCCCACAAAACTCTGAGAATTTAATTGTGCTATCAAAAGAATCTGAAATCCCAGTCACACTGATACCATTAAGAAATAATTCAAGTGAACTGGGTGCCAATTACATTGCAATGAATACATGGAACATTTAAATGATGACTAACACAGATGTTCACTTGTTTCTTTTCGACATACATATCTATTCAGTTCTGATTTTTCTGGTTCTCCATCATTTTCTGAAGGATGAAAGTTATAGGAACAGTCACACAAAAAGGGCCTTCTTGAAAATGCCACTTCACACCATCATAACCCTGTCAATTACTGACTAAACATAAAACATATGGTACACTTTTATGTCCAATATAAAGTCCACAATTAACAGTATCGTACAGAATATTTTTCTGATAGGCCCGTGTGTGTGTAACTGATTTCGCAGACGCAGCTGGTGTCATTAACTTATTTATAGACTATGCTTATCAAATGCAGTACCTCCAGGCAAAAACAAAAACTGTTAATACCCTTCAATCTACTTCGCTGTTGATCAGGAACAACAAAAAGCTTGACAAATTCAGATATATTGTGCCTACTTCCAAGGCTGCTGATGATTTGGGAAGTCAATCTCTTTGTTTCTGCCTGTCAATACTGTTATGAAACAGAAATTACATTCAAAGATCCTAAATTAAAAAAATATATTTATTTTAAGAACATATTTTATGCACTAAAATAATTTAGAAACACAACTAGGTATCTAAGATAAATACCAGATGGAATGCAATTAGTTTCATACTAGCTTTGGCTTTTTACATTATTTTTATCTTTTGTTAACAAGTATTTGCTGAAGGTCTACAAGTTATGATGTATGGGCATCGGAAAATAAGCTACAAGCCCCTACATCAGTCATAAATACCCAAGACATCTTCATTTAGTCAAATCATAGACATTCAAAAGGAATGGTATAGAAACCAATGCTCAATTCTACCCAACTAAGCTGGGAAGAGACCTGAAGATGTACAGTCGCACGCATGTACTGTATATGAAAATGATGTCAGGTTGATTCATTAAGGTTTAGGTGACCTCTGGCTTCTAGGAATGAGCATTATTATGACGATACATTGAATTATTGTGTTGGCATGGGTTGTGCTGTATAAACAGGTAGAGCACAGGTCTGCAACCGTGACTAACAGAACACCAAAAAGTGAGGTTACACTGATATTAATCGGCATAGGCTGTGACATCAGCTCTCCTCTCCATTACCTGGCTTCCAACAGAATGACTATGCTCTGTTATACAGATCTCACTAAACATTTAATGACTGAGTGGTGAAATATACTTGCTCCACCATCACAAAATGAGACATAAACAGGTTTAATTGAGAAAATAATACCCTCTACCAACATCCAGTCAGCTGAAATTAATCTTGATCCACAAACTGTAGCACTGCAGCACAGTGGTACTGGCAACTATACTGAATCATTGTTTAATTCAGGAATTTTGGTTAACAGTTTCATGCATTGTCCACCAACAGCACCATGGTTTTACAAGGAAGTTTTCTATCCCAGTACTGATTAGGCTTACACTGGCCTAGCTACCAAGACCTGATAAGATTATACTAAGAGATGGTAAAGCTACTGTCAAGGTTCAGTCAAAACATACCTTCAAAACTGAAAGTCTGTGGCCCTAGGTGTTGTGTGGAGGTAATCTCTCGGATAGTCCCTCTGAATCTAATGATTCGATTACTGAGTCAAAGCTAGATATCTATCCGGTGTTACTGTACTGTATGTGCTAAAGTCTAGTGATGGTGGACAGAATGACCCGGATTCTCTAGTATCTTTATGTTGTGGTAATAGAGCCACCAACAATCCTAGAACCTGATCACAAATGGCATTCATCCAGTATAATTACAACCAGCGCCAAAAAAAGCACCTGTGCACATGCAAACCCAAATTTCACATGTGTGGCCACACTGTCATTTCACATTCGAGATGTCCTGCCAAGTGCAAAAGGAGACATACAGTATAAAGCTGCAGACATACTGTATACTGTATAGTAAGAGTATCCTGTTATGTCATACTCAAACATATTATGGGTTATATAGTTGAAAGAAAACTTTCTGAAAGGATTAAATTATCTAATTGTTCATGATTTGCCACTTCTAGATTTACCACTTTCTCTTTTCTACTTGCCACTGAGCGAAATATGACATGAAAAAAGCATCACGGAGGATTGGAGAGGGCTCTGGATATACCTGGAAAGTTGTGGGTTCAGGTCTCAGGTGGGATACTGCTACTGTACCTTTGAGCAAAGCACTGTAAGAATTTTTTCAAACAAGAAGGGACCAGCAGTTTTTTAATTGTGAGGTGAGCATACCAGAGCACTTTGCCTTACATCATCCAGGTGGGTGCTATACATCAGTGGCAAGTGTCCTTATTATTATTATTATTATTATTATTATTATTATTATTATTATTAAATGAAGCTAACAGGATGGCTGAGCAGCTTCTTCCACTCTCCCACAACCATTTGTACCCTTTGTTGTTAAAACAGTCTTTTAAGAGTCCTTAT
This sequence comes from Lepisosteus platostomus, assembly GCF_059453375.1. Taxonomy (NCBI): domain Eukaryota; kingdom Metazoa; phylum Chordata; class Actinopteri; order Semionotiformes; family Lepisosteidae; genus Lepisosteus; species Lepisosteus platostomus. The sequence goes on from NC_142612.1 coordinate 28,599,948, forward strand.
TCTTCTCCTTAGTTTCCAGTTGTGTTGAGAATATCACATCCAGTACAAAATCCAGCCATATAAAATTGTCAAATGACTACTTGTTCTCAGTTGGCATTGCTGGTTTAATAAAGGTTTATCTAGAAATTACTATATTTGCAATGTTATAAATAACACAAGATTATTGTGGCAGCACCATACCATTCCAAATCAAGGGGATATGCCAAATGCTTAACTTTAAAAGTTTAAAAAATGCAAAACATACAAGAAGTTATATGATAAGCACTTAAGTGAATGCAGGGCATGCTCTTCATGTATCCTTTTTACCAAAGTGATGTAAGTTAAGATTTAAGCTGGTTATCTTCAGCTCACTTTATAAAGCATATTGAACATCTTAAAACACAAAACAGACATCTGTGGGAGTCAATCTCAGGAACAATTTGCCAGTTTCCCGCTATGCTGGGTGGATGAAGGGAGCAGTAAGAACAATAGCAGAACTGAAAGAGTTGAGAGAATCTGAATAGCAATCCCTGCTCCCAGTGAAGAAGAACAGGGATTCCAGTTCTAGATTTAGGAGATTGAAGGATCTCACAGCAATGACAAACCCAGGCTTTTGGCATAGACCCTCTTGCAGCGATTATCTTAAATATATTTATAGGATAAATGGAATCGGTCCATTATCTTATTCCCAAGTGGGAATGTAGAATGTGTAATGTTGAAGCTGAAATAATGATTTTATTTTTATAATACTTGTAAGACAGATAATATAAGTAGTTCAAGCAGGTAGTTGCGTCAGCATGCGTGGTCTACTAAGGAACAAGTAAAGGTTTAGTCCATGCTGAAGAGAAAAGAAAGGAAACAACGTTTCGCCCGTGGAGCCTTCTTCAGGTCAGTGGGTGGCAGCAGAAGTAGGCTGAAGTAGTTCAAGTAGGGAGCTGAAGAAGGAGATTATATCCATCTACTGAGTGATTTTGATTAAATCAAAGCATTTTTCAGGATAATAAAAATGAAAACAAACTGTTTTAGGCATGAATAGGTACAAAATATTTTTTTATAGAGAAACATATATATAACACAATCCTCACATGTAAGCCTATGCATAAACAAAAAAAACTCCAAAACGAATAAGAAATTCAGGATACACGCAAAACATTGAAGACTTATAATTAACATAGTTATTACAGTATTATATACGGAATAAATCCATGTGGAGCAGAGTATTAAGAAATACGCTTCCCTCTGATAAAAAACAAAATTGTTTTGGAAGAAATCTCACCTTCTGATTTTCCTCAATTTCTCTTCTCATCTCTTGGTTTACAACTGTTCTCGTCACTGATCTGCGGGAAACATAAAAATAATTACAGTCTCCAATAGCTTTTCTAAATTTCAGAGAAATAACAAAATCTATTTTAATTCCAAATCTCTGCCATCAGATCAGATACAGTACCTGTTGTCGCCTTTTTGTATGCTCAGGATGTACTGCTGAACTGGCATTTCTCTGCCTTTTCTCACATGATTATCTTTGGCACATGTAGTGCAAGCTGATATCCTGGCTTCTATCAAGAAAAGCATGAGCCTAGATATGAGATTCTCAAATCAATTAGCTACAAGCAACCAACCCTTAAAAGTACTTGTTTGCATCTGACCTACAATACATGCTCATCCTATCTTAGTCCTCTGTATATAAATAAACACAGGCATTCCACCACAGGTTTTTTTTTCTCATTTTCAGAACTCATACTCATTGAAAAGCAATGCATTATTCAAAAAGCAGTTTGGGTTTAATTCATTAGATTAGATCTGGATATTACCGTGCTTTAATGGGGAAGTTTTGACTTATATCTCTCATCATCTTCAGGGCATCATACTTAGGCACAGAAGTTATCCGAGCTGCTGCTTGAAAACTAAGATCTGAAAGAAAAAAAACGAGGAAACAAATTACTTTTAAAATGTTTTAGAATGAAAACAAAAAAGTCATGCTGCACTGTCATCAATTCACCCCTTTTTTTCAAGTTATTCAAACGTAATTCAATTTTTCTTAAAATGGCATCAGATTTAAAACAAGTGTATAAAATCCACCCTGGGAATTTCATGCATTGCCTTCTGACACACTGCAAAACATTTTTCATACAATATATTGCTATATTACTAATAAAAAACAAAGGAATAACTCATAATTTGTCATGTTACTTATAATTAAATAGAACAAACTTACAAATTATTACACTAAACAGGTCAAAGTACATGGACTTTAAGACATACTAAAATGTTAATGCAAAACAAAAAAATTTAAGTGAAGGCTATATATGTATTCTTTGGAAGGTCAAATTGTAAGACTCCCACTGTTTCCCCAATCTATCCCTAAAGTTTACAACCAAAGTGAACACATGATCGAATGTGTGATAAAAGTAATGGATTATACATTGCAGTGACAGTCCTTTATAGACCTACTCCTGTGCCACATTATTAGAAACAGCGGTGGGGAGAAAAATGCCATCTTACAATGATTTATAATTCAATTCAGACTCGACAGAAACACAAGGTCTGCCTGCAGGTCACTGCCGGGGATGCTACATAAAAGACCAGCCAATTGGCATGGATTCCGAAGCCTCCCAAGAAACTTTTTTTAATAGCGTGTCCTTTCCTTTAATGTGTCTATTAAAAATTTATCAAGGAAAGAGGGTGTGAAGGGCTGATAAGATCAGAATTTACAAGAAAAGAGATAACGGATTTGTCATTCGTTTGACATTGAGTTTTAAAGCAATCTCTTTTCTTGTCATAGTGAATTCTCACTATGAGAGAATATTAAAAAGAGGATGTTTGCAAGTGCAAGAAGCCTTTTCAAAACGCCATGCTTAAGAGCTGAACCTATCACCCCACAGTGCATTAGGATAAGCTAGTGCTTTTTCTCCTTGGATTGCATGAAGCAGCTTACTGTCACAACAATGCAGATGACAGCTTGATACAGCCAAGAAGCAGCCAGCTATTCTCAAGTTCTCTGGTATAGATCAGCTGTGCATTAACCTCGATGGATACAGATGAATTGGATCAGCCTATTGACTCTTATAATGATGCTCCACAACACAGCTAATGGGCTTTGCATTGGCAGAATAAATTTAAACATTTATACCTTGAAGTTCCCAGACTTTCAAAGGAGCCATGTCATTACTGCTCTCAATCAGGTGTTTTCTGAACTCGCTTAGCTGCTCCTTCAGCTCAGGGTGTGCTTTTCTTCACAATAAAAAAAAAGGAAAGCCGACAACATAAGTAAGGTTACAAACAAGAGGAGGCAGTTTCATAAAATGACAGAGGTTTAATGAAGGAAGATGGGGGCATCCACTTTGACAACACAACTGGATAGCGTATTCCAGACCCCTGCAACCCTTTGTGTAAAGACGTGCCTCCTTTTCTGAGTTTGAAAAGAACTTCCCCAAATTGTGCATGATACTTTTACAAGAATTCCTCAAAGGGAATGGCACAGTCAACCCTGTGGACGTCTTCAGAATCAAATCTGAAATGTGATCCAGAGGACACAAGTGGAAATTACATTGAGTGCATTTAAAACTGATCACAAGGGGTACATTTAACCAAAAACCAATAAGGCTGTAGGAATATGGAACAAGATACCTGTCCATACCCTGGCTTCCTTCAAGAAACAGCTGGAAGAGATCGTTGGGCCAATTAATTACTAACTACAAAATGGGCTACGTGGACTAAATTATCTTATTTTCTTAACATTAATGCAGCCATGCCCCCAGGATCATAAAGTATGAAATTCACAATCTTGAGAAAGGGTTTCGGGTGACTGAGCTCTTAAACTGACATTCCATTAGTTTAACAAGCAAGTTTTACTCAGTTTCTAAGGGCATTATTACATAATTTTTGTTTATTCATATTACTGCGATTAGAAGCATTATTATTATTATTAATCCATTTTATTAAATATTTAATGTTATTTTTATCATGCCTTTTGATCTTAACTAACATATGAGGAAACTAATCACAGAACACATAAAAAATGTCCCCTAGTTCTAAAAGACAATTAAAAAAGCTTAACAATAAAGCTATAAGATAAAATTAAAAATACACAATAATGAAATGGTTAAAAAGATCAAGAGAATCTAGACATGTCTTTACCATATAAATGGCAAAATTAAAAATATCCAGTCAAAATAACAATAAAAAGGACCTAAACAGAAATAAAAAATAACAATAAATCTGTAAAAAATCCAAAAGTAAATATAGTACCTGACCTCAGTGCACATAAGGAGACATCTCAGAAAAACAAGAAAATAGCCTGGTGCTGAAAAGTAACTTCTTCGTTCAGTTACTGATTGTAAAAAAAGTAAACTAGAAGACTGCAGAGGAGCCAGTAGAGCCAACTCTATTTTTATAAATATCTTCATTCTGCACCCGCTACATCCTTGATGATGATGACTTGAAACACCAACAAAAAGGGCATTAAAGTAATCCAATCTGAATAAGCTAGAACTAAGACTATACTTTCGCTGCATTAGAAAGTGATAAGAATGGCTTAATTGACCTGAAGTCAGTATAATAATACCAGAAGATTAATTAGTAAAGTTATCAGGTTTTACAGAGATGTAAAGTTGTTTATCATGAGAATTGAAATGTAAATCTACACATTTGTTATGGATAACCTTGCCTAAAGGTAATATACAAACAAAAGTAAGATCATTCCAGGAATACAGCCCTGGTAAACACCACAAATTATGTTTGCTAGGACTTATACTGATTTGCCAAGTCAAAAACTGTCTATTAAGCAGGTATGTTTTCAACTATTTTAGGATATTGACAGATAGCTTGACCTAGTTTTTAAGACAGTTTAATAAAATGCTGTGGTCCATGATATCAAATGCAGAATCAAAGTCCAGAAATACCACAGCATTTAAACCCCATTCATCAATAAATCATTAGATACTCAGACTAGAGCAAACTCTATCCTATGAATTACATTATTCAAACAGGTAAGTAGCAGTTAGGAACAAATGCACTTGTTTCAGAAAATCCTTTGCAAGCACTTTGATTCAAAAAACATTTGAAGGTGGTCTAAAATTACACCCAACTGAACTCAGGTGGGTTGTTTTAGGCAGAGACATATCTATATCAGTTTCAAAACAGATTGGAACCATTCCTTTTTCGAGGGAATTATTTATCATCGCTAAGATTGCTAAGACTAATAAATGCATTATGATCATATTCAGCTTCTGAACAGTGATTAGCAAAAAAAAAGCAGTAATTCCCTATATCTCTCTGATCACAATACACCAAAAGCAATGTATCCCAATGGTGTGAATCTTAGACTGAAAATAACTGAGAGATTCCAAATACTTTTCAACAGTGAGTTCTACATGTAAAACATTTACCAAATCTCACCAAAAGAACTGTGGGTAGTTTTACTTTTCACAATGTGACTGGATGGATATACCTGTTCTTAAAGCTTCAATGCATCCCTGTAAATTATCCCTCGTAATTTAATAGTGAATGTGTATTCCTGTATTTCTCCACTTAAGATCCGTTTTACAACAGCCTCTTTTATTCTTTCAGGATTTGTTTTGCTGAGGAATGTTAACATAATTAACTGCACTGATGTTCTCTTTTTTATGCTTTTATTACAAGCCAGCAGTTAAAGCGCAGATCAGTTAAAGAAGTGAGAAACTGCTTCACCAAACTGAATTAAGGGGCCAGACTGTGCTAGACCACAATGGAATTTAGCTAAGACACTGGAGTAACGCGGACTATTCCATGGCATCCATGATGACCAAGCAGTCAGGACTTAAGTGGAATTTTTCATTCAAAACATGGAACCCTTGATGGAACTGTATATAATCGTACAGTGTTCCCAGTCGCCATATTAGGACACTGGTTTTTGGAAATTCTGGTCTGGAAAAGGAAAAGCATTACATATTTGTCCACTGTTACCTACATTCCTGACCTTTCTTGAGAAATACCAGACCACTCAAATGAAATGTAAACATATTAAGATCTCTGTATTACAGTACTTATGCGATACACCACCATGTTTCCCTGCAATATACAATACTTGGTATTAGATCCCTCAAATCAGATTTAATATCAAGATGTACATGGATATCTCCTAGTATCTTACTAATAGAATAGACAAGCTATCAACAATTCTGGTGACAAATAATGGTTGCCAAAATGAACAACCATAAAAGATACAGATACATGATTCTTAAATAATAAGAACATATCTTAAAGAAAAGATCTTCCTTAAAGAAGGAAAACATCTCGAGTACATTCACGCAAACTATAAAGTTGTGGAAAATGCTTTCAAGTCCTCCACCTCACCTTCATCACCAGATGTCCTTTTGGTACAAAGGTACTGTATAAGGAGTAGAAGCTTCAATCAAAGAAGCATTATCATTCACATAAAGTCAAGTGTCAGTCAGAAAATAAAATCCAAGATTATAATTAACAAAGTCATTAATCAAAAAGATTCTTTGATGGGAACTGAATAGATTGATTGAAATGGGCGATAAAATACTCTGAAATGTATGTATGATGTGGTAGAATGAGAAGGTCAGAAAAGAAAATGAAGTTATAGATAAAATAAGGATTTTATTATGCTCTCATGCATGTGCAAACTCTCCATCAACAAGCCTTGTTGCTCCATGGCTACAGCAACATAGTGAGGCAAATCAGTGGCTAATGCTTTTCTCTCTATATATACTGTCTATAATACAAAACAATCACTCCCTGCAGGCACTCAGCCAAGATCGAAGACTTGAAGAAACTGACATAATCATGTCCCACTTTAGAAAACCCGAGGTAACAGTCCAAAATGAACTCAACTGCAGAAACAAGACAGATGACTTTCAATTCCATAGTTAAGAATGTATTTTTTTACCACACTACTTATCTCAAATTTAGAAAACAACTTTTCTGATTTATAACCTGTGCACCCTTCAAATCCAAAAGCAATCTACTTTACTCTTCCAGATTCGGTAGATTCATCAACTGTGCAATCAAACCGAATGAATGAAGGTGGGTAGAACTTCCCATTTATCTTTGTCATGAAATCCTACCCTAAGATACCTGAAAAAAACATTTGCTGTAATTGCAATTAATTTACAATCATGTTAATATTAAAATTCCAAAACATCACATGATAGTATTCTGAAATACTTCACATACTTTAACGTGGCAAAAATGAAGCCTTGAATGTCATCACTCTCATCTTCGGCCTCACTCACTGTAGAATTTGCATCTGGAGTTTATTCAATGAAAGGAAAAAAAATAGATGTTTTGTTACAGAAAAACGTGCTCTTTAGTGAACTCAGTTTGGTGCAAATGCAATAGTCTGCATGCAATAGCCATTTTAAATTAATGAAAAACTAAATTCTTGTTGAGTCTGTTCACATATTAACACATTACCAAAGAAAAAAGTAAAAAAAAAATACCTTTCACTTGGGTATCATCAACAGCTTTGTACTCTGTACTTTTTATGGCCAATTCAACACTGTATCCAGACAAATGCATTTTCTCCATCTTAGTGTTCTATAACAAAACATAAGGAGAAAAGAATTGTGCAAAACTACTACTTGTATACACAAGAAGCTCTCTTTAAAGGATTTTCCATTTGCATTTAATACATTTCTCACTATTATGAAGACACATTTTGTGAAAAAAGAAAAACATCAAAAAGAAATAAAAATAACTGTTGCACTTGGTCACAATTACACCTCAGGAATGTGACATTTCAAAGAAATTTAAAAAATGTCTATTGTTTTAGTTCCAAAGTTAAGGTATTGACATGGATAATCTTTAAAAACATACAATTATCTGTAAACATGCAAATAGAACATCCATTGAGCTTATTTAAGACAGATAACACGAAAACGTACTTTGTATGGTCCAATCCCTTCTTACTAGTTTTAAAGTTTTAGCGAGGAGTATATGTGTTGCTTTATTCGAGGCTAACATTAACGTCGCCCATACCTACATTGCCTAGACATCATTAGGAGATTGATTTTTAATTCCTAAAACTAACAAGAAAATGGGCTCAAAATTAACAAGTAGTAAGCAAAAGACATTTTTCATGTTGTTTGCTATGAGAAAGACTTTGACTTTTTTTTTCTTTGTCGGTTCTATTTTTTCAGCCATCTTTCCAATCAAAATTTTAATAGCCTGTACCCTTTCAAATGCAAACTGTTTCCACAACTGAATGGGTTAATATCTCTGTTTACCCCAAAATTACCCTAAACAGCTGAACATGTACACTGAAGTTGCTCCACATGTGCACATGCTGTACAGGAGCTTTCATTTCATTCCACTCTTGTCAACACGCAGTCTCAGAGCTGGGTAAAGACAGACTTCCTATACCCAGCCACTCTCCGATTAAGGGCACGCAGGCTGTCTTGACCCTGACCTTGATTACTGCTTAGACATCTTCTATCTACTCTCATTATGGGATTAGGTGGAGAACATTCCAGGCCTCGTACCACGCATTTGTTCACAACATAGTGTAGTTCTTGCTGTTCCTGCAATTTCTCACAAGTCCTTCCCTGAAGGTCTCTTGTTTGCCCCATTTCAAACTTACCTGGAAAACTGGTTGAGTGCGTTATCACCACTGGGCTGTAACATGCTAAAAGAATTTGAAGTCGGTGACAGAGCAGCTAATAATTTTTCTTTGGGTTCTCAAACACCACGACTAGTCCTGTCTTAAACAGCGGCTGATCACATGGTTTCTTGATACAAGCCCCTCCATGAAAAACACTGGCAGTACTGCTCATCCATCTTTTTTCCTGGATCATCTGGAATGCCACTCTGTGGCCTTCTCAAGGTCTTACAGATTGAATGTGGTGGACCACAAGCACTCCAGCTTCTGTTCCTCATCTCCTTGACAGCCACATCACAGCCTGTGCCTTTGGCTGCTACTTCTGCCATCTGATGATGCTGACTCAGCAGCTCCTGGCCTACTTTGTAGTTAATGATCTCTTGTGACAATGATGGTATACTTACCCATTCAGTAATGGTAACATTTTGCATTTGAACAGGGACATTGTGTTTTTGATATAACCTTGGTTCACCGACAAAAAATGTAATCACATTTAATGTAACTGAACTCCACATACAGCAATGAATAAGAAAAAATGGGGCATGAGAGCTTTTCAACCTCTGGAATATGGCATGGTTGGATGAGTGAGTACACTTGTGCAGATAAGGCTCATTCTGCAACTCTAGTAAGCAAGTCCAGTTAATGGGTCAAACAGGGATAGTAACCTATCCAGTAATGGCAACATTTCTATTACATTTCTATATTCTATTATTTCTATTCAACATTTCTTTTACATATTATATTCTATATTCTATTATGTTAAATACCCAATGTTTTCTTCCTCACTGCTCTTGTTTGGCTAGTTTTCCTACAGTATTGTTGTGTTAAATGACACATTCCATCTAGTCTGCTCTCTCCTGCATTTAATTTATACAGTTAGGTGATTATTGTGAAGCACTTTCAGAGCCTTGCGTTTATTGTTAAAAGTGTCATAGAAATATTCTTAAGATTTTCCTAATCAGGTTCCACCAGCCCTTTTGAACTAATTATTTTGTAAATGTTAACAGACATTTCATAATTCCATTGCATATCATAAAATCTATTAAATATCCTTAAACCCATACATTATGCAAAAAATGCATACATATTCATAGTTTTTTGTTTTTGTTTTGATTTTCTAAGTATGTAGACATCATAGCTTATTTATCTTTATTTACACTGCCTGTAATTAAACAAACATTTTAATTTCACTGAAGGTCCCCAGGGTGCTCAATGACAGATTTAGGAGAAGCTGATAATTCACCGTTCTTTTTTCATACCTACACTTTGTGATGTTTACTCAGTAATGCAGTGTTCCAGTGTAAAACTGACAATAATTTATTTTTTTCCTTATATCATAAAGAACATCAAAGACAGTGTCAGGGCCTTGGTTACTTACACAATTTCAAACTACACTCATTTCCATCAAAACTCTTGACAGCACACAAAATATAATTCTTACAATCCATATGCAAACCTTCCTTTCCTGATACTGTTCTGGGAACTGCTGTAAAAATTATGATTATAATAGTAGAACTTTCAATTAACAAGCAACATCATCACTTTCAAAGTTCAGCCTCAAAGCAAGGAATAACATCTGAATATCAACAAAATTATTAATGCCAAAAAGATCCAAATGAAAACATGATCATGCAACTAAAAATATAGTGATGCTAAGATCAATTATACTAATGATGAAGTATTTTAATCCTTAATCTTAAAACGGTTATGGATTAAAACACTTCAATGTCATTCAAAGCTGTTGTATAAAATAAGGGTGATTTAAAAAAGAAACAAGATGAGCTGTTCAACCCATATATTTAGATTACAATCACTGAAGGATTGGAGGCTGTTGACATCCTGAATCTAAAGAATAAAACATGGCACAGGAATGGATTTTCAAAAAGAGCAACTAATATAATCTCACATTATACGGAGAGATTAACTGTTTAGTAGGGGCACAGGTACACATTTTTAACTTTGCACTTCAGGTTAATCAACATTTTTCATTTTTACTGAAAACTGAAGGGAGATGGATATTATGGGGAGTCAAACAAAACTTTTCTGTCCCAATCTTATCTATTTTTGATACATATAATACAGGTTATTGGGAGTTGTTGCTACTTTAACTCATCATATGAAGAGCCAAGAAGGGCAAACTGGTTACGTTTCCCAGGTATTTCTGAAACAAAGGCAAATAATTATTTGTTAGCTTAATTTAGATTAATTTTAAGTTAGATTAATTTTCAGCACATCTCACAGTTACTGCATGTAAAAAGGATGTTTCACAGCTTGTTCTTAAAATAGTGAGTAAAAGAGTGACCATTCACCAATCATTTGACCCTGCATAAAACAGATTATATAAAAAACATGACCATCTAACATAAAATAGAGGGAGGCCAAAGTTAATGGCCAAAGTTAATGAATGACAAAATGTTATTTTAAGATTTAAGTATTATTAATAATAATTATTATTATTTATTATTATACTTCAATGTCATTCAAAGCTGTTGTATAAAATAAGGGTGATTTAAAAAAGAAACAATATGAGCTGTTCAACCCATATACTTAAATTAAAATCACTGAAGGATTGGAGGCTGTTGACATCCTGAATCTGATATATAATGACTTATATAGCGCTTTTCTGGACACTCCACTCAAAGCGCTTTACAGCTAATGGGGACTCCCCTCCACCACCACCACTGTGCAGCATCCACCTGGATGATGCGACGGCAGCCATAGTGCGCCAGAACGCTCACCACACACTAGCTATCAATGGGGAGTAGAGCAGAGTAATGAAGCCAATTCATAGATGGGGATTATTAGGAGGCCATGATTGGTAAGGGCCAATGGGACATTTGGCCAGGACACCGGGGTTACACCCCTACTCTTTTCGAGGAACACCCTGGGATTTTTAATGACCACAGAGAGTCAAGACCTCGGTTTTACGTCTCATCCGAAGGATAGCGCCCGTTTACAGTATAGTGTCTCCATCACTAGACTGGGGCATTAGGATCCACATGGACCGCAGGGTGAGCGCCCCCTGCTGGCCCCACTAACACCTCTTCCAGCAGCAACCTTAGTTTTTCCCAGGAGGTCTCCCATCCAGGTACTGATCAGGCTCACACCTGCTTAGCTTCAGTGGGTTGCCAGTTGTGAGTTGCAGGGTCATATGGCTGCTGGCTATATAAACATCAATGGTTGAAAGTTTGAATTAAAATGATTATTTATTAGGTTTTATCTTTTATAAAATAATGAGCTTTCTTAAAAGCCATCTTCAACAAGCACTCTGCTATTCAAACTTGTATTTAAACAGGGTGTAGGGAGTGGGGTGCCAGCTGGCAAAAACAATGCTCTGAATCAGACGATTTTGTGAAATGTGAGGTCTGACAGGTGCACAGGGTTTTTTCTCATTAGAAATCGCTCTGCTTTCGTTCATTCGCCACTGTCAGGCTTCGTTGTTAAAAAGTACAACGATATTCCACTAAACCCATCAAGGAAAAGGTTATGGTGGGGAAAAAAATGGCACTTCAAAGTGACAGGTTTGGGAGACGAACGGAATACATAAGAGAGTGTATTGCTGTATACCAAGAAAATTGGTAAAATCTTGCAAAGCTGAAGTAAGTAAACTGCCTCCTAGTTATGAAGAAGTACATAAAATGGCAGTGAAAATGATCACCTGTAATTAGCATCTGTAACTCCCTATAATTGTAATTTCATAAACCATTTGTTTATTCAAATGTGTGTTAACCATTGCATATATAATATATATAATAACCATTGCATAGATAATAGCAGATATGCTTCGTACTTTTACACTGACAGAAAACTACGACCCCCTGTAATAGAGGACATTATCACCCAGTCAGAAGGTTGCAGAAAGCTTCCTCAGCCTCAGTTAGGTGAAACAAGGGAACCGCAAAAAAATCCGGGACAAGTTCGTTTCCTAGCTGGACAGTCAATACAATATAATTTCTTCTGAATGGGGAGCCCGAGACAAGCTAGAGGAGATTTGTATATGGGTTTAGTGCTTCCATTAATATGGCCCCAAGGAAAGAAAATAAAACATAATGATGGCACCTATAACTGCCTTTCACAAGGAACAGTAATCTTGTGATGGAAAATACTAGGCAAATCTTGCAAAAGTTCCAATAAAAACTGGAAGCTATCTGAACAATACAGAAACAATAGCAAAGGTTTTCTGAGACGTTTTTAAGACAGAAAGAGCTGCAGATCCACAGCCTATGCTTGGACAAGAATAGGCACTAAACTATAAAGATTGGTGGCAAGAGCAAATAGGCCATGGACAGCTGAAACAATATCAATTCAATATCTATTCATTTTATGCCAGTCCATAACCTCAAGAAGAACACTTGCAGTTGAAGAGCTCATTTTTTAACACGTTAAATGCCCTGCAGCATACTAAACCACCATGACGTGGTTTTGGCTTGTTACATTACAAAAAGACCAATAAACTGGTCTGTGTAAAGTGTAAAGGGATAACCCTAAGAAGAATGCAAAAGACAGCAACAAGAACAAAATATGCTTTGGATGATAACTGGGATTGAGTGGTCAAGAGCAGGCATCAAAAGCACCAAAAATCTAAAAAACAGCTGAAAATACATGAAGCTGTGATCATCAACTGGGGTACATTAAAGCATGGGAAAAACATGCAGTAAACTGCCAGCAAAACTGTTGTCTTGTCATCAGTATTCCTGAATTTATCAGCTCACTAAAGTAAAATTCCACTGCATCACTACAGAAGTTAAAAAAGCAGTACTTACCACTACGAAGTGACGGAGGACATAAATAATTTTACCATCTCTAGCTCTCTCCGACAACAGCTTGTGAAAGGTGTTAAACTTATTGGTACCGATTTCAGCATAAAGAATGACTACTGGGAGGTCGCTGCCATTGTTCCCTGGGAATGTATGATCAAACTTGAACAAATAGGGTTTTGGCCTGCAAAAAGTGAAAAGCACAATAGTTTTAGGTCCAAGCATATAAAAATCAAAGATTTATAAGATCAAATCACATTTTGATGACAAAAAAATAGTCTATACCTGTTAGCTGCACTAATTCATCTAGAATCTAGAGGTCAAACCAGTCCTACCGATGATACTGTATACAGTACGTAACATGAAAGACGTTAAAGGATTAGCATGCGTCATGCTAGGTAAGCTATCTTAAATCTTAAATCTTTTGAAAAAAACAATCCGAGTTCGGAAATGTGATTTGTTGACCAGAAGGGTATTCTGGAAAGGGTGGGAACAGCTCACTTAATCTCATTTTGCATCTAATGATTTGCATCTTGTTTATAATTTGCTATTTCTAACTGAGGGTCACTAATATTCTACTCTTTCTGGATTTAAATGTAGCTTCGAGACTGACAAGTACAACATCCTACAGGATTACATGAAAAAGTTATCTAAGCATGGTTCTCCTTTCCCTGGTTTCACATACTACTGCTGCAGTCTTGTCATTTTACTGGTAACAGTCTAATATTAAGACACAGATGCAACACAATGATCTTAAAATAAACTGTGGATACTTGAGATAAACCTTGGTGATACTTTTGACCCCATGCTATCATTTGAATTGCATGGTTAGAAGTTCAAAAGAGTATCTTTCGTGTCCATGTGCAACAATACACAACAATCCCTACTCTGTCTCTCTAAAGCAGAAATATTAATATAGTGTACATATCTTGATTAAATAAAAATTACTGTAATGCCGTAGTTACTGAAGTATCTTCTAAAGTACTAAATGGGCTTCAGAACTGTATGTCCGACATTCTATAGCCCATGTGCTACTGCATAAGCACGTAACCAGTCCTTTGTAAATGCCAACAGCTCCAAGTGAAATTTAGAATGCATTAAAGGTTCTCTGGCTCCCTTAAGTAAGTATTTATAAGTAGTGAATGGAATAGATATAGATTTTCTTAAGGTAAGCATTCTGAATCCTGGCTTTAAGACACCAATGTCTCCTGGTTCTAATTCCAACTAGACCTACATTCACAGGTCCCAGTTAGTCCCTGTAACTGATCTGCTTGCTGCACTCAGACCTTAGCTTCGATACAAGCTAGCTAAAAGTACATTTTCAGCAATTTACCATAAACAGAGAGTTGGAAATTGCAATGTGTCACATATTCCCACAGTGAGTGATTTCCCTTCTACCTAGGTCTAATTCAGACACACTTAAATGAGGGCAGTTCTGACACTCACTTATTTATTACTGTAAGATACCATTTCAAACTGTAAATTGTATAAATCCTAATTGCACAAATTACAATGCGATTAAAGAACTCGACTGGACATAGGGCTCCCCAGGAACAGGACTGAGAATGAGTCTCGGAAGGATTTATTGCATGAGTATAGAGCGGGTTCTTAATCTGATAACAGCTGTTTCAGGCCTTTCTAAATGCAAATCTACACAATGGGTAAGAAAGTTCTCATACAGGGCCATATTTGTGAAACTTATTACCCAAAGGCATTAGAGACTCTGCGACTGTCAACATTTTCAAATCCAACTTAAAGACCCATCTTTTCACTATAGCTCACAAATGTCGATTTTAATTTTCTTTCTAGGTTTTCATTAAGTCCAATTGCTGTGACTTTTTTTGCCTCCACTTTCTTTTCGCTTCTGTTCTGTATAATGTGCGTTTTGTTGTACGGAGCATTGCGTTTCATGAAAACACAAAACCGTGCCTATAAATAAAATTGTAGTTGTAGTACTGGATTGCTTAATTAAGAAAGAACAACTTAACAATGATTCTCTAAAAACACTCCTGGGCATTGTTTTCAAATGCCGTAACTGTGCACATTGTCAAATTTAAAAATGCAATTAAGGACATGAAATGAGAACGTGAGCTGTTAGAAACCCTTCCATCCAACACAAATACAACAACAAGAAAGCCACAAATTTCTGGTAAGCATTGCGGTTTTCTTGTTACTGAACCCTATCCTTGGAGCATATGACGTCAAGTAGGACAGCATCCTGGAGGAAGACACACAGGGAGAATGTACAGTAAATACATAAATTATCCTGATCAGCATGTCCCTAGAATGTGGGAAGAAACCAGAAACGCAACAGAGAACACACCCAAGGCCAAAATGGAACATAGGACCCAAAAGCTCTGAGGCAGTGAAGTACAGAATTTACTTTAAACTACAAACACTTCAAATGAAATCAAAGCAATGAATTTACCAAGTCTGAGTCAGAAGAAGGTGTTGATTGGAATCTTTATTTAAAGTACAACTTTATTTTAATCTGAGATCCCTTGGGTTTGCCTTCACATCTGTAACACGCAATGTATAGTTAAGTTTGCCATATTTTCTATGCTTAATGTATCTATGTACATGCTATTAATTATTTTTAAAAAATCTTTAAAAAGGAAGAAATCAAAACTCAAATGATGGAACTGCAGTCAAAGTAGTTCACTGTTAAAATACATAAATGAGAAATGTACATTAGGCAGTATGACTGTGTCGAACAAATCTTAATTCTTAAGTGAAATTTGAACAGATAGTACTATCATTTTAGGGACACACTGAAGTCTCTGTATCCAATACAGTGAGATCTTAACCGCTCAGATGTATCTTTCAGGAGTAACTTCAAGCCTTATTCTTTAAAACCATTCATACAATGTACACATATGAAGCAGAACACAGTACATGAAACAGAATGTTCAGATAACCTTAATAAACAAGGTAGTAACTAGAAAAAAAGAATGACACTACTGCCGATAGAAACAGAAAGAAAAAAAACAGCCTTCAGATGATAACCAAGTAATCTGAAGTGTCAGTCCAGACAGGGTGTCAAAACAGGCAAAGGAAAATATTCCATTAAATAAATTTCAAGCCATACTGTACAGAAATGCAAAAGGGCTTATTCATTTTGGAATAAGTCTATATTAATAAAAAAATATCCCCACAGAGATGCTCCTATGAATAACATAAAACAGAAATTGTTTTTCGGCAAAACATGTCTGCTCATTAATAAATGTCTGCATGGCGTTTTAACACTGGGGCTGCACTGCATTTGGAAACTCTTAAGAGTGGACATAGGTTAACACAGAAAGTGTCAGATGAAACAGACCCTTGTATTCAAAACATTTCAGTACCTAAATGTGTTGAATAAAGGGCATAGCATGTTTAATTTGAATATTGAAAAATATTTACTTGGTCGTGATTATATACGTGAGAACTGGTAGAGGTATTTTTGAATGGTACCCCTTTGGTCTTCTTTCAGGAACATATATTGCACCTCAAGCCCAAAAGGGTGGAAGTGTTGGAATGCATGATAAATTAACATTATTTAGCATTTAAGATGTGGCACAAATGTAGGAGATTATATTTTCCCAAATCAGCATTTACTCCAGAATGTGCTACATTAATATTCCACTTGAGAGCAAAGGAAATTGGGGAGAGTTACCTGCCTGCTGCCGTTTTCAAGAGCTTCTTAACCTCTTTGGTGCTGCAGGCGTGTTTCCCATGAACAGAAACAAAGGCAGTGCAATTAGCAGGGGGTCGCTCATCTGCAGCAATCTGTTTGGAGCAGAGCACATCAAAGTGATTATTTCAAGCACAAATCCTTTTACGGCCTTCCTAACAATCAGACAAACATTCACATCTGAAAATTCAAGTTAATACGGAAAGTGACAAGGATGTGACATATTTGTCTCTTTATTCAAAACACTTATGCTTCCATTAGAAACCTAAGAGACAATGTTTTCTCAACATAGTGCCCAATATGTCACTAGGAATAAGGCAAATACAATCTAATATAGTTCATATCAATTAAGAACAGAGAAAATAAAACTATAATAAAAGATGTATAACAATTGTAAATGATTTATCATGTTTTACACCAGGGGACATCAATTTATAGTTAATAATAATAATAGCTCCTTTAATTTGTTTAGTGCTTCTCATCACAAAGAATCCCAATTATTTGAAAAAAATTCAAATATAGGCAGGACCCACTTTATCCACCAACGAAGTGCAGCACACACTTGCGTTGAGATACACAAGCCGTTATGTGCCAGCACCCTGCATAGAAGATCAGGTGGTATAATGAGAAAGTAATTAACCAATTGAATTGATGGGGACATTTCAGGTCACCTGACTGTGCAAGCCCACAGTGGAATTGAGCAACACAGGAGTTAATACAGTTATTCTAACAATGACATAGGATTTTTAATAACCAAGTAGCCTCTATTTAAATGCTCATTGAAAGAGAGTATCTGCTACAATATTAATACCCACGTAGTCATTTAAGGTATTTGTTTGGAAATTCTGGTCAAGAGGGAAGAGTGCCACAAACTGGCACCACCAACAGCGGCAATCTGATTTTCCTTAAAGGCCTCGCCTATCAGTACTAACACCCAGCCTTGCTTGACTACTGAGAATTCACTGGCTCTAGCTTCAGGGTCACTTAATACTGCATGCCAAACATAGCTTGATGCTAACTGGAGTTTCTCCACTAAGTAGGGTATAGCGCTAAAACCACAAAGATTTGAGAGAGAACTGTTTAAAAGACGACGGACAACAATTTGGTTTGGGGTACTACCCTTTTATATCTGCTTTCTTTTTTAAACCTGCAAAAAGACTTTTAAGTTGTAACCATGTGTTACCGTAAGAAAACCCTTTTTGAAGAACCAATGTGCTTTCTTATGCATTTTTTTTCAACAAAACACTATGATGGTGGTTGCATTAAAATCTCTTTGGAGAAGAAAGGAGGAGATGAATGCAAGAACAAAAAACATAAATTATATGGATAGGCACGACACTAGACTGCACCAAAAATAAAGCAAAAAACAAAGAATTTAAAAAAATATCAAATGGAAATTAAATTGGCTTAAAGGTAATCAAAGATACTGTCTAGTAAAACCTGTTTCTAGGCTTAATAGACTGTGGGTGTAATGTAGTACTATTTGATAAGATGCAACTTAAAAATACATTTTTGATAGCACAGGTAACTGTTCATATTACAGCTTATAAATTAAGCATGGCTATAAATGAAGTCCTTAGACAATGGACTTCAGACTTATTAAATACACTAAATGTCAAAGACCAAGCGAAATTACTAAAGCCTCTGGGAAACTAAATAATATAGAGATTTTCTTGACAAATTGTCTTTATTGTCTTTCTTAAATTAAGAGGCAGTGATCAAAATAACAGTCTGATGTTCAGAAGTTGAATGACTAAGCTGCTTCTACAGATACAAAGAGCTTCAAAAGTTAAAGCCACAGAGAGTGACTTAATAAATGACCATTTTTTAGTGTTTGTGAAATAGCCAATATTTAAAATTTGCCATTTTGCCAAGTTTTCAACGCTTAATATACTGTATAAGTTAGTTGCACATCGATTTACTGTACAACTCAAACAAGGTTAAATATCCATCCATTCATTCATTTTCAAATCGCCTCTTCCAATTCAGGGTTGCAGGGGAGCCAGAGCCTTTCTTGGTAAACAGAAGCATGGCAGGATATACCCTGGACAGGATGCCAGTCCACTGTAGGGCACACACAGACCCAGACATACACACTCAAACCAGGGCCTATTTTCCCATAACCCAATTAGCTTTACAGTATGTCTTTGGATTGTGGAAGGAAATAGAAGCATCCAGAGAAAACTCACACAAACACTGGGAGAACATTCAACTGTCACACAGATAGCAGCCCGGGTCCAAAAGGGAACCCAGGATCCTAGTACTGCGAGGCAGCAATGCTAGCCACAGTGGTGCCCTCAGGCTAAACATACTGTATGCTTAACCAAGTCCATGACTTTTCTCCATGAGAATTGAAAAAGGCCATCAATACAATGAATCTCAAAATATGCAAGTAAAACATATTTTCATTTCAGTTTACATTGAAATAAATCACCTCTTAATTGCTGAAATGATGAGAGAATATATATTATCTATAATCACAGCACAAACTTCAGTTTCACCTTAATTATACACACAATATTAAGTTAATAAAACCTTGTGTTCTTGAATCACCTCTGTTATTTAATAGAAAACTATTGCAATGCTACAATACTTTATTCAGTCAACTCAGAAAATACTTATAAGTATTATAAATACAGAAGGTACTGTCCTCTAATGCCTTGTTTCTCATCTTCTGTAACTTGCATTCCTACTGATGGTGATAAAATATGTCTTTATCAATATTTTATTAAAAATACTTATAGAGGAGGTATCCTTAATGAGTTGTGTCCTTTACTGTAATCTTACCTGCTGAAATGCCTGTACTGCAGGAGAATAAATTCTCAAGGACAAGGCAAATTTCAGAAGATTGACTTGAAGATCAGTAACAAACTGTCCAGCCTTCTTCAATATCAAGTTGTAATAAGAACGTACAGACTCTATTAGGGAAAATACAAATTAATCAAACACTGAATCAAGATTTTTAATTCACAGACCAGTAAAGTCAAACATCTAGGCTGTTACAAATAGGGTTTTGGCCTGTAAAAACGATTAGAACAACTGTTTAAGGTAAGAAATATAAATCACAGAGTAACACTCATATTAAAAAGAGATGCCTTTAAAGTCACACAAAAGCAATTTTAATTAGACTAAAGGCAATTAATGAGGATAAAAGAAATATCATAACATGTTTTTTTCTTAAGGACATTAAATGGCACAGTCACATAATGAACTCCTGAAAAAATGGAACTGCTACACAGGCTCCCACCACATTACAATGAGCAATATCATTAAACATGGTGAAACTGTCCAGTTGTTCCACATTGTTTTAACACAGATGGGGAAAAAATATCCATAAAAGTCTGTTTCAGGCTTTGTGTAACACACAAGGTCACATTATCTGAGAGACTGCTATTCTTGTGTGTTTTTATATGGATGCACTGTACTATGTCCCATGCCTGTGCTCATTTTGATATATAGCAGTGCCGTCTACAATGAACAGAAAATATAGCATGTTCAGTTGTGTAATCTTCTCTTTATTCTGACTTTGGTTGGAAGGACACCAAGGACTTTGGAACATGAAGACAAAATATAGCCTTAACTGGCACATCATTATCCACCAGGGCAGAGACATCTCAAAATGAGCAACTGGCATCACAACATTTGCTGACATCCTTTGTGCAACATTTTAAAAACTGAACAAACTGCCCTGGATTCAAATATGAGTGCTCAATATCAATGATTTGATTTTAGGAATGCTATTTTTTGCAATTTAGAAAATGTTATGCTATTTTTCATCTTAAATAAAACTTGCATTCTAACCAAAGACTTTTTCGATATTAAGTCTTTTTCACAGCTCAAAATACTCACCACCACCCTTATATACTGTTAATTCTCTTACGGTGTCAACAAACTGCCAGAATTTTTCTTCACCATCTTCTGCAATGAACTCACTATGAAAAAAAAAATGACACAGCACAAACTTACAACGGTAAATAACACCATGTGAAGTGAAGATATCTCTTTCATTGAAAACTAAGGAAGGAACTACTTTTGCTACAACAGAAATTTTGCTGTCAATTTTCCAGGGGCTATCTTCAATTCACACTGAAGACACTTCATTCATGATTCTGTACAAACTTAATCATATATCACAAAAACCAATGAAGTGAACTACGTCCTAACTCCTAGTAACTTTTGAAATAGCAGTGCTATCAGTTTTCAAACTACAGTACACATCATTAGATATTCATATATTATTACTGCCTCATGGTCTATGCTTTTCAATCCCATTTAATGAAGGCAACATCCATTTTTAATTCCCAAAACACAACAATGGAAAAAGTGAACCATTTGCAGTGTCTAATACGTAAATACTTTTAATACTTAAAAGACTACATCTGTGCCATCTTACCTTGTCTCTAGCAGAAGGGGTGTTGCTGGCCACTTAGCACTTAAGATGACATTCACCCCTTTCGATGCTGCATGGCCACAATGAGCATTTAAGATAATGACCAGCAGAAATGAAAGAACCCTCATCATGGCTCGCTGAAAAAATAACCAAGCAGTAAAATATATTGGTTTAGGCCAGAATCCTTACTGAAGTAAAAGCTACAGAAAATCTGGAAATCACATCTTAAATTCAATCATCACAAGAGAGGAATCAGGAGGTATATTCACAATGATGACTATTTTTTTAGGAACTCTATAAACTGTGATAAGCCGATCCTGCTACCAGAACATTTTAGTGGAATCGTTAAGTTATACAATATAATAAGTTATGGGATATTTATGTGCATACATTATTCTGTTAAACAGAAAACAGCTGTTAAGAAGGTACTGTATGGTTCTTTTTAATCTGTCTTTTGTTACATCTTTTCGAGATTGTAACTACATACAGTAGTATTAAAACATCGATTTGTGGTTAGGAGAAATATGGAACAGGCTTTTTATTTATTTTCTGTCAGTTTTTGACACACCTTTAGAAAAATAAAAAACTAGGAATGATTACACACATTAATAACGTACAGTACTTGAGTCTTTTTTAAATTTTCTGTTTGAAATAATGTATGTAGTTGATGAGAAGAGCAAAATAAGTGTTTGATTGTTTTTTTATAATCCAGCCAAAGAGAAAATAAATAGCAATTAGGTCGAAGACAAGCTGTACTTAAAAGATATTTAATAACAGTAATCACCATGTATCAGTTGAAAAAAATCACGTTAACCGCAATGACGTGTATACAATATATCGATACTATATATACTGTATGCATTACAGGCGTGTTTAAGCCGATGTTTCGTTTAAAAATAAGAAATTCACTCTCTCCCTGTCAAGATGTTCATGATATCATTTCTATACATTACCTAGTTCTACACAACAGTTTGGGGAATTCATTTCTGGTGATCTGAATATAGATAGCTGGAGAACTACGCTGCAAATTTGGACATCTGAGGCGCAATACACTCAGAATTAAATTATGCATGGCAAGATGCATTTAATCATTTAAACGGAAAATGCATCCAAGATGATATCTGCCAACAGACCCAAATCCTTATCTCGTTTTTCAGTTGGGGATACAAGGAATTTCAAATAAAATTATGCCACATGTGCCATTAACGCAAGTCATTATTGGTAACAGCATACTGTAATTATCAGACTAATAACTAATAGCAATAATCTACAAATCACGAACAAAACCAATTTGAACTATTCATATCGATGTTAATTCAATGTTTATCTACACAACAATTTCCATCATGTACTTCGAGCCCAGTATCGTTCATTCAAAGCAGTCACACTGCCACGTAACAACTAGAGACCGATAATTAATCACAAATCGTGAGTCTTTAACAAAAATAGCATGTAATCTACTTCGCAGATTGAGATAGCAAGGAAATAGTCTGTTAAAATAATCGTTGTTTTTTTTTTTAAATACAAGCTGTACTTTAAAACTTTAGGGATTTTTTTCCTTATGTCTTGATATGAAGCTCTGTGTAAGAACATTAAGGCAAGTAACGGAATGAAAAGGCAGTCATCAGCATACTGTACATACTTTTCTCGCTAGAGAAAAAAAAAACACTGCTCTTTCATCAGAGTTGTAAAACTGATGTCGCTAAATTTCGAAATGTGCAGTATTCATCTTACCTCGGTCTGACTGGCCGCAGCCATTTTTGGGTCCTCACAAAATCACACTTTTTGTGCCACTTTCTCATAGTTGTTTGAAAGCCCACACACAGTAGTGCAATTAATATTTCCTTTGGCAAAAACAAAAACGAATATCTTTAAAAAAAAGACGGCGAAACACTGTGTCAACTATCATTTTTGCTGTTTGCATACTGAATACTGGATTGTCTGCGATGTTCTATCAGGCATTTATATGGCCGACTACCTAGTAATAACCGATTCTGCAAATGAGAAACGTCTCTGGAGTCTGTCTCGCTGTTTGTTTCCTTTTTTTTTGGCATTTGCTCCTGTTACGTTGTGAATCAGTTAATACAAAAAATAAGCATTTGTATTCTGTGATCTTCATTTAATATTCTTTATGTCGACAAAACTTTTTGACACTGTGAATTGTGATGCAGACGGGACAATCATTTGTAAGAAAGGATTCGTCAGCATCCATAGCCTACTTCATCATGATAAGTGGGCTGTAATTCTCACTAATGAATCCACTACAGAGCCCTCAGAAGTCTGGGTAGGAGTCAAACAATGCTGTGTCATCCATTAAACACTATTTTCAATCTGAGTACCCTCCTTCATTTGATTACAAACCAGCCCCAAAGGACTGCAGCTAATTTATTGAATGGCTGGTGAAATGTTTAATTGCCAACGACCTCAGTCAAAAACTGAAAATATCCTCAACCTCAGTGATCAAACACCAGTACGCTGATGACACTGCAGTACAGTATGTGCCTGCACAGAAATAGATCCCCAAACAATGGTCAATATATGTACTGAAGCCTATGAGAAAATGGGACTTAATCTTAAGAAGACCAAACATCAAGCTCCAAAGTGCACTTGCACTGAGGAAGCAGGTTTTTAAATATCACCCCATTAAATCTGAAATCAAATGGATAGTCAACGATGAAGTCTTAATTTCTGCCTAAAACATGGACAACATACAATACAAGGCATTTAAAAAGTGGCTGGAGTTGTATCACAGTGGCCTACAGAACATCTCATATAGGAGTTTAGTCTAGGAAGACTCCACAAGAGGACTGGCTCAATCAGAGGAGGATAAATGGAAGATGATCTGTTTTAAAACATGGTAAAAGCATACATTAAGAAACGCAATATCAGCATCAGCTTCTTGACCAAACCAGAAGAATATCTGCCAAGGATCCCAGATATTTCCTTTGAGACCCAAAGGAAGCAAAGTGAGTGTGTTGAAGAGCCAGATTCCTCTGCTGATCAATGACCAGTTGCAGGAATCGGTCAGTTGAATGTTTAAGAAACTGTAAGCAAAGTCTTCTTGTGTCAGAGTGTGGGGGAGAGTGGATGGCTATTGTCTAAGGGGCTGAGAGCAGAAACCCTGTGCATACAAGTCAGCTTAGCAAATAGGACTGATGAGTGACCAAGAAGAAGGGATCCATGAGTTTTGAACTTCTGGAAGTTGTTTTTGTTTAGGAGAGACTTTATTGTTTGGATAGAGGCCAGTAAGCAACGTAGCTGCTTGGCTGTGATAGTTTGGGACGTCAAGAAGAAGTGTAGGTTGAATATGAAAGGCGATCTTAGTATTTTGATTTGGTTGTTTGTTGTGGTATTTTTGTTTTTTTCTTTCCCTGCATTGTGAAGTAAACTGCAATGCGGATTTTGAACCTCTGTGTTTGCTGTGGCCTGGACCCACCTATTTAAAGATCCCCATACGACATTTCCAAGAGTTTGCCACAAAGTCCAGAATCTCCTGAGATAAAACTAGCTCCTCCTCAGTATTTTGGATCCTGTATTGGTTTGATCAGCCTTCATGAAACACAATTATCCTTAACTACAAGGAATATTCAATGAATGACTGCCACCTGTAAGCAGCTGTGACCACCTACGAAAGCTGTGACCAAGCTTGGAAATATATAAATACAGAGGTTATTTACCATCTGTAGTCTTGCTGACCCATGCACCTGCTGGTATGAATTCTAACTAGGCTTTCTATTTAATTGAATTCTTCATGGTACCTTTTTTCTATTCAAATGCTGCAGATTATTAGTTAAATAGCAATCTCCATCCCTTAGGAGAAGACAAAAATTAAAGATGTAAAATGTATCCTATCATTAAATCAATTAAGGGTTCAGTTGTGTAACAGAGCTCATCTGGAATAAAAGCCAGCAGGTGTGTGGGTTTGAATGTAGGTTGTATGTGTAAGGTTATCCCCACAATTAACTGCTGCGAGTTGAGTGCATATCTTTAGCAGATGTGATTTGTGAGCAGTAAACAGATTTCCAATGCCAATTGGAGGAGATAGAATTTGGTGTCATGCTTCCTATGCTGATTATTTGAAATATTATTAATGTGGGAGTTAATTCTGCCTTTAAACCACCCTTTGTGGTTTATGTAAATAAGAAATGTCCTGCACTAACAGCATGCCTGAATATCAATTAAGTTATTGATATTGTCCACACAATTACAAATTACAATTACAAACTACCCAAATAAAATACACCTTTGGAGATCATATTTATGACAGCTGTATTTATGTATTTCATACATCAGTTGCACATTGATTCATTCAACATTTCAATTCAAGTTTCTTAATAATATTACGATATCATCACCCTTAATAAAGGCCATGTACAGTATATTGTGTAAATTCATGCATTTTCTAACCATTTCTTGCAATTCAGGGTCACAGGTGTTACGACGAGCTGCCAAAAGGTATAAGGTATATCAGGACCCTATGCAGTGATCTCAGAGCATTAGGTAAGCAATCCCAATCGCTAGAAAAAGAGGTAGTCTTCAAGCAGGCAAAAATCCAAGGGTTAAGAATAGGAAGTCAAAGAGAACTACAGGCAAGGTAGGAGCTCCAAGGGAGAAACCAATACCAAGGCCTGACTGATACTGAATGAGGGTTTATAAGAAGTGGAGACTGGGGTGAGTTTAGTGAAGGACAGCTGAGACTGATTGATTAACACATGCAGTGGTGCTTTGTGGAATTAGCTGGCGCTGGGGACTGGTTAGATGATTTTCTGGTAACAGGTTTCTTATTGCTGGTCGTAACAACAGGAGAGCCACAGGTTCAGCAAGCAACAGCCACAAGGTGGTACACACCCAGACACAGAAACACACACAACGGCAGACATGTTTTTTTTTTCAGAGGAACGAGTAAAGGTTTATTCCATGCTGAAAAGAGAAGAAAAGAAAGACAACATTTCGGCTGTGGAGCCTTCTTCGGAAGCCAATTAACCCACAATCACCTTTCTAATAACTTTGGACTGTCTGAGAATATTAGAGACCCAGGGGATACTCATATGGACATACAAACTCCACACAGCTAGATACTTGAAATAGAAATATTTCATGGAACATATTATGTACATACTGTTGCCATGACCTCACATCTGTTTTTATTCAAATTACTGCATTCCATTCCACAAAGACATCTTGATTTCCATTGAAACTATTATTGTACCTGCTAGCAATGAACTGAAAAGTCTGCATTATCTTTTTTAAAATCTGAATACTTATGTATATTTGCATAGTGCAAATTCAGGGATGTACTGTATACAAATTTTGCCCAACGATTTTGATTGCATTTGTGTTTTCATTGCCTCTTTACTCATTTTGCTTCAGATTTTTTTTTCAGACGGAGAACATCAAGGTGATAAAATAGTTAATTACACAAGTAACGTTTAAATTTTATGAGTCAGTAAATCTCTCTTCGTATTGAACTGGCTGATCATTTCCTCAAGAATTTGTACACATATAGTAAAAGGTCATAGTCGATTTAAAGGGTAAATAAAAAATCACTATTTTCAGCGATGTGCAAATTGATGACTTTGCTCAGTACTATTTTTTAAAATTATTTATGGGACCTAGGGGAGTTTCAAATGTCAGAACAAAACATATACTGTACGTTTTTGATTTTTGATCTTTTATCTTCATCAAAATCTTCGTCATTAAATATCGTCATTATAAACTTTATAAAAGCAAACCAGTGTTGCCAGTGTTTTCATACCTGGTACCACCTCAGGTGTCTTCGGAACAATTAATGGAACGAATAACGCGCTAAACTGAAACCTTTTCATTTATTTTATTTCATATAATGCTGCTAATTTCAAGTATTTATGAATGTGTAACGGAAGCTTTAATTCTGCTATTAAAATTCGAAAACTAATAAAATCTAATGAATATTATTCGATTAAGAAAGGAACAATATTCATGTTTACCCTCATACGAAAAACGATATTTGATTAATATTTTAATCTTATTTTCAATAAGCAGTCTGCACTATTCCATTGTTTTTTTACATTCTTTTATTATATTAAGCATGCGAAACTCGTGTTTCAACCATATTAACCCTTGAAGGACCGAGTGACTAAGCCGCTAGAAGGCTACAGTTGTTCTCTCTGTCCAGGGTACTGAAATTTAACTCGCGTCAGAGCTCTATTTTTCTGCGTGGATGAAAAACTAATAAAACCCCAGACAGATGCTCTTGTCTGTTTTAACAATCACCTTTCTAATAACAGAAACCGATTTAAGGTGGCAGCTGTAACCAATCCTAACAGTGACACAGCACTGGAGTCCGTTGCAGTTGTGTAAGAACACTTCGCTTACTCTATGTGTTATCAATTCAGCTAAAACGATATGTTCGTGTACTCTGCACTCTATGACCACGAGTATGTAATTTCAGATTCCGCTGGGCTTACGTAAAACCTATTTTTATTTATCAGTCAAATATGCTTATTGCGTTTATTTTGAAAACAGATGGATGTTTTCAATTCCTGTTCCAAAGCACCGAGAAATGTTAAGTTTATCACAGTTAAATACCCACTTCTCGGTCTGACCAGAACGAAACCCAGTTACTGCCAATTCAGTAAGAGATCTCCTGCTTGGATTTCGCATTGGGCAGTGTCCCACTGCTTCTAATGTTTGATTGGTTGACATCATAAGATTTATTATTTTTATGATTTTGTCCAGGTGGCTATTGGATGGGCTGCATATATATGAAACACCATTGGTTGGGTTTGCTTAACACGAGATTGACGATTGGTTAATTGCGGAGAACTGAAATAGCTCCGTATTCAATTCCTTCTGATGAATTTGTGAGCATGTGAGCCTACTTGCTTGTGCAGAGTGGGTGTTAACAAGAGCAGAGAGAGGTGTTGCCGCAGTTTATGAGACTTTAAAGGCTGGCATTACAGTTGATTCAAATTCTGGTATTTACCAGGGGATGAAGTTGCTGTCCACGAATGGGAGACATCTTTGCTATGTGTGTTAGGAAGAATTCAAAATCGCTATTTAAAACGCCAATGAGTATTGCAATTGTACTATAGTTCAGACCCTACAAGGCTGCACAAGCTGCAGGACGGAAGCCAGCCTCTGGCGCACGCTAATGTGGTGTTCATGTAGCACATGTAGGACGAGACTGTTGTTGCGTAACTGAGAAGCATTAGATTTTTGTTTCCTGTGGATAAAGATCAAGAGAGCACAATGATAATACTAGCAATACTGCTAAAACAATAACGACTTAAATATTAGAACTATTTTGATGAGTAGATAAACGTGGAATTTTGAATGACACGTCTCAGGTGTGAGTGTGCTTTGCAATCCACGAAGACGCAGCACGTGAAGTCGGACGTTTACTGGGGAAAAGTAATGTTAAGGTTTGGTGTGCTCGGCGTTATTTCTCACTGTAAGAAAACATTGACTTTATAACTAAACAACAGCAACAAACAACAAGTATAAAACTGCATTGTTGAACATTCACTCTTATTTTCCTGAAATTTGTGCGATCTTTGCTGTACAGTAAATACTAATTAAATGTTTTTCTTGTTTTCCTTTGGTAACTTTTGACTTCCTGTATGCCTTTAGAAGAAACATTCAGGACACAGCATATTTGTTATAGGGGAATATGCAATGCTTTTGGAGTGGGACGTAAAAACGGTGTCGTTTCGGGGCATGGAGCTTAGGGTTGGTGGAAAGATACGTGCTTCTTACTGTTCACACTAATGACATGAAAAACCTTTCTCGTTATCATGGATGATAAATCCAATAAATTAATCCTGGTTCCAGTTTTAGCTGTGCTGTTTGTGATGATAGGTTATCAATATATTTGTCCCGCCGGCAGCAACTCGTGCCACTTCAGGACCGGCGAAAAGTTAAGGGGCATCACCCCTCCAACATCCCAGTCTCCGCCGAGCAACGACTACTACAGAGATCAAGAGCTGGAAGATGACTGCCCCCCTAAGTTCGTGCCCAAATTCAACTTCACCGAAAAAGACCTGAAGCGATATGTGAATTTCAATATCAAAGGAGACGATGTGATTGTGTTCCTGCATATCCAAAAGACCGGTGGGACCACGTTCGGTAGGCATCTGGTGAGGAATATTCGCCTGGAGCAGCCGTGTGATTGCAAGCCCGGCCAGAAGAAATGCACCTGTCACCGACCCGGCAAGCAAGAGTCCTGGCTCTTCTCGAGATTCTCCACCGGCTGGAGCTGCGGGCTGCACGCGGACTGGACCGAGCTTACCAACTGCGTTCCCGTCATCATGGAAAAAAAGGAATCTCAGAAGAACCGAAGGTGAGGCTTTTCATGTAATATCTCAGTGTATATACTGTAAATCTGCAGGTTATTGAAGTCTGGTCATTTTCTTTGAGAACATATGAAAAAGGAGTTCGGAGGATCGCACTTGTCTCAGTCTCTGTTCATTTATGCATTAATACTGAACGACTACTTTGATGGTTTAATATTTTCTCGTTTTGCAAATCATCTTGGATGCTATCCTACAGAGCAATTAATAGTTGTGCTTATTTCGTGATGACAAAATGTGCATACAGTATATACTGTACTGTACATGTGCATGGATTCTTAAGATGGAAACTTTAACCACAAATGCAATTTTAAAATTAAACCAGTATTGATTTAAGATTGTATTGATTTTGGGGATACTGGGTGTATGCCTATAACATGCTGTGACTGTGAACTAAGCAAGACTGTATTGTAACTTATAGTAGATTTATGATAACATATTTAATATTTAAGGTTGCGTGAAACTTACGAGTGGCTAAATAAAATGCAAAAATTATATCACTTTCATATGGTTAAAGCAGAAAAGTTCATTTACTCTAAATATAACGTTCTAAAACACTTCTCTCGTAGCTCGTCTGTTGCTTTCCATAAAAAAAAAAAGTAAATGGGACTGTAATTGATGTTTTCAGGCACCATTTAAATAGATTGATATTTTCTCACTCAACTGTCATGAATGAATAGCCTGAGATAGCAGCTGGGCTACTTTCAAAGCACTTTGTTCCTGTACAAAATTTGCTCCATGTTGTGGCTCAGAATACCTTACAGAAACCTTTTGTACTGTAAGTGCAAGTGTATTTAAGTGTAAAACATTAAGAACGAATTCAGCTTTAGAACAGAAAATTTGGAAAGTCCCCAGTTTATTTAGCCAATATGCAGACGGATCTTTCATGTCAAAATTGCAAAATCTGAAAAACATACAGATGGTTATATTTTTTGTAATTGCTGCACACTTATGTTATATTAATATTGGCTTGATTACATTGAAAAATCCAATTAAGTAATGCTGGAAGCAAAAACAAGTTAAAAGTAACTTACAGTAATAGCAGCAAAACTCCTTCAAAGAGTTTCAGGTATTAGAAACTGAGTAGTGGTCAATATAAATTGGCAGTTGTCCATTGGGATCATGGTCCATTTTATCCTAATGGCAATGCTAAATGGATCCTGAAGTGGAACTGCAGATATTATATAAATACTGAAAAAAATGTCAGCTATCTATTCACCATTCTTCCTAAAAAAAGGGTATTCAATAAAATTCACTGCAGGTTTTAATTAGGAAGTATGCACCATCCACTAATTACTTAAAGTAGAAAAAGGATGGGATGTGGGATTTTCTAAAACAAAAACTGTATAGATGAAAAACAACACTGAGCAATAAGAGACCTATGATACAATAGTTGAAATAAAACATAAACATTACTGTAAGAAATAGGTTTTCTATTGTTTTTGTTGATTTCACTATAAATATTTTCTGAAATATGGAAACCTTTATTTCTAACAAAAAAAATAATCATTAATTTAATAATTGCTTACACTGGCTTTTCTGAACACTCCACTCAAAGCGCTTTACAGTTAATGGGGACTCCCTTCCACCACCACCAATGTGCAGGATCCACCTGGATGATGCGACGGCAGCCATAGCACACCCAGTAAGGGCCAATGGGAAATTTGGCCAGGATGCCGGGATTATACCCCTACTCTTTTCAAGAAACACCCTGGGATTTTTAATCAGGAGTCAGGACCTTGGTTTTGTGTCTCATCTGAAGGATGGCGCCTGTTTACAGTATAGTGTCCCCATCACTATACTGGGGCATTAGGACCCACATGGACCGCAGGGTGAGCGCCCCCTGCTGGGCCCACTAACACCTCTTCCAGCAGCAACCTTAGTTTTTCCCAGGAGATATCCCATCCAGGTTCTGACCAGGCTCACACCTGCTTAGCTTCAGTAGGTTGCCAATTGTGAGTTGCAGAGTGATATGGCTGCTGGCTTAAATAGCACAGTATGTGTAGAATAGTAAGTGTTGACCATTTCATCCCTATATTTTACTTTTATGTGCTTCAAATTCAAATACTGATGTCAACAAGATGTTCTGGACACCATCATTAAATCTGTGATACAGCTGCTTCAGACATCTTGGTCACCAAGGACACCATTGCTATTATAAGACCATCAAATGTGCTGTGCAAGCAGGTTTAATGTGATAGAAGAAATGTCACTGCTACAGTGACAACACCACTTTAAGACTACAGTGGACGTAACTGTTAGGTGTTTTAATGTTTATGCTGTAGCTACTAAAGTACAGTCGCCTGTCATCTCTAACCTTGTAAGAGGTATTGTAGTTTACCTAAATTTTATGAAGTGACTGGATCAAAGAAAAATGAAAGTGACAAAAGTCTTAAGGATTTGCCCATTTCTGTCAAGTTTGGCAGTGGAAGCAGGTCAATGTCTTGTTTTATTTTGACAATGTTTCCATTTTTGGCAGGCAGACTTGTGATATGTTGTGATATGGATCTGCTACATGCAGTTTGTTTGACTTCTGTGATGTTATGTTGTGCATTCCCCATACAATTAGTAACATAATTAAAGAATTCAATAATAATGCTGCTTGTTGGCAGTGTTGAGTAATAGACCCCTTATTGCATGCTGGGCAAGAAAAATAATTTTCTGACATTGCAGCTGCACGGTCAGAGTTTTGGAAACCGAACAAAAACAATCTGTTGGAAAAAACAAGTTCCAGTATTTTTTTAATACAATTATTATGAGGGAATCCTGGGCTGCATTCATTGTCTTATTTAAAGAAAAAAGAGTGAAGTATGCTTCTATTCCATTTATTAAAAAAAAACTTTTGTAGAATTAGCTATTTTTATTATCATAGTGAAAACACGTGTGCTAATATGAATATTATTCACAAAATTTTAGGTTTTGTGCAGTTTTATTTTAATCTTGTAGATTTTCAGTCCTAAAGGAGTGGGTGTAAATTCTAGCCCTGTCAGAAGTGTAATGACCTCACTAATCGGCAGAAGTTGGCATCACAGAAATGGCACTGCATGTTTTTTCTGTCTTTTGCAGCTAAAGAAGATAAAGAAGACATATCTTGATTAAAAATAATACTGTACATCAGTGTATATTAAACTGTACTGTTTGTGCCCTGACTAAATTAAAGTAACAGGGCCACATGGCCCCTGTTTTTATGTGCACAGCATTAACTGCTTCTTAGTTTTACATTTGATGCTGAGATCTTTTGTTAACTTATGAATCCCATGAAGGCCATTCAGTTTTCTGCTGAAGAGATCTGTTGTCATTCATCAGACTGGTGGGTCAGATTGGTTCATCAGATGCTGAGCTCCAGTCTGTCCCTAAGGCTATGAACTGTGCGGGAGACTGAGCTTTCTCAGTCACAGCAAAGCTGTGGAGTTCTTTGGTTAAATTAATTTAGTTTTTCTGAGTCAGTGGTTATTTTTAGAACTTGGCTAAAAACTTTGGCTTTTCATCATTAATCATGAGTGTTAATGTGTTATGTTTTACTGTTTTAATGTAATTTTCAATTTCTGAAGTTTTCAGTTTTAAATGATAAACAGATGGGCTCTTCTGAACCTTCTTCAGTGCTGGAATGATTGTGAGAATCATTTTTGTAGAGCTCACATTGCAGTTACTGGTGTTTCTAAGAAACCCAAGATATTCAAAGCAGGAAGTGAGATAATTATTGTGATCAGTGTATCAATTACCATACAGATAGTAATCCTCTGCGGATTTTAATCCTCTGCAGAGTTTGCTCCTCTTATCCCTACCACAGAAGAAAAAAAAACATTAATTTAAAGCTTCTGTCTTTATTGGAAACCTTTGCTTTTCCAGTTTAAGGTGCTTTGAAATCCTTGAGCTCTCCAGCAATTGTGGAGCAGGGGAGCATTACTCAGAGAGTTTAAATTGCAAATCTCACACAAGTGACATTCAGTAAAGCTGCCTTTATTTACTTAATAGGTACTTTATATACTTCTGCTATGTGTTTCTGAAGAGGAAGAGATGATTGGGATGACATGCTCTATCTGTTTATCAATCTCAGTAAAAACATTTTTACTTTAATCCTTTTGTAAATAAGGATGACTCCATGTGGCTTGACAATATGAATATTCTCTTTCCTGTGAACAGAAACAACTAAATTTGTTAAGGATGTGATTCTGTTTTAGCATGAAAAACTGGGCATATCTGGAAATCTTACAGGGAGATTTAAGCCAAGCCCTTCCCAGTGGATTTTTATGGTACCTTTGTGTTGGAAATGCAGAGAATGCCAGCAAAAGAATCTGTCAAAGGGAGACCAGGCAGTGTTCCAGTGATGCTTATTCCAACTGGAATGGATTCCATTAATGCAAACAATAAATGCTTGGCAGGTGGGCACATTCTGGTGAACCATGTATAAAACTTTGTGTATGTTTTGTGAATGATAACACTTTTTAAGAATTGTGCAAACTTGTGCAAACTTTGTTCTCAACACAGACCTAGAACAGGAAACATTTTACATCTAAATGTTAATCCAGAAAAAGCAGCTGAGAGCCTCCTTTATAGAACCAGACAACTTAGCATTTAGTTGAGCTCTGAAAGCAATTCCTGAAAGCACTGCTCAAGGTAATCCTCATTAATGCTATGGAGACATGCCATGGACAAGCCTGAGTAGTCTTTCCAGAGGAAAGTAGGACCAGAAATTGTAAAACTTTGCTCTAGAAAGAGAGTCCAGAATGAGAAAGCTGACACACAGTCACAGTTTGTGAGAGAGCGGGATTGTTTTGGCTGTGTACACCACATCTTGCGGAAGGAATTTAAATGAAAAGAAGTTAGATGTTGCAAGAAATATGTAACTGACATGTAACTGTGTGAGAGAGCGGGATTGTTTTGGCTGTGTACACCACATCTTGCGGAAGGAATTTAAATGAAAAGAAGTTAGATGTTGCAAGAAATATGTAACTGACATGGCTGATGAGGTAGAGAAACACAAGAAAGAAGATAACATTTCCCATTGTTTGACGTGGAATAGGAATCACTATTGTTAATTAAGTGTCACTATGCTAATTATGAGGGACCACGTACATTTTATCTGTAAAATGTTATACAGTATTTGAGAGAAAAACAATTTTTGTTTCAAGTGGGCATTTGCAAACAAATGTTGGACTTTCTGATATACTTATAGCAATATTTCTTCTTTAATGGTCCTTTTGTCTAGAGTGCAGTATGTTTGAAATTTAGGTAATCAAACATGAAGCACAAAATCTGACCCGTTTTCCTTAGGTAGGGGACTCATTTCCTTGAAATGCATGACATAAGTGTACTAATGACATTTTAATGGGCAATCATGAAGCAGATGTGTACTGTGGAAAAAATACAAGGTCTTGTTTTTCTTTTTTGTGATTGGATTGGAGCCAGACTGGATGTATGGACTGTTTAAAAGGAGTTATTTGAAACTCCTGTATGTGAACACTGTTGTAATGGACTGGAGAAGCAATGGGATATAATGTACAGAGTTTCAATAAACTATTGAATAAACCATTTCAATAAAACAACAATTCCTTACTTATTGTTCAGATGGCCAAGCTCTCATACTTCAGTGCTGGAAGGCACTGCTGTATTTTGTGTGCTTACAGTGTTATCGTGGGTCATTTGTTACTTGTAAGCTGTTTATAGAAGTCAGCTTGTTTTGTTGTGCTTTTTATCTTGTGATCATTAATAACCCAAGTAACGGCTTCCTAAAGTGAAGTAGAAAATGATTACAGCTGTAACACTTTCAGTAGTGCTCCAAAAGCCAATAGATATCAGCAAAGTGAGATTAAGCTCTTTTTTTTACTTTTCCCAATTATCATTCCATGCACACAAAAAAGTACTTCTACATTTGATATAAAATTAATTAAGGGTATATAAAATGTATGATGGGGAGGCCCAGTGTCATAGTGGTTAGCTTTGATGCCTCGCAGCACTGGGGCCCTGGGTTAAAATTCTGCATGGGCTACTATCTGCATGGAGCTTGTACAGTATGTTGTTCATGTGGGTTTTCTCTGGGTGCTCTAGTTTCCTCCCACAGTCCAAAGACATACTGGTAGGTTAATTGGCCCTGGTGCAAGTGTGTGTGTTTGTGTGTTCCCTGCAATGGACTGGTGTCCTGTCTAGGGTGTATCTTGCCTTGCGCCCATTGGTTGCTGGATTAGGCTCCAGCCTTCCCTCCGACCATGGATAAAGCAGTTGAGAAATGGATGGATGGGTAAAATGTCTGGCTTGTAATTGAATCTTTTTAACTGTATTGATCAAATTAAATGCAAGTATTTGTTATTATAAATTGACATAGGTATTGCTGTGACGCATACTGTACTAAGCCATGTGACATCATCCAAAGTATTTTTCCAATTCTCATTCAGTTCCACTTCTCATTTCACGTTGCCGATTCTACAAAAATGTATCTTCTTTACCTCACTTATTTAGTATTGCAAACAAAGCAGATCTTGGGATTAATTGATTACCAACTATTACCATTTTAACCAATTAAAATAAATGTGATCTTAAGCTGAATTGAAAGCCTGGACAACCTCTGGCCCTCCTCAGTTACCAACTTTTGCCAGCTGGCATGCCTGTAGCACGGTGGATTTTCATTTAGTGTGAACATTGGTGCTTCAGGAATTGTATTTGAAAAAGTCATAACCGCTGATGTTTGAATTAGTGTTAAAACGAAACTACATTCTGTGTTCTTGCTGTCTTTCTCTTGCTCAGCCTGTCTATGCAGGATGACTTTTCCAAGTCTGATTCTACATCAAGAACAAATGGGAATTTTCTGTGATCACTGGGATAAGTACTATGGCCATCATTGAGTGTCTGGATATAATTGCTCTGATCTTTTAACAAGGTCACATTTTTAATCAAAATGAAGTTTATGTTAACATTTAATGTTAATTAGTGATGGAATAGGCCATGTAAAATCTGAAATGTAAAACTGCATTTCAGATGGCAAGGAGTGGGGCTGCATGGAATCATGGAACCGCTGAACAGGCTTTTTCTATGATGACATTCTGTGCTGATTTTAATTTTCAGCAGAGAAACCCAGTCAGGGCACTAATGGTAATCTATTAATTGAGGCTAAAACTCATTTATATTACCGGCTGCTTTTGCTTTTGTAAATTATTTCATATTTTTAATGCCACAGTATGTAGAGTTGGTAATGTATGTCCCTTGTCCTTCTTGCTCTCAAAATGGAATAACACAGTGACTTTGGAATTTTAAAGAATATGTCCCCCCTCTGTAACTTGTCCTGTATTGCATTGTTTTGAAGCTTGGATGTCTTGTGGATTCTATCTATCTCCTCCAGCTTGTTTGCCTCAGTTCGCCCTTCAGATAACTTCAAAAAACAGTATCTTGCAGCAATATCACCCTGCAGGCAGAGGAGACCCTGCTGTGTCATGGATTAGTTTACCCTGTAATCTAACCAAGATTTTGGTTATTCATTATTTAAAGAAAAATGCATTACAAATGTACGCATCAAAAGTGATTACAAACTCCAGTACAGTAGATTTGATTGAATGTCGAGGAACTAATGCCCTATGCTACAATTGGTGTGTCTGAAAATGTAGCGTTACACAGTGTAGGTCTGTCCTGCTGTCTCAGTGCTTGGGTACCAGAAGGTGCTACAGTAGCTAACAGAAAATATAAGAGGCTTTCCTTCAGTACCCCTGCCACTTTAAAAGAAACTGCTAATTTTGGATACTGGAGACACAGTATTTGCCGTACAAAAATGGATTCCTTTTTTCCTTTGAAGAAGGGAAAAATACAAAAAGCACTTTAAACTCCAAGAGCATGAACACATGATTTATTTCTGCAGTGCCAAGTGTTTCCTTTATTCAAGCAACTGCTCAGTAGACACGACAGCATCTCATTTTAAAGCAGCAACATCAATTTTGTACCTGCAGTCTTTACTTCACTCCTTCTTATGTGTCTCAAATAGCTATTCCAAGAACATATTTATGGTTACCTCTGAAGAGAGACTGTTGGGCACTAATAAATCATTTTTGACATCACTTAGGGGCGTGCTTTAAAGCACATGAGCCAAGTTGTGTTGGCATGATAATTTCATCAAGGTATTATTTTACACTGTCTGCTACTGTTAACATTTTACTTTTTATTTTAGTATGTAATGCTGTAAATCACTCTCCAAATGCTTTACATAAAGTACATAATCTGACTTTCTTTTACCATTCTTATTAAATCCTAAAACAAGCTGGAAAGAAACACTTATTCTGGTGAAATTAGTCATCACATGCTGTGATTATAAAGTCCTTGATTGGTAGAGTCTAAGGTTGTATAATACTTCTTTTAAATTGCCCATTATACTAAAAAAGTTCAATTTTCTGTACAATTCACTACATCAGCACATGGTCAGTTCAAGCTGTGGGCATAATTGTTCCTTAAGTTTATTTCTGGTTTTCCCCTGCAGTACTTACAGGTTTTAAAATTCCAACTAGGAGTCACTGATTATTGTTAAATCAGTATATGGAGTGGCTGTTTGTATTCTGTCAGCCACGGTATTTACACCCTAAGCATCATAAAGAATTTTGTGCTCAATGACACAAAATTAACGGGTTCATTCTTTATTGAAGTAATTCTGGTATTATAAGTGGCATTTACATCCTGCTAGAATGAGATTGAATAGGATGTGACTAAAAAACGAATTGATCTGCTATACAGTATAAGCTCAGTTTATGGTTTTGATGTGTAAGGTCCAAATCAACCCAGTGTGACCGTATTACTACTGTTCAGTACCTTACATCTTACAGCCTATGTCTGGGTGGCATAGTGGCATGGCATTTAGTACATCTGTCTTGTAGCACTTCAGTTCCATCCCAGAATGCCTCCTGTGTGGAGTTTGTATGTTCTCATGGTAGCTGTGCAATGTTTGCTGAATGCTGTAGTTTCCTTCTGCTGTCCTTCTGCTGTCCTGTGTGGGCTAGCTAGCAATTTTAAAATTATCCCCTATATGAGAATGTGTATATCCAACAATGGTATATCTTGCCCTGTGCCTATTTTCTACTGAGTTGGACTCTGGCTCTATCCAACAGTGTGTTTTATTAAGTGGTTATTGAATATAGGTGGATGGACTTTTACCCTAAGAATAACCAATGAATAAATAAGCAATAGCTTTTTTCCCATTTAATGCTGTTTAAATACCTTTTATAGGATTGATATTTTAATACATTTTTAACAATGTATATACAGTACAGTGTATATATTAAGATTGTTAGCATTGTACCAAAACTGAAACCTGGAATGTAGTCAGTTAATATAACATCCAAAGTATCCTAGAGTTTAATGTATTCACCCAAAAGGTCATGTGTGTTTTAATTAAGTGAACTGAAAGAGCCACCTAAGGTGACTGACTTAGCCAGATAAAAGTGGTCTTCAGCCTCCTTATCAAGTGACAATTACGAATAAGGGAAAGGTTTGAAACCTGTCAATAAGAAAGAAAAATAAAGACGCTAATTTGGGTGGGCGCCACTCCTTTCAAGTATAGTGCAACATTGAAGAAAAATTGAATGGTAATGATAAGGAGGTAAGCTCATACTGTAATTATCTGACTGAAAACTATTGTAGTTATACAGTATTATACAGGATTCATTTGCCATTTTAATGGTATGGAGTCAGACTTTGTGCAAGTGATTTGAGTTACCTGTGACTTGAACAATGAACAATGATCATGTCTAATATTATTTAATTTTACAGTTTTTGATGTTTGCTAAGATGTCATGTACAGCCCTGAATGTAGTTTATTTTAGAATCTTTGTTTATTTAGGGAGCTTTTTCAAAGCTCTGTTTTGGTTTACTTTAAATACTGCATGCATCCAGTTATCAATGGGGGGATGAAGCAGCATTGATTCAAAGTTATCTGCCTCATCTTTCTGAGGCATCCAGTTAGCTATCAGATCTGGGCTTGTAGATAGGGTAGAATGCCTTCATTCCCTCAGATTTGGCCATTGGTTAACGTAGCAGAATGAGCTACAGTATGAACAGACAAATTTTAAAAGGTCAAGCATGTCATACCAGATCACTGATATTCCTCCAGAGGGCTTCAATAGAGCATGATACTGGTTGGGAACAACAAGAAGGTGCGTAACTACCCTTCTTGAGATAGCTACGGGGAGTCACTGACTATAGCCTTGACAGTATAAAGTCTTGTTAATACCAGGATGACTGTTATTTGCAAACAGATGTATGAAGGGATATTTAGAGTAATGCACAGTTTTTTTTTCTTTCTAAGTTCTTACATGTTAAGACAGGAGGCAAACAGTGCTAATTGAAAATGTCAGGTGCTATACTCTAGCAGTGCTGTTATTATAGCATTAATTATAGTCTTGGTAAAAATAATAATTACTCTATGCTTTGAGATACTTTGTGTTTTCAAATAAGCAAATTCCAAAACCATTACTTCGTTACTGAGACAGTTTAAGTTTGGGCTCAGAAACCCTTGATTACATTTGACAATGGCAAAGAACATAGGATTAATGCATTCAGCTGCCTGTCATAACTGCAGAGCTAAACAAAATGCAAAGATATTTAGGTAACCTGCATTTTCTGAACATCTTCTGTGTGGCATGTCTTTTTCTTCTTTAGCCAATTAGCTCCCTTCTATTTTTAGAACATCCACAGAAATATAGTAGATAATGTATAATGGCTGCACTCTAACTTGTTACTCATAGTATTTTAAGAATGATATAATTATCTGAATAATGTCAATAACATTTCTAAAAACAGTACAATATTTATAAAACAATATAGTGAATCCCAGTGAGTACAAAAACTACAAATATTCCATACAGAAACATAGACCTTGCTGTTATTGAAATAATAAAACATTTAAAAATGGAATAGCAAGATTTTGAAAACTGAATTGGTCATGCATTGTTTCTGTTTAGTGGGGTGCTCTTTTTGTACCATTGGATGTCAAATTGGCTGAGGTTTGCTGCCCATGAGGTGCAAGTCAAGAGGTCTGAATCCCCCCCCACACATACGTGGTAACAATAGGCTTGTCATAATGCAGTTTATCTCTCACTAATTACAATAGCTTCTATGATCTATGCATGAATGTCCTTGCAAACCTAACAATTGACTGATCAGCTAGTTCATGATTACTTCACATACAGTATACAAAAACTAAAATCGACAAAGATGCAGTAGGAATGCTTGGTTAAGAACTATCCCAAAATCCATCTATCAGCCTAAAAAGACACTACGCTGCATACAGTACATGAGAATAGGAAAAAAATGTTCCTGGATATTTTTATTTTGGCAATCAGCAACACAGCTACTGTATATACCTAAATATATTACATGTGCTAACAGTGAAATTTCTTCTTTACTTAGCAGTAACTAAAATCAGATAAATTATCAAATGAAAAATCTAAAAATAGCTTGACTTTATTGTGGGTGCGGCAATGGTTGGAAGAATCCAAGAATACCAGGTTAAAGAGCATTCTTTAAGCACTCTTTAAACAACAAGAAAATAGATCTAAACACTTAAAAGCCAAACTGTTGAAATTGAGTCTGACTGTACAAGCTTTGTTGACCCTATGAGAAGACAGATAGAAGACCTGTTCCTATTTCCAAGGTTTTTTTTTAGTTATAGATATCAAGATCTTTTGCTTCTAAGACTCCTGAAACCTGTCCACCATTGGCACCTGTTAACTTTTTAGTTTGTTTGTTCATGTCTGGCGAATACAATACTATTTTTATTAGAGGCTGAGGCTTAACTCCTCACATAGGCGATTATCAGCACTGACACATTCATTCTTTGGTTGCTGTGGTGTGATATTGCCAACATACTTTCTTAACTAAATAATTATATAATGTGGACCTATAGTAATATAATGAGAATCAAGTCATTATCTGTCAAAACTAAGTTGTTACAAAAACACATGAAACTTGCATTAATTGAACAGAACAGTATGCACCTTGAAGGTGCTTTAGCTCATACTATACCAAGATATTCTGCAAAGTGACAGTGATTCTTTAAAATGGTTGTCATTGAATGATAAATCTAATTTCATTTAACACTTGACTTAATTATACCCCAGTCTTTTTTTTTCTTGTCCCTCTTGAAACAACAGTCTCTTTCCGAAAGCTGTTTCTTGTTTTCTTTCTTTTCTCTTCAGCATTCTTTTTCAGCACAATTGAAACACATGTTGAGTTATTCGGAGATAACCCTTGAGGGGTCATTCTCTGTAAGCATGATCTGCTGCAAAAAGGCTTGAAGTCACTTTGAAAGCCTGGGGAAAAAAGTGTTTCTGTCACTACTGATACTTTATTCTGATTTGTTGCTGTTTGTTAATTGACAGCAGTTCTGTCACAAATCAAAACGTTTATTAGGAGAACCACATATGATGATATTAGTTTAACACTGTGGGAAAGGTAGCTAGCAATGAACTGCTCTCAAAATGATTTGAAAAGTCAAGAAAATAGGGGTAATTAGACATTCTAATTAATTGTATTAATTCTTATTAAAAAGCCTTTAAATAAATAAATATTCACATTGTGCTACTACACATCTACAGTATACAGTAGGTGGTAGAGTATGTTTGCCTGTTTGTCTGTTATATAAACAGGTAAACATTAAGTTGGCACACATTTAACACATTTTAGATACAAGTATTAAAATTTGTAGTTTATAGTATTTCCATATAGTTTTAAGATATGTTTGAGAAAAAAAGGCTAAAAAAGTTTCTCATTTCATTGGTTTTTAACT
The DNA here is from genome assembly GCF_059453375.1 of Lepisosteus platostomus. Taxonomy (NCBI): domain Eukaryota; kingdom Metazoa; phylum Chordata; class Actinopteri; order Semionotiformes; family Lepisosteidae; genus Lepisosteus; species Lepisosteus platostomus. The sequence continues at coordinate 28,642,433 of NC_142612.1, forward strand.
TTCTTTGTGATAAATGAGTATTTTTCTTTTAAATCTAGTATGGCTGATCCCTACCTGTTTTTTCCCACAAATGGGAATATCTTCTTTTTAATATGACTAAATAAATACACTCTCCAGACTGCATTATTATGAGGTGAATTGCTTCTTTTCACAATGTAGTTCTGAAATGAGAAAGATATAGCACTGTTAATATGACATCTGGAAGAAAGACACATCTCCCACACATGCCTCCCAGACCTGCAGATTCATAGCCAATAAGTAGTGTCGGTTACCATCGGTTGCATTGCAATATTGCACATTGCTGGATTTGAATCTGCAAACTGCAGGCTATGGATTCTTTCTGCATTAAGGACAGAGCCTTCTTACAAATGAGCCAGCCTCTGGGGAAACTGGAGTTACTTGTTTCTTTTAATTTGCTATGAGAAACTATGAGAAATCTGATTATCTAAGCTCCACGTTGTCTTTTTTAGCAAAAACAATATTTTCAATTTGTGATGATGTAATTGTTTCTTACCAGTGGGAGATGAGGCTGCACGACTCAGATGTTTTTAAAACGACAAACCGCTGCTAAGTTCTTTTTACCACTTTGCTTCCCTTGTGTCAGATGGTATTACTTTCTACCACAGTGCTAATAAATACTAAAGGGAGATTTATGTTAATTTTTAAAGCTGTGGAGTCTTCGATTTTGTTCTGGTTTAATATGCATACCATGTATTCCCAAAGTAAATATTTTGCATAGCTTGCAAAATAAGACAAAACTCCTGCATCCCTTGAAGCAGATAAGATCCAACAACATATTTCAAGTAGCGGCTTGCACTGCTGACTTGGAAACTGACAGTCCTGTTTGTATCTTATGATCATATTTCTTGTGTTCTTTCATCTTCCCTGGCACTGTGGTAAATTGCAGAAATTCCAGTCTCTTCACTGTAGGGTGTATGAAAAAAGTAAGACACCTACAGCTGTAATAAGAGGACATTATTACTAAATAAGCAATGAAATAACAGACCTAGTTCTGTTCTGCTTCTGGCAGGATAATACTTTACATCATATTTTATTCATCATGTCAAATATAGAGGGAGTTGCAATTATTATATGCACCCACTCTCTTCATCTTAGTAAAACACCTCTTATTCCTGAGGCTTCACCTGCTTCAGTTCACAAGTGGATATGTAAAGCATTATTGTTTTAATAATTGTGATGGTAAATACACATTGTATGACATATTTTGGATCACAGGTCTACTGTAAGTAATTTAATTTCTTTTTGCCAAACCTGACTACTTCATTTCCCATAAACATGAATCTGACCTTTTACTGGTGCTGCTCCACAGGAGTCATTATTACAATTGTTGATGGTGTCTGTTTACCCAGCGAGAAGCCTAAAATCACTTATTTAGTCATCAGGAGCTTTCCAGACCTGATATAGCTGCAAAATGACCTAGGGAAGGCTGCTTTAAAAAGGATAAACCTGTCGAGTTACCTGTCAGAAAACAAGGCCCACTACTAATGGTTATTGTATTGCTCGTTAAGTTACTGCTGGATGATACTGTATGAGGCTACAATGTTTGCAAACATACATACATCTTCATTTTTTTTTCTTTACTGAACCAGCTACAGTACATCCTGCTGCAAGCACAATTTTCATAAGAGCTAAAAAAGAAATTTTAATTCTTGCAGTTCTGCACGTTTCTGAGTACGTATGATAACCATTTAAATGCACTGCAGTTTTCAAAATATGCTTACACTCAAGTTTTTTAAACATACCCAAAGGCATAATTATGGTTTGCTTTAGTCTGCAGTTGTCGTTGTTAATAACAGCACGATAGGTTTTTTGCTGGATGTGTGTTGCAGACAGTGACTGGGCAAGCCCTCCCTTTTATGATATTGTTTGAAATGCTGGCTTGGGACATAATTAAAATGATAATGCTTTAAGCAAGAATTTGCATTAATGGCTTCCATCTATAGCATTGTGTGTCTGATGAGAGGTACAGTATACAGTATATGATACAGTTAAAAGTATTATAATCCTTCAATCAGCATAACCTCCCCTTATCCCTTCATTTCTTAAATTATTTTTTCTTATGTTTAATACTATATGGGAACTTGATTTGATTAAACCAGGTCCAGGAAACTTGAGTGAAACATAACAAGAACAGAGACACAAAATTATCTTATTAGGAGTTGTTTCAAAGCTGTTCTCCTCTGCTGATAAAGCTAATGTCCATGTAGCTGTATTATTATTAATCTAAAAGCACAGTTACTTCAGATTTTTAGCATTAAAGAAAACATCACTTTAAAAAGGACTAGACACTAAAACTGGGTTAAAATGAATAAAGAAAAAAAATAATTGTTTTTTTCACTGCAGTCGGGTAGACTCTTGGTGATGTGCTTCAGCAGTAGGTTTGTTAAGTGTCACTGTAGACTTTCCATTGTTCTCTTTTAAACTGGTACTCTCTTAAACTAGTGATTGGAAGCTAGTGTATAATATAGGGATTGGAGCCAACTAAACGTATATTTGAATGAATCTAGCCTATGTACAAGAAAACAAGTTCCAAGAAATAAAGTTTCAGATGTATGTTTGACTCCTTCAGATTCCTGAAATTAAAGGGATTGTTATTACATATTGTAATTTGATGATACTCTAGTGGGTTTTGTACACAATGACCTGGAGATTGCTTTTCATGCATCATTAATCTAGCTGGTTTGTGTTTGCTTTGGTAGGACAATAATCCACTTGGTCTGATAATCAAATTCTACCTAAAAGAAGAGTGTCATTGTGATATTTTAACATCTCACATTTTGTTTTGCAAATGAATAATTGCACACAAATTATCAAAGATAATAAGCCATGTATTCAGCACGCTTACAGTATATGCTAAAATTCCCATTTCACTCCAAGAGTGAATAGGCAACTATCATAGTGCGGTCATGATTGATTCTGATTTACAGTCAAGCAATTAGTATTTGTGATCATGAGAATCACATGAATGACAAGTATAACATATTATATGTTTTAGGTTTGGGCAATTCCATGCACATATTTGATCACATTTGACTTTGACTTGCTGATTTCAAGTGACCTTAAATACGACTTTATTATTCCCGCGAAGGGTACACTATATGTTGCCTGATAGGTTTGGGGTACTTTTGGGAACAACAAACACAGAGAGACTGTGGTCAATACTGGTATTTCTGCTGCATTCTGACTCTTAATTGCTGTGATCATTGCACTAATGGAGAGTTAACTCTGATCTTTAAATTGCATTATAGCATTATGGGCATTGCTGTGTGTGTTGGCACCCAGAATTGCCCTCCTTATTGTAGAAAAGGTTAACAAGGGGAGGTGTTTGCACTGCCTGATACACCTTTACCACTTTGTACCTTCTGGAAAAGAAGTTGCTTTAAATAATAATTTGAAAACACCAAGCCATTTTGTCTATTATGTAAGAGGGACTAGACACACCCTTTCCAGATTTACAAGCAAAAAACCCCAACATGTCTATAGCAGAGTATGATGGAGGAAACAAATATCTATTCGGGATGATAGTCTATTGCTTAACCTATAGATCAGAATTAAGAAGAAAGACCAATATACAAATTTATACTGTATGCAGTAATCTATATACAGTAAATGTGTATATTAAATAAAACCTTCTCATTTCAGTAACCAATAATAACCTTATAGTCCATCCGCATTTAGTATAACATAAATTAATGTGTTTAAATCAAATGCATAATGCTTATTTTTGATTAATTAATTAATTTAAAGCCATCTCCGCCTGTTGTCCTTTTAAATGTGAAAGTTTATGTCTATATACTATATGACTTTGCGAGGCTGAGAGAGCTTTTAATCACTCACATTCTTCGATACAGAACTCGGAGCATTTGTACAATTTCACCTTTCTATCTATACAGAACAGTGCAGGCTGTTTCCTGGCAGACAAGAGGCAGACTAAAAAAAACAAGCCACTGCCCCCCCCACCAAAAACAACAACAAACCACTGCAAACAACATCAGATACGGGTAAAGTTGAACCACAACTAAAGATCTTAGAAATCCCAGCTCGGCCTTCAACAGCACCTCTGCAATTCATTCTACACTCCACAGGGACGGAACAATATTGATAAAGCTGTACCAGTGTAAACTCAAACAGCTAAGGCATGATATCAGCTAGTATGGGGTGTAGGCAGGGTGAGGCTCTTAGGAAGAACTCTAGTAGGCAAAATGGAATGCTAGCCAAATTAATTCTGAAATACAAGACAGCTAGAACTGAAAGATTACTACAAAATCTCTACCTTTTATATTGCATATCACCTTGAGACTCGGCCCTTAATTTTCATTTCGTTCCATTATCCAGCTATAAATTCAGTTCTGTTCCAGAAGTACAATGTAATTCCAGATGCTGTGAATTAGAGCAATATGTCAGTTTGTGTTTGCTTGTTTTATTTGATCTTGGCTCAGAACTGTTTTTATCCTCTCTGGAGAATGTCTGCAAGCTTGTATTTGACAGTTAAAACACCTTTAGTCTGTAAGATATCTATTTTGTGTCTGGTATTTGCTGAGTAACTGATGCCATACTAAACATCAAGCAGGCTAAGCAGTGATACAACATATGCTACAATAAATAATTGAGAGGATACTTGTAATCTCTCTAGCCCCTTTAAGTAAGATTAGTAAAAGCTGAGTGGAGTCTTTTCATTAGCTGGAAGATTAGACTCACATAATGTTTTTCAGACTGCAGTCTCTGCATTTTAGTCTTTTGTTTACATGTACTTTAAATACTTTGAACTACATTATTATCTGTGGATGTGGATGTGGCTTATATAATAGAAAGTATGGATATTAAAAAACTGTTGACAAAGAACTAATTTTTCTGTCTTATTGATGTATGCAAATTATTTGTGCACATCTCATTTCACGAGGAATGAGGGCAGCAGAAGTTTGTGTGGAAGCAGAATAGTTGTATTGAGTTTGTGGAAACCTTACTTAACCTGCTTGGCTGAGGGCCAACCTCCAGGCCTTAGGATGGGGAGGTTAGGACCCCCTTGCTAGGTGAAAAGGCAACCAAGTGGCAGCTGCAAAGGCGAGACTGGGGTAGAGGAGGGATGCAAAATGATTGAGGAAGAAGAGAGGGTGATGTGTGGTACAGTACGTGCTGTATAGGACACTGAGGAATTAGTTGTGGGTTGCGGCAACTAAGCTTCATTTAGTCTGGCTGCCTTCATCCCTCCCGAACTTTCTTTAGAAGTCGATTAAGAGCCAACCCTTCAAAGAAATGACCACCAAGAACATCTACCATTTCTTTAAAACGAGCGTACTTGGTGATAAAGGAAATATTTCTAAATTATTTCTTGATTTCATAATAAATCTAATACGTTATCTGATAATTTACAGTATGACATACCAACCTGACCTACCTCTCAGTTAACTATTCAAACACATTAGAGGCTTTAGGATGCAAATCAATATGATATTTTAAGTTATGTTCATGTCCGGCAAGTTTAACCTTTCACATTGTTTATTTTGCATACTGCACTACTGTAGGCTTTTTTCTGTTCTGTATAGTGAGAGAATTTCATTTTTTCACTGCCTCTGACAAGGCTGTCTGAGTAATTTTCTTTTCCCCCTTTTGATTAAATTCAAAACAACCAAGCCATTAAGTCTATGACAGACTCAGTACATTTGATTTTACCTCAAGCAGATGAGCAATAATACTGTAGGAAGGAAGTGGATATTATCTAACTAAACCAATTGCTAAATCCTTGAGTACCAGACACTTTTTGTAAACTGTGTGCACAAGTCTGTCATTTAATTATTTAATGGTTACCTTAGAGGTGCAGGAAGTGTATGTCTGCAAAAGTAGGTGTTCTTCAATGTTAATTATAGAATGTGTTGAAGTTATAATGGAAATACACTGTAGGACTAAAGACAAATGGAGCAGCTAGAAAATGAAACAAAATGGAAGCCCTGCTTTTGGTACATAACTGGACTGTTTACATGTAGTTAGACATTTCAAGTACTGTAGTAAATTGGCAATATCCAATTTAAAAATGCGACTCAGTTACTGGGAAAAGTTATGTTTTTATTCCGGGGTGATTAGTTACTGTATTTGATGGACATTGTGGTCTTCCCCTTTACAGTTTACAGTGCATCAAGAATTGGATGTAATATTGGAGACAATATTAAAGGTGGTGCTGTTTTTCCTTGGCATTGCAGTAATTTTGCGGATCTGCACCCCTTGAAACGCAGTTACAGATTTGTGGAAGTTGCTAGTTTTAGAATATAAATTATGTTTTTTCAGGTAAAAAACATTTATAGAAGACAAAAACCACGATGTGCTTTTAAGGTCATAAATTGTACTGTTCAGAAAGCTTAAGGGTAACTGTAGAAGCCAGGGAATATTTTTCATCGTTAACTGTTTGCTGGAGACAGCACGAGTGAACATTCCCCTGCCTTTTTTTACGAAGCACCTTAATTCTCCTGGTTCCCACTTTTAATTAATAACAAATGCAGTAATAAAAAACAGAAAAACAGAAAAAATATCCTATTACTTCAATAAGTATAGTGCACTAGCTAGATACTGTATGACAGGCCCTCAAAAAAACAAAAATAACTTTGTCAAACGTGATTTACTTTATATCATACAAATATACATCAATTATAAATCCATCCCCACTACTTTCTGCCTCTTTAGTATGAGGCGATATATTATCTTTTTCATCTTCTTACTTTATTTTACTGTCTTAATTTCATAAAAGCCTTGGAAATAAAAAGCTTCTTTAAGAACAAGAAGCTTTAAAAATCTCACAATTCCAGGTGTAGTACAGATTCATTTTTTCCAATGCACCACATTGCCTCATTCTTTCTGTCCGCAAATGGAATTCCAATTTGCTGGCAGTCACAAACAGCATTAATACTTCCCAGTACAGTCTAGTGAAGCATACCAGTCATGGTTTTGCTTGGTACAGTACATTGTTTTACAACTCTTTAACCTAATGGAGAATCTGGGTGTTGCTTTAAGGAAATAATCATATAAGACAAGAAACAGACAGATATCTCAATAACGTTTTTAATCATTTGCTTTAAATTGCACCACAGAGTTGAGAATTCATCAGCAATCTTCCAATCAATGTTGGATGTTCTGCAAGTCCCTATAATTCTTGTAGCATGTTCTAAGATTAACAATTCAATAGTTGGGTGGGTTCCAGGGTCAGAGGAGCTTGTTTGCTCTTTTTGACTCCCCCTATGAGGACAGAGGGGTCGTTGGATGGGAACTGTTGCATTTTGATGGGCAATTCGAAATTGACAAAAAATGGGCATTCTAAATGTTCATGCATCAGCATTGACACTATTATATTTTATAAGGCTAATGATGAAATTTAGAGAAGTACTGTAAGTTTGTTCATTTAAAGATCTCTTTGAAGATTTTTTATTAGTATTTAGTTAAGTACAGTTAGTAACAAAGTAAAAGTTACTTTAGTGATTTTAATCTAACCCCAAAACTTCCCCTGGAGTTCCCCTTAAAGAACCCTAAACTTCCTAACATACAGTACACAATATATTAAGCAATTTACGGTAGATGCTACAAGAATTACAGGGATTTACAGGACATTCAACACAAATTGGAAGACTACCGAAGTATTTGCAGCTTTGTGGAACAATTTAAAGTGAAGTTTATTAATGGAGAAATGTAGCCATGCTTTTAAGCAATTTTTAAATTGAAGCAAATTAATATGATATACTGTATTAATATAAAGAACAATTTGTGAAACAATGTACGTAATACTTCCTTACAGCAATCTTTCAGCAAACAGTGAGTGTATTGCTTAAGATAAATCGTCTGAGGTATTAGCAAAATGATTCACCAAAAATAGTGCAGTTTTAATTTGTTGCAGGGATCTTAATGGGTATGTCCCTTTGTGTTTGACATTTAAGTTTTATTACAGAGATTATGGTAACTGCTTTTGATGCTGTTGTGGCTTTGAGACAGATGTGAACTTATTGTTACTGGAGCACGTGCTGAATTGATGGCCTTTGTGATAAAGTTAACAACAAAGGTTATGCAAACAAATCAACTGCATAAGAGGCCTGACATTTACCTCTCCTTATGACATTCTCTTGGCAAAATTAAGAAATTGTTGACTAAATTTTCTAGGGAGTTGCCTGAGAGGGAATGGAGATTTACTGCAGAAACTGTTTCTCCTAAGCATTGTGTTTTATTCCTTCTGTATCATTTTCCACTTTCTCTGCGTAGTACACTTCATCCCAGAATAAAGAAACAAAGAGACCTAATGAAATACAACCATGGAACGCTAATATTAAATGTCTTGTATAATGGTCTACTATAAAAATAGTTGCAGGTTAAAAAAAACTGTAGTCTCTGTGAGGTTTTTAGTGACTTTTAGCAGAGGGTCTTGGCCAATAAAGAAGGATCTTGTTGAACTACAGTATACTCCATTCCATTTGTTCCTCCTTCAGGTATAATTCTGACAAATCTTTGGTGAGTTAATTTAACAGTTTTATAATCTTTATGGGGAGTGTCTGTTGCATTACGTTTTCACTCTATTCTTTATCAAGAAAGAGACATTTCTGAAAAATCTTCAAGGTCATCTTGACACCAATAAGGGCTGTTTACTCTGGAGACTTGATTAGCAGTGACTTCTATTTTATTAAAGGAGGAAAACCAGTCAAGAACCCAGAACAATTCAGCTCTGTAAATAGGAGCAACCAGTGAATATTGTCTCTACAGACAAGCCAAGGTGACATTTTCTTTTTAAAGTGACTGCCACAGGTGATTGCCCTCAATATTTCTTTGAGTTGGCGCTGATAGACTGAACACCTTTCTTATTTTGCAGCCAGCCTTTTTATATATAAACTATCCCTCATAATATCTACTAATCTACTAAGAATAATTTAAAAAAATAAAAGGTAAGGTACAGTATTTTTAAGTTTCCATTATTTATTTTCATTACAAAAACTACCAATAATTACTAACATTATTTTTTAAATAGTTAACAGTTATAACAAAAATGTTACTTTTGAAATGCTTGTTTCACAAACTGTGGAACCATACCCTGTTTTCCCAATAAGGTATTAAGTTCCACATTCACAAATTCACCATTCACAGAGACTTCAAGGTACCTAAATCTTGTGAATAGCAAGGTTTTACTGTTTACAAATATTTCATGGCTCAAGTTAACATCTTATACTACAGTAGTTGCCACTGTACATTGGTGGTAGCATTACAGTTTTTCTTTCCAGAAAGAGTTTTAAATTGATCCTAATTTTTAACCAACCTATTGAAAGTCCATTTTATGTGTATATGCAGTATACAAGAACAGTACATGAAGAAAATAAAGTAACTTACCCAATTTTTATATAGTCAGTGCTACTGAGTTTGGAGTACCAAATGCCATGGATTACATTTCTGCAGGATGAAAGAAGGATTTATTATTATTTTGTTTGTAAACTTTTTAGTGTTGTATACTATAATTATTATTGCTTAGCAGTCTCTCTTAGGCTCCTTATTCAACATTACAACTGCTAGCTAATAAAAATAATTAGCGTTAGAAAAGCACATTATTTTAGGAATATACTGTAGATGGGTCTCTCAGAGTATTTGCAAGGGAGAGATATAGAAGTGAGAAACGTCAAGCAAGATTCTATAGTATACACTAAGATAGTATGTGTGCTTGGAAGCAAGTTTTTCTGATCAGTGGTTTGTTGAACATGAGAGATAAATAGGAATTAGTAGGATGTTTCTAGGTTATGTGAGAAGTAATTATTTATTCTGTGGTTTTTATTTTCCAAGCAGTAGATATGTTGAAAATACTTTTATTGGTCTTTAATTGTATCTACTTCTAACAAAGTGCTCAAATGGAGCATTTCCTTCGTAGCCACTAAGATGCATGTTGTTATCAGAGAATGTTGGTCATTAAAGCCCTAGAGAACTTATTAGATCATTTAAGTTTCATTTGACACATTACTGAGTTGGATTACCATACTGTACATGAACTATTATTTAAAATAAAATATATTACATATCTAAAAGGTAATTCTCAACTCCCCTGTGCAATAAAGGATTTTATAAAAACATGGAAGATTAATTACCATTTGCAAAGAGATTTATCATTTAGAAAATTTCCTGTCTTTTGATTTCTTCTAAAAGATAAAGGTTACTCATTAGAATTCAGGCTAGTGTAATTTTGACATGATATGCTTGCCTTCACAGAATGTGACAGCTTATTTATGGATTACTGCATGTGTATCACATTAGAAGGCTAATGACACAGTGTCAGCTTTGAAGGCTGTACTTCATATTGCATCAGATTAAGGTATATATTGTAATCTAAAACATATACTGTAGATAAACTGGATAAATACTGGCTGTATTGCATATATGCCTGTACAATATCTCTCTATCCTATAAATTTAATCTTGTTAAAACACTTTAATGCTGTTTATCAGTGAATAATGCAACAATATAGCATTGATTGCATATAAAACCTGTTTCAGCTAGTAATAGCGTGACTTTTGGAAGTTACTCAGGGCTCCCTGGAGTTACATAAGAGAGACCACATGTGATCCACAGTTTGTGATATGAAATTTAAAAACTTACAATTTAAAATTAAAAATCTTTGCTTTTTTATAATGTTGCATTACAAAACTGATAATAATTCAGAGTAAAAACAACAAAAACATTTAAGACCCTAGACTTTTTGCTTTGTGTATGTAAATTTCTAATTATTCATGTCTGATTACACATTTACCATAATTCATTAACAAAAGCAACAAAACAACAATCCTATCAAGAAACACATTTTCTCCCCTGATTATCTGATTAAGTTTGCTAGTTCTGAACAAAGCACAGGAAAGTGAAACTAACCAGGTCTCCTAAAAGCAAAATTCATGGCCATTTGGAATGGGAATTTTTGTTCCATTCATGGGACAGAATTTGTATTTTAAAGTGGATGGTATTTATGGTACTATTATATAGTACATAGAACTACAACATTGGATGTAGTTTTAATAAGATATCTGTAGTGAACAGACAGTTTTCTAAAATTTTGCTTAAGCTTTTTAATGAGAACAAACACCGATAAATACAAACTTAGCATTCCTCTTTGTTTTGTAGAAATCTAATCCAGTTTAATATATTTATCATAACGTTGTGCGTGAGTCATGCAGTAAAATAAAGTGACTCAGAGAATTAAAATGAGTCTTAGCTTTTCTTCCCCCTAAGATGTTTGCAGGGAGATTGAGTAGAATGTTCCCGTTATCAAAGGTGCAATTAACTTTGTCACCATTTTCTTTCCAGCAGTTTTTTTTATTTCTGGAAATTAAATAAAGTTGACGTTGGTCTATGCAAATGAATTTATTGTGTGAAACAGAAATGAGCAGTAATACAGAAATAGCAGTAAGTTTTCTGTTGGAGGTTTCTGTATTCTGAAAGTACCCATCACTGATACAAAACCATGGATACTCAAAACCGTACAGTAGATACCATAAATACTGTCCAAGTGGATTCTACTATAATAAATAAAGTCTGAATGATGTCATAAGCAAGAAAAGGAAGCATAAAGGGGAAAAAGTAGTCACAAAGACAAACAAAATTAAGGCTTTTACAGATAAATAGCTGCATTAAATGTTATTGTTTTTTTTAAAGAAGGATTTTCATGGCAATATGATCACTAAAATGAATCTTTTCAACAGAGAACATCTTTTCAGGTGGGACCCACATTATATGACACAGCTTTATCTTCAAACTGGCAATATGGTCACCCAAATTTGTGCATACAGTTAGAATTTTTTGTTTCATTTTTTCTGTATCTCACTAGCCACGAGAGCTTTAAAACCTACCAGAAAGTTCACATTCTCTCCTGTGATTTCACCATAAAAAAAATTTAAGACTTTAATATATCTTGGGAATAGTGTGGGGATTGTGGCAAAAAAAAGTGTAATAATGACATCTGAGCAAACTGCCAGTAAAGTATTAGCCAATTATGGCTAAAACTTGTGCAGTCCATCAGAAAATTGCTGTAGAGCAAATGTAGCTGTGTGATCACCTTTACGGTTTCTGTAGTAGGGTTTATTCTAATGAGATCACTCATTCAGGGATACTTTTTTGCTCGTTCCTGCCCCAAGCTAATTTATTGTTGTGAACTAGCCCAGCAATGGACTGATATCCCATCCATGAAGTAGTCCTACCTTGCACGGTCTGTTGGCAGTATTAGGCACTGGCTTGCCACAACCCATTTTAGGATGAACAAAGAAACCCTATGTGGGTGATTTCAAGTGGTGTACCATTGATGGGACAATTGGATCACTCAGTCATGCATGATTAATCAAAATGATGATGACAAAAACATTTAATGAATATCCAAAATCCACATATTCTATTCTTATGCAAGAATGCATGTATGAATAAAGTAAGTTTCTTCTGATGTTCACAATACTGTATGTACAGGTACTGCATGTCAAGAGCATCAGTAGTTTACTTTAAGCCTCCTCTAGTGTTTTCTCGAATTATATTAATTTCGTTATTAATACAGATTTGTTTGAATTTAAATATTCAACTGAAATTGATCAGAATCTCTAAACTCAATTCTAAACACAATTTTAAGGTAAATTATATGTAAGCATCCACAGTGAAGTGTTCAAGTAGTTACACCATTAACATTCAAATCTAACAATCTCATCATTAACATAATTGTTAACATCATCAACTCTCCTGTATACAGTACATCCATGAAGCTAAGAAGCTGCACTTTGTATTCCAAAGTCCAGATCTATCAGGATTGACACGTTTCTTTAAAACAAAAGGCTAAAAGTTTAGTAAAAGATACAGTAGCAGTACGATTGAGTTTCTCCACAAAGAAGGAAAAATACTGAATGAAAAGAGTAGAACAATTCAAGATTCCTAACCAATGTGCTGTTTTTTAGCTTGAGGGTGTTCCATCTGTTCAGAGCAGTTTAGTTTTGAGCATTTAATTTCACAGAAAGGTAAATGTGAACATAACAACTGAACTTGTTTTCTTTAGTCCATCTTCAAGCCTTCAAGAGAATATTCTTTAATGTAATGCTGGTTATTTTCAAAAATAAAATTTCTCTAACATTTTATCAACCTATTTGCTTGTATGTACATTAATGTCTAAGAACAAAAAAGATTATAGATGAGATGAGGCCATTTAGCCCATTTGGTAGTTAGAAACTATTTGACGTGAGGATCTCATCCTGCCATTTCTTAAAAACCAGGGTATCATCTTCAACAACATGGCAGGGTAACTTGTTTAGGCTCTGTGCTTCACAATTGGAAGTCTGTGGAGCTTGAGTTATGATTTTGTTCTATATATCCAGTGATCATGTGGATGTTATGTAAAAGTATTATAAAGAAATGGGCTTATTTAAATATCTTTAAGTACTTGTCATAAACACAAACAAACAAAGCTGACGTTTACTTACAGAATGTTACTGTATGATGAAAAGATAAAATAATACTATTCCAACCTGATGAGTAGTCAGGCTGTCTTTTATTATTACTCTTTTTTGAAATGGTCTTGTTTGTAAGTAAATTTATTCAGGGCTGTATAGTCAGAGACTGAGGATGTATTTCTTAGACATGGCTGAGAGCATTAAACTCTGATTTTCATGCTACTGTGATCTTTGTGCTTTTGAATGTTAAATGTACACAAAATAGTGACAATTTAGGATGTGGTAAGCAAAGATTTCCTATAAAGTGACTACATTTTTCCTGTACCTACCTAGATCTCTGCTAGTTGCTGTCAGAAAGTGTTACTTTTCATTAAAATGCAAGCCACGTATCCATGAGTAGAAATAATCAAATACCCAAAATTCAAGCGGCTTTGCAATCTGCCTTGATGTTTTAAGAAAAGGGAAGTAGGAGGTATATTTGGGCACTGAATACTAGTGACTCAAATGTGTTTTGGACTATTACTAGTCTGTAAAGCCATTGAAAATAACGTGCCATTCAAGTTAGCTTGTATAAGAGTAGTGGAAACATTCTGCAGAAGGTTTGGTATTATTTGTAAGGAGTTATCAGCAATAGCAAAACTACAATAATTATTGTATTATATATTAAAAAATACATTGAGCATTTACTGTAAAAACACATCTACTGTTAAAGGTGTTTTTTTTAATTTGCAGAATAGCCTCCCAAATCACTGTATCCCTGTTGCTTACTTGACATGAAAAGTGACAGCATTTACATTAATGGAACAGAAACTGATTATTGATTACACTAGGGGAAAAAGTGTTCACATCAGTCAGTTCCCTAGCTGTTTCCAAAGACCTCTGATACCAATGACAATGTTTACATGTCTCTTCAGATATTGCTACAGTAAAATGAGTGGTTTTTCAAACAGGAGCTATTTACATTTCCTGATTTGGTTTTGAATCTGACCACATGTTTAGTTCTCTTATCCAGAATTAAATTGTGTCACGAAAGCCCCCTTTCCATGTTCTGTGACAAGCAGAGACTGATGAAGAAAGTTTCCCCCTGTGCTTAAGGGTGTTTATCCACTGAATAGCAGTCCACTGAGGCTGATGGGCATGTATGGTTTTCAGAATGAATCTTGCATACTCGGGTGCATTGACAGAGAAGCTATTTGGCACAACTGAGTCTTTTTCAGCGGTAGGAGCAGGGCTTATCCTCTATGATTGACAGCAGGAGGAATTGCAGCCTGCAACTCAGACGATGGGAGGATGTGCCGGATCTGATTTCCGCTCTTTTGTCAGAAGCTCGGAGCTGTGGAGCAAAGAGCACCAACACGAAGACCAAAAAAGCTGTAGCTTTGAGGCTCCCTCCTGCAACACAATGTGCTGCTCAGGCGCCGCTGCACAAAAGTTTGATTCGGGGATTAACTTTTCTAGCAGGCCTCAATCAGGAAAGTGCGCAGTTCTAAATGGTGTTAGAAAAATCAGACGTTCAGAAAAGTCAGGCTTCCAAATGCAATTGAGTAAGCCATCTGATTGCTGTGTGTTCCAGTGACAGATATTAAATTATTCAAAAAGTAGTTACTTAAACAAAGCTACTTAAAATAAATACAATATAGCAGTTTTTCATTCAGAGCTTTAAAAGCAGAGACTGAGGAAAAATTTTGACGACATAGTGGAGAGTGCTACTGTAATCGTACTGCTGTCATGTTACAGAGCCTATAGAAAGTCTACACCCCTATTTGTAAATACAGTATGTAATGAACTGCAATATACTTTATATAAAGTGAATGATGTTCCATTTTGTGAAAGTCACCACACTAGATTAATCAAACACATGACCCCTAAAACACACAAAAGCACTTGTTTAAAATTTACGCACTTCAGTTGTTTCTCAATAACTTTTTCACTTGAACCAAAATTTCAGTTCCAAGATATACTGTATGTATCATCATTTTAAGTAGTTTTTCTGCCTCCTATTGTCAATGGCAGAGAATTCCAATATGTCTTCACATATATTCACAAAATTAAAAATGATAAAACATTCTTCCTTCTTAATGTGGCTGGAAAGTTAAATATTGGCAGGCATAGATTTTGGCATTAAAATATGTGCGCATAGCTCTTTTCATTGTGACAAGACTGCATTTGCTGGAAATTACTGTTAGGTGATTTACACACAATCATAAAAAGGGGAACACTTTGCCATTTCAAACACAAAGCTGAGAAAAATAGTGCAGAAATGGAGTAGCCCTGGTGGGTCCCTACTAGACAGAAGAATGGAAGAAGTGACTAGTGTTGCAGAACTGAGCACGCAGCATAGCCCTGACACATGAATTTAAAGTCAAGCTAAGTCTGTGATTAGAAAACAATACCCTTAAACCTAACCTATCGAGCTCAGAAGATCAGTTTCAATTGGTAAACCCTGAGAGTAAAGAAAAATCAATAGGACACAGTGGTAGATGAAAGTTAATGGCTCTCTTCCATTGATGTCATTTAAAAGAAATTTAAGGCTTTCTGCTCAGGCAGCAATTGGGAGGATTTGAGCAGCTTCCTTTGACAGACATTTTGAATTTATTTTAATCAAGTATTAATACTGTATACATGGAGAAGGGCACCATGCAGACATGGTGAAAACTAAAACAGTTTAAGTTAATTGAGAACATCCCTTTCCTGCAAAATGCAGAGGATACACTGCATATGCCAGGCCAGAACTCTTAGCAGCTGATTAATTTAGTGTAATGCCTGTTTAATGTGAATGGCCTGTTGAACTAGAACATACTTTGGCATAGTCCATCTCATGAAACTGAGGACATTTACTTTTGTAAGAATCTCCCACAGCCCCAGTCAGTAGGTCTGATATGACTTCTTGGCACAATAGTACATTTCTGTTGCCACAAAATGGGAAAGTAAAACTCACATTCCTTCCAGGAAGCCTGTTAGATTAATATTATAAGGTGTGCAAAACTTCTTGGCAATTCTAAATATTTAAAATAATCTACTTACATCTCACAACAAAACATGGTGAAATGATGTTAATATATGTTTTTGAAGACTTCATCCTGCTATAATTTGATATAACCAGTCTAAACAGAGACTACTAAAATTGCATTTGCAATGATATCCTGCCTGTTCACCTGCAGTATCTATTCTTTGTTATTTTTGTCAGTTGTTGGCATTTTTGTTTTTTTCCAAGGCATGTTCCATTAAATGATCTCAATTTTTAACCCTTTTTTATGTTTTTTTTATGTTGGTTAAAATATTTTTTAATTGGAGCATTTAAAAACATTTAACAAGTCAATTGTTATTATTTAATCATATTAAAATGTATTTTCTTTTGAAATGCACATTTTGAAAAGTGGCTGGGAGGGAATAATCTGGAATAAATTATGTGTTTTTTTTTTCTTTTTGGCTTTTTAAAATACTGCTTATGTCAGTAAGTAAGGTATAAATAGCCCATGAGTATCAGCGCCTCCTGAAATACCTGCAAACTAGAAGCATGTTTCAAAGGTTAAGTACCTATAAAAGTTTATAGATGGCATTTGAAATGCTTAATTAAAATCTAAAATAATCACCTAGTTATATTGAGTTATATTTTACTAAAGAGTTTTCCAAATTATCATACCTGTTTAAAATTCATAAACAGCTTAGTGAGATATTATGCAAATGTCTTTGTTTAAAACTTATCAGTACTATAATTAAATATTCAATCTTAATAGGAAGATCTGGAAATGGCACTATCATACACCTTGTTCTTCCGTTAAAGATAACAAGTTTAATTTGGCAACATTTGCCAGTTTTAGTCAGGTGAATAAATGCAGAGAACAACAGCATAACCCCCTCACTAAAATGCAATAAATATTTGCTCAGAATTTGTGACATTTGTGCTCACCTGGTTTCACTTAAAAAGTTGAGCTGCATCTGTGATGTTTTTTGCAAATTGTTTATGAATGTCATGACTGTTAAAAATGCAATACAAATCCCATGACCTCCAGCCTGTGTGTCAGTCTAAATGAGTTAGACTTGTACCAGAGGTGCACCTACTGTACAGTAGGTGACAAGGACATAAGCACTCTAGGGGAGGGGAAAGCTAACATCTTCATTATTATTTGTTTCAATTATGTTTCAGTATATATTTAGCAAAATACCAAAAAAAGGTATGTTGACGTATCTGTGGTCTGAAATTTGCTTTGGAATATAAGCAGGCATGTCTTCAGTCTTCCAAGTGCTGCATAACATTTTAGCCAAAGTGTGCTTTGTAAAGTCACCTGACAGTCTGAAGAGCTGCTGGCCCTGCCCCTGACTGTAACATAACATCATCCTCTCAAATGCGGCAGTGCAGCAATTTTTTCAATAGCTTTTTGTGTTTGATAACTCATTCTCCGTGGTGGAAATTTCACAGACATGATGTCTAACTTTAAACAGCCTCTGCATTGTTTTACATTTACAATTTCTTCTCTGGATTTGTATGCAGTTGCTGAACAAACCAATCTGCATTTCAGAAGCCTTTAGTTGGCTTTGGCAGTTGTACAGAAGAAGACACAATTAATTTTCCAGTGTTTTGAAAATTAATAAACAAATCATGCATGGCATGTCTACTTAGAGTTGTAATATCATAAAGCTGTAACAGAAGAGAAAGAATACATTTGAAAAGTGATTAAATGCATCTTTAAAATGGAAGACCATTATTTTCTTTATCGGTATACTTGATTGCATTGAGGTATGATTTGTACATTTGTAATGATTTATATGATTTCTTTCTTCTTTTCCACTGTAAATACTTTGTAATTTGTTAAATAAGATGACAAAACGGATCAATAAAAAGCAGCTTTTAATAGTTAACATAATAATATAATGAACCACCCACTACTGGAGCATTACAGTTCTGACATGCATTATTTTGTATTGTCATGAATTGCTGATAATATGAGATTTCTTGTAAGTTTTCTATATATATACTATAGTTTACAGTATATAGTGTATACTGTATATATGTTTTGCTATATAGTATACTATACTACCTACCTCCAGGTTTTAAGGAATTGGATTGGGCTTAACAGTCATATATGGCTAAAATATTCAAACTCTACAACCCAGTGTGTCATATTTGTGCAGGTTGGTCTTCTGGTGAAATGTGATTATCCCAGGATGTTGGTCATTTTGTCAGATATTATTTTTATCATAAATGCAGAAAGGGGTTAGTAGGGTTTATATCTGATAATTGACAAATACTTCAACTTCCAGATCTGCTCCCTACACCTTTATCCATACAGGGTCCATCTACCCATCCATTTGAACCACTTCTTCCAATTCAGTGTTGCTGGAGCCTATCCCTACAAGCAAGGCAGGGTATACTGTACCATCACAGGGCAGGCACACTTTCACAAACACACATGTACATACACCTATGTGCCAGTTTTCCCAGAAGGAAATTAACCTACCAGTCTGTTTTTGGACTGTGAATGGACGGAATGGTCTTCTCTTATTTGTTCTCAACTCTGTTGGATCCACTATAATTTTGACCTTATGACCTTACACTGTTGTTCTTAGGTCTGGGGTTCAGGAAAAAAAAAATTCACAACCTTTCCTCAGAAGATTCTTTAGTGTCTCCATATTGTCGTCTCAAGGTGTATTATTAGTATTGTACATTAGCAAGGCTGCTTATTCATTGTTGTGTTTAAATTTTACTTTTTTTCTCAGCTTGGAACCACTTTTTTAATGTAATATTCTGCTGAGAATGATAGACCTAGTAAAGGACATGTTTTTCTTTCTGGTTTTTCAGTGATATGCATGGACGTTCCTGTTTTTCTGCTGATGTAGGCTTCATGGTGCCAGAAGAGATTAATGATTGCATGTTTCTCTCTATTGTTAGCACCATAGAAAATTTTCATTAATGCAGGTTTTTGAAGACCATTCATAACATCCCAAAGGGCAAACTGGAATTAAAAAAATAAAAAGTCTGGAGTTTAAGGTTACTTATATAATCTTATAAAGTTGCACATTATTGCGAGTTAATTTATTGTGTAGGGAGGAATCACAGCCTCTCGCAATTGTTTTTTGCATTCACAGCAGACTGTCTGCTCTGCATTAGGAAAATACAGAACATCCTTCCCATTGGTATCATCCTTCCAACTGCTTTATTTACTTGACAGATTGACAGAGTAAACCTCAGCAGCTAAATGCCAACTTTTCCAGTTTTCTGTGTTGTTTTTCAATTGACACTAGTCAGGCCTGACTGCAGTATCTGCTTTGAAAAATAACTTACCACAAGCCTGATTTATCACAGCCAACTAGAGAAAGGTCATATTTCCTTATTTGGGTCCAGTCTCTGACAGGTAACTGATGTAGCTGCAGCTCTGGCTGTGAAACAGCATGCAAGGATTAGTAATGCTCAGCCTCTAAAAGACAGGTCCACAGTTATACTGCCTGGTCCAATTGAACCAGAGGTAGGGAGTCACCTTCATGAATTTTAATCCTTAGTAGCCTTGGGGTAGCCACAGTCTCCCAGAGCCATAGCATATTAGCTAAACCCACTCTGCATTATCATTTTGCTACCCCATAGGACAAGCAATACCCTTGCTGTCACCTCTGTGTTTCTCTTCCAAGGCGTCTAGATTCAGTTACCACACATAGGAGCAAAGAAATTAATGTGAGTCATGTGAAAGAAAACAGCCTTTCTAGCTTTTTGCTTGTATAAAAACAAACATGCTGATTTGTTTTTTATATTCCTGCTAGACAGGCTACATAGAGTTCATTGTACGTACTGTACTTTTCTGGTAAAATGCAGTGCCCTAAAATAAAAAAAATATTTGATAATATATTTTTACTTTAAAACATACACAATATTATATAATTATAATTGTCATTTTATTGCACAGACCAAAGTCATATTTGTCATAATTAATTTGAATTCCAAAATACAGTGCCACATTTATTCACACGCATGTGCATGAATACAAAAATACTTTCTGCTTTTTGTAAATCTAATGGAAGCATTCAGACCTAAATAGAGACATCCAAAGGTGTCTTATTTCCCTGGGGTATAAAAGGCCACGTTCAATAGTAGTAGCATCATCATAGTTAAGATCAGGGAGCTCTTTGAAGACAAGAAGCAAATGGTTGTTGGCTTCAACAAGTTTAGAAATGGCTATCAAAGAATCTACAGAAAGCTGAACGTAGCACTTGACAACAGTGTGGTCTTCATTATAAAGACATTTCCATCATTAAGATACAGAAGGCTGCTGGTTTAGTTGTAGTGGTCAGTGGTGCAGTGGTTAGTATTGGTGCCTCGCAGTGCTGGGTCCCTGGGTTTGATTCCAGGTGTGCTATCTGTGTGGAAATTGTATGTTCTCCCCATATTCATGTACTGTATTTTTCCTTTGGGTGCTTTGGTTTCCTCCACAGTCCAAAGACATACTAATAATTTAATTGGCTTCTGGAAAAAACTGGCCCTAATTGTGAGTGGGTGTGTCTGCATTTGTGTTGGTGTCCTGTCCAAGACGTATCCTGCCTTGAGCCTGGGCTGCCCAAGATAGTCTTTGTTGGGAGAAAACAGACTTTATTATTTTTATTATTATTATTGTTATTATTATTATTATAAGCAAGTGTATCTATATCTTGGGTTCTTGAAGACTCAGTGAAACTTGGATTTAATTCCCAGAGGATCTCAAAATTACCTGATTTGATAAATCACCTGTTGAATTGATCATAATAAAATATATATATTTAGAAATCTGTGACACATGCTAACTAGATGAAGATGACAGGGGCTCCCATGAATGCCTTTTTTGTCCTAGGGTACATCTCTGTAAACTGTGTACTCCACTAAAATAAAATAACAGCTTGTTGTGCTAAAACAAGTCCTTTGCTTTGTTTTGTTTTGGCTTTCAAACTGTGATAATAATGTAATTATTTTAAAATAAATCAGAAATGTATTATCTAAATGGTCAGTGTTGACACATAAGGGCTTCACACCTCCTACTGTCAACTCTCTACTTCTTTAGTTCCTTGGTATGACCTAGTGACAATTACTGTACATTATAATTGTTCAAAGTTTTGAGTGACAGATAAACTCCAGATACTTTAACAAAACTAGTTTCAAGTGAAAATCACCCATGATCTTTTCATTAGTAGTGTTGTATTTTGCTGAATGTGCACCTTTAAAGTCTTAGACTTTAGTCTTTGACCCTGAAAGAATCATGAGGGGTGAGGTTAGAGCTTTGGTACTGAAATAGCCTGGGTGCTTCAGAAAATATTAAGAACTACTGCACAAATACATTTAGGATATTTACTGTAGATTTTCCAGCATTATCTCAGTAAGGAAGGGCCAGGATTTGTGATAAGGTTTACATTTGTGTTTCAAATGGATTTAATAAGATGATTAGCAGAATACAGTATGTGACTTCATTATTAGCTTAAATTACTAATTCTCTACTATATGATAGGTTAGTATTCACTAAACTTGACTTCAGTTTAAACACAAGCTGAATTTTCGAAAAATGTTACAGTATACCATAAAAATGTAACCTGTACACTAATCCCCCCTTTAAAATTAAATAATTTAGTTTAAACACCAATGCCAGTCCCAACTCAGAGGTTATTACTACTTTATTATTGATTATTATTATTATTAGTGGTGTTTATGACATTCAACTGTGTTCCAAGTACAGCTTACACAGGTAAAAACTGTGTTTAAATGTTTCAGTTTCTGTCTCCTTTACACTAGTCCTGCATAGACTTACTCCATTTTGCAGTTTGCCAAGGTGATTAATTTTCAAGTTTACTTACTTTATTACTAAATACTTCAGAACTAAATGGTTCAGTTCTGATTACTGCAGTAGAGAAGCACTCCGTGCATCCTCACACCTGAACATGAGATTAACATTTTAATATCTTTAAGGTTAAGTGTTGGCTATGAAATAGTACAGTAGTTTCAGTTGTGGTTAAAATTACATACAGTAGGTGCTTTTTAGGTTGAAATGACCATTTTTGGAGTTTGTTATAGAGAACACTTTAAAAGCTTACTGCTGTATGTGACACTAAAATGTTATTTGTAAAATGTGTTATTTAATATTATTCATTCAGATTTATTTAAATGCAAAATAAATTCTTCCACTGATTAATTTATGGTAAGTAGTTCCATTTTGCATTGTCTTACTTGGTTGGTCATAAAAGTAAGTTTGCGTCTATATTAAACTTCCATTAAAAAAAAATCAATAATGTATTGCAAGAGCCAATGGGTTGGGCTACTTTTCTGTATTTATAGGCAGTTTTTGAACAGCACACAAAACCTATACAAATTTACATTTATGTTTTTTTTTCTAAATTTCTGGTCATTCATTGTGTAACTTCATTTTTCATTTCTCCATTTCTCCATCGACCTCTATGAGTGGTGCAGCATTTCAGGATAGTTTGGTGATTTTAGCCTCAGCAGCACAATGCTAGATGCCAAAATGACAAATTACACTCACCTGTGTGAAGTATTGACTTGAGAGAAATGTACATTGATTGATTGGGCTGTTCTCTCAAATAATTTATAATGCTGGTATAATCTGCTTTCCAATAATTTTGCTCTATTGCTATGTTTATAAAATACTCTGTTTTAGGTTTTTAAAATAGGGCATAATAAATCATATATCAGAACTCTAGTGCCGTTAAAGAAAAAAAGGAAGTAATTAATGTAGATTTTATTTAATTGCTTTTTTTTTCTAAAAACTACTGCAAGTTTGTTTTGACATGCTTGTTTAATTTTTTTTTCTATGAAATGTCTTTCCCATTAATAGCAGCCAGTATGTTTTAGGTATTGTACAATGTACATACTGTACTGTACTGTACCTTATACATTTCAAAATAGGTTCAGGCTTAGCGTGGATGCCAAGAGCCCTGGGTAATGATATAGGAACCTCCAAGTTATGCAATATGTTATGTAATTCTGATGGATGTTATAGACTGTGCTGAAGATGCCATTGTAAAGAGTTTGCAGATCATACTGTTTCATAACGTGTCCATTCTTCTCAACCAATAAGGCCATCTGGCTGAAGGTGACAGTTGAAAAAAGTCTACATGACATTGAAACAAGTCAATTGTATCTTGGGAAAGATGTGCTCAACTTCTGTGAAATTATAGAATCCTATCTGGGGCACAATTTCATAACTTGTTGACTTGATCAATAAGGCCACAAGCGAGTGTGTTACAATATGAGATAAACCATAATGGGAGCAGTGGTTAGGGGCTATGGGCTTATGATTGGAAGGCTGTGGGTTCAGATCCCAGGAGGGGCACTGCTGCTTGCTTGTTGGGTCTATTCAGTAAAATATCCAACTATTGTACAGTATAAAGCTACAACGTACTGTACATTGCATTGCATGAAAGCATTGCCCAGAAAATCCCTAATAAATTATTATATGATCCTTGATACCATTTCTAAGATGTCTTCTTTTAATCATTACAGTGCTGAATACAAGCCAAACTCACTGAAAGAAACAGAATGGCAGGCAATAGCAAACAGATGAGAAAGGTAATTTAAAGAAACATCCTCATCACAGGTTCTTTGACTTATCTCCAGTTTTCTGCCTCTAATAACCTCAATGCTTCGGTTTTTCATAGTGTGCCTGGTGATTGTTAATACAGGCTTGCTTTTTGCATTGCTGCTTCTGACTTACCAACTTAAAGATGCTCACTTCACTTAATGTAACTCCATTATGTATATTTCACATTACATGTCCTGAATGGTCAAAGAGCTGCATTAGCAAGTGTATTAAAGCCATGGAACAACAGCTTTCACACCAGCTAGATGTTGGGTGTGTGCCACGTAGGCTTTGCTGTTGTGCCTGACTCTCCTGCCAGTTTCCCATCTGGTTGTGGACATACTGTAGACTTGCCCTCAGTGAAAATCGACAATAACAGGTTGGCACGACCACACATTTTATGCACTTTGTGAAATTGCAGGACTAATAAATTCTGTACTGTTTCAGGCAGTATAAAATATTTCAAATCTGTTCATGGCACAACTCACAATCTTGGAGCTTATTGTACTGTATATAAAAAATTATACTCACAATCGAAGCCCCGCTTAAATAAAAGTATTGTTTTGAAAAAAAAAAAGCATTGTGGTTATACAGCACAGACTTCATTTGTGCCTAAACCCCAGGATATGAGAAATTGCCCAGTATATATTGATGGGAGTGCTTAACAGCAGAAGTGAAATTATTTTAAATCAGATGGAAAAAGGTACAGTAATACAAAATACAAAAAGGTACAAAAATACCTCAGCACATTCAGGCTGTATTGTAAATAGATCAGGGCAGAATAAGGATTTATAAATGTGTATTTTTAGCTTTCATAGGAATAATCCAACAGTTGTTTTGCTTTGTGTTGTACAGTATTCATCAGAGTCTTGGGGGAGTGAACAACAGGCTATCTCCCAGGTGTGGCCTTTTGGGTCTCTCTTTCTAACATCAGAAGACATTCTCTGCCTACATCATAAATCCTTCTCTGAAAATAAAACGTAAGGAGGTATTCTTGATGTGCAAGGCCAAGGATTAATGGGCATGGACCCTGAGCTTTCCTCTCAGATGTATGGTGAGTGATTCCCCCAGGTCAGGGCTAAGCAGCATAGAGGTACTGACTTACAGCTGCTTGTGCTGCACCTGTGCTTTGGACCCAGAGGAAGTATAAGACTTCTGATCTATATATCATATTTCTTAAGCATTGAAAAATGCATTAAAATCTCATGACCTTACTGATGCACTATGCCCCCAAGTTAAGAGATCTTGTATCCTTGTATTTTTATTTTTGAAAGTATTCATACCATTTCTAAGTCATACGATTCTTATACCTGTACTTAACTTTTAGTTGTCTAGCCTCATTTTCTGCAGAGATAAGATTAGCAGCTTTTTCACATTGTGTTGTAAGACGAGACAGCATGGATGAGATGCTAAAAGTCTTCTTTGTCTGGGCTGTACTCGTAAGTATACAAAACATCCCAGCTTTCATTATGTGAGATTTTAGCATAAACCTAAATCTATCCATCCATTCATTTTCTAACCACTTTATTCAATATGGTGGGGGGGGCAGAGCCTATCCTGGCAAGCAACAGCAGCAAGGATACACCTTGGATAGGTCTCGAGTTTGATACCTCCCTCTAATCAGATGGGTCTCCAAACTCTCCAGACCACCTGCTGTATATACTGTAGAAAAGTAATATTAATGTATTCACCAGCGGCACCAATTTATGCAGAGAACCATATGGGTAAGTATGGAAGCACAGTATTGTACACATTATGACAGGTATAATAAGAAAACTGCACCAAATTAAATGCTTTCAGTTAAAGAAAAATATGAATCTTATGGGGTTGATCTTGAGTTCACTAGAAACCACTGAGAAAGCAATTTACAGGAACAGACGTATTCATGTGAAAGGTGTTAAGCTTCTAATTGTCATCATTTTTTTCTTTAGTACCCAATGGATTCGAATGCAGGCCTTTTATCTAATTTCCAATATTGATCGTATGTTATCGATTGAATCTCACTGTAGCAGAAAGTAAATGTTGTTTTCTCAGGAATGTATGCTATATTGAAGCAGACATTACAAAGTCCTCTACAATGTCCCTGATTCATCATGACAGTAATTTGGCTAAAAAGGTTCCTAAACAGAATCATTCGGAGGAATGGAATGGAATGGCAGACACTGTATCAGAGTCACATGATCTCGCTAATCCATCTCAGCACCTTAGCTGTGCTGAGTATTTCAGTATGGAAGCCGTTTCAGAGTCTGTAATCTTCTAAAAGAAACCTTTGCCAAACTTTGGCTTGAAGCCCATAGATTGCACAAAGCTAATATAAATGCTTCACTTCAAATCACATTTGAAGTGATTTTCAGTAAGGCTTAAATGAAACTCTTCAGTGAGATTTTATTTGCATGTAGTCTGTTGTTCAAATGCGTACTGTAGTTCATTTATTAATGGAGATACAAAATGTCTATTTGAGAGCTATAGATTCCTTTTATAGCTTGTTAATGAAACATAACCAAGTCTCACAGTGTAAACAGGATGAATTTGAGACAAGCTATAACCAAACAAGAATCCAACAGTTGTTCACAGATGCACTGTAGTAAAG
This sequence comes from Lepisosteus platostomus, assembly GCF_059453375.1. NCBI lineage: Eukaryota > Metazoa > Chordata > Actinopteri > Semionotiformes > Lepisosteidae > Lepisosteus > Lepisosteus platostomus. The sequence continues at coordinate 28,668,997 of NC_142612.1, forward strand.
AAATGTGCCTCCAGGTTTTAGTTATATGTACCATGTACTGCAGTGAACAGCGAAAGTGGGTCTCTAAGCCAGCGGTGCCTTCCCATTTTCATTTCACTTTAGCCCTTGATTACTCATTTAAACTAATTATTTAAGTAATTAGTCAAGATTAACATTTTTTCCAGGTCTTGAGCAGCTGCTAATTGAAAGTTATTTGCAACATTTCCTTCCCTGAGGACTAGAGTTGGGTTTCTCTGAAATGTAGGTTACCATCAGTTTATTATTCTGCTAAGACAGACAAATAAACCATTTGAAAAGCTTGCTGTTTTCATACAGTATCTCATAGTTTATATAAAATACTTTATTTGGGGTTAGATTTATAAATGTCTTCTGAGTAATTTTGGTAAAAAGGTGTAACCTTATGTTGCATGTTACTTCATCAGAGAATGTACTATACAGTACATGTATTGCTATGAACTGATAATACAGCAAAACATTTACTAGGAAATAAAACTCACTGCATTGCATTTTAATTCTGTTGATCTATTAAATCACTTTAATTCGATCAAGATATAACATGCAGTTTTGATTTAATTCTGGTCTTTGTAGATTAAAAGCAATTGAAAGGCATTTGCAATCATTTACCCTTTTCATTCTTACACTAGTTTTCAGTGTCAATTAAAATCAATTATCAGCTGTTCACTTATGCAAATATAGTCAAGCAAACATGATCCCTGAGGAATCATAGATTAGAATGTCCGTACCAAACTGAAACAGTCAGGCATTTATATTTTAATGTGCTATTTCTCAAAAGTACAAACTTAGCTGACTTTGTTTCTTTTTTTTTGTTTCAGTGCTTCATGATGCTTTGTACTCAAATTGTTTAAAATTCCCTATGGGATCATTTTTAGCTCAATGCTCCCTTAAGCTCAGGGGTGGAAAAAATGCAGTGTTGCCTGTTAAGACAACACACAGGGACTTGTTTATTCACCTGCTTGATGAATGGCTCTGCTTTTCATGTAAAGAAGACAAATGATGTCTAAAGTAAGAAAGTTGGTGCTGTTTTTTAATTTAAATACCGTGTTTGCAATCACAGCAATAAACCTGTCTGCAGTTCTCCTTTAATGAAAGTGGATCAAAGTCATACTTTTCCAAGCACTTACTGTTCCTATTGTTGTAGTGGTGATAATTTTCTCTTGTCATTCTGGATATTAGTATTTATGAGGGCAAAAAAGTGTTTTTGAAACATTCTTAACAAGTTCTTCTTAAAAAGATATTTCAGTGTTAAGGGTGCATGGGATCCAAAATATCTGGTCTTAGTAAGTTTTTAATGTTTTATTTTTAAATATGAAAAGGGAAATGAACACCACATTGAACTCTTAATGTTGGTAGTGACGGGATATATAAAGATACTCCTTGCTTTTACTTCACGGCAAATCTTTTCTGACAGCATATACAGTGGATGCTGTTCAGTTCCTGTTGCTGTAGTCTACTGTATGACTTACAGTATATACAGTATAGTAGAATTATTTATAATATTTTTAGATGTAAAACTTCTATTTATCTTTAAACTGGGGTCCAACTAAAAAAGATTTTTGTAAAAGGAGTCTTCCATCTAGAAAAGTTAAAAAGTGTTATAATAATACATTATTACAATTATATTTATTACAATTCCAATTAAAGCAATTTATATACTTATTAAACAAGTATATAAGCTTTAAAAGCAAGAAGGCCCTTAAGAAGGCAAAGCTGTGAAAGTGTACACTGTGGCTTCAGTATGTATACAGTACAGTATGTCAAAATGTATTTATCTGAGTCAATCTGCATGAAAGATAAGTAGAAAAAATGTTTCTCTAGAAACTGTAATTGGTAAACTATTTCCAAATCCTTTTGGTAGCTACTGTGCCCTTAGAACTTACAGCCCAAATTAATTAGAATAAAATCTAAAACTACTTTATTTCTACTGTGTTTTTACAAAATAGTATTAGGAAAACATAGTGGGAAAAAACCCAAAACACTCACTAAATAGCAGATGTATAACTAGATGGGAGAGTTCTTTGGACATGGCAGTAGACCAATGCTCAGAAGTCTGTAAACTATGGGTGAATAACATAAATCAGTCCATTGTACTTAAGCTTAGGCTTACAGCAGACATTTAATGGCAATAATATTAGTGAAACAACATTTAGTGACACTCTAGAATTTTATTGTTACAACTGTTTTCCTGGTTGACTAGTTTTCTCTTATATTTTTATTACATTAGTCCATGTTGAACTCTGCATTTGTTAAGACAAAGTTGGTCTTTTATACTTACATTATTGTATGCTTACAAATTTTCTAGTACACTTTTCATTAAGAAATGTATTAACCAAAACCTACAGCTTCAGTTAATTTCCATTTAAGAAAACAGAACAACATTGTGTTGATGAGTGGCAGTAGAAACATAAGACTGAAATCTTAGCTGGCAGGTATCATGGCGTGTCATTGCACTAGAAATGTATCAATAATGTAAAGTGGGAGTGGAAATAATTCATAAGTCTCTGCTGTAGTTTGTTTTCTCATTAACCATAGCTAGAAACAGGGAGCTTGTCAGAACTGGAATAATTAAACCTTAATATTCCTGTATAAACAACATATTCTCCCTCTTCATCTTGTAAAATAGCTTATTAAGTAATAACACTTGTGGGGTTTTACAAATACAAAAGACAGCAGCATGTTAGGATATAAGAGTGAAATTACATCTGCAGATAAGCTAGCTTTCAGCTGCTTTATTGGAAAAAATGTTGAACAACATCAAGCTCCAGTCGTGACACCTTAATGTGCTCTTAGTAAGAACTGAAAGCAGGGTGGTACTTATTTTAAAAATTAATACACAGACAGGGGGTATTGCAGGGCCAAACTCAACTGCTGTTCAGACGTAGCTTGACATTTAGCTTGACATTCGGTCAACGATCACCTCAGAGAACTCTAGAGCCGACCAGCTGCCAAAATTTGGCTGACCATCTGAGGAGATGGGGTTGACTTAACAAACAGATTGTTTATCCACATTCTATATGCCTTCCGAAGCCTTGTGTTATGGGGCCTGTCTACTCAACTCAAAAACTACTTGACCATTTTCAGTATGTGCTCAACTAATTGTATATTTATATAAATGCATATAGCAAACAAAGCTTATCATGGAGACAAGGACAAGAAAATTAAAGTATATTATAGCAGTATAGAATAATGTTGATACAGACAATTATTTATTAATGCTGTATTTTTTAACATTAAAGGAAATTTCCCACATGTTCTTATTTGATCAGTCTCTTTTTACCTATTTTATTTACCAGCCTTGTGTCTGCATTACTACTTAGTTGTCCTTTATAATAGGTAACCACTTATATTATTTTCACTAATAAACCTGAATTTGCTGGCTTTATATACAGTAGCAATTCACAGTAATACTACAATTTCAGGCTTATAATAAACATAGATCTTACTAGTCTGCCAGTAGTAATGAAGCCAGCAGTATAAATGAGTAAGTCATTCATGATTAAGTAGCATGTCATGCTTGGATTAATTACTTTAATTAGCTATTGAACAGGTTTCTGGGTTAATATGACAACAAGTTTGTACTAAATTTGATTTAGTTGTAGAAGTTAATGATTTTATTATCATTTTCACCCCATTCTGAAAAATGATTTGATTAGCAGTCTGAAAGGAACAGATCCTATGTTTATTATAAGAATCAATTTCATGCCTGAACAAACTATCTCTGACAGTGTTTTTGTTGTTGGCATGATGTTTTCAGTCAGCTGTAAGAGTGAATTCAGACAGAGCCCTAGGTTAAAACATGAAATAAAGCTGTGATGATGATTAGAAAATAGGATTTAGATTTCTTTGTTCTGTAGGACTGCTGTTTTTCCCAATGCATGTCCAATGGATTTGCTGTAGTTTGTGAACCTAAAAGGTAACAGTAATAAGGTATGTGGATTGACTTATTTGCACTTCACTGAGTTTTCCTTCAAAGCACACAGGAAGAGAAAAACAACTTTCAAGGACTTACTAAATGTATGTTAGTGGAATAAATTATATTGGAAATGAACTGTGAGCACTGACATGCAGTAAGGTGAATTAAAAGGACATTACTTTGAATCTGTAATTGCTAAGGGTTGTGGAATGTGGAAACCTTCACTTTCAGTTAAGAATGAAATGAAGTGAAAATCTTAAGCCTCTGAGTGTGTTTCTTTATAGTAGTATTTTAAATTGGAAGACTAAAGCCCCCTCCCCCTGAAGTACAGTTTTCGATTACTTTTCTTTTTGTTTGATGTTCAAACGTAGTTTGTTTTGTACCTCAGTACTACTTAGAATCTCTGTCACGAAAGAAAAGACTTAATAGCATCCACTACAGTTGACTTGTCAGCTACAAGCAGACCCACTTAAAGGAGAACCTTCCACTGGTATTGAGGTTGGATTATAAAAGGAAAGTTGATTTAATTAGAATACTATAGCCTGGTATAAATGGAACCTTTAAAGAAAGGCAAAGGGTGAAATACAATCAGTGACGATCAATTTCCACTATTACGAGAGCCTAATAATCACACACAGTATAATCAGAAAGGGTTATTTATTGGTTTCTAAGTTTATTTCATGCCTGCTGTATTGGTGTCTTCCCAATAATGATCTGTGTGCACCAGAACATCTTCTAAAAGTTATTTATAGAATGGATAAACACACATGTACTCAGCTCCTGGACACTTTTAAGCATTTTGCACTCCTTTTTGATGATAGTAACCACCTAAGAGCAGAGCTTTGGGAATCATGAGTTTTGATATTTTCAGTCTATTCTGTTTTGTTCTCTTCAAAAGGCATATCTTTAGTTCAAGTTGTGTGTAAAATACTGTACAAAAAATAAAGGCCTCCTAATTCTTGCAAGATAGCTGAACCTAATGGTGACTAATTATTATACAGTATATGGGTTTCATTGAAGTTTAGAATGTTCATCCCAAAGGTCACAGCAAATGATGTTAATTTAAAGACACTAGAAGAATTTGCTTAATTGTTGAAACTCCCGTGAAGATTACAGTACGTTACTGTAGATTAGTTGTCATTGTGGAAAAGTCACACCTCGCCGTGACCAACGGAAATATGTGCAGTGAAAATTCTTGTTAACTGACATTTCTGGAAGGGCTGCAGAGTTCACTAGATTTCAATCAGAGTTTATCTACTCCCTCTTTACTACAGTATGTGTTTGAGATGCTCACTCTCCTTTATTATGTTTTTCTAAAAAAAGTCCTGTGATATTTGGCAAGCCTGTTTTATGAATGGAAGGTTGTTAGGGCAAAGGAATTACTAAAAGAGAGGAATAATTGGTGCTGTTCAGTAAAAAATAATCAAAGTAGAAAAATCAACTGGACACACACTTTCTCTACTCCAAAAATAAATTATGAATCATCTTATTATTCATTTGTCAAAAAATCAAGTAAATGTATCTACAGTAAATCAACGTGTTCAAAAATATGACAATATTTCAGATATAGATATTTTCAACATTCCACTTTCCACATGCTAGTCAACTTTTGATTAAAAATAAAGGCTTGAAATCTACTTCCAAGTTCAACTCATAAGGCATTAAAGTATTAAGAAATCCAGAATACAGTACTGTACTTCCATCCTTAAAAATATATTGTTAATATGTTAGTATACCCTGATGAAGGCTTGTGTATGCCAAAACACTGACAGGTGTGACTAAATAAATTATTTTGGGAGCAGAGGAAGTGTGTGCCCAGTTTATTTTGCTAGAACAATCATTAATCACATGTGTTCAGCTCCTAAAGGGAAAGTCTGTTGTATGAAGGCTGTTTCTGTTGAATATGCTACTGTATAAAGACAATGGCAAGGAAGGAGTGAAAAACACTACAGGGAGATGCTGGCTTAAAACTGGATAAATGGATAATCATTTCAGTATCACACTAATGAGCCTCATATTACACTTGATATCTTACACTAACAAAATGTCTGTGCTGGAAAAACATTTTAAAAGCTAATGTGCCTAGTGTATATTATTAATATGCACAGTACACATACAGTATATATAATATAGCAAATATATCTATAATCTTTAATGATTGTGATTCTTACTGTAGATTTGTATTAAAAGAGCTGTTTTTTGGAATGCTGTTTATGTAAAAGCTGTCCTGTTCAATAATAATATTTATAAGCTGTGGTTTCCTAACAACAAGTTTGTACTAAATGTGCTCCTGTGCTCCTAATTTAAAACTCAGAGTAAGCAATGCATAGCCCTTCTAGTTGAAGGATTTACTTCGACATGAAGGCAGGCAAATGCAGCACAATTTTGAAAAGTTCGAAGCACAGAGCTTTAGCAAAATTACCTTAAGCAAAATTGCAGGTAGCTCACATCACCTTCTCTAGAAACATTTTAAGATAAAATAGTAAGTTATGAAAGCATTTATTTAAGGGCAGCATGATGGTGCAGTGGTTTGCTTTGCTGCCTATAATCTTTTTGATTTAACAGTCATAGGAAATGTGGCTGGTGTAAAAAAATTAAGCAAGGAGACCTGCTCCAGTCATGTCATGCATCTGTTCATCTTCACCTTTTTACTTGATGAACCATTTATTGAACTGGGGTTCAATAAATACATAAATACATAAATGATTATATTAGTGGTGCAATTTACAGCAAACAACCTCCTGCCATGATGATATAACCATTAATTGGCATCATATTTATAATTGCCTCATACTAGATATTTTAAATCTAGTTAGATTTTAATCGTACTGTATTTTTAAAAATACAGTAAACCATAATTTCATCTGAAGAACACTAGCTTAGTCTAGACAAGTCTATTTAATGTATAAATCTTCTCCATGGCCTATTCTTTGAGCTGCCTTTTGTTTAAAAAATGAAAGATTAGTATGAATTTCTTTGATTATGACCACTCCATCTCTAATACATACACAAGTGCTTACTGGTGCATAACATACAAAAAGAAAAGCTGTTTTAAAGAAATAGGTTTCCTCATAAGCAGCTGTCAGTTTGAGAATCCAGGTCATTTTCACACTGTTAGAAAAACCGTTTTAAAAACATATCGCTTCAACAGTCTTTTTTACGTTGAGCGAAGTATTGACAAGAAACTTGCTCTAATTTATTCCTGCACTTCCTAATCCAACCTCCAAACCCATTAACAGCTCTGGCTCCCAAATATAAATCCCTTATTTAACTTCATTTTTAGTTTTCTCTTATCTCTTACTCAAGCTGCAGCACAGTCAATTGATCCTGCCCAAATAACAAAATGTACCAGCATTTAAAATGTCAGAAATGGAAACTGACAGTTATTCTAGGTCAGCAGGTTACTTTCAGGTTATGACTAAGGAGAATGAACAAATCTTTAGGAAATTGTAGAGTCTATGCAATATAATGGTTGCAGCTGCTGCACAAATAAACAACTGAAGATTGGCTCAATATCAAAAGGGATCACTTCAAATCCGTGAACAAAGTCCATTCATTTTTTTTTTCAAGAGGCTGGATGCTGTGGCAAGACCAAAATGTAACATCTTATTAATTTTTTTGTTGCATCTTTTTCAGTAAAGGCACTTGTATTAACATAAAGAAAATAAAAGAGATCTCAAACATGTATTTTGTACTTAAATACATCCATCTGATTTCTAACTGCTTCAAACAATTTAGGGTTACAGGGGAGCGGGAGCCCATCTTGGTAAGTAACAGACACCAGGCAGGGTACACCCTGGACGGGACAGCAGTCACTCGCAGGGCAATCATAATATTTATTTTATAAGCTACCCTTGTCAGTGGACACAATTTACAATGGCTTCTTTGGCTTTATGGTGTATGTTTCTTGTTTGACATACAGTACTATATTTGTACTGTATATCTATATCACTTGCGTGTAGTATAGCTGTTATTGCTATTGCTATTGCTAGTTTCATTCATATTGAGTATGCATAAAGAACAATTGCACATTGTCTTTAATGTGAAACACACCCAGTTAGTGTATTAGTGGATATCTCCTGTATCACATGCAGTATAACATTCAACACACATTTAACATAAGTGAGTTATTTTCTTGAATAGATAGAATGAAAGTAATAATTGTAAAATCTGTAAATATCGAAGATATAATAACTCTGAGTGCTGTCATGTGAATTGGAGCCATGTACTATAGGTGTTAATTTATGCAAAGAGAGGGCTGTAGTTGTTTTCCTGGCTTTGATCTTTCTAACAGTGAAACAAATGGCTTCCAAAATTGTTTCTTAGTGGGTGCAAAAAATAAGAGGTCCTATAATGGCATCATATGAATTTGTGTCATTAGGAGTTAACAGTACTGTATTGTTATTCTTCTGCATTTTCTACAGTATCATTTCATCTGTAATGTTCTTGATTACCTGTTGTAACACTCTTTTAAAAAGTATGTTCGAATAAATATTTTTTTCAGATTGAGGTACTGTACATTTGTTACAAAAAGGTTCCCACAGTGTTCTAAATATGACTGTACTAAACTTTCTATGGATAGCCTATACCCTTTTAAAATGTCACATTTTATGTTTTCGTCTTTGTAAGCAGCTCTGTGCTGCAATGTTTTTTTAAAGATTAGCAAATTCACAACTCCATGGGAAAACAAACCCAAACACCAAAAACAAGAAAGAAGTTTCAGACCTCTGTTTTGAAGTGGCTTGAATTTTCTCTCAGGAACAATCCACACATTCTTACATATGTTCTATTGTCATTAAAATACTGCTGATCCAGATGTCCTGTTACTGCCTGAGACTTTGATTAACCTTTTATGAGGAATCTCTACATAAAAAAACGGATTTGTTTCTTCCCATGAGCCTTATTAACAGCTTGTCAGCTTTGTCAATTCTTTCATTTATTGAACAGCTTCTTTTTACTACTGTACATAGTCAATGGACGTTAGTGTCTTGACCAACCATGTGGAAAGATTTACATTCTAAAACCTGAAACATTGTATGTGAACATCAGCATGCAACTGCATATAACCAAAAATGTCTTTGATATCTATCGTTCTTCTGCTTCTATAAATTATTGGAATTGCTGAGTTATGCAAAGTTGAATGTATATTTATGATGACCTTACGGTAATGTAATGAAATATTGTATTTTGAAGCAGATCTTGTCTAGGAACAGCAAAACCTCAATCAGCTGTATATTTTTAAAGGCCCCTTTGATTTGTGCAGTTTTTCATGTACTGTCCAGATATGCTAGGCTGCAAGGCTAAAAGACATTGCATTGACATTGCTAATTCAGTCACAACACAGCAGATTTCTGGAGATAAGATTATTTTCTGGCAGCAGTTTTACAACCTTGCAGCATGACCTCATTCAGCTCTCAGAAGCTAAGCGAGGCTGGGCCTCATCAAAATTTGGATGAGAGGTCTGCAAGGAGAAACAAGTTGCTGCTGTTCCAATTGGTGAGGTGGATCAGCACAGTAGGTGCTCTAGTATGATGACACAGGACATTGGGCAATAGGAGTGAAGTCCTGTCTACTTGATCAGCAAAGAATCCCATGACACTTTTTAAAAGAGTAAGAGTAATTATTAGTCCAGGTGTCCTGACCATTTACCACTCTGGGCTTGTACTGTCTGGCCTATATAATGTTCTGTCTATATTCAATCAGTATAGCAGATTACTCACTTCTTCACCTGATCTGCTGTGTACTTTATATCACCTACTGTAGGTGGGAGCTGCCCTTCAGTAGTGGATGAAGTGGGTCCCCTCCTAGATATACAACACTTTGGGACTTTTTGGGCAGAAATATGATATGGACATGCAAAGGGATTCATATTTTCAGGTTGCCTTAAAGTTTACATTTAAGTTTGATGTTTTTGATGTTTTAGTGCTACCATAAAAAAAATATACATTTTTAACACAACACCCATCTAAATAAAAGCAAACGTAACCTCTAGCATATAAATCCATATAGAATTAATCAAAAAATGAGACACAAAGCTTTGAGCCATTAAGGACACAATAATGTTCAGGTGAAAAAATTATTTAGGCAGGGGTCAGACTTTTATCCTCCAGCACAAAATAATACCAAAATACGTACAGTATGCCATTTCAGTTCTGTGATTCCAAATGAAATCAACATGAAGTAACTCTTTCTCATTGGTTCATTAATAAGCAAACAACCAATTACTGGCAAGGAAACTGAATTTTAGAGCCTGAATTTTTAATTTTAGAACAGAAATTGCACCCTTCTTCACCAGGTTTTTTGGTTCCTGCCTATTACAGACTATGGAAGCACACAGTTCATTCACCTGATCAGCCACTGGTCAAGAAAAGGGTTGATTAAATACGTGAAGGACAGGGCCTAAGGCCAGTGATAAAATATATAAAGCTCAGATGAGTTCTCCTGACTACAGTACAATATACTAATAAACATCTGTGATGTGTGGCCATAATAATAATAAACTGCAGCGATCAGCCATTTGTGCACTGTGCTTAGATTATGACATTTTTTTATTTTCCCCCTGAGGCCATGCACTGTTTGAAAAACATTGTAAATTAATAGTAAGAAACTGAATGAAATAGTGAAATCTTTATCTTGAAATTAATTTCTAATTAGTAACCTATTAAATGGTAATTCTGGTGTCATCGTGTATATCAGCTTATGAAATTTATTAATTTTACTAATAGTTTCTTCTGCTTTGGATTTCTGGAAAGAATTACTTGCATAGATTTTATTTTTACTAATTTCCCTCTCCATGCACATTGTAGTATTAATCATTTGATTTTAAAATCTCATTACAGACAGGATCACTGCAGGGGAAACAGATACTGTACTGAATAATTTTGTACTTAAAATACGTTACAGCAATGTAAAAAAATTACATGAGTTCGGTTGTTTATATTTGCCATACTAATGGAAGTCCTAAGATCTGTATGTGTTTCACATCTTACAATATCTGTAAACCTGTCTGAAATTTCAAATATGATGTTGTCATTACTTTCATGTGGCACGTTTGTTTTTTCCCTCTTTTTAGATTTTGCAAATCCCTCCATTGCACATTCAGAATTTTGAGAAATTGAAATTGCTTGGAAGACTTTTTTTCATACTGTCAAATGATATCAAAATAACATTTTAACATTGAATTTAAATAGGCTTTTGCCTATCATATCATACTTTATATACTAATGTCAGATTAAGATAACATTTGGGAATTAAAACTAAACAATAAAGAAAGTAAAATGTTGTAATAATAATGATACAGTATAACCATTAATTGACATCATATTTATAATTGCCTCATACTAGATAGAGTATGTGATTTGTTTCAATGTGATTTTTACAATAATGTTTTAATGTTTTAATAATCTTAGTAATAACATCTGGCATTTATATTTCATCTTAGAATACTATATTGTGTGCTGAATAAAGCTTTTTGTTTTGTGGGTTAATTTCAAACGGATAATTTCCACCAGATAATTTCCACCAGCACTTTTTCACTCGTGTTACACTTTTTTCTAACATGAAATTCTTTCTAACTTCTTTCTAACTTTCTAACATCCGACACATCTAGGTTTCACACTATATGTGATTAAAGGAGGTCTGGAACCAAAATTCTTTTCAAAATAACTAGAGGGAGAATACTCACATTCCTTTCCCTTTTTTAAAGGGAAAATCTTTAAAACCTCGATGATGGGAAAAACATTCTGGAAAGTTCTGTAGCGCCTCGGGAAGATATAATTCGCAATCTACAATCAGATAATCTAGACCAGAAGCAGCTTCTCTGCCAACTGTATCCTATCAGTCTCTCCACTTTATGCCTTCAAATATAAACTTTAATATAAAAAAACTAACGTTAAAAAGTGGTGAAAGATATGGAAGGCCTGCTGCAGAAGGTGGCCTCATACCATGTGCACTTACTATACAGTATGTGTTCATTCTTTATTAGTGTTGTATTAACCTTCCATAAAAATGATACACTGTATATAATAATAATAATAATAATAATAATAATAATAATAATAATAATAATAATAATAATAATAATTAATAATAATAATAATAATAAAACAGTACAATTATGTTTTCAGTCCAGACATTTAACCTACTGTAACTTGCTTTGTGATTAACCTTAGAAATGTTTTTATAATGTACAAGATTATTTCACTTCACTTCAAAGCTAGTATTTTCTGAAACTTGATCAGACTTTATTGAACAAGAGATTAATTGTCAAGAATAATCTTGTAAGCACAATATCTTTGAACAATTCAATTCCACCATGAAGCTCCTCTGGCCACTACAGGCATTTGAGGTCTTTTGACTGTTGTTTTTTTCCAGGAGCTAGTTAATTGGCCTATAAACAGCCCTTCTGTCTAGTTCCATGAACAGGATGTAAGGGAGAAACAATGAGGCCACTCCAAGCACGGTTGAGGGCCTTGAAATAGGACAATCCTCTTCCTCGTAGAAGAGAAACCCCATGGTGAGAATGTAGCTCAGCCAATCCCTGCTAGCACATGTCTTCTCATGCACACAGAGAACCTGGCCAAAAAAACACATGACCATTGGTGAAATAGAAAGATAAACCCCGTTAAATCCAAACCCAGGATTTAGGAACAATGAGGCTGCAAATCTGACAATCACATCACTGGGCCTCCCCTCTATACAGTAACTCACATAAATTGTGACATATTTAGATTTCAGATCTATTTCGGCTCTATTTGCACATATAAATTAAAGTATATGCATTGTTTAAAGCAACAACTTCTGTTAATTTTTTTTACAGTGATGCAAATATTATTCTTCAAGTTAGCATATGCTACACATGTTGACACTGTCATTAAATCCGACCTGAGAGAAGGCAAACCTGATTAGATGGAACGAAATTCAGTTGTACTATCACAGCTGCTTCATGAAACGGCATTATCATTGGCATCGGTTACGTTACAGGAGATAAACTGCAATGTGCCTGAAGTGCAGAGTTAAGATAAATCACTGATATTATCAACAGTGAACAGTGGGGTTATAACATTTACTCACTCACTTTTACAACAAAATATGAGAAGCACCGGAAGCTTGGAATTTTTTGATCAGTGCTCAGTGTTCCGAGCAATCGGACTTTATGAGAGCGCTAAAATGAGCATCCACAACACTTGTGGATAAGTGTAAGAATTTATGCTTGACTGAAAACACAGCCTGTTTAAGGCTGAACAAAATAAAAAAGGTGAAAATTTGCAGTGCTCGGGTGATCTTACTTTCTTGCCCATGCAATTTCATGAATTTCACTTTAATTAACCTCTGCAAACCTCATGAAACTCAAATAATGACAACATCACCCAGATACAATATAGATTATATTAATAATAAGAAGAAGGACATGAAAATTTACAGGTCCCCACTATAGAAGCCGAGGCCATTCATAAGACAAAAACAGTCAGGTTGTTCGTCATAAAGGTGTGTGACATATTTTTGCTTTTCTGTAACACTGTGCCTTTAATATTTTTATTTTAAAGAGTAATAGAATAGATCATTTTTATTTTGTTTTTTGGTTCTAGGATAATGCACAATGATAAGCTCTGCCATAAACTATTGGCTAAAATGCAAGACTATAGACGAATATAACATGTCTGAGTCCATCTGTGTATCCATCTGGTGTGATTGCTGGGACAACTAGAAATTATGAGCCAAGTGACACAGCCAAGGGATGGAACAGGCTGATTTCACTGTGCAGGAGTGAATTGGCATTGCAGTGTGTTAACAATCATTCACAGTAGATGCCACCAACTAGATTTTTGCATAAATCATGCATTTTACTTATGGTATTGCATTTAGATTAGCATGATTCACAGACAAAAGGACCAGAGTTTTAGCACACCGTGCTTGCCGATATTGGCTTTCCCATCACAAACACTGTTTTCTCTCATCTTGTGCTGAGTAACATTTTTCATTTGATCCTAGTTCAACACATTCAGGAGTCTGTGTCTACTATTTGAAATGGGAACAGTTACCAAAAAAAACAGGTCCAGTTTTTAGCCAATTTTTCTAACTGCTCTGTGCAATGATTTTTATGTCTTGCTGTTCATGAGGAAAAAAAACATATTTTTTAAAGATGTTTAAAATGTCTGAGTTACAGTAGCAGGCGTAGAAAGAAAAGAACTTGTGCCAGTATACACTTTGCCAGAAATCCATGTTCATTTTGGTGACTTGTTTGTAGCATTGTTCTGAGCAAACAACATTGTGAATAGCAAGTGAGATAATTTATCCAGGTGACAATAATAACAGCACTCCACAATGAAAGGCTGAATGTTGAACGAAGATTCTAAAGAGCATCTGTCTTTCCGGCAGATACTTAGATCACAGAGGTCTAATGACGCCCCAAGAGAAACAATGAGATTGATATGGGAACAATATCGGGGGACCTTTTACAAGCTAGGCTTTGGTAATGATGCATTACTTTGGCTTGCTTTCACCTGCTTGGCTGCTTCATTTGTCCACATCACAGTGATTAAAGGGTAGCTAATTCAGGTATCGCAAGATTTATCTAAACATGCAGGAGTGATTAATATGATTCTGCAACATTTTCCATCAGCGAAACTACCAGTTATACTTCATTGAAATCCTTCAGTGCTTCAAGGCTCTTAAATGTCTTTTGGCATTTACGCACTACTTTAGAGCTGAACTGTTCTGAAGTATTAATTTTATGTGGCTGGTTAATTGCAAAATGTTTCAGAAAAAAAAATGAGCGCTAATGGCTTCCTTGTGTTTTTGAGCGTAAAAAGCTAGCTGCTTGTTATTAACTGAAAAAGTAAGTGATTTGCAGTGCTTAAAGTGGCAACTTTTCATGCCTTAAATTCAATAAATTGGCACATTGTTTTATTGTTTAAATGGCCTAATCAAGGCATAAGGATTTACTTTGCTCACTTCTGTAGGTTATACGCTTGATCACAACTTAGATAACAATACAATTGCTGCATTAAACTAAATGACCAAAAGGTAAATTTTAAAAATTAAAAATAAAAGTAATGTTCCTGATTGGCTGTCGTAGCCTCTAATAGAAAATCTATGCAGGCCACACAGCCTGGGAAGGTTCTACATGGAGCACTGGTCAAAAGTCTCTTGTGTGAAGCTTGAGGGAATATTGAAAGGCTATAGAAGCATTTCCTTGAGGACTTTTAGGTCAAAGGTAAAGTAGGGTTCACAGAATACTTGTTGCCACCTACAAATACATTTGAAATTCATGCATTTAAAAAATGTTTATAAGAGCACACAGAGTTTAATTCCATGCTGAAAAAAAGAACAAAAAACATTTTGGATGTTCAGTCATCTTAAGGTATGAGGGAGAGAGAGAGACAAGTTACAGGTATATACTGTAAAACACTACAGAACAAAAGAGAGAAGGTGAAGAGAAGAAGGTGAGAATGGGGACAAGAGCTGAAAAAGTCAAAATTAATGGAAATCTGGGAGAGAGTGAAAATCTGAAATCCACAGATGAATGAAATTCTTAAAGAAATGATTCTGTCATGGCGGAATTATGTGATCCAAGTTTAAGGATTAATTTATGCTGTCTTTCTGTAATAAGAGTCCTAGAAACCCTGTTAAAAAGGACACAGACAGAAAGGTCAGTTTAATCAGGGCCAGCATTGGTAAAATGGAGATTATATCAGCTTGGAAAGATCTTTGACCCACGTTGCTTGGATGTGTTCCCTGAAATGGTTGGCCAGTTTTCTTCAATGTAAATTGCAGGGATCTTTCTGGCCTGCAAAAAAGGCCAACGAAAGGAAAAAGAAAAAAATACGATTCCAGTTAGTCACAAACTTCTGCAAAATTAAAATGTTTTCTTTGATAAAATGATTGTGGGAATAGAAAGGGTGGTGGGGTGGAACCAGTGGAATATGGTTCTGGGTCTGGGAATTCCTGAGGCTGGTTTTCTGAGTGCTGTTTCTAAGCTCTGTCGAAGGTCCTTTCAGTATAGCGTGAGGGATACCTTCAGTCAACAGAGAGCGAGCATATTTTAGGGGCATGGATTTGGAAGTCCATCTCATCATTACATTAGCAATGAAGTTTGAGGAACAGCGAGAAATGAGAAGAGTTTTTAGTGTTTGCAATGGAAAGAGCTATAAAAAGATAACTGTGTGATATACCTGTACAGTACTGTGTATTTTGAAAACGTTGTTCTGTTTACCCATACAGTATTGAAAATCAAATGCAAGTTTTCAGGTTTTGATTTATTTGTATTGAAAAATACTGTACCTGGAGTTCAGTGCTAAATCAGCTTTTACTTGGAATTAATCAAACTAAGTATTTGGCCAAGATACAGTAATCATAAAGACATTCCACCTTCAGCTTTGCAGATACTGTATCAATAGAAAAATGTACTATTTTGTTTCAATAACTGGAATGCGATCTGAATGCTTCTGAAATTAGTTAGGTGACACGTAGGAGTTATTTTATATGCTGTAGTCGGTTACCATGAGAAAACATGTTACCATTTCTTTTTGTATCTGTATGTGGATTAATTTAAAAAGACACAAGAGTTTTTTCTTGTGTGTTCTTTGTGTCCTGTAAAATTATTTCAACAGGAAATTATTGCCAAGTGAACTGATGCTATTGGTGTTTTTTATAAGGAAACTGAGGGGGTAAGATATTCTTATTTTGCCAGAAATGGATCTGTATGAGAAGAAAAATAATGCATTTGTGATACTGGAAAGATCTTTAGTGGCATCATCTAAGAGGTAACATCAGTGCTTTGACACTGAAAACATTAGTGCAGTGAGGGAATGGAGAGAAGCATTCGATAGATACCATCAGAGGCTTTTCCCTCCCCTCTGGCTGCCAGATGTCAAAAAGATGTACTTTTAGATGAAATTGATACAGTATGACTGTAATTGAGACAAGAGAAAAGCAGGACAAATGTATAGAGAAAGACAGGCTTTGTTCTGGGGAGTGGGCAGGAATAAAAGCTTTTCATTTACTGCAGGTCCATATTTCATCCACTGCTCTGACTGGTATTCAGCCAAAGGTATTATTATATTTTAGAAGTTTTGGATAGCTAATTTAATATGATGTGCTGCTTGTGTCTTTGAATGAGCTGAAATGCCTCATTTGCTGCTCGATTATCGATTGAGGTGCTTTGTTCTGTGTAGTGTATGACTGAGCAGTAAAATCTTCAACTCATTTCTCCAAGCAAAACGTTCTCCTTGTTTCTCCTGACACAGCAGGTGACTCCAAGACAGGCCTTGTCCTGCCAGAGTCATGACTTGAACACTGATTATCTCACAGAGACACAGGGAGGCTGCTGAGGCACCCAGACTGCGAGAAAAAGTGCTGAGAAAGAAATGCAAAAAAAAACTAATTTCATTTGAGAGTGATGGCACCTGCTTGAATAAATTAATAACTTGATTGGAAAATGATAGTGGCTTAAAATGTAATTTTAGGAAACAACATTTGTTCTAGCCATTTCAGAAGAGATTTATTATCCAAGGCCAAGACAATAGACATTCAGTGTGAAGGTTCTGAGTATGGTGTTCCAGGAAATACTAATCTCTCATAAGCTGACAACTAAACCATATGTCTTTGACTGACACCTACAATCCCTGCATGCAGCAGATTCACAGATTCAGTCTGGTTGGTGCTGTGAGGGGCTGCTTCTTTGGCTCCTATTTGGAACATGGCAAGGTCTATTGGAATATGAAGATTAGAAAGGATATGAATTTAAAATTTGCATTTCTGAGTGCAAATAATGTAATAAGAATGACACAGATGTGAATGGTTTCAAATTTTAAAGGCAATGCATTTTCAGAGGTGGAAAAAAAGATTTTTGTAACAGATGGGAAATGAATACAGTCATCTGAGCGAATGGAAAACCTGAACATGGCAATTTGTTTCCATTTTATTTATTTATCATTTTATTTTGTGTTTAGACCTGAAATACCTTGCTCTTTGAAGATGACAGAACACCACTCTTTCTACAGATAATACAATGTACTGTATATACAATCATGATACACTAAATATCATGAAACACCTTAAGCCAAGTGACTCATTTTGTGTGAGGTTTTGTAGTGAATTGGTTTGCTATTCAGCAAGTGTTTAGTGAGTGGCTGTGCAGTACTTCGCAAAAAAAATCTGTTTGTATTGCCTAAATGACACATTCTATCTAGCTTTGATGTGCCCTGCATTTCCATACAACTGAATATAAATGCACTATGAGACTAATCAAAATGCAGTTCTGAGACTATTCCCCTTGTTTTTGAAATGCACTGCAATAGAAACCCTAGTGAATAATTCCTGTATAGACTCTTTTAATAATTTTGTTTGTTTTGTAAGCTATAGTACCTCTTAACCATACTGTAGATCCCCCTTGAAAGCTCATGAACTGCTGAATGAAAGGATCACTGCCCCATTTTCTGCCTGTCCAAGCAGAAGGTCATCTCAAAAGTAGATGTGTTAGCCTCCACTGATGTTAACATCTGTCTGATTCCGTTCCTGTGCTGGAGCCACTTTGCGAGATGTACGTCCAACACATATTCTCTTCCGGGTTTTTGCACCCGTCTAGCAAAGAGAAGGAGCAGTTGACTAAGGTAGGTTTATTGTTGCCATGCTGCCACAAGCATCCAGTGCACAGCTGACCTGCTCACATCAGAAGGCATGACCTGGTTGAAGTGTCAAAATCTGGATATGCCTGTGTAGCATGAGTAATGCATTAACATGTATTAAAATGCTCAAATGAGCATTCCTTCTGTTAGAAAGGCATGGATTTACATATATACAGTAGGCAGTGCTATAAACAGCTCCTTCATTTGATGCATCTGAACTGAAATTACACTTTCTAATGATTTAGAAGAAAAATGATTCTCAGGTTTGCACTGATGGAAGAGGCACTCATTTACCATCTGGCTCCTTGAACAGAATCATTTTGTTAGTATTGGATCTCCTTTCACAATAAAAAAATGCCTTGAGTGTGTCATGGCTCCACCATATTAAGGGAATAGAATGCATTGATATCGTACAGTATCTTCAGTAATTCTCATAAGGTAAAACCAAGACCCTTCACTCAAAACACCTATCCCCAGCCATGCTCTGAAACTCTGGGCCAAACCTTTGACTGTACCCAGACATTGACTTCTATATTCACTGTAACTGTAGCCAGACCTCCAACCTTAACTCTATCATCTAGCCCTTTCCCAAACCTCTGTCCAACACTGACTCCAAATCTAACTCTCAACACGTACTATACCCTATCCACAGAAATCTAAACTCTAATATTAAGGTGGAAACAGCTTGGGCTTCAGTAGTAATATTTTGAAAATTATTTCCCCAGTATGGCGACAGTAGAAACTGTAGGAGGTGCTTTTTCCTTTGAGATGTTAAAACAAGGTCCTGACTACCTGATCCCATGCCAATTTAAAAAAGAGTAGTGATCTTAAGCTGAATCTTTTGGCAAAATTCTGTTCAGCTCTTATAGCACTTAAATATATATTTCCTAAAAAGTTCCCCCTAATTCCCCCTAATTCCAATTGTGAAGTAACTGAAGTAATCCAGGTGGGTGTTGCATGCAGTGGATCTCCTCCTATACTGTAAGTACTGTACAGCACTTTAGGATGTTATTATTATTATCCCCTTAGCCCACAGAGTATGTATGTGGTAATGAATCGTATACCCATATAACAAATTCTAAGATACATATTTGATGCAGATGCTGAAAAAGTGGAAGCTGTAATCCAGTTTGTACAATACGAATAAAAGTAATAATTCAGTTGTGGCCCAATAATCCCCCGAAATAACAAGCTTATCCACTAATCCTTTTATAAATTTAATCTTAAATTTTCTGTACGGTGCCTTTATAATGACTTCAAAGCAGTACTGGTAATTTGTGGATAGCAGATGAATAGACAGAAGAGCTGTATTATTGCTTCATTTGTGGCAAAGTGCATCCTAGGGAAAACTATGGAGTTAAAACTTTGGATAACTTCTTGAGAGATTTGGTGCATGTTCAGTGTGGTATTTTTTTTCTCCCTGGCGTTTTCACCATTGTGGTGTTCTGTTCAGATTTGACATGTTTTCTCAGTAGTACACTAATAATAGGCCATACAGTACATTGCATCCCGTTAAACAAAATCTATGTGTATTGTAAGCAATACAGTGTATGGCCTGCAATTAAATGTCAGTTTATATTTGTATCCCTTGGTCGTTTAAAAAGAAGGCAGTGGCAAATATAAAAAACAGTAATGGTTTTTACATTTCGGAATGTTATTCCTTGAATAATTTTAAGATATCTGTACTTTTTCCATTCATTTGCTAAGTTGCTTTGTTACATAATCTATGTGTGAATTAGTTTTACTACCAGTACAAGGCCCAGAGGATTCTTCAATGTGAGGAAACTTTTTAATTGATACTTTTCTTCTGTTTCATTCTTAAATTTCAGTCTTGAATAATCAAATGGATTTCCAGTGGGCTTCTTCAGAACCAGCAGTGAAACACATACCAGAGGGCACAAATGGAAACTGTGGAGAAGTACATTTAAAGCTAACCTCCAACAGGAAACTGACATTAGGAAGTGCTTGTTATGGGAATATGAAATCAGTTCCCTAGCTACAGTATGTTGTTGGAGCAGATACCCTCATTCCTTTGAAGAAATGGACTGATGAGCTCCTCAGATCAATTACCAAATACACATAACATGGGCTAGACAGGCCAATGGTCTTGTCTTCCTAGTAACTTTTCTTATGCTGTTAGATAATAATAATCCATCCATTTTATAACTGCTTTATTCAAGACAGTGTCACAGTGGAGCAAGAGCTTATCCCAGAAAACAATGGGTGCAAGGCAGTATACACCATGGATGGGATGCCAGTCCTTAGCAGGGCACAAGCAGACATAGACATGCTCACACTCGCACTAGGGCAAATAATAATAATAATAAGAAGAAGAATGGTGTAGTGGTGTTCAGTTCTTCAGTTTTTAAATTGTTCTGTGCTAAATCACTGCTGTGAAGGACTGCAGTTTCAGTTTTACATTTTGCTGCATGCAGACTTTGAAAGCACAATTTTAAAGCAAAAGATATGACCATTCTTTAAGTCCAGCTCTAGATTTGCTGGTACAATGAAAATGCATCCACAGCAAGAGGTTATTTTATTTTACTTTCTTGTTCCCCAGAGTAGCAAGGTCTGTGTAGCAATTTTAGACAAACTCTGGCAACCTATTGCCTTGATGTCCAGTGAAAATGCCATTGCATTTTTAGGACAAATGAAAATCAGCACAATTTTAGAAAAGAAGGCTACCCAAGGTCAAGATTGTTAAGTCTGTTAAGAGGGGAGGTGACTGTGCATTTGTCACATGTCAAGTCCAACTAAGGTTCTGACTGGAATAAGATCAGGGGTTTGGCAACATTGAGACATGCTTGTAAAATAGGAGACAGGAAAGGTGATCAATTAGGAAAGTGGTTTGATACCAGAAGAAGGCCTGTCATCCATTCCCAGGAAGATGCTGGCAGTGACCTACATGTGCACACAGATCAAGCTGGTACAGTGAGGGAGAAATAAATTACTGTGTGGTCGTGCTGCCTGATGGCACAATAGGTTGGGGAAATTGAAAAGAAATGGGTACAATAATAGGTCAAAGCTATTACAATGGTCTATTCTCTGCCTTCTATAGTACCATTTTTTGCTTGCTTTCACAGGCTTATATAAGGAAATGCTCAAGTTCAACACAAAACATAGACAAATAAATATATTCATATTTTGTGAAAAATATGTATGATGCTGGTCCTAATGTTATACTTATTCAATTAGATTTTGCATAGACTTTAAATAATTTTCTGACTTCAGACAAAATAGCACACACAAGAACAAAGTATACAATTATTTCATACATGATAGATATTAATTACGATGTTTATTGTAAAAGTTTGTTCTTACTTCATAGCATCAGTGCACACATGGATGTATAACTCATCCAACTCTTCTGCTCAGTAATAATTGGAAAACATATTTACTTAGTGTGTGTTGGTAATATAGTCCGTGTAAAGCACTGAAACAATCATGTAGTATAACTATTTACTGTATGTGGAATGAATTTCAGATACCTCTGACTGGTTTAGAAAAAGACTATGATAATGTTCTCTCTATTGACGGAATAACTCATCCTTCTGTAATGTCTGGCATGAAACAGCTCATGGGCAATTAGGTGATATTTGCAGTAAGTATCCTGGCGTTTTTTATTTGAATCTACCCTAGGAAGTCTCAGTACAATCAATTTGAACAAACCAGTCTGCATTATGTAGTTACAAGACAAATTTGAGTGCTTTCTAAATGCAATATGGGCAATGCTGTTTGAATTTCAGATGATATGATCTCTTCTGTTGTTTTCAACTGAATATCTAAAGTTGTATGTTATTTAACAGGAGAGCAGTTATTAGGGTTTTTTATATTCAAATGCTGTGTTAAACACTATTGTTGTATAAAATAGGTGTATAATAGCTGTATAAAAGGGTGTTCTGGATAAATGTGTCAGCCAAATCAATTGGTACTGTAGTAATTCAGATTCTGTTCAAAAGCATTGTAGTATAATTACAAGGGATTATTTCACAATTTATATATAAATGATTTGAAACAAATAGGGTGCCTTGATTGAAATTTGTGTTTTAATATTGATTAGTCATAATTACTTGTCTGGCCCATTTTCTTATTCCTTCTTCATAACTGCTGTGTTGCACAAATGTTTATTTGCCTGCCCTGGTCAATTAAAACGCTTGTGCCAAATCGTTACAATCAGACATCCATGGAATGAAAAGTGCCCGCTCAGAAGACTAGTTTAATTATTAGTTTATACTATACAAAGCTCATTGTGTATTGTGTTACAGTCCAAGGTTTCTTTGAAAAGAACTAGCTAAGAAAATATGACTCAGGTTTGTTAATATAGAAGTTAAAGCTTTATTACAACTGAACCATAAAATATGTATGCTCATTCCACTGCTGTACATTTGAATCAAGCAGCCTCTTCGTTACCCATGCAAACTGGAATGACTGTTCTTTATCTAGGATAAGCTTGAATGATTGAAAAATTATAGCTGTAAAATGATGCCTTAACATTTCAGAATGTAGCGGCTGTCACCAGTCACCTTGAAACAAGATTCATTTGTCTCAATTGGGTTGACTGATTTTTTTCTCTTTTAAATTCAACATGATCAGCCAAAAACTTTCCTTTAAAACCAATAGGCTACTACTGTATATACTGTAGTATACCTGTGTTCTGCAAATGTTATTTTGCAGCAATAATTATTTTGCAACAAAAACCTAAATTTAGCAATTAACCTAAATAGGCTAAATTGGAATATCAGTTTTAGAACACATTTAAGACAATTTAGATTTTTTTGTAATTAACACTCTTCTATCCTGACACATACTGTAGTCTACATTTTTTTTTTATTTTCTGTAAGCTAAAATAGTCAGTCTGGCACTGGCCCTCAGGCTAAAGTCTTAGTCCTTGGGTGTTAAGGGATGATTCAGTCATGAATGACCTAATTGGAAATGAACCAATAATGAAAAATCTTTTTGATCATAAATGATGACACGTCATTCAAATTTCCACTGGTGCATTAAATTGCTATTTATATATTTAAACAATTTTTATATAATAAGGACTTTTGAAATGATTTATTGTATTTTGTGTTTTGAGCAGCAAGGGTATGTTTATGCCTTATAATTTATCTGTGTCTACTGGAGTGCTTTGAAATTAGACCTGTAATTTTAATTACAGGTCTAATTAATTAGTATGTTATTTTTTTAAATGGTCTTTATTACATTTTGGAAACAGGACAAACCTCAATGCAGTAAGTGATGTAAATACAGTATTAAATAGGAAGGAAAAGGAAGGGGAAGAGGGAATACAGTGTCTTGTATCTCATGTTTAATTCTTACAAACTACAGTAGCTGCTATAACCGACAAATTGAATGCTATCTGACTGGGCATTATATACATGGTCTCTGCTCACACAAGGAGAGCTCATCTGTGTTTAGCCAATGTGCTTACAGTTTAACCTGACAATATGGACAGTCCTGGGAACAGATCCAGAATCAAACTGGG
The DNA here is from genome assembly GCF_059453375.1 of Lepisosteus platostomus. Classification (NCBI taxonomy): domain Eukaryota; kingdom Metazoa; phylum Chordata; class Actinopteri; order Semionotiformes; family Lepisosteidae; genus Lepisosteus; species Lepisosteus platostomus. Next base: position 28,693,043 of record NC_142612.1, read on the forward strand.
TCATTCAGGCCTTCATTTGGCCTAGTCTTGGTCAGAATGTGGTAGACTTTGAATTCTCTAAAGTAGGCATCAGATACAGTATATGCGATCTATACTGGTAAGTGGCAATAATAAAGGGCATCCACAGCAGCAACTCTCAAATGAACTGATACTGTAGGTAAACACTAGTAGTTGATATTGTCAATAGCAGTAATAAACAATCATCCAATGCCTCAGTGTGATGAAAGGATTTTCATAAGGCAACACATCATTTGATGGCTTTGATTCAAGTAACTAACTACCTTGCCATATACAGTCCTGTATATGCAGTATAAAACAGAGGTGCACAGGGGAAAATCTGGAAAATATTTGTGTTTCCCTGTGGAATTTCTCATACACTCCTTGGGCTTTTTCCTGGAATTGTTTCTTAATTACGCATCTGTCCATGATCACAATAAATGAAAATTGACTTGGCAAGTTATTGATTTTAGGGGCTTCACTTTCCACTTTATGGAAGCACTGAGCAAGCGAAAAAGAGCAACAATAGTCAGATAAAATGGCCAAGTTCACCCTATACTTGATTAAATCAATAGGACTTTATTTACATAACAGATTAAGGTGACTGTGTTAATTTGGCCATGAAAATGTCATCATGAGTTGTCAACACTAGTTAGGAAAAGAGAGATATTCTGGCCACACTTGCTTTGAATTATTCTTTTTTTTCATCTATACTGTTCAGGACAACCGTTGCATAGGAAGAAGTGGTCTTGATATTCATGCAACAATCTCAGATAAAATGTTTTAAGAAACAGGTTCAGCTATTCCAATACACTATAAAAACAGACATATTATGACTAATGGAACTAATTGAAATATATCTGGGTAAGAGGCTTTGAGTTCAATACTCAGATGTATTTCATATGGGCTTCTAGTTCCAGTAGCCTAATTAATTGAATTTAACTTCATAACTATCTTGGGAACCTTCCATTTAGAAAATTATATATTCAGAAGAAGGCCATAGAGTCACTAGAAAATAGGATTAGTTTTCACAGCGCATTCTTAGATGCTTATTTAGCATTTGACATATCCTTCATTCTAGCGTTGTGTTTGTTATTGTTGATGGCCCCATCTTTAATATCATTTTAAGATTTTGTTTTATAAACGGCATTTATTCAATACCTGATAGTTTTAAAGTAAGATGAGGAAATCTGTGCAGCTAACAGAATCCTTTAAAAAATATTTGAGATTTCAGTGCAAATATTGTACTGTAATATAGAAGGAAACACTGGCTTCAACCTATAAAATATAATGCTGTCTAGTGTGGATAATATCACATGAAATGTGATGTTTTCATGTTCATCACACACCCCATCACACAGTGTAAACTTCATAGAAATTAACTTAAAAAAATTAGAAACTGAACTTTGTTTTGACCTATATCATAGTATGCTTCATTGTAGAGTGTTAAAATAGATGTCATTCTATTGATCCAATTCTTCCTATTCTATTTGCAAGCCGATTCGTGAGGGAATAGGTCCCTGCTGTAACACAATGCATTGTGAGTTATAAACTGGATTAGATAACATATCAGATAACAATGGGCTTTTGCTAATTTCCGACAGCAAGAGTTTATCAGGGAAGAATGGGTTGTTAAACTAAGCGTTATAATTGAAGGAATTATCAGCACTCTTTCTGACATGCAACGAGAAGGTGTAGTATGACTTGAATTGTTCAGTGTTGTCTCCAAATTGCATGTAGGTTAGTTTGAGTCTGAACACTATTTTGAGTTTTTAACATTCTAAATGGATTTTTATCTTTGTTAAGTATTAAAATATACAGCCCTATTCCACTGTATGAATTGCCATTCACTAAATAGCAGTAAAGTGTTTGAATGTGACCATCGTCCTTACTACTTGATGAGTATATCTCCAGTACTCCAGATACTGTATGGCTGCAGCCAGCAGGAATATCACCCTGCAACTCACAACTGGCAACCCACTGAAGCTAAGCAGGTACCGGGATGGGAGACCTCCTGGGGAAAACTAAGGTTGCTGCTGCAAGAGGTGTTAGTGGGGCCAGCAGGGGGTGCTCACCCTGTGGTCCATGTGGGTCCTAATGCCCCAGTATAGTGATGGGGACACTATACTGTAAACAGGCACCGTCCTTCGGATGAGACGTAAAACCGAGGTCCTGACTCTCTGTGGTCATTAAAAATCCCAGGGTGTTTCTTGAAAAGAGTAGGGGTGTAACCCCAGCGTCCTGGCCAAATTCCCCATTGGCCCTTACCAATCATGGCCTCCTAATAATCCCCATCTATGAATTGGCTTCATTACTCTGCTCTCCTCCCCACTGATAGCTGATGTGTGGTGAGTGTTCTGGCGCACTATGGCTGCCATCGCATCATCCAGGTGGATGCTGCACATTGGTGGTGGTGGAGGGGAGTCTCCATTACCTGTAAAGAGCTTTGAGTGGAGTGTCCAGAAAAGCGCTATATAAGTGTAAGCAATTATGATTATTATTATTATTACTCACACAGTCACACATCTAGCCTAACACAGAACATGGCATGTGGAACAATTACCACATAATTCCATATTTGATTCATTTACAGTACGTATAATGAACAATGTTAATGTTTGCTAATGTATGCAAATGACATCAACAAACACATCCCAAGGAGATTTGTGAGGAATGCTGAAAGCAGGGAGTGTGCACAAATCCATATCAGATGGATAGAGGTGGTTTGTGTCACAGAACTTGTAGAGCACAACGAAGAGCAGAACAGCAAAGTATCCTAAAGGAATGGTGTGGTGTTTTTGTCTTTTAGATTTCCTTAGTTTAATATGTCATGAATTTATACCTGTATATACAGTATATCTTTATAATACATAATGTAGATTAAAAAGAGCACACAAGCAGGGCAGAGATAGAAGCTCACAAAAAGAAAATGTCAGTGCAGAAAGACATTATGGTTTTCTATACCAGTAATGACCAGACCCAGCCTTGCTTAGCTTCTGAGATTCTATGAGATTATGCTACAAGGTAATTTGGCTATCGTTTTTTTTTTGGTGCTGATAATAAGAGTCTTCAGGGCTTCTCCTAGTCACTCGTACTTTATATACGGTATGTTCAATGATCTTCAGTACCTTTGTTGTCTGTGAGACTTTTGCTATTTCCTGCACTGTATGCAATATGTAAATAGGGAGAAATGGCTTAATTTTCACAGGGCGTCCAACCTTTTTCCTCCCACACTGTACTAAAGGAAAGTTTCTACACATTACTGAATGAGACACACAGACAATAAGTCTTGTCCATTTTATAATAAAAACTGGCATTGTGAGTATAAAAGAAACTTTTTGGGAACTAAATATACATGTATACATATACTGTACTGTAACTCAATTAAACAGTGGCTATATTAATATGATGTCTCCATAGAGGGTTAAGAGTTTTTTTTCTGGAAGAGACTTTTCAGTACATTTTAATGTTTCACTTAGCAAAAGTCATGTCCAGCTTACAAGAGTGTTATTTTTTTTAAAATGTACAATTATTTATTCATGAAGTAACAACAGTAAATCGATTGTGAAAGTTGTTAAAAAATGTTATGATATGCTGAATGAGAAAATGAACAAAGGGGTGTCCTATGTGAGATAACATGATGTATTACTCCAGTAAAAGAAAAAAGAACATCATTAAGGCGGTGAGATGATATTCACACTGTAGTCCTTTGTGGATTATTATATTTTAGGATCATCTGTTGAGGGAAAATGAAAACTGTCACCTGACAGTTTTTGACCGTCTTTCAAAATGTCTTCCGTTTTTTGGATGCTAATGGTATGATAGGGGGTGCAGTATAGCATGTACAGTTTATTGCCATAACTATCTTATGATGTCTCTATGGCGGTAATTGGTAAACAGACTCGAGGACAAACCACAATGACCTTCAGCACTCATGCATACACAAGTAGCATTTAAAATAAAGCTCTTCATGTAACCAAGCCCTTTGGCCAGTGTTCAATACTGTATAAAGCCTCCAGGAGCACTGTCCAGTCTAATTAAGGTAACTTGTAATTACAGCAACATCATTCATTTCAAATGATAACACATTTGGATAGCTGAAGGAAAATCGATAGAATGCTTTTCTTTTGTAGTCATGGTTGTTGAAAAGGAAAAGAGACAAACAACAGAACTCACTTATTGTGGAATTATAAATTAGATCTGATTGAAAACAGGAACTTGAAAAGACTGTTCAGCCTGGTGTAGTGTGCTAGTTTAAACCCTCATTTAAATTATTGCCTAATGTAGCATTACTATGTTCTTGACAGGCAGAAGCTCCAGTCTCCCAGACAAGATCAGCTCTTGCAGCCATCTCTTTGATTTGTCTCTTGCTGATGAAAATTCACTGAAGTGAAGTGTTGTTTTCATTTTTTGATTTGTTCATCTTTAAATGCTTTTTTGCTTGTTTAAATGTTTAGGGTAATTCAATTTAATTTGCTGCTATTTTTTTTTTTGTATTTTACAAGACAGATAAGCCTCTAGCATATTCAAAGCTTTTAAACAGGCAGCAGGTTAACATTTTCCATGCAAGTGTCGACAATTGCTTTCAGGTCACTTTAGTGCATTGTATTCTGGGACAATTAAAAAGGATTTGTGAAATGAACTTCATAAACATAAGTAGCTTTTTAAATTTTAAATTGATAGTGGTCAGCTGCAACCTATCTTTCTGTGCAAAATGCAGTGTTCTATGGATTTCCTGACATATTCTTTCTCTTAAGCCAAAAACTGCAATTTATGTGCCTGTAATAATGGATCGATAGCTTTTGAATGTTTTTTACAGAAGAGTCCCATTAAACTTATAGCAAACAGCTGGATGAGACCAAATGGAGATGACTTACTGTTTGTCTGTTAGTAAAACCTATAGACCAATTGAGTGAACAATTGAATGATCAAACAATTAAGAATCCAGGGTGGAATGAAACCCAGAAGCTATAGTGTTCTAACAAGTACTTATTTTGCTTATATAACAATGTAGTTTTTTTTCTTATAAATGAAGTATACAATTACTCATACTCTAAATTTCCCTATAAAATTACTACTACACCTTGCATTCAGGTCTTCAACTGAATGAAAACAGAAAGTACACAAATCCTTTTTTTTGTGGGACAAAAAAAGTGTAAAGGCTGTTATGTGGATCAGAAGTGCTTCCATTACCTAAACAGGGCATTTACTAGACTGCACCAATGAAGTTATTGGCTCTTGTGTTTACCATACAAGCAACAAACACTTTTAAGTGGTTTACCTTCATAGGACGTTGCAAGTTAATTAACATTCTGTAATTTTCATTCTGGCTTGCTTCTTTCTGACAATCACTGTGAATCTCCTCTGATGTGGTAAGAGAATACAGTGTTTTTTTCCCTTCCATTTCTCAGAGGAGCAGAAAATACAGATACAACTGCAGCACCAGGAAGTCTGTCTGAACTGAATAATTTATTGAACTTCGCTTCGCTCAATTTCATTTCACATATTTGTATCTGTTGTTTGATTAACCTTATCATCTTAAGCTGCAAAAGCTCCATTCCTGGGCTATATATATTCCCAATGGGAAGAGAGAGCTGTGAAACTGCACATTTGTCTCTGACCTTGTCTATGGCAGGAAATCAAAGGTCATTCGGAGGAGATGTGTCTTTTACAAGCACATTTTAGACTTGTACGTCCATCCTTTTAATATCTTTGTCCATTAAAAATCTGAACACCCATTCCTGTATTATTTTACAATTAACCAGAATACAGCATCAGAAAATGCTCTTCCAAATGGCTCATTGTTGGTTCAAAATAAATTTTCAAAAGCTGTGAAATAAGGTTTATTTTTTACCTTAGGGTTATTTCAGCTCATGGTGAAAATTAGCCTTTGTTTTGGAAGAGCTTAATTGTTTGGTTTCAATAATTTAAATCTCATGGTGATTATTTGGTGCTTTTGATTTGTAAGTGATATTATCTGACACAGCAGCTCGTGTTGTATAATCCACTGTTTATCATCTTCAAGATAGTATGCAACAAGATTATTGTGGGTGAATTAACATGAGCAAGACAGAGACCAACAATTATGAATTATTAATGTCTTGTTTTCATATTAGTGGTAAAACCATCCTTACCCCAGTAGTGCTGGAAAGGTGAGACCATCATTTAATTTGAAAAAAAAAAAATGAGTTTCAGAATCTGCTGGGTGTTGTCATTGATGCCAAAAAATAATACATGACTCCACCAATTTGGAGTTATCTTTCCAACTATCGATAAAGATGGGAAATTAGGTTTTGTATTCAGTCTAGATGTGTGTATGTGGTGGGGCATTGTCTACCTGTGCCCTACAGAGATGTGACAAAGCACTAGATACAAATAAACTTTTACACATACCCAATCAGCTAAACCTAAATGTGCAAATGCTCATGCAAGTGGTCCTGGATAAACCCATCTTCGATTTTCTTCTATGGGTAGAACATTTGCAGTAAGTGTGCTACATATAGTAGCAATAATATTTAGTCACATCAGTTTTCCTTTCCCTTTAATTATTTCACTGTTTTATTGGATGCCTTTTAGAGCTGCTAGTAATTCACAGGACAAATATGAGTAAATTAAGCATGAGTAAAATACACAAATGTGCTCCTCTTTTGTTCTAAAAACAAGAGCGTTTATTAACCTTGAAAGCCATTTGCTGAAGACAGTTAATTTCTCACCTAGCCATAATTTAAATTCTTAATGGCAGCAGGAATAACATTATGTGACTTTTCAGGCTTATGTTTTTTTTTTCTGATGTGCCTACAGTACATAACACCAAGGGAAAAACATACCCAGGCACATGGAACAGAAAGGGTAAAACATTTATCATCAACCCCAACTAGCACTGTAGGTATGAACAGTTCTCTTTAAAATCTCTGTGGTCAAATATGTTAAAGACATTTAACAAACAAAGGTATGTTAAAAGGCACATTAGAAAAACCCTTTAAAAGTAATTTAACTCTGTAAGTAATGTCAGTATCTGCTAACAGGCATTAGAATTTTCACAAAAAGGAAATGTCATACTGTTATTTATTGTAAAGGTCTGTGAGAGAGAAAATGCTTTCTTTTAATTTAATTTAAACTGAAATTTTCTTTTGATATAAAGTTTACCTGTGCTTTATATTGCATAAATCTCCTTCCATCACTCTCACAGATATAGATCAGAAATTTGGGTTTCACACAACAATCTACAATCTACAATCTTCAATCTTGTCTGATGTGAAGCTCAAAAAGCACAACTCAATACTGACCAAGGTAAAAACAGACAGCAGGATTTAAATAGACTGAAGGGGAGGCGTGGCGATGGGTTAACAAGGCCTGGTTAACCTACGCCTCCCCAAAGTGGATGAAGTAGGCCATAATCGTGTAGGTGCCCTCTGGTGGATGGATGCCAGTACTGTAACAGACATTCAGATAAGTGGTAACTGTTCACTCACAGTAGTGCACATAGGCACACTTTCTGAAAACATGGTATTGTGACATAGTATATCATTATAGGTGATATCAAAACCATAATGGCAGTTAATATTATGAAGAATATCAATTGATATTAAAGTATCGCTGGTGCCTAATGTTCTATAATGGCATTTACAGTGTACTTTAGATTTAAACCTGATCTCTTGCTTTGTAGTGAAATTTTCTATAAACAATCCTAACACAAGCTACTGTAGTAACCAATAACCTTCCCCTCTTTGAAATAGATTATTTTTTATTTTATGATATGATTTATGATTATGATTTAGTCATAAGAGACAAAATCATAATCAAGGGCATATATATTTCCAAGTGATCATATATCTTACATAACTGCAGCACATAGTACTGATAAAGTGCAACAGAATGTTTTAAGTAGTGTACTGTATGTTCATCATCTAAGTTTGTGAATGAATGTACTGTAATTGTCTACTGTATGTTAAGGCAGTTCATTATCTTAGTCTACAGTATAAGCTATTAAATGTGCTTAATAATTTAATATCCTACATGGCATCATTACAGGTCTTCTGGCAGCAGAGAACAAGCGGATTGTGAGGATTTTAGGGGAGAGAACGATCTGACGTGTGTTTTCAGTTCTGAAGCAGTCATGGCTACAAGGGAAAGAGGCATTACAGTAATGATGGAGAGAGTAAACCTCACTATTTCTTATAGGTTTGTAACAGCTGACAGCTTACTGCAGTGGTCTTGTAAACCTCTGTAGGTATGCACTGTGACAGGAAAAAGAAGCCTTTGCTCCTTATAGCAAAAGTACAGTATTTCCAGAAAAATGCCCGTAGGAATAATTATTGAAAGTACATGACACAGAGAAGCATTGTTCTAGGATTTGATGACTGGAGGAGGGAGACAGAAAAAAAATGAGTGGCAATGCAAAGCTTATGTTCAGTATTACAGCTATAAAATCTGAAGTAGTCTAGGGGATAATAATAACAGGTAATTAATTATACTGTATAACATGAAAAAGAAATAGTAAACATTTTAAATAAATATTTTGTGCAGGTTTTTACAAAAGAGGACATCAATAAGATGCCCATTGCTACAGAAATAACAGCTCCAGTATCAGGTAATTTTATCATGAGTTTCTGCATGGGACAGGTTGGTTTAAAACTAATAAATGAGTCTGCTGATATTCTTCCATTGCATTTAACGAAATGATGGATGTTATCTACAGTATAGAGTCCAAGCTCGTTTATAATGGGAGCTGCACCCACAGCTTGCAAATATTATCATAAAAAAGAGAAAAAATGATCCCAGGAGCTATAGACCAGTCTTTGTTTGTAATTATTATGTGTAAAGGAAGCAATAATTAGAGCTAAAGTAGACAAATGGTGTCTGTGTGCCTGCGTGTGGTTTGTGACAGCCCCCACCCCTTGTTTGCAGCAATTTTTAAGCTCCTACAGTATGTCTTCTGGGAAGATGTGCTTGATGGAGACTACAGGCCAGTCCAGAACACTTTGGATGACGTTTCTTTCCATTAATAAAACAGAACTGTGTAAAAAGCAAAACCCCGGTCCTTTTCCTGTTCCTTGCCAATCTGTTTTAAGAAGTATTTTCATAAATGATTGCACATAACTTTATATTTTTAATACACACTCCTTTGCAAATAGAAAAGTGTTCATAACTGATTTGAAGCGAAAATAGCAAAGAATGCACCACCGTGACAATCGCAAGCCTTTATAGCAAAACCTGAGCTTCTGGAAAGGAAACTGTAGATCAGAGAAAGAGGCAAAATGAAAAAGACTCATACTAACCTTCCAAACACTCATTTGCATTCCATCTGAGTTGCCCTGATCAAATAAAGTGTGTTAGAAAATATTCCATATATAAAGCATGCTGTAAAAACTGCTACCACCTTCTCAGTTTGCTGCATAACCAGATCACTTCTATGAAGCTTTTGAATTACTGTCACTGCTTTTGGATACTGCTGTTGCTCTAATTGCACCATCATTGTCAAGGCGGGTGGACTGTCTGGTTGATTTTGAATTTATTTTCTCAGACTATCGGAGACAAGTTGGTGTACTCTGATGATTAAGGAGGGAGAATCACCAGTTTAATAATGCAGTAAAAGGCTTACTACAATGTGAGTGTGTATACTGTAGGATCACACAGTTGAAGAGAAAAAAAATGTTCAGTCAACCTTCTCAGTTCCACAAAGAATATTTGTTTAACCTGATTAACAGAGATGTAGAATAACAAAAATATTATTTTAATTATACTTTAGCCATATTCGTTTGTAATTTACCAATCAATTGAAACCTATTTAATGATTCATACTTTATATATTAGTAATTTTCAAAAGAAAATTCAGCCTTAAAGAAATGGTATAAATGTAGCTCCTGTCAAATTGTTGTCTAAGGGCTACACAAATCTTTCTTTCTGTATCCAGTAGGTCGACTGTAGTTTTTTTTTTTCACAGGTAATGGAGTTTATAATGAAAATTCAGAAGGAAAGACAACAGCTGAACAACAAGTTCAATCACCCTCAGCTGTCAGTAATTTGTAATCATTCCTAACACTATTTCCTCATCTAAAACATATATATATATACTATACATAATCGCCTTCTCTGCCTTGATTGGTCATTTTGCATGGACTATGCTACAATGCATAATTTTCACTGCCAGTTTTTTCACTTTACAATGGATATTCCAATTCGTTGCTGTGATGAATGGCATTTAATATCGGCCAGAAATCTTCAGCTCATGCTTAGCCTATACTCGCAGGTTTCACTTTCCCATCTCAGTCACTTGCTTTTCAAACTCAGCCACCCTCTTTCCCAGGTCTTTTCTTTCCAAGATTCCAAGCCTTACCAAGACCTAGATCTGCAGTTGTCATCCTGTCATGAAATTCTTTTCAAGGTGTAAATTAAAGAATTTTTTTTCTCTTTACCTACCAAAAGGTTTACAATAAACAAGTCTCAGGCTTCCAGCAAACTACCCTATCTCCTGGTCCTGTATTGACACTACACTCCAGTCCTGTGCAACTGAGTCCTACACTGAGCTTCCTGTGCCTTCACCTGCTGAGCCTCTCCTCTCATTTTTTTGTCATATTCAGTGGACCATGCTCCAAGCAACAAGCCAATAAGCAGGAATGTGACAATAAAGAACAAAAAAATTCTACGTTTCACATTTACCTCTCATATTATTCTCGCATTTGTCACATTCATTCTAAACATGGGCTCTGCCTCACATAACAAGCAAGAAAGCAAAAACAATACATCTGCTACTTATCTCTTGCTTCTCACAAATCTGATTATTATATATTTGCATGATGTCACTCAGCAACACAGGAAGAGCCCTGGGCCGCCACTACTGCCAAACCCAGGACCATCCATTTTACCTTCTTTTCATGCTGGTTTCTTCTTTTAACTTTCTTTCTCAGTTTCTATGTGTTTCTGTCAATTCTTCTTCCTCTTGTTTTCTTCATTATTCTGTCAGAACTTCTCACTCTTCAGAATTTTAAGACACACTTTTTTGTTCCTTCATGTTCTTTAATTTTATCTAAACTTTTTCTCTTGCACTGCTTCTGTCCCCCAACATTCAGCTTGGCCCTAGGTTCCTCCCTCTTGGCCCCTGCTGCTCCTGAATCCATCTCCGTAGCCCTGGGTCTGTCCAGAGTCAGATCAATCAGCAGTCCTTTTAATTGTGCCTTCTTCGTGCCCCTATCCACAGCATCCAGTAAGGCCGAAGATTCTTCCCTTATGGACCCTGCTGCTCCCAGTGCTGCCTCCTGACTCTCCTGTTTATACAGCACTAACAAGCTGATCAGACAGGTCAATATGTTTATGATCAACACACCAAAAACAACTCCACGACGAATCAAAAATGTCTCTATTCAGTTCATCTGCCGTTAGGAATGCTCTTTAGCATTATCTTTAAAAAAATCCCATGCTTCCTTACAGGTAATTCTTTCTCAGGGCACGTATTTTGCTCCAGATATACAGAGATACAGACAGACTGTCACGGGAGCCGTGTCAGCCTCCCGTGGAGTGTGCAGTAAAGACCCTTTGCGTGACTGTTTAAATCCGGAAGATGCAGGAGACAGACTTCAGGGAAAGACACACCAGGGTTTATTCAGTGATGACAGAGGTGATCCGGTGCATGGGGAAAAGCAAAGGCAACCAAGTCCAGGCAGGTCCAAAAGGGGTAGTCAGGGCACAGTCCGTATTCCATGAAGCAGAATTCACCAAGTGTTGGATTGTTCACCCACTAATAGGGAATGTGAACTGGGTTTAAACCGTCGTGAGACAGGTTAGTTTTACCCTACTGATGATGTGTTGTTAGTTGCAATAGTGTCTCGGCATTCCATGCCGAGACAAGGACGATTAAAATCCCCAGGAAGGGGAACCAAGACCAGGAACACAGAGAGATAAAAGCATAACAGGACCAGGCGCTCTGAGCCCTGGACTTAGAGGTGAGCCCTGGACGTCTGGGATGAAGGCCTATCCCCTCAGGCTTCCTCCAAGCCAGGTGGTAGGCAGGCCTTCAGACATCCATCTTCCAAAGCTGAGCAAGGAGCTATGGAGACGCTAGGCTTATAAAGCCAAAACATAAACAAGGCACACCAGGAAATAATTGAACTAAAATCAATAGCAGGAAGAGGTAGCAGCGCCCTCTAGAGGAGGGATGTCAACCATGACACAGACATAAGTATTCTTACATCTCTACATTATTTTTAATTCAAATTGCAATGTAGTGCACAATATGATTGTGGTTCTTATTTTTAACAAACCAGAAGAAAAACTTTTCTTTTTCTTATGATGAATCTTGTTGTCTACAAAGAGTTTTTGACAGAAACAGCCCATTACATTGGCTTTAGACTCGGGTATTAACAAGGCCAGCTTCTGAGTTTTCCTTCTTCTTTCCTTCATCCATTCATTCATCTGCTTTATTTGTACAGTTTCCAATTGTCATACCTGCTTCTTCTTGGGGTCACAATTCAAAATATGACTTTGTCATCTTTAATGAACAAAGGAAGATCATCCTCTCAACCTGATGAAATTTCTCTGCCATCTCAATGACTTTCTCGACTTTCTCTTATGAATCAGTTTCTAATTGTTTTTTAATAATTTTTTAATAATATTGCCAATTCTCTTTATCACTTCCAGTGTGACAGGTTCAAGAACTTAGCCCTGGGTGCCAACCAGGATCCATGTCCAGCCTTTCATTATTCAGATCTTGTATTTCTCTGAATCGCCCTATCCATCAAGGCAAAATACTATTCGCTCTGGAGTTGCACCTCACATATTCGGTTCCTACTGGATGGCCTGGAAATGTTTTCAGTCCTTCCACCTCTCTCCTGTTCTCTCCCTGTCTCCTGTTCTTTATTTATTTTACTTTTGTTCTGGGGCTTCTTTGAAGTCATATCAGATTCATGGAAAATGTTTACCATACATCACCAAATGGCATGTTTTCAATACAGATTTCATGTAAGAACAACTTTATTTGGTAATTTGGTAACACTAATCACTTAAAAATGCATGTAAGAGTGCCTCACACATTATTGATGAATCAGACATCGGATGTGTGTGCAAATGTTCTAAAAGCTATGTACTGTATGTGAACTAATTAAGTGCTATTCTTGTAAAATAATGTCTAGTGTAGTCCCAGCATTTGCACGCAGTGCTCTAAACAATGATAGGAGGTTTGACAAATATAGAACTCAGAACTAAGGTGACAGAAGACAATAACTGGAATAATAATAGTCAGTTCCAGTACAAATGATTCATAGCTTTCAACAACATTTTCTGATGCTTTTTTAGTAATTAAAATGTGATAATAATCAGTTTTTAAAGAATTACTCAGTCCTAAACAAACGCAATCAACATACTTGCTGGTAGCAAATAAAACTGTGCTCAATCAATTCCCTTAAATTGGTGTTAAGGGCTCTTAAAATAGATGCTAGCAGTTCATAATTTCATTGGAAGTTAATGATATTGCATAAAGAATAGGTTTGGTGTGGAGGGTCTTTTGCAACATGGCTTTTTCATAAAATTCAAAATAATTGCTTGCACAGTAAATTCAACAAACTGTGGTTTGTATACAGGAGTCTCTCACAGTGAGTATACTCACAAAATTCAAGTAAGAAATCCCAAAATAGCAATTTTTCTCAATTTTTTCTCCATTTTGAAGAAAACCTTTTCTTGTTTTTAAATTAGAATTTAATCATTCTCCATCATGATGTTCTTTATGGTAATCTATTTAGAGCCTCTTTACAGTAGTTATACACCTACTTAACTGAATCACATTATGTACAGCATATTTTCCATTGAATGAAAGACATTAAAATCTATTAATTGAGTATTGGTACTAATAGTTTTTTTTGCCTCTCAATTTATATGACCTTTGACCTTGTTCTTCAGTGTAACCTCACAAATTCTGATGTGACTTTAAAACCAATTAAAGTAATTGATTAGAACATTGATTAGCACAAAATATAGTACATTCTTGTCAGTCATCCCTGTGTTGTTTGGTAACTATATTTTGAATCAGAATTTCTCCATATATGCCTGTATGTTTGCTTTCAAACAATCCTTCTTCAAATACTTCTTACCTTCAGATATTCCTTTTTGTTTTGCGTTTTCTCAAAAAAGCACAGAAGCTCAGTGAAGGTGGTCTGTACTTTCAGGCGTGGTATTTCTGCATCGCTCTGTCAGCTGTGCATTAATCAGATTCTCAACATGGGAGATTTGTCAGTTCCACTTCACAAGACACCAACAGGTGCAAATCAGCAATGAGGGCTACTGCCACCACCGTCATCTGCTCACAGGAAAATTACATTTAACTATAGGTCGCTGATAAATGATGCAGTCAAGGCCATCAAACATGATGACTAAGTGCACTGACTAAAGTAAAACCCTTTGGCAATTGTGTGAAAAGAAAGGTCTCATTTCTATGTAAGTTAAAGGCCTGTACCTGAAAAAGCTTATTATTAATTTTAAATAGGGAAATGGGTGCATTTTATGTGACTTAGGCTGCATTTTTTCAATCCAATGTCCTTATGAAGAATAAAAGATGTTGTAAATTCCCAAATGATCTCAAGATAAAGCTTAACTTATCTTTTTAATGGTTATGAAATTATTACATTTATTAGTCTGTTAGTTTACCTAATAATGTAAAATTAGCCCAGAATAATTACTGATGACCAGAAGATGTCTTGTATGGCACATTAATTACTGCACTTTAATTTGTTTTGTCATAATAACTCATACATTTGTTATCTCACTTGCGTGTGTCATGCCACTGAAATTATATCAGCACATGAAATGATGTGCTTGATACTCCTCTACAGCATTCACATGTTGCTCAAGACCATTTTTGGTACTATATTTCATACTGTTTTTTAATTACTCTGTTAATTAATGGAAATTCATATTGGAGCTAGCCTAAGTGGTCTATTTTTAAAATAAAAGATTAGGCCTGAAATCCTCATTCATAAATCTATTGCTTTTTCAGTAGCTTTTAAGTTCTGTATTTTTTCTCAGGGTCATACCGACAATGACAAAAAAAATATGTATTTTGCTTCTGTAGCTGAGTGATGTGTCAGTGTTCGTCACCTTGTCCTTAAAAAACTGAAAGTGAAGTATTCATATTCTTTTGCTTTCAAATAAAAAAATGAACTTTAATTAACCTAAAATATTCCCTGAAGATTTTTTTGTTAATATATTTTGTGTCTTGAAGCATGCAAGGGAAGGAGAGTAATATCTGTGAATAATATGAAATATGAGGGGAAAATATTCAAAAATAAAGTTGGGAATAATTTCACAGAGAAATTATGCTTGTACTAAGTATGATTATAAGTGTTATAATTATGAAATTTAGGAACTCTGCACTGATTAATAACCCTTTAAAACATAAAGCTGTATTGCATCTTTCATTTTAACAGAATTTCTATTTCTTCTTGGAGAATAGGGAACATTTAACTTTAAAAAGGAACTTTCTGCTGTTGAAATATTCATGATGAGTTTGCCACCACAATATTTCTGGAGTTAAGTGGAAATATACAAAAAAGCACATATGTTTTGGGGGTAATCCAAATGAATCATCTCATAGCTTGGTGGGTTGAATCTAATAATAGTCAATCCTTGGCTTCTTTAATAACAGTACACAGTGTAAATAGTTACAGATGTTCAGTTCCAGCTCATACAGAGATGTACACCATGACCTTTTTTGTAAGTGAAGGAATTGTATACATAAGGTAGCAAGAAATACCTCTTTTAGCTTTTTAAAGTAATAGAATACGTCTTTGTATTCAAGTTACTAATTTTTAATGATCTACTGTAGTATTGCATGATTAGACTTACAGTATGTACTGTATGCACGTTTACATTTGCTTCAAACTCTTGGAGTGACTCGTACAGAATTGCGGCCTTTCAGTTAAGCTTTGCTATAAACATACAAAGACAACAATGTTTATGATAATGACAGCTAGTAAAATTATTATGGAGCATATAAGCAGTTTATCATTGTGCAAGTAGGAAACACAAACAGGCAAGAGAGATTCAAAATGTCCTCTGAAGATACCGCTCACCTCTAATTCTTTACCAACGTGCAGCTCACTTCCCTGTGGGCTTAGCACTGAATGATTAAACGTGAAATGGCTACCGTAACCACGTATTGTATTTAGAAGAAAAGGTTTTGCATTGAAATGTGCTTCTCAATACAGTCACTTCAGCCGTCCATCTCAATCACAAGCAATATTCTTAAGGAGGTTCAAGTGAAAGCAGAAGACAGGACCATTAATCATGTCCAGCCTAACTGGGTGTGATGCTTGGCTTTTTTTCTTGTACAAACTTGTACAAAAGTCTACAAAACCCATAAAATGCGCAGCTGTCTTGTTTATGAAAGTCATGTGAAATGTTCTCACATTTGTATATACCTGCTGACTAGCATAGGAAGCAATGTCTTCATCCCACTTGGTCACCACTAAAGCTTAAAGACTCCGTTTTAGATTTCAGTAGCATGCAGGTGTCAACTCCACTAAACAGGTTTCTAATCTTGCCCACCCTTGTGCTAGGACATAGTGGTCATTAAACAGTGATTGTAAAGACTTCTGTCACAGTTTACAACATTAGTGATCATGGTATCATAGCGAATAAACTTCCCCTGGTAGAGCTTGGCTCACACTTACTCTATCTTCCTGCCTGCGTCTTTTCAGTATCCAGCAGCATTCTATTGGCCAAAAGAACAGTGACAGGAGCAGTCCGCCACCACCTTTTCTTCAGTTGAAAGAGAAAGGAATGCAATTTTAAAAAACAAGAAAAAGAAAAATGATGCACTTTGTGACAGAACTGAGCCTTTTTAAATGTATATTTTTCAGATTTCACAACCCTGCAATGGCTTCAACCTCTCATATTTCTCCTCAGCATTCTTGACCATGGATATTAATAAACATGATGCACTACTGAGACATGTTAGAATAAACAGAGTGTGACTGTAGTGCTACTGACAAAACAGCATCCCACATTGCTGAGAATAAAAAGCTGCCTACCAGAAGCACCATCACAGCATGCCTTGGTCAAAATTCCAGTGATCATCTAGCTATGAAAGTGGAGGACTGACTGCTCTTTTGCATATGATAGAAGACTAAATAACTACAATTTATAACTTGACAGTTCTTTTCACGTTGCCTCATAGTTCTTGAAGCACATCTTGAATTTTGTACAGTACAAGAGCAGATTTCATGCTGGGTAACTGTGACCTAAGACTAATAGTTAGTGGGATTATTTTCAAGAATGTGTTTGCATTTTCTGTTGAATGATTTAGAAGTTTCTGCCAAAGGAGTTCATTTTCATTTTGTATTTGAATTATAATAAAATATGAAAATGTAGCAGCCATCCGAAATTGCAACAGGGAGTATTACAGAAGGCATATTTTGGCGTGATAAGTAGGTAGGAATGAAATCAAAGATCTGTAAAAAATGCTCTTTAAATCTGTCCAAACATTGGTTTCACATTCTTGCCAAAATAAATCACCTCTGCACTGTTTTAAATCACTTAGTTGTTGTGGGAAAGGTTATCTCTCAATATAACGCATGTTTAATTAAAATTGATGCAAGACTGTCTGTTATCCGTCCATTGGGATCAATATGTGAGCACATGACTGGCAGCTTCACGGGACTTAACATTTTTAACTTGATCAGAGGCCAGATTTGTAGCACCCTTATTTACATGCTGCTACCTAGAAGCCACGTACTCCCACCTTTCTGTTTACAAGGTAGGTTAATACATTTTAAGATAAAGATAACCATTTTTTCCTGAAACATTTGCAAACTACCCCCCAAAATGTATTTTATATATATTTTTGTTGTCCAATTTGAGAAAATCATCAGCAAGGATACATTAAAACATGACTATCAACCAGCATCCTGCAAATCTGGACAGAAATTCTAAAAATAACAAAGAAGAAAAAGCCTCTTGAGTATATCCATCTGTACTTATGCTGTGTGGGAAGAAGAAGGTTTAACAATGTTGATTGTGTAGTCACATTCTATAATGATCCCATTCTCAAAGCAAGCTGGTTCCGTCTTGATTCACTGTGTATGCAAATAAAGAAGTGAGGTTTTCTTTGTACATGTACAGTACATATATAACTATGTGCAGACCATCACAGTTTTTTTACTGAGTTAATCAAGATTAAGAAATAGCAGTAGTTCTAAAGACTCAGGGTTCATTTGGTTTTACATGTCCAGCTCCAACTGTTTGAATAATGTGCATTCAAATCCCTTTTCATTCTTTATAACCAGGGAAATCTTTAAAGTACATTTTATGTCTACCACACTTCTGTTCACATGTAATCTTATCTACTTTGGTGAAACGTGTGTTTCCTTAATGTTTGCTTAACATAACTCAGAACAGCTAGAGAAGGACCATTCTCTATGCCTTGATGTGATGGAACCACTTGTTACTGCAGTGCTAGGATCCTACCTTATGATGTGCATATAGTATTAAGGCATGCCCCTCAGATAACTGCATGTCAGACAGACAGTAGCTTTGAGGGCTGAAATATAACTTGGTGATTTAAAGGATATAAGAAATGAAGGCAAGAGGGCTGGCAGGTTCGTTACAAAATTTTTAAAAATAATTAATTACTTCAAAATCTACATTTCAAAATGTAGATTACTCATATTTTAACTTTATTAGGTGTTTGCAAAGAATAACCTTTTTTATTCCACTGTGGGGCACAGCTTAACAACTGACTGGTGTGCAGCTCAGCTGCTGAGATCTGATTGGAGTCTGGGAGGTAATGTGAAAATCTGTCACACTGTAGTGACATTAAAATGTAAAGTTTAAGATTCTGTTTTAATTAGATAACAAATTACAAGTGCCCCCCTTGAGGAAAAATACAATTTGTGGTCCTTATACCTATCAATGACCTTCACAGCTGTCATAGAATTCAACACCTCAGCTGGTTTGCATTGGGTAAATAATAAACTGGGAAACAAAGCAAGGCTACAGAGACATCTTTGCTTACAACAGGGAGCACTGAGACTACCAGTCACTTATGGGGCTTTTTTTCTGAGCAGCTGCCGGCTCCCTGAGTCAGGATGCAGGTGATAAGAACACCCTGCATCGTCAGATCAGTAACAGCTGTGCCACTGTCTCCAGTGCCAAGTTTGCTGAGCATGACTTCTCTGAGAAATGGAATGAAAATGCAATCATTTAAAAGGAAAATGAGCCTGGAGATGAGAACCGAAATCTGAAGACTCAAGCAAGCCAAAGCAAAACTTGTCCATGGGACCTGAATTCGTCATGATTTTTTTTTTCACATCTTTAGATGTCAAGAGGAAAGATGTTGTAGATTAATTAACTGTACTAACTACCAAGCAGACTTGAAGGAGCTCCTCGTGTATGTTCAAGAGAACATACTGTACATTCATATGTTCTTAGAGATCATCTGGTGTGTAGAAAGGACACTCTTACTGTAGTTATGGCAATTGTCTGGAAGGGAGCATAAAATGTAATTCAAAATGTCAACAAAACAAAGTTAGGCATGTTTTTCGGATAAGTAGTTTGGTAGTTATATTTGCACTCTGCTTCGAGTGATTTAATAGATTTATATTATACACATGCGATTCAAAAAGTAATAATTACTGATTGCATTTTTCTGCAAGAAAAAAATCTCCTGTAAAGGATTCAATATCTGAATCCTTTACAGGTTATTCATGATCTCCTTCAGACTTCAACCTTAGGTGATTGTAATTCCTTATTGCAAGTTATAAAATCTGCAAGGTCTGAGAATAATAATGCATTGCATTTAAAGGCTTTCTTACCTCATGCAATAATCTCCTTAATTACCAAATTGATCTTTACAAAGTTCAGTTTTCTGAATTAAAAGAGATTTTCATAGTATAACCTTGTAACACAGTGAGGGTGAAAGTGGCCTGAAGTTGAAAACCCTTAACATAAACTAAGTACAGTATAATGGGGCAGATGAGCTTCAATTTAAAGCAGGACGAAAAAGTTAATTTTGGTACTCTAAAGGATAAAGCAGGTAACTGGAGTTAAATATTAGAACTAATAGAACTAAGGTTATACCTGGGCCTCTGACTTTTAGATAGATACTTTATTGATCCCGTGAGGGAAATTGCAGTACAACAGCAGCTTAACACAGTCAACACAGCACAGAGTAATGAAATGATACAATAATACAATACAATACATACAATACAATCAGTACAGTCAGTGAGAAGTGCACTAAGAAGAGTTACTTACAGTCCAGAATATACAAAAAACAAGCCAGAACAGTACACAAAAAGTTGTACTGCACAATATAAATATAAACGTATTGCACAAGTCCCTGGCATATATTGCACAAAAACGGTTGTAAACAGGAAAGCCAGATGTAGGAGAGAGTTTACTGTTTAGTCCAAAACAGGTCAATGTTGATGTAGCCCTGCGTTGTACAGTCTTATGGCAGAAGGCAAGAATGACCTCCTGTAGCACCGTGGTTGGATCAGCCTATTGCTGAACGTGCTCTTCATTTTCACAAGCATGTCATAGAGGGGATGGGAGATGTTGTCCTTGATGGCCTCTAGTTTGGATTTAATTGTACCTACTGTAGGCTATACCAGTATGTACAGTAGCTGGGTAGCACACAGTCAGGTTTTGGAGTTTATGTGGCAAGACAGTTACTCTCTAATATAGTCTGAGGAACCAAAAATGTAGTAATGCAGACACATTGACACAATAACACGACTTGGTGATGGCTTGCAAAACTCTGACATATTTTTGTACAGCTGCCTTAGCTGTAACTTTAGGACTGGACTGATGTAAGAGCTGGAGATAAGGGGTTTGAAACTGGGCTGGGGCTAGGATTAAGGTTAGAAAACTGGTTACTGATAAATACCTAGAATTAGGATTGATACAGTACAGTGTAAGTAAAATTGGTAAAAGTAAGATGAAGTATTAGATTTAAACTGGGATGAATATGGTTAGGGTTATACTGTAAATCAAGTGAAATAATATACTCATTGGAGATGTGTGCTGATTAATTAAGGTGATCTTAATTTCCAGGGTAGTTTTCACCAATTGTAATTATTTTTAATCAGACCTCATTTAAATTGATGGTACTGTAACTGCTGAAACATTTCTATGTTCTCCATATTAAATCTAATTTCTGTTTTCTGTTTTTTCTTATGTTTTGTGCCTATTTCTCAGATAAAGTGAGAATAATTACCCAGACTTTAAACAGCCATTTGTTTCTTTTAAAACCATTATAATGAATGCTCCTCACAACTGCATTACTACATCTATTCATACTTATGTTTTATTAAATGCAAACTTCATTTGATTAATTTACAGCTTGAAAGTCCAACAAGTTGCTAAATATTAAATGAAAGAAATAATTTAGTTGAACTTTTATTGTTGTACATGTGTTGAACGACTTTAGGATGACCTTACATATATGGATGTCATGTGCTGCAAGCTGTTTAATAAAAGAAAAGCTGCTATAGCAAAAAATATAACTGTACTGTATGGGGATTTGCAAATTGATTTAAAACATGCATGACTTAATGTACTCTGATTAGTCTTTAAGGCAGTAAGTTTAAAATAATTCTCAGTTTCATTTGTATTTTGTGTGATACATAATATCTTCAAATGGTAAAAGTTATGACCGTTCTATGATATCCATTGTGTATGGACATATGTAGAGATGGTGATTTTCAGATGTGATAAAATGAGGTTTTGAATTTTGACACAGGTGTTAGATTTGATCTAAGAACATCACCTGCATATAATCTGAAATTTGACAAGAAATCACTGAAATTTAAATGTCACACTCACTTGATTTATATCTCAATCTTTCATCCCTGCCTTGTGTGAGACTCTTTCCAGCAAGTGTAGGTTGAAAAGCTTAATTGAAATCCATTAAGATAACAAACTAAACTGCCTCTATAACACTACAGTATATTTCCTGCTTTGAGAGAATATGGTGCTGCTGTCCAAGGTGCTGAAACCTGATGACTCACTGATGTCAGCTCATTAGCTGTCTTTGAGGCAGGCGGTACTACCAGCTAAATGATATTAAGACTTTTTGTACAGTACATATTGCTGAATTAGGAACACAGTGTTGACTTTTTGTTTTTGTATTTTGCATTTTCTATTTCTATTTTTGCTCGTATGTCTTTCAATATTTTAACAGCTCATAAACATATGTTAAAAATGTTTTAACATATAGAAACAAAATACACAGAGACACTGTAAGTGTCCCAGTGATATGTGGGGGCCTATTTAATTTGTTTTGATTTTGTCTAGTGAAATGCTTAGAAGTGAAAAGTCAAAAAGCTTTTGTTCAGAAAACAGAGCAACCCAATTTAAAAACAATTTTACGATTGTTTGATTTCACTACGGACTCTCTACTGCATTTTGTTAACCATTAGGTTATCAGTACTGAAAACAGATCCCTGCAACTTTTTGTTATCCAACATTGTTGAATTCTTTTATACTTTAGTTTAATTTGAAATTTGAAATTGAATTTCTCTATGCATATTCCTCAGTGTATTTTAAGTAGAGGTCAACAAAAGGTTCAACTTTTATCTCAACGCAACCTGAGTTTTTCTGCACATCTCAAAACATTCTGCTATGGAATGTAAGAAGAAGGAACAAATACTGCTTGTTTGAAGCACAGCTGCAGGGGCTCAGAAGTGATTTAAATGTTAAAGCCACTTGCTTTACTGTTTGAATCACTGGTTGAACTGTATAATCATAGGTTCGATCTTGGATAATTTTCTCAGCTTTACTGTAACTGAGATTCTCAAAGGAGTGGTGTACCATCATTGAATGAACCCCATGGTTGCAAGATTCTTAATTTTGAACCAATATTTGAAAAATACATGAATAGGTGATAGCACAAAAAACAACAAATGGCAATTCTAAATTTAAAAAATGCAAAACTGCAAATATCAAGACCAATGTCTGTTATTTATCAAAATGCTTTTCATTTTAAATCACTGTGCACCACAAACCAGAATGCAATGTAGGTTTAAAACTAAATGTCAATGAAACAAAATACAGAAGGAGACCAAAATGAAAAAAAAAAGAAATTTGCAGACCATGGAAAATACTTAAAAAGAAGTGCTCTGGAAAAGAGTGATTTAGTCTTAGTCTCATATTAACATAGTGTAATTGTTTTTCTCTAATTGCATTAATGACTATAATTAAGTACCACCCAGTTACAGTACTGATATTTTAAGATCAAATCAAGGATCAAGGATCCAATAATTTTAAATTATATACTGGCATCTAAGAAAGATGCCCCTAAGCAAAAGGAGGAGCTATTAGCTTGTTTGATGCCTTCTAAGTATATAAAACGAAATAAAGTCTTAAAGTGAGTCCTAAAATTCTTAGGGAGTTAGACAATCCAGGACTGTGGTCATGTGATCACATTAATTTTGTCATAATGCTAGAAGCCGATTGGAGGAAAGGTTTACTGTCGTACACTATGCATCTACCTGCAGCCAGGATTTCTCTGGGGTTCCTGTTCCAAAAAAGCTTGGAGCAACAAAGCCATACCCTAATCCTGGCAGTCCTGAGTTAACTATGTGACAGCACTGGGGAGTCACAGTCAAGTAGTAACATGACCGATCTTCAAACCCATGACATCTGCATCACAGAGCTCAGTCCGCACTTGGAGTGAGAAAATAGGATCATATTTTTAAACTGGCAGCTATTGCTTTCTGCTTCAGTAGAAGCAATTATTTGCGTCTGATGTTCCACTTCTTCCAAGAGATAATTGCAGGCCTCAGTTTCCTTTAAAAACATCAAACGCTAAACTTCAACAACCTTCAGAAATAATTTCTTATCAAACTTGTCTTAATGCTTTGATTATTTCTTGCAGCAAAATTATATAATTATATAGCTCTTTAATCTATTAAGAAAAGATGTAATAGAATAAGGCTTTATATCTCCTTTGTTTACATTTGAAAGGAATTCATCAGGTAATTTGTTTGCAGTGATTATACAATTCTATTAAATTTCTACTATGTACTTCTCTTTCAGTGCTCATTCCATAGCAATCTATCACTATAATTCCACAGTCCTCCAGCATTGTATCTCAAAAAAGATTGAAAGGAAATTGAAGGTTTTATGTGTTATTGTACACATTACTATTGTTATTATGATTTTTTCTGAAGAATATATATATTTATAAATTTAGAATCACCAGATCACCAATGATCCCATTCGTGCACACACTAAATGGAATTTTCAAGTATTAGTCAGCTCTGCTTACTGTTGTGATCCTTGCATACTCGGTACAGGGCACACATTCACATACTGTACATTCACATACCCCCAGTCTCTTATTTGTGCTGTAAGCACAACCAGAGCATCTGCAGCAGACTTACTGTAGCATTGACTGGGGGGTGATGCGATTCTCAGTGGCAACAATGCAAACTCACAGGTACCATCCAGCAATATACAGTAGGTCACTGCTGTGCAGCAGGCTGACACATACCTTGGCTAACTCCAGCCCATCTAATCCTGGAAACAGTTTGTCTGCAGCAGGTCTTCAGTAAAGCCTTAAAAGTGCTTTCTCTATGTTCATTTATGTGTTCATTACAATTTATTTTTTCAATTTGGAGAACATTGGTCTTTTCCATGTCTTGTGAGCAACAATTTCTGACCATTTTAATTTGTGTTGTATGGCAAAATTGTGATTGTTTAACTATTTTGAAAGGTATTTAAAAAATGTTTGAAGTGGTGGGTAATTGGAATAATTGCACTTTGAACCTTGTATTTAAACTACTATATTTATGTTATAGTGCATTGAAAAATACAAGGTTATTGCTTTAAAAAGTACACTTAATTAGTTTTACAACTATTTGAAATCATGAACATTTATAGTATAAGTGTAAAATGATTATTTTATTATAAAATCATGCAATGTCTATAATTACAAAGTAAAGTGCTTAATGAAAGACTCATTAAAAGTTAATCCAGTAAAAATCTGTGCCTATAGTGCGGAGAGGGCTCCATGGCTTGAAAACGAATGTGTCACCACATTTTGCAGTCTCTGCTATGTTCTGCAAATACAAAATCCCAACCTGACACCACTGATCTTTGAGAACATGTGTGTCTCTAGTTTTCTTAGGAAGAAAGGAAAAAAAAACATTCACCTTTCAACTAGAAGTTATATTAGAAAAAAAATGGATCTTTTCTATCTTCATTTTTAATCAATATTGTGGTATCACTTGTTAATTCATGGCTACTGTAAAGGTATAAGAAGGAGTTTCTGTCTTCATCAAACTTCTTAGATGTCAAATAATTTTAAGATACAGTTCTGGATAAAAAAACATTACCAATAATATCACTGTAAAATAAAAACAGACTTATTCCTGTATATTTTGAAACCTATACACTTACTGAGATATTTTCATTTTGTAGTGCCTGAATGATTCTTTGTAATGTAAAAAGCAGGAGAGGAAATTACTGAGGTGAATACTGTGCAGGCGTTGTACTGTATGCAATTAATTTATGACAGAGTAAAAAGTTCTTCAAGCAGCAGTAAGATTGCAGGTGTAATGTACCAGAAATAACTACCAAAAATATTACCTCTAAATATTATAAATCAGATTTTATCTGGTTAAGCATCCTTCTTCACATTACTGTGTGACCTATGTAGGGCACAGCATTGAGAGGAGGCAAAGGGCGTTTATTTTTAATGCCTATGAGAATGCCTTGTGCTTTACCAGATGATATTTAGTGCAAGTTGGGTAGAGTTGAAGAATGACATTTTCTGTGAAAGAGCTTTTAAAGCAAGTGAAGGGCTCAGCTCTATTGTTTTTATTTTAAACAATTTATAGCTGTAATAGGCTTGGTGGAACAGTCCCAAATCACAGCTGCTGCAGTGAATCATTTTAAGATGGAAGTATTTCCTTTTTTATTTTAATTATGATTACTTTAATAGACAAACACTTTATACTCCCCAATCCCTAACACCTTTCATGTTCAAAGTATATTGTTTAAATAAAACGTCAAACTCAAAAACATCAGGAATACCACTTTTTACATTCTAATTAACTTAAATTCTTTGAACTCACATTTCATTTGTAAAATGGATGCAGCTTAACCTAAAGTTAAGTCTTTGCTTAAGTTTATTGAAAAATTTTAGGATGGCATAACCACTGGACTGTTTAGTTTGTCATTTACTTGTTTTGCTTTATTGAACCCAGCATGTGGGTGAAAATGCTAGACTGGATATTTTGCCCTATTTTCAGGTGTTACAAATAAACAAGGACATCTAGTATTCCTGCATTGTAGAAATGATTGTGTTACTTTGATTTTGTAACACAGCCTTGGGTATTGACCCTGCTTGCTCTGCAAACAATATATTCTTAAATATAGCAAGATCATCTAGACTTACGCTTTCCCTACTCTAACATAATTTATTACAACTTATCAGCGTTTTGTTAGACAAAGTTCTTAAAATCATATGGTCGCACACTTTCACTACTTCAGAATAATTCATTTTTTGTTATATTTACTGATTGTTTCTGGACAGCACCTCAACAGTTTATGGGTGTGCATTCTTTTACTTTTTGTAAACAAGATTCCTATGTTGTCTTTAGAAACAAAGTTTGAAAAGGAAAAGGAGGATGTAATTGACCATTATAGTGTATTACTTACTTAGTTTTGGTATTGCAGTGCAGTTGTTGACCTTATTTTATCGAATGCAACACAATTACTGTAGGTAATGTACACTTTGTTTTAATACTGTAATTGCACAATAAAGCCTTTTGTTGTCTCAATTTCAACTTTTCTTTCCTGTTATATTCAAACACCAAGTAAACAAATTCTGAGACTTCAGTTCCAGACTAAAAAATGTTTTATGGAATAATCCCAAAATTTTCAACAATGTAAAAACAGTTGTAATAATTCAAGTAGGCTGAAATAATTCAAGTAGGTAGCTACGTCAGCATGCGTAGGCTCCAAAGGAACAAGTAAAGGTTTATTCCATGCTGAAAAGAGAAGAAAAAACCCACAACGTTTCAGCTGTGGAGCCTTCTTCAGCTGTGAGAAAGAGAGGAAAGTCAGTAGTTGCATAGCATGAGAGATCAAAAGCCGGGAGTGTAGAGGAGGCAGGAGCAGGGGAGAGACAGAGAGGGCACTCAGGTGGTGTGAAGTTGAGAGAGGTGAAGAGAGGTGTGACGTCTTAACCTGCAAATGAATAGAGCAGATTAGAAGGAAATGAGTCTGTCAATGAGAGAAGGGAGAAGGTGTGATCCTAGTTTCAGGATAATTTTGGTTTCAAATGTCTTTTTGCAATAGGAGTTGCAAAAACCCCAGGATAAAAAGACCCTCTTTGAGAACACTGACGGAAAGATCAATATGATCATGGCTGTTAGAGACGAAAATGAGAAACTTTGGGCTTGGAGAGATTGTTGTTCCCTGAGGCGGTCTCCCAGTCTCCTTCCTGTTTCACCAATGTAGATAGATGGGCATTTTCTGCAGGAGATGCAGTAAATGAGGTTGCTGGAGTTATAATAATAACAGTTGTAATAATAATGTTGTAATAATGTAATAATATAGTTGGAAAAATGATGACATTTGTAATAATGACGTGATCATTAGATCAAAAAATGTTTACTAGTTTGTGAATCAGTGCCACTTTCTAAATTCCACAAATTCATAATGGATTTCAATAGAACTTAAAGTGTGTTCCCACTGCATTGTTTCTGTTTTTTCTTGTGCTGTTCTGTTGGAGTTCATTAGGAATTTATGTTGAATATTAGAAAGTGTTATTAGCCATTGCAATTTCCCTTTCTTCTATACAAGGCTGTTGTGACAGGGCATCAGACAGTTTATCAGAGCTCAGAGCTGCTGCGTGTTATTCTCTTAATGGGTGGAAGATGTGAGTCACCTTGCTTAAACACCCTGTTTAAACTCTCTTCAGGAAAACGTCTTATGCACCCAAAGAAAGCAGACTTATAGAACAGCAGAAGCTGCCATCTGTAGTCACTGGTGAATCGACTTTCCATGATTGGACCAGTGTGTACTAGCTAGGAGCCTGGAGGGCTTCTGACAGAAAAGGATAGATTACTTTAAGAGGATACACTAGTGGGTGTGGCATACTGTATGTCACACAGTGGCAGCATAAATGTGTTCTCTAGTGGTCTGCCAGACCTCTCAGGTCTTCTCTGCTGTGTGGTCATGCTGTAGTGTGAGTGTTATTGTGCATTGTGAGTGTTTCTAAAGAAGAGTGGGAGACACGGCATGACCATTCCTTGACTTTGTGGGTAATAAATGAGTAGTGGACAGCATTGTGAAGTGTTAATGTTGGTAAC
Organism: Lepisosteus platostomus; assembly: GCF_059453375.1. NCBI lineage: Eukaryota > Metazoa > Chordata > Actinopteri > Semionotiformes > Lepisosteidae > Lepisosteus > Lepisosteus platostomus. The sequence continues at coordinate 28,721,350 of NC_142612.1, forward strand.
TAATGAAAGAGTATTCGTGTAATTAGTGAGTAAGCATTGTAATTAGTGTAAGAATGATAGTTAGAAAACATTGGGTTAGAGGTGGTAGCAATTTATGAATAGCAGGCTTGGAACGATTTAAATGGGGAAGGTAGGGCATAGCTGTTACAGAACATTAATACTAAATGTTATGGTGAGGTCCCACCTTTCAAATGTAATGTATATTTAAGTTTTGTATATTTGAGCACTGAAAGAGCCTGATGTGGGCAGCAGTTATGGTTGGAAGAAGGATCTTTATGCAGGGGATGACAGGGGTTACAAAGCCGGGCAGCCACGCAGCGTTCGCAGAGCTGCAGGAATGCAGCAGAGAAGAAAACAGGCAGAAGCACAAAGGAGAAGTCCAAGTGGGATGGTCAAGCAGATGAGGGGTCCACATGCTGGTGTAGGAGTTTTGTGAATTTACTGGGACAATGTACTGTATTAATTGTAGCAGTAAACCACAAGGTGATTCTTTAATGGCTATTAGACAATCAATCGTCAGGAACACTCAGCAATGCATACACACGGATTCAAATACACAGAATACATTTATTAATACATAAATTGTGCATATAAAACATAACAGTCTGCCTGGATACAGATGGCAGATCTTATTGTGAGGGTTATCAAAATGCAAGATATATAATCTGGAAGAGATGCAAAACACAAAGAGATGCAAAACAAAGAATCTACTTCAGTATAACATTCGGCTATACTATTTCGTTAATCAGTCTCATTAATACAACTTCTATATTAGATACTCAAAAGTAAATACATTACTCATATGAATGACATTTACATCAACTTGTGTTGAGGTAACTATTGAATTCTCGAGACACAATGTAGAACATTGGGTTACTTACCCGGATATGGATTCATATTTTCCGGCATGGACACCAAAGGCCAGCTGGCGGCTGCATCCCCTGGCTCGGTGCCAACCAGTCCTGGTGCAGTTCTGAGTTTCAGAAATTAGGAGGAGAGATTTCTACTGTCAGCCATGTGAGACAGTGTCTCGCTCAGGGACATACTAGCAGTCTGGCTGACTAGTAGAAAGTCTCTATGCACACAGGGTGACCGTGGGTCCGAGCAAGTCACTCCTTAGCGGGAAGAAACTTGGTTTGCCTTGGTTGAGAGTTTGGTGGGCATTTGAGACCCACATGGGTATACCACACCCTCCAGGTTCCTGATTGGTTGATCAAGGTGAGAGATTAGTAACAATGACCTCTGACATCTAGGACCGCAATCCAGATGTTTCCCAGAATCTCACAGACAGATAGGCACCAGGTACCATTGATCATGATAGCCAGGCATTGCTGGGTGCATCCCCATTTCGGAGCTACTCCTTATTGGAGAGAAAACACTTCAAGTCAGAAACTGCATGAATAGCTTCTCTGTGGAAGAGGGATGGGGCCTCATTTAGGAAAACACAGCAACACTTAATTCTGTCTTATTAATTATCATTGCCACTACACTGGAGAGGGTCCACGAAGTCAAACACAGGTGAGAGATACAAGCAAGGGGATATCCAGGAAGCGTGGTAGAAGACAGGTAAGAAGTCAAGTCAGGGAGAAAAGTGAAGCACAGGAGAAGCAAAGGAGAACACGACAAGCGAAACAAGCACTGGGACACAGGAGCCAGTGCTAAGACCAAGCACTGTAATGCTGGTGGAGTGGGAATAAATACCCTGCTGCGAATGAGGTAAGTGCTGTTAATTACAGGCTGGTGATATTGACAACCTGCCTGACCGTGTTGCCACGGAAACAGGCAGATTGATAGATTGATTCAGTGATCGAAGACTGTGGTTTTACAGGAGCTGGACAGCACTTACCCGAGCATTAGCGTTACATAAATGTGCTACAGTATGCAGATGTGCAATTGATGGAAATATTAGCCAAATTCTGTTTGTTTCTTGTGCTTTCACTTATTGACTTATGTATTTATTGACCTCACTTTTGTTTATCTGTATTTCTGTTTTCATGGGCTGAAAGTTTGATTAGATTCGTTTTTTTTATTTCTAGCTGTAATTATGTTGCATAAATTCAAGCAAATGCACTGGAAGGACAATGGGAACTTACCTTTCACTCCAAGCAATGCTGCCCTGGCAAATCTAGTCAGCATGATTCCTTCTTCTATAGTTAATGTAAAACTGTTGTGACAAGGCTAGATCTTTATAGGCAGCATATACAGTGCTTTTTAAAAAAAGTTTAAAATGTTAAAAAGGAAAATAATATTTAAATATTATACCAACATATAAAATGTATATATTACTATATACTGTACAGTACTGTACATACAGTACAGTATGTACAAGTACAGGACATTCATTTCTGCTTCAACACGTTTCCATAACATGAATGGAATATAACGTGATTGATTTACTAGGGGATGCTTTTTTATCACACGAGTGCATGTTGGCAATAACACGATTCAATTGTACCGGAACTAGTCACACATGTAGAATGAAAACTTCGCAACATGCTTGCGATGCTGGTGTATTCTCTCATACATCGGCATCAGTCTTAATCCAGTCTTTAAAGTTGTATACTTGTGATTAGCCACTCTATTTTCATTCCATTAAAATATTGCAATTTGCAGCTAAAATGGGTGACAAGGGTATGAAGTGAGTGCATTGTGCATGGTATGGTACTGTATGGTGCAAGTGAAAAATCATTGAACGCTGTTACTTTGGAACAAAAGCTTGATTTTTTAAAGTGATACAAGAGAAATGAAAGACCATGATATTATTTGCGTTATTCGAAAAATGTTGCCTAATCTTTCTACACTGCTGAATTTCTCATATATTAGTGATGTAAACACCGATGAGTGTTATGTCTTATTTTGTATATTTTTACTATTTAAAATGATCACAAAAACATATTTTGCAGAAGTAATATATTTAACATAATAATATGACCATTACTATAAAAAATACCTTTTCTACAATTAAATTCTCATTTAACCAATGATTTCTATTATACTGTATAATGCAATTTGTTTATAATGCAGTTTTCCAGGAACACAACTATCACATTTTAGCAGAAATATCTTTACACATGTGTCTTAACGAAATTATTGCTGTACACTCTTTATATAATTAATTAAAAATAATTTAGTCGCTGAGTTGTACCTAATTCAATTGAAAATAATGCCAGGGTAAAAATGCAGTGTGTCATTTCCTGAACCTAATCAGTGAATCCTAATAGCTTCAGACACACTGTGAAACCTCACACCAAGATGAGCTGGTATGAAATCATTGATGCTGACATTAAATAGTACCCTAAGCAGAGTTATGATACAGTGCACTTTCCACTCCAATTTACATGCAGTTTATCTTCTACTTTGGTGTTTGTTAGAGTGTTATGAGGAATACAGTACAGTATATATCAGAGTCTATCAAAATACAGTACCTTGCTTAAAGCCAGGTGAATACTAGACTATGAATATGAGCATTTCCTGTCAGACTTCATGGAATGTTTTATATAAAGTAGGATTCTACAATTAAAAAAACATTAAAATAGTTTTTAACATTGTAAAATAAAATAAACAATATTTTTAAAATGAGATTTGAATCATAAGAGATTAAAATGAAAAGGCAGGCTTACAGGACCTAAATTCAGTAGTGCTAGGTTTTGTGTAAACCTTTTCTTATGCATGCTATTGCTTGTGAAAATAGTACTGCAGTCTTGCTCAGCAAGAGAATAATTAAGTTCTACAATTAATTCAAGACCTTTCTTCTTTATATACTGAGGAGGGCAACTCAGATCCTAGAGGGCAGTAGTGTAGAGGAGTTTATGGCTGTGGACTCATAATAGAGTGCTTGTGAGTTCATGTTCAGGGCGGGAAACTGCTGTACTTTAAGTAAAGTGGTTCACTCAAATTACCAGTAAAATGGCCAGTTGTATACTGTAAATGGATACAACTTTGGATAGAAGTGTCAGACAAATTAATAGGATGTGGGAGTTTGAAACAAGCTCCATTGCCATGTTGTTTTTGTTCAAGAAACATCCAGATGAGATCCGTGCATCAGTTTCACTTTTTGCTAGAAGGAATGAATGTCCTCCACTTTGTTATAATATTCCTATATTTTTATAAGATGAAATATTATAAAAATATTATATAATATCATTTTTATAATTTACAGAATATGAAAGTGGCTTATTGTCAACATTTGGATGGACAATCTAACTGTAAAGAAAAAACAAGTACAAATAAATCTTTTAATTTTTGATTATGATGATCAATGAGTTATTGTGGGTTTTGGTCCATATTTAAACATAGAGATTGTATTACATGAAAATACATTATTTTATACTAAGCAACCATTAACATTAGGGGTTTACAGTTTTTAAAGTATCAGAATAACTGTTAAATACAGTACCTCTTAAAAAAGACAACAGAAATGTAATGTGGAGTTCATTCCAGGATCAATAACAACAGGGCTTCTGAATGTAACATATATTTTGATGCAGAGTTTAATTATTACATTAGCACAGCTATGGTGTGGTGAAACTAAGCAGGATGTTTTAAACTTTGACTCAATGTAGCAAACAGTTTTTTTTTTGTACACACAATACTGTATAAGATAAGCAGTTTGTGATTCTGATGTGCAAAACAAGCAAGGACATGGAGAGAGAAAAGCTGCAAAGCGGGTCAGAGCTTACTTTAAGAGTAATAAATCTTGCTATGAGTGGTCAGACTGAAAAAGAATGGGTGGTTGTTAGAGAATATTCAGGGCAACAGCACAGCACATTTCCAGAATAGTAGAAGAAATTCATTTTTTATACCTTATAACTTTTAAATCAGCTTCTTAGAGGAGAGTATTCTCATAAGTCTTCACTTTCTTTGTTAACCATTATGGACAGAGGTTTGGCATAAGCCTCCATTACTTTTCCAGTGGAAATAAAACCACAGCATGTGGTATCATATACAGTAATCTAACACATCAGTCCCTTAGCAAAATGGGTGCTGAGAAATGCAGGACATCGCCTTACTGTATGTCTTTTATATCACTTACTCCCCTCACTGTTGACATTGATCATATGCCCAAATATTTTAAATAATGTTTTTTACAATTGTTAAGACCCCAAGTATCTGGGGGTAAAGGAATGTAACATTTAGGATAGTTTTTGGATGCAGGTGGGTTCTGGTGAGGGATTTAGGAAGCGTGATAACAAGTGTTGGTGCAAAAGTGATTATTTTAAGGTGAAGAAGTGACTGGTTTGTAATAGGACACAAAAACATACAGAGAGAGGGAACTAGAGCAGTGCCAAAGAAAAGAAAACAACAAACAAAATGGAGCTGGCTAAGAAAGTGAGGGAAAGCTAACCTAACTACAAAAGAAAACCTGAAACACTCGGCCTTTGGAGTCTTCAAACACCCTAGCTAACCTTCACTGACTACCCAAAAGCATACAAGACAAAACGGCACTTACCCATCCTAAACTAGTGTTACTAATACAGAGACCAACTACGTGTGCAAAATGTACCCGACAACCTAAACTAACCATATACACAAAAGTATACACAAATACAAATAAGGGAAACCAAGAATAGACAAGTAACAGGGTACAAAATAACACAGAGGTTGATACAATACGTCTGGGCCAGGTAATGGCAAAACAAGGATAAACATAAAACAAACGAGAGTACGAGGAGACGAACATAAACCAACAGACCAACAAAGCCAAAGCTATACGAAAACACACACACAGGAAGCGAAACGAAACCGAAGCTAAGCCGACCAGGACCGATGTCAAACAAAAGCCCCTTCATTCAGAAAACCTCCAAGTTATATATTGTATAAGATGCACTCTGATTGGCCGAGAAGCTGATTGATGATGGTACATATGGAAACAATGATGTAATGATGGGCCAATGGGGAAGGGAGAACAATCAAGGTCAGGAAGTGTAGAACATAGCAACAAAACACACTAGGATCACACACTGGGACGTACTGTAACAACAATAGTCATAATGATTGCTGTTATTGTTATTTGCTTAGAAGACTCTCTTATCCAGGGTTAAGTATTTAATTGGTGGTACTGTACACAGCTAACCATGTGCCACACAAATTAATATTCAATTAATTCAATAGTCAATAAACATTCATAAATAATCAAGCAAACACCTCCGAGAGAGTAGAAATGTTAATAAAAAGTTTGATGAATGGGATTGCAGCATAAGGCAGGAACTAACATTTTGTCTTAATATATATTTTCACACTGCAGAGGCATCTGATATACATTAAGCAGATATAATAATATAATATAAAGATATACAATAATGGAAAATTCTGAAGTTCATGTTGTTAGTACCCATACTATACATTCATTTTTTTCAAATGACTCTGTTTAACAGCTGTCAATACCAGCAATGAGGAGCTAATAGCTTTTTTTCCAACTTTGCAGGGGCAAAAACTGTTGCTCAGCATTGTGGTGTTAAGTTCTTTTTTTTGTCTTTCCTCTTTTCCCAAAACAATAGTACATAATGTTGCGACCTAAAACACAAAAGGTAATTTCAGCTTAGGTCAGTGGGTATTCATTAGATGTTTCTATGTGTATGTACAAAGATCCTCAGATAAATTAGTTTCTAACAACCAATGAACTAACTGGGCTGTATGGCCTCGTCTTCCCTGTAAACTTTCACATGTTCTTGGAAAGACCCCTTTTGTCATGCCAGCTCTGCAGAAATCCTGTAAAGCCAGGAGCTCATCTTAATTAAAATAAAACTTACTAGAAGCTTTCTGTCAATTTCTTTCCATCAAATTACAGTACACGTGCTCTCAATTATTTCTAAGCCTTTATAACACAAAACAAGAAATACAGTAGTGTAGTGCAATGTACATTGGATATTTTATAGTTTATAGCCTACCTTCATTTTTTAATTATAAATGACTCGATGAAGGGTTCTTCAGTCAAACTTATAGATTTAGGTTTTCAGCAGAAATGAATTTTGTTCAGTAGAATGCAAAAATACAACTTTTGGTCCAGATAAATTATCTAACATTCTTAATTTAGTGTGAAAAACCTGCTCACTGTGCTTCTTAGTCTGTAAATCAGCACCTTTGGCCAAATTTGTCCATATAATTTGGAAATGGGTAATGATTTTTATCCTGACACCCAAGTAGTTCTAAAACTCTGCAAAGAAAGAAATCCAGATTATCTTTTTTTTTGTGCTGCAAGTTCACACATAAAGTACAGTATGTAGCCCCAGGGCTGTTAGATGACATGATTAAAAATTTTGCTTTTTTTGATGCAGGCATATTTGTGAAGGAGTTTATTTTTGACAGTACCAAATGCATTGCAGTCTTAAATCCATCTAACACTCTGAGGAAACACTTTCATGTTTTCCTTTTTATTTAACGCACAACTTTCCCCCCTGACAGCTCCCTGGGATGCCAGGGACTGTCATTTTCACTGCTGCTGACAAGGAGGTTATTTGCTTGTGTGTTTTCTCTTTTCCTCTTGTCACAGCAGCCTCTTGCTACTTGGTAGCACAGCTTTCATATCTGTCATCTCTTTGAGTTACATCTACTGTGTCCAAACGTTTCATTTTGTTTTTCTCAGTCTTTTTATTCCTCTACTTTGAAATTTTACATATTTGACATTTTTTGTTGCTAAGCACAAATTCATCTCAGGCTTCATTAAAATAAACATAAAGCTAGAAGGATGTCTTCTTGTTACTTCCAAACAAGTAACTAGAAGCGTGTAGGCCCCAACCTGATTAATGCATTTAGTAATACACTGCTTCAAGGAGGGAAATAGGTATATAAATATATATTTTCTGAACTCTGAAATTCGTACAGGATAGTGGTGCACGATTTATGGTTGCTTCCATGGTGAAATTCATAAGGCAGTATGGGATTGATATATTAAAAAGAAGGAGGGCACGATTTCAGCTTTTCTATCTCTTAGAAAATGTGTTTTAATTAAAAAAACATTTGATCGTATGGGAATTGTCTGAAAAACAATATTTAATTGTAAAGTAAATGCCTGTTACATTTCCACTCAGTTAAAAGCTGTGTACTGTAAATGCAGAAAAAGGCTGCATTTAAGATATTCAGGAAGTTTGTCCTTGTTAGCAGTCACAGTGTAGATCCGGCGTAAATGACCAATTATTTGCCTTAAGAAGAATGAACAATTGGCATTCTTGTCGTTCTGTATGGTTTTTTATTGCATGCATCATATCGCAGTAGTTTAATGATAGTAGGTGGCCCAGGTAATGTATATATTAAACAATATCTCCTAAAACCGTCCTCATAGACACATACTGTACTGTTCTGAATGTTGGTCTAACTTTACCAAACAAGATTGAAAGTCATTGGACTAGAAGAAAACACACTGTCCCGGTACATTTAATACCACAGCAGCAACACTTTTGGCATCTTTTTTCAAAAGTGTCTTCTTTCAAACCATTTTCCTAAAAAGACATGAAGGATGTCTTCCAGATATTTGAACAGACATTTCTTAAGCATTTTTTTCTTGTTTTAGTGACAATATAAGCACTTTAGCAGGCAAAACATGACAGGTGCCTTCCATGCCAGTTCTCTGTAGAGAAAATGAAGGGCTTTTTGTTCATTTGTTTCTTAGATGATGTGTTGTCCTCATTCCATCAGAATCAAGCAGCAGAACAAGATACCATAAGTCTCCTTTGCAAAAATGGTCTATTACGAGCTGTCAATAAGAATGGAGACAGCATTAGGGAAATGTTATTCATTACGAATAATGTATGTTTCAGATCCATCCATCATGTCATAAATTTGAAAAGAGTGGGAATGTATCAGGCACATGTGCCAGGCAGCAGTCAACAAGCCAGTAGGACTTCAAAGTGTTCTAGTTGGAAAACTTGATCATTACTGATGTTTAGAGTCTGTGTGTCTGGAATGTTCTATGCTAATCATATGCATTAATGAAGAATCTAGGTTAGACACAATAGCCTGGGTTTTCACTAAGCGTTAGGAAATTTCCGAACAGTATTAACAACAAATGTACAGTATGTCAGAGACCCCACTGACATTTCATTTGAGATCCTAAGACTTCAGATTTGAACTTATATACTGCTATTGTCTCTTTACTGAACATTTCTTTTATTCTCAGGTCTCTGTTGAATAATAAGTTTGATAATTTATGAAAAAGGAATGTGGGTTTTTATCTGTAAACTCCTTGATTAATGACAGTCATCCTTAGCAAAGTCAATAACATGTAATTTTCAAAGATTTATACATTTACATTGCAAGCTATAATAATCACATGATTCTAAAGATTTTAAAGGTACAGTATATGCTTTGTATATTTAGAAACTAAGTTAATCCAATATGAAACAGACTATATATCTCCTATTTAAAATGCGTCAAGGAATAAGCTTACAATTTATGGTAGTTTTATGTTTAATTACAATTATTCTCTAGAAATATAACTACAGTACATGTGAGTTGCATTCAATGTGATTGTCCATGTACCCTACTGTCTAGCAATAGCTTAAATGTTCCTTACGGCTTGATGGTCCAAACAGACAATACAAACTGACAGCTTTCATCTCTACAGACACAGCTTTAGCATTTCTGCAGAGAAACCTGAAAACCTGGAGCAGCCTAGTCAATTGTAAATAGTCCTTGACAATATGGAATTGCTTTATTTTCTGATATAAAGCAAATTCAGTAAAACATTATAACTTAAAACACAGAGTACATACTGTTATTTTATTCAAGACATGTTATCAATTGTCAAGTTGCTTCTGGTACACACACCCTTTTAATTATTTATTTTAAAATCTGACACTTCATTCATTTCTCCAAGGTGAGTCAAGCTTATATGTCTCCTGATTTGGACATATCTTGTCCCGAATTCAGACATAATCCCTATCTGAATTATTCATATTTTCTTGTAAAGTGCATTGTTATTCCTTCTTTGGCTTCTATACTGTTAATACAATACTCTTGAGGAATCACAAATTCTCTGGTGATGTAAACAGCTCATGTTAGAAGGCTAGAAATCAGATTTTTTGGATAATGATATAATGATTTTACTTGCAGGTATGACACAAAATATACAATTTCTTTAACCTCACAATGCCACTTTGTGGAATTTAGGAACACAAAATTGTACGGTTCATTTTGTATTAGTTTAATATACAAAATTTGTCATGCATCCTGGATCTTCTGCCCCTAGCTACTGTAGTTTCCCATTATTAGTCTAAATTTATCCCTCTATTACATAGGACACTGAAAACCACTTCCTATAGTCACCAGAACATACATGGTCCAGTTTATCATGTCTCCAGATAGATCTGTTTTTCATTGCTTGTTATCTGTTACTAATAAATAATAATACTAATAAATAGTATTGTTTGTGTTCCAATGTGCTTTACAGTAGTATATTACTCAGGATATACAGTAGATCAGAGGGTTTATGATACAGTAGGTATTAGGAACAACAAAATTATTTACTGTTCATAGCTACACTGTATATACTGTATATAAATAGAGGAGAGTGATAGAACATACTGTATACAGATGTTATTTACATTTGTAAACTTGTGTTGTGTCTTCATTGCTATATGGTTGAATCTATTTTTAATTTCTATATTTATTAAATCAATTGAAATTGAAATTTCTCAAGGTTATAAAAACAGAAACACCTTCAGTTGCTAGTGAGCTGTGCTGTGTTAAAATCACGGCTGTGTTTTCCAGTTTTGCCATTTGGACTTCCAGGTTTCTCTTCTGTGTGGTTCTGCAGTAGCCATAGTTGAAAATGAACTGAATACCGTCAAAAATTAATCAAACATTTGTTCTGCGTTTTTCTTTTCTTAGTTATGTTTGTTATTTGACATAGCATTTAACTAACACTATCATCTTTCCCCCACTGTCTGATCTATACAGTATACAATTAATCTCAGACTGAAGAAGGATTTTTTAAAGATAATATTGATTTTCACTTTTAATTGTGTGAATGTGACTGTGTATGTACGCTTTTGTGTGTATATCTTGAAATGACTATAGCAGCATCGTTTCCTTCTCTAGGTCCATTAGGAAAGACAGGTTTTCATCTGTGCCCTACAGTATTAAGTCTGCATTTCACATCTTTTTTTATATTTACAGAGGGATAGTTAGTGAAATGCCCCTAACGCCTTCTTAGTTCTAAAGGTTCTATCTCCTGTTCTTTTAACAGAGTTGTTGAAACACTGTAAACATTTTACGAAGTGTTCTGAGTGTTTCCTCTTTAAATTAAATACTTATGGAACATAAAATGTAACATTGAAAATTATATTTAAAAACAGTGGTGGTCTAACCATAAACTATAAAGAGTTTTTTTTTATATAATAACTGCATCAGGATCCTATTATACCTGTTAGGTGTGTGATTTATCCAAGAAGTCTTAGGATTAAAACTGTAATTGCCATTTTCCCCCTCTTTTAGACAGCACTTCACAGAAAAGGGGTATTGCTTAGTATAGATTTTGTGAATTCTTACTTTTATTTCTGTACAATGATTCATTATGAAAATCAGTTAATCTAGCCAATATCAAAATGTTTGTTCTTACTCCTGTGTCATTTGAGCTGAGAACAATATGAGATTTAGGTAATAATGATACAAATATTTTTAGAGAGCCTAAAAGTGGCTTCTCAAAGTACTTTACAGAACAACAACAATCACAAAAAATATACATTGAGAGGAGATAGTAGAAGGGAGTACAGTAGAAAAGCAAAGGGGGGCACAGAACCAGTTAAATAAAAGCCCTTCTAAAAAACAAGGGTTTCAGTCTAGATTCAAAAAAAGGGAAGGTGACTCTCTGATATCCTTAGGCATAGAGTTTCAGAGTTTTGGGGCATAACTGGAGAAGGCCCTGTCACCCATAGAGTGAAGACAGGCTTGGGGGATAGACAGGAGACTAGAATTAGACGAGTAAAGGTTGTGAGGTGGGGAGTAGAACGATAGTAACTCAGACAGGTGCTGAGGTGTGAAGCCATGCAGAGCCTTGTAGGTGAGATTAAGGATTTTGAAATCGATACGAAACCTGGCAGGAAGCCAGTGCAAGGACTCCAGGATAGGAGTAGTGTGATCACTTGCACTAGACCTGGTCAGAATTCTGGCTGCCAAAATTTTCAGCAACAATTAGCGATAACATAGAAGAGAGTCTAGCGATCTTCCTGAGGTGAAAGAAAAATTATTTGACAAAATGTTGCATACGAGGGTCAAACGTTTAGCCTGAATCAAACATCACCCAGAAGTTTTTCAATTTTGTTTGAAAATCAAGTACAGTACCATCCACAGACAGGGATACTGCATTTGTTTTACATAGTTGATTTAGCGTGCCAAGAAGCATAACTTCAGTCTTGTCGCAGTTTAGATTAAGGACATTTTGAATCATCCATGTTTTTATGTATGAGATGCAATTAGAGAGCAGAGAGAGACACATCAGGTCAGGTTTAGTATGGACCATAGAACTGATAATTTAGACTATGTGATCTTAATAGCTGACCAAGTGGGAACATGTAAATGCTGAAAAGTAGGGGGCCCTATATCAAGCCATGAGGAACACCAGACTTAACAAGTCCAATTTCAGACCTAAAGCTGAGAGACAAAGTGACAGCAATCAGAGAGGTAAAACTTGGACCACATGAGAGCAGTGTCAGTAGCTCCAAACACAGTGTCAAGACGAGAAAGTAAGGTATTATAGTTAACACTGTCAAACGCAGGACTGAAGTGAAGGAGAATATGGATAGAAACAGAATCAGGGTAAAAACCTATAAGAAGGTCATCTAACCAGGGTAGTTTCTGTGCTGTATAGCTGTCTGAAACCAGACTGGAGGGGTTTGTCTAGCTGAAGCTGAAGAATACAAAGTAAACATATCTTTCTATGCTGGTACAGCTGCATATACTGAATACTTACAAGTTTATGTGAATTCTACAGTGCAGAGTAAAGCATAAATTATTTCTGCAAATAAAGATACTCCTGCATATTGACATCCATTCATTATGTTTTCAGGTTGTTTATTTCCTTCTGTAAGAAAAAAATAGAGACAAAAATTCTAAACATTCAGTTAGAAGAGCTTCTGATGTGTTAGAAACCAGTTAATCTGTTTCCTTCTTATGATCACAGGATATCCAAAATATTCATCCAAGGCCTAGGTGACTGCTAAATGTCTCTATAAGAAAGCTGACGATAACTTTATTATTGAACAGAGGACAAAAGTAAATGGAAGAAATGTAGACCTCGGGCTAGTAATGAGTTGAATTAAAACTGTAATTTAAAAACGAAATCAAGCTTATTAATACTATGCTTTTTAAAAGCTTAATTTATGTTTGCAGATAACATTCAGAAGCTGGTCAGGACATACACACATTCCTACTTTACTTAGAGTCACATGGGAATCTACAGTATAGGGGAATTACGTAATGAACTGAAGCAAGTAAAATGATAGCATTCCAGAATATTGGTGTATTTTGTGTTTACTAAATGGGCTCAGCCATTTTTTGTTCATTTTTACTTCAAGAGAAACCAGTACTTTTCAGGTGATAGTGAATGGGGTGTGTACTATAAATATGTGGTCTGACAATACCAAGTCAAAGCTTTTGTTGAATATTTATTATTTATTAATGGTTATTTAATTTTGCAAAAAAAAAAATCAAACAATTACAATTCAAACAGGATTAACAATAATGTTATTGAAATTGAAATTATTGTAATAGAACAGTGTTCTAATATTACTACACCATTCCTATTTGCCTCAGAATTAGTATGTAAGTTAACCAAATAAAAAAATAAATCCTTGTGGAAGACCTTTGTGTTTCTCACCTAGAATTTCATTTCCATCACTTTAATGTCATTTGAGCAGACAGCTTCAGGCTATTATCAGCTGGTATGTCTCCTCACTGTACACACACTAATGACATTCCATAGTGACACCTGACAGTGAGGGTGCAAACACTGATATGTGTTTTTGCTGGCAGATACTATCATTATTAAAAATAAAAGCAGGGTGCATGAGTGGACATAAGCAGTAAGAAAACCACAAGTTGTTGGAAATATTTGCCTGTTGTTCTACCAGATTGCTTTCTCAGGAAGCACTGTGTTTACTTTATCAAGTGTCATTAGTTTTAAGAGTGCAAATAAACCTCTCTAATCTATCCTTCTGCTTCTGCTGCTTTGGGGTAATTGTGGGATGTTAGAAATTCAGGAATAGGGGTTAGGGAAAGTGGATTTGGCGAATTGTTCACATTACGACAACTTACTGTATGATTTAATTTCCCCCAAGATCCTGTAATGTGGAAATTCACAAGAAGAAAAAAAATGCAATTCATCTTGCATAATTAATGTCAGATACCATTAAATTTCTGACTCCCATAAGCTATGTATTGCCTTGTAACAAAGTACCCTGCTAAAACGTCCTGATATATCAAACTGTAGCAAGGAGAGAGGCAGTTCAGAGTGTCTCTTAGTAAAAGCATTGGAACTATATCAAGTACAACATTGGAGTGTTTGCAGAGTTTGCATTTTAAATAATTTGTTTACCCTCCATTCCCACAGAGCATCATATTTTGAGGTTGGGCTTATTAACTGCTGTAGCTCTTAATCATCACAAGTAATATCAGTTTACCTGGAAACACAGCTTTCTAAAAATTAGACTGAGATACTGTAGAGTGCATTCAAATACAAAGCAGAAGAATTCAATGGTGAGGAGTCTGAGAAGAAAGTATAGAAACATTGTTGTGTTCTTGCTAGTTATAAAATGATTATTTTAGTTAAGAGTCTAAGAACAGTCTTTAAAATGCAACTTTAGGCGGAAGCTGAATTAAAATATACTGGTACACATTAAGCAAATCTATCAATTTTGGAACATTTTTTCAGAATCAGTCTTCCTTCTTGTGTTCTTAAAATTTTATACAATTATTAGAGTGCTCTAATGTAAGAATGCTGGAAGATTAATGGTAATTGGAATTGCTGGTCATTGACATTCAATGACTAAGTGAATATTGTCCATATCAACAGAAGAGAGAAGAGAAGAGAGGAATCTCAGATGAAACATGTTGCACTGCATATACTGTATCTCCGTAGCATGTATCAAAACAGGTAAGCAGTATAAGTGCTTTTTATTGTACACATGGTACAAATTTAAAAAATCAGTTGCATTCAGATGGAGATGGAGAGGGTCCTGAGTTATCTTTTTAAATTAATACCAATGCCAATTTAGGACACAATATAACACACTGTTCATTTTTGCAGACTGGATTTTAAAGGTAAGCCAGAATGCTGAATACATACTGTATACTGTATGTCTTTTTTCTATTTGATACCAATTGCATGGTACAATGAAGAAAAAACAACTAAAAATATCCCAATAGTCCCCATGAAGCTTAATGTCTGAAGCTTCTGGGGTCATTGTAATTATTTGTTCCTGTAAATCTTGAGTATACTTAAGTATACTTACACTATTCCTATCTTTTCCTCACTTACTCTGCCACTAACTCTAATTCCAGATATTTGTATAATTCAGTTTTCTTCCTGGGTCCACCAAATATCAATGTTTTGTTAAAAAATGTCTTATGTTTTGTAATCAAACACAAAAAAACCACTCCACTCCTACTGTATACTGCTACTGTAAACACACCCACACCCTGCACAGTGCAAACCTCATTAGCAAACTAGATACTTGAGGGTTAGCTGTAAGTTTACAACAGCAAGGGATATACAGTACATAAATACATCATCTAATTTTAACATACTTTTGACAGGGGGGATACTATCAATCCTTGTGTCTGATTTTCCACATTCACTGCAGTTTAGTCATTGCAAATATGGAAAAATGGAACAATTGACATGGACTGACAGGCAAACAAAATTAATGGCAAATACATGTGTGGTATACTTCTCTGCATGTACACATACTGTACAGTACATCAGTGTTCAAATTTATTACAGCTTCCATTTGTTATGTAGTGCACATAAAGTGACTTTGCATACATTTTAATTAATTGCTTGTATGGTCGTGTCATAAAGTCTAATACATTTAACAGTAAATAGATTGGACTTTTTTAGAAGATTGCTGCTTGTCAGCTTCACTAATTAAGCAGACCAATGACTCAAACTAAGTACCACACAGCATACTGTACGTATTGTGACTCCCCATTGAAGAGGCAAGTTGGGCAACACTTCATACTCCTCAAAGACAAACTTCCCAATCAGACCTGGACAATTTTGGAAAAGCAAATAATTCAAAGTTGAATTCTGGATAAATATTGGGGTATTTACCACTAGAGTATATTTGAATTGTGCTGTTCATCCACAGAAAAACAAAGATGTGCTATGTCTGGCGCTGTATTGATTTTCACTTTCTAAAGTGGAATCCCATATTGTTTAAAATCAGACAGAGGTCTCTCAGGGTATGTGCAGGTTTTGGCAGTGTATTGTTCAGGCTGGTTGTTTGTATCAACCATGAATGAATATAGCAACTGGTTCAAAGTGCATATTTTCTCATAATTGCTCAATATAAGGTCTCTTTCACCATTTTAATACCAATACCAAGAGGAAATTGCACTTTAAACATTAAAGCAATAATGTCATGTTATAAGTCTAATGATCTTAAAATTTAATCGCAAAATTCGGGATGCTGAGTGTTCCTATTGCAAGATGCTATTAGGTTCTGAGGCATTTATTTCTTTTTAATGGAGAAGCTAAATTGCCTTGATAGCAAGTGATTTTGAGCAAATGAAAACTTGCGGACTATCAGGGTATGAATGTCAAGTGGACCGATAAATGTTCCTTGAATAATAATGATATAATGATAAAGGCCATAGGCTAAAATATCATTAGGACTGTTATAGATCGCAGTGAAATAATATGAGGAAGGATGCTAGAAATTGTTAAAGAATGGAAGCCTTAATTTTGCATTTCTCAGTTCAGAGAAATTAAATAATAAATAATGTATATATATAAAACTGCCCATCTTGGATAGGGATTTTGAAAAAAAGGGTATTGATAATGTGTCATTTATTCACGTACCAATAGTGGTAATATACAGTACAGCTTAGCTAGTTAAAAATGATAAACAAACTAATTGCTTGCAAAGTCAGTGATAAGATCACTTTAATAACAACAGTATCATCCTCTACCACTACCGTCTTGTTTATTGTCTCAAAAAGTAAGAGATTTATCAAGGTGCAGTCATAAAGAGAACTGAAATTTGGGGAAAACGCAGACCCTGTTAATTGCCTATGATCATATACTGCAGTATTTCCTCTATGAGACAGTATGATAACATCTGTACCACACATGCTAATAATGGCCACCTTTTGGCCAAAATATGTGACATCCTGTACAGTTATGGGTCAGTGCTGCCCATTTTGCTACAGTATAGCTAAAATTAAATGAGGGTTAAGAGATGTTTGCACTGAGTGATGTATTTTGCTGTAACACTTTATACCAAGGCTTCTTGTTTATAGCAAGGTTCAGTCAGGTTCTTATACTTTTTCAAACTTTTTTCAATTTTTTAATTGTTTCAACATACAGTACAGTACTAGAAAATGTTTTGTGCCTCCATAATAAGGGGCTGACTAATGGTCTAATTGCTCTGCAATGTCACAGTAAAGAGCACAGGAGAAAAGTTTAAATCGGCCTACCAACTGAGTGTTTGAGTGCATTAGTGATGGACAGTCTTATCAAAAACAAGAATCAAGGGTGGGCTTTATCTCTGAGGAGCAAAAGGTGAACTTCCTGCTATGTACTGTATGCTCTACTGGCAGAGTTAAAAAAAAAGGTTTATAGTTTCAGAAAAACAACATATGGAACAATCAGACGGAATTTAAGCAAATTAGAACAGGAAAAATTAGAAGTCAGTAGAGAAAACAGTTCAAAGGTTTTCAAAGGGTATTAAATGATTAAAAAGTTCAGCATCCAAATAAAGGAAAATAACAAAAATTGATTTAAAAGTATTAGAAAGTCCTGTTGAGGACTTTGATAATATTCCAATAAGCATTATTTTCCAGGACTACAACATTAAAGCAGCTATGGAGAATGATGAAATATATCTACTATATGAAGGGAAACTTCTAGATGATGAAAGGGAAATGGTTGATGTATAAATAGTTCACCCAAGTAGAAACCTTTGGCAAGGAAGAAATCAACAACATGCCTCAGGCTGTGGAAAGACAAAGGTCTATATTACATAATATAAGCATAGGAGAGGCAGAAGTGTTACATACTGTATACTAGAAATCTCTAATTCTAACAACTGTACTTAAGAAACTAGGGACTGTTATTCATAGATCATTAATGAAACTCTTTCTGCAGTCTCCCGAGACAGGAGTAATGCCCACTGACTGGAAAATTGCTTATGTAAACGCCATCCATAAAAAGAATAACAGCACAGAACCATGTAATAAAAACCAATACATCTGACTTTCTAGAGTTCTTTGAAGAAGCAACAGCAGTAAGGTGTGTGAACAAAGCATATGGTATGTAGATTTATATTTTCCGGAAAAAAAAAATTTGTTAGAGAAAAAAAATATTTTCACATTTCAGCCTTAGGTATTTAGGACATCCTTGTTACTTAGATCAAGAATTGTTTAATAGGCAGGAAACAGAGGTTAAAGATAAGGGGTAAAGGTTCTGATTGGAATAATGTAATTAGTGGAGTACCACAGGTACTGTACATGTATTAGGATCACTTCTCTTCCTAATTTGTATCAACTATCTAGATTCGGATATAGTTTGCAAACTAGTCACATTTGCTGATAGCACCAACAGAAAATGATTAATAAACACTGCAGGAACTGCAAAAGAAAAATTAGGGATGATTAAACAACTAACAGATGACAGTTAATGTAATGAAGTGCAGGAGGTTCAATACAGGCAGAAAAACCCTAAACTACATGTTTAAGATGGGAAACACATCTTGAAAAGGCTACTAATGGTAAAAGATTTAGGTGCTAAAATAAACATAATCATATCAAACAATTTTCAATTTCATAAAATGTGGTGAAGCGATAAAAAACATACAGAATATTAGGATATACTGTATAGTTATAATTAACTGTATTCTCTGTGTTTCCTAATCCTCACAGCCATTACCACTGTGCTCAAAAATAGTGACTGAGTCAACTTAATTATAAGATATTCTGAAGATAATAGATATCTTCAGAATCAACAGTGAAATAGTAGCCAAGGAACACAACTGAAAACTACCTGGAAATACATTTACAATTGAGAAGTAATAAAGATAAATAAAGATTGTGGAAGTATGGAACAGGCTATTCAGTCATGCTGTTTTTAAGATGTTATCCTGTCTTCCCCCCAGTGGAAAGAGATCGTTGGTTCAATTTATTGCTAAAGACAAAAAAAACTAGCCACATGGGCTGAATGTCATCCTTTTGTTTAAGAACATTCTTATGTTCTTAAGCTAATTTAAATTTCCACAATAATGAACAATTTTAGAATTGCAGTCTCTTCTTCACCACTCTGTAATCTTTCTTGAACAAGAAGAGGTTTTTGTCTCCTAATTGCCCCCATGGTCTACTGTTGCTGTAAACTTCTGAATAATTCCGTAAAGTGCTCTGTGGCAAATTGTTGCAAAGGGAACTAGAGGAAATAAAGAAATATTATTTTTATCACTCTATATTGCTTACATGAAAAAAATGTATCAATATAGGAATTCCCTCTATTTTCTTCCCTTACAGATTAAGTTCAAAAACACTGATGTACAACAGTTTCTGAGAATTTCTAATGATCAGAAAATGAAAAGAAATTAGAAACTTTCTAATTTCTTGCTCAAAATATTGACTGGGTAATTGGTCTGTCCATCGTCAAAGTTACGTTTTAGAATATCTACAACATGTGGCAGCTTTCCTGGTTTGACAGATGGCTTTTAAATGCTGAGACAGGCAAACTGTACTTGTGCAACATCCTGCAAATGAAAAGAAAATGAGCAAAAACAGCTTTCTTCAGAAGTACAGCTTCTAACAAATTATGCTGAACTTTGACCCATTAAAATAAGCAGAAGGACACAGCTGAAGAATTTGAATTGAAGAAAGAACCCTGTATTTGTTGTTTTGATTTTATTTTAAATAATTAATATTCTGGCAACCAATTACATGTGATAAATTGAGGAATATACATTAAAAACATTAATGTTAATTAATGTCGCCTATTCTTTCTACATTACTGAGTTGGTTTCTGCATAATTATTATGCTGAATTCAGCCTACAGAATCGCATACTGTTATATTGCACTTTTTTAATCATCATTGAGCTTAACATTTTAGAACAAAATGTTTTAAAAAATGAAAATGTACACTTAAAACCCATATTCTCACCCCCTTCTATGTTGTTGAATTGTATCTACAACCCTTTTCCCCACAAGAAGTGGAGGAGGCCTGAGTGCATCTGACCATGCCTGCACTGATTCATTGTTTTTAAATGCTTTTCCCATATACATTTAGGACACATTCTTAGAGCACTCTAATGCACAAAGGACAAAGAGCAGAAGAAAGAAAGTGCAAACACAAACCAATGAATGATGTTTATTTAAATAAGATCCTTATTTTCTGCTTCCACCAAAAATGAATCCTAAATGCTTATTATTATTATAAGCTATTTTATTAAATTGATTTATTTTTTTACTGGAGGAAAAAAGACCTGAGATATTCTGTTTTCAAACTGTAATTGCAATATGGCTATGAATTCCATTCCCAGTACCTTAACTTGACTCCTATTGCCTAGAAGCTTTGTCCGGGCACACACTCTTAATGTACTTGTGACATTATTTGGAAAACATTTACAAAATGAACGTTTCATTTTACCTCCCGTTTTTCTAAATAGAAAATCCAGACACCTAGTGTTACAAAAAAAAACATTTCAATGTGTTTTAGTATTTCCCGAGTTAGTGTACTGCTATGGTATACAGTGTTTATAGTGCATACCAATGTTTTTGTGTTGCTTTCCCATGAGGAAAAAGTGTCAATTTAGTGCAATAGCAAATGGAATTTTGAACTTTGAACATGGTGGTGGTGTGTTAGTTTCAAGGTGTTTCTTCACTGACAGAACACAGAAAAACACCAGTCATGCTGCAACATTCTGAAGGGAGTCTTATCGAGAAGAATTCAGGACATATTTGGATGGGTCAAAGTTAAAGGATAACTTGCTTGAAGCTGTACTTCAGAAGAAAAGCTCTTTTTGCTTAGTTACTGTTCATTTGCATGATGTTGCTGAAGTATATTCTGTCTCAGAATGTAAAAGCCATCTGTCAAACCAGGAAAGCTGCCACATGTTGTAGATATTCTAAAATGTGACAATGGACAGACTACTATGTGGACTCGGGAAATAAAGAGATTCAAATTTTGTCTGGATCTCGATGCTGCAAAAACATTCAACTGATGACTGAATATAGTTTGCTTTCGTGCTATTTGACATGTCCTTATTTTTCTGGTATTAATAGACTAGGTAATAGTCTCTTAAACTTGAGAATGTTTGCAAGAAAATGACAAGCAAAACTAATGTGACACAAGCTCCTGTAATATATTTAAATATTTCAACATTTATTTATAGGAAATGATGAGAGATGTTTTGCCATTTTCATATACTGTAACAGGGGCCTTTCTTAGTGTCCCCTGTTACAGTATTTTTATCCTTTTGGTATTGTAAAATGCATGGTGAGCTTGCTTATTTGTGTCTTTGCATAACATCAGTTATCTGTTTAATGGCATGAGCTAAGCATAAATTATCCGTGTAATGTGAAGCCAAGCTATAGGCTAATAGTTAATACTTGCTAAGATATAAAAACTATATAAATAATCAACTTTAAATGCAAGGAAAATATTTTTTGCACCAAGAATATAAATGTACTGTATATCTGCTTCCCAGATCTTATAATGAGACAGCACCACATTAGAATAAAATATTAATTAATTATGCACTCACTGTGCAGTATAATGCTTCTCGCTGCTCTCTGAAACTATTGGGATGGTTTCATAAAAATAAATTGTTTTCATATCCCCTTTTGTCTACTGTATTCTATTATTATTATTTTTTAATTTTCTTGTCACAAAAGGGATCCTTTTAAGGATTTGTAATTTATTTGCAAAATAAAAATGTAAATAGACAATTCAAGCTGTTATTGTCATTATTGGTTTTGTGAAGCATACAGTATACTGTTCATTAATGTGTTATATTTTATTATTATCTACAGTAAGAGCATAAGAACCAGTGTTCAGTCCAGGGTGTATTGTGTTTATGCCCATTGCTTGCCAGAATAGATTCTGGCACCCCCACAACTTTGTACTGGATGAAGCGGTTAGAAAATGGATAAATGGAAGAACATTAGAAAAGTTGCACTTGAGAAGAGGCTCATATGTTAGTAATTAATTGATCCGAGGATCTCATCCAGTTATTTCTTGAAAGAAGGCAGTTTATTGTTTATAGCTTGGACCATACTCCCACAACCCTTTAATGTAACCCTTAGTATACGTGAGTACACCTGTTCTCAGTTTGTAATGCATATCCACACTGTGTCCTCTGAGTTGCTTTTTTATTGCTTTTGAGGATTTTGGAAACTTACTGCTGGCTTCTGAATAACATTTCTGTTTTCCTTAAGTACAATTGATAAGACTTTATTTGGTCCGGGACATTCATTCCTCTTGAGTGCTTCTAGTACCAGAAATCCTTCTGCCTCCCCTATGCTGATACTACTCAAAAAAGAGCTATGTCCTTTGGGGCAAAGTTGTTGTTGTTACTACATCAGCAATGTCACTTTCATTATCTAGAATTTTCCCACTATTTTTCTTTTGCTGTTGTAGTACTGATTATTTAATAAACAATGTTAAATTAAACATGTATTTATTCATTTTATTTTTTATTTGTAGTATTTCTCTTCCTTGTGTTTTCCAGTTATTGTACTCACTTTTCTAAAACTGCTGTTTTATAAGAAACTACTCTTGTTGAATCACATTTTTTTAAACTCTTGAGTGGCTCACTTTTGGACTAAAGCTTCAAGCAGAATCTGTTTAAAATATTACCATCCATTTTCCTATCCCATTTTACGTTTTACCATTTCAAAATCTTTTTTCTGGAAATGTTAAACTTTTGCTTTGGGCTTAACCGTTTTTCTGCGCTTCACAAGACTTAATACTGATTACTAATACTTACTAGGGTAAGTATTACACACAAAAAAGCCATAAACTTCTCATATCCAGTAGATATAACTCCACAGAACTGTTCTGTGGTTGACCTGTTTTCTAAGAGGAACCTAAATTGTAAACTTCTCTTCACTGGAAAGTTTCAAGTCAGGTACCTCCATAGAATTTGTTTTGGTTATATAACTTGCGTTAAATAATTTTAAAATTAAATCAAACAAATCTTTTTTAATTTAAAAATCTGTTTTTAAATTTAGAAAACAGTGTAGGACCAGTATACAGTAAATAGAATATCTGGTTCCCTGATTGTTAGATAAGATGTTATATAATTCCTTGATTCTGCGGCACAATCTGTACATTACTTTTCTTCCTTTTTTAGTTTCTTGACCCAACACAATTTGTTACATAACTAATCCTTTGTAATAGCTCTGAATCAGATGTTTTGTTCAGGCTTTATGGCTAACCCAAAACATTTGTTTTTCAGCTTGAATGACCTTGAAAGTATTTCCAACCTGTACTAAAACAATTTAGAATTACAACCACAGATTGGAGATAAACTTTATCGTACATGGCACATTCTATTTGATTTTGCTGTGGCATAATTTCACCACTTGGAATTAGGTTTCTGACAAAAATGTTCAGAAACTATGTGCAGCGTCCAGTGTAGTATAAATTACATGAAGCCTTCAAGTCAAATATACTTACATTAGTGATCACATGTCACCTTTATCTCAAATTAAAAAATGCAAACGACATGGATATCGTTGACAGGAGTATTTCACATAAACCATAGGGGTGCCCTTCTATTCCTTTTGTGAAGCATCTGCCAGATGAGCAAAATTATTTGGCAGATATTTTTGTTAATGCATTCTCTACCAGCTAAGGTCTCGCAATTCAGCAAAAAAGTTGATAAACTTGACACCCAGATGCCAAAATCTTTCGTAACTCTTAGCATCTGGGGCATTGGCCTTATGCAAAGATTATAATGCGTTATCTTGACTTGGTGTTAATCTAGCAATAGGTGAAGCACAATTCTCAGGTCTTCATGTAATGCTGTGCAAAGAGATTACGCTTCCGAGCGATGGTTTTACTCAGCTGGCTTTAGGCCCTGCCATACCTTAACAGAGAACAGGAACGCTATTTTTATTTCCAATTCGGGGTTAGAAAGAATCGGTATTGATGAGTGCATTTCAAACCACAATGAAAGTAAAACGTACATAGTAACATATAAAACATTCAATTTATATTACAAAATAGACTACATTTCAAGGTATATATAGCACTACATTGCTGTCATTTTCTGTGATTCAGAACGAGGCAACAAAACGTCTGGGGACGTGAACCAGTCCTATTGCATTGTAAACAAGCAGGCTTGTGATACATCTCTTTTAATCCAATAGAAATATAACTGTCAGCTTTGAGATAGTTTGTCAACAAATACTATTTGCTTGTTAACTCTGCAAGCAGATCACATTGGAACATTTGTGTAGTGAAATGTCTGCTTGCACAACCTGTATTTATTCACTCGTACTGTATATCACATTACATTAGTAATTTATAGTGACTTGTGAGCAGGAAGGACCAGTTTAAGTCCCAATTCTCTCAAACTGTCGCGCTCATCCGTGGTGAGACCAGTTTGTGACAACATGGCGACCACACAGCATTTTCACAAAGTTCTCAATATTCTGTTTAATTCAGAATTTGTCTAATTTTTTTAAATTAATTTATTTTTTGTCCATGATTGACTTACCAGCAGTTCCCCATTAATGTACTGCAAGGGCATCCATTTACTGACACTTCCACAAAACTTTCAGAACTTCTGCTATATACAAGTGATCTTCCAGACCCAATTCAGAGGCAGACGAGCCAGCAGAAGCCATACAGTAAATGATGCCCAGGTAGCCTACGGTTGAAGATCAAACTGTAGTTAGGCAGCCTGGTGAGTCACAGTCATATTGTTGCTGTAGTAGGAACACCTGTATAGACAATACCAGCAGTTCTGATTTTTCCAATATTTAATCAAATTTCTTGGTCTTCCATGATGCCCAATTAGGGTGTGTATGACATTATTAAACTAAGTCCAACCAGAAAGAAAGGCACTGCAGAGAATGCTGAATGTGGCCCAGAAGATAATCGGCTGTGGTCTCACCGAGATTAAACAGCTCTATGAGGACCGCTTCTCTCCACTAGCAGTGCGATTGGCGAACACATTAAGCCATGCCCCTTGGACCACATCTACACCATTTACCTCATTATGATTTCTTATTTATTGCACATCTCCAGTCATTGTTTACATGTCTGCATTGTTTACATTCAAACTGTTTACTTGTTTGCTTGTACATTGTCTACTGTTTGTTTGTATATTGTCTTCACTTTGTGTTTTACACTTGTTTTAACAATCGAGAGACTTTCTGTAAGGAAGAATTCCATTGTACCAGTACATGTACCAGTTACATATGGCAATAAAGTTCAAGTTCAAGTTCAAGTTCAAGTTCAAGTTCATCTTCTAACTGCTTTATCCAATACATAGTTATGCGCCTGTCCTGCCAGGCAACAAGCACAAGACAGGGTACACCCTAGATAGGACACTAGTCCATCACAGAGCACATACAGATACAAAAACACACTCACACAATGGACAATTTTCGCAGAAGCCAATTAACCTACCAGTAGGATAATGAACTATGGAAGAAAACCAGAGCACCTGGAGGAAAGAGAGGGAGAACCTCTAAACTCCACACAGATAACATCACAGGAATTAAACCCAGGGCTCCAGCACTGCAAAGCAGCAATGCTTACTGGTGCACCACCACTATTAATTTAAGTATTTTACAAAATTTACAGAAAATAATTTTCTTCAATGTATTTTATTTTTCCCTCAAGGAAATTATATTTTGTATTTAGTCTATTTAACAGCAGGGTTTCATTTCTAAAGATTTATCTCATGTTGGTATATGCTACTGTTCATATTTTAGAGCAGGGGTTTCCCTCTTTTCTTTCACTCTACAAGGTCCTTGACTTTGTCAATCACGTTCAAATTATATTATACTTTTAAAAACAGTTATTATTCATTCTTTAATTTTGGAATGCTGTATTTACTGAACTTTCTTAAATTTAAATTTGTGCTCTGTATTATGATCTCCTAAAAAAATTTCTGATGTACAGTATTACAATAGAAGTACTGTACTGTATTCCTGTATCAATAATACAGATTTCCAAGTGTCCTGGACTAACTTGCCTCAATTATTTTAAGACTTGTTGATCTATGTTCTGTTTTAACAAACTTTACCTTGGTGGGTCTTGGCTATTGTGATAGTTACAGTATATCCATGGGATGCCACTAGACCCCAGCAAATAAAACCTCAAAGACATTAAATTGTTCACTCCTACAGTGTATGTAATAGTGTTGCTAATTGTATTATTGTGTAACTGTTTAGAATGCACATTTTTACATGGTTTTAATAAATGGAGTTCTTTGGGTATACAGAAGTATACTGTAGATCATGGAGATGGAGAGGTACCACAAGTGGGGGGATCGTCCACACTTTTGGTCCTGAATCTGTATTAATTTGTTACCATATTTGCAGCAGAGCAGGACAGGGCCAATGCAGCACTCCACGTATCTGCTGAATATGGACTTGGCTTCTCACAACCTACACTCATGCATAAAATGCTGTTGACCTAAGGCCAGTGTGGAGAGCACCCTAAATGACAAAGGAAGACATTGCATCAAAATACTGTATGTGAATACCTTGTCTCCTTGAAGATTTTCTGTATACTGGAGCAATATTCTGTCTGCAAACAAACAATTTTAAATGTATTTGTTAAGTTTTCGGTGTGTCATATTGTTTGTCAGTAATGACAAATCAAATCTGTGTAGATTCTGACATGTTTGTTGTTACCTTAAAGGTATTTTCTTACCATACATGGGTTATACAGGAATGTATTGTTCTATGCATTAAAGAGACATTAGTATTAATAAATGGTAATTACTCCCTAAAACCTATTCAAAAATTAATAGGAATGATTTTTCATCCCAAGATCCATATTTGGTTCTTACAATTATTGACTTGCTCCATGTTGTTGGTATTGATTCTTGAAATCTAGTGTTGATAGATGGATGAACCCTGAACTCCCTTGCAATTTGCTGCAAAACTTTGAATTCAATTGAATTGAATTCTAAGGGAACTGCACATCAAGAGCTCACAAACGTACTGTATGACATATACGACAATAATACAGTACAACAGCATACTGCAGTATCATAATACAACATTTAACAACATAGCTCAATCCAAACTTTTCCAGTACCATAAGATTAAAAAAAGAAAATTAACTTGTGAAGACTCTGAAAACAATATTAATAAGAAGAAAACCCATTCTTGCAAACAATTCTTTCATTGTTTAACTGAATGCTTTTAGGTATATAGGGAGTAAATTCTCTATTAATTTTTATACAGGGGATCTGGTACCTCCTCCCAGAGGCAGGAAACAATATTCTAAAAAAGTGGATAAAAGGATCTAAGATTTTAAGTTCCACTCTTCCAAGCAGCATTCCCAGAAAGTGATTTGCTTTTACCTGAGAAATACAGTACCATGGTTGTGGCGAGATCAAAATCTGCAGGCCAGTGTGCCTGTTATGCATACAAACATCACAAGTACAGTTCGTACCATACATGGGTTGTGCAGAATGAAGAGAGGAGCTCTAACATTTTCTAAAGGTCGTTCACAACCTCTTGTTAAGTGGCGGTTTTTGACTGAAGTTCAGGAGGGGTGATGACATTTTTACCCATGATGTTCCAAATCATCCTCCTGGTCTCATTTCTTTACGTTAAAGATATATATCATACACAGATCCCTCTCTTTTCAGATGCTGTCTTTTGCATCCCTCCTCCACCCCATCTTTGTTTCACTCCTGACACTGCAGGGAATGGGGTCCCAACCTCTTCGTCCCATGGCCAGGGGGCTGGCATTGAGCTAAGCAAGTCAACTCAAATTTCACTATACAGTACCTAAATATTCAAGAAACATCCTCAAACTCATTTAATTCTTTGGTGTTGTTATTCTTTTTGAAACTCCAACAGTTTAATCAGTGAGAGGACTTTATTTTAGTAATTACAGGTAGGAGTAATTAGAGCTTCAATATTCATATATAGTAATATTAGCACTGTTTCAAGACTCATTTTGATGAGGAGTATTGTAAAAAGGTCTCAGAATAATTCATTGTCATTTGCTTTCTTACCTTATTTAATTTCATAAAACAGTACAATATATATACTATATAAGCAGTGAATTAAATCTGACACTGGTTTAAAATGGCAAAAGCGCTGTACAGGAGTGTACAGTCCTGTTCTTGTATGGGATGCTGTATCTGCAGCCTTTCAAGCAGCAGCTGTTAGCTGAGAGAAGCTGTTAAATATGTCCAGTTCAGCCAGTAACCGGGCAGCCAGCTGGTTTAGCTTGATAGTTCTGAGTTGTACCAAAAACCCTCAGTCACACCCATCCGCCAGGCCCAAACCCTTAGGATGTGTGTTTTTTTAAAGCATATTTTCCATTTTTTTTCTAGTTTTCAGAAAAGGAAGTTTTAGTCCAAGTGCTGGTTAAGCTCTGAAGTAATGAATGGCAGTTGACTGGATTTGCTGTGGATGCTCTTTAGAAAAAAAACATTAATTACGAGCCTCTAGGCATACTTTCAAGATTTTAGACATTTTGACAGTGAGGTCTTTTAATCATCATTGCTTGCGGACATATACAGTCGGTTTCCTACATCTTAGACACACTCCTTTCTAAGGAGGTTCCAGGGAATTTCATTCACCGAAGAATTTTGATTTGGAGGATTTTCTGTTAAAAAAATCTGAATGTTTCTTTTCCTGAAGCAGCCGTGAGGGGTTTTTAACAAGTCAGCATGAGCATGCTGAGACACATTACAAACTGTAAAAGTTGCAGTTTCTCCCAGGATACTATCTGAAAAAATGGTGTCAGTTTCAGGAGCATGTGCTAGGGTAAGATAACTACTAAAAATGGAAACTAAGAAATCCCTCCTAGAATGTGAAACCCACAAAGACAAGTTCTGTAAAAATGATTTTCTATAGTCTGTTAGAATAAAAGGTCCTAATCTTGTCTCTCATTTTTCAAGGTTTAATTTTTTTTTTAAGTGTTTTTGACTGTTTAAAAAGTGGTCAGAGTGGTTCCATAGATTTTTGTTTTTGATGTCTGGACCAATATTTAATGTTTTCTTTTTTGTCAGAGCCAGTCATCTTTTGGCATGCCACAGGCTTTAACATTGGAACAAGCAGAGGCTAATTCCATGCTGAAAAAATAAATGAAGAAGAAACACAAAACTCTGCTGGTGCCTTTGCAGTTCCCAAGCTATTCAGCAATACCCCACAGGCAAGTTCAGCAGTTCGGTCAGATCCTAATAGATACTGTATGACATAGAGACAAAATGTATTAGAGGTTGTTTGGTGTAACTCACCTAGCTGAGGGAACACTAGCCTGTCCATAAGGATGTGGCTGATCAAACCCTTTCTCTTTTGTGAGGAATCAGCCAAGGATCAGATCTCAGTGATGACACTCTAGGTTTAGAAGCACACAAATAGTCAGTGTAGTCACTGTTTCATCAAAAATCAAGAAGACACTGGCTAGCTAATGCCCATTCTGACCAGCTGTGGTTTGCCAGTTGAGCAGGGTCAATTGGGGAATTCCTGTTATTGTCGACTTGAGACATAAGCAATCGAACTATGAAGAGTTGGGTTAAAGGGCTCAACCTGCTTTCACCTGTTGACTAAGTCACAAGGAAACCTAATGTACAGTAGATGATGTTACATTAATCCTCAAATCCTGTTATTATTTTAGTTCTACTTTTCCATAATCTAATGCCTATGGTATAAATGTCTTAGTAAATAAATGGAACTTCTGCATTAAATCTATAATATAGTCATTAGATTCTAGATCATATCATGTATTTTATACTATTATAAACTCTATTTTATACTCTAACTAACTTTGTGTGTGTGAATTGCAAAGCCAAAGAGGCTGGGCTTGGGTATAGTGACTGATGTGTTTGTGTCTGCTCTGTTATTGTGCTTGGTGTTATTAGGCATACATACTGATTTTTTCCTGTGTCAAGGCAGCTAATGTTACTATGGTAGTGCTCTATTTTGCTTAATTCTAAACAAGAAGATGGAGAAATTCAAAAATGGGGAAAATGTGAGGGGATTTCTGGTATTGTATCACTGAGAAAAACATGCTGCAAGTACTGAAGTTTTGTAACAGTCTGAAACAAGCTTCTCACTTTCCCAGCCATAATACCCTGGTTTCTTTCAATAAATGAGCTAGATAGGCAAAATTGCCACCTCATGTTTATAACGTTTCTTAGGTTGATATCTTCTTAAAAAATCCCTTAGCATAGAGCAGAAAAAAATCTAATTAAAAAGAATCATATTGAAAACACAGTAGCTAACATTATAAAGTCTTTTATTTGGTTGATAGTCTCCATAAAGAGTACCACAATGTATCTGATGATACTGCGTACAGTACAGTATATACTGCACAGCATACAGTATAGAGCAGGTGCATTGTGAATACAGAATAACTGTATATTTATCTCCAATAAGAAAAAAATGCATTTTAAAGAATGGAAAATTGCAACTCTTCTTTGATTAGCAAAACAAGAGTAATTAATAATGAAATATATAGCCCTGATAAACATGATAAAACAGTATATTTGTGTTCCCCTAGAAGATAGAATAGAAGACTTTGATACGCCAATCATTTCCTGACCCTGCTCCAAATATTCTCTTCTTTCATCTTTCTCCAAGTTTTCTTCAGCACATTCAAACGTTCTGTTGTGATTCTTTTTTCTTTCTTTGTACATCTACCTTTTCTTTTATGCCCTATAATGCTTGTTTGCGTACTTTAAAGCTATAAAAACCCTCACCGCTGACAGCTACATTTTGACTAGTTAAATCAGGTCTCCTTTGTAGACTGTCAGTGTAGGACATTCCTTTAAACACCAGAGTGGATCTGGATGCTCATCTTTGAACTAACTGCAGAGCAGCAATATCTTATTGTAACGTACAGTATATACTGACATTTAAGATGAGGTATTACTAGAGTATTTGCAATATATAATAAAATGCAAACATACTTGAGTGGAAGTGGAAAGTAGAACAGACTAAAGTGATGCTCCACTTGGACAATAGACCCAGACAGCTGCAGCCAATGCAAGGCTGAGGACAACTCAGGGCTCAGGCTGCAGGGAAAACACGGGAGATCGCATTCATGCCGAACCCTCCATCCATGATGCGTGCATCCTCAGGCTTAATTTTCTGTGGCAGACGGAACACAGCTGGACTGGAGAAGTCTAGCAGTCAACAGTCTAAGTCAGAGGACTGTTTTTATTTTTCTTTAAAAAAGCCACAATATACATTTTCTTACAAGAAAGAAATGTCAGCTGCATCTTCACAGGAGAAAGTAAGTAGCTCAGTAAAAAAAAACACTTTGAAAGTCCATTTCTTACATTCTTCCCCAAAATTATTTTTACTCCTTTCCACAGTCTGATTCTCATGAATATGAACTGCTGTTCTGATTATCAAGCAATCTAGTTTAAATGCTTACAAAAACTAGTATGAAACATTTAATTAATTTCAGTCAAATACAATTTCCATTTGGTCACATTCTCATGTCTTTCTTTTCCGCAATACAACAATGGCATCTTAGAGAACAGTGACCAATGGCAGTGATTTGAGGGCCCAGCTTTAATTTGAATGTTTATAAATGTCTCTCTGTCAAACTCTTTAAAAAGCAGGTTTTATATAACCACTTCAGTACACTATATATTCCCTACACCACTTCACTACAGAAAATGTAAATGGAGCACTGCTATTTAAGAAAAGTATAATACTTTTACTAAACCCTAAAAAACATTTCAAGAATCCTTTTATGTTGTTGTTTCTGTTTCTTATTTTTTTACCCCAAAAGAAAATTCTCGGGATAAATGTAAATTACTGTAAAATGTCTCAAAGTTGCAAAACAAAAATAAAAATAAGAATATTTTAGGACATTTTGTTAGATTGGAGATTGAACTAGAAAAGCTAAGTGTGTAATTACTATTAATTTAGAGGTATCGGGCTGATTCAATATCAGATAAGTGTTTCACCTGTACATTTTAATTTACATTTAAAATATGAAACCACATTTTCATAGCTTTTTACTATTTGCGAATCATCCTGAAAAGGTCGTTTGAGCTAGATTAACTCCTGGGGGTATTAATTGAGTTAAAATTTTGGACATGAGATAGAATGGGCATGATCTTGGTTTTCTGGATATACTGTAAGATTCCTGGAAAAACCTGATAGTGTGCCCAGGGGCTATACTTACAATATGTGCACAGAGATCTTTAGAAGATCCCAATCCGTACTTTTGAAAGCTACAATTAATTTTGTCTGGTGCAGTTCACTCATGATTGAAAATGATACTGCTTCATAAAGAAAAGGTCAGAGGTGACATGATGGACTTCCAAGAAGCAATTAAATGGGGTTGTAGCCATAGGGTGAAAAGACAGAGTATTATCTTGCTTTAATCTTCAATTCAGATGATTGGTTATTTGGATTTTGCAAATATCTGTATTGGCATTAGCAACCTTTTCCATTTAGCAAGCCTTTAAGAAAATATTTTGTTGCTGTTGTAGTTTTTCGTAGACACGCCACACAACAAAACAAGGTTGCATTTGGATTAGAGGGATAAAAGGCAATAAAAAGCCTTCATTTTTTCCTTTGAAGAAGAGGTGTCAAGGATAGCCTGATACTAACAGATGGAGAGCTGCACTCTGTAAGTGGATTATCCTGGCACTCCCTGTGTGGTCAACCTGAAACAGAGATGGGAGACAATTTCCTTTTCACCAGCGGTTAAACAGCGGGCAAAATACTGCAGAGGGGAAAATAAAGTAAATTCTAATGTGAGGTTCACCATGACACATTACAATCACCCTAATTCTGAAATAATTTATTTTCATTTGAAGATATGTAGAAAACAGAAAGACATCTAGATGTCAATTACTGTAACAAGCTTCCCGAGATTTCAACAAGCCATTAAAACATTACACATGCAAAACAAGTGGGATTTACAAAACTAATGTTGTGCAGGGTCTCTGTCTCAGATGAGTTGCTTATAATAGTTTGAACACCTAAAACCGGGGTGTTGTGTTGCATGATGTGTCATAAAGTAAGTGGGTTGAGAATTGTCAGAGAGGGAGGGGTAACAATGTGTTGCTGGAGATATAACAACTTCACAATCTAAATCTCAGCAGAATCCAGCCTTCCATAAAAATTAACAAGCATTCAGGGTGGAAAATGCAGACACACAGTACCTGTATAGTACTTTGCTACATTCTAAGATGGAGGAAGTGGGGGTTTTCTATAAAGTGTACACACAATGATTTGGCAATTGCTTATTTTTAGACGCAATTTGGGTAGGCAGGTCAGAGAAGCCCTGAGGTCATTATGTACTTCAGACTACAAAAAGAAAAGAAAAAAAAACAATGATGGGATGAACTGTGTCTGCCATCAATAAAAATAATATATAATAAAGGTTTGCCTACCTTTTTTAAGGTGAAATGCCTGAGTGGTTAAGCATGTCTGATGATCTGTATATTCTTGGACATCTTGTCATTGTTCATATCTCAGATGACTTCCTAATCCACTCAGGTAGCATTTCCACTGTAGCTTCAACCAGTTATGTTCCGTGGCAAAATAAATTAGAGTAGTAGAATATAACACAATACAGAAAAAGGTCATAGGTAAATAAAAATCGGTTACACAGGCCATTCAGGATCAGGATTGACCACAACTGTTCTATGTAGGGGTTTTTAACTGTGTAATCATTAAATTATAACATAAAATCCTTTCATTTAAATTCTGTTTTTAACTATATATCCTAACATTTAAATGATAGATACAAGTTTATCTTAATCTATAATTACCTCTAAATCTTTTTGAATATTATTTATAGATATGAATGTTTCTGCTAGTGCTACTATTTTGGCATAATTTATTAACTTGACAGTTTTACTACAGTAACTGTATCAGAATCACAATTATTGTTATATACAATACCAGGGAGAATAGTGGTACTAATACAGATCCCTGTGGTACTCCACTGATTACATCACCCCCACGGATTCATTTTTTTATGCACTCCTTGGTTTATTTTAACAATTATTAGGCCAAACAGATGCAAATCCTTGAATTCCAGGGATGCTCTGACTAGCTCTTTGATTTTTTGCTCTTCTACAGTCAGATAGCTCTATGACAGATGAAGATTAAAAAGTTTAACGACCAGAAAATTGGTCATTGTATCATTGGCACCATTTTATTTGGCCTTAGCTATAAAAATGCTTTGCTTAAAAATAGGCTAAATTTTCATTCATATTTTCCCAGTGATATTCCCTGTATAACTCAGTATACTTAGCATACCAAGACATTTCCCATTCTTGGAACATTGATAAAAGCTGAACGACAACTCTTGCCTGCTTTCCATGGTGATTACAGCTGTGTTTTCTTTTTCATCCTCACTGCATGAAAGCATTCATGGTACATGAGCCAAACATAAAAGGGAAAATGTTCTTGTAGGAAACAAGCTCTGTAGGCTGAGAAGTTAAGGAAGTACATTTCTCGCTGTCTCTGTATTGGATCTCATCTTGATTATTGTCTGTCATCTCTAAGCACAGTGATGGAGTCTGTATAATTGACATTTTCCTCCAACACACGGTCCACATTTTTTCAAATGCAATGTTTGCCAGTTCCTTCAGACTGTAACTAACATCAAAGCATTTTTACCTTCTTTGAAAAAAGTATATCATTAGAATGTGTTCTTTTTTATTTTTTGATGAAAAATCCCCCTTTAAAGCTGATTTTATATCAGGTAGGAAGTCTTTTTCATGTTAACTTTTTTTTCAAATTGAAAATAAATTTTAATTTTAACATGTTTTTTAATTATTTTTAAATTGAAATATTTCTATTGTCTGTCAGCCATTCTCACAATGATTACCTTAGCATCTGCTAATAAGTAGGTGTGTAAAAAGCTCTCCCATTGGGTAAGACCTTCAAATAAGTTGGAAAATGCAACTATAAATATACAGTAGACCAAACTTCCCAGCCATGTTGTCAAAAACAGTGCTCATTTTTCATGAAGTGGTTGGATGAGATACTATAATCAACTATTTTGATTGTAAAATTCTAACACTGGTCTACCATTATTCTTCAGATTGTACTTGTGAGAGCTACTGGTCCCTGATGTTCACTTTTTCTTCCCTTTTGACCAAGATTGATTACTTAGCTCTTTGTCTAAGCATGTTCAGATGTCACTTTGACATGAATTATGCTCTATAAATAAAAATGATGATGGTGGTAAATGTACTGTAAGCAAACAGTGTTTGCTGACATAAACCTAATTATTATGCTGTCACAAATTGCATAGAATATTACTGTATTGCAAAGAGCTGTGAAATACACATATTACACTAATAACGCAGGCAAAAAAGAAAAACTCCATTGAAATCTCATTAGCTGTTAATAACATTATTAATGATTATAGATGTTTTATTTAAAACATATTCATATATTTTTTTATTTATAACAGTTTTATCAATAATATTATTATATATGCTTTATTTATAACCAACAGATCTTTGGTCAAATTCTTGAAGACTTAATCATCTTCAGGGAATAAAGCAATCCTCATAATTAGTATTGGTTACATTTGCTGGTGTTTTTGTTCATTTGGTACCATATATTTATTAGGTCCTACTCTACCTTAAAACTAGAAACTTTAATTGACTACTTCATGAAACAAAAAGTTGGATTTAGGGTACAAATTTTATAAAACACGATTACAAATCCAACAGAATTAATTATTAATGACACGTGGCAAAAACTGAAATGAATGTGTAATGACATGTTTAACAACTTGCCAGACTGTGTGGAGAGAATGGATTTGCAAACATTTTCAATTCGGCAGCAATTTCACAGTTGGCCAGCTCAAAGAAAAACGTCAGAAAATTTAGAAAAGTTCATGTCAGCCAGCAAGGGGATTCTGAATATTTTCAGATTTTCTTCTCATAATAAGATGTTCTATTTAATGTAGATTCATTTTTGTTTCTTAAAAAAGAACCTGAGTTAAAATGTAATGAATACTTCAAAGGCTAAATAATATGAGTGTAATGTTTTATGTGGACTGGAAATACTGCTCATTGAACGTGTAGTGAATGCTTAAAACTGGTTATACTCCCACTAAAGTTTGTGACAAATAATGATCTGGTGGTAAGATGTGACAAAACCTTCACTCTTAGTATGTAATGTTTTACAAACAGATCATTATTTAGTCACAACATTTAACATTTAAAATGGAAAATCTAGTACTTCTTTCCAAAAAAAGCCATCTGAGAATAGAACAAACCGCTCAACCATGTTGTTGAAACTGATATATCCTCTGATACATCCCCTGATATAAACTGATATATGATATATACTTGAGTATTACAGTAAGTCCATAGTGACATACAGAAAGTATTTAGTGACATTGTTCCCCAGGGCTACTTTATGGGCCCTCTTCTTTTCAGAATATACTTGTCACCACTTGATTAGATAAACAGTCACCATGGTTTTAACATCCATCGTCATGACAGTCAGTGACTCAGTCCTTAATTCACTCAGTAACGCAGGCACAGACCTAAGTGTCACTTCAGACTGCTTGTTAATTATTAAAACTTTAATTAATACTGTATGTAGCTCACTATTGAAAAGACAGAATTTATGTTTCTGTGGCCACCACATAAACTGTGTAAAGTGGATGCCTCTAACATTGCTTGATGGTTTGGAGAGTAGATCAGTCACCCAGATACAAAATATTGTTGTTCTTTCTGATACCAGGTTATTATTTGAGATTGATGTCAGAAATAATACAAGGTTGTCCTTCTTTCACCTGCATAATATTTCCTGTTTATGACAAGGTAAGTCCTGTTTTTAATGGATAATGAAGGCTTCGGTAGAAGTAGAAGAATGGACAGTTTACAAGCTCCCAAGTAATACTGTATCCTTCTGTGACTGCCTGAACTTGTGCTCATGTCAAACTGTTTCTGAATAAGTAAGGGGTATCAACACAAGTAGTACTGTAAATGGCTATCATGATCAATGGCCATTCCTGGCGCCTATCTGTCTGTGAGATTCTTGGGAACATTTGGATTGCGGTCCTAGATGTCAGAGGTCATTGTTAGTCATCTCTCACCTTGAGCAACCAATTTGGAACCTGCAGGGCGTGGTAACCCCACATGGGTCTGAAATGCCCACTAAACCTTCGACCAATCATCACCTGTCTGGTTTTGATTCTGGTTTAAAGAGATACTGCACAGCTCAGAAACTTTGCTTCTCCGGCCAATTTTTACACCCTCAGAGACAATTATGCGACAGCCAGTGTTGTCTTTATAGGGACTGGAACCTTGTTTCAGCAAAATGTCGGCCCGGGGAATGCCCATACATGAATCGCTAGCCAATGCCTATGTGGATGCTTCGCTTGATCACCGTTCAGTTCAGTATACGTTTGGACTCTTGTCGACAATCTGAATACATTTTTATTCAGCAGCAGCGCTACACCAAAAGCAAACCAAGTTTCTTCCCCCTAAAGAGTGACTTGCTTGGACCCGCGGACACCCTCTGCATAGAGACTTTCTACTAGTCAGTCGGACTACTAGTACGTCTCTGAGAGAGACACTGTTGGTCGCATCGCCACAACAGAAATCTCTCTTCCTAATTCGTCCGACTCCAAGCTGCATCCCGACTGGTTGGCCAGGAGCCAGAGGAAGCTGGGACTACACCTATTTAATGCTGCAGCGATTGGATGCAGCCGCTTGCTGGTCTTTGGTGTTCGTGCCAGGAAAAAATGGATAAATAAACCCAATGTTCTACATTGCATCTCGAGAATTAAATTGTTACCTCAACACAAGTTGATACCAATTCAATTTATATGAGTAATGTATGTACTTTTGAGTAGCTGATGTAGACTGATTAACAATAGTATAGCCGAACGGTACACTGAAGCATATTTTTGTTTGTATCTCTTTGTGTTTTGTATCTCTTCGTGATTATATACAGTACCTTGTATTTTGATAACCCTCAGAGTAAGATCTGCCGTTTGTATCCAGGCAGACTGTTGTATGTTTTAAATGCACATTTTATGTATTAATAAATGTATCTCGTATATTGAATCTGTGTGTGTGTGTGTGTGTGTCGCTGATCAAATGATTTTCTAATAGTCATAACGAATCACCTCATTATTACTGCTACAATTTATAAATTGCCCCAGTAAATTCACAGGACCCCTATAGAACTATTGTAAAAAATGCAATACAATACAATGAAAATCAAACAAAAATGTACAGTTATTGATAATAAAAAATGAAAACAAATGTAAAGTTATATACTGTACCATCTCTCATCTCAATCGGATTTTCCATGTTTATAAGAAGGCAGAAGGACACTCTATCACTGAAAAGTCCCACTTCAGTTCAATTAAAATAACTATTAAGGGGGCTAAATTCTTTTGTAAAATTTGCTTTGTGGTCCCACACGAAATGAACTGAACTCAATTTGGGAAAACGGAACGCAAAGGACCCAGGTGTGAATATGCCCTTGAAGGAAGAGTGTGCACAAAGATCAAAGTAAGTGAAGAAATACACTGGGGTCTTTAACAATATCTGGGAAGGCACACAAACCAAAACCAAAAAGAGAGCCTAGTTCTGTCTTTAGAGTTTTAGCTAACTTTGTTATTTTTCTTACACCAGGCTGGGCAGTGAGATGGTTTTGCAGCATACTGTACATAAATCAAAACAAAACAAATAAGAGGTCTTTCCTACAAATGAAGTTAGTAAGTTCAGGTCCAGCTTCTTCTCTAAACAAAGGTTGAAATTATTTCTTTAAGCTCCTGATTTCTGGTTTTGTCTTAGCCTTTGTTATACAGCAAACCACAAATCAGCCTTTGTTAGTGTATCCTTTATCCCTGTGCTGATTGGTTCTGCACAGGTGTGTCTGTTCAGCTGGTGCTCATTTCCTTTTTGTGTGCCAGGTCCACACCAGCTGAGTGCTATATGGGGAAAGAGGATTAAAGGTCATCGAGTATTCCTAGCATTTATCTGGGACTCTTCTGGTTTTGACATGTTCATCTCCTGTTCATTTACAGTAGCAGATCAACCCTGGTCCTACAGTTGCTATACCTTGGCCACATTTAGAAGCAGACCTAAGTTGAGATCTGACCAGGGCCATTTTTCATTTTGGGAGTGTTCACTCTTGAGAAAAGATGTCCCTGATTTGGCCCAGAGCCAATCTAAAATGGGTGAAAATGACCTATGATTTTTTTCTTTCACTAATAATTCATGCTCTTCATGCTCTACTGTATTGACATGACCAGTTTCAAAACCTTACTACAAATAATTTTTAAAATCTCATCAATCTTTGGTAACTGTACCACAAATTTCTTATGTATATCATATTGTGCATATTTGTATTGACTTTATGACAGACTGTGCATGCACTGTACATTTGTCTGCCCACTGTAGCCATTTGCTTCTCAGAGTTCCATGCTGACAACACCTCACACA
This sequence comes from Lepisosteus platostomus, assembly GCF_059453375.1. NCBI lineage: Eukaryota > Metazoa > Chordata > Actinopteri > Semionotiformes > Lepisosteidae > Lepisosteus > Lepisosteus platostomus. The sequence continues at coordinate 28,761,133 of NC_142612.1, forward strand.
AAATTGTTTGTGAAACATCAGCAAGTTGAGCTGTCATGGTCACTGAAGCTCCTGTGAAATGCTCTTCGGCTATCATCCTTCTTTCAAAGTCAGAGACTTCACCTCTTGCAGTCATGTTGTAATACACCACTGCTTAAGGAACTCGTAAGGTGAAGCCTTGTGCAGGTGGGGAACCAGCTGGCTAGAGAAACCAGGAGTACAGTGTAGGCAGTAAACACACCGCCACACACAGACAGGAAGTCAAGGGAATTAGGCATACAGTTCAGAGCAGAGGTCAAGGGCAAAGCCAACTTCGTAATGCAGAAAGTACAAAGCACAAGGATGCAAAAGATGTGGTCAGGGTGAAGTGAGGGTCAGATCCAGAAAGACACTGTAGTAAACCTCAGGGAGAATCCACATATAAACAAGCAGGGGCCAAGCCAAGTCCACAGAGGACCATAATAAGATCAGGGGTGATCCAGGAAGTCAAGACAAAGTGAGGTCAGGAATCCAAATGAAACACAAGCTAGGGATCATAGGACTGTAGACCTGAGAGTCTTAGAGACAAAACTGACAGAGCCCAGAGCACTTGACAATTGACAATTACTGTACATTTAAAAAAAGAGATTTAAATGATCCGATAAACACCTTTTTTTTAAAAAAAGAAATGTTTTCTGTACCTAACATACTGTAAGTAGAAATGTCACAGAAATATGCATGTGTGATACAATCAATAGTTCTGTTAAGCAGGCAACCTTTAACTGAAAGGTTAGTAAGCTTAAGGGTGACGTTTTTGAAATTTCCTTTCAGCAATGGAAATCAAACTTTAAGGGAAGAAAAGGGCATGAGCAGACAGAAGTACAGTCTCCACAAGAAGGTTAAAGGCTCTTGCCAGGTCATATCTACTCTTTTATGCGCTTGTAATTCAATAGGACACACTGCAGCAAAGTATCCATGATTACTCAGTATTATAGTTTATCTTCTGTGCAATTTTTTTTTCTCTGCACATTTTTAAAAAAGACAAATGAGCTGAAATTAGTTATTGATCCTTAATATTCATGTTATCTTTTTGGTTTTGGTTCTTTTTGATTTTTTGGACATTCCTTTGAATTTCCAAAGGAAGAGCGGATGTATCTATCCACTCTTCTCTGCACTGATTCCAGACCAATAATATACTGCTTTTTTGTGCTGACCAAAAGTGTGTACAGCATTTAAAATTACTGTAGGCCTAGCTAGCTGGTTACAAATTTTTAATATGATATTCCTTGATAAAAATGTTGTACTTTTAATTACAGTATATATCCTTTCATTCTGTTCACCTTACACATATTGTTTAGAAGATGACAATTATTTGCCAGCATTTACCATTTAAATCTTTTCAATAGATAACTTCTTGAATCTTATTGATTTTATACTTTATGTTTCTGCTGGTCCATTTTGCTCTCTGCAGGTGTCCACATGAAGTGTCATCTGGAAGTTGTTTGCCAAGTGTTGATTTTTGGCTGCCCTCAATCCTACTGCTAACTAGTGGATTCTCAAAAACAGTTTAGCTCTGTTTTTTCCCTTGCCCCTTTGTTTAATAGACAGCTAATTGGTCTAAAATCTTTTTCTGAATGGGTACTACTGTATGTTAGCATATTTCTACACCACTGGTACAACCCCTGTCTTGAGAGACTATTGGAAGAGTTTTTTTAATGGCCGATGAATAACATCACTTATTTTAATAACTTAAAATAATCACTTATTAAGTACAATCGGTGGAATACCATGAGGCCCTGGAAACCTGTTTGTTTTACATCCTGTTTCATTCTATTCTGTGCTAATATTATGTGATATAGAATTTTGGCTTGCTTATCCTCAGTCACTTACCTAATAGAAGAATAAAAAATTGACATTTCCCTTTCAATGTCTAAAGATTTCCTATTATTTTTGAGACTTGTTACTTTTTTTCTTTTATAATACTGAAAAAATAATGTATCCATTATTTCAATATGCTTTTATGTCTCTCTTGGACTTTCTAATATCCTTATCTGCCTGTACTTACAATTAACAATTATTACTTACAATTAGAGTACTCATCTTCTTTAATTGGATTCTGGTTCTTTTAAATATTTTATAGAAATCTTTCTTAATATTTTTCTTATTAAATGTTTTCAACTTTTTGGGTTACAATTCTGTCTCATTCCTTCATAGGCTGCATTCCTGAAACAATACATACTGTATTAGTTTTGGACTCCACCTGCACAAATAAACTTAAAAATGAACCATGTTATGATCACAGTTCCCTAATGGTTTTCTCACCTATGCTTGACTTACTCTATCTTTATTGTTGGAAAAAACTAGATCAATACTGAGTAAGAAAGCAATTGTTATTCATGTCTACTTTTTCAGTTTCAGCTCCTGATGTTTTATTTTACAAACTGTTAGAATTGTTAAAATCTTCCATTACAGCCACTTCTTGTTTTACAAATGCATTCCTGGTTTCATTATAGAAGAATGTACTGTATGAAAAATGATATCTGAATTCATGTGGTAAAAGCCTTTTGAAAGTCCGACTCATATGGATTATGAGACCCTTGATTTGTCTAGGTAACATTCTTGTGCCCGATTCTTTGTAATGCTTTGTGCTATACCGTCACCTCTTCCATATTTCTTGTCTCTCTGGACCTCTGTGTATCCAATAATGTTGAATTCTTCTGCATCATTCTACATTAGCCACATCCCTGTGATTCCAGTTACATCATAACAGCATGCTAATGCAGTAGAATCAATCTCTCACATTTTGTTCCTGGCATTTAGGCATAAGCTCTTTTTTGATGGTCTGTTGAAATTTTGTTTTTCCCTTGGGTTCTTTTTTTAACTCTATTCCCTGTTCCTTACAGATTTTGTTTGGATCCTCATCCTTTCTATTTGACTTTAATTTCTCTGTACATTGTAGATCCTTGAATGCTGATGCCTGGTGCCCATGTCATTCAGGTATAATCCCCATCGTCATTGCCATAGAAAGATTTTCAGTGGTGGAGAAAGCCCATCTCTTCTTCAGCACACCCTGTCTTCAGATACGTGCTATGTTTATGGATATACATTTTTGCAGAAGATCTTTTGAGCATCCATGACAAATACAGAATTAGTAATTAGGATAGATTTTAATGGATGCAATAGACGGGCCAGATGTGGAGAGAGTAATTGATGTGACTCGTCTAGCTGATGGCAATGGCAACCTAGGGACAGGGATAAGGCTGCATTAACCCCCCTCACTTTTGTGAGGAAAGAGCCAGGGAACTGTTGAATAGGTGTACAATAGATGGGTGGGATGCGAGAGAGGTACGTAGGAGAGAGAAAGTGCATGACATTATGACCTGAACATCCTCCCGAACTTCTGTTTTCAGGTTTTTTTATACTTAGATTTTTCTAACTAGATTATATTTTCATTTGCTTTCTTTATTCAACGTTTTGTTTAACATTTTTTTATATAACATTTTGTATGCAATGTCATAGAGGCAGAACTATATATTCATAAGCACTGTTACTGCTTGCTGGATAAGGAACAATAATTATTTTTTTGCAGTGCAACTTATTTTTGATGATTCACCTATCCTCTGTATCAGTCCTTTTTCATATATTATGTTAGGACCTCAGGAAGATCCAGGACTTGTAATATAGTTGAGCTAGATGTGGACAAGTCTATAACCTACAGTATATAATTCATTTAATGGATTAAATCTACCGTTTTCCTTCAGTGCGTGTGCAATTAAGTAGAAATGGGACTGATCCTACTTTTGTAGCCAGTGAGTTCTGCCATTTAGGTTAATTACTAACAATTAGAACACAGCTAGTTGTTCTGCTCATGTCAGTTTAGATAAATTGCTCTTTGTTGCTTCTTCACGTGAATTCCTTCCCTGGCAAAACAGGGATTCTGCAGGTCAATACAATATTTCTTCTTCCTTTGTGCTGTCATGCAACATTCTTTCTTGTCCTTGAAATCTACAGTACTGTTTTCTTCTATTTACCTGTCTTTCCAATAGTGTTTAGAGAGAGTCACTGAGGTTGTGGTATAAGACAAGGAAATTAATTACTTCTCATACACACTACAATCTCGAGCGTGCTGTATAATCACAGAAATTATAGCACCTGTTCTGATGTTTTATAATTGTGCAATATTCTATGAATAAGGTCATGCTCAGGCAAAATAGGGACATTTGGCTTTGACATATTCTTATAAGAAGAATATTCTCCCTAAGGCACTACCAAAATATTTAATAGACAGACAATTTCTAAAGAACTTTGCTTCATAAGAGTTATGTCTCTAACTACGCTATAAATTTTGAAGTGGTTTTTTTCTCATAGTAATTTTTCATAAATTCTTAATGATTTTAAGATGAGATGGATATCTTCACAATGATTTCCCAGCACAACCTTCAAAGTGAATAAAAATGTGAAATAGCCCTCATCTTTAAGAAGATGAGAACCTAAGAAATGTGAAAGTGAGAGGACACTATTCAGCCCACCTGTCTTGTTTGGTTTCTTGTAGCTCTTTTATCCCAGGGTCTCATCCAGCCATATCTTGAAACAAGCCAGGGAATCAGCTTGTGTAAATATGTATACATTTCACCCTTTGTTGAAAAGGGTTGGTATAATGAATTTTTAAAATGTCCGTGATATTTTTAAACAGACTAGGGTTTATATAATCAAAGAATATTAGGTTCTGGAAAGATTTACATTAAGGTAATAAGAATGTGTTTTGGAATGGTGGCATATTCATTAAAACATCCAGTATTAATTTAAACACAATAAATCATGTGGAATCCCTGTTTTTGCTACATTAACTATGCTGTACTGTTGTTGCTTTTAGATAATCTACCTAAATTTAATTATGAACACAGTTTTCAAACCAGACTCCAAATGAGTTTTGCTGCTGGTCCTGGAATTAGATTTCTGCAACCTACAGTGAGGCAATATGGTCTTACAGTCATTATCAATCTGTGATAAAGCAACATTCTGCTGGAGTTTGAGTTAAATACTTTTTTATATTTTGTTTTAAATTACCACCCAACATGTTACAGTAGGCACCTTATTAAGTACACTAAGAGTTTGAATCATAAAGCTTTGATTTCTGATTATGAGATTGCCTGCGATTCCCCTCTCAAGTACAATCTAGAGTATTCCGAAAGACATACTGTACATTAGTTACAAGAAAGCTTCTTAATCCTGATAAGCTTCACAGCAAGAGCATAAGGCACAAATCAAGACTGCACCCTGGGGAGGATGTCACTTTATTGCTTGACACAAACAGGACATTTTAGAAACACCATGTCTTTGGGAGATGGGAGGAAACTGGAGCACCCAGAGAAAACTCATGCAGACTTATGAAGAACGTGTAAACTCCACACAGAAGATGCCTAAAATTTGAATCAGCCCAGGACCTAAAATGTTTGAGGAAGCAGTGGCAAGTGCCATACTACTAGTTTACGCTTCTAAAAACAACAGTAACTGATTTTTATTTTCAGTTAATTATTCAAGTTTAGGGTGACACAGTGTCACAGTGGTTAGAGTTGTCTCACAGCACTGTCTGGGGTGTAATCAGCATGAAGTTTTTAGCCCACCCTCCCCATGTCCAAAGTGCTGGTAGGCTAATTTTAAATACTGGTAGGCTAATTGGTTTCTGTGAAAACTGCCCCTAGTGTGAGTGTGCGTATCTGAATTTTTGTCTGTGTGTGTGTGCCCTGTGATGGACTGGCATCACATCCAGGGTGTATCCTACCTTGCGCCCGTTTCTTGCCGGGATAGGTTCCAGCTCACCCGTGTTCCTGTATTTTATAGAGCAGATAGACAATGGATGGTTGGATAGACATGATTAAAGTTTTTATGTTTTAGAAAAGCCAATTCCTGTTGCAATATCATCTTAAGATATAATCATCCAAAAAACAGTTATTTTGGAATTGGCTACTTTCTGCTACTGTATGTCACAAAATATATTTGCCAAAGTATCTCTTATGCTTGGAAAAAGGGTTGTGAGCTTGAAAGCATCTTGAAAAAGCAGTGCTCTGATGCATTTCCCTAAAAGCTTTGAAAGTAATATGTTCTGACACCAAAAGTACTCATGCCTGACCTTTAGATGTTTGAATGTATTTGTAACACTTACAGCATGTGTTTATGTCCTAAAGATAGGCTAATGAAGTAGTGTCTATATATCCGCCTACTCAAGGAAAAGAGCTTGACTACAGCTGTAGCCAGCAGGGTGCTAATCACCACTTACAGTCTAGGCAGCGCAATTTCACAGAGTGAAAGAGTATGTTTATAACATGCTGGACACTTACCCCTGTATAGTCATTTTTCATTCAGAGATTTACACTGAAAAACAGCAAGACATTAAGATCCCTCTGTGGAACTTCAATATCCTAGCAACAAAGCTACCCATTAATTATCCAGAGTTTCTGCTGCCAGCCAGTGATTTCGTAAACCCCATGAGATTTTGATAAGGTAGAAGTGGGACCTAGTCGGAACATTATGTTACAGTGTCTGTTTAAACTCCAGTGAAGAGTCTATGATAAAATGTAAAGGAATGGAAAAACTGCTCAGTTACAGTAAACCATCATTTAATTTTTTGAAAAGTGTAAAGATTTTTACAACACTGCAGAGGAAGTGCAAACATTTGCTCATGACTGTACCTGTGATTCATAAACATCCCTTTTGGTGATATCTTTACCATCTTAGAACAAAACTGTATCCTTTGACTGAATACTTTTATGGCTTTTTGAAAGCTTCACCTTCTGCTTTTAGTTATGTGACCAAGAGTGCTCTATGTAATATGATGAACAGTTAAAGGAACTGTGGAAAACTTGTAACACTTTTAAAGCAAACAATTCTAAATTTCACACTTTGATGTTTTGTTCCGTCAGGCGATAAAGAAATGTTATCATTAATTTGGCAAAACTTTACATTTTGACATCTCATTCCCTTTTCATATACAAATTCTGGTATTCATTTATAGCAGCATTGCAGAGCAGGTTACGTAAAGTACTGTACTCAAGGGTACAGGGGAAGATTTGGACAAGAATCCACCAGCCACTACTCATAGCATCCAGATCCTTACCATTTCTCCATATCACCACCCTAGAAAACATTAATTTTACAGGAGGAACAAAATCTGTTACTCTAAAATTCAGAAATGGTACTTAGAATGGTTGTCAAATGCATTTTGAAGAAATTAGTGATTGCTCTGACACTTCCTTTTTCTTAAAGTCCATCCATTGATTCTGATCTCTTCATTTGCGATTGTGCCCTATATTAACAGTTGGTAGCATGTTTTGCTGTTAATGTTCTTTTTTAGTATTCAGTAACTCCTGCTTATGACTACAGAGCTCCTCAGATAATCAAACCGTGGAGAGGCATCTTTAATGGTAAAAACCAACAATGTTGCTATTAAAGAGTAACACCTGATTACCCAATTGTTTATTTTTCATTGACTTATTCACTGCTTATTGTTTTTTAGCTCTTTAATCTTTGAGTCATAGGGAGTACTGCTTGCTGAAGCAGTAAATGAGCAGAGTTGCAACCTGGGGCTCTTGAAAATCTTTAACCGCCCTTTTTTTGTTATATTCGTTAGTAATATAAGCTGAAGCACTTAGTCTATACTTAAAGTGTTGACAGGTGCTTAAAACAATTATTTAGATCCACTTCATCACCCTATGGTCCATCCATCCTCAAGACGGCAGCGTTACCCAGGCACAAAAACAGCAAACAGCATCTCTGAAGTGCCATTATCCCAGTTATAAATACCAACATGTCATATGAAACTGCCACGTTTCTGTTCACCTGTTCTCAGTAATTACTTTCCTTTGGGTTTCAGATTTCCTACTTTTAAATTGAACAACCTATATTTGCCACTTCTTTCCATTTTTTCACACCCTTAATGCATAATTCTCATACTTATTGTATTGAGTGACTGAAAAAATCATTTTTGCTTACCCTATAAATTTAAGTTTTTGAAAAACGTTTCCTCTGCTTACCCTGAAAGTCCCAGAAAGCTCACGTGTTATACAATACTTCAGTGTTAGAATGATTGTATAAAATTATGGTAAAGTTATTTTGTAGCACTGTGCTACAATAAGCCTATGCTGCTGAAACTATTAAGAGTTTGAACTTTAAAGGTTTCCTACTGTAGATGCTGATTAAATATGTGCAGTTTATGGGAGACTGGAACTCAGTGGTGTGCAGCAGAAGAGTATTTTCAGAAACACAAAATCAGGAAGAGAACTGTAGATAGCAGGGAGCAGCACTGGCAAATGAGACAGAAAATGCTGTGGTGGCCCAGAAAAATAGCCTGACGTGGAGAGTGGAAAAGATGTGCCGATTGTTCGTTAGATATATTGGGTAAGAATGTATTCCAAGCTGAACTCCAGAAACAGAAGGAATCAGGTATGTACTGTATGTGGCTGGAAGAACTGGGAAGGGAAAGGGGGCCGACACCGACCAGTTGGAGGCTAACCAAAAAAAGGTGGATTGTAAATGAGAGGAGGGGGGAACCGATTGCTGTAGCTACTTAGGGCCAAGGGCTAGGAACAGTGTGGGGATAAATGAGGAAGTCCAGCTCCAGTGCAGATGATGCTGTGTGCTCGCTCCTGGAGGGCGTTGCTGGAGTCAGCTATTGGGAACTCCTGCAGTGGACAGAGAAAAAAAGGAGAGACAAAACAACAGATAAAGAGTGGGACTTTAGACACAGTATAGGATGTTCAACGAGAAATGGAGAGAGAAGGGGGAAGAAAGGAAAACATAGCGGGCAAGAGCAGGAAGAGGAGAGGGAAGTGGGGGGCGGGGAACTGCCATAGGGACAGCTGTCACAGTTGCTTGGAATTTATGAAAGGCTTCTTGACATCAGGAGACCTAAAAGGAAAAAATAAAGACAGAATGGTGGGCACAGAGCTACTTGTTTGCAGTGGAGGGATAAAGTGGTAAGAAAACAACTTGATGAACATAATGAAAGGTCCCATAAGGTCCCAGCAATGCAAAGCAAAATGCAGAGTACTAGAAAAGATGTGTGCAGAACCATGTTCAGCCAGGATTATTTTATTTGCAGAGAAGTGTAAGTGTGAGATTAGAATTTGACCTTCACCTAAAAATTCTGTTCAATAACGCGGTGTTTCAAAACAAAGCATGGGCCATGAAAGCATTCAAAGATTGAACATGTATTTTGTTCAAGAGAGGTTACAGATACTGTATGGTTAATAACTGACACATCTGTTTAATTTAGCAAGACATGAGTCTTTTTACACAGACTGTTGGACAATAATGGCCAATTTGTAATCAAGGACAGATATATTTATACTCCAGTAAAGTCAAATTGTTGATTGAATTACGTTTACAGCTACAGTACATTCAGAATTTAGAGTTTTCTGTCTCTATGATATACAATTCCATTATACCCATTTTGAGGTCAAGGAGACATCCTTTCATTTAATGTTCCATTACTGTACTGGTAATGGTGTGTGTTCAAAAGCAATTTACAGTAGGACTCCTACACAGAAACATTACAGTATAAAAGACACACAATTCCAAAATTGTTATATAGATTCTTATTGCATTGTTATATTTCCTTGAAAAGGTATGTTTCCTTGGCCAGATCTTATTTGATTGATTTCTAAACTGTGAGCCTACCTGCAAATGTAAATTATACCGAAAGATTATACAGCACAGCAGATAAGAGAAGAAAAGATAGAACAAAGGATGAGCAAAGAAATTAATGAAAATTAGGAAACATCAGGGATAGCTTTCCCCAGTCTTTTGAAAAAGAGAATTTTCTGTCAGCAAGAAGAAATTTTCTTGAACTGCGAAAAATTAAACCTGACATTTCACCTATTCTTCTATAAGTTTGTCTCACAATGATGTACATACAGATGATTAATTTCAAATTCTTATTAACGAGAGAGTAGGTGCAGTATTATGAGATATCCTGACACAAAAGACACCATATGAAATAAAATAATTTTTAATAGCAGTAATAATACTAATCACCTCATTTTCTTGGGGATATCAATATGTGTGCAACAGGGGTTATGATATAATGAATTAATAAAGAATCATTTGATCAGATCAATCACCTGCTGCTGTGCGCAGACTGATTAAAGAGGTTTTTCAAATATCTTTACTTTACATGTAATGATCTTCAAAAGAGTTTAGAGTTACAGGTGATATGTTGTATTGAACTGGGTTAAATATATGAGGAAAACCCATTTGTCCACACCAAACTAATATTTCATTATAGAGATCTGTGTGCTCCTGAATCAGTGTATCATTTTAGTCACTTTTTGCAGATTCTGCCAGTTTATGACAGTTGTAAATTATAAATGCAAGTAAGAGATTTATTACTTACCCTGAAAAGTCAGAAATTCCTTAATATGTCCCTTACACAGGCAATGCAATTTTAATTTTTCAGATGGAGAGGGTGTCATTTAATAAATCGAACCATAAGGTTTAATCAATCTTTAAGCTCTGACGCTCATTCCAATTTTCAATTAAATGAAGCGGCACACTCCAAGTTCATCTGGGTTCTTAGGCAGAATGAATTTTGGAGCTTTTGCAATTAAACGAATATATTTGAGGATTGATGAAAATGCAGACAATGGCCTAGTGGCTGGCTGAACGTGTCGTTTTTTAGAACGGTTCATTTCTTTATTTCCAGTTTAATGTCCTATCGGGTTTTGAGATGGTGTTTACCAAAATCACATAAAAAATGCACTTACAGTACTGTAAACTGAAGGGTCTAGAACAGGGAGCTGCGTCAAACATGAGAGCTGCAAAGGAAGAAGCAGAGATTAATTACACACTGAAAATAAAAAAACCCCGCAATGTTTCAGCTGTTGAACCTTTTTCATGTTATCACCTGAAGATTGAAGCCAATTTCTTTTGTATTTATGGCGCGGATGTACAGTATTAACTGTAGGAGGAATTCTGGTTATTTAACTTAAAAAAGGTACAGTAAATTACTTACAGTATATCTAGTAACTATTTAGTGAAGGTAAATTTTAGCGTGCCTTTTGTGCTGCTCTGTAAAAATAGTGAAGAATGCATTTCACAGTACAGGCTCAAGCATTACATTTCATTAAGAATACCTAACGTTTAAAAAAATGGAGTTATAATTTCATTAATTTATCATTTAATTCGTTTATAGAATTTTTACATTCGGCTTTATACAAATGCAAAGTATTACTGGACTTTTGGTTGGAAAAGTGTTTGCTGCAAAAACGTAAAGAATACAGGAGAGAAGAGAGAATGCAAAAGGTCTGGGAAGCACAAGTTTACAATTAGAGCAGTGTGCTTGTAATTGTACCTTTTGTCAGTAAGCTACATACCTGAGAAAAAAGACTGCAAGGTGGAAAAGCACCTCTACCTACTGTAAGCAAAGGATTGAGAAGGTATTAAGGAAGGACATTTCCTGACTTATTGGTAAGGTGTATTCCTCTATGGGGAATTTTTGTTTTTTTTCTGTTTTTAGTTTCCTTTTTGTCATTACATAAAAATGAAAGCAAGAATTCTAACCATGTCCTTTCATTGAGAAGACTTACTTTATCCATTGACCAATCAAAGCTGGAACCGAGGTATTGCACTTTTGAGTGATCCTTGTCGTACACACATGTACAGTACTGTAGCAATGATTAGTGTTATCTAAAAACAAAGCCTATGAAAGTTTCAAAAGGACCTAACAGTTTTTAAATGGTGTAAGACTGCAATAGGGGGAGACAAGATGGCATGTGTTTGTTGAAGCTCCTTCCCCAGAAAGCTTTGTGAAATCACTTGCAATCCTCAGTCACCTGACCAATTAGATGGTTTGTTTTCCTTGCACTTTAAATAAAGAACACTGCACTGTTTTATTGTGCCTTACAACTACATTTGTGTGCCTGTTTTGCTTAGTCCCACTGATTTTCAGATCCCCTTAGAGTACCTCTTCTCAGAGTGAGCCACAGTGGTCATTATAAATTCTACCTAATGTATTTCATGGACACCTTTGAATCGCAAAATGTTAAACAATAATGGATCTTCAATGTTCATTTTTCCTGAAATAAAAATGATTTAATCAAATATTAATACCTGATTTAAAATTTGATTAATGAAATAATGTTTGTTTTATTATCATTTGTATCACTCATTTCACCTTGTTACTAATGTATAATCAAGTCTCTTTGCTTAGCAGTTTTCCCTGCTTTAATGTGATTCCTTGGAGTGCAGCTAACCAGAGGGCAGCATATTGAGGAGTATCTTATAGGTCACATTGGAGCCGAGCTCAATGTCCAGATCCCTTTTGATGTACTGAGTGCAGAACTATTCTACTTTGCTTATGTATAAATTCTGAGGATTAAAGATTGTTACTGTGCTTTTGAGAACAAGCTCTTCTTAAACGGGGGTAATATGTTAAGAGGGAGTCGCATACTGTACATTATAAATATACATAAATGCTGCCATTGGGGAATTTGCACTTTAGCGGAAAGTTAATTAGCATTAAGGTATATTGTGGCATACAGTGATTTTACTCCTGGATGGGTGCAGTAATTGATTGGCTAGATTAATTTAGAACTCTTTAAAATATGCAACAGTTTATGGGTTTCATCATTTGCTTCTTTGGAAGGGCATAATGTAGTTGTCATTCTAATTTTATTATCATGTATTTCCTGAATTCTAAATGTAAATTACAGTTCTTGATGAATTCTTCAGAGTTCTTCAAAAATCCATTGTTACTTATGAAACATTCTTGACCGCCTACAAGGGATTATAATACTGAAGCAGTCAAATTATGTCAATGATGAGAGGCACCTGGCAATGGGCCAGTTAAATACAGTATGCACAGTACATGTGCTGGAATAGCTAGTATAACATTTTGTATTGACTGCTCATGCACAGTTTTCCTTGAGTTGACATTTTTAAAGATTCTACTCAATCTTAATAAAAAGATTGCTAAACGATACAGATGGTTTTATCTCACTCAAACTAAGCTACACCTGAAGAAGGCTCCATGGCCGAAACGTTGTGTTTTTTCTCTCTTCTTTTTTCAGCATGGAATAAACCTATTACTTGTTCCTATATTAAGAAAAGTCAGTTATGATAACAGAAAATACTAGTGGAGGCTTTGAGTAAATTACTGATGTTTTTTATATGTATACAGTACATTGTAACTCCTGATTGTCACTACACTGTCAAACACTTTCACGTTGTGTACAAATGCAGTGCAAAATATAGATATCGTATATAGAAAATAATAATAATTGTCTGTTCATTATGTTGAAAAATATTTATGGTGTTTCATTATAGAAAAGATACAGTATTGCTTCTCTTGAATCTGTCCAGAAAAGAACAATCAGATACAGTACATTCCAGGGCTTTAGGCAGTGGTTCTGGTGCTGGTGAGCCTGTTGGTTTTTGTTCTAGCTGAGACCATCAATTACACAATCATTAACTTAACCCTTCACTTAGTTTGAACTGTTTGTTCACAGCTCTTGAATATACTGTATTGGTGCTTTAACTGTTGTATGTTACCTGCAGATGTTACCACTGGCTTAAGAAAATATCCTACACTGACACTCTTTCACTGAGGGTGAAAGAACTGAACCATTTTATTCTTGAAGAGAGAAATCTATGAGGGAGCCAGATACAAGTATTCAAAATCCTCAAAAACATTGACAAAGTTGACCTGGTGGATTTCTTCTAAATGAACAGTGAAACATTACCCAGAGGGGACCAGTGCAAACAGTGTGGAAATGCTTTGAAAACCAAGAACAGTACTAATTACCAAATGGGCTAGATGAACTAAATGGCCTCTTCTTGTTTGTGACCTTTCTTATGTTCTTGTGGTAAATAGCAGGAGTAGGAAATTCCAAACCTCTGTGGACTTCTGCAAGTTCTACACCAAGAGCCTCAAACTCAAATCCTTCAGTCTTCAGATTTTTGTTCCTACTGTAATCCTTTGTACATGGTTAATTATTTAATTAAAACACTAATTATGGTCCTTTTTATGTAACTGTACTTTACTGAAGTGCTCATTTTGAGTAATAAGCATAGACCTTAAGAAAAATCCCATATGTGACAAAGAAAAGAATTACTTGAATTGACTACTCAGGTTTGAAAAAATAACAGAATACTCCTTTCATGGGATTAGATTTGGCACTCCTGCTTTGGAGATACTTTTAATTAGTAGCTGATTAACACTTATAAACATGAAACCTGACTTCTTATTCAAATAATTACTTTAATTAAACTGTTAAGTTCATAGTTAGAATAAAGCCTGATGGACTGAAAACCAATGACAGTTCATTTTTAAGCAAGCACCTACTGAGTGCTTTTCAATATTTAGTTTTGTGTTCCTGTCTATAAAAATCATATTAACTATGCATAACCTCTATCATGGCCTCCTACAGAAATGTTTAGCCATTTTGTTTTAATATAACAGTTATTCTTGAGAAATATGCGTTTTATTATATGAAAATCAGCCTTTTAGCTTAGTGGATATAAGCAAATGATCTTAATTATGAGGAATACCAGTAAATGAACCAATTAGATTTCATTGAAAGTTAATTATACATGAGTAGCTAGCAAATCCAGTACATTTACCAATGTGTTTTTATTCTAATTTCTTTGAATTAAAGATAAATGTCTTGATTAATAAATGGTTTCTAGATCGATAGATAAGACTTTATTGATCACGAAGGGAAATTGATGATAAGCATTTTAGCTGGTAGGACGCTGAGCTAATACAAGCTAATATAATTTCTATTCACTCAAACTAAGCTGTATCAGTAACTATTGAAGTTGTTGTAATAGTAGAGAACACTAGAGGAATTCAGTCATGGTCTTGGGGGTGTGTCTGCAGTTTCTAGATCTCTAGAAAACAGCAGCATCAAACAGAGCCAGACAAAGCTCTAAAACTGGCCCAGTTTAGTCAATTATGACCTGATTGACATTGTTAAAAGATGAGCTTAAATGATAACTGTTGTTGATATTCATTACATACATACTGTACTGTAGTACAGTAATTCCTTATTGTAAAGAAGATGTCTAAGAGTTTTGCAAAGCAGCAGACTTTCATTATATAGCCATTCAAAAGTAAAAGAATGAAAAATCACCTAATCAGTCATCCCTAACATCCCAAAAATATATGGATTAGTTTTCAGTATCTCACTCTTTTACTCTTTGCATCTGACTGAAAGTGATTTATGTGGTGAAGAAAATAATGACCACCATCATTCTATTTATAAATTATTTTCTCCGGAAGGCAATGTTTGCTTGTGAAAATGGGGTTGAAACCTTGTCTCTGTCTTTGTGAAGATCATGTACAGTATGCTGCAGGACCACAAATACAAAATGTAAAGAGACACTTCCTCAAGAGTGTAAAAATTCACCTGCATGTGATGTTTTTCCCTCATGCTCCTGATATTTTTGAATTACTTTTGCATTAAATATTTATCAAGATCAGACCAAGGAGTTCCCACAGTGAGCCCATGACACTTTTCATATTGTGTTGCTGAAATAAACTGTTTTCACACTTCTCCTGAAAGTTGCTAGCCTCAAGAGGTGAAATTGTTTGTAGGACAGTAGTTGTAATGGAAACAAGTGAAATATTCTGTGAAATGTTGGAGAACTTTACCCCAGGAAGCACCAAAATTTAAAAAATATATATCAGGACCTGGGTGACACAGTGGCACAGTGGTTTGCAAGTCTGCCTCATAGCACTGGGGCCCTGGTTTCAGTTCCAGACCTTAGGGTACTATTTATGTAGAGTTTGTATGTTTTCCACATTTTCAAGTGGGTTTCCTCTGGGTGCTCCAGTTTCCTCCAACAGTCCAAAGACATACGTTCATTGGATTCTAGGAAAATTACCCCTGATTGTGAGTGTGTGTGTCAGTGTTTGTATCTGTGTGTGCTCTGCAATGGATCTGGAATCCTATCTGCCTCATCCCTGTTGCTTGCTGAGATAGGGTCCGGGTTTGATTTGGATAGAGTATTTAACAAATGGATGGATAAAATGTATCCTGCTTCAGAAGTCAGATAGAAGAGAAAACGATTAATATATAGGTAAAATAAACAACAAGACAGGACAGAAAAGAATAAAAAATAATGCATATCGGTGACAGTTATTTATGCATCAGGAAATTGGCTATTAAGACATTTAGAGTTGGCATTCAGGTTTGTCTGAATTACCTCCAAGCTTTTACCTGCTGTGTTTCAGGTGTATTTATGTACAGTATGTATAATTCCAAATATGCTACAATGTGTTAAAAAAACAGAATATACTGTGTTACATTTTTTCATGTTCATTTCCTAATGCTGTTCAGGAGCAGTCAGAGATGTTCCAGGTCCTGCTCTAATGGAGGGTTATTTTATGAAATGCAAAAAAGAAGTGTTTATTAGTAAACTGTAAAATAAATTAAAAAAACCCA
This sequence comes from Lepisosteus platostomus, assembly GCF_059453375.1. NCBI lineage: Eukaryota > Metazoa > Chordata > Actinopteri > Semionotiformes > Lepisosteidae > Lepisosteus > Lepisosteus platostomus. The sequence goes on from NC_142612.1 coordinate 28,777,533, forward strand.
AATGTTTCAGGTCCAATATTAAAGGCTTACAGCTGTCCACTTATTTTTTTTAGGAACTTCTACTACATCACTATGCTGAGAGACCCAGTATCCCGATACTTAAGTGAATGGAAGCACGTCCAGAGAGGGGCTACGTGGAAGACTTCTCTGCACATGTGTGATGGAAGGTCCCCCACACAGGATGAGCTGCCCACCTGCTACATAGGGGATGACTGGTCTGGAGTGACGCTGCTGGAATTCATGGATTGTGCCTACAACCTAGCCAACAACCGACAGGTCCGCATGCTGGCAGACCTCAGCCTGGTGGGGTGCTACAACCTCTCGTCCATGAACGAGAGTGAGCGGAATGACATTCTGCTGCGTAGCGCCAAAAACAACCTCAAAAACATGGCCTTCTTTGGGCTGACGGAGTACCAGCGCAAGACGCAGTACCTCTTCGAGAGGACATTCAACCTGCAGTTCATCTCGCCCTTCACGCAGATCAACAGCACCCGGGCCGCCAACGTCGATATCAGTGAGGCCACACGGAGACGCATAGAGGAGCTGAACTTCCTGGACATGCAGCTGTACGAGTATGCCAAGGACCTTTTCCTGCAGCGCTTCCAGTTCACCCGGCAGCGGGAGCACCAGGAGGAGAGGCAGAAAAGGAGAGAGGAACGCCGACTGCTCCGGGAACAGAAAGCATTCCTCTCAAGGCAGCAGGAGGAAGAGGAGGTCACCACAGAAGACTACACCAGTCAAGTAGCTAGGTGGTGATGGAATTTACCTAAAAAACTTGATTGGATTAGAGTTTTTTTTTTTAGTTTAAGTGTGACATTTTACTGAGTTTCATCATTTGAGATATAAATAATAAAACTGCCAAGTCTTTGAGCCACACAGCTTACCCTGCCTTGGAGTGCTCTTTTGCTGTCTTAAACTTTAAAATGGATGTATTTCTTTTCTTCTTAATCCTTCCCCATGCTTTCTATTGTGATTATTTACAGTACTTAATATGTATATTGTGGGGACTGCGTGTGGAGAGTACAGTAAATGAAGCTTAAAAGCAAATTTACCAAGTTCCAGCAGAGGGTACGGATTATCATTGTTAGAGATTCAAGGACTCTGGGTGAAGACAGATCAGCATGTGAGCAATTCCTTTGACAGCATAGCACTAACTCAATATTTAATTTTAAAAAATCTGTGTATGTGACTTCAGTGCATTTAAGAAGTGTAATTACTGTATGAATGAGTGTGATGTCACACAAGTAGTATTGCTGATAAATACAATTTGACTTTAAAGTTTTTTGTAGATGAAAGATGATTGGATCAGCAGTACAGTACTATGGCAGATGATACCATAGTTCCCTTGCATCCTTTAATACAGTATCTCTACTGGAGCCCTTGAAAATCACGTTTTTCAAAACAAAAATACACATTTTCTTACTTTATGATATAATAGGAAAGAAAATGTTAAGACAAGTGACATCTAGAGAGTGTAAAAAAATACGTACACAAGGAGAAAATTATATTTCGCCAAACTAAGATAGTAATATTCTGTAATATCCTTAAACAAAAAAATAATTAGGTGGTGTAGTAGTTCCATGATAAGTTATGAATAAATGTTTTGGAATTTAAAAGAGCCCTCGTATTTGCTGTTTTTTAACTTTTTTTTTTATTCCCCCCTCCCCAAAATAACCACCTCACGCCAGCCTCCCTCATAGGAACCCCTCTGTACTGTACTGTACGTTTCTAGCTGAGGACCTCTAAAATATGGTCAAACAGCTACAGTATGATGGAAGCCCCTGTGTCAGCAGCAGCACTCCAATCCTCCACAGTCCTCCCACTGGCAATACGGATCTTAAAAGTCAAAAGTTCCACATAAATAATGTCACAACCAACAAGGATCCAGTGATCCTAAAATATGGTCAAACAGCTAGTAGGAAATTCATGAAGTCACAGTGTTGTTCAGCAAAGGTTAGAAATTTGATTAAATTTGTTACAAAAAAGCCATTTTCCAGACAACACCCAAGAAGAAGTACATCCTTTTGTGCTCTGAATTCAGTCATCCTAAGGAAGGTTTTATAATCTGAGTATAACCCCTGCCACTTTCTATTATTACCATAAAAGGGTGTTGAGAAGTGATTGCTGTACCTGTACAGTATACAGTATGCATTATACAAGGATTTTTCTTCACATGTCACAATGCCTATTTTTGACAAGGACATCCCCAATTTCCAGTTATCCCCAAAATGTCACATACAACAGATGGCTGTCTCCATACGTTTAGAATGAATCCCAGTTTCTACAGCTGCAATGGAAACACTTGTGCAACAAGGCTTTAACTGTGTCAGCAGCTGTACTGCAAGCCTTCACCTGCTCCCTCACTAACACCACAGATCCTAGCAGGCAGAATTTAAAGATACACGGGGATCCAACTCTGCCAGGAAAGGGGACGCAGAGGTCACCAACACTGTGCCAGAGTCATACTGTAACAGCAGTGAGGCAGCTCTATTGATCCCCCTTTAAAATGCACAGAATGGAGACATTATCCAGCAAGATTGCTTAATGTAAGCAGAAATTACCCTTACATTTGGAACAATGGACAAATAGGAATTTAACCATTTCTGGATGCTCCCCAAGCATGTGTATAAATGTGCTCACAAACCGCCTCCCCCACCTCCCCGAAATGAAACGTATTCAATGAACTAGAGAACTCTCTTCATGAAATGCCATCCGCAAGGGGTCAAATACAGTCTGCATCTGCAGATGCTTATAAGAAATCCAGTTAAGAGTAAAGATCTGGAATCAGAATCAGAACAAAAGATGAAGTTCATGCTAACTTTGGAAATCCAATGGTGTCCAGTGCCTGAGAAAATATACAAACAGTGTGTATCTTGTTCCAGGGCTTACAGCTGTCTAATTGTTTCTACTACATCACCATGCTGAGTATATCATGAAACGTAATCCTGCCCACTGTGTTTGCTTTATTCAGACCCTGCACAATTCCACAGAACACAAATGTCGTCTATCATAATAAGTTATACTCTGTATTTAGATTTTAGAAGAAGGTACTTTCAATAAAAGGCCACTAGGGGTTTTCCCAAATAGATGATATCAATGAGCTACTGTAACAATTTGATTGCATATATGTTTGTCTTTAAGATTTTTGTATGCTTTTCTTGGTCATAAACACTATTATAAAGTCAAATCATGAACAGTACAGGTATTAGACTTAGGAACCCTTTACTGTATTGCAACAACAGTCCTGATCAGATTCATTAATTACCCAGCCCCTTTATAATGTGTCAGTTTTAAGAATTTAAAATCTAGTACATTTTCTAACATCTTGGGAGTTGTTGTTTTTTTAACCACCATCTGTCTGTATTAAAATATGAAGTCAATCATGGACATATATGAAACAGCAAAGGAAGATTGCCCAGTCAAGCAAATCAGTCTGAGTTTTATTCCATTCAGTATAAAACTGATGACATCAGGTTTTCACATCTCAAAAAGAAAAATCTTACATTTTAAAAATTGTTGCATTTTTAATCTATTGAGTTTGTTGACATGTCAGAACAACAGAAAATCTCTTTATTTTAAAGTAAAACTCTTAAGAATTTATTGGCATGAATAATGTATCTGAAGTTTCACGGTTGAAGAAATATTTCAACTTGGGTTTTCTTCACCCTGTTAACAGTGAATTCACCCTGGGTATCAGCATACTATATATCCCAGGGCTCAAAGTTAATTAATTGTGATTTATACATTCCCTCAAAAAAATATTTTTAAACATTCTTTACATATTACTTATTGAATTGATTTTTTTTAAAAAGGAATATTTTCAACCAAAATGTAGCCTTTATTTTGTTTTGTGCTTTTGTTGTACTAATACATAAAGTAGAATTCCAAAAAATAGCAAACTCAGCAAATATTTCAATTCAAGGTTGCCTGTATCATCCTGAGCTGTTCTATGTTTCATCCTGTGAAAGGGCTTAAGAACAAATGGAACAAAAATCCTCTCTGAAAAAGAGATGCCTTGTATAAAGTTGTTCTCTTATAACTTTAATGAATAAAAAGACCATATAAACCCTGTAAAACTACCATTTGATAAAAAATGTACCTGTATGATCTCTGTTAATTTTGCCTTTAAACATGATTGATAACAATAACAATAATAATAATAAATAAATATTGATTTATTTTAAGTACAGTAGGTAGCTGGGTGAGCATGCGTAGGCTACAAAGTAACGAATAAAGGTTTATTCCATGCTGAAAAGAAAAGAGACACAACGTTTCGGCTGTAGAGCCTTCTTCCCAACACCTTTTTTTCTTATATTTCTTATCTTTTCAGCATAGAATAAACCTTTACTTGTTCCTTAATTATTTTATCTTAATGTCCTATTGGGTTCATTCATTATATGGTATATTCTATATCTTTTATGAATAAATGAGCCTTGATACAGTATGCAAAGATACCTTGAAGCACAGGAAAACTGTAGCAAAACAAATTCACACTTTACACAAAGACCTATTTGAACCTATGTTTCTATAGTTTATTTATTAATTATAACAAAGGCATCTAGAAACAAATGTTATCTGAAACTAAGCAGGAGAGAAACAATCATAACCTTAATACTTCTAAAGGAATGTATCTAGTGGAATACTGTGAACTAATTTTGACATTTCGAATAACCTGTGATAATTAAAGATAATTAAAAATCATTCAGAAATAAAAATATAAACAAAGCTCTGTGCTCCAGTGACTGGCCACACACTTTGTATTATTGTTTTTGAGGGGTGATGGAATTATTGTTTATAATAGTTCAAACAAGCTCCACTATCTCCAGTTAATTCATTTTGAATATCAACTAATCAGTCCAGATCAGGTGTCTCCTGCAAGAGAGTATCATTTTGAGAATATATGGTAAAGTAGGAGTCTCCTGGTGGGCCTTGTATCTGCTTATTTTTCTTCCAACCTGAGTACTCAATTAAACAATTAGCCTACTTTTTCCATTAATTATACATATACAGGCTATTACCTAGGGTTTTCTTACAGTTAACAGTTAATGACTCAAAATACTCAATTAAATGTATTGTTACTTCTAAAGAATCAGAGCCAACTTACAAGTATTATACTTAAGTGGTTAATTAAAGAATTACACAATCTATGAACTGAACTGAGAGCTCAGGTTTGAACAAAATTGAGATGATACTAGACCCTCCGATAACTTACAATCCTGATCTGAAGGTTTTTTTTTTAACTCACCTATTATGATATTTTACATTGTAAAAACATATATTACAAACACGGTTTCTGTATAAATTGAAATATAAGAAACTGAGTGTACAATTACCTTTTGTGTCTGTAAATAAAGCTGCACAGTGAATATGTAAAGAACAAAAAGATTTATGGAAAAGTAAATGTAACTTTGTGATCAGGGGTAATTTGTAACTATGGAGCTTTCACTAATCATGTGCCCATTTTCATTATATTAATTTTACCTACTGTGGTAAAAAAAAAAATCTCAATGCCTTTTCAGTGTTTATACTGTTAGTATGCACGCAAAAAATAAATTGGCTAAAATTGAGCAATATTTAAAATGCTAAATATCACATTCCTCAAGTGCTCAATATTCTCACCATCACAGACTTCTCTTTTGCTTATCGAAAACGTGGCTGTAGTGTCTCTGAGGAATAAACCACTACTTTGCAATCCGAAGGACCAATTATACTTACTTTGCGCAATAGGACATTTGAATGAAAAGAGGAAAATCAGAAAAAACGCCTACAGTTCTGTTATTAATAATGACTATGGTCTTTGGCTGTTAAAGTACTGTTTTAATGTATAAAATTGTATGTTCCCACTTAAATTATTGCAATGTAAAAAAAGGGAGTCTTGATGCCATTTGACGTTGCTAATTTTATCAGTGTCTTTATTTCTGTTAGATCTGCAAATGCTGATTGAATACTATTAAAAAAGTTAGAAATAAATGACTAAAAGAAATAGACTGACTGTCTCTTTTAATTTGCATCCATTTAAATTGTGATAAGCCTGTCTTCACATTTGATAAGAAATACTCAGGCAGTTTGAGGAAATAAAATGTAAAATTGATTTTAAAACCTTTGCATGGCCACTACAGGCAAGCATCTACAGGTCTTGTTATTTGTAATTAACAAATAGGTCTTGCCTAGTTGTAATTAATTGTAAACTTAAAAACATGTAGTAATTGTAGTAGTAGCTGCCTCTTTGCTGATCACGGACCATATAACCTTAGTTTAGTATATTCTAAAGCTGTAAGGTAGTTCAGACTGTGTCTATTCTTGCCAGCTCTATCATTATAGAAGCAACACTTCTGACTTTGGAAAGACAATACAATACAAAAATACAGAAGGAAGAATGTTTTCTATCCCCACTCATTGTTAGAGTATTTTTAATGTCTTACTGTCATCTGCAGTGTTTGTGCCAAATGTGGCAAAAAGTGCCAAAAGTTAAAAAATAGAAATGCTTCTTAGTTGTTAAATCTACAGTAAGTAACTATTTAGCAATAAGAAAAGGAAATTCACTTTTGACTGGTCAGCAACTCACCTCCCTGTTTTCCCTTTCTTCAGATAATGAAAAAAAGAGAGGAAGAAAATTGACACACTCCAATAAATAAATAAGCTGTAAGAAATATTGTGTATACCTTTAAAAAGTGCAGCCACTGTTGTATGATTCAAGACATTGAATCACTGGTCTGTAACACCTTCCTACACATTTTGTAGACAGGATAGGCAGCTTCTTTATCTGCCTGGAGTTCTTTAAATTTTACTGAAGATGTGAAAAAATATAAACTTATTCTTTTGCTTTTTTATAAAAAAAAAGCATTTTAAAGCATATATGCATAAATGTATAGTGCACATTACTGTAATAGTTTTCAGATGTATTGGTAGTATATTTCCTGTGTAACTGTTCCTTATTCTTCAGTGCAGGTGGCTTTAGGGGCATTTCAATTGGCAACCATGTCTCCTTTCAGATCCTAACATAATATTTCAATTGGATCTACTGTATGTGGTTTAATGTAGACATATTCAGAATTTTACATGCAGGCAATAAAAATTGTAAACTATAAATACAAAATACAAAACACTAAACCAGAAGAGGGTATTTATCAAAAATACTTTGATGTTTACATAGACATGTTCTAGACATTGTGGGGAAGTTATTAAAAAGCAAACAAAATGCTAGGATATTTAAGAGCATACAGTAGCATTAAAATCAATAGATGTGCTAAAATGTTATGTTAAAATTGTATAATGCACAACTCATTTAGGTTATTATAATTTTGGTCACCAAACTTTATTGTGGAAACGATATACAGTAGCTGCTCTGAAATAGAGTCCAGAGAAGAGCAACCACATACATTTCAGGTCTTAAAGGTTTAAGTGATACTGACAGGCTGAAGGAACTTTTTAGTCTTGAACAGAGAAGACTATGTGGGTCTTGATACAAGTATTCACAATCTTTAAAGGTAACCCAATGGACTTCTACAGAATGAACAGTGAAACACAAACCAGAGGACACAGGTTGAAACTATATGTACAGTAAGAATATTTAAAACCAAGAATAGCTTTTTGCATAAAGGGTTGAGGGAGTATGGAACAAGCTATCCATCCATGTTGTTGAAGCCAAAACCCTAGCGTCTTTCATGAAACAGCTGGATGAAATCCTTGGATCACTTACTGTAACTACTACGAAATGGGCTATATAGGCCAATTGGTCTCCTCTTATTTGTAAACTTTTGTAAGTTCATATCAATTCTTATCTTCTGTGTCCTTTTTTTTTCTGTGTCCCTTTGAATTTTTTAAGAAATTGTGATTTTTCCACTAAAACATTTATATTTATTAACAGATTATAAGTAATTCAAGGCAAATTGTAGTTGAACACCACTGAATATCCAGTTTCCACAAAATTAAAAATTGTTTTGACATGACATGATATTTTACAAAAGGTCTACAATTCTGCCTTAGCTGTCATATTTACATCTGTTTTCTTAGGGCACAGTTTTTATGCTTTATGGATGGATCCTTGTCATAAGTTCCCCGTTTTGAACTTTTCGCACTTGAAAAGTCAGATTCAAATCAAAGGTGAAGTTTTGCTTTGGCTGAAAGAATTGAATGTTTTCATTCTTGAACTGAGAAGACTATGAAGACTACTGTATGTGGGGACATAAGCCATGTATTCAAAAAGATCAAACACATTGCCAAAGACAAACCAGGGGACTTTAGCAGAATGAACAGTGAAACAAGAACCAGCTTACACACTTGGAAAATACATACAAAAGGTATTTAAAACTGAGAAAAAGATTATTCTCACAAAGGGTAAAGTATACAGTGCCTTGCGAAAGTATTCGGCCCCCTTGAACTTTTCAACCTTTTGCCACATTTCAGGCTTCAAACATAAAGATATAAATTTTTTATTTTATGTGAAGAATCACCAACAAGTGGGACACAATTGTGAAGTGGAACGAAATCTATTGGATTTTTGAAACTTTTTTAACTAATAAAAAAATGAAAAGTGGGGCGTGCAAAATTATTCGGCCCCCTTGCGTTAGTACTTTGTAGAGCCACCTTTTGCTGCGATTACAGCTGCAAGTCGCTTGGGGTATGTCTCTATCAGTTTTGCACATCGAGAGACTGAAATTCTTGCCCATTCTTCCTTGCAAAACAGCTCGAGCTCAGTGAGGTTGGATGGAGAGCGTTTGTGAACAGCAGTTTTCAGCTCTTTCCACAGATTCTCGATTGGATTCAGGTCTGGACTTTGACTTGGCCATTCAAACACCTGGATACGTTTATTTGTGAACCATTCCTTTGTAGATTTTGCTGTATGTTTGGGATCATTGTCTTGTTGGAAGATAAATCTCCGTCCCAGTTTCAGGTCTTTTGCAGACTCCAACAGGTTTTCATCCAGAATGGTCCTGTATTTGGCTGCATCCATCTTCCCCTCAATTTTAACCATCTTCCCTGTCCCTGCTGAAGAAAAGCAGGCCCAAACCATGATGCTGCCACCACCATGTTTGACAGTGGGGATGGTGTGTTGAGGGTGATGAGCTGTGTTGCTTTTACGCCAAACATATCGTTTTGCATTGTGACCAAAAAGTTCGATTTTGGTTTCATCTGACCAGAGCACCTTCTTCCACATGTTTGGGGTGTCTCCCAGGTGGCTTGTGGCAAACTTTAGACGAGACTTTTTATGGATATCTTTGAGAAATGGCTTTCTTCTTGCCACTCTTCCATAAAGGCCAGATTTGTGCAGTGTAAGACTGATTGTTGTCCTATGGACAGACTCTCCCACCTCAGCTGTAGTTCTCTGCAGTTCATCCAGAGTGATCATGGGCCTCTTGGCTGCATCTCTGATCAGTCTTCTCCTTGTCTGAGCTGAAAGTTTAGAGGGACGGCCAGGTCTTGGTAGATTTGCAGTGGTCTGATACTCCTTCCATTTCAAGATGATCGCTTGCACAGTGCTCCTTGGGATGTTTGAAGCTTGGGAAATCTTTTTGTATCCAAATCCGGCTTTAAACTTCTCCACAACAGTATTACGGACCTGCCTGGTGTGTTCCTTGGTCTTCATGATGCTCTCTGCGCTTTCAACAGAACCTTGAGACTATCACAGAGCAGGTGCATTTATACAGAGACTTGATTACACACAGGTGGATTCTATTTATCACCATCAGTCATTTAGGACAACATTGGATCATTCAGAGATCCTCGCTGAACTTCTGGAGTGAGTTTGCTGCACTGAAAGTAAAGGGGCCGAATAATTTTGCACGCCCCACTTTTCATTTTTTTATTAGTTAAAAAAGTTTCAAAAATCCAATAGATTTCGTTCCACTTCACAATTGTGTCCCACTTGTTGGTGATTCTTCACATAAAATAAAAAATTTATATCTTTATGTTTGAAGCCTGAAATGTGGCAAAAGGTTGAAAAGTTCAAGGGGGCCGAATACTTTCGCAAGGCACTGTACAGCACAGTACTCAGCCATATTGTTAAAACTGATGCCTGGCGTGAACCCAGCTGAAGAAATAGCTGGATGAGATCCTTTTATCATTTACCTACTAACTAGCGAACTGGTTAATTAGGCTGAACATCCACCTCTCTTTTGTAATTATTATGTTCTTACTTGGGCAGCACAGTGGCACAGTGGTTAGCTTTGCTGTCTCGCAGCAGTGTGGGACCCTGTGTTCACTTCCTAATCTAGAGATATACTGTACCAACTACTGTATCTGCACGGAGTGTACTATATAAATTATCCCTGTGTGTGCATATGTTTCCTCCAGGTGCTCCAGTTTCCTCCCATATTCCATCCAGATCCTACACATGCTGGAGGTTTATAAAATTTTGGGAAAACTGGCTCTAGTCTGAGAGTGTGTTAGTGTCTGTGTGTGACCTGCAATGGACAAGCATCTCATCCAGGGTCTATCCTGCCATGCACCCATTGCACCCATTGCTTGTTAAGTTCCAGGTCCCCCATGACCCTGAGCTAGAAAATGGATGAATAGGTGTTCTTACTTTTGAAATGAATCACTGAATGCAGAAACCTCTTTTACCTCTGCAAGAGGTAACTAGAAGAGATGCATGCAGAGATGTGGACAAATGGCAAATATTTATACTTACGAATGCAGAAGTGCCTGATTACAATTTGACCTTGTCCTGAACCACTACTGACCAACGTTGTTTGCTACAGTTTGGATTTTTTTTGTTACTTTTGTTACCCCTACTGTTTTCCCCTTCCATTCACTAAAGTTATTTCAGTCCTTTCAATTCCATCAGGATGCCGAATCACATTCTGTATTGCTCATTCTGTAGAGCTGTATTAACGCACAACTCATTAAGCAGAGGGTTCACCACTCTTCCCTGCAAGAGTCAATAATCAATGTTAGCATTTCTGTAACACAGTACTGTATATTGTATTTTGTGTTGTGTAAATGACTCATGGAATGATTCCTTCAGCGCACAACAAAAGATGATTACACATCCTGGGTTCAACCGCATGAGTACTCTTATTCTCATGCATGTGTTCTAGAGAATTTATCCAGCCGTTTGGAACCAAACAACATTTTATGAGAAACAGTCCATGATTTCTTGCTGGCTTGACAGCAGATAAACTGAGTGACATTGAGTGGAAGTAGGACGTACTGAGCTGCAGGCATCTCTTATACTGTATGTTACTCCCCACTCCCTTTCAGAGGGCTGCAGCTCTTGAATTCATTACATCTCTATTAAAGTGTGCTGTATTGAGTTAGAGATTGACTAAAGTATAATTGTATTGTTGTGCCATGTATTTGCTTTAAACATTGGTTTTGATTTTGTTAATCTAAAGTCACACATTATAGCAAACATAAAATCGGCACAAAATCAACAGCTATATTTATAATAACGTTTCTTAACCATTTGTAGAGATATCCTTAAGATTTTTACTGTCATTGCTTGCCGGATTAGGCTCTGACTCTTCATGACTCTTTAAGTGGATAAAACATTTAGAAAATAGATGAATGGATGTTACAGTTCTAGAATCTAGAACCAGGGTATCATGAGAACACATACTATAAGTATGAACATACTGTATTACTGGATGTTCACAAGGAAGACTCATGTCTCTTTTATCATCCCTGTTCATATGCATTCTATAAATGTTTTGAAATCTTAAATCTTTTTTACTCCTCTACTGAATAAATAATATTTTGATGAATTTGCATAGCATACAGTAATTAAAAAAAAAACTTTTGTATTGCATCCTTTTAATATCAGTTCAATTGAAAGCGTTTTAAGGACACTAAATGCAATAAACTCTTTCATTGCATGTAAATTCCTACAGAAATCCCTTTTGGTAATTGTTCTTCAGTGAGCTGTTATGAAATGTGGATGAATGAGGTTACAGCAGATCTATCTGCAGTGTTGGATTAGGGTTTTGTGCTGAAAAACTACGAGATAGGTCTGGAAATGCTATGATTCCATGAAAACTGGATCCTCATTATTGTTTTTTGTAATCCCTTTGTTTTTTTAAAAAAAAGATATCTCATGCACTTCTCAAGTTTTGTTTCTCTGTTGTTAACTTCCAGGTATACAGGAGATTCTTTTTGTGTTGTTGGCTGAAGTCCAAAGAGGAAGATGTTCAATTTAAAACCCAGAAGGATTACACATGGGTCAGCCCTCTTTACAGTAAGTCACTCATTAAAACAGAAGTGCCTGACCTGCAGATCCTGCTTGTTCAGAAGGTACTTCACAAATGCATTTAACTGGTAAAACAATAAACAAAGAAAAAGAAAACAAGACCTGTACCCTGCAGATAAAGCGATAAAAAGCATCCTAGCACCAAGATTGCACAGAAGCACTGCGTTTAAATCATCAAAAATCCCCTTTTCACCTCAGCAATTGTTACAATTGCTCAGATGCCATCAAAAGCAGATGTGTTCCTTCAAGTAAAGGAATAAAAAAAGAGTGAGTTAAATATGCCATGATTTTATACTGAGAATGACAGCTCCTGTTAGCTTCTGTCCATCATGTCGGTTGTAAAAAAATAGTTTTTCATTGGATTTCAGAGGACTATCAATACCAATTACAGTGTACTCATCTGAGAGGACCTGGCGGCTTTCTATTTGTGTTGCCCGTTTCGTCTACAGATTGTGCTGCCCATTTCTCCTTCACAATGGTTACTGCTGAGGGAATTAAATAAAAGTTTGTATTATATCTTGTTGGCTATGTATTTCTGTACTTATATTTTACTATGTCTCAGGATGTCTTGTCTCAAAAGATAATATAGCCACATGGTGTCTTTACGCATAGCTGGCATAGTTCTCAGGGAAATGACCAAGTGACCCTTCCTGGAACAATTGGTCTAATCAGCAGAAGGGGCTGCTTATTACCCAAGCCAGCAGTAAAGAAAATATATGTAATGGTCAGCTTTCTAGAATGACCATATATAGCCACAATGCAAGCACAGAGTCATGTGGGAGTGTATCTTGTATCGTTTGTTTCACTGTATAAAAGAGCATTGTAAGCATTGTCTTTGGAGTCTTGTGTACAAGAGCAAGACTCCCATATGCATATGAAATAAAAATGACTTTCAACACACAAACTCTCGGCTGATGCCCTTCGTTTGGCACAATACTGTTACACTGAGCTATGAGCTATGTCTATGCATGGGAGGATTGGACTCAAATCCCTACCTCATTTGTGCACAGTAGAGTCGCAACATTTTTGAAGGTGCACTGCAGAGAACTGTTGTGAATAGCTAAATTCACATATAACAACCAAATTCAACCCTATACCCTTGCACAATATAGGACAGCATAGTGTGTATGACAAAAAGACATAAGTAACCCTCCCTAATATGATAATTAAAGTATTAACAGTTACAACAAACGTATAGTAATCAGCTAAAATAACATGAATTCCTCCTCTGTGACCAGTGGATGCCTGCACTTTCAGTCTCTGCCTTCCCTGCTCTGTGATTAGGATGGCCCACTGTAATGAAAAGGGAAATAAAACAGAGAGTATGTACTGTAAAGCCATCTCCAGCCTATCATTCTCCACTCCTCCGACACAGAATGGGGGGTGTTGTTACAGTACAAAAACTAGACCACGCTGAGATGTGGATGTCAGGTAGTGTTTAACTGGGCAGGGGGCAGGGAGAGGCTCACTTCCTGGAGCCTCTCACGATCCTAGTCTGTGGTGCATTTAATTTGAAAGTTACACTTGGCAAGCTTCCATCCTGTTCTGCATTGCTTCCATCCAAGACCCTGTTGGCCCGACCAAATCCTGAATAAGTGAATTTCCAAATGTAAATTTTGTTGAGACATTACTATATTACAGTTAAATTGAATTACATTGTGCATATACACTTTGGGATTTTGGCCAAGAATGCTTTTTATCTCATAAGAACCAAAGAAAGTTTACAAATGAGAGGAGCCCTTTAAACCTATATACCACATTTGTTAGCTCTGTATGACATTTACTGCCCTGGAATGTAACAGGTTTGTCTTCTCTTGGCTGTTTCCCATTCAGGTGTATCTTTTTTAAAACATAATGACTAAAAATGTACACAATATTTCAAATGAGACATTCATTCAATCCAGTGGATTTCATAGTCTATAAATCGGAAAATTCTCCCATAAAAACGAATTATTTTGCACATAAATTCTCAATTCAATTATAAAGTGAAGAATTATAAATACAATTCAAATGCATTTGATGCTCTATGGCACAAACCTAACAGTCTACCTTTAGAATACTTTTAATTCATTAAGGTTTTGTTCCAATATCCGATACATATCTCTTGATATAGAGAGCTACTCTTCCCCCCTCTTATATTATTGCTATATCTCCACAACAGTGTGCATCCACTGATGTATCTCTGTCATTTCTAGTTACAGTATGTATACTGTACTGTATATCTGCAAAATCTGTTACAACATAATTGCCTGCTAATGTGGCAGCTTCAGCCTCATCTTACATGCTCCTAATACTCTTAGCATTTAGGTAAACGCACTGAATGATTTGGTGCTTTGTTTTATTTTTTCCCTTTTGGTTTTCCGCTTTGCCCTTATCAAAAATCTGTTAAAGAACAGCACAATTGCAAGCCAACAAGGGTAATCAAATTGTATTTTACAAATCTCCCTATAGTCCTTCTATAATAAAAGAACAAAACACACCTCACTGTTCACAATATAAAAAGCAAATGGCAGTTGACTTTGGCATTTAATTTTCACACAGATGGTGTGCTGAGCTGCTTAACAATTGGACTGGGTAATCATCCAAAGAGAAATGAAATAAAATAATGTACAAAGACTATTTTTTTGTGTTCACACTATTTGGTTATTCTGTTGTGTGGCTGTATTCATGCAACAGTCATATAGACAAAAACTGTTTTACAGCTTTAGAAAATGAATCATGAAAGTAAACTCATGAAAGGCAAGATGGATCAACAACATTCTGAGGGAGATCATTTTCTCCAAATGATAGCTACAGTACAAGTTTAAGGTAGCAAACATAGAAGGGCCAATATTTCACTCCATTGAAATATACAATAAATTTGGGAAAAACAGCTTGGTTAAAAATCAAAATTAAAAAAAGCAACACATTTTGTATGAAAGCTAAAATCAGTAAATATCATACCATTTCATGTTCAACGACCAGCATGTAACTTTTTTAAACTCCACAATTCTCTCACCTGAACTGGACTTTTCAATGGCTCAATGGACAGCAACCACCATGAGACTTAAAAAATATTTTTATCTTTTTGAGCAGTTATAATTTACCTAAAATCACAGTAGCATTTCTTTGTGGAAATCCAGAAAGCTATTTAGGGGTGTCTATTACTAGGATAGATGTACCTTATGCATACAATAAGAAGGACAATTGGTGCTTTACTTACTGTATGTAATTGTGACTGGCATAATTTTTTGCTTCACACTGGAGAATTCATAAGCTTGGCATCATTTGATGGCATGAGTATTTTTAAACAAACACTAGGGTACAGTATGACAGTTTCAGACGGAAGGATGTCTGAAAAAATAGGGAACATTTGAGCACTACAGTATAAACTGTGTAGACAGAACATAGACAAACACCAGTTTCCAGAAGTTTATGGTTAATTGTATACGGTATACAGTGTACTGGTTAAATGTATTATTTATTTTTAACCCATGTAAGTGTAGTACATGTAGTTGTGAAAAGCTTAGAGCTTTAGAAAGTCACAAGGCTGTAGTCCTCTAAATGTCATAGATTTGCCAGCTATTTAACGGTCCCACTTAAGAGGAATCACCACCTTCACTACTACTTACAAATATATCTGCAGATGTAAGTCATATTTTTCATACTCCTTGCTTTCTCAATGCAATGACTCAGTCTCACCTGTTTGCAAGATCACTGGGGAATTAATAGAAAATTACATTAAATGTCAAATTGACTGTACTCAGTTCCTCTTTCAGCTGGAGACTGTTTGACATGATGTGGGTTTAGATGTCACTTATTTCTAACTCAAACCATCTCAAATCAGAGATCCCCTTTCACTCTAAAAGAAAAAAAATAATTCCTCAATAATTTTTTTAACCATTGTAACAGAGGAATATTTCTTATTATCCTTTATAGCGGAATTGTGATATTCCCACTAATTACCTTATTATATCAAATATTGGGATTTACTGTATATTGTTACAGTTTTAGGTGACTGAGAAGTGTCTCTTAGGTTTTAAAGTTTGTGACACTCGGAAGAGTAACACTTCTAGCTTCAAAGCATAGATGATTTTTGCTGAGGTCTGAAAGGTCCCTTCAGCAAAAACAATTGTAAAGTTTAGCTTGGTATACCTAGGTAAGTTGTGGGTTAATAATTGTCAATCAGGAGTACAGGAGTACAGTAACACACAATATAAGATTAGATTAAGGGAACAACAACAAGAAACAGGGAAGGAAGAGAGGAATAGGATAGGAGTGGGAACTTGAAGCTTGCACCAGGCGACAGCCCCTACTTCATGATCATCCAAACAAAACCTGAATGAAGCTAAGTGTTTGAACCTTGCTAGAGAGCTTGTTATTCTGTGTTTTAGGGAACTGTTTTTTTTTTTTTTTGGGGGGGGGGTTAAAACGGTTAGTAACGTCCTTCCTGCTTAGGGTGCATTTTTAGAAAAGGGAGAACAAAGAATTCACGTGCCTCTAATTATACCAACCACCTGGGCATATTCTAGAGAAATCACTTTCAAGTTGGGGGTTATGAATAATTATTTTAGTTATTGACTAAACTGCTCAGTCAATTACTGATATATACTGTACCAGTTTCATAACCCCCCATCTATAACAATACTGTATCTGGTGTGATGCGTCTAAAAAATGCAAGGCTGAATAATAAGCCATGCTATTATTATAACTTTTTGTGTGGAATCTTTTGATACAATACAGCTATAGGCTGCATTTTATTTGTAATCTTGACTACAGAAAAAAGTACTTTATCTGCGATGTCAAAATCTCCTTGAGATGCCTCCTACCTGCGAAGTCTAATCAGGAAAAACAGTGGGAGCAGCTTCTTTTGCTGCTGCAGGATCACAGGTTATGTTTCTGAATAACTTCGTGTTGATTGAGTTGCATTAGAAACCTGTGGGGGCAAATGGAACATTCTGACTTTCTTAAAGGCTCTGGTGGTTTTCATTTGCAGTAGTACTCAGAATCGCTGGCAAAACCAGATTTAAACCAGAAGGCTAAGCCATTCATGCACAGCAGTAATCAATCTCATGTCCAAAGTAATTAAGAAATAAATCAGTGTGGATTTCTTTGCATGAATATCACTGCCTTTCTGTTAAAATTTCCTCCAAACACATACTGTAAAGCAAGTGAGAAAATTAGTCTAAAATGTACCGTACAGTACCTATTAAGAAAATGAGTCAGAAATAAAATGATTGCCAACGTATTTTCCTGAACAACACCGTACTGCATTAGGTTGCCCGAAAGTAATAACTTAAAAATTGGGCAATGTAAAAAGAAATGCAAACTTTACTTCTGTTAAACCACATGGTACAGTTAGATAGCATGTAAAAACAGTTTCAATAATACTGTATATTGAGAATGTTAACCAAAAGGATTTGCAGTATTAAAAACAAAATAAGCTGTCACTACATCATGTCTGAGGAAAACTAAACGCTCACTGTTCTGCTTAAATCACTTTTCAGTGAGTCCAATATGTCAAATCTCGATTTCTTTTTCAATGCCCCCTTCTACTGTACATCTAGTACATTCTGTATTTGAAGACAACTGATAGCAGTGAATAGATGACTACAGTAGGTACAAAAACAGCTGCTTTTTAAATTGAATGTCTTATAGCAGTGTGAAAATATGATCACCACCTTTTACCTGTTTGGGAAGTTTTAAGAAGAGGGATTACTGTCAAATGACAAAGGACTCTGATAGATGGGAGTGTTAGATGATTGTGAGAACAAGTGTGTATTTCTCATCCTGCTAGAATGAGTTGTAGAAATGAAATCAGGTGATTAAGACGTGGTGATTCCAAACAGGGAAACCATAAAATAATTTAAATGTATAGAATTACACACATATACTGTATGGTGCCTTGTGTAAGGCATATGGTGCCTGGGTCTTCTCACCCAGATCCAGTGATGTCCTATTATGTTAAATTACAAATGAAGTGTGCACATTTTAGTGAACAGAATATTTTCAAAATTTGAAAGCTCAAACACCTTGTAGTGGTAGAAGAGGTTAAAAGCCAACAAAAACTGCAGAGAACAATTAATATATTAATTGCAATTACTTACGTTGATTACATAAGTATTCACTCCTTAAGACAATTCTTGGTAGAAGTATCTTTGGTAGCAATCAGAACTGCAAGCCTGCCTTTTTGTAGAAATATCATGCCATCTCTGTGTATTTCCCACTGAGTTGGTAAATCCAAATTGTTGATTTTGGTATGTAAATTGATTGTTCAGTTTCCTATTGCTTTTTTTTTCAGCTTCAAAATTCCCTGTGTTTTTGCTGGTAAGGTTGGTGGACTCCAAACACTGAACTCAGAGCAAGAATTGCTAGGATGTTCACAGCTCTCATTCCCCAAAAACAAACACCTGACCAACAAGAGACACCTGTCAGCTAATTGAACCCATGAAGAGATTCAATCCCATCATCCATTTACTCTGATTGATAAAGGACAATGTTATGACAGTAACATTCCAGAAGAATCAGTCTGCTCTGAGTTAGTTTCATAGCCAACACAAAATTTTGAAGCGCTGAGCAAAACTGTCCCATGTTATTCTATTATGTACCATATAACAGTTATGAATAAGGATTGCGTTGTGGCCTGCATTGATTAATGATGACATTTTTTTATAAAAGTGTTCAATTTAAACAAAATTGTAATATTGAGATAATACGTTATTTCCTGTCCTATGGAAGGCACATTTTCCTACTGTAAACGCAATCTTTATATCCCCTTACAATTTCTAATTAAATGAAAGAAATGCTTTCTTTTTTAAATGGATTACGTGCTTTTAAATGTAAAATTCAGTGTTCTCTTTTTAAGTTAAACAGGCCAGTGATTAATTCATAGTGATTCTAGCTGTTTCACATGCTTCATTTGAGATATTCGTCAAGCCTAAGGTTAAGGTATACAGTACTGTGTTTTCATTGTTGAACATTTTCCCATTTTGGTGATTATTAATTTTTGGGGGTATTAATCAATAAAAAATATCTAAAAATATTTTAATTCATCTGAATGAATTAAAAAAAGCTTCTCCTTAAACAACGATCTTATTACAGCACTGAAAAATATGAAGCCTCACACACCCTGCTCTCATTTCTTGTTCTCTGTAGGCTTATAATTATATATATTCTGACTAACCTTTTTTGTCATCCTCCCCATTGCCTGTTCTCTTCCTTTCAACATCCCACCATCAGGTGGGAACAAATAAGAACATGACTGCAATCCCAGTCAGCCATATCTGGGCTCTTACAGCTGCTCACGCAAACCTGTGGGAAAGTCCTGCTGCGTACATCAGCCCAAGGACAAGTAAGCTAACGTGTTTCAAAGAGGAAGTGGGAAATAGTTTGGATTTACAGTAGGTGTATTACTGTCTGAGGTCAAAACATAATGAAGAGGGAGTTTAACAAAGCCACTGGCCTCAGAAATTGATATTAGAGAAGCGATTTACTTGTTTGCTTACTTGTTTGATTGCCTGGAGTAGGAGAGACAAATTTATTTTCTGAGCACACACACATCTAAACAGAGATGAAAGTTTGATCTCTCACAGCTTAATCATCATTTCGGAGCTCTTGGAAGTTAGTCAGGAAACCCACAACATGTCTTGATTAACTGTAAATGTAGCTAGGGAAGTAAACTTTAAATTGTAGTTTTGAGGACATTTCCAGTATAAATCCAAAGGGAGAGTTCCTAACAATTTGACCCCTTTTATGAATTATGTCTTATTTAATTTAAGGGATACCTACTATAGTGCCAAGAAAAGGTTTGCAAACCCCCAGTACAATAATGGAAATCACAATTTCTTATCATGTTACCCTTGTTTTATCAAAAGTAGTCTTTTGTTAAATAAAGGAAGGGTTTATTTTGTCACAGTTTTTTAGATGTAATGGTGTATGAAATAGAAGAAAACAAATAATTAAGAAACAGTATATGTGAAATAATAACTGAAACCCTAATTATCTGTAGTTAGCACAATTAGAGGGGTAATTAGCTTCAGGTGGTTAAATAATTAGCATGTACCTGTAGCATGTAAACAAGGTGTTTGGGTAGTCTGACTTACATAAATATTATGAAGGTCAGAAATTGCTTGTGATCATTGAAGAAGCAATACATTTCATCACCTGAAGCAGAGCCAAGAGGCAGTCATGCAGAAAGACACACAATCTCATCTGCAACAGAATGACTGAAGAAAATGAAATTTCATATTTTGGATTGGCCAAGTCTAATTCCAGATGTATTGAAAAGCCTATTGAAATATTACAGCAGGAACTGAAGTGAGCTTTTCATGCTAGAAAACCCCCAAATATCACCAACTTGAAATGGTTCTGTAAGGAAAAAAGGGAATTTAGGAATATTTCTTAAAAGCCAATGCAGAAGACTAGTAAACAGTTACAGAAAATGTCTAGTTAAGCCATTTCTACTCAAGGGGTGCCACTAGTTACTGAATCTTAGGGTTTGCTTACTAATTCACACAATTCACATTTCAATTCAATTCAAAATACTTTATTCATTTTTATTCATACTTTATTCATCCTCGGGGAGGCAATTTAAGAATTAAATTGTTAATTTAACATTGATTATACAAATATACATCATGTTAGATATTTAATCTAATCTAAAATATAGGAGAGGACATAGAATATGGACCAACCTAGGGGGTTCACAAACATTTTACTAACAACGCCTGTTTACATAATAATACCTTTTATGTAACAAATGTCAATTAATAATATTCCCTTTTAATAATTTGTTGACAGTCAACACTTTTGTTGGAAAGAGACTACTGCGTGTTGTTAGATGTTAACTTCAATCCACAAAACATTTAATTGTTTACAAAATAGTTAACATACTGGTTTAAAAACACAAAGACAGAACTATTGGATCTAAATAAGTGAGAGACATTCAAATTCAGATCCATCTGCAATCATTCCTTTTAGTGGGGATTCTGAATTAGAGGCATTTTGGTCATAATCCCACAGACAGGAGCTTTGACACCACATGTCTAAATCTATGGTCCCTCTCATTCTGAATAGGATTACTACCACAGCAACACATCATCAGTAGGGTAAAACTAACCTGCTTCACGGTGGTCTATTCCCAATTTGCATTCCCTGAATAATCCAAACTCTTGGAAAGTTCTATAAAATATATTCATCCATCCATTTCCTAAAGCACTTTATCCAAGACAAGGTTGTGAGGGATCCAGAGATTGGCCCAGCAAGCAACATGCACAAGGTAGGATACACGTTGGACAGGATGCCAGTCCCTCACAGGGAACATACAGACACAGTCCCTCACAGGGAACATACAGACACAAACACTCACATACTCACACCTGGGCCAATATTACAGAAACCAGGTAACCCACCAGGTTGAATGGTGGGAGGAAACCAGAGTACCCAGAGGTTCAAGGACAGAGAGAACATCCAAACTTCAAACAGAAGCACCCTAGGAACTGAATCCAGGGCCCTAGGTCCTGCTTATTCTAGTTCAATACCACCGGTTTGTTATTTGGAATTCACATTTTTGCTCCCTGCAGATAATACTTATCTGGCTATTTGGTGATGGAATTATTAATCAGGTTTTATGCCAATACCAAATGTATGAGTACTAAAACTATGGGTTGATAAATTGATGGGAAAAATAACTACTTAATATGTGATTTCAAGCTTCTTAAAATTTATAAATTAGAAATTAGTAACCAGATAAGGAGATGTTTACCAGAAATCGATACAAGATATGCGATTGAACGTGAATTAGTATAGTTTGCAATGTTGTTCATTGGTAAGCCCACAAACTAATACATTTAACAGAAAATGTAGGAAATGAAAGAAGAAATGAGAACTACAGGAAAGAATGGGCAAAAGAACAATAGGTTTTACTCTGAAGCTTCAGTCTTTTTGGCTTTATCAAAACTGAATTAAGCCAGTTCTGTTCCTAAATTCATGTTTTTCATACAGTACTCCATCAATGTTATCAACATACACAGTATCATGGTTGGACACATACATACTGTATTTTGCTTTTCCAAAGGTAAGAGTAGAAGTTAATTCTACGCTGGAAAACAGAAAGACAAAACAATACAACAGTTTGACTCTCCAGGGGTGGGGCTCATTCTCAGCCTCAAACAAGCTCAGTATGTGAAAGTGCAAATGTGCTGAAAGCTGTTGTGACTCGCATGTCCTAAAGAAGTGGTAATAATTCCAGTGCTGTTGCAACCAACAACATCAGAGCATAATTACTGGCTTCTTTAAAGTAACAGCCTGATGAGGTCCATGATTCAATGAACTACCAACAAACAGACTAAATGAGCCGAATGGCCACCTCTGGTTTGTAACCTTTCTTATGTTCTTAATAAAGATTCTGCCAGATAATCATAGGACTAACACCTCTTTCAAATGAATGGGTTTAGCTTTTTTAATTTAGCTTGTTTGAACGACCCAAGTAATGCAATGCATTTCATGAAAACAAAATTTGCTTTTTTTAGAAAAAAATGAATAACCACCTATTCTTCTGAATATATTATACTGTATATGATGGAACTGGAATGTACTGTACATTTGTCAGCATTTTACTATATGCACAATCTGTTATTATTACATTGTGTACATTGAGCCTTCTCACTTAAATGACTGTGCACAAATCTAATTTGCCTTTTTGTGCGCTAGCAGTGTTATTTTTATCTTTGGGTAAGATGGCCTTAGGCAACAGATAGGAGTGTTTTGAGCCTGGCCGGACCTGCCTTTAATGCAGTTCAACCATGGGGATGATGGTTCGATAATGTTCCAAAAACACCACTTAGAACATTCACAGCAGCTTTGGGTCTCTCACACCAGGAAGGTAACAGATCAAAGGACGATCAGCGGTTACGTTTTGAAGGCCAATTCTGATCTGTGCTGATCTTTTCTTTTGTAGATTATGATTTACTTTAAGGTATTTTGCCTGCGGTCTTGAGGCTGAGGGTTCTACAGAAAGGAGCCTCAAGCATCCTTGAGCTAGAATACTCTGTGGGTACGTTCTGGTATATAGCTCGTATTAACACAGAATAATAACATCAAAGGATTACCTGTCTCAAGAGAGCATAAAAGGATCTTTAAGAGATTTTACATGGGGCTATTGTCTTTGTTAGTCTTCTGTATTAGACTTTGTTTTTTTTATATTCTCTTGATAGTAATCAAATTACCATTATGTTGTTTTTATTTTACGATCACAGGTAGCTGTGACAGGTTTGATTTTAGCCCCATCTTAGGCCTCTATAAGGAATACTGCCAGCTCCTTTTAAACTTTGGATTATTGCTATTAATATGTACCTGATATGTGTATCCAAAGCAGCTTACCTTTGTATGGGAGGGAGTTTGTCTGGAACAAGCAGAATGAAATACCTTGCCCAGGGGTACAACATGAGATTTGTACTCACAATCTTCACATTACAAGCCCAGGGCCTTATCCAGCTTTCCAGTCTACCTTGTATACTATTCAATCCTTCATGAAGAGGGGAAGCTATCTAATCTCAGGATATGAAAATGAAGTCCTATTTTCTACAGTTCTGGAGCAGGCATAAGCAAACAAGCCTGAGAATTTTCTTTAAGTAGTTGTTTCTCCTAAGAGTTATGCTTGACTGTTGGCTTTTGCATCTTGTTGAAACCTTATGTAAACCAGTGTTATGAAGGTTAGTATGAATTCAAAACATTGTATGAATGTATGAATTCCCTTTCATGCAATTGACAATTGGATATACAGAAATGCACATCATGCAGAATGTGTTTCACCTTCTGAAAACAGATATACTTTAGATACAGGATATATGGGAGTTACTGTAAGAATTAGGCACATACTGTAGGATTTAAGCATGTAGTTTCTGCAAAGCTGTATTGTAGGGGATTGGGGTAACTATTTCTTAGTTCAAAATGTGCTCTCTCCTCTTACATGATGTCTAATTCTTAAATGGAAGTTATAAACTGAATTTCAGGAGGGATAACAATGACATGTCAATCTCACCCAGCTGATCCTAATCATAAAAATTGCAGAGATTAGCTGTACTGTATACAGTATATCTAACGCAAACACTTCATTCGCATTTGTCTCAAGCATCCCCCCTCCACCCAATTTCCACCTTGCAGCTACCCTTTGGTTAACTTGATTAACTTGGTTAACTGAGCAGGTTAAGAACTCTATTCTAACAAAATAATTCAGACATTCACAAAGCATCTGATCCTTAGATGTTGTTGTCCATCTTGAATACAGATTATTGTCAGTCTTGGAGTATAATACTATTCCCTTTCTCAAAGGCCCAGTGATTATCTCGAAATAAAACAGTTACTGTATAACTATATTAATCAAGTCAGTCATAAATAATTTACATTGCTCATGAAAATGAGCACAGAGACATTAAACTACTCTTGGGCTAGTGTTTGTTTTCTGTGTTGCTGCTTAAGGAACAGAACAAATTGACAATTTGCAAAAGCATAGTTGAATGGTTTCTTTAAAATAACATTGTCACTAGATTTAAATGGAACGCAAATTGCCCCCTTAGAGACTGTTAGCCTTTGGATCATGACAACACTTGTGACAAGCGACATTTATTACCATAAAATTTGAAATAAGTGATCAGAAAATTAGGGGCAAACTGTCTAATCCATCAGAAGATAATTCTACCCCAGTGGTTACTAAGACAAAAATCTTTTAAATAAAAGAACACATTTTTATAGCAACCTTTATCTAGTGTCCTACATGGTACTCAGCTCAAAATGATAAAATGTTATGTATCCACATGAATCAGCTTCTTAACCACAGACAAGATATGACAAATTTTAAAAATGAGCAACGAACTGTACACTAAGAAATAGGTACCTTTAGATCAAAATTTAGTCCAAAATCATAAATGACTCAGAATTTTGCACTTGTGAATTCAATTTTTTAACTGACTCACAAGGCATTGTGTGAATAACACATCTGATCCCTAATTCACTCATCTGGTGGTGAGAGTCTGTCAATGTTCATTGGTTTTAATTAAGTTGGAGACAGTGATTTGTCATCCATAATTTTGTATTTAAAAAGCTTTTTGATAGCATAGACCTTTGGTACAAAAATAAATTCCACTTACAGAATTAAAAAAAATAAAACGTTCCATTCCCATAAATGTGAAATGCTGACAAAAGAAAGAATTGTATTGGATGTACAGTACAGTACTCAGCCTTCAACATTGCACCACATTTCTCAAATCTGTTTTCATTGAATTTGTAGAGGAATATCTGTGTTTTAAAGTTTTTTTTCCAAACAACTAAACCAGTAAAAGTATTTTTCTATTTTTATCTTTTGTCGATTTTTATCTTGGTATTTGAAAAAGCAATAGGAAGCTGGGATTGTAAAAAAAGCTAGATGACCTGCATAAAAGTTCTCATATCTATCTTATTTGATGCCACAGGAGACCACCTACGAACAGAAGAGGTTCTAATGAACTTATGTGTTCTGAGCTGTTTTACAGAACATTTGGTCTGGCATCCCTTAAAATAATGCTTCTGTACTTAAGTTATAAACTGTGACATTACATATGGAGAAAATTAGAACAGGAAAACATGGGCATGCACAGTGCTGAGCACAATATTATTAACATTAATACACATTGATGTGATAACCAGTGAAAGTTGGAGATTATATTTAATATTGTCTGCTATCATGTCACAAAAAGAAATTTAATAACCCAAACTTTTGTTCAGAATAGCAATTCTAGTATAGTGTTATATAGTGTACTAGTATATAACCATTAAAAAACATTGCTGTGTACATGGTACCTTTCATGAGTAACATCTTCTGGTCCTTTACAGTAAAACCAGAAGCAATATAGACAAGTGCACCCTTCATAAAATGAAAATTAAGTTATTGTAAAGACAAGTTTAAAAGGTACTGACCGCCTTGGGAGATGGAATATGGGCTGGGAGATCATTCTACAGTACATTCCTTAGAGAAACAGCATACAAAGCGCAGTCTCCCAGGGTTCAGAGCCTCATTCTGGAAACTGAAAGAAAGATACTGTAAAATCAAAACAGTGTGTTGTGAATAATACTCTGAAATCCACAGGGAACCAGTGTAAGGAAACTTACAATGGAGATACATGCAGAGGCATATTATTTTTAGTTAAGATCTGAACTGGTATTCTGAACATTCTGCAACTTATCAAGAACAAATTCGGATGCATCAGTAAACACTACGTCAAAAATAATCAGGCCTGGAAAAGACAAAACCATCAGCAATTCTCAGAGTGTTAGGGATAGGAGTGAATAAGAGCATTGAAATGAAAATAAAAAAATACTTGACTGGCAATCAGCATAAATTGGCCTTGTGACCTTGTTGGTGCAATTTTTAAATATTTTTTTATAAGACAGTTTTCTTTTTATATTAACATACATAAACGAGTCAAAGGAAATTCATTTCAGAGCAACTGTCAGCTGTCAAGACATGGTATGTACTGTAACACTGTCTGTTGTCACAACACGAGGTAAGGATGCAGTGAAAGCACAGTCATAGAACTGACCATTGCTGCCTTTCCTTAGGATTGCTCTTTCAGTGTGAAATGCTTCACAAAATAAAAGCAGTCACTTGAATCCTTGCTGCTTTTTAAAAAGTTATAATTTGACAACACCAATTTTTATTAATCCACTAATGCCAAACATATTACCTGATTGCCTCAGTGATTTAAAATGTAGACTCTAGTAACAGAATCAGCTATTGAAAAAATATTATTTTCAGAGGTGCAGTTGTTATTTCATTGTTCTAGGGCGAAAAGGGTGAATAACACACTTCAAATATAATTCAAGCATGTACAGCAATAATAAGTCTCCAAGCTGGCTTTGGTGTCTTATCATGGTTGTTTTATTCCTTGCTTTTTTGCTGAGCATAATTTTTTGTTGCCATTTTTAATATATAGTATTTAACTGAAAAGCTCTAAAAAATAACTTATTCGCTGCACAAGTTACTTGATTTAGGCAAATTCTAATCCTTCACATTCATGTACTGATAATTCAGAGGTTCAACCACATATTATTATTAATAACAATAATTTAACACTGTATAATGAAATTAGGGTGGCACATTGGCACAGTGGTTATCCAAACCATTTTATTCAATACAGGGTCGCGGGGAATCCTGGCAAGCAATGGGCGCAAGGCAAAATTCCCATTCAATGGGAAACTAGTCCATTGCAGGGCATTAACACAGACACAAAAAACACACTTACCTCAGGGCCAATTTTTTCCACAATTAGCCAGTGTAAGTATAAAATGTGGGAGGGAACTGGAGCACACGGAGAAAACCCACATGAACACATGTACTGTATACAAACTCCATGTAAAGAGCATCCCAGGTCCGGGACTGAACCCAGGGCCCAAGTGTTGCAGTGTTGCTAACCATTGTGCCTGGGCAAAATTTCTATATTATATCTTCCATATTCAGCGATTTGTATATGTGTCTATCACTTCTCTGTTCTTCTTCAGCTTATTTAGTGTGGTAACAACATTCTTCCAGTAAATAATACCTCATAAAAACTCTTCCCAAACTAAATCCAAGATAATGTAGGACACAAAAGCTTACTTTTTAAATGTTTAAATGTCTTTAAATGTTTGTTGCCAAAACATTGTGTGATATATCCTGCCTTAAAACAATCTTCTTACACAGGTTATGGTTTTAAATCTCTCTTTTTTTTCATGGAGTAATTTGAATAGTAAATGACAGCTTACGTGATAAATGGCCACAGCATTAATAAGAACATACAAAAAAACTGAAATAACATTAAAATTCTACAGATTTCTAACACTTTTATACCATGTTGAAGGAGCATCTATTAATTAAGTTAATTTTATTTAATAACATGCAACAATAGCATTAAATCACAGAATACAGCTGATGTGTCTGGACATGAAACTGATGCATCAGAATTACGTCAAGATGAGAAGGGAGGAAACCTCTGGGAATTTGAGTGCCAAGATGTCAAGTTACTGGTGCAGTCGGAAAAGAACGTATTTCATCTCAGGCACTGGGGGATAGCCTGGTTTCAGGTTCTGTACTTGACTACTGTAAGAAAAAGCCTTAGGCTTGAATGCTTAAATATCACATTCACTGAATTTGGAGCGATCATATACATAACTATTGTCTGGTTCAGGGCATTTTTTTACCTTTTATGTTTGGTTAATATGTTCAAAAATTTCAGACACGCAACCACTGAGGGAAAAGAAATATTGGGTGGCATGCAGTTATGTTTCTTTGTGCAACTGTGCAGAAAAGATCCCTCAGGCGCTCTGTTTGAGCCTGACGATTCTGCCACTGGGCACTGCTGGGAAACTGACAGACCCTAAATGCCCTGGAAACCTCATATTCAAATTTTCCTGCCTGCAACATGTCCAGAACACGACTGTTGCATATTAAAACAAACTTGATTATCAAACTTTCAGGTTTTGGACATTACTTGTAAAGAATATGTGACTGGAAATGTATAGGTGCAAATGTGACATTGCACAGGGTATTTGGCTAAGGGCATTTGCTGTGGTATTGCACTCAGATTCCCCCAGAAAAATGCAGTATACAGTAAGTGTCAATCACTTTTGGATAAAAGCATCAGCCAAATAAATTAACGATAGTAGGAACATCCTCTTGAGAAAAACTCTTCCAAAAAGTAAATAAAGTATGCAAATCAGGTACCATGGAGCAAGAGAATTACTCGGCCAGTTTCTTTATTCCAGGCAGAAACAAAACAGTGATATCTATTATGCATTGTGGTGACCACAATTATTTACAATATTTTAGATGATGTTTCAGTAGTGCTTTGTGCAATTTTAACTTAACTTCCTTTTAGTATAACATCCCTTGATTTAAATTCAATATTTCTACCAACATATCCTGACATTCTACAGTATGTGCTGTTTTATTGCTTTTTACTTTATAACATCTTTTAACTGTGAACAAACTACTCTTGAATAGTTTACTAACTACACCAGAATGTAGTTCATTGATAAAAAATGAAATGAGCAGTGGTCCTAATATATTGTAGATCTCTGTATTACTGTACTAATTGCATCTACACATATTGAGCACTGTATTCATGTCTGTGTTCTGTGTTTTCTATCCTTTAACTAGTGATTAATCAAAATTCAGGTATTTCCTTGAATGCCTGTTGTCAGGAATTTGAGAATTAATCATTTAATCATCAGTTCCTGTAAACCTCCTGTTAGATGCACTGAGTGAAAAATATGGTGTTTCCTCTTCTTGATTATACTGTATTACTTCTATAGCGAGATATGCTTAGTTATTTAAGTCATTATTTATATTTCAGGACATGGATAATAAAAAACACAGTGTTGTGTGTCCAGAGCCGGGCGGTCCATCCGAGACAAAGACAGACGAGATTAAAAACCAGAGCGGGATCCGGTGGAGGGTTGAAGGGAAAAGGGGGAGAACGGGACCAGGCGCTACAGGTCCTGGACTCGCCTGGTACAGGAACCAATGCAAAGGCTGGAACAGAGTGAGTGTCTGGCTTTTAAGGTGGGCTGGAACAGGGGGCAGGTGCACAAAATCAAGTCAGAAGTGAAAGAGCCAGAGCACCCTTAAGGGGGAGGGACTACAATTGTGACAATTACCTTTCCAAGGACATTCTCAATTTGTTGTGCATCAGTTAAAGTACCACAGGTTTCTACACACCTTGCTTTAAGATATTTATGAATATGTATGTAAAGGTTTTGGAATATAATAGGACTGTTTGGAAACGTAATTGATCATTAGCAGCTGAAGAACTAGATATTAAAGAGCAAACATACGTCACAAAGAAGGTTTAGGGAGTTTTTCAATCACTGCAACATTGATGGCATGCATGAAAAACCTTTGTTGACTTCTGAAAAGACTGAGGAAAGCTTGCTGAAATTGGTCTCCAGCCAGTGTGTATAAGCCTAGATTAAAAAACGTATTCAGTCCCGTAATGGGCCTTGTGATAATGTAGGCAGCATGAACACGCCTCATAGTAACGCAGTCCACCTCCGGTCTCCTTGTGTCCACACGCAGGATTCTAAGGATGTGAAAGGGCAGATAGCACAAGATGAAAACCAGCAAGATGACCACGATGAGTTTCCGGGCTTTCACGCGACAAGCACTTTGCACGTGAGGTCCCTTTCCCAGAGCTTGGACAATCCTACAGTAACATGTGCAGACGATCACCAAGGGGATGAGGTAACCCAAGATGGTGAGAAATAAGCCGTACCGCCAGACAGTCTCCCTGTGGTTGCTCGCAAAGTCCAAGCACTGCATAGTGTGATTCACTTCGATTAAATTCACCATTAACAGCGTGGGGGTGAGTTCCGCAGCTGTAATCACCCACACAATGACGCAGGCCAGGACGCCCCACTTCCTCTTCTGCACTTGACCTACGCGGAGGGGATGGACCACTACAATGAAGCGGAAGATGCTTAGGCACGTGAGGAACAGGATGCTGCCATACAGATTGAAGTGGAAAACAAACCTTGAAAGCTTACACATGAACTCCCCCATTGTCCAGGAGTCTTGGTTGATATAGTAGTAAATAAAAGAAGGCAAGCTCAACACATACAGGAGGTCAGAAATTGCTAAATTTAGCATAATGATACTACTGCTCTTCCATGGCCTCATCTTAAACACATATATCGTGATGGAGATTATATTGCCTACCAGGCCTACAATAAATATGATGCTGTACATTACTGGGAGATAATATCGCTTCATGAGCGTGTCAATATTGGTGCAATTTGGAGGAGTGATGTATACTTCTTCAGAGTAGATTTGTCCCATCTTCTGAAAGAGTCCGGGAAGTCTGAGGATAAATGCAAAGATGCAAAAAAGAGGATTGTAGATTTTATTTTAATCACCAGAAAGACCACAAGTGAAAGAGAGGCCATGTAGCCAACTATATTTTATATCAATATCAATAAAACCACATTGTTAGTACTGGAAGCAAACCTGCCAAAGATGAAGACTTCTTTACAATTGATATTAGCCAACCAAGCTTCACCTCTCTTTGCATTGGGTGGAAGCCAAAGCACCCTGCAAGAAACCATAAAAACATACAGTACAGCAAACGTGCAGACACAAAGACAGGTGCCCCCAGGAGCTGGAATGGAACAAGTCTTTGCAGCTATGAGGCAGTAACACTAAGCACTATGCCCATGTGCTACAGTACCCAAATGGGTTTCTTAACCCATTTATTATCATAAAGCCAGATATCCTGGTGAGGGTCACTGCAAGATGGGACCGAGAGGTATGTGACTACTCTGACCATTCCAGGGCATTGGAGAAAGTGGAAATTTAGAATTTAGAAGTTACCACAATGCTATATAGCATGTATCCAAGGAGGAGAGTGGAGCACATGAAAACTCCTGCAAATATGGGGAAGATATGAGAGCTTGCCAGAAGCTACAGTATATCACCTTGCAACTCACAACTGGAAACGCACTGAAGCCCCAGTTTCCTGCTCAATTTCTCCCCCTCTCCCTCATCAATCTAAGCCTCCAGATCAACATCATCCATCAACTGGCTTCATTACTCTTTTCTCCTCCACACTAATAGCTGAATGCGTGGTGTGTATACTGGTGCACGTTGTTAACAATAATAACATTATTATTATTATTATTATTATTATTATTATTATTATTATTATTATTATTATTATTATTATTATTACAGGGCACACATCGACACAAAGGCACACCAGGGCCAATTTTTGCAGAAGCATTTTAATGATTCTTAGTTTGATTCTCTAAAAGTGGAGCATGCAAGAACAATTGAAAAGTGGCTAAATACAAAGAGCAGGAGCTGGATAGCTCCAGTGACACACTTCTCTAACACTTTTCACCTTGTTTTACCATGAGTTACATAAACCAAGTGAAGTAGAAAAAAACATCTACAGTACCATTCTCACTTCTGACAATAAACAGAGTAAAGCCTTACTCTGGAGAAAAGATTTTGAAAACCATCTTATTAATTGTTTAAACTGTAAATGAAAGATCTGGGAAATGTATCCATTATATAAAAAAACTGTTTTGCACACCTAATGCCTCCTTTTGTCTCTTTTCTCTAATACTAATCCTGCCTGTAATTCAGTCCCTTAATTAGCAAACTGTTCCTGCTCGCATCTAATGTTTCTTTTTTCACCATGCTTTTGCTGCTGCTCCCTAAAGCCTCTAGTCTCTGACACCTCCTGACTCACCCTAGAGTGCTAGACAGTTGGTTTTCCCTTTGCCTCATTCCCCAACTGTGCCTTGACTTTTTCTTCCTTTCTCCCTGTGTGGTGGACTGAGCTGCTGGTGGGAATCAGGACTTCAGTGTTTTCCCTCCCTGTAGCACTTCTTCAAAGCTCACCTGCTAAGCATGTAAATCACATTAATTTACAAGCTGTGCAAAAGGGATGTGCAAAAGCACATTCCCTAACAATGCTCTTGGTTTCAAAACCTTTTATTTAAAATATTTTGTTATCTTTTGTTATCTTTCATTGTTGTTAATCTACTCCATGCTTTTAAAGTGTAGTAAAGTGAGACCACAAATCACTACCACACTATTCTGCAATTATCGTTAAGACTACTTTACGAAAACAGTCTATTATACTGTATTTGAACATTTGAATAATTGTGCCTTATCTACATTGTATCCTGCAAAATGCAAACTATTCTTTTGCACTGTGCTAATTACTTTATTATATTATTGCCCAAAGAAACATTTTGCATTCCTATGATTTTCCCATCATTTTATAATGTATCATTCTACATTAAACCCTTAAAAGTAACTTTGGATAATGTTCCTGGCTAAATGAATAAGTAATGAGAAATAATAGTTTGAGTAACTTAGATGATAACTGAGCATGATAATAAAATGACGAACTTTTTTTTGTAATTTCACGGTTTTTACAATATTGCTCATGTTTTAAGATACCCAGTTTTACCATATTCTTATGAATCATGAATTAAATGTCTTAAATTGACTCCTTTTTCTGTTGCTGTTGTTTCTTCTCCTCTCTTTCTGATACTGATACTTGATACTTGTGAAACTAGATGTACTCTAAATGTAACTGTAAATGTAAAAAAGCTGTACCATTTTAAAACAGCTGGTTACATAAAACAATGCCAGTGATACTCACAGAAGTGTCAGGGAGCTGCTCCTATGTCTGTCACCGTGTTTCCTGGTTTATCAGTAATGTATGCCACTTTTATTGTGTCTGTGACACACCCACACAGTCTGTTAGGTTATTCTCTCTGTCAAGGGGAAACGTTTAAAGGCTTAATTACAATAAGTAAAGTTTGGAGACTTCAGCTACTGTATAAGCACTTTACTCAAGTTGCAACCCTACTCAGGTTGGCATTGCAAGTGCACAATATGTTCTTAATAGATGTACTAGCAAAATGCAGTCCAAGGCACCAAACCATTGTAAACAATCTACATTAATCAGCTGCTGTTTTGCAATAGATAGGATAAAACACAGTTACAACAGATAATCATAATACATTTAAAGATTTGTGGTTTTCGGTACTACCCATCTGCATCGCAGTATACCGCACACTGGATGTCACGATATTAGTTCCCCCTCCTTAAGGGTGCTCCAGCCCTATCACTCTAGACTTTATTCCATGCACCTGCGCCCTATTCCCTGCCCACCTTAAAAGCCAGGCGCTGACGCTCTTCCGGGCTCTGCATCTGATTTCCATATCGTGCGAGTCCGGGACCAGGAAGCGCCTGGTCCCGTTAAGGTTTTAACCTCCGTTCCCGTTCCTGTTCCCCGTCCGCCGGTTCCGACCCGCCCTTCGTGGTTTTAATTCCGAGTTCTGATGGATCTCCTGGTTTTGGACTTACCTTCGTGTTTTGGATACTCTATGGATTATTCTTTGGGATTGTTCGCCTCGGCCACACCTCCCCCGTGCACCAGCGCACCTTGGACACGCCCCCCTGTCTTCAGCCCTGTTTTCCTGCATGACGTTTCCCTAGTGTTCCCCCACTCCGTCGGACTGTGTTGTCCGCATAGGGTCCGGAAAGAACTGTTCGTTACACTGGAGTGATAAAAAACTCGGCCACTCTCTTTTCTTATTTTATACAAAGGCAACTAGCCAATTCTGAAGAAATTGTTTCACAGCAGTGGGGCCCTGTCTAGTGAGCGTAAATATTGATTTACAATTAAAGGAAAAGTGTAAAGCACATGACAAAAACAGTGTAATGCACATGACAAAAGCAACAGCACATTCCTAGCAGAGCAAGGTTTCACTCTGATGTCACAGATTTCAAATGCCAGCATTCATCCACAGTCACTCAGTGTATCAGCACTACCTAAACTCACCATGACAGCTGGCGTTAGACCTTCTAGACTGGAGCATTCCCACTGCAGTAATCTGACTGGCAAAAATTTGAATAATGTTCTTGGATGTGTGTGAGTCTTCGGTTTCGACTTTTTGGTAGAGTTTCTAAACTGCTTGCCACTTAATGCATTCCCCGTAGTTTGCGTGATAAATACTTTTGAGAGATGTGAATGAATCCTTCACTAAGTGCCTTTATCCGACTATGCAAGTGTAAATAAAGGTTTAATTTCTTTAGTTTTTAGCTTAGGCAAAAAAATCCAATAGTTTTAATAATCCAAGCTTGGACACATTTGCAAAAAATCCTTCAATTTGTCTTGATGTTTATGAAGACAGGTAACCCACCTTCATCTTTAATACTTTTACAGTACATTAAGCAAAAAAAAGCATTCCCTACATATATCATCTATGCATGTAACCCTGGAGAGCCTTTTTCAGTTTGCCTACATACCCTGAGTTATTTTAAGCTATAATACAAATAAAATCATTGAAACCTTGATAGGATGGTCAATACTGGGATTACATTTCTTTTGTATTTGACTTGAGAGGACAGCTTAATGTCTAAAGCTCTTCTGCTCCCTGTGACGTTCAATGTTTCCTAATTGCATTTAGGGGGTAGACAAACACTTGATCTTTCAGCTTGTTCTGGTCCTATTTTTCATCTTCTCTGATCTTATTGTTCCTGAACATGTCATACTGTTTCACACAGGAAAAAATATTTTATTGATGTTTTGTATGTCATTCTGGATAAAGCAGTCTGCTAAATACATTAAACTGAAGAAGAAGATTGTCCTGGGATTTACTGCAATTGTTAAAAATGTCACTGCAAATTTAAACTTCTGCAGTAAAAACCTATACAGGGTACATGATAAATTATCTACGTACCTGTGTGAGAACTATGTGAATAGAAAGGATCTTCTTATTCAATCATTACTCAATCATCTACTTATTCAATCATTTTTATAAAAAATAAGAACGTTTGCAAATGAGAGAAAGCCCATCTAGCTCTTGTGCTTAATTCAACCCATTTAGCTCTTTTGATGTTAATATCTAATTGGTCCAAGGATCTTATCCAGCTATTATTTGAAGGAAACCAGGGTATTGACTTGACTGGCTTGGCTGGGTAACTTGTTCCATACTCCCACAACCACTTGCAAATAAATGTCTTTTGTTCTCGGTTTATAATGCACTTCCACATGGTTTCCACTTGTGACTCTGTCATTGCCTTTGAGGACTTTGAAAACTTGATGCAGTTCCCTTGAAGCCTTTCTCTGTTCAGAATCATAAAGGTTCAGTTCTTTGGTCCTGGCAGTGTTAAGGCATTCCTTTACTGATCTCTCTTTGGTGAACTGATTCCAGAGCAGCTAATCAAGATAAGACAAGCACTAATATCAGTGTTATTCTCAGCATCCAGAACATTAGAGGTATACATCAACCACTTAGTGTCCCAAAAATCCTCCAACTACTTAAAGAAAACTAATATAACAATATTATGTGTGCACAAGTAAAACAATACTGTTATCTGTAATGTTTTGACATTACTGTTAATCTGTTTGTTTTGCAACTGTTTATGAAGGTTCTATGTGCTTTTTATGTTCTGTTTTGCTTTGTTGGTTTTCAAGACTACTTTATTGAAAAGAGATCCAAATCAAAATATCAAAAATGAGGAGTATATCTTCAAATAATATCATGAACACCTACACCATCCAAATGCTGTGAAGTAACGTAATAGCTAAACTTGTAACAATCTAATTTGTGACAATATCCTGCTGCCAAGGAACCAATATGGAACCAATACCATGTGCATATTCCTTGGGTTGTGCATGATTACCCAATGACATGTGTGACAGAAATGGCATCGTTATATGTTGCTCCCTTATTTGAGCTTTTAGCTGTCTCTCACATTTCACAATTAAGCTGCACAACAAGTGAAAGAGCCTCCTCAGGAGAAGTGAAGAGAGAAAATTTTTAAAATGTATTGATGTGTCATTACTTGGTCTTTTGATACAGGGATTTAAATTGCTAATTGTATTTATGGCCAGATGGTTCTATTTAGCTAATAATTAATCTTCCAAAAAGTGGAGGCTTCCTTTCATGTGGAATGCCAGAGGTATGAGATATCCTATCTCATTTATATAAGATCTTTACCATGCCAAACATATTTGTCCTGATGAGGGCTTGTTTGCCAAAACCTGGACAAGTATTAAATATTTATTTTGGCTAAGAGAGAATGTGTGCCCGATTCATTGTATTATTTTCATTATTTTTAATTGAGAATATCGCTGTGGTTTCTGGGAGTTCTGTCATTCTGTCTTTGTTCCCCCATCCTAGCACTGACCAGACCCTACCTTAGCTTTCAACATTATGTTACAAGGTGACAACTCTACTGTCAGGAAATGTCATTAAAGAGTAGAATAAATGAAAACGTAAATGACAATGAACTACTGTGAACATCAAGCATACAAAGATTGCCTTTATTTAATAATGTCAACATCCAATTGTGCCTTATTAAGTCTCAGTTTTTATAAGTAATGGTATGCTTACATTTTTTTTTAAATCACACATTTTAGTCTATTAAGAGTTTTTAATCACACGACGATATCCTCTCTCCACCTCATGCCCCTGATCAATGGGTGTTGCAGTGTAACCAAACAGAGCAATCCTGGGCTCAGTCAGCAAGGCATGGAATGCTAATTAGGTACATTTTCCTTCACCTGCCCCTTCAAATTGTCTAGTCCATTTTAGCATCCATCTTGTCAAGAGTGGATTTTCAGTCACAACACTAGAAACACAGTTTCTATAATTATACTGTACAGAAAATACTTCAGTATAACTCCATAGAATCTGCAATAGTGCAATAATCAGAATGTGACTTTTCTAATACTAATGTTGAATGCTTAAGTGCTATGTGTGGGTTCAATTTTATATTGAAGAATCAGTGTGGGAAAACAGTGCTTATATTGTTAGATAAATAGACTGGCCTGGATTTCATACTGAAAACAAAATTAACATCTTTTTATGTTCTATTTTGTTATGGTGCATTTGCTATTTAGTTTCATGGTTTCATGGAAATCCAAAGCAGAAGTAGTTTGATCAAAGCATTGATAATGTGTAAGTGAAATTCAGTACTGGAAACTATTCAATTCATAGTAAGATGAGAGTTCACCTTCATATGAAAAACAGTTCAACAACACAGGTGATGGGACCAGGGTCCCAGAGAAAGTTTAATTGAGAGAACCTAGGTTTTGATCTGATGTCATTTGTCATGTGCAAAGCCTTGTCAGGTCAAATATTTTATTTCTGGTTCCTTTTTAAGAAATGAATGTGTGATCAGACATTTTATCACCAGTTCATCTGTCTGCTCAATTACAACACTTAATTTGATTCGAGTGCACCATATTATCACAGCTTTGTTATTTCTTTTTATCAATGTTGGACAGCAGTTTGTTGTTAGTACATTCTTTGAACAATGATGAATGAATTAAGAAATCCTATTTCCAGAGTCTGAGCTAGCATTCCAAAAAAACAGTCCATGCTGTAACAGCGAAGGTTCAAGTGAAATTAAGATCATGCTTAACGTTTACATATATTTCAAAATTACTGAAAGTGCGCATCACATTCACTAAGAGTACTGAAAATAATAGCTGTTTCTTTTATTGCAGAAAGTGGAATTCAGTTTTCAACTGAATGCAAATACTGACACCTGGTGTAGGTAATGGAAAATGTTGTCTATAATTTTTAAGTGCAGAAAGTGTTGATCTCTTTTTTGCAATAACCCAAGTAACATTATGCAAATGTACTGTACGTTTAGAGGTCTGAATGATTTATTTGAATAAATGTTATAATCTCTGTGAAAATGTTCAGAATGTTTTCCATACATAATCTTATTATACTTGCTTATATACTTAATATTAACATACTACGTACTAATATACTAAGAGTGATCGGGGATGTAGATTAAGATACCTATTCTTCTAGTCAACAATGTTTGTTATAGAATAGATTCTGATTTTCAGCAGTCGTATACTCAGGTTAATAAAGGTTTTTACCACCAGAGGGAGCAAAAGATCTACAGTATTCATGTTTTTAATTGAATTCCTGTTTATATCTAACATGTTAAATGATATTAGAATTACAAGTTTCTGAATTATAATTATGATCATGCTTTATTTTGTTAATACTAATACATTTGTTCTATCGATATTGTAACTGGAAATATCCAGTTACAGAGGGAAGAGGGAAGTATCCATATTTTGTAGAAGATGTTAATACTAATACATTTGTTCTATCGATATTGTAACTGGAAATATCCAGTTACAGAGGGAAGAGGGAAGTATCCATATTTTGTAGAAGATGTTAATACTAATACATTTGTTCTATCGATATTGTAACTGGAAATATCCAGTTACAGAGGGAAGAGGGAAGTATCCATATTTTGTAGAAGATGTTAGATTTGATTGCTATTTTTTAATAACATGACTTGGACAGCAATGAATCAGTTTTTGGCTGCCATTATTTGCCCTTGATAATGTTATAGAAGTGGAAATTGGTTCTACATTACTACGTTAATTATGCACTGAATTAGCAAATTGTAAAGAAACTTTCACTTTATAGTACTGTTTCTTTCCAGCAGTCTAAAATATTGTGATTCAGATTGAATTTGTGCCTTTAATCTAATTAAAAATCTGCATGTCACAAAAAAAAAACCTTGGATTTCACTGCCTGGGACAGGGTGGGACAAAATAATGCAGCTACTTCTTTGTTGTTTGTTTTCATTTGCATAATAAAGGAGAACTAGCAGTTGTATTTATACTCTTAACCTTGGGAAAGCAGGATGAAATTTGACACTAGGCGTTTAAAGATAGAAGTTTAAGATAAATGCTTTTAAAAATAGTATGAAGTGTCATAGTTTCATTGACCCATGATACGATTAAGCCATATTTCACAGACAAATAGACTGGAATGTTACAAGCCCCCTCCTCTCCTTAATGAATAAATAACCTGGTTGAACTTCTTGTTTCAGCCAAAAGGGGAAGTTAAATTTATTAAGTATCTTTTTTGCATAAAATTTTGCTTAAACTTGGAAGTGAAATGTTTAACTGAAATGTCATATTCAGTGACCAGTCTCAGATAATAAGAATGTATTGCAGGCCTTCAAAAGAGAGTACAAGCCTCTACGAAAATGCACACACCACAGCAGTTCACTAACAATTGACTTGAGTACAGTAACTTTATTGCTTAAATCTATGAAGTAAAAGCAAAATTCTATAGTTCCTGGATGAGCATGAGGATTATGTGCAAGAAGGCAGAAGCATGAAACCCATATGAAGAAAAACTAAATTTACAGTAAATATGTGGCTGTTTGAAAGGTTAAGAAAACTACAGCCTGCTGAGTACAATAGATCCAGTATAAACTTTGTGACCCCTGGGTGTATCTGATAGTTTTGGGTACCTGCTGCAAAACGTCTATCTGTTAGTGGTAGCTCAAAAGACCATAGGGAGTGAGAGGTGTTGTTGAAATCAATACAACTACAGTAGTCATTTACTGTAGCTAAGACAGGCTACAGCAACTATGTAGCACATTCATGGACAGAAGTAGTAGTCATATTTGAGCCAATTAAGCAACTGCTGGTGTGCACTTTCACTGTCTGTAGGAATCCGTTCCTCAGAGTCTCATTTACTATGTAGAGTATGTGTACCATAGATTAACGCTCTCCAATGCAATATGGCTGTTTGAATAAGTCAACCAACTTTATAATTTATAACCTTGCCTATTGTGGTTTAAAAGTATATAATTGAATCTGTAAAAGGTACAAGGCTGTCTTTATCAGGAAAGCTACAATTCTGAAGGTGCTTGGATACAATATTGATTTCTCCAAAGATGGGAACATTAATGAGTTCACTTTCATTTTCGCAGTGTGAGAGCAAAGTGGACTGTGTATCTGTTTGTAGGTGCTGTGCTCTGTGTAGCTCATTAATGAAATCACAGCTCTTTTGGTTTGTTCTTTTTGTTTTTTTTATGACTTGTGAGTGCTTGCAGTGCCTCAGCTCTCCTCCAGCTCAACTCAGTAGGAGGTATGTGGGAGGCTTCGCTTATAGGGCCCTTGTTCACACCAATCTGCCGCCTACCACTTTATCAGCACCAGGTCCTGGAAGCATTAGAAAAAAAACAACTAAAGGCCAGCAATTTTTTCCCTTTTTCTGCTCAAACCTCACAGAACTGCAGCTCTCTTTCACCAGCAAAAAAACATATGGTTTTCTGACATTTGAATGTCAGTATTCAATGCATCACTCAGTCTGAGCCTTTTCCCTAAGCTCAGAAAAACCCAGTATGAATGGACAGGTTGAAAAAGTGGCTTCTACCCTACATTTCAACAGTTAATGACATTTTATGCAGATTTTTATGATCAGACTGCTCCAGTAGAACTTTAGAGAAGAGAAAGCAAAGCATTCTATCATTTTAAAATACTGCATTTCTAGGACCTGGAAAAAATCACAACTTCAGTTTAACAGCCAGTAGTTATTTACAAATCTGGTTTGTGTACCTATGCCAAGAATATCTTGAGTACTGGCTGGAAAACACCCGACTACTAGATTTGGAAATGTGAAGAGGTAGCTAATTTAATATCTCTTAGTTGTGGAACAAAAGCAATAAACGTGGAGATATTTTGTGGTATTTTTTAGAAATTAAAGACAGAACAATTTCTCATCTACTGGCATCATGTTGACAACATTTCCTGAGCCCACATGCCCTTTGAGAGAAACAAATTATCAAGAGATTATCAGTGACAAAAGAGCCAAGATAAGACATCTTTCAATCCCTTTTTTTTGCCCCAGAATTCTTTCCAATTGTAAGTGGATCAAGTGCCCTTGCATTGTTAATTAAGCCCAGCCTTTCTCTAGATATTGGTTTACTTGGTGGAACAAGACATGTTTTTTATATGGATAACAGGTCCAAATCAAAGATTCAAGTCCCATTCAATGTGATATAAGCCAACAAATCAATTTTGCAGCTGTAGTATATACTGTATGACAGGCTGCTCTTTAAATAAATCAGTGTTTGATCCATCTTGCAATATTACTGGCGAGTATACCACTACTGTATAACCTACTGTACTGTCTAATTTTATAATGACAGCTAATACAACAGTCCCTTGAGGCAGGTCCTCTGAATGTAAAGTGTCTACTCACCAGCTCCCTAACGCCTTAGAGACGTCAAGTTAATTTTAACTCATTAAAGCAAATAGCTCTAATAATGAAATGCACACTGACTTGCATAGTAGTTTCCATGCTGAGCCCTTGGTCTGCAGGCTTTTTTATGTGATTCTATGTAAGGGACATTGTTTTTGGCTGCACTTGACTATGATTTATTGGGATTTGCAAATCTAAAATCAACAGCCTAAACTGGTGGAGAATCATTTCATTTAAAATAATTGACATAACATTTTTCAACTGTGAAATATATTGCATTAATATTAAGATACCTTATTTAACGGTAGTCATTATGTTGCTAGGAAAACAGCGAGGAAGAAAATACCGCCCTGTTACTGCTTCAAGCACGCCTGTTAGTGCTGTGTTCTATTGGCAAGCTCCATCCTCTGAAATTCATGTAACTAGTCTTGCAATAAAATTATGCCCAACAGGTCCAAATGTATATTTGAGAGAGGGTCACTTAAATAGCAAATTCTTTTCAAATGAAATGATTGCACACCTCATCTCACTATTGCAATAGAATTTTAGAACACTGAAGTTGTGGGGATCAGGTGACAGAAGACAGTCAGGTCTCATATTTCATTAATGACTATTATTCAGGTATCGTCTTGGTGTGCTGCAATAGAATTTCTCTGCTTTCTTCATCTCTGACAGAGTAACTTTCAAAACCCTTTCTGAGTTCTTCTTTGTACCACTGCAGCAGCAGTATTAGTATTTCAAGCAGATTATTGTCATGCCCAAGTTCTAGACACACACTAGCATGCTGTGTATATGTGCCACTACATAAATCACCATTTTCAGACATACAGCTTCTCATATAACCATACATATCGTTTATTTATAATTTGAAAAACAAATCTGTTTAATCAGCTCTAACTCACATTTTGCAGGATACAAAGGACTAAAAACTGTAAAGACTATTTTCTCTTTAAGCAGCCCATAGTTATGAATATAGACTTTAGTTAGGGTCATGTACCTCTTGAATATCTGCTACAGGATCATTGTCTTGAGTCCAGACCAGAGAGAAAAGAGACTGAAAAGACAAAAGTCTTACATTTAGATGTTTTTAAGGAAAACGTACACTTTAAGTTAAAATCAAGCAAATACTGTTATGCTTCAGCTTTTTCTACTTGCACGCAAAGTTTTAATTATTCCCCTGGGAGAAATGGGCTAATTAAAAACTAGATTGTTTTTTGTAAAGTTTGACAAACTTTAGTTGTTCTCCAGGAAATCACAGAAGAAAATCAGAATTGATGGCTTCAGTACAGAAAATAAATAACAGTGACTGTGTGATATGGAAAGAGCATGGTCTGTCAACTGTATGACCAGAGAATTACTGGACAAGAAACAGAGTTTTTTCATTTTCTGTTTCTATTTCTGATGGTGTTTGAGAGTGGTATTTCTTTAGTACTGCGAATGGGGTTATGCTGACCTTTACACATGCCTTTTAGTGTCTCAGACCACACTCTTTGAAGAACAGGAAATCCAAATATGACATGATCAAAGCCTCGTCCTATATATGTAAAAACCCAATGTTTTATCCTCTCTCTGTGCTCAGACTTATATCTGAAAGCACATGGGGATCTCCAAATAAAGGTCATCCAATCCTATATTGCAAGAAACAACAGCATTCAAGCATAAAAGACTGAAAAGTGCATCTGAGATGAAGACAACACCAGCTGACAGGAAAGCATCTCATCAATGGGCATTCAAGTGCCAAATGGAATATACAGTATATTATTCACACACATTCACACTAATGTGTTGTCCAAAACATGTTCCTAATATCTACATTTTTAACTTCTATTCCTTTGTTTCCAAAACATGGGGAAATTGTTTAACTTTTAATTTCTTTCTTTGCATTGTCTGTGTGCATTATGGTGTTGCACATCCATTTTAAATTTGAACAATGCCTGAACAGTAGTGTTTGACCACCAAATGCAACTTTTAAAGTGTAAAAAGTATTAAATTCTCTTTAAAATGCCTCTGAATAACCATTTGTTCATTCTGCCCTACAGCTACAACCCCTATTCTCCTCTACCAACACTCTTAACATTCTTTTAACAAAAAAGAAAGAAATGCATCACTAGTTCTGAAGCACATAAAACGCTATTTTCACAGCAAATAAACTTCATCTAGAACAGAAACAATTATATTTCTAAAGGACTGAATAAACCATTCATTTAAATGATTTAAAAAAAAATGTATTTTCTACCAGTAATAGTTTGTAAGTTCACACTGCAAAGCGAAACTTGGTCAGAATGCTGTATCCGTTTCCTGTAGCTAGGCATTATGGACTGGTAATTGTTTAATGACGGCAATGAAGCAGGCTC
The DNA here is from genome assembly GCF_059453375.1 of Lepisosteus platostomus. Taxonomy (NCBI): domain Eukaryota; kingdom Metazoa; phylum Chordata; class Actinopteri; order Semionotiformes; family Lepisosteidae; genus Lepisosteus; species Lepisosteus platostomus. The sequence goes on from NC_142612.1 coordinate 28,821,630, forward strand.
ATCATTCCAGACATACCACTTTTGATTCAGTGGAAGGTATGTGTTTGTCTCTATAAATACCTTTGTAATCCTTTATCTGGCAGCCAATATAGGACAAGATGGTCTCTTAGACAGTCAGGGTTTTATCTGTGAGGAGGGGTGATTCCAGGTGTGTATTTGTAGTGAATGGAGCAATGCTTTGAAATTAGAAATGTCTGCAGGTGAATAAATGCTCTTGCGTTATCGTTTTATAAAGTACATCTGTCTGGCTATTATGTTACGATATATTTCCGTCAAAGGGGACTATTGTTAAATATTCTCATCACGACAATTTTGCGAGCACATCTAGTAACCTGGTAGGAAGCATATTCAATTGAAGTATACAGTTCTCAGAAAATGAACAGCAACTGCAGCTGCACAAATTGGTTGACCTTCTGTTCGTCTTCTGTTTTTTAATGATTTATAATTTGCCCGTTATTTATCTTTTTTTACACGCCTTCAAGTCAGATATCATCAGATGAAAACCAACTTGGCTCACTGCAGCGACCCCTGAGCCAGATAAGAACAGAGACTTCTTTCCTCAGAAACCATAAGAGCAATGTACTCCACAGGTGCCCAGGGTAGATGTTGTATGGCAAACCAAGGATAGCCTGTCCAAGCCAAACCTACCCAATCTCAAGGTTTGCTAGCTGGCTGAGCCCTGCCACCTGGGGAATCCCACTTATAGTTGACAAACAAAAGTGCCCAGATATGTATAGTGTAGTGCTTAGCCACATTCTTTAGCTCCTCTTCCAACATAAGATACAGTGAGCATAGAAGCTCTGTTCCATCAAGCTCTTCAATTTTTGGAGGCAGAATAGGACTTGTGACTGAAGGTATATGCATCCAAGTTCTCTCACTATGGATGCTGCTGTCTTTGACCTCTGATCAGGTGCCTTGTCTGCAATGACACCAGTCCACACACACATTTTTGAGTAGGCACCAGCACTGCTGTGTTCCAGTAGCCCTGTGATAGACCGTTATGACTCTGCTGGGGTTCTGAGTAATCTCTGTCCACTTCACAACACAGAAAAGCAGAAGCTATTTTGATAATCGTATTAACTTCTTTGTATCCATCTTAATTTTTAAGAGTCATAGCATTTGCTAGCAAAGGCAGAAAACCATTGATTCTTCCCATCAATTCCTAATTTCTGATGGGTGGAAAGCTCAATTCTGTGACCATTACAATTAAGTGAAGGCAAGAAATCGAGTTCAGGTGGTGAAATCTTAATAGTTATAATTGATCCACTCATTGTTAAAATTATAGACAATCATAATTTTCAATCTACTTTTTTGCTCTGATGCTCTCCTCAAGCCATTTTTTGAGTGTGGAAAGCTCAGGGTATAGCTCAATGAAATTATGTCTGGGGAGATTGCTGACTAAAAGCCATACCAAATGAATCCATTATTCAAACAATACTAAACAGCAAAGTAATGCCTCAGAATTGATTCTCTCTTTCAGTTTTATGTTTTGTGGAGTGCCTTAATTTCAGAATAATCAGTGTCATACTGGCAAAATAATAAGATTGCTTAATGTTTAAGAGTGGAGCTAATACACTTACAGCAGGTTCAGTATGAGAGTTCTACCCCCATCCATGCTGCATTCTGATGCGTTAAAGCTATTTTTTGTTAATGAATATGAAGCTGCAACCCTTTTTTTGCAACAGACTGTAGTGTAGTTGAAAGAGCTACTGTATATGATTTAATGGCTTTTCATAAACTCAACAAAATAAAGGAATTTGCTTTTACCAACTCAAAATAGATGCAAAAAGCAATTAGTTTGTTGGATACCATCAGCATAAGTCCATCCAAGAATAACGAGTCATTTTAAAGGCTTCCAAAAAGGGGCAGATCAGAAGCAGAAGCAGAAGCAGATTTGATTACTCATGCAATTTGAAGTTTTACATCAGTGAATGTGTGTCCACAACAGAGTCATTTTAAAGCTGTGAGAACTGAATTACATTTACAGTACATTGTTTGGACAGACAGTTTGTAAAACAGGTAGTCAGGCACCAGTTCAGTTGGTCCAGAGGATAATTAAGATTTTGAAACAGTTTTAAATCTGGTGGTCAGGTTGGCATCTTGTTGGACACAGGACCCCACTTTTTGTCATAAATCTAAATAAAGGCTTCTGTCCTAGAACATCTGTTTAGCGTGACTCTGCTCAGGTGCCCAGTCTTTGAAATAGTGTAGTTTTAAAACTGGAGGAAAAAACTATACTATCACAATTTACTTTTCTCAATGGTCACTACTGTGCTGAAAAATAAAAATAAAGTCCACGTCTTCAAATGAACTACATATGAATCTACTGTATGTGACAGCCCAAAATCGTTATCCTGATAATGAGTTTTTAGATAATGGTTTATTTGTTGTTGAGAAGAAAGATTTGTTAGTCTTTGTTAATCAGATGTGGAGCGTTTCAGTTCTGGAATTCAACAAGCATCTCTAAAAACTGTTGGTAAATGTGACATTTCCAGAAGGGAAAATCAGAATAGGAGGCGTGTGTGTAGGCAGTTGAGTGTGTGGTATACTGTGGGGGGTATGGTTATCAATACAGTGTCCTTTACAGTTATCTCTTATGATGAAATACATGATTTTCAACTGCTCTTGACAGCATTATTGCATTGAAAAGGCAGGAAGCTTGCAATTCATTTGAATAGCAGTATCATGCTAGCTCTTGCACAAACTCTGAAGAGAATGCTTTTGATTACCCAAAGATTAAGGAAGATGAATTAATAAACTTCACACAAGTAGACACTTCACATAACCATCTACTTTTGAATCTGTAGAATTTGAGAATTTGATATTATTTTTTCAGTGTTCTTAAAATCTGGGGTATGGTTCATGGTAAATGATTCCTGGTGCACAGATGTGGAGATTATTTCAACATCATGCTCTACACATCTTGAACATTTGACAATAAAATGTCGCCCTTTCTATCTCCCAAGGGAGTTCACATCAGTAGTTCTCACAGTTGTGTATATTCCGCCGCAGGCAAATTTTACAAAAGCACTGGATGAACTACACTGTCACCTTAACAGACACGAGAATACACATCCTGAGGGGGCATTCATCATAGCGGGTGATTTCAACGGTGCGAACTTGAAGAAAACAATGCCTAATCTACATCAACACATCGACTGTCCGACGCGCGGAACAAACACTTTGGACAGTGTTTACACTCTCTTCCAGGATGGTTACAAAGCCCTCCCCCGACCTCCTTTCTCACCTCCATTCTGCTACTTCCCGTTTACAAGCAGAAGCTTAAACAGGAGAGGCCAGCGTTAAGAACCATTCAACGTTGGTCGGATGAATCGGATTTTATACTAAATCACTGTTTTGCTATCACTGATTGCAGATCTTCCGCGAAGCTGCCAAAAATAATATCAATCTGTATACGGACTATGTTACTGGCTACATCAGTAAATGCTTTGAAGACATGGTTTCCAGGATTACTGTTCGCACATATCCAAATCAAAAACTGTGGGTAAATGGCGAGATACGCGCCAAACTGAAAACTGACAGCTGCTTTTAATTCTGGCGATATGGATAAATACAGAAAATCCAGATACAACCTCAGGAAAGCTATCAAAATAGCTAAATACAACTACAGAGTAAAATTAGAGTCATATTATCACGGCTGCAACACACGGGCCATGTGGAGTGGTATACGCACAATTACAGACTACAGAGCACAACTCAAGCTACTGTATGTTGCACAACAGTCTGCCTCTCTTCCTGATGAGCTAAATTCATTCTATGCTCGGTTTGAGGTCAGTGAGGCAGATCCAGTCAGGAAGATTCAAGAAACCCAAGACGGAAACCCACTGATCATATCCAGAGCGGATGTGTGTAAAGTTTTCTAAAAAACAATCCCCGCAAGGCTCCTGGCCCTGATGCCATCCCTGGCCACATTCTGAAAGTATGTGCAGACCAGCTGGCAGATGTCTTCTCGGACATATTCAATCTCTCCCTAGCTCAGTCTATAGTTCCTTCCTGCTTTAAGAAAACCACCATTGTCCCCGTAGGCAATAAGACTGCTAAATAGCCAACCTGCAGCTCCTTCAGCAAATCACCTGTAATGGCTACATGGACACACAGTTTTCACTGTATTCAGCATAACCGCACTACTTGCATATATTGCATACACCATGGACACATAGCAGCTCTACTCATATTGAGTTTTATTCCATTTCTATTACATCTATTCTTATGTAACCTTATTTTCATAACCTCAATTTTGTGATTTTTGTGTTTTTGTGATTCTTGTGTTTCTTGTGAGCTTGCAGAAAAGACATTTCATTGCCAGCAACTGCTGCTGCACGCTGTATTGTTGTGCATTTGATAAATAAACTTTGATTTGATTTGAAATCCCTGTATTCATAAGATATCTATGTTGTTATAAGCCTGTAAATTGTCATCCACTTAAACTATTGTGTTAAAGCAATTTCTTTAATTTATGTTATTGATATGTTCTTTGAGAAAAATACTCAGCAAGACTGTATTGTAAAATCCACTCTTGTCAAAAAGTATGTTTCAGGTTCCTCAGGACTTTGACTTCTATTCACATTGAAAGGTGTTTTAGCTATTCTGATTTCACACTTAATCAATTCCTTTTTTCCGTTACTGCAGTGTCCATACGCATGACAAAAATGCGTCCAGGTTGTGCAGATAAAAAGTAAAGAAAAATTTATGAGTGGTAAAAATGAAGGACATCAAGAATAGGTATTAGTCTTTAAATGTATTGATATAACAATGTATAGAATGCTGAATTTATGTGACCTTTGTGCAAAATAAATATGAAGTCATGAAACGTTTATGTTGAAAGCCTTTTAAAAGTGTAATTTGGCATGTAAAATAAAGCCATCTATCTTTTGGTTAAACAAGTCACCAGCATTAAAACTACACAGCCAAAAGCAAATAAATACCAATAATGGTGAAATTGTATTGTAGCACAAGCTTACTTTAGGAGGAAAAGCACATAAAATGGAAGACTTATTATATGTAATCTTTTAAAAAGTTAATCAGATCTAGGAAAATGGGAATAATTTGTAAACTGTTTCATGTTTATTATAATACTTATTAATATATAAATATAAATGTGACTTGTATTAACTATTAATTGAAATTAAGAAGTGTACAGCATGTTGAAATGAAAGCATACGCAAGAATTTGAGTGTTTATAAGTACATATCCTATTACAGATGATTGGTAGTATTCATATATAATACTACCTATAAATATAAATATAATTGCTTTTGTATGGAAATGCTAAAAAAATAATACATGAAACATTTGCCTTATCTGTGTTTTTATTTTCCTTTTTTTCTACCACTTCTGCAATCTGATCAATAAATACAATCCTTAGGGACATTCCAAATATAGGTTAAAGCTTTTGTTGTAGGTCATCAGGCCTTGAGTTAAATATAGGCTGTTCTGTCTCCAGAAAGGAATTATATCTCTCTTTTCCCATCTTCCTAGCAGTGCTTCAATCATTGGTCTGATGCAAAAAGTAGATGATACATATATACAGTATATAATGAAAAATGTGATGGTGAATATGTGCAGCAAACTATTGTATGGTACTGTACCTCTCTCAAGATACAACAGTAATGTCTGCAGTGGGGACTTAAACAACTCTACAAAGTAAATCCTTTGAATAGGGACAGTCAGATGTGTGAAATTTGTGGAATTTTAATAGAGTATATTGTCTTTATATTTTTAGCCGTTTTACTGGGCTGTGCTGCAATTTCCTGTACATGGTGATATGCACTCTGTGCATGGCCATGCCTCTCCAGTGATTTCAGTTCAGATTCACCACTCATTTGCCCACTGTAAATTTTTAAGGGAGTCACACCCATGTGCTTTGCTCATTAGGAAGTTTTCTAAAAACGTATTCATCACAAGCAAAACCCACTAAGTAAGTGAAGCCAAGAAGTGTTTAAATCTCATGACTGTCTTGATAACAAGAACAGAGAAAGTGTATTAAAACCCATGTTCTTCTGTTCTGGTAAGAATATATTTTCACAGCATCATCTATACAAAGGTATATTAAGAGTCAGTAATCTAAAATCAAAGCAGTGAGATTTGAGGAGATGAAGAAAGTATCTCACTTCATTTAAACTAAAGACAAACATTTCTGATAGCTAAAAAAAGGCTTTATTCAGTACTGAGTTCAGAGGTTAAACGATATGAAAAGTTTAACCACTTCCTTTCAAACTTTTGCTTTTTGAGCAATTTAGACAACAGACTCATGTAAGGCTAGGCTATGCAATGTAAAGTGCAATATATGCATGAAATAAATGTGAAGATAACATTGAAATATAGTTTTCCTAAAGATCCCTTCTATCCTAAAACACAACCATGCCATCAAACATCCTCTATGTTTTCAAATAATTCTAACCCTAACCCTAGCTATGGTTTGGGAAGGTTAGGGTTAGGAATCAGAATTTGGTCCCAGAATGGAAGCAACTTTCCGCTCATTTAAGCAGAAAATAAAGCTCAGGGCATCAAAGCATTAGTTTGAAAATACTTAGCAACATTGCCAAACCAAACAAAATCTATCAACTGTGGTACTATTTTAAATTTAACAAGTATTTTGATATTGGAAATTTCATGTTAAATGGTGCACTCAATGAGCCTGGTTTCAGGGTAAAATAGGTTAAGAGTCAGGAATACTCAATAAATCTTAGCTGAATCTGTTAAAATGCCAGTGCATTCAATGCCAAAAGCAAAGGTTTGAAGAGTTTAACCACTTGTTTCAAACTTTTGCTTTGGGCAATTTAGACAACATTCCCATGTAGAGCTATGCAGTGTATAGAGCCATTTGGCAAAAAAAAAGGGTGAAGATAACATTGAAATATCAGTTTTCCTAAAGAATCCTTCTATCCTAAAACACAACCTTGCCATCAAACATCCTCTATGTTTTCAAATAATTCTAACCCTAACCCTAGCTATGGTTTGGGAAGGTTAGGGTTAGGAATCAGAATTTGGTCCAAGAATTAATGCAACCTTCCACTCATTTAAGCAGAAAATATAGCTCAGAGCATCAAAACATTAGTTTGAAAGTACTTAGCAACCTTGCCAAACCAAACGAAATCTATCAACTGTGGTACTATTTTATATTTGAGAAGTATTTTGATAATAGAAATGTCGTGCTGAATGGTGCACTCAATGAGCATGGAATCGGGGTTAAATGGGTTAAGAGTCAGGAATACTCAATAAATCCTAGCTGTATCTGTTAAAATGCCAGTGTATTCGATGCGAAAAGCAAAAGTTTGAAGAGTGTTACCACTTGCTTTCAACTTTTGCTTTGTGCAATTTAGACAACATTCCCATGTAGGGCTATGCAGTGTATAGAGCCATATAGGTAAGAAAAAAAAGGTAAAGCTAACATTGAAATAGCAGTTTTCCTAAAGATCCCTTCTATCCTAAAACACAACCATGCCATCAAACATCCTCTATGTTTTCAAATTATTCTAACCCTAACCCTAGCTATGGTTTGGGAAGGTTAGGGTTAGGAATCAGAATTTGGTCCCAGAATGAATGCAACTTTCCACTCATTTAAGCAGAAAATAAAGCTCAGGGCATCAAAGCATTAGTTTGAAAGTACTTAGCAACCTTGCCAAACCAAACGAAATCTATCAACTGTGGTACTATTTTATATTTGACAAGAATTTTGATAATAGAAATGTCGTGCTGAATGGTCCACTCAATGAGCATGGAATCGGGGTTAAATGGGTTAAGAGTCAGGAATACTCAATAAAACTTAGCTGTATCTGTTAAAATGCCAGTGTATTCGATGCGAAAAGCAAAAGTTTGAAGACTTTTACCACTTGCTTTCAACTTTTGCTTTGGGCAATTTAGACAACATTCCCATGTAGGGCTATGCAGTGTATAGGGCCATATAGGCAAGAAAAAAAAGGTGAAGATAACATTGAAATAGCAGTTTTCCTAAAGATCCCTTCTATCCTAAAACACAACCATGCCATCAAACATCCTCTATGTTTTCAAATAATTCTAACCCTAACCCTAGCTATGGTTTGGGAAGGTTAGGGTTAGGAATCAGAATTTGGTCCAAGAATGAATGCAACCTTCCACTCATTTAAGCAGAAAATATAGCTCAGAGCATCAAAGATTAGTTTGAAAATATTTAGCAACCTTGCCAAACTAAACAAATTCTATCAACTGTGATAATATTTTACTGTATATTTGACAAGTATTTTGATATTTGAAATGTCATGCTGAATGGTGCACTAAATGAGCATGGTTTCAGGGTAAAATGGGTTAAGAGTCAGGAATACTCAATAAATCTCAGCTGAATCTGTTAAAATGCCAATACATTCAATGCCAAAAGCAAACGTTTAAAGAGTTTAACCACTTGCTTTCAATCTATTGCTTTGGGCAATTTAGACAACATTCCCATGTAGGGCTATACAGTGTATAGAGCCATATAGGCAAGAAAAAAAAAGGTGAAGATAACATTGAAATAACAGATTTCCTAAAGATTCCTTCTATCCTAAAACACAACCATGCCATCAAACATCCTCTATGTTTTCAAATAATTCTAACCCTAACCCTAGCTATGGTTTGGGAAGGTTAGGGTTAGGAATCAGAATTTGGTCCAAGAATGAATGCAACCTTCCACTCATTTAAGCAGAAAATATAGCTCAGAGCATCAAAACATTAGTTTGAAAAGACTTGGCAACCTTGCCAAACCAAACGACATCTATGAATTGTGGTACTATTTTATATTTGACAAGTATTTTGATATTGGAAATGTCATGCTGAATGGTGCACTCAATGAGCATGGTATCGGGGTTAAATGGGTTAAGAGTCAGGAATACTCAATAAATCTTAGCTGTTTCTGTTAAAATGCCAGTGTATTCGATGCGAAAAGCAAAAGGTTGAAGAGTTTTACCACTTGCTTTCAACTTTTGCTTTGGGCAATTTAGACAACATTCCCACGTAGGGCTATGCAGTGTATGGAGCCATATAAGTAAGAAAAAAAAGGTAAAGATAATATTGGAATAGCAGTTTTCCTAAAGATCCCTTCTATCCTAAAACACAACCATGCCATCAAACATCCTCGATGTTTTCAAATTATTCTAACCCTAACCCTAGCTATGGTTTGGGAAGGTTAGGGTTAGGAATCAGAATTTGGTCCCAGAATGAATGCAACTTTCCACTCATTTAAGCAGAAAATAAAGCTCAGGGCATCAAAGCATTAGTTTGAAAGTACTTAGCAACCTTGCCAAACCAAACGAAATCTATCAACTGTGGTACTATTTTATATTTGACAAGAATTTTGATAATAGAAATGTCGTGCTGAAAGTTACTCAATGAGTATGGAATCGGGGTTAAATGGGTTAAGAGTCAGGAATACTCAATAAAACTTAGCTGTATCTGTTAAAATGCCAGTGTATTCGATGCGAAAAGCAAAAGTTTGAAGAGTTTTACCACTTGCTTTCAACTTTTGCTTTTGGCAATTTAGACAACATTCCCATGTACTGTAGGACTATGCAGTGTATAGGGCCATATAGGCAAGAAAAAAAAGGTGAAGATAACATTGAAATATCAGTTTTCCTAAAGATCCCTTCTATCCTAAAACACAACCATGCCATCAAACATCCTCTATGTTTTCAAATAATTCTAACCCTAACCCTAGCTATGCTTTGGGAAGGTTAGGGTTAGGAATCAGAATTTGGTCCAAGAATGAATGCAACCTTCCACTCATTTAAGCAGAAAATAAAGCTTAGGGCATCAAAGCATTAGTTTGAAAGTACTTAACAACCTTGCCAAACCAAACGAAATCTATCAACTGTGGTACTATTTTATATTTGACAAGAATTTTGATATTGGAAATGGCATGCTGAATGGTGCACTCAATGAGCATGGAATCGGGGTTAAATGGGTTAAGAGTCAGGAATACTCAATAAATCTTAGCTGTATCTGTTAAAATGCCAGTGTATTCGATGCGAAAAGCAAAAGTTTGAAGAGTTTTACCACTTGCTTTCAACTTTTGCTTTGGGCAATTTATACAACATTCCCATGTAGGGCTATGCAGTGTATAGAGCCATATAGGTAAGAAAAAAAGGTAAAGATAATATTGAAATAGCAGTTTTCCTAAAGATCCCTTCTATCCTAAAACACAACCATGCCATCAAACATCCTCTATGTTTTCAAATTATTCTAACCCTAACCCTAGCTATGGTTTGGGACGGTTAGGGTTAGGAATCAGAATTTGGTCCAAGAATGAATGCAACCTTCCACTCATTTAAGCAGAAAATATAGCTCAGGGCATCAAAACATTATTTTGAAAATATTTAGCAACCTTGCCAAACTAAACAAATTCTATCAACTGTGGTACTATTTTATATTTGACAAGTATTTTGATATTGGAAATTTCATGTTAAACGGTGCACTCAATGAGCATGGTTTCAGGTTAAAATGGGTTAAGAGTCAGGAATACTCCATAAATCTTAGCTGTATCTTTTAAAATGCCAGTGTATTCGATGCGAAAAGCAAAAGATTGAAGAGTTTTACCACTTGCTTTCAACTTTTGCTATGGGCAATTTAGACAACATTCCCAAGTAGGGCTATGCAGTGTATAGAGCCATATAGGCAAGAAAAAAAAGGTGAAGATAACATTGAAATAACAGTTTTCCTGAAGATCTCTTCTATCCTAAAACACAACCATGCCATCAAACATCCTCTATGTTTTAAAATAATTCTAACCATAACCCTAACCCTAGCTATGGTTTGGGAAGGTTAGGGTTAGGAATCAGAATTTGGTCCAAGAATGAATGCAACTTTCAACTCATTTAAGCAGAAAATATAGCTCAGGGCATCAAAACATTAGTTTGAAAAGACTTAGCAACATTGCAAAACCAAACGAAATCTATCAATTGTGGTACTATTTTATATTTGACAAGTATTTTGATATAGGAAATGTCATGTTAAACGGCGCACTCAATGAGCATGGTTTCAGGGTAAAATGGGTTAAGAGTCAGGAATACTCCATAAATCTTAGCTGAATCTGTTAAAATGCTAGTGCATTCAATGCCAAAAGCAAAGGTTTGAAGAGTTTAACCACTTGCTTTCAATCTTGTCCTTTGGGCAATTTAGACAACATTCACATGTAGGGCTATGCAGTGTATAGAGCCATATAGGCAAGAAAAAAAAGGTGAAGATAATATTGGAATAGCTGATTTCCTAAAGATCCCTTCTATCCTAAAACACAACCATGCCATCAAACATCCTCTATGTTTTCAAATAATTCTAACCCTAACCCTAGCTATGGTTTGGGAAGGTTAGGGTTAGGAATCAGAATTTGGTCCTAGAATGAATGCAACCTTCCACTCATTTAAGCAGAAAATAAAGCTCAGGGGATTAAAGCATTAGTTTGAAAGTACTTAGCAACCTTGCCAAACCAAACGAAATCTATCAACTGTGGTACTATTTTATATTTGAGAAGTATTTTGATAATAGAAATGTCGTGCTGAATGGTGCACTCAATGAGCATGGAATCGGGGTTAAATAGGTTAAGAGTCAGGAATACTCAATAAATCTTAGCTGTATCTGTTAAAATGCCAGTGTATTCGATGCAAAAAGCAAAAGTTTGAAGAGTTTTACCACTTGCTTTAAACTTTTGCTTTGGGCAATTTAGACAACATTCCCATGTAGGGCTATGCAGTGTATAGAGCCATATAGGTAAGAAAAAAAAAAGGTAAAGATAATATTGAAATAGCAGTTTTCCTAAAGATCCCTTCTTTCCTAAAACACAACCATGCCATCAAACATCCTCTATGTTTTCAAATAATTCTAACCCTAACCCTAGCTATGGTTTGGGAAGGTTAGGGTTAGGAATCAGAATTTGGTCCAAGAATTAATGCAACCTTCCACTCATTTAAGCAGAAAATATAGCTCAGAGCATCAAAGATTAGTTTGAATATATTTAGCAACCTTGCCAAACTAAACAAATTCTATCAACTGTGATACTATTTTACTGTATATTTGACAAGTATTTTGATATTTGAAATGTCATGCTGAATGGTGCACTGAATGAGCATGGTTTCAGGGTAAAATGGGTTAAGAGTCAGGAATACTCAATAAATCTCAGCTGAATATGTTAAAATGCCACTGCATTCAATGCCAAAAGCAAAGGTTTGACGAGTTTAACCACTTGCTTTCAATCTTTTGCTTTGGGCAATTTAGACAACATTCCCATGTACAGTAGGGCTATGCAGTGTATAGAGCCATATAGGTAAGAAAAAAAAGGTAAAGATAATATTGAAATAGCAGTTTTCCTAAAGATCCCTTCTATCCTAAAACACAACCATGCCATCAAACATCCTCTATGTTTTCAAATAATTCTAACCCTAACCCTAGCTATGGTTTGGGAAGGTTAGGGTTAGGAATTAGAATTTGGTCCAAGAATGAATGCAACTTTCAACTCATTTAAGCAGAAAATATAGCTCAGGGCATCAAAACATTAGTTTGAAAAGACTTAGCAACATTGCAAAACCAAACGAAATCTATCAATTGTGGTACTATTTTATATTTGACAAGTATTTTGATATTGGAAATGTCATGCTGAATGGTGCACTCAATGAGCATGGTATCGGGGTTAAATGGGTTAAGAGTCAGGAATACTCAATAAATCTTAGCTGTATCTGTTAAAATGCCAGTGTATTCGATGCGAAAAGCAAAAGGTTGAAGAGTTTTACCACTTGCTTTCAACTTTTGCTTTGGGCAATTTAGACAACATTCCCACGTAGGGCTATGCAGTGTATAGAGCCATATAAGTAAGAAAAAAAAGGTAAAGATAATATTGGAATAGCAGTTTTCCTAAAGATCCCTTCTATCCTAAAACACAACCATGCCATCAAACATCCTCTATGTTTTCAAATTATTCTAACCCTAACCCTAGCTATGGTTTGGGAAGGTTAGGGTTAGGAATCAGAATTTGGTCCCAGAATGAATGCAACTTTCCACTCATTTAAGCAGAAAATAAAGCTCAGGGCATCAAAGCATTAGTTTGAAAGTACTTAGCAACCTTGCCAAACCAAACAAAATCTATCAACTGTGGTACTATTTTATATTTGACAAGAATTTTGATAATAGAAATGTCGTGCTGAATGGTGCACTCAATGAGCATGGAATCGGGGTTAAATGGGTTAAGAGTCAGGAATACTCAATAAAACTTAGCTGTATCTGTTAAAATGCCAGTGTATTTGACGCGAAAAGCAAAAGTTTGAAGAGTTTTACCACTTGCTTTCAACTTTTGCTTTGGGCAATTTAGACAACATTCCCATGTAGGGCTATGCAGTGTATAGAGCCATATAGGCAAGAAAAAAAAGGTGAAGATAACATTGAAATATCAGTTTTCCTAAAGAATCCTTCTATCCTAAAACACAACCTTGCCATCAAACATACTCTATGTTTTCAAATAATTCTAACCCTAACCCTAGCTATGGTTTGGGAAGGTTAGGGTTAGGAATCAGAATTTGGTCCCAGAATGAATGCAACTTTCCACTCATTTAAGCAGAAAATAAAGCTCAGGGCATCAAAGCATTAGTTTGAAAGTACTTAGCAACCTTGCCAAACCAAACGAAATCTATCAACTGTGGTACTATTTTATATTTGACAAGAATTTTGATAATAGAAATGTCGTGCTGAACGGCGCACTCAATGAGCATGGTTTCAGGGTAAAATGGGTTAAGAGTCAGGAATATTCCATAAATCTTAGCTGAATCTGTTAAAATGCTAGTGCATTCAATGCCAAAAGCAAAGGTTTGAAGAGTTTAACGACTTGCTTTCAACTTTTGCTTTGGGCAATTTAGACAACATTCCCATGTAGGGCTATGCAGTGTATTGAGCTATATAGGCAAGAAAAAAAAGGTAAAGATAATATTGAAATAGCAGTTTTCCTAAAGATCCCTTCTATCCTAAAACACAACCATGCCATCAAACATCCTCTATGTTTTCAAATTATTCTAACCCTAACCCTAGCTATGGTTTGGGAAGGTTAGGGTTAGGAATCAGAATTTGGTCCAAGAATGAATGCAACCTTCCACTCATTAAAGCAGAAAATATAGCACAGGGCATCAAAACATTATTTTGAAAATACTTAGCAACCTTGCCAAACTAAACAAATTCTATCAACTGTGGTACTATTTTATATTTGACAAGTATTTTGATATTGGAAATTTCATGTTAAACGGTGCACTGAATGAGCATGGTTTCAGGGTAAAATGGGTTAAGAGTCAGGAATACTCCATAAATCTTAGCTGTATCTGTTAAAATGCTAGTGCATTCAATGCCAAAAGCAAAGGTTTGAAGAGTTTAACCACTTGCTTTCAATCTTTTGCTTTGGGCAATTTAGACAACATTCACATGTAGGGCTATACAGTGTATAGAGCCATATAGGTAAGAAAAAAAAGGTAAAGATAACATTGAAATAACAGTTTTCCTAAAGATCCCTTCTATCCTAAAACACAACCATGCCATCAAACATCCTCTATGTTTTCAAATTATTCTATCCCTAACCCTAGCTATGGTTTGGGAAGGTTAGGGTTAGGAATCAGAATTTGGTCCCAGAATGAATGCAACTTTCCACTCATTTAAGCAGAAAATAAAGCTCAGGGCATCAAAGCATTAGTTTGAAAGTACTTAGCAACCTTGCCAAACCAAACGAAATCTATCAACTGTGGTACTATTTTATATTTGACAAGAATTTTGAAAATAGAAATGTCGTGCTGAACGGTGCACTCAATGAGCATGGTTTCAGGGTAAAATGGGTTAAGAGTCATGAATATTCCATAAATCTTAGCTGAATCTGTTAAAATGCTAGTGCATTCAATGCCAAAAGCAAAGGTTTGAAGAGTTTAACGACTTGCTTTCAACTTTTGCTTTGGGCAATTTAGACAACATTCCCATGTAGGGCTATGCAGTGTATAGAGCTATATAGGCAAGAAAAAAAAGGTAAAGATAATATTGAAATAGCAGTTTTCCTAAAGATCCCTTCTATCCTAAAACACAACCATGCCATCAAACATCCTCTATGTTTTCAAATAATTCTAACCCTAACCCTAGCTATGGTTTGGGAAGGTTAGGGTTAGGAATCAGAATTTGGTCCAAGACTGAATGCAACCTTCCACTCATTTAAGCAGAAAATATAGCTCAGAGCATCAAAGATTAGTTTGAATATATTTAGCAACCTTGCCAAACTAAACAAATTCTATCAACTGTGATACTATTTTACTGTATATTTGACAAGTATTTTGATATTTGAAATGTCATGCTGAATGGTGCACTGAATGAGCATGGTTTCAGGGTAAAATGGGTTAAGAGTCAGGAATACTCAATAAATCTCAGCTGAATCTGTTAAAATGCCACTCCATTCAATGCCAAAAGCAAAGGTTTGACGAGTTTAACCACTTGCTTTCAATCCTTTGCTTTGGGCAATTTAGACAACATTCCCATGTAGGGCTATGCAGTGTATAGAGCCATATAGGTAAGAAAAAAAAGGTAAAGATAATATTGAAATAGCAGTTTTCCTAAAGATCCCTTCTATCCTAAAACACAACCATGCCATCAAACATCCTCTATGTTTTCAAATAATTCTAACCCTAACCCTAGCTATGGTTTGGGAAGGTTAGGGTTAGGAATCAGAATTTGGTCCAAGAATGAATGCAACCTTCCACTCATTTAAGCAGAAAATATAGCTCAGAGCATCAAAACATTAGTTTGAAAAGACTTGGCAACCTTGCCAAACCAAACGACATCTATGAATTGTGGTACTATTTTATATTTGACAAGTATTTTGATGTTGGAAATGTCATGCTGAATGGTGCACTCAATGAGCATGGTATCGGGGTTAAATGGGTTAAGAGTCAGGAATACTCAATAAATCTTAGCTGTATCTGTTAAAATGCCAGTGTATTCGATGCGAAAAGCAAAGGGTTGAAGAGTTTTACCACTTGCTTTCAACTTTTGCTTTGGGCAATTTAGACAACATTCCCATGTAGGGCTATGCAGTGTATAGAGCTATATAGGCAAGAAAAAAAAGGTAAAGATAACATTGAAATATCAGTTTTCCTAAAGATCCCTTCTATCCTAAAACACAACCATGCCATCAAACATCCTCTATGTTTTCAAATTATTTTAACCCTAACCCTAGCTATGGTTTGGGAAGGTTAGGGTTAGGAATCAGAATTTGGTCCAAGAATGAATGCAACTTTCCACTCATTTAAGCAGAAAATAAAGCTCAGGGCATCAAAGCATTAGTTTGAAAGTACTTAGCAACCTTGCCAAACCAAACGAAATCTATCAACTGTGGTACTATTTTATATTTGAGAAGAATTTTGATAATAGAAACATCGTGCTAAACGGTGCACTCAATGAGCATGGTTTCAGGGTAATATGGGTTAAGAGTCAGGAATATTCCATAAATCTTAGCTGAATCTGTTAAAATGCTAGTGCATTCAATGCCAAAAGCAATGGTTTGAAGAGTTTAACCACTTGCTTTCAACTTTTGCTTTGGGCAATTTAGACAACATTCCCATGTAGGGCTATGCAGTGTATAGAGCTATATAGGCAAGAAAAAAAAGGTAAAGATAATATTGAAATAGCAGTTTTCCTAAAGATCCCTTCTATCCTAAAACACAACCATGCCATCAAACATCCTCTATGTTTTCAAATTATTCTAACCCTAACCCTAGCTATGGTTTGGGAAGGTTAGGGTTAGGAATCAGAATTTGGTCCAAGAATGAATGCAACCTTCCACTCATTTAAGCAGAAAATATAGCACAGGGCATCAAAACATTATTTTGAAAATATTTAGCAACCTTGCCAAACTAAACAAATTCTATCAACTGTGGTACTATTTTATATTTGACAAGTATTTTGATATTGGAAATTTCATGTTAAACGGTGCACTCAATGAGCATGGTTTCAGGTTAAAATGGGTTAAGAGTCAGGAATACTCCATAAATCTTAGCTGTATCTTTTAAAATGCCAGTGTATTCGATGCGAAAAGCAAACGTTTGAAGAGTTTTACCATTTGCTTTCAACTTTTGCTATGGGCAATTTAGACAACATTCCCAAGTAGGGCTATGCAGTGTATAGAGCCATATAGGCAAGAAAAAAAAGGTGAAGATAACATTGAAATAACAGTTTACCTGAAGATCCCTTCTATCCTAAAACACAACCATGCCATCAAACATCCTCTATGTTTTCAAATAATTCTAACCCTAACCCTAGCTATGGTTTGGGAAGGTTAGGGTTAGGAATCAGAATTTGGTCCAAGAATGAATGCAACTTTCAACTCATTTAAGCAGAAAATATAGCTCAGGGCATCAAAACATTAGTTTGAAAAGACTTAGCAACATTGCAAAACCAAACGAAATCTATCAATTGTGGTACTATTTTATATTTGAAAAGTATTTTGATACAGGAAATGTCATGTTAAACGGCGCACTCAATGAGCATGGTTTCAGGGTAAAATCGGTTAAGAGTCAGGAATACTCCATAAATCTTAGCTGAATCTGTTAAAATGCTAGTGCATTCAATGCCAAAAGCAAAGGTTTGAAGAGTTTAACCACTTGCTTTCAATCTTTTGCTTTGGGCAATTTAGACAACATTCACATGTAGGGCTATGCAGTGTATAGAGCCATATAGGCAAGACAAAAAAGGTGAAGATAATTTTGGAATAGCAGTTTTCCTAAAGATCCCTTCTATCCTAAAACACAACCATGCCAGCAAACATCCTCTATGTTTTCAAATAATTTTAACCCTAACCCTAGCTATGGTTTGGGAAGGTTAGGGTTAGGAATCAGAATTTGGTCCAAGAATGAATGCAACCTTCCACTCATTTAAGCAGAAAATATAGCTCATAGCATCAAAACATTAGTTTGAAAAGACTTGGGAACCTTGCCAAACCAAACGAAATCTATCAACTGTGGTACTATTTTATATTTGAGAAGAATTTTGATAATAGAAATGTCATGCTGAATGGTGCATTCAATGAGCATGGAATCGGGGTTAAATAGGTTAAGAATCAGGAATACTCAATACATCTTAGCTGTATCTGTTAAAATGCCAGTGTATTCGATGCAAAAAGCAAAAGTTTGAAGAGTTTAACCACTTGCTTTAAACTTTTGCTTTGGGCAATTTAGACAACTTTCCCATGTAGGGCTATGCAGTGTATAGAGCCATATAGGTAAGAAAAAACGGTGAAGATAATATTGGAATAGCAGTTTTCCTAAAAATCCCTTCTATCCTAAAACACAACCATGCCATCAAACATCCTCTATGTTTTCAAATAATTCTAACCCTAACCCTAGCTATGGTTTGGGAAGGTTAGGGTTAGGAATCAGAATTTGGTCCAAGAATGAATGCAACCTTACACTCATTTAAGCAGAAAATAAAGCTCAGGGCATCAAAACATTAGTTTGAAAAGACTTGGCAACCTTGCCAAACCAAACGACATCTATCAATTGTGGTACTATTTTATATTTGACAAGTATTTTGATATTGGAAATGTCATGCTGAATGGTGCACTCAATGAGCATGGAATCGGGGTTAAATGGGTTAAGAGTCAGGAATACTCCATAAATCTTAGCTGAATCTGTTAAAATGCTAGTGCATTCAATGCCAAAAGCAAAGGTTTGAAGAGTTTAACGACTTGCTTTCAACTTTTGCTTTGGGCAATTTAGACAACATTCCCATGTAGGGCTATGCAGTGTATAGAGCTATATAGGCAAGAAAAAAAAGGTAAAGATAACATTGAAATATCAGTTTTCCTAAAGATCCCTTCTATCCTAAAACACAACCATGCCATCAAACATCCTCTATGTTTTCAAATTATTCTAACCCTAACCCTAGCTATGGTTTGGGAAGGTTAGGGTTAGGAATCAGAATTTGGTCCAAGAATGAATGCAACCTTCCACTCATTTAAGCAGAAAATATAGCACAGGGCATCAAAACATTATTTTGAAAATACTTAGCAACCTTGCCAAACTAAACAAATTCTATCAACTGTGGTACTATTTTATATTTGACAAGTATTTTGATATTGGAAATTTCATGTTAAACGGTGCACTCAATGAGCATGGTTTCAGGGTAAAATGGGTTAAGAGTCAGGAATACTCCATAAATCTTAGCTGAATCTGTTAAATTGCTAGTGCATTCAATGCCAAAAGCAATGGTTTGAAGAGTTTAACCACTTGCTTTCAATCTTTTGCTTTGGGCAATTTAGACAACATTCACATGTAGAGCTATGCAGTGTATAGAGCCATATAGGCAAGAAAAAACGGTGAAGATAATATTGGAATAGCAGTTTTCCTAAAAATCCCTTCAATCCTAAAACACAACCATGCCATCAAACATCCTCTATGTTTTCAAATAATTCTAACCCTAACCCTAGCTATGGTTTGGGAAGGTTAGGGTTAGGAATCAGAATTTGGTCCTAGAATGAATGCAACCTTCCACTCATTTAAGCAGAACATAAAGCTCAGGGCATTAAAGCATTAGTTTGAAAGTACTTAGCAACCTTGCCAAACCAAACGAAATCTATCAACTGTGGTACTATTTTATATTTGAGAAGAATTTTGATAATAGAAATGTCGTGCTGAATGGTGCATTCAATGAGCATGGAATCGGGATTAAATAGGTTAAGAGTCAGGAATACTCAATAAATCTTAGCTGTATCTGTTAAAATGCCAGTGTATTCGATGCAAAAAGCAAAAGTTTGAAGAGTTTTACCACTTGCTTTAAACTTTTGCTTTGGGCAATTTAGACAACATTCCCATGTAGGGCTATGCAGTGTATAGAGCCATATAGGTAAGAAAAAAAAAAGGTAAAGATAATATTGAAATAGCAGTTTTCCTAAAGATCCCTTCTATCCTAAAACACAACCATGCCATCAAACATCCTCTATGTTTTCAAATAATTCTAACCCTAACCCTAGCTATGGTTTGGGAAGGTTAGGGTTAGGAATCAGAATTTGGTCCAAGAATGAATGCAACCTTCCACTCATTTAAGCAGAAAATAAAGCTCAGGGCATCAAAACATTAGTTTGAAAAGACTTGGCAACCTTGCCAAACCAAACGACATCTATCAATTGTGGTACTATTTTATATTTGACAAGTATTTTGATATTGGAAATGTCATGCTGAATGGTGCACTCAATGAGCATGGAATCGGGGTTAAATGGGTTAAGAGTCAGGAATACTCCATAAATCTTAGCTGAATCTGTTAAAATGCTAGTGCATTCAATGCCAAAAGCAAAGGTTTGAAGAGTTTAACGACTTGCTTTCAACTTTTGCTTTGGGCAATTTAGACAACATTCCCATGTAGGGCTATGCAGTGTATAGAGCTATATAGGCAAGAAAAAAAAGGTAAAGATAATATTGAAATAGCAGTTTTCCTAAAGATCCCTTCTATCCTAAAACACAACCATGCCATCAAACATCCTCTATGTTTTCAAATAATTCTAACCCTAACCCTAGCTATGGTTTGGGAAGGTTAGGGTTAGGAATCAGAATTTGGTCCAAGAATGAATGCAACCTTCCACTCATTTAAGCAGAAAATATAGCTCAGAGCATCAAAACATTAGTTTGAAAAGACTTGGCAACCTTGCCAAACCAAACGACATCTATGAATTGTGGTACTATTTTATATTTGACAAGTATTTTGATATTGGAAATGTCATGCTGAATGGTGCACTCAATGAGCATGGTATCGGGGTTAAATGGGTTAAGAGTCAGGAATACTCAATAAATCTTAGCTGTATCTGTTAAAATGCCAGTGTATTCGATGCAAAAAGCAAAAGTTTGAAGAGTTTTACCACTTGCTTTCAACTTTTGCTTTGGGCAATTTAGACAACATTCCCATGTAGGGCTATGCAGTGTACAGGGCCATATAGGCAAGAACAAAAAGGTGAAGATAACATTGAAATATCAGTTTTCCTAAAGATCCCTTCTATCCTAAAACACAACCATCCCTTCAAACATCCTCTATGTTTTCAAATAATTCTAACCCTAACCCTAGCTATGGTTTGGGAAGGTTAGGGTTAGGAATCAGAATTTGGTCCAAGAATGCATGCAACCTTCCACTCATTTAAGCAGAAAATATAGCTCAGAGCATCAAGGATTAGTTTGAATATATTTAGAAACCTTGCCAAACTAAACAAATTCTATCAACTGTGATACTATTTTACTGTATATTTGACAAGTATTTTGATATTTGAAATGTCATGCTGAATGGTGCACTGAATGAGCATGGTTTCAGGGTAAAATGGGTTAAGAGTCAGGAATACTCCATAAATCTTAGCTGTATCTTTTAAAATGCCAGTGTATTCGATGCGAAAAGCAAAAGTTTGAAGAGTTTTAACACTTGCTTTCAACTTTTGCTATGGGCAATTTAGACAACATTCCCAAGTAGGGCTTTGCAGTGTATAGAGCCATATAGGCAAGAAAAAAAAGGTGAAGATAACATTGAAATAAGAGTTTTCCTTAAGATCCCTTCTATCCTAAAACACAAAGATTAGTTTGAAAATATTTAGCAACCTTGCCAAACTAAACAAATTCTATCAACTGTGATAATATTTTACTGTATATTTGACAAGTATTTTGATATTTGAAATGTCATGCTGAATGGTGCACTAAATGAGCATGGTTTCAGGGTAAAATGGGTTAAGAGTCAGGAATACTCAATAAATCTCAGCAGAATCTGTTAAAATGCCACTACATTCAATGCCAAAAGCAAACGTTTGAAGAGTTTAACCACTTGCTTTCAATCTTTTGCTTTGGGCAATTTAGACAACATTCCCATGTAGGGCTATGCAGTGTATAGAGCTATATAGGCAAGAAAAAAAAGGTAAAGATAATATTGAAATAGCAGTTTTCCTAAAGATCCCTTCTATCCTAAAACACAACCATGCCATCAAACATCCTCTATGTTTTCAAATTATTCTAACCCTAACCCTAGCTATGGTTTGGGAAGGTTAGGGTTAGGAATCAGAATTTGGTCCAAGAATGAATGCAACCTTCCACTCATTTAAGCAGAAAATATAGCACAGGGCATCAAAACATTATTTTGAAAATACTTAGCAACCTTGCCAAACTAAACAAATTCTATCAACTGTGGTACTATTTTATATTTGACAAGTATTTTGATATTGGAAATTTCATGTTAAACGGTGCACTCAATGAGCATGGTTTCAGGGTAAAATGGGTTAAGAGTCAGGAATACTCCATAAATCTTAGCTGTATCTGTTAAAATGCTAGAGAATTCAATGGCAAAAGCAAAGGTTTGAAGAGTTTAACCACTTGCTTTCAATCTTTTGCTTTGGGCAATTTAGACAACATTCACATGTAGGGCTATACAGTGTATAGACCCATATAGGTAAGAAAAAAAAGGTAAAGATAACATTGAAATAACAGTTTTCCTAAAGATTCCTTCTATCCTAAAACACAACCATGCCATCAAACATCCTCTATGTTTTCAAATAATTCTAACCCTAACCCTAGCTATGGTTTGGGAAGGTTAGGGTTAGGAATCAGAATTTGGTCCAAGAATGAATGCAACTTTCAACTCATTTAAGCAGAAAATATAGCTCAGGGCATCAAAACATTAGTTTGAAAAGACTTAGCAACATTGCAAAACCAAATGAAATCTATCAATTGTGGTACTATTTTATATTTGACAAGTATTTTGATATAGGAAATGTCATGTTAAACGGCGCACTCAATGAGCATGGTTTCAGGGTAAAATGGGTTAAGAGTCAGGAATACTCCATAAATCTTAGCTGAATCTGTTAAAATGCTAGTGCATTCAATGCCAAAAGCAAAGGTTTGAAGAGTTTAACCACTTGCTTTCAATCTTTTGCTTTGGGCAATTTAGACAACATTCACATGTAGGGCTATGCAGTGTATAGAGCCATATAGGCAAGAAAAAAAAGGTGAAGATAATATTGGAATAGCAGTTTTCCTAAAGATCCCTTCTATCCTAAAACACAACCATGACATCAAACATCCTCTATGTTTTCAAATAATTCTAACCCTAACCCTAGCTATGGTTTGGGAAGGTTAGGGTTAGGAATCAGAATTTGGTCCTAGAATGAATGCAACCTTCCACTCATTTAAGCAGAAAATAAAGCTCAGGGCATTAAAGCATTAGTTTGAAAGTACTTAGCAACCTTGCCAAACCAAACGAAATCTATCAACTGTGGTACTATTTTATATTTGAGAAGAATTTTGATAATAGAAATGTCGTGCTGAATGGTGCACTCAATGAGCATGGAATCGGGGTTAAATAGGTTAAGAGTCAGGAATACTCAATAAATCTTAGCTGTATCTGTTAAAATGCCAGTGTATTCGATGCAAAAAGCAAAAGTTTGAAGAGTTTTACCACTTGCTTTCAACTTTTGCTTTGGGCAATTTAGACAACATTCCCATGTAGGGCTATGCAGTGTACAGGGCCATATAGGCAAGAACAAAAAGGTGAAGATAACATTGAAATATCAGTTTTCCTAAAGATCCCTTCTATCCTAAAACACAACCATCCCTTCAAACATCCTCTATGTTTTCAAATAATTCTAACCCTAACCCTAGCTATGGTTTGGGAAGGTTAGGGTTAGGAATCAGAATTTGGTCCAAGAATGCATGCAACCTTCCACTCATTTAAGCAGAAAATATAGCTCAGAGCATCAAGGATTAGTTTGAATATATTTAGAAACCTTGCCAAACTAAACAAATTCTATCAACTGTGATACTAATTTACTGTATATTTGTCAAGTATTTTGATATTTGAAATGTCATGCTGAATGGTGCACTGAATGAGCATGGTTTCAGGGTAAAATGGGTTAAGAGTCAGGAATACTCCATAAATCTTAGCTGTATCTGTTAAAATGCTAGTTCATTCAATGTAAAAAGCAAAGGTTTGAAGAGTTTAACCACTTGCTTTCAATCTTTTGCTTTGGGCAATTTAGACAACATTCACATGTAGGGCTATACAGTGTATAGAGCCATATAGGTAAGAAAAAAAAGGTAAAGATAACATTGAAATAACAGTTTTCCTAAAGATCCCTTCTATCCTAAAACACAACCATGCCATCAAACATCCTCTATGTTTTCAAATTATTCTAACCCTAACCCTAGCTATGGTTTGGGAAGGTTAGGGTTAGGAATCAGAATTTGGTCCCAGAATGAATGCAACTTTCCACTCATTTAAGCAGAAAATAAAGCTCAGGGCATCAAAGCATTAGTTTGAAAGTTCTTAGCAACCTTGCCAAACCAAACGAAATCTATCAACTGTGGTACTATTTTATATTTGACAAGAATTTTGATAATAGAAATGTCGTGCTGAACGGTGCACTCAATGAGCATGGTTTCAGGGTAAAATGGGTTAAGAGTCATGAATATTCCATAAATCCTAGCTGAATCTGTTAAAATGCTAGTGCATTCAATGCCAAAAGCAAAGGTTTGAAGAGTTTAACGACTTGCTTTCAACTTTTGCTTTGGGCAATTTAGACAACATTCCCATGTAGGGCTATGCAGTGTATAGAGCTATATAGGCAAGAAAAAAAAGGTGAAGATAACATTGAAATATCAGTTTTCCTAAAGATCCCTTCTATCCTAAAACACAACCATGCCATCAAACATCCTCTATGTTTTCAAATTATTCTAACCCTAACCCTAGCTATGGTTTGGGAAGGTTAGGGTTAGGAATCAGAATTTGGTCCAAGAATGAATGCAACCTTCCACTCATTTAAGCAGAAAATATAGCACAGGGCATCAAAACATTATTTTGAAAATATTTAGCAACCTTGCCAAACTAAACAAATTCTATCAACAGTGGTACTATTTTATATTTGACAAGTATTTTGATATTGGAAATTTCATGTTAAACGGTGCACTCAATGAGCATGGTTTCAGGTTAAAATGGGTTAAGAGTCAGGAATACTCCATAAATCTTAGCTGTATCTTTTAAAATGCCAGTGTATTCGATGCGAAAAGCAAAAGTTTGAAGAGTTTTAACACTTGCTTTCAACTTTTGCTATGGGCAATTTAGACAACATTCCCAAGTAGGGCTTTGCAGTGTATAGAGCCATATAGGCAAGAAAAAAAAGGTGAAGATAACATTGAAATAAGAGTTTTCCTTAAGATCCCTTCTATCCTAAAACACAACCATGCCATCAAACATCCTCTATGTTTTCAAATTATTCTAACCCTAACCCTAGCTATGGTTTGGGAAGGTTAGGGTTAGGAATTAGAATTTGGTCCAAGAATGAATGCAACTTTCAACTCATTTAAGCAGAAAATATAGCTCAGGGCATCAAAACATTAGTTTGAAAAGACTTAGCAACATTGCAAAACCAAACGAAATCTATCAATTGTGGTACTATTTTATATTTGACAAGTATTTTGATATAGGAAATGTCATGTTAAACGGCGCACTCAATGAGCATGGTTTCAGGGTAAAATGGGTTAAGAGTCAGGAATACTCCATAAATCTTAGCTGAACCTATTAAAATGCTAGTGCATTCAATGCCAAAAGCAAAGGTTTGAAGAGTTTAACCACTTGCTTTCAATCTTTTGCTTTGGGCAATTTAGACAACATTCACATGTAGGGCTATGCAGTGTATAGAGCCATATAGGCAAGAAAAAAAAGGTGAAGATAACATTGAAATAGCAGTTTTCCTAAAGATCCCTTCTATCCTAAAACACAACCATGCCATCAAACATCCTCTATGTTTTCAAATAATTTTAACCCTAACCCTAGCTATGGTTTGGGAAGGTTAGGGTTAGGAATCAGAATTTGGTCCAAGAATGAATGCAACCTTCCACTCATTTAAGCAGAAAATATAGCTCAGAGCATCAAAGATTAGTTTGAAAATATTTAGCAACCTTGCCAAACTAAACAAATTCTATCAACTGTGATAATATTTTACTGTATATTTGACAAGTATTTTGATATTTGAAATGTCATGCTGAATGGTGCACTAAATGAGCATGGTTTCAGGGTAAAATGGGTTAAGAGTCAGGAATACTCAATAAATCTCAGCAGAATCTGTTAAAATGCCACTACATTCAATGCCAAAAGCAAACGTTTGAAGAGTTTAACCACTTGCTTTCAATCTTTTGCTTTGGGCAATTTAGACAACATTCCCATGTAGGGCTATGCAGTGTATAGAGCTATATAGGCAAGAAAAAAAAGGTAAAGATAATATTGAAATAGCAGTTTTCCTAAAGATCCCTTCTATCCTAAAACACAACCATGCCATCAAACATCCTCTATGTTTTCAAATTATTCTAACCCTAACCCTAGCTATGGTTTGGGAAGGTTAGGGTTAGGAATCAGAATTTGGTCCAAGAATGAATGCAACCTTCCACTCATTTAAGCAGAAAATATAGCACAGGGCATCAAAACATTATTTTGAAAATACTTAGCAACCTTGCCAAACTAAACAAATTCTATCAACTGTGGTACTATTTTATATTTGACAAGTATTTTGATATTGGAAATTTCATGTTAAACGGTGCACTCAATGAGCATGGTTTCAGGGTAAAATGGGTTAAGAGTCAGGAATACTCCATAAATCTTAGCTGTATCTGTTAAAATGCTAGAGAATTCAATGGCAAAAGCAAAGGTTTGAAGAGTTTAACCACTTGCTTTCAATCTTTTGCTTTGGGCAATTTAGACAACATTCACATGTAGGGCTATACAGTGTATAGACCCATATAGGTAAGAAAAAAAAGGTAAAGATAACATTGAAATAACAGTTTTCCTAAAGATTCCTTCTATCCTAAAACACAACCATGCCATCAAACATCCTCTATGTTTTCAAATAATTCTAACCCTAACCCTAGCTATGGTTTGGGAAGGTTAGGGTTAGGAATCAGAATTTGGTCCTAGAATGAATGCAACCTTCCACTCATTTAAGCAGAAAATAAAGCTCAGGGCATTAAAGCATTAGTTTGAAAGTACTTAGCAACCTTGCCAAACCAAACGAAATCTATCAACTGTGGTACTATTTTATATTTGAGAAGAATTTTGATAATAGAAATGTCGTGCTGAATGGTGCACTCAATGAGCATGGAATCGGGGTTAAATAGGTTAAGAGTCAGGAATACTCAATAAATCTTAGCTGTATCTGTTAAAATGCCAGTGTATTCGATGCAAAAAGCAAAAGTTTGAAGAGTTTTACCACTTGCTTTCAACTTTTGCTTTGGGCAATTTAGACAACATTCCCATGTAGGGCTATGCAGTGTACAGGGCCATATAGGCAAGAACAAAAAGGTGAAGATAACATTGAAATATCAGTTTTCCTAAAGATCCCTTCTATCCTAAAACACAACCATCCCTTCAAACATCCTCTATGTTTTCAAATAATTCTAACCCTAACCCTAGCTATGGTTTGGGAAGGTTAGGGTTAGGAATCAGAATTTGGTCCAAGAATGCATGCAACCTTCCACTCATTTAAGCAGAAAATATAGCTCAGAGCATCAAGGATTAGTTTGAATATATTTAGAAACCTTGCCAAACTAAACAAATTCTATCAACTGTGATACTATTTTACTGTATATTTGACAAGTATTTTGATATTTGAAATGTCATGCTGAATGGTGCACTGAATGAGCATGGTTTCAGGGTAAAATGGGTTAAGAGTCAGGAATACTCCATAAATCTTAGCTGTATCTGTTAAAATGCTAGTTCATTCAATGTAAAAAGCAAAGGTTTGAAGAGTTTAACCACTTGCTTTCAATCTTTTGCTTTGGGCAATTTAGACAACATTCACATGTAGGGCTATACAGTGTATAGAGCCATATAGGTAAGAAAAAAAAGGTAAAGATAACATTGAAATAACAGTTTTCCTAAAGATCCGTTCTATCCTAAAACACAACCATGCCATCAAACATCCTCTATGTTTTCAAATTATTCTAACCCTAACCCTAGCTATGGTTTGGGAAGGTTAGGGTTAGGAATCAGAATTTGGTCCCAGAATGAATGCAACTTTCCACTCATTTAAGCAGAAAATAAAGCTCAGGGCATCAAAGCATTAGTTTGAGAGTTCTTAGCAACCTTGCCAAACCAAACGAAATCTATCAACTGTGGTACTATTTTATATTTGACAAGAATTTTGATAATAGAAATGTCGTGCTGAACGGTGCACTCAATGAGCATGGTTTCAGGGTAAAATGGGTTAAGAGTCATGAATATTCCATAAATCCTAGCTGAATCTGTTAAAATGCTAGTGCATTCAATGCCAAAAGCAAAGGTTTGAAGAGTTTAACGACTTGCTTTCAACTTTTGCTTTGGGCAATTTAGACAACATTCCCATGTAGGGCTATGCAGTGTATAGAGCTATATAGGCAAGAAAAAAAAGGTAAAGATAATATTGAAATAGCAGTTTTCCTAAAGATCCCTTCTATCCTAAAACACAACCATGCCATCAAACATCCTCTATGTTTTCAAATTATTCTAACCCTAACCCTAGCTATGGTTTGGGAAGGTTAGGGTTAGGAATCAGAATTTGGTCCCAGAATGAATGCAACTTTCCACTCATTTAAGCAGAAAATAAAGCTCAGGGCATCAAAGCATTAGTTTGAAAGTTCTTAGCAACCTTGCCAAACCAAACGAAATCTATCAACTGTGGTACTATTTTATATTTGACAAGAATTTTGATAATAGAAATGTCGTGCTGAACGGTGCACTCAATGAGCATGGTTTCAGGGTAAAATGGGTTAAGAGTCATGAATATTCCATAAATCCTAGCTGAATCTGTTAAAATGCTAGTGCATTCAATGCCAAAAGCAAAGGTTTGAAGAGTTTAACGACTTGCTTTCAACTTTTGCTTTGGGCAATTTAGACAACATTCCCATGTAGGGCTATGCAGTGTATAGAGCTATATAGGCAAGAAAAAAAAGGTGAAGATAACATTGAAATATCAGTTTTCCTAAAGATCCCTTCTATCCTAAAACACAACCATGCCATCAAACATCCTCTATGTTTTCAAATTATTCTAACCCTAACCCTAGCTATGGTTTGGGAAGGTTAGGGTTAGGAATCAGAATTTGGTCCAAGAATGAATGCAACCTTCCACTCATTTAAGCAGAAAATATAGCACAGGGCATCAAAACATTATTTTGAAAATATTTAGCAACCTTGCCAAACTAAACAAATTCTATCAACAGTGGTACTATTTTATATTTGACAAGTATTTTGATATTGGAAATTTCATGTTAAACGGTGCACTCAATGAGCATGGTTTCAGGTTAAAATGGGTTAAGAGTCAGGAATACTCCATAAATCTTAGCTGTATCTTTTAAAATGCCAGTGTATTCGATGCGAAAAGCAAAAGTTTGAAGAGTTTTAACACTTGCTTTCAACTTTTGCTATGGGCAATTTAGACAACATTCCCAAGTAGGGCTTTGCAGTGTATAGAGCCATATAGGCAAGAAAAAAAAGGTGAAGATAACATTGAAATAAGAGTTTTCCTTAAGATCCCTTCTATCCTAAAACACAACCATGCCATCAAACATCCTCTATGTTTTCAAATTATTCTAACCCTAACCCTAGCTATGGTTTGGGAAGGTTAGGGTTAGGAATCAGAATTTGGTCCAAGAATGAATGCAACTTTCAACTCATTTAAGCAGAAAATATAGCTCAGGGCATCAAAACATTAGTTTGAAAAGACTTAGCAACATTGCAAAACCAAATGAAATCTATCAATTGTGGTACTATTTTATATTTGACAAGTATTTTGATATAGGAAATGTCATGTTAAACGGCGCACTCAATGAGCATGGTTTCAGGGTAAAATGGGTTAAGAGTCAGGAATACTCCATAAATCTTAGCTGAATCTGTTAAAATGCTAGTGCATTCAATGCCAAAAGCAAAGGTTTGAAGAGTTTAACCACTTGCTTTCAATCTTTTGCTTTGGGCAATTTAGACAACATTCACATGTAGGGCTATGCAGTGTATAGAGCCATATAGGCAAGAAAAAAAAGGTGAAGATAATATTGGAATAGCAGTTTTCCTAAAGATCCCTTCTATCCTAAAACACAACCATGACATCAAACATCCTCTATGTTTTCAAATAATTCTAACCCTAACCCTAGCTATGGTTTGGGAAGGTTAGGGTTAGGAATCAGAATTTGGTCCTAGAATGAATGCAACCTTCCACTCATTTAAGCAGAAAATAAAGCTCAGGGCATTAAAGCATTAGTTTGAAAGTACTTAGCAACCTTGCCAAACCAAACGAAATCTATCAACTGTGGTACTATTTTATATTTGAGAAGAATTTTGATAATAGAAATGTCGTGCTGAATGGTGCACTCAATGAGCATGGAATCGGGGTTAAATAGGTTAAGAGTCAGGAATACTCAATAAATCTTAGCTGTATCTGTTAAAATGCCAGTGTATTCGATGCAAAAAGCAAAAGTTTGAAGAGTTTTACCACTTGCTTTCAACTTTTGCTTTGGGCAATTTAGACAACATTCCCATGTAGGGCTATGCAGTGTACAGGGCCATATAGGCAAGAACAAAAAGGTGAAGATAACATTGAAATATCAGTTTTCCTAAAGATCCCTTCTATCCTAAAACACAACCATCCCTTCAAACATCCTCTATGTTTTCAAATAATTCTAACCCTAACCCTAGCTATGGTTTGGGAAGGTTAGGGTTAGGAATCAGAATTTGGTCCAAGAATGCATGCAACCTTCCACTCATTTAAGCAGAAAATATAGCTCAGAGCATCAAGGATTAGTTTGAATATATTTAGAAACCTTGCCAAACTAAACAAATTCTATCAACTGTGATACTAATTTACTGTATATTTGACAAGTATTTTGATATTTGAAATGTCATGCTGAATGGTGCACTGAATGAGCATGGTTTCAGGGTAAAATGGGTTAAGAGTCAGGAATACTCCATAAATCTTAGCTGTATCTGTTAAAATGCTAGTTCATTCAATGTAAAAAGCAAAGGTTTGAAGAGTTTAACCACTTGCTTTCAATCTTTTGCTTTGGGCAATTTAGACAACATTCACATGTAGGGCTATACAGTGTATAGAGCCATATAGGTAAGAAAAAAAAGGTAAAGATAACATTGAAATAACAGTTTTCCTAAAGATCCCTTCTATCCTAAAACACAACCATGCCATCAAACATCCTCTATGTTTTCAAATTATTCTAACCCTAACCCTAGCTATGGTTTGGGAAGGTTAGGGTTAGGAATCAGAATTTGGTCCCAGAATGAATGCAACTTTCCACTCATTTAAGCAGAAAATAAAGCTCAGGGCATCAAAGCATTAGTTTGAAAGTTCTTAGCAACCTTGCCAAACCAAACGAAATCTATCAACTGTGGTACTATTTTATATTTGACAAGAATTTTGATAATAGAAATGTCGTGCTGAACGGTGCACTCAATGAGCATGGTTTCAGGGTAAAATGGGTTAAGAGTCATGAATATTCCATAAATCCTAGCTGAATCTGTTAAAATGCTAGTGCATTCAATGCCAAAAGCAAAGGTTTGAAGAGTTTAACGACTTGCTTTCAACTTTTGCTTTGGGCAATTTAGACAACATTCCCATGTAGGGCTATGCAGTGTATAGAGCTATATAGGCAAGAAAAAAAAGGTGAAGATAACATTGAAATATCAGTTTTCCTAAAGATCCCTTCTATCCTAAAACACAACCATGCCATCAAACATCCTCTATGTTTTCAAATTATTCTAACCCTAACCCTAGCTATGGTTTGGGAAGGTTAGGGTTAGGAATCAGAATTTGGTCCAAGAATGAATGCAACCTTCCACTCATTTAAGCAGAAAATATAGCACAGGGCATCAAAACATTATTTTGAAAATATTTAGCAACCTTGCCAAACTAAACAAATTCTATCAACAGTGGTACTATTTTATATTTGACAAGTATTTTGATATTGGAAATTTCATGTTAAACGGTGCACTCAATGAGCATGGTTTCAGGTTAAAATGGGTTAAGAGTCAGGAATACTCCATAAATCTTAGCTGTATCTTTTAAAATGCCAGTGTATTCGATGCGAAAAGCAAAAGTTTGAAGAGTTTTAACACTTGCTTTCAACTTTTGCTATGGGCAATTTAGACAACATTCCCAAGTAGGGCTTTGCAGTGTATAGAGCCATATAGGCAAGAAAAAAAAGGTGAAGATAACATTGAAATAAGAGTTTTCCTTAAGATCCCTTCTATCCTAAAACACAACCATGCCATCAAACATCCTCTATGTTTTCAAATTATTCTAACCCTAACCCTAGCTATGGTTTGGGAAGGTTAGGGTTAGGAATTAGAATTTGGTCCAAGAATGAATGCAACTTTCAACTCATTTAAGCAGAAAATATAGCTCAGGGCATCAAAACATTAGTTTGAAAAGACTTAGCAACATTGCAAAACCAAACGAAATCTATCAATTGTGGTACTATTTTATATTTGACAAGTATTTTGATATAGGAAATGTCATGTTAAACGGCGCACTCAATGAGCATGGTTTCAGGGTAAAATGGGTTAAGAGTCAGGAATACTCCATAAATCTTAGCTGAACCTATTAAAATGCTAGTGCATTCAATGCCAAAAGCAAAGGTTTGAAGAGTTTAACCACTTGCTTTCAATCTTTTGCTTTGGGCAATTTAGACAACATTCACATGTAGGGCTATGCAGTGTATAGAGCCATATAGGCAAGAAAAAAAAGGTGAAGATAACATTGAAATAGCAGTTTTCCTAAAGATCCCTTCTATCCTAAAACACAACCATGCCATCAAACATCCTCTATGTTTTCAAATAATTTTAACCCTAACCCTAGCTATGGTTTGGGAAGGTTAGGGTTAGGAATCAGAATTTGGTCCAAGAATGAATGCAACCTTCCACTCATTTAAGCAGAAAATATAGCTCAGAGCATCAAAGATTAGTTTGAAAATATTTAGCAACCTTGCCAAACTAAACAAATTCTATCAACTGTGATAATATTTTACTGTATATTTGACAAGTATTTTGATATTTGAAATGTCATGCTGAATGGTGCACTAAATGAGCATGGTTTCAGGGTAAAATGGGTTAAGAGTCAGGAATACTCAATAAATCTCAGCAGAATCTGTTAAAATGCCACTACATTCAATGCCAAAAGCAAACGTTTGAAGAGTTTAACCACTTGCTTTCAATCTTTTGCTTTGGGCAATTTAGACAACATTCCCATGTAGGGCTATGCAGTGTATAGAGCTATATAGGCAAGAAAAAAAAGGTAAAGATAATATTGAAATAGCAGTTTTCCTAAAGATCCCTTCTATCCTAAAACACAACCATGCCATCAAACATCCTCTATGTTTTCAAATTATTCTAACCCTAACCCTAGCTATGGTTTGGGAAGGTTAGGGTTAGGAATCAGAATTTGGTCCAAGAATGAATGCAACCTTCCACTCATTTAAGCAGAAAATATAGCACAGGGCATCAAAACATTATTTTGAAAATACTTAGCAACCTTGCCAAACTAAACAAATTCTATCAACTGTGGTACTATTTTATATTTGACAAGTATTTTGATATTGGAAATTTCATGTTAAACGGTGCACTCAATGAGCATGGTTTCAGGGTAAAATGGGTTAAGAGTCAGGAATACTCCATAAATCTTAGCTGTATCTGTTAAAATGCTAGAGAATTCAATGGCAAAAGCAAAGGTTTGAAGAGTTTAACCACTTGCTTTCAATCTTTTGCTTTGGGCAATTTAGACAACATTCACATGTAGGGCTATACAGTGTATAGACCCATATAGGTAAGAAAAAAAAGGTAAAGATAACATTGAAATAACAGTTTTCCTAAAGATTCCTTCTATCCTAAAACACAACCATGCCATCAAACATCCTCTATGTTTTCAAATAATTCTAACCCTAACCCTAGCTATGGTTTGGGAAGGTTAGGGTTAGGAATCAGAATTTGGTCCTAGAATGAATGCAACCTTCCACTCATTTAAGCAGAAAATAAAGCTCAGGGCATTAAAGCATTAGTTTGAAAGTACTTAGCAACCTTGCCAAACCAAACGAAATCTATCAACTGTGGTACTATTTTATATTTGAGAAGAATTTTGATAATAGAAATGTCGTGCTGAATGGTGCACTCAATGAGCATGGAATCGGGGTTAAATAGGTTAAGAGTCAGGAATACTCAATAAATCTTAGCTGTATCTGTTAAAATGCCAGTGTATTCGATGCAAAAAGCAAAAGTTTGAAGAGTTTTACCACTTGCTTTCAACTTTTGCTTTGGGCAATTTAGACAACATTCCCATGTAGGGCTATGCAGTGTACAGGGCCATATAGGCAAGAACAAAAAGGTGAAGATAACATTGAAATATCAGTTTTCCTAAAGATCCCTTCTATCCTAAAACACAACCATCCCTTCAAACATCCTCTATGTTTTCAAATAATTCTAACCCTAACCCTAGCTATGGTTTGGGAAGGTTAGGGTTAGGAATCAGAATTTGGTCCAAGAATGCATGCAACCTTCCACTCATTTAAGCAGAAAATATAGCTCAGAGCATCAAGGATTAGTTTGAATATATTTAGAAACCTTGCCAAACTAAACAAATTCTATCAACTGTGATACTATTTTACTGTATATTTGACAAGTATTTTGATATTTGAAATGTCATGCTGAATGGTGCACTGAATGAGCATGGTTTCAGGGTAAAATGGGTTAAGAGTCAGGAATACTCCATAAATCTTAGCTGTATCTGTTAAAATGCTAGTTCATTCAATGTAAAAAGCAAAGGTTTGAAGAGTTTAACCACTTGCTTTCAATCTTTTGCTTTGGGCAATTTAGACAACATTCACATGTAGGGCTATACAGTGTATAGAGCCATATAGGTAAGAAAAAAAAGGTAAAGATAACATTGAAATAACAGTTTTCCTAAAGATCCGTTCTATCCTAAAACACAACCATGCCATCAAACATCCTCTATGTTTTCAAATTATTCTAACCCTAACCCTAGCTATGGTTTGGGAAGGTTAGGGTTAGGAATCAGAATTTGGTCCCAGAATGAATGCAACTTTCCACTCATTTAAGCAGAAAATAAAGCTCAGGGCATCAAAGCATTAGTTTGAGAGTTCTTAGCAACCTTGCCAAACCAAACGAAATCTATCAACTGTGGTACTATTTTATATTTGACAAGAATTTTGATAATAGAAATGTCGTGCTGAACGGTGCACTCAATGAGCATGGTTTCAGGGTAAAATGGGTTAAGAGTCATGAATATTCCATAAATCCTAGCTGAATCTGTTAAAATGCTAGTGCATTCAATGCCAAAAGCAAAGGTTTGAAGAGTTTAACGACTTGCTTTCAACTTTTGCTTTGGGCAATTTAGACAACATTCCCATGTAGGGCTATGCAGTGTATAGAGCTATATAGGCAAGAAAAAAAAGGTAAAGATAATATTGAAATAGCAGTTTTCCTAAAGATCCCTTCTATCCTAAAACACAACCATGCCATCAAACATCCTCTATGTTTTCAAATTATTCTAACCCTAACCCTAGCTATGGTTTGGGAAGGTTAGGGTTAGGAATCAGAATTTGGTCCCAGAATGAATGCAACTTTCCACTCATTTAAGCAGAAAATAAAGCTCAGGGCATCAAAGCATTAGTTTGAAAGTTCTTAGCAACCTTGCCAAACCAAACGAAATCTATCAACTGTGGTACTATTTTATATTTGACAAGAATTTTGATAATAGAAATGTCGTGCTGAACGGTGCACTCAATGAGCATGGTTTCAGGGTAAAATGGGTTAAGAGTCATGAATATTCCATAAATCCTAGCTGAATCTGTTAAAATGCTAGTGCATTCAATGCCAAAAGCAAAGGTTTGAAGAGTTTAACGACTTGCTTTCAACTTTTGCTTTGGGCAATTTAGACAACATTCCCATGTAGGGCTATGCAGTGTATAGAGCTATATAGGCAAGAAAAAAAAGGTGAAGATAACATTGAAATATCAGTTTTCCTAAAGATCCCTTCTATCCTAAAACACAACCATGCCATCAAACATCCTCTATGTTTTCAAATTATTCTAACCCTAACCCTAGCTATGGTTTGGGAAGGTTAGGGTTAGGAATCAGAATTTGGTCCAAGAATGAATGCAACCTTCCACTCATTTAAGCAGAAAATATAGCACAGGGCATCAAAACATTATTTTGAAAATATTTAGCAACCTTGCCAAACTAAACAAATTCTATCAACAGTGGTACTATTTTATATTTGACAAGTATTTTGATATTGGAAATTTCATGTTAAACGGTGCACTCAATGAGCATGGTTTCAGGTTAAAATGGGTTAAGAGTCAGGAATACTCCATAAATCTTAGCTGTATCTTTTAAAATGCCAGTGTATTCGATGCGAAAAGCAAAAGTTTGAAGAGTTTTAACACTTGCTTTCAACTTTTGCTATGGGCAATTTAGACAACATTCCCAAGTAGGGCTCTGCAGTGTATAGAGCCATATAGGCAAGAAAAAAAAGGTGAAGATAACATTGAAATAAGAGTTTTCCTTAAGATCCCTTCTATCCTAAAACACAACCATGCCATCAAACATCCTCTATGTTTTCAAATAATTCTAACCCTAACCCTAGCTATGGTTTGGGAAGGTTAGGGTTAGGAATTAGAATTTGGTCCAAGAATGAATGCAACTTTCAACTCATTTAAGCAGAAAATATAGCTCAGGGCATCAAAACATTAGTTTGAAAAGACTTAGCAACATTGCAAAACCAAACGAAATCTATCAATTGTGGTACTATTTTATATTTGACAAGTATTTTGATATAGGAAATGTCATGTTAAACGGCGCACTCAATGAGCATGGTTTCAGGGTAAAATGGGTTAAGAGTCAGGAATACTCCATAAATCTTAGCTGAACCTATTAAAATGCTAGTGCATTCAATGCCAAAAGCAAAGGTTTGAAGAGTTTAACCACTTGCTTTCAATCTTTTGCTTTGGGCAATTTAGACAACATTCACATGTAGGGCTATGCAGTGTATAGAGCCATATAGGCAAGAAAAAAAAGGTGAAGATAACATTGAAATAGCAGTTTTCCTAAAGATCCCTTCTATCCTAAAACACAACCATGCCATCAAACATCCTCTATGTTTTCAAATAATTTTAACCCTAACCCTAGCTATGGTTTGGGAAGGTTAGGGTTAGGAATCAGAATTTGGTCCAAGAATGAATGCAACCTTCCACTCATTTAAGCAGAAAATATAGCTCAGAGCATCAAAGATTAGTTTGAAAATATTTAGCAACCTTGCCAAACTAAACAAATTCTATCAACTGTGATAATATTTTACTGTATATTTGACAAGTATTTTGATATTTGAAATGTCATGCTGAATGGTGCACTAAATGAGCATGGTTTCAGGGTAAAATGGGTTAAGAGTCAGGAATACTCAATAAATCTCAGCAGAATCTGTTAAAATGCCACTACATTCAATGCCAAAAGCAAACGTTTGAAGAGTTTAACCACTTGCTTTCAATCTTTTGCTTTGGGCAATTTAGACAACATTCCCATGTAGGGCTATGCAGTGTATAGAGCTATATAGGCAAGAAAAAAAAGGTAAAGATAATATTGAAATAGCAGTTTTCCTAAAGATCCCTTCTATCCTAAAACACAACCATGCCATCAAACATCCTCTATGTTTTCAAATAATTCTAACCCTAACCCTAGCTATGGTTTGGGAAGGTTAGGGTTAGGAATCAGAATTTGGTCCTAGAATGAATGCAACCTTCCACTCATTTAAGCAGAAAATAAAGCTCAGGGCATTAAAGCATTAGTTTGAAAGTACTTAGCAACCTTGCCAAACCAAACGAAATCTATCAACTGTGGTACTATTTTATATTTGAGAAGAATTTTGATAATAGAAATGTCGTGCTGAATGGTGCACTCAATGAGCATGGAATCGGGGTTAAATAGGTTAAGAGTCAGGAATACTCAATAAATCTTAGCTGTATCTGTTAAAATGCCAGTGTATTCGATGCAAAAAGCAAAAGTTTGAAGAGTTTTACCACTTGCTTTCAACTTTTGCTTTGGGCAATTTAGACAACATTCCCATGTAGGGCTATGCAGTGTACAGGGCCATATAGGCAAGAACAAAAAGGTGAAGATAACATTGAAATATCAGTTTTCCTAAAGATCCCTTCTATCCTAAAACACAACCATCCCTTCAAACATCCTCTATGTTTTCAAATAATTCTAACCCTAACCCTAGCTATGGTTTGGGAAGGTTAGGGTTAGGAATCAGAATTTGGTCCAAGAATGCATGCAACCTTCCACTCATTTAAGCAGAAAATATAGCTCAGAGCATCAAGGATTAGTTTGAATATATTTAGAAACCTTGCCAAACTAAACAAATTCTATCAACTGTGATACTAATTTACTGTATATTTGACAAGTATTTTGATATTTGAAATGTCATGCTGAATGGTGCACTGAATGAGCATGGTTTCAGGGTAAAATGGGTTAAGAGTCAGGAATACTCCATAAATCTTAGCTGTATCTGTTAAAATGCTAGTTCATTCAATGTAAAAAGCAAAGGTTTGAAGAGTTTAACCACTTGCTTTCAATCTTTTGCTTTGGGCAATTTAGACAACATTCACATGTAGGGCTATACAGTGTATAGAGCCATATAGGTAAGAAAAAAAAGGTAAAGATAACATTGAAATAACAGTTTTCCTAAAGATCCCTTCTATCCTAAAACACAACCATGCCATCAAACATCCTCTATGTTTTCAAATTATTCTAACCCTAACCCTAGCTATGGTTTGGGAAGGTTAGGGTTAGGAATCAGAATTTGGTCCCAGAATGAATGCAACTTTCCACTCATTTAAGCAGAAAATAAAGCTCAGGGCATCAAAGCATTAGTTTGAAAGTTCTTAGCAACCTTGCCAAACCAAACGAAATCTATCAACTGTGGTACTATTTTATATTTGACAAGAATTTTGATAATAGAAATGTCGTGCTGAACGGTGCACTCAATGAGCATGGTTTCAGGGTAAAATGGGTTAAGAGTCATGAATATTCCATAAATCCTAGCTGAATCTGTTAAAATGCTAGTGCATTCAATGCCAAAAGCAAAGGTTTGAAGAGTTTAACGACTTGCTTTCAACTTTTGCTTTGGGCAATTTAGACAACATTCCCATGTAGGGCTATGCAGTGTATAGAGCTATATAGGCAAGAAAAAAAAGGTGAAGATAACATTGAAATATCAGTTTTCCTAAAGATCCCTTCTATCCTAAAACACAACCATGCCATCAAACATCCTCTATGTTTTCAAATTATTCTAACCCTAACCCTAGCTATGGTTTGGGAAGGTTAGGGTTAGGAATCAGAATTTGGTCCAAGAATGAATGCAACCTTCCACTCATTTAAGCAGAAAATATAGCACAGGGCATCAAAACATTATTTTGAAAATATTTAGCAACCTTGCCAAACTAAACAAATTCTATCAACAGTGGTACTATTTTATATTTGACAAGTATTTTGATATTGGAAATTTCATGTTAAACGGTGCACTCAATGAGCATGGTTTCAGGTTAAAATGGGTTAAGAGTCAGGAATACTCCATAAATCTTAGCTGTATCTTTTAAAATGCCAGTGTATTCGATGCGAAAAGCAAAAGTTTGAAGAGTTTTAACACTTGCTTTCAACTTTTGCTATGGGCAATTTAGACAACATTCCCAAGTAGGGCTTTGCAGTGTATAGAGCCATATAGGCAAGAAAAAAAAGGTGAAGATAACATTGAAATAAGAGTTTTCCTTAAGATCCCTTCTATCCTAAAACACAACCATGCCATCAAACATCCTCTATGTTTTCAAATTATTCTAACCCTAACCCTAGCTATGGTTTGGGAAGGTTAGGGTTAGGAATTAGAATTTGGTCCAAGAATGAATGCAACTTTCAACTCATTTAAGCAGAAAATATAGCTCAGGGCATCAAAACATTAGTTTGAAAAGACTTAGCAACATTGCAAAACCAAACGAAATCTATCAATTGTGGTACTATTTTATATTTGACAAGTATTTTGATATAGGAAATGTCATGTTAAACGGCGCACTCAATGAGCATGGTTTCAGGGTAAAATGGGTTAAGAGTCAGGAATACTCCATAAATCTTAGCTGAACCTATTAAAATGCTAGTGCATTCAATGCCAAAAGCAAAGGTTTGAAGAGTTTAACCACTTGCTTTCAATCTTTTGCTTTGGGCAATTTAGACAACATTCACATGTAGGGCTATGCAGTGTATAGAGCCATATAGGCAAGAAAAAAAAGGTGAAGATAACATTGAAATAGCAGTTTTCCTAAAGATCCCTTCTATCCTAAAACACAACCATGCCATCAAACATCCTCTATGTTTTCAAATAATTTTAACCCTAACCCTAGCTATGGTTTGGGAAGGTTAGGGTTAGGAATCAGAATTTGGTCCAAGAATGAATGCAACCTTCCACTCATTTAAGCAGAAAATATAGCTCAGAGCATCAAAGATTAGTTTGAAAATATTTAGCAACCTTGCCAAACTAAACAAATTCTATCAACTGTGATAATATTTTACTGTATATTTGACAAGTATTTTGATATTTGAAATGTCATGCTGAATGGTGCACTAAATGAGCATGGTTTCAGGGTAAAATGGGTTAAGAGTCAGGAATACTCAATAAATCTCAGCAGAATCTGTTAAAATGCCACTACATTCAATGCCAAAAGCAAACGTTTGAAGAGTTTAACCACTTGCTTTCAATCTTTTGCTTTGGGCAATTTAGACAACATTCCCATGTAGGGCTATGCAGTGTATAGAGCTATATAGGCAAGAAAAAAAAGGTAAAGATAATATTGAAATAGCAGTTTTCCTAAAGATCCCTTCTATCCTAAAACACAACCATGCCATCAAACATCCTCTATGTTTTCAAATTATTCTAACCCTAACCCTAGCTATGGTTTGGGAAGGTTAGGGTTAGGAATCAGAATTTGGTCCAAGAATGAATGCAACCTTCCACTCATTTAAGCAGAAAATATAGCACAGGGCATCAAAACATTATTTTGAAAATACTTAGCAACCTTGCCAAACTAAACAAATTCTATCAACTGTGGTACTATTTTATATTTGACAAGTATTTTGATATTGGAAATTTCATGTTAAACGGTGCACTCAATGAGCATGGTTTCAGGGTAAAATGGGTTAAGAGTCAGGAATACTCCATAAATCTTAGCTGTATCTGTTAAAATGCTAGAGAATTCAATGGCAAAAGCAAAGGTTTGAAGAGTTTAACCACTTGCTTTCAATCTTTTGCTTTGGGCAATTTAGACAACATTCACATGTAGGGCTATACAGTGTATAGACCCATATAGGTAAGAAAAAAAAGGTAAAGATAACATTGAAATAACAGTTTTCCTAAAGATTCCTTCTATCCTAAAACACAACCATGCCATCAAACATCCTCTATGTTTTCAAATAATTCTAACCCTAACCCTAGCTATGGTTTGGGAAGGTTAGGGTTAGGAATCAGAATTTGGTCCTAGAATGAATGCAACCTTCCACTCATTTAAGCAGAAAATAAAGCTCAGGGCATTAAAGCATTAGTTTGAAAGTACTTAGCAACCTTGCCAAACCAAACGAAATCTATCAACTGTGGTACTATTTTATATTTGAGAAGAATTTTGATAATAGAAATGTCGTGCTGAATGGTGCACTCAATGAGCATGGAATCGGGGTTAAATAGGTTAAGAGTCAGGAATACTCAATAAATCTTAGCTGTATCTGTTAAAATGCCAGTGTATTCGATGCAAAAAGCAAAAGTTTGAAGAGTTTTACCACTTGCTTTCAACTTTTGCTTTGGGCAATTTAGACAACATTCCCATGTAGGGCTATGCAGTGTACAGGGCCATATAGGCAAGAACAAAAAGGTGAAGATAACATTGAAATATCAGTTTTCCTAAAGATCCCTTCTATCCTAAAACACAACCATCCCTTCAAACATCCTCTATGTTTTCAAATAATTCTAACCCTAACCCTAGCTATGGTTTGGGAAGGTTAGGGTTAGGAATCAGAATTTGGTCCAAGAATGCATGCAACCTTCCACTCATTTAAGCAGAAAATATAGCTCAGAGCATCAAGGATTAGTTTGAATATATTTAGAAACCTTGCCAAACTAAACAAATTCTATCAACTGTGATACTATTTTACTGTATATTTGACAAGTATTTTGATATTTGAAATGTCATGCTGAATGGTGCACTGAATGAGCATGGTTTCAGGGTAAAATGGGTTAAGAGTCAGGAATACTCCATAAATCTTAGCTGTATCTGTTAAAATGCTAGTTCATTCAATGTAAAAAGCAAAGGTTTGAAGAGTTTAACCACTTGCTTTCAATCTTTTGCTTTGGGCAATTTAGACAACATTCACATGTAGGGCTATACAGTGTATAGAGCCATATAGGTAAGAAAAAAAAGGTAAAGATAACATTGAAATAACAGTTTTCCTAAAGATCCGTTCTATCCTAAAACACAACCATGCCATCAAACATCCTCTATGTTTTCAAATTATTCTAACCCTAACCCTAGCTATGGTTTGGGAAGGTTAGGGTTAGGAATCAGAATTTGGTCCCAGAATGAATGCAACTTTCCACTCATTTAAGCAGAAAATAAAGCTCAGGGCATCAAAGCATTAGTTTGAGAGTTCTTAGCAACCTTGCCAAACCAAACGAAATCTATCAACTGTGGTACTATTTTATATTTGACAAGAATTTTGATAATAGAAATGTCGTGCTGAACGGTGCACTCAATGAGCATGGTTTCAGGGTAAAATGGGTTAAGAGTCATGAATATTCCATAAATCCTAGCTGAATCTGTTAAAATGCTAGTGCATTCAATGCCAAAAGCAAAGGTTTGAAGAGTTTAACGACTTGCTTTCAACTTTTGCTTTGGGCAATTTAGACAACATTCCCATGTAGGGCTATGCAGTGTATAGAGCTATATAGGCAAGAAAAAAAAGGTAAAGATAATATTGAAATAGCAGTTTTCCTAAAGATCCCTTCTATCCTAAAACACAACCATGCCATCAAACATCCTCTATGTTTTCAAATTATTCTAACCCTAACCCTAGCTATGGTTTGGGAAGGTTAGGGTTAGGAATCAGAATTTGGTCCCAGAATGAATGCAACTTTCCACTCATTTAAGCAGAAAATAAAGCTCAGGGCATCAAAGCATTAGTTTGAAAGTTCTTAGCAACCTTGCCAAACCAAACGAAATCTATCAACTGTGGTACTATTTTATATTTGACAAGAATTTTGATAATAGAAATGTCGT
This sequence comes from Lepisosteus platostomus, assembly GCF_059453375.1. NCBI lineage: Eukaryota > Metazoa > Chordata > Actinopteri > Semionotiformes > Lepisosteidae > Lepisosteus > Lepisosteus platostomus. Next base: position 28,865,003 of record NC_142612.1, read on the forward strand.
GCTGAACGGTGCACTCAATGAGCATGGTTTCAGGGTAAAATGGGTTAAGAGTCATGAATATTCCATAAATCCTAGCTGAATCTGTTAAAATGCTAGTGCATTCAATGCCAAAAGCAAAGGTTTGAAGAGTTTAACGACTTGCTTTCAACTTTTGCTTTGGGCAATTTAGACAACATTCCCATGTAGGGCTATGCAGTGTATAGAGCTATATAGGCAAGAAAAAAAAGGTGAAGATAACATTGAAATATCAGTTTTCCTAAAGATCCCTTCTATCCTAAAACACAACCATGCCATCAAACATCCTCTATGTTTTCAAATTATTCTAACCCTAACCCTAGCTATGGTTTGGGAAGGTTAGGGTTAGGAATCAGAATTTGGTCCAAGAATGAATGCAACCTTCCACTCATTTAAGCAGAAAATATAGCACAGGGCATCAAAACATTATTTTGAAAATATTTAGCAACCTTGCCAAACTAAACAAATTCTATCAACAGTGGTACTATTTTATATTTGACAAGTATTTTGATATTGGAAATTTCATGTTAAACGGTGCACTCAATGAGCATGGTTTCAGGTTAAAATGGGTTAAGAGTCAGGAATACTCCATAAATCTTAGCTGTATCTTTTAAAATGCCAGTGTATTCGATGCGAAAAGCAAAAGTTTGAAGAGTTTTAACACTTGCTTTCAACTTTTGCTATGGGCAATTTAGACAACATTCCCAAGTAGGGCTCTGCAGTGTATAGAGCCATATAGGCAAGAAAAAAAAGGTGAAGATAACATTGAAATAAGAGTTTTCCTTAAGATCCCTTCTATCCTAAAACACAACCATGCCATCAAACATCCTCTATGTTTTCAAATAATTCTAACCCTAACCCTAGCTATGGTTTGGGAAGGTTAGGGTTAGGAATTAGAATTTGGTCCAAGAATGAATGCAACTTTCAACTCATTTAAGCAGAAAATATAGCTCAGGGCATCAAAACATTAGTTTGAAAAGACTTAGCAACATTGCAAAACCAAACGAAATCTATCAATTGTGGTACTATTTTATATTTGACAAGTATTTTGATATAGGAAATGTCATGTTAAACGGCGCACTCAATGAGCATGGTTTCAGGGTAAAATGGGTTAAGAGTCAGGAATACTCCATAAATCTTAGCTGAACCTATTAAAATGCTAGTGCATTCAATGCCAAAAGCAAAGGTTTGAAGAGTTTAACCACTTGCTTTCAATCTTTTGCTTTGGGCAATTTAGACAACATTCACATGTAGGGCTATGCAGTGTATAGAGCCATATAGGCAAGAAAAAAAAGGTGAAGATAACATTGAAATAGCAGTTTTCCTAAAGATCCCTTCTATCCTAAAACACAACCATGCCATCAAACATCCTCTATGTTTTCAAATAATTTTAACCCTAACCCTAGCTATGGTTTGGGAAGGTTAGGGTTAGGAATCAGAATTTGGTCCAAGAATGAATGCAACCTTCCACTCATTTAAGCAGAAAATATAGCTCAGAGCATCAAAGATTAGTTTGAAAATATTTAGCAACCTTGCCAAACTAAACAAATTCTATCAACTGTGATAATATTTTACTGTATATTTGACAAGTATTTTGATATTTGAAATGTCATGCTGAATGGTGCACTAAATGAGCATGGTTTCAGGGTAAAATGGGTTAAGAGTCAGGAATACTCAATAAATCTCAGCAGAATCTGTTAAAATGCCACTACATTCAATGCCAAAAGCAAACGTTTGAAGAGTTTAACCACTTGCTTTCAATCTTTTGCTTTGGGCAATTTAGACAACATTCCCATGTAGGGCTATGCAGTGTATAGAGCTATATAGGCAAGAAAAAAAAGGTAAAGATAATATTGAAATAGCAGTTTTCCTAAAGATCCCTTCTATCCTAAAACACAACCATGCCATCAAACATCCTCTATGTTTTCAAATTATTCTAACCCTAACCCTAGCTATGGTTTGGGAAGGTTAGGGTTAGGAATCAGAATTTGGTCCAAGAATGAATGCAACCTTCCACTCATTTAAGCAGAAAATATAGCACAGGGCATCAAAACATTATTTTGAAAATACTTAGCAACCTTGCCAAACTAAACAAATTCTATCAACTGTGGTACTATTTTATATTTGACAAGTATTTTGATATTGGAAATTTCATGTTAAACGGTGCACTCAATGAGCATGGTTTCAGGGTAAAATGGGTTAAGAGTCAGGAATACTCCATAAATCTTAGCTGTATCTGTTAAAATGCTAGAGAATTCAATGGCAAAAGCAAAGGTTTGAAGAGTTTAACCACTTGCTTTCAATCTTTTGCTTTGGGCAATTTAGACAACATTCACATGTAGGGCTATACAGTGTATAGACCCATATAGGTAAGAAAAAAAAGGTAAAGATAACATTGAAATAACAGTTTTCCTAAAGATCCGTTCTATCCTAAAACACAACCATGCCATCAAACATCCTCTATGTTTTCAAATTATTCTAACCCTAACCCTAGCTATGGTTTGGGAAGGTTAGGGTTAGGAATCAGAATTTGGTCCCAGAATGAATGCAACTTTCCACTCATTTAAGCAGAAAATAAAGCTCAGGGCATCAAAGCATTAGTTTGAGAGTTCTTAGCAACCTTGCCAAACCAAACGAAATCTATCAACTGTGGTACTATTTTATATTTGACAAGAATTTTGATAATAGAAATGTCGTGCTGAACGGTGCACTCAATGAGCATGGTTTCAGGGTAAAATGGGTTAAGAGTCATGAATATTCCACAAATCCTAGCTGAATCTGTTAAAATGCTAGTGCATTCAATGCCAAAAGCAAAGGTTTGAAGAGTTTAACGACTTGCTTTCAACTTTTGCTTTGGGCAATTTAGACAACATTCCCATGTAGGGCTATGCAGTGTATAGAGCTATATAGGCAAGAAAAAAAAGGTAAAGATAATATTGAAATAGCAGTTTTCCTAAAGATCCCTTCTATCCTAAAACACAACCATGCCATCAAACATCCTCTATGTTTTCAAATTATTCTAACCCTAACCCTAGCTATGGTTTGGGAAGGTTAGGGTTAGGAATCAGAATTTGGTCCCAGAATGAATGCAACTTTCCACTCATTTAAGCAGAAAATAAAGCTCAGGGCATCAAAGCATTAGTTTGAAAGTTCTTAGCAACCTTGCCAAACCAAACGAAATCTATCAACTGTGGTACTATTTTATATTTGACAAGAATTTTGATAATAGAAATGTCGTGCTGAACGGTGCACTCAATGAGCATGGTTTCAGGGTAAAATGGGTTAAGAGTCATGAATATTCCATAAATCCTAGCTGAATCTGTTAAAATGCTAGTGCATTCAATGCCAAAAGCAAAGGTTTGAAGAGTTTAACGACTTGCTTTCAACTTTTGCTTTGGGCAATTTAGACAACATTCCCATGTAGGGCTATGCAGTGTATAGAGCTATATAGGCAAGAAAAAAAAGGTGAAGATAACATTGAAATATCAGTTTTCCTAAAGATCCCTTCTATCCTAAAACACAACCATGCCATCAAACATCCTCTATGTTTTCAAATTATTCTAACCCTAACCCTAGCTATGGTTTGGGAAGGTTAGGGTTAGGAATCAGAATTTGGTCCAAGAATGAATGCAACCTTCCACTCATTTAAGCAGAAAATATAGCACAGGGCATCAAAACATTATTTTGAAAATATTTAGCAACCTTGCCAAACTAAACAAATTCTATCAACAGTGGTACTATTTTATATTTGACAAGTATTTTGATATTGGAAATTTCATGTTAAACGGTGCACTCAATGAGCATGGTTTCAGGTTAAAATGGGTTAAGAGTCAGGAATACTCCATAAATCTTAGCTGTATCTTTTAAAATGCCAGTGTATTCGATGCGAAAAGCAAAAGTTTGAAGAGTTTTAACACTTGCTTTCAACTTTTGCTATGGGCAATTTAGACAACATTCCCAAGTAGGGCTTTGCAGTGTATAGAGCCATATAGGCAAGAAAAAAAAGGTGAAGATAACATTGAAATAAGAGTTTTCCTTAAGATCCCTTCTATCCTAAAACACAACCATGCCATCAAACATCCTCTATGTTTTCAAATAATTCTAACCCTAACCCTAGCTATGGTTTGGGAAGGTTAGGGTTAGGAATTAGAATTTGGTCCAAGAATGAATGCAACTTTCAACTCATTTAAGCAGAAAATATAGCTCAGGGCATCAAAACATTAGTTTGAAAAGACTTAGCAACATTGCAAAACCAAACGAAATCTATCAATTGTGGTACTATTTTATATTTGACAAGTATTTTGATATAGGAAATGTCATGTTAAACGGCGCACTCAATGAGCATGGTTTCAGGGTAAAATGGGTTAAGAGTCAGGAATACTCCATAAATCTTAGCTGAACCTATTAAAATGCTAGTGCATTCAATGCCAAAAGCAAAGGTTTGAAGAGTTTAACCACTTGCTTTCAATCTTTTGCTTTGGGCAATTTAGACAACATTCACATGTAGGGCTATGCAGTGTATAGAGCCATATAGGCAAGAAAAAAAAGGTGAAGATAACATTGAAATAGCAGTTTTCCTAAAGATCCCTTCTATCCTAAAACACAACCATGCCATCAAACATCCTCTATGTTTTCAAATAATTTTAACCCTAACCCTAGCTATGGTTTGGGAAGGTTAGGGTTAGGAATCAGAATTTGGTCCAAGAATGAATGCAACCTTCCACTCATTTAAGCAGAAAATATAGCTCAGAGCATCAAAGATTAGTTTGAAAATATTTAGCAACCTTGCCAAACTAAACAAATTCTATCAACTGTGATAATATTTTACTGTATATTTGACAAGTATTTTGATATTTGAAATGTCATGCTGAATGGTGCACTAAATGAGCATGGTTTCAGGGTAAAATGGGTTAAGAGTCAGGAATACTCAATAAATCTCAGCAGAATCTGTTAAAATGCCACTACATTCAATGCCAAAAGCAAACGTTTGAAGAGTTTAACCACTTGCTTTCAATCTTTTGCTTTGGGCAATTTAGACAACATTCCCATGTAGGGCTATGCAGTGTATAGAGCTATATAGGCAAGAAAAAAAAGGTAAAGATAATATTGAAATAGCAGTTTTCCTAAAGATCCCTTCTATCCTAAAACACAACCATGCCATCAAACATCCTCTATGTTTTCAAATTATTCTAACCCTAACCCTAGCTATGGTTTGGGAAGGTTAGGGTTAGGAATCAGAATTTGGTCCAAGAATGAATGCAACCTTCCACTCATTTAAGCAGAAAATATAGCACAGGGCATCAAAACATTATTTTGAAAATACTTAGCAACCTTGCCAAACTAAACAAATTCTATCAACTGTGGTACTATTTTATATTTGACAAGTATTTTGATATTGGAAATTTCATGTTAAACGGTGCACTCAATGAGCATGGTTTCAGGGTAAAATGGGTTAAGAGTCAGGAATACTCCATAAATCTTAGCTGTATCTGTTAAAATGCTAGAGAATTCAATGGCAAAAGCAAAGGTTTGAAGAGTTTAACCACTTGCTTTCAATCTTTTGCTTTGGGCAATTTAGACAACATTCACATGTAGGGCTATACAGTGTATAGACCCATATAGGTAAGAAAAAAAAGGTAAAGATAACATTGAAATAACAGTTTTCCTAAAGATTCCTTCTATCCTAAAACACAACCATGCCATCAAACATCCTCTATGTTTTCAAATAATTCTAACCCTAACCCTAGCTATGGTTTGGGAAGGTTAGGGTTAGGAATCAGAATTTGGTCCAAGAATGAATGCAACTTTCAACTCATTTAAGCAGAAAATATAGCTCAGGGCATCAAAACATTAGTTTGAAAAGACTTAGCAACATTGCAAAACCAAACGAAATCTATCAATTGTGGTACTATTTTATATTTGACAAGTATTTTGATATAGGAAATGTCATGTTAAACGGCGCACTCAATGAGCATGGTTTCAGGGTAAAATGGGTTAAGAGTCAGGAATACTCCATAAATCTTAGCTGAATCTGTTAAAATGCTAGTGCATTCAATGCCAAAAGCAAAGGTTTGAAGAGTTTAACCACTTGCTTTCAATCTTTTGCTTTGGGCAATTTAGACAACATTCACATGTAGGGCTATGCAGTGTATAGAGCCATATAGGCAAGAAAAAAAAGGTGAAGATAATATTGGAATAGCAGTTTTCCTAAAGATCCCTTCTATCCTAAAACACAACCATGACATCAAACATCCTCTATGTTTTCAAATAATTCTAACCCTAACCCTAGCTATGGTTTGGGAAGGTTAGGGTTAGGAATCAGAATTTGGTCCTAGAATGAATGCAACCTTCCACTCATTTAAGCAGAAAATAAAGCTCAGGGCATTAAAGCATTAGTTTGAAAGTACTTAGCAACCTTGCCAAACCAAACGAAATCTATCAACTGTGGTACTATTTTATATTTGAGAAGAATTTTGATAATAGAAATGTCGTGCTGAATGGTGCACTCAATGAGCATGGAATCGGGGTTAAATAGGTTAAGAGTCAGGAATACTCAATAAATCTTAGCTGTATCTGTTAAAATGCCAGTGTATTCGATGCAAAAAGCAAAAGTTTGAAGAGTTTTACCACTTGCTTTCAACTTTTGCTTTGGGCAATTTAGACAACATTCCCATGTAGGGCTATGCAGTGTACAGGGCCATATAGGCAAGAACAAAAAGGTGAAGATAACATTGAAATATCAGTTTTCCTAAAGATCCCTTCTATCCTAAAACACAACCATCCCTTCAAACATCCTCTATGTTTTCAAATAATTCTAACCCTAACCCTACCTATGGTTTGGGAAGGTTAGGGTTAGGAATCAGAATTTGGTCCAAGACTGCATGCAACCTTCCACTCATTTAAGCAGAAAATATAGCTCAGAGCATCAAGGATTAGTTTGAATATATTTAGAAACCTTGCCAAACTAAACAAATTCTATCAACTGTGATACTATTTTACTGTATATTTGACAAGTATTTTGATATTTGAAATGTCATGCTGAATGGTGCACTGAATGAGCATGGTTTCAGGGTAAAATGGGTTAAGAGTCAGGAATACTCCATAAATCTTAGCTGTATCTGTTAAAATGCTAGTTCATTCAATGTAAAAAGCAAAGGTTTGAAGAGTTTAACCACTTGCTTTCAATCTTTTGCTTTGGGCAATTTAGACAACATTCACATGTAGGGCTATACAGTGTATAGAGCCATATAGGTAAGAAAAAAAAGGTAAAGATAACATTGAAATAACAGTTTTCCTAAAGATCCCTTCTATCCTAAAACACAACCATGCCATCAAACATCCTCTATGTTTTCAAATTATTCTAACCCTAACCCTAGCTATGGTTTGGGAAGGTTAGGGTTAGGAATCAGAATTTGGTCCCAGAATGAATGCAACTTTCCACTCATTTAAGCAGAAAATAAAGCTCAGGGCATCAAAGCATTAGTTTGAAAGTTCTTAGCAACCTTGCCAAACCAAACGAAATCTATCAACTGTGGTACTATTTTATATTTGACAAGAATTTTGATAATAGAAATGTCGTGCTGAACGGTGCACTCAATGAGCATGGTTTCAGGGTAAAATGGGTTAAGAGTCATGAATATTCCATAAATCCTAGCTGAATCTGTTAAAATGCTAGTGCATTCAATGCCAAAAGCAAAGGTTTGAAGAGTTTAACGACTTGCTTTCAACTTTTGCTTTGGGCAATTTAGACAACATTCCCATGTAGGGCTATGCAGTGTATAGAGCTATATAGGCAAGAAAAAAAAGGTGAAGATAACATTGAAATATCAGTTTTCCTAAAGATCCCTTCTATCCTAAAACACAACCATGCCATCAAACATCCTCTATGTTTTCAAATTATTCTAACCCTAACCCTAGCTATGGTTTGGGAAGGTTAGGGTTAGGAATCAGAATTTGGTCCAAGAATGAATGCAACCTTCCACTCATTTAAGCAGAAAATATAGCACAGGGCATCAAAACATTATTTTGAAAATATTTAGCAACCTTGCCAAACTAAACAAATTCTATCAACAGTGGTACTATTTTATATTTGACAAGTATTTTGATATTGGAAATTTCATGTTAAACGGTGCACTCAATGAGCATGGTTTCAGGTTAAAATGGGTTAAGAGTCAGGAATACTCCATAAATCTTAGCTGTATCTTTTAAAATGCCAGTGTATTCGATGCGAAAAGCAAAAGTTTGAAGAGTTTTAACACTTGCTTTCAACTTTTGCTATGGGCAATTTAGACAACATTCCCAAGTAGGGCTTTGCAGTGTATAGAGCCATATAGGCAAGAAAAAAAAGGTGAAGATAACATTGAAATAAGAGTTTTCCTTAAGATCCCTTCTATCCTAAAACACAACCATGCCATCAAACATCCTCTATGTTTTCAAATAATTCTAACCCTAACCCTAGCTATGGTTTGGGAAGGTTAGGGTTAGGAATTAGAATTTGGTCCAAGAATGAATGCAACTTTCAACTCATTTAAGCAGAAAATATAGCTCAGGGCATCAAAACATTAGTTTGAAAAGACTTAGCAACATTGCAAAACCAAACGAAATCTATCAATTGTGGTACTATTTTATATATGACAAGTATTTTGATATAGGAAATGTCATGTTAAACGGCGCACTCAATGAGCATGGTTTCAGGGTAAAATGGGTTAAGAGTCAGGAATACTCCATAAATCTTAGCTGAACCTATTAAAATGCTAGTGCATTCAATGCCAAAAGCAAAGGTTTGAAGAGTTTAACCACTTGCTTTCAATCTTTTGCTTTGGGCAATTTAGACAACATTCACATGTAGGGCTATGCAGTGTATAGAGCCATATAGGCAAGAAAAAAAAGGTGAAGATAACATTGAAATAGCAGTTTTCCTAAAGATCCCTTCTATCCTAAAACACAACCATGCCATCAAACATCCTCTATGTTTTCAAATAATTTTAACCCTAACCCTAGCTATGGTTTGGGAAGGTTAGGGTTAGGAATCAGAATTTGGTCCAAGAATGAATGCAACCTTCCACTCATTTAAGCAGAAAATATAGCTCAGAGCATCAAAGATTAGTTTGAAAATATTTAGCAACCTTGCCAAACTAAACAAATTCTATCAACTGTGATAATATTTTACTGTATATTTGACAAGTATTTTGATATTTGAAATGTCATGCTGAATGGTGCACTAAATGAGCATGGTTTCAGGGTAAAATGGGTTAAGAGTCAGGAATACTCAATAAATCTCAGCAGAATCTGTTAAAATGCCACTACATTCAATGCCAAAAGCAAACGTTTGAAGAGTTTAACCACTTGCTTTCAATCTTTTGCTTTGGGCAATTTAGACAACATTCCCATGTAGGGCTATGCAGTGTATAGAGCTATATAGGCAAGAAAAAAAAGGTAAAGATAATATTGAAATAGCAGTTTTCCTAAAGATCCCTTCTATCCTAAAACACAACCATGCCATCAAACATCCTCTATGTTTTCAAATTATTCTAACCCTAACCCTAGCTATGGTTTGGGAAGGTTAGGGTTAGGAATCAGAATTTGGTCCAAGAATGAATGCAACCTTCCACTCATTTAAGCAGAAAATATAGCACAGGGCATCAAAACATTATTTTGAAAATACTTAGCAACCTTGCCAAACTAAACAAATTCTATCAACTGTGGTACTATTTTATATTTGACAAGTATTTTGATATTGGAAATTTCATGTTAAACGGTGCACTCAATGAGCATGGTTTCAGGGTAAAATGGGTTAAGAGTCAGGAATACTCCATAAATCTTAGCTGTATCTGTTAAAATGCTAGAGAATTCAATGGCAAAAGCAAAGGTTTGAAGAGTTTAACCACTTGCTTTCAATCTTTTGCTTTGGGCAATTTAGACAACATTCACATGTAGGGCTATACAGTGTATAGACCCATATAGGTAAGAAAAAAAAGGTAAAGATAACATTGAAATAACAGTTTTCCTAAAGATTCCTTCTATCCTAAAACACAACCATGCCATCAAACATCCTCTATGTTTTCAAATAATTCTAACCCTAACCCTAGCTATGGTTTGGGAAGGTTAGGGTTAGGAATCAGAATTTGGTCCTAGAATGAATGCAACCTTCCACTCATTTAAGCAGAAAATAAAGCTCAGGGCATTAAAGCATTAGTTTGAAAGTACTTAGCAACCTTGCCAAACCAAACGAAATCTATCAACTGTGGTACTATTTTATATTTGAGAAGAATTTTGATAATAGAAATGTCGTGCTGAATGGTGCACTCAATGAGCATGGAATCGGGGTTAAATAGGTTAAGAGTCAGGAATACTCAATAAATCTTAGCTGTATCTGTTAAAATGCCAGTGTATTCGATGCAAAAAGCAAAAGTTTGAAGAGTTTTACCACTTGCTTTCAACTTTTGCTTTGGGCAATTTAGACAACATTCCCATGTAGGGCTATGCAGTGTACAGGGCCATATAGGCAAGAACAAAAAGGTGAAGATAACATTGAAATATCAGTTTTCCTAAAGATCCCTTCTATCCTAAAACACAACCATCCCTTCAAACATCCTCTATGTTTTCAAATAATTCTAACCCTAACCCTAGCTATGGTTTGGGAAGGTTAGGGTTAGGAATCAGAATTTGGTCCAAGAATGCATGCAACCTTCCACTCATTTAAGCAGAAAATATAGCTCAGAGCATCAAGGATTAGTTTGAATATATTTAGAAACCTTGCCAAACTAAACAAATTCTATCAACTGTGATACTATTTTACTGTATATTTGACAAGTATTTTGATATTTGAAATGTCATGCTGAATGGTGCACTGAATGAGCATGGTTTCAGGGTAAAATGGGTTAAGAGTCAGGAATACTCCATAAATCTTAGCTGTATCTGTTAAAATGCTAGTTCATTCAATGTAAAAAGCAAAGGTTTGAAGAGTTTAACCACTTGCTTTCAATCTTTTGCTTTGGGCAATTTAGACAACATTCACATGTAGGGCTATACAGTGTATAGAGCCATATAGGTAAGAAAAAAAAGGTAAAGATAACATTGAAATAACAGTTTTCCTAAAGATCCCTTCTATCCTAAAACACAACCATGCCATCAAACATCCTCTATGTTTTCAAATTATTCTAACCCTAACCCTAGCTATGGTTTGGGAAGGTTAGGGTTAGGAATCAGAATTTGGTCCCAGAATGAATGCAACTTTCCACTCATTTAAGCAGAAAATAAAGCTCAGGGCATCAAAGCATTAGTTTGAGAGTTCTTAGCAACCTTGCCAAACCAAACGAAATCTATCAACTGTGGTACTATTTTATATTTGACAAGAATTTTGATAATAGAAATGTCGTGCTGAACGGTGCACTCAATGAGCATGGTTTCAGGGTAAAATGGGTTAAGAGTCATGAATATTCCATAAATCCTAGCTGAATCTGTTAAAATGCTAGTGCATTCAATGCCAAAAGCAAAGGTTTGAAGAGTTTAACGACTTGCTTTCAACTTTTGCTTTGGGCAATTTAGACAACATTCCCATGTAGGGCTATGCAGTGTATAGAGCTATATAGGCAAGAAAAAAAAGGTGAAGATAACATTGAAATATCAGTTTTCCTAAAGATCCCTTCTATCCTAAAACACAACCATGCCATCAGACATCCTCTATGTTTTCAAATTTTTCTAACCCTAACCCTAGCTATGGTTTGGGAAGGTTAGGGTTAGGAATCAGAATTTGGTCCAAGAATGAATGCAACCTTCCACTCATTTAAGCAGAAAATATAGCACAGGGCATCAAAACATTATTTTGAAAATATTTAGCAACCTTGCCAAACTAAACAAATTCTATCAACAGTGGTACTATTTTATATTTGACAAGTATTTTGATATTGGAAATTTCATGTTAAACGGTGCACTCAATGAGCATGGTTTCAGGTTAAAAAGGGTTAAGAGTCAGGAATACTCCATAAATCTTAGCTGTATCTTTTAAAATGCCAGTGTATTTGATGCGAAAAGCAAAAGTTTGAAGAGTTTTAACACTTGCTTTCAACTTTTGCTATGGGCAATTTAGACAACATTCCCAAGTAGGGCTTTGCAGTGTATAGAGCCATATAGGCAAGAAAAAAAAGGTGAAGATAACATTGAAATAAGAGTTTTCCTTAAGATCCCTTCTATCCTAAAACACAACCATGCCATCAGACATCCTCTATGTTTTCAAATAATTCTAACCCTAACCCTAGCTATGGTTTGGGAAGGTTAGGGTTAGGAATTAGAATTTGGTCCAAGAATGAATGCAACTTTCAACTCATTTAAGCAGAAAATATAGCTCAGGGCATCAAAACATTAGTTTGAAAAGACTTAGCAACATTGCAAAACCAAACGAAATCTATCAATTGTGGTACTATTTTATATTTGACAAGTATTTTGATATAGGAAATGTCATGTTAAACGGCGCACTCAATGAGCATGGTTTCAGGGTAAAATGGGTTAAGAGTCAGGAATACTCCATAAATCTTAGCTGAACCTATTAAAATGCTAGTGCATTCAATGCCAAAAGCAAAGGTTTGAAGAGTTTAACCACTTGCTTTCAATCTTTTGCTTTGGGCAATTTAGACAACATTCACATGTAGGGCTATGCAGTGTATAGAGCCATATAGGCAAGAAAAAAAAGGTGAAGATAACATTGAAATAGCAGTTTTCCTAAAGATCCCTTCTATCCTAAAACACAACCATGCCATCAAACATCCTCTATGTTTTCAAATAATTTTAACCCTAACCCTAGCTATGGTTTGGGAAGGTTAGGGTTAGGAATCAGAATTTGGTCCAAGAATGAATGCAACCTTCCACTCATTTAAGCAGAAAATATAGCTCAGAGCATCAAAGATTAGTTTGAAAATATTTAGCAACCTTGCCAAACTAAACAAATTCTATCAACTGTGATAATATTTTACTGTATATTTGACAAGTATTTTGATATTTGAAATGTCATGCTGAATGGTGCACTAAATGAGCATGGTTTCAGGGTAAAATGGGTTAAGAGTCAGGAATACTCAATAAATCTCAGCAGAATCTGTTAAAATGCCACTACATTCAATGCCAAAAGCAAACGTTTGAAGAGTTTAACCACTTGCTTTCAATCTTTTGCTTTGGGCAATTTAGACAACATTCCCATGTAGGGCTATGCAGTGTATAGAGCTATATAGGCAAGAAAAAAAAGGTAAAGATAATATTGAAATAGCAGTTTTCCTAAAGATCCCTTCTATCCTAAAACACAACCATGCCATCAAACATCCTCTATGTTTTCAAATTATTCTAACCCTAACCCTAGCTATGGTTTGGGAAGGTTAGGGTTAGGAATCAGAATTTGGTCCAAGAATGAATGCAACCTTCCACTCATTTAAGCAGAAAATATAGCACAGGGCATCAAAACATTATTTTGAAAATACTTAGCAACCTTGCCAAACTAAACAAATTCTATCAACTGTGGTACTATTTTATATTTGACAAGTATTTTGATATTGGAAATTTCATGTTAAACGGTGCACTCAATGAGCATGGTTTCAGGGTAAAATGGGTTAAGAGTCAGGAATACTCCATAAATCTTAGCTGTATCTGTTAAAATGCTAGAGAATTCAATGGCAAAAGCAAAGGTTTGAAGAGTTTAACCACTTGCTTTCAATCTTTTGCTTTGGGCAATTTAGACAACATTCACATGTAGGGCTATGCAGTGTATAGACCCATATAGGTAAGAAAAAAAAGGTAAAGATAACATTGAAATAACAGTTTTCCTAAAGATTCCTTCTATCCTAAAACACAACCATGCCATCAAACATCCTCTATGTTTTCAAATAATTCTAACCCTAACCCTAGCTATGGTTTGGGAAGGTGAGGGTTAGGAATCAGAATTTGGTCCTAGAATGAATGCAACCTTCCACTCATTTAAGCAGAAAATAAAGCTCAGGGCATTAAAGCATTAGTTTGAAAGTACTTAGCAACCTTGCCAAACCAAACGAAATCTATCAACTGTGGTACTATTTTATATTTGAGAAGAATTTTGATAATAGAAATGTCGTGCTGAATGGTGCACTCAATGAGCATGGAATCGGGGTTAAATAGGTTAAGAGTCAGGAATACTCAATAAATCTTAGCTGTATCTGTTAAATTGCCAGTGTATTCGATGCAAAAAGCAAAAGTTTGAAGAGTTTTACCACTTGCTTTCAACTTTTGCTTTGGGCAATTTAGACAACATTCCCATGTAGGGCTATGCAGTGTACAGGGCCATATAGGCAAGAACAAAAAGGTGAAGATAACATTGAAATATCAGTTTTCCTAAAGATCCCTTCTATCCTAAAACACAACCATCCCTTCAAACATCCTCTATGTTTTCAAATAATTCTAACCCTAACCCTAGCTATGGTTTGGGAAGGTTAGGGTTAGGAATCAGAATTTGGTCCAAGAATGCATGCAACCTTCCACTCATTTAAGCAGAAAATATAGCTCAGAGCATCAAGGATTAGTTTGAATATATTTAGAAACCTTGCCAAACTAAACAAATTCTATCAACTGTGATACTATTTTACTGTATATTTGACAAGTATTTTGATATTTGAAATGTCATGCTGAATGGTGCACTGAATGAGCATGGTTTCAGGGTAAAATGGGTTAAGAGTCAGGAATACTCCATAAATCTTAGCTGTATCTGTTAAAATGCTAGTTCATTCAATGTAAAAAGCAAAGGTTTGAAGAGTTTAACCACTTGCTTTCAATCTTTTGCTTTGGGCAATTTAGACAACATTCACATGTAGGGCTATACAGTGTATAGAGCCATATAGGTAAGAAAAAAAAGGTAAAGATAACATTGAAATAACAGTTTTCCTAAAGATCCCTTCTATCCTAAAACACAACCATGCCATCAAACATCCTCTATGTTTTCAAATTATTCTAACCCTAACCCTAGCTATGGTTTGGGAAGGTTAGGGTTAGGAATCAGAATTTGGTCCCAGAATGAATGCAACTTTCCACTCATTTAAGCAGAAAATAAAGCTCAGGGCATCAAAGCATTAGTTTGAAAGTTCTTAGCAACCTTGCCAAACCAAACGAAATCTATCAACTGTGGTACTATTTTATATTTGACAAGAATTTTGATAATAGAAATGTCGTGCTGAACGGTGCACTCAATGAGCATGGTTTCAGGGTAAAATGGGTTAAGAGTCATGAATATTCCATAAATCCTAGCTGAATCTGTTAAAATGCTAGTGCATTCAATGCCAAAAGCAAAGGTTTGAAGAGTTTAACGACTTGCTTTCAACTTTTGCTTTGGGCAATTTAGACAACATTCCCATGTAGGGCTATGCAGTGTATAGAGCTATATAGGCAAGAAAAAAAAGGTGAAGATAACATTGAAATATCAGTTTTCCTAAAGATCCCTTCTATCCTAAAACACAACCATGCCATCAAACATCCTCTATGTTTTCAAATTATTCTAACCCTAACCCTAGCTATGGTTTGGGAAGGTTAGGGTTAGGAATCAGAATTTGGTCCAAGAATGAATGCAACCTTCCACTCATTTAAGCAGAAAATATAGCACAGGGCATCAAAACATTATTTTGAAAATATTAAGCAACCTTGCCAAACTAAACAAATTCTATCAACAGTGGTACTATTTTATATTTGACAAGTATTTTGATATTGGAAATTTCATGTTAAACGGTGCACTCAATGAGCATGGTTTCAGGTTAAAATGGGTTAAGAGTCAGGAATACTCCATAAATCTTAGCTGTATCTTTTAAAATGCCAGTGTATTCGATGCGAAAAGCAAAAGTTTGAAGAGTTTTAACACTTGCTTTCAACTTTTGCTATGGGCAATTTAGACAACATTCCCAAGTAGGGCTTTGCAGTGTATAGAGCCATATAGGCAAGAAAAAAAAGGTGAAGATAACATTGAAATAAGAGTTTTCCTTAAGATCCCTTCTATCCTAAAACACAACCATGCCATCAAACATCCTCTATGTTTTCAAATAATTCTAACCCTAACCCTAGCTATGGTTTGGGAAGGTTAGGGTTAGGAATTAGAATTTGGTCCAAGAATGAATGCAACTTTCAACTCATTTAAGCAGAAAATATAGCTCAGGGCATCAAAACATTAGTTTGAAAAGACTTAGCAACATTGCAAAACCAAACGAAATCTATCAATTGTGGTACTATTTTATATTTGACAAGTATTTTGATATAGGAAATGTCATGTTAAACGGCGCACTCAATGAGCATGGTTTCAGGGTAAAATGGGTTAAGAGTCAGGAATACTCCATAAATCTTAGCTGAACCTGTTAAAATGCTAGTGCATTCAATGCCAAAAGCAAAGGTTTGAAGAGTTTAACCACTTGCTTTCAATCTTTTGCTTTGGGCAATTTAGACAACATTCACATGTAGGGCTATGCAGTGTATAGAGCCATATAGGCAAGAAAAAAAAGGTGAAGATAACATTGAAATAGCAGTTTTCCTAAAGATCCCTTCTATCCTAAAACACAACCATGCCATCAAACATCCTCTATGTTTTCAAATAATTTTAACCCTAACCCTAGCTATGGTTTGGGAAGGTTAGGGTTAGGAATCAGAATTTGGTCCAAGAATGAATGCAACCTTCCACTCATTTAAGCAGAAAATATAGCTCAGAGCATCAAAGATTAGTTTGAAAATATTTAGCAACCTTGCCAAACTAAACAAATTCTATCAACTGTGATAATATTTTACTGTATATTTGACAAGTATTTTGATATTTGAAATGTCATGCTGAATGGTGCACTAAATGAGCATGGTTTCAGGGTAAAATGGGTTAAGAGTCAGGAATACTCAATAAATCTCAGCAGAATCTGTTAAAATGCCACTACATTCAATGCCAAAAGCAAACGTTTGAAGAGTTTAACCACTTGCTTTCAATCTTTTGCTTTGGGCAATTTAGACAACATTCCCATGTAGGGCTATGCAGTGTATAGAGCTATATAGGCAAGAAAAAAAAGGTAAAGATAATATTGAAATAGCAGTTTTCCTAAAGATCCCTTCTATCCTAAAACACAACCATGCCATCAAACATCCTCTATGTTTTCAAATTATTCTAACCCTAACCCTAGCTATGGTTTGGGAAGGTTAGGGTTAGGAATCAGAATTTGGTCCAAGAATGAATGCAACCTTCCACTCATTTAAGCAGAAAATATAGCACAGGGCATCAAAACATTATTTTGAAAATACTTAGCAACCTTGCCAAACTAAACAAATTCTATCAACTGTGGTACTATTTTATATTTGACAAGTATTTTGATATTGGAAATTTCATGTTAAACGGTGCACTCAATGAGCATGGTTTCAGGGTAAAATGGGTTAAGAGTCAGGAATACTCCATAAATCTTAGCTGTATCTGTTAAAATGCTAGAGAATTCAATGGCAAAAGCAAAGGTTTGAAGAGTTTAACCACTTGCTTTCAATCTTTTGCTTTGGGCAATTTAGACAACATTCACATGTAGGGCTATACAGTGTATAGACCCATATAGGTAAGAAAAAAAAGGTAAAGATAACATTGAAATAACAGTTTTCCTAAAGATTCCTTCTATCCTAAAACACAACCATGCCATCAAACATCCTCTATGTTTTCAAATAATTCTAACCCTAACCCTAGCTATGGTTTGGGAAGGTTAGGGTTAGGAATCAGAATTTGGTCCAAGAATGAATGCAACTTTCAACTCATTTAAGCAGAAAATATAGCTCAGGGCATCAAAACATTAGTTTGAAAAGACTTAGCAACATTGCAAAACCAAACGAAATCTATCAATTGTGGTACTATTTTATATTTGACAAGTATTTTGATATAGGAAATGTCATGTTAAACGGCGCACTCAATGAGCATGGTTTCAGGGTAAAATGGGTTAAGAGTCAGGAATACTCCATAAATCTTAGCTGAATCTGTTAAAATGCTAGTGCATTCAATGCCAAAAGCAAAGGTTTGAAGAGTTTAACCACTTGCTTTCAATCTTTTGCTTTGGGCAATTTAGACAACATTCACATGTAGGGCTATGCAGTGTATAGAGCCATATAGGCAAGAAAAAAAAGGTGAAGATAATATTGGAATAGCAGTTTTCCTAAAGATCCCTTCTATCCTAAAACACAACCATGACATCAAACATCCTCTATGTTTTCAAATAATTCTAACCCTAACCCTAGCTATGGTTTGGGAAGGTTAGGGTTAGGAATCAGAATTTGGTCCTAGAATGAATGCAACCTTCCACTCATTTAAGCAGAAAATAAAGCTCAGGGCATTAAAGCATTAGTTTGAAAGTACTTAGCAACCTTGCCAAACCAAACGAAATCTATCAACTGTGGTACTATTTTATATTTGAGAAGAATTTTGATAATAGAAATGTCGTGCTGAATGGTGCACTCAATGAGCATGGAATCGGGGTTAAATAGGTTAAGAGTCAGGAATACTCAATAAATCTTAGCTGTATCTGTTAAAATGCCAGTGTATTCGATGCAAAAAGCAAAAGTTTGAAGAGTTTTACCACTTGCTTTCAACTTTTGCTTTGGGCAATTTAGACAACATTCCCATGTAGGGCTATGCAGTGTACAGGGCCATATAGGCAAGAACAAAAAGGTGAAGATAACATTGAAATATCAGTTTTCCTAAAGATCCCTTCTATCCTAAAACACAACCATCCCTTCAAACATCCTCTATGTTTTCAAATAATTCTAACCCTAACCCTAGCTATGGTTTGGGAAGGTTAGGGTTAGGAATCAGAATTTGGTCCAAGAATGCATGCAACCTTCCACTCATTTAAGCAGAAAATATAGCTCAGAGCATCAAGGATTAGTTTGAATATATTTAGAAACCTTGCCAAACTAAACAAATTCTATCAACTGTGATACTATTTTACTGTATATTTGACAAGTATTTTGATAATAGAAATGTCGTGCTGAACGGTGCACTCAATGAGCATGGTTTCAGGGTAAAATGGGTTAAGAGTCATGAATATTCCATAAATCCTAGCTGAATCTGTTAAAATGCTAGTGCATTCAATGCCAAAAGCAAAAGTTTGAAGAGTTTTAACACTTGCTTTCAACTTTTGCTATGGGCAATTTAGACAACATTCCCAAGTAGGGCTTTGCAGTGTATAGAGCCATATAGGCAAGAAAAAAAAGGTGAAGATAACATTGAAATAAGAGTTTTCCTTAAGATCCCTTCTATCCTAAAACACAACCATGCCATCAAACATCCTCTATGTTTTCAAATAATTCTAACCCTAACCCTAGCTATGGTTTGGGAAGGTTAGGGTTAGGAATTAGAATTTGGTCCAAGAATGAATGCAACTTTCAACTCATTTAAGCAGAAAATATAGCTCAGGGTATCAAAACATTAGTTTGAAAAGACTTAGCAACATTGCAAAACCAAACGAAATCTATCAATTGTGGTACTATTTTATATATGACAAGTATTTTGATATAGGAAATGTCATGTTAAACGGCGCACTCAATGAGCATGGTTTCAGGGTAAAATGGGTTAAGAGTCAGGAATACTCCATAAATCTTAGCTGAACCTATTAAAATGCTAGTGCATTCAATGCCAAAAGCAAAGGTTTGAAGAGTTTAACCACTTGCTTTCAATCTTTTGCTTTGGGCAATTTAGACAACATTCACATGTAGAGCTATGCAGTGTATAGAGCCATATAGGCAAGAAAAAAAAGGTGAAGATAACATTGAAATAGCAGTTTTCCTAAAGATCCCTTCTATCCTAAAACACAACCATGCCATCAAACATCCTCTATGTTTTCAAATAATTTTAACCCTAACCCTAGCTATGGTTTGGGAAGGTTAGGGTTAGGAATCAGAATTTGGTCCAAGAATGAATGCAACCTTCCACTCATTTAAGCAGAAAATATAGCTCAGAGCATCAAAGATTAGTTTGAAAATATTTAGCAACCTTGCCAAACTAAACAAATTCTATCAACTGTGATAATATTTTACTGTATATTTGACAAGTATTTTGATATTTGAAATGTCATGCTGAATGGTGCACTAAATGAGCATGGTTTCAGGGTAAAATGGGTTAAGAGTCAGGAATACTCAATAAATCTCAGCAGAATCTGTTAAAATGCCACTACATTCAATGCCAAAAGCAAACGTTTGAAGAGTTTAACCACTTGCTTTCAATCTTTTGCTTTGGGCAATTTAGACAACATTCCCATGTAGGGCTATGCAGTGTATAGAGCTATATAGGCAAGAAAAAAAAGGTAAAGATAATATTGAAATAGCAGTTTTCCTAAAGATCCCTTCTATCCTAAAACACAACCATGCCATCAAACATCCTCTATGTTTTCAAATTATTCTAACCCTAACCCTAGCTATGGTTTGGGAAGGTTAGGGTTAGGAATCAGAATTTGGTCCAAGAATGAATGCAACCTTCCACTCATTTAAGCAGAAAATATAGCACAGGGCATCAAAACATTATTTTGAAAATACTTAGCAACCTTGCCAAACTAAACAAATTCTATCAACTGTGGTACTATTTTATATTTGACAAGTATTTTGATATTGGAAATTTCATGTTAAACGGTGCACTCAATGAGCATGGTTTCAGGGTAAAATGGGTTAAGAGTCAGGAATACTCCATAAATCTTAGCTGTATCTGTTAAAATGCTAGAGAATTCAATGGCAAAAGCAAAGGTTTGAAGAGTTTAACCACTTGCTTTCAATCTTTTGCTTTGGGCAATTTAGACAACATTCACATGTAGGGCTATACAGTGTATAGACCCATATAGGTAAGAAAAAAAAGGTAAAGATAACATTGAAATAACAGTTTTCCTAAAGATTCCTTCTATCCTAAAACACAACCATGCCATCAAACATCCTCTATGTTTTCAAATAATTCTAACCCTAACCCTAGCTATGGTTTGGGAAGGTTAGGGTTAGGAATCAGAATTTGGTCCTAGAATGAATGCAACCTTCCACTCATTTAAGCAGAAAATAAAGCTCAGGGCATTAAAGCATTAGTTTGAAAGTACTTAGCAACCTTGCCAAACCAAACGAAATCTATCAACTGTGGTACTATTTTATATTTGAGAAGAATTTTGATAATAGAAATGTCGTGCTGAATGGTGCACTCAATGAGCATGGAATCGGGGTTAAATAGGTTAAGAGTCAGGAATACTCAATAAATCTTAGCTGTATCTGTTAAAATGCCAGTGTATTCGATGCAAAAAGCAAAAGTTTGAAGAGTTTTACCACTTGCTTTCAACTTTTGCTTTGGGCAATTTAGACAACATTCCCATGTAGGGCTATGCAGTGTACAGGGCCATATAGGCAAGAACAAAAAGGTGAAGATAACATTGAAATATCAGTTTTCCTAAAGATCCCTTCTATCCTAAAACACAACCATCCCTTCAAACATCCTCTATGTTTTCAAATAATTCTAACCCTAACCCTAGCTATGGTTTGGGAAGGTTAGGGTTAGGAATCAGAATTTGGTCCAAGAATGCATGCAACCTTCCACTCATTTAAGCAGAAAATATAGCTCAGAGCATCAAGGATTAGTTTGAATATATTTAGAAACCTTGCCAAACTAAACAAATTCTATCAACTGTGATACTATTTTACTGTATATTTGACAAGTATTTTGATATTTGAAATGTCATGCTGAATGGTGCACTGAATGAGCATGGTTTCAGGGTAAAATGGGTTAAGAGTCAGGAATACTCCATAAATCTTAGCTGTATCTGTTAAAATGCTAGTTCATTCAATGTAAAAAGCAAAGGTTTGAAGAGTTTAACCACTTGCTTTCAATCTTTTGCTTTGGGCAATTTAGACAACATTCACATGTAGGGCTATACAGTGTATAGAGCCATATAGGTAAGAAAAAAAAGGTAAAGATAACATTGAAATAACAGTTTTCCTAAAGATCCCTTCTATCCTAAAACACAACCATGCCATCAAACATCCTCTATGTTTTCAAATTATTCTAACCCTAACCCTAGCTATGGTTTGGGAAGGTTAGGGTTAGGAATCAGAATTTGGTCCCAGAATGAATGCAACTTTCCACTCATTTAAGCAGAAAATAAAGCTCAGGGCATCAAAGCATTAGTTTGAGAGTTCTTAGCAACCTTGCCAAACCAAACGAAATCTATCAACTGTGGTACTATTTTATATTTGACAAGAATTTTGATAATAGAAATGTCGTGCTGAACGGTGCACTCAATGAGCATGGTTTCAGGGTAAAATGGGTTAAGAGTCATGAATATTCCATAAATCCTAGCTGAATCTGTTAAAATGCTAGTGCATTCAATGCCAAAAGCAAAGGTTTGAAGAGTTTAACGACTTGCTTTCAACTTTTGCTTTGGGCAATTTAGACAACATTCCCATGTAGGGCTATGCAGTGTATAGAGCTATAAAGGCAAGAAAAAAAAGGTGAAGATAACATTGAAATATCAGTTTTCCTAAAGATCCCTTCTATCCTAAAACACAACCATGCCATCAAACATCCTCTATGTTTTCAAATTATTCTAACCCTAACCCTAGCTATGGTTTGGGAAGGTTAGGGTTAGGAATCAGAATTTGGTCCAAGAATGAATGCAACCTTCCACTCATTTAAGCAGAAAATATAGCACAGGGCATCAAAACATTATTTTGAAAATATTTAGCAACCTTGCCAAACTAAACAAATTCTATCAACAGTGGTACTATTTTATATTTGACAAGTATTTTGATATTGGAAATTTCATGTTAAACGGTGCACTCAATGAGCATGGTTTCAGGTTAAAAAGGGTTAAGAGTCAGGAATACTCCATAAATCTTAGCTGTATCTTTTAAAATGCCAGTGTATTCGATGCGAAAAGCAAAAGTTTGAAGAGTTTTAACACTTGCTTTCAACTTTTGCTATGGGCAATTTAGACAACATTCCCAAGTAGGGCTTTGCAGTGTATAGAGCCATATAGGCAAGAAAAAAAAGGTGAAGATAACATTGAAATAAGAGTTTTCCTTAAGATCCCTTCTATCCTAAAACACAACCATGCCATCAAACATCCTCTATGTTTTCAAATAATTCTAACCCTAACCCTAGCTATGGTTTGGGAAGGTTAGGGTTAGGAATTAGAATTTGGTCCAAGAATGAATGCAACTTTCAACTCATTTAAGCAGAAAATATAGCTCAGGGCATCAAAACATTAGTTTGAAAAGACTTAGCAACATTGCAAAACCAAACGAAATCTATCAATTGTGGTACTATTTTATATTTTACAAGTATTTTGATATAGGAAATGTCATGTTAAACGGCGCACTCAATGAGCATGGTTTCAGGGTAAAATGGGTTAAGAGTCAGGAATACTCCATAAATCTTAGCTGAACCTATTAAAATGCTAGTGCATTCAATGCCAAAAGCAAAGGTTTGAAGAGTTTAACCACTTGCTTTCAATCTTTTGCTTTGGGCAATTTAGACAACATTCACATGTAGGGCTATGCAGTGTATAGAGCCATATAGGCAAGAAAAAAAAGGTGAAGATAACATTGAAATAGCAGTTTTCCTAAAGATCCCTTCTATCCTAAAACACAACCATGCCATCAAACATCCTCTATGTTTTCAAATAATTTTAACCCTAACCCTAGCTATGGTTTGGGAAGGTTAGGGTTAGGAATCAGAATTTGGTCCAAGAATGAATGCAACCTTCCACTCATTTAAGCAGAAAATATAGCTCAGAGCATCAAAGATTAGTTTGAAAATATTTAGCAACCTTGCCAAACTAAACAAATTATATCAACTGTGATAATATTTTACTGTATATTTGACAAGTATTTTGATATTTGAAATGTCATGCTGAATGGTGCACTCAATGAGCATGGTTTCAGGGTAAAATGGGTTAAGAGTCAGGAATACTCCATAAATCTTAGCAGAATCTGTTAAAATGCTAGTGCATTCAATGCCAAAAGCAAAGGTTTGAAGAGTTTAACCACTTGCTTTCAATCTTTTGCTTTGGGCAATTTAGACAACATTCACATGTAGGTCTATTCAGTGTATAGAGCCATATAGGCAAGAAAAAAAAGGTGAAGATAATATTGGAATAGCAGTTTTCCTAAAGATCCCTTCTATCCTAAAACACAACCATGCCATCAAACATCCTCTATGTTTTCAATTAATTCTAACCCTAACCCTAGCTATGGTTTGGGAAGGTTAGGGTTAGGAATCAGAATTTGGTCCTAGAATGAATGCAACCTTCCACTCATTTAAGCAGAAAATAAAGCTCAGGGCATTAAAGCATTAGTTTGAAAGTACTTAGCAACCTTGCCAAACCAAACGAAATCTCTCAACTGTGGTACTATTTTATATTTGAGAAGAATTTTGATAATAGAAATGTCGTGCTGAATGGTGCACTCAATGAGCATGGAATCGGGGTTAAATAGGTTAAGAGTCAGGAATACTCAATAAATCTTAGCTGTATCTGTTAAAATGCCAGTGTATTCGATGCAAAAAGCAAAAGTTTGAAGAGTTTTACCACTTGCTTTAAACTATTGCTTTGGGCAATTTAGACAACATTCCCATGTAGGGCTAAGCAGTGTATAGAGCCATATAGGTAAGAAAAAAAAAAAGGTAAAGATAATATTGAAATAGCAGTTTTCCTAAAGATCCCTTCTATCCTAAAACACAACCATGCCATCAAACATCCTCTATGTTTTCAAATAATTCTAACCCTAACCCTAGCTATGGTTTGGGAAGCTAAGGGTTAGGAATCAGAATTTTGTCCAAGAATGAATGCAACCTTCCACTCATTTAAGCAGAAAATATAGCTCAGAGCATCAAAGATTAGTTTAAATATATTTAGCAACCTTGCCAAACTAAACAAATTCTATCAACTGTGATACTATTTTACTGTATATTTGACAAGTATTTTGATATTTGAAATGTCATGCTGAATGGTGCACTGAATGAGCATGGTTTCAGGGTAAAATGGGTTAAGAGTCAGGAATACTCAATAAATCTCAGCTGAATCTGTTAAAATGCCACTGCATTCAATGCCAAAAGCAAAGGTTTGACGAGTTTAACCACTTGCTTTCAATCTTTTGCTTTGGTGAATTTAGACAACATTCCCATGTAGGGCTATGCAGTGTATAGAGCCATATAGGTAAGAAAAAAAAGGTAAAGATAATATTGAAATAGCAGTTTTCCAAAAGATCCCTTATATCCTAAAACACAACCATGCCATCAAACATCCTCTATGTTTTCAAATAATTTTAACCCTAACCCTAGCTATGGTTTGGGAAGGTTAGGGTTAGGAATCAGAATTTGGTCCAAGAATGAATGCAACCTTCCACTCATTTAAGCAGAAAATATAGCTCAGAGCATCAAAACATTAGTTTGAAAAGACTTGGCAACCTTGCCAAACCAAACGACATCTATGAATTGTGGTACTATTTTATATTTGACAAGTATTTTGATATTGGAAATGTCATGCTGAATGGTGCACTCAATGAGCATGGTATCGGGGTTAAATGGGTTAAGAGTCAGGAATACTCAATAAATCTTAGCTGTATCTGTTAAAATGCCAGTGTATTCGATGCGAAAAGGAAAAGGTTGAAGAGTTTTACCACTTGCTTTCAACTTTTGCTTTGGGCAATTTAGACAACATTCCCACGTAGGGCTATGCAGTGTATAGAGCCATATAAGTAAGAAAAAAAAGGTAAAGATAATATTGGAATAGCAGTTTTCCTAAAGATCCCTTCTATCCTAAAACACAACCATACCATCAAACATCCTCTATGTTTTCAAATTATTCTAACCCTAACCCTAGCTATGGTTTGGGAAGGTTAGGGTTAGGAATCAGAATTTGGTCCCAGAATGAATGCAACTTTCCACTCATTTAAGCAGAAAATAAAGCTCAGGGCATCAAAGCATTAGTTTGAAAGTACTTAGCAACCTTGCCAAACCAAACGAAATCTATCAACTGTGGTACTATTTTATATTTGAGAAGAATTTTGATAATAGAAATATCGTGCTAAACGGTGCACTCAATGAGCATGGTTTCAGGGTAAAATGGGTTAAGAGTCAGGAATATTCCATAAATCTTAGCTGAATCTGTTAAAATGCTAGTGCATTCAATGCCAAAAGCAAAGGTTTGAAGAGTTTAACGACTTGCTTTCAACTTTTGCTTTGGGCAATTTAGACAACATTCCCATGTATGGCTATGCAGTGTATAGAGCTATATAGGCAAGAAAAAAAAGGTAAAGATAATATTGAAATAGCAGTTTTCCTAAAGATCCCTTCTATCCTAAAACACAACCATGCCATCAAACATCCTCTATGTTTTCAAATTATTCTAACACTAACCCTAGCTATGGTTTGGGAAGGTTAGGGTTAGGAATCAGAATTTGGTCCAAGAATGAATGCAACCTTCCACTCATTTAAACAGAAAATATAGCACAGGGCATCAAAACATTATTTTGAAAATATTTAGCAACCTTGCCAAACTAAACAAATTCTATCAACTGTGGTACTATTTTATATTTGACAAGTATTTTGATATTGGAAATTTCATGTTAAACGGTGCACTCAATGAGCATGGTTTCAGGTTAAAATGGGTTAAGAGTCAGGAATACTCCATAAATCTTAGCTGTATCTTTTAAAATGCCAGTGTATTCGATGCGAAAAGCAAAAGTTTGAAGAGTTTTACCACTTGCTTTCAACTTTTGCTATGGGCAATTTAGACAACATTCCCAAGTAGGGTTATGCAGTGTATAGAGCCATATAGGCAAGAAAAAAAAGGTGAAGATAACATTGAAATAACAGTTTACCTGAAGATCCCTTCTATCCTAAAACACAACCATGCCATCAAACATCCTCTATGTTTTCAAATAATTCTAACCCTAACCCTAGCTATGGTTTGGGAAGGTTAGGGTTAGGAATCAGAATTTGGTCCAAGAATGAATGCAACTTTCAACTCATTTAAGCAGAAAATATAGCTCAGGGCATCAAAACATTAGTTTGAAAGTACTTAGCAACCTTGCCAAACCAAACGAAATCTATCAACTGTGGTACTATTTTATATTTGACAAGAATTTTGATAATAGAAATGTCGTGCTGAAAGTTACTCAATGAATATGGAATCGGGGTTAAATGGGTTAAGAGTCAGGAATACTCAATAAAACTTAGCTGTATCTGTTAAAATGCCAGTGTATTCGATGCGAAAAGCAAAAGTTTGAAGAGTTTTACCACTTGCTTTCAACTTTTGCTTTTGGCAATTTAGACAACATTCCCATGTACTGTAGGGCTATGCAGTGTATAGGGCCATATAGGCAAGAAAAAAAAGGTGAAGATAACATTGAAATATCAGTTTTCCTATAGATCCCTTCTATCCTAAAACACAACCATGCCATCAAACATCCTCTATGTTTTCAAATAATTCTAACCCTAACCCTAGCTATGGTTTGGGAAGGTTAGGGTTAGGAATCAGAATTTGGTCCAAGAATGAATGCAACCTTCCACTCATTTAAGCAGAAAATAAAGCTTAGGGCATCAAAACATTATTTTGAAAATATTTAGCAACCTTGCCAAACTAAACAAATTCTATCAACTGTGGTACTATTTTATATTTGACAAGTATTTTGATATTGGAAATTTCATGTTAAACGGTGCACTCAATGAGCATGGTTTCAGGTTAAAATGGGTTAAGAGTCAGGAATACTCCATAAATCTTAGCTGTATCTTTTAAAATGCCAGTGTATTCGATGCGAAAAGCAAAAGTTTGAAGAGTTTTACCACTTGCTTTCAACTTTTGCTATGGGCAATTTAGACAACATTCCCAAGTAGGGCTATGCAGTGTATAGAGCCATATAGGCAAGAAAAAAAAGGTGAAGATAACATTGAAATAACAGTTTTCCTGAAGATCCCTTCTATCCTAAAACACAACCATGCCATCAAACATCCTCTATGTTTTAAAATAATTCTAACCATAACCCTAACCCTAGCTATGGTTTGGGAAGGTTAGGGTTAGGAATCAGAATTTGGTCCAAGAATGAATGCAACTTTCAACTCATTTAAGCAGAAAATATAGCTCAGGGCATCAAAACATTAGTTTGAAAAGACTTAGCAACATTGCAAAACCAAACGAAATCTATCAATTGTGGTACTATTTTATATTTGACAAGTATTTTGATATAGGAAATGTCATGTTAAACGGCGCACTCAATGAGCATGGTTTCAGAGTAAAATGGGTTAAGAGTCAGGAATACTCCATAAATCTTAGCTGAATCTGTTAAAATGCTAGTGCATTCAATGCCAAAAGCAAAGGTTTGAAGAGTTTAACCACTTGCTTTCAATCTTGTCCTTTGGGCAATTTAGACAACATTCACATGTAGGGCTATGCAGTGTATAGAGCCATATAGGCAAGAAAAAAAAGGTGAAGATAATATTGGAATAGCAGATTTCCTAAAGATCCCTTCTATCCTAAAACACAACCATGCCATCAAACATCCTCTATGTTTTCAAATAATTCTAACCCTAACCCTAGCTATGGTTTGGGAAGGTTAGGGTTAGGAATCAGAATTTGGTCCTAGAATGAATGCAACCTTCCACTCATTTAAGCAGAAAATAAAGCTCAGGGGATTAAAGCATTAGTTTGAAAGTACTTAGCAACCTTGCCAAACCAAACGAAATCTATCAACTGTGGTACTATTTTATATTTGAGAAGTATTTTGATAATAGAAATGTCGTGCTGAATGGTGCACTCAATGAGCATGGAATCGGGGTTAAATAGGTTAAGAGTCAGGAATACTCAATAAATCTTAGCTGTATCTGTTAAAATGCCAGTGTATTCGATGCAAAAAGCAAAAGTTTGAAGAGTTTTACCACTTGCTTTCAACTTTTGCTTTGGGCAATTTAGACAACATTCCCATGTAGGGCTATGCAGTGTATAGGGCCATATAGGCAAGAAAAAAAAGGTGAAGATAACATTGAAATATCAGTTTTCCTAAAGATCCCTTCTATCCTAAAACACAACCATCCCTTCAAACATCCTCTATGTTTTCAAATAATTCTAACCCTAACCCTAGCTATGGTTTGGGAAGGTTAGGGTTAGGAATCAGAATTTGGTCCAAGAATGCATGCAACCTTCCACTCATTTAAGCAGAAAATATAGCTCAGAGCATCAAGGATTAGTTTGAATATATTTAGAAACCTTGCCAAACTAAACAAATTCTATCAACTGTGATACTATTTTACTGTATATTTGACAAGTATTTTGATATTTGAAATGTCATGCTGAATGGTGCACTGAATGAGCATGGTTTCAGGGTAAAATGGGTTAAGAGTCAGGAATACTACATAAATCTTAGCTGTATCTGTTAAAATGCTAGTTCATTCAATGTAAAAAGCAAAGGTTTGAAGAGTTTAACCACTTGCTTTCAATCTTTTGCTTTGGGCAATTTAGACAACATTCACATGTAGGGCTATACAGTGTATAGAGCCATATAGGTAAGAAAAAAAAGGTAAAGATAACATTGAAATAACAGTTTTCCTAAAGATCCCTTCTATCCTAAAACACAACCATGCCATCAAACATCCTCTATGTTTTCAAATTATTCTAACCCTAACCCTAGCTATGGTTTGGGAAGGTTAGGGTTAGGAATCAGAATTTGGTCCCAGAATGAATGCAACTTTCCACTCATTTAAGCAGAAAATAAAGCTCAGGGCATCAAAGCATTAGTTTGAAAGTTCTTAGCAACCTTGCCAAACCAAACGAAATCTATCAACTGTGGTACTATTTTATATTTGACAAGAATTTTGATAATAGTAATGTCGTGCTGAACGGTGCACTCAATGAGCATGGTTTCAGGGTAAAATGGGTTAAGAGTCATGAATATTCCATAAATCTTAGCTGAATCTGTTAAAATGCTAGTGCATTCAATGCCAAAAGCAAAGGTTTGAAGAGTTTAACGACTTGCTTTCAACTTTTGCTTTGGGCAATTTAGACAACATTCCCATGTAGGGCTATGCAGTGTATAGAGCTATATAGGCAAGAAAAAAAAGGTGAAGATAACATTGAAATATCAGTTTTCCTAAAGATCCCTTCTATCCTAAAACACAACCATGCCATCAAACATCCTCTATGTTTTCAAATTATTCTAACCCTAACCCTAGCTATGGTTTGGGAAGGTTAGGGTTAGGAATCAGAATTTGGTCCAAGAATGAATGCAACCTTCCACTCATTTAAGCAGAAAATATAGCACAGGGCATCAAAACATTATTTTGAAAAGACTTAGCAACATTGCAAAACCAAACGAAATCTATCAATTGTGGTACTATTTTATATTTGACAAGTATTTTGATATAGGAAATGTCATGTTAAACGGCGCACTCAATGAGCATGGTTTCAGGGTAAAATGGGTTAAGAGTCAGGAATACTCCATAAATCTTAGCTGAACCTATTAAAATGCTAGTGCATTCAATGCCAAAAGCAAAGGTTTGAAGAGTTTAACCACTTGCTTTCAATCTTTTGCTTTGGGCAATTTAGACAACATTCACATGTAGGGCTATGCAGTGTATAGAGCCATATAAGCAAGAAAAAAAAAGGTGAAGATAACATTGAAATAGCAGTTTTCCTAAAGATCCCTTCTATCCTAAAACACAACCATGCCATCAAACATCCTCTATGTTTTCAAATAATTTTAACCCTAACCCTAGCTATGGTTTGGGAAGGTTAGGGTTAGGAATCAGAATTTGGTCCAAGAATGAATGCAACCTTCCACTCATTTAAGCAGAAAATATAGCTCAGAGCATCAAAGATTAGTTTGAAAATATTTAGCAACCTTGCCAAACTAAACAAATTCTATCAACTGTGATAATATTTTACTGTATATTTGACAAGTATTTTGATATTTGAAATGTCATGCTGAATGGTGCACTAAATGAGCATGGTTTCAGGGTAAAATGGGTTAAGAGTCAGGAATACTCAATAAATCTCAGCAGAATCTGTTAAAATGCCACTACATTCAATGCCAAAAGCAAACGTTTGAAGAGTTTAACCACTTGCTTTCAATCTTTTGCTTTGGGCAATTTAGACAACATTCCCATGTAGAGCTATGCAGTGTATAGAGCCATTTGGCAAAAAAAAGGGTGAAGATAACATTGAAATATCAGTTTTCCTAAAGAATCCTTCTATCCTAAAACACAACCTTGCCATCAAACATCCTCTATGTTTTCAAATAATTCTAACCCTAACCCTAGCTATGGTTTGAGAAGGTTAGGGTTAGGAATCAGAATTTGGTCCAAGAATGAATGCAACCATCCACTCATTTAAGCAGAAAATAAAGCTCAGGGGATTAAAGCATTAGTTTGAAAGTACTTAGCAACCTTGCCAAACCAAACGAAATCTATCAACTGTGGTACTATTTTATATTTGAGAAGTATTTTGATAATAGAAATGTCGTGCTGAATGGTGCACTCAATGAGCATGGAATCGGGGTTAAATAGGTTAAGAGTCAGGAATACTCAATAAATCTTAGCTGTATCTGTTAAAATGCCAGTGTATTCGATGCAAAAAGCAAAAGTTTGAAGAGTTTTACCACTTGCTTTCAACTTTTGCTTTGGGCAATTTAGACAACATTCCCATGTAGGGCTATGCAGTGTATAGGGCCATATAGGCAAGAAAAAAAAGGTGAAGATAACATTGAAATATCAGTTTTCCTAAAGATCCCTTCTATCCTAAAACACAACCATCCCTTCAAACATCCTCTATGTTTTCAAATAATTCTAACCCTAACCCTAGCTATGGTTTGGGAAGGTTAGGGTTAGGAATCAGAATTTGGTCCAAGAATGCATGCAACCTTCCACTCATTTAAGCAGAAAATATAGCTCAGAGCATCAAGGATTAGTTTGAATATATTTAGAAACCTTGCCAAACTAAACAAATTCTATCAACTGTGATACTATTTTACTGTATATTTGACAAGTATTTTGATATTTGAAATGTCATGCTGAATGGTGCACTGAATGAGCATGGTTTCAGGGTAAAATGGGTTAAGAGTCAGGAATACTACATAAATCTTAGCTGTATCTGTTAAAATGCTAGTTCATTCAATGTAAAAAGCAAAGGTTTGAAGAGTTTAACCACTTGCTTTCAATCTTTTGCTTTGGGCAATTTAGACAACATTCACATGTAGGGCTATACAGTGTATAGAGCCATATAGGTAAGAAAAAAAAGGTAAAGATAACATTGAAATAACAGTTTTCCTAAAGATCCCTTCTATCCTAAAACACAACCATGCCATCAAACATCCTCTATGTTTTCAAATTATTCTAACCCTAACCCTAGCTATGGTTTGGGAAGGTTAGGGTTAGGAATCAGAATTTGGTCCCAGAATGAATGCAACTTTCCACTCATTTAAGCAGAAAATAAAGCTCAGGGCATCAAAGCATTAGTTTGAAAGTTCTTAGCAACCTTGCCAAACCAAACGAAATCTATCAACTGTGGTACTATTTTATATTTGACAAGAATTTTGATAATAGAAATGTCGTGCTGAACGGTGCACTCAATGAGCATGGTTTCAGGGTAAAATGGGTTAAGAGTCATGAATATTCCATAAATCTTAGCTGAATCTGTTAAAATGCTAGTGCATTCAATGCCAAAAGCAAAGGTTTGAAGAGTTTAACGACTTGCTTTCAACTTTTGCTTTGGGCAATTTAGACAACATTCCCATGTAGGGCTATGCAGTGTATAGAGCTATATAGGCAAGAAAAAAAAGGTGAAGATAACATTGAAATATCAGTTTTCCTAAAGATCCCTTCTATCCTAAAACACAACCATGCCATCAAACATCCTCTATGTTTTCAAATTATTCTAACCCTAACCCTAGCTATGGTTTGGGAAGGTTAGGGTTAGGAATCAGAATTTGGTCCAAGAATGAATGCAACCTTCCACTCATTTAAGCAGAAAATATAGCACAGGGCATCAAAACATTATTTTGAAAAGACTTAGCAACATTGCAAAACCAAACGAAATCTATCAATTGTGGTACTATTTTATATTTGACAAGTATTTTGATATAGGAAATGTCATGTTAAACGGCGCACTCAATGAGCATGGTTTCAGGGTAAAATGGGTTAAGAGTCAGGAATACTCCATAAATCTTAGCTGAACCTATTAAAATGCTAGTGCATTCAATGCCAAAAGCAAAGGTTTGAAGAGTTTAACCACTTGCTTTCAATCTTTTGCTTTGGGCAATTTAGACAACATTCACATGTAGGGCTATGCAGTGTATAGAGCCATATAGGCAAGAAAAAAAAGGTGAAGATAACATTGAAATAGCAGTTTTCCTAAAGATCCCTTCTATCCTAAAACACAACCATGCCATCAAACATCCTCTATGTTTTCAAATAATTTTAACCCTAACCCTAGCTATGGTTTGGGAAGGTTAGGGTTAGGAATCAGAATTTGGTCCAAGAATGAATGCAACCTTCCACTCATTTAAGCAGAAAATATAGCTCAGAGCATCAAAGATTAGTTTGAAAATATTTAGCAACCTTGCCAAACTAAACAAATTCTATCAACTGTGATAATATTTTACTGTATATTTGACAAGTATTTTGATATTTGAAATGTCATGCTGAATGGTGCACTAAATGAGCATGGTTTCAGGGTAAAATGGGTTAAGAGTCAGGAATACTCAATAAATCTCAGCAGAATCTGTTAAAATGCCACTACATTCAATGCCAAAAGCAAACGTTTGAAGAGTTTAACCACTTGCTTTCAATCTTTTGCTTTGGGCAATTTAGACAACATTCCCATGTAGAGCTATGCAGTGTATAGAGCCATTTGGCAAAAAAAAAGGGTGAAGATAACATTGAAATATCAGTTTTCCTAAAGAATCCTTCTATCCTAAAACACAACCTTGCCATCAAACATCCTCTATGTTTTCAAATAATTCTAACCCTAACCCTAGCTATGGTTTGAGAAGGTTAGGGTTAGGAATCAGAATTTGGTCCAAGAATGAATGCAACCATCCACTCATTTAAGCAGAAAATATAGCTCAGGGCATCAAAACATTAGTTTGAAAAGACTTAGCAACATTGCAAAACCAAACGAAATCTATCAATTGTGGTACTATTTTATATTTGACAAGTATTTTGATTTAGGAAATGTCATGTTAAACGGCGCACTCAATGAGCATGGTTTCAGGGTAAAATGGGTTAAGAGTCAGGAATACTCAATAAATCTTAGCTGAATCTGTTAAAATGCTAGTGCATTCAATGCCAAAAGCAAAGGTTTGAAGAGTTTTACCACTTGCTTTCAACTTTTGCTTTGGGCAATTTAGACAACATTCACATGTAGGTCTATGCAGTGTATAGAGCCATATAAGTAAGAAAAAAAAGGTAAAGATAATATTGGAATAGCAGTTTTCCTAAAGATCCCTTCTATCCTAAAACACAACCATACCATCAAACATCCTCTATGTTTTCAAACTATTCTAACCCTAACCCTAGCTATGGTTTGGGAAGGTTAGGGTTAGGAATCAGAATTTGGTCCCAGAATGAATGCAACTTTCCACTCATTTAAGCAGAAAATAAAGCTCAGGGCATCAAAGCATTAGTTTGAAAGTACTTAGCAACCTTGCCAAACCAAACGAAATCTATCAACTGTGGTACTATTTTATATTTGAGAAGAATTTTGATAATAGAAATATCGTGCTAAACGGTGCACTCAATGAGCATGGTTTCAGGGTAAAATGGGTTAAGAGTCAGGAATATTCCATAAATCTTAGCTGAATCTGTTAAAATGCTAGTGCATTCAATGCCAAAAGCAAAGGTTTGAAGAGTTTAACGACTTGCTTTCAACTTTTGCTTTGGGCAATTTAGACAACATTCCCATGTATGGCTATGCAGTGTATAGAGCTAAATAGGCAAGAAAAAAAAGGTAAAGATAATATTGAAATAGCAGTTTTCCTAAAGATCCCTTCTATCCTAAAACACAACCATGCCATCAAACATCCTCTATGTTTTCAAATTATTCTAACCCTAGCTATGGTTTGGGAAGGTTAGGGTTAGGAATCAGAATTTGGTCCAAGAATGAATGCAACCTTCCACTCATTTAAACAGAAAATATAGCACAGGGCATCAAAACATTATTTTGAAAATATTTAGCAACCTTGCCAAACTAAACAAATTCTATCAACTGTGGTACTATTTTATATTTGACAAGTATTTTGATATTGGAAATTTCATGTTAAACGGTGCACTCAATGAGCATGGTTTCAGGTTAAAATGGGTTAAGAGTCAGGAATACTCCATAAATCTTAGCTGTATCTTTTAAAATGCCAGTGTATTCGATGCGAAAAGCAAAAGTTTGAAGAGTTTTACCACTTGCTTTCAACTTTTGCTATGGGCAATTTAGACAACATTCCCAAGTAGGGTTATGCAGTGTATAGAGCCATATAGGCAAGAAAAAAAAGGTGAAGATAACATTGAAATAACAGTTTACCTGAAGATCCCTTCTATCCTAAAACACAACCATGCCATCAAACATCCTCTATGTTTTCAAATAATTCTAACCCTAACCCTAGCTATGGTTTGGGAAGGTTAGGGTTAGGAATCAGAATTTGGTCCAAGAATGAATGCAACTTTCAACTCATTTAAGCAGAAAATATAGCTCAGGGCATCAAAACATTAGTTTGAAAAGACTTAGCAACATTGCAAAACCAAACGAAATCTATCAATTGTGGTACTATTTTATATTTGACAAGTATTTTGATACAGGAAATGTCATGTTAAACGGCGCACTCAATGAGCATGGTTTCAGGGTAAAATGGTTAAGAGTCAGGAATACTCCATAAATCTTAGCTGAATCTGTTAAAATGCTAGTGCATTCAATGCCAAAAGCAAAGGTTTGAAGAGTTTAACCACTTGCTTTCAATCTTTTGCTTTGGGCAATTTAGACAACATTCACATGTAGGGCTATGCAGTATATAGAGCCATATAGGCAAGAAAAAAAAGGTGAAGATAAAATTGGAATAGCAGTTTTCCTAAAGATCCCTTCTATCCTAAAACACAACCATGCCATCAAACATCCTCTATGTTTTCAAATAATTCTAACCCTAACCCTAGCTATGGTTTGGGAAGGTTAGGGTTAGGAATCTGAATTTGGTCCTAGAATGAATGCAACCTTCCACTCATTTAAGCAGAAAATAAAGCTCAGGGCATTAAAGCATTAGTTTGAAAGTACTTAGCAACCTTGCCAAACCAAACGAAATCTATCAACTGTGGTACTATTTTATATTTGACAAGAATTTTGATAATAGAAATGTCGTGCTGAATGGTGCACTCAATGAGCATGGAATCGGGGTTAAATGGGTTAAGAGTCAGGAATACTCAATAAAACTTAGCTGTATCTGTTAAAATGCCAGTGTATTCGATGCGAAAAGCAAAAGTTTGAAGAGTTTTACCACTTGCTTTCAACTTTTGCTTTGGGCAATTTAGACAACATTCCCATGTAGGGCTATGCAGTGTATAGAGCTATATAGGCAAGAAAAAAAAGGTAAAGATAATATTGAAATAGCAGTTTTCCTAAAGATCCCTTCTATCCTAAAACACAACCATGCCATCAAACATCCTCTATGTTTTCAATTAATTCTAACCCTAACCCTAGCTATGGTTTGGGAAGGTTAGGGTTAGGAATCAGAATTTGGTCCTAGAATGAATGCAACCTTCCACTCATTTAAGCAGAAAATAAAGCTCAGGGCATTAAAGCATTAGTTTGAAAGTACTTAGCAACCTTGCCAAACCAAACGAAATCTATCAACTGTGGTACTATTTTATATTTGAGAAGAATTTTGATAATAGAAATGTCGTGCTGAATGGTGCACTCAATGAGCATGGAATCGGGGTTAAATAGGTTAAGAGTCAGGAATACTCAATAAATCTTAGCTGTATCTGTTAAAATGCCAGTGTATTCGATGCAAAAAGCAAAAGTTTGAAGAGTTTTACCACTTGCTTTAAACTATTGCTTTGGGCAATTTAGACAACATTCCCATGTAGGGCTAAGCAGTGTATAGAGCCATATAGGTAAGAAAAAAAAAAAGGTAAAGATAATATTGAAATAGCAGTTTTCCTAAAGATCCCTTCTATCCTAAAACACAACCATGCCATCAAACATCCTCTATGTTTTCAAATAATTCTAACCCTAACCCTAGCTATGGTTTGGGAAGCTTAGGGTTAGGAATCAGAATTTTGTCCAAGAATGAATGCAACCTTCCACTCATTTAAGCAGAAAATATAGCTCAGAGCATCAAAGATTAGTTTAAATATATTTAGCAACCTTGCCAAACTAAACAAATTCTATCAACTGTGATACTATTTTACTGTATATTTGACAAGTATTTTGATATTTGAAATGTCATGCTGAATGGTGCACTCAATGAGCATGGTTTCAGGGTAAAATGGGTTAAGAGTCAGGAATACTCAATAAATCTCAGCTGAATCTGTTAAAATGCCACTGCATTCAATGCCAAAAGCAAAGGTTTGACGAGTTTAACCACTTGCTTTCAATCTTTTGCTTTGGTGAATTTAGACAACATTCCCATGTAGGGCTATGCAGTTTATAGAGCCATATAGGTAAGAAAAAAAAGGTAAAGATAATATTGAAATAGCAGTTTTCCAAAAGATCCCTTATATCCTAAAACACAACCATGCCATCAAACATCCTCTATGTTTTCAAATAATTTTAACCCTAACCCTAGCTATGGTTTGGGAAGGTTAGGGTTAGGAATCAGAATTTGGTCCAAGAATGAATGCAACCTTCCACTCATTTAAGCAGAAAATATAGCTCAGAGCATCAAAACATTAGTTTGAAAAGACTTGGCAACCTTGCCAAACCAAACGACATCTATGAATTGTGGTACTATTTTATATTTGACAAGTATTTTGATATTGGAAATGTCATGCTGAATGGTGCACTCAATGAGCATGGTATCGGGGTTAAATGGGTTAAGAGTCAGGAATACTCAATAAATCTTAGCTGTATCTGTTAAAATGCCAGTGTATTCGATGCGAAAAGGAAAAGGTTGAAGAGTTTTACCACTTGCTTTCAACTTTTGCTTTGGGCAATTTAGACAACATTCCCACGTAGGGCTATGCAGTGTATAGAGCCATATAAGTAAGAAAAAAAAGGTAAAGATAATATTGGAATAGCAGTTTTCCTAAAGATCCCTTCTATCCTAAAACACAACCATACCATCAAACATCCTCTATGTTTTCAAATTATTCTAACCCTAACCCTAGCTATGGTTTGGGAAGGTTAGGGTTAGGAATCAGAATTTGGTCCCAGAATGAATGCAACTTTCCACTCATTTAAGCAGAAAATAAAGCTCAGGGCATCAAAGCATTAGTTTGAAAGTACTTAGCAACCTTGTTAACCAAACGAAATCTATCAACTGTGGTACTATTTTATATTTGAGAAGAATTTTGATAATAGAAATATCGTGCTAAACGGTGCACTCAATGAGCATGGTTTCAGGGTAAAATGGGTTAAGAGTCAGGAATATTCCATAAATCTTAGCTGAATCTGTTAAAATGCTAGTGCATTCAATGCCAAAAGCAAAGGTTTGAAGAGTTTAACGACTTGCTTTCAACTTTTGCTTTGGGCAATTTAGACAACATTCCCATGTATGGCTATGCAGTGTATAGAGCTAAATAGGCAAGAAAAAAAAGGTAAAGATAATATTGAAATAGCAGTTTTCCTAAAGATCCCTTCTATCCTAAAACACAACCATGCCATCAAACATCCTCTATGTTTTCAAATTATTCTAACCCTAACCCTAGCTATGGTTTGGGAAGGTTAGGGTTAGGAATCAGAATTTGGTCCAAGAATGAATGCAACCTTCCACTCATTTAAACAGAAAATATAGCACAGGGCATCAAAACATTATTTTGAAAATATTTAGCAACCTTGCCAAACTAAACAAATTCTATCAACTGTGGTACTATTTTATATTTGACAAGTATTTTGATATTGGAAATTTCATGTTAAACGGTGCACTCAATGAGCATGGTTTCAGGTTAAAATGGGTTAAGAGTCAGGAATACTCCATAAATCTTAGCTGTATCTTTTAAAATGCCAGTGTATTCGA
The DNA here is from genome assembly GCF_059453375.1 of Lepisosteus platostomus. Taxonomy (NCBI): domain Eukaryota; kingdom Metazoa; phylum Chordata; class Actinopteri; order Semionotiformes; family Lepisosteidae; genus Lepisosteus; species Lepisosteus platostomus. The sequence goes on from NC_142612.1 coordinate 28,904,171, forward strand.
TGCGAAAAGCAAAAGTTTGAAGAGTTTTACCACTTGCTTTCAACTTTTGCTATGGGCAATTTAGACAACATTCCCAAGTAGGGTTATGCAGTGTATAGAGCCATATAGGCAAGAAAAAAAAGGTGAAGATAACATTGAAATAACAGTTTACCTGAAGATCCCTTCTATCCTAAAACACAACCATGCCATCAAACATCCTCTATGTTTTCAAATAATTCTAACCCTAACCCTAGCTATGGTTTGGGAAGGTTAGGGTTAGGAATCAGAATTTGGTCCAAGAATGAATGCAACTTTCAACTCATTTAAGCAGAAAATATAGCTCAGGGCATCAAAACATTAGTTTGAAAAGACTTAGCAACATTGCAAAACCAAACGAAATCTATCAATTGTGGTACTATTTTATATTTGACAAGTATTTTGATACAGGAAATGTCATGTTAAACGGCGCACTCAATGAGCATGGTTTCAGGGTAAAATGGGTTAAGAGTCAGGAATACTCCATAAATCTTAGCTGTATCTTTTAAAATGCCAGTGTATTCGATGCGAAAAGCAAACGTTTGAAGAGTTTTACCACTTGCTTTCAACTTTTGCTATGGGCAATTTAGACAACATTCCCAAGTAGGGCTATGCAGTGTATAGAGCCATATAGGCAAGACAAAAAAGGTGAAGATAATTTTAGAATAGCAGTTTTCCTAAAGATCCCTTCTATCCTAAAACACAACCATGCCATCAAACATCCTCTATGTTTTCAAATAATTCTAACCCTAACCCTAGCTATGGTTTGGGAAGGTTAGGGTTAGGAATCTGAATTTGGTCCTAGAATGAATGCAACCTTCCACTCATTTAAGCAGAAAATATAGCACAGGGCATCAAAACATTATTTTGAAAATATTTAGCAACCTTGCCAAACTAAACAAATTCTATCAACTGTGGTACTATTTTATATTTGACAAGTATTTTGATATTGGAAATTTCATGTTAAACGGTGCACTCAATGAGTATGGTTTCAGGTTAAAATGGGTTAAGAGTCAGGAATACTCCATAAATCTTAGCTGTATCTTTTAAAATGCCAGTGTATTTGATGCGAAAAGCAAAACTTTGAAGAGTTTTACCACTTGCTTTCAACTTTTGCTATGGGCAATTTAGACAACATTCCCAAGTAGGGCTATGCAGTGTATAGAGCCATATAGGCAAGAAAAAAAAGGTGAAGATAACATTGAAATAACAGTTTACCTGAAGATCCCTTCTATCCTAAAACACAACCATGCCATCAAACATCCTCTATGTTTTCAAATAATTCTAACCCTAACCCTAGCTATGGTTTGGGAAGGTTAGGGTTAGGAATCAGAATTTGGTCCTAGAATGAATGCAACCTTCCACTCATTTAAGCAGAAAATACAGCTCAGGTCATCAAAACATTAGTTTGAAAAGACTTGGCAACCTTGCCAAACCAAACGACATCTATCAATTGTGGTACTATTTTATATTTGACAAGTATTTTGATATTGGAAATGTCATGCTGAATGGTGCACTCAATGAGCATGGAATCGGGGTTAAATGGGTTAAGAGTCAGGAATACTCAATAAATCTTAGCTGTATCTGTTATAATGCCAGTGTATTCTATGCGAAAAGCAATAGTTTGAAGAGTTTTACCACTTGCTTTCAGCTTTTGCTTTGGGCAATTTAGACAACATTCCCACGTAGGGCTATGCAGTGTATAGAGCCATATAAGTAAGAAAAAAAAGGTAAAGATAATATTGGAATAGCAGTTTTCCTAAAGATCCCTTCTATCCTAAAACACAACCATGCCATCAAACATCCCCTATGTTTTCAAATTATTCTAACCCTAACCCTAGCTATGGATTGGGAAGGTTAGGGTTAGGAATCAGAATTTGGTCCTAGAATGAATGCAACTTTCAACTCATTTAAGCAGAAAATATAGCTCAGGGCATCAAAGCATTAGTTTGAAAGTACTTAGCAACATTGCAAAACCAAACGAAATCTATCAATTGTGGTACTATTTTACTGTATATTTGACAAGAATTTTGATATTGGAAATGTCATGCTGAATGGTGCACTCAATGAGCATGGTATCGGGGTTAAATGGTTTAAGACTCAGGAATACTCCATAAATCTTAGCTGTATCTGTTAAAATGCCACTGCATTCAATGCCAAAACCAAAGGATTGAAGAGTTTTAACACTTGCTTTCAACTTTTGCTTTGGGCAATTTAGACAACATTCCCATGTAGGGCTATGCAGTGTATAGAGCCATGTTGACAAGAAAAAAAAGGTGAAGATAACATTAAAATAACGGTTTTCCTAAAGATCCCTTCTATTCTAAAACACAACATTGCCATCAAATATCCTCTATGTTTTCAAATAATTCTAACTCTAACCCTAGCTATGGTTTGGGAAGGTTAAAGTTAGGAATCAGAATTTGGTCCTAGAATGAATGCAACCTTCTACTCATTTAAGCAGAAAATAAAGCTCAGGGCATCAAAGCATTAGTTTGAAAATATTTAGCAACCTTGCCAAACTCAACAAAATCTTTCAACTGTGGTACTATTTTACATTTGACAAGAATTTTGATAATAGAAAAGTCGTGCTGAATGCTGCACTCAATGAGCATGGAATCGGGGTTAAATGGGTTAAGAGTCAGGAATACTCAATAAATCTTAGCTGTAACTGTTAAAATGCCAGTGTATTCAATGCGAAAAGCAAAAGTTTGAAGAGTTTTAGCACTTGCTTTCAACTTTTGCTTTGGGCAATTTAGACAACATTCCCATGTAGGGCTATGCAGTGTATAGGGCCATATAGGCAAGAAAATAAGGTGAAGATGAAATTGAAATATCAGTTTTCCTAAAGATCCCTTCTATCCTAAAACACAACCATGCCATCAAACATCCTCTATGTTTTTAAATAATTCTAACCCTAACCCTAGCTATGGTTTGAGAAGGTTAAAGTTAGGAATCAGAATTTGGTCCTAGAATGAATGCAACCTTCTACTCATTTAAGCAGATAATATAGCTCAGGGCATCAAAACACTAGTTTGAAAAGACTTTGCAACCTTGCCAACCCAAAAGACATCTATCAACTGTGGTACTATTTTATATTTGACAAGTATTTTGATATTTGAAATGTCATGCTGAATGGTGCACTAAATGAGCATGGTTTCAGGGTAAAATGGGTTAAGAGTCAGGAATACTCAATAAATCTTAGCTGTATCTGTTAAAATGCCAGTGTATTCGATGCGAAAAGCAAAAGTTTGAAGAGGTTTACCACTTGCTTTCAACTTTTGCTTTGGGCAATTTAGACAACATTCCCATGTAGGGCTATGCAGTGTATAGGGCCATATAGGCAAGATAAAAAAGGTGAAGATAACATTGAAATATCAGTTTTCCTAAAGATCCCTTCTATCCTAAAACACAACATTGCCATCAAACATCCTCTATGTTTTTAAATAATTCTAACCCTAACCCTAGCTATCGTTTGAGAAGGTTAGAGTTAGGAATCAGAATTTGGTCCAAGAATGAATGCAACCTTCCACTCATTTAAGCAGAAAATATAGCACAGGGAATCAAAACATTATTTTGAAAATATTTAGCAACCTTGCCAAACTAAACAAATTCTATCAACTGTGGTACTATTTTACTGTATATTTGACAAGTATTTTGATATTTGAAATGTCATGCTGAATGGTGCACTAAATGAGCATGGTTTCAGGGTAAAATGGGTTAAGAGTCAGGAATACTCAATAAATCTCAGCTGAATCTTTTAAAATGCCACTGCATTCAATGTCAAAAGCAAAGGATTGAAAAGTTTTAACACTTGCTTTCAACTTTTGCTTTGGGCAATTTAGACAACATTCCCATGTAGGGCTATGCAGTGTATAGAGCCATATAGGTAAGAAAAAACAGGTAAAGATAACATTGAAATATCAGTTTTCCTAAAGATCCCTTCTATCCTAAAACACAACCATGCCATCAAACATCCTCTATGTTTTTAAATAATTCTAACCCTAACCCTAGCTATGGTTTGAGAAGGTTAGGGTTAGGAATCAGAATTTGGTCCTAGAATGAATGCAACCTTCCACTCATTTAAGCAGAAAATAAAGCTCAGGGCATCAAAGCATTAGTTTGAAAGTACTTATCAACCTTGCCAAACCAAACGAAATCTATCAACTGTGGTACTATTTTATATTTGACAAGAATTTTGATAATAGAAATGTCATGCTGAATGGTGCTCTCAATGAGCATGGAATCGGGGTTAAATAGGTTAAGAGTCAGGAATACTCAATAAATCTTAGCTGTATCTGTTAAAATGCCAGTGTATTCGATGCGAAAAGAAAAAGTTTGAAGAGTTTTAACACTTGCTTTCAATCTTTTGCTTTGGGGAATTTAGACAACATTCCCATGTAGGGCTATGCAGTGTGTAGATCCATATAGGCAAGAAAAAAAAGGTAAAGATAACATTGAAATAGCAGTTTTCCTAAAGATCCCTTCTATCCTAAAACACAACATTGCCATCAAACATCCTCTATGTTTTCAAATAATTTTAACCCTAACCCTAGCTATGGTTTGGGAAGGTTAGGGTTAGGAATCAGAATTTGGTCCCAGAATGAATGAAACCTTCCACTCATTTAAGCAGAAATTATAGCTCAGAGCATCAAAACATTAGTTTGAAAAGACTTGGCAACCTTGCCAAACCAAACGACATCTATGAATTGTGGTACTATTTTATATTTGACAAGTATTTTGATATTGGAAATTTCATGTTAAACGGTGCACTCAATGAGCATGGTTTCAGGTTAAAATGGGTTAAGAGTCAGGAATACTCCATAAATCTTAGCTGAATCTGTTAAAATGCTAGTGCATTCAATGCCAAAAGCAATGGTTTGAAGAGTTTAACCACTTGCTTTCAATCTTTTGCTTTGGGCAATTTAGACAACATTCACATGTAGGGCTATGCAGTGTATAGAGCCATATAGGCAAGAAAAAACGGTGAAGATAATATTGGAATAGCAGTTTTCCTAAAGATCCCTTCTATCCTAAAACACAACCATGCCATCAAACATCCTCTATGTTTTCAAATAATTCTAACCCTAACCCTAGCTATGGTTTGGGAAGGTTAGGGTTAGGAATCAGAATTTGGTCCAAGAATGAATGCAACCTTCCACTCATTTAAGCAGAAAATAAAGCTCAGGGCATTAAAGCATTAGTTTGAAAGTACTTAGCAACCTTGCCAAACCAAACGAAATCTATCAACTGTGGTACTATTTTATATTTGAGAAGAATTTTGATAATAGAAATGTCGTGCTGAATGGTGCACTCAATGAGCATGGAATCGGGGTTAAATAGGTTAAGAGTCAGGAATACTCAATAAATCTTAGCTGTATCTGTTAAAATGCCAGTGTATTCGATGCAAAAAGCAAAAGTTTGAAGAGTTTTACCACTTGCTTTAAACTTTTGCTTTGGGCAATTTAGACAACATTCCCATGTAGGGCTATGCAGTGTATAGAGCCATATAGGTAAGAAAAAAAAAAAGGTAAAGATAATATTGAAATAGCAGTTTTCCTAAAGATCCCTTCTATCCTAAAACACAACCATGCCATCAAACATCCTCTATGTTTTCAAATAATTCTAACCCTAACCCTAGCTATGGTTTGTGAAGGTTAGGGTTAGGAATCAGAATTTGGTCCTAGAATGAATACAACCATCCACTCATTTAAGCAGAAAATAAAGCTCAGGGCATCAACGAATTAGTTTGAAAGTACTTAGCAACCTTGCCAAACCAAACGAAATCTATCAACTGTGGTACTATTTTATATTTGACAAGAATTTTGATAATAGAAATGTTGTGCTGAATGGCGCACTCAATGAGCATGGAATCGGGGTTAAATAGGTTAAGAGTCAGGAATACTCAATAAATCTTAGCTGTATCTGTTAAAATGCCACTGTATTCGATGCGAAAAGCTAAAGTTTGAAGAGGTTTACCACTTGCTTTCAACTTTTGCTTTGGGCAATTTAGACAACATTCCCATGTAGGGCTATGCAGTGTATAGAGCCATATAAGTAAGAAAAAAAAGGTAAAGATAATATTGGAATAGCAGTTTTCCTAAAGATCCCTTCTATCCTGAAACACAACCATGCCATCAAACATCCCCTATGTTTTCAAATTATTCTAACCCTAACCCTAGCTATGGATTGGGAAGTTTAGGGTTAGGAATCAGAATTTGGTCCTAGAATGAATGCAACTTTCAACTCATTTAAGCAGAAAATATAGCTCAGGGCATCAAAGCATTAGTTTGAAAGTACTTAGCAACATTGCAAAACCAAACGAAATCTATCAATTGTGGTACTATTTTATATTTGACAAGAATTTTGATATTGGAAATGTCATGCTGAATGGTGCACTCAATGAGCATGGTATCGGGGTTAAATGGTTTAAGACTCAGGAATACTCCATAAATCTTAGCTGTATCTGTTAAAATGCCACTGCATTCAATGCCAAAACCAAAGGATTGAAGAGTTTTAACACTTGCTTTCAACTTTTGCTTTGGGCAATTTAGACAACATTCCCATGTAGGGCTATGCAGTGTATAGAGCCATGTTGACAAGAAAAAAAAGGTGAAGATAACATTGAAATAACGGTTTTCCTAAAGATCCCTTCTATCCTAAAACACAACATTGCCATCAAACATCCTCTATGTTTTCAAATAATTCTAACTCTAACCCTAGCTATGGTTTGGGAAGGTTAAAGTTAGGAATCAGAATTTGGTCCTAGAATGAATGCAACCTTCTACTCATTTAAGCAGAAAATAAAGCTCAGGGCATCAAAGCATTAGTTTGAAAATATTTAGCAACCTTGCCAAACTCAACAAAATCTATCAACTGTGGTACTATTTTACATTTGACAAGAATTTTGATAATAGAAAAGTCGTGCTGAATGCTGCACTCAATGAGCATGGAATCGGGGTTAAATGGGTTAAGAGTCAGGAATACTCAATAAATCTTAGCTGTAACTGTTAAAATGCCAGTGTATTCAATGCGAAAAGCAAACGTTTGAAGAGTTTTAGCACTTGCTTTCAACTTTTGCTTTGGGCAATTTAGACAACATTCCCATGTAGGGCTATGCAGTGTATAGAGCCATATAGGTAAGAAAAAAAAAAAGGTAAAGATAATATTGAAATAGCAGTTTTCCTAAAGATCCCTTCTATCCTAAAACACAACCATGCCATCAAACATCCTCTATGTTTTCAAATAATTCTAACCCTAACCCTAGCTATGGTTTGTGAAGGTTAGGGTTAGGAATCAGAATTTGGTCCTAGAATGAATACAACCATCCACTCATTTAAGCAGAAAATAAAGCTCAGGGCATCAACGAATTAGTTTGAAAGTACTTAGCAACCTTGCCAAACCAAACGAAATCTATCAACTGTGGTACTATTTTATATTTGACAAGAATTTTGATAATAGAAATGTTGTGCTGAATGGCGCACTCAATGAGCATGGAATCGGGGTTAAATAGGTTAAGAGTCAGGAATACTCAATAAATCTTAGCTGTATCTGTTAAAATGCCACTGTATTCGATGCGAAAAGCTAAAGTTTGAAGAGGTTTACCACTTGCTTTCAACTTTTGCTTTGGGCAATTTAGACAACATTCCCATGTAGGGCTATGCAGTGTATAGAGCCATATAAGTAAGAAAAAAAAGGTAAAGATAATATTGGAATAGCAGTTTTCCTAAAGATCCCTTCTATCCTAAAACACAACCATGCCATCAAACATCCCCTATGTTTTCAAATTATTCTAACCCTAACCCTAGCTATGGATTGGGAAGTTTAGGGTTAGGAATCAGAATTTGGTCCTAGAATGAATGCAACTTTCAACTCATTTAAGCAGAAAATATAGCTCAGGGCATCAAAGCATTAGTTTGAAAGTACTAAGCAACATTGCAAAACCAAACGAAATCTATCAATTGTGGTACTATTTTATATTTGACAAGAATTTTGATATTGGAAATGTCATGCTGAATGGTGCACTCAATGAGCATGGTATCGGGGTTAAATGGTTTAAGACTCAGGAATACTCCATAAATCTTAGCTGTATCTGTTAAAATGCCACTGCATTCAATGCCAAAACCAAAGGATTGAAGAGTTTTAACACTTGCTTTCAACTTTTGCTTTGGGCAATTTAGACAACATTCCCATGTAGGGCTATGCAGTGTATAGAGCCATGTTGACAAGAAAAAAAAGGTGAAGATAACATTGAAATAACGGTTTTCCTAAAGATCCCTTCTATCCTAAAACACAACATTGCCATCAAACATCCTCTATGTTTTCAAATAATTCTAACTCTAACCCTAGCTATGGTTTGGGAAGGTTAAAGTTAGGAATCAGAATTTGGTCCTAGAATGAATGCAACCTTCTACTCATTTAAGCAGAAAATAAAGCTCAGGGCATCAAAGCATTAGTTTGAAAATATTTAGCAAGCTTGCCAAACTCAACAAAATCTATCAACTGTGGTACTATTTTACATTTGACAAGAATTTTGATAATAGAAAAGTCGTGCTGAATGCTGCACTCAATGAGCATGGAATCGGGGTTAAATGGGTTAAGAGTCAGGAATACTCAATAAATCTTAGCTGTAACTGTTAAAATGCCAGTGTATTCAATGCGAAAAGCAAACGTTTGAAGAGTTTTAGCACTTGCTTTCAACTTTTGCTTTGGGCAATTTAGACAACATTCCCATGTAGGGCTATGCAGTGTATAGAGCCATATAGGTAAGAAAAAAAAAAAGGTAAAGATAATATTGAAATAGCAGTTTTCCTAAAGATCCCTTCTATCCTAAAACACAACCATGCCATCAAACATCCTCTATGTTTTCAAATAATTCTAACCCTAACCCTAGCTATGGTTTGTGAAGGTTAGGGTTAGGAATCAGAATTTGGTCCTAGAATGAATACAACCATCCACTCATTTAAGCAGAAAATAAAGCTCAGGGCATCAACGAATTAGTTTGAAAGTACTTAGCAACCTTGCCAAACCAAACGAAATCTATCAACTGTGGTACTATTTTATATTTGACAAGAATTTTGATAATAGAAATGTTGTGCTGAATGGCGCACTCAATGAGCATGGAATCGGGGTTAAATAGGTTAAGAGTCAGGAATACTCAATAAATCTTAGCTGTATCTGTTAAAATGCCACTGTATTCGATGCGAAAAGCTAAAGTTTGAAGAGGTTTACCACTTGCTTTCAACTTTTGCTTTGGGCAATTTAGACAACATTCCCATGTAGGGCTATGCAGTGTATAGAGCCATATAAGTAAGAAAAAAAAGGTAAAGATAATATTGGAATAGCAGTTTTCCTAAAGATCCCTTCTATCCTAAAACACAACCATGCCATCAAACATCCCCTATGTTTTCAAATTATTCTAACCCTAACCCTAGCTATGGATTGGGAAGTTTAGGGTTAGGAATCAGAATTTGGTCCTAGAATGAATGCAACTTTCAACTCATTTAAGCAGAAAATATAGCTCAGGGCATCAAAGCATTAGTTTGAAAGTACTAAGCAACATTGCAAAACCAAACGAAATCTATCAATTGTGGTACTATTTTATATTTGACAAGAATTTTGATATTGGAAATGTCATGCTGAATGGTGCACTCAATGAGCATGGTATCGGGGTTAAATGGTTTAAGACTCAGGAATACTCCATAAATCTTAGCTGTATCTGTTAAAATGCCACTGCATTCAATGCCAAAACCAAAGGATTGAAGAGTTTTAACACTTGCTTTCAACTTTTGCTTTGGGCAATTTAGACAACATTCCCATGTAGGGCTATGCAGTGTATAGAGCCATGTTGACAAGAAAAAAAAGGTGAAGATAACATTGAAATAACGGTTTTCCTAAAGATCCCTTCTATCCTAAAACACAACATTGCCATCAAACATCCTCTATGTTTTCAAATAATTCTAACTCTAACCCTAGCTATGGTTTGGGAAGGTTAAAGTTAGGAATCAGAATTTGGTCCTAGAATGAATGCAACCTTCTACTCATTTAAGCAGAAAATAAAGCTCAGGGCATCAAAGCATTAGTTTGAAAATATTTAGCAAGCTTGCCAAACTCAACAAAATCTATCAACTGTGGTACTATTTTACATTTGACAAGAATTTTGATAATAGAAAAGTCGTGCTGAATGCTGCACTCAATGAGCATGGAATCGGGGTTAAATGGGTTAAGAGTCAGGAATACTCAATAAATCTTAGCTGTAACTGTTAAAATGCCAGTGTATTCAATGCGAAAAGCAAAAGTTTGAAGAGTTTTAGCACTTGCTTTCAACTTTTGCTTTGGGCAATTTAGACAACATTCCCATGTAGGGCTATGCAGTGTATAGGGCCATATAGGCAAGAAAATAAGGTGAAGATGAAATTGAAATATCAGTTTTCCTAAAGATCCCTTCTATCCTAAAACACAACCATGCCATCAAACATCCTCTATGTTTTTAAATAATTCTAACCCTAACCCTAGCTATGGTTTGAGAAGGTTAAAGTTAGGAATCAGAATTTGGTCCAAGAATGAATGCAATGTTCCACTCATTTAAGCAGATAATATAGCTCAGGGCATCAAAACACTAGTTTGAAAAGACTTTGCAACCTTGCCAACCCAAAAGACATCTATCAACTGTGGTACTATTTTATATTTGACAAGTATTTTGATATTTGAAATGTCATGCTGAATGGTGCACTAAATGAGCATGGTTTCAGGGTAAAATGGGTTATGAGTCAGGAATACTCAATAAATCTTAGCTGTATCTGTTAAAATGCCAGTGTATTCGATGCGAAAAGCAAAAGTTTAAGAGTGTTACCACTTGCTTTCAACTTTTGCTTTGGGCAATTTAGACAACATTCCCATGTAGGGCTATACAGTGTATAGGGCCATATAGGCAAGATAAAAAAGGTGAAGATAACATTGAAATATCAGTTTTCCTAAAGATCCCTTCTATCCTAAAACACAACATTGCCATCAAACATCCTCTATGTTTTTAAATAATTCTAACCCTAACCCTAGCTATCATTTGAGAAGGTTAGGGTTAGGAATCAGAATTTGGTCCCAGAATGAATGCAACCTTCCACTCATTTAAGCAGAAAATATAGCTCAGGGCATCAAAACATTAGTTTGAAAAGACTTAGTAACCTTGCCAAACCAAACGAAATCTATCAACTGTGGTACTGTTTTATATTTGACAAGAATTTTGATAATAGAAATGTTGTGCTGAATGGTGCACTCAATGAGCATGGAATCGGGGTTAAAAAGGTTAAGAGTCAGGAATATTCAATAAATATTAGCTGTATCTGTTAAAATGTCAGTGTATTCGATGCGAAAAGCAAAAGTTTGAAGAGTGTTACCACTTGCTTTCAACTTTTGCTTTGGGCAATTTAGACAACATTCCCATGTAGGGCTATGCAGTGTATAGGGCCATATGGGCAAGAAAAATTTGAAGATAACATTGAAATAACAGTATACCTAAAGATCCCTTCTATCCTAAAACACAGCCATGCCATCAAACATCCTCTATGTTTTCAAATAATTCTAACCCTAACCCTAGCTATGGTTTGGGAAGGTTAGGGTTAGGAATCAGAATTTGGTCCAAGAATGAATGCAACCTTCCACTCATTTAAGCAGAAAATATAGCTCAGAGCATCAAAGCATTAGTTTGAAAATATTTAGCTACCTTGCCAAACTAAACAAATTCTATCAACTGTGGTACTATTTTACTATATATTTGACAAGTATTTTGATATTTGAAATGTCATGCCGAATGGTGCACTAAATGAGCATGGTTTCAGGGTAAAATGGGTTAAGAGTCAGGAATACTCAATAAATCTCAGCTGAATCTGTTAAAATGCCACTGCATTCAATGCCAAAAGCAAAGGATTGAAGAGTTTAACCACTTGCTTTCAAACTTTTGCTTTGGGCAATTTAGACAACTTTCTCATGTAAGGCTATGCAGTGCATTATGGAAGCCCGTTTCCGCCAGGGAGGAAAAAAAAACGCGCTATGCTATCTCAGAATTCCGACTTAGTAAGTCAGAATTCCGACTTAGTAAGTCAGAATTCCGACTTAGTATCTCAGAATTGCGACTTAGCAACTCAGAATTGCGACTTAGCAACTCAGAATTGCGACTTAGCAACTCAGAATTCTGATTTAGTATCTCAGAATTGCGACTTAGCAACTCAGAATTCCGACTTTATATCTCAGAATTGCGACTTAGTAAGTCAGAATTCCGACTTAGTATCTCAGAATTGCGACTTAGCAACTCAGAATTCCGACTTAGTATCTCAGAATTGCGACTTAGCAACTCAGAATTCCGACTTTATATCTCACATTTGTGACTTCGAAATAGCCATATTCCATTGTCTGTCCTTTTGTTATTGTAACGGATTCAGGCACGAACAAGGGTGGGAGCGGCGAGGGCACAAGCCCTAGAACCCGAATCCGTTACAATAACAAAAGGACAGACAATGAAATATGGCTATTTCGAAGTCACAAATGTGAGAGTTGCTAAGTCGCAATTCTGAGATACTAAGTCGGAATTCTGAGTTGCTAAGTCACAATTCTGAGATACTAAGTCGGAATTCTGACTTACTAAGTCGCAATTCTGAGATACTAAGTCGGAATTCTGAGTTGCTAAGTCGCAATTCTGAGATACTAAGTCGGAATTCTGACTTACTAGGTCGGAATTCTGAGATACTAAGTCGCAATTCTGAGATACCATAGCGCGTTTTTTTTTCCTTCCTGGCGGAAACGGGCTTCCATAGTGCATAGATTCCTATAGGCAAGAAAAAAAGGTGAAGATAACATTGAAATATCAGTTTTCCTAAAGATCCCTTCTATCGTAAAACACAACCATGCCATCAAACATCCTCTATGGTTTCAAATAATTCTAACCCTAACCCTAGCTATGGTTTGGGAAGGTTAGGGTTAGGAATCAGAATTTGGTCCAAGAATGAATGCAACCTTCCACTCATTTAAGCAGAAAATATAGCTCAGAGCATCAAAGCATTAGTTTGAAAATATTTAGCTACCTTGCCAAACTAAACAAATTCTATCAACTGTGGTACTATTTTACTATATATTTGACAAGTATTTTGATATTTGAAATGTCATGCCGAATGGTGCACTAAATGAGCATGGTTTCAGGGTAAAATGGGTTAAGAGTCAGGAATACTCAATAAATCTCAGCTGAATCTGTTAAAATGCCACTGCATTCAATGCCAAAAGCAAAGGATTGAAGAGTTTAACCACTTGCTTTCAAACTTTTGCTTTGGGCAATTTAGACAACTTTCTCATGTAAGGCTATGCAGTGCATTATGGAAGCCCGTTTCCGCCAGGGAGGAAAAAAAAACGCGCTATGCTATCTCAGAATTCCGACTTAGTAAGTCAGAATTCCGACTTAGTAAGTCAGAATTGCGACTTAGTAAGTCAGAATTCCGACTTAGTATCTCAGAATTGCGACTTAGCAACTCAGAATTGCGACTTAGTAAGTCAGAATTCTGATTTAGTATCTCAGAATTGCGACTTAGCAACTCAGAATTCCGACTTTATATCTCAGAATTGCGACTTAGTAAGTCAGAATTCCGACTTAGTATCTCAGAATTGCGACTTAGCAACTCAGAATTCCGACTTAGTATCTCAGAATTGCGACTTAGCAACTCAGAATTCCGACTTTATATCTCACATTTGTGACTTCGAAATAGTCATATTCCATTGTCTGTCCTTTTGTTATTGTAACGGATTCAGGCACGAACAAGGGTGGGAGCGGCGAGGGCACAAGCCCTAGAACCCGAATCCGTTACAATAACAAAAGGACAGACAATGAAATATGGCTATTTCGAAGTCACAAATGTGAGAGTTGCTAAGTCGCAATTCTGAGATACTAAGTCGGAATTCTGAGTTGCTAAGTCACAATTCTGAGATACTAAGTCGGAATTCTGACTTACTAAGTCGCAATTCTGAGATACTAAGTCGGAATTCTGAGTTGCTAAGCCGCAATTCTGAGATACTAAGTCGGAATTCTGAGATACTAAGTCGCAATTCTGAGATACCATAGCGCGTTTTTTTTTCCTTCCTGGCGGAAACGGGCTTCCATAGTGCATAGATTCCTATAGGCAAGAAAAAAAGGTGAAGATAACATTGAAATATCAGTTTTCCTAAAGATCCCTTCTATCGTAAAACACAACCATGCCATCAAACATCCTCTATGGTTTCAAATAATTCTAACCCTAACCCTAGCTATGGTTTGGGAAGGTTAGGGTTAGGAATCAGAATTTGGTCCTAGAATAAATGCAACCTTCCTCTCATTTAAGCAGAAAATATAGCTCAGGGCATCAAAACTTTAGTTTGAAAATACTTACCAACCTTGCCAAACCAAACGAAATTGATGAACTGTGGTACTATTTTATATATGACAAGTATTTTGATACTAGAAATGTCGTGTTAAATGGTACACTCAATGAGCATGGTTTCAGGGTAAAATGGGTTAAGAGTCAAGAATGCTCAATAAATCTTAGCTGAATCTGTTAAAATGCCAGTGCATTCAATGCCAAAGGCAGCGGTTTGAAGAGTTTAACCACTTGCTTTCAAACTCTTGCTTTGGGCATTTTAGACAACATTACCATGTAGGGCTATGCAGTGTATAGAGCCATATAGGCAAGAAAAAAAGGTGAAGATAACATTGAAATATCAGTTTTCCTAAAGATTCCTTCTATCTTAAAACACAACCATGCCATCAAACATCCTATATGTTTTCAAATAATTGTAACCCTAACCCTAGCTATGGTTAGGGAAGGTTAGGGTTAGGAATCAGAATTTGGTCAAAGAATGATTGCAACCTTCCACACATTTAAGCTGATAATATAGCTCAGGGCATCAAAACTGTAGTTTTAAAAGACTTAGCAACCTTGCCAAACCAAAGGAAATCTATCAACTGTGGTAATATTTTATATTTGACAAGAATTTTGATATTGGAAATGTCGTGGTGAATGGTGCACTCAATGAGCATGGATTCAGGGTAAAATGGGTTAAGAGTCAGGAATACTCAATAAATCTTAGCTGAATCTGTTAAAATGCCAGTGCATTCAATGCCAAAGGCAGCAGTTTGAAGAGTTTAAACACTTGCTTTCAATCTTTTGCTTTGGGCAATTTAGACAACATTCCCATGTAGGGCTATGCAGTGTATAGAGCCATATAGGCTCTATATGCAGTGTGTAGTGGTTTGATGGGTTTACTGAGACAATTATTAATTGTAGCAGTAATCACGAGGTTGTTCGTTGGGGCTTTTAGAAAATCAATCATCAGAACAACTAACAACGCACACACACGGGTTCAAAACACGAGATACATTTATGAATATAAACTGTGCACCAAACATATACTAGTCTGCCTGGATACGAGCAGCAGACCTTACTGTGAGGGTTATCAATATACAAGGTATATAATCTCGAAGAGATGCAAACACAAAGAGATACACAACAGAGAATATATGTCAATATATATATCGTTCGGTTACCAAATCGCTAATCAGTGTTATTACCCACTGTTACTCTAAACTCGGAAGTAAATACATTACTCATGAATTAAATTGATAACAACTTGTGTTGAGGTACAATTGAATTCTCGAGATGTAATGTAGAACATGGGGTTTACTTATCCACTGTGAATGGATTTGGAATTCCCGGCACGAACACCAAACCAGCTGACAGGCTCTGTTGCAGCCTCTGTTCCAGCGGTTGTCCAATGGGCGTTGTGTCGGCGTCCTCTGGCTACCGGCCAACCAGTCGAGGTGCAGCTCGGAGTAGGACGGGCGGAGGAATCTGACTGCGGCGCGCAGGGCAGTCGTTGCTCCGAGGGGATCTACTAGCAGTCCGGCTGGCTAGTAGAAAGTCTCTATGCACAGAGTGTGACCGCGAGTCCTCACAAGTCACTCTTTTGCCTGGGAAGAAGCTGGTTCGTTCCCGGTCCAGCGCTGCTTCTGAATAAGCTATTCAGGTTGTCGACGAGGGTCCAACTGTAGGCTGCCGTTGATCAAGCGGAGCATTCACGTTGGTAGAATTCTGAGTACGTACGGGATCCTCGGCCTCGCGCTTAGAACAAAGTCCAAGTCCTTTTGCAGACAACAGCAGTTTGTCTCTGAGGATGCGCGAAAATGGCCAAGGAGAGCCCAGAACTGAGCTTGCGCTCCCTTTTTGATCAAGACCCAGATGTGTGCTGATTGGTTGAGAGTTTGGCGGGTATTGGAGACCCACGTGGTATTACCACGCCCTGCCAGTCCCTGATTGGTTGGTCAAGGTGAGATATAAGTCACTTACTCTTGACACTTAGGAATGCAGTCCAGATGTCCATTCGGCACTCCCTAGACTGATAGGCGCCAATGGATGACCATTGATCATGATAGCCAGGCTTAGCTAATTGCATCCTCGTCTGGGAGCTTGTTTCTTATCAAAAGAAAACATCTTAAATTTGCCTGCATGAATTCTTTCTCTGTGGCTGCACCACAGAGATGGAGGGTGAGATGGGGCCTCCTTTAGGAGCATACCAACGCTTAATTCTGTCTTATTAACAAGCATTGCCGCTACAAGTGTATAGAGCCATTTGGCAAAAAAAAGGTGAAGATAACATTGAAATATTGGTTTTCCTAAAGATTCCTTCTATCCTAAAACACAACCATGCCATCAAACATCCTCCATATTTTCAAATAATTCTAACCCTAACCCTAGCTATGGTTTGGGAAGGTTAGGGTTAGGTATCAGAATTTGGTCAAAGAATGAATGCAACCTTCCACTCATTTAAGCAGAAAATATAGCTCAGGGCATCAAAACATTAGTTTGAAAAGACTTAGCAACCTTGCCAAATCAAACGAAATTGATCAACTGTGGTACTATTTTATATTTGACAAGTATTTTGATATTGGAAATGTCGTGTTAAATGGTGCACTCAATGAGCATGGTATCGGGGTTAAATGGATTACGAGTCAGGAATACTCAATAAATCTTGGCTAAATCTGTTAAAATGCTATTCCATTCAATGACAAAGGCAGCGGTTTGAAGAGTTTAACCACTTGCTTTCAAACTGTTGCTTTGGGCAATTTAGGTAACATTCCCATGTAGGGCTATGCAGTGTATAGAGCCATTTGGCAAAAAAAAACGGTGAAAATAACATTGAAATATTGGTTTTCCTAAAGATTCCTTCTATCCTAAAACACAACCATGACATCAAACATCCTCCATGTTTTCAAATAATTCTAACCTTAACCCTAGCTATGGTTTGGGAAGGTTAGGGTTAGGTATCAGAATTTGGTCAAAGAATGAATGCAACCTTCCTCTCATTTAAGCAGAAAATATAGCTCAGGGCATCAAAACATTAGTTTGAATAGACTTAGCAACCTTGCCAAATCAAACTAAATTGATCAACTGTGGTACTATTTTATATTTGACAAGTATTTTGATATTGGAAATGTCGTGTTAAATGGTGCACTCAATGAGCATGGTTTCAGGGTAAAATGGGTTAAGAGTCAGGAATACTCAATAAATCTTAGCTGTATCTGTTAAAATGCCAGTGCATTCAATGCCAAAGGCAGCGGTTTGAAGAGTTTAACCACTTGCTTTCAAACTTTTGCTTTGGCCAATTTAGACAGCATTCCCATGAAGGGCTATGCAGTGTATAGAGCCATATAGGCAAGAAAAAAAAGGTCAAGATAACATTGAAATATCAGTTTTCCTAAAGATTCCTTCTATCTTAAAACACAACCATGCCATCAAACACCCTCTATGTTTTCAAATAATTCTAACCCTAACCCTAGCTATGGTTAGGGAAGGTTAGGGTTAGGAATCAGAATTTGATCCAAGAATCAATGGAATCTTCAACTCATTTAAGCAGAAAATATAGCTCAGGGCATCAAAGCATTAGTTTGAAAATACTTACCAACCTTGCCAATCCAAACGAAATTGTTCAACTGCGGTACAATTTTATATTTGAAAACAATTTTGATGTTGGAAATGTCGTGCTGAATGCTCCACTCAATGAGCATGGTATCTGGGTTAAATGGGTTAAGAGTAAGGAATACTCAATACATCTTAGCTGTACCTGTTAAAATGCCAGTGCATTCAATGCCAAAAACAAAGGTTCGAGGAGATTAACTACTTGCTTTCAAACTTTTGCTTTGGGCAATTTAGACAACATTCCCATTTAGGGCTATGCAGTGTATAGAGCCATATAAGCAAGAAAAACAAAGGTGAAGATAACACTGAAATAACAGTTTTCCTAAAGATTCCTTCTATCCTAAAACACAACCATCGCATCAAACATCCTCTATGTTTTCAAATAATTCTAACCCTAACCCAAGTTATGGTTTGGGAAGGTTAGGGTTAGGAATCAGAATTTGGTCCAAGAATGAATGCAACCTTCCACTCATTTAAGCAGAAAATATAGCTGAGGGCATCAAAACATTAGGTTGAAAATGCTTAGCAACTTTGCCAAACCAAACCAAATCTATCAACTGTGGTACTATTTTATATTTGTCAAGTATTTTGATATTGGAAATTTCATGTTAAATGGTGCACTCAATGAGCCATTTTTCAGGGTAAAATGGGTTAAGAGTCAGGAATACACAATAAATCTTAGCTGAATCTGTTAAAACGCCATTTGCATTCAATGCCAAAAGCAAAGGTTTGAAGAGTTTAACCACTTGCTTTCAAACTCTTGCTTTGGGCATTTTAGACAACATTCCCATGTAGGGCTATGCAGTGTATAGAGCCATATAGGTAAGAAAAAAAAGGTGAAGATAACATTGAAATATCAGATTTCCTAAAGATCCCTTCTATCCTAAAACACAACCATGCCATTAAACATCCTCTATGTTTTCAAATAATTCTAACCCTAATCCTAGCTATGGTTTGAGAAGGTTACGGTAAGGAATCAGAATTTGGTCCAAGAATGAATGCAACCTTCCACTCATTTAAGCAGATAATATAGCTCAGGGCATCAAAACATTAGTTTGAAAACACTTAGCAACCTTCCCAAACCAATGAAATCTATCAACTGTGGTATTATTTTATATTTGACAAGTATTTTGATATTGGAAATTTCGTCCTGCATGGTGCACTCAATGAGCATGGTATCAGGGTTAAATGGGTTAAGAGTCAGGAATACACAATAAATCTCAGCTGTATCTGTGAAAATTCCAGTGCATTCATTTCCAAAAGCAAAGGTTTGAAGAGTTTAACCACTTGCTTTCAAACTCTTGCTTTGGGCATTTTAGACAACATTCCCATGTAGGGCTATGCAGTGTATAGAGCCATATAGGTAAGAAAAAAAAGGTGAAGATAACATTGAAATATCAGTTTTCTTAAATATCCCTTCTATCCTAAAACACAACCATGCCATCAAACATCCTCTATGTTTTCAAATAATTCTAACCCTAACCCTAGCTATGGTTTGGGATGGTTAGGGTTAGGAAGCAGAATTCGGTACAAGACTGAATACAACCTTCCACTCATTTAAGCAGATAATATAGCTCAGGGCATCAAGACTTTACTTTGAAAAGACTTAGCAACCTTGCCAAACCAAATGAAATATATCAACTGTGGTACTATTTTATATTTGACAAGTATTTTGATATTGGAAATGTCGTGCTGAATGGTCCACTCAATGAGCATGGTTTCAAGGTAACATGGATTACAAGTCAGGAATACTCAATAAATCCTTAGCTGTATCTGTTAAAATGCTAGTGCATTCAATGCCAAAAGGAAAGGTTTGAAGAGTTTAACCACTTGCTTTCAAACTTTTGCTTTGGGCAATTTAGACAACATTCCCATGTAGGACTATACAGTGTATAGAGCCATATAGGCAAGAAAATAAAAGGTGAAGATAACATTGAAATATCAGTTTTCCTAAAGATCCCTTCTATCCTAAAACACAACCATGCCATCAAACATCCTCTATGTTTTCAAATAATTCTAACCCTAACCCTAGCTATGGTTTGGGAAGGTTAGGGTTAGGAAGCAGAATTTGGTCCAAGAATGAATGCAACCTTCAACTCATTTAAGCAGATAATATAGCTCAGGCATTAAAACATTAGTTTGAAAAGACTTAGCAACCTTGCCAAACCAAACGAAATCTATCAACTGTGGTACTATTTTATATTTGACAAGTATTTTGATATTGGAAATTTCGTGCTGAATGGTTCACTCAATGAGCATGGTTTCAGGGTAACATGGATTAAAAGTCAGGAATACTCAATAAATCCTTACTGTATCTGTTAAAATGCCAGTGCATTCAATGCCAAAAGCAAAGGTTTGAAGAGTTTAACCACTTGCTTTCAAACTTTTGCTTTGGGCAATTTCGACAACATTCCCATGTAGGGCTATGCAGTGTATAGAGCCATAAAGGCAAGAAAAAAAAAATGAAGATAACATTGAAATTTCAGTTTTCCTAAAGATTCCTTCTATCCTAAAACACAATCATGCCATCAAACATCCTCTATGTTTTCAAATAATTCTAACACTAACCCTAGCTATGGTTTGGGAAGGTTACGGTAAGGAATCAGAATTTGGTCCAAGAATGAATGCAACCTTCCACTCATTTAAGCAGAAAATAAAGCTCAGGGCATCAAAACTTTAGTTTGAAAAGACTTAACAACCTTGCCAAACCAAACGAAATCTATCAACTGTGGTACTATTTTATATTTGACAAGAATTTTGATATTGGAAATGTTGTGCTGTATGGTGCACTCATTGAGCATAGTATCGGGGTTAAATGGATTACGAGTCAGGAAAACTCAATAAATCTTAGCTAAATCTGTTCAAATGCTATTCCATTCAATGCCAAAGGCAGCGGTTTGAAGAGTTTAACCACTTGCTTTCAAACTGTTGCTTTGGTCAATTTAGGTAACATTCCCATGTAGGGCTATGCAGTGTATAGAGCCATATAGGCAAGAAAAAAAAAAGGTGAAGATAATACTGAAACATCAGTTTTCCATGCCATCATGCCACCATGCCATCAAACATCCTCTATGTTTTCAAATAATTCTAACCCTAACCCTAACCCTAGCTATGGTTTGGGATGGTTAGGGTTAGGAAGCAGAATTTGGTACAAGACTGAATACAACCTTCCACTCATTTAAGCAGATAATATAGCTCAGGGCATCAAGACTTTACTTTGAAAAGACTTAGCAACCTTGCCAAACCAAATGAAATCTTTCAACTGTGGTACTATTTTATATTTGACAAGTATTTTGATATTGGAAATGTTGTGCTGAATGGTCCACTCAATGAGCATGGTTTCAGGGTAACATGGATTACAAGTCAGGAATACTCATTAAATCCTTAGCTGTATCTGTTAAAATGCTAGTGCATTCAATGCCAAAAGCAAAGGTTTGAAGAGTTTAACCACTTGCTTTCAAACTTTTGCTTTGGGCAATTTAGACAACATTCCCATGTAGGACTATGCAGTGTATAGAGCCATATAGGCAAGAAAAAAAAGGTGAAGATAACATTGGAATATCAGTTTTCCTAAAGATCCCTTCTATCCTAAAACACAACCATGCCATCAAACATCCTCTATGTTTTCAAATAATTCTAACCCTAACCCTAGCTATGGTTTGGGAAGGTTAGAGTTAGGAAGCAGAATTTGGTCAAAGAATGAATGCAACCTTAAACTCATTTAAGCAGACAATATAGCTCAGGCATTAAAATACTAGTTTGAAAAGACGTTGCAACCTTGAATTGAATACACTGGCATTTTATCAGATACAGCTAAGTTTCTTTTAGTATTCCTGACTCTTAAGAGTCAGAAATACTCATTGAAACTTAGCTGTTTCTCTTAAAATGCCGGTGCATTCAATTCCAAATGCAAAGGTTTGAAGAGTTTAACCACTTTCAAACTTTTTGTGACAGAGTGACACATATTATTTTTTCTTTCTATTACTGAATGTGAAATATTCCAATATTTCCCTCTATCCTTCTGTTATGTATGAGTGTGTGTATGTGATACGATTGAAGTGTGAATAATACTTACCCTTTTTGTTGTTTCCCTAAAATCACTGTAGTGTTTTCCCCGTTGGAGTATTGCATTGTGTTGATCAAGATGGCCTCCAGTTACCTTTCCTGTTTGTAGTATCACACAAATGATCTTAAAGGGAAGGTTACTGGTGAGCCATCTATAAATAACCTCTATAAAGTTAGTTGTTTTGTTTAGGTGAATATATCACGGTTGCATGACTCTGTTAAAATGTATAAGCATTTTTTGGATGGTTAAATACTTTATTTTGGTCAAACTGCCTATCTCTGTTAAGAAAATGTGAGCGAGTCCCTTTAAGAGGATGGTCCTTAGAATAGGAGGGTTTATAAAAGGGACTGGGAGAGCTCAGTATGGAGGTGGTGTCTTGGAGTAAAGGTGTGGAGAGCACTCCTGTGAGGGTTTTTTTTGTTATCCCTATTTTGATGGCAATAAATCCAGTTTTGTTTGCATTTGAAGACTGCTGTGTGGGAGTTTCTTTTCTTTTCAGCCAAATCTGGTCACTTGGCCTGTGACATATGGTGTCAGTAGTGGGCTTGAAAAGAAGTTCTGCGGGTGCATAGGATGCATAAAACAAAACTTTGGAAACTGAGTCCTAAAATGAGGAAGACAGAAGAAACTGACCCACACCCCTAAAGAGAGAGGCACGTTGGAGCAAGGTGCTACGGCAGCACAGAAGAATGGCAGATGAGGAAGAGACCTTGGCGGATACTGGAGGTGCACGACCCAAAGACATATTGGTTCAAACCCGAGCACAGAAGTTCTGGCAAGCTATCGAGGGCATGAAGGAACCAGCTGTTAAGGAACCTACAACACCAGCTGGATTGTCTGTTGACCCACCGGAAGATATAGGATCACTTTTAAAATGGCTGCTGTACAGCAGGTGGAAAATAAAAGAAGGCGACAGGAGGATGAGAGACAACGGATGGAAGAACCGCAGAGGTTCCGGGAGGAACAACTGTGCAGGGATAGCCAGCGGTGCCAGGAATGGGGTGAGATGCTGAAAGCTCTGAAGGAAGCAGAACCTCGCCCTGCACCTGTGCAGAGAGATCCAAAACTGGTGAGATTGATGCCAGAGGATGATATTGAGTCATACCTGACTACATTTGAACGGTTGGTTGAATCATGCCAATGGCCAAGGGAACACTGGGTATTGCAGCTTGCTCCCAATTTAATGGGGAAAGCACAGAAGGCTTACAGTGGAATGGACACTGAAGGACTATGACAAAGTGAAAGATACAATTCTAAAACGGTATGACATCAACGCAGAGACATATTGGCAATGCTTCCAAAACTTCCGCTATAGGGATGCAGTAGGACCTAGAGAGGTTTGCAATCGATTGAAGGAACTATTTAATAAATGGATCAGTCCTGGTACCAAAACCAATGCACAGATGGCAGAGATCCTAATTTTAGAGCAGTACATGATTATTCTTCCAGATGATGTACGGATTTGGGTTAAAGAGCATTGTCCTAACGCTTTGGAGAAAACGGTTTCCTTAGCTGAAGATTATACTCTGGCTCGAAGAGAAGTAGATCATCAGAGATCCATGGTAAGACCCACTCAAAAGACTGTTTGGCCCGTGAAAAGAGTAGATAATAAAAGGGCCTTGGAGAAACAATGTTATAGATGTGGTAAATATGGACATTGTTTTCATTTTTGTCCCCTAAATCAGGCCCCTTCTAAAGACAAGTCAGCAAATCTGTTCATGTGGACAAAGAATCTTCCACTGATTATGGTGACTGTAGAGGGAAAGATGGTAAAGGGCTTAGTAGACACTGGAAGCCAGCAAACCTTAGTTAGAACTAACTTGCTAAGAAAACACAGAACTGTGGGGGTCACTACTATTACCTGTGTACATGTAGATACAAGGGAGTATCCTACCAAACATATTAAAATGGGAATTGCCGATAAAGAGATACAGATGACTGTGGGCCTTGTTCAGTATTTACCGTTTCCAGTAATACTGGGACAAGACATTCCTTTTTTCTATGACTTGTTGAATCAGACAAAGAAAGGAACCCCTGTGTCTGTAATTACGCGGAGCCAGGTGAAAAAAGAAAAAACATCAGACTCGGCAGAAGAGGACCTTTTCCCTTTTTCTCCTGAGATCTTTGAGGGTGAAGGAAAGCAGCATCCATCCAAGGGGGAAAAGAAGAAGGCTAAAAGACCGAGATCGACAAGTCTGTTGTTGGGACCTGAAAATAAGGGGATAGACATTGCCCAGTATCAAAGAGAAGACAAAACATAGAAAGACATTTCTGACCATCAGTGTTCTGATGATTTTAAGGATGTTAAGTTTCCTTTTTACCATGTACAGAATGGAATTTTGTATAGGAGTTGTAAACATCCAAAAATGGGGAAAGAAATTAAGCAGTTGGTTGTTCCAAAGGTGTTCAGAAATAACATATTGAAAATAGCTCTCGAAATTAAATTAGTGGGACACATGGGGAGAGATAAGACTTTGGCAAGAATATTACAACAATTTTTTTGGCCAAACATCCATGAAGATGTACAGTAGCTGAACATTGTAGGACCTGTAAAGAATGTCAGTTAGTGGCACCAAAATTAGCAAGAAACCGACATACCTTAATTCCCATTCCTGTGGTAGACACCCCTTTTGAGAGAATTGCAGTGGATATTGTGGGTCCTTTGTCTTCCAGTTCCAGGGGTAATAAATATATATTAGTCGTTGTTGATTATATGACCAGATATCCAGAAGCTGTTCCTTTGAGAACAGCTACTGCTAAAAGGATTGCAGAGGAATTAGTTAGGTTGTTTAGTCGGGTGGGTATACCCAGGGTAATTTTAACTGATCAAGGTACCAATTTCACATCATCCTTGTTAAAGGAACTTTATGAACTGCTTGATATTTCAGCAATCAGAACTAGCCCTTTTCATCCTCAGACAGATGGACTGGTGGAAAGAATGAATCGGACCTTGCGTACTGTATGCTAAAAAAAATCCACACAGAGCCTAAACAGTGGGACAAGATGTTGCCCTTCCTGCTATTGGCCTATCGAGAGGTGCCTCAGGAATCTACAGGTTTTCTCTATTTGAGATGTTATATGGTCGACAGCCTCGTGGTCCATTAGATCTGATTAAGGAGAATTGGGAAGGTGATACTGCAGACTCCACCAACATAATTAACTATATCATCTATATGAAAGAAAAGATTGCTAGTTATACAAAGCTGGCTAGGGAAAACCTGAAACAGGCTCAATTCAATCAAAGTAAATGGTACAATAGACATGCAAAAGAAAGACAGCTCAAGGTAGGAGAAAAGGTATTGCTGTTGCTACCTACTTCAGAGAATAAGCTACTGGAAAGATGGCAAAGCCCATATCAAGTATTAAGACAAGTAGGGCCTGTAGATTATGAAATTGCTCTTTTGGCAACAAAGAAAAAAATCTTTCATATCAATCTACTAAAACCTTGGCTGGAAAGAAAGCAAAACCTGACTTTGACCTTTTTGCCTGAATTAGAGGGATATGGCAGAAGAAGCTTATGCTCGATTGGGAAATGTAGGCTTAAATTGTAATATTCCAAGAGGTAATAATCTCACAATTTAGCAACATACTAACTAGATCAAATGATGATGAAATTTACACATGTTTTTACCAATCTGCAGAGAAAAACAGATGTAATTCAGCATGTGATAGATACTGAACAGCATTCCCCTATTAGGACAAAACGTAAACCAATTCATGAAAAAATTCAATCCATAGTAGATAAGGAAATTGAGCGAATGCTAACGTTAGGAGTAACTGAGCCTTCTACTAGTCCTTGGTGCTCCCCAGTAGTTATTGTACCTAAAAAGAATGGAGAAATCAGGTTTTGTGTTGATTTCAGGGAAATAAATCAAATTTCAAAATTTGATACATACCCCATGCCAAGAATAGATGAATTACTAAATTTACTGGGTGGAGCTAAATTTATATCTACTTTGGATTTAACTAAAGGCTATTGGCAAATTCCCTTAGAAGAGGGGTCAAAATGTAAAACTGCCTTTTGTACCTCTCGTGGCCTTTACCAATTCAGAATAATGCCATTTGGGTTGCATGGGGCACCAGCAACATTCCAACATTTGATGGGTCGTTTGTTGCAACGTCATCTAGGTTATGCTGCTGCCTATCTGGATGATGTAGTAATTTATAGCCCCGATTGGGAGGGCCACCTAAAGCACTTAGAATTGGTGCTGGAGGAAATACCTAGGGCAGGTCTCACCATCAATCCACAGAAATGTGTGTTAGGAACTTCAGAGACAAGGTACTTGGGATAAATAGTGGGAAACGGCCAAGTGAAGCCAGAGATTTCAAAGGTTAAAGCAGTATCTGAAGCACCAGTGCCTATTTCCAAGATTGGATTGGACCTTGGATTAGCTGGGTACTATCCCCGGTTTATACCACAGTTCTCAGAAATTGCAGCACCTCTGACAGAATTAATTAAGAAATCAGGAAAAAAAAACAGGTAGATTGGACAGATGAATGTCAAGTACTATTTGCTGGGCAGGCAGTTTACTTTGGTTACGGATCATCATCCACTAATTTGGATAAATAGCATGAAAGATAAAAATGCTCGCATAACGAAATGGTACTTAGCTCTACAGCAATATTGCTTCCAGGTAAACCACAGGGCTGGAAGGGAACGTGTAAATGCAGACCATCTGTCAAGACATGGTTTTGAAAGAGAAGAAAAGATATCGGAAACTGTGGTTTCCTCTTAAGGGGAGGGGTATGTGACAGAGTGCTTGTTTTCTTTTACTGAACGTGAAATACTCCAATATTTCCCTCTACCCTTCTGGTATGTTTGAGAGTGTTTATGTGATACAAATGAAGTGTGAATGATACTTACCCTTTTTATTGTTTCCCTAAAATCACTGCAGAGTTTTCCCCGTTGGAGTATTGTATTGTGTTGATCAAGTCACCTTTTCTGTTTGTAGTATCAACAAATGATCTTAAACGGATAGGTTACTGGGGAGCCATCTATAAATAATCGATGTAAGGTTAGTTTTTTTAAATGAATATATCACGGTTGCATGACTCTGTTAAAATTTTTAAGTATTTTCTGGATGGTTAAATACTTTATTTTGGTCAAACTGCCTATCTCTGTTAAGAAAATATGAGCGAGTCCCTTTAAGAGGATGGTCCTTAGAAGAGGAGGGGCTATAAAAGGGACTGGGAGAGCTCAGTATGGAGGGGGTGCCTTGGAGGAAAGGTGTGGAGAGTACTCCTGTGAGGGTTTTTTTTTTTGTTATTCCTATTTTGATGGCAATAAATCCAGTTTTGTTTGCTTTTGAAGACTGCTGTGTGGGAGTTTCTTTTCTTTTCAGCCAAACCTGGTCGGTGACACTTCTGCTTTGGGCAATTTAGACAACATTCCCATGTAGGGCTATGCAGTGTATAGAGCCATATAGGCAAGAAAAAAAAGGTGAAGGTAACATTGAAATATCAGTTTTCCTAAAGATCCCTTCTATCCTAAAACACAACCATGCCATCAAACATCCTCTATGTTTTCAAAACCATTCTAACCCTAGCTGAGATTTTGGGTGGGTTAGGGTTCAGATTTTCTTCAGAGAATGAATGCAAACTTCCAGTCTTTTAAGCAGAATATATGTATTTTTGTTATAGGAAATTTAATGGTGAATGGTGCTCTCACCGAGCATGGTTTCTGGGTTAAATAGGCTATGAGAAAGGAAAACTCTAGACTTTTTATTGGGTGCATTCAATTCCAAATGCAACGTTTTGAAGAGTTTAACCATTTTCTTTCTAACTTTTGTTTTTCAGACAACTTACATAACATTTCCAACATAGTGTATAAAGCCATATACTGTACTATACATATCATTTCTGCCCTAAGACTTTTCATAATCTTCTATTCATTTGGTTGCATAATTTGCTCCTCTGAATCAAAATATTAGACAGAAAAGTCAAAACAACCTTGCTAAAACAGAGAGAATGCATCAAGAACAGTAAAGTTGTTTGTCAAGTATTCTTTCATTACAGATTAGCCACTTCGGAATTCTTTCATTACAAAGGTTGTGTTACATGGAGTGCGGAATGAGTGCTTAAGAGTCAGAAACACCTAAAGCAATTTGATAAACACATTTTGCCTTAGTTTGTTAATATGCCTGTGCATTCTGTCCCTATTGCAAGAGCTTGAAAAGATTAAATCAATTTTCTTCCAACTTTTGCTTTTAGGGCAATTTAGACAACCTTCCCTTTTGGGGCAGTGCACCGTATATAGCCTATGTTGTAAAAGGGGTTGCGTCCACCATCTCAGGCATGATCAGGCTCCCATTCACCCATCACACCCCTTTTTAGAGCATTTTGGGTTCCTTTCCTTCACACACACTCTCCTCCAAGAGTGGCATTCACACTGGTCCCCTCTTCAGGGGAACAAGACACATGACTCCACATTCCATTATTTCTGGGCCCTTCACCTGCAGAGTCCCAGGGTCACCAAGCTTCACCCTGTTGTCCTCACTGCTAGAAACCTCCTGTTCCTACTTCATTAGGCCACTGTCTCATACACAATCAGTGCCTCAGACTCCCAGGCCTGCCAGCAGCACCAACATCCTCTCCCGACATTACCAGATTGGGCAAAACAAACACACCATCTACATCAAGTCCCTTCCGCACCACACACACACCACAACCTCTCCAGCACCTCACTCTCACACCCCTAGGTTGTGAACTCACAGCTGCCGGCACAGCTCACATCATGCCCAGCCACCACTGCACCACCTCACAGAGGGTTGTAGCTAGATAGATCCCACTCACTTCCACAATACCTTGTATTGCAGGCGAGGGGGGTCCCCTCTACCACACGACCCACTCTGGTCTACACACGCTAACTCAATTATCAAATCACAACCCACTCATCCAGCAGACACCGACAGCCCTGCTCTCAAACCATAGCAGGATGCTGTCCCTTTAAATCTTCGGTTGATCTCAATAAACTAGGTTTTTTCTTTCTCGCAGGCTGTTGCTCCAACAATCCTCTCCGAGATTGTCGTTCATCTCCACCCCCTCACGTGTTACCTCAGTGGCTAATCAAGACCTTGCTCACTCATATACGGCGGCGTGCTCTTCTAACATCGCCCTGTCTAGTAGCACCACACATCAGCTACTGTCATGCTTAAACTCAACTCTCTCACAGCAGAGCCTCCACATTCGGGAGAGCTAGTCTTCCACGTCCTCTCACCACTGCAGCCGCAACAATACTGAAATCCTGCCTCTTTCCCTCTTTTCCAGGAAGTATTCAGGCTGGTTTTAAACCACTCCCACACCTGCCGTTCATTCAATTTATACACGTCAGGTGTGGTTTCCACGGCAACGCGTCACAATTAATCCGGGGATGCGCCCCCCACACCAGTCGCTCCCTGGATTACAACACAAGCCATATACTGTATGTCAGAAAAAAAAAATGTTTAGAAAACTTTGAAATAACTGTTTTCCTAAATATAATTTCTGCCCTAAAATACAGCAATGCCATAAAAAACTCTACGTTTTGTGTAATCCTAACCCTAACTTTAGCTAAGGGTTTGGCTTAGGTTAGGGTTCAGGGTTTTGTCAAAGATCTTCCACAATGTTCCACTCATTTAATTGGAAAATTTGCTTCACCAAATCAAATTATTAGTCTGAAATGAGTATGGGTTCAGGCTTAAATGGCATAAGAGTCAGAAACACCTAATACATTTTGCCTTTATTTGTTAATATGCCTGTGCATTCAATGCCAAATGCAACAGTTTGAAAAGATTAATCACTTTCTTTCAAACTATTGCTTGTAGGGCAATTAAGACATAATTTCCTTTTGGGGCAAAGTACTGTATATACCGTATGTCAGAAAAAATGTTTAGAAAACATTAAAATAACTGTTTTCCTAACTATCATTTCTGCCCTAAAACACAGCCATGCCATCAAAAACTGTGTACGTTTTGTGGAAATCCTAAACCTTACCCTAGATAAGGGTATTTATTTATGAGTATTTATTTATTATATATTTAGTTATGCCATTGAAGAACATGTGACCTACATGTCACCACTAGATGGCTTTCTGGGGCACTTTAAATGTCCAAATCACTTTTTTTTAAAATGTAGTTTCCTCCTTATTTTCGTTATTTAAGTACAAATTATGCAATCAAGTTTTGCTTTTGTGGTTCTAATCTAAATCAGAT
Source organism: Lepisosteus platostomus (assembly GCF_059453375.1). Taxonomy (NCBI): domain Eukaryota; kingdom Metazoa; phylum Chordata; class Actinopteri; order Semionotiformes; family Lepisosteidae; genus Lepisosteus; species Lepisosteus platostomus. The sequence goes on from NC_142612.1 coordinate 28,934,425, forward strand.
AAACTTTAAAGATTAATTTGCTTGCTGTAATCAAAATTTACAAGCATTTCCACAATGAAGATGTTTTGCTAGATGCTTTTACCATCTTCCTACCAACTATTTATGCTAAAGCAATATTTGCAGTAACGTTGAAAATTTGAGTCTATGAAAAGCCGTTTTAAAGATAACCTGGGTGGAGAATTAGTCTTTTAATGTAACACTCCCCACACACAAAAAAATAAAAAAGCTATTGATACCTCATGGTGATATATGATGCTGGATGTGTTATTACTCAGAACTGCACTTTTCAAAGTGGAATAATCTTTAATATACAGTGATATGTTTCATGTGTTTCATGCACTGCGGCACAGACGACACATGATTTATTAAAATATACGTGTAATGTGAGGGTGGCTTGGTGGCATGGCAGTTAGCAATGATTCCACACAGCTGCTTGGTCATGTTCTCCCCAATCTCACATGACTCTTCTCTGGGTGTCCCAGTCTCCTCATAGGTCCCAGAGACGTGCTGATTGGTATATCTGAATTGTCTCTTCCCCCATGACCCTGTAGTGGACTTGTGTCCTGCCCAGAGGGGAGGTGCCCTATGCTCTTTGTCCTAGAATGTGCTCTATATATTTACCAGATAGCAACATATTTCTAAGTTCATGTTTTGAGAATCTCACAGATTCTTGGGAACTGAAACAAGCCTTGTGAAACATCCTGAAAATTCCACACAGAAACCTTGCTATTTTCCTATCTTATGAAAGTACAGTATCGTGCGGAAGTGTGGCTAAACTGAGAAATGTAAATTAATCTAAAGTTCATTAATCTTCACTCTCTAAACTGCATGTGTTACTTGTCATTCTTCAAAAATTAACAATTTCTTTAACAGTTACACAAGTCCAGGAAGGCGTGAAAGCAGTAATGTGGAAGAACACATTAGAATCGCACAGGGCAGTAAATAGGAGAGTGTGTTTCAGGGCTTCTTTGGTATGCAGGGAAAAAGCAATTCATGCCTTGTTTGGAGAAAAGTTGGCCACTCTTTACAAAAATGATTCAAGAGTTTGGGCCTTGAGGAATGTCAAGTTCACTTTGCATATTACCATAAATTACACAGTAGAAGATTAGCTGTTTATAAAATATTTTTTCAGTCTCAAGGCAGGAATCCTTTTTTCTAGTAAAAAAAAACAAAGACCACATGCCTGGTAACAAACCTTTGGAATTTTTATTTTTTTCTCACAGAGGTATGTTTGCATCTGGTATATTAATAACAACATTAAGGGTAGGTACCTTAAGATGTCATTTAAAACCAAATCCAAAGCAACAAAAAAGATAGTATTCCTCATAATGCTACAATTGCATTCCATAATTTACTTCTTCTTCTGAAAAACAGTTGTTAAATCAGTTATTCAATAACTGCTTCATGTTTGGTCTTGTCCTCCTGTGAAAGAAGGAAATCAAGTAATATTTACAATACAATTTTAAAGCTTATTGGTAATTTATAACAGATTAAATATTTTGACAAATATATCCATTTCAAGGGCTCACACGTTTCTTAAAGAATAACAATTTCCAGGTTGCTGTGCGACCTACTGTATGTGAAAAGCTGCACTGCCTGTTGGATCACTGAAAAATCTTCAATTTCAGAGCCCTACTTTTCTGGATCCAGAGAAAAAATGATTTCTTACTGGATGAGGCAGCCCTTTGCACTCTTCAAACTAAGTGAAAAAAAAACAAAATTCTAAATCTAAGTTCCTATTTTTCTGAAGAACTATTTGAGTTTAATTCACCTTTAAGGTAAAAGGGCTCTTAGTCTTTAAGGGGAAATGTCTATAATTCTGGACCAGGGCTCCATGCTTAAAAAATCACATTCAGAAAAAAAATGACAGGAAATAGTAATTAAAAAGAAGTGCCTGATTAACCTTATCAAGTGTCAGTTCTATTTTTAAGAGTTTTAAGGTTGAATTGAACAATAATTTGTTTAAGTAATTTAAGTAAAAAGATTTCCTAAACCAATAGACACTACATACATTTTAAAAAACCTAGTTAAGTAAGCAAGAGGAAATTGAGCAGGAAAACAGGGGAAAAGGCCTTTGCAAAGTTTTATAATCAGATTTTCAGTGCAGACATACCACACGCCTCAGCTGAGCTGTAGTTTTGGAATGAACAGAGACTTCTTACATCATGTGGAATGTTTTTTTTTTATATCCTGACATACCCTGCTGTTCAGAAGCCTTAGATATTTTAGACACCACCAGGAGTCACAATATACAGTACAACAAGCATCATCAATTTACTCAAAGTTTTTACTACTGCTATAACTTAGTATTATGTTATTATCATAGCTTAGGTTGTTTTTTAAGCAATTTTTAATAAACATTGTTAACAATCTTCAATACCTCAATCATAAAAACACAAATTAAACTGGACATGAGTTTTCAATATGAACTATATCCGTCACATACTGTATATCAGTCAGATCTGACTGGTTCATTGCCATTTGGTCATTTGGTCCTACACTGCTATAAAGAGGCTATGAAAAAAACAGCTAAGCGGCTATTTTTTGCACCCTAAAACACAGATCTGGTAGGGTTAATGGTCGGCTTCAAACTAAATAGCTTCAGGTTCCGTAGACTTTTACCATACCAACACCTGAGTGAAAACAGTTTCCCAAATGTTTAAAAAATGTCTCAAATTTTTTGCACAGCAGCTTATAACCTTTGAGATCAACATATACTGTTTACTTCAAACCTAGAATCAACATTTTATGTTCTCCCAATCTGTGACAGACTGGCATCCTGTGCATTCCGTGTACCCTGCCTTGTGCCAGAGGCGGCTGGGATGCTTCGGCTCCCCTGCAGCCCTGAATGTAATGAAAACGGGTGGAAGGATGTCCTCCTAATACAGAATTTATAATGCTGATCTTCTCAGCTCACTGTTCCTTCCCTGGGGCAGGATGAGAAGGGGGAAAGAGCTGTGAGTGCACTCCCATCTCCTGCACACTGCCAGGCCATTTGCTTTCAGGAGAATTTGCTCCAATTAGTGGAACAGCCCTACTGCAAAGGCTAGATGGGTCAAACAGCCCCCTTTCATTTGTAGCCGTTCTTAGCACATCTCTCACTGACAACAGAGCAAATTCTCCCTGAAGTTCCAGCGGTCATTGTTGTACAGCAAGCCAAAGAGATTTAATCCCACTCAACCCACATCAAAGGAAATCCCAGCTACAGGTGGCTAATGACTTAGATTCATAGTAGCAATATCTGGACTATTGGGCTCAACCTCCCTTCAGCTAAGCCACTTAGATGCCCCAGTGCACTTGATTTTTTAACCCATTATTTTTATACAATTGGGAAAGAAGGGGCAGCACAGTGATGCAGTGGTTAGCGTTGCAGTCTTGCAGTGACAGGGGCCCTGGGGTGAATTTTTGGGCTTCTATCTGCATGGAGTATTTATGTTCTTCCCATGTTCGCGTGGGTTTCTTCTGGGTACACAGCTTTCCTCCAACAGTCCAAAGACACGCGACGTGTTGGTGGGTCAATTGGCTGCTGTAAAAAATCATTGGCCCTGGTGTGAATCATTGTGTTGTGTATGCCTTGCAATGGACTGGCTTCCCATCCAGGGTGCATGCTGCCTTGCGCCCATTGCTTGCCGAGTTAGACTCTGGCTCTCTTGCAACCACATACAGAATAAAGAGGTTCAAAACACAGATTTATGGAAGAAAAAGAAATGGGGATGCTTATAAAAATATTCTACTTTAGATCCGAATACTACTATAGTATATATTCCATAATAGTACTCCACCACGATAAAATACACCATAGTAGTACTCCACAAGGGATACCTATTACAGATAAACATGTCTAATGTACATTATTTCATGCTGCTGAAATAACCCAGTATCTTCAAGAGTAGTAAAACATATTCAACTTCAGGACAACTAAGGGAAAAATAGTATAGAAGCACTTGACATTTGCTTAAATAAATTATTAAAAAAACAAAATCATTTAAAAACATTGATTTTGTGTGAAAAATGTGTTCTACAAAAATTATCCTGAGGGTACAGTTTGACTCTGTTTACAGTGCATTGGTAAGAACAGGTCTGTTAATGAGTTACCAGTATACATATTCAACTTGCCTCTAGTCAGATAATAATGTCTGAATGTTAGAGTGCTTTATTGCAGCTTGAATAAGCATTAAGGAACAGTAAGGAGGCCATAAGGCCCAATTTTCACAATAATATCTGGATTCTCAATTGTCTCATAATATTTCAAAATTCTGGTTCGTGCGTTTCAATGCCACTCTGTAGTGTCTTTTTCCCCTATTACCTCCTGTCTTTGATTTCTTTGAGGAAAATAAATTTAAAAACACAGTGCTCGGCTTCCCTAACACATTGGTGCTTTTTTTCCTGTCCTGCAAAAGCACTTTGCAGTCACATAACACAGCATTTTGAGATTCTTCTATCTCCAAGGCACTTGTGCCTCCAAAGACCTGGCAAATGTCCACACCAAACAGGGATATCACACAAGGCGACGCTTGTGCTGGAAACACATCTGCCCTGAAGGTATGCCGTCTGGACAGATTCAGCACATTAATTCGACAGTCACTGATCCCCGCAAGGTCAATAAAACAGGCTCAGATAATGTTCTCATAATATTTAGTCCAAACTGAAAATACAAAACCTAAAATGTATTATTCCTGGGAAGACATTTGTCACAGCTTTCACCGTACTACAAGTAGGCACAGAGAAACTTCAGCCTAAAGTAAAAAAACGAGCTAACGGTGCTTCCTATTGTTTACTGTACAGCAGTGCTTTATGTGGGTTATGAGCAGCACCTACAAAGGCTCATTTGTGAGTTTCTGAAAGGCTGTCTGCTCTTATGTATTGTTTCACGCCTTTATAATGAGCTCTTCCGTACCAAAAAATGCTGGGATAACAATGGTACTCCCTTCCGTTTCTTGATCTGTGTTTTCCATATTTTATATGCTCAGGCAGTTTCTCAGTCTTTTTTGCCACAGTGTTTCAATCTTTAGACATGCTCTGTCAGTGTGCTCAGGGTCATGTTCTCTTTATTTGATTATGTCTTGCTTACTGATAAGATTGCACATTTTCCCTTACAGCTACAGGAGTAGGCCTTTCGCTTGATGATGATGGTAGTTCTCTGAATAGTCGGCTGTGAAATGTGTAAATTCATATAACCGATGACTCAAGTGTGGTAAATAAAGTACCCATTCAGTGCCATTGTTGGGCAATGTATGGCACCCAGATGCTCATCATTCTGATTTCAAACATTATATTTCTGGTCGGTAGGGGCTTTAAAGTCCATTCCTGATAGCACCTTACATTGACTAGATAAATATATTAAGTATTAAACAACCTGGGTATTATTTATTTATATAAGTTACTGTTTTCCTTATCAAGGCTATTGACTTGAGAATGTCCACCTGCCTTTTAACGTCTCTAAAATCAAGAAACACTTAAGAGAATCAAGGGGAGCTTGATTGCAATAGGACCCCATTTAATGTCTGGTCCTGTGTTTGCAAACTTAAGTCTCTTGTTTCTCCCTTCCAGCCCAACATCTGTGTCAGTATGGAAGTGAAAGACCGCTTTTCTATTTAGGATGGTTTAGCAAATATTGGTTCACATGGATAAAATTTATGTCCCCATTAAAACCTGATTCCACTTTCAGGTATAATATGTCATTTTCTGTGTAGACTGTTTTTTTAATTTTTTGTTTGCTGTATTTCTGTAATGACCAAATTGATATATAGTACTTACTGTAGATATGAGTAGACTTGAGTTAAAACATGGTATTTCTTTATTTAACCCCCCACCCAATCTCCGCTGACACATTGTAAATAGATCCAAAAAGTGCAATTGTAAACTAAGAGGAAAAATTGAAAGAAAAAAACTAAAATTTCTATATTCGATGTATACTCAATTTGTAAATCATTTTTTAACATTTCATCAAAAAAACTAAAAAAAAGAAAGACAGTTTTTGTATTCCATGGATGGGGTGGAACTCCTTGAAGAGTTTTTATTCATGTTCTAATGGGTTATCCATATGGAATCGAACTTTTTATTTTCTAAGAATTTCCAGTTACCTACCTTTTAATATTCATTGTGCCAACAATTACAAAAAATTATTAGCAGTGAGACTGATTTCAATGAACCTCTGTTAGGGTGTTAACATATGTGTTAATTTCTGTGACATATCTATTGTTCAGCTTCACCTGATTGCAATTTAAACACCTTCTATCTTAACTCCAATCACATACAGTAGTTAATCTCTATCTGTGTTTTGTGTTCCTTGTGTTGTTGGTTTTTTTTTTTGCCATTTTCTGTTCTTAGCAATAGGAGAGCCTCAACACCTTAAGAAACACTCCATAAGTAGCAGTTACTCCTTGCAGTGAGAGTACAGTATATTTTTGTGTTCCTTCAAGGAATTCATCCCTGGAAAACCATTTCAACTTGTTCTGTCATTAATAGATAGATATAGTTTAACCATGTGAATTCCAGTTTTAAATCTATTTATTTTAACTTTGATTGTTTTTTTTTACTATTAAATATTCAATCTCATTAAAGCTTAAAAGACAGCTGAAAGCTGGTATCTCTGTGCAATGACTTTGTTGGTTCTTTCTTATCAAAGTCTCATTTTTCTGAAGCAGTTTTTAGGCCTCTAGATCAAGAAAAGAAACAGAGTCTTCATTACAGTGTAGATAGACATCCATCCCTATCATTCATTCTTTGGCACTCACAGTCAAGAAAAAGTGTCTTGAATGAAAATAAAGGTGACTAATAATGTGGGACCCACACACTCGCTGGCAGGTTGAGCAGGTGTTGTGTGGGGAGATATCAAGTCACACACTACTCAGTTCAGTAATGGCAAGTTCTCTTTGGCTTTCTTCATTTGCTTCCTCATTCTGTCACCTTTGGGTCTCAAAGTACTCGGCTCCCTCCCATATATTCTTCCTTCCTGGTTCAGACAAATGCCACAATCTCATAGGCGTTGATATTAATGCTTCGTTCATCATGTTTGTTTTTACTACAGTATATCTTTGAAATACTTTTTCTGTCATCCTCTGGTGTGATTAACTAAGCTGGGAGAAGGGATCTTCATAAGCAGATTCCACCTGGATAAAGCTTATCTATTTTCCTCTATTTCCTCTATTTTTCTTGGGGAGGTGAAGCCAAAACAACACTGCTACACTAAACTATCAACTTGTAATTGAAACACCACAATGTTGTCTGTATCAAAAGAATTGGAACCAGGGTTGTGAGGTAGTGAGAGGTGGCTTTGTGTCAACGCCATCATCCTGGCTCAAAACACAAGCCCAGTGGTGTGACCTTGAGCCAAGATGGCCGCTTGTTAACTAAGAGAATCTGCAGAACTAGGCACAGCTGCTCTGAATGAGTAATTGATTGGCACTCCGAGAGAGTGAAATTCCATGTGAGGGAAAGGAGCAGTTGTGATAGGCTCTGTGGAATAAGCCACCCCTCTGAGCTAATTCGGAGGCTTAATAAAACCAGCTGGGAGGAAAGGGGTTTCAGTCTGGTAGGAGGGATAGTGAAAGTTCCAGAGGGGGGAGAACTCATTAGTATTGGGTTGAGCTGGTGAGAATCACTGAGCTAAGGAGTACTAAGAAAATAGAACTTAGGCAGTACTGACAGGCTGCGCAGTGCTGAACAGGTGGGCTGCTTGGCAGTTTATTTGCTAGGCTCAATGGGACTGAAATGTGCTAATGAGGAATAGGGTTGGCTTGCTGAAACGGGGCTGTGTGGAGGCACTAGCACCTGAAGGAGTGGAGCATCACTTGGCAAAGTAGCAGTGTACCTTCTCTGCACAGCTGAGGAAGAGAAGTCTAGGTGGCACAGGTTGAGACCCAAGTACTCCCTGTGCCTTACCATCAGCAGACAGATGGCTGGTCTCAGCTTCTATGACAAGTGAGAGAAAGAGGGGAAAAAGGAAATGGGCTGCTATAATGTGTTGGTTGCAGAGAAGCTGGAAAAAGTTATTTGCTGTGAGTGAAGATGCAGAACTTGGTGAAAGAGTTGAGTCAAAGTGAAGTTTGAGAATTGGGTGACAGACTTAGTTGAGTTGTGTTCTCCAGTGCCTGGTGATTAATGAAGACGGAGTGAAGAGCTGATGAGAAAATAGTCATTTGTGTGTGTAGAGCCAAGTGAAGAGCAGCTTAGAAGGAAGACAGTCACATAGGGAATGTGAAACAACTGGGATCCTGGAGGAATCCAAAAGACTTACTGTAAGACAGATGCACTTAAAATACAAAAAATTAAGGTGACACACTGGCAGTGTTAGGATTGTGGTGATGAGTGTGCTGGCATTTGTCACAAGGCTATTAGTAATAGTGTCATCTTCTCAAAGTTAAATACAGCAGGAAAGAATGATGTAAATTGTGTTTTTGAATGCCTTGTAAAAACTTAGTTTTATATTTGTATCTAGCATTGGAAGAGTACATTAGAAGTTAATTACAGTAATCTGGGTCAATGAGGATGGTTTAGAGGGGTAAAAAAGAAATTTAAAAAGCATAGAAAGATGTATAATCTGTATTGTGGAAAACATTCATTCTTATTTAAAACAACACACAGTTTTGAGGTACCTGAAGCACAGGAATTCGAATTTTGACATTACTAGGTCACCTCTAAGCAATACAAATGAATCAGATCTACAGTGAAGAAAAATGAATTATATCCAGATCCATCCATCCAATTTGAGCAAATGTTATATCCTTGGAGGGTTGCGTTGATATCCAAATATAATCAGACTCACATCTGATGTACTGTACATGATAGTGTGATAGAGTCAGGACTGCATTTTGGAAATGCAGGGGGTGACAAGAGTATGACTTAAGTTTGTATTTCTTATTTCATTACTATTGTTTGTTTTAAGCAGTATTTCACTTAGCTTTTTAATAAAAATATGCCTTGAAATAAATCTTTCATTTCAACTTCTAAGAGGTTTGTTTTCCTTATGTGTTTGAAAGTACATAAATATATAAAATTGGTAAAAGAAATACAGAAATATTAAATCGGCTACAGCTATACAGTACAGTATATATATGTGTGTGGACTTATGTGCGTTAACTAATGGGGTTATTTCTCTTGACAGTATGGATTTTGCAAAAATCTGCCTAATTTCTCATATCTAGCCCTGGCTTTGTCACAAAAACAGTACAACTGCTCAGAGGCAGGGCCAATTTCAAATAGCAGATCTCATATTCCACAGCATGGCAACAAGCTTGTCTGTGTATTTCCAATTTTAGACTGCAATTCTCACATTGAATTGAGAAGACTGGAGTCAAGTGCAATTTCACAGTGGTGCTTTCTAACCTACTGATACACAATCATCAAATATCATTCACAATTACAGAGTGATAATTCTCAGCATAATACATAAAAGATCATTTTTTAGAAAGACGTTTTCATAAAAAAGTACTCTTGAAGTGATTTTGACTGTATCACAAGATTGCTTTTTAAGAACGGCCATACTGTATGCGTGTGAATAAACTAGCAAACAGTATGCCTGCCTCGCTTTTGTTTTGTTTCGTCTTGGAATTCAGTAACTTTGCTGTCTTTATTGCTACTTTGCTGTTTCTTCTCTGTTCTTTGTCTTCCCCCATTTAACTTGATCCTCTAGGTTCTTTCAAGCCAGGAAGCTGTGGGTGGAAATATAAAATGTAACCTAAATATATACATATGGTTCACATTTGAACGGTTGTCAACTATGCTATTCAAGAACAAGATTTATACTTCAGTAAAGGACTGATTTTATATTTGTTTCTCTGGTTTTATTTGCATAGTCTAGTCTGTACAAGCTTATGTTTGTGACTGTTTTTCTTTCTTCAAAACTTTATACTCTACTTTTACTTTTTGAAGAGTTTTGCTATTATATGTTGCGCTCACTTTAGGATGTTGGATTGCTTTACTTCAGTTTCACTAAGCAGTACCTCAGAATTTATTTGTTCCATGAAATGCTAAGCTTTGAATTTGAATAATCAGTAATGTAAGAAATGCCATTTTTGTCACTTTTTAGTTAGGCTTTTCATCTGAGTATTTCTAACCTGAGAAAACAATTAATACAAGGAACATTCAACAAATCTAATTTATTTAGCTCTTTGGATCTTTAAAAAAGCTTCTGAAAGAGCATTTTAAAAATAATAAATATTTCTTCGCCTTTCAATTAAAACAACTTTTCTTATTAATATCAACCGTATCACTGGAACTGCACATATTTGTGGTTGGATGTATGTATTATCTTTAAAATATTTATATATTGTACAGTATTTCACAGTTGTCTCACTGAAATTGGTTTTTCTGATATTTTTGGTATACCTTTGTTTTGCAATATCCAGAATGTGTAGTGGGACAGCAGACACAGAATGCCTTCCATGAGTTACATGGTTCCCTCTTAAATGTGTAGCATTTTGATATCCTTTTGGATGAAGAGCACCATATAAATCAAAATAATTATTATTAATATCAAGATGAAGAAAAGGATTCTGCAAATGAATTTGGTTAAAAGGTTAATAACAATCTTGAAAACACCATCCTGCGTCTGTTGAAGATTCCAAAATGAAGAAAATTAAGACTTTTTTTTTGCAGTGCACTGAGAAATGCTAGGTAATTATCAGAAATGCTGTGCAATCAGCTGTACGTCAAGACATTAATGAGCAGCAGACATCAGTATGTACTGATCACTGCGGTGCCTGCAGTTATTTGCAGCCTTGCCTTTCCCAGCAGGGATTGCAGTGTATCAAACAAATAAGGTATTTTTGCCTGATGGTCATGGAAGGCAGAAAGGAGAGGAGAAAAAAATCAGCAGTCCTCAACCAATACAGATTCTACACCATCAATATCTCACAAGACACTGCAGTGGCTTCAAGCTGAGTTCAAGCATGGAGTTTTCTTTGGCTATAAATCATGCAGGTGGTGTGCATACAAAAATTTCCCAGAAGGCAACAGCACTGAGCATCGTCAGACTTAATAAGGCAACTACAGTATACTGTACTCACACAGACAATGACAGTGTGTGATTGTGTGACAATGTGATGGGTTAGGTGCTTGGGCCGGAAAGTGCTTTAAAATAATTGCTTTAAAAGGTCCTATATATACTATATAAAAATATTATGAGAGCTCAGAAGTTTTTTTTTATTCCATTTATGTCTATTTTCCCATACAATTTTCCTCAGCAGAGAAGAGTCATCATTAACCTGTTCACACTGCTGTCGAGAATCTTTTTTTGCTGTTTGATAGGTTAAGGTTCAAAGAGTTTTATTTAATTGCTGTGTGGTTTATAACCCCAGAAGAGACTGAAAACAGTTTCCGTGGGTCACTTTTGTGTGTACACTAAACAAGAAATCTTAGTCTTCACTGCTTCTTAAAACAAACTTTGAAGGTTTGAAGGTCTGCAGATCCATCTTGTACATTTTTCAACTTTGTATAAAAATTCCACATTTTTTGAGTTTGTAAATGCACTTTAATTCACACATGATTCATGAAAGAATATTTCTTTCATTTCAAGCAAACATTAGATGCCACCTGTGGTTAACTGATTATTTTTCCTATAAAACGGGGCTTTCAAATTCACTTCCTTGGAGGCCTATTGACTTCTGTTTTTTTTCCACTGCAGAACCGTAAGACTTCTAACCTGGATCTGAGGAGTTTTATTGACAATGGGTGAATATTCTGAATAATCAACTGCAAGACCGTCAGGAAAACCTTAGATATGTCTAAGATACGTAATGAGGTTAATTGCTCTATAAACTCCTCGGGTTGTAACAAAAGCCGGAAAACATTTGAACCTCAGGATCTGACTTTGACTCCTGCTGTAAAACGCACAGTACTGTACTGTATTTCTATGGAAAATGTGCAGCTCAAATGTAATGGAAGGATGGTAGGATGTAACATTCCAATAGTAGCAACGAAACACGTAAATCTTTGTTTTAGAATGCACAAATAAATCTTTTTCCTCTAAAAAAAAACAGCTGTTGTAAGCCATGGATGTAAGTTTCTATTTTCTCGTGCTTTGTTACAGTAGTTGTGCGTCATTCCCAACAGCTGAAACCTTATGTGGTTTAATATATTTGATATAAAATCGCTTTTGCTTTTGGAATTCTTATTCCGGCAACCTGAAGCGAAACATGTTAAAAAACACACTTAGTGCATCGACGTTGTGGAGAACTGCCTGTTGATTTGAAAAGCAGGATACATTCAGCGAACTCCCCGGAGTCTCACTGCTGTTTCCAAGGCAACAGGCAGACCCTTGCCCTTCCCGGGGCTCCTGACATTCTTTTGGAATGTACCAATACCTGCCTAATAGAGGGACGAGTTCATGGCTGTTATTAAAACTGCTCGTTTATGCAATGAAACTAGTTAGAGAATATAACCATAGATGATTAATTGTGTTAAAACCCGAAATTTAATAGTTTGTGGTGCACTTCAGTGTTTTTGGAAAGCGCGATATCGGTATTACTTTCCTGTTCAACCCCTTTCAACGAGCCTGTCTTTCTCTCGTTCTGAGAGCTGTCAGAAGGGCTTGTTGCACGTAAAGCTTTAGCTTAAAGTATCATAAAGGGAAAATAAAGCAGCAATTTGTGTTTTCCTCTGAAACTTTATGACCTCTCTTGCCCCACCCGATGAGAATGCTCTTTTTTTCCTTTAAAAAAAGCCTTAATCCAGTTCATATTCGCGGCCGTTTGTTTGCTTGAAGTCTTGTTTCGAGCAGTTTGCGTGGCCCCGACCATCAGTTTTGCGGCTTGTGCGACTGAGCAGCGAGTCTTGGTGATGTTAAGGTAAGTGAGTCTGCGGTTCTCCTACGACTGACTGCTGTCCTAAACATCTAGTACTTAGTGCTGGAAACACACTGGAAAGCAATCAGGTGGCTAGCTTCGCTAGCAGACACTTTCTTAATTTATTTGGCGTTAACAGTCTGGCGATTTATAGTGCAGCGGCGTGCCTGATGACTGCTTTCATGCTAGTACGAGCCGACACCGTCCCAGTTGGTTGCAGCACTGAAATCCGAGTACCCCTAGCGAGGACCCGAAGCTCCGCTCTGCCACTGAGATTTATTAATAAACACACACGCTCAAGCATGCAGGTGCCACGGGCACTCCGATCGCCCGCGTTTTAATGTGTCGCAGGCAGACAGAACCGCTCGGTTTGGGGGCTGCCTGCCAAGTCTCCGCAGGCCTGCTGCTGCAATGCCCGTTTCTGAATAATTCCGTCTTTTCTGTGCCGCCGGCGGCGCAGGAGAGGAAAGGCGATTGGGAAAGAGCCGGGCGTGTGCGTACAGTACCTGGGTAGGCCGGACACAGTGCCAAGTCTAGCCCTTCCCTGCGCTCGCCCTCGTGAATCTAGTTTAATTTTTTTTTAAAGGGTGAACTAAGTGCCCTGAAGTCTGCGTGCGCGCTTGTGAGAGGGGCATGCTTTTCTGCCTAGCCTCCTGCTTTTGAAAATCCTCTTTTGACAAGCTTGAAATAATAATAAAAAAAAAACGTCGGGGAACTTAAACTGTTAACTGTCATCGAAGGGCGTACATGTTTAATAAAGCTGCGTGTCCCAGATTCTCCGACACAGTTATTTCTGAGAGAAAAAAAAAAACTTATGAGTTATTCTTGGGGCTTTTGCCTGTCGAAAGAAGAAACGTTTCGTGCACTAACAAGCCTGCACAATGCATTGGCAATATTATTACTAATAGGTCTAACGACAGTTTAGGTGTTGTGTAAAGAAATGCATTTTTCTCTGATACAGAAGATTAAAGTTAAGGTCTTAAAAATGTTGTCCCCGTATGGGCAGTAGCTTGTATTATTGCGATGATCTGATAGACCAGACAAAACATTTAAGTTACTGTTGCGTACAGTACTTGGTCTATTTTAATAGTGGACTATAATCCACTTTAATAACTGCCAAAAAGCCTTTCCCTATCCGCTTTAACAATGTGTCTTTTTGTGTTTTTGTTGTACGGTATATACAGTATTGTGACTGGTTGAAAGAAGTCTGATGCCTACTATATAAAGTCTGCTTTCCTACTTTATAAAGTAAACACTACAAATGCAGTACATGTTACGTTTTAATTGCGGTGACACGGGAATTTTGTATAGTATAGTATGTTGCCAGACTTTGGCGTAATTGGAGTCATCAGAGTTTAATCTAAATCGGTGGAATTAAGAAAATATTGATGTTTTTTTAACAAGTCTGATAGTGTGCATGGCTTTCTTCAATGTAAATTAATTTAGATTAGACTTTTGGACTCTCTAATTAAGTGCAGTTTTATTTGTTCGCTTTGTGACGACGCGGTTCAACAACCAGAACCATTTCGCGTTGCTTATACCAGTTGTCTTGATTTACAAGTGTTTTTTTATAGCAGTAGAAATAACTTAAACAGGCCGTAAACTTACTGAAGCCGAAATCTTGTTTGGGGTGCAGTATGCAAAAACTAACAATTACCTGTAATATGGAAAAGAAAGCAAAAAAAAAACGAATTAGGGGGTGGAATATATACTATACAAAAGAGAAAATAAATCTATCTGCCAGGATAGACAGTTTTATTTGGATTCAGAAATGTTGATAAAAGGTGTTTGTTGTTATGTGAAGGATGAAACAGGTAATTTCAGCCTTAGTTTCTTGGTTAAATAAGGCCCCAGGGAAATATGACAGTATGTTACCTCATCTCCCTCAAGGAGATTACCTGTTTGAATTAACCCTAAAAGGCCTAGTGACATACAGTACTAATGGCAGCTTCTCCACCTTTTTACATGGGGTTTGAGTGCTGGCCTGAGTGGTAGTTGAGTCTTTGCTTCCCATGTGCATACTATACTAAAATCCCATATGAGGACAGAAACAATACCATGCAGAATAAAAGCTGAGTGGCTTCTGAAGGGGGTTAAGTTCTTTAGCAAAATAATCTTGCAAAGGATGTGATTATGTGGAATGAAACAAAGGTCATTCTCAATATGTTGCTTATGAAAACGCCTTGAATAATATTTGCACTGCTGGGGTGCTGAGTGGCATGATGTATGCTTAAAATACTATGTTAATTTCTTTATAGTGACTATTCACATTAGTTTATGAAGTGTTGATGGCTACTAACATATAAGAGAAGGGCAGCTACTAAGATGATTTAGTAAATCTCAATAATCTTAGGTGCATGTGTGACCTAAATACAATTCTAATTCCATTATCTGATTTTCAGGTGATAGTTTTAAAGATGAAACTGTACCTGTGATGTACATTGTTCTGGATAATTACATGTGCGATAGTTGCTTATTTAAATACAAAGGAATGACACCATTCTACGTTTTTAATGATCTGGGATTCTTTAATTGGGTGTGCATTTTATGAATTATTTAATAAAGTATTCTGGTCTGTATTTCCCAGGGTTCTTAAGAGTACAGAGGATTGCAGTTTTGGTTTAGTAGCTCCATGAAAATAATTTCATTAGCAGTTTGTCTTTAAAAACTAAATGTATTCTCTGCCAGTTTTTGGTAACCAAAAAGCAGTAATAAAAGATTTAAACTTTTCTTTGTAACCAGTACTCTCAATATGTAAAAGTTGTTATGTCACCCTTTCTTCTACTACATTCCCCTGTATTACGTTTGTACAGTGTGCAAAGTGGGATCTAAGGTAACCTGTATTACGTTGACCTCACATTCCAAGTAACATTTATGCTATGAAGTAATATGCTAGTCTTTCAGGAAAAAAAAAAGATGCAGATGATATCTGTAATGATGCTTTACATTTTCTTTAACTTTTTAATCATCTTCGATCTGACATTAATGATTTTGTAGCTGCACCTTGAATCATTGCTTATGACAGTGAAATGCACAAACGGGTCTTTCTATAGACACCTTTTGAAGGAATTCCATTGCAGAGCAGAGAGATGCAGGGGGCTCCCAGAAGAGCTCTCCTTGTGCTGTCCACATGCAGAGTGAGGGCGGACGTGATGTTGCAGCACGTGTTCCCCCTGCTCTGCAGAACGTGTCCCAAGCGGCATTTGGAGACATTTCGATCTTTGAAAATTGGCCTTCTGAAAAAATGCCGAAAACTGTATGAGTAAAACAGGATATGTAATTAAACCAGGAATATAAAACATATTTGAAACAGTTAATTATGTTTTTTTGTGGCATAGTCACAAGAGGTTTCATGATTTATTGCAAAATGTGACTTTGAGTGATAATGGAGTGTACCAGCACTTACTGTACTGTATATATAAAAGCACTTTTTTTCCAGAATCTGCTTGTCAAACAGTAATGTGCGTGGAGAGGTCTTTACGGTAGCCCTTCATATTGTGAAAACTTCATTTTCAGGTTGGTAAATGGTGCACATCTGTTGTATCTTTAGAATTCAAGAGTCCTTGAATAAACTGTATCAGTGTTTCATAAGTCATTGCAGTAGCTGAAAATTAAATGTGTGCATGATATCAGAAATAATAATCTGTATGTTCAGTGGTCTTGGATGCTTTTTAATTTTAATTTTCGCTTCTGTGCAGACAGAATTCTACAGTTTGAACTGCCACATACAGTACTGTACATGCCATTTGAAGGAAGCGGAAAAAAAACAAATCCAGTGGATCTCTTAGGATCTGTTACAGTTATGAATCTAAGAAGTGCTCAGGCAAGGATTTTGCAAATATTGAAAGGCAGTGCGTGAACTATATTATATCACATTTTTTGTCGTATGTCCAGATGTTTAGGGCCTCTTCAGCCTCTGGTATTGGCTTTGAAAAGCTTTCATAACATGCCGTTCACAGTTTAAGTTAGATTTAATTAAATCACAGACTCATTCAATAAAGGTTTTCCAGGAACAGCCACTGAGTAGAAACAGCTTCCAATGAATTTTGGATACAAATGATATACTGTCCTTCAGTTGCAAGGTAGCAAAGCTTGTGTTCTGAACAGTGGTAGGTGTAAAGCTAGATTTGCATATAAACACTCTGGAAATGAAATTCACACTCAACACATATCACAGCAGCTGTGCTGTCTTCTGTGGTAGCCTTGGAAACCTTTTAATTGAGGCATGAAGTGCTAAGCAGCAGTAGGGTTAAATCAGACAAGGTAGTGTCTGTGCTGGAAAACTAACATACAGTGTCTCATTCTTTCAGATGGTACAAGGACGTTTGATTGAGTTGAAATTCTGCCTTATCACAAGTAGGCTGTTGGTTTATGCTGTATCGCATATAATGCCCTATATACAGCACTTTCTTTTGTAGATGTCTCAGCATTTCTCTCTGTATTTTTTATTTAATTTATGTGAGCAACTTCAGTAGATTATAAAGGATTTTGTTAACATACAAAATTGAGTTAAGCAACAAAACTGTTGTTGTTGTTTTTTAATCAGACTTAATATTTATATTCTGAAGTCTGCAATTAAGACAAAGAAAATGAATGAACCGTAACCTATTTTCTATTAAAAAAATAATTACATTTGGTATTTGTCAAGAAATGGAAATACGTGTAAAGGTTTTGTTTATTTCCCCAAAGCTAAAATAATTATTCTGGAAGTGACAATTGTTTGTGTATAATGATAGGGTGATGTCCAAAAGAGCTTCAGTCATTGTGCTTTTGTAAACTCTTTGACACAGCCAGTGACGTTGGAGGTGTGTTAAGGTAAAAGAGAATAACAGTACACACTCCCTTCGTCACAGCTTCTCTTTGGCTATTTTCTCAAGGCTTCCAAGCTCAAATCTGGTCAAATATTAAAGTAACTTATGTTGTAGTCCCTCTCTGTGAGTCTCCTGTTTTCTTTCTTCGTAGACAGTATTGGCAGATAATGTTTAAGGAATTTTCTAACAGTTCTCTCGCTTAGTAGTTTAAGGCATTTTTTTTTCTCAGCAGAATAGGAGCAGTGGTCCTAGAGCCACTAGAGCTATCATTAGATTTTTCCATTTTTCAAGGTTACCGTTCCACATTAATATTTTAGTGAAAGGCCGTGATTTGTCAGCACACAGCCCTCTGGATTCTGTCCCACTTAGGATGGGGTGATACTGCTATTTTTCTTACATTTTATATTTTACTGTGCTGTGTACCAGGGACAATAAACACTAATTCAAAACACACATTACTGTTTCAAGAAGTGTAGCCTTTCTGCTCTTAGAATAGAAAAAGCAGTTTTGATCTCCACAGCAAGAATATATCAATGATCTACAGTATGTTAGGCACACACTGGCAGTTTTTAAGAAATAAAATTATAAACTATCTATAGAAATGATCAGATTATATCAGGCTATGACTAACAGTTAATTATTTGAATTTTACACTGAATAATATGATTCTCTATAGAAAACCATCCATTTCGTTTTATTTTGAACTGTTATTATTTCACATGGTTTCTTTTGCCGATTAGCAATGTACAGTAGAAAAGGAAATGGATTATGTTTTACAAGGATTTGGATGCACTGTTTATGAATGGAAAAACACTACATTGTATAGCTTATTGACAATGGCATTTTTTCCAATTAGACAAATCTTTTTTAAATGGGAACAAGGAAATGGTCTTCAGCCATGTTTAGTAAGGCTTTTAATGAACTATCAGAGTTCTACTTAATGCTGTAGTAATTTGGTTAATGACCTCATGTACTTCGCCTTTTATCAAGGTTTAGCTTTGCAGAGGTACAGGTCTTAGCTGTTGATGCTGCTGTTGTTCTGTTAGGCATTCTCATATACAGTAGTATATCGTATTTTGGGAGGCAAATCATGTTAGTAGTCTGTGCAAAAGTTTAAAGTTCCTCTGGTGTCAAAGACTGATATTACTTGATATTGCTTGTAAACTGATCTTGTAAGATCTCAGAAGCTACGGAATGCTGGGCCTGGTCAGTACTGGGATGGGAGACCTTTTAGGAAACCCAGGTTGCTGCAGTGTATAGATTTGAGAGACTGGTAGGTGACACTCTTGTCCTCCGGGGCCAGAATTTCTTAACCAGTGACCAGTAAGGTGACTAGTGCCACAATGCTGTAGGAAGTTCTGTCCCTGTAAAAGAAGATACAATGTTACACCAGTGTCCTTCCTGCTTGGACATTGCTCCCCAAAACTCTCATGGCACTGTTAGTTAGAATAAGGGTTGTTAACTCTGACTTCCGAATTCTGTCTTGGGTATGTGCAATCTGGCCTCTACTAAATTTTCCCTTTAATTTAATTGGTGAAGCAGTGTCTCACTTCCCCACCTGAGCTGCTCTGTAGATTGCTGCTGGCGTATAGTGGCTGCCACATGTTATCCAGTTGGGTTGATGTAGTGTGGTCTCTTCTCTATTTTGGAATTATTTAAGACGAGAAATGCGACTCATGAGTATCTTTCACTTGTGGTGAAGGGAAATTGTTGGTTGGGTTTTCAGAAATTGGAAGAGTATCGAATGGAAGCTGCTGCAAAGGCAAAGATGGGGTAGGGGGAGGGTTGCAAAAACAAAATGCTCAACTGGGTTAAATGATATCGGGATAGGTGGGTGAGATTAGGTTTTGCCCTCTTAACACTTTCATTTACTGTAACTCACCATGACTGAAAAGATGGGTTACAGTAGCCCACATAAATTAAATAGTGTAAATTACAAAACTGTAGGACAGAAAGGGGACATATAAAAGAGTCCTAGGTTAGTCTTTGGAAAAACTTACAGTATATTGTATATGTGAAAATGAGCTACTCTGCTGATTGCGTTGTGGTTCAGCCCTTCTCCTGTAGGACCCCTGTGTGCACTGCATTCATTCTGTCTGAAATCTCAATCATCTGTTTGACACCTTAATCGATTCACTAGATCATGTGGTTTGCAGTAGGAAAACAGTTGGAAAAGGTCTGATGACATAGATCAGAGACCGAGGTGGGTCAGTTCTGAGCCTGTTGGAAGGCCTGAAGACTTGGATCGGTCTTCCAGGACCTGGTTTTGAAAGGCCCAGTGCTCACCTGGAACTAAGATGTTCTCTGGAGGGGCCTGAGGAGGAGTCGGCAGTCTCACTGCACAGCTCGGAGAGTTGTTCTTTTAATCCTCATACCATGTGGGCAGGAAGTAGAATTTCCAGTTTTGTCAGCCAAGGAACCGTTTTTTTTCCCCCCACATAAGTTTGTTTGGACATTCTTTACATGACTTTGTTGTATTGTTATGTAAACAGGAGATTTTCCTTTCTGAATTTCTGCTGGTAGGTTATTCTAGCTTGATTTAATTTCTTTTTATTTCTTAACGAAATGCAGGTGATACTGTATTTCAGTTTAGTCCATTATGTACTTTAAACATCTGATGTTTAACATTTCTACTGTATTACAGTAAAAGGTGCAATACCATATTATGCATTAAAATAAAAAATAAGACATACTTCCAAAATTACTGTTGTCAAGCTTATAAATTATACAAGTATATTTGTTTGTCCCACCTTGTGCCCTGTTCTTCCAGGGTTAACAGGCTTTCTGATAGTGGATGGATATAAGCATGTGTATTCATGTGTATTCTGGCATGTGCATTCCTGTATAAGACACTGCTGACCAGATATGCTAAGCCTGAATCTGCTTGCGTCTAAAAATGTTTGTCACATGAGCAGCTGTTGGGAGTATTTATTAAAAGCTTGAAGGTTAAATTAAATGTTTGTGTGCTTCAACAGATATTTGACAGGTAGATATGGATTTGCTGGCACTTTGTTTGCTTTATTTAGACAGTTCAACAATTTGTTCTTAAAATGTTAACTGAAGGGCTCAAAATAACAAAGAAAGGTACTTCAGGAGGTCTGAAAATGTCAGTCGTTGAACCCACAGGTCAAATCAAACACATTTTCTCTGACATTAAGCTTGCTTTTTCTTAAAATAGTGTTTCTTGCTGAAGCTAAGGTTTTTCTGCTGTTAATTTGAAATGATAACTGGCAGACTTATGTTCCACAGAGCCTGCTGAGTTTAGGCTTGAAGAATTAACTTACGGAGAAATACCTAGGCCAAGCTGACTCATCATTATCCTCCCCAGGACAATGTGGGGAAAGCAATTAAAAGGCTAATAAAATATTAGGACGTCTGATAACATCAAAGTTACTAGAAAGTAAATTTAGAATCGTATTATGTATGAAGTCGATAAGTATATTACTAGGAAGTACATTTGGAATTGTATGAGGTACTGTATGAACTCAGTTAGAATATTGTGTGTAATTGTAGTTGCGTGCTATGAAAATATCAATGTAGGGAAGAGCCAGTGGGTACCACAGGTACATTACTGGCTTAAAGGCTGATAGGGACTTGAAGATTTCAGTTCTTAATTTCCTGAAACTTTTATAAAAGTTTTATAAAGCATGAAGATGCCAATCTGTCTTTAGATCATAAAGGTGTGTAACATAATACAATTATTCATTAAATGTTTTCACTTTTTATTTTGAAATAGGCTCTGTTTTGAAAGGGAAAAGTGAGGAAGTTCTGCATGGGAGCAAAATGCTTCAAACATCTTTCGACTTGATGAAAGAAAGACTGCAAGACTTGATTTTAAGACAGAGTACAGGAGGGATTATTGTACACAAAGGGCTGTTTGAGTCTGGGTCAAGCTATCCAGTCATGTTGAGAAGCTGATACTTTAGGATCCTTAAAGAAATTAATGGATGAAATTCACACATCAATTGCTCACAACTGAACAAATTGGGCCTAATTGCTTCCTCTGTTTTGTGTTACGTATCTGAAGTTGTAGCGTTGTTCCACTGCATAAGGAACGTGTAACTCATTTGTGTTTCCAGCATCCGTGATAAACTTTACACAGAGTTAAAATTGCCAGTTATTTATATCAACATGAGCAATGTGCAGCTGAATGATCAACATGAATATGCAACTAGGTGTAAGATATTTGCACATTTCTTCATCATTAAAAATTAGACCCATAATGTTATGCAGCAAACAAGCGGAACTGTCAATGGTAAAACAAGCTGATTTTGCTTGAACGTTTCTTGGCCTGATGTTGTGCTAACTAGAGAATTCAAGCAGTATAAAATGTGTAGGCAAAGGCATCTGGCCAGCACTGCATATAAAACCAGAGTTGTAGGTGTTTTTGAGAATGCTGTTTTTATTTGTTGTGTTTAATAGCATAATTATTAATAAAATATGTTGGCTAAATGGTAATCATGAGTACATCCTATTGTAGACCCGTTCATTCAATTTAAAGAAGATAAAAAGTGAAAAGTTGAAGGTTCTTTTAGCCTTCCTAAAAATAAAACTCTTAACTTAGTGGTTCGGAGGTAGGTACCCAAGAGGGGTGAGATGAAATTAACAATTGTCCTCATCTGATTTAATACACGGAAAATGGTGGTGTTAAATGGTAATCCTTGGACATTGTGCCAAACTGTGTACTTTTGCAGAATTTCAACTGTAGCAGATTTCTTTTGAAACAAAATACAAAAATAAGCAAAATCTGTCATTGTTATAGTTACTGTATATACAATTATAGCAAAATATTATTGTTGTTGTAATAACTATCTTAGTACAAGGCAAGCTGTGGTACATCCAGCTGGGTACTGCAAATCAGGGACCATATCCCAGTATTAATTTAAAGAACTTACATTTTAGAATAATTCATATCTTCAGTTCTGGATCTTTGATTTTAGACATAAAACGATAGCTATGACTGTAACCTGAAGAAAGTAGAAGATTTGCTGAGTGTTCTCAAAAAGATAGGCTTACAAAAATCATTTTTTCTTATATGCTATTATGCAGGATACCTACCACTTTCATGACCTTTCTTGTAATTTTTCTTAATTATTTGCTTAAATAATAGTCAAAATATTATTTAAGAGTAGGTGAACTTTCATACATTATGGTTCAGTTGTGAATCATAGTTTTCTGTTGAGTTTGTATTGATTTTGACTTTGGAACAGGAGCAGTATCCTTATTGTGCATTGCTTAGTCTTTTTTGATATATTTGAAGTTTAATTCTGTTATTAAGTGAAATGTACTGGTGGGAACGTTATGCAGGTAAATACCTTTGAAAAATCATGAAATGTTACAGCAGCCTGACATTGCAAACAATAATTTTAGAAATGTCAGAAAGTTTGCAGGATTTTTTATTGGTTATTGCTGAGTTACTAAAATGTAATACATTATTTTTTAGGTCTTTTTATGTATTAGGTATTAAGAGGATTTTTTTAAGGAACATTTCTGTTGGTAATGAATCTTCCTAACTCGGTGCACAGGCTTATTGTGGAAAAAGGCTTTTATTGGAAACCCATTTTCTGTTTTGAAGCAGGTTGCAGAGAACTAGTTTTTCAAAGTGGAAAACAGCAGTTCACTTTCGAAACAGGGCTGTAAAGACAACGGCGCTACAGTATATTGGTAAAATAAAAAGGCATGTCAGAATATGCATACATTTCCTTTTACTGACTTATTTGGATGACAGTACAGAATACTTTTAGTACTTTGACGTCTGAAATATTTCCATATGTGATATTTGTGTGATTATTTAGTTGGTTAGCAAACTACAGAGAAAACAGCAACAGAGCAGTTCTAGGAACTTACAAAAAAAACCTGAACTGACACCCATTGACGCTGATGTTATAGAAACAATAGTTTTTGTCATAGGAAACAAGAGCAACTGGAATACTGTATGTTCTTGTGGGGGTAGTTAGTTTTCGGTGAAGAAATTCCCTGTCTCAAATCTTAACACCCTGGGGCAAAACTGTCACCACTGGCTCGGACAGGCAAATAAAGGGTTCCGACATGGTACAGACAGAAAAACTGAAAAGGTTAGAAAAGCAGTTGACATAACGGGAAGCTTTAAATTCTCAAGTTTAAGACCTAGACCACTCTGATTAGGTCTGATATAAACCGGCTGTGTGTCTTCCTGATGATTGTTTTACCAGGAGCACAGTTAGGTCAGATGATGAGTGTGAGTTTCATAGTATGATCAAATCTTTTTCTGTGCCCCTCATAAAAAAGGGAAGAAAAAATATCTGCTACAGTCTAAGCTGTGCATGAAAAATAGTGAAATGCCTTTAAGATTAGCAATCACAGGGCTGTCATTGGAGGCTATGAAGCCAACTTGTCAGTCAGCATATTATGGCCAATTTAAGAGCCGCAGAGCTGAAACCTGTGCTGTGATTGGGCCAGGAGCACTGGGAGGGCTTTGCTGGTGGAATGGGGTGGGCGGGAGGGGGGGAGGACTGGAAATGTTTCAGCCAGAGAGTTCAGCAGACACTCTTCTTTTTCCTGCACTGTCGTTGAAAGAAAATCCCTGTCTAGGCATGGGCCTTCAGCACACAGCACGGAGCAGGGAATGATAACAATTCACATGGTAATTATCTTTAGATAGTAATCGGGAGGAGTCCCATCATTACACCAGATGCTTCTGCAGTTGGGATAAGAGTGGCTGAAAAGGGCTCCAGGACTCATTCGAATGAGGTGGGAGGATCGTTTGCCTTTTTTATCACTTGTTAAAAAAGAGTTTGCTGCAGTGTGGTGCATACCATGTGGGGGAAAAAAAAGAAACTGCCAGTGGTACAAACCTGGAAACAGTGCTCACAGCAGGCAGCTGCAGCCCGCGGTTACTCCTCTGCATCTATTTGCACTGATGGTGCTCTCCTCCTGTCCACTGTTCAAGAAGCTCACGCGGGGAAATTTTTTCTCTTTCTCTGCAGGAAAGGTGTCCTCTTAGTGTTTGAAATATGACTCAGTTCTCAGTGGTGTTCAGTTTTCTTATTATATATGTCTGCGTATAATCTGCTGGTTTATATGTGTTTTTTTGTCCTTATGCTTATAAGTACAGTATAGTCTTACATTGTCGGAAGCTTTTAGCCAGGCATACGATAGATTGCTGGTGTTCAATCTTTAGTTTTTTTTTTACCTAGATTTTGCTAAAAACATGTTGAATTTATGGTAAATATTCTACTTGGTAAAGCCCTCAGACAAATTTGTGTGGCCACATTCTTTAAAAATCCGTTACAGATTGCCTTTGAAAGCACTCTGTTTCTCTGCTTTGTACAGTAATAGCCTGTAAAGGGGCAGGACATTGCGGACGTTGTTGCTGGGAAAGTAGTAGCAGGAAAAGGCCCGATTCATGTCAAACAGAGTTGGCAAACATGTCGAAAGGAAAAGGGTGGATGTGAAATGGAAGACTGTCTCTGCCCTTCCTGTTTAAAATCGGTGGAGAGAGGCCAGTTTATTAGCAAGGCCTTGTGAGCAGCACCAGCCTCCCTAAATTGATTTGGGAGCACTTTGACAGAGGCATGAAAAGGTAATTAGTCATCTTGTTTTGAGAACAGTCTGGGTGTTTTAGAAATGAGATTTCTATGCAGTGGCTTTTTGGTTTAAAAAACACAGCGGGGAGATTATTGTGTTAAAAGATTAGACAGTCGAAAAAGTGGCTGAATCATCGGCTAGCATTTTCAAATTTTTTGCGTGACTTTGCAGTTGTGATTTTTTTTCAACCAAGATGAGACTATGCATATCAATTAAAGCTGAAAACATTATTTCTCCTGGGAGAACCCTTGGATGATTAGGTCACTGTTAGATGTTAACTTTTCACTAAAGGTTCTGTGGTAGAGCTCTTTTAGCTTCAAAATGGATTCGCCTGGTTTTACATACAGCTCTGTTGGACTCCATGTGTACAGTAGTGCAAAGAAAAGATTAGCAGAAGCTGTGAATGCTTTACCTAGTATTGTCGATCAAAATGTTTACTTTGGCTCTTAACAACATATAGATGTATTCATTATAACAATTTAATAGTGAATGTAACGGAAGGCTTAATTTATTAAGCCATTAAAATTATATACATTACTTAATTTTTATTTGTTTCCTTACAGACATGCTAGCTTTGTTTCATACCAGGTAGAAATAGAAAGAGTAAGTGTTCTTATTGGGAAATGCGGCTTTAGTAACAGATAATTGAGGTCGCAGCAATAAGGGTCTTAGTTAAGGCTATTAGACTACCAACTTTACTCTTCTGCTGACTCAATAAAATGCAGTCTGTGTTGCTTCTAGTCTTTAACCTGCTTAGCAACCTATTTTGTATAGTCTGTGTGCTTTATAATTAAGTTTACTTCTAATAAAAAATAGTTAGTAATTTAGGTAGTAAATACTGCTTGTATAGTTGTATAGTTCTAGGAATAATTACATAGTATTTGGTTTGCGTATTTTCTATTGGGTTTAAATGACAGACATCATTAAGAAATTGGCATTTTTATTATATGTGATTTTCTAAAGACAGAATAGACATATAATAAAGACATTTAATTTCACCTTGTGAAGCTCTGTTAATGGTGTTGCTTTAAAATATTTAGTACAATATTGCTGTCTTTATTTTTTTAATTTCATGAGTGCTTTAAAGTTTATCTTTATCTCTCAAATTCTCTACAAAGAGAGAAACATCCTGCCACCAGTCTGTAAATCCAGTATAAAAAGAGAACAATATTTTTTGTTGTTGAAATGCATTATTGACCAACTCTATATAGAACACTTTGAGGTCTGTTATACATGATTACATGTAGTGCTTTTAAGGTCTACAAACCATTTAAATGGATGTGCATTTTTCAATAAACATCACTAATGTGACATTCATAGCTTTATTCTGGAACAAAACATGATTAGTAAACCATATAAAATAGAAAAACAATAAACAGCACTTCTTGGCAGGCACAACAACACTACTGTATATCCTGTCTTGATACATTTGTTTGCAAACAAAAAATGTCTTTTTCACTGCTCTCTTTCCTTGAGTTTACTGAAACTGATAGTATAGATTTGCTCCTGTAGTCCAAGCAACATAAGGACAAGCACTGTAGTAAGAACTTTTGTTTAAAAGAAAGCTTGTTCATCTGCAGGGCTTTTTTTAAATACAAAAGCTCTATTGTATTACAATGTAAGGCAGCTTTAGTATAACCCCAGACGGGATCTATAATAAGATCACCACCCCTCTTAAATAGCTTGAGCCAATGAAACGGTAGAGCCACTGTAACATACAGAAAAAGATATATTGGCATACAGGCTTAGGAAACTCTCAAGAGAAAGTGGCACAGTTTTGATTTAATAACCTGGTGTGTACAGGTTACAGTATAATAGTGTTTTGGGAGCTACGACTTCTCTTTCTCCATTGGGGAATTGATGAACATTGATGTTTAAAAAAAGTACAGCTTCCATGCTTTTATCGTAACCTTTATCTAGAAAGTCAATATAGGCTAAAGTTAGTATTTTTAATTTTCCTGCTCCATCCTGCTGTTTTGCTTGCTGATGTGTACAGTAGGTGTGCCTGTAAAGGTGGGCGCCAGTCAGTGATGCTGAATTGTCCAGACTGAGCAGGACGTCTTGGCTTCAGTGACTTTCTGACAGGAGAATTTGCAGGGACATGCACAGACTTTGAGAGCTAAACATTTGCTTGTTCATTGCTTCAAATATCATTTTGAGGAAAGGAGACCAAGTAGGAACTGTTTTCTCAACTCTAAGCAAATCTTTTCTTTGTTGTGAAAATAATTTGGGTAAATCCACATTAATAGAATTAAAATTAAGTTTTATGTTACTTGCTTACAGTATTAAAACCCTGTTACCAAAGTCATAAGCTACATGTTTTAAAAAGCAAATTTTAATCTATCTTCCAGTTTATTTTTCATTTCAGTCTTGTCTGACCTTAAAGTTGTCTTCTCATATAGTATAAGGCTCTGTTTGTAAACCATGTCTAATTAAAATTTTGTGAGATACTTTTAACTTGAACAAGCATTTCAGAGAAACTTTTAATGACGGGATTTTAAAATTGCTGTTTTCTATTCATGTTTTGTACTACAGTAAGTAGTTATTGCCATAGGTACTTGATACCGGATCATTAATCATATTTGAATGATTATTATTTTCATGATTTTATCTTAAAAATATTAAAACATACTTGGATGAAATAAAGACATACTAGAATGAGCAGTTGGTAATTCTTAACAGTAACTTAGAGCTTTATTTGCTAAACAATGCATGATGAACTGCACATATCTACTCAGAATAGACCAGCTTGGCTGATCTCTAGCTGTTTGGTTTTATTGGCTTCTAAAATCTCTAACAGCAACTCTGGCAGCAAAAACAGTTTTTCAGACCACTGGGGAAAAAAGATTTCAGCAATCACTAGGTTGAACATCTTTAAAAATGTTAGAAATGTTAGAAATACTGCTGTTTTCAGTAGCAAAAAAACAGTAAATCACGTCTGAAATATGCTGCAGGGTCTGTCCAGTTTAAAAAAACCACATTCCGATGTTACAGACTAATAATTTGAATAGAGGGAGGTAATATGAATAATGATGTTCCATTGTTCTTTATTTAAGTTAGTGTTTTGTGAATGAAACATCAAATAAAAGCACAAAAAAGTTTCAGTAGCAGTTAACGAGTGTTCAGCTGAATGTTGTAAAAAACTGTAGCTGCTTCAAAATTTTTATATGGTGAGACATGTTATACAGTTTCTTTTTGCAGTGTTTCTACATTAGAGAAATGAAATTAGGAAATCCATTAAACCATCAAGGCTTACTTAAGTGGCTGTTATTCCACTGCCCAGAGCTGTATCTTAAAGACTGTAAAACTATTTGGTTTTATTTTTGTTTCGATATGCCATGCGTTAGTTTACCCAGGGACAAACATAAAGTACCATTCAGATACTGTATATACTGTAAATAAATTCAATTACATTGTATGCTACCCATATATTTTCTCACAAACACAAACTTTTTTCTCCTTAAACATTTTTCACTACTGCTCCACAGTCGAAAAGAACCCAGGCATGTTATACACAGAATAACCCAGAAGGAATCTACACGTTTCAAAGCCACATGTTGAAACTTGTAGCTAAGCAGCTCATATTTTCTTTCTCTTTATTCTGACCCATAATAAGAAGCTAAAGCTGCTTTGGATGAACACTATTTGAATTTTAAGGTGAGGTTATTGTCATTTTCTCTGTCACAAAGATTTAATTAATGAAGAGGCTAGAAGTCAATAATTGTTATCACAGTTTTTTTTCTCTGCCATACTATAAGACTCTTTAATGAATCTGAATGGTACTGGATTAATATCATATACCCTTATCTCATTATTTTCTCTAATGCTCACCCTTTGAATCAATCATTCATTTTTCTCTTTTTTTCTCTGAGATCTAAAAATATAGCCAGTTTAATTGCAAAAGGTCACATTAGAGATGGTTCGTACCTGGATTTCTGTCAGCAGTTGATTCTCCCTTGAGTCAAACAAGAAATTAAGTCATGCCTCAGAGACTATATGATCATAGTTGGGAAATTAGGAAAGTTATTTTATTTCTTAATTGCAAAAGGGTCCATAATTAATTTTGTGTGTATCACGTCATTCCCAGTATTCCCCTATTGTGCGTGGAATGGAGTTTTATTGTCACATTTGATTGTATGAAAGGAGACTACAAACCATCACAAATGTTTTCTCTTAAACAACGTTACACATATTCCTGTTTTCTTTTTTACAACATGCTTTTTGCTCCTTTAGTCCTGCTGTGCTATCAGGCTATACTTAGTTTAGAAGTTTCAGTTTGACAAAAGTAACTGTCTAGTTGGCTGGGGCAATAGCACAAGGTTCAAATTACTGACTATGGGTGCTGACATTTGGAAATACTGTTTTGCTTTCCTTACATACCAGATTTAGAAAAGACTGCTTCAGCCAAGTACTAGGGCCCGTAGTACAGTTTCACAAATGGATCTGAATATAAGACTTTGAAATCTGTGAAAATTTAGAAAAATGATCGTTTTTATCTTCTGTTCTTCTGATATCTCACTGAAGGACCTCACATGTTAGTGAGATTGTCTGTCTTTGCATCCTGGTTTCATAAGCTCAGTTCACAGGTAAACTGCTACCCCATTGCTAGGATTTTGCTTACACAGAATCTACCATTTCATTGCACTGCATGTGGGTAATTAAAAGAATAAGAGTTACCTTAACGGGAAACCGACAGGAGAGGGATCTCATCACAGTATGCTTTTTGTTCACTTCAGGTCCACTAGTTATTCTTCTGTATGATATTAAAAGCACAAAAAGGCAGCAAGCAAATAGAAATGTTTGCTTTAAAGATCTTAAATAAAGATTATTGTTAAAATTGGAGGCCTGAGTGAAGCACCAGGCTTGATTCTCATGCCAGAGGAGGCATAAATCAAAGTGCAATTGATAGAGACATAAGGAAATATTTAAGTGGCAGGGCATGCCAGTGGAGGCTCTACTGAGTGGTAGATGACCACAACTGGAGTCATGTGTCGTGAGCCCCAGGCATTTGCGCAATATGAAATTAGAAAATGATTTGTTTAGTTTTTGTTTTAGAAAACCTAAAAAACACACATTCAGTCATCTTTCACTTGATATTGTGCCCAGTGACTTTCTGCTCAGGAAAAAAGTCCTGTAACATGAAGAAGCAGAATAGGGGAATGCCATAAAAATGGAGGAATGTTATCTCCCTTGGTCCTCCTAAATCTCCCCATGGCCCCAGTCAATCCTGGTGTGCCTCAGGGTTCAGTCTTGGTCCCTTTACTTTTTATTATTTATATGCTGCCTCTCTGCCAGATTATACACGGACATGGTCATCAGTTTCACTGTTATGCAGATTATACACAGATTTATGTTAAAACATTTTCCCATGGGGAATCTCTTGTATGTGTGACAACAAACTGGTTAACATCAATTTCCCTGAAGCTCAATAGTGACAAAAACAGATATTCTACTGGTGGCAGCAAATCTCAGTTGGATAAATTTAAGAATTTCACAGAATGGCTTCCCCATTCATGCGTCAGCTATAGTCAGGAATCAGGGAGTCACACTTGATCCTCTCCTCGCTTTTGAGCCTTGTGAAAAATTTGATTAAGACCTATTGCCCACATTAGGCAATTTGTATCGATGCTAAGTGCCTGATCCATGCATTTATAACACCAAGGCTTGAAAAAAAAAGGTTTTCCAACTCTTTACTGTATGGGCTCCCTAACTCTTTTCTCAGAAAGCTGCAATAAAACTCTGAAGCTATACTACTAGCTCACACCAGACCCTGGCAGCATATCACTCCTACATTGAAGTCTCTACATTTTCAATACAAGATCTTCTAGCTGGCTTTCAAGGCTATAAACAGTCTGGCTCATCATACATCTCTGAACTCCTCCATGTTTACACTCCCTCCCATGGGCTCCGTTCACTTCAGGCTTGTCCTCTACTTACTGTACTCAGGACTAAATCACAGACGTTTGGTGACTGTAATGTCTCTGTTCCTGCTCCAGTGTTATGGAATGACATTCCTCAGGCTTTAAGAGAGACAACTTCTGTAACTCTCTCCAAATCTAAACTTAAGACTTACCCTTTTACCAGTGTTTACATCTGATTGCCTACTGCAGTCAGTTTGTAAAAACCTGTATTCTTTTTTTGTTTTCATTTACTCTTTATTGTACTTTTCTAGTCTTTTTCTTTATTCAAGATGTACACCATCCTTGGGTTTTGAAAGTCGCTTTATACATAATAATAATAATAATAATAATAATAATAATAATAATAATAATAATAATAATATTAAATATTTATATTTATTAATCATATATTATTAATAATAAGTATTACAATCGCAGAATAGCCGATGCAGTGTTCACTTCGAAGTTATTCAAGGAGGGACATTATCCCAGCTGTGAGTTATCACTGTTAAAGCATTTTTTATGCTCTCAGTTTCATTGTAGGTTTGGATATTAAGGAGAAAAACCTATGTACGTATAGGCTCCTTCAAATTCACAGTTTAGCACCTCAACATTTGATCTGAACAATGATTGACAGGTGGCATTCTGTCTTTTTTGTTGTTGTGTTTTCTTGCATCTGGTGAATTGTTGCTCATTCACAATATGATCGTAATTATCACATTAATAAGACATCATATTAAGATTAAAATATCACAGATGAATTATTATTTATGGATAATACGGATGAATCAGATATTAAAAAGAACTATTCACATTAAAAAGAACTAATAGAACTATTAAAAATTCACATCAGTATTCACATTAAAAAGAACTACCATGTTTCTGGCATAGCCAGAAAAAAGTCTGGAACATTAATTATTACTGTAAAAATAGGAAATGCATAAAGGCTAAAGTTTAGGTTTACTTTTGGAAACAACAAATTATGCCAAATTTGTGTTGTTGGTTTAAATGAAGGATTATCCTTTTGAGTACAAGTCCACTCATAAGTGGTTCGTAATACAGAATCAATATTTCTATGTCAAACAGCAGTCTTTTCTGTGGTCCAATGTCTGTGTTCTCTGTATGTGTCATCCACTTCCCATTACTGCTCAGAGCTGAAGAAGTCATTTCCACGCATGGAAAAGCATAGACAAGCCATTGTAAGCGCTGAACCCTATTTGCATTCCAGTGCTACCCAAGGACTTGGACAGACAATATGTATGTTGTTAATGTTTGAACAGAGAATGATACATGACAGAAATGCTATGCTAATTCACCAAATGATTATGGAAATTTATCTTGAAAATAATCATTTCATTGTTTAATAACAAGGTTCGTTTCTGTTTCTAAAGCTGTACTCCCTTCCTCTAATTGTTTCGGAGAAGAAGTGTTTGAATTGAAGCCTGACAACACAGCTGATGGAGGAACTGTGCTCTTGTTTAATAATGTCATTATTGTCAGAGGTTTAACTATACACATCAGAAACTATTTGAAAACATTGAAATTAAATTATGTTTTTGTGAACTTACAAACAGTAAATCCATAATCTATTGTAGCTAAATTAGGAATTTGTAAATTGGTGAAAACTTAATGGTTTAATTAATGGCTTCCATATTGTTTTACAATCCTTATACTTAAAGACTTGCATAATAAGAGGCAGATGTTAAAGGTCATTCTAGATTAATTTTCTTTGAAAATAAACTTTTTATTTTCTCTGGCTTGAAAATAATTTATTTGAAATCATTGCAGTTTCAGTTTGGCCAAATGATTATCAAGATGATAATTTTCCATGGGAAATACTAATGAACTTTTTAATATAAATTTAAGAAGGTCACGTTTAATGGCACACAATATCTAGAAGTTCAAGAGAAATACCTGCAACTCACAACTGGCAACCCACTGAAGCTAAGCAGGTGTGAGCCTGGTCTCCTGGGAAAGTGAAGGTTGCTGCTGGAAGAGGTGTTAGTGGGAACAGTAGAGAGAGCTCACTATGCAGTCTGTGTGGGTCCTAATGCCCCTGAATACTGATGGGGACACTGTATTGTTATTAAAAAGGCACCTTCTTCGGATAAGACGTAAAAGTCCTGACTCTCCGTGGTCATTAAAAATCTTGGATGTTTCTCGAACAGAGTAGGGGTGTTACCCTGCTGTCCTGGCCAAATTTCCCCTTGGCTTTATGACTTAATCACTCCTCCCTCCTGATAGCTGATGTGTGGTGAGCCTACTGGGGCACTTTGGCTGCCGTTGCATCATCTAGGTGGTGCTACAAATTGATGGTAATGGAGGAGAGTCTCCATTACCTGTAAAGAGCTTTGAGTGGAGTGTCCAGACAAGCGCTATATAAGTATAAGGGATTATTATTATTATTATTATTATTATTATTATT
The DNA here is from genome assembly GCF_059453375.1 of Lepisosteus platostomus. Taxonomy (NCBI): domain Eukaryota; kingdom Metazoa; phylum Chordata; class Actinopteri; order Semionotiformes; family Lepisosteidae; genus Lepisosteus; species Lepisosteus platostomus. The sequence continues at coordinate 28,967,912 of NC_142612.1, forward strand.
ATTATTATTATTATTATTATTACTTCCAGAAATCTACAGTAGTTCACCTGTAGACTTTTGTTTCTGTTTCAGGGAGGTTAGGTAGGTGGAAATATCAGTCTACTAATTTTTCTAGTATCTTTTGAGAGAAACTAAATAGCAGTTACTTGATCGACACAGAATAGGGCATAATAAAGTTTCTTAATATAGATTTTCTTTTGCTGTTGCTATGCATCACATTTCATTTGGAGAAATAAATGCCCTTAGCAACACAAATGACATTGAAGAGTGAAACAGTGAAAGCTACAGTTAATGAAACCAGATTACCAAGGTAAATAAGATTATAGTCTCTTATTTACTGTTTAATTTGGGACATTGTTAAAAACACTACATTAGTGCAGTTCTGTTAAAAAAATAATGTAATTATTTGAAAATAATGTTCAGGCGACACGGTGGTACAGTGGTCCTGGGGCTGTGCGTTTTTTTCCAGGCCTGGGTGCTATCTGTGTGGAGTTTGTTTGTGTTCCCATTGAAGGTGTCCCCTGCTCTGGCCACCCCGGTGCCCCTGTTCTGGTTTAAGATATGGCTAGAAAGTGGATGAATGGGTGATGGATGGATGAAAATAATCTAAATGGCAAAAGCAGAAACAATTATACACGCTTAACTAATCCTACAACAGATATTATTGTCCAGTTGCGGCTATACTGTATGAAGGTTGTCCCTGCTTAAAGAGTTTGCTTTTTTAAAATTTGAAGTCAGAAATTGCTTGAGGTCTCTGTGCTGACTGTATCCCTGTCTTTTCTACAGAAACACTTCGGATGAACTGCAAAATAAAAACTTAATAGCAGCCACATGTTTTAAAGACCTGCCTTGTGTCTGCTGACCTCACCCTCGCCCGCTATTCCTTTCCCCCTCGTCTTTCTGCTCACGGTGGAGATATCGGCAGAAGTTCCGATAAAAGCCTTACAGGAGAGAAAGCTTTTTGTCCATCAAATTGTCGGAATTGATTGACAAAACCAGTGGCTATACCTTTTGTACCTGCTTATAATGAACAGTTAACGCATTGTTCTTTGTTTTGTGAGACAGAATAGGGCAAAGGGACATGTTCTGTGTTAGAAGAAAGAAGGAAGTTTTTCTTGTTAATTCAGACTCAGGTCCTTCTGTGTCGTGAATGTATATTTAATTTCCACTGGTCACGTCAGGTTTATTATGTTTACTGGGACCAGTAAGCATAATAATCATGTCTGGCACATGCTTCTGTCTCGGTCTTTTTTAGGCTGTTGGATCGCTGCCTAGAAAACTGCTGCAATAAGTGTTTGGATATTCCTCCCATCATGCATAACTTCGCTTGGGAGGCTGACCCTTGTTTTATTCTGCAACGGCTCACTACATTATGCTGTTTTATTGTACAGGGCAAGCACTGTACTGTGCTTTCTATGTTGTATACTGAAATGTTGCAATCTTAACACAATGTAACATAGGAACAATAAAGAATGACTTTTAACCTCTTGCTGGGTAGATAAAAAAATCCTTAATAAGCATGATTCTCAGAGAAACAGATGGCAAAACATGAGGATTTAATGCAAAGAAAAAAAAGGTTTTTGGTCTGTCCCGCATACTAGAGATGATATTTTCCAAGGCCGTTTTTATTTAAATCTAAACTGTTTAAACATGATTCAAGAGGAATTCACATCTAGAAATACTGTCATATTGTATTATTCTTTAAATTTTGCTGTTTTGCTTTGTTCTACTGTAGTTTTGCTTGGATCATGAGAAGATACTTCATAATTGATTCAATTAATACATTTGATATTTATTAGAATAGAACAAAGCAATTCTGTTAAAATATTTGTACTTAATTGTCTTACATTAGATTCAGCATTATTATTGTGACAGCTTTCCAAAACCGTTGGAATACAGTTGGCTTTATGAATTTACTGTGCTGATAGCAAACAATCTATACTCCGTCATTTAAAAAATACTCTTTAAAATTTAATGTTTACTTTTTTCTCTTCTGCTCTTAACAGATCTCTGACAGAAAGTGCCTTTTCAAACAACATCCCTACTTGAAGCTGCTTGGACTGTCTGTGTGTCTCTTTAATGCCTGCTCTCCCTCATTAAGACGGTCCCCCACGCACGAGCTGTGACAGAAGATACCTCAACTGCAACAATTTGCCCTGCATTTCATTTCAGCCTGGCTCCAGCATTTCAAAAGAAGTGGAAAGATTTACTGCGAGGAGGAAGAGGCTGCCAAAGCACAAAGAGCTGACTTCGTTTCAAAATTTAATCAATACCAGCAAGCAGTCTGCACACAATTAATATTCTATCAAGGAGTGCCATTGCATTGAAATAACTTTATTTAGAGCGTTTGTGTCAGCGGAACAATCAAGAAACTCGGACAGGCTTGTCAACTCAGCGTGCCACTGAGCATGTACCTTTTTGCTGCCAGAAGCTTACAATTGGGACAAACTGATTGATGAGTGACTGCTTGCTGATAAATCGTCTGTTCCCCATGCTGCGGCTGTGTGGGTGTATCAGTCTACCGTCTGTGTTTGGGGACCTTAGGAAAAACCTTGGCCAAAAGTTATATTGAACTTTCTTTTGCTCTTAGCATCGACAGTGTTTTGTAAGTAGACTTTTCATCTAATTTATTGCTTTTTTTTAAAGCAAAACACAGTTTTCACCCGTCAATCCTCTGTTTCAGTTTTAAGAGTTTGGTATGGCTTTAAACATTACTTCAATACGAGATACAAAATGGCTGACACTGGAAGTGTGCCGACAGTTTCAGAGGGGAACTTGCTCACGTCCTGATGAGGAATGCAAATTTGCACACCCACCCAAGAGCTGCCAGGTGGAAAATGGAAGAGTTATTGCCTGTTTTGACTCACTAAAGGTAAGGAATGTCAAACGCTGTTTTTATTTTTGAAACTCATTGATACTTGCGAGTATTTTCGAAATGATTCAGAGAAATTGGCAAGGGCCTAACAGATAAAATCATGGGTAGTCTGACCTTGCTGAAGCTGTTTCCAGCTCTTCACTGCGGCTTGGAACTCGAAAGCAGTAATGAAAATATGCTGCCAAAAATGAATGAGGAGACCAGTATAGTGCTTAGCTCTATTTTTTGCATAGTCTCATTGGTAAAGAACTTTTTTTCTGTGTCTGTATACTACCTTTTTAAATGGATTTTTTTGTTCACTTGTATTCTTGTTTTAATGCGAAAAGCAATATCAACCAACACTATGACTTTTGTAAATATTTGAACTATATTTAAGAAGTATTAATATGATTTAATATGCTTGATAAAGCATCATTTCAACAGGCTAACAACGTAATGGACAAAAAATATGACAAATCATTATCTATCAAATGTTTTTGTATGAGTCCATTTCTGACAAAAATGTGAATGCTTTGTTTTGTTTTCAAGGTTGTCTATCAAGGTTAGCAAAGTACAGCCTTAAGAAAGGAAATGTACAGAAGCTCTGTAAATATTAGAGACAGTTACAGTCATTTCAGATTCATTCTTAGGACTAGACTGTGTAGACGTCAGATATTTCTCTTCTATGTTAAATGAGGAGTTCCAGATAAACTGCCTCACATCCATAGATATGTGGTTTATGTCATTAAGAGATAGTGATGGTTTAGTGATGGTAAAGCAGCAATCCCATATTTCTGAAGGTTATGGTAAGAGCTGTTGAAAGGGAATCTAATTGACGATTGTTGGAACATTGTCTTGGACAATTAGTAATACTGGCAGCTAGTACCTTGAAAGACACATATATCACATTTCCATAACCCAGGACAGTATGGTGTACCACATAGCCATGATAATTCATATATAGCTTCTTTACTGAATTTATTAACTATTCATTACCATATGTCTTCAGTTATACATGTTTCACTGATAAGGAGTCTGGAATAGAGTCATCATTGCAGAGCTGTGCTTAATGTAGTGTGAACTTGTATTGCAAACTTCTGTCCATTAAAGACATTTTTAAAGTGCCAATGTATCAAGGAAGATAAACACAGCAGTGCAATGAATATGATTTGTTAGGGTAAATAGGTAGCTTACATTAGTGTTAGGTGAAAGTATCCACAAAGGAACAGTTATGTTTAAACATCAGGAAAAGGGTCAGATTCAATCTGTGTGTAATGGGTTTGAACTTTGACATTCTGGTCACCTTAAATAATCTTAGTTAAAGAATCGTATGTGCAAGCATGCTTATATACAGAACTGTTTCTGCTGTTGCAAATTGTAGTCACTAGTCATCTACCAGAAGACCATGAATACTTTATTTTTGCAGTGACCTACTCTGCCACACATTAGCAGTAGGCTTTGGTTACAGCTTCACCTCTTGGATCATTGTCCTGTTAACTGCTGGTGGCTAGGATTCTTGACTGGGTATCAAGAACTGTATAGTCAGATCTGCACCCTTTCAGCAGTATTCTACCATCCGGTATGTTTAGCCTTGGCTACCTTTTTCACACGCGTTTTTGAATATGTAGTGTCTCTTGGATATACATTCAGACACATGCTGTTGAACATATCTGAAACATTCCCTTGGAAAACTGACTTCTTGTGTTAGTCCTTCTGTGTGTAGCTGTCGGAGCATCTGGTGATTGAGTGCCATGTAGTTGTTGCTGCTTGGCTGTGTCAAGAAACATTGACCACTTAATAGTTTAATGTCTGCCTGCAACTGTGCTGTGTCATCCTTCCTGTTAACCTTGATGACCACTAACTACACTTAATTACCCTCAAAATGTGCACTTTATAAAAGCTGTCCCACAACATTATCAGTAAATGTTTTCTGATCTGAAGGAGACCTTCTGAATCAAAGCTTTGAAAGCACTACAGATCATCCAGAAACACATTTATTTGGGGTCAAAAATATGCATTGTATGAATTCCATGAGAAAGTAAAATTGTAAAAGACAACATTAAATGCTTATCTTGCGTCATATTCTTTCTTATATTTGCAGCCAAATAATGTTTGCCTTCAGAGTGTCCCTGATTTTGTTTCTTGTCATGATCTCCTTTTAACATCTCCAGTCTTCGATTCAGCCTTTTTCTTGGGGGGGGGGGGGACCCATTGCCTTTTCCTTCTATATCCTGGCTCCTGTGAATAGGTAATTTCTTTGGATTTCTTTGGATTTCCTGATCCAAAGAACAAGTCTTAAACCTTACCCAACAGTAGACTGGGTGCCACAATGTGCACTTCATAACGAGAGCAAATAACTACAGAACAGTTCTCGTTTTCATTTAGTGTTTCATTGAGTGTAAGGGAGGGTTTAAAGAAAAATCAAATAAGAACATAGTATTCCTTAGTAGAGTTTTTTCCACAAGTCAATAGTCAGATAGTATTGGGAGTGTTTTTCTGGCGCTGGCTGTTGAGGAAGGAGAGCTGGAAATCTTTATCTGGCCGGCCATTTAACATTGTCAGATTATTTTTCTGCAGTTTTTTGTCAGTGCAGGGCTAAGCCCATGCAGTTTAAAGTGGTCAATTCCAAAATCTTTTTTCAAATCCTTCCACAATTCCAATTCTTTTTTCAAATCAGTTCCTAAACTGATGATGGCAAGCTGTTGTATAAGCAGTGTACAAAAAAATGGAAACACCAATTGTATAGTTACTGAATAAGCTGTTGAGCCACCACTTGCAGCCAGTAAAGTCTGTATGTGCTGCCTATCTGTGTAATAATAATAATAATTATTATAATTATCATTATCATTATTAATAATAATAATAATATTCCTTGTGGGGAGCACAATAGAGTAATGAAGCTAATTCATAGATGGGGATTATTAGGAGACAATGACTGGTAATGGCTGGGGGAAATTTGTTAAGGACACCGCGATAACACCCCTACTATTTCCAGCATCTTGGAAGACACCCCTACTGGCAGAAAAGAAACGTGCAACATGAGGTGACAGTGATAACCCAGTTTCATCTGAGATGCAATTAGCATTGAACTAAAGTGTGAGCGTGGTTTGGGACACACAATGTTACAGAGCCACCAGCACATTTCACTGAGCACTCAGGAGTGGACTTCTTTAGGTTAGCCCCACACATGCACCCATCCATTTGTGGAGAACACGATGAAAGATGATTTATCTGACCACATCGCATTTCTCCACTTCTTAGTAGAACAAATACAACATTTTGACTGAAGGAGAACACCTGAAGGTTTTTTACTTTTCAGCATAGAATTTCACTCTGTTCCTTTGCATTTCACACACTGACACAGCTCAAACCTCTTGTTTGTTGACGACTACTCATGAAAAAATAACATCTAGCTCAATAATTCAGCACTGAAACTAAGCATGCACTGTTAGGAAATGGGTTTTCTGAAGGTCAGCCAGATCGCCTCATGTCATGAGATGTGGTGACTTCCCTAGGGAAACCTTGACTGTTTGTTTTGAAAGCTGCTGTGTAAATATTCCAAAATTTGTTTTTGCTGTTTTGTTAAAAACAGTACTTTGCTCTGTGTACAGCGTGGTCTATGATCCTAATTGTACTGTAGTTTCCATTTGGTTGTATCCAAGTGAATGTTGGGAGTATCAATCAGGTATTGCACTGGTCAAAATAGTAAATCAGTAGTCCAGCACTGATGGTTCAAAAAACGAACCAATATAAAAGGACTTGTACTTTGTATTTGTACTCTGTGTAATTAAGACTGAGACACCAAAATTAAGATTTCAGAAAAAAAAATCTAAATTTATTTTGATTATGTAACATTCTTCTATTTTTTTTTAAATCCACAATATTGCTTTGTTTATTTTATTTTTTAATAATATTAAAAACATTTTTGTTGTATGGTGCATTGCTTTCTTAAATTGTGCTTATTGTAATGTTCTCTATTTGGAAAGGTCCACTCCTTCATCAAGCTTTTGTCAAATTGCATGGTGTTGTTCAGAAGCAGAGAAAACTGACAATACATAAACTAAAATAAAACTAAACACTTAATCAAAGAATGGTTGTGGTATGTTTTTCTCACAGAAAATTGAGAGCTGCTTTAAAAATGGACAAAAGTCCATGACAGCTGTTTTTATTAGAACTATCATGTGACTTTTTCAGAAAGGGGTGGTTGGGTTGGACAGCGCGGTGATGATACTTATAAATCCTAGCAGCAAGGTCTGTGTGTGGAAGAGAGCTCTTTTTTGTTGTGACAGCTAATAGAATTAGTGGGGAGAGCGTATCTGGCTGGAGCACATACAAATACCAGAGTCATGTGATGATACCAGGGTGCTGTTTGCTGTATGGCCTGTTGTGTTTCTTAATGCTTTTCCTCAAGTGTCCTCTGTGTTACTGACACGTCCTCTGTGACTTATCTCTGTGCCTCATCACTTGAGCAGGGGAGAGCTTTGCTGATAAGCCCGAGTGGGTGCAGGATTTGCTGAAAAGCAGAAGTGCCCAAGAACAGAGATATTTTTTTTCTTAAATCCATTTGCTAGTACTCTCCTGCTGCTTGAGTTGCCTTAAAAAACTCTCCGCGGCTTTAGATTTGAAGCAAATTTTAATACCCTTGCATTCTAAGAAATTCGTCCTGCATTTGATTTTTTAAGCAGTGTCATTTGTGAGGGTGATTTAATTTAACTGGAATTTCAGTGCTAAAACACCCAAGCTGACATCAGTTCCTCAGAAGCTGTGAGACTGCACTTAAATCCTGGTTTTCAGTCGCCATACCTTAAAAAGAGGTTTTGAAAAGTTCTGAAAGGGTTTGCTTCAGCATTTATTTTCTAAGCACTTTCTGTATTTTTCTACTTTTTTGTATAATAGAGAACTCTTGTATAATTATGATAATAACTAATATACAATGCAAATTTTCTTTCAATAATACACACCTCTAGGAATTATTTTAAATAAAAAAGAAGCCTCACAATTTTTGACAAAATAAGACAGAATCATACTGTAGATATGTAATGATTTAAACAGTTTAATCACAAACTCATTTTGTTTAATACATGATCATCCCTTAACCTCAGTCCATTCCTGAGAATAGGTGGAGCTGTGCAAAAGGAGAGGAGTGCCGGGTGGTGGTGGAGCTGTGCAAAAGGAGAGGAGTACTCTTTGTGAGAGTAATAATCCTGTTGTGAAAGCAAAAAAAATTAAACAAACCTGAAAACAAAAGAGGAAAATATTTTTGTCGTGGAGCTGTTTAAGGTGGTTTCTCCCTGTCCCCTGGGGATGTGCGGTGTTTGGGGTGGTTGTGTTGGGTAAATAGTGACCATAATCAGGACCTAGGGCAGAGGTGTCCAGTCCTGGTTCCAGAGAGCTGGTGTGTCAGCAGGTTTTCTGGGTGTGATTAAAACTTCCGCACTTGAAGAGCTGGGAGAAGTGGTCAAACTTGTCAAAGTAAACCAACAGCTGATTTATTTATGTTAAAAGCTGAATTAGAAAGAAATCAAAGAGACACATCAGTCCTCCAGGACCAGGATTTGATAGCCCTGGCCAAGTGTGAGGAAATAACACCGTAACATCAGTATATATTTATTTCCCCTCTATAGAAGTGAATTGTTTACTTTTAAGTCATACCTGAATTATATATTAATGTAATTTCTTATTAAAGAAGTAATCAAAGTAACATTACTATATGTACAAACATTCGTATTCTGAGTTTAAAATTGGTAAAAGGTATTGGGATACAATATTTAATGTATTGCATATACATTAAATGTTTTTACTAAGTGAGTGTATTTTTCTGTGCTGTTCTATACAAGGGGTAATGTTATATACTCAGTCTCTTTTTGTTTTTGTTTTTTTCTGCCTTACTTCTGATTCTTTGCTGTGCTCAATGCTTGGATGAATGCACACACATGCCAGGTCAAAACTGACCTTTGCTTTTCATTTCAAGTCACCAGCCCAGGACCAGCACTTAATCTAAAAAGTATATGGTAGGACCTGTCATATCTGATCCTGCGTTATGTAGTATCCTTTATCATCTGATAAGTTTATTACAGTAGCAAAACTGGATCTGGAGAGCAAAATTGCTACACAAAAACCGCAACAAAAACTGAGATGAGGATTTATTGGTGTAAGCCAGTGGTATGAAAAAGAACAATAAAGATGTACATCTAAAAAAACAGAAAAGCCTAAATAGATGGCACCGAAGTGATGAAGAAGAGAGAATTGATGAATCCTTCTGCATTCATCCTCAAGTAACACACACCGCTTTCCATATTATTTTAATAATATGACACTCGTCTTTCTGGGAGCGCCTATTACGATTCTACTGCATTGAAATCTGTTTGTTGTTTCTCACTCATTTGCAAAGCTACAATTGGTATTTCTGTCATAATTGTAAAATGGCTTTGAATAGCACTTAAAGAATTATGCATTCGAGATCCATACTTATCATGCAAAATCTTGACCAAACTGTTGATAGTACTTCAATAATTGCTTATTCCTGCCCACAACTGGCAGTCTTGATTGATTGTAAGCCCTACTGACATGTTAGGAAAGGAGTTGTATAGAACTGTTCGCTCTACTGTTTTGCATCTGCATTCATATTTTTATGAGTTGCAGTGAAAAGGACAAAAACAGAGATGCATTTTCATGTCATGGTATGAATCAGTTTTTACTTAATATGCACTTAGGATTTTGGTTTCGTAATTGTTTTTTCAGAAATGTTTCAGTCAGCATAGTACAAGCCTAGTAATCCTTACCAACGGGGCAAAGTGAAGAAATCCAAACAGTCTGTAAGCCTCTTGTGCTGAGTGTGAAGCACGCAGAACAAGGAGAACGACGACATTATAAGTGTAGCTCTTTCCAGGCACTGTGTTCCCTTGGTGGCTGCAACTAAGTCATCTGATGTTAAAAGGAACATTAAATGATTTGTGAACCACTGTCCTCTGTGAAAAAGAATTCCAGGGAGACTAGACAGATCATCCTTGACTTTTCTGTAGGCTTATATATATATACACACATTTTTGTGTTGTTATAAGACCTGCTCACTTGAATACTGTTTTCTGTGCTTCTTTCCAAATTGTCCACTTATTTGCATTTGTGCTCACTTTTTTGGGCATTTGTACATTTGTGTCTGGTGGGAACCGGGCCTGTATTTTCATCACTGTCGTTTTTAAATGATTCCTCTCTTTCCTGTGGTGTAAGAGAGCTATGTAAATGACGCTGGTTTTCCACGACTTGATTCAGGCAGGCCAATCCAAACGCAGTTTTTTCATTGCTCGGATTGAGAAGAGACACAAGAGCCTTGTCATTGCGCAGAGTTTTGGTTGTTTTTTTTAACACAGTTACCCTTTTGTTTTCCAAAGCAAGATTTAAATAAGTACCATGTTATTATTTATCACTGTTTTCCACCCCTATACTGTCTTATGGTTGTTTTTTATCTGTAAATGTTCACAATTATTTGTAAAGCAGTCAGAATACATTTAGCTCTGGAACTTGATTTGAATGTCTCACATTGAATATCTTTCAATATTCGCTCTGTGTTTTTACTTAGTACCCGTCATTGAATTGGGTCATGATTGGCCTTGTTTTTCTCCATTGTTTTAACTTTGAGTTGACAGAATCTGCCAAGCTCATAATATAATTTCATAAAACAGTGTATTGAGATCCATTTGAAATTCAGATAATAACTATAACTCTCCATAACTTGAAATTAACACCCACAGGAAACCATAATAGTGTAGCCGCAATGCAGGAATATTCCAACAAATTCAACAGAGCTATAGAATGCAGGAATATGCTTTTTTGCACAAATTGTGGAATTAAAGAGGTAAGGTACTGTAATTGGAGCACTATGGAAAATAATGTTTTTAAGAAGATATAATGCAGTCATTTTTGAAAGTTCATTGCATAAAAATTGACCAAATACGAGACCTTAAATTTTGTTCAGAATGAGGAATTTATAAATATACAGTACATGTAATTTGTCCCACAAAACCGTAGTTTTGATTTTGAAAAAGTAGAAGTCTCTTACTGTGAATTTCTCTTTTATTTTATTTTATTATTTTATCTTTTATTTTTTACCAAGCAAATTTGGGGAAGATACTGTACATCCATAACTGCCACCACATAGCAGTGGTGAATATTTCACCCACAGTACAATAGGAAAAATGCCCTGAAGTCATTTATAAAACAATCAGACACTGATTTGAGCTTCATGTTGAGCTACCAGGGGAATCTGCTTTGATGAGTTGAACAGCCGCTTCTCATTCCTGACATTCCCTCTTTAAAAATGCCAGACTTAATTTTTTCCATGTGATTTCACTTTACTGCTTTGGAACGAGGCGATGGTGATCCACACTCTTGTGACTCCAACTAAAAGCCCACATGGATGAAACTGGCGGAAATTTTCCTTCTGTTTTGATGCTGACTCCCAACCAGATCAATTAGCATGACTTAGTGAAGCTGCTGCTTGCTGACCTTGTGAACTCCACTGGTATTGGGAGTATTGTGATTTTGAATTTATGGGAAAATACATTGTTAGTCACAGTGGCTCACAAGGCATAGATTTCCTGTGCTCCTACCACTTAAGGCAGGGGAGAGGCTGTATTTGTGGAATACCTAAAGCAACAGTGAAGGGAGAATACGGTGCTGACTCAGAAGAGGATATCTGGTGTTGCAGTTAATCTGTCTGCTCTTGATTTATCGACAGTCTTGTCCAGCTGTTTGTTGATGTCACACAGAAAAAATTGTCAGCGTACCTCTCTGGTGGAAGTGTTTCGAGATATAAAAGATTGCCATGTTAGAATCCCAATTATTGGAAACAAAGTGGGACTATTGACTGTAAGGAAAAATTATAAGATGCCATAAAAAATGACTATACCTGTACAGCAGACATCACTATAGCATTTTTCTTCAAAAGGTTAAAATGTAGGTGAACAATCCAGTAACCATGTATTCACTTTTTCTACATCTAAATAAGTGAGTTGGTGAAGCAGGATGTTACAGTATATAGTAAAATACTCCCTTTTGTCCCAAAAGATCTAGGAATGCTAACCCTGTAATCTGAGACACTATACAATATGTTGATAGGCTAATAAGAGATATAGCCTGTGTCCCTTCCTATAACCTGGATACCCAAAAGTGAATGGAAGTGTGTCTCCATATTGTAAAAATATTGCACCATCAAATTAGGAGAGAACATCTTTAGCCTGAGGATTTCACAATATGTCAAACTCTCTTAAATAAAGCTCAGATTACTTCTCCAGAATCTCGTCTCTAAGCTTTACCACAACAGGTCAGAGCAAGAGACTGGTGATGGGGCAGTTTCTCTCTGTCTCTGTCTTCCTAACTTGTTACTTTATCTCCTTCTGTCCCTCTGCCCTTTCCTACCTCTTTTCCTTGTATTTTATCCCATGTGCTGAATGTTTATTCTTTATTATGATTAACCAGAGTAATTCACCAGAAATATCTTTTTGATCCTCTGTGTTTACCTACTGGAAGCTCAGCAGCAACCATTTAAAAACCTCCACTGATTGTTTTTTTTTAATTTTCTGACTCTTTCAAGGATACCATGAATGTAACAATATGCATAATTACTATTATCTATGTGAATAATTAAAAAACTTAATTGAGACCCGTCGAATCTGATTGTCAAACTTGAATGTGACTGCTGTGATAGATTCAGCTGACAAACTTTATGATAAAAATGAACAGCTTAGGTCACATGAGTACACTGTCTTTTTACATCAGTGTATCAAAAGGCACTTATAAGTTGTTGCAAACAAGGATGAGCCATTTATTTTGCTTTGTTTAATTGTTTTAAATACCACAATTAGAGAAGTGTGATTTTCAGTGTTGGGGCCCTTCTTTGTTCAGGTAAGAAATGCATGTTAATAAAGAGAGATTAAGTAATTTAATTGTTTTTTGGATGTTGTATAAAATCTCACAATAGTAACATTCATAGCTTCAGAGATATAGATAATATTTGTCACATTTTTTCCTTTCCATTGTAAAATAATTACGGGTTGTATTATTCAATCATTTAAAATGTGTAATTAAAAAATAAATACAAAAATAGAATAATAAAAATATATTTATAAGTATTCCACAGAAAGAGCATTGCCCACTGTGGTTTTTCATTGCATTATCATTTTTTCAAAAGTATTTTTCTAAAACCATAAGTTAGTTACTGTATGTGTTAAGGTTTAAGACAGGAAAGTACAGCTTGTTTGTCCGTTTGCATGGTTGTTACATCATCTCTTCTTAGTGCAGGATTTTGTGGAGAGTATGCTTCAGTTGTTTGAAAATCCTTACACCCTGAAATACCAATTTCATGATTTGTGTTACAAATAAAGTAATAATATAGTTTGAAAGTTTGTGTGAAATTCTTTTCTTAGTGCTTCCTACCTTCTGTTTGAGTAATACTCTGTCTGAGTAATACTCTTATCCTTACATTTCTTTTTAAGATCCTTACATCCTTATTAGTACTCCTTACATGTCATTACTGCAGTGGATTTATGTTTATTCTTATTATCTAAATCAGTGGCAGACATATACAGTATCTTGAAACAACAAAAATGCACTTCAGAAGAACAGTTTATTATGATAAACAATTTCAAATTCATGATTTGGTGAGTCATGTATGTTACTAAAAATAGAATTGAGAGTGGCACAAATTTGTCTTCTTTGTACCTTAAGCGTGTCAGTCTACAGATAGAAGGTATGGGGATGTTAACCTTTTATATTGGGACAATTCTAATCTAATAATGGAATTTAAAACTTGATTTAGGAAAAGCCATAACTTTATTGTATAATGCAAAGAGATGGATGGATGGCCAATTCTTTTTAAAAAAAATTACTCTAATAACCTTTCAAGTTTGTCAAAAACACAGATGTGCTTCCCTCCACAGGCTTGTTCTGTCCTGGCCAGATTTAGTCTGACTCATTAGTGTATAGTGATATTGATGAAAAGACATGGATAGACTGATGAAAAAATAAAAATTTTTATTTTTTTTTTACCTCAACAGAGATAATTGAAATGCGCTGAACAAAGCTTCTCTCTGTGGTCTTGCTGTGTTAGGTAGTCAGCACTTCATCAATAATGAAATCTAAACATGAAGAGCAGTGACCCAGGCCCACATCAGTTCTCCTGTAATCATGGGCCTGTGCACGTCTCCACTGCTGCCTCTCTCTCAGTTAAAATTTCAATCCCTTCTGGCCTCATTTCTTAAAAGAGTTCAGAGCCCTTCATCTTCATAAAAATATATATTCGATGCCACATGTAAAGGGAATATGCTGTGGATAAATTACGTTCGCCAATAGAGGTGAGAAGCAAACCAGTTGTAACTAACCAAAATATTAGGAACCCCAGTCCTTCCACCTGCAGTATGTCCAAAATTCAGCAGCCAGAATCCTGACCAGATCTAGTGCAAGTGTTCACATTACTCCTATCCTGGAGTCCTTGCACTGGCTTCCGGTCAAATTCCGCGTAGACTTTAAAATCCTCATGCTCACCTACAAGGCTTTACATGGCTTGGCACCTCAATACCTGTCTGAACTTTTATCGCCCTACTCCCCACCTCGCAACCTCCGCTCTTCAAATTCTGCCCTCCTTACTGTCCCCCAAGCCCGTCTACATTGTATGGGCGACAGGGCCTTCTCCTGCTATGCCCCCAAGCTCTGGAACTCCTTGCCCAAGGATATTAGAGAGTCACCTTCTCTAAACTCCTTCAAATCCAGACTCAAAACCCTCCTTTTCAGAAAAGCCTTTACTTAACTGGTTCCATTCTTCACCCCTCTGCTCTTCTTAATACCATCTTCCACGGTCTCCTCTATTGTTATTGTTGTATTGCTGTAATTATAATTGTGTCCTGTCTTGTGAAATTTTTCTTATTTATTGTTGTAGTCTTCTTATTTATTGTTATTGTCATCCTGTAAAGCGCTTTGAGAAGCCACCTTTAAAGGCGCTATATAAAATAAAGTTTATTATTATTATTATTACCTGTGTGCAATGAACAGACTTCCTCAGTGGCAGGCATTGCCTTGTTGGCTTGACTTCCATTGCCTGCCAGGGTCTGAACAATCCCCCAATTTCAAACCTGTTCAAGACTGTGGATCAGTGGAACGTGCAGTTGTGGAGAAAATAAAGAAAGGGGCAGAAAAAAATCAATATGCCCCACTTACAAAGTGAACAGCGCCTTCTGTTTACAGCCAGTGGTTTTCTAAAGTAGCATGTTGTTTCAGCCAGACACAATCTGTCAATGATAGGCCATGATCCATGTCTCCTCTCTGCGTCATCCAAGATCAATGGGGAGGTCCAAGCAGGACAAGCTGAGCACAGATAATAATCAACATAATTAATTAACCTATGGCCATATTCTGTTAAATAAAATGTCAGAGCACCTACTACTAAAAGATAGTTGTAGATTCAGCAAAATAGTAATTTTCCTGATGACAATATTGAAAATCTTTTGAGGTTATAAGTGGTAAGCATCTTTTGAAGCTTTTTCTTTTCAGTGGTTTCTTTGCAATATATATATATTTAGAAGGATATCTACAAATATCATGGTTTCTACCGCATATGTTATTTTCTACTCCTACCTCCCAATTACAGAAATGTTTAAACCTAAATGAATTACAAAAGAGTCTAGGGAGGGATGGAATATTGAAGCTTTTTTATACTGTCTGTTGCCATGGACAAATCAAGGTCTCATTTTTACAAAGAAGCAGCTGTGTTAGCTTAAAGAAAGTGTTTAATGAGCAGAGGGGGTTGTTAATTGGGCTTTGAAATCAGACTGCTTTTCTAATTAGTTGTTAACCTTTAAAATTAATTTACAGTACATGGTCTCCTGAATATTGCAATGCACTGAAATCTACAATATGAAAACATATATTGATAGTTGTAAGTTGCCTTTTAAAACACAAAGATAAAAAGACTACAAAGAGTTAAAGATCTGCAGTATGTAAAATGTAAAGCTGTCCTTGTTTGGTTTTAATTGATTAAAATATTATTGCCATATAATTGCTGTACATAAATTCCAGTCCTGATTTTTTAATATGCAAAGCTCAGTCGTTTTGAAATTAGCAACCTTGACACAGAAAAAAAACCTGTGCAGCACAACAAGCGAAAACACTGTATCACAGCGCCATTTCGCTCCTTGTACTTGTGCACTGTGCACACAGTGCCTCATGGAAATCAATGCTTACTTTTTACAAGTGTGGAAATTGTGAGCAACATTTAGACATTTCCAGTATGCTTGGTGGTTTCCACATTAAAATGGTCCGGCTTTGTGTAGCTGTAAACTTGGAAAAAATGCCAAACTGAAATCTGAAACAGCAATATCCATATGAGGTTAAAATATTTGCTCACATTGATATGAGTCAGACCTGTCATCTGAAAGTCTATGTGAGAAGTCTCATGTAGTCCTTCTTGGGTTCCTAGAGTACTGTGCTGACAGCTGTGAGCTGCATTAAAATCAAAGGCATTAATAGTTTACTGATTCTGAGCTGTTTGAATTCCAGTCATCATGATTTTATTCGACACAATTGGCTGAACTCTTTCCCTCTTTACATAATTTACATGTTTTAAATAATCAAACAGCATTTTTTGTTATTTTTCGGTATTGTGTAATCAATTTAATACTACAAGCTTGGGGAGATTTCTTTGTGGTAGGTTAACTATTAACTCTGTTTAAATTTTTTTTACCTTGAACCCACCTGATAGCTTAATGAATGGGAGGAATGAAATTAGAGTCGATCCTGTATGCCACTTTGGCAATTCATTCATTCAGGCTGTAAAATGGCATTGCTCAGAGCCAATATGGAGAAAGAGCACTCTTCAAACGAACAGAAACCCTTTCACTGGTTGTTTGGGTTTTATGAGCTTGACGTTTAGACCAGAGGTGGTCAAATGTTTTCGATTCTGATTTTCTGTGAATCTCTGAGTCTGGAAATGCAATTTTAAGGTACAGACGTACTAACCAATGAGAGTCCAAAGAGCATTCATAATTATTTGAATTAAATGGTTTTATGTATTAACACATACAATAAACCAACATACCATATACATATTAATGAACAGATAATAATAATAATAAGAGAAATGCCACCGAAATAAATATTTGAGAAACTTCCTTGTTAGAATCTTTAGCTTGAGGCAGCAACAGTAATGAAAACACAGAGCATGTGATAATAGTGTGTTCACATTTCTAGA
This sequence comes from Lepisosteus platostomus, assembly GCF_059453375.1. Lineage (NCBI taxonomy): Eukaryota > Metazoa > Chordata > Actinopteri > Semionotiformes > Lepisosteidae > Lepisosteus > Lepisosteus platostomus. Next base: position 28,985,002 of record NC_142612.1, read on the forward strand.
AGGCTTTTGATTAAATAAAATATTAATTCTCAAATTACAAACAGTTGGCATTTAGGGAAAACGGAGTGTTTGGATTAAGAAATGGGTATTAAATTGAAAATAGGGATACAGATAAATACTCAATATAGGTCAGTACTCAAAGTAGGTTGATACAGTTAGAGGAGTACCACAAGGATCTTTAGCAGGACCACTGTCTTTCTAATTTATATCAATGATTTTGATATTCTGTCAATGATTTTCTGTTGTTTCTGGGCATTGAACTTATATTTGCTAATCCTTTGCTTAAGCATGTGAGCATCTTTACCTATGTATATAATTCCCCAAAGACAATGAATCGTATAAATCACTGTAATAACACCTCATGGACCAAGAAGTTAAAAAGTAGCCTAATCTTTTAGAGATGTTATTGTATTGCATTTACTATAGATATTGTAATTATATACTTTGGAATAACTAGCACTGCCCACGTTTTTTTACATCAATAGTCCAACAATTGCTCACCCTGAGGACTTTCACAGCAAAACACTCTGGATATGCAGAGGTTGCATTTTTTAAACCTATGGGTATTGTTGTATCTGGATGTAATTTTCCTTTCCTCAGGTTTCATTTTTTTAATTTGCTATAATATATATAGATTTAATTTAGTTTTCATGCAGGACAATAGCAGTACATGTCACTGAGAGATTGTGTAAATTGTTGGGATAATTGGACAGACTAGATTATTGTTCTTCATATTTATTATGTGAGCAAGTATAATTTGTTATGTTTTCTCATGTGTTAATGGTATGATTGGCAATGTCAGTAATATCAGCTCTTACATCACATGAATGCTTTTAACATTTCTACTGTCTGTTATCTATTTGTATCTGTTTGTATTCCCCCCATTTTTAATTTGGCTAATGCAATCAATCTGTATTACAGCTGCATAAACAACTATTGTAAATATGATAATTTGACCTTTTGTGGTCATGTTTTACCATCGGAGACACAGTGCTCACATTCTCTCAAAGCATTGCCAAAAGAGATTACGCTAACAGAAGCACATATAGACCTTGTTACTGGACCTCTGGGGAGCTGACCACTGACTTAATCGTTTTCATAATAACACTTAGTTGTGAAAATAATGAGTAGTATCTTAATAATTTTGTGTACGTAAACTCCTGCGGAATATATTTTTTTCAGGATAATCATGTAATGCAAGGATTAGATTTTAACATTGCAGTGTTTTTGTCTTTAAATTGGTAAATTCTTCCATTCAAACAATTACAGCAGGGTCTCGACATTTGCGAGGGTTCAGTGGAGAGAACTTTCGCGAATAGCCAAATTCACATATATCCAAGCCCATTCTTATACCATTGCATAATATACTACATTATGTAGTATGTATGGTTAAAAGTAAACCTCCCTTGTGTGATAATTAAAGTCTAATGCATTGGCTTTGAGTTAATTAAAATAACATTGATCAACTAAACAAACAACAGTAATCACAAACTTATAGTAATCAGTTACAGTAAACAACATGAATCCCGCCTCTGCATCCAGCCTGCTCTTTCTCTCTCTGCCTCCATGATTAGCACACCCCACTGTAATGAAGCAGGCAATAAAACTGTCAGGGAGCCTGTAATGTTGTCTCTTGCCTGTCATTCCCCACGCCACCGACACAGAACCAGGAACTATTTGTTACAGTCCCAAAAAAAATGTTGAGATGCAGATGCTGAGTAGTGGGTACCTGGGCATAGAGAGACCCACTCACTAGCTAGATTCATTTCACAATCCTGGTCTGTTGTGTGACTAATTTGAAAGATGCACTTAGTCTATGGCTTGGTTTCATGCTGCTTTGTTCTTCTTCCATCCAAAACCCTGTCAACCAGACCGAATCATGAATGTTGCATTCACAAATGTGGAGACCCTACTGTAGCTTATATCAGAACATAATTACCTGATGGGGCCACTCTGGTTCACTGTTGTCCAGAATCAGAGTCTTCTGACCTTTTCCACCCTTTTTGGGTGTTTTTGAGTCCACTACAACAGTACAGCCAGCTTCTCTTCTTTTGACACACTCTTTTTACACACTGAATCAGTCTCCAACAGGAGATTCATTATCACCATAATACCACAAAATATGGTGGGAGATTAATTCTTCAAGCATTTTGCTGCATATAATCGTCTACAGTCCCTTTGTAGAGGCCTTTAATAATATAGAATAATATTCTGCTTTTTACTTGTCTATTAATATAGCTTTCAGTGTTTTCTGTTAATTGGATAAACATCACCTGACTCTACTGTACTGCCCATGGAGTTGCTGGAGATTTCTGGCGAGGAGAGTCACCACAAGTGTGTCATTAGCAAGTGGTTTGCCACTGACATATCTTTTTTTCTGTTATTTTCCCATTAAATTTAAATTAAGTAAACATTCAATTATCACAATCACACAGATCTTTGGGTGGCCACTACTGCATGTAATTTTCACCAGTTAGTTAAGTGTTTAAATTGTGGATCCATATACCCAAACCCAGATCTAACCCCAGCCTTTTTTTTAATCATCAAACAAGTGATAAGAGAATATTTAGAAAGTGCCACAAGAGTGACACACTTTCAATATTTGTGGTTTAAATCCATATGAATGACAATATGTGTGGTAATATAGTTGTGAAAATGAACTAATATTTAGGTGGTAGGGGATCCCACTCATTGAGCTCTAGGTAGTTGACTCCAAAATCAGCTTCTGGACATTTGTATGTCTGTATTAAAAGCAATGTATTGTTTCAACCACTGAAACTTTAGAAGGGCTGTTATGCAGGGTAGCCACTCTGCTGTCAAAGCATATGTCTTGTTTTTCAATGGAATGAGCACACACTGAGGTCAGAGCAACCAGAAGGTTCTTTGGGGTTGGCATAGTTTAAGGGTGAAAGTGAAGCGAGTTCCAGTGTTGCCAGCCAATTTCACACTGAACAGATGCCTCCACCACTGAACTGCCACGACAGGTGGTGACACTAATTGGCACCTCATACGCCACTAGAATCTCAGAAGAGCAGAAAAGCACAAGAGGGAAAAAAGGAGAGACAGGGAATTCAGTGTCAGTCATGGCTTGGAAAGATGAAGTTTTGTTTCTGCAGCAGGGACAGTGGATTCCTTTTGTAACTCACTGATTCTTCTTTTATGAGTGTTCAAGCGTTTTAGTCCCGCACAGAAAGCATCTAATGCTTCCTATACTTAAATTGAAATATAAATGGAAATGGGACAGCAATGTTATTTGTATTATTAATGGTCCTATTATTATAGCTATTGTTATGCAAACGAGTGTCTTTTCATATGCAAATTCCCATGGCCCTTTGCTGAGATTCATGGCTATGCTCTTGTCCTGCGTCTCTGAGTCATCCTGCATCACCTATTACTCATGTCCTTTAATCCAGCACTACTTTAATTTTAAAAGAATAGATGAAGTCAGCAGCAGCTACTGTCTTTTTAGAGAAACGGCTTCTCTTAGTAACTGAGTTCAAAAAGCTATAAACGACTTTGGCTTATCAACCGAAAATGTCACTAAAGGTCACATTTTGTAATACAAAACAAGGAAATTTTGAAGGTAGTTTCATGAAGGGTAATTTTTGCAGTTGCTACCCAACGTATTCTAAATTATTGCTTGTGCTTTGTTGTTGCAAACCTGGTATTTCTGCCTTTAAAGAAGGAGCAAAGGAAAATGCCTGGGACACATGAAGAAAAAATGTATAAAGAAACTACACAATTTGGCATGATTATCTCTTGGCACACAGGTTCTGATGTTAATTGCACTGTGCTGGCCTAATTTCTGTATGAATTCTGTTCTGTTGAATCCAGCTAATAAGGGCAGTATCTTCCACGGTTATTTGTTCATTAAATCTTATGTTTAGACATCAGTTACTGATGAATCTTTTCCTTCTGTAGGTTGGGTGATCCATCATTTTTTAATTAAACAATTGCTTTTGTAGACTATGTGCATAATGTGGATACAGTATTGCAGTGTGCATGTAGACAATACCTCAGCAATGTCCATTAAGAGCTTCCTGGAGTAAAAACTGGTTTGTTGAAATACAGTGTGCAAGTACTTCTTTCTGGTATCACTAGTAGTTCTCAATTTTTCAGTGGCTTCAAAATGAAGAAACATTTTGTGAAGTACTTAGTTTTTTCTGTGATCTTTTTTAACAGCATGTAGACTGAAGGTACTGTTTACTTTTGTCAGATTAACATAATTCAGAATCTATATATACAGTAGTTGTCTTTTTAAATGCTCCATATAAAATTACCTAAAAATGAATCATTGTACTTTTTTCACCAAACCAAACGTATCATTTATATAACTATATTTTCAGTGTAAATATATTTGTTCATTCACAAGACACATTTTTGGTGACAGAATTTACAGAATTTTGAAGGAGAACCAAAGGGAAAAGGTCAACAAGATGGCATATAATTGAATTGATTTGCCTGTCAAGTAGAAAGTACAAAAAAACATTCTGTTCAGCAGCAAGTGATTTTGACAGAGCAGAGGGGCTCGTGAAAGGTGTACAGGTTGTGATTTTTCAAGTAGTGAAGCATAAAGGTAAGGACAGCTGACAGATTCTTGTTTAAACCCAGTTTCCGGGGGTATGTTATTTCAGCCTTTTCAAACAGATGAGGACATTGTCTGCATGTGATAGACAAATTTTATTACAAGTTTCACAAAAACACATTCTGTGGATTTCCTGTGTTCCTAAAACTCAACAATGAGAATGTACAGAACACCAGGGCACCCTTAAGTGATCTGTTTTCTTAGATCTTTCCAGCAAATGGTAGGTTGGTTCAGTAGCTCTGGAGTTGTCACTTGGCAAGTCAGTGATTTTCTGGGTATTTTATACCTCTCTGGAGTTCTTTGTAAGAACTTTGTACGTTTTTAAGAAGTTAGGCCTAATGAAATGCACGTCCTTGGCTTTCATCACCAAAAAAACAGTTGTAGCCGCACAATTATTTTCATAGCGGTTCCGTCTCTAAAGGGTAGTTCAATGATCCATTCTCAAAGTTTGAAGGTTGCTTGAGAGTGGTACTGCATGTGCTTTTGTAACACAACACAAATATTCTTTAGTGTTTTTAAGTATTACTTATTTTAAAAACAAAGAGACTGCAAACAAAAGAGTTATGGTAAAGGTGCTCGTGATAAGCCTGAAGTGAATGCAGCTTTAGAACTGGATAAAAGGACTGTATAAGGGTTTGTAGAAAATGTATAAACTCACTAGTGAGACCAAAAGTTTCTATAATGCATCAAAATGGACAAAATAAATGTGAAAGTTAAACATGGTGTGATAGGAAAATTGAAGTGCGTCATCTCTGTACTAATGCATTTTCATTAACATTTCAAGTAGTCTGACAGCTTTATTGGCTCACACATTATAAATCAATGAGCAAAGCGTTTTGTTTAATAGAAGAGGAGTGTGAACACTTTTCTCATTGAAATGAATTTTTTAACATACTTAAATGCATTAAAGGTACATTAATCTGTGTCTTTTCATGTTGCACCTGTAAAGAATTACCTTTGTGAGGCAGTGATTGTCTGCTTTTGTCTTCTTAAAACCCACATACCCTGGTTTTAAAGCATGTCTTGGAAAGACTTGTCAGAAAATAGGTCAGATGACAGTGCCCTGGTGGCCTGACCAGACAATCACACAACCTTTTCATCCCATACCATCACTTAACATGTCATTTTTGTGTTAAATATGCATATGCACCTACAGTGTGTGCGTATTTCTGCAGTCCTTGCAGTATCCAAACAAAAGTCCGAGTACTATGGTTATCCCCTAGTCCAGGCTGGTTACAAGCTCAGCGTCCCAGTTAGGGTAGGTGAGAGCTGGGCGCTGGCCGCAGACAGAACGTAGGGCAGTCCGGTGAAGGGTGTGTAAGACCATTGTGTAGACACACAGCCGTGGGTGCTTTTGAGCTCAGGGAGAACAAAGCAGCAAATATGAGGCACCGCATTGTAAAGTGGGACAGTGATTCCCAGTCAGCTGAGTGAATTTCTAGCAAAACAGAACAGACAGATTAAATATACAGACAGAGATGAATTCAAATACACTCAAACTGCTTTACAGAGCAGTTATTGCAAGCATGTAATTGTCTGACACAAATATAATTCAGTTGCATAAAGTTTAAGTGCATTTTGTCTTTGATAGTATTGATTGCTTACAGATGGCCATTTTCTAATACAATATATCTAACTGTAGATCGTTTTCCTATTGCATAAAATTTATATTTTCAATAAATGTGCATTTTTGTATGCAGAAAAAATAAGGAAATGAAAGAATTATGGTTTCCTTTATTATGTATTATCCGTCGTCACAGTACAGTCTGTTATGTGCATAAAAAACAATTGTCAGTAAAAATCTTATAACTTTTAAAGGCTCATGTCACCTTGCTGATTTTTAATTAAACTACAGTCCCAGCTTAATTTAACTAGTGCCCCGGTTGTTTTTTTAAATTGTTGACTTTGAAAATCTCAGAGAATGGGGACTGTCTAAATAAATTAGGACTTTTCTGTGCAAATAAAACACACAGCTCTCCTTGATTGAGCATGGAAGCTTGACAGGTTGTTGTTGGGTGCTTTATGTCAGTCACAGCAGATCTCACAGAAACACAACAGATTCTGTCCCTAGCACAACACCTTGGGCATCGTTGCCACAGCTAAGTGAATCCTCACTGGATTCAGAACATCTTGTCACGCTGCGGCTCTTTCTGGAGAACACACTGTAAAGGCCATGTCTGAGCCATTGTCTGTTGCCTGTATTCACATGATATGTGCAGACATTCTTAATTGTTATTTTCAAAAAGTTTTTCTTAGGGCTAGGTTTTGAAGAGATGATGATCTATAACGTGGTATTTTAGAATAAGCAAACTGGAGTTTTTTTTGGTTAGAAAATGTTTTTGGTTTACATGTTGTTACTTTTGGCTGAATGAAATACACTATCAGTGGAAAGGTTTATGAAAGGCTTTGCAAAAAACTGTTCTGCACAACTGTGTTTGGTGAAAGGGCACTCTTATGCCTTATCTTAATAAAGCATGCTCAAACATGTTCACCCTTTTGTTCTGACATTAATATCGAACTTTTTTTTCTGATTTCATAACTTGTACTGTATCGCTGTATTGCATTATTTGGGCAATTAGTTCTGATATTGGATATTTTTCTGACCTTTAACATGTTTTATTTATTGAATGTTTCTAATTTGAAATATTGAAATACAATTGACCCTGCTTGAGAACTAGCTATCCACCACCCAAGGCCCTGGGCTGAATAATTGTTTTTTTAGACTGTTTATTAAATGCTTGTCTGAGCTAACGCATATCAGTTTCTGTCTTTTCTCTTCACATTTTGTTTGTTGTTAAGAGCTTTTAATTGTTTAGGGTAAGAGCTCCCCTTATCCTTGGCTGACTTCTGCGTCTCTCACCATCCGTCTTAAATTCCCCTTTTGAATGCAGCATACAGACCACTTTCTTTTTTTGACTGTTAACTGTACATACCTGTATACAGTATTGCTCCAAGTATTGAAAGATGTGCTATTATTTCAGAGTACTTTAAAGGATTGCTTTAAAAAAGTGCACAAAAAAGGGCAAAACGTATTTTACTATTACCTAAACTCTATGAATACCCTATCACTGCTGTTGTACTGTACTGTAGGTATTTTTATTCCTTTTCCTTTTTCTTCATTTTTTTGGAAGGCAAAAAAAGACCATTCCTGGTCCTGTCTTTATACATATTCGTATAGAATTTTTAATATTTATTGAATCACTCAAAGTTTTATCCAAAGTACAGTAGTAGACACAGTCCACCTCTATACCATCGTACATACTATAGTATGTAGTACGTACACTATGGTTAAAAGACCCAATTAACCCTCTCTTATATGACATTCAAAGTACTAATGCATGAGCTTTAAAGTTAATTTTACCAATTACATCTTTAACAAAAAAAAAACAAAAGCAATAACAAACTAATAGTAATCAGCTAAAATAAACAAGAGGAAACCCTGGTCTGTGTCCAGCTTACACTTTCTCTGCCTCTGTGGTTAGCATGCCCCCCTGTAATGAATCGTGCAATAAAACTGTCAGAGAGCCTGTAAAGCCGTCTCCAGCCTGTCATTCTCCATGCTGTCCACACAGACTGGGAGTGTTCCTTACAATATAGAAAGGTGGTACCAAGCAGGCAACAGAGAGAGGCTCACTCACGTGTTAGATGTGTCTCAGGATCTTGGTAGTTTGCGCCTCTAATTTAAAAAGTTGCAGTTAACAACCTTCATCCCATACTGTTTTTTCTTCTGTTCAAGACACTGTCGGTCAGACCGAATTGCGAATAAGCAAATCTATGATTGTTAAATTCACAGATGTCTAGAACCTTCTGTATTTGAGTATTAGGTGTGGGGTTGGGAGACCGTTGAGACTAGGCAGCAATGTGTCTGTTGTTACCCAGTGTAAAAACCGTTAGTATGTTCTTTAGCATTTCATTCTTTCATTCTAGCATTCTGAGTTGAAGGGAAATTACAAACATGAGCAAGAGTGATATAAGGGTTGTTCAATATGAAATCAGTTTAAAAACGGTCATTTCTTACTTCACCTCCTTTTCACCTCCAAGAAAACATAAAAATGTTTTCTTGTGTGCTCTTCGAAGGTGATCGATTTTCAACCCTGCCACACCCCTATCCTCCCCCGAGACTTTTCTATGCCTATAACCTACCAAATAACGCAATCATATAGATTCTTTTGATGACATTGTAAAGCTTGTAAATAGGGCAGTCTTGTGATACTTACTGGTTTTGCTATTTTGTCAAATTTAAGAAGAAAAGTTAATATGATTATGACATCTGACCTCGCCAAGGTCAAATCACACAACCTTATGGTTTTGTAATTTTGTAATATGGAGTACCCAGTACTCTTATCTAATCACATTGCTTGCTAGTTTCATTTTGAGGCACAGCATAGAGCTGAATACAATCAGTTTCTGAAGTGAAACAATTAGACATTTACTACAAGGAAACAAATTTATGATGGGGTATGCTCTCCTGTTAAATCAGGTTTTAGTGACTGCTTTTTATGAAACAGCATAATATATAAATGAATGGGGAAAGTGCTCTTGGATCACAGCGGGGTAAAAACAAAATGCAGCTTTGTACAATGAATCTTTTTAGTGCAGCAGTTACCTAGCTAATATAATCCTACATAGCTATTAATGTCATTTTTATTTGAGTAGAGTGATCTATAGCCCTGCAGCTGCAGTGAATTGAAGCAGGTGTAACAAACGTTAATTAGTCAAAGTTAATTAGCCAAGTTGGCCTAGTAACATAAGTGAAGTGTAACACAGATGAATTACGGATCAATAGTAAAATGTGACATATAAAATTGATAAAAGAAATCCCAACTGAAACCTGGCACGCTCCCAAAAATGTTATAAATTAGTTTAAAATTATTGATATTCCATGCCCGTTGAGCTGATTTTACGGTTAATACACAGCTCAGCTTAGCTTAGTCTTCTCCTCTCAAAGACTAAAACATTTGGTTCCTTTAGCCTGGCAGTGTAGGACATTTTACTGAACCTGTTAATGCATTACATCACTCTGGTGGTTATCTAAAGTGTACACAATATTATAAATGTGATCTTACTAGTGTGTTGTTTAGCTTTTCACATCCATCCATTTTCTAACTGCTTCTTCCAATTCAAGATCACAGGGAAGCTGGAGCCTATCCTGACAAAGAGCAGGCTCAAGGCAGGGTACACCCTGGACAGGACACACACACACCAGGGCCAAGTTACAGAAGCCAATTAGCCTACCAGTATGTCTTTGGACTGTGGGAGGAAACCGCAGTACCTGGAGGAAACCCATTACAAAAGGGGCAATGTAGGAATTGAACCCAGGGCTTCAGTGCTGCAAAGCAGCGATGGCAACCACTATGCTTCCATGCCATCCTCCACCCAAATCTTTCTGTCTCAACTGGAGAGTAAGCTATGGGCACACAAACTGGTATTACACTGTAACCATCTCTCCCAAAAGCAAACATGCACTGAAATTTTATTAAAACCAAAGCAGGTCAAGGCTTTTGGCAGTTGATTTAATAAGGAATGATCCATAATCTAGGTTAAGTAGTGGGTTTAACTGCCTGTGCATCTTGTTCTGTGTTGTTTATAGGAGTGCTTGTTGATAGATTAATTCTGCTGCCCTTCAAAAATGTATAGCTTAGCTATTAGTTCTGAATGTGAGACAGATATGGAGATATGCTTGTTACAGACTGGTCAGATGTGTAAGAACAAGGGGTTTGCTGTAGAATAAGCAGTTTTCTTGCAATTGAAAGAGATCCTAAGCATAAAGAACACTAGCTCTTGCATATAAATCACAACTGTGTTAACAGTTGTGCTGGTAGCCCATCTGCAGGATTATTGGTGGAGAAACAAATGCATACTAATTACCATTGGGAAAATATTGAAACAAGTATTACATTCATTCTGATGATTTCAATAGATACCATGTTTGCATAAAAAATAAATAATGATGATTATTTAAATTTTCTGTTTAAATTATAACAGCGGGATTGAGCAAAGTAAAATAAAATAATTTGGAATCAAAGTGTCACATCTACTGTTAAAAAGACAGTATAATGCAGTGAGAGCCTTATGATGAAAAGGGAAACCTAATTCCCTTACAGCCAGAATTGTGTTTGATGGGAGCCTGTCAGTACCATATGTCTCACTACACAGTCCGTATTTGCATTTGGGACAAGTAATATAAGCTTTTGCATTTCAAGTTTTTATCTGATACACCTGTCATTTCTAAACAGCTATCTGCCAAAGGCTTAGTGCTAATGAAAGACAGGCTGTTTTCCTTTGCAAATAAGCCCACTGTTATATCTTCTTGGTAGTATTTCCTATTGAATTTAAATACCAAAGAAACGTTTGCATCTTTGTGTTTATTCAGACAGCTTTTAAGGAAGCGTCAGCATTTTCTCTGGCTGTAATTTTTCCAACTGCCCCCATCTTGGGAGTTAGGCTTGAATGTGGAATTTTTGGGGTGTCTGCTATGTGGAAATTTCCTGTTCTTGCAGATCTGTGTGGGTTTCTCCAAGTGATCCACCCCCTTGCAATACCACTCTGGTTAGATTAATTGGTGTCCCTAACTGGTTTCTGCAAAAATGCATGTCCCCTGCAGTGGACTAGTGTCCTGGCCAAGATGAAGCCCTGCCTTGTGTTGTTCATGACCCTGACCAGGAATGCTGCTGCTTTTTTATCATAGATGGCGTTATGTTGTCTGCCAGATGTGTCCCAATAATTATTTAGTTTCAAACAGTTTGTCAGATTTATAAATAAGGATGTTTTTACAAATATTTTAGCACTGTGGTAATTGTAATTACAGGGGGGAAATGAAGAGAAGTTAATCTAAAGTCTGCCACTGGTTTTAGAATACTTAGATTTTTCCTTCAAAATGGTGAAAAGACTCTAAGAGTGACCTTATGCAGTGGTTGTTACCGTTAAACAGAAAAGGCTTAAAATGCTACACGATAAACGACAGTTCAGTGGATAACATAAATTCAAATAACTGAGTGTCTTCAAAGGGACAGCACGGAAAGAAATCGTTCTGGAGTGAAAGCAGTTTCATTGCTGTCATTGTCAGGGGACACAGAAAAGCGAGCACAGCACAAGCTGTACAAACATTGGGTAAAAAAATAAGATGTCAAAGTGTAAATCAGACATGAATCATAAGGATCAAACATGATCCAAAGCATGCTCATCGGTGCACTTACTATGGAGAAACCATTAGCTTTCGCCAAACTCCAATATAAATAGGTGTGCAGCCCACTGTACAGTATGAAGGAAGCAACAGGATTATTCTCCAAAGGAACTTCAAAAACGTATAGGAATTTAAATATCAGAAAATTCAGAAAGATAGTGACTTAAAATACACACAAAATACACTGAGCAATTGTTTTAATATAGCTGGAATGTAATCTTTGTATATTAAATATTTTCTTTACATGTCGCACCACACTACCACATCACTTTTATTAACCATTTATCCAATTCATGGTTACAGTAGCCTGGAGCCTATCCCAGAAAGCATTGGGCGCAAGGCAGGATACACCTGTGACAGGACGCCAGTCCTTCGCAGTTGTTCACAAGTTAACAATTCAAATGCTCAGTATAGATCAGGAATTATTTGCCCACATTCAAATGAAATAAAACATATACAAAATGTCAAGATATTCAGTATATACAGTAATTCGTGTTGACAATGGATGATGTTTTCAGACGTAGCCCTGTGGTTTAGCAGGTGTTTTACATGCTGTTTTCAGTTTGTTTTCTGTCTTTTTTGTCATGTTATTGTATATTCAGATTTCAGTTTTTGTTCTTCATTTTTTCCTCTTCTTGTTCTTCTTTTGCATGCTCTTCTCTATGTTCTTGTTCTTTTTATTCTTGTTCTTGTTCTCCTTCTCTTCCTCTTCCTTCTTCAAGGATATATATCCCACTGACTCAGATAGAGAACATAACACTACATGAGCCTGAACAATGTCAGGGAATTCTGTCAGCCTTTAACAGCCAGGAGAATATCAAACATAATGTCTACAGAGGTAGTACATTCAATTGAAAAGATACATTTAGTGATGGATAACATGAGCCTTGTGGAATGAAGCAGAGAGCTGGAACAGCATTTGCGAGGTTTGTAGTCCATTAACCCCAGAACAAAAGGACTTACTGTATTTGTGCACTGACTTTAGTGAAGTTTACTGACATTTTTGTGGGAGATGGGAAATTCTCTTGGGTTCAGTTGCATTTATTGGCTCTGGAGCTTATAAACCTGTTTTGTTTCAGCTTCCAGTCTCTTGTGGTTTCTGCCACTCAGGTCCCCAACATACTGTATGCCGATTTTAAGTTCATAGCTGTCTCTCAGATTTGTAGTTGCAGTTTCCTTAACATTCTGAGTCAAATGCAGAAACCTAGATTCCTTCTGTAGTAGTGCAACTGTAGTATTTGTTGTCTCATCTTGTGTAGTTTGGAGACATTACTTTTAACCAGAAAAGTGAAAAGGAATTAGTTTTGACTGTACCTGTAACTAGCATCATGATGAACAATACATGATCAGTTTAGTAGTTGATGTATTAGAGAAGTGATATGAAGAAAACATTTTTTTACCCAGAACCTTGTTTTCTGAAACTAATATTCCACTGACCGCAGCTGGTGCAATAACATTATGCTAATGCATTCATTCAAAATGGATAAAGCAGAAAGGGCATGAAAAGATGGCACCCAGGTTGTTCTTCTTAGTGAGCAGAGGAGATATGTCAAGAAAGTAGTTATAGTCAATGTCATGGCATTTTTCAGAAAAGAGTTGTTGACCTTGTGCAATCTGGCTTCCTAAAAATCTCCCTAAATTCCGTTGGTGAAACGGGTTCTCACTTATCCACCTGATCTGCTGTGGGGCAGTAGGGCAATTCTTAAAATTATATTATGTATTATTATATAAGATAATATTAATGAATTATTATTTTTCTTCTAAATTAAATTCTAGTATTTCTGCAGTTGTATGCAGTCCAGCAGTAGGGCAATTATTACAATTATATTATGTATTATTATATTATATATGATAATATTAATGGATTATTATTTTTCTTCTAAATTAAATTCTGGTATTTCTGAGGGTCCTGCCTATATAAATCACATGACTGTTAATCTATTTTTCCCCCAATATGGGAATGATACCCCATTGACAGTGAAAGAAATACATGTCTGACTAAAATGAACCATTAAATTGAAACATCTTACTGATCGTTACATTTTAAATTACTAGGACTAAATGACTTACAATTTTTAAAAAATCGACACAAGTGGCAAATTATGTTCTTAAGTTTTTCGTTGTAGCAATTATTTGCTCAGACCCTTTAAGTGCTTACCTTTTATTGTTTTTAAATAATAAGATTTTAGATTCATAATATGTTGTTGTCAATTTATATTAATTACTTTTTCAGTGCCATCAGTTCAGTACATGTACTTTCTTCAGTTTTTAAATGTACAGTTTGGTGCAAAAGGAAGAACAATTGTTGGACTTCTCCAAGAATATTATGTGATTAAGTCTTTCAAATTGTGACAGCAGTTGTGAGCAGGACAAGCACACATAGAATAATGGATGCTGTGTGGCAGACTGCAGGATTATTCTGAATGAGTTCAGTCGCTTTAACAAAAAGATTGGGAACTTATTCTGAAGAGATCCCTCAATTTGGCAAGCTCAGGGCCAGTTTGTGGCCACTCAGCTTTTTCTTTAAGCCTCTTTCAGTTCAGTATTTTCAAGCCATTTATTAAAATACAGCTCAATAATCCTAGTTCGTTTAGGATTACACACACTCCCTCACTGTCATCCCTGTCCGTCCGATTAATCACTAACCTGTTGAACCCATGACCGCTGAAATACTTTACTCCTATTAATAGATTTCAAGTTGTCTCTTTGGAGACCTTCTGAAGGATGTTACCATACAAGAGTCAATATGGTCCTCAGAATTACTTCCAAAACAAGGGAAGGCACTATAAAGCCTATGAAGCATTCCCTAAAACCCTTTTTTTCTCATAATATCATCAAAAAGAATCTGAAGATAGTAATAAAACTAACCAGTGAAATAGAAAAATGCATTTGTTTGAATACTTCATTCTCCAGTTTTCATTAATAACATATTTTGTTACCTTATGTTATGATGATAACAGCAATAGATACACTAGATATGGTTCTGCTTTAAACCCTGCATAAAAGTTAGCAGTGTTATTTTTAGCATTCAATTTTAATGGATAAGATGTTATTATTTTGGTTCTTGATTTGTGTATTTTTCTTCTGAGGGTTTAGTTGGTTCAGTAGGAAATTGTCGTTTATTTTTAAACTTGGAATCTTTTATGAGGGTTGTGATTTGGCTTTACTAATGGTGGTTTCATAAGCAGCAGTTTTCATTGCATTTCTAGTCTTCTCATTTCATCATTGGACAACCCCTTTATCCTGTCATAATTTTCTTTTACTATTCAAATCCTTGGGTACTGAAATATCTAAATGGAAAAACTTTCTTGTGAGATAAATACTATGTGTAATAATTATTCCTGGTTGTGTGGCTGAAGAGTGCTGGCAACAGAAGGTTACCTCATGTGTAATTATGACTAATGCAGTCTTACGCAGTCTGAATCATATGCTTCAAATTTCACAGAGTTCCATAGAAAGTTTAACATGCCTCAAAGGAGAGTAATTTGAGAAACTCTATTTTTTGCATTTTCACTTCTTGCTAAGAAAGAATGGGTGCCCATTTCCCATTTCTCCAGAACATTGGTTTTCATTTATAATTTAAATAATTTCCTTTGTACTGTGAATGTCATTTTCAATCAAATTGATTCATAATGCATCATTGTTCTGTAGAACAAATGGAGCAGTAAAAGGCTTTTCAACTTTTTTGAAAATCATTCATAAGCAAATTTAAACTTTTACAAGCAGCATGGGATTTGTAAACACAGAAAGCAAAGCATGGATCTGTGTATTGATTTATTTAAGGATGCCTTGACTTTCAAATAAAAAAAGTCAGATAAGAGTAATTTTTATATTCCACCTGTAATGGTTCTGTGGCTCTTGTGTCAATTAATGAGCCCTGTAAGTCAAATATTGTACTTTACAACATATTTTCCTATTTTAGTCATCTAGTGTGCTGTGTGCAATCTCAATAAGTTTTCTAAATGTGCAAGAAAGCTTGCACTAGAAAATATTAAGCAATTCTATGTTATTTTCATTTTGTCAAAATATGCTCAGACAGCAGGTCATCTGAAAATATTGATCTGTTGCAACAACATGCTATAATTGTTTCTCTGGGTTTTTAATTTTTATTTGCATTTTTCCTTTCTGTTAAAATAGTGAGCACTATATCCATATTGCAAACGTTGCCTCTCCACCTGACTATGTTAAGGACAATTCCTTTCTAAATTTTAGAACACAGGAAGTCACAGACTTTTACTTTCTCAAGTAATGCAGACACCTCTGACTCGTGTCTTGTGTTCATATGGGATTTTGTCTTCTACCCAAAATAAATAGTATTTTTCTTTAAAATAAAATTTTATGTGGGGAGGAGAGGGACTAAAACTGTACAAACGATGTTATTTAACTAGAAAATGTAAATAAGAACAGCAGAATCTGCTCATACTATGTCTGATGATGTGGATTCTTAGATTTAATATTCTTGAAACCGGCATACCTCTTCCCACAACAAGAGCTATAACTGCATCAGCAAATACTATGTTGACCGCCCCCATGTTGTACCCGATCTTAGAACATTACTAATTTTGCTCATTTTTCACTAATTTATTAAATTCTTATATATCACACTTATGAACAGTTAATAAATTAATAATAAACAGTACAAAACCCTAGTTCAGAGAACGTTGAGACTCCTGTGTTGTCACAGTAGTGCAGTTAAGAGTATAAGAGGTGATTGAGACATAGAGAGTAGGGAGGAGAAACTTCATTGTAGTCAGACGAAGACAGCCTGTAATGTTTGTTTAATGAAATGTAACAGGCTATAGCAGATTTGAAGGGGTAAAGTCTTAAATTACTATATTGTTCTTCTGTGTTCTATTGTTTAGAATTTTTATTTTTAATACACATTAATGTATAGTCTTTATGTACAGTACATGTGAAAAGTCACTTAATTTACTTGTAACTATTCTACTTCTTAGATATTGTTTATACAAGTATTAATTGTATCCTCTTGTCTACTGTCCACACAACATTGCCTGCTGAACTAAATAACATGCATCAGAAGCTTGTGATTATCTTCAAAGCAGCTTTTCATACTGCCCATAGAAGCTAGTTTTTGTTTTATTTCCTGGTCACTTCTATTATTGTGCAAGTTTTGTAGCTCCGCCCAAATCAAACCTCTCTGATGGTGAACAGCAGTTGTCCCAAGCTGGATTTCAGATTGTAGTCTATTCTCGGAACTGAATTCATGTTAATGTATGACAGCTGAAATGGGGATGACCACTAATGTCTTCTCCATGTGCCATTTGCAGAATTGTGTTCATATTTATTTCAGGAAAAACAGAACAATTTATTTATCAATATTTTTGGAGGAGACAAATATGTCTCTTAAATACTCCTTAAGTTTCAGAGAGTAGATAAGGTCTAATACAGAAACAGCTATTTCTCAAAACCCCTGTTTGGAATGGCACTCTCATTTTTAGCATTATACTGTATATTGTTACAGATTAAAATCAAGACCTTTGTCAGACAAGATATTACTAGTATATGAATATGTGATGTTTTTGATAATGTAATTGTTAATCGAGTAAAGAAAGCTTCAGCATTTTTTTAGATCCAATGCTGAACATATCATCATATAATAAAGCGTTCTGCACTTCTGATTGCTGCCTGTATTCATTATGAAAAATTCATGAAGTGTAAAAATTATAGAACATTTTTGGATGAATGCAATAAAGCCATAATACATTTTTAAATACAGTTGTCAATACTGAACCCAATGCGATGTTATTTAATGCACCCAAAATATATATACAATTCATACCTATATTCAGTCATGTAAGCCCTTTACCTTTGAGAATACTGAACTCTGTACACAACTGTCACAGCAACATTAAATAATTCACAATACAGACTTGTTGACATGTACATGTGACACTATGCCTCTGTTCATTCATTCCTTAAATTCTGGCTGCTGTCAGACTGAATGACAAATGACAGTGAGACTGTTACCTAGACATTAGTGTAATATTAGATAATTGTGCATTAGATGATTGCACAAGATCTTTCTGAAACATGATGAGCACACTTGAAATTGTGTGATTTTTGCAGTCTTTGAAATATAATCTATGGTGGCAGCATATCCTGGAGAGTGTGAAAAGAATGTGCACTGTTGTCTTTGTTATCTTTCAAAGCATTATCTTTTCTGTTGGAAAAAAAAGGCATTGGTCCAAAAATGATTGGGAATATATGGTATAGACTCTTCCGATCCACAGGGTGTATTGCCCAAAATAATTGAGGAAGAAGTAACCAGAAATTCGAATTCTAGTCCTAATGCATAGCTTGAGAATGTCGTGGTTTTCTTCTTTTTAAAGTGGGCCTTCATGGAATTAGGCAAAAATCAAAAAAGACTTTCCTAAAGCAATCTGTTGATACTGGTAAAACAAAACTTTTTTTGTTCAGAAATAATACCATGGGTATCACCTCATTAAAAGAATAAATTAGTAAATGGTTATGCAGGGGAATCAGAACATTATCATGAAATGTTGTCAGGGCTTATTTTGTAGTCTTTAGTTTCCTAAGCAATGTATTTATACAAAAATGTTTTTTGAGGGAAAATGCTGCTTTAGTTCATTTATAGTAAGGGTTAAGTGACAGGTATTTTCTTAGAACATAATTGGATTATCTATCACAGTATAATATAGATTATACTGAGAATTGTGTGATCCAGGTTTGAAAAGCATTTTCTTTGTAAAGAGAAGGTCATACCATTCTGTATTGGATTAGCATGCAGGGCATAAAACTAATTGGCACAGGATTTGTGTTTCAAGGAGATCATGACCCAGGTAGGGTTCAGATTTCTGCCTGAATTATCTGTGTCAGAAGGGTGTCTCACAGGGTGTGAAAATAGTTTTTCTGCTCAGCACTGTAACCTTCACAGCAATTCCAAACTCTGTTTTGACGTGGATTTTGTTTTCTCAGAGTTAAATACTAGCATTTTTTTTCTCGTTTCACAGCAGTCCTAGAAAAAAATGGATCTACAGATACTGGAAGAACTTTGTATATTTCTAGATTAATTCTAAATTATTGTTATTTATTAACCATTACTTTTATTAGTTTATTTAGTTTTAAATATTTAGTTTTTTTGTACGAAAGCATAGTGTTTGATTAATTTTCGATAAACTAACATGGTAATTAAAAATGAGTACCATTTTTAGTATATAATTAATTTGAAAATTTTGATTTAATGATATTTATAAATTTGCCAGCCTGGAAATACAGAGTGTGTTGGACCCTACGAGGCAATGTAATCTGACTGCTTAAATGTCGAGATCTTTATTTTACGAAGTTCAGTATTTTGCGATACTAAAATTCAATTTTCCTATTAGCATTTTGCACAACCAAAGCTCCTGCTTTCTTCGTAAAATGAAAACAACGAAAAACTGCCTTAAACGTAAATTCGTTTTCTAATCATCTCTTTTGTTCTTGTCCCAGGGCCGATGTACAAGAGAAAACTGCAAATACCTTCATCCACCAGCACATTTAAAAACCCAGCTAGAAATAAACGGACGCAACAACCTCATCCAGCAGAAGACCGCCGCTGCAATGTTGGCTCAGCAGATGCAGTTCATGATACCAGGCACAGCCATGCAGCCAGTTGTAAGTCATTGTGTTCTGTGTCTGTATTGATCCCTAGTGCTTGTGGGGCAAAGGTTTGACATCAGTAGTGTCTTTCACCGTCACACAAACTGTGTACTGTGGTCAGGAACCTGCGTCATAAACGTATCACAGAAGTCTAAATTAACAAGAAACCCATCATAAAAAGAGCCATTCTGCACAGCAGGAGTGCTGCCTCCAGCCGACGTTCTTCAAGAGAGCTTGTCTCGGGGGTAAAACTTTTCTGATAACTCTGTTTAGAATCTGCCTGGATTTCTGGCTCCTCGCAACGTGGATGAAAAGATTAGAATTGTGTTTCTGTCTGAAAACATGCTTATCTTTCTCAAAGTACCTAAGCTGGGTCTGCAATCTGGGTTGATTTGGGAATGCAGCAAGAGGCTTCTGCTGCCCCCAACTTTCCTGGACAAGCACCAGAGTCTAGAATCAGCAGGAATTCAAGGAGAATCCTGGTCTTTTGCAATGGGATATTAATGAACTAAAATTGCAATATACAGTATGTGAGATGTGTGCTTTAAGCTCAGAAAATGTGTTTTCAATAATGTGTTTACATTTGGTGACTTTGTTAAGAACTGCTGCTGTTATAAATGTACTCAGAAGAAAATGCTTATTGATACGTGCTTAAACTATAGTGGTTGCAATAGTTGAAGCTGCAGCTGGTTTGAGGTCCTGAAATGGCAGTTGTTCAGATTTGGTTTCAGTTTTTCAAAACCATGTGGAACTCACTATAAAAAGATGTTCAGGAAGCTTTACTTGTGTTCAATAAAGCAGATTACTGTGGGATTTTTGAACATTTATAATTTAAAATCAGCAATGGTAAAAAAAACTGGTAAGTAATCACAGACCTCAAACAGGCACACAATTTAATTCTCCTTCAGAATTCCACTTTTTTTTAAGTTTTAATTACTACTTATGGAAACATTTGTCCTCAAGTGATCTTGCATTCAAATACTGCCATTTTCCTTAATGAAAGTATTTGGGATATTAAATATTTAAAATGAATTTTACACAAATATCTCGCATGAATTATCAAGCATTAAACATTTTTTCTTATTATTAATGCCCTGAACTCATTTACTGTATGTAGTTACTTTATTAAATTGCAGTTAATTTTCCAGTTTACTTAAGAATACTTTATTTAATAAAATGTATTACTTATCAGAATCCCCCAGTGATTTCATACAAATTGATTTTTGTCCAACAAAAATTGAAATCTGCAAAGCAATTTTAATTTTAGATTTCTTGAGATGTATTTATTTGAGATTCATTTGGATTTCAACAAGAAACATCAGAAGAATAACAAGATACATAGGAAACATTGCAACACATTTAACAGGTCCCCATCACTCCCCAGACCCCACTACAGGCAGTCCTCACCAATCTTTCATTTATTCCAGCGGCAGCTTTGCTTCAGATCCTCAGAATGACATCACCAGCCTTATTTACTCTGCTTCTGCATCACCATGTCCCTGAAGTATGACAATTATTGTCGTATAGGCAGGCTATGAGGAGGGAGTCAGCACTGTGCTCTCACGTTCTTTGCTGCAGTCAAACCAGCGAGGTTCTGTTGATTTTAAATGATTTCTAAATATAAACACGTGCCTATCATTTCAGAGATTCTAAGTCTCTTGCTGTTCATGAAAGGACCAGTCTGATTACAGAGCTGTTTAAAAACCGTACTTTTCGACAACAACAGAGTACTAATTTGTACATCAATAGATGGACTGCAGTAAAGAGTTGTTGTTTTTTTTCTTTTTAACAGGCCATTATATGAAGGCCTCATTCTGTAACATGGTTTGGTTCTGACAGGAAGTACAAATATGTACAGCCTCTGAAATAACAGGCACAAGCTGACATTTAGAAATCATTTAAAATTGCCCCCCAGAATGCAATTTTTCTAAAATGATTTCTTTGTATTCAATCATCTGTGGATGCTGAGGGGTAATTAAAAGTATTTAATATTATATTGTGTTAGTATTATAGTATTATGCATACTTTTATTGTGTATAGATCCCTGTATGTTAGAGGGAGTCTAGGGACCTTCATAGGCATCCAGTATAAATCCTAAAGTTCAGTAAAGTCCCTTGCTTTATTTTAAATTAAATAAAACAACCAAAATGAAACACTTGCTAAACATATCCATCTGACCCCTGTCAAACCTTCTGGTTTGCTATACCCTAGTGACAAAATCTGACCCTTATGTACACCACACCCTGTGTTTAACCTCTTGTGAAAATGCATATATTGTCAAAACATTACGCCATTTACTATTAGTGTGCACAGTGCAGGCAAAAATAAACCAAAACCAGTCTTTTTTTATTGTTGTGGTGGCCTCTAGTGGCAAACCAACTGTCACTAAATTCTTCCGACTGCCGCAATTGCTGCTGTAGGTATTTTCTGAACTCTTTAACAAGTCTATTAAAAGTACTGTTGCTACAGTGTGATTGCATTTCTAGAAGTGGCTTCTTCTATTATCCAGCTTTCGTCTGTGTGGGTGTGTGGTGGGCGGTGGACCACCAATATATTAGTTTGCATGCTTTTTCCTTACAAATTAAATTAGTGAATTCATTATGATAGGACGGACTGTGTGTTGCCTTTGTTACAGTCATGTAATATCAATTATATTTATACTTTTGTTGACAAATATATTGGTAAATTCAGGCATATTCTTAAGATTAAAAAATGCATTACAGAATGTAAGTTATGAATTATGGCCTGAAATTTTTTTCCTTGAAACATGTTTTAATGACATCAACATTCTCCCTCTTGTCCACAGCCCACATTTCCCGTAACCCAAGGTTTAGGAACAAACCCTGGTATTAGCTACGCTCCTTATCTCACCCCTGTGACACCAGGCGTGGGCTTAGTTCCTACAGAAATGCTGCCCAGTACACCGGTCATTGTTCCAGGAAGCCCACCTGTCACAGTGCAAGGCTCTGCCTCCACTCAGAAACTACTGAGGACAGACAAGCTAGAGGTAACTGAACAGCCTGGGAAATATGGAAAATAAACTTGCAAACACATGCCGACGGCAATAAGTGGTACCTTTATGCAAATACGTGCCTAACATATATTGAAGAGTAAAAGAAAAGAAAGCTATTTTCAGTTTGATTGTGTACCCAGACTGAAGCTTGGAAGAGATCTGTGTACTTTGGTGCACAGGGTAAACAAAATAAGCACATGCATTTCATGCTAAGTTTTGCCTGTTTTGAGTAAATTAAACTTTTCCGAAGAGAGTTGTGTCCTGAAGCACACAGTGCAGATAAAGCTGACGTGTCTTTGAACAAGTTCTTTTTATACTGATTGCTCAAATACACCCTCTGTGAAAGACTTTAACTAGCTAATATTATATATGAAAATGGTTTGTATGATCTCTAATTTACCTTGGTAGGCAAATAGTAGAAGTCTGTTTTTGTAGATCTCATGGCGTCAGAAACATGTAAATCTAAGGCATTTGTAAGCATAAAAATAAGGGACCTGAAGGTTGTACTATATAAAATTAGTCAAGAAAGGTTTGATCCTGCTTTACATTTATGTTTTGTATTTACTGCATTATTATTCTGAATATGTCTAATTCACTTGATAATTAAATATTTTATTTAAATTAAGATGTGAGGGAAAACAAATTATGATTAACAAACCCATTAAGATTATATGCAACTTATGTGGCTCACTTTGCTTTCATTCAATGAATACATCTAGACTTCACAAAATGCCTGAATGGCTGCATAAATTGGCTTACACTTGTTTAAGATGTACATTTTATTTTATAATCACATAATTTTCAGCATAAAGGATTATGAGCTACTGATTTGTGCTTTAAATTGGAATTTGTCTGAAATTGTTTTCAATACTACTTAATTTTAATTTTATTTTAATGTTAAATCCTTACTTTTAAAATGCAGAAGCTTCTGATCTAACAGACCTGTAAAATATCAACTTTGCACAAACATAACTTAGTGGTGTAAAGCAAAAGCATTCAGTTAGCATAACACATCAACATGATGCAATTACTTAATATAACATAAATGATAGAAATTACAGCAATATATAAATATAGGGTCTAAAAGAACAGTCTTGAGGAGGGCTTAGAAGGTGGTCAGCGAAAGTGCACCTGATCTATCTAGGTATCCGGGTCCACTACAGGGATACAAGACAAGGAAAGGCACAGCACAAGGGACAGGATCGTAAGGTGAATTAACAACAAAATGACCAGCAGAAGTAGAGTGGACAGGACTGTAGGGGGTGTAAAAATGAACAGATGTACAGTAGGATAGGTTCCAGGATCCTAAACTGTATACTGGCAGAGATAGATGGGGTGTGAAGAAAAGGCAGAAAAAGATCTTGTTCAAGAGAACATATGGTGAGCATGTCTGGAAAACCTTCTGCTTAGTGTAGGAAAGGCAGGGATCAAAGATTCCTGGCAGTGGAGGAGAAGGTGATAAAGTCAAGTCAAATAGATTTTGAGAGGTCAGAGAACAGGAGAAGGGTATAGATTAGGTCAAAATTATTTATTTTTACAGATGCAGCCATTCAAAATGCGCGGTAAAAACCCGCGGTACGGTAACCTACCCACAAGCCACCGCGGGGCACCGGAGCATACCGCAGGGCAAGTGATTGGCTGGCCAAAATGACCGACAGGGGCACTCGTGGTGCATTGGTTGGTAGTGCAAAGATTTAATCATTTAATGTCTTTACTGTGCACATTTTAATCCGCTTAGTTTTGAATATTTATATGGATTTTACCACTAAAGGGAAATTTTAGTAGCTGAGCATAAAAAGAAGAGGAGCATAACGCATCTGAAGGTCATAAACGATATTAATTTAAAACATTACTGTATGTATGTAAACTGTACTGTGTATGGCTGG
This sequence comes from Lepisosteus platostomus, assembly GCF_059453375.1. Lineage (NCBI taxonomy): Eukaryota > Metazoa > Chordata > Actinopteri > Semionotiformes > Lepisosteidae > Lepisosteus > Lepisosteus platostomus. The sequence continues at coordinate 29,009,289 of NC_142612.1, forward strand.
TCTTGGTAGTTTAAAGAAAAAATACACACCAGTCTTCCATTTCTCCCTAAACATTTTAAGCATGAAAGTTTTATGAAACGGTACCCAAATATGCGATTGCTGTATAGAATGAATTTTAATTAAAAAAAAATATTTAACACGAACATTAAGCTGTTTACATCTTCCGCCTGAGAACAGTCACCCGTTGCTACCCAACGCAGAATGGTGATTGGCTGACACCATCTGACACCCCTCTGATTGGAGAAAAAAGACGTGCTGGTTTGCTATACCAGGAAGAGGATTTCTTTCAATTCTAAACGTGTATTTTAAAAGTTTAAGAAATAAAAACCTTACAGCGTACACAGATTTCTAAACTGATCAGGATCGTTATCTTTGTCTTATGCATAATAATGTTCACCGCTCTGTCCAGCAAATTAGTAATAAACTTTATTTTATATAGCTTTTTAAACGAATAAGTAATTAGATTGCTCATAAACCTAATCACTTGCTTTTTCTTTTTATTTAGGCTCAGATTTCAACTATAGATCGTATTATTAATAACCATAATAACAACCAACCAACAAAAACAACCATATAAACATAATACCAACCAAAAACATAGATAACAACCACAATACAAAATCAAATAATCAAACCATTTTACACTCGCAAGTCCTCCAATTATCATAATCCCGCCCCTTATGCAAAACCAAACCTTCCTCCCATCCCAGTTTATCCTGTTTATCATAAACAAAATCCACCTCAATTTTCAACATAAAGCATTACACAAAATCAATACCTCAACACTCCATACTCAACAACGATAATTCACAAACAGCCAGAACATGTAACTACACATTCCCAAACATACCTACTTTCCATAGCCCCGCCCCTTATGCAAAACCTACATCCCTCCCCTGTTCTCTCTCTCCCCTGGCGGTTGTAATTGTTTTTATTTTCAAATAAATTTTAGCAAAGTCATGTATTTTAAAAATCTTAAGATTTTTCTATTTATGTCTTTATTTAGTGGTTTCATTAGTGACAAAGGCTAAACTTTCTTGGAAAAATGTCTTTTATGTAAACTATGTTTGCTATTAATTCATTCAGGGCTAAAATATGTTCATTGTCTTCTAATGAAAGAAGGGTTCCTTTCGCCGTAGTCGGGAGCCTAGCCTTTAACTAGTAAGTACTGTATTTACTGGGTTTTTGAGGGGGGGGGGGGGTGTCTTTCGCTGGAAATCTCGCCTCCTACTTTGAAAATACCCGTGAAACCGGTTCAATTCGTCACAGCCAGCACTCCTGCAGAGAGTTGGGTTGTACTTGCAGTGTATACAGTACACGCGTTATGCTCTTCGTTAATGTCTGTGAAGTTTTATTTAATCTCTGAGCCATACTGATTTTTCTGGAAGCCAGTTTCCGCCAGGGAGTAAAAAAAAAAACACACTATGGTATTCTCTCCAATGCAGTGCAGTTAAAAACATACCTCTGATGCTGCTCCTAAATGAATATCGTTTATGACCATCAGAAGCTTTATGCTCCTTTTCTTTTTTCCAGTGGATTGAACAGGGAGAGGCATTTCATGATGTACTTTTCACTGATGAAACAACAGTGGCTCGGGAACAGTTTTCAACCAAGTCGTTTTATAAAAAGGGGAGATATGTACACGTTACTGAAGCTAAAAGTTTAGCCTTTGTCGCTAATGTAAACACTAAATAAAGACATATAGAAATCCCTACGTTACAGACTGTATATGGCTGGTATTGGTAGTTTAAAGAAAAAATACACACCAGTATTCCACTTTCTCCCTAAACATTTTTAGGATCAGAGTCTTACATGTGGTTATTTCGAAAACGTTTGTACGTGCTCCTTCTTACCATGTTACTGTTTACCGTTACTGACCATATTAAGTTTAAGTACGCTGGGCAAACGTTCCGAGGTCAAATTCTTCCAGCACGGGGGTACCTTTAAAGCGGAGACGACGGCACCGAAATTTTTTGGCGCGCCTTCTGTTTAAAGCCCTGGCCAAATATGAAGACAGTACGTACAGTTATAATTCAAACGGAATTAAAAACTACACATCCCAGTAACCATGGTGGTGCTTGTGATCATTGCGTTTAACCAACGAAACAGGGCGAAAAATCAGTCACATGACTTTGGGGCAGAGTTTCGAAAGCTTAACCTATCAGCAACAAAGCGAAATTTACACGATAGGCTACCTCAAACTGTCAGTTACACGACTGTGTATGTCGTTTAAGCCACTCCTATTTGGCATTTTAGTTATGGAGGCGAGAAGACGCCCCCCCCCCCCCCCTCTGGGTGCCTGATTTGCCGCCATCTTTAACCGCTTCGTGTCCAAATCGCAGTAGCTACGCGTACGAAATAAAGTTCATCCCAGCTACAAAACATATATATTTTTGTGGTAAGAGGGAGCAAAACATCAGTATTTACTGCTATTAATTAGTGTATGATTTATAGTTGAAATCTGAGCCTAAAAATAAAGTTAAAATCTTGACAAAGCAATGTAGGAAATACAGAGAAAATAAATCCTTTCTGACATCTAAAATCAGTTTCGATCAAGGTCTCTAAAACGAACAAGAAAAAGAGGATTTTCGGAGGGCAATTACGCTGTATTTATATAGAATAAGTGATTTATGAGCAATCTAATTTCTTGTTCGTTTAAAACAGTGAAATGTCAGCTGCAAAAGATCGCACCAGAAACAGCACTCTCTCTGCCTGTCATAGACGTTCAGGAAAGGCTGAATGAAGTCATGGTGATCAATAATAACAGTTGTAGGACAAGAAACAAAAGATAGTGAAAACTTAAGATTTTTAAGGCTAAAACTCAAATTCATTCTACAAATTAAGGCAAATGAAAATTCAGGACGTTAAAGTGCTAGAGGTGTAAAAAAATACAAAAATGCACATGAGCAAAACGTTTTAGAAATGGAGCAAACAGAATAAAAGCCATGCCTATAGTGCAGAAGAGGGATGCAGGAACACTTGCTTAGATATACAAAAAAATCACAAAAAGGTCTATGTTACAAAAGAACATGTAAACATGTACATCAATTTCCCTTCGCGATCAATAGTCTTATCTATAAACATGAAACAGAGTGAGGAATCAGAAATTAGCATGCATAAAAAACAGCAATTCTGTCAGTGAGCCCTAAATGAATTAATAGCAACTATGGTTTCATGGAGGGCTTCTCAGATAGTTGGGCATTTAGGTAAACTGCCAGGTGAAAGGACTTGTAAACATATTTTGTTAAAGCAAGTCAGTTTTTTCCGCAACACATAAAAGACATTTTTCCAAGAAAGTTTAGCGTTTGTCACTAATGAAACCACTAAATAAAGACATAAATATAGAAATCTTAAGATTTGTTTTATTTAATGTTGGTAGCAGGATGAACTGTCAGGTTGAGCTAAGTGTATATTTTGTCACAGGGTTGCTGCAAGATGTTAACAGTGAAAAGGGTATTTAGAAATGAGTTATTTCAAGATGAAAATTTTCAGAATAATTGCAAATCTAGCAGGATAGAGAAAGCACAGAAAACTGGCAGTTAGATTGATCAGATTAGTATGAAAAGTCATTTAGCAAAGGGAATGAGAAGAGTGACAAACTAGTATACTTTAGATCTTTTTTTCTGAACCAGGGAAAATCTGATCATGTTTCCCTATAACAATAATAAAAAACTTTATTTTATATATTACCATTAAAGGTGGCATCTTAAAGCAATATGGTAGATGTAAAAACAGATAAAAGGACCACAGATTACAAAGTAAATACATATAAGAAAGACAAGCAGTTAGAGGTGCGACCAAAATTAGAAAATGAAGCAGATACAGACACTAAGTCTTCTGAAAAGAAAGGTTCTGAGGTTAGATTTAAATGCACTCAGGGTACGTGACTGATATCACTGGGAATACAAATTGAGAGCTCTGGGGTGCAGCTGGAGAAGACCCTGTCACCCACAGAATGTAGATGTTCTTGAGGACAGCTAGAAGACCAGAGTCAGACAGACAAAGGTGGGGGAGTAGACGGATAATAAGCCATATACTGTAGGTACAGAATGAGGATGAGGAATTTGAAGTTGACTCGAAACCTGATAGGTAACCAGTGCAAGGACTTGAAAACAGGTGTAATGCATCCCTGATAGGATTCTCGCTGTCATATTCTGAACATATTGAAGATTGCTCAGTGTGGATTTAATTTCCCCAGTGAACAGGATGTGCATTTATTAATTCTAGGAAAAAAAAGCCTTTCTTAATTTCTCTAGTTCTTAGTTTCTCTAGTTCCCTTTAAAATAAACTATTATCCCACAATGCAGAGTATTAAATGGCCAGTATTTACACATGATATTTGTGATTTAAAGAAATGAACACAAGCAGCTTTTGGGGATTTAAGTGTTGGCTGAGTTATTGCAGGATAAAAGACTAGAGATGTTGGTAAGAAAAAGATAATTTTGGGAAAGCTAAGGAATACACTGATAACAAGAACACTTCCTAATGGGGTTAGGCATACTTTTGATGAAGATGATGAAGTTAACAGACTATATGTTTACATAGATACTGAAATGAGGATTGTATTTTAGATTTTGTGCAGTTACTAGTATTGAACTTTGTGTTGGATGCACATGAATTGAAGGAATGGGCAAACATAGCTGATGCGGATCCACAGAGCCAGCATATTAAGATGTTTATAATTAGAGGTAATTTGTTTAAATAACTAGGTATGGATACTGATGTGCAAGAGAGGTGGAAAGGCCAGCACTATAAAATATTTTATTCTCAGTGAGATGCTGCCATTTCATAGTGGGTTTCTAACACTGTGTATAGTCCATCTATTTCTAATCTCTTTATCCAGTACTGAGGATTTGGAGCCTATCCCAGTAAGCAACGGACACAAGGCAGAATACACCCTGGACATAGCGCCAGTCCATCACAGGACAGACAGACACAAACACACACACACCAGGGCCAGTTTTCCCATAAACCAATTAACTTACCAGTATGTTTTGGAGTGTGAGAGGGAGTCATATCACACATACGGAGAAAAACCATGTAACCCAGAGAGAACATGCAAACCCCACACACACAGGATGGCAGGAATTGAATCTAGGACCCCAGTGCTCCAAGATAGCAATGCTAACCACTTTGCCACCATTATAAATGGATGGATATCTTAGTTATCTTTCTAGTTCACAGGTTTGCATGCATAATTTAATTTTGAAAGGCGCTGAGACATCAGGTACTACTGTTGTATTTATGAAAAAGAAACAAAACAAAAAACATGCTAACAACTGTGCCATCCTACTCCTTAGTTAATACATTTTATTATTCATAAACAGTTAACATTGTTAGCAAAATATTTTGAATTATATTTAACCCTATTTTTTCTTTAGTTTTGTATTTAACTTATTATATGATAGTCAGACTTAATGTATATTTGAACAATGAAAATATATTTTTACAAGATTTTACATTAAGCACTTAAAATTAATATGGTTAATAATAGTAAACTGTAACATGCTGTAACAAGATCGGTTAAACTGCTAAGAAAATCCTTTCAGAGAAAATGTTTCAGGTGTGAAGAACAAACCTGTTCCCACACACCCTGCCCCCACTACCATTAGAATATACACAAACATTTTAGCGTTTCATTCTGAGCAGAAGACCCTCACACCTGAAGAGTGCTGGCTGTGACGAATTAAACCGGTTTTACAGGTTTCAATCACAGATTGGGAATCAGTAAAGTAACACACAGCGCCACTGGATTTGATAATACTGTACCTAACCAAAATCCGCAATATGGAAACAGAACCTGTGTAATTGTTGATAGATGATGTACTCGTAACATTTTTTCAAGACGAACTACAACATTTAAAAAATGACTTGTATGTACTTGATATCTCTAATCAATCCACGGGTTCCAGCACAAAACGAAACTAAAACGCATACCGTTTCGCGCTTCTTATTAGTTGCTCAAAAGTAATTTGACCGTATGAAATGCATAATATAAACCTAGAAACATATACGTGAGCAGTACTTAAGCACTGTAGTATCGGTGTTAAGACATACCTCTCAAATACTGTAAATCAAGTTAAAAATATCTCAAGACCGATTCTGGTCGTAATGAAACCATGTTTCGTGTATGTTTTCTTTTTCATCTTGAAATAACTCATTTCTAAATACCTTTTTCACTGTTAACATCTTGTTAACGATTCCATATTATATTCCCTTTAAATCAAATTCTAAAAGTATGCTTGTTGACTCCGGTATCACGTTAGTTAAAGACTTCGAAGCTTACAATGTTTAGGGAGAAATGGAATACTGGTGTGTATTTTTTTCTTTTCATGATAGGTGTCGCATTTTAAATCATTTTCGTAGTTAGAAATTATGAAACGCCCTGTTAAAAGCAAGGAAGTTTTTATGCCCGTTGAAGTAAAACGAAATGCCTGACAAAGTATGGCTTGGACAGATTCCAAGTGCTTGTACAAATGTGCTAAAGAAATTATACTTTGAGTATACAGCTTGTCCAAAGTCATCCATTATTAATACAATTAGTAATATCTTCAGTAAAGGCTTTGATGCATAAATATTTCTGATAAAGTTAGGTTGTGTACTTTTGTCCAACTGAGCAATCTTGCTTTCATAAAATATACCAACATTTTAATGACTGATGATTAACATGCTGTAATACACAGTTCAAAATTAAAGGCTCAAATGCTGTACATGAGAGGTTAAGCTCCCCCTGGCGGTTTTACAAGGCGACGCCGGATAGTTAGTCACGTGACACACGTGAACCGCGTGATACCCCGGTGGGCGTGTCGCGGTATGCCGCGAAATACCTCACCCATTTTGAATGGCTGCATCTGTAGGTGACGTTAAGACATTCAGGAGAAGGTGACTGATAGGCAAGTTAGATATCTGCAAAGACCTATCAGTTATAAAATGGGAAATAAAGAAAACTCTCAGCACCTCAGGCATAAAAGTGGCTATGGTAAGAAATAGGAGACTGAATATTTAGAGACAAAAAAAAGGGTCCTTGTACTTATCCATGTGGAACACCTGTTTAATGAGGATGAGATGGAAAAAGAGACACACATGGCAATGTCTGGAAGGAGCCAACCAAGAACAGTGCCTGAAATACCAATACAAGAGAGTGGATAAGAGGATGGTGTGGTCAACAGTGTCAAAAGCTGCTGAGAGGCAAAGGGGATATAAAATAGTGGAGAGACATGCAGAACATAGAGTGAAAGTACAGAATCTTTCTGGAGAGTAAACTGGATGGAAATCAGACTGAAAATGGTCAAGCAAGGAGTGGTCAGCAGTGGTCAATGTGATGTAAATGCTCAGCTGTTTAATAAAGGCTTGATCAAGAGATATAGAGAAACATTTATAATTCCAGGGATATCTCGATAGTACTGTAGGTTTCTTGAGGACTGGAATTATGCCAGGCTTATAAATTATAAATTATAAAGTAGATCTTGGAGCAGAAGAAAGGCGGAGCCACTTGGAGAGGATGAGTTTTTAGAGGACTGAGAGAGTAGAAAGTAGAAAAGGAAAAGCGAGATTACAATGACTATCATCCAGTTATAATGGACAGAAGCTTACTGATCTGTTAATTCATTTTTCTGCACACATTTAATAAACATTTAATGTTCTATATTGTGTCAGAACATTTATGGTATTTTTTAATATTTGATCTCCTGGGAAAGTGACTGCTTATTTTTACGCTGATTTATTATTACCTACCTGATTATGTTTTTGTATTTGTGTGTCTGCTTGTGCTCGTTTGTGTTTGTTCTGTGCTTATGGTGTATGTCTAGGTCTGCCGGGAGTTTCAGCGTGGAAACTGTGCGAGAGGGGAGACCGACTGTCGCTTCGCTCACCCCAGCGACAGCGCCATGATTGACACCAGTGACAATACCGTAACGGTGTGCATGGATTACATCAAGAGCCGCTGCTCAAGAGAGAAGTGCAAATACTTCCACCCTCCTGCACACCTACAGGCCAAAATCAAAGCTGCGCAGCACCAAGCCAACCAGGCTGCAGTGGCAGCACAAGCAGCAGCGGCAGCCATGGTAAGCCCCAGCACATCCGCAAGGACATTAGCAAGGCAGGGTCGCGTGGCTCACGGGCCATATAGCAGTACTGGAGTGATAAATGGAAGAGTGGTGCACAGTTGTCTAGAATATGGCTCAGCCTGTGCCTCAGACTATATCAGATTTAAAAAACAGAGTAATGCTTTGTTTGAATGTTGCTGCATAATCCCTTTATAACTGCTACACTAGACATTCTAATCACAAGCATAATACTCTACAGGGAAATATGACAATGACACAACTTGTGCATAAGAGATCATGACATTGATTTTATCATCATTTGTAGCTCTTGGTACTTGATGCGATGCTACAGTAGATGTCATTACCTCTTATGCACATCATGTCATTTGCACATGTTTCTATAAAGCATTATAGAATTGATTATAACCTGTTGTGTAGCAGTTATGAAGGGATTATGAAGCCATTATGCTGCAACATTCATATAAAGTCTTACCAAAAACAGGATAATAAAGCAGAGTGTTCTGCTGCAATAATTCTTTCGGGTAGAGGCGGATGGAGTCTGAATTCCAATACAGTAAACCCTCGGTTTGACAGACTAATGGGGGGAAGTGGTTTCTTTTAGCCCCAAAACACACTATTTTATGAAAAAATTGACATAAACTTTCTGGATTTGACAACTTATTTTTTGGACAGTTGCAATCAACAAAGTCAGTGAAAATGGTTCATATACAGTAAAAGCCCTTTTATTTCATGTTTTGTAAATAAAATGTACTTACAATGTGTTTAATAAACTGTAAAATTCACTAAAGCATATCAAACACAAACATCATAAGCAATAGACCTACCCCTATAGTGCATCGTTTCCTGAATATATAATTCCTGAATTTTAAACTTGCATAGTATTTACAGTATTTTTACCCTTTTTTACGTTTGTATTTTACAGAGATTTATTTACATATTGTAATTATTGTTATCATTTTAGTTTATTTTTAAATGATCATTTTTTGTTCTGTAACACACGCAAGACACAAACAACACCCATCGTAAGCAATATGTTATTGCAAGGAAAATCTGCTGTTTCTAATTTTACAGATAAAATTCCCCCTTAGCAGATTTTGTCTGTTAAATCCAATAAATAGAGGGTTTACTGTTTTTAAAAAGACTAGACCACTTGAACAAAGCAATAAATGATCCACTTTTGCTTGATTTTTCTATGGAGTTATAACCAAAATTACTGATTGTTTGGACAAACTGACAAACTTTAAACATCACCCTGCTTACAAAAATATTACAAGTGTTTTTAAATTTACATGTACATACAGTAGACCTGTTCAGTAGAAGTTCAGTCATCCAACAAAGAATGTTGTTGTTTTGTTGGTGTTGTATTATTTTAAACAGTTTTTGTAGATACTCTAAGGAGAGCAATGTGGAGCACTGTTTTTTACTTACACAGCATTAATGCCCCTTTTATTAATTTTAAAGGGAAGTTCCCTCCAAATTATTTTTTGGCGGGGTGGTTTAATATAAAATGTTATATTTCAACAGTTCACTGCACTTTAAAAGAATTCAGGTGGTTCAAGCTCATTCATAGATATTCAATTTAAAAATATATAAAGTAATAAATGGATAATGGTATATTTTAGTTTCTCATGGTAACAACTTATTTATTTAGAATATTTTTCATCCTGAATTATGTATATAATTTGTTTTGGTGCCCAAGTTTACTTAAGAGTAATATTCTGTTTTTATAAACACACTGTAAATAAGGAAAACATTATTTTCTTAATTCCTGAAAATGCATTATACTGGTAGTTCATCTACATGTACATCCAAGTCCAGATAAAAGCAAAGCTATGAGCAATTGTTAAATTTTAGCTGGTTAGCCCAGCTTTACAAGAAATATTTCTTAATAAAGTCTAGTGAGTAATTATTTGGGAAACTTAAAAATTAAAAAGGGTGTTTGGTTTGTATCTCCACCTTAAGTAACCCATTGGAGCTGATTGTATTTCTAGCCACTTTTGTAATGGCTTGTTTAAGATTTCAGTCTTCATCATTTGGTGTTTTTCTCCTAAATTCCATGATCCTGGTACGGTGTGCCTGATTTCTGTTCATTAGCACCACAGCTGATCATTGTTTTAATATAGAAGAGACTTTCAAACAAGGTGTGTGTTCTGTTCTCTCTGTGCAACGCTCCGTATTGCAACTGGTATCTTCGACCACTTGCGTGCTGCATTTTTGCTTCTTTTTCACCTGTTTTGCTGCACTTATTGCCTTTCAAGTATCGGTGGCACATGTTCGGTGGCAAGATTTTTCGTTACAAAACATTTAGCATTAAAAAAACATAAGTAGTTGTTGGGTGCATTATCCCATTCCTGACTGGGCTGCCTCATAGCACTAATAGTGTGGTTGTTGCTTAACACAACAATGTGTAATTGGAACACTGGAGACTAGAGCCAATATCCAGTCCAGATTGATCTAATGCAAGAATGTCCACCCAGTCCTGGTCCTGGAGCCCAGCTTCTCTACACACTTTCTAACAGCAGTTAGAACATGCAGAGCTGGGAGAAGCTGTTCAATTATTTCAGTTAAGCCAATAATGAGCTGATTTATTTTGTTAAAAAGTGCCATACAGTACTGACCCTCCAGGACCAGAATTGGACCATCCCTGATGCCTGTCCCTTGTGTGTATTGTGTAAAGAAATGTACAGAGATAACAAGGGACTTTTGCAATATACTTGAAAGTAAAAGTCTTTTTTACACATTTTTAGGCCACAGTCTTGAATTTAATATAAAGATGCACCAGATTTTATATTATTTCTTACTCACAAACATCTCTACACAGCTACTGTAAATTATTTTCAGTAAGAGCCAGAGGGAAACCCAAATTGAAGTAAACCAAAACCCTCAGACCTATTTGGTGGGATTTACACTTTGTTTAGATCTACACTTAAAAACTGTTATGGTTTGCAATACATTGCAGGAAAAATCTTTGTGTTTTTACTTTAACAAGACATGTGTTTCAAACAGTTTTGAACACTATTTCCAGAACTCTGTATTCTGTGAGATGTGACTAAGACTACTGTCCTCTGCATTGTTGCACTGCTGCTTCTCGTTTTGTTTTTTTTGCAGCTTTTGTTGTATTGCTTTGTTATTTGTAGTGTGTATGTTGTCTGCTCTTCTGTCTGTCTTCAGTGTTTTATATTATCCTGGCTTGCCTGAGGTGCACTCAGTTCCCAAGCTTGATTAGCTTAGCATAATAAGCTTTTTGAAGCAATAATGCTTTATAATTTGAACTCTCCATTTTTATTAGCTCAGAATTATTACTCACATCTCTCTCCTGTTTCATCATTGTATTTCCATTTGTGTAAGCAAGAAGTCCTTTTGCATGGCCATTTCTGTGTTTTAAAAGTGGAGGGTTATCTTTGACATTGTGTCTTTCTTTCAAAACTGCACAAGGTATATAATTTGCAGTTTGCCTTTAACAAGATGTACCTACAGGTGACAAAAATTACCCTCTATTCATTTTTTATTCCATGTGTTGTCACTATTATTTTGTCTTTGTTTTGCATATCATTAAAGCATGATGTTAAAAGGAGAGAACTCTATAAAGCTATACAGATACTCTCTTAAATGATCATGCTAGGAAGCAGGCAGCAGAGATACAGGTCATGGGCACATACAGTACATGTTTCTGAATAAAGCAGTGTTTTGGATAATAAAGGTCAAGGAATCTGATGAAACTAGAAAAGTTATGATTTAATGTACTTGTAAGCTTCTTTCAAAATTCAGGGCTGTATTTTTTTGACAGTTTTCATTTTAAGATACTTTTATTTATCAATAAAATACAAGATCAGTATAGGAACAAGAATGAAAATATTACACTGTACAAGCAAGAAAAACAGAGCTCCACATTCTTATGAGAAATACGTGTTTGGTTAAGCAAAGGCAGGATTTAGTACTTGTTGATCACAATTTTCAGCGATGAAGCACTATCTCAGTCAGTTAAGCAATTATTCAGAAATACTTGTTGTCCTTCAAATTGCAGGGAACTATAAAATGTGAAGTCTGAATCTCAGATATATGAAATATGCTTAAAATGTCCATCTAATGAAAGTTAGCCTACATTTTACATGACAGAATTTAAACAAACTAAATTAAAACATGGTTTGTATCATAACTTTGGGAAGATGTCAATAGTTTTTAATTCAGCATTTCTTCTAAGGAATGTGTATACATTTCCAGTGTAACTGATGAATGACTGGGCCGAATACCTTTTCTTTTGCCCTTTCAGCCATGATGATTCACTTGCAGAGCAGTCTGGCTTACAAATATCTAAAATTGACCCTCCTGAAAACAATAGATGAAAAGTACCTGTTAAGATTCTATGAGCTGAGGACATTCAGCTGGAACCTCCATTGTTTTATATGCAGTGGATGCTGATCTTGACCTTACTTCTTAACTCATAGTGACATCAATGTTTGCCCCGTAATCAGAAGTGTGTTAAAGAAGCAACATGACCTCTGCTCTATTTGTCTCATTACTTATGGCATGACATAACATAAGAGTACATTGTTAACTAATAAAACTTAAAAACCAATATTTGAACAATAAAGTAGTTTAAATCCTAATTATGGTCCAATTATTATTGTTTGTTAGAAGCCCAGTAATCAATTCCGTTCAGTCGATGGAAACCAAGTAGTCTCCTGTCAACAGATGGTGCATCCATTGTTATTCAAAAGGTTAAAGGTTGAAACATGACAGTAGTTTTTCCACAGGATTTCACTTTCTAATTTTCATTGCAGGTCACATCTTCTACATAATATTTAGGGACCACTATGTAGTTTTATGATGAATAAAGATGTCCTTCAATTTGTGTATAAATTATAACAGTCCACATATTTGAGTCCTCGTATTCTGACAAACAATATGATAAAATATAATGTAAATCAGTTGCATTATGAGTGTATCTGGTATTGATAACTAGTACAAAGGCATACATGATTAAGTAACAGTTTAAGAAAAACTTAATTTATTAATTACAGTACTGTGAATTATATATCTTTGAAATTTCTTACGCTTTTAACAAAGGTATCTTAGATGCTTTTTGCTTCCGTACTAATTCAGAACGTAGCAATATGTTTCCTTGAAACAATTTTTTTTGTTTATGTGCATGCCTATTGTTTTGTATGTGGTATACTGCATTCAGATTATTTTGTTTTTTTTTTCCTTCTCACCTATCCACAATGCAATGCTGTCCCCATGATGCACCTCTGCTTGCTGTTTACCTGTATGTTAATACGCTTGAATCCCATTGGCCCACTGCCATCATGTGCTCGCTGCCTGCTATTTAAAGACTCAGTCGACTGCCAAAGCAATGAAGCGACCCCTCGAGGCAACTGTAGATCTGGTACTTTGACCTTTCACCTTTTGCTTTGCATGTAGCTTTTTAAATGTACTGTAGCAACTCACAGAATTTAATTTGGCTTTTTTTTAAAGCAATAAGTCTCATCCAGTATTTGTGTATGGAATCATCTACCATCAGTTATTATAAACTAGAGTAATTAACTTCAGCATAACTCTCAGATGCCAGAAGAATTCTCTGTGTTGCTTTATGTTAAAAAAAAAATAATCATAATACTGCACTTCAGAGAGCAAGATTTTAGAATGAATGTGATTTAGGTTTCAGTTAATTATAACTAAGTAATTTGTTAAGAATCGAATATTCTATTGTTGTGCAAATAAAATTACTATACCATTGTGATTTTTTTTGTAATTTTGTAAAGTTTCAATAAAAACAAAATTATTTTGCAAATGTCAGACTTGACTGATTGTTACAGTAATTGTATTACATTGTTCTGTTAATGTTACATTCTGATTTAACAGGCTTTCCCACCTGGAGTCCTGCAGCCCCTACCAAAGAGACCAGCACTTGAAAAAAGCAATGGTACCAGCACAGTCTTTAACCCCAGTGTTTTGCACTACCAACAGGCTCTTGCCAATGCACAGTTACAGCAGCCTACAGCATTCATTCCCACAGGTACGCTTGGTTGTTATTTCAATTAATTGAAACCCCTTAAGATGAACAACTTCTGTCAAATTTCATTTTTAAAAATCTGTTTTTGTTGTTGTTGTTAAAGATGTTTTCAGAAGCATGAGGGTGCAAATTATTTTCTTTTTGCCAAGAGCAGAGTAATAAAGTAGGAGATAGCGTATTGCAACAAAGTGAAATAAGGATCTCATGTGTTTCTCTTTTTGTCTGAAGGCTGTTTGCATTCCATGTGGTTTGACAGCCATGCATGGAAGTAATCGTGGGTTTTTATGCAGCAAGAAGAAATGATGGGAAAAAAATCCTTAGAAGCAAACATCTTGCAATACAAGATATAAAGTAGCTTTGAAACATTTATACATTGTTATTTTATTAATTCATATGATGTAGCCTACAATATTATGGCAAGATGCTAACAGTTTTAAACTTTGACCTCCATTGTATGTAATATTATTATCCAATATTCTCCTGCAAGCTGTAATGTATAAGAAGGAAATTTGGTGATCAGAACAGTTTGATTCCTATACAGTATGTGCATTGTAAACCTTTGTAATACATGGCTGATGACAAAAAAAGCCAACTTAATGGACAGATATGTAAATTTGGGTTGTATCCTTGTAAAATGCTTGTAAGCTCTGTAAGCTTCAGATTATGTATCTACAAAAGGTAATTTACAGTACTGGCTTGGTAAATAATGCATTAGCAGCTATCGTCATTAAGTGTTATTAGAAATTTATGCTGTCATACCATATGTACACACTTTGTTTATGTCCCTTCTGCATAAAATGTATTCCACATCAAGTGGCATGTTACTTTCTCTTCTTTGTCCTCTAGGTTAAAATAACACCAAAGTGAATATTTAAAGTGATTAAATGGGGGTCATTCACAGTTTATGCCCCTGGCCTGCTTAGTTTTCTGTACTGATTTGAATCTAGTGTTTGTTCAGTGAAGAACTTCCTTTTACTGTTATAGCTTCATGCCCATCATGTAATCTAATTCCCAGTAACATAAGTATACAACATGTTTCCCCTCTGCCTATAATTCTGCTAGAAGCTTTACCTTAATGCTGTTACTAATTTGATTCCAGTATCTCTAGAAGTATTTACAAGTGGGCATGTGGAAATGTTGCATGTTTCTGCTCTTACAGTCACAGTAAATCTGGGGTGAAGTTTATTTGGCATTTTTGTATCTCTTTGTTAATTTCTGGTCATTTGTAGTATTTCCTGAGGTGATCCTCTTCATTTCTGAATTGGCTGGGCCTAAGTCTTGCTTAACCCCATGGAGAAAAACGTTCTTTCTAGATGCATAAGAAAGACTACAAATGAGCCAAATGGAAACAATTGAAACATTTATCAAATGTAAGGCATGCTTTAAACAAACTTCAGCTAACCTTTTTTCTCCCTTATTAACCTTTATTCACTTCTCACTGCATGATATACAGGGTCAGTGTTGTGCATGACTCCTGCTACCAGCATTGGTAGGTTCCTCCCTTCTTTTTCTGATATCACTTGAAAATGGGAAAGAGAAACATCTCTTACAGTTGTTTTAAAAGAAATGGTGAATGTTGCTCTATCCCAAAAAGTTTCTTTTGTTGAAAAAAATTAAATGTATGTACTTTCGATGAACATTTAAAAGCAATTTGCTTTTTAATGCACCTGTAAGAGAATATTTTTTGAATGGTCAGGTTCAGCTTCTGAACAGTTTACTTATCACAGTGTCTTCTGTAACTTTTTTGCTATAATGACAGCACCCAAGTGTTTATTGTTATTTTTCTTGTCATGATTGTAATTACAATTATTTTATTTTGTTCTTTTCCTTTGATTGTTCCTTCATTTTCTGCAGGCAGAATCTTACTGTAGCAAAAACATATAAATCACCAGACTAAAATTCCAAGCAGATCAGTTGTTTAATATTAGGTAATTTGCCTTTTGTTGTGCACTGTGTACTAGGAAATTTTATCAGTTTCCCAGAGGATTGTCGGAGTATCACTGAAAACACGTCACAGTTTCTGATAATTGAAGCATCAGCAACTTTAAAATGAATATCAACAGCTTTTGAACATCCTTTTGTTATTATTCTAATATTTGCAGTTATTGAAATGCTATAAAACATTCGTTCCTAAAAATTCACTATGACTGATATTTCTAAATATTTGCAAGCTATTTATAACTTCTCTGGGAATCACTGATTATATTGATAAATTTCCTTAATTGTGATTGTAATCAGCTTTCTTCCTCTTTTTTTATTTTTCTCCCATGCTTTCTTGCTTTGCATTGTGATTGCATGCCATCTGCTGGTCTAACCTAACGATGGCTTGCCGCTATATAATATTCACCATGCAAAAAACAAAATACCACACCTGTTGCCATGGTTACCATAATGCTACACCTACCTTGTCATTGCTTCCATGGTTCCCTTCCTGAAAAAGTACCCATGATGTACAGTGCTACGCCTGCTACTGTCTCTGCAGCAACAACTCCTGCCACAAGTGTCCCCTTCGCAGCAACAGCACCAGCCAATCAGGTTTGCTCCTTTTAAAGCTTTCTTTCATAAATCCCTGAGCTCTAAATAAGGACTGTCGCCTCAAATAACAGTTTGGGACGTCCTGTGTTACTTTTTTTTCTTACTCTTTTTTTATGAACATGTTTTTTTTATAAAATCCAAACGTAACTGTGCTCGTTAATGGGCTTTCAATAATGCGGAGAAAAAAGCACTTATTTAGAGTTCTCACATTTGCAAATAGTAGTTGTGTTGTGTTGCATTACTTCCTTATTTATTTTGCATGTCGTTGTTTTACTTTTTGTTTTAATGTTCCAAGTTTCCCTTTTCATCTGCATTCAGAAAAATGTCTGTCCAGTGTGAAAACAATCTCATACTCTGAATTCCAAATTTCATCTGGAAAAGGAAGGAGGCGTGCCTACCACGCGCGGGAAATGTTTTTAGATGCCCTCTCCCTTCGGTGGAAGGGTGCTTTCTGAAGGAGGGACTGAGAAGGAATACGCTGTTATATCAGGAGATTTTAGCAAAAATCTAAAGCTATTAGCACTTTTCAGAGACAGGAGCAAAGTTTCCTTCAGGAAAAAGCTAAAAATGGAAGGACCTATCTGTAATCCACCAGACAGGGCTCTAGTTTCCTGTTTGACCAGGCACTCAGATGGCCAGCCCACAGTGATTCTGATGCCAGGAGCTCCAGTATTTTAACCTCCTTCTCCCAGCAGGCACATCTGCAAATTAAGTGACATAATAAACCCCAGCAACCACACTAAATGAGCGAATACTGACACAGACATAATTCACAGTTGATTCACGGCAATTGCACTTTCTTCTTTGAGATTTCTGAAAAAAAGTCTATCGTTGCAATATAGCCTTGAAACATGTTTTGATTTCCCATTTTTTACTGTTATAAACACTGCATGCATAACTTTTTTTAGATTCCATTTTACTGGTACATTTCTACATGCATTTATTTTTTTGCTTTTATAGTAACAATTGAAACAAACATAACCTACTGTAGAAGAAGATGTCAGAAGAAGTATTAGTACTCGTAAAAATTTAATGGTTTGTTTTACATGGCTGTCATATTTTTTCCTGTAATTAGTGTTTAACTGTAGTATTATTTTTTCTGTAATTAACGTTTAGCTGTAGTCAGTATGTATTATCTATTTTAAGTGTTTTTCAAATGTGCATAATCCATATTACTCATTGATTTCATTTCCTATGCTTAGGTTATAATGATAATTTAATTGATTGTGACTGGCAAGTGTTTAGACTGCATCAACTATATTAGTTTAATAAAATGAAGCTGAAGGATAACATTCTACATGTATATTGTGCAAGTAAACCTATTCTAGTTCTTTCTCTATTGCATGCCATTTTGGTTGTACAAAATAATGCACTGACTTATGTTGCACTCAGGCAAAACTGTAATCAACTGTAGTAGTGATAAAAAATTCTCCATACTTGGAAAATGGATTAACTCACTGCTACCCTACTCTTTCAGAAATACAATACTACTCAAATCTGCTAAATATTAACAGAAGTTTCTTTGTGGAATGGCTCACTGTGTCAATATATAGTTAACTTTGTGGGAAATCATTCAAAACGAAACGAAAGTGCATTAAAAAGGACACTAATTCGACTTTGATAGCAGGACATACTGTCAGTCACTCCCAACAATGATTTATATAAATTCAGTATTTAGTGTCTGGCATTTCACCTTTTTTTTTCCTTTCGTTTGACAGATTCTATATTCTAGTTAAAAACACTAAAAATGAACACTGAGCATTTTCCGTACCAATCCATAGAGCTGAATTTACAGGTGATACAGATCACTGATTCCAGAATCTGTGTAGTGTTCATTTCAGTTCTGCATTTTACCAGTTGATAATGATAATGAGTATTATATTAATGCAATTATACATAATAATGATAAAACAATATGTATATTTACATATTATGTATTATTATAATAATTATAATAAAACTGTGAGTATTACAGATTTATTTGATATTATTGCACATTTATCTTCTCCAGTTGTTGAAGGGGACATCCCAACAATATTCTAGTCGACACAACAGAGATGTTTGTAGTTCCATACAGCTTTTAATTATGATAAAATAACAAATAAAAAAACATTAGTTTTTACAATATACTGTATGTTGTAAAATAGACACCGAAAACACACAGTGCTTCTACCTTATATACTTCTCAAAAGCCCATCTTCATAGCTTCCACTGTGTTTGAATGTATAAAGTTAGATGTGCAGTATAGTAATGTATCTATGTATTTTCACTGTTCATGTCACATACTGTATTAAAATACATCTTAATAGCCATGAACAGAAAAGGGCAGCAACACATAATTAATTCAGCAATTTATTTGACATCACTGGCATATCAGTGCTGATTTGGTAATGTAAGAACATTATCAAATAATCATGAATCACTCAGCTTTAATCTGATTAATATACTTAAGGGCACAGAACCATCCCATTTAAAGTATTATTCCTTCAGTTAGGTGGAATTTCAGGAAGTGGACACAAAAGGTGCAGATTTAATCTAAATGTAGTTTTGTTCATATAGTATCTGATTGCCATGACTGTGTATTTTTCTGAACGATTGAGCAGTGGTACAGTAATAGCAGTGATTTGTTAGTAACATTCTTGTATGAAAACATTTTTTCTTCTATTCCGCTAATGTTTGTAAAGCATTTGAACATGAGCAGCACAGTGGTGCAGTGCTTAGCATTGCTGCCTTGTAGCTCTGGAGCCCTGGATTCAGTTCCTGTGGTACTGTCTACATGAAAGAGTTTTATAAGTTCTTCCCATTTTGGAGTGGGTTTCCTCCCACAATCCAAAGACATACTGATACTGTAGGTTAATTGGCTTCTGGGAAATTTGACCCAGGTATGAGTGTGTGTGTGTGCCTTGCAATGGACTAGCATCCCGTCCAGGATGTACCCTGCCTTGTGCCCATTACTTGCTGGGATAGGCTCTGGCTCCCCTGTGACCCTGTATCGGATAAAGCAGTTAAGAAATGGATGGATATGAGTGCTAAGAGTGTTAATGTTCTTTCATCGTTTTTGTTTTATTTGGATTCACCAGATCTTTCTCCAATTTTTAAGTTAACCAACTTGCTTTACCACTGCAATCTTTGCAATAGCTCGGGAGGAAGGGAAGGTTTTGCATGCATGCCCACTTTTCACATAAACACACATCAGAGCAGAAGTCACATTCACTGGAGGATTAATGCAGTTCTCCACTGTTGTGGCTGTAAGCTCATTGGATCCCAGCAGGTCATACGAATCACTGTTTCACAACAAGCTGACGACAGTCTGACTGGGTCAAGTACACCTAGTTCCAGCAAAGTGTGCTCTGTCGTGTGCCGCGTCTTGGGCCATCCCTCTAACAACTACAGTAGTTCATGGCTTAACCCTCACCTGGACTATACCCATTGACTTAATGTGCATTTACTAGTTGAGCTTCTTGAGAACCAGAACCTTATTGGTTCTTATTTCATTTTCCCTGCTACACCAGTACAAAGTGGTACAGTACAGGCCTAATTAGTTGTACCTAACCTAATCACCAAGCCACGACGTATTGTTTTTTGTTTACTTCTAGACAGGACAATAGGGATTCAAAATACCCCCCAAAAATGGTGAGATAATGCGAAACAATCATATTGTGCCTTAATAATAAATACAGTATAGAATAGACACAATAGAATAAAGGGATTTAGAAATTAGACTGTGCATTGTGGACTTCCCTGGTGTTCATCATGTTCAATATAAATTTTAAACTTCATAAAATCGAGATACACAGAAGGAGAGCAAAATCCAAATGTTACAGACATCATTATGTGAACTCTCAATCACATAATCACATTAGCTTTCTGAGTGTTGTAAGTCATGGAACAACAGATCCATGATATATATTTAATGTACATATTAGAACTGATGAACCCGTGACTCCTATTGTTAATTCTGAAGACCCCTATAAGCAGATACAGTATGAACAGTTGGTATTTTGGTATTATGACATTAAATTTTCTGCTTTTTCATGTTACTCTACATAGAAGCAAAAAAAATATCTTTTGTTGCATGGATGTTGTTTATGCAAGATTCAAATCTATAGCTCTGTTATATATTAACATTAGAAGATCTTGGATTATACCATTTGATTTGAAACTTCTTTACAAATGCTTGCCTGTACAGACTGTCATAGATAGTGCACAGTGATATGTCTGAGTGTGAATTGTTTCATTTATAGCTGCGTTCCTCTGGTGGAAAGGTGTATTCCTTTAACTTGTCACTTGCATATCAGGATCCTGTAAACATGTTTCTATTATAAATATAGTTTCACTGTATTTGAGTGTTCCGAGCTTCAGCTTATATGGGTTGTGTGCACAGGTTCCGTTTTTTTTTTTTTTTGCACTGGTTGAGTTCATTCAGTTTTTCCACATTTTTGTGGAGGAGTAGCTCACTTTCCTTTTCTTAAAAAAAAATTTAAGGTTAACCTTACCAGCATTGCTTAGGACAGAAAAATACGGTTTCAGCCACTGACACTGCTGTTGTATCCTTGAAGAAATTACTTTCTATCTAACTGCTCCAGTCAGCGGAGCTATATGAAGGGGTAGCTCTTAGTCAGTTTTAGTTGTGGCCTGATACTGTAGATCACAAGTCTTGT
The DNA here is from genome assembly GCF_059453375.1 of Lepisosteus platostomus. Classification (NCBI taxonomy): domain Eukaryota; kingdom Metazoa; phylum Chordata; class Actinopteri; order Semionotiformes; family Lepisosteidae; genus Lepisosteus; species Lepisosteus platostomus. The sequence goes on from NC_142612.1 coordinate 29,030,564, forward strand.
GAGCTTTGTGCTGTAACAGTTATGTTGGTTGTGGGGGTGGCTAGGTACAGCAGGTACAGTAAATTAGCTGCACTTTTAGAAAAACTCACTTCAGACTATCTTGTTTTTTTCAAACAAGGTTATTAACTAATTCTTGAACAACAGTAAATTCTTGAACATATGTACTGTAGCTGTGTAACATTTAGGGATTACACCAAAGTGACTGAGAAAATGTAAGAATGAGATTTGTGTTTTAAAAATGCTTTGTGGCTTTTATCACCATTAGATGAATGTCGAATGTTTCCAAATCAAAAAGAATTTAAAAATTCCACCTGCTCTATCCAGTGTTTTTGTATATATTCATCTAATGGTGATAAAAACCACAAAGCATTTTTATATATATATACTGTCTTTGCATAAAACTTAATCTTGAGGTATTTATTAGCAAAATAATTCAAATTGAGTTGTGAAATATTTTACTAATGGTTATGGTAGTAAAAGAGTTTGAATTGAACACTTCATTGAACTGTAAGTGCAAACAAAATGATAAATTCACATAGAAATCATAATGTAGAAGCACAAATATTTCCAAAAAGAAATCTGCCATGTATTCAGGTGTTAAATTTTAATAATTACTTTACGGCCACTTGGGAAACATTTAGGCATTTATTTTATTGTAAACAACATTTTATAAAATGGTGTTTATTTTCATCTCTATAATAAGAACATTAATTTTTTTAGTGTTTCACTTGGGAAAGTAAAATATTTGTTTAGATTTAGTAATACACAGAATTATATTTGTTAGTAAAAAAGGAGTTTATATGAATGTCTGATGATGCACACTCTTGCACTTTTCTCTGCCCTGTTTCAGCTCTCTCTACTGATGTGAAATGAAATTACTGTTACCTTTCCTGCACAATTGGTAGACAAACAATAGCTCTCATTTTACTTGTAGGTGTTGAACATTTAACTCCTGGTTATTCTTCAGGCAATATTTCATATACAGTATATAAATACATTATACAGCCTTCACCAGTGCATGCATATGACAATGGGTTTTAGTTGACTGCCAGTTATGTTAAGCATTGAAACCTTACTAAATAAACTTAGGCAGTATATCTCGTATTCAACTAAAAATTAATTTTATAATATTATTAGTGGTAGTAGTGTAGGCTTGCATTTAGATTATTAGTGGTAGTAGTGTAGGCTTGCATTTACTGGGGGTACAAATTCACTCCAGAAATGCAATTAGTGTATGTCATACCTATAAGTGGTATTCTTATCCCTTTCACTTAAATACTACGGTACAAATTTAAAAACTCCTGTACGTTTAAATATTAAAAACTATCAGATGAGTAGAGTATGTGCATCGTAAACGGTAAGAATCTGATGTACTGTTATGTATTTGATCTGTTAAACACATATTTTTTCCTTTTGCTTAGAAGTCACAGAATTTTGATTTTTGTTTCTGCATCAAATTGTTCAGCTCTGCCCGGAGTTTTGGATTTTGAAATCCTATTCTTTTATGCTCTGTTGTTGAAAATTCTAAAGAATGGGAGTTTGATAAATCCAGGTAGACCTGCTGTACAGATATATACTGGAATCATGTACATTTTTCTCCATTTCTTCTGTTTCCAGATAATTTGTCTATGGCCTTGATTAAGTGAAAACAATAACCTGCACAGTGTCAGTTACAGACCTGCTGCATTGATGAAGGCTTACCATTGATTGGGAGTACAAATAGACTGTCAAATTAAAAGCAACTGGCAATTAAAGTAGTTTATAATGGATGGTTAAAAGTCCTGATTGTATCAAGCCATGTGATTCCGAAGCTTTATTTTATGGATATTTAGCTTTAAAAGTATGAAATGTTGCTGTAAAGCTGTCAAGAGTCATGTCAAATTTTTATTACAGACTTTGCAGAAGGCAGATTACAGTAAACTTTAGCTACAAATTAGCTATTTCTCTGTTCTCTATTTTAAATTATTAGATTGAAATAAATTCTTTAAAGGTGAAGCTACACATTTTGAACATGAAGATTACCATTACCTTGATCTTTCACAATTGCACATTGCTCACAGTAGTATTTCAATAAAATCCATTCATACCCGCTTTCTGAATTTCTGAAGTGAGAAAATGTAACATCACCCTCATAATCCAATAGAAGTTTTGTGAGAAGAAGAGCCATGTACTAAAGCATGAGCAAAGCTACCCCTTACAAATATTATTTTGAAGATCCCCTGCTGTATTGCTTTGATGATCTGCAGTTGTCTTAGTGGAAGTACAGTATGTGCATGCATACATTCTGTACAGTCAATTCTGTAAGTTTCCTACAATTTATTTGATGTATTTGGCTCACTATGCACTTAATCTTTATGACTTCAAATGCCCTAGATTTCCTTGTTTCAGATGACACAAAGCAAAAATAACTAAAATTAGTGCATTCAGAACATAGCATCAATATGAATTGATACTTTCAAAACAGTAAAACGTAATTAGTTTTACCTGACCAGTGCTTTTGTTCCTAATATAAGGCTCTTTGCTGCACTGATTCAAGTGTTGTAGGGCTTTTTGGCATTAAAACTTATTGTGTAAAGTTTGCTTTCTAGATGTATATACTGTATATGTATATGATATGTATATGTATATATAGACTTATATACTGTATATGTCTATTAGGAATAATTTTAGCACCCATTTTTTTTTATTACAACTTCATTACTGGCACAAGTAAAAAATAAGGGTTAAAGAGTTGTGATGTTAATCTGCTTTGTAGATTTATAGCATCTGTACTCTTGTCTGGACTGTTACCAGAAATGTCTGTCACTTACCATTTTAGCTGCTTAATTGCTGGCATTTGACTTCCTTGCAAATATAAATCACTCTTCTGTTTTGACTTCTTTCCATAAATACACCTTATGGCCTCTGTGGACAGTATTTGCTGTTTTTTTTTGTTTGGTCATATCTCTTTCAACAACTGGAAATTAGGCTCTGCTATGCTAAAACTCTGGTAGTTATATCGAGTAAACAAAAGTAGACTGTAATGGATGCTTTCACTCATACTGATGCACAGCTAAACACTGTCTGTTTACATGATTAGAATGTTTGCTTTTCTGTTCTTGAACTCCCCCTCTCCCATGGTCTTTCTGTTTATACCTGCTAATGCCCTGTCCTGTACCTGAGTGAGTGGAAGTGTTACTCATCGGTCATGGCTAAATCAGACCCCTGTTCTTCCTCAAAATACTGTCCACTGCAGGTATGCTGCTGTGAAGCTGGCTAAATTAACCTGACGCCTTGCTGATCACTGGCTTTCCCTGGTCACAGGGACAAGGGCTGCTTCTGTTTGCATTGTGTTGCTGTCGCTTTTTATTTTCTTAAATCTACCGCAAACAAAAGAAGCTTCAAAGGAAATGTTGTGTTACCTACAGAGTACAATGCTAGAATACACCATTATATGTCCAGAACTTCCGTTCGCTTGACAAGTGAAAGTGTTGTTCGAATTTTGTTTTTTTCTTCACCATTATTTTTCTGATGGACCGGGTGGCTGTTTCTCAGCATTTCTGAAACGTTGTGTATTCACTTTGCATCGTTTTAAATTGGAGGTATACATGTAGCCACAATGAAATCATTCCTCTCACAAGCTGTGTCTCACATTACATAGGTTTCTACATTACCTGAAATGTAATTGGCAACATTTCTCACCAGTGGCTTCCAGACCAAGTTAGATTGTGTTTCATGTTCTAAACTGTGACGTTGCCTAATTTGTTTTTCCTGGTGTTTGTGTTCCAAAACAGATCATCCTGAAGTAACCAACAGGAAAGGAATGGAGTGTCAAGATGCTGCACTAAGAAGCCCAAAACAGCCCTTCTGTAAATACTACCTTTCTTCATCATTAGAAGTTCAGCAACCTGCATGCTAAAAATATAATTATTAAGGACAAATCATTAACTATAACATTGAGTGCTGTTGTAATATATAAGAATTATATATATGTATTGCTAAGAAAAAGAAATATTGACATGTAAATGACACACAATCAGCAAATGTACATACACTATATAGGTAAAGGTGGAGATTTCATTCTAATGATTGTTTGCAGCTGTTCTCTGAGTAATGTGGGGTTGTTCTTTTTCCAGTTGTTTGTTTTCTAACTTCACAAGGTTCACCCTAGAAAAACACCTGATTTGCACTGTAAGAAAGAATATATAGCACTTCATGGTAAGTGCTTTAATGTATCAAACAATGTACAAATGGAAACCATGTGGAAGCCCCTCATGGTTACATCCTAGAAACACATCCATTGCACTTGGCTAGTGAATCAGCCTAGAGGGATTGCTTGATTTTTTTTTTTATTTCTTTGAAAAAATGAATGTCACACCAGATAAGCTGAGACTCTTCTGGTGGTTTTCTGCTTTATAAAGGTATCACAACTCTTATTCCTCTTCCTTCTCTTTTGGCCTTATGGGATGGAAAGGCATTTCATTTCCATGTGGTGTTCATATTCAAAAGGTGCGGAATAGCTAGAAAATTATGATATATGAATGAAACTACCCCAAAATAAAATAATAAATGTGTTTTTTTCTTCTTCAAAGTGATTGTGAAACGAAACAGGCATGGGCTACATTTTCCAAATGTCAGTTTTAGAAGCTAAAGTTCAATTGAGAATAAAATCAGCAGCCCCTCAGCTTGCCCCAAGTGTTCTCTGTCTGCTTTTCAAATCTGGGAAGAGTAACTCTTGAGGAGGAAAATCCTGGAATTTGGAATTTGAAGAGATTTTGTCAGAGCACTGGCCATTAGGGAGTCTCAAGTTGCCTCCAGTAATGTGCCAAGGGCTTAGCAAAGCTGGTAGACTGACCAAATACACCAAGCTGTGTCTGTCAGTTTTGATAGGTTTTGTCTGCAGGCAGACGACATTGAACTGAAATATCACCATGAACAGCAGATGCGATAAAAAAAAAGTCTCTGGTTAATGAAATTCTCTTTGTTGTCTGAGCTCTGGCTACCTTCACAATCTTTTATGCAAAGGTGACAAGCCACCAGATGAGGAAAATGAAAATATGAAGAACTATAACACAAAAATGTGCAGTGGCTGACCTTACCAAATAGGATAATGTACATTCAAAAGAAAGGTTTAAAGCTAATTGTGTTGTTCTGTTTTGGGGGGGAATTGTAGAAGTGCCTAAAATACTTACAAGATTTGCTACATTGTTAAAAAAAAAAGGTTTAATTCTGAAAAATGCCATTGTGTTGAACAAACTTCCCAAACATTATTGGTTATTTTAAAGAAATCTAACTGTACATTTCATGGTTTATAGTTTTACAGTGTTAATACACTATTTTGTTTGAAAATGCTATCAATTAACTCAGTTACATGCTACTTTCAATGTAAAACTAAACAAGACAGCTTAGGTAGAATGTTCAATATTCTTTAATATTTTAATATTCATTTTTAATGTAGGACATGTAAGTAGTTAACAATGGAAAATGTGGTTGATAATGATTGAGAATACAGGAAACGTGTTGTGACTATGTTATTAAAACATTAAGCTCTTAACTTAGTATGTTGAAATTCAGTCATAACAATTTATTACAAATTATATCAAACTTTTTTCTACATTAAGAGGTTTCTGTCTGCAAGAATCACTATATAATTTCAATAGGATGTGGTCACATATTTGATTATCATTGTATACTGTTAGCTGATATTTTTCTTAATGCTTTACAGTGTTTTTTAGCTATAACATCCATCACACTAAGAACGGATTGTTACTTTGCAGTTTTTTATCTGAATCATAACAATTTTCAAAGTGTTTGATTAACAGACAATCCACAGCAAAAATCTATGTTTCAGCATGGTTAAGGCACTGTTCTAAAGTTTAATTTTCATTCAGTATGATTTTTCTTCACAAAAGTTACAGTTTTAATGTAATTTTTGATGTGGAAAGTGATGAAAAAATATTTTATGTCAGAATTTAATTTTTTGTTATATATTAGTAATAGAAAAATATTGTAACCTATTATATTTTAAGATGAATGTAATTTATTAAGCTAAGCTTAGTCCTACTCTTGGTTTTTCAGAAGGTCTGGTCTCTTAATCAGTTCATTAGGAGAGGGTGTGGAACGAGAGTTATTTTTTAAAAAACCATTGATGGCAAGATTCTAGATCTTTTACTTGTCACTGCCTTCATCACCAGTGCAGGACAATGGAACACGGTGTGAGCGAGGTTTTAGAATTGCTTGTATTATGTAAAAACATTTATTGTATAGGTAACATTTTACCAAAAAGTCATGTACTTTTCACTGTAGTATGGTAGTATTTCAGAACAAAATCAAGTTTTTGCTGTGGCAACCTAAAGTTGCGATGACTAAAGTTCTGTATTTTTGTAAATGACGTAATTGTTGAGTTTTCTTTTCTAGAACACTGTACCACCATAGGGGTAAAAGCAGAATATACTGAAATCATCTCTTATTTTTGTCAATATTATAAAAAAAATTTTTTTTTCAGTAGCATTTATGTTTTTCTGCATTTTTGTTTTGTTGTTTTCCAAATAAAATAAAATTGGTAGGCTTACCGATGGCACCTAATATGACATGATTACATAATATTTACTATGATACACCAACAAAATTATCAAGCAGGAATGTGTCTACTTTATTTGGTACTGCCTCTTTAAAATGAACTGGTTGAAGGAACTCTTAAATAAAAAAAAATTCAAGAACAGCGCAAACTATCAATGAAACAGGTGCTCTGTAGCTGACTGGAAGGGTGTAGGGTTGCACTTTTTTCCCTTAAGTATGTAACTTATGTTCTTTTTAATGTATATTGTAGGGTATGGCAAAGTTGGCATCCTTTTAAAATTAATACCATTATCATCTCCTATTCCTATTAGTACAACTAGTCTTAAGTGAGCATCTTGCATGAAAAGTATAAACCAGACTGGATGTTCATTTCAGTAAAGATTCAGTTCTGATTTTTTGAAAGTTTGTTGGAATAGTAAAATTACCAGTCTGAGTGACAGGTGTTTCAGCATGTCTTCTTCAGCGTTTATTTTAGTACTCTAAAGATATTTTATTTTAAGTAGAATATATTAAGTGTACACTGCACAGTCAAAACATAAAACGTCACTATGATTTTAAAGTAAAACAGTGATTAAGCACTTTGTCAGTAGTCTGTTAATTTGGCAGAGAAAGTTTATCAGTAAACTTTGCCTTACCTTAGTATATTATTTTTAAGGCTTTATATTTGAGAGGTCTAAAATATAAAAGGCTGTAAATTATCTACTGAACTGATCAACTTCATTTTTTAATGTTTTTTTTTAATTGTAGTTTGCATTATATTTTTGTCTCCAGGTATTTTATTACGAGGCCAAAATTGTGCACTGCTCTTAAAGAAGCAGTCTTGAATCCTTTTTTTTTTGCAACAAATTGCCTGATACTTAAAGATCTGTGGCGTTTGTGCTATACTGATTGGTTGTAACATTAGTACAGGCATTTTATTGCAACTGCTGTGTTGCCAATTATAATTCTAATCTGCAACACAGTAGTAAATCTACATTGCAAAGTAAAGAAGCCCTTATTGGATTTATTAGTTTCTATGTAACCATTTTAAATGTTTTATTTGTGCATATGTTATGTGCTATTTTATGTTATATAGTCAGTTGTTTTGGTTCCTGCAAATGGTGTAAAACCTATTGAGACAAAACAAATAAAAAATAAATACAAGGCAACGTTTCTTGTTTTTTTTGAGTGTGCTTATTTTATCACTTTGCTGACATATCAAATTCTCCACTTCAATGTATATAGGGTTGCTTGCTGTCTGTGTACTTTGCAGTAACATGACTCATATCTCTGGACGTATACAGTGCTGAGAAAGGTTTTTTGTATATTTAAGACATTTGTCTTAAATGTAAGATATAAATATAAGAATGTATATATAAATATAAGAGAATGATTGGTCTGTTTTCTTGCGTATTATACCCCTAAAGCATAATGAAGTCTTGATGAAAGTCTCAATATAAAATGAAGATAAATTTGATTAAACATATATCCCAAAGATATAAGATATATTTGGATTATGTAAGTAACAAAATGATCCAACTGTAAATATCCTTGTGTGAATAGGTATGTGAACTCTTTTATTTAGTAAATGATGCACCTTCTTGAGCAGCAACAACCTTAATAGGTCTCTTAACTTTTAATAATTTTGGCTCATTCTTCATTACAGAATTACTTCAGGATATTTCAGTGTTTTCTTATATGGATAGCGTCCTGCTATAATTTTTTTTAATGTAAATCTGCTTGTATGTTTACGATAATGGATTGTCATGCTGCATGACCGACTTTTGGCTTATCTTCAGCAGATGAGTTTATACCCTGACAAAGTCCATCAAAATTTGATGATACAACATCAAATCCATGATTCCATCAACGATGGCAAGTCGTCCAGGTCCTCAGGCAGCAAAGCAATCCTAAACCATGAAACTCATACCATGACGTTTGGCGGGTTCTGTTGGAAGTCACTGCATGATTTTCACTACACAAAATATTTCTCATTATAGACAAGATTTAGTCTTGTCTGCCTAGAGAGTGTTCTTCCAGTAGTTTTGTACATCCGGAAGCTCTTTGGTGAACCTGAGATGGGCAGCAGTGTATTTTTTAGAGAGCAGTGGTTTCCAATGAGAGTAATTTCTGTTCAGTCTTTTCCCAATGGTTAAGCCAGGTACACTACAGTGAGAGTGGTCTACAGATCCTTAAATGTTACTGTGGGATTGTTTGTAACTTCCCAGATGTTTTTCTCTTGGGGAGATCTTGGCAAGACAATCAGTCCTGTGTAGTCACTGTAGTCTTGAATATTTTCCAACTGTACCCAATCTATCTCACAGCAGAGAGGTGAAACCCCAAATGTTTAGAAATGATTTTGTAACCCTCTCTAGACTGATGAACGTCAACTATTCTTCTGATGTCTCCTGATATCACTTGAACATAGCATGATATGCTACCCCTTACCTGAAAGATGAACACCAATTTCACAAAATTTCTGACCTTTATATACGTAGAACGGGGTTCACAGTTTTTTGGGGCATTGTGGTGGAGCTCATCGTAAACAAGGGCATTTGAAGTCGAGGCGATCAGGTAAGGATTTTAAATTATTCACAAGAGGCACCACAATAATTATAAGAATAGTAATGTACTACACAATGGTATTTGTGAACAGAGCTTAAACGCAAACACCAACAGAGATCTACTGTTAGGATAAAAGTGAATAAGGGCTGCAACTGGGATTGTTTTCCTAGTTTTCTGTTGATTTGGATGCTTTAACATCTAATGAAGCACTCTATAGTACTCTTAGTTACTCTAAGAGTAACTCTACTCTCTTAGTTGCCATGGTGGCATTTGAAACTCGGATAGCCCATGATAATAGTTTTGTAGATCCCAATAATGCTCAGAGACCATGCTTTTCTTGACTTTTCAAGGGATCGACAAATGTAGTGGATTTTGTAATAAATTTCCAAATTTTATTGACATTGTTTTTTTTGGTGCAATTTTAAAGATTTGTACTTAAATTTAAGCTCAATTACAATCTACAGACAAGCCGGAAGATTGTGTTCATATTTCATATTAAGTATTCCATAATGCATGCTTGCATATCTGCAAAAGTGCCACCATTACAATGAAATCAGCAGAACATTGCAGAAAGTCATTTTAAATGCACAATGGTGAAGTTGCAGAATATGAATTAGACAAACAGCTTGTACTTTATCTTAACAGAATACAAATTTGGAGAATGTGCGTCTGGTAAATAATTTAGAATACAAACTCCTTGACTTTAAGTTCTGAGATACAGTACATCAGTAGTCAATTCTGTTAGTTCTCCCTGTATAGATAATAGGAAATGTACATAAAATGTATAATAGAAGACTGAATTGCTCCTCTGGAAAACTCATGAGATTAGTTGGTTCAGACTTTTCTGAGTTCAACAGAGCAGGTTACAACCATCTTCAATGCCGTTTCCTAACGATTTTCAAATTATCTGAATGTTTGAGGTACAGACTTTGTTTCCATGCAGCACCTTGAAGAAGGATCCACAAAGAAAGTTGGTTTACACTTACAAAACAAATGCAAATGGTCCCTTTGAATGCCATTTGTATTGATGCTCTGCTATTACTGAATGAGAAAATGGAAAGCATTGTTCATTTGTTCGGGCAAGGCTTATCCTTTATTTCAATCTGTGGATGTGGTGATTTATATGGCATTGCTTTCAGTTGCCATACGATAGCAGGATATCAGTCTGCTGATTTCGGAGCCAGGGGTACACTGGAAAAGTATTTTAAACTGTTGAAATATTAGTACATTTGTATATACAACTACATATAAAACATCCTGTCACATTTCATACAGGAAACGTGGATATAGCCACTGTAACCTATTTTGAAGTGTCTTTATATGAAGATCTACTGCAAAAAGCTGCCTTGTATAATACTTTTGGTTTGTACAGTTGCAATTTATTATCTGGGTTACTTTGATGTATATATGCAAGCACACATTTCCCATAATCATAGTGGCCATTAATCATTATTTTAATACTTTTAATTTTAATTTTTTTTAACATTTAATTGTATATGTTCTCAGCCATATTCATGATAGCGTTTGTCCATTAATATTGCTGTACCTTTTATATTTACCGATATTTGATATTTACTGACGTCACAGTGTGCATTGTATGTTCTGGATCTTAAATTCAGTAACAAAAAATAAGTATCATTCATATAAGAATAATAACTGGTTTTCTTCTTTAAACGTTTTCCAGGGAAAAAAAGTTTCTACAAGTATCAAAAGTACACTCTAGCGGTGGTTCACGGAACAGCAGACATTTTGACAGACGTTGGCAGTGAGAAAAACAAAGAGCACCCTTTGTCTGAAACAATGCCAGTCATTCAGATGAATATTCTTCATTAATCTACAAGTAGCCGTGGAAAGTGATCAGAGAGACTTCTTATGAGCGGGGAGCCAAAATGCATGTGTACGACTACATATGTATCATATCCAAGGAGTTTATTATGCCTGGACCTTTTTTGCTACTATCGATGATGAATCAGTGTTTTATCAATTTTGAAAATTGTAATTATATATAGGGTAATATAATTTGGACTAAAATAATATTAAAAAACATTTTATATCTGATGTGTGACAAGACTATACATTAATTTTATAAAGTAATTTCCTAGTTTAAAAACGGTTTTGGAAGTAGCAAAACCATTTTATTATCCATCGCTATTATTACACTAACGAGATTATAATACTGTGATTTTTTAAGGAACGATTTCCACAGGGGAAAAGTTACACTGGCTCAATATACCATTAAATAGGTGTAGTATCTCTGATAGTTTAATACCCTCCCACCTCCTATAGAAGCTTTAAAATCAAATAATACGATTTTATAAGCATCATATGCATGTACAGTATCTGCAGCAAAGACTGCTGCTGGTCTATTCGCATGTCTGTTGTTAGAAGAGTACTGCTGGTGGTTATATATTCATCCAACAGCCAGTTTGGCATGCGGGGTCAACAATGTCTTCCTTATAGAGGAGTACATGACTATGCCCCCCAATTCATTTATATATCGTTTTGTTACAGTAAGACGTGTTTGATTTTTGTACGTGTTATGTTGTCCTTTTCTGTTTTCAGAACTTAAAAATGACGGTAATCTATACCTAAGCAACATAAATGCCGTGGACAAATCCTTGAACGTGGCTAATTTACAAATGCTTACTGTGTTTGTAATGAGCTGTCAAGTCTTGCAAGTCTATTGATGCACACCATCAATGTGAAAAAAATATCGACATCACAAAAAACCTACAAACCCATTTCCCTCGAAAGCAATTGGTATCTAGTTGCACGTGTAGTGAGAGCGAGGAACTAAAATGAATGGGAAATAAAAAAAATCCTGACAAATCAGCAGCTACCCCCTCATCCTGCGACAACATCGCACTGCATCCTTTTTCCCTTCTATTTCAGGTCCAAGCGGCGACGCAGTTGTTCGAGTTACCATAGCAACAGCATCCGGCGCGTTCGTTCTCCTCTTGGATACACATCCTCAAGCGGGCCCTGCGATTGGCTGCCACCTAACATGATGTCAGCACTGCAGGCATCGAATCAAGCGAGTGCAGTCTGCACGGGCGGAAATCCAACCCACCGAGTTAGCGCTGGTTTTCTTGTGCATGTCAGCTACTGAGCCGTGGGCGAGGTTTACGGCTTGCAAAGGCGCGTATTGGGCTCCGTGCACATCTGTCATGAGGGAAAAGCCCAGCCTTCTGCCTGGTACGGAAGCCGAGAGGAGGCTGGCTGGTTACGCGGCGGTGGGTCTCCACCCGAGAGTATGGCGGCTAGGGTAGTATTGGTGTGAGAGGGAGATAGGGAAAGATGAACGAGAGGATGGAAAAGAAGCACAGAGACTGAACTTATTTTATTTACTTTTAATGAAACGTTTGTTTTTTTTGCCTTGTTTTTTTCTATTCCCTCTGCGGTGACCCGTTTGCCGTGTCTTTCTCTAGTGGTTTTGCTGGGAGCGTCCTCGGTTTTTGCAAGTTTTGTTTTTATCATGCTTCAGAATGGTTTGTTAAGCAAGTGAGAACTTGCAATTACAAACTTGTACTGGCCTTTTCCCTGCCTTTGGATCATATCTGGAAATTGCAACTGCAAAAATATTTGTCACTGGCTGCTTTTGCCTTTTTTTTTGCAATGAAGTCCTGTTTGAGGCGGCTACTCTTTGTGTTCTGGTTGTAGCTATGTTTCCTATATAGCACCACAGAGGGTATAGCTATATATTTTATTGTAGCTTGCAGAGATAATGGAACGCAAGTTTTAAGTTGTCAATTTTTTGGAGAATTTTGTTTTACGGTTTTCATTTTTTGTGTTTAAATGCCGACCGGAGACTGATAGCTTCGCTGGTTTTATTCGCCTAGCTGTATACATAACTGTATTTCCAGCAATTCTGAATCGGTAAGCGATGCGCGAGTATAAAGTGGTAGTTCTGGGGAGCGGCGGAGTCGGAAAGTCCGCCCTGACTGTACAGTTCGTGACTGGGACCTTCATTGAGAAGTATGACCCGACCATCGAGGATTTTTACCGCAAGGAAATTGAGGTGGATTCGTCGCCTTCTGTACTGGAGATCCTAGACACTGCTGGCACCGAGCAGTTCGCCTCTATGAGAGACCTCTACATCAAAAACGGGCAGGGGTTCATTTTGGTTTACAGCCTTGTTAACCAGCAAAGTTTCCAAGACATCAAGCCCATGAGGGATCAGATCATTAGAGTGAAAAGGTAAAATATGCCAAGAAAATAAATAAATACCTGTCGGTGCATGTCTGTCTGTCTGCGTGTTAAGAAACGTAAATTGTAAGTTCCAGCTGCTGCATTTCATTATCAAATCGTTATTGCCCACATCAATCTGCTGTCAGCTCGCATGTGCGCGAATGACAACACTGGTTACTCTTTCAAATCTAATGGTAGTTGCAAGGTTATTGGAAAATGAATTAAACTGCATTCATTGGCAGTGTTAAACAATAGCATCCGAACAGGGTGTTCCCTTGATTTCCTTGCAGTTAATACATGCTTAGGCTCAACATTCAGGAAAGAGATCCTGTTTCTTGGGGAACTCTTAGGAGGTCTTCCATTAAATCAAGTTGATTATTAGTCAGTGGTTAGGTTTGTGTCTGGATGGTTTTCAAACTCCTGGAGAGTGGATTTGTGTGGTATTAGATTTAAATGTGAAGTTCAGACAGCTTATAGCCTTTCCGCTTCCCAGTACAGATAGTCATTGTTCTTGGGTAGTGGCAGGAAGTCTTCAGTGTTTATTCCCAGGGTGCAATAGACTAAAGTCAGAGGGAGGAAATGGTCAAAGAGATTTCGTACAGTATGTAGGGGATCTACTGGTTAACCAGTCTTATAATGTATGTACAATGAGTACACAATGAACAGCACAGATCCCACATTGAAGTGAACAGGTTTGAGCTGACTGGATGTTATAGCATTGAGTTGGCTACATAACCCGCATTTGTAACATTCATGGAATTTTTTTCCCCATATTGGGGCATCGACAAAACTCATTGGCGGAGCTGTCGTTACTCTTAAATGAAGGAAATGGCAAGTTAACAGTGGCTGGAAGGGAGGAGATGAACCGCAGCCGGGGGGAGCTGGGACCTGCTGTGTGAAGACATACTGTAGGTGCAGTGCCAACAGGTAGACTGTTGGGCAGCATGCAGTGTCTAGTATGGCGAATGTGCTCTGCTGCTCTAGTCTCTGCACAGCAATCTCCTATTGAGTTCTGTGTGTTTCTGATGCCACACTCCAACAAGCATCTGATCATTCCTTCAGTGCAGGAGGAACCACTGTAGTGTTCACACTGTAGTAAGTGATGGTTGCCACCCTTCCTTGTTCTAGCATTGCGTAAAATAATGAATAGGGTTATAATTTATATACAATTAAGCTACACTGTTTTTCTCTTTTATATTGTATAGCCTGGGTAGGTATTGCATTGTACTGTACACTAGGTTCCAGTCAGATTACAAACAGAAGTATAACACTTATATTTTTACAAAGCTAAGGTCACATTTCAAGTGTGGCATTATGTTTTCTAAACTGTCATGATGCAAACCTGTACTTATGTTTTTTTCAGGAATTGATCATGATTCACCCATTACAGACAATCAGTGCAGTGTCAGGCGTTTTTATGTTCAAATCCTTGAATTGAAAGTTTCCTCGTTTCAGCTGATGTACTTGACACTGTCTTTTTGCTTTTCTGTTTGAAGGCATTGAAATTCAACATCATGTTAATATATTAAAAGTGTTTTTTTTTAGGTTGTTGTGCTATTTTGATATTGTCTTAGCTCATTTGGATGAAACCATCACAACCTAATGTTTTTTGTGTAAATTACCTTAAGAAATGAAAATATTTCAGTACAGTTCATACAGTATGTTTGAAAATAACAGGTTGGACTTTTTTTAAACAAAATGGGCCGGAATATAATTTTTCTAAAACAGAAACTGCACTTTTGATAGCTAACAGGTTTTGAAAAAACACTGATGTACTATTCTAACTACTCTAGAAGACTTACTTTTGGAGAATAATCCTACTGTACCTGTGTACCCTATACTGTACCACATGTAGAAGTTACTCTCCAGAAGACATGCTACAGATTGGAAATGTGCCATTTGAATGTACCATTACCTTAAGAGTGGAGTGTATGGTACATTATTTTTAGTGCTGAGCTCTAAAAAGTAACTTGAAGAAATTAATGTAGCCCCAATTCTATGCCCACCTGATGACTGTACTTTATGTCAATACTACTGTATATGCAGTTTTTAAAAGTAAGCCGTAACACTTGAAACAGAAATAGCATCTGAGAAAAGGTTAAAGAGTGAACTGATATGCATCTCGTTCCTTCCAGAGTATGTTTTGTTGGTAAAGCCACCTTATATAGTATTTAATAACTGCAGCAAATGTGCTCCTCCTGATAAAGTTACATGTTATATTGCTGCTGTACTAATCCATGTTACTGCACTTATGTTGTGGGTGAGGTTTGGAAGTCAGGCTTGTGTCTTGTCAGTGTAAGACAGCAGCCCCAAAGAACATGTTTATTAATTGGGGGAAGTGCAGTATTTCACAAGGTGGTCAGCATAACTTAGCTGGATTGAGAATGGTGCTGATAAATACCACAAGGGCACCACACCCTGTGTCTTTGTCCACAGAAATGACCACATTATTCATGGTGTGATCTGTTATGCCTTTTGGTATGATCACTCTGGAAAGGAGAAGGATATTTTGAAAAATGAAATTTAAGAGGTCTTTGGGTAGAAATAAATGATAGCTTTAATGAAAATAGAAGCACTAGCTGAAAAGTAGTTTTTAATTCATGTTTAGATTTAGTCATTCACTGGATATATACTGATGTACACCAAAGTGAAGCATTTGCAGAGCTTTGACTATACATTATATGTGAAAATGACAGATGCCTTGTTCGTATTGAGCAATATTGATTGTCCTGGTTGACCTTTATGTTGCCTTTTATAAAGCTCCTGGGATCTCAGAAGTGCATTTAAAATAGAGAACAAGAGGTCCTTCTTTACCCTAAGAGTGGTGGGAGTGTGGAACAGTCTACTCAGAAATGTTGAATCTGGTTGAAATGCTTAGATCAATTAACTACTAACTGCCGTAAGGTGCAATGAGCTGAATGGACTCTCATTTGTAATCTTCCTTATGATTTAAAATATGCTTTAAAAGATAAACTGTGCATGGCACAGACAGAGCTGTGCAATCTGGGTTTAAGACCGGCGTGCTCTGATCAGGATTCCACAAATTGCAATTAGCTGAACCTGCTGAGGGTAGGGTGTAAATAGCCCAGGAAGAGGATATAGATTCTCTTGGTGGTACAGTGACCCTTGTAGCCTCCCGGGCAGTTTCAGCCAGGTGTTACTTTCGGTGAGGGATGCACTCCTTCTCCAGAGAGTGCTGAGTTTTCCCTAGCAGGCGGGGCAGTTCCTCATGCTCCCATGTGCGGTTTCAGGGTTTCATAGCTGTGAAACTGAAAAATGCACAGTAGCCTGTTCCAAATCAGGCGAGTTTAACAGTGATTGTAGATTAAAAAAAACAACACATGATGGAGGTAACCCATGCCTGATGTGGGACTGAGGACTGTGAAGGCCAGGACACTCCAGAAATTGCACAGGACGCATCATATGCACGTAGGACACATCAGTCCATTCTATTGCTTTGCACTGGTGCAAGTTTTTTTTTTCCATAAGTTCCAAAAAAGGCGGTTGCTTGTGCTTTCAGAATCAGAGGTTGTGCGTGGATGCTAGTCAGATGTCAGCCATAACAGGTTGGGAGTGGAAATCTGCTTCCACTAAAGTGACCTGAAAGAATGAGATGAATAGAATACGTTTTCAACAGTAAAAACCTTAGAGTAATTGCACCTTACTCTCTTATTGTAAATAAAAGTAACGTGGTCATTAGAAAACATAAGAATACAATTGGGTATTAAGCACAGGATTAGCCGTTTGTGAGTTTGGCACATCTGATGTAGTGGTGAGTGCACCATGCTCAAATTTGCTAGCTCCCCAAAACGTAATGCGGTTGTTTTTAAAAATCTTTAAGAAACATCAGGATTCAATTAGAACACAGTAACATAAAGCCACATTTGACTGTTGAAAACCACAACACAAGAGAAGAATTTTAGAATGAGGCAATCAACAGTGCATGTACACAGCACCAGTTCCAATATTAGAGAAAAATCCCCTTTGCATATATAAAGGACAAAATGCAATCTTCACTTTTGGATCCAAAAATGTTTCTGTCTTGCCACTTAATTTTACAAACTGATACACTATAATGCATTTCCCCAAAAAGGGAAAAGTTGTACAGTATTTGCGTTTTTCAGACCTGTGGGAATAAAGACAACTTCATTGCCATGCCTGATGTGAATATGACACAATGTGGCTGGAGAGTGAAATTGATCTATTCCCCCAGGCCTGTGCCTCTGAATGACTGAGTTCAAATCTTAACTGAAATTCAGCTTTCAATGGTGAGAAACAGATATTTGTGTATTTCCCATTTTGGGTTTCGGTGCCTTTTCGGGTTGTAAATGAGGTAGGCCTATGAGCTCATGGGATGTAGACTTCAGATGTGGAGTTCTTTTTGGACGTGTGTTTTAATGAGAACCAAAAGGAACTGGGCTTTGTTTATCATTCAAAGCTACTTAGAGGAACATAATACAAGTGGCTGTGGTTATTTAATCATGTATTACATTACTCACGACAAACAATCCCTTGTGTAAATATGCGTCGTTTTGCCATTTCGCTGTACCCTGTTGCTGTTTAAGTGTTACTATGCCTGAGTTTGATCTGAGTCAGGTGTAAGGAATGCTAGATTCAGAAGATTAATTTTTCAACTCCAGAGGGACAAACAAATGTGTGGGCTTAGGACTAGATCTTGAAAAAATATTGATTGTAACTTAACATTACTCCAGTAGTGCCTCTAAAAATAAACTAATATAAAATAAACAATGCCATTGACATTTTCACATTGATCCTGAAACACTTGATCCTGCTAGAGACTACTTGCTAGAGACTACTTTGACTGTGTTGCTGCTCTGCAGTACTTCCCACTTTCTCTGTTTCACAGAGCAATACGAAGTGTTTGTTCGCAGCTAAACATGCTTCAATTCGTTTTCCACAGCACTAAGATTCAGCCAGTAGCCATATTACCCTGCAACTCACAACTGGCAACCCGCTGAAGCTCAGCAGGTGTGAATTTGGTCAGTACCTGAATGAGAGACCCCCTGGTTCCTGCTGGAAGAGGTGTTAGTGGGACCAGTAGGGGGCGCTCACCCTGTGGTCTGTGTGGGTCCTAATGCCACAGTATAGTGGTAAACTGTAACAATGTGCCATCCTTCGGATGAGATGTAAAACTAAGGTCCTGACTCTGTGTGATCATAAAAAGCCCAAGATGTTTCTCAAAGAGTAGGGGTGTTACCCAAGCGTCCTGGCCAGATTTCTCCCACTAGCCATCAATCATGACATCCTAATAATCCCCATCTATGAACTGGCTTTATCACTCTGTTCTCCTCCCCACTAATAGCTGATGTGTGGTGAGTGTTCTGGCGCACTATGGCTGCCGTCGCATCATCCAGGTGGTGGTATAGGGGAGTCCCCATTACCTGTAAAGCACTTTGAGTGGAGTGTCCAGAAAAGCACTATATAAGTGTAAGCAATTATTATAATTAATTATCATCCAGGTGGGTGGTGGTGGAGGGGAGTCTCCATTATCTGTAAAGCTCTTTGAGTGGAGTGTCCAGAAAAGCACCATATAAGTGTAATGAATTATTATTATTATTATTATTATTATTATTATTATTATTATTATTAAGATTTCCTTAGAACAGTGTGCCACAAGACTAAATCGAAGCTAATTGAAGAATAGAAGAATAAAAGAGTGATGTGCTGAGGTACTCCTCTGTACTGTTTGCTCTTTTTAAATTACCATATCTGCATTTGAATTTGAGCTGAAATGGTTAAGGAACACTCTTAGGAAACATTTTAAAAAGCTTGTCACAGCAGGTCGTAGTGATTCTCAAGAGTGACTTATGCAAAAAAAACATTTTTTCTTTAACTGTTTTTATTTTGGAGCCATTTTATTGACAAAACCACATACAGAGCTTTTTTTTCTGCTTACTGTACACAGGAGTGCACTAATGCATTCATGTGAGACAGGATCTCAAGCTGCTAATTAGTTATTACCTTCTTTCTCTGCAAAAGTGAAGCATTTTAGTGATACCTACAGTAGCTTTTGACATTATAGAATGGACCATTGTCAGTTTGCAACTTCTCATTTTCATAATGTAAGAAAGATGCTTAAAATGAAATTGGATTTGTGACTGCAGGTTCATCTGTTCCTGTTGACAAACACACCGGAATCTACATTATATGGCCTCTTCACCTCTTTAATTCTAAGTAGCCCAGCTGTCTTATTACTTTAGACTGAGGCATAATGATAGGGATCAGAGTATTTGCTGTGTCGCCTGGGAGATGTAAAAATATCCTACACCTAATTGGTCAATTGTAAAATAACTGTTGCAGCCAAACTTTCTCTAAATAAGAATTGACCTGAAGCTTTGTGATATGTTTTGTTAGTGGTTTTGAGAGTATTTATTCATTTAGTTAGGAGACATTCAGAAGGTTGAAATAATAGCATACAGTTTTAGTGCGATGAAGATCAGTTTAGGTTTTTTTTTTAATCCCTTTAGATGCTCTTTAGTGACTCGCAAAGTGGTAGCTAATGATACAATATGCGTTGTATGACTTTTCTCACACAGCGTGCTGAAAGTAAGTGACCCCATCTTGGTATAATTTCTCAAGAAAACTATCTGGAAGCAAAATGGGTGTTTCCTAATCACAGCTGTACTAGTTTCTCAGTGCATCTCACCTTTGCTGTAAAATGGAAGTTTCATTCCTTCTCCTAAGGGATTTTCCTTGTCAACCATGTTTTATCACTTTCTGTTCAAGAACACCTATTGCTAAATTAGAAAGCTCCAGAAGATTTTAATTAGAATTGAATATATTCGCCCTTAATTTTCTTCTGAATTGGCTATAGCTCACGAAGAGCATGGGATGGCAAGGTGGGAAACAGTTAACCTCCATATGGGAACTAGTATATTTAAACCAAAAAGGCTGAGAGATCTGTGTTTCTCTATTTCTCATGCATACCACTCTGTATACAGTTTTTGCAGAAAATGGCGACATGCCAGCACGACCATTGTCTCTGCTGGAGTAACCCACTCATTTTAAAAGTCCCAAAAAAGGATTTTTTTAAACTAACTTCGGAGTGGAAAAGTAGTTATTTCTCTTTCAATGTCCTCTGCACAGAGTGAACTCTACAAAACGTTCATATGTATGCAGAAATCTGTGAAGTTAAACATGCAGGAAGTACCTGCTTTTAAGAAACAAGTGATTTCAAATCAGTCAGACTAATGGCTGTACTTTGTAATGCAAATTGTGCGACCATCTCATGCACAGCAGGAAGATCTGCAGATGACTTAACATTGTTTGTCTTTTATTTGCTCTTTTCCATTCAGAACATTTTTTTTAACTCCTGGTTCATTTGAGCAGAAAAGGTAAAGACAGAAGTGTGAATGTTTTGCTAATGTTTTAACCTTTTAATCCATACTGTAGATTAGGTTTAGATGTGTAGATTAATTACAACTTTACATGATCTTCTTTTTCCATGCATTAGGTACATTCTTTTTGTGTTTTCATTAATTGTCTCACAAATCAGGACTTCATATAAAAATGCAAGTATGCAAGTATAGAAAGGTACATCAGTGCAGCTGAAACTGGAAAAGTCTGGAATCTTCTACTGTGCCCAGTTGGAAACCCAGGTGTTAGGCAGCTGTTTTTGGCTGTTTCGCATTGTGCATTTGGGGTTCTTTTACCCTGGTACCTTACAAATGTGTCTCTGCAGCAAAACACCGGCAATTTCCAGTGTGGGAGATTCAAGCATTAGCATTTTAGACATGCTTGTCACACATTTTTTAATCTAATTGTGCTGCTTGAAAACTAAAAAGAGGTTGACAGAAGCTTGAAATAAAACTGCAGAACAAAACTGACTTTTGTGTTTCAGAGCCATTTAATGGCTTTAATGGTTGCACCATGTTAATGAAAAAAATAGATCAGAAATATGTTCTTGGAAATCGTCGTCTTCCAACTTTTCTGAATCTTTTACAGGGCATTAAGCGAGACTCTCTGCATAGCAATGTGATCTGTTTCAGTTTTTACAAGGTTCCCCGATAACCATTGCCATGTGAATATTTCAAATATTTGTGTTTCATGGAGGTAAAATAGACCTTTGTTTACCCCTTTTAATTTCTGCAAAAGCCTGTAGTTATAAAACTATCCATCCATCTATTTTCTAACCACTTTATCCAATACAGGGTTATGGGGGAGCTGGCAAAAAATGGGCGCAAGGCAGGATAATATCCTGGACGGAACGCCAGTCTGGCTCAGGGCACACAAAGACATGCACACGCTCACATCTGGGTCAGTTTTCCCAGAAGCCAATCAACCTAGCAGTGTGTCTTTGGACTGTGGGTGGTAAACCAGAGCACCCAGAGGAAACTCTCATGAACATGGGGGGAAAGTAAGAATTCCACTCAAATAACACCCCCAGCGCTATAAGGCAGCAATGCAAATCACTGCGCCACCTTGCTGCCCCACTTAAAACTAAAATAGATCAAATATAATGGGAGTCTTACTTACTAGCTCTCCAAAAGTCATTGAGCTCCCCATTAATGTTTTAGATCCAGTTACAGCCTTGTAATGTACACTGCTGAGTAAAGTAACCATGAAAACTCCCATTTGTTTGAATATCTCTGTTTCCTCAATGCTGTCAACTATATGCAACAAACAGAAATGTATGAATTTGTAGTACGGCTGTAACGGCAGTTTGTTCTTAACTTGGAAGTTTTTACCTCAGTTTCTCATGGCACAAATTGGCATTGAAAACTGGCTATCGTGCCAGACCAGTTAAAGCCTGGGGGTGATAAAGCAATATTAGCACTCTGACGCCCACAAGGCAACATCGCAACTCTTTTCAGCAGATGACACCCAACTGTTCTCAAACCAGAACATCGGACACAGGCAGCTGAGGAGTGCGTGTCTTTACTGTAAGATAGCGTGCGCCTCTCCGTGAAGATTTGTGAGATTATGGAAGAACAAAGCTTCTTCAATTTACAACTTCTCCTTCGATAGGAGACTGAACAGTTCATGCCCCCTGACAACAGCAGCGGCAGCACACGGCAACATCAGGGACATCGCAGCTGGTTGTTTCTGTTCAGAAAGTGGTGTGGCTTTTAAGCAAGGCATTGGTATAGGCTTTGGAGTGCAGCCCACCAGTGACCAGTGATTAGGGATCTTTAAGGGGATACCTGAATACACCCCCACCCCAGCTTGTGATGTAAACCTGTCGCCTAAACTGGGAAGGGAGCTGATGTGGTATTAATTGCAAGATGGCATTCCCTGCCTTTCCACGCTTCCTTAGTCCACTTGCTTGTGCGTTACAGCAGTGACAAGGAGTCACCTCCACTGGCAAGTTGAATTTTAGAATCTTTCCTGTGTTTTTTAAAAACATTCACTAATCAGATGAGCACTGTACTGTATTTTAATAAGATGGATAAAACCGCAGTGCCCTTCAATTTTTTTGATCCCCCATTTAATGAGATGGAAGCAAAAATCTAAGACTTTAATTGTTATAGTATTGCATAGAGCAATCCTGCCATGAATTCATTTAATTGCAGAAAACACAAGCACACCTCTAAGTATTCCCTTAAATAAAATCCAATATAAATCAGTCTACAGTAACATTGTGCTCTTTGGAAGAGCATTGGAAGCATCCAGAATTATATGAAGGCCCCCAATGATTCCCCGTTTCTGTGTGGTATGAAAGGAGATAACACAAAATAGTACTAGTATCATCATGGTTCAGTTCAGATAGCTTTCCAAGGACTGTAGGTTAATGTCCATTACCTCAAGGTTTGGGGGATAGTTATAAAAGAATATCCCCCAAAAAATGAATCTACCACCTTCCAGTGTACTGTCCATTATTAAGAAATGTAAGCCTCTTGTTATACTGTAGTAGCCACCCTGCTGGGAACAGGACTCTAGTGAATCCTGGTACAGAGGGCTGTGTAGCAAGTGGTTTGGGAGGTGATCAGCTGGTGATCAACAACACAAACTGGCATCTACAGGATACAAAGCATCAAAAACTACATTCATCTTGCCTGCATGAATGTAACAGAGATTGAGCTTTATGCATATGCTGATCATTGTTTGAATCACATACTGTGACAGCATTCACAGTAAACCACATGTCAGTTTTCTGAGTGCTCCTTTAAATGTGCAGGTACTTCAGCCCTTGTCAAGACGGGGGAAATCATGTTCACATTCCAGGCAAACTGTCAAGCTCACGTTTTGCTGAAAATGAACATTCCAGCATGATGACGATCCAAATCATATTCAAATTGACAAAGTGATTAGTTGAACACAAAAATGTCCTCAGATGACCATCTTAACCTCCCGACCTCGATCAAGTTGAATCTTTGTGGTTTGAAATCAAGAAGGTAGTTCACTACCAGAAAATCAAAGCTCGGAAGGACCTAGAGCACTTCAGGAGGAATGGTCAGACCCACTCGAGCCAGACTACAGGAAACGTTGTCAGGGCAAGATTTATGAAATACAGTTCTCACTACAAGGGGGTGAATAATTGTGACCCTCAGGTTTTCTGGATTTAATTCTTTATAGCAGATACAGCCTTATTCTGTACATTTCTACTAAAATCACAGTATATCACATCTTCTAATCTGTATATAATGATTGATGTGCCTATTTCATCAAGAGAATGAATATATCTAGAAAGCATTAAATGTCATTTTAATAAGACATAAACCTGTTCAGGTTTGATAAAAAAATGTCACTGTTTACATGTGGATAACTACACACCAAGTCGTTAAGATGGTGCTGCTCAACTTTAATCTCATGTTTTGCATAATATACATTTCACCACTATCTGATAGTGTACTATCCTTATGTACTATGATATAATCAATTTTGAACTGGATTAACAACATGTTTTTATTCAGCATGGGTGACTTGCATTGAAATTCAAACTTCATTTTTAGAAAGCTGTTTCTCCGAAGAAGAGAAATATCTTACAGTGGTCTTGTAAGGTAATTGATAAGGAATTAAGAATTAGCAATGCTTGTGGTTCTTCTAAAAGAAGTGTTTTTTAATAACCATAATAAGAACAGGAACACTGATATCAAATATGGTAGTGACTTGACATTATACTTACATACTGTATAACCAAGCTCACCCTTGAGTCTCATAATGCACAATAGTATATAGTATTTATGGTTCAAAGACATACAGTAAGTAATCCTCCCTTATATCATAATGAAAGTACTAAAACATTGGCTTTAATGTATTTTGAGACTAATAATTAATATAATTGATTATTTTACAACATTAATCAACTGAAACAAGCAACAGTCATCACAGATTTATACTAGTCAGCTAAAATAAACTACATGAATTCCTCCTCCGTGTCGTGTGAATGCCTTCACTTTCTCTGCCTTTGCAGCTACTTTCCTGCTCTGTGGTTAGCATGCCACACTAGGGAGGGCCAATAAAACTGTTTGTGAGCATGTGAAGTCATCTCCCCACGTCACTGACATAAAACTGGGGGTCTTCATTACAGTACAAAATCTAGACCACACTCAGATGTGGATGCTGGTTAGTAGGTACTTGGGTAGGGGGCAGTGAGAGGCTCACTCACTATTTACTGTAAATTTGTTTTGCAATCCTAAAGTGTTGGGCAGCCTAGCAGCCATTAGCTTGGTTTAATCCCACTGCACTCTTCTTCAATCTAGACCTGACCGAATCATGAATAAGCGAATACACAAATTTTAAATTTGCAGATGTCGGCACCTTCTTGTATTGTCACATTGCAGTAATTGCAATGTGGACGCTGTGCAGTGACTCTGTGGCCAAGGATCTGCGGCTGTAGCTGGAAGGTCGCCAGTTCGAATTCCGCGGCTGGCAGAGGAATCCTACTCTGTTGGGCCCCTGAGCAAGGCCCTTAACCCCAACTGCTCCAGGGTACAATGGCTGACCCCAAGCTTCTCTCCCTGTCTGTCTCATGAAGAGCAAGTTGGGTTATGCAAAAAGACAAATTCCTAATACAAGAAATTTGTATATGGCCAATAAAAGTGATCTTAAAAAAATAAAGTTGTATCTTTGCATTTACACAGAATCAGAATCTTCGGATATCTTGACTATTCATTCAAATTATGCCCAGTCGTTCCATAAAATACACACCTCATAGCACCTTAATAGTATAGCCTCAAATTTTAATATTTGAGCTAAATTAAAAAGGTTATAGATCTGTATAAATATCACCTATTATACACCCTGTTCTGTTGTCCATTCTTGTTAAGTTAGATCTCTTTTGTGCATTTGGTACTGTAGATCATTAGATTCTTTTTGAAATCTCTGCAGTCTCTTGTTGGCCTCTCAGGGAAAGTTTTCAGGAAAGACAGAAAAGATTGTTTCATATCGCAACAGTATTTCTCATTAGATAAAGTTAATTCGGCATTTAATTCTGCATGTTTTACAGTATGTTTTTATACTACCACTCATATAAATACTCCAGAAGCATAAACAAAGCTTACATTTCCGTGGTCCTAAAGAGCAAATTGTCATGGCTTTGCCTGTTCTAGTTGAGGGCAGCCTGTAACTAGTTGAAATTAAACCAATATATATTAGATTTTCTGATAATTGAAATCAAATTCTTTTAAGATAACCTTTGAAGGAAGTAAACAAGAGGATCACCTGTATGAAAATAAGGCCATAGATCTTGCTGAAACTCTTTGAACAAGCAAAAAAAAAGCAATGGAAAATATGGTGTATTTAGATTTTCAGAAAGCATTTGATAAAGTTCATTATAAAACATTAGTTTTCAAATTGCATGCATTATTAATTTGGAGAAGTGTGGGTATTTGGATTGAAAACTGGTTAAAGGATAGACAACAGTACAGAGGCATAAGAATGGTTAGAAATGATCGATCTAGCTAGTTTGATAGTAGATAATGCAAAATATGAGTATTAAGCCACCTCTGTAAAAGCAACAATTGAAATTTGAAAAGATATAGACAAAATTCCAGCCTGGGAAATGCCATGAAAATAAAATTTAAGAAAGACAAGTTCAGGGTGTTACAAGCGGGTATAACTCATGCAGTTATCTTTGCTCCTGCCAGGATTCAATCCCGGTCACTCGCTGGCTCCGAGCATGCAAAGCACCTGTCCCTAGAGAGCAGATAACTCCGCTGTGCCCAAAGACCAAGTCTCCCTGCCAGGGCTGAGTCTTACACTGTTTAGCATCAAGAGGGGGGTTATACCATGTCCATAACTCAGGCAGTGCATGAGTCCTGTTAAACAGGTGGCATACACATAACTAGTAGTACATCAGGCTAGTTATGAAAAAGACTTATGGACTTAGGTGTTTATGCTTGCACATCTTTTCAATTCACATTCAGATAATGTGGGGAAGCAATACAAAAGGTAAATAATGTTAGGATCTAGAGTTAAAAGTCTGCATTTTCAATCTAAGGATGTTATGTTAATAGTGCACAATGCACAAGTAATGCCTCATTTAGAATACTGTTCATGCTTTTGGTTATCATGTTGAAATACGCTGTAATGACGTGCTGAAAGAGCTGAATCTTTTTAGTCTCAAACAGAAGGCTATGATTGAACCTTCGATATTCACTTCAATAGCCAAACGCAAACAGTGAAAGGTCACCAGGAGAAATGTGGATGTACATTTAAAGCCAAGACCTGGAGACACTTCTTTACCGAAATTGTTGTGGGGGTATGGAACAAGCTGCCCAGCCACATACAGTAGTTGAAGCTGAACCCCTGGCTTCAGTTTCTTCAGTTATGTTAATAATTGCAAACTAGGCTAGGTGTGCCAAATGGTCTCCTCTGGTTGGTAACCTTTCATATGTTCTTAGTTTTAGCACTGTGTTCTTAAGTATTTAAACTTGTGCGTCATTCTGGACCCTGAGATTTAATTTGACCTACATTTTATGTCTGTGATTAGATCTGCTTGGAAAACATTGTTAAAGTCAAAACTTGTCTGGATTGGAAGGATGCAGAGGTACTGGTTAGTGCCTTTATGAATTCCTGTCTTGATTATTGTAATTCCTTACTTGCTGATATGCCAGACAGCAAACTGAATAGGTTCTTTAGCGTGTTCGGAATGCAGCAGCTGGCTTGTGACTCTCTGATCACATCACTCCCTGTGATTAGGTCTTTGTAATGGTTGCCTAATAGTTTTCTTACAGATTTTAAAGGAAGCAAATGTGTTTGTTTTGAGAAAAATAAGGACTATAGATTTTGGATACTGATTACATGTTTTTGCGATCATTTTGATTACTATATTATCATGAGAACTATGATGCTGCCTTTGTGTGCATAAGCAATAAATCATCATCATCTTTCATGAGAGAGCTGATTGGGCACAAGTGATGCAGTGAATGTGAAGCCAGGTGTGAGTCAACAAAAGAAGAACAGTAATTAGGAACCAAAATGCACTGCTTTTCAAGAAAAAAGCACCTTTAGTGTCATTGGTAATGTTGGAGCTTAGGTGGGCGGTGGAGCCAAGTCTTCTTTAGCAGTGAATAAGGGTTGTGTGTAGTCCACCTTAATGGAAGGCAGTGAGTGTGGTGCAGATGTACAGAATAGTACACTTATTGATATGTATAGCAGACCAATCTGTGAGGAGCTCCAAGTGTAATGCTCTGATCAGGAGCATCTATCTGCTACATAACTCCACTTGTAGTGACTGTTGGCCTGACTGCATACTATAACATTGGACCTCTCCTGCTGCTCTTACTCTGGGCTCATCCTGAAATGATAACATTCCAGCATGTGCTTCTAGTCTGATGGTCATTTCCCTGGTAGTAACTTTGTTTTTTTTTTAAGGGATAAGTTTCTTCTGATGCTCATACTGTGTATGAAGTCCTTCATGGGTCAGAACCGCCTACTTTTAAGAGTCACTTGCTGTATATCTGCCTTATTATTAACTGAGATCTGAGAACGCAGGTGATACTGTAAGTCCTGATACAGTTTCCAGTCGGCTGCACAGAGAGATTTTACCTGCTACACACTCCATTCTTGGAACCCCCTCCCAGTTCGCATCAGACACATCGGGACACCGGACTGTTTTCAAAGCAAATCTGAGATCTATTGTTTTAGATACACCCCTTGTAATTATGACTGGCTTTGTTGTTGTTTTTTGCCTTTTCCTCGTCTCATTTTCATAATTAACCCACCCCGGGATGTCTAGCATGAAGGGGGAAATATCAGAATACAATTGTGATCTATAAAGTGAGGAATATAAATGAAAAGGAAGTTTTGGATAGGTTCATCCCTGATTTAAATATCTTAGAGTCTGAAATCTGTTAAGGGGGAATATTCGGAAACATTTTAAGATGTCAACACATCTCAGTGTAGGAGAAGAGTGTCTGGTCATTGTAGCTGGAATGTAATTTATTTATTGCATTGATGGGCTGTTATTGAATAGAGGTCTCCGTTTTTACTCCATCAGTCCCAGGCCTCCTTCAGCTTCAGTCTCATTTTGTATGCTGTCATGCTGTATCAGCATCAAGCTCGGGTGTCAAGGCAGATTATTAATATTCGGTGGGGGGAGAAGAACTGATTAGCTGCTGTGGGCTAGCAGGGACTTATGAATTGTGTTTTCAGAAACAGTGCTGCTTAGGTGAGGCTTCCTGACAAAAGACAGATGATGCTCATGGGTAGCAGATGAAGGGGTGTTGCTGTGTCTGCAAACTGCTTACGACAGGAATACAACTGGACGCGATTAGTCCTACTGCCAGTCCCTGTTCAGAACTTGGGCTGTACTCGTCATACTTTTTCATTTTGTTTTGCGAAACCTTTAGACGTGCTACAACACAATGTGAAGGAAATGCACTTTTTCTGAAAAAATTCTTGGTTGTTTTAGAAGGCCTCTGCAAACGTCCCCAAGAATGTGTCTCTCCGTAGGTTCTCTGTAGAATTTCAATGGTTTGTTTGAATTTTCAAACACACTTGTACCCTCTTGCCTCATTGTAGTTTTTTTTTACTCATTTTGGTCAAATGGTTGGACTGCCAGGTGTGTTTCTTTTAAGCTGGAGAATTGCAGGCATTGTTATTCTTTTTTCTTTTCTTTGTGTTTTTTTTTTATTTTATTTTGGGGTTTTTTAAAGACCTCAGTCTGATGCTCTGCTTTCCTTCACCTGAGAAATAACGTTCTACATGTGAGCATTCAGCACATAGAGAATGTGGAAAAAAATAAGTGATTACCAAATGCTGTTATTTTAGTAAGAATTGTCTTTAAAATTGAAATTCCTAAACAGTGAAGAGCATCTTTCTGCGGCATCAATGGAATAATTATTAATCCTTAAATGAATACATTTTAATCCTTAAAATGTAAAGCATTTAATATTGCATTCACACAGTTCAATCCAATAAAAACTGCAGTCCCTTAGACGTGTTTGAGATAACTCCTAAAGGTCTGGCCATTCTGAAAAGCAGTGCACGCCCTATCATGTGTTAGTTTCATTTTCTAAAAGAACTGAGCTTGCCATACCAACATCCTGTCTGTAAATAATGCAGTTGTTGCTATACCTGTGTGTTATCAAACTGAAGCCTTTGTACCTTAGGCAAAGTAAATTGTGGAGGGCTAACTTGTGCAGAGCACATGGAAAAAAAGGAGTGCATATATTTCCTGCTATTCTATCTTTCAAATATTTTGGTGAACTGAAATGTTATTCTTTATATTTTCCAAAGTGGCTGAAAAATAATAATTTTGAGCTTCGTAGTGCAGTGCATTCGCCACTGATCATGACTGTGTTCATTCTTTATCAGAAATGTTGAAAATTATTGTCAGCTTTATTTCATTATACGCTGGGTCTTAAAGGGCTCTCTTAAATGAAAGCCTGTTTCTTTTGGTGATTGCTATTTTCTGTTTAACCGCATTAAGTATTTTGGTTAATCTTACTCGTCTCAGCTTTTTGACTGTTTTTCTGCCCTTTAATCAAATCAAAGCTCTAATGGTATGTTTAAAGAAGTGAAAACATCTTCCATAGTTTACATTTTCAGAGGGGTTTGAACTGTATGGTATAATAAAAATAGAAGTTTCTTTACGTACACGTTTTAAATTATTTTCAAAAATCATTTCCAGTCCTTTAGACATTGTACATATCTCAAACATTCTTTTTCAGTCTTTAGTTTGGCCTGTTTGATATACCTTTCAGAGCAAATCAACAAGGGGAAGCAAAAACAGTTAACTTTATTAAAGGACTTTAAAACACTTTAAAACCTAATAGATAGATAATACTTTATTAATAAAGCCTTTAGGTTTAATTTATTTTAACAATCTAAAAGCCTTCATATCTGTTGTATGTTGTATATCATAAGGACATTACATGTTTGTACATTTTGTATGCTTATTTTTCTTTTCTTCTGTTTCATTAAGTATTGTGACATTTAAAAAATGTTGTAGTCAGATTTTTTCTTTTATCATTTCTGTTGATGTGCCTCAGAAATGTTGAATTGCTTAAAAAAACTCTAGAATCAGACATAAGACTATGTTGTACTTTTTTCTTCTACCCAATTATCTGGAATAGCCAATTACCCTTCAAAGTGACTCCCCATTGGCTACTTATAGCACAGGATGGAGAAAAGACAACAGGAGTCTTCTGAGATTTTAGATTCTGGGGCATACTGTAAGATATGTTACTAACAAATCATTCAGCCCATTAACCCATTTGTTTGTTAGTAAGTAATTGATCCAAGGAGCTCATCCAGCCATTTCTTGAAAGAAAATGGATCAGCTTTAACATGACTGGGTAGCTTGTTCTATACTCTTACAACATTTTGCATGAAGTGCCTCTCATTCTCGATTTTAAACACATCTCCACTTAGTTTCCACATGTACTTTTTTTTCTTGTTTCTGTGAGTGCTTTTAAGAATTATGGATAGTTAGATCAGATCCACTCATAATCTTTTCTGTTGAAGACTAAAAATATTGGGTTCTTTTAGTCTCTCGGTGTAGGACATTCCTTTCAGTCCCATTATGCATCTGATCCCTCTTTTTCTGATTGCAATTTCTTTTTGCAATATGGTGACCAAGATTGTACATGCTATTCTAAATAAATACCCTTACATGCTGGAAATAAACAATCAATTTTGTGTGACAGTGTAAGAAAACAGAGCCATAATTGATAAGCTGTAGCAGCACAGGTTTCTGGCCTAAATGCAGGTGTCAGGTGAAGAGCAATTTGAGAACTAACCACTAAGCTTAATGCCTTCTAGTCTTGGTCAAAACCTTGGCTTTGAACTGGCAAACTCCGGAGTCTGCGGAGTCAAAGTGAAGGATTTTCCTTGAGGGGTCAATAATCTGATCTATGCTCTAAATATAGCTGTACCATGACATTACATGACATGATCCCATGATGTCACAACAAAGAGACTTAATTTTTAAACCAGACGTGATACATCTACTGTATGTGCTTTTCATAAAGAGGCAAACAAAAAAGGAGAAAGGTAATGAAAAAGGGATCTGATGAGCCTCTGAGCACTTTAACTTTTAATACTGTACTATCTTCAGTGTAAAAAGTACAAGCTTAGACCCATGGTAAGTACAGTAACAGCAGCCTTATCTTAGCCCACCTTGTCTGATCTTGTCATATCCCAGAAGACAAAGCTGAGGCCTGGTCAGTACTGAATTGGGAGACCTCTAAGGAGAACCAAGTTGCTGTTGTTAAGCGGTGATGTTTGACAGGACTCCAGAGTCCAGTAAGGTGACTGGGGACACTGTGTTGCAGTAGGTACTGTCCTTTGAATGAGATGTTAAACTGAGATCCTGTCTTCTTCATCATTAAAGATCCTGTTACAAAACAGCGAGGTGAGTCAGGAAATTACCCGAATGTTAAGACAGTGCATGTTATTTTTATTCCCTGAAGCAGTTCTGGTGATAAAGTAATAAATTAGTCTAAAACTTGGACAATTATTTATTAACAATAAAATAACCCATACACAATAAATATACAAATCTATACAACACTTAGCCTATTACATGTGTACAATCTAGGTTCCTGAGTGCTAATTCCTACATAAAATGCAGTATTCAGTCACTATAATACAGATATGCAACGAAGCACTGTATTGGATCTTAAGAAATAATAATGTGTCCTAATAAAAATTGATACTGTTCAGAACTAAATCTCTCTTCCCACAACATCAATGCCCAAAAGTTAATGGGAATCACTTTGCCTATTCGGTAATGCATCGCCAATCTGTGAGAAAACCAATGTTATTAGCCTGAGGGCTCCCCAATATAGGAAGTCCAAAAACGGAAGAGATTTTTATCCATGCTGATGTTCCTTCTTCTCTCTCCTATCACTACATTATTTCTCCTCTGTTCTTTTTTTCCTCTGTCTTTTCTTCCCTGTATTTATGTGTTTATTATGACATTATGGGGCTGCTGGCGCATAATGGCTGCCGTGTCACCCAGGTGACTTCAGTGGTGGTCAAAGTGTCTCCTACATGCAAAGTTCTCTGGGACCCTTTGGGATCAGTGCTGTTAATTAAAATATTCACACTTGAGCAGCCATCTCAAATTTCATGGTGGATTTTATCAGACAGTTTATAGAGAAGTTCATTGTAATTTTGTTATGCAATATAAATTGTTCAGTGACTTTGACTTGCTCTTAAAAACTTAATTGTGTAGCAGGTCACTTTTCTGACAAATTTCCTTTAGCGTTTGTCTCTACTATGAATAACTCTGTGAACAGGCTTGAGTTTTGTTTTGTATCTTACAGATTAAAAAAAAAAAAATCCTAACATTTCAAAACGGGTTACTTATCAATAAAGAAACCATTGCTCAGTGCATTAAATCATTTTATTTATTCCTCACAACTGAAGTTTGTATTTTTCCAAGTTACTTAGTGGAAGACAATGAATAAAATCAGCCAATAGGATGGACAGCCATTATATATGTTCTTACATCACTTGTATATTTCATTAGTATTCTATGGCATTAAAATTATGTTTAATCCATAACTTTAGAATGAAGTTTAATACTGAATTTCCTGCATGAAATCAAAAGTCCTTTGCTCCTGCACATCTGAATTGAAACCATAATTATTTAAAGGTTTACTGAAGTGGAGATTTTTTTCCTGTGGGCTCAGCAGTTTTAGGGCACATTCATTTATATTTCTAAGTTTGTGTATCTTTGCCAACTGTTGTTGAAATTGAGATAAAATTTGTATTGTATTAATAGGAACTTCAAATATTTTCTCTTAGTCTTGGTTTCATTTAAGTTCTTCAACTGGCTTATTTTGCAACCAATGAATAAACAGTAAAGGTACACTATTTTTGTCAGTATAACCGTGTTAATTGGAAAGATATACTGTACATCTACACTTGTGATTTTAGGAAGCTTAGAAAGATCCAGAAAAGAGGTTAACCCCACCTTTCATTTTTCTCTAAAAACAATTTGATTTTTGTGATTTGGGTTGGGTGGCAGCTCTGCTACAGCGATCTGTACGGTGGTCAGTAGGTACTGTACAAATACGGCTGGTGAAAATGAAAAGGGTGGTAGTGACCTACCAGATTTCTGCAGTGGCCGA
Organism: Lepisosteus platostomus; assembly: GCF_059453375.1. Taxonomy (NCBI): domain Eukaryota; kingdom Metazoa; phylum Chordata; class Actinopteri; order Semionotiformes; family Lepisosteidae; genus Lepisosteus; species Lepisosteus platostomus. The sequence continues at coordinate 29,064,343 of NC_142612.1, forward strand.
GAACGTACCTGTATGTGTTCAGATGACAAATTTTCATCATTTAGGCTATGACCTAGATTTTGTTGTGAGTGAACAATGGGCACAAAAAATGCTAAACACTCATATTAAGTTGGAAATTCTAGAGAGCAAGGGAGTCAGATTCATGTAGGAACAATTAGTGGCTAACAGGCTTGCCAGAGGTGACTGAGCGTGGTGACCTTGTGGGATTCCTGAACAAGGAATTCCCTGAAAGGTTTCCGACCCTGAAACGGCAAGATTTAATGGTACAAAAATTGTACAGTTATGAAGGTTGCTCTTCTAGAGGCCACAACAAGCCCAAACAAGTGTTTGTTTTCAGTTTTCTTTGGTATGTAGACAGCTCTTTCAAAAGAAAGAAGGCAGTCTGGTCTGGTTCACTTGGCAGAGGGATGTGTGCTGCATTTCGACCCAAATTATAGTCGAGCAACTGACCAACAGAGACACACCTTTACTGAAGTGAGATGATCACTGAAGGAGATGGAAGGTCCTGTTGTTCCTCCTATATCCCCTTAAAGTGCCCCTTGCAGACAGCAGTGTTCACCAAACCTGAAAGGACTGCCCCACCCATTTCGATGAAATTGAAAAATTACAGAGGGACGCACTGGTCTAGAATTACTTCTTCGAGTTTTGGTTGGGATGTAAGAATTACTGAATTTTGTTCACAAGGGGGGAAAAAAGCTCTCATAAAAAGTGGATGAACAACACTGCAGGTGGGTAAGACCTCCTGCCATTATATTGCACACAATATATATTACAGAAACATGGAAATGCAACTTATCCAAGATGCCAAGGGTAAGAGTATTTCCTAAAAAAATTTAATAGTAATATTTAGGTTTATTCACTTAAGATGTGCACCCTCTTTCCAAAGTTTTAGGTTTTAATTCATGATCTTTTGGTTACATCTGAAGAACTGTAAGGTTGATTTTGTCTCATCATCGTAAAGTTATTGCATGGTTTACTTACACGCAACAGAGCTCTGGCCCTGCGGGTCTCTCTCCAAGGCTGTTGAAAGGCAGTTGAAGCAAAGAGGAAAATCAGTTAATGGCTAATTACAATGCATGTCAAGTCTACTAATTGACCTCACAATTTTATTTGCCATGACATGAGGTAGGTGTATCTTGCATATTATAGTGGATTGTAATTAAGACTTTTTTCAAAATATTTAAGGTAGCAGTACTATTGAGGTCATAAAATGTCCTTATTAATTGAAATGTTAAATACTGTACACCATTTCCAAAAGGTCATACAGGTGCTTATTTTGCACCATAGTTCTTAACTCTTTTTTTCTTCTTTGGCAGACAATTCTGAGGGAAGTTTTTGTACCCTCCCAGTACAACATCTGCAAACTTTCCATATTTCCCCATACAAAATCATTTAAGTCTTGCATTCTTCTTGTGTCCAGTCTTCTTTCCATGTGGCTTACTGATTTTAGCAGTCAGAACGGTCCTTTTACAATGGGTATTACAACAACAGTGTTCATTTTTAGGCACCACCCACGTAGTGCATTCACATAACATGAGAAGCTTGTAAAGTGAGGCTGTGTGCGGAGACCATTCTTTCTCCCACTTCTCAGTTTTTAGTGAGATGCAACTTTACATGTTTTAATGGGCATACAGCACTTATACAGTAATACCCTTCTGTCCAGCTCCTGCTTGTGGTCTGTACTGTAGAAGTAAAACAAAAAATGACCACTACAGCACTCTTAGAGAATGAGCTTCAGTTATTACATTTTAATGGAAACACGCATATGCTGTCCAGATAAACTAGCTGCTAAGAACATTCGCTGGTGTGAGCAGATGTATAAAACTTTCGAAAGCTTCCTGTGTGCTTTATCTCCAGTGCATGTAGAATAGCATATGACTTTTCCGTGCAGCTGTTTGTTTATTCTACTCAGCAGTAACACTATTTATAAAATCGTAAAAATGCCTCATCTGTTTTGTTTCTTTGTTTAAGGGCCACCCTGCTTTAGTATAGCCGAACTTACCCAGGCCAAATTTTAAATACGGCTCAGGGGACACTCCATTTTGTTGTTTTTCCCAGGCTTCTACACAGCTGTGCCAGATAGAGGTTTACAGAGATCTATGTAGTCATCGTCAAGGTATAAGGCACAGATGCTGAATTAATAACAAAGCAGCACTGAATAAAATCTTAAGGGACTGGGGTGAAACATGCATTAGAAAATGTTGTCAAGACTAGTAATGGCATTGCACTGTACTCATTAAATTGTTTCATGGAATCACTACCAAGGAAATAGCACCATTATCATTTGCCAAGAATGGAGCTTCATTTAAAAAAAATCCTGACCTAAGAGACTTTTAAAGCAACAGAACAATCTAAAGCAAAAGTCTTTACTTTAGGTTATGCAGTTTAAGATTGGAAGCAATCAGGAGGGTACAGTTGAAATTCATACTTTTTGTCATATTTTGTGCTGATAGTGTACAGATTCTTCCTATTAAAATAGCTAGATGTAATTTAGCTCCCTGTGAATTAAATTTGCTTTGCAATTAAGATTTTATAAACCCCTTGTAACCAAAATAAATATTAGTGATTTGGTAATAGCCTGTTCACTTTAAAAAGGTTGTTGCATTCCATGTATGACAGCTGAACTTGAATTAGTTTAAGTGAACTTTTTTTGAAGGGTGACCACTTACAAAAGCCAGAACACATTTGACTTTCCAGATCTGTGGTATTGTGATGTTTCACCACTTTCGTGAAGCACGCAGGTCTGCCTAATTAAGGACTAATAGAAGTTGCATCAGAATTGCATATATTGGGGTTATGTTTGAAATGTTTAACTATTTTCAACTAAAAAGGAACCCCTTTTTTAGAGTGAATGCTTAGAATAAGCAGCTATGGAATTTGGTGTGCCGAGAACTACTGTATATACAGGATGTATACAGTACTGTATATGGACGTGTATATGCTGAGCATCCAAAGAAACTTATCACTCTGTATGTGTACATTTTTTTAGAAATATTAAGTATGCAGATTTGGGATATTAGATAAATGTTTTCAGCGTCTTTGTGATTAATTGACCATTCATGATTGTCTGTGATGCCCTGGAGTGACATTCTCACAGGACCACTAGTGACCTGTGACTAGTGATCATTAGTGAGAGAGCTGATTGAACCTGTAGAATGTCAAGCCCGATGAAGATCACAAATGAAAAATGCAAAAAGGATCTAATGTGTTCTTCTTATTAAGAGTACAGAAGTGTTGTTCTCTTGATATGTTGGACATATGACGCTGGACAAAGTAAATTAATAAATTTAGTGTTTGTGCAGACTATGCTGATGGCTGTCAGCAATCTTCTTCTTCTTCTTTTTCACAGCCACAGTCCTGGGGTCAGCTGCTTTGGTTGCTCTTCTCCACTTGTCTCTGTCGAGCACATCTTCCTCACTCACTTCACATACCTCCATATCTTTTCTCACACAATCTATCCATCTCTTTCTAGGCCTGCCTCTTCCTCTATTACCTTCCACCTCAAATTCCATTACCCTCTTTGTTACTTCCTCAACGTCCCTCCTCATGATATGTCCATACCACCGTAACCTCGCCTCTCGCATCTTCTCAACCACATCCACCACCCTACATCGTCTACGGATTTCTTCATTTCTGATCTTATCCTTCATTAAAATCTGCTGATGGCTGTCAGCAAGTTTGCAGAATGATGAACTAAATGGTGTGTACATCCAACCAATCAATACAGAAGTTTGAGCGTGATGATCTGGGTAGGAGTTGTTTTGTCTCTACAGAACTCAACATGTAGTGATTGATAAGAACCTGACTGGATCATCACATCTGCATTGCAAGATTCCAGCAGGACAGAGAATGACCTCAAGGCGCTCATATACTGTAACAGGCTTCTTACAAGCAAAAAGTGTGACCATTATTCCAGGAATTCCCTACTTGCCAGAATTAATTATCATGGAACATGTGTGAGGTGAGCTGAGACAACATGTGACATCCAGGGCTCAGAGACTAGTGAAAAAAGCAAGCTCTTGTCCTGGCTTAACAGGAAAAATAGGACAGAATCCTAACCGACAGCATCTGCAACCTGGTGCATACCTGCATCACAAACATACAGCTTGTACTGCTTCCAACAGTGATCACACATGCCACTAGTCTCCGATTATCACAGTAAAACCCAAAATGATCAAACATGTCGATGACAAATATTAGCTTAATGCTATCTCATGTTTGTTCAATAAAACATCAGTGCACCTGCTACAAAAAGTTTGAGAAACCTGATGTTTTTGCCAGTTTGTTGCTGTTATATATAATACTTTGCTTTTGATGCGCAATACCATGCAATAGCTAAGATCTGCAGTTTTATAAATCTAGTCTAAATATTCCATCATGGTGACCATGTTACAATTACATGGCATTTCAAGGATTTTTCAAGAATATGTTTTAGTATTTGTGTGCAGATAGTTGAAATTACCTACTAAAAATGTACATGAATATAAATAGTATTCTATTGCGTAGTAAAGCAAATATATGGTATAAAAATAGATATTGTGAGTATATGTTAGAAATGTATTTTGATATCAGCAAGATACACATTATGATATCCTCTTATTATGATATATCTCACACTTATACTTGGATGCTATAAATAGAAGAATTTTCAATGTAGAAATCCGGACACCAACTCAATAAATTGAACCACAAATTAAAGTGAATAAAATGCCCTCTATGGTTAGAGGGGTGGTTCCAAGTGTGACCACTCTTTTAAAGTACTGATTAATTTTAAGCTTCATTCTTATGTGTTGCTGGTTACCTAAGACTCAAATGCATTATCTCAGAAAATGCTGGTGCCGGCATAGTCACTTGGGAACAGGTGGAAATGAAAAGTGAAAACAGTGATGACTAAGAAAATAATCCAAGACAGCAGTCACTGTTTTCAAGGAGGAACTGGCTGAGACATTTCCTGTCGGTCTGAGCAGTCTGAAGCCCCAGAATCTTTTGTTCTTGGCGCATGACGCCTTGTGAAATTTGGGGATGTTCTTCTGTCATTTACCTGAGTACTGTGTTACTATTCCTGTATCTGTACACACAAATTGGCACAGCGCTGTTTGCTGATTCCGTAATTATGTGCATGAAATTCACCTTCCTGGATTTTTGTCTGCTTTATTCTGTATTTTGTTTTGACCAAATGACAGAAAATTGCACAAAATAGATGTTATCAAATTACACTACCTGTTTTGGAAGTGGGCTTAATATGGTATGTACGTACCAAATTCTGAGTCAATGAATTATTAACAATAATATGCCAGCACAAGGTGGTATTACTGAAAGACAGGGCACATGCACTGTGAATAATCATCTGCTAGCAGGCTGGGGAGCTGCATTTGTGCATTCAGTATGGACGTACATATCTGCAGTTATACTCAATCTATCAGTGTAACTTATCATTAACACTGTCATTAAATAGGTAATCAACCTGTAATGGGGACCATGGACAACTGGGTGTGTATTTAATGATGTAATGCATACTGTATATGTCTAGTAGCGTCTGTTAAAAAATTAGAAGATCTTCATTTTTTTTCTTTTTTCCCATTCCTTAAAATTTTAGCCTTCGATGTAACTGCAGGAGGGGCAACACTGTGGAGCAATGGCTACCATAACTGCCTCACAGTACTGGGGCTCTGTGCTCAATTCTCGACCTGGTATGCTATCTGGATTTTATATGTTATCCCCGTGTGTGCATGGGTTTCTTCCGGGTGCTCCTGTTTCCTCCCACTGTCCAGAGACATACGAGTAGGTTAAGTGGTTTATGGCCCTGGTGTGGGTTTGTGTTTCATGTGTGTCTGCCTGTGCCTTGCTATGGACTGGCATTCTGTCCAGGGCGTATCCTGCCTTGCGTCTGATGGGCTCTGGCTCTCCTGCTGCCCTGTATTGGATAAAGCAGTTAGAAAATGGATGGAAGGATTTGATACTGTCAATCACGGCACTCTAATCAAGTACATTTGATAGTTATCTTCGGGTTACTGATCCTTTCTTTCCTTGGTTGACTTCTTTTTGGATACCAGAAGCTGATTTGTAAATCTTGAATGTTTTAAATCGGATGTTACCCTCACAGAGGCCTTATTACTGGGAAAATTGGCCCTAGTGTGAGTGTGTTCTGTGATGGACAGGTGTGATATCCAGAGTGTATCCTACCTTGTGGCCTTTGCTTGCTAGAATAATGTCCTGCTCCCCTGCGACACTGAATTGGATAGAGGGGTTAGAAACTGGATGGATGTAACTGCAGGTTCTTTTGTCTGTCTTGCTGACAACTCCACAGAGTTGTCTATAAATGCCTCAGTAATTTGGCACATGTAAAAGATTTGCCAGCACTCATTTAGTGCTGAAACTTCCTTGTATGTCACAGTTCAAATAAGAGGTAATCAGATGTGAAGCTGACAAGCATCAATTTCCGTTATGTAGATTAAGAATGTGCTTTGTGATCCAGAAGCATCTCGGTTTGTTTTTTTCTAGTTTCATCACAGTGGCTTTATTCCCAGGATACTGCAGAGGGATCACAATGGAAAACCGTATGATCTGCTCTCAGTTGGCAGACTTCACATAATCTTAATACAATGCAAAATAGCAGAAGAATAAAAACAGCTGTCTTGTCACATCTGGTTATGTTCAATGCTATGTAATTCCATACTGGGCTCAGAATTGGTTGGAAAAGCATCTTTATCTGTTTGTTTTCTTTGTTCCTTACTTCAACCCTTTAGGCTGTACGAGTCACTACTGGGTATATCCCTTTCTGTGATAGCTAATATTTCAAGCTCTATGATGAGTGGTTAGTATTTTGTAGAAACATTATGAAACTCTGTATAAATATCACTGGCAACAGTTGTGGATATACAAATGTGTATTGGTGGATTTGTTAATCATCCTTAAGAATGCCTGTCTGTCTGTTTGGGCATTTTCATACTACTACTCAAACTACAGTACAGAAGGGGCACTTCTACAATATACCTCATATTGATTTTTTTTTTTATGTGATCATTTTTTTATGGTTTAACTACATGCCAATAAAGACTGGGTATGCTCTTGTTAAACAAGAACATCAAACCATCTTGAAATGCCTCAATACAGTTGTATAATAGTGTTAGTGGAGGATTTCAGGTACCACAGCTCCCTCCCCACTCCAGGATGGTAGCCCAGCCTAAAACAATAACTGCAAAAAGAAAAATGTTGCTGTGGAACAGATGCATGAATCACAGTTACACTTTCAGTCTGAAAAGTTATGATTGGCTCCATGTCTGTGAACTACTGTAATTAGAACAGGTTTTGTTTGATGTTCTTGAATCTACTGAACTGAAAGCATTTTTGTTTGCTTCTTCTGCCTTAGGCGATGTTTTGTTTTATCATTACATGTTTTGTTTTGTTTTTTTTTTTATTTTCGAGTGCCATCTTTCCTTTCTGCTTCTTATGGAAATGTTGTTTTTGGAGTAGATTCATTAATTAAATTATGTTGAATGCCTAATGTTTGTATATTTTACCTGACTGACTACAGTATGTGGTTACGTCAAATAAATACAGGTTACAGAATAATGTATTAGCATTTAAACACATTTTCACAATGTGCATTTTGCAAAAACTTTGTTCTGCTCTTTTATTGCTTATGAAGTCGGCATCAGTAACTTCACAGGTAAAAGCAAAGTAGGCAATTTTTGCTATGCTTTCTACAGTAGAAAAATATTTAAATGGATTTAAAAGCAGTGCAGACAATCAGAAATATTAGACTAAGATGCTGTAGCAATATATCCCTGCTTTTATGATTCTTTGTCGTAATTACCAAGGGATCATACAAGGTCTCTATAATAAAGAACCGAACTGTTCTATTAATATTTAAATGGTGGGTTTAAATCTAAGACTTTGAATGCTGAATGTATTCTCATCTGAAGATTGCAAAATAGCAAGTACAGCAGTCATTCCCACCTGAATTAGTTTAAATCCTTGTCCTTGGTGTATTTAGTCCCTCCTGTTCTTGACTGTGGGTGACCTTCTCCCATCTTCTTCAAGGCTCAGATAGTAAATCCCTCGACCAGTTCCAAGCTGGATGCTTGCTATAGTACAGAATGGTTTAAATACTAATAATGCCATGGGTGGTGAAACTATTGTACTAAGGAGGGTGGGGGGGGGGCATATAGACTATACGTTATATAACAGAAACGTAGGGATATATAGAGTATAAGGCTGCATTTAAAGATTTGTATAACATTTTGGTTACAACATTACAAAAGAGATATTTCTGCTCTGGAATCAGTTCAGTGAAGAGCAATCAGATACAGTACATTCCAGAGTTTAAGACAGAGGTTCCCAAACAACAGCTGGTTTTCATCCCAGCCAAGGTCTCAGTTATACAACTGATGTATACATTGAGTTAATAATAGAAATAATAGCTCAGCTCTTAACTTAGTTTGACACTGACTTTTAACTATTGTATTTCATATACATATTTCATAAATAAAATCCCAATTGCAAATATTCCGATCAGGCCACTTGTTAGTTCTTTAAGGCTTTGATTAGATATTTAAGACGGGCTGGAATGAAAACCAGCAAGTGTGTCGTTGATTTTGGTTTAAAGGAATGTTCTACCCTTGCAGTTTGAAAGAACTGAATCTCTTTAGTATTGAATAGAGATGACAATATTAGACAGCCTCCATTAATTTAGCTTGATGCTATTTCTAATTATTTAAATCGAGTTATTTCCAGAAATAAGTATGATTCTAATTATAGAAGTAAAATAAATTTAGTACATTAGTTAATAATGTTGTGATCTACTTTCCACAGTATTGTAAAATATATCATACTTCATTTTAGCCGGCAGCTTTAACCTACTGAAGCCTAAGTACTATGGATAATTTTAATATAGCCATACACCTGAATTGTAGAAGCCTTAAATACTGTTTTAGATGTTGTTGCCAATACTGGTTACAATCCTGACATGTTAACATTGGAATCTGAAGAGAATTGATTACTGCAGCTTAAAGGGATAGAAGGCAGTGGCCTGAATGGTTTAATATATAAAAAATGACAGATAGATTTAGGGAGAAAGAAGGCACTTTAGAAGAAGAAATGGAATACAATAAATTGCAATCATGCATAAAAAGTATTATAGAGCATATTAGAAAAACCAAGAGAAGCATTCCATGAAGGAAAATACTATCCATATATTTTAGGATATTTAGGTATTGAGGGTTCTAAGATTTTAGCTAGATATATTAATACCTACACTTTCATTCTTTAGTAATTTCCTTTTTTCTCCCACTGCTTGATTATCCTGCCCTGTAATTTCATAGAAGGAAAAAAAGTCATACCATTTTTGTACTTGATGACATCTGCAAGCAAGGTTTTGAGATTTCAATTAGGAATAATAATCTACTATCTGTTTTTCTTTCTGCGTGGCTAAATATTCCAAATTCCAATCCACGGGTTTAGTAGTGCTTCCACCCGGCTCTGTGTATGTTGTCCCATAGTCCTTCACAAATATACAGTACGAAGGTCATTACACTGCTCTGGAGAGAACATCCCCCAGAAATGGAATTCATTTTTTCAAAAGTTGATAGAATCATTCTCAAGAGCATTCAGAACCTGCACCACCCAAAAGTTACGTATTTCAGACTCAGACTAAGAGAGTAGTGCAGGGGAGAGTAGTGACATTGCATTGCTTGAAATCTCAGTCAGGCTTCACCTTTTTCTCCCCAGGAGCCTTTCACAGAGCTGTACGGTGCCAACACAGGAGCAGACTCTCCTGTGCCCGAGGTACACATGACAGCTGCAACTAGGTGAAAAAAATAAAGCAGGAAATGTTCCGACCATATTGACACTTACACTGTCATTTAGGACTTGATGGGTTGGTTTGACAGACCCTCAACTTTTTCCAAGTTGGTAGGTTATTTTGGATCTAGTAAATGTTAAACAATAGAGATTAAAAACAGATCATGTTTTAAAATAAATGTGGTACTAAATGGTATTACGATATAAGGAATAAATCATCTTAATTATTTATTGATTGTGAGTGCTCAAACCTAGAATGGACTGTGCAGCTATGTTGCTGTAGAGAGTGTTAACATAACCACTACATTTTCTATCATGCACCTGACTGAGCCATTATAAATAAAAAACATTAAAAGGATTCTTCCTTCCATCTGTTATTCAATTGCATTCATTTTACCCTCAAATTTATTTATCACATTAGCAGACCTAGCCTTCATTTCCTTTTTAAAATTGTAATTTTACTGTGTACCGCACCTTCCTCTCCAGTTTATTTACTTTTAATTGCGGCACACTGACTTGTACTGTAACCAGACATGACATCAGGCTTAAGCAATTTGTGATCTCTGATCACTTAACATCCATCTATTCACAAGTATTCACTGCTCACTGCCTCCACTCTTAAAATACTACTGCAAAAGATCAGTTACTAGTCCTGTCATTAAACACCAGGCACCTGTCTGTCTGCTTGAATATCAGTGGTAAATTTGGAGAACTGCATTGGGAATGCAGTCAGAATTAGCTCTGTTGCTGGCAGACAAGATATTGCCCAGAATTGTGAGTTGCTGATTTTGACATAGTCCTCTGCCGTGATGTCTTTCTTGTTTCTGGCAACATCATCCGTTTTCTTTTGGTCTTTTTTTTTTGTCTTCTGCACTCAGCCCCTTCCGGGGCCCTCTGTCACCTCCTGGGTGGCACACGGGTGAGGATCTGGAGGTGCCGCTCCACTCTGCCCCCTGCTGGGACTCAATCGCGGTTGCCCACAGACTCAGGGTCTCGCAGTGCCACCCCCACCCCCCCCCCACCCACGACAGACGCAAACTCTTCAAACTCTGCAATGCCGAAAGATGGGCCACTGGAGAATTCTGCAACATCTAGGTTTTCAAGGCAGGCATCATCACTTTCTGTAACATACCCAGTGCAAGTGAGTGCTGTTGTGCGCACGTAGCTAAAATGCATGTGCCAGACTCGGAAAACAATACTGCTCTCTTTGTATGTGTGTGAGTCGACACCCCTGTCTTCAGGATACGAGTGGAGGTGGTTTTCTCTGGTTTTCTATGAACTGCACATACTGTTTATAGCATTTAGTGAAATAAAAAGTTCTGAAAATAAAGTGGGAGAATCAACCTTTTTCCATTTTTGTAAACCGTAGAGTTACATACACTAAAGCAACTACAAGCTATCTTCATTTAGTTAGTAAATGATTCTATAAGCTATCTATCTTCATATAGAAAGTATACAGTCGGATGGCTCTTGTACATCTTTGTTCGAATATGAGGTGTAATGGCATGTTGCAATAATTGCTGTACAGCTACTTTGGAAAAGTTTGAAGTCCTCTGTGAGGTTGAGGAGATACTGTGTCAAAACCAGTGTTGGATTTTGGTTCTGAAAACAAAACTTGACCCTCTACATAAGCTTGAATATGAACACTTACAAATTATAGCATGCTTCTGGGTAAACTCGCATGTTCCTCTAAGGGCTGGTGGTGAAGCCTACATTTTTTTCAGATTCTTTGCTGTAAAATCTGTGGTTGTCGTGTATATTAGAGCAGGCATGTGCCTTTTATACAGAATTATACAGAATTGATAACCTTGTATTCTCCCACCCAATTGCTGAAGTCTGCGGTTTTCTCTACAGCAGTTTTTCTCGCAGCATTCAAGATCATTATGAGGCTGAGCTAAAAGTTTATCAAGGTAAGCGTTTTTATTTTTAGTTTAACTGTGCTTTTATTAACCTTCTGTAAAAATTTACCTAATGTCTCAGAATTTTAATAGTCCTCTAATAACCTTGATTCAGAAATGACAGCAGGTGCACCTGTTGTTATATTGTCAGACTTTGACATTATTTGAAAATGACACAAATGCCAATCTCTCTCATCCTAGCGTTAATACCGCATCAGCAGGGTCCGCTTGTCGGCACGCCCGTCTCCATTTGGTGGTTTGAACCAAATCTTTGAGCTGACGTTGCCATTAAATGCGACCGAGAATACTCCAACTGGTGCATCGCTACGCCTGCTGTCAGAGTGGGGGGAGGAGAACCAAGTAATGTAGCCAATTCATAGAGGGGGATTATTAGGAGGCATGGGAAATTTGGCCAGGACGCCGGGGTTACACCCATACTCTTTTTGAGAAACACCCTTGGAAACACCACAGATAGTCAGGACCTCGGTTTTACATCTCATCCGAAAGACGGCGCTTGTTTACAGTATAATGTCCCCGTCACTATACTGGGGCATTAGGACCCACATGGACCGCAGGGTGTCACTTCCAGCAGCAACCTTAGTTTTTCCCAGGAGGTCTCTCATCAAGGTACTGACCAGGCTCACACCTGCTTAGCTTCAGTGGGCTGCCAATTGTAAGTTGCAGGGTGACATGGCTGCTGGCTGCACGCAAATGCCAATGAACTATATTTTTCCTGACACCTACATTTACTAATGGAAATTGTTAAGTTTTATTTAGTACATTAGTCTAATCCAGTCGTTTCTTCAAGGGAAGATATGGTATCGGCTTCAACAGGATAGCTTGTATGTAGATGTAGAGGATACCACTCAGTAGCCTAGCTAAGCTCCTTCTAATCTTCTTCCTCCTGGGTGTGCGTCTTCCTATGTTGTGATCAAGGGTTTGTACTAAAGAAGTTCTCTTTTGCTTAGGTTTTCCACAGAAGGGAGAGGTTCTCTAATTATAAAGTGCATTAAAGTCTGTGCTTCTTGGGATCATCCACACAAGGATGCATAGAATCATAGAAACCACTGGCTTTCTGTTAAGAGACCTTGAGTTCTATTCCTAAAACATACCATAGGTTCAGAAATGTGTATTCTTTGATATATGTGTATTCTTTTGGTTAACTTTCTAGAATTTTCACACTCCTTGCTATTTCACAGATCAGACAGATTTCACAATTGAAGGAACGTGTTGCAAAAAGCCTAATTAACAAGTCTTAATTACTTCTAGGGTTTTTAACAACATCAAAGGTATTCTCCTCCTACAGTCTTAGTTCATTTTTTTGTGTGCTGCTGGCATGTTTAACCTGTGTCTCCTGCTCACGATTATTCAAGAGCCATGCAAAAACAGGTGAACCTGGAATTGAAATTGCAGAACCAATTTCAAGCACTGCCGTCTGTCTTTCAGTGCTCTTCCATTGCGGGTGTTAATTACCCAGCCAGCCTTTGTGGGTGGCCACTGAGAGACAAGAAGAATGCGTGTCCTCTTTGGATGGGCCTGCTTGCACAGAGCGAGCCATTATTGCCAATTCACTAATTAGACAGCACCCATGAGCATATTAGGCCCATTCCACTTTGTCCTATGAGCTCAGGTGAATAATGACAGGGTTGTAACCATCTGGGTTGAAGTACAGGTACTCTATTGGACAGCAAAAGCACTGTGTGACACGTGAGACATTGGCAGAACAGCCACACCTGGATGCCATCTGGATTTTGTTAAAGTCAAATTTTGCTGGCTGAGGGGGGTAGGCTGTAAAGGAGTTCCTTACCAGAAGGAGACAGTTCAAAGAACACAGAATTAGGTTAATGATCTCCATGTTAATTTTTAATGCAGAATTAGACTGGCAATAATTCCAGGGTCCTGAAAGAGTGCTGCACATTCACATGCTGTCTTGGAGTTTTGTTACTTAGCACTTTAGTTTGTAGTTTTGAAAACCTTTGAAAGGTAGGGATGCGATTCTGTGTCCATTTTAGATTATCCTGTGGTGTGATGGGTAAACAGCTAGTTTTGATGCATGATGGAAAATGAGAACCAATCCATATTTCTTTCAGGGAGCTTGGAGAAACTTGTCCTCGGTGCTTGCATTTTCAGCTGGGTGCAATTTCATTGAAACTTTGGAGTGCTTTATGCAAATAGGGCATGATTATGGCTGCACCACTATAAAGTTTTTCTAACATTAAGAGCAATATAGATTAGATATATGAGCCTGACATAGATGTCTTGCAAGTATGACTTTGTTTGATAAAATTAGTGTTGTGAAAGTGGAATTGATTTTTAAAAGTAATTCACATTGGAATTAAATCTCGGAATATGAATTAAGTATTAAATAGGCCTCACTACTGCAGTCAGCCTTATTTATTCTTTCCTTGTTTTTTGAAACACTCAGTCATATCAGCTTTTAATCGGTCTTCATAACTCCTGCATTTTCCTTTACCTAAGGACGTGAAATCACTGTTTTCTAAAAGTGTGGTTTCATGTCAGATCTTCCTCAATCTCTCTGGTTTGTAGTCTTTTATTCTTCGATATATCTTTTTTAAAATTTCTTCATTAGTTCTGTACAATGCTTGTATTCTCACAGTGATAACTCCAATATACCAGCTGTATATTGATAATGTGACAATTGTAGTTGGGGTGCAATGGTTAGAATTGCGGTCTGGCAGCGCTGGGGAACTGGGTTCAATTCCTGGAGTACTATCTGTGTGGAGTATATATGTTCTCCCCTTATTTATGTGGGTTTCCTTCCACAGTCCAAAGACATAGTAGTAGGTTAATGACTCTGTATTACAAAACAGAAAATGGATGGATGCACATAGTTTTAAAGTAATTTTTCTGAACTATTCGCGAGTCTTAGTTTTGACCTCTGCTTTATGTAGTGTGTGCATAAGCAGATTGGAAAGGCATTGAATAATACTAGAATTAGCTTGGGCAAAAGTCAATTACGGCATGCACATCCTGCTATTGTATACCTCTCTGAGGCTGCGTTATACACTTCATGGGCCTGGTAAAGTGTTAAAAGAATCACTAAAATCATTTTAGTATCAGGAAATCTGAGTTCTTTGTCTTATATTTCTTATATAATGCTAGTGTGATTAAAGTCTTACATTTTAAAGTTCTGGAACTAGAGCAAGACAAGGTTGGAAAAAAATAACATTGCTTGTCTTTAATAACAGCCTGAGTATTTCCCTAACGACATACAGTAGGGATGAAATAGTATTCCAAGTGAAATACACTGTAGTTTCTATAAATGTTCAGGAGCAGGTACGGTAATCAAAGATATTATTTTATTTGAATCCTTTCAGTTCTTTGGTTACAACAGAAATACCAAATGTGCACATGTTGTTCACACTATGTAACGAAAGAGTTCTTTCAGGGCCCTATGCAGATGACATGATCCGGGGTGGAGTGAGGAAAACACAGGGAAAAAGGCATACAGGAGTCGGGAATGAAAACAGGGGGCGTGTCCAAAGTGCACAGGCGTTCAGGGGGGTGAGTCCGGGGCAAACAATACAAAACAGAGCCCAATGGGAAATCCAAGAAAAGGGCAAAAGGTCCAAAGCCGGGCGGTCCATCCGAGGCTGACAATTAAAAACCAGAGCCGTGTCGGGACCGGCAGGAGAAACGGGAACTTAAAACCATAACGGAGCCAGGCGCATTCCAGGTCCCGGGCTCGGATGATGCGGGAATCAATGCAGAGCCCCGAACTGAGTGGGCATCTGGCTTTTAAGGTGGGCTGGAAGGAGGCTGAAACAGGGGGCAGGTGCACAAAATCAAGTGAAAGAGCCGGAGCGCCCTTAAGGGGGAGGGACTACAATCATGACACACTACCAGTATTTTAGTACCAGTATTTATAATGTACGAATAATGGCTTCTGGGAAATCTGATTAGGAAACTAACACTTTAATGAATTATTTCATTTACAGCTGTAGTCTGTGTTCAGAGAGTGGTTTGTTTTAAGCCTGTGCAACATACTTCAGTTCAAGGACTAGGAAGAATTCAAGAGTGACAAAGGTTGGTTACAGGTTTTCCCTGTGTGATAAACTCTAAAGTATCCTACTTTGCATCATCCCAGTTTTAACTTGTGGCCAGATTAATACTGGAGAAGATCACAGTAGTTAGGGAAGGACCAGAAGCTAAATAATAGTTTTGGATGAGTTTCTCAGAATTATACTGTACAGTACATCCAACATCTTTTAACTACACTGCAGTAAGAACCTGTTACTGTTATTTTTGTGTGCTTCGGAAGCACTTAAGTTAAGAAGTCAGTATCTTATCAATCTTTTCATGTGGTGCTCTTTGATTTTCTAATTATAAGGAACAGCTTCCTAAATTTGTTCCACATTTTCTATGTCCTTGTAAACTTCAGCAGATTTTCTAAAAAATTAAAAAAAGAAAATTTGCTCCATTGGACGATTAAATTGACAGTAATAATATGAGGACAGCATTTTGCTCCGGTGCCAGGAGGCACTTGGATCACTGTTTTATCAAAGGATAAGCTTATGATTGTTGTTTTCCTGCTTTGCAAGCATTTTCTTTAATTGATAGTATATTGAAATAGTTTAGAATAGCACCCCCAGATTCAAGATAGGATGGGAATATTAAGTACAATGTTTTGGCTAGGTCGTAGGCTTATGTTTTGAAGTTGTTTTTGATAAAATCTTAGGGTTCTCTTTATACAGCAAGTAATCAGTACCTGGTGTGTCCCACAACATCTGAAACATAAGCAAGCAGATGACACAGTATATAGTGAGAGAGATGCTCCAGCTGGACCACAAAGATGTTCCTCTGTTTGATTTGTAAAGCAGCTGATGGGTCAGATCAGTGAGTAAAATGTTATTGGGCAATGGTTAGCATTGGTGCTCAGGGTTAGTCCCATAGGTGCATGATTGGGTTAGATTGAATATTAGAAGGAGACATAACACAATACTTAATATTTTAAAAGGAAATGATGAAGTCAAAACAGAACACTACTTCTTTGGTGCCAATAGTCAAATATGTCCTATAATGTTGTGCTGAAACAGGTCAATTGGTTTTCATTATGTAATTAACACGTTACTGTAAGGTTCAAATGTGCTTTGGTATAGTTTCCTGTGATCTATCAGTCTGATTATCAATGTAGTTCTAAAACATGTTTTTATGTTTTAAGATTTTCGTGGTAGCATAGAGTACTGCTTAATGTTTAGCCTTTTTTTTCAGCAAAAATCTTTACCTCTACCTACATCTGCTTTAAAAGATTGTTGGAATTAGTTTTCCTCACTGTTATTCAGAGACTGTAGCAGTATAGCATAGCGGACACGATTATAGTTCCCCCGTG
Organism: Lepisosteus platostomus; assembly: GCF_059453375.1. Taxonomy (NCBI): domain Eukaryota; kingdom Metazoa; phylum Chordata; class Actinopteri; order Semionotiformes; family Lepisosteidae; genus Lepisosteus; species Lepisosteus platostomus. The sequence continues at coordinate 29,081,392 of NC_142612.1, forward strand.
TCAGAAGAAAATGAAATTTTCATGTACTGTGCCAAGCATGATTTTCCACATGTTTCTTTGAAGATGCAGAATTGTTCCTGCTCGAGAGCAACATGCAGATATTTAACATTTGTTACCCACCTGGGCTGTGTTGATAATGAAAATTCTGGCGTTTTAATGAAAATAAAATATTTTTTAATACTGTAGTTGTCTTTAAGGACTGAAAAGCATGCAAAATGTGATCTTGTGACATCCGGACACTTAAGTGGAAAAAGCTAATGTGCTCATGACATGCAAGCAGGCACACAGTTCAAGAAAACAGATAAGACCTGCATTCCACAGCAGTTATTACACATTTTAAGATTTCACTATCTGCTTTGACTTGCAAATTGTACAGCGAGATTTGAAAGGCATTAAATTTAAAGGCAATAAACGTTTGTTACATTTACTCTAATGTCTGTAGAATTTCCTGCACCTATTATGAGTTGCTCATGAGATCTGAGTGAAACTTCTATGTCTTGGGAATTCTATTCCTTTGGGGGAGACCCTACATTTGGACAGAAAATGAAGTCTCATTTTTGTAATCTCAATCATTTCAGATTATGCACTAGAAGAGAATTGTGTCCTAGAAATGAGAGTCATGTCAATCACATCAACTCTGGACGTGATGGGTGTAACTCTGGACCTGATGGGTGTGTCTCCGGACCTGATGAGTGCGACAGTGGACGTGATGGGTGTGACTCTGAATATGACAGTGTTACTGTGTCATTGGCAGGTATGAGAAGGTGCCCGTGATCCTGGTGGGGAACAAGGTGGACTTGGAAAGCGAGAGGGAAGTGTCCTCAGGAGAGGGCCAGGCGCTGGCAGAGGAGTGGGGCTGCCCATTCATGGAGACCTCAGCCAAGAGCAAAACGATGGTGGACGAACTGTTTGCCGAGATCGTGCGGCAGATGGACTATGCCGCCCAGCCGGATAAGGATGACCCCTGCTGTTCATCTTGCAATATACAATAATGGAAGAAAAACTTAGAAAAAAACAAAAGTGAGAAACACAAGGTAAATTGTGTGTCTGGGGGGGTGTCTGTTACATGTAACCAGTCTTAAAATGGGGACGATAACAATACTTAATTAAAAGTGAATCACAAAGAACCGCAGCAGAAGGAATGCCTAACAATGGATAAACTGTGCTTGTCTTTCATCTTTTCATCTCAAAGTGCAGCACAAAGCACTTAGGAGATCTGCAGGAATTCTGAGGACGAGTTGATTGTGCACGATTGTAGAGCAGGTTGTTGCTTTTTATTCTGCAGTTTGACTTAATTTTCTTTGTTTTTATTTTTAAGAGCAGTTTTGTGCGCCACAGCCAGTCTGAACCTTTTCTTTTGTTTTAGTTGAAGAGTGGTAGTGGTGCCCACATGGTGTTCATCTTCACTATGGCAGAGAAGCCAAGTTCTCCCGAGCAGTGTGGAGAAGGAAAAGATTTATCCCTAAGATCCACGTTTAAACATTGATGAGAAATTGATTTTTTGTACCAGATTTCTCTGCGCAGGAAGGGAGAAGCCACTTAACACTCTGAAAGGCTTTTTAGTTGTCGCAAAAAAGGAGCACCTAAGGCCAACACAAAAAGCCTTGTTTTTGTTTTTGAAGAATCAGGCACCCATGGATGACTGTTTCCATTGTATGGCTGGCAGCTTGCAGGACTGTGAAAGCTGTTTTATCTGTATTTTTTTAATTCTCAGAGATCATAAACAAGTGCGTTGTTTACACAGTAAGAAGTAGGTTTAATGTTTGCACCACTCAATTTTGGAAAGAGACCGCACAAAAGTGAAGTGTTTTGTCAACTCGGCAATCACTCGTTACAGCTGAGCGGTTTTTCGAATCTTGCCAGCACAATGTTCATCGTGCAAAACACATGATGAAGAACAGTATTTCTACGTCTCTTAGGGGAGGGCTGCCTTCTAGCATGGTTACATTCATAATCGGAGCAGCAGGAATGATGGGGAGGGTGTGCTTCAGTTCTTTTCAGTACTCTCCCAGTATAAATGTGGAAGAAATCATTTAAGGACAAGCCATGGTTTTCATTACTGTCTTTATGCAACACAAAGGTTTTATCAGATCCCATTCCTCTTTGTCTACATGATAATATTAATAATTATGTTGGTTATAATAGTAACAATAATAAAATTAAACATAGCTGCAAATCTCTGTAAATAGTTTGGAAGGTGCTAGCTCTTCTGAAGACACTGTTCAGTACTCTGTAGTGGAATTGTCAACAGTATGCATGGCTAGATAATGACAAAAGGACTTCATTCTTAGAGGTTATAAATGATCAAGTCTGCAAACAGAACGCACTTAGTCCTGGATAAGACCTCAGGAATTGAAGGCTGTATGAACAACACTTCTGTGTTGCCATGGAAGAAAAGGCCTACCTTATTACCATTTTCATTGTTTACTTTATATTTTCTCTGTGGACATTTACTCTTTTCCCCCTTTCTCCTTGCTGAGGAATTGTAACACTGTTAAGCACCAACACAATAACGATTGTTTCTACACTACAGTGCTGCTGTTTTTAACCAGTCTTACTGTTCTATTGTTAAAAAATAGCAGCATTGTTTCTGAGGCACAGTTTTTCTTTCCACTTTTTATGGGGAAAGGGCTAAATGTTAAAGAAATGTGAAGGAATTCATACAAAATGTATTTCTTTGCTTCCTTGAGCCATTTATAATGCTAAGCCACAGCGCGAACACTGTAGTTTTGTGAAAATAAAAAAAATACTAACAGGAGCCTTTCTTTGGTGGCTGAATTAAGTTGTACGACTAAGAATACAGGTAATTTTTCTCTGTTCTTTTTTTTTTTGTTTCCCATCTTGGATTTTCTTGGCTCTGTTCATTGAAGAACCTTTTCTGCAACTCTGTCACAACAGAGAAAAATACAAGGCAGTTGTAACTTGGGACCAAGTGCTTTCTTTGCTTCCATTCCTGGATCCAGATCCTAGGAAACTGCACACATCCAATGTGAAATGCAGTCCATCAGCATTCATTTTCTACCTTGGACATTTTTTTGTTTTTGTTTTCCACTCTGTATGACTAAGAAGAAAAGTTCGATGCCAAAATAAAATAATTCCGTTCCCAATGTGAAGGACAAATAGCAGTGGTATCAAAAGACTGAAGTAATACTAATGATAATGCTGATAATAATAAAACAAACTGAGAGCCAAACGTGGTCTGTCTGATTTGTCTTCATAAGCAATGTTCTGTGGTAGGACGTCAAGTACATGAGAAATTCCAAATATTTGGTCTTTTTTTTTTCATTGTTTATTTCTGGTTTAGAGCTGCAAAAGATGCAAATGTTTTAAAGCAGTGAACCTACAGTTCTGTAACTTATCTCTAGCGGAGGCCTTCCATGATGGTTGAACAACTTCTGTGATGAAGAGAGTGTGTTGCTTCACTGTCCCCTTTTTTAAAACACCTGTGGTTTTAAACTGTTCCATACAATTTTCAAATATTTCCTTGAGCTCCATAACAAAACTTAGAAAATGTAACAAAGTCACAGTAATTATCTGCAAAATGCCCATCTTTTTAGGAGCAGATGTTAGTGGGGCGTAGGTAGTGCTCACCCTTCAGTCTGTGTGGGTCCTAATGTGATGGGGAGACTATATTTAAAAATATAAAAAGGCCCCATCTTTTGAATGAAATGTAAAACCAAGGCCCTGATGCTCTTTGGTCATTAAAAATCCTGGTGTCCTGGCCAAATTTATTCCTGGCCTTTACCAATCATGGCCTCATAATAATTCCTATCTATGAATTGGCTTCATTTCTCTGCTCTCCTCACCATTACCTGTAAATTGCTTTGAGTGGAACATCCAGAAAAGCACCATATAAGCTACTGTACAGTATATAATATACCATTAAAAATTTCATTGTTTTGAGCTCCATAACCAACACATCTTACCAGCTCATGATACTAATTTTCAAAGGAACTTATGTCTGACAAGAAGTGCATCTACAGTATGCTGCCAGTTTTCAATAAATATTTCGCTGTAGACAGGTTGCCATCAATCACATGTAAAGTTCTGTTACAACATAACACTTCCCCAAAGACCATCATGCTTGGGCATTTCCATCTTTTGGTCTCTTGTACACAATTATCATTTAGTTCTGCCCAACTGCTCCACAGTCACTGACACTCATCAGGACTGCCTTGATTCATAGCTAAAGAGGCCATTGCTAGTGGCTCCACCTGCAGATTTCCTCACAGTTTACCTCTTTTTGATGCATTGATGAGCACTGGGTATTTTTAGTTACCTCATCATAGCTGGGCTCCTTGCTGGTAGGTTTTTGAGACCTATTGTTTCTCATGCCGTTGACATAGCAAAAAGAAAATTATCCCACAGATGACTCATAATGATGTGTTGATCTTGGTGACCGGTCATGACTCATGATGTCCCAGATCATTGTCAGATTCTGCTGGCAATAATATTCTGCCATGTTAGAAATTGCTGGCTATGAACAGCCCATATGGTACGTGACAGTGCACTGGCTTTGAACAGCTTTCAGGCTTGAAACGTTCTCTCAAATGGGAGAATTGGGAGAAGGGCAAAATTGATGCTCTTAAAACAAAATCACTCAAGTACATCATGGTCAATGACAAATCATCTATTAATCAAAATAATGCCCAAACATTTGCTAAATATTTAAATCCATTCACAGAATATCTTGCTAAATATACATGCATAGAGTAACACATTTCTTTTGATGCGCAATACATTATTATAATCATGTCCAGACAAGACATTGCAGAGCATTTAATTCAATTTGGAGTTTAATCAAATTCACATATGGTAGTCATCAATAGATGAGTATGGAAATTGTCTTGTTAAAAATTGAAACTTGCCAGAGAAGAGCACTTGAATATTATATTCTGCCTCAGGATTCTAGACAATGAAATCTCTTATTCTTATATGCAAAATATAGTCAAGTTGAACCATTGTGAATACTTCCATTTAGATCACATTATTAACCATTCTGCAAATGTGGAGTGGCTTTGGACTGTTATATACTTTGGATTTCTCCCTAAACCGAAAAGCAATCAGAGAACTTAATAAAATGTAATAAATAGAGGTCACACGGCTCAATTAGGCCATTTGGTAGACAATAGCTAATTGATCCAAGGATCTCATCCAGCCTTTTCTTGAAAGAAGCCAGGGTATCCGTTTCAGTAAGTTTGTTCCATACTCCCACAACCCAAAACTTGGACCTGTTCAGCAGTTGCATATTTCATACCTAATATTAGGCTTTTCATTGGATGGGCACAAGGAGCTTCTGGGAAATAGAAAACCCACCATCTGGTGACAGATTTATAATTTAAATTATAATTTATAAGTCAGAACCTCGCATCAGTCCAGAATGAGGTGTGTCAGAGAAATAGACCTATCAGTCATGTATTGTCATGCAGTTTTAGAAATGTTTTTTTCATCTTAAGTGTGTTTTATTGAGAGACTTCCTCGATGTCCATTATGTCTTTAATTGCCAGTGGACCAGGAGCTGGGGCATCTAAAACTGTTAATGGCCTCAGGTTTTCTGAAGGATAGTTTTTTTTTATTTCCTCACTATATGAATCTGTTAAAGAAGAGGTAGAACTACTAATCGGTAATGAGAATATGATTTACCATTTGAAGAGGGTCGATCAATTTTTTTAAATGTGTATTTTATATTTGTGTGCCATTTTCAGATTTACATTTAGATCATGGCACACACAGGTAAAAATATGATTTGTTTAAAAAAAACACCATTTACTATGATGTTGTATTCTTATATTTAGTACTAAGTTATTCTAGAAACCAATACATGTTAAAAGAGTGTAGATATACAGTATGCAAAATGAAAGACTTCTTAACACACCTTCTGTATGGAGCATGTTCTCTGCCTGTTTGTATTGGTTTTCTCTGGGTGACCCCGTTTCCTCCCACCTCCCAAAGACACGCTTGCTAAATTACTGTGTAACTGGTGTTTCTAGGTTATCGCTGTATGCTTGCTTGTGTGTCTGAGAGTGTCCTGCAAAGATTTGCCATCTCCTCCAGGCTGCAGTCCTGTCTTGCCCTCTATGCTTCTAGGAAGGGCTCTGCATTATCATGACTTTCACCAGGAATAAGCGACTTTCTTGTAAAGGATAAATTAAACTGAAGTTTTGAAGTTACTCTATCTTTATAATACATTTTATTAATAAGTGGTTATCAAAAACTCACAGGGCACACAACGTACAACAGTACACTTGTATTGCGCATAACTGGGGGAAAAAAAGATCAGTAAATTGATCTTGTAAAACGAAATCAGAAATTAGATACTAAAGCAAGAACTTTAGTTGTTTTTTAAGTCTTTAAGCAAGTGTTCTGTATGTCAACAGTTGCAGAGTTTCTGGTGGACTTTGTCAGTGAGTTCCAGAGACATGGTGCTGCATGTGAGAGGCTCTATTGGCCATTGTGTGGAGCGTGGAGGAGTAGTAAGGCTTCTGCAAGGGCAATATCAGATTTAGAACACTCAGGATTTACAAATCAGCTTCTGGTTTCTGAAAAGAAGTCAACCAGTGAAGAAAGGACCAGTAACCCACAGATAACTTTCCACTGTTCTCCATTAGAGTGCTGCGATTGACAATATCAAATCCTTCCATCCATTTTCAAACCACGTTATCCAATACAGGACTGTGGGAGAGTCAGAGCCCATCAGGCACAAGGCATGATACACCCTGGACAGAATGCCAGTCCATCGAAAGGCACAGGCAGACACAAATGACACACAAACTCAGACCAGCACCTATTAGCCTACCAGTATATCTTTGGACTGTGGGAGGAAACTCACATAAAGATGGGGAGACCACACAGGGTTCCAGCTCTGCAAAGCAGCAATGCTAATCATTGTGCCGCCGTGCTGTCTGACAGTATCAAATGCTGAACCTAAAGCCAGAGGGAGAAGAATGTTAAGTGACCCAGAGTCATGTGTCTATGTGGACATAAGTTGTAAACACAATGATGAATATACATGTTCAAGAAATATAGATGGTGGGTTTCTTCTACTTTTCACTTTCACAGTTTTATTAACCAAGATGTCACCATTGTGAGATTATTTCAGTATGTCTGCAAGTTTCAATATTAGCTTTAATAGCTTCCATCATGCAAATTAAGTTAAATGCTCACATTGACAAAACAAAGTGATGCCTCGACAACTTGATGCTAAAATACTGTATGTGTAATAGGGATATAACAGGGATGTGTGTAAGGCTTTGGAAATTGTTAGGGTTTTTTTTTATTACTATTTAATTTTTATGGTGGAATAGTCTTGTTTCTACTTAAGCCACAGGCTCTGGAGAAGCTTGTACTCTCAGTTGACTGTAAAGCTGTTTCAGTCATCTTAATATACTATAGCCTGGAACACTGAAGCTCATTGATACTCTTTACTGACTGGTTATTTCATGCTTGGTTATCTTGGTACACATTAACAATCAACTCACCATTGCTAAAAGACTTGGTTTCCTTTACTTTTAAAGACATTTATTCTGTGGAGCCCATGCATTTTCTGTTGACCTGAAGCAACTCCAGATGTATTGACCCTATATAGCCTGCTGCCAGTAGCTACCATGGATCGAATGTCTGTACAGTAGAAATAAATCATGTGTGCATTTCTTGAGCTGACAGGATGTGGTGAGAGCAGTATATTACGCTGGTCAACACACAATAGATGACAAAGGGCTGACAGAGAGAAGTCTTAAAAACCCTTCAGTGTTAGGATATAACTTCTCTCCCCTTGCTAAACCAGCCAGTATTAGAGTGAATCCATAGATGAAACTGTCTAAGGCATTCCCAATGCAGGATTGTGAATTAAGGTTTTAAAGGCACGTCCGTTCCTGAAAAAGGATGCCTCTATTTCTATTTAAATAAAAAATAAATAGTTTATAGACCAATAGAATCTAAAGTAAAAATATATACTGATTTTAGTGTATTTTAGTATTAGTATTTTATGCTGCAGGCAGCAGATTGGTTTTCAGTAAATCAGGTTGAGACTATTAAACCAACAATGTACAATTGTTCAAAACAGGGGGTTTGATAATGTGGTTACCCTTTAATCCTTTCCAATTAACCCTTTCCAATGCCTAGCTAGGAGTTCTGTGGAAATAATTTAGATGAAATTGTATGAAAAAGCATTTAATAGATACTGTGTGAATGTTGGTTTAATATAAATTGGGGATATGTATAAATGTTTTCATATCCACCCCAATTTGTGCGTTTTTTCAACTCCTGGCTTTAACAGTACCTATGAACCTGACACACACAGGGGAGAGAATGAGGAAGTCCAGGCAGGCTCCTGTGACCTGTCCAACTTGGAGCCAGTCGTCTTTTTGTTCTCATCACAGGCAGCACAGCTCCAAACTAGAGGCCCAGTATAGAAAGGAGGAGAGGCGCATTTCCAACAGACAAATGTGAAGTATGCTACGGATACAGAGTAGTGTTCATCCTAACCCTAATCACATCACTACTGAATGCCTGTATTGTTATGTTGACATTAGCATGATCTATTAACATTCAATAGGATTAATAGAAAGTCAGTAATTGAATTTAAAGGGAATTAACATGTTCACAAGAAAGAATGAGCCTGTGACTTTCTCTTTCTAGTTACCTAACCGTCTTGCTGGCAAGAATATTCACTCCTTCCATCCCAGAGGAGTTCATGTGAAAGGTGTTACAGGAATCAGAAATTGAAAAACAAAATGTGCTGCAAAGAAAATTGAATTCTTGACACATTTGGTTGTCATTAATTTGAAAAGTGTAGTCTGTGTGAGGTTATTTTGCCCTTCTGTTACAAATGCCATTCAAGTACAGTAATGAATGATTTGACACAGTTAACTTCTAGGGAGTTTTTTTTGTCCTTGCTGAAAAATTGTGATTCTGGAGGTAGTTAAACTTTTGTGCATCTCAAGCAAGAGGTTTTTCGATCTCATTATGGTTGCATTTGATTGTAATGCTTTCTCACATGGTTTACTTTTGGAAAATTTTGCCACTAAGTCTTTGAATCCTTTAAAACTCATAAGAAGTCCTCTAATATAAACTCTGTTCTCTTATTCTCTTCTGTTCAGATATTGCCCATTATTCATGCAATTATTTAATCCTTTTTTAAAAATAAATTGAACAACAAGCTATTTCATTCGTGTACAGGATTTCATCATCTGTTAAAAAAATTCACACCAGAAATAATTCAGAAGGTAATCATTCAATGAAAAATACTAGACTTAGTTTTGTCAATATTCACTTAAACTGTAAAACAGATGCTTTGATTTCAGTGTTAAGAATATCACTTCTTGGTATTTACTTAATGACCAAAAACGCCAAAGGTGAGCACTTCTTATTCTACAGTATGTACACAATATCTACATATACAATGTGTTAAAAAGTGTACACACCCTTAAGAGTTATTCAGGATATGTTCGACCTATTGACATATTTGACTTTCACCTAGTTACCATATCCTAGTAGTAGATTAATCTCATTTGACAAATAACACTTACAATTTCTACCATGTCATCGTTTAAAAGGAAAAACCCAGCATTCAATATCTTTGAGTGAAAAAATAAGTGGCACCCCCGTTAACTGCAATGATGTGGATAAAACATCACCTGGTAGTAATTTTGGCCCATTCTTCCTTATAGAACTGCTTCAGCTCTCTGATGTTTGAGGGATTATGTCTCTCTTCAGGTTTCATCATGGCTTCAAATATGGGGATTAGGTCTGGACTTTGACTTAGCCAGTCCAACACCCTGAATTTCTTCTTTTTTAGCCACTCTATTAAAAATTTGCTTGTGTAATTTGGTTCATTGTTCTGTTGTGTGATCCACTTTTGGTCCAGGTTTCGGTAAGATCTGTCAGACAGATGGTCTTACAGTACATTGTCCTCTAGAATACTCTGTTATCAAGTGGAATTCATGGTAGACTCAATGAAAGCAAGGTGTGCAGGTCCGGAGGCAGCAAAGCAGACCAAGCCATCAACCTTCACCACTGTGCTTGATGGTATGGTATGGCTTGATGTTTGCCCTGGTCAAAGGCAGTGTTTAGTTTTCACCAAACATGATTTTTTGCATTATGGCCACACAACTTCACTGTTGACTCATCTGTCTGGAGCACTTTGTTACAGAGGTCTTGATTTCCATTCAAGTGCTGTTTTAAAAAAGTAAGCTGTGCAACAATGTTCTTCTTGGAGAGCAGGGGCTTCCTCCTGGCTATCCTTCCCTGAAAGCGATTCTTATTCAAACCTTTCGTGACATGTACCACAGTGAGAGAGGCCTGTAGATCCCTGGATGTAACCTTGGGCTTCTTTGAGACCTGTAGGAGCATTATACTGTCAGATTTGGATAGAATTTAATTGGACAGCCAATCCAGGATAGACTGGCAACGGTCTTGAATTTTCTGCATTTGTGAATTATTTTTTCTTATTGAGGAATGGTGGACATCATATTATTTGGAAATGGCTTTGTAATCCTTCTCAGTCTGATAAGCAGCAACAATTATTTTCCTAAGATAGTCACAGATTTTGTTTGATCTGGGCATGATGTGTTATCAAAAAAAAGTTTATAATTTTATGTATGGGTGGAATGACTTCCTGATGATCAGCTAATTTGCACATTTTTGGTGGCCCTGATTTAGATAAGAGTCCACTAACATTTTCACACAAATCTAATGCATTTTTACTGATTTTTTTAAAGGGGAACCGCAACACTATTTTTATACTGTATATACAGGGTTTAGAAAGAATCAGAATTGATGAGTGCATTTCAAACCGCAATAAAATGCACACAGTAACTTGTAAAACGTCCAATTTACATTGCAACAAGACTTCCAGTGATTTGAAGTAAGAACTTATTACATTGTAAACAAGCAGGCTTGTGAATACATCTCTTTTAGTTCAATAGAAATATTGCTTTGTTTAAGACCGTTTTTCTGACAAATACTTCTTACTTGTTAACTCTACATGCAGATCACATTGGAATATTTCTGCGGTGAAATGTCTGCTGCACGACCTTTACTTATTTGCTCGTACATCACATTAGCCATTACAGTGACTAGTGAGCAGAAAAGGCCATATCACATTGCAATGTGTGGGAAATCGAATGCTACAACATGGTGACTTACAACACTTTCACAAAGTTTACAATTTCATGCTTAATTCAAAATTTGCAAAAAGTTTTCTAGAACATCAATGCATTAATTTTGTTGTCAAGATTTACAGTAATTACCAGTCGGCAAAATTGGTACTGCAGTTCCCCTATAAATAATGACAAAGTCGAATTTTTGAGTGTTATTTGTCAAATGAGGTTAGTTTTATCTACTAATAGGACTTGGTGATGACTAGGTAAAGGTCAAACATGTCTAGATATGTTAAATAAAAGCTTAAGGGGATGTACTTTCACCACACTGTATTGTATCAAGTCCCCTTAAGAGTGCAGAGGTCTGCGAAATAGTTCTGAGAAAAGCAGAAACAAACATTTTAGCCTGGAGCTTTTGTTAAAATAAATATAAAAAAACTACTTAGGCATCTTTTTCTGTACTTCCAACAAAACCTTTTTATGCCAGCTGTTCAATTTTATAATCTTACAGTTATGTTTCTTCGTAGAACCAATAGGAATGAACACAAGCAAATGTGAGTTTTTTGCAGAGCTGAAACACATTTACGCCATCTGTATACAGTATATTTCTTGGTAAGAACTCTGAAACCTGGATATGCTGCTGCTGTTGTAATAGAGGCACTAAAACTCAGATTGCATCCGTTATGAGATCTGTTGGTTAATTCATATCCTAGCCCCAAGCAGACCCGCCCAGAACTGATTCAGTCAGCTATAATGACAGCCTCATTGCATTCCTGCGATTCCTCCCAAAACAGCAATGCTAACGTGTACAAGATTGTTCTAGGCAATTAGTAGCAGGGACACAGGTCCTGAGCTGTGCCCATTGTACTGAGTGTTTGCTTTCTTCTGAGGAATCCCTTTGTCTTCTCACCCCTGGGCCCTTTAGGTGCAAGAAGTCAGCACTGTGCACACTGTGGGTCGCCTTGTTCTCCCAGCTGCAGCCCCTGCTCGCTGACTAATGCTGCCAGCTTTGTGTGGCTCTCAGCTGCTGCTGTCAGTGATAACTGGCCCCATTCATTCACTAAACCAATTTCCACCCTGCCTCTGGCATTGTTTGAAGCTGCCTACGTGAGTGCCTCTAGCTACATTCCATCACTGTCAGTGGTTTCTTTGTGGTACTGTGGAAAAGCCCAGACCTGTTAAATCAGTGTTGCCTGCAGAGAGAGTGACTAAAGCCTGAAATAGGGTGGCTTGATACATGGAGCAATAGGTTTAACTTCCGTAAGGGTGTTTGAAAATAATGAAATTATATCCAGGAATTGAGAACCACGTGTAATCACTCCCGTGTTAAGGCTGAACAACAAGCATTTGTGTGATATGTCTTAAATTTTGAAATTGACAATTCTTTCCTAATATATACAGTACTCCCCCAGTTTGTAGTTGCCAGTTGGTTATGACGTCGCTGTATGGCTACAACCTGGGGAAAGAGGATCTGTAGATGTTCTCCTCTGATCATAGACCTTAATCACTTACCAAAATTGCAAGCTCCACAGTGTTGTACAGGGCTTTGCATTGACTGCAGGAAGAGCACATGTTTGTTGAAATGACTACCAGCCTGTGGGTAGCCATCTGCTCCCAAGAGTCACAGCTGCACCAATCCCCTGGCCCACAGAAGTCCACCCAGCACCAATGACGCACAAGTCATGACTTCTGCTCATGTTCAACTAAATTGAACCTCTAGACCATACGACTTCTGCCACTTGAATCAACTTTGGGGCATTTGGCTGCAATAAGGCAAGCTAAAAATTACCCGAATCACCCATAGCTTTCTGTGCTTATCAAGGTGTAATTTGTATGTTTAGGTCAAATAAACATAGCGTTTTTTTGATGATTGTTTAATTATTTTTAAAGGTTTCTTTAACAGGCCTTACCAGGTAGTAATGTTCTCATTTAAAAATAGAACTACTATACAGTATGTCAGAGATATATTCAAAGGTTGTTCTCCCCATTTTCCAAAATTAAAAAAATAATAGTTGCCCCAGGCCACATTAGAAAAAGTGGGGCAACTTTGGAAGTGGAATGAAAGTCCTAATTTCTCTCAAAATTGTCATTTCCTCTAGTTTATGGGAATTACAGTATGTACCTGTAGAAAATGACTCTGAAATTAAACCCTTCTGTGACACCAGGAGTTTGGGTCAGTGTTCCATTCCTTTGGCATAGTCTGAGATAGAATAACATTGACAGGGAAGAATGAGTTTCTGAGCTCCCAAAGGAGAGATTCTAGATCCATAATACAGCAAGCAAAAAGGCAGAGCTTAGATTTGGTATCAAAGAAATTGTAAATAAGACTTCAATGGATATTGTAATCCAGTTTTAAACTTCATGATCTGGAATTAGTGGAGTAAATGCAGTTTACATCTGGGAATAAACTTGTCAGAACATGTAAAGATGCCAGAAATAAACCCCGTTTTTGTATTGGTGAGTAGCCAATGTCATAACATGACAAACAATGATAAATCAACCCCCTTGTGAGCCTTTAGGTAACTGTAATAAGCACTATCTTTAAGTAATTATTTTCCTTTTTTACATGATACAATTAAAGCAGACTTCATGTTCCTTGTAGCCGAATCACTGTCACATCTGACTCATTCTTGTATCTCCCTTTTCCAGATCTCAGTTCTCATGAAACCTGAGGATCAATGGTTAAAATCAAAGGGTAATATGGCATGTTTCCCTAAAAATGTCACAAACACTACTTTTACAAGTTGTTGCCCATCATGTCAGGAGCTCCCAGTACAGCTGAGTGCTGCACCTCCTCTCAAAGGGTTAGACTTCTACGTACAACTTAATTTCACAATGTAGACCGATGTGCATTGAGGTCTAAGATATTGGGTTACAAGCTTATTGCTCTTTTTTGGAAAAGAGGTGAAAGGCTCAAAGTTGTGGCTGACCTAGTCCCACAACCTTTTGGCTGATGTATGATTTTTTTGTTGTTGCAACTGAAATGAGAGCTATTCCTAAACATGCATGACCCCCACCCTCTCACCCCCATGGGTAACAGGTGCTGCTGGGTCAAGACAGGATTTAAAGAAGCTTTTTGTATTCCGCCTCAGTCTGCGAGTTCCACTGAGGATTTGGTATGCCAACAGAGTCACAGATGCAGTTTTGAGAACAAACGTGCCTCAAAAGAAGCTGAGACAATGTTCTTCCAAAACACTTGCAACGAGTGATGTATTTTCTGTTTGTGCAATGATCTATGCTCTGGTTTTTACTATCCATGATCTGGGTATGAGTATCAGAGACATGAACAGAGCTTGATTAGCATTCCTACCATGTGAATCAAGATGGTATGTGGTGATAAAGTTAGATTAGTAGATTTAATGGATCCAATTCCCTCAGTCTTTTAAATTATAAAATATGTGGCAGATGTTTGACTCCTGTTGGTCCACTCGAACTTTATTTTTGTCTTGCAGTTGTTCTTGTTGGAAAATCATCAAGCTTCAGGTGCAACATGTCATATCTGAAGTAGTGTCACTCAATCCTATCCCAGGAGCGTTCTTGTTTTATGATCCCACTGAGCTCTTAGTGAACCTTTACATGGAGCCTTATTCATTTTTTAAGATCTTGTAAAACTACTTAATTTAAATTGATGTAACTCAAGTTAAACAGTTGCAAAGCAAGTTATTGCATTTTATGATATACCTCTGAAAAGGAAGTGGATCTTCAAAACTACTTAAAATGTTACAGGTAAATTTAGTTGCAGTAAAACTGAATCCTTTCTTACCCATTAGCTTTAGAATACTGTATATGCCAGATCTCTTTTGTACCAGCTACAGACCCAGCTACCCTAGGGTTGTGGTCTAACCAATCCAACAATGATACATTAATTTTCTAACCTCTTCTTCCAATTCAGGGTTGCAGGGTGGCTGGTGCCTCTCGGCAAGCAACAGGCACAACGCAGAGTAATCCCTAATAGGGACACCAGTCCATCGCAGACTAGACACACAAACATGCACACACTAAGGCCAATTTTCCTAGAAGCCAATTAACCTATCAATTTGGTTTTGGACTGCGTGAGAAAAACACAAGACCTGGATTGTGAAATTGAAGTCAATTCTAGTAATATAGTGCTGTCCTATTTCAAGCTTCAGCTGAAGTAACAGTTATGTGTACAGTGACAGCTTTGAAAAAGCAAATGTACCAATGATGTACTAGTACTATTTCCATTCAGGAATACCTTCAATATCATTTATACTGTATATTGTTGCTGTTCCAGTTTGCTATACATATAGACAGTTTATAGTGTCTATTGTCTTTTGAAATCTGTGATATTTTGTCTAATTCTCTTCTTTCATTCATGCACATAATTGTTTTGCATGGTTTCTTTAATATAAATGAAATAATATTTCATTTTTAATATCATTTACAGTAAGAGCTGTACTCTCGGGGGTAATGCAGAGTACCATTTTTGCATCAGCAGGTTCAGTTAAACTGCAAGGAGAAATTTAAGCTGACCAGGAAAAAATGAACTGGATTTCAAGCTATGAACCTCAGAGCCTTTAGAAAGTGTCCTGTATAGCAATAGTCCCTGCCACTAAAGTGGGGCTTTGGTTAACTTCTGGTCCAGGGGAAAGACTGCCACCTGTTGGACAACTAGGATCATTTCCCGTAACGATAGAAATTGACACGCCCTCCCAGGAGCTACTGTAATTGCTGAGATGAGGTCAGTCTTTCATGTGCTACAGTTGCTACAGTAGCTGCTTCACAAGCTTACCTTTTTCACCGTCTTGCAGAATTAAACTCACCCCACAAACAGTTTGGTTTAGCTACTGTTCTTCTGTAATATTTGAGAGTGCGCACATTTTATTCTTGTGGTCTTTTTTCGTTGACAGGTGCAGTGGTTGAGACCCGATGCAGACTTTTTCGAAACTCTTATTCTTTTCCTGGTTCACAAAAAAGTATAAGCCGAGAAACGGAAAGACGCGATAGCCCGTTGAGAGGCGCAGAATTATTCGCAAGCTTTGTTGAAAAAAGAATGGTGGTGTTTGATACCGATTTGACTTCTCGAAACAGAAACATTAAACACTGTTTTTCATAAAGATAAACAAACAAACGTGTAATATAGACTGTGCCAAAGTAACAATTTTATGCCAGAAACCAAACTGCGGTGGACGTAGTTTCACAGCTGTGTTTATTGTAATAACGTACATCTTCTAGTCTGTTTTCTTTGGATAATGCTATCAGCTAAATAAAACGATTATCATGTATATACATACATAAATGTGTGGATATTTTTGCAAACATTATTAGTATAATTCTTCTGAATTAACACTAACTATACAACGGCAATTTGACCAAGAAGAATGTGTTCTTTAAACATTTGCACTGTGTTGTATCCTTCACTATTAATAAATAATACAAACTGTTTAAGATTACTGAATTAGTTGACACCTGTCAAGTAGGGCTGACTTCCATGTTGAACAATAAAGTATAATTCTAACAGTGCAAAAATACATCATGCAGAGTGCCATAAATACAGTTAACAATAAAATGAAAACCAAAACAAGGGACAGAAAATATTCAAATGCTGGGATTGGTTTCCTCTTTAAAATATTAACATAATATTCTTATTTCTAGTTTTAAAGTATATACAGTAAGCTTTTTTTGTGGGCATTCCAGTAAAGCGAATGCTTTTAATCATGGTGGTAAATACCTGTGTCACACATTTTCAACTGCATAGCCTCATTCTCAAGTATTTCAATTTAATAAAGACCTGTCTCCCTTTCAGTACATTTGATATGAAAATGATTGTTGAATAACAAAATACCTTCCTTTCAAATGATATTGAGACTCTGTGTTCCTACGATATTTTTCTGCTCTCGGACTGTGCCAGAAATGTGCACGATCACAGCTAGCACACTGTCTGCATGCTGTTTCTCCAGGGAGAGACTTATTAATGCATTCACAGAGGTTTACAGGAGAAGGTGTCCAATTCAGAAAGCCCTGCATTGCGTATTCTTACTTGATTTAAACACAAGGGCAGCACTTAACCCTTTTTTTTTCTGGACTCCCCCTACCATGTACTTAATTGTTCACTTGTTGCATCTTCTCCTTGTTTGTTGTTCTGTCATGTTAGTAATGCTGTAGGTAACAATCCTAGAAATACAGCCTAGTCTAAACTACTGTACTGTGGGGAAAAAAAAGGTGGAATAAGAATTTAATCTTATTCTTGCACAGAACACTCCTGGGGCTGAAGATCAGGATCAGTCTGGAGTAGGCCTCCCTCTCTCCTGTCAATTCTATCTGGCTGTTCAAGCAATTTCAATAAACACATTCTGAATATTAAATAGCCCTGAGTTTGAAGAGCCTCTAAAGCAATTTGCAGTCTTTCAAACATTCAAGATTCTGCCACTGAAGGTTTGAGCTGACAAACGCTAACAATATGTGCATGTAGTTTTCACCTAATGTTTTCATCCCCCAGGATTTTTTCCCATGTTAAAACACCTCTCTGTACACTTACACCCACCTACCTCCAGGGTCATAATCATATCAACCAGCAACTGAAGCCAGATGTATCACTTGTCACTTTTTAATTCATTACAGAGTCACTCAGAACAGTGGGTCACTAACACCTGTGTTACAGAGATGATTTCTTATTGCCTTTTAGTCACCTAAAATTGATTTCAGACCCTATACAAACATCTTATGTCTTAATGCTGTAGAGACTGAGTAGTTAAACAAATTGGCAAGAAGCACCAACACTTTAACATGTTTGCAGGCTTTATTTATGAGCTGATTTCCTAGTAAGTTTATGCTGAATGAATGGGAACGTCTGTTCATGGGACATTTCATGTGTGTTCTACTTAAAATTGTGACCTGCATGCTAATCACAACTAAGCACTTACATCGATGGTGCGAGGTTATGAATGAGTCATGTGAGTTTGTTGTTTTTATCTCCTAACAGCTTACAACTTTATTTAAACTCTCCTGGCATTTTATTTTTTACCCTGTGAAAGCAAGAAATGTTAATGAATCCAAAAAAAATGTAGGAGACAGAAATGAAACTACAAAGCCAGGAATACCACAATGGACGGTGCGGTGGCTCTGCGGCTGTGGCTGGAAGGTTCCCAGTTTGTATCCCGCAGCGGGCAAAGGAATCCTACTCCTTTGGGCCCCTGAGCAAGGCCCTTCACCCCAACTGCTCCAAGGGCACCATATAATTGGCTGATCCTGCACTCTGACCCCAAGCTTCTCTCCCTGTCTGTGTGTCTCATGGAGAGCTAGTTGGGGTATGTGAAAAGAAACTTCTAATACAAGAAATTGTATATGGCCAATAAAGTGATCTTATTACTCTTATCTTGCTACAAGCATGTATGCATGGATTGCACAAAGGATCTTTAATCCTTTCATTCATCTTGTTTTTTTCAGCATTTTTTGCTCATTTCCTGTATGGTCTCCCATCATCTGAAGTACTGGCTATACAAAATATAGACGTTTCTGAGGCATGGCAGCAATCTTTCAAAATTCAATTGTGCAGTTTCACATAAACTCTTGGAATGGGTCAAAAACAATTAACTGGCCTATATTAATTTTATTTTATCCATAAAGAGGGTAACTGGTGTGCTTTCACACAGAATATTGTAAAACATTAATGATTTTTAAAAAACAGCATCTATAAGAATACACCTTTATAGAGTAAGCTCAAAGAGCCAACATGGACTGCATTCACAGGATCATTTCCCAAAAGAAATTCTGTAAACATTGATCAGAGGTGTACCCTCCAGGTACCTTTTATACACTGTGTTTTGCTTAACTACACCTTTAAGAATTTGAGCAATGTGAATGAACAGAGATATAAAATATAAAATATCTTCTTGTGGAATGTTATGAGGCACTAATGACTAGGTGTCATGGTAACCAGATGGCAACACATGAGTTGTCAATTTCACAGTCTAATTTGCAGCTGTAAGCACGGATGGAGGAGATATGCTATGGAGAACAGGGAAAATTCCTGCCTAAAACATGTGGCGATTCTATGTCTGAAAATTTATTCACAGTGGAATTTTCCTTTGGAATCCCAAGGAGGAGGATGGAACAAACCCTGAATAACTATTTTAAAATGACAGATGGTTTTCATAAATGAGAATACCTTACATCCTTCCATTTTCAGATCTTAAAACATGGATTTCTTTTTGAAAACTCAAGTTGTTTTGAGTCAAACACAATAAATGCCTGAATTAAAAATAAACCTTGTTTTGTAATGAATAAGGAGGGGGGGTGCTTTAGGATTCTCAAAGAATCTTTTGTCCTGACCTGTGCTTCAAAAAGTCACCAGCACACATGTTTTAGGAAGTGTGTGTTGACTACGACACCAAACAGGATGCATTGGCCTTTGAATTTTAGGAAGACAGATATATAACCTAATAATGGTTGCAGTACCCTGGAGCAAAAGGATTGCCACCTTGCATTAGCTATCTCCAAGCATTGTTTATCCTTATGTGTTAAACTGTATGATGTATGATGATAAATGATAAATGATAAATGATAAATGAGCATAAAACAGAAAATGATTTTTTTTCTGAAAAGACACACAGTATGGTCTTACTACATCATTCAGTCATGTTTCATAGGAGATTGGCTATACTGACAATTTATTTGGGTGCACACTGGTATTATGGAATGTGGTACACTATTGTCAAAAAGTCACCTTCAAATTTTAAATTAGACTCTAGGATTGTCACAAGTGGAGGACTTTAAGCACCTCAGTCTTGTTAACAAGTGAGGGTGGAGGGGATTGGGAGATAGACCAGCAGATTGGTGCAGTGACTGCTGTAAAGTGGATGCTGTTCTGAACTGTGGTGATGAAGCGGGAGCTAAGTTTTCAGACAAAGCTCTCTGTTTTCTGGTTTCCCCATCCTCACCTCTCGTCACAGGCTTTGGATAGTTACTGAAAGCATGAAACCACAGGTACAAGTGGCGGAAATTAGGTTTCTCTGTAGGGCTACTGGGTTGACTCTCCGTGACAGGGTGAAGAGCCCGGCAGTCCCAGAGGACCCTGGAGTCGAGTCGCTGCTCCTCTGTATCGAGAGAAGCCAGTGGAGATGGTTTGGACATCTGGTGAGGACGTCCCTCAGGCGCCTTCCACTGGAGGTGTATCAGGCATGGTCCACAGGAAAGAGACCCCAGGGCAGTCCCAGGACACGCTGTAGGGATTCTCTCTCTCCACTGTCCTGGGAACATCCTTCAGGAGGAGCTTGTTATGGTTGGCATCCCCTCCTCCAGAGGGCACTCCAATCCTTTCTTGGTAGTCCTTTTAATTATTACTTGCATTACTTCCTGGTGTGTCTAGCTAAGGTTCCCTATTTAAATTTACTTCCTCCTGCTTTCGGGACTCAGCTTTGGAAGATGGTTACCTAATTCCCCGCCTATAACCTGGCTTCAGGGGAAGTCTGAGGGCATAGGTCTGTTATAGTCACCCTGACATTCTGAGCCCGGGGCATGGAGCGAAGCCCCGTATTTCCTAGTTCCTGTTCATGTGTTCTTGTCTCCAGATGGATTTCCCGTTAATGGATCTACAGACTGTTTCCCGATTCCCCTTTGGACCTACCTGGATTTGGTTGCTATCGGATACCTACTCTTTACTACTGAACGGACTTCCCTGTTACCACTGTGAGCACTAATAAACCTTGGGTGTCTTCCCTGAAGTCCTCCTCCAATTCCTTTCCAGATTTGCCGCCTCGCATAGGGTCTTAATTACACTTTCCAAGGGAGGCTGACCCGATATCTGTGACAGAGCTGGAGACTGGGAAAGGGAAAGGGAAGAATAGATAGATAGACTTAATAAAGATATAAAGATATACTTTATTGATCCCGTGAGGGAAATTGCAGTGCAACAGCAGCTTAACACAGACAACACAGCCACAGTGTAACAAATTATATAATAATAGTACAATACATACAATACAAGAGTTACTCACAGTCCGGACACACAAAGAACAGACTAGAACAGAACAGTACACAGAAAAATCATATCACACATATGAATATAAATATAGATGTAAATGTATTGCACAGGTCCCTGGCATATATTGCACAAAATACGGTTGTAAACGGGAAAAGAAAAAGAAAGAGAACAGATGTAGCAGTAGATGTGTAGATGCATTCAGTCCAGGAACAGGTCACTGTCAATGTTGCCTCTGCCCAGACGCAAGGTGGATGCGTTGTACAGTCTTATGGCAGAAGGCAAGAATGACCTCCTGTAGCGCTCTCTGTCGCACCGTGGATGAATCAGTCTATTGCTGAACGTGCTCTTCATTTCTGCAAGCCTGTCATAGAGGGGATGGGAGATGTTGTCCATGATGGCCTCTTGTTTGGACACCATTCTCCTCTCAGCCACTACCTCCAAGGGGTCCAGGTCAGACCCAATGACAGAGCTTGCTCTCCTGATGAGCTTGTTCAACCTTTTAGAATCCACTGCTCTAATCCCAGAGCCCCAGCACACCACCGTGTAGAAAATGGCACTCGCTACCACCGACTGATAGAACATATGTAGCATCTTACTACACACATTGAAGGACCTGAGCCTCCTCAAGAAGTAAAGTCGGCTCTGTCCCTTCTTATCGATGGCCTCGATGTTCTTAGACCATTCCAGTCTATCGTCGATGTGCACTCCCAGGTACTTGTACGAGTCCACCATCTCCACGCCACTCCCATGGATGTAGACAGGAGTAGGTTTGACCTTTTTCCTCCTTGGTCTTTGTTACATTCAGTTCCAAGTGGTTCACCCCACACCACTCCACGAAGCTGTTGACCAGTCCTCTGTACTCCTCCTCCTGCTCACCCTTGATACATCCCACAATTGCAGAGTCATCTGAGAACTTCTGCAGGTGGCATGACTTTGAGTTGTACTTAAAGTCCGAAGTATAGAGGGTGAAGAGGAATGGAGAAAGAACTGTCCCTTGAGGTGCCCCTGTGTTACTCACTACCTGTTCAGACACACAGTTCTGAAGTCTCACAGACTGTGGTCTGCCTGTCAGGTAGTCAGTGATCCACGAGGTCATGGAGGCATCGACTTGCATCTCCTCCAGCTTCCTCCTTAGAAGTAAGGGCTGGATGGTATTGAAGGCACTGGAGAATAGTCTGCCTGGCTTAGCCTGTTACCACTGCAACTCTCACCAGTTGAGAAATGGATACATTCTTGGGCTATTTGCCACTTTGACAACATTGTTTAGTCATGCACTTCCTAGAGGCACTGGGTGTTGGGTCTTGTCTAGATACATTTCATAACAGGGGAACCTAATGGTGAGGTGGTTTTTGTTTTGTGTTTTTGGTAGATTGAGCTTGGATCACCCAGTCCGAGGGCTGATATGCTATCTACATACCTGCCAAAGATAAATCTGTGTTACACAAGCTGCAGGCACACTGACATATTACAGAATATTACTGAGAAATAAGTGACTCTGTGTTCCCAATGACTACCATGAATGCCACTCCTGCCTACGTTCTCTCAGCGAGTGCTAGTGCAGAAGAGATACTAAAGGAACCACTCTAGTCTTTCAGTAGTGATGCTGATCAAAATGTAGCTGTTGCATTTTTAAAAACCTTTCAAACATCATGTTTCAGAGCACACAATTTAGTAAACATGACATGGAATATGAAAAGAAATCAGTACTTTGACGCATTAGTACTAATGTTTAGACTTTTTTTTAAATAAGATCACCATAAGATCACTAATGTTAATGTTTGTTTAATAACACAGAACCTAACATTAAGCCCTGAGGCTTACCTTTTAATTCTATGTATAGCTTTATTGGGAAGAGCTCAATTCTAACTAAACGTAATATGAATTATGTACAGGGCACATATAATAATAATTGCTTATACTTATATAGTGCTTTTCTGGACACTCCACTCAAAGCACTTTACAGGTAATGGGGATCCCTTCCACCACCACCAATGTGCAGCATCCACCTGGAGGTGAGCACCCCCTGCTGGCCCCACTAACACCTCTTCCAGCAGCAACCTTTGTTTTTCTCAGGAGGTCTCCCATCCAGGTACTGACCAGGCTCAGACCTGCTTAGCTTCAGTGGGGTGCCAGTTGTAACCTTATAAGGGTAGTTGACCCGTTGATAACTGGATTGTGAAAACTGGGCATTGTATCACAATACAATTTTGTACTCGTTCAGAATCAACTGTAGGGAACGGATTTCCATGGACAGCAGTAACACACTCCAGAGTGCACCAGCACCACTAATGTCAACTCATAACTAGAACAGTAAATCTGGTGGTCACTTGTCATGTAAGTATCCTATGCAATATACATTTTTCCATTTGAAAGTGCTCCCTGTGGTCCTTTTTGTTTGTGTATCAAATTATGTTGTTAAATACAATTGTTTGAACAGGCTAAGTGATACTATCCAGGAACAGTTTCCAAACTTGGTCCTGGGGTTGTGCCTACAGGTTTTCCTTCAAGATCAGTTCTTAAAGACCTCAGCTCATGGCTGGCTTAAGCAGGCCAATTTAACAACTTCTCCCACATCTTAAAGTGTTGCTGCCTAGAAAACCTAGAGAACCTCCAGGGATAAAGTACTAGACCACAAATAGACACCACTGCATTGTAGGCACCATTCATGTAAATCAAACATGTACAGTTAGTCCCAGCACAGTTCTACCAGAGCAACATTCAAGTCATAGTGAATGCAGCTGATACAGCACTCAAAGCAGAGATCCTAAACTTAATCATGACTGATAGCAGCTAATTCTTAAAAAGGGATTATACAATGGTTATTTTTATTCTAAACGCATGTAATTTAATCCAGTTCTACTTTAGTGTAAATCTTAAAATACGAGAAAGTTCATGTTAAATGGTACTGAAATTAAGGCAAATTGCAAACAGAAAAAAATCACCCAGTTTAGTTGTACTGAACCACGTCAATTTCTTTTAAATGTCAAATTCAGATTCTCGTCTTTCTATATACTATATTTTCAGGAATGGCATATGACACCATTGCATAGAAATACTTGTAACCCCCCCTCTCCTGTATAGTTGCAAAAATGTAGTAGAAATCACCTTGTCACTACTGGCATAAATTACATAGTTAAACTCAGAACAACCTGCAATTATGTGCAATTAAACTAGAATAGAAAAAAACTACCAATTCAGCACTAATAACACTGGAGTGCTATAAATTGTCCGTTGCTTCTGTAGATCAAAAGGCAGTGGGTAACACTGCTGGCATTATGAAAAGAGATGGAATTAAGACAGGACTGAACTTTCAAACATATTGGAGAAACTAATGTCATTAAGAGTGTCTTTGCAGAACTATTTATTTCATACTATGTAATCAAATGAGTAAATTTTTTTATGGTGTACCCAGAACACTCAAAGTGCTTTGTAATACTTATCTCCTCAGCCAATGTGCCATATACTGTATATGATTTGTATTCTCCTCTTGTCTTTTTTTTTCTTGTTTCCCTTGTTGTGAAGGGGAATCTTACTAAAAGCTCAACTCAACTCAGGTCCAGCACAAATTGCATTGTCTGTGAATCCATTGATCTAGTACTCTCCGTGCTGTGCCTAGCTATTTCATTGTGTATGTATGAGAAAGTTGTAGCCTGACAGACAAAGCTTATTATGAGTAATCGATGCAGTGATCAAGTTTGTATTAACACTTTTTTACATATTAAGGGCATGGAAGACAGACTGTGTAAAGGTGATATAAAATTAATGTAAGGGTGTTTTATTCCCTCTATCTGTGAGTTATATTGTTGAGAATATTGGGTTTAAAAGGCTTATAATTGTATAGAGACAAAAGAGCAGAATAGAGAGTTCAGATATGCCACTCTTTTACTATTGCAGGAGCGTGCGGTTTCAAAGAAATCACACACTTCGATAGTTAAGAGTCTGTAGATCATCCTTTTAGGATGTTAAATATTGCTAAATACCTATACAGATCATACAAAACACATCACTCTGTTTAGGTATGTACTGTAGGTTGTTAGGAAAATGAAGTATATGGATATTGATTAAATGTTTTGCATTAATTTACTGTTACAGATGATACTCAGATTTATGCTATTTTTTTTCCTCCTCTGGTCTGCCCCCTCCATCACTTATCTCTTGTTTGTGTGACATCAAACTCGGGTTGACATCAAATTCCCTGAAGCTAAATAGTGACAAAAACAGAAATTCCACTGGTTGGCAGCAAATATCAGTTGAATCAACTTAAGGATTTCACAGAATGGCTTCCACATTCATGCTTGAGCCATAGTCAGGAATCTGGGAGTCACACTTGATTCTCTTTTCTTTTGAGCCACATGTGAAAAATTTGATTGAGACATCTTTCACCATAGAAATATTGCCCACATTAGGCCATTTTTATCAATGTCCGATGCCGAGTGCCTGATCCATGCATTTATAACATCAAGGCTTGATTTCTCCAACTCTTTACCGTATGGGCTCCCCAATTCTTTTCTCAGTAAGTTGCAATATGTTCCAAACTGCAGCTAGACTACTAACTCACACCAGACCCTAGCAGCAAATCACTCCTACACTCTACATTGGTTGCCTAAAGTCACATATTCAAAATAAGATGTTATTGACTTTCAGGGCTCTAAACAATCTGTTTCCACCAAAGATTTCTGACCACCTCACTCCCACGGGCTCCATTCAGTTGAGGCTGGTCCTCTACTGACTGTACCCAGGACTAAATCACAGACTTTTGGTGACCGTGCCTTCTCTGTCGCTTGTTATGGATTGACCTTCTTCAGACACTACGAGTGACAACATTTTTGACTCTCTTCAAATCTAAACTCAAAACATGCCTTTTTAACAAGGTCTACGGCTAATTTTGTAAGGCTCCTTCCTATCTGTAAAAAGCCTGTGTGCTCTTTTTGCTCTTTTTTTCTTCTTTTATTTTTTATTGTGCTTTTTTGGCATGGTTTCCTTGGGTTTGGAAAGGCACTGAAAAGTTCTTTTAAAATCATCAAGTGAACTATGTCTTAGTCTGGACAAAGTCACTGCACTGTCCCTCACCATCTGGGGTATTCACAGCCAACAGCATCTACCCTGGCAAGACATTACAACTAATCTCTCACTATCCATGACAGGATGGGATCTGAGAGATTAACAGTCACAGAACCTTCTCAAGATCATTGGGGGTGAAGAATGGATCTGGGAAGGATTACCTAGTCAGAACTCCACTTGTTTTTGATGGCAACGTGACTGCACTTTGCTACATTAATCATGTTCTAGGGCATCATTTGCTACCCTTGTCATGTGGGCTCATCCTAAAAGTGACAACATTCCAGCTGAACAACATACGTCCTTGTGCTTCATGTGTAATAGCAGTTTTCTTGAAAGAATGCGACATGGATACCCTTCTTTTGTGACCATTTGTGGGATGAGCTGACATGATGTAAGCCATCTGATCTAGAGGTCTAGAATCACTGAGGTGGCACGTGCTTGTGAAGGGAGTGGGACAGAATCCCACAAAACATCTGTAACCCAGCGCAAATGATGCCTCGCAGATGTACAGTATAGTTTCTATTGCTTTCAATATGCTACTAGCCAGTGATCCTGTTAATCCCCAATGATGACAAATGTTAAACATTATAACGGATTTTACCATGTTCATGCCTTTTGAATAAAATATCAGTCCACCTACTTTCAAAAAAGCTCTTCATTTTCCTCATACTAGCTATGTGAATGTTGCAGGATGTGAAACGTTTCTTTTCATGTTTATTATATCATATACATAGCCGTCGTCGACACCCCAGCTGTGCTGTTTGGAAGAGCAATAAAACAGGCTGTGGAGCTCTACCACAGACTGTGCTTTGCCTCAGAAGATTGTTCCTGGAATGACAAGCACTTCTGTGCATTCTCTGCACATTCTCACACATGCACCACATTATCACTCTCCCATAGACTGTTTCTGGTGAAGGACAGCATTTTGCTTTTGCATAACTGAGATGTTCCATCTGGATTTTTTTCCCCCCTATGTCCTGACTGGAAAAAGAAGGCTGACAAGTGTTTGTATAGGTTGAACACATCCTGTGATGTCCCAGAGGGTGGCAGCTGTCCGTCTTATTCTGCAATCCATTACCAGGAATAGCTTGTTAGGTCAATAACATTCTGAGATTCTTTTATACTTGACTTTTCCTCTGTACTCTTGCACCACATGTTTTGTTCTTGGAAGAATAATAGCTGCTCAGAGATGGCATTTAGAATGTGTATGTTCAGTTACAAAAATGCAGTGGCTAGAAAATAAATCTCATTTTCCATTTAATTCTGTATTCAGGTCGAATGTGTGATAATAGGTAGGTTGATCGTACTCAAGTCACAAAGATTTATCAGACCTTACCTTATACTGGTTTCAATGGTGTTAAGCAATCAGAGAGCATGCAACTCTCCTCTTGGATGAGACACTAGGCCATCAGAGCCTACACCCAGCAAGTGCTAGTTAACACAGCTGGATGGACTGGAACAATCAAAGTACAGTACCTTGCTCAAGATGCAACCTTACACAGCGAATGCCAATTGTTTTCTACACAGACTGAACAGCAGCAACTGTACACACTCCACTCCTAGAATAACTGGACTCTCCAAAAGAGGGCATTCTGGACTTTTTATCACACCTACCAGGGGCAGTGACTCTAGGAGAAGTGGGAGCTCTTCTTGGAGAGACCCCCCCATTATTCCAGTAGTATTCCCAGTGGTATGATACCCCACATCTCCTCTGTCTTGGTCTCCTGTGGGTGATGTGTCCACCAGATACCCACAGCATAACAACTTGAGCACATTCACTTTTCAAAGTCATTTTAAAAATAATGTAAAAATGTGAAAAAATGTTAATCAAACACAAACACTCCAAGCAAAACAAGTAGTTAGTGTACAGGATTTAAGTTTTCTTTAAAATACAGTCATTTTAATAAAGATAACATTTTCTTTAAAACACCTTGAAGCCAATTAATTACGCCAACTACTTTATGTAACAGAGGTCAAAGAAAAACAAAAACAGGTCTTCCAGGAATTGACTCCTGGAGTACAATAAAGTCATTTACATGTCTTCAGGGCCCTACAGCAGTTACAAAATAGATACAAAATAACAGATACTGATCCTAACATCTTTAGAAAGCCCTTAGATAGCCAGAGACTACTAAATCATTCCACTGTGCAATAAAAAGCAGCTTTTGAACGAGTTCTAGTCATGACAAGGACACAGGAATGAAAGGCCGTCTTGTACCGAGTGGTTCAGATATCCTGTTGATTTATAGTATTTATCTAAATGTAAAAAACTGCAGTGAATTACTAAAAGACCTTTGCAGTTAAACAGAAAACAAATTCAATAATGTACTTAGGAAGTATAGCTTCATATTCCACCTTTGTATTCTTCATATTTCATTCAATAGACTATTTTAAAGTGATCAGAAGGTGACTACATCAACTCAGATCTTCAAGATCAAGATCCTCTGAGTGCTCAGGGTGTTTCTCAGAAGACAGTCTGTAGCTGTTACTGATTCTGCTTTTGCAATGAACAGATTACATAAGCAAGAAGTATCCTTTCTGAATATACTTTAAATCCATAACTCGACATGTAATAGATGTAAGACTTATTGGTCCATAATTATTTAGTCTGGGTCTATGACTTTTCCATGGATTTGTGGTATATTAGGAATTTCCAGTCAATAGGATGGCAGGTATGAGCCTGGCCAGTACCTGGTTGGGAGACCTCCAGGGAAAGCTAAGGTTTCTGTTGGAAGAGGTGGTAATGGGACCAGTAGGAAGCTCTGCTCCTTCAGCTGGTGAATGTCCTAATGCCCCAGTATAGTGAGGTGGACCATTTAGTGTAAAACAGGTGCCGTCCTTCGGAAAAGGCATAAAACTGAGGTCCTGACTCTTCATGGTCATTAAAAATCCCTTGAAATGTTTCTTGAAAAGAGTGAGGGTGTTACATCGGTGTCCTGGCCAAATTTTTCCCTGGCTTTTACCAATCATGGCCTCCTAATAATCTATGAATTGGGTTCATTACTCTGTTCTTCTCCCCACTGATAGCTGATGTGTGATGAGCATACTGGCACACTTTGGCTGCCGTTGCATCATCCAGGTTGGTGCTGTACATTAGAGGAGTGTCCGGGAAAAAAAAAGGCACTTCTGCCTTTTCTGTGCAAATACTGTTAAATATCTGACTATTTTACATGGAAAACCTTTACTCAGCATGGAATATGTTGCCAGTTTCTTCCATGGTGTATTCCTGAATCAAATAACCATTTCACTTTAATAATCTAACAATTTCCCATGCTTATACAATGCTATCTAATGTTATATTGAAATCCCTCACATGGTGAAACAGCATCACAGTAGAATTAGAGAAATGTTCTTAAGTTCTAGAAAGCTGCCACGTTATTCTTAATGGGCATTCTTATCTCCTTTGTGTTTTAAAGATTAAACCAGCTGGGGAGATCCTCTTTTTAAGCATCTAGTCCATGGTGATATCCTGATCCTGTCAGTTGAAAATTTCTTCAGACTCCTTAGGTTTCCGTAGAGACCTGAAATGCAACTTCTAATAAGCTGCACTTCAGTAGTTCGGTCAAATCCTAATTAAGATGAAGAAGAGGCGGAATTCAAATAGAGAGGTTTATTGGGGGAACTCGTCTGGCTGAGGACAGTGAGAACCTGTCTGTAAGGATGGGGCTGTCAAACCCCTCCTTTCCTAATGAGCGATGAGTCATGGAGACGCTGCAAGGGCAAACGTAGGATGGAGAGAGA
Organism: Lepisosteus platostomus; assembly: GCF_059453375.1. NCBI lineage: Eukaryota > Metazoa > Chordata > Actinopteri > Semionotiformes > Lepisosteidae > Lepisosteus > Lepisosteus platostomus. Next base: position 29,111,236 of record NC_142612.1, read on the forward strand.
GAGAGAGATGCAGAAATGCAACACACAGGCAAGTCAGCAAGAAGCAGGAGATTCATACCTATAGTAGGTAGATGGTTTGACCTCCTCTGGAACTTTTGTTTAAAACTCCATATGTACAAAATATCTCGGACATTCAAAACAACTACCACATACCAAAGAGATTAAATTAAAACACAGAAACTAATACAGTATGTTATTTAATCATACAATGATACGTCACTAACACAAATCATCAACCACCCATCCATTTCCTGACCACTTTATCCAATTCAGGGTTGCAGGGGACACCAGAGCCTATCCCAACAAGCAACAGGCACAAGGTCTGATAAACGCTGGGTGTGCACAGACATAAACAGGCCAGTATTCCCAGTAGCCAATTAACCTACTAGTATGGTATTTGGACTGTGGAAGGAAACCCAAACAAAAACAAAGAGAACATATGAACTCCACACAGATAGCACCTCAGTTTCTGGAATTGAACCCAGGGCTCCAGCACTCCAAGGTAGCAATACTAGCCACTCTGCCACCCAATAATTGACCTGTATTTTAATTTATTCTTTATACAGAGCATAAAACCATAGATAAAGCCACAAATGAAAGGATGCTGCTTAGCCTGTCTTACCGGATTGGTATTTTAGTATCTAAGCACATCTAAAATGTTTTACAGACATTTTTAGAAGAACCTTGAATTTGGGGTTAAGGCATTTAGCAGGGATGTCAGTTCCAAACACTCACTCTCCATTTAAAACTTCTTTTATTTTCCATTTGTAATTCCATGTCCTTGTTCCACTACTGAGTTTGAAGGAGCCTACAACTATTAACTCCGTCTATACCTCTTAGGACTTTGTGCTGTATAATGATAAAAAATCTCTCCAATCCCCTGTATTCTATTTAGACTGAAGAGATTCGGCACCATTAACTCAATTAACATTTATAGGTGACTCTTCAAACCAGGAATTATTCCAATTGTTCTTCTTTGAACTCCTTGAAGGCTGTAATATGCTTTTTGTGGTATTACAGGTGATGGAAACTGAACACAGTATTCTAAATGGGGTCTCACTAATGCAATTTCAATCTTGAATATAACTTTCCTCAAAGCCAGGCAGACTTTGTTACTCATTTGTTTTAATGCATTTTTGCCAGGTCTGCTTTTTACCATCTGCTTAGACAACAGACTTATATATGGAGGATTAGTTAATGAAAGGAATCTCACCTACCCTTCTGAAGATTTATGTCTACTCCTGAGTGCATGGGGTAGCTGAAGTTAGGGATCTAGAGGAAGAGGATTGAGTTAAGGTGACAGGCTCCAAGAACACTTCCATTGCCAAATTTTATTAGTCTCTGTGTATTTTTTTCTGTAATAAATATCTGGTAAGCTACTGGCAAAAAATGTTCTGCACCACATAATTGTTCATGGGAGAATAAATAAGACAACTTGACCCAATTCATTTAGGTTGGTTAACATTGTCCCTCATTTTAGAGAACCATCATGGCTACTAAGGGGGCATCCTTAGTAGGTATGGACAGTACTTTGTTTTTTTTAAGTTTGGACAGCTGATGCATTTCACCACATAAGCAGCACAAACAGAGGGATATCAAGCTAGATAACAGTCCTGCAGCGGAGACCAGATGGCTCAACAGCTTATGAGGTTAGAATGTGCCCAGAAATCCCCCAGCCAGCCTCTGTCACCAGCACTGTCTTTAAAAAGAGACGGCAAGGGACAGAGAGAAAAAGTAGCAGGAAAGAGCTTTACAAATCATTGTTACCAATAGATTCCTTCTTGATAAACTGAAACCTGTCAGGTACTGAAGAGCCAGGCAAAAATTTGTATTCAGAGATTTATTTAAGTTTATTTTTAACACCAAAGGCACAGTTTGTTACTCTTGTTTATTTAGGTGTATTTGTTAGCGACCAAAGCTTGTCTCTTTTTAAACATTGATTTAGAGGGCAGGATTGTCTGTGAAGTATTCGTTAGTGAATGAAATCAGTCTTTCTCTTGTGAAGATTTATGTCCACATCTGACTATTACAGAGAGCAAAGGAATACTTCAAAAATTGAATAGGCCTTTGGGCTTGTTTTTCAAATCCTTGCATTTTTTAAGCTTTAACTGAAGTGTAGAACAGCTTTCAGAAACCAAACGTGGGTTATACTTAGTGATAGATTGTGTTAGTAGTGATAGTGATATGTTTTAATAGGCAACAAACCAGGTTGTCAGATATTTATTGATTTGAGCAAAAACTCTGCTTCAGAGATTTATGAAAGATCCAAACAAACAAATTGTGCCAACAGCAGTCTGGGGTACTGTAGATGTTAGACTGATATAAAGTTAAAGCAAAAAAAAAAAACAGACCTACAATCCTCAGTAACCATACATTTTTATTTAACCAAACACTCCCTGATGTATCAGGTTTAAAGAAAGCTGCATTTTTATTGTGGCCATTTGAAAAACATTTACCATACATAAGTGTCATTTTTGTCATTTGTTACTGGGTAAACTTCAAAATACAAATTTTACAAATACAAAGTTAACTGACTTTTCCAAATGCTTAGAAATATCTAATGTTGTAGTACTGTTTGTGTAACTACAGCAGCACAACAAAAGTTTGATTATAAAGAAAAAACGCTTTTGGTGACTAATTTATGCAAAACTACCTCCAGTTTTGACTCCAGAATAAAGAGTTGACAGGAACTAGAAACAGATTTCTCTAGTGCTATTTTTAGAGTTTGCTAGCACAGGATTGCTCCTTCAGCATGTCAAAATAACTGGGACTTACTAGCGCCAGATTTACAAGTCTGCTTACAAGACTATTGAGTGGACTGTAGAAAAGGAAAGCACCTGGATGAAAAGAATAGATAGAATGTGTATTTGGATTGAAATACCTTCCTTCAGATCTACAGAATAAGGCAAAGAAGTATAGAGACTCACTCTCCTTTTACAGAATTGTGAGTACATTATACAGTATATTGAGTTAGCAGCTTACATTATAAAATGGGAGAATGTGGATCTGAAAGATATTCTAATATTTTACTTAGTGCAGGATGCAAGTAGAAAAATACATATGAAGCTTATGCTAGTTATTCAAATGTACAGCATACAGTACCTATTACATATCCCTCAACATATTGGACTTAAACCATTTTAAAACAAACATATTAAAATAATATTGTATTTCCCCAAGAATTGAACTACATTTCTTCCAATCCATATTACAATACTAAAATATGATATGCAAGATATTTATATATAGTAAGTGATATAGTATATGGTATATATAGATATACTGTATAGTGATATAGTAATATCAACAGAATTATATGTAATTTATACAAATGATGTAAGTAGTGCATACTGTCTTGAATTGGTTAATTCATTAGCATATCTTGACTTTCAGTTACATGAATGAGTGAGTGTTCAATATACATAAAATGGGTATTATCCACAACACCTAGTTTTATTTGATTTACAGTATATGCTATGGAAATTGATGTCTGTCTTGCAATGCATGTTATATTATCTATAGTATATTTAAAAATCTGTTTAAGTACTTCTGTATTCTGTGAATTGTTTGAAAGTGGACATTTTGTTCTGTAGATTTACATAAATATGGCATTTTGAGATGTGTTGCACCATTAAGAATATTTTTTGCAAATACATCACATTTTTATAGGGTGTAGATGCCAGGAATGTAGACTTTTACTCGTAAGGATTGGTGGAAAAATAATAAAATATTTCTGCTGATGTTTAATAGTCCTATTATGAAACATCTCAACATTCCAAACCACTGTCCTCAATTTCATTCACAAGAAAGATCAGTGTTTCGGGATTAACACAAATATGTTTCTTAAAGCTCTTTTTTCACCAGATAAATCTTTCTCCCTAATAAGTACTCCAAAATCTGTCACATGAAGGGGAGAGATCCTTGCACAGATCAAGTACAGAAACAAAACTAAGATGGTGTACAGTAGTATATTACAACAGCCAATGTAATGATTAAATTGAATAGATTCTCAGACAATGAGCTGGTCTCTAGGTCAAAAGTCTAGCCTGATTTTTTAGTGGATCTGTGTCTGTTGTTTTTTTGATTATCTTAATTATACTATTGTTATCTTTACTTAAGCCACTTATCAAGTCAACATTACTATAAGATTTTGCAGCTATTTTCTTGTTTTGCATACACAGTTGGATCTCTTTGCAGAAGGCAGCATCTGTGTGTTTTTGGTCCATTGAACATGCTAATCAATGCAAATTACAATGCAATCAGCAAAGGCATTTACAGTATAAACTCCCATGCATTCATTAATTAAAAAAATGCTTTACCAATGACTTCAGAGAATACCCTTTTACCTTTCTTTGTAGTATTACTGCATTTTGCTTTTCCTGGTAGGCAATCCTAACTTTAGAAACAGGGAATATACTGTAACTTGTCAGTACTAGGTGAATTTCATATCTTGAATGAATTTTAAGTAATAACTGTTTTCTAATGATGGCAGAGACTGTGTGTATAGTTAGTCACCTCTGCTTTTCCTTCCCTCCCTAGTGATGTGGTGCATTGTGGGATGCACACCAATCCCTCTCCCTTATAAAGAAAAACCTATTTGTCATAGCTCATATATTAAAGATTTTATAACAAACTTTCAGGGTTAAGGTATTTTTAACATCAAGCAGAATTCACTGCATTGGGATATACAGTAGGAATATTAATTAGTTCTGACCTTTATATGGTTCTTTTTTTCCAGCATTTTAAAAACTAAAGAACTAATTAATATTCATATCCACACCATAAGTTAAAAAATTGGAGAAGAGGGGAAACGACTAGAAATAGATGACCTCTGGCACGTTCAGTCTGCTAGAGTCAATTGTTGAAAAAGTCAGATTTTCTAAAATAAAATCTCTTGGCACCACACAAAAGAATTGTACTGCTGTGGTTTGGAAGAGCCCCCTTTTATTGGGTAGCGTGGCCAGGTGGTTTCCACATAAACCGTAACCTTATCTTTCCATAACCGGTAAGCGTCTCAACCCAGATAGCAGTGGCAATAACCTCTCTCGGTCGATTCCGGTTGGCCAGGTGCGCTCATTAACCGTCTTCTTATTTACCGGCGCCCCGACCCGGAAAACAACCGAGGCTGCTATCTTAACCTAATCCCGATATGCTCACTGCATCATAACCTTAGGGGCTCTGTGGAATGGCACTTTGAAAATGCAAAAGCAACCTTTGACTGCCTCCGGAAATGCTTATATAGGGGGCTAAAGTCACCAGTTGCAGCCAATTCCTTGATTTCCTTGTGAGAATCTGAAGAACGTAGTTTTGCTGAATACAGTGACTCCGCCCCTTGATGAGTCACCCGTGCTTCCAATCGCAGCTTTGCTGCATGTGGTTAACAAAACAGTTTCATGGGTAAAATTTAAACTTACTTTCCCGGCACTGTCTGTGAACTAAACCTTTAAGTAAAATGATTTTACTCAAATGGAGTTTTTACGAAAAAGTAAGGTTAAAAATGAGATTATTTCTTTAGGAGAGTATGAATGCTTTCTGGGGGAAAATTACCCTGAAAAATTGTTAAAGGGTAGATCAAGAATATTTAAAATAGTTCAAAAGCTGGGTGAGACTAGTATGGAAGCCCGTTTCCGCCAGGGAGTAAAAAAAAAACGCGCTATGGTATCTCAGAATTGTGACTTAGCAACTCAGAATTGCGACTTAGTATCTCAGAATTGCGACTTAGCAACTCAGAATTGCGACTTAGCAAGTCAGAATTCCGACTAAGCAACTCTGAATTGCGACTTTATATCTCACATTTGTGACTTCGAAATAGCCATATTTCATTGTCTGTCCTTTTGTTATTGTAACGGATTCGGGTTCTAGGGCTTGTCCCCTCGCCGCTCCCACCCTAGTTCGTGCCTCGCTGCACTGGCTCGAACCTGAGTCTTGTTTTTTTCTGTGTGGCACCCCAAAATCCCAAAGGTTTCAGCTTGTGACTCTTTTTTAAATTCACGTAGGTAGCTGCATCCGCATACATCGGCTGCAAAGGAACAAGTAAAGGTTTTATTCATGCTGAAAAGAAGAAAAGAAACACATTTCAGCTGTGGAACCTTCTGCAGGTGTGTCAGTTGTGTTTAGTTTCTTCTCCTTTCAGCATGAATAAACCTTTACTTGTTCTTCTTTTATAAATGTTCTTGTTTAATATTTCGCGTAAAACAAATCTATTACTCTCAAATCCTCAATATGAGATTTGCCAAATTGTTTGATGGTTCAATTACTCTGAGTCAGATTAAAATACACAGATTATTACATGAATGGATTTCTCATGCAACCTGTTCAGTTTTGTGTTGGAATTGAGGAAGGTGGGGGATTTTATGCAGAGCACAGTGAACAAGGTGGGAGCAATAGTCACCAGAGTAAAAAAATACTACCTTGCAAAATATTATTTTGTGGCAGGTACAGCTTTAGAATACAGCTGTCAAAGCTAACTATACAACAGTCAAATGCCTGTTATTAATTATGTCAATCACTAGATTAAACTGAGTTTTCTTTAATTTGCCTTTTTGAAAATGAATGGTTGTGTCATTTTTTAAAATGACTTTTTTCAACTTTTGCACATTTTATTTTTAAATAACTATTTTCTTGAAAACATAGACATGTAGTTTTTAAAACATTTAACCAATTGTTTGAATGCTAAAAGACTTTACTGAAGTATCTGACCATGGAATATGTACAGTAAATAACATGTATATTTATGATATATCAATAGTATAATGAATGCATGATAACCTCATTAGAGTGCACATATTATAAAACTCATGAGTACTGAACAAATCTGTTCTGCAGACAAATACTGCATTTTCTTTACCACACAATTTTACGTATGCCATTGCTGAATTTTATACAGATAATCTCCATGATTAAAACAGGGGTGAATGCATTTTTACTTTGTTAAAGTGAGAGATTACTTTGAAATTATTTTGATACTGTGCTTACACATTGCAAAATGACTACTGTCTTGTCTCATACACTGTACACAAACCATCTGATTGTTATTTAATCATGATTCCGTTTATTTATAATTTAACAACTTTCCAGTGATTTATAAGCGACTTCCGATCGGTACAGGATGACTTCTGCCAATAATATGTTTCAGAAATGGGAAAAAAAACATTTCTAGTATTTGCACTTAATTTGACTTCCAATAAGGTAGAATAGAAGCTAAGAAATGTGCTTAAAAACTTCAGGACAAAACTTAAGAAAGGCAAGAAATTTCAGCAAAAGGAGACATCATTTTAACGTGGCTCATTTTTAATAACAAAACTGGAATGGCCTTTTGTAAAAAAATAATAGGTTGCAACAAAGGTATGTGATTAAGTAAGAATCTGCATTTATTGAGAATGAATTTAATGGATTTCATGTGTTAAAGAGGTCATCAACAAGTTTCTAGAAAAACAATGTTTTTACGAAGTTTTACGAAGAAAAAAGTTCAGCTTATTTGATTTGGGGACCTGTAATGTGAATACATTTTAAGACAATCATCCTCAATTATTTTTAAAAGTTGGCACCTATAGATCCAGAGTTTGGAAAATATTGGGGCTGACTTAATGCTTACCCCAGGTCTGTCCAGTGTCCTACTGTACCTTCAGTTTAGTTGGTGGGATTTCTGTAAGTCATGTCTGCCTTTTCTTTCTAACATGATGTCTGCCTTTCCTTATGTCTCTATCCCTGGCCCCCATCATCACTTTTGGGTTCTGGGTTCCTCTCTCTAAAGCCCTGCTACTCCTGATTCCACCTCCTCGGCCTCAGGTCTGTCAGGCATCTAACTGCAGGCTCAGTCAGCCGGTGTCCTACAGGTTTTAATGTCTGTCTTTTCTTTTCTAACATAACGTCCGCTTTTCCTCCTGCCACAGTGCCAGGAGCCCAACGTGACCAACGTGACCAAACAACAACTTTGGTGCCTTCATCCCTGGGGTCCTCCTTTTTAGCACCTACTGCTCCTAATTTCAGCTTCCAGTCTGTCCACCGTCTTAACTCTGTCTCAGTTAGAAGGTGTCCTACCATCAACATTTCCCTTTGTGAATTACACTCAATTATGGTCACTGCCTTTCATTGGTGTCACAGTTAGAAATACTGTGCAATAATGTGAAATAATAGCAAGGCTCTTCTTTTATGTGACATTATCAAAGAAAAACAACTGGACCTTCTGTGCTTAACCGAAACATGGCACAAACAAAACGATGGACTCCTGTTCAACCAACTAGTTCCTCCTGGATATGGTTTTTTTGACCTTCCGCGTCTTTCAGGCAGAGGCGGGGGCATCATTGTTATTTACAACCTTTTTTACAGTCTAAGTCCTATAGCTATACCTCCTCCCTCTTCTTTTGAGTGTCTTGTTTTAAATGTTTCTATCCCCCAATCTACTATTATTGCCACAGTTTACAGACCACCCAAACCCAGTGGAGTCTTCTTAGGTGAGTTTGGTGATTTTCTCTCATTCTTATCCCTTAAATTTAAAAGGATCCTTATTCTAGGGGACTTTAATATACACATTGATTCAACCTCTTCCAGTCTGGCTAAAGACTTCCTTTCTCTTTTGGGATGCTTTGACCTTGCTCAGTTTGTTTGTACCCCTACACATAACAAAGGACACACCTTAGATCTAATTATTGCAAATGACTCCTTTGTCTCCCACTGCCCCCCCCTTGATCTAGGCCTCTCTGACCACTTAGCCATTCTCGTCAATCTGGAATTACCTGTTTCTAACACTTCCCCCTCACGCTCTGTAAATTTCCGCAACTGGCGATCAATTGATCACCCAAGGTTTGCAAATTCTGTTCTGTCCTCCTTATCCTGTTTCTCTTCCTCTGACCCTCTAGAGGACAAAATACAGTTACTTGACAATGCTCTTTTATCTACCCTCGACACCTTTGCTCCTTTAAAAACTCGAACCATCTCCTTCTCTCGCCCTGCCCCCTGGTACAATGACCATCTGCGTTTCATGAAGGCAGCCTCTCGCAAACTTGAGCGTAGGTGGCGTCTTTCCGGCCTAAATGTACATTATCAGGCCTGGAGAGATTACTTATCTGATTATAAGGTTACTATAGAGTCTGCTAGATCCACCTACTTCTCTCACATCATTGAAAATTACCAAAACAATCCCAGACATCTTTTCTCCACCATCAACAGACTGCTCAAGCCAAAGTGCCCCACCACAACTGCCTCATCACACCTGCCTCATTGCAACACATTCTTAGATTTCTTTAGTTCTAAGTTTGACAACATCCGGCATCACATTCTCTCCACTACGAATATAATTTCCACACCTCCTCCCTCCTCATCCAACTTCTCTGGTTCCCGTCTCTCCAGCTTCTCTCTTCTTGACTCAGCATCCCTAAACAAACTAGTTACGCGCATGAAACCCACCACATCTATTTTAGATCCCATTCCCACCACTTTATTCCAGTCCTGTTTCTCTTCTCTCTGTCCCATTGTCCTCAATATAATACATGAATCCTTGAGCACCGGCATTGTACCAACGGTCCTCAAAACTGCTGCTATTACCCCAGTGCCAAAGAAGCCTAACATGGCTCTCGACAATCTTAACAACTTTCGCCCCATCTCCAACTTACCCTTTCTCTCTAAAATTCTAGAACGTGCTGTCACACTTCAGTTACATAACCACCTCACGACAAACAACCTTTTTGAACCCCTCCAATCTGGTTTTCCGTCAACTTCACAGCACAGAAACCACCCTAGTCAAAGTCACCAACGATCTCCTAATAGCTTCTGATTCTGATTCTCTTTCCATACTCATCCTTCTTGATCTCAGTGCTGCCTTTGACACTGTTGACCATAACATCTTACTTTCTCGTCTCGAGTCTCTGACACTGCCCTCAAATGGTTTAAGTCTTACCTCACTGATCGCTGTCACTTTGTCTCTCTCAATGGGTACAGGTCTGGAATTGGTCTTGTCAAGTCTGGTGTCCCCCAGGGCTCAATACTGGGCCCCTTGCTCTTCAGCATTTACATGTTCCCACTTGGTCAGCTTTTAAGATCACATGGCCTCAGCTTTCATTTTTACGCTGACGATACTCAAATATACATCCATACCAAACCCGACACTGATGTGGCTGTCTCTATTCTATCTAATTGCATCTCTGACATAAAAATTTGGATGACTCAAAACTTCCTTCATCTTAACTGTGACAAGACTGAAGTCATGCTTATTGGTACCCCCATCAACTTCGTAAAGCCAGTCCTGTAACCCTGTCTGTAGATGGCTCTGTACTTGAGCTTCAATCAAAATTGAAAAACCTTGGGGTTATATTCGATTCTGGCTTAACATTCAACCCACATGTACAGCATACTGTCAAAACATCTTTTTTTCACCTTAGAAATATCGCAAGACTACGCCCTATGCTATCATTAACTGTGGCTGAAAAGCTGATCAACATATTTGTATTCTCTCGAATTGACTACTGCAATGCTCTACTCCCTGGGGTATCTAAATCTACTCTAAACAAGCTGCAGTATGTCCAAAATTCAGCAGCCAGAATCCTGACCAGGTCTAGTGCAAGTGTTCACATTACTCCTATCCTGGAGTCCTTGCACTGGCTTCCGGTCAAATTCCGCGTAGACTTTAAAATCCTCATGCTCACCTACAAGGCTTTACATGGCTTGGCACCTCAATACCTGTCTGAACTTTTATCGCCCTACTCCCCACCTCGCAACCTCCGCTCTTCAAATTCTGCCCTCCTTACTGTCCCCCAAGCCCGTCTACATTGTATGGGCGACAGGGCCTTTTCCTGCTATGCCCCCAAGCTCTGGAACTTGATTACTTGAAAAGCCTTTACTTAACTGGTTCCATTCTTCACCCCTCTGCTCTTCTTAATACCATCTTCCACGGTCTCCTCTATTGTTATTGTTGTATTGTTGTAATTATAATTGTGTCCTGTCTTGTGAAATTTTCTTATTTATTGTTGTAGTCTTCTTATTTATTGTTATTGTCATCCTGTAAAGCGCTTTGAGAAGCCACCTTTAAAGGCGCTATATAAAACAAAGTTTATTATTATTATTATTATTAAATAAAAGTCAATTCTCAAATAGCTTATCAATTTAATCTCATTTCACATTAATCATATTCCACGTCTCACTGACACAGCCTTCTTAACAATTTATCAACTTATCTTTAACATAAATTAAACTGTTCTTCAAAAGCATACATCTGAACTCATTTTCACATTCAGAGGCAAGCATTCCTGCAGCTTTTCATACAATTGCTTGAATCACTACATTCCCTTAGTGAAAGCAGATTCTTCCTTTCTCTGCGTTGGTGATTTTGGGGCTAATTTCTTTCATTCTTTTGGGGGGCCTGAGCCCCCTTGTGACATGGCCAGGAGGCTGCCCGTTAACCAAGCGGGTTATGCCAAAACGTCTTATACCTTAAACAGTCAATAAGCACTCACAAAGCATCTGATTCCTAGATGGCATTATTTATCATGACTGCTTGTGAACTGTCAAGTAAAATCTAGAAAATGGGCTGCCTGTTGAGAAGATGTCTTTGTCTTAGTTGAGGGAATGTGAAATCTTTAAAAAGTGCTATGCAATTATTCAGATTGAGTGAGAGAGATGGATTTTACTTGTAAATCTCTAGACATGGGCAAAATCTTAGCTTCCTCTGTGATGATGCTATTTACTGTATTAGGTTAAAAGTATTTTAACTGTTCATTTTTATGTAACAGGTGCTGATGATCATCTGATGATAAGATAATGAATGGAAACCTCTTGTAGTGAGCAAGTGAGTTAAAAATATAAGCATTTGCAATGTGTCATGCCCAAGGTTATCATGTTTTGCAGAAAGGGTAATGAACTGCCTGTACAAGTAAAGATTTATTCCATGCTGAAAAGAGAAGAAAAGAAACACAATGTTTTGGCTGTGGAGCCTTCTTCGGGTGTGCTTGTTGCCAGCTTCCATCCTTTATAACAGACAGCAGACAAAAAACAAGAGTGAAAAGTAATGAGAGAGAGAAAGGTAAACTAAAACAATTCACCACGGCACAACCTTGGAATAACCTAAAATAAAAATGGGCATTTGACTATTTTAATAAAACAAGCAGCAGTGCAATATGTGAAATGCGATAGCATTGCAGCCCTGAAGAATGAAGTGGAAAAGTGCTGTTCATTGTTTAAATAATGCTTTTTTTTGTTCACAACCCATTTGGAAATGTGCAAAAAAAAATTCAATGGGACCATGATGTATCATAGAAACCTCGCTCATCATTCACATCTCCTACTGTTTCCACTCACTTGTGCGGAGGTCAGACTAGCAGGTGTCAGTGTTGCTCGGTGAACTAAGGCTTCCTCTACCAACCTTGCAGTTGTTGGCCGCCACCGGTAAGACTGCTGACCACAGCTGGTTTGGGGAACAACCTGAGCTCAGACCTCAAAAGTCCTCTGCACTTCCAGTATTGGCATTAGTTGCCGGCCCATTTAGTAGTTGTTATGGTAAATTTAACAATGTCGGAACTGGCAAGGTGATGTGTGGTTAGCACTGCTGCCGCACAGCACCAGGGTGCTAGATTCAATTTTGGCTTAGAGTGTCTGTATGTGCAGGTTTACATATTCTCTCTCTCTCTGGGTTCATCTGGGTTTTAGATACTGTAGGTGCTCTGGTTTTCCTTTCCTAAAATCTTACTCTCCACTAGGTTAGCTTTAGGTTAGCTTTAGCTACCTAAAAACTTTCTGAAAGTGATGTACTGTACAGTGCTGGTTATGTAACTAACAAAAAAGAACCAAAGGAGCAGATTCAAATAATGGATCATTAGGTAATTATATAACACCTAAATTAACTAATTAATGACTAACTCACTTTCATAGACGTTTCAATTGCAGCCATTCATTTACTATCATTGTAATCTTGCAAATGTGTTGGATCATTGCATTGCCACTCTTCTGTGAATAAATTGAAACCAAAATGAAACCACTATAACTGGAGAGTCAATTATCTAATTTTGATTAACTTAAAATGCCACACCCGCAGTTAATTAAAAAGGAAAGAGAAACGGACCAATTCGTTTTTGTTTTGGTCACCATTGCGGAATGTAAGGATATCATTTATAACTTAAACATTGCATGAGTTCATAAAAATGATCAACCTATTTTCTTTCCTGAATGAGTACAGTAATTTCTTAATAATCTTAATAAATAGCAAATCTTTCAACCAGTTATTTTTACACATAGAGCACAGGAAAAGTAGTCTTAATTTTTCTATCTTAAAATATAATACTTTCCTGTCAATGCCACAGTCTAATAGGATTTGTGCCTGCTCTGGGTTTAAGAGTTCTTTCCAAAATTGCCCTGCAACACGTGATTAGTAAAAATTGCCCTGCAACACGTGATTAGTATTAATAGGATCAGATATGACTGTGTGCAAGCTTATCTTAATTACTTCTGCTGCACTTTCAGCATGATTTTCTTCTCACATGTGTAAAGCACTAATCCTTCTCATCACTCATAACATTAACACATTTCTTATGCTTTCTGCCAAATCACAAAATGTACATTTCTTTGGAAAGAAAACATACAAAAATATTGAAGTGTTTGAATTTTGCTGCAACACTTTGATGCATCATCGTGTTTGGTGTTAGAATGTTCTCACCTTAGACTCATATGCATCTGTAACAATCATATACTGTATGCAGAAAATAAACCTGATAACCAAATACGAATCTTTTTTCAGTTCCTGTGTGTATCTGTATCTTCGGTGGCATGTTATGGTATAGACTGAAGTGAAAATAAGTTGGAAATTTTGATGATAATAATAATAGCTCTTTGAGAATATCATTTATCGTGATGTATGGAATGATTAGTTCAAGAGATGGGTAAACCCTTTCAAGAGAAATAATGTAAAGTATAAAATGCTTGTGTGTATTTGGCCTCTTCCTTATTTGATGGGATGACCTGTGACCTGACCAACTGGACAAGGAAGTCCTCCCTGTATGAAACAAGAGGGAATAGCAGAATTATTAAACAGGTAGGTGTAGGAGGTGTGAATTTTACACAGCGAGATACACTGTGAAATGCATAATACTTTTATGCAGAGTACAGTCAACAGTTTTTGACGGTTATGTCTCCCAAAATTAAGTTGAAGCTGTAGCTTAAAGAAGTTCAACACAATAAGGATAACAGGTTTGGTAAGCAGACTTGATTAATACAAATAGCAGGCATCCAGGTGAGAAACCCTTTATGTCTTTAGTTTCTACCTTGACTGCTTCCCAGATCCAGTGAGGCATTCCCAAGGTGTATGGAAATCACTTGGTGCAGTAATTATTACTGCAATTGATTAGGTCTGTGCAACTCTGTCTGCAACTGGCTGCTGGACTTTCTTATCGAGAGACCACAAGTGGTGCGGATAGGCAATAAAACATCAACACCACTCACCCTGAGCACTGGAACCCCACAAGGCTGCTGTCTGAGTCCAAGGTTGTACTCCCTATTTACTCACGACTGCACAGCAAGACACAGCAACAACCGCATCATTAAGTTTGCAGATGACACCACTATAATAGGACTGATCAGTGATGATGACGAGTCCACTTACAGGGATGAAGTTGTACAGCTGCTTAGGTGGTGTCATAGCAATAACCTGGACTTGAACATAAAGAAAACGAAAGAGCTAATAGTGGACTTTCGGAGACACAGGCCATACACTCACAGCCCACTCAGTATTGATGGAACGGAAGTGGAAACAGTCACCAGCTTTAGGTTTTTGGGAATTCACATCTCTAAAGATCTAACCTGGACTGTGAACACTGACTCTATCATGAAGAAGGCTCAGCAGCGCCTTTATTTCTTGAGGTGCATCAAGCGATGGGGGATGCCAATACATGTGTTGGTGAACTTCTACCTCTGCACCATCGAGAGCGTCCTCACCAACGGGATCACCGTGTGGTATGGCAACACCTCTTCGCGAGAAAGAAAGGCACTGCAGAGAATGGTCAATATGGCCCAGAAGATCATCGGCTGCGGTCTCACCAAGATTAAACAGCTCTATGAGGACCGCTGCCGTGGTAGAATTCTGGCCATCACAGAGGACAGTCACCACCCCGGGCATGAGCTCTTCACGCCACTGCCCTCAGGCAAGAGATATAAGAGCATACGGACACTTACCACTAGATTCTTCAATAGCTTCTATCCACAAGCAGTGAGACTGGCGAACACATTTAGCCATCCCCCTCGGACCACACCTACACCATCACCATCTACCTCTTTATGATTTCTTATCTATTGCACTCTCCAGTCATTGTTTACACGTCTGTATTGTTTACATTCAAACTACATCAAAAAGTCTACATATTTACTTGCACATTGTCTATTGTTTGTTTGTATATTGTCTTGATGCACTGTTTGCACTTTGTTTTGTTTTTTACACTTGTTTTACAATCGAGAGACTTTCTGTAAGTAAGAATTCCATTGTACCAGTACCGGTTACATATGGCAATAAAGTTCAAGTTCAAGTTCAATTGTGTGCAGTGTTTTAGACTTCAGATCAAAAGTAAACAGAGGAAAAGGTTTATGTCCACATGAATGTCTTTACACATTAATAATTCTTCTTCCTATTTCTGATGTAAGGAATGTTTCCCAAAAATATATTTGTTGCATTCCGTATGATTCCTAATTAAATTGTAATTAATATAAGCAGTGGGGAAAGAAGAATGATCAGTTCCAGGGTGTCTATCACAGTTCTTCACCCCCAAAAGGATAACAGTCTCAAAATAAGGAAATCTGCGAGCTTAGGTTGTGCAGTACTGACCAAACTTTAGTAATTGGGGCAAAGGAGGAAATGCACAAGAGGACAATCACCCAAGGACTGTGTCTAATTTGAGCACACATGATATAGAGAACAAAGAGAAACAGAAAGTCTTCCTTGCATGATTCTAGACTTCCCAGACTTGCCTCACTCCCTGGATCTTTCAGCCCTAAGACCTGAGGAAACAGTTAAGATAGATGCAAAGAAACAGATAAAAACTGTAGGAATACCTTAACAGTGTTTGGGTGCCCATGAGTTTGCTTTTAAAAACCCGTTGCTAGAGCACAAAAAGACTTGGAATGTGTTTTCTGATGAAATCAAATTAATTACCTTATTATGTACACCCCATTGCTGAGAATACTAGTTGAACCCATAAAACCAAGTTTTATGTGATATCCATGAAAAAAAAGGTAAAACCCTTTACTTGAATACATGGTTTACAATTCTCCTTTCAAAAGTTTGGCATAGAGGCTTTTTTCAGATCTATGGATTAACTTGATCTGTGAGGACTGCAGCTGAGTCTAAGAGTTGTTTGAAAAGAGTAGCACTAGGAAGCCCTGCTTACTGTACCTCTACCCTACCATCAATCCAAATTCCTCTTCTTGAAATAAAGGAAAGAGAAGGCCTCCTTTTATAGATGAATCTCTGCAATAGTGCTCACAGTGATGGAAACTGTTATGTAACTCTATATAATTCTTTTCTTCTAAAAGTCTGTATTGTACTCACAGGGGTTTCAGGGTTTCTTTCAAGAGACACGTTAAGACTCATATTGTCTTTTGGGGACAAGGAGCTAAGAGTGTCTCACCCTTAAGGTATGATGCATTATATTATCCAGCAAAAGTCCTTTAATCAACAAATCTCATATAAATTTGCTTTTAAACTTTACAATGGTATATTATACGTTAAATAAAATAACTGTAAACAAACTAGGCATATTACAAAACCTAGTACTCCCAGTTAAAAGGAACAAGATCTGAGTGAGGCAAGAAGTGCCTGGTCTCTGGTTAAAGAGCATGGGACAGAATTTCTGGATCTGGACAATCCCTATGATCTCAATCCCATGGAGCATGCAGTCCAGTTTCCCACACCATTACCCTCATTGTAAACAGCATTCCTTGTAAGAAGAATGGGATAAAATTGAGATACAGGTCTTTCAGGTTTCTAATATTTTGGCCATGTCTGGGCATGTAGCAAGTAGTGTCCATACAAGCCCAGCAAAACGTCCTAGGATTTTCCAGATTACTAAAAAAAATTGCTTGAAGGGGCTATCAAGGTAGTTCACCCAATAAAGACTGTGATTTGATCTCCGCAACCACAGTTTTAAGTTTTCACGTCACTAGCTCTCAACAACACGGCAACTCCTGTGACCCATAGGGGCCGTACAGAGAGACCTACATCTCCATCAGTGCAAAACGTCCAGTACAGGGTTGTGTTGCCTGTGATATCTTAAAAGACAAATGACTCAAAGGTGCCAAGGTCAGAGTATACTGACTTCAATTGTACAGTCCTGGGGTTCCTAGCTGTGGGCTGAGACATGAAAAGCATACAAGTGGCTATTCTAAATTGGCTAGGATTCACAAAAATCACAGGCTGCTCTATTTTTAAACTAAAACACTTTAATAACAGAAGAAAATGAGAAGATGCCATTCAGCCCTTGTTGTAAATTTGCTAATTTAGTATCTTAATGAATCTGAACTTTCATCTAACTGTGTCTTTCCAAGGCCATGTAATTAGATATCAACCACCTGACTAGGAAGTCAGTTCCAGATACCCACAACTCTTAGGCTAAAGTAGTGCTTTCTGTTCTCCATCCTAAATAAATTTTGCTTTTGTTTCAAAATGTGATACTGTGTCCTTGTTTCACTACTGAGTATGTATACCCCTTTGGATTACATATAATTGGGTCAAGTTTACACTCAGTCTTCTTTGTTCTAGATTGAAAAGATTGAGCTTGTTTAACCTGTTTGCAGACTGTATGACAGTTCACCGAGACAAAAGAATTCTGAACATCAAAGGAACTGACACAGACAATCCAGTGTGCTTCTTTAACATTCACCAGAAGACACAAGAGAATGTGGAAGTACATTTGAAACTGAGGACAGAAGATATTTCTATATGTAAAGAGTTGTGGGAGAATGGAAGGGGCAATCCAGCCACGTTATTGAAGCCTATGCCTTGGTCTCTTTCAAGAAATGGCTGAATTTCTTAGATCAATTCCCTTCTAAATACCACACAGGTTTGATAGGCCACATATCTTCCACTTGTTTGTAACCGTTCTTTCATTCCCTTGCTTCTGTTTCTGTGTTTGTCATTCTCCTAAATTTGGATCACTTGCAAATTGAACTAGCTTGTTAACTATACCAACATCATTGACATAGATCCAGAACAGGAACTGGCCTAAATTTGATCCCTGTGGCACACCACTGTTTCTAACATCCCAATTTAAAGGTTATACCTGTGAAGATTGACATAATGTTTCCTGTTTGTTAACTAGTTCTTGGCCCACGTGCCTATGTTACCTTGGATATCTTCAGCTTTTACTGTATGTCGGTGGGCCTTATTGAAATTTTCTAGAAATCTAAATATATCGTATCATACTGCATCCTTTTTAAATCCATGATCACTAATTACTGAAGACCAGTACAACAGAATGTGCTTGTCCTAGAACAGAACCAGAGGTAAAAAATCCTAAAAGACCACAAATCTAACAGGGTAATTAGTGAGACTGTTAATAAATGTGAAAAAGGTTTTTCATTAGTTCAGCTAATTCTGTGAATGATGGGAAATTATCTTTATAAGCTGTGTAGTGATTGAGGTAACCTTTCTTATTTCTGTTTTTTGTAAATGAATCATCCTGAAGAAGAACACTAAATGGTAAATAATGAAACAGAGAACATTGCCTGATGGAATTCGAATGCATTGATTTGAGATGTGTTAAATTAATCAGAATGCTCTACTTGGTTCTTTGTCTGAAGCACGTTAAATTCTATATAACAAACCTGAATCTGATTAGCGTGACACAAGCAGATGGATGTTTGATGTCCTCCATTGACTCAAATGCAGTGTACTGTATATTTGCATGCATTCTTCTCTTTGTGATGTGTTCCCTTCAGAATCTACAAGTTCTGATTGTAAAGGATACCTTAAAAAAACAGGCATGCAATGAATTTCAGTGTGACAGCCAATGAGGGTTAGTATCTGTAAGTGAGAGCATATTGGTGTCAGAATCACTTTGTTTGTGTGACTGTGTCCATGTCAGTTTCTCCTGTCTGTCAGTGTTTCAGCATGCCTGTGTCAGTGGCCATGTTAGCGCTTATGTTTGTGAGTCACGGTGAATGTGTCAGAATTTGAGTGCATGAGTGTCGGTCTGCTAGTGTGGCAGTGCATATATCAGTACTATGTATCAATATTAATGTGTAACAAAGTGTAACTTTTCCACTGCCAGCCTGTGTGAGTGTTGGAATTTCCAATGCCTGCCAGCGTGCCACTGTGAATCTGTCACATTACTGTGCCAGTGCTGTCAGTGTGGGGTGTGTGCTGTTATGCGGTTGTTGTGCAGTGGATCTTGCTTTAACATGCAGTCAGCATGTAAGTGTGAATTGATCATAGCCAGCGTCTCTTTGTGTGTGTGCGTATTTGATTCTGTGTGTCATGGTGTCAGTCTATCACTGTAAATGTATTAGGAGTGGAGGTATAAGGATGCTGCTGACCTTGTGCCAGTTTGTCAAAGTCACTGTCAGCATGCCAGTGTACCTGTGCCAGTTTGTCAGTCTCAGGGTGCTATTTGTGAGTATCAATGTGTTAGGTGGTCAGTATCAGCTTTTCATTGTCATTGTGTCAATGTATGGATGTCAAATGCAGAGTCTGTCAGAATGTAAATGTGTCAGAGATGCAGTGCCTTCAGTGTCTGTGTCAATGAGTGAGTGGTAATGTGTAAGTTATCCTCTGTGTCAGCAGAGAGTCTGTGAGACAAAGGTAGAAATAGGTACTGGTTCTTTGGAACTTGACCTATCTTGTGCAAATGCTACTTGTCGAAGTGTATGGTGTTGATCGTCTTCTTTATACTCCAGTTAAAGATTAGGAACAGTGCACCTTTCCTGAGCTCAAAGCAGGCAGTCAAGTAATTGGTTAATCAGTCCAGTGAACTGAACTCTAACGGGACCTGACAAGTTCATCTCAGTCCTAAACTGCTCTGCAGAAGGCTGCTCTGTCCTCACTGTCAGAGGGCTCACAAACACAAATGCCTGCACTGCACCATTGCCCAGCCCTGACCTGACTCCACACAAAGTTTTTCCACACACCAACACAGCACATCCTTGCCTTGGAGGAGACATTGAATAGCTGTGTCTGTTTCAAGAGCAATTAAAATCTTCAGAAAAATATTTTTAAAATGGCAAAAAGTACAATTTTAAAATGCTTGTTTCCCCTTTTTTTTGGAAATAAACATACAATAGCTTGAGAAAACAGCCAGATTTTGTCCTGGAAATGAACAGTCCTACAGGTCTCTCAGCCATCACGGTGAGTGAATGAAAGGGAGAGAAGAGAGAACGTAGAGGATGAATTCAAGTGATCTGATGAAGGTTTTAGAGTCTGTGTTCCCTTTCTTTCTTAAAGACCTGTCTGTCTTTCTCCTCATGACGTTGTCTGAGAGTCAGAGTGTGGAGTGTAAGAGGGTATGTGCCAAGGGGGCTGAGAAAGCAAGAGACATAAACTGAAAACTAAAATGACAGAAAGAGATAATGTGAGGGAAAAAAGCATTTATGTGACAAGGTTATTTAGACACAAGTGGCATGTTGGTGCCATGGTTAAGATTACTGCCTCGCAGTGCCGAGGCCCTGGGTTCAATTCCAGACCTGGGATATTAAGTGTGTGGAGTTTGTATGCTCCACCTGTGTTCACATGGGTTTCCTTCGGGTGCTCCAGTTTCCTCCCACAGTTCAAAGACATACTGGTAAGTTAATTGGTTTGAGGGAAAACTGGCTCTAGGTGTGAGTGTATTCATGTCTGTGTTTCTGTGTGGATGGACGCCCCATCCAGGGTGTACCTGTACCCTGCCTTGTGCTCATTGCTTGCCAGGAAAGTCTGCAACTTCCCCCCAACCCTGAATTGGAAGAAGCAGCTAGAAAACTGATGGATGGATGGGTGATAATTAAGACACTACTGCCTCTGATAATAGATCACAGACAGTAAAAGCGCAGCCACATGAGAAGATGCAACAGAGTTTTCCAACCCTGCACTTTACTTGGGTTGACCTTGATATCAACCTCTAGGATGAGTGCTAAAAAAAGTGTTCTTGCGCTGTGACTTTGGCATCATTGATGTCATTGACATATTGGCAGAGGCACTGAGGTTTAAAGAAGCAGTTCAGGATCTGAGCCATCCGCTCATTAAAAATGTTGGTTGAGTTTTGGACGTCCTGTGACGTCCCATGCGTACCAGCAATCACTGCAAGTGAAGACGAATTTCTACTGGTAGTAAGCAGAATACCGGGAGCCAGGGGAATAACCAGATTCTGTTAGAAATGTCCGGGACAGAAAACAACCTTTACATCAGCAGGATTCTAGGACAGCAAGGCAGGAGTGTCTCTCACTACATGTGCACAATCTAGTGTCACCGCATGGAAGTATTTTGTCCATCATGGCCTTCTGCCAGGATCTGTCCTGCCTGGCAGGAGACATATTCAGTGATGTTCACCATCTGATCACATCTTGCTTTAAGAGAGAATCTGGTACTGCAGAAACTGAGTCTGCGTTGTGCTGAATCTTGTGCTGCAGAAATTGAATTTCAAGAAGAATAGCCTTTTTTCCATAGCCATGAGATGGATCCTTTAACTTCTTCCTTAGTCTCAGCTTTATTGTAAGCTTTTTCCTTTCTTGTTGGAAAGCTAGTGTGCCTTCGCATGTGATATTGTGCCTTGTTTAATAAATGGTGGCAATAGCCAACCACATGATTTATCGTTATGAAGTGAGTGCCATGCTCACTCAGAGTCAATTGATAATACATACTGTACTGCACACACTATAAGAGGACAGTAGGTTCAGGCTAGATGGAGATCCTTGTCAAAGGATGTGTCACATTGCTACATGTAAATTCCTGTATGGGTGTACAAATGGGTGCTCCCCTGCTCATTATTAAAATAAGAGTTTGTTTTCAATTGACTTATCTGGTTAAATAAAAATGTTTTAAAATGTCAAAGGTTAAGGGTTAGTCTGAAAAGGGCCTGTAACCTTCAACTTTCTCTTATTTCTTTTTCTGTTTTTTCTTTCTGGACATTTTAATAGAATTGCGAGAATCTTATCTTCCCAACATCTACATCTACAGTACATCAGAGCCAGAACATAGTTTTGGGGGTACAGTGTAAGCCACATTGGAAGGGCCTTGTAATTCATTCATTATTATTGTAATTATTATCGCAATGTGTCACATATTTAGGGCTTGTGTACAACTGGTCACCTTTCTTTTTGGATTTTTAATGAAGGTAACATCCCCCAGTCTTGCCCAGCCCTAGGTTTTGCCTATGAGTTCTGAAACAGTACCCAAATCACCTGCACCTTCCATGTCAAAATGGCAGAGGAGGGCATGGAGAGTGGGTGAACAGGCAGCTAAGAATACAGACTTTCACTGCCACTTAAGTGCAGATGTGTCTGTGAGTGAGTTGGATAACTAACTAAATTCTCATCATTAGTATTAAAATTAATTGACAATAAATCATCACTAAGGGTCCTTCCTCCAAGGTGAAGGATGTGATGTGATCTATTCATGAAACAGATATTTTCATGCTGTCTGGACTTATATCCTCATTTTCTCTCCTGTTGGCTTCCTTGTCAGACAAGTGTGAGAAACTTGTCTCCGTACAGGAAGTGAAAGACTCTGTATAGGAAGAGTGGAGGAAGAGGGGGAAGAAAGATGTTCCCAAGTTTTAGAATAACTTTTTAGTGGCTATACTGCATGTCTGGGGGGTTGCTCCTGTTTTTTTCCACTTTCCTTCAGGAAAAAACAAAATGTCTTTGCTTCTTTAATTTTTAACATTTTAATGGTGGCAATTGTCACTTGTGCATGCAAAAGGGGCCGGCCAGTCAAAAACCAGTCCAGTGGTAACCTAAGTGATGTGTTAGTTTGTTAGAAATTGAATAGGCTTTAGTTTTTTAGTAAAACTCTTAGGCCCTCATTGCTTTCCATGTGTGAAATACACATATACACATATTTCAAAGCAAATGGTACGTAAGTCACCTATAAAGAGATGCATTGCATGGTTCTAAAAATTTGCATGCTGTGAATGTTTAAAGTCATCAGACACTACTAAATGCCAATAAAACTGTTGTTTTTTTTCTGAGTTTGTAGAAAACATAAAACATCCCCCCTCCCCCTGGCGAAGAACCTTAAAGATGATATTGAATATCTGTTGTCCTGCGAGTGAAAGAGTTTGATATCTATAGCAGGACTCCATCATTATGTGAAAAAAAAATCATTACATTTCTGTTATGCAATGGACTGCTGAAGGGCTATTATTTTTTTATTATTTTTTGCAATGGATTAAAACAAACTAGGGCAGACTTATAACAATCAAACCTGGATATGATGAAAACATAGACTACCAAGAGCAGTGGTGGTGTCCTCAATATGATCAGTGTAATAGAAGATGTACTGTACGTAGGCAGCAGTCCTCTCTCTTGTTCCAGTCTTATTCAGTCTTCTTCTGCTGCACTGACTGGCTGATTTCTTCATTGCCTTGGATTCTAAACAAATGCCTCTACCGGGATTGCGCTGCTGCTCAATTGTAAAAGCAGCATTTCCAGATCTCAGTCCCACATCACGGAGGGCGTGGGAGATGTATTTTTTTTTCTTCCTTTCCTCTTTCCTTTTTTTTTTCTTCTTTTGAATCTGACACCAAGGTGGGTGGAAAGCACAGGAATGAAAAGCACAGATCCATCTCTCCCAGCATCGTATCTGTGGCTGCAGCTCATGAGTGGGCGTCTGCAGGCACTGGTCCCAGTTAGTGCTGGAAGCAAATCCTCGGTGTGGAGAGAGGCAGGGATCTCCTGGAGATAAGGCAGGAGGCAGGAAAAATGGAACGCATGAATAAAACAAACCAAGACATGGTAAGCTATTTCCTTTGGTATAGAAGCTCAGAATATTGTATATAATTATAGGAAATTTTAAACTGATACACAAATATTCACTGAACAGCAACTATTCCCAGTTTGATCTGAAGCCACAGAGGTTGTTCCAGGTCATGAAGTGAACATAGTAATCTTTTGGAGTTTTTAACTAACTTTGGAGAGGGAGAACAACAACCAGGTTCTCCTTCACCTCTGCTGCTCAAAGTTGTAATCCTCAATGACATCATTTCCAAAAACATTTCATTATGATGTCATTTCCTGACTTCCTTGTCCTTAAACCAGGTGGCTGACCCAGCCAAAGGAGTTAAGCCAAAACTTCTTATGCAGTCATTTCACCATAAACATTCCGACTGCATTTTCTTATCCGTCGTTTTTTTATTCTTTATGAATCAGTGTTAAAGCTACCAGATTCCAAGCATGAATAAGCCAAACCATGCACTGTTTCTGATCATAATATATTTAGCTGAGAGAAATTCGTTCCCCAGCATAAAAGATATTACTTTATTGGTTCTTAGACACAAATTAATACTCTAATAATTTAGAAATAATTAAGACATTGTTTAGAGAAACGAACCTGGTTAAGCTAGTAATTTGTTTCCTTAAGTTTAAAGAAATGGTTATGATCTAGGAAGTTTAGTCAATAAACACTTACTGACACTTAGGTCCTTAGTTCTTTGTTCCTGTTCCATTTTACTTTGATATTGGAATGGCACGGTGTCTTTTTTTCTCTTAGAATGATATAGCTGTAGAATTTTGTTCTCTCTCTTTCTATTTTTTGCTCCTGAAACGTTATTCATTTACATTTAGGAAATGGAACAAGGTCATTCATGAGACACTGATGTAAGTCCAGAGTTGTAAAACTGGCATGAATAATTTTAAGTGTGTAAGAAAACATAAATGCCCTATAGCATTTTATATAATAAAGGGACACAATAAAGTCCACATTTCACTTATTTGTTTCAATGTGAATTAAGGTTGTTCTATAAAGTATCTCCCCGTGTTACATATTGTAACAACAACAACAACAACAACAACAACAACAACAACAACAACAACAACAACAATAATAATAATAATAATAATAATAATAATAATAATAATAATAATAATAATTGCTTACACTTATATAGCACTTTTCACCTGCTTAGCTTAGCTTCAGTGGGTTGACAGTTGTGAGTTGCAAGGTGATATGGCTGCTGGCTCTAGTTTCTAAGGAATGAATGTTGCTCTTTATATTCATTTCCTGGGACTGATGGACTCATAAACTGTGGCTCCACTCCATGGAACACTCTTACCAGTTAACATTTGGGGATCACTCTGAGGTGGCCTGCCCTTAGGCACCCCACAGATGACATCTTAGGGCACATCCCTGGAGTTTAAGTACTTTCATTACCCAAAATAATGTGTCAGTTTTACAGTCATATCCACGAGGGTCCAGACCAGAATGTCTACAGGCTTGCATTCAAACGCAGTTCTTAATTAGCTAAAACAGTTCATTATTGTCTTAATTTAGACCAATTAAACATATCTGAAAGAAATTAGTCTTCTGGGGAGAGTCTGTGTTCCTTCCTCCTCCTCCTGGTGTTGTCTGAGAGACAGAATGTGGAATGTAAGGGGGTATGTGACAAAGGGCCTGAGAAAGTAAGAGGCATACATTGAAAATTAAAAGGACAGAAAGAGATAGTGACATTTATGTGACAAGGTAATTAAGATATGAGGCCGCACGGTGGTGCATTGGTTGGCATTGCTGTCTCACAGAGCTAGGGCCTGGGTTCAATTCCAGACCTGGGGTGCTGCAGTATGTGGAGTTAGTATATTATACCTGTGTTTGCATGGTTTCCTCCCAATGCTCTGGTTACCTCCACAATCCAAAGCCATATCAGTATGTTAATTGGCTTCTGGGACAATTGGCCCTGGTGTGAGTGTGTATCTGTGCCTGCGTGTGACCTGTGATGGACAGACATCCCATCTGGGGTGTATTCTGCCTTGTGCTCATTGCTTGCCAGGATAGGCTCCAGCTCACCTGCAACACTGTACTGGATAAAGCAGTTAAAAATAGATGGATGAATATTCCAATAGGCACATACAGTATTTCCAATACAAATATAGGCCCTACCAATAAAGGTAGCTTCTCTATCAAAATATTAGTTGATTTTGTCTAGTACTTTAGCAATAAAATGTATTTTGGTTGGATAGCTTTAAATATTACATTTAAAAAAATGACTCAACCAGTCCTCCCGGAAAGTGGCTGTTGTTCTGGGAAAAGGTCACTGCAGCTGACAAAGCACACAGTAGAGAAATGAAAAAAACATCAGGATGAAAGATAAAACATGGAATAAAATTGTTAGGTAGAAAGCCAAGTAGGGTTTGCCAGAGTTTACGTTATTCATTTAGATATAAGGAAATCACATTTCTTGCGAGACACATTTTATTGTCATCAAAAGTCCCAATAGGGATACCTCAACATGTGATGATTTGCCTGTATTTTTTGATGGAATGGAAAAAGAGTGTTTTATTTCTTCTTTATTTTATTTAATAACTGTTTTTTTAGCACAGATGCATATACCTTTGCTGCCACATCAAAAGAAAGAAGAAGGATTTCTTAAATGTTTTGGAATGATTTATCAGAATCTTTGTGATAAAGTTGAAACTGCTGTTCTTAGTTTATCACTGTGGTTCAATAATTGCTTTGCAGATGTATCTGTTTTTTTTTTGGTATTTTGTAATACAAATACAGGTTGAAAAATGTATAGACAACATTGTTAAGCTTCCTGTAAAAACAGTGCCTTGTGTGGTCCTAAAGAAACTGTTCTTTTATGCTGTGCTGAGGATGCTGTAGGAGTATGGAATGCGTAATCATGCTCACTGTGTAATGTCATATGTGAGGCAGCAGCTTCCTGGGGCGGACTTCCTGTTTCAGGACCAGGGGAAGAACTGTAGAAAACAGTTCACACACATGGAGGCATTTACCATGAGAAATAATAAAGGAGGTTCACATATGGAGATGATTTTGTTATTTCATGCAGTTTATTTCAGTATAAAAAAGTGTTTTTTTTTTTGGCAATGCTAGAGACTTTGCTCTAAGAATGCTGGGGCATCACCAATAGGTCCAGATCAGTTAACAGGGTTTTAATCCACTAAGCACTCTGTAACTGTGTAATTAAGTTTCTTACCTCTTTTATATATCATATCATATATTAAAGGTGGATTGTATTGGTGCCCCACCGTGCTGGGTTCAACCCCGGGAGCTGTCTGTACGTAGTTTGTATGTTCTCACCGTGTTCCAGTTTCCTCCCACAGGCCAAAGGTTAATTGGCTACTAGAAAATTGGCCCCGGTGTGAGTGTAAGCATGTTAGAGTTTGTTTGTACCCCCCAATGAACTGTCCTTTCTGGGGAGCGTGCAGGCTTGCATCTGTTGCAGGCTGGGATAGCCTCCGACTCTCCCATGGCCCTGAATTAGATGAAGCAATTAAAAAATGGATGAATGTATGGATGGTTGCATTATATAAACTTAAATTATACAGTGTTTACACTTATATATGCTTATATATATATATAAATCTCTTTGTATTTCTAATGATTGATTAAGCAATACTAGCCTCTCTGGTATTATGAAAGTGTAATAAAAGTAGAAAGAAACTGGAGCTCACAGGACTTTTTGCACTGCTCCTTACCTCCTGAGAATGCAATTACACAAATTGTGATAGTATGTGTTGTACTGTAACTAATGTACTGTAGCTTGTGAAATTGGACCCACAGAGGTTGTGTTTACATATGTGAAAGCCACACGGTTCTCCTGTCTCATGGGGCTGAACTGGAAGCAGTCCTGTCACTCCTTTCCAAGTGTGCTCTGGCTGACTTGACTGTCACTTCAAGGGGTAACGTACGGAAGGCTAAGCCGGACCCCTTGAGGGATGGAGAAACTGGGCCAGGGTGCTTGTCATGTTACGTGCCCCTTCTACTTAATTCGTCACTTTACATCCTAACTTATTGCTCTGCTTCCATAATATAGTCTTACCTCAAGTGGGTATTTTTTTTTCCGTTCTGCCTAAGAAAAAAAGAAAGAGCCTTTGGCTTTGTCTTTGTTTCCATTCCGCTTGAAGTGTCAATTCTATCATCTTAAATGACCGCTCCTGAGACAAAAAAGGTACAAATGGGCTTTTTCTACCTACTTGAAGTCTAGTATAAAAGCAGTAGCCGAGACAGTATTTTCTCTAGCCATGGATGTTTTCATTATCACAGGTTGGATTTACAGACTATTTGCTCAACTATTATTAAAAAAACAAATGTCAAGGAGTCCGTATCTCTTTGGGAATTGAGCACTTTTAAAATATATCATTTCCATTCCACTTTTGTTTCTTACTGATCACCCTATTGCCACTCATTGTGATACATCTCTTTTTCACAGCCCACGATTGTCTCAGTTTACTTACATATCTGACATGCTAGGAGAATACATTGAGACAAATGTCTTCAGAAAGGACATTTCAACAGCCCTAGAGAGGAAATGAGAGGTGACACAAGGTTAGAAATCAGGGCTAAATTATTTTCCTTGACAATGACACAATAACAAGGTCCAGCACAGTGGCTAGGCAGTGCATTGGATGGGACATATCTGTGAAGAGGGCTTTTTAAAAAAAAATTAAATGAGAATTGCTATCAAACATGGAAAAACAGCCAGTTTCATCTAAGATCTGTTTCATAGTCGTGTTGTTCTGCAGTCACTGAATTGAGCTGGGATTCTGCTGAAAAGAACAGTAAGAGAATGTCATTGCACAGCACAGGCCCCATCCTCACCCCTGAAAACACAAAAAGGTCACAGGCACCAGAAAGGTATTTGCCTGGAGCAAATTATTCTGTGACTCTGTCATTCTCAGAAAATAAACTCTTCAGCTGTTAATATGGGAATATTCTCACAATTTAGAACAGCATTAAGATACATTTCTTATGTTGTTAGAAGTGTCTTCTCAAACTGAGGTTTTGTGGGGTGTGAGTGACACCATGTGGCCCTTTTTAAAAAAATCAGACAATGAATTCTCAGACATACAGTAACTCATTGTTACTTTTTTAAACATAGATTGGCAAAATATTCAAATATTTAACCTATATTGCTATAAATCCACTTTGATCAAAGAATTCTAAATATACTGTACAACTTGCAAATTAACTTTCCAAAAGGGAAAATATAGCTTTACAGAAGGTCTTTCTATACACAACAAACAGATGCAAGGCAATTAAACACAAGGTATGGTTAAAACTAGTAATATACTGTATTAACAAGTTAACAAAACCAGTAAGAAACATTTTGTGACTCACAAACAAATACAAATAGAACAAATACAGTTCTACAGTTAAATTTTGCAAGAGAACTTTGTTTTATTTTGGAATAAAGTGATGACAAATGAAAAAAAAAACATTTAAAAATAAAAATATTTTAACAGTTCTATACTGTCGATGGAAACAAATACCCATGATCTGGCTTGATAAAATGGAAAATACTGTGGCAGATTTGGATGCAAAGCAAGGACAAACATCAGACTATGCAGTATAATACATTATTTTTATAACAAAGAGCACAAAAATTAATAAAGTGGTTGAAATTGCAAAAAGAAAGGTTAAGTATACAATAAGGTAGCACAATGGGGGAAGTGGCTGACTTTGCAGCTTCAAAGCTCTGAGACCCTGGGTTCAATTACTGGAGTGTTACCTGTATCTGTGTGAGGTTTGTATGTTCTCCCTGTGATCGCAAGGTTTACTCTTGGTACTCCAGTTTCCTTCCTCAGTTCAAAAATATACTGGCCTTTTGGCTAAGATCAAGTGTAGTATCTGTTCTTATTAAAGGCATGCTGGAAGGTTAATTATGCTTCTGGAAAAACTGCCCCCGGTGTGAGCAAGTCTGTGTTTGACACAGTGTGTGTCCTGCAATGGACTGGTGTCCTGTCAAGGGCGTATCCTGCGTTGTGCCCATCGCTTGCCAGGACAGACTCTGGCTCCCCTGTGACCCTGTATTGATTAAAGGGGTTATAAAATGAAAGCACATTTCATGACACATCATGTCAAGGTTTTCTACAATAAAAAAAACATTAGAAATGCATGAATACATGTAAATTTAAATTAAAAGTGTGAATCTACATGTTAAGTTTTAAGACAGGATTTTAAAATGCCAAGTGACATGTAAGATCTCATGTAACGTCTCTGATCTTCAGGTGTCCTGGGTAGCAGCAGTAGTGGGTTACCTTGCAGTCTGCTCTTTCCCTTTTGGTGTCTTGCCTGACACAGTATTGGCCTTAGACTACCCCCCCATCAACTCTATCAATTCCATGTGTCATACCCAATACACCTTGAGTACCAGCAATCCATATTACCCTTTCCTGCTGGACACCCAACCTGAAAATAGCCCCCAACTGTCTCACCCCCCCATTCAGTCTGCCCTGTCCTCAATGTCACCGTGTCTTCATCCCTAACAATACATTTGTAGTCTGCTATTTTCCCTTTTTTTTCTGATATCCTACCTGAAAGATTGTCTGCCCACAAGTTTCCTCTCTGCCCCTAACTCACCTGCCCTGTGCTTCAGATATCTTCCTTCCATCTTTGGCACCTTGCTTTCCTCCACCTACACACCCCTTTTCTGGCCTCATGCTATTACTCAGTATAGAGTCGATATCCGTTTTGCTTTTGTCAATAGATAAGTCGGGAATGTTATGAATGTTATTCTACCCTTGGGCCTCCTCAATACAAGAAACCCTACACATCCAAGACCCTTAGAATGTCTTTTACTCTAGACTGTCACCATCTGTGGACTCTTCACACTTCTCACAATCTCTACCTTGTATTTTCTGCTTACAGTGACCTGTTATCTTGTCTACCAGCTCCGCAGTGTATCTGCTGAACTGGAAACCTTCATCTTTGATCTTGTCCTCCTACTTTTTGCAAATTTTCAGATTGGAAAGCTCACCTTCAGCCCACACTGTGGAGTGCTACATACCAACTTCTATTGTCATCATTTCACTGGACTTCTCCCCATCACCTGCAATATTTGTAACTTGTGCACTCACATCTCTCCAGTTTCTCTGCTTAATCGCTGTCAATCTCTCCTGTTCATTTTCCTCTCTCCTCTTTCCCCAAACCTTGTTCCTCTTTCAGATCATAAGATGCTTCATCATTTTCTAAGAGGGGCGTCAAAGCTCTGTCAGCTTCAATTCCATTGAAATGCAGAATCACCTTGTCTGTTCCTCTTCATATCTTCATTTGCAGCAATTATGGAAACACAACTTGTTCCAGATCACTGGCTCCTCTTCTCCGTTCAGATCGAACAATGTTTTTATTTTGCACGTCTCAAAGCAAAACATATTTGAAATCCCTGGCCACATGGTTTCACTCCCACCCCCTTTTCAGATTTCTCTGCAGAATGTGGGAACTGTACAGTTGCATCACTCTTGCTTTTAGGGGGTTTGCCTCAGAGTTAAGAAAACATTCCTCCTCATTCACATAAAAAACATAGGCACTCCAAATCTAACTATTGTGAATTTTCTAAGACAACTCACCCATTGCAACCAATTCCCAGTTGGTTCTTCACATACAGTGTATTACCTGTAAAGGCGACACAGGGACACAGTGGTTAGCATTGCTGCCTCATGCTGGGACCCTAGGTTCAATTATTGGGGTGCTATCTGCACAGAGTTTTCCTGGGTTTGTGTGGGTTTCCTCTAGTGGCCCCAGTATCCTAAATATTTTCACACACTGGTAGGCTTCTGTTGTGAGTGTGTGCGTGTCTGCTTGCCCTGTGATGGACTGGCATCCGCCCAGGGTGTATCCCAGCATAGGCGCTCTGCCACCATGACCCTGAATTGGATAAGTAGTTATTGACAGTGATGTGAAGGGATGATGTCCTATTACCAGTTACTCACCCACTTTGACAAATCACTCCCTAATGAAAGCTTCTTAAATATATTTTAGTAGGCATATTATATTATAATTGCTGATTAAATTAAAAAAAATGTAAGGTTAGGATTGTACTTTATCACATGGAAATAATGTATTCAGTAATAGCAATTTGGGAGGTAGATTAGATCCTAATTTCATACACTTGTGCCTGCCTATACATACTGTATACAGTAAGTCATGCAACAAGGAATTCCTTTGCACATCTGTCTTTTTCAATTGGAGTAGTATTTTGGGGTTAATCCTATATATTTTTCAACCTAGACTGTGAATATTTTAACAATGTGTTCAGTAATGACCAGAAGGACAATTGTATGTTATTAGTTTAAGCAGATTGTGTTTGTCTATTATTGTGACTTAGTTGAAGACCAGACCACATTTTTTATGAGTAATTAATGCAAAAATCCAGGCACAGTAATTCCAAAAGGTTCACAAACCTTTTCTTGCAACTGTACAATATTGTATTACATATCCAACACGTAATACAAATGTAATTTTGAGTTGATTATTACTGTGTATTCAACTCTGACTGTTAGTGCCCGAGTTAAAAAATACCTTTAGTCTGTTACACTTACAAAATAATGAATATCTCAATGTTCAGACCTGTTTGTGTGGGTTTCCTCACACAAACAGGTCCGAAGCAAATAGTAGGTTTAGACACGTATCACAAGCATCTAAAGGACAGAAGGAAACATATCCTCTGATAATCTCGGAAAGGCACCCGGCGGCTTAAAGACAAAAAAGTGGAAAAAAGATGAGTTGACCGTACCAATATGGCCGTTCTGTTTTTTTAATTTACTCCTAATGCACTAATATAATACCCATGTTGCACATCTTAAGTCACGCCTAGTTCTACGTTACTCTTTGGAAAAATAAAATGAAAGCTTCCGTTTCATCTGAAGTTCACCGCTGGAACTATGCGAAAGGGTGTGTAAATTACTGCCAGCCGATATGAAGGGCTAAATAGATTCGATTTACAGTATTTAGTTGTTTTCTGGGGTATTTGTCGAATGTTAAGTGCTACATACAGCATATCGCATTTTTTGCGTAGGTCGATTTGCATACGATCCAGTCGTGCTTAGCTACAGACATTTTAAGGTTTTAAATATTTTGTCGGAATTTTTTTTCTAGCAGTCGCCAACTTTTTTTGCTTTCAGCTAAAATGCTTCTCAGACGTGGGATCGCGAGTCCTTAGCAACTCGCAGTTAAAAGGTTTAACTGCGGCGACTGTTTGGGATTAGCTGTGATATTGGTCAATGCTGTGAGATGACCGCGTCTGGAATGCTGCTTTTTAATTATGAAACTGGCAAACTTGAATTTACATGGATATTATACAGCTGGCCTTTAAACGTTTTAACATTTTTTGCCCTCTAGTGTCATAGTCTTCTTAGTACAGTCTTATCAGATAAGTGTTGTCAGGACATCTATTGCTTCATGGCAATTTCCAGTAATAAAGAGTTTATCACAGAAGCTGTGAGGTCTTTCCACAAATTACATCTTCAACAAACCTTCCAAAAAATAACTTATAGAAGCCCGTAGAAGCCGAGTAAAAAAAACGCGCTATGGTACCCCGCAATTGCGACTTAAAAACTCAATTACGACTTTTTCCTCTCACATTTGCAACTTCGAAATAACCCACATTTCATGGTCTGTCCTTTTATTGTAACGGATTCGGATTCTAGGGCCGCTCCCACCCTAGTTCGTGCCTCACTGCATCCCAGATCTTGCCAGCTGAGCTAAAGAAGACCTGGCCCCTGCGGCCAGCATCCCTGTTGTGGGCAGGGGAGGGCGGTTCTGTCACCACACTGCAACCAGATCTTACAACCTATATGTCGGCCGTTCCGTTACACTACTGAATATTCATAAATCGTACAGGATCTATAGGCCTGAAGACTTTAATTACACTCGTTTTTATGGAATCCGGTTCCTGCTAGGGAGGCTTCCATAGTACCCGAGTGGAATATTGGACAGAAAATAGGAAGAAAATGAAAACAATTACAGATACATGTTAAATTCAGTTTAGGCCTTCTGCAAGCTAAAACAAATAATGCTCTTAATCTAGAGCCGCAATGAACTTTTAATTTGTATTGTTTTTTTAAGTATACATACGCACAACATGCAGTAAAAATATTTTATACATTTGACAGGGTTTTTTTTTTTTACACCAACAGAGTCAAAGTGACATGTAATGGCCTTTTAAGCTTCCATACCAAGTGAAAAAAATTCAGTTGTGTGATGTCTGTTTTAATGGTTTGTAGTATTCCTTTGTTTTTCTAAATGCAGCTTTTCCAGATTTTTCACCCTCCTGATCCCTCACATTCACCATCAACAATGTGCAATTCTCTTCGCTCACTGCAGACACCTTCATATTGGCGCAGGAAAGACTGTGTTGCATCCATCTTCAGACATATACATTACCCTATACACCATGAGCCTCCTGCAACAGAGGAAGACAACTCTGATTGCATGGTAAAGTCACAGGCATGGTAGGCACCAAGGGGCACTGTTGTGTTGCAAACCGAGGATAACATATCCCCTCCATACCCGATCACCCTTGTGAGATTTTACCAGCTCGGCACTGATTTGTGAACTTATTCAAATTGGCTAGTTTTCAATCACTCAGCCTGATAAAATACAACACTTAATATGATGCATGTAATATAGTATTAAATGTAACTGTTTACCACCACATAATGTACTACAGTGAACAACAAACCAGAGGGCACAAGTGTATGTGCATTTAAAACTGAACATGAGGCTCTTCACTCAAATTTATTTTTATTCTTCTTTACTAGAACTATACAGCCATGCTCGAGATTCTTTAAAGAAATGACTGGATAAGATACTTGGATTAGTTACTAACAAGCAAAAGGGCTGCTGCTGTTGTTTGCATGTTTTTGTTTCAATAAGTTGTAATATGCCAAATATAATGGTGAATTTGGCGACAGTGAAGAAACGTTTTTTCTTCTAAGGTTCTACTAAAGGACTGCATAAAATTGACTCTTTCCAATACCTGAACACTTAATTTTCTATAAATTAGCTCAATATAAAACAGTATCAAGTTAGGGTTTTAAAAACCATGTAATGCAAGGAGTACTTTGTAAAATAAGTAAATAGAATTATGAATGTGGACATACTGCAAGTCTAAGTTTCCAAAAAACCCACATTAAAACTAAGTTAAGGTTCCATGTATAAAGTTTAACTTAATTTTACAGTGGCTAAGCATAAAATTTACATTTTTAACTTGTATTGCATTCAGTATTTACAGTATTGTTTTATTCTGAAATCTACTCCAATATTCACCAGAGTGGGATTTGTGCAATTGTAACCACAATTCTATTTTCCACAGCCATTCACTGACATTCAGCTGCTGTCATGGAAGAAATCCATAGAGATGACATTGCCTGTAAGAAACATCCTCTCAGACTGAGGAAAAGATTACCACAGGATCACTTTTACCAGGAATTCTGCAACACCCTCAGAACATGTAAAACATTGCTCTGCTTCAGCCTGTGTCAGTCCACTAAAATACTCTGGGATATCTGGGGATATGCTTACAACAAACCTGGCCACAGCCATGCAGAAAGTATGGTATTGGAAGAGATCAAGACATTTTTGACACAAAACCAACCAGACGAAACTCTGAAGTACACATTGACCTTGTACATGTCTTTCAGTCCTTGCAATGAGTGCTGTTACAGACTGGCTACCTATGCAAAATTGGAGAGAAGAATCAAAATTAATGTTATGTTTTCCAAGCTCTACTTTCCTGAGCACAGAAAGATTCAGAAAGGCCTGCAGTACCTGGAGTGTGCAGGAGTGTCCTTAAAGGTGATGGAGAAACAGGACTTTGTCACATGTTTCTATTTGTTTGTTACCGAGCACGAAGCATTCCAGGAATGGCATTGTTTAGATGACATGACCGAGCAGTACTCCTCTACTCTGCAAGCCATTTTGAATCAGGTAGGACTTTCTCTGACTAACTGCCAATGGCAATCTACAGCATGTCTCATTTGTAGAGATTTTCAAAGCATACAGTCATAAGATACCTATTGATACTGCAGACAAAAAAAAAAAAGGTTATCAACATTGACTTGTTAGGTTGATTATAGAATCATCTGAATCATGACCTAAAAAGCTTGAATGAAAAAGATATTTAAAGATATTAGGAAAGGAAATGTGATGGTAAACTAGCTTCAGTTCCAGACTTTCTTCAGTTATGCACCATGAAAAATATATTGTTTTTAATCCTATGATTTTCTTAAGGATTCTAAGAATAGCAAATGCATCATGTACAATATAAGGGTCTCGCAAAAGCTTACTTAATTTCAGTAATGTGACCAACTGATTCCCCTGGAATTCTCTAACTACAGCCATGCATGCAATACCATATTAAAGTGTTTTTGACCTTTTATCTGAGCTTTTCAAACAACTTTTTAATCTATAGACTCCAATTCTCACATATTCAGATACTCTTTTAACACAGCTTTTAATAAGTACTTTTCTAATTATATCATGTTTTAAACATTTATTCTTTCAGTGGTTAATTTTTCTGTGACAGTGGCATGCACAGGCTTTCTCCAAGTGCTCCAAGTTAGATTGGCATCCTGAAATCATGCCATCATGTATACCCAGCTATGGACAGGCATCCTGTCCTGGGTGTATACCCTCACTGTGACCCCTGTATTGGACTAGCTGGTCATTGAAATTAACGGATAATTAATTTTACTCAGCAAGACAATGTAAACTGATAGACATACATGAAATTCCCCAACCTGTAATTAATCTCCCTTTCATTAATGGCTTTCTTCTCCATTTCTCTTTTAGTGTGTAAATCGCTCTGACTGTGGAAAAGACAGCCCAGGTAGGTGGTCCCCTAAAAGGAAGTAACCAGTTTTTAAAACGCACATATATAATTTGGATTCATTCCCCCCACCAATTCAGATCAATCAATAAAATTGCTTTAGAAAAAATGCATTAGAAAGAAGCCATGAAAATGTCTATACACCTTCCAATATTTTCAGCTTCCTAAATTATTTACAATATAATAAAATCATGAAAGGATCTCAATGGATGAGAATGATAGGCCAATACCATTTTCCAATGCAGTTTGTTCTCCATTATTTTATCAGAAATGCAACATAACAGTTACAAATGTGATATTTAACACTTCAACCCATTTGGTTGATTGTTACTATAAACCTGGTGATTAGTGAATTGATATACAGTAAGGATGTCAACCAGCCAATCCCTGAATATAAAAGTATTTTCAACTACATGGTTGGCTTATTCCTAGGGTAGCTTTTTCCTTACTGCTGCAGCACTGGCTCAGTTATAAAAGGTGCTTTCTTCAGGTGAAAAAGATGCCAGGAAAACACACCAGAGTTGTTTGAGTTAACCTACCTTTTTCTAAGATGCCCCCCCACCCCTAAATGAAAGACTGACTGTTAGGTAAGGTGTTTCTGCTACAGCAGTGGATTAACGGTTCTGAATTTGGCTAAGTAGGTCAAAAAACAGCTTATTTTGAGCAACCATAATGACACATGGAGACTCATTAAAGAAAATAAACAACAAAGAACCACTCTTTAAAAAAAATGTTGCAGTCATATGAATGCCTGGTGTTTATTGCAGCATAGCGTCAGTGTGCTTATTTCATAGTTCTACAGGTTTGAGAAGATTTACCGTAACAGGTACGAGTTTAGGGCTCATCCTGATCTACTGTATAACCGGTCTGTAATAAGGAACAATTTTTATCAATACTGACCAGTACATACAGTACGTGTCTACATAAGAGATACACATGTGCACAGGTCCCCCTTTTATTGGGTAGCGTGGCCAGGGTTTTCCCACATGAACCGCAATCTTATCTTTCCATAACCGGTAAGCGTCTCAACCCAGATAGCAGTGGCAATAACCTCTTAGTCGATTCCGGTTGGCCAGGTGCCCTCATTAACCGTCTTCTTACTTACCGGCGCCCCTACCCGGAAAACAACCGAGGCTGCTATCGTAACCTAATCCCGCTATGCTCACTGCTTCATAACCTTAGGGGCTCTGTGGAAAGGCACTTTGAAAAATGGAAAAGCAACCTTTGCCTCCGGAACCGCTTATATAGGGAGCTAAAGTCACCAGTTGCAGCCAATTCCTTGATTTCCTTGTGAGAATCTGAAGAACGTGAATACAGTGACTCCGCCCCTTGATGTGTCACCCGTGCTTCCAATCGCCGCGTCGCTACGACAAACTACTGTAGTAACAAGATATTTTCTGTCATGGATTTTTCAGGTTATTGTTTTTGGCAAAAAGAAACGTTAACAATGTTGCAGTACATTTACCACAGGGAAGAAATGTGCCGTGTTTTGACAATGCCCATAAGCTTGACCTATGTATTTTTGAATTTATTTTTGCTGTGGCTTGGATAAACTAAAAAAAAAAAGTAGTTGGTGAAAACAAATAATTATGTGAAGTTAAAAATCACCAAGAAAAGTAACTAGAAAAATACTAAAAAAATAAGTTATTTTATGTTACTTATTCCTAAATGAAAGTTAATCCTAAAAGATCCCTCTTTTTGTTGATGGAACACAGTTAAAACCTTATCATTTATAACAAATGCTTTTCTCATAGTCTTTCACTTGCTAGAAGGTAAAGAAATTGGTTTGTGTTCTTAGAATGGTAGAAACGTCATACTTTCTATGTTAAAATCCAAAGCTATATTTGGAAAAATACTACTTTTGAGTTGTTTACATTGCATTTGAGGGGTGCTGTTATGTAAAACATGCTTTTATTTATTCACAGGTCATGGAGCAAAGGAAAACAGTCGTTATCAACATCTACTTCCAAGCCAACACAACATTCCTGCAGAATCTTTGACTCCTGAACACCACACAAAACATATATACCGTGAGGCTGAAACTCCATGGAAATGCAGTCTGGATGATCTTTCTATTAGTAATATGAAATCAGTTCAAAGGAAACTTTTTGATGAAGATTGAACTGTATGGAAATGATGTATTATGTAATGGTGTAATATGTGTAAAATATTAATTAAAGCATCAGGACATCTAATTTGGGCAGTATGAGGGTGCAGTGGTTAGCATTGCTGTCTGACAATACTGGGGCTCTGGGTGAAATCCCAATGGACTTTGTACAGTACATACGTTTTCCCTGTGTTTATGTGGAGTTTTTTCCTTCCAGGTGCTCCAGTTCCCCTCCCCACAATCCATTCATTAATTCTGTGGAAATGTCTCATCCAGGGTGTGGAAACTGGAGCCCCCAGAGGAAACCCACAAGGACACAGGGAGAACCACTGCACCATCGTGGCACCCGCTGCAGTATCATGAATGATAATTTGCTGATTGAAGCTTTGGTATCAACTTTCACAATATGGCTGAATAGCTTGTTCCATGCTCCCACAATGTTTTGTGTAAAGAAGTGAATCTTACTCTCAATTGTAAAAGCAATTCCCTTCTGGGGAAGTTTACATTTGTATTCTCTGATTTGTGTTTCATTAGGTTAAAGGGGAACTGCAATGTTATTTTTATATTCCAGGGTTAGAAAGAATCAGCTTTGATGAGTACATTTCAAACCACAATAAAAATAAAATGTACACAGCAACTTGTAAAACCTTCAATTTACATTACAAAATAGACTAAAATTTCCAGGTGTGAGTAGTGCCATGTTTTGCAATTCAGAATGAGGCAACAAAACTTCCTCTGACGTGAAGTGGTCTTATTACATTGTAAATAAGCAGGCTTCTGAATACATGTCTTTCAACCCAATAGAAATATGAATTTCAATTTTACTACTTGTTAACTCTGCATGCAGATCACATTGGAATATTACTGTGGTGAAATGTCTGCTGCACAAGCATTACTTTTTCATTTGTACATCAACATACATTAGTCATAACTGTGACTAGTGAGCAGGAAGGGCAACATCATGTCACAATTTGTGGGAACTCTCGCTCTCGGCTGTGAGGAGACCAGGGTTTTTTGACAACATGGCCCACTTACAGTACTTTCACAAAGTTCAAATCTTGTGCTTAATTTGAAATTTGTAAATCTTTTATATAACCGTCGATAATCTTATTTTGTTACTGAGATTTAATAACTGGTCTGAGAAATTGGGACTGCAGTTCCCCTTTAACTTTGTCAGTGCCTGATTTTGGATACTTGAATCGGGCTCCTACACAGTCTTCCCTCTCTGCAAAAGAACTATTCTGTTTTTGTAGCTCATTAGATCAGGAAATACCTTTTAGTCTGGAAATGTATGCTGTTGGTCTTTCCCAAATTGAGTCTAGTAAAATAATATCTTTCGTTACATCATAATGAGCAAAATTGAATACATTATTCTAAATGAGAATTTAGAATAAGACTTGTGAGGTCTTCACAAGTGCATTTTACACTTTTAACATAAGATGCTCTTTTAACAGTACATCCTAACATTCAATTTACTTTTCTTGCTGCTTTTCCACATTGCTTTCACAGGTATGTCAGAATAAAAACCTGTCTGGATGTTTCCTTCTTCAACATTTATACTTTTTGTTTTTGCCAATTGCATATAACACTCTGCAATTAATTCTACATGTTCCCTGTCATGTGTTTGCCCAGTTCAGTGATGTA
The DNA here is from genome assembly GCF_059453375.1 of Lepisosteus platostomus. Classification (NCBI taxonomy): domain Eukaryota; kingdom Metazoa; phylum Chordata; class Actinopteri; order Semionotiformes; family Lepisosteidae; genus Lepisosteus; species Lepisosteus platostomus. The sequence continues at coordinate 29,151,703 of NC_142612.1, forward strand.
TAGCTAAAGCTTTTTGAATTTCTGTTGTACCTTCAGCAGGGTTTATTAATCATCCTATTTTGGTAATGTCCATGATCTTGATTTGTTTATAATAAATAAAAGACTCCAAATGTAGGGTGTTAGATTACAGTTCTTGTAGGGCTTGGCGTCTTCTGGCTTTTTTTCCACCTGAGCTCAGTTACATACATGCTGGAATAATGTAATTTATAACTGTAACTACTGTAGCACTACTGTACTACAGTAACTGCATTATTATAATTCATTTGATTTGGCTGTGAGATGTTTTATTGGAAACATTTCTGTTAATTAAGTGAATATTTGAGTGATCTACTGTGAAAGCTCTTAAAACATCCTGCTGTGTGTATGTCTAACTAAGAACACAATTACACAAATTGTTTAATTAATGGGTGGCACAGTGGTACAGAGGTTAGCATTGCTGCCTCGCTGTGCTGGGACTCTGAATCAAATTCCAGACCTGAGGTGCAATCTGTATGGAGTTTGTTTGACCTCCCCTTGTTTGTGTGTGTCTCTGTGTCTGTCTGTCCTGCAATGGACTTGCGTCCCATTCACTGTGTGCTCTGCCTTACAGGGATAGACTCCAGTTCCCCTCGACGCTGAATTGGAGGAATCGATTAGAAAATGGATGGATGTTTAATTGATTAGCCAGATTGGACCATATTACAGAAGTCGCTTGTCCCTCCAGAAATTAACTATGACACTTCCACTCTAGATCTTTGATATAAATCAGGAAGAGAAGTGGTTATAATGCAGATTCTCATGGTATTACTCCAGTTACATCACTCCAGTTTGGGCATTCACTCAAACATCTGTGTGTAGATTTCTATCCAATAACCAGTAGTTAACCCAAATATATTCATTTCCAATTCCAATTTGGAGAATACATCTTTTCATTTATTCTGAAAGAGTGGTATTATTAGCAACCGATTCTGAAAGTGTTTTTGACTAGCTTGTGGTCATGCAAACTTTCATAAAAATAGAAACCGAATTTTTTTTACAATCAGGACAGTAGGATTTGGGCTTGATATTGATCAAATTTTAATGTAATTGTTTATGTAATCATGCTGACTAGCTTCTGAATTGAACTCCTTTTTAGCCTATGTTTTTGAAAATGTGCCGTGCTGTCTTAGAATAGGTTAGTATTATCCAACTGCTACTGTTGATGAATGAGGATGTATGTGCTCACTAAAATATTGCACCATTATTGTTATTATATTTTTATACAGTTTGATTCACACCTATGTTCCGTGTTTCAGTGTGGAAAAATGTCATATTGATTTAAAAATTTAGCTTGTAAGTAGATTAGTGCATTTTCAAATAATAAATACACGTGGGGTGGTTTTTTCACAAAATACATTTTAATACGTTCAACTCTAGCAATTAACTGCAGGAGTATTGACCCCCAGGTTTAAACTAAGTCCTGCCATTCCACTCGAATTTCCTAAAGTGTGTTAATCTCCCGCGCTTTCAGTTACAATATTTTGACATGACATCACCGTCTCCCATCAGCTTCTGACACCATTTTTACGCGGGGGAATGCAACGTGTAATCCGCCAATCGCGTCAGGCGAACTTCTCGCCCAATAGGCGATTCCGTTTACTTCAGCTAAAAGCCCACCAATCCGGTCGGTCTGCCCCGTCGACTTGACCAATCTAAAGGCCGCCGCTACCGCCCCTGGTCCAATCAGCGTGTCTCAGGCGTGTGTCCGGTGTGAGAGGTCGCTGCGCCCGCCGGCTTTGCTTCCCTCTTCCTCCAGCGTTCGCTCTCTCTTTTTGGATCTCCACTGCAATGGCGGAGCAGCAGCAGTTCTATCTCTTGTTGGGCAACCTGATGAGCCCTGACAACAATGTCAGGAAGCAGTCTGAGGTACGGGATCGTTTGAAAAGCACTTTCTAGACGCGCCAAATGCGTGAATAGGAGAACGGTATGAAATGTTACGTGTTATAAGAGCCGAGGTTTCGCGCTGGCCCAGCCCACGTGTTGGGGGAACGAAAACTGCAGCGGGGCTCTGCAACATCACAGTGCCGAGAAATGTCTCTGATGGTGAGACAGAGCATGCGAGCTCCCGGTGTCGGTGGTGCCTCGTATTAATGCGGAGTCTCCCAGTTAATGATCTGTGGTCCCCTGCTGCCTTTTAACGATTAGGAGAAAGGGGCGTTTTGATTTGAAGGGTCCTGTAGTCAGGTAAACTCGCGGTAATGAAAATAAAAAAACATCACTCTTGGAGGAGCAGCGGAGTAAAAGTTTACCCGACCGTCTCAGTGCATTAACTGTTTGGAGGGAGAATGTAAGTTTTAGATGTGCGCCCACAGTTTAGATGAAAAAACGGTATTGAGCACTTTCCTGCCTACATCAGAGGGATTTTCTGTATGTTTTGTACTGATGTGCTGTTCCGTGAAGGCACCTGCGTGTACGTGAATTTGAGTGTCATATTTTTTACAGGTGGGCGTTTCTTCTGCATTAGCACTCGAAGACGGCAAAACGCATTGACCCCTAAAGACAAGTGTCTGTTACCTGTACGATGTTTAGTATTCGTGCCTGCAACAAGTGATCAGTTAGTATCGCATTACTAGGAACTTTCAAAATACAGCTAACCGTGGACTTGATAACGGAACAGCTAACTTGAAGACGGAACTTCATTTCAGTGATGCTTAACTGTCTGAATCCGAAGGCATTGCAACTTTCAATGAAGAACATGGCGAATCTTTTGTGTTTTAAAATGAAATAGGTAGTTCCATATTTAGATGAAACTTAAGATCGTTCCTAAAACTAAAACAGGTATTACAATATATCTGCGAGAAACTGTGAACTTTCACTTGAACAAAATGAAGGCTGGGGCCGAGTTTCTGATAAACCGGTAGACGTGCCTCCCTGTTGGGATTATTCATTTAATTCCTTTGTTCCCGGTGTGCTTAAAGTATAACTCTTCCAAAGCCTGGTGGGGAATCCGTACTGAATTAATGGAGATTCCCGGGTCTGCTCTAGCAGGGTCCTGATTGGACGCCGGGATTGAGTCTTTTTATCGTCCTCAGTTGTCAGCACATTTCTTTATTAAAGACAATGAGTGGCGAAATCCTTTATCCAGACACCCCGTCGGGAACTTTTGCTCCGTGTAGACTGAATTAGAGTATTGTTTCCTTTAGAGATGGGGGAAACGGCACGTTTTAGCAAATGCGTTTCCCTCACGTTGGGGGCAGTATATAAAATGGTGAATTCCAAATATACCCCCCCCTATCATTACATTGAAGAAATGGATGCATTTCTAATATGATGCTGGCCTAGAGTAGAAGTCTGCAATATAAACATGTAGTCTGATAGTATTTTTTAATACCATTTTGAATGGTATTTTTGGGCTACCACAAGGTGAGTATCTTTGAAGGACCTGCCATGAGTTCATATGGGAAGATGGGTTGAAAAGTGTTAAAAGTGCAGAAGGTGTTAGGACTGTAACCCTGTTTAAGAAAATGAGACCTGCCACTTGGACCTCTTCTTAAGACTGTCCATATAACACTGTTGGCCTCCGTGTTCAGTTTTGAAGGGGGTTGAGAAGAACACAAGCAGGTGAATTTGACTTGAGGGTTACACTTTGAAGGAGAGCTGGGGTTCTGAATACTGTTTGAAATAAGACTGCTTGCTGTTCTTGTTCTCTGCTGTGGATTTGGGAAATGTATTCACGCTATGGTAAGCAATGTGAAGAAAAGTAATGGGGGGTTACAGACCTCTGTTCAGATTGGCTCTTGATTTTCTTTTAAAGAAGAAGATAAAAAACCTTGGTGTCTGGATAATGCAGTGGAGCCTTTAGGAAAACATATTTTGTAATGGACAAACCTCCCTGTTTCTTTAACTCCCTAAGTATAAGATGAAGATCAGTGAAGCCTCCATTCAGTTTATAATCTTTTGTGCATGATGGTAAGTTTTTAGCTGCGTAATTAATTAGTCTTACTAAATGGGCGTTTTCTCCTAACATCCCTGGTATTCCTATTCCATCTACAAAAAGTGAAAAATAATAAAATTGAAAGCAGAGTTGATAAGATAGTTCCATTTTGAATTAACCTTAAGTGCATCACAAGTTTTTCAGGCATTTTTTATAAGACACCGTCTTAATTTATATTTCACTTTTAACCTTTGTGCAAAGTCACTTTCTTTTATGTTACTCCTTTTTTTTCAGTTGAAATGGGGGAGGGGTGTGTGAATGCTGCTCTTCTGTTTTATAAAACAAATCCTGAAGCAGTGTGCTCCTGGCTTGATGGCATTTTTGGATTTTTGTTTTCATTTTTTTTGTTCCAGTGAGGCCTAACTGAGTCACTGCCATATGTGTGAGATTGCGAGAGGGAGGAGGGGTGGTGGTGGTGGCTGTGATCCTGTGAATAAGTAAAAACATGACATGCATGTTTTGATCACTACAGATCGTATTTTTGGCAGTAGCCAAAAAAATTCCAGCAACCAGGCAAAGCTGGCCTGCTGGAGAACATCTGAGAACTGTTATGCTGAAGGACCCTGGTGGTTTGGATGTAGGGAAAATGTGGAGCATTGAAATAACGATAAAGTAAAATGAAAGGGTTTTCTTTTTCTGATATAACCTTTTAAGGTTGAAATATGTTAGGAAGCTGAGTCATGCCGAGTAATGGAGATGCTTAATCCCAGTCACTTTCCTTTGGGATTTTTTGTGGGATTGACTGAGCCACACCCACTCAGATGTGGCCAATGGCAGGTATCCTAAGGGAAGAGTATGTTCAGAGAGGACATCTCTTCTGGATTCAGGGGGTCACTTCATTCCCCTGCTCTTTACAGAGAGTTTCAGAAGCTGATTTTCCTGATTTCCCATTTCTTCTCTGGGATAACAAAATAATGCACCCCTTTCCCTGAGCTTCAGTACGCCTGATTGACAGGAGTGCAATTTGGGGAAGGGTGTGGCTGAAAAGTTTGTCATCGGCCTTAAGCTGCTTCATGCGTTTTCCATCAGCTGCAGCGTAGCGCTTTTGTAATAAGTTCTCCTTGTTTAGGAAACCTATGAAAACATCTCTGGCCCGACGAAGATTACATTCCTGCTTCAAGCCATCAGGGATGCCTCTGCTGCTGAGGAGGTATGTGGTTTATTTTCGTTTTGTTTTAATGTTTTCACTTAAAAAGACCAGCAGAGGAACTGCTTGTCTTCTGTGCTCTTTGGGTGACATGCAAAAGAAGAACTTCTGCTGTTATTTGTAGCCCCTTTAAAAGTTAGTGTTATTTCTAATATTCTTTTAATAAATTCCAAGAGTCAGACCTTCAGGTCAAACATGAAAAACATGCTGCCCATTTATTTAATCTGTTTGACACCTCTTTTGGCAGTATTTCTTTTCTAAACTCTCTGGGGGGGGGACTGGGGTCTGGGTTTTAATCCTGGATGCTGTCTGTGTGGAGTTTGTATGTTCTTCGCATGTTAACATGGATTTCCACCAGGTGCTCTGGTTTCCTCCCACAGTTCAAAGACTGTGTTTGTCTGTATGACTGGTGTCATGTCCAGTGTGTATCCTGCCTTGTCCTGGCAAGCAACAGGTGCAGGCTCCAGCCCCCCCCCCCCCCATGACCCTGTATTGGATAAAGCAGTTAGAAAATCAATAGATGCAAAGCTGATCCTTTTAAGCTGCAACTGGTACTAGAACTATTTTCTCATTGTTTTTATTTAATGAGATCTGAATATGTAAGTTTTTGGATGTGTAATTTGTTGTGACTGGCAAGTCCATAAATAGAAACTGTAGTTCACAAGCTTTGCCGTTTCTGCATAATCTGCAGATCTTCAGGGCATGTCCAATGGCCTTCATGGCGCAGGCCTCTGGCATTGTATCTGGAGGGGGTGTTCTTAGTCTGATTGTGAACATTGCAGAATTACTTCAGGTAATTCTTTTGTCTCCTCAGATGCAATTCATCCTCCTTGGGGCTTTACTGAGGCTGTGACTACCCATTCACATGAGAAGGAAGTTCAGTGCTTTAGAATTTCTTCTGTAGTGTCAGGCTTATTTAGGCATGGCTTTTAAGCATAGCAATCTCTGCCCCTCTCTCAGGGCACAAAGCCCTGTTGTGTTTTTAGTATCAGTAAGCAAAATAAAAGCACCCTTTGGGTTTTGTCTTGTACCAATTTCAAATTAAATGCGAAAAGCCTTCGCATAGTAAATTCTCTCTCATGGTCAAAGATGGGTTTTTCCATTTAATGATCAGAAGCGATGCAATCTATTCAGCACTTAATTTTCTTGAGTGATGGCATATATAATCAATAATGGTCAAATAAACACAGAGGGTATATATCCACAATAAGAAGAAATGGGGAGGTTTCGGTAATTTATTAGTGTATTTGTTAATTAAGGAGGACTTTTGCAGTTAAACATATATTGTGGTTCTTATTTGTATGTACTGTATCATGCTTCTGATTTTGAAGTGTGACTGAGGCTGTTTGCAAATGAAGTAAGTGGTAACAGTTGTTTCACTCGTCTGCTGTCCCTGTGCTTTACTTCAGCCAGCTGTGAAGGATGATTTAGGGCGGTGGTCTCCACCCCTGGTTCTGGAGAGCACTAAGCCACCAAAGCCTTCGAGGCAATTCTGAAGGAAACATTTCTAAGGATTCAGAGCACTTACAGATTAATAACTGAACAATTCACTTGCTTACTTAAAATACTAGTCTGTAAGGATTGAAGGGCTTTCAACTTTTTATTCAAAAGTGTCAAAGTTAACACATCACCCATACAAGAGAGCTCAGTTAAATTGCTTCAAACCTTTTAAAGATGATTTAACTGTGACCTGTTTAACCCACTGGTCAGGAGCATTTTCAGGCAATTTAGAGATCCAGATTTAGTACAGTAATTTTCAAGGCTATTACTGCAGACCTACAGATGTCTCTAGACATCTCTAATTTATCAGTTGTTAAAGGTTTGGAAAAATTAGATGAATAGACTGAAAATTTCTGTTCCCAGATTTCCTGGACATATTTGACGAATTGATTTATTTTATTCCCTGTTTTACATTCCCATAGAAGCAGTAACTCAAAATCCAAAGAACTGGATGTAATTTATTTTTATAAGTGCACTTTCCAAAAGCTGTGTAAAATTTCTGTTCCATGAATTTTTTTTAAGTATATTGTTTATATTAGTAGCTGTTCTACGATACAAAAGTAATCTTTGCGTCCTTAAGTAGTGCATGTACATTTCTGGAAATTACTTTATACCTTGTCCTTTTTCAAATCCAGTCTCGCACTTGACATCTTTACATGTTCAGTTTGTGTTGAGTGCCCTGCTTTCTCACCAAGATATTTTTGGTCTGCAGGAACAACAGCAGCAGATGAGTGGTTGGTGCTTATTAGCCAAACTGAACATCTTGGAAAAACCTTTTTTTCAGATTTGTTTTAAATTTTAAAACTGTTTTCCAGTTGAAACGCAGAGCTAGGTCATAATTCTAAAAATTTGAATTACCTCACTGAGACAGCCACCCTGGAGGATATGAAACTCCTCAGGTTGTAATCCATATGAACCCTTTCGACTCGCATACTGTTGGTTTCTGGGATTTTGGAACCTTTCTCATTGTACCTTTTAATCCTCTGCTCTGATCAGGTCAGGCAAATGGCGGCAGTCCTGCTTCGGCGACTGCTGTCCTCTGCCTTCGATGAGGTCTACCCCACCCTATTGGCGGACATGCAGACCGCCATCAAGACGGAGCTCTTAATGGGCATCCAGATGGAAGGTTCACCAAACATTCGCAAAAAGGTCTGCGATATTGCCGCTGAGCTGGCCCGCAACCTGATCGGTAGGTGAAAACTTCCCTTCTCATTTCCCCATAAGACCAGCCCTGTGGTTTGGCTGGAATGCAGCCTGGCTGCTCTGTCATTTTCTCTGGTTCATCAGACCAAGTTGTATAGATTGTGCCCCTGCAAGCTGTGAAAAATCTGAAATCCTACTGCAGAACAGTTACCAAGATCATTAAACATGCTCTTGTTTTGTGTTTACAGATGATGATGGAAACAACCAATGGCCTGAGGTTTTGAAGTTCCTCTTTGATTCTGTTAATTCTCAGAATGTGGGGTTGCGTGAGTCAGCACTGCATATCTTCTGGTGAGAGGTTTTGAGTTTTATAAGTTCTGTGACTTCTTAAATAGATGTTTGAGTCTCGAGGGATTCCTAGCTGGCACTGTGGAAAAGTACAGGAAAGAAGCTGTAGAGACAGTGCTCTCTCCATTTTTCTTTAGGATGTTTTTTACAGCATTCGCTTTCAGACTTCACTTGATGGCTTGTCTGAATAATCCTACGTCGTAAACTTGCATTTATCCTGATAGGTTCATAACCCACACAGTACCTCTTTTTGAGTGACAGTATTCAGAATGCTTTATACTTCATGGGCCATAGGTGATCACCCTTATTTGGATATATTGAATCATGTAATGCTGAATTTTAAAATTTAGTAAGGCTTCCACAAACTCCTGCATTGTCAAATTTTGGTGCAAATGGGACCGGAGAATGACTGTATATCCCATGGAGGCACTGCATCAACTCAGTGTGACTGTACCATGGACCATACTTATCCATTATGGTCCAATTTGTGTTTGTACCAGAAAGCTTGCAGTGCACAGTAATCCCTAAGTGTTTGCACAAGTGAGCTGTCCTCATACATGTGAAGTTGAGTGCCTTGTGAAAGTATTCAGTCCCCTGCAAAGATTGCACATTTTGCCGTTTGAGCTTCCAGTCAGGAGCTTTTCCAGTAGGACTTCCTGTTTCACAGGAAGGTTTCTTGGCGAGATGGGACAGAAATTGAGCTTTTTGGTGTAAATGTTATGTCTGTCACAACCCCAACACAGTGCATCCAGTCAGCACCATCCCAGCTGTGAAGTATGGTGGCTACAGCATCATGTTACAGGGTCTCCTCATCAATAGGCACTGTGAAGATTTTCAGGGATGAGGGGAAAATGGATGGTGCAGGAAACGGAAAGCCACCTTGGGTCATGCCGAAGATTTCAGCGGGACATGGGCCTGGAGCACTGGGTCGAGGCATCACTGGGGTGATTTGACAAGACAAGAGTGAATGTGGCTTAGTCGCAATCCTGACTTGAATCCAGTAGGAAACTAAAGGCTAGACTTGGTGATTCCCAGTGAACAGGAGCAATAGGCCAAGAGGAACAGGCCACATTTACACCATCCAACTGAGCAAAGCTGTGGAGACCTATTCAGAAAGACTAAACCCAGTATTTGCTGCCAATGCTGCTTTCCGCAGGTACTGGCGGAGGAGAGTGAATATTAAAGCCATCAGTAAATTTAACGTTTTGTCGCCTTTGTGGGTTATTGTGTCTTTCATCCTCCTTCGGTGTTCAGGTCTGAAAAAGTATGTATCCATTATTTGTAATTCATCAAAATGTGACTTCGGTAGGGGCTGAAAACTACCGAGCCAGTGTACATTGTTGGTGTCTTTTGCGTCTTTGAATAGGGTATGATGGGAGTGTGCTGTCCTTTCAGGAATTTCCCTGGGATATTTGGAAATCAGCAGCAGCACTACCTGGAGGTGATCAAGCGCATGCTGGTCCAGTGCATGCAGGATCAGGAGCACCCATCGGTGAGGCTCCTCACGGCCTTCAACCTAAACCAGGGCTGAACAACCTTGTTCTGGACAGCAACAGTCCGGCAGGTTTTATAGGTCACCCTTAACCCGTCAGTTTCTAAAAAGAAAATTTGGCACATTTTTATCACCTAAACTGATTAGTGGGCTTTTGACATGAAAATCCTGTAGGTCTCAAGGACCACTGTTTGCCATTCCTGACCATTGGCCCGCCAGCATCTAAACTGTTCTGTTCGGTAGTGTAGGACATTGTCCACCGTAGACATTTTCATTGTATTTGTCCTTCCGCATCATCTGTGTAGCATGTCGTGGGATTTCACACTTAAACACGAGTACATGTCCCTCATACCTGCCTTCTGGCGTTCCTGTGACCTGGGAAGAATCTAACTGACGGAGCAGACTCCCCAGTTTTTCCAGAAGTGGTGTGTAGCATTTCAACATGCATGTTTAATGAGGGAGGTTACAAGTTCACTTTGTCCTGTCATTTAGTTTGTGACGTCATGTTTTATTTCTGGTCAGATCCGGACTCTGTCCGCCCGGGCAGCAGCATCCTTTGTGCTGTCTAATGAGAGCAACACCGCAATCCTGAAGCACTTTGCTGACCTACTTCCAGGGATCTTGCAGGTGAGTGCAGTGCAGTCAAGTTTACATCTGTAGGCATTCCTTTGAGCACCTTAGTGGAACACATTGGCTTTTCAGAATGAGCTTATTCTAGTATCTTTTGAAATCTGTGACTTGGATTTCCTCGCTTGCAAAAACTTATAATTGAGTGAAGCTTGTCATAACTGTTATTTACTTAAAATAGAAATCAAAAGTTCTTGAATCATTTCTAAAGTTTAACTGGGGTTATCTTATTCCTTGAAGGCTGTGAATGAATCCTGCTATCAGGGTGATGACTCGGTGCTAAAGTCTTTGGTGGAGATAGCTGACACCGCACCCAAATATTTACGGCCACATCTGGAGGCAACACTGCAGCTGAGTCTGAAGGTGAGCAGTTTATATTTGGGAGTATTATCTGCTATTCAGAATCTGACAAGTTGCCTGAAGCATTTTCCATTGCAAAGCAGAGAAAAGGTGGGAGCTGCTGGATTATGAGAGGATGACAGTCAAAGTATTGTGCGTGCTAATTTCAATTCTGACGAGTCTTTGCATTGTTCATCTTTATGGAAAATTTAGCATTGCTGGTTTTTTGCTGTACCCACTTGATTTGCAGTAGACAGCTGCGTGTTTTTGCATCTCGCTTGCAAACGGGGCCGAATCCTCTGACCTGCCCACCTTAGAGCCTCTCGTCTTGTACATCCCTACACCAGATTTTCAGTGCCAGTTGGAGCCGAGGTTCTTCCCTCAATGATTGTGCCCTGGGGAATAAGTCAGAATCTGCTAGTGATGTGCACCAGGCTAAGACCTGTGACTGTAGAGCTCAGCTTGTGTTCGGGGGCGTGTCTTGGGAGATCCTGCATAGCTTTCATCTAGGGAGAAGCTGCTTGTGATCCGTTTTGCAATGAGTTTCCTTAAAGCCCAAAAAAAACGCCCACAGATGTCTTCACTGTGTGCTGCTGTGACTCAGCCACTCAGGCTGGTTGAGAAGTATCTGTATGCTTGAGTGAAGATGCTTTTAAGTTGGGTGCAAAACAGATGATGCCAATCTGTGATCTAAGAAAGGATCTGATGCTAATAGAGAAAACCCGATGTCACGATCTAAAAAATGAGGTCCCCAGTGTGGTTCAGGTTTGACATGTCTTAATTCTCCCCAGCTGTGCGCAGACACCAATCTGACAAACATGCAGCGGCAGCTCGCTCTGGAAGTCATAGTCACGCTCTCGGAGACAGCTTCAGCGATGCTGAGGAAGCACAGCAACATAGTGTCGCAGAGCAGTAAGTACCTGTCATGTGGGAGTCTGTTAAATATTTTCACTGGCTTCTCTGAGAATGTCTAGTTGGACCAACAATAAAGGGCCATTTGCTGCTTTACATTCGACATTCATAAAGTAATGTTCAAGGCTTTGGCAACTTCATTTTTCAAAATATACAATTTCTTGCCTTAGGAATTTCTTTTCGCATACTCCAGCTTTCTCTCCATGAGACACAGACGGGGAGAGAGAAGCTTGGGGTCAGACCGCAGGGTCAGCCATTTATCCGGTACCCCTGGAGCAGTTGGGGTTAAGGGCCTTGCTCAGGGGTCCAATGGAGTAGGATTCCTCTGCCGGCAGCGGGATTTGAACCGGCAACCTTCCAGCCTCAGGCGCAGATCCTTTGTGATATTTTTCACAAATCAACTTTCCTGCAGATGATATAATATTAAACCTTAGCTAGGCTATGTATATCAAAGGATGAGCTACTTTGTTCAGTACATGCCCTGAAATGTAAGGCTTTAAGATGGAGAAGATGTGAGGAAAGCCATAGATGAGTGCTGCTTAAAGAGAGGGCCCTCCTGCTGTAATACTACAGCCTGGTCATCTCCTGCATGCTCCACCTTTTTTAAGACTAAAAGAGGTTTGCATTTGCCCTCTTTATCCTGTAGAAGCTTAAATAGGCAAATCTCAAATTTCTTCAATGTGCTGCTTTCGCTTTATGCAAGTGATTGCATTTGATCTTTTGATTATTTTTTTTCCCACTCCAGAATTAGGTTACTAAAAATGTGCAGCGTGTTTCTTTTTAACTCGTGCCACGTTAAAAAGATTTCCTTGTAAGGGTATGGCTGTTGGCAGTGCAGTCAGTGACGTGAAGCAAACTGCAGTGTTGGCTCCAGAATGATGTCGAACTGCTGTAAACGCTCAGTTCCCCAGATGCTGGCAATGATGGTGGATCTGGACGAGGATGCGGAGTGGGCCATGGCAGATGAGCTGGAGGATGATGATTTTGACAGGTGGGTTAAAATAGGCACCAAAGCCAGGTTTGCCCACTTAGAACACAATAGGTCACTAAGTGATCAGAAATTTACTAGTAATTTGGCATCTTCTGCAGCTAATCCTTCTACTTGTATAGTGTACATTTCCACAGTGCAGTAGTGGTCACTGAGAGAACCCTGGCCAACTTATTCCAGGGCCAATCCCTAATGATGCCCTACTACATGGGCATTCCCTGTCACATGACCCAGACTGGAACCTGAGATCAGATTTCTTGTCCTCGGCTAAACGCCTTTGCAAGTTGAGCCCCCCTCAAGATTTGACATGTAGTATATAAAAAAAAATTAACCCTTGTTTTTGTAGTTGGCCTAATTGAGAGGACTGTAATTCTTAAATGAGAAGATTCAAGCACAGTATTTAAAAAAATTAATTCTATTTTGATCCTTTGACACTTTTGTAGTATTAACCATATTATACTCCTGGAATCCTACAAAAATACAATACACAAGTCTTGAGCACTGCACTTAAAATAGTTCATTGTACAGAATTGTTATGTCTGTAACTGACAATATTTATAATCATTGGTGAACTTGCTGTTACATTTAATGCTTATTATTACAGCTTTCCTGACTTTATGTAAACAAAAACATCCAAATATAACCCAGCAAGCATGCCAGAGGGAGCAACATTGAGTAGTTAAAGGAATGCACTGGGTTGGAAAAAATGCATTGGTAATTCTGACTGCACTATACAGTTTATATGCTGTTGTATGCAGTAAAGCACAGCAGGGTTATGAATCGGAATCAAAACATTTTAGCCTGTGACTGAAGGAGTTGCACATTTATTTTATGAAAGTAAAGTTTTTTTTTTAATTGATCTTTTTGCACAGCAATGCGGTTGCTGGGGAGAGCGCCCTGGACAGAATAGCCTGTGGTTTGGGAGGGAAGATTGTTCTGCCAATGATCAAACAACATATCATGCAGATGCTGCAAAACCGTAAGTCTGTGGACAGCCTTGGGCAGACCATACTCATGATCTGAATCAGTCGTTTTTTGAACATTTTGATTTTGTGCCCACAGGTTTTCTTTAAGTAAACTTATGACCACATTGCAGCTTTGAGTTGTGAAATACTAATGTACATTTCTTTTCATTGGTAAAGCCAACAACTTTTTGTAAAATTAAGTTTACAGCCATTTAAGTCATATCCTATTAAACCTTTCCTTAGCACTTTGCCTTAAGTTAATGAAATGAAATAGACTTAATTCTACTGCTTGGGGCAGTTTGATCTTTTTGATGTATTAGTGAGTCGCTGATTGGCATTTGCTCACTTTTTTTATTGAATGTGGTTGTAGTGCCTTCCAGTATAGTGTTGAGACGCATCCCGAATTTACAGGATGGACTTGGTTTTGTATAGCACAAAGCCTTCTGTTCTCCTGTGCAAGGTTAATGAAGAATTTCCAGAGTTTGAATATTGGCGCATCTAAAGTGACCTGGTAAATGATCTGTACTTGGATTAAACAAGTTTGGATTTAGTTTTTAACTGTGTGAAAAGGGGAGCTGAATTCTTCCTGAGCTTTACGAGGCCCTTTCTCCTGTGTGCAGCCGATTGGAAGTACCGTCACGCTGGACTGATGGCTCTCTCAGCAATTGGAGAAGGCTGCCACCAGCAGATGGAAGCAATCCTGAATGAAATAGTCAGCTTTGTCTTGCTTTTCTGCCAGGATCCTGTAAGTGTCTTTGAATAAGCTGCTCCATCAGTATTGCATAAATGTAGTTTATCTCGCCTCCCGTACAAACTCAGAAGTAGTTAAAAACTATGACCAGGGCCTGTTGTATTTTTCCCAGGAGTGCTTAAGGAGATGAGGGATGTTGTTTATAGACACTTAGCTAGGACATTTTGACTCCTAGTCAGTAGCAGTACCTAGGTTTGGAGGCTTGAAAGTGAAAGTGTAAACACTGAAATGTTTATTCAGTGTTACTGTGTGAATTAGTGTTACTTTTGTTATTAGTAAAGTTATGGAAATCATAGTGAGAGCAAAACTGAGAAACATACTTCAGGAAAGCTTTTCATAAGGTTCCTCATAAGTGTTACAAACTAGAGGAATTGGAAGTATTACATGCACATGGATTGAGAACTGATTAACATGAAACGGTGTCATTTTCAAGAAACAGCTTGTAAGCAGTGGTTTACCACAGTGAACTGTGGTAGATCTGGAAGAGCAACAGCCTGTTCTATGTTGATGTAGTTGGCAAACTAGTTAAATTTTCATTTGATACAAGAATATCCGGAGAGGGAAACAGCAGCAAGAAAGTTACAAGAACATGAGTTGAGTAGAGATGGGTTAATTCAATTCAACAATAAGTGCAAATTGATCAACACAGAACATTAAAACATATACCAAATATCGCATGGGTGCTTCTGAGCTGCAGAAAGATACACCTTAAAGGACCTAGATGTTTGTCAATTCTCCACATTATCTTGTAGAAAGCAAATATCGTGTTCCAATACGATGTTGATTACACCATTAAAAATGTGAAATTTAAAGCTAAGGAAGATATTCTCAAGCTTTACAAGGGATTAGGAAGACATTTAGAACATTAATTTTTAGTTAACCAGAACATGATATTCTAGCTGTAGAACCAGTTCAAAGAAGGCTTGATTGTTAGTCTCAGGATTGACATATACAGACGAGTTAAAGGAGCTAAATCTTGATTGTCTAGAACAGAGGAGAGCAAATTTGAAATGGGTTTGTAAAAGTCTTAATGGCTCTCGGTAGTGAAATTAGGGACCTTGGAATCTAGGAAATCTAGGAAACGGTTCTTTTGCACAAAGCATTGTGGGTGTCTGTAACGCAGTGGGTCCCAGTCCCAGTCCCAGTCCTAGTCCTAGTGACCCACATACCTGCTGGTTTTCATTCCATCCCACCTTCATTAGAAAACTGTGCCTTACTTCATCTAAGAAGTTGCTTCAATTGAATATTTGCATTTGATTTCTGGTCACAGGTTTGGGATTTCACTTACAAAATAAAATGGTTAAAGCTTCAGCATGTTTCAGAGCTGGGAACAAACTTTTCAGATTAACATTATAAAATGAATGAAGGGTTTGATTGTATAACTGAGAGTTCAGCTGGAACAAAAACCCAGTGCAAGGGTCATCCATCAAGAAACTTAAGATTCTTAGCTAACAAATTACCAAATTAGCAAAATGGGCCTGAAGGCCTTTACCTCTTTCTAACCTTATTTATGTTTTTTTTGTAATTGTGATTTACTAAGACATTTGGGTTTTATGGAATAAGTAGTAAAGTTAAACAAGTTGAATTATCTCAGACTGATTAATCATCCTACTGGATTTTGCTAACTGCAATGGGATGTATTTTTCGGGCTGTATTTCAGCATCCCAGAGTGAGATATGCCGCTTGCAATGCTATTGGTCAGATGGCCACGGATTTCGCCCCCACCTTCCAGAAGAAGTTCCATGACAAGGTACTGTCTTTGGGAGGTTGGCCAGAGTGCTCCAAGAAAATGACCCGTGTGGTGCTGGCATGAAGCCTTGCTGACAGTGCCTTACCCTTTTGTGTTAAGGTCATCTCTGCGCTGCTGCAGACTATGGAAGACCAGAGCAATCCCCGTGTTCAGGCCCATGCTGCAGCTGCATTGATTAACTTCACGGAGGACTGCCCCAAAGCCCTGCTCATCCCCTACCTGGAAAACCTCGTCCAGCATCTGCACACCATTATGGTGACTAAACTGCAGGAAGTATGTGGACTTAAATATTTCAGCCTTTGGTACTGTAACAGCTGTGGCCATTAAGTCGGACTAAAAGTCATCCCAAAGGATCTCAAAAGTTCTTTACACATGCAGAAGGAGAACAATTTTAACCGGCAGTAAAGTGCAGCACCCACTTAATTAGTGTGTGACGGGCATTCTGTGCCAGCTGCCCCGCAGTCCAGCTTTTAACATCGAGAAGTGAGAAATCGCCTCAACAATTAAAGTCGAGGGGCAAGTTTAAGTAGGGCACGTGCTAGGTTAACACCTTTGACTAGTTATTCAGGGCTTCAGTTTAATGCCTCATCCAAGAATTGGCACCTCCTTCAGCTCATTATCCCTGGTCACCCCAGTGGGCCATTGCTTTGCAAATTCCTGTACAGAGGGAAGAGTTGCACCACCATCAGCAACTTTAGATCTTGGCTTTCTTCTGAAGTCTCCAATCCCAGAACTGTCCAGGTCCAACTTGGATTAGTTTCCTGGGCTTAAGAGAGACAAGATTGGTTTACAAGATGCTTGAAAATAGGTCGCTGGTTCAAAAGCACCAAAAAAAGATTTAGTCTGCTGATAGTGTTGCTGTATTGAAAGGTTTGCATGTGTCACTATTGTCTAAATAATTGGGGGTTTTGTTAGAAACGTTAGTGGGATAGTTTGAATGGTCTCCTCATCGTTTCAGCTGATCCAGAAGGGCACCAAGCTGGTGCTGGAGCAAGTGGTTACCTCTATTGCATCTGTGGCGGACACCACGGAGGAGAAGTTCGTGCCCTTTTACGACCTCTTCATGCCGTCCCTGAAGCACATTGTGGAGAACGCAGTGCAGAAGGAGCTGCGGCTCCTCCGAGGGAAGACCATCGAGTGCATCAGCCTGATCGGGCTTGCTGTGGGGAAGGACAAGGTAGGCCAGAGAGAGAAGCACGCCTTCAGGGTGAAACACCTAGTGGAGCACGCTCACAAAGTTGATGGCTTATTCAGACCTGTTGTCGAGCCCATGTTGTGTAGAATAGGTTTTATCCCCACAACAGATGGGGTCATGGGGCAAAACTTGCACAGACACATGACATATGGGCATGTTTGTGGTTTTAGCTGGGGTGTGCTGCAGTTTCATTTCTGTGCCACGTCCTGTCTTTATGCATGGTGAAGTGTTCTTCCCATTTTCATGCCTGTCCAATTATTACACTCTTTATTTGAACAGACCAGCTAAGCTTTAAAAGCTCCATTTGTTTCTGATAGATTATCACATTTGCTAAAACTGCAATGTTCCTCTTACATGCTGAAAGTTTTTATCTTTGCTACCTTTATCGGAAAAGCTTATTGATCTTTGTTTTTAAAATGGGCAGCTATTCAAAGTTTTTTTTTCTTAGTGCGCTTGGGTGAAGGTTTGATTTCTGATTTATTGTGTGTAGTTCATGCCAGATGCCTCAGATGTGATGCAGCTGCTCCTGAAGACTCAGACTGACTTCAATGACTTGGATGATGATGATCCCCAGGTGAGGCTGGTGTGACTGTACTTGAGGGGTCATGACCATTGTCGCAGGTCACAAGCCATTGTGTGCGGTTCTCTAGGTTATTCCAATTTCTTTCTCCATTTTACATAGCTCACCGAGTAGAAAACATGAGCAACACTCTCCTCCTTCGCTTTTCTTTGTCGCCTTCAATCAAATTCTCAGTTCAGCACCCTGCTTGTCACTCAGGCCTTGAATGTGAGAACTGCTGTGCTTGCTTTAATTGCCAGGGTAGCCCTGGCAACAAGATAGGACGAGTAAGTGCTGGGCAAGCATCATACAGAACTCCTGTTTCCTCGTGCTTTCAGTGTGCACATCTAAGCCTTTCCCTTGGAGTCCTGCTGGTATGATTTCTTGTGAAAATGTTATAAGGCACATTAAAATTCTTACCACGCCTCCTGTCAAACGAGTCATACATTTGGCTATAAGACTTGTTAGTATGTTAATGAATCTCTTGGGTTCCTGACTGGGTTACCTACTGTGCAGTTTGCATGTTCTCCCCATGGGGTTTCTCTTGTGCTCTGCTTTCCTTGCGCCTTCAGTAGGCAGGCTTGCTAGTTTCAAGGATGTCTTTGATCTGACCCTGTGTGTGTGTGCCCTGTGACAGATGGGGATCCTGTTCAGTGAAATTTTAGAATAATTTCTCTTTACACCCCATTCTTTTGGAACGTGCTCTGGGTTACTGCCACTGTTACTAGGAATAAGCTGACGTCTGGTAATGGATGTCTTGTATATAGCATATAAGCGGATTACCTCTGTACAGTACACCATTGGTGACAATGGGGTTTGCTTTTAATACAGTAGGATAGTGAAGACTGAATTGTCGCTTATGGGATGTATTCATATAAACAAAGTCCTTTTCTAGAAGATAATTTTCTGAACCCCTGTTCATATTAGATATCTTACATGATCTCTGCTTGGGCAAGAATGTGCAAGATCCTCGGCAAAGAATTCCAGCAGTACCTCCCTGTTGTAATGGGGCCCCTCATGAAGACTGCTTCCATTAAGCCAGAGGTTGCCCTTCTAGACAGTGAGTACAGTGGTATTCACCTCCATTAACATGTTATTCCATTTATAACAAAGCAGTTTCACTTTCAAGTCTCAATTTATAAAGGAATTACTTAAGAAATTAGAGTTTTAAAATTATGGATACTTTTTAGGTGTTTATCAAAAGTTTTTAATCTTATTCAGGACCTGATCATAACTTCCATTTCTCAAAAACTGTCTTCAGCTGCTATAGCAAACTTTCAAGTAATAGCAATACACTGATCATTAAACTAAACTATTTCACTCTAGGCATTTTTGTTTTTAGGAAAAGTGTGAATTTTGGATGTGATTAAATGCTGTTTTGATTAATTGATCCTGCGTGACTGTCCAAGATACGTAACAGTCAGAGTTATTCAACTGTAAGTTCTAAATTGCCTCATTAGTGAGAGCTCATTGTACACAGCTGCTGAGGTGATTCAAGCTGTTGAATGTCAAGCCTTGTGTAATGAATAAAAATCTACAAAGGAACCACTTTGTCTCCGACACCAATAATAAATGGGTCTCATTCTCTTGATGTGTTTGAGGCTGTATGAGAATCGTGCATTAGGGTGTTCCCAGCCAGCAGTCCATTAATATTAAACCATGATCTGGCTGACTGAGTCATGACACCTTGTCAAGATCAAAGGGGATGTCCAATGGGATCACCTGGACAGAATTCTCTCTTGGCGAGAGCACTGGACTTAGTGATTTGATGGCAACCTGACTGCATGTTGATTGAGTCATGGGACCTTACCTGATACCTTTCTGACAGTGGACGTTGTCGCACTGCTTGTGTAATAATAGCTTCCTTCAAGATGAGAATATGACATGGAAGCCAGGCTTGGGCCCCGTTGAGGAGCAGGGTTGAGCTGTGGCACCTAGGGCTTGGAGACCAGTGAACAGGTGCCATATGTGTCCAGGAATGGGACAGACGTTCGCGAGACGTCTACTACCTAGATTGCTGATATTTTGTTAAAGAGACGCATACCTGCTACAAAATATTTTTTTCTGATAAACAGCATTGTGAATTTTGCAGTTGTAAGTTAAACGTTTTTTAGTACACAGTATACTTTTTCTTGGCATTTAAAAAAAACAACAACAAAGATGCCGTTCAACAGCGCTTGCATTAAATTATACAAACTGAAGTAGTAGGAATATCAGCTGTGTTATTACTTTCAGTGGGAAATGGATGACCATTGCGTATAAAATAAATCTAAAATGTGGGGCTGTGTGTTAGTCATGAAACAATTGCAAAGCCAGTGTTTTGAGGGTCAGGTTAGGGTGTGTGGTATTCTTATTTCATTAAGATGGTCATCTCCTTTCTTCCTTGCAGCCCAGGATATGGAGAACATGTGTGAGGATGATGGGTGGGAGTTTGTCAACCTGGGAGATCAGCAGAGCTTTGGAATCAAGACAGCCGGGCTGGAGGAGAAAGCCACTGCCTGCCAAATGTTGGTGAGTCATGCCACTGCTCTGCAAACAAGAGCAGCCCTGGCTGTAGGTCACTGAAGTAGCTTACCTGAATCTTTTCCTCACGTTCCCATGTTGCTCCCCGATCTACTTAGTTTTTAAGTGCTCAAGGGCTCTGTATATGCCTGTGGTTCATACTATTCCATTATACCCCATTTGGGCCAATCGGTGCAAGTAGAAAATTATCGTTATAGCATGTGATGTAAAACTGAATTGCAGAGACAGTGGTGATTTGGGAGGTAATTATATGGGTGTGTTCTGGTAGAAAAGTAGTCTTAACAGTTTAACAGTCCTAAAGGTTTAAACAAAGGAGACGGACTGTAATTTTCATCGGAGTGCTTTTGATTGTATTCATAGGTCTGAATTTTATCTGGGTTCTTAAGGGCTTACCTCAAGACAAGCAAGTAACAGTACAGTTTGCTAATTTCTTTGCTTTTATTTCCTTGTTTTAGGTTTGCTATGCCAAAGAACTGAAGGAGGGATTTGTTGAATACACAGAGCAAGTTGTGAAGCTCATGGTTCCTCTGCTTAAATTCTATTTTCATGACGATATCCTTTGTCAAAGAGCTTGCATTGTTATAATTTAGCTGGTGCTTTCAGAACAAGGAAGAAAAAGCGCCAAGTGAAAAAAGTTACCGAGTGGTTCAAAGTAACATTGGCCAATACAAGAACTGTGATTCTATTCAGTGCTGCTTCTGCATTCTTCTTATCTGTATTTTTTTTACTTCTCCATTATCCTGTTTAACTTGACCTATTGGGTAGCTTTAGAGGACCAAGGCGAATTGGCCCCCTGTCAGTTGTGATTGTTCTTACGGCCATTCTGTCAAGAAAGGTGTACTTAAAAATAACTTTTAAGAGGACATTCCTTGACTGTCGTACGTGTGCGTGTCGCAGCGGCAGAATCAATGCCTCTGCTGCTGGAGTGTGCCCGGGTACGAGGACCCGAATACCTGACCCAGATGTGGCACTTCATGTGCGACGCCCTAATCAAGGCCATCGGCACTGAGCCAGATTCTGACGTGCTGTCAGAAATAATGCATTCTTTCGCAAAGGTAATTGTCAAGGCTTTTTTTTTTGCTGTTGAGATTTGTTCACAGCGTATCGGTTAGCATTCCTGCCTTGGGACCCTGGGTTCAGTTCCTGGGATGCTATATTTTGAGAGATTCTGAAGTGGACTTGCAAGTTGGATGAGGCAGGTGTGGAGCTTGTATGTTTTCCCTGTGTTTGCTACTGGTAGGTGAATTGGTTTCTGGGAACATTTGGCCCCTGGTATGAGTGTTTGTGTGCCCTGTGATGGACTGATGTCCAGGGTGTATTCCATTTTACATCCCTTACTTGGGGGGGGGGGTTAGGCTCTGGCCTCTTTTGTGACCCTTTACTGAATAAAAGCGGTTAGAAAATGGATGGATTTGTTCTTCCAGCAGCTTGCTTTTTTTATTTTACACAGAAGTTGGAGAAATTTGTTTCTCTGAAATGTCCGTTAAATGCAAGCTGTTTAGCTTCTCAGGACTTTTGAAACGACACGAGTTGTGCATTGTGCTTGTGTAGGTTTCACACTGCTGACCAGGGTCTCTCTCTTCCAGTGTATTGAACTGATGGGTGATGGGTGTCTAAACAATGAGCATTTTGAGGAGCTGGGTGGCATCCTGAAGGGTAAACTGGAGGAGCACTTTAAAAACCAGGAGTTAAGACAAGGTGAGAGGCAGCGATCTATAAGAATGCTGGTTATTTTTAAAATTATTTTTCCTTTTTTAATTAGCTTTTTTTTTTCCTTCAGCCAAACGGCAGGATGAAGATTATGATGAACAGGTGGAGGAAACATTACAGGATGAGGTGAATGACCTTCCCTGTGTCTGTTATCGCCAATGTTTTAGGGAGCTTTTCTCTAGAATGTACTTGTTTGCAGCGAAAATAATTGCATACTGTGCAAAAAAAATCTTCCTCATCAGATAAAATAAAAAGTGACAATTGGCAGTGCAGATTTTAAGCTAGTTAAGCACTTTGGAATCATCAGTCATGTAAAGTTCACCACCACCACCGAGACGGTCATCTCTTAGCACTAAAGAGTAATTGATATTCTGTTTTTTGGGGTCTGATTTTAGGATGAAAACGACGTTTACATACTGACGAAAGTCTCGGACATTTTGCACTCAATTTTCAGCAGCTACAAAGAAAAAGTGCTGCCCTGGTTTGAACAGCTGTTACAGCTCATAGTCAACCTTATTGTGAGTATTTCAAGATCAGTTTTTTCACAGACTTCTAGAAAATTAAGATTAAGATTTTAATCTGATGACGCACTCAAAACAAATAAAATGAGGGCTATTCCCTTACAATGCATGTAACTGTGAAGTTGGTCAATATGAGTATTCTGAGAAACGTGCTGAAGTCATCTATTGAAACTTGGATGAGGCAGGTTTTGATTTATTTTTAATTTCCACAATGCACCTTTTAAAGTGGTAGACTATAATGTATAATATCATTTGTTGCATAGGAAATGAAAGTTCAGCTACCCCTGATATAAAGAACTTGTGTCTTGAGTGATAAGAAAATATAGGCTTACATGATACCAGGCTCAGTTCTGTTTTTACCTCTCTGTGCAGTGTCCACACAGACCGTGGCCGGACAGGCAGTGGGGGCTGTGCATATTTGATGATGTGATTGAGCACTGCAGCCCATCCTCCTTCAAATACGCCGAGTACTTTCTGCGCCCCATGTTGCAGTCTCTGTGTGACGGCAGCCCTGAGGTCAGGCAAGCTGCCGCCTATGGGGTTGGTGTAATGGCACAGTGTGGTGGAGAGAACTACAGACCATTCTGTACAGGTACTGCACACTTCGAGTATTCCAAGTATTCACTCTTCCAGCAGGGCCTATGTGAGAACTTGCTTATCCAGAGCTTGCATTTTTACATCAATTACCAGATGTCTCTAAATTTTAAGATTGGGGATATTCTGACATTGGGGGTAGCAGTAAGTGGCCATTCTCAGGAATTTCATTTCATCCTTAGGTTTTAGGCTAGCATCTTTTTTTTTTTTAATGCCATGTTCTGTGGTCAAGTATAGTCATCGGTGCTTCGGGAATGATTATAGGAAGGCTAGTTGTCCTGACAGTTTTAACCACATGTATTTGTTCAAGTGGCGGTGTGGAGCAGTGGTTAGGTTCCTGGTTGTGGCTTCAAAGCTCGGGTGAGACACTACTGTTGCACCCTTGAGCCATAGAGCTTTAGCTCTCTTTGATGCTTGACCTCTGTGTTATAGGACCTTGTTCTCCTCACTGGAAATTTGGCTCAGACGGTTCTTTTTTTTCCCTTCACAGAGGCCATTCCTCTTCTGGTAGGAGTGATCCAGGCTGCAGACTCCAGAGTCAAAGAGAATGTCAATGCCACAGAGAACTGCATATCTGCAGTGGGCAAGGTAATGAAGTATCGACCTGAATGTGTAAATGTGAATGAGGTCCTGCCTCACTGGCTGTCCTGGCTGCCTTTGAATGAAGACAAGGAGGAAGCTGTCCACACCTTCAATTTCCTGTGTGACCTTATCGAAAGGTTAGTGCAGCTTTTTTCCTTCAATCCATCAAATTGATCTATTGATAAGGAATTAATAGATATTAATGGTAAGGGCATGGTCAGTTGAAGTTCTGTAGAATTATGAAGTTACTATATTATACTGTTACAGGAACATACATTATCCAAATATCAAAAAGCAAAAAGGGAGCTCACAAGGCATATTGAAGGTAAAAAACAAACAGAAGGGGCTCTTTAGTAAAAAAAGCTGTCTGTGCTGAAACAGTTTTGGTCCTAAACAATTTAGATGTATTTTTATTGTAGTAAAATTGTATAGATTTATAATAAATCTACAGAGACAGTATTCCTTTATTACCATTATGCAGAGCATCTAAGTTTAGTAGATTGATTAACTGAATATCGAATACACTTAGTCTGGAGTGTAACCCTTTTATCTTAAATAAAAATGTGATTATATATTTACAAATATCCAGATATTTCTACCCATTTCAAAAGGTAGGTATCCCATTGTAAAACTTAATCATGAATGCCTAAAGTTGAAGTGTCACTTTCTTACTTTGGGAGGGGAGTGAGCAGTATAATCTGGTATGTCTGAGTTTCAAGTTAATTTTTTTTATATTAATTTTATCTCCACTGGACAGTAATAACCCTATTGTGCTTGGACCGGACAATTCAAATCTACCCAGGATATTCTTAATAATAGCAGACGGTGTTGTCAACGAATCAGTTAAACACGAGGATGGGTGTAGCAAACGACTGGCTAATGTTATTCGTCAAGTACAGGTTTGTAAAGGTTTTCTGTTTCTTTTATGTTTTGAAACTTGTTTTATGTGTAAGTTAAATGTTTGTCTAATTGGCCATCATAGTCATCTGCAAAAACAACTCTAAAACTGAGCAGGTTTGATTCTACCACAGCTCTATGCTTTGCTTAGAGACATCTGATTTTGCCACATGTATGTAGTTACTAGTTCAATTGCATTACATCCTTACATATTTTAATAGCTATGCATGTGCTCTTTGTAATCTTTATATTAAGAAACAGTCAAACATTTGACAGTTCTATAATATGTACAGATGTGCACATCTCTAATGTGTATGCACATTGTTTCTGTTTTCAGGTCTCGGGGGGGCTATGGACAGAATGTGTATCAACACTGAATGAGACACAGCAGAAGGCAATACAGGACCTGCTGAACACTGCTTGAAGGCCTTAATGTTGCAAACATAGCTCCAGATAATCCTGTCCCTTTTTAAGCAGCTGAAGAAAAAAAATCAAACTGTAGCATGTCTGGATCTCTTCTGCAGACCAAACACAGCATTCCCAGAGCAGCTGTGTGGTACCGATCTCTGTGTGTGAGTGAGTTCCCGTTTACTGAGGAGAACCAGGATACAACCATCCTAAAGTACTGACACTTAGAGTATTTTTCTATCAGAACATCCTCCTAATCTCGGCGAAAGGGAAAGTTTGGAAGACCACTTTATGGTTAGGTATAACAAATTTCTGGTATTAAACTTCCAAATCAGTTACTCCAAAGTAGGTGTGCATTGTAACAATATAAGCATTTCTATTCATCTAGTGTTAACTGTACTAATAGGAGTGAGATATTATGGTAGCCAAATGTCCTTTACCCAGTGTCACAGCAGACTTGGGTGGTAAGGGCCTAGCAAGAATGTCACTGTTTGTTTTATCTAGACCAGCCTGAAATTGCTCACTGAATGATTTGCTCCTGGTGTGGAAAGCTGAGTGCCAGCTTACAGGAAGTGCTCTTTTAACATGTGAAAGTCTTTGGCATGTCTGGCAGTACCTCATTCATTCTTCCATTGAATAAACAGTGATGGAAAACAAGATTTCATGTATTAAGTGTGGAGTTTCTGAATTCAAGATAAGCAGGCAATCTCCTGCAGTGTGTTGTAGAGTTGCAGAGGTATTACGTCTGGGAAATACAAGGACATTTAGCTAGAGCTTTTTTTCAGCTGGCAAGTTGAACAGGAAAACTTCTTGGAGGCACAAATGCTTTTTTGTAGTCATCATTCCAGACTGATTTAGTTTTCATTTGTAGTTTAAAAAAATATCCTTTTGCTAAAGTGACATTTCTTTTTCTGGTAAGTAACTGGGGGTGTATCCAACATCGTTTTATTTATGACATCTGTTTTAAAGGTGGTTTGTTTTTAATATTGCCAAGTTCACTAATTCTCAAGACTGCAAACCCAAATACATTTAAGGATTTACTAACCGTAGTCGGAGAACTACTGTTTGGTGATGGCAGCTGTTCCAGAAGACGTTTCAGTGACGAGGCCAATGAATGGGAGAGGACCCAGTGTAGGTTATTGGATCTTTTGGCTAAATTTTTCTAGTTGCTTTATCTAACACAGGGTCTCTGGGGAGCTGAAGCTTATCCCAGCAAGCAACAGGTGCAGGCAGGATGCACTCTGCATGGGACTCTAGTCCATTGCAGTCCATACACATACTCACAGCAGGCCAGTTTTCCCAGAAGCCAGTTAAAATTACAAGAATGAAAGAAGTCATCTTACAACTTAAGTTAATTAAGCAAAGAGGAACAGAAGGAGTTACATCACTGCTGGAGCAGATGGGGAAAAATTGCATTGAAGTTTAAGGTTGCACACTGAAAATATTTGGCTTTAGCTGTGATGGCTGCCTTCATAATCAATATTTAATCTACAGTACAAACACAATACTATATTTTGGCTTTTGGGAGCTACTCTCCTGCAGGTCTTAAAGGTCACTCTTAAATCATCAGTATGTGAAGACTATAAAGGGTTTTAAACAATTAAGTAAATCAATTGAATTGGTAAAAAAAAAATTAAAGTTGGACAGCTGTGGACCTGTAACATGCTGGTATTTAAATTTCAAGTAATTTCTAAATTGCCTGCTTAAGTGGCTAAAATGAAAACATTTCGAGTGTTTTGAAAGATGATTGAACAGTGACATAGAAAAAAGGCGTTCTCTTGATGTCCAGAGCCCCTCTCCTATGGAGTAGAGTTCATGGCTTTTACTTCATGCAGTTTTGGTTTAACCTGTGATCTTAACTGGAGGCACAGTTCACACCCAGGGTAGAGTGTGTGGAGAGCTTTGAGAATAATCTAGGACTGCACAAACTGCTGCAAGAATGTGGAGGAGCTGGTCACACTTCTTGGTTGCATAGCAATGATACGTTGTGCACACCGTTGGATGAGAACTTGGTGGGTAGGTTTTGAAGATGTGAATGTTCAAATTGCTTTGCAGACCCCCAATGCAATCACATTATTAAATGGTTTAGATGGGTAATTATGAACTGCAAGCAATGACCCTTCAGAACATTTTTAAACCTCTTACGCAGTACCTGACTTATCTAAAATCTGATGGAATTCTGTAGACCCAGCTAAAAGTTTTTTTCCATGTGTGCAAAACATCTGCAGTAGTAAAATGTGAAGAATATCAAAATTTAGCAAAATAATCCAGATGACATGTTCCTTTTACTAAATATTAAATTATTCCAGAAAGCAGTAAAGCCTCTTTTGTACTCTGTTGAATCCGAGGTTGGCCTGTGAGGAGAAACTTAAAACTGGAGTTTGTTAAAATATTTAAAACATAAGCTTTTTGAGGTTTCTTCTATGAAAGAACACACTTTCATGTAGAACTGTGTACTCTTAACATAATCCATTACCTGTCAGCAACCAAATGTACTAGATGGGTCACATGGTAATCATGTTGTGTTCTCCAATACTAACCTGTAAGAAGAGTGTCCCCTGCATCTGAGCTGTTCTCTCCTTGCATATTATCTACATCCATTGGAAATCCAGCTATTGGAAAAAGCATTTGTATTCTCCACTTAAAGCTATGAAGGGTAGTTTTCAGAGCATCATTGTATCTAAATGTATGTACAGGTTAAATGCTGAACAATGTTGCTGCTATCTATTAATTACTCCCTATTAAACTAAAGGAACTGGTGAAAATATTGCTTAAACGAAAGTGTACACCAGTATGTTTGTCTGTAGCAGATTTCCAATAATTTAGTATGTAAATTTTAATTCCAAGTGTTGCAGACAATTTAAGTAGATTGTCAGAGGCCCTTTTCATAATATGAACCATTTAATTTCTTACTTAAACAGCTGTGGTTATGCAAATAAAACATGCACCAATGTCTGTTCAAAGCAAATTTACACTTGTTTAAAATACAGATGAATTAACACTTATGAAAATCATCCCTTCACAACACATTTTAAACCACAAAAGGATTTTAAATTTATTGTGCTGGAGGTGGACTGTTTCACTTCAATTGGGTATAGAAAATAATTTGTTTCTACAAACTGTTAATCAAACATAAACAGTGACTATCAAAAGTCTTCATCCCCCTTGGACTTTTTCACATTTTACTGTATTACAGTATAAAAGTACAATGCACTTGGGATGTTTTTTGCTATTGATCAACATAAAACATAAATATAAATCTATATTATCTATATAAATCAACATAAATCTAGGATAGGGTTATAGAAAATCACCAATCAGGGAAGAGCAGAAGAACATTTCGAAGGTACTGTATTACATATCCCCCAAAGCACAATAAAATTGGTTATAAAAATGTGGAAAATATGCCACAAACTGTGAAGTCCTCAAAAACTGAGTATTTGGACAAGAAGGGCACTCGTCAGAGAGGCTGCCTAGAGGCCTATGACAACTCTAATGGAATTACAGTCTTTCATGGCTGAGATGGGAGAAACTACGTATGACAATTGCCTTGTTGCTTTGTAAATTTGGGCTTTCTGGGAGAGTGATTAAAAACAAACTCACATCAAATCTCGACTACACTTTGCCAGTGAGAGGTTCTGTGACTGAAGAAGATTCTAAGGTCTGACAAGACCTTTTTTGGCCACAATGGTAGGCATTATGATAGATGAAAGCATTACAGTGAACCTAATTCTGAGAACACCATCCCTTCTGTGAGCATGGTGGTGGCAGTATGATATGGTATGATATGATATGGGGGAGCTTTGCTGCATCAGATCCTGGGAGACTTGTCAAGATGGAAAAATGGATGCAGCTAAGTACAAAGAAATCCTGGCAGACATGCATTTTGGGAGAAGATCTTCAGGTAGGACAGTGACCCAAAACTATAGCCAAAGCCACACCGGAGTGGTTTCAAAACGAAATAAGTCAGTGTTCTGGAGTGGCCCAGTCACAGGCCAGACCTCAATCTAATCAGGAATCTGTGGCAGGAGTTTTAAATTTATCGTTTACCAACTTTTCCCATCCAACTGGAGTGGGTTTGAGCAATTTTCCAAAGAAGAATGGGCAAAAATTGCGGTGTCCAAATGTGCCAAACTGGTAGAACATACCCAAGAAGAATCATGGCTGTAATTTCTTCCAAACATGCCCCTACCAGATATTGACTCAAAGGGGGTGAATACTCATGCAATCCGTTAAATACATTATGATTCCATATTGAAACACAGTAAAATGTAACAAAGTGCAAGGGGGGTGAATACTTTTGATAGGTACTGTATATCGCTCTGACACAAATCACCTCCAGCAGAGGAAGTAGTAGGAAGTAGTAAGTGGCATCATTTTCTGTGCCATTTCTAGTTTGCCTGAGGGGTTTGAATGCCAGCACAACGCTAGATGTATTTTCCAGTGAATAACATAATGCTCCTTTGTGTCCTTTTTAATCACTGAAATGGATATGATTACGTGTTAAGCAAGGTCTTGTGTTGTTGTGGAATGATCTAAGCTGACTCACACACTTTTTTTTTGTTGATCCAAGCCCTCTGTGACAGGTAGCAGGTGTTCGTTTTTGTTGTTGTTTTCACTGTGGGGCCTTGGAAATCAGTTACCATTGTTGAGTGCTGACATGGGATTTAACTAGCTGGCTATGTGAGCTTGAATGTGGCTGCCCATCAAAATTGACATACTGTACATGCCAGTACTTGTGATCTTATTCAGATCACAATGTTCTTGGCCTTGAGGTCTTCTTGGATAATATGAATTCACCAGGTTCTAAAAGATCATATAGCGTGAACACAGTTGTACACAGGTTTCAAATTAATTACAGCAGTATAAAACGCTGTAGGGAAAAAGGAGGTCCCGGGTTCACCCATTGCTCCAGTGATACCGAGCTGTTGGTGGGGCTCCTGAAATGACTGTGTATTGATCAACTTTTACAGCTGTGCATCCATTTTAAAACCAAGTTCAACCTAAATTAAAACAAGTTCTTTTTAGAAAGTGTTGGGCAGGGATATTGTAAAGCTGTATGTGTTCTTCCATTTAGTGACCCAAGCACAACTTTTGTTTTGGTTTTGCATTACTAGGAAGTGGAGATTACATTAAAGTTTTTTTTTGCCAGCAGCTACATCACCCTCTAACTCACAACTGATAACCCACTGAAGCTAACCAGGTGTGAGCCTGGCCAGTACCTGGATGGGAGACCTCCTGGGAAAGCTAAGGTTTGCTTCTGCAAGAGATGTTAGTGGGACCAGTTGGGGGCGCTCACCCTGTGGTTTGTGTAGGTCCTAATGCCCCAGTATAGTGATGGGGACATTATACTGTAAAAAGACGTCGTCCTTTGGATCAGACGTAAAACCATGGTCCTAACTCTCCATGGTCATTAAAAATCCCAGGACTTTTCTCGAAATGAGTAGAAGTTTTACCCTGGTGTCCTGGCCCTGGCCTGCCCAATCATGGTGTCCTAATAATCCCCATTAATGAATTGGCTTCATCACTCTGTTCTCCTGCCCACTGATACTGTAGCTGATGTGTGGTGACTATACTGGTGCACTTCGGGTGCCATCGCATCATACAGTTGGTGCTGCACATTGATGTTGGCGGAGGGGAGTCCCAATTACTTGTAAAGCACTTTGACTGGAGTGTCTAGAAAAGCGCAATATAAGTGTAAGAATTTTTTTTTTACTTCCAAGTTAAAAACACAGTCTTTCAATAGTTTCTAATTAATTTCCCCACACTTCAATTTTCAATAGTTGACAGAAAGCACATATTAGATACTGGAACTTTAATTTAAAGCGTTCTAAATCGTCAGACATGTGGACTGCATGATTGCTGTTAAATTCGTTTTTTATTCTACAAATGTTATTTACAAGTGTTCGGCTACTTGAACTACTGTTATAGAATACTATTTTTTCCATCGATAATTAGGCTAGGTGGTGCTATTCATCTAAATTCTGCTCCTGCAAAACCCCTTGGAATTTGTTAGGTGCAGTGCCAATTACGATGGCTGGAGGCAGTATGGACCACTTATTGTTCGAGTTAGCAACTCGATGTGAATCTCCTGTTATAGTTTCCATGTAATCCTGTTTTCAAAGGCAGTCGGTCCGACATGGCGACCCTGGAGCAACCTTGTTTCGGAACAATCAACGTCTAAACTCTTCATTTAGATCTGCCCAACTACTGCAATCGCGGGGAAATATTAGCAAATTCACCCTGGAATATAGTCATACCGGGGAGGATTCGATTTTACGACAAAAGGTACGGGAAAATTATATTCGATGCATTTTCTTGCACTGAAAACAGGCTATAACTTGTTTGAGTGTGCAGATTAGTGTTAAGACTCTTTGATCTCTACCTGGGCTTTTCGTATTTTGTGACCTTGTTGGTTAAATAGTTCTCTGCAGCTAGCTTCAATGTCTTTATTGTGCAAAGCCCTCTACGCCGTTGTAGAAAACCCGACAACATTTGCTTCAGTCGAATGAGTAAAATGTTCCCTAGCCTTTTCTTTATATTGTAGAAGCAAGCTTGTATCGCACAGTTGTGCACAAAACTAATTGTTTGATTCGATTTAGACCACATTAATGCAGTACGGGTTTCATTTCATTTAAATAAAAGTATTGGTTAAGCATGTTCAAATCATCACTTGAAACAATGTTCTTTTGTGTTAAGATATGAAATGCTGACGCTCTGTGAAACGGGCGCTATCTTGCACATTGACTATTTTTCCTGGCGTTTTAAGGATTTCGCGTTACCCTTACCGAAATGTTCAAATACCGCAGTTTACAAATGCGAATTAAAAAATGTCAGAATGATCTTTTTTTATTAGCGCATTTCTCTTTCCAGCGGTATTATAAACCGAAAGCGTTAATGTGCCATATGGAACAGTTTAGTTTGCAAGGCATAACAGCTATTCAATTGAAGATTGAATCGGCTCGGCAATACTGTTTTAAGGTTGAGATATGTCATCGGAATATTAAGTGGACATGGACTGACATTTTAAGACACACAAATATAAATGTGCGCAGAATTATTTATCATGTCTTGTCTCTCACTTAAAATTTAAACCTTTTAAATGGAAAATCGTTTCCAAGCGTGCCTAGTTCAGGGCATTGCCGCATCTCCATTGTATGAGATATGTAGTGTTTGGTCGAGGTTAGATCGTTGTTACAGCGTCATTACATTTTAGTTCATCTTTCCATGCTGCTGTTTACTGCCCTATATGATTACTCTTGTTTTCAGTGTGTTATGGATAATATCTATTGTAAAGAACCGCTCCATGAGGTTTCACTTCGAATGAAGTGAGAAGCCCATTGACGTTTATTTTCTATGGTTAAGTGAAAGGAAATTTACCAGCTATGTACAGTAGTTTAGGTGAAAACTACAACAGTAACAATTTGAATTTTTAGAACGAAGTTTTGTGTAATTAAATATGAAAGGTGTCTTGAGTTGGATTTCATCTCATCTTGTTTGATCAGGTAATAATAGCAAGAGAGGAGGGGGAATGACAGCTGTTCAAACCAAATCCGTCTAGGGTGGGAGATATCCTGCTAATATTACCTCTACCAGAAACCATCCATTCAGCTCAGGCAGGGTCAGCTGTGTGATTTTTTCCCCCAAAACTTTAGGGGAGTGTGTTTGAAGTGGCTGGGAAGACCTAGGGGTGTGATTGAGAAGAAGAGATTGTAATTAAGGGCTTGAATGGCAGGTTTGGAATAAAGGAGTGGACTCAGTTTTACAACCACTTGAACAGTGTTTGCAAGTGCATTTTGTTTTACATCTGACATGAGTAACATATAACAGCAAATGCCCTTAAATGTTCACTCATATAGTGAAGTGTAAGAGAAACACCCCTTATATGTGATTTAATAAAATATTTAAACAAAATCAGGAGAAAGAAGTATAAGGTATCAATATGAAGTATGAAACTATAATAATTAACATATTACAAAGTTATTAGAGTTATTGAGCATGATTAACACAGTCCTGGCAGTTTTCACACAGAGACCTGTCTTGCTGAAAGTGTTGGCAAAGTGCTCCCACAAATGTTCTACTGGAGTTAAATCAGGATAAAAAGCTGGCCACAGCAAGACTTTGACATTGTCACCCCAGCACTTTGTGGCCTTGTGTTGTTCTGTTGGGAAATCAACACTTCCAAGTTGATTTGCAGGATCATTGGCTCATGACTTTGTCAATGTATCGCTGATAAATTAGGATGCCCTCAATCTGCACCCAAGTCCTTCTTATGTTAAAGGACATTCCTCCTTGCTTCCCTTCGCTACTGGTTGGATTGCACAACACAACAGCCAACGTAATGATCGCCACATCACCTTCTTGGCAAACTTTGTATTCGGTCAGGCCTGTCAAGGGCAAAATGGCATTTACTGGTGGATAAAACACTTCCCTACTCTCTCCGCCACCTCCTCTGATGTTCTGTAGCCACCGAAGATGACTTGTCAGTCTTGTCTGTCAGCATGTTTCCCCTGAATGGACTCCAAGCAAGTAGATTGTTTTCCTCTTCATGCATACAGCAAGCTACAGTCACTCTGCTGATAGGCAGGTTATTTTTTTGGGAATTTCTTGTGCTGTAGCCAGTGAAGTCCCTGAAAACAATTACCCAGATGGATCAGACAGATGTGATGGTCCAGGTCCAGGATGGTGGCCCTGTGTGTTGTACAGAATGTGCTCTGTTCCTCATTGAGCCAGTTTCTTGGTTTCTCAAGACTGGGTTGCTGATGGCTGAAGCAGAACATCTTGTTTTCTTGGCAACCTTTCTCACAGACAGGCTGCTTTCAGTCCTGCTGATGATAATCAGGTAATCTTCTCCAGTGAGGCACCCTCAAATGTTTCTTGTCTTAAATAAAATCATGTCTTTTTGAATGTGCATAAGGAAGGTTACAAACGAGAGGTTACCATTTCGTAAGTTTAGTTTCTAGCTCTTTATTGATCCAGCTGTTTTTTACTTGAAGCCAGGATGCAGTTCATTCCAGACTCCTGCAACTCAACACACAGCTCAAGAGAGTGTTTTTGTCTTTGGGTGGATGTGAACCCACTAACCTTTCAGTTAACAGACTTATCCATACCAAAAGACTTATTTTGACAATTTCATCCATCTATTCATTTTCTAACTGCTTCATCCAGTTCAGGGTCACAGGGGACTAGGAGCTTGTCCTGGCGAGCAGCAGGTGCAAGGTGGGATGCACTCTGGATAGGACTCCAGTCCATCTCAGGACAAACATGCACACAAACACAGACACACGCTGTCAGATCAGGGTCAATTTTCCCAGAATCCAATTAACCTACCAGTATGTTTCTGCACAGTGGGAGGAAACCAGAGCAGATAACACGCCAGGAATTGAACCAGTCAACAAACTTATTTCCTTACTATTTTTAAATGTAAATAGCATGGTTTATGGGCTCAGCAAACTACTGTTGTAGAAGTGACCATTGTGTTCCAGTATGGTTTTTGATTTCTGCTAATGTGATGAGTGGTCTAAAAAACTTGGCCTTTAACCCAGAGCTGTGATTTGCAATGTTTGAATATCCAGTTCAGGCTGTAAGGGACGAAACCACAATGGCCACTTTATTTGCTGGCTTTTTCACCTGGGACCAAATAGGGAGTGACCCCCAGACCCCAGAGGAAACTTGCAGAAGGGGAAAGCTGCTCCAAACTGAACCCTTTTATTTGTTATGAGGTGTTTGAAAAACCCCATTTTAACAAAGTAAAGCTGTTATTGTGTGTGCCAGTAAACAAATATAGAGAATCTTTAAACAAAATTAGTTTGAACTTATTTTCAATTTGAATTTAGAATTCAAAAGAAAGAAATAGGTGCTTACCTGTCCTGTAACAACTGTCATGCTTAAAATGTTTAGGGAGAAATGGAATACTGGTGTGTATTTTTTCTTTAAAGTACCAAGACCAGCCATATACTGTATGTTTATGTTCCAAAATTAATATAGTTTATGGCCTTCACACACGTTACAGTATGCTCCTATTCTTTTTATGCTCAGCTACTAAGATTTCCCTTCAGTGGTAAAATTCCATATGAATATTCAATACTACAACGGGCACAGTAAAGACGTTTACTGTAAATCTTTCTACGACAGACCAACGGACCACGAGTGCCCCTGTCGGTCAACCAATCACGTACAGCGGTACCGCGCGTCATCTTGCGTCACAATGCGCGACGCCGTAGCCAATTACCTCCGGTACGTGTCTGTACCGCGCACTTTGAATGGCTGCATCTGTATAATGTATAAGCTTTCATTGAGTTTCCCACTGAATTTGATGATTTGATGATGATGATTCCCCCCTTAAATTAGCTAAGGGTAAATCCTGCATTTAACTTAATGAATGTCATTATGTGGGGAGACTGCTCTCTCTGCTTGCCTCCTATGTTTTCCCAGAACTAATGGCTCAGACAAAACTGCTTCATATCGAAATCCATGTGAAAATATGAGCTTAGCCTTTTAATTTATGAGAAACAGTGTTATCAGTATGAGCTGCATTAATTAAGACAATTCACAGCTGTTGCCTTGGAATGTGTTGTTTTAATGGTGAGGGAGGAGTGAAGAGTGTAAGCTAATGTGTTTTTTTTTTTACACTTTTTGTATCAGCACTCGAAACAGTGAGACTAGGCTGGGGTTTGTCTTTTTCTGTCTGAAAGCCATGGTTCTCGTTTTGTTCTTGAGCAAACGGAAGTGAGCTATGAATTATGTTAATTTCATCTCGGTATGAACCCACTGGTGCAGTGGCTAGGAACAAGTCAATAGTTCATAGGTCTGATTTCTCCTTTTCTTTGGTAGAAGCATGTTAAGCAATGCCTCTTGTC
The DNA here is from genome assembly GCF_059453375.1 of Lepisosteus platostomus. Classification (NCBI taxonomy): domain Eukaryota; kingdom Metazoa; phylum Chordata; class Actinopteri; order Semionotiformes; family Lepisosteidae; genus Lepisosteus; species Lepisosteus platostomus. Next base: position 29,187,465 of record NC_142612.1, read on the forward strand.
AATAGAATTTCCAATGGTATCTGGCAGATAAAAGCGCAACCTGTGCCTCTGATTAGAAGGGTTCTCAAAGGGCAGGATTTTCATCATTTTATGCTGGGCAGTGCACTGTTGAAAAAAATCCATCACTCTATCTGTGATTTGTGAAACTGTTTACAGCAGTGAACAAAACTACTTTGCAGAGAGTAGCCACTTGTAATCAGTCTTCATTTTTTGGTTTGGCTCAGTTTTTCCCCATGTAACCAGTTCTGAAATAGTATGAAATTGGTATGTATTATGAAATATGTATAGATGAAACCACTATCTATGCTTCCTCGAGTTTAGTATTGCAAGTGTTACTAAGGCAAAACACATGAACATCTTGTGCTGAAAGAACAAGCTTTAATGATATCTTCCAAAAATTAAATTCCTCAAGACTGGAATAGGCCAAAAACAAAACAAATAACACTGAACTGTAACTTAGATTCCTTAACTCCTGGTGTTCTTAAATAATCTGGGAAGAATGTCGAGTGTTAAGAATAGGTCAGGTCAGGAATTCTATACAGCATCTCAGGAGTCTGCTTTGTGGTGATTCTTGTTTTTTCTCTTCAAGGTAATAAAGGAAGATCACTAGTGCTATGTGACCAACTATCTGCCCTGTCTTAGCAATGAGAAACCTGAGCCTGCCTTTGGTCTTAGTCTCAGACATTTCTACAAAACAAATGACAAAATGTGAAAAGGACATCTCCCAGGAGCTTTGTTTTAACCATTCTTTATTTTCCTTGGACATAGAAAAGGGTCCAATTTCTTGGGATATTTGCATGTTGCATTTTAACCTGGAGTTGTACTCTTAATGAGTCATGTTGGTAAGAGTCTTAAGTTGTGTATAAAGAAATGCAGGTAGAGACTGAAATATCTATTCTCACTAACATTCTTGTACTTCTAATGAATACCAGCTGTGTATTTTTTTGCCTCGGTACAAGCAGGAGACTTTGCTGTTAAAGAAGCTGTGTACAGCGTTCTCACAGAGAGACTACTGTTCTGCTATAGCACAACCCCTTCAGCTCCTTCCTCACTTTTTAAATCATGGACTTGAGGAATTTCATGAAAACAAATTTTCATGGCTTGACTGGCTAACTTACTGGTGAATAGGGATACTGCACGAGCAATGAATGTTTGTCATCCTTGCTACTGATGTTTTGTTGTCTCAGATACAAATCTTCTGCTCCAGACTCTGTTTTCTCTAGCAGATCCCTTAAAAGTAAGTTCAAAGAGGTCAGATTCTTATTGTTCCATGACAAAGATTTAATCATAGAGCTTCAGCAGTTTCATTCAGCAAATGATTGAAGATGACACATGGGCAAGCTTATGGGATTTAGGGCTCTGGTGTCCCTCAAAGGCAAGCATCTCCCAAAATAATTGCCTTCCGATCAATCTTTTGACATATCGTCCTAGGTTTCAGTGTTCAGTGGCTCTACTGCTTGAAGCAAGTTGAGAGCAGTGCTGGTCATTCACCCAGGGAGGCCAGGTCTTTCAAGGTCTGAAAAGAAAACGAGACTTCAGATAAGCTACTGGGGAAACAGTAGGTTCAAATGATAAGTGTAATAGAATTTCTTAATTTGTCACCTTTTGGGGAAAAAAAGATGTTGACCACGATGTTTGCTGCCGTTTTACCCTGGAATTTATTATTATCTACCCTTCTGTTTCGTTACTAAACTAAACAAATTCAGACAAAAACATAGAAATTAGTCTATGAAGTATGCAAATTGAGGACAGACTGGTTTTTCATGCAGTATGTAGCTTTTACTTTTTCTCTCCGCTGTTGAGATGAGTTTGCTTCAGGTATTCCTGGAAAAACATTAGGGAATTACTTTAAATTTAATTCACTAGTAGGGCTTTAAAAATAGAGTAATTGGCACTAAACTATGTTCGTGTCATCTCTTTGCTTCTGAGTTCAAGGGTAGCATCTTTGGAGCCTGTTTAACAGGGAACAATCTGTCGATATGGAACGCAGACGTGTCCTATCTTGTTTTCTTTTTTTTTTACGTCACCTGTAACCTAAGGACTGGGTTTAGATTATTGGTTTTGAACCACTGATACTATTAATACCATCAATTTTAGTGTTGTCCTTCTTCCTCATTTCTTCAGGATAGAGCTTTGCCTCAGGTGATTGGATGCAATTATATGTTTTTTTTACTGTTCTTTTGAAGGAGAGTGCAGATCTTCCATTGCTTTTCTGTTTCCTTTTTGGGTTTTGCTCTTGGCAACAGACCAGTTTTAGAAACTGTCTGTGGAACAGGATGTTTGAAATATGAGATTGTAGATTTCCTTGGGAACCTGCCACTTGTTGACAAAAGTACAGTATTGGCAGATTATGTATTAGACGTACTTTCCTGAACCAGTTCCACTTGTCCTAGTTTTAGTGTGTTCCAAAACAGCAGGCCCTGCCTGTCTTCAAGTAGATTGTCATACAGTGTCAATTTTCACAGCAGTTCTTGGAGAAATGACAGTGGGGCCTACAGTCACAGCACCTCATTAAATCATTTTAAAAACTGCTCAGACTAGGTTCTACCTTAGGACATTAGTGCCCACTTGCAGTGGGATGTAAGATTTTTTTGCTTTTGAGGGTTCTGTGAGCGAATCCATGAAGGGCTGCTAGTGCGAAACACTACTGTAGAAGAAAGATGGATACCTCTTCTCCTTAATAAACATTGTCCTTGTGTTAAGCTACTTATTCAAACTCAAGAACAGTTAAAGGGAAGACAAAAAGGGAATCCTGAGTAGTTTTGTGGGACTGGACTGTTCATTTTAATTTTGTGAGTAATACATTTATATTAATGCAATGTAAATCAGAAAGTCAGAAAGTTGAATTTTGCTGATTTTGATATCTGGGCATTGAGTGATTCAACAATCATTTGTGTAGAAATTTTTGTGTTTTATGTAGAAATTCAACAGTCATTTCTTTACTCCTTTTGTTGTGTGGAGATGTTTTGTCTTGGTACTCAGGAGAACGAGCTGCTATGCTTTTTATATTTTTTGAATGGAAGAGGAAGTTAATAATGTGTTCATAATGTGTGTTATGTGTAATTTGTTTCATAAGGATTAATTACAGTGTTTCTTCACTTTAAATGATTATAATTCTACATCTGGAAGAATATGCAATTATATAATATGAAAACAATTTTAATTTCATTTATCACTTCCCTAACAGCAGGCATTAATGTCTCGGCGTCTGTTGTTCAGGGAATACCTCATAGAATGGCTTTCATTTCTTCCACTGCAGAGAAATTGGAGCAGGACTGTTTAACAGAGGGATTTTGCAAGCGTACTGATGAGTTTTTTTTTATGTCACTTGATCCTGATCCTTGACTAGGTTGACACAAAACTGCTTTCAATTTACAATTTCATCAAATAAGAAGGACAAGACTGCTTCAATAGAAGCTAATTGTGTTATAAATCGACTTTCTTAAGCAAGAATCTACAATACAGTCATTGGAGAGTGATAAATTATTTGGTTAGAGGCAGGAGTATTTTCTAGGGAGACAATTTTTTTAAGTTTGGTTTCAGCGGTCTTTGCTATAATATTAAGAGGAAAAATTATGATAAAAGCAAAATCCTTCTCTTTACGTACTTAAAGTAGTATCTGAAATATAAATGGAAAATGCAGCACAGCAGAAACCAATGCATCGCAAGATAATTTATAAAACAGAGTGTTCTTTGAACTGTTTCTTCCATTAACTCTGAACAGTGTAAGGAGATTTGTTCTTTGGCTTTGACACACATCATCCTTATAATTAATAATCATTATTATCATTAATAATCAATGCATCAACATAATAATAATAGGATGGTGTGGTAGCCATTCTGTACCAGCAACCTAGGTGTACAGCTTTCAGGCAGAAAAGTGAGAACTTACTTCACCAATTAAATAAAGGGGGAACTTTAGTTTGGCCATATGCTGCACGAACTTACAGTAAAATTCAGGCAGGAAAACCGAATTGATATCCCTACCCTTACGAGCAGTGACGTTGGACCTTTAATGATCAAGTAGTTGCTCCTACAGATCCTTGAAAGCATGATCCTGTTGAAAGAAAGCTACCTTTTGCTCCTACTGGTTTTCCTTGGAGATTATCTATGCCAGTGCTCATCAGGCTGAGCCTTGGTGGTCTTACATTCACTCCTCTGTTTTTCTTTACAGAAAGGGGTTGATATGGATTTTATCTGTATCACACAACACATGCTGCCAAGCCCAGTGTTTGCAACTGTGTAAAGCAGGGGTTTATTATAGTGATGTGTGGAGTTCCTGGCATTGTCTCATGCCATAACAAAGAGCATCCTCTCTCTTTGTGAGCAGTATCGTTTTCAATTATGTGGTTTAAGAATACTGCTAAGAGTATCTGCCGAATTCACTACAAACATCTTGTCTGTTTCTCCTCATGTAACGTTCTATCATAAAGTGTATTGAGTACATATGGAGTCTCCAGTCATATGTACTGTATATGGGGTATCTATGACTCTTGTTTTCTATTTTCTTTATTTTAAAGATTGAAACTATAATGAAATAGAAATAGAGCTAAGATTATTGTGTGGTTTGCAAACGATTGGGAAATACCTCATCTTACACTGTGAATTTTTCCACATTTGCATCTTTTAATGTAGCAGGTAGAAAAATACAGTAGGAAATGAAAAGACCCAGATGTTAACATCAGAGTTTTCACAACATCAGAGAAAAACTAATACTGACGATGTCTGGTTGCTTAAAGAAAAAGTGCTGTGGGCCTTTTGGTCATGAATATTCCTTTTAGGTCTGAGGGTCATTTTTGTGTTTAGTAAATTAAACTACATTGGCACACATATTGAAGAAGCACTGCCTGGCAAAATGATTAGTTACATCTGGTACGGTGTCCTCATACAGTGTCCCTTCCTATTCGCTCCTTCGCAATACTGAATGATCAACATGGGATGAATACTAGTACCTGAAAACAGGAGGTACGTCTTTACACAGAGAGATGTAGGTGTGTGGAACAAGCTTGTGTTGTTGAAACTGAAACGTTCCTGGTTTATTTCCCAAAAGAGTGGGATATGATTCTGGGATCAGGCTACTAGTAATCAACCAAGCCAGATGGAACGAAAGCCTGTCCTCCATTGTAGCCTTTCTTATGTTGTTTGTGGACATACAGGCATGGTGCACTAGTTGTGAGGTGGGATCTCATTTACCCTAAGTGACAGTAGAGGCATGCTGCATCAAAATACACCCCATTTGTGTAATGTTGGTATGGCGCAATATTGAATGCACCTACAGTAAGTGGTTTAAAGTAATGGGCAGTAAATTTACAAAAAAGGTACATTAAAGTATACAGTATGGTCAAAGAGACCTCACTTCATTTTCAATGATTAGTAGGCTACATGTCTTTCAGTACAGGGTTAATTATATCTCAGTGTACTGTAAAAACCTTATCAGATTGAAGTCTGTGTTGAGGCAATAATGAAACCATGAGGGTTTTCAACAACATTCAAGCTGAAAGAAGACTTCAAATGTTCATCGTTGCTACAAGTCAGGGAAAATCTTTTGAAGTGCGTGTTTCGTGTTCTCTGGCAGCTGGGATGTCAGAAGTGTGACTAGTTGTTGTGAAAGGTGTTTGTTCTTCAACTGGTCAAATCCTGAGATACAGTACTCTGGAATGACATCACTCTAGAGGAATGTCTACAGACAATGTAGTGCACTGTTGCCTCTCAGAATACCCCCAGGAGCTGAGCACTGCCATTCCTGAGCTGCATTTGCTTACTTGTGTTTCCAAGGCCAGAGATTTTTGAAAGATAATCTACAATTAATGACAAATCCTGGTTTTGTGTTTAGGTCTGATTTCTGATGCTGTCTGCTGGATGCTTGAGGAATTGAGTCTCTCAAGTCTCAAGCATTCAGCATGAATTCCAGAAGCAAAACAAACATGTAAATTCCTCAATGTAAACTAAGAGAAGAATGCTTTGGTGGTTCATTGACCCTTACCTTGGTGAAGGACATCAAGCTCTACAGTCCTTCTTTGGACCTGATAAGAACATAAGAAAGGTTAAAAACTGACAGGAAGCCATTCAGGCCATCTTGCTTATTTGATTGGGAATCAATGGCTTCTTGAGAAACACAGTTTCAGTGTCATTCATTCCTTTCAGTTTTTGCTTGCTCTACAATGGATAAGACATGGTTTGACATTTCCCTGAATATTACACAATGAAATCCCATTGGTAATTTTTTAATTATGTTGGTATCTGAAAGGGAACATGATTGTTCAGATTAGGGTTTCACATCTAAGTTAGGCATGAATGGAAATGATTGTCATTTTGTGACAGTGATGTGAAGCAGCAGTATTATTAATATTTTCCCTGTGGTTGGAGAATAGGAAATCATAGTGAAGCCTCCACTGAGCTTTAATTTTAACCTGAAAATTTGCACTACTTCGCTTCCTGGCACAAACTCTTTTAGTACCTGCCAAGTTGCTGTTTTGGCTTGCTGTTCTCCAAACGTCCTTGTCTTATTTCAAAGGCTAGGTTTTTTCGGTTGTCAGTACTGCACATAATTGTTTCTACAGGTGCTAACAGAAGTGTTCCTCTTCTTTACCTTAATTATTAGCTAGGTATTGACTCTTTAACTTCAGTAAACAGGCCATTAATAGCAGTCATTTCATAAATAAGAATCATTTAAATATCTCCTAACAGCTCTAAACAGTGACAAATGCAAAAAATATTTTTTCTGGGAACAAAATATGTCTTAAATATTAAGTATTATAGTTGTCCTTCTACCTCAAATACCTTTGTTCAAGCACTTAGTATTTAACAGTTGCATCACATTTTCTTTTAAGATTTTTTAAAACTGCTTAGATGTATTCCTTCTTTGGTGAAAGTGAAAATGTTTTTTAAGTGTGGCATCATGTTTATAATAAAATTGCATTGCTTTTTTGCAAATAATCAGAGTTGTACAGAACAAAGGCAATGTATCCAGGCATTTTTCTCAGTGTGCCATTTTGATCGGTTTCATGCGAACCTTTACTGTCCAGTGAAGGACAAAGAGCAACAAAATAATGCAGTCCACTAATGCAAAAAATACAGAAGCCGCTTAAAATAATGACAGAAAGTGATTCGTACTCATTTTTACAAACGTGAAACTGAGCAGCATTGAAAACGGTTAATTTCAATTTTTTTTATACTGATGAAGCACTTATTAATGGACTTACACATAAAACCCAGAGTGTAAAAAAATGGTTAACTTCAAAATCTGGAAAAAGTTAAAAAAAAAACTACAGTTTATTCAATAAACATAATGACTCAAACTTTAAATATTAAACACTAGGTTCTAAGTAAAGAGGAGGCTACATGTGTTCATTGAAGGGATTAATGTCTACAAATTCACTTTTTAAAATACATTGCATTTGACAAAGGAATTATAAATATGCTGAGACTTAAGATCCATCCTAGACTGATTGCTGATTATTTAGGCAATTTGGCTAAATTGTCCATGACGTCTCTCTTTCTCATCTATAGATTGGACATGACCCATTCCCAAAGGTATTTGTGAGCCTGGTGGTGCTGGATTGTGTCTCTAGCCTTATTTTGCTGTCTTTGTGAATGCAGAGAGCGCAGAGGCTGCCGGGACTGTGAAGATGGGTGAGGCAGAGCCGAGGCTGAATGCAGGCCAGCGACTGGGGACCCAAGAGAGTGTGGGCATCAGCACCCTGGAGCCCGGGCTGAGGCCACCCGCCATGCCCCCAGGGAGACACGTCTCCATCAAAGTCCAAATGCTGGATGACACAGCGGAAGTGTTTGATGTGTCGGTAAGTTCATGTTTAATCTGCAGAACCCTGACGCTTTTCATTGACCTAAAAGAAACCAATATTGTCTGGAAACCTAAACTTTGGAAAGAGTGCCTAGTTCAGGCCTTGCATGGTGACCATGTCCTGCTTTCTCCTTTATGTTGCGTTGCATCGTGGTCTTATTGTCAAAGCTGCTAGCTTTAACAGAGCTTTAACATTTTTTTAATTTTGCGTGGTTTGTGATTTTTTTACATGAAATTTGGTTTCATTTTGTGCTTGTTTGTGGTCTGGCAAAAATAACTTTTTTTTATTCTGCGGGTTAAGAAAAATAAATATTGTATAATGCTCAAATGAATCATTCTCTCAATATTGTTTTCTGGGCTATCTTTTTTACATAATTATAGATGATGATATCAGGCCACAACATTTCTAAGACTTAAGCTGCACAACAAGAATATCTATTTTTATCTGCAGCAAAAGCTTTGCCTAGAAATGACAGTGTTATGTAGACAGCAGGCTTTTCTTAGGGGTTACTTGTTGGCATGGCAACCTAATTAAACTTTGCAGTGCTCATTGCATGAATGGGCCTAAACAATGATGTATTCTATTTGTGGGAAATACTGGTACCCGGCATTGAATTTTATTATATCCTGGTCTTTGTACAAAGGACGATTTTTGTAAACAAAACAAAAATAGCTTTATGGTTAAAAAAAAGCTTTTTGGTGTAACTGTTTAGATTTTGTGTATTTGTACAAATTTGTGGGGGATTGATATTAACTATAAGAGCAATAATAAGGGTTACAAACTACATGAAGCCAATCAGCTTGTCTGTCTTTTTGGTTGCGAATTGATCTAAGGATTTTCTCCAGCTGTTTCTTGTAGGAAACCAGAGTATTGGCTTCAACTAAACAGTCGGGTATCTTGTTCCAGACTCTCACTATCCTATGTGTATAAAATGCCTCCAATTGTCAGTTTTATATATACTTATGGTTTCCACTTGTCTTTTCCTGATGATTCTGAAGACATCTCTAGAGGTAACATAGGACGTGCCTTTGAGTGTTTTGAATGTTTAAATTGGGTCCAATTGTAGCCTTATTGGACAAAACATTTTGAATTTTTTACGACTAAAAGCCTGGACTCTGGTCACACCCACATAGTCGACCGATTCCAGAGCTTTTCTGTAGTATGATGGGTAAAATTCTACCCAGTATTCCAAATGAGGTCATTGTGGTGTGTTATAGAATTTACATGATTACATGAGTTACATGATTTAAAATTTTCACTTTTATTAATATATCCGAACAATCTTTGCTTTTTATTTCTACCCCACATTATCAAGAAGATGCAAATGATATAATTACAATATGTAATTATTATATGTAAATGATGTCACCTAAGTCTTTTTCTTCAGCTGGAAATGCAATTGGGATTTGTTTCTTTGCATCTTTAAATTTTAATAAATTCACATGATTTTTGAGTTACACAGCCTTTACACAAAAGTGCATGCAGTGCTTTAGAATATTAGTCATGGTTTTAACTTCAATACACCAATTAGTTGTAAGCAGCACGGATAGCTCAGTATCACACTCATTATGTCAAAACTTGAAAACACTAGGTGTGAGAGTAATCCGTTCCTTCAAGACCTCTTGACCTCATTCCAGATGGTCCGTCTGTAGATCTGCTGTTTATATAGAGCGTGCTCACTGTGTGGGACAAAATGACCAAAACAGAATTAGGTATAGAATGTGTGAAGAGTTTTGCCTTGAATGCAGATAACTTTATCACAGATTGTTCAGTTGACATACTATAAAGCAAATCTCCACCTTCAGTGTTGCTTTTGTACAAACACTGTTCACTGATCCCTTATGTGCTATACAGTTTTTAAAAATTAAAGGGATTAAGGTAAGTAACAGAAATGAATTGTGTTTAGTAATAAGTTTGTTTCAATTAAGTAATTATCTTTAAAACACTTTGCCAACAGACCAACAGGTCACAGCCTGGCAATATATATTTGAATGGAAAATCTATATCTTTGCAATATTCTTCACATTAAGTTCAAAAGCAATCCAGAGGGGAATATTAAACTTTGTTATCTAATACATCAGAGCAGTGATCTTAAAGTGCTACCCATTGCACGGGAATGGGTGTATTATGGTTCCAAATCGCGATGGAATGCAGTTTTAGAGTTCTGGGGAGTCTAGGGACAGAGTCTAGGCAGCAGTAAGTAGGTTACAAGTTTGCCTTTTACAGGAACTGAGGATATAGGGCACAGGAGATTCTGTTCTTGCTCTTATTATAGTAGTGAGCTACCCTAGGGTTTTTATGGTTTCAGCAATGAAGTTAAAGGCTTCTCGAGAATTACTGCATTGTTTTGTTGGTTTTGAAAAACTTTGACGAGGTTCCGTAACAGGGGCATCATTTGTGGTTTTGAGGGAACCCAACTGACGCCTGTCTTTGTAACTAAATCCAGATTGTTTTGCTCATCTCTTAAAAATACATGTGCATGAAATACGGATCTACTGTGGCTCCTAAATATTTCAGTTCTTTCCATGGAAAAGGCTGTTGACTCTGTTGCTTGTGTTGACAAGGATGCATTCAGCCTTAGCCTTTTGGTTTTACTATAAAAGAATATTGCACAAGCATTTGTGGGATGCATTTAATAAAAAAATGAATCTCTCTTCGTTTATGATGTTGGTCTCACCTGCTGTGTGCTGTTAGACATCCTGATTGGTTGGTAGGGTGTAACTTGTGTTAAACATTTCTGGAAAAAAAGAGCTGATACAGCTATTGGCTGACTGATACCAGCTGTTTGTGTCCCATTTGAAACAGCCTGCAAGTTGAAAAACTGAATCTTTTTAGACCAGTTTAGAGAAGACGATGAGGGGGCCTGATAGTGTATTCAAGTATCCATTATCCTGAAAGGCATTGACAAACTCCATGTCTTTAGAATAAACAGCGAAATGTGAACCAGAAGACAGAAGTGGAAACTATGTGGAAGTCCTTTAAAAACTGAGACAGAAGACACTTCTTTACGCCAAGGGTGGTAGGAGTATGCAACACACTGTCCAGTCGGTTATTGAAGCAGATGCCCTGCCTTCTTGCATTAAACAGCTGAGATCCTGGGATCAATTAGATGCTGACAAACAGGCCAGATGTGCGGAATGGCCTTCTTTCGTGTGCAGCCATTCTTTTATTCTTGTTTTCAAACAAAGGTTGCTTGGCCCTCACAGGAAACAGTTTCTTGTGGATCTAGTTTTGACAAAATAAGTAATGGCAAACTTTGTGTAAGATGTACTGATTTTGTATGAGACCTAAAAAACCTTTAAGCGGTAATTAAAGGGTTTCTGATTTGATGGTTTGAATGTGAATCCTGTTTATTTGCAAAAAATATTTTGAAACATGACTCATGTTATTAAAATAGGCATAGCTTCTGCCCTGTTCCATGTGTTTTTTGAGTATTTTGAACTTGTTTAATTTGATGCTGAAAGTTTAAGACTATCAAAAAAGTATTTAAGTACTGCATCTGTGCTAAATAAGCAGGCTTCTTTTTGTCCCTTTATAATTCAGTAGGTGCAGGCTTTGTATGGTTAATCTTGCTTTGAAAGAGGAGTACTGCAATTAAGTCTGAGTGAAATTGTAATTAAAGGTTTATTTGGGTTGTAATTTGTTTACTCTTGATGTTGTTCCCCTGTTGTTAGCTATGCGGAGTGCAGTGTGGTAATTGCTGTTGTGTTCTCAAGGAAATGTAGGATTTTTAAAGGCCAGTTATTGTGTTCCTCGGCAGTGTCTTAGTATTTATAAAAAAAATAACAGCTTACTGCTGAGTCCCTCATGCATTTACACAGAAAAGAATCAACCCTGGCCTATCATCCTGTTTCATCTAAGCCCTCAGCAATTGAGTTCAATTATTGGACTTAATTGGTTATGTTTATCATTAGTTCCACTATGTAGGTATTGAATATTTAGCAAGAGCTATATAAACAGCAGAATTCTGGCATTCTAGGAACAGGGCTTGCCAACCCTGTGGAATATGGTTGACTTTGATGTAATGTTTAATTGAATTTGTGTCCTGTTTTAGCATTGGAGTATTATGAATTGGCACAGTGTTCAAATCGTAATACTTATTATTAAAAAAAGCAGTTGCATAGTAACTGGCCTGATATGATGTGTATCCTGTCTCCTTCTATACAGTATAAAGAACTTTCTAGTATGATTTCCTTATACATTCATTGCATTCCAGAATGAGATCTAGGAGTAGTGCATCCTGAATTCTGTTCCTTGAAAGGCACCGTGTGACCTACAGTATGGGGTGTGGCAGACTAATAGGCCACACAGTCACTGGAAATGCCTCAGTTTTCCTGGAATTAGAAGTGCTGCTTCTTTGACTGGAGCTCTCTTCCTGTGGGGGACATTCCCAGAGACAGGGAGTCAAGGAAGAGGAGAAGGAAACCTTCCCAGCATGGGAAGCTGAGGACGTCAGAGAGTGGGAGAAGTGCCTCTCTGAAGGCTGATGGCCTTTCATGAAAAGTAATTTTGGAAATGCTTAGCTTCAGTAAGGTTAAGATCGGTTGCCACATCCAGAAAACAAGAAAAACTGATCTGCCAGGCAAGGTTTGAGAGCAGTTTTTGTCATAGGATTTATGACATTAGCATAGGGTTTAGTACAAGCTATATGAGAAAATCTCAGTACCTGGGTCATTAAGACTTGAAAATGTCTTTTTGTGACCACAGCATTCTGTGAAATATGATTTTTACTGCCTGAACAAAAAAAAATCACATTTAAACTTAATTCGTATGACTTTTGCATTAATGTGCTTTTTATATATATAGGCTGAACATAATTGTTTTCTCAACTACTGTGTCTCCTGTAAATAAACTGTTATAAACTACTCAGATTAGTCCTGTTTCTTTCTGCTTATTTTTTTGGCATGCAGAATAAGTAAAATCATCTTTTTATATCACATTAAAGTAAAGATCAGAAAGGGTCTTTAATTAAAAGTTTGAAATGTGCTGGAAGCTCCTCAGTATGTAGATTGAACTTATTTCATATATTTCAAAGCCCTTTTCATCATTTTCTTCTAACACTCATGTCCTTTTTATCTTGTCAGTGACTTTGTGTTACTGTCTTATTGAGCTCATTTTCATTCTCCAGTTAAAATATTTTTTCCCATTTACACAGAAGACTGGGTCAACTGTTTTGGACTGTATTCATTAAAAGTGTACAAGCAGCGTTTGAAACAATGCGCTCTTGGTGTGCGTCATTCATTAAAATTTAATCGTTTTCATCCTCTGAAGGCTAAACAGGAAACAGATTAAAATTTAATGCTTAATGTACTGTCTGTGTAAGTATATAGAATACAGTATAACTGTGTGTCTCCTAAGCAGGCTAAATTAAACATGAAATGCTTATGAGTCCTTGTTAGCACGTCGTAAGTTTCCATTCAAAGGAGAATTGGTGTTTTATATGAATAAAGAATGAAGAACTGTGCTGGTCATCATCTGGTTTGTCAGTCAACACAAAGTTGTATGCTTGTCTGGATTACTTTGTAACAGTCCACACACAGTTTGTTTGTTTTGCATTGCACATGAACCTTGGCTTAACCAGTCAACAATTTTGTGTCTCAGAAATTGGATGCTTATTTGATCATTTTTGTTCATCTCAAACAAAGTTTAAAGAGGACTTAATGCTGTGGTTGACTTTCAAAAATTGTGGCTGATTCTCTTCTTTGCTTCTTCATCGCATTTTTCCATAGTCTGTTTTTATCTGAAAAGTCAGTAAGTGCAGTGAAATCTATTAAAAATACCAGTTAAAAGTTTGTCCTGTTTCTAGTTTAGTAAATGGTTTAAAGCTGGGTGTCAAACTAGGTTCTTGGAAGGCTTAATAGTATCTGATTTTTGTTCTTACCAGAATAGGCTATTAAACAGTTAACCTCATTATGGTTTTAGACATAAAACATTACCTTTGTAAAAGGTTCTGTTACCTATAAAACTCCTCACAGCCAGGTCAGAAGTATTACAATTTGCTGAAAAAACTCAGGTGGAACAAAATAAAAATGACACCCCTTTATTAGACAGTCCTTAAAGAGACTAGACATTACTCAAGGTTCAAGGGCTGTCTCTGAGTAAGAATTGATATAAGTCATTTGGCTTGTCAGCAACAACATTGCCAAAGACGTGTCATAGCCATGTATTGGAATCATCATCATTTTTGTTTGCAGCAAGAATCAAGATATCTGCATTCCTGTATGTTAAAAACCTTGATCTGTAAAGTAGGTCCAGTTATCTTAATAGAAAGGTAGTGTGTATACACTAGTTGTATTTACACATTATCTTTTATGTCTTGGTCCTATTTTGGTTTTCTGTTTTTTTTGGTCCTTTCCTGTGAACAGTTGATTGAAGATTAATTGTAGTCCTCTCTAACTACGTACTATTAAAAGGAAATGTTCTGTTGTAGAAACTCTATCGCACGAAAGTTGAAAAGTGCAAACCTGTACTCATTATTCTGTATTGAAGGGAGCCAGTATCACATTGGATACAGCCTAGTGGTAATAAAATCTATTTAGAAAATTCAGTCATGTTGCATATCAGGAAAGGTTGCATAGATGTTATAGCATACTAAAATCCACATTGTTGTGCTAGGAAAGAATTGGTTTACGAATTTTCCCTAAAAATGTGAATGACTGTTTTTGAACATTTGGATGTGTTGTTTTTGAATTAGGTATATTAATACGTGTTCATGTGCAGCATCTAAAGAAGTGGCTAAAAACATTGGCTGTAGTTTAGATGTGAAACCAAGTGCTGCCTGCAGATATGAAATAACTGAAACAGGAAACAGACTTATTATTATTAAGCTTACTTTGATGTCAATATCTTACTTTATTGAGTGGAGAGTGTAGTCCCAGGGCTAAAGAAACATGTACAACATAAATGGTTCCCTGGTGTTGAAAAAGTCTAACTCTCATTTGACTCAGTGTTCTTGATTAATTATGCTTAAGTTTATAGCTTTGCCTCTGAGGGAACATAATTATTTCCTTGAATCTTTAAATTCTTTTTAAGAATGGAACTGTATGTATTGCTGATAGTTCCCCACTCATTCTACTTGTTTACTGCTTTTGGCATATGTTACTCATCATAAAAAAAGCAAGAAAAAAGAGCTGAATTGGCTTAATCTGCCTTCAGTGAGGCAGTACTTTCTGTTCATTGTGAGTCTGTAGAGAGTTATTTCTTATTGATGGTTTTATCTGCCAGTTGCCATTCTAGAAATTGCAGATAAGCCACTCAAGCATTTTTCATTTGTACAAGGTTCTTATTATGCAATTTGTACTATTAGAAGAGCGCACTTTAATGAAATAGATGTCTTTTAAAATGTAATGTAAGTGAATGAAAAAAGCTTTCACTTAGCCACTTTGCTTAATGGTGTGAAGAACGATCTCTGTCTTTATAAAGTCAGAAGCAGTTTTCCGTCTCTGAAGGCAGAATATGTAATATCTAGGTAATGTCTAATATCTATAGAAATATAGCTTATTAATTGCAGTTTAATTAAAAGCAGGAGGAACCAACACCTTGGTAGTTTAATGACCTGTTTTTATATAGAGCAAATTTTATTCTTTCTGACACAAGGATATAATGGAGCAAAACTATATAACCCATAGAGCTTCTTTTTGGTTTTGCTCCCAGCAGCAGATAATGGTTTGCCTAATTAATTAATGCACTGGTTAGTTACAAATCTTTCTTTTTTATTCTTTCTGCATTCAAAATCCTGTTTGTTAGCAGAACATGAGTGCCTGCATGATAGCACAAGAACATAATAAATGTATCTGAAAGAAAATATCTTAGATATAAATAAGCAACCTTTTATCTGGGTTTCAGAACTGTAACTTCCTTTCTCCTCTGTGCAGAAAACTGAGCTATACACAATATCTGACCCATCACATAAAACTATTTGTAAAGGTGTTGCGATGGAGAAAAGTAAAGATAGTTGTCGTGGAGGTTACCCCTAAGTACTTTTGAATGCAATAAGATGGAGATGCAGTTTTTTCATAAGAGAATATGTACAGTATGTGTAGCACTTCCCCTGGAGAGCCATAGATTGACAGATTTCATGAGGAACAAGTAGTGATGTGTTTAATGGGGGCAAATCCATCCATCCATCCTATTCTTCCAGTTAAGGGTTACAGAGGAGCCAGAGCCTAACCTGGCAAGCAATGGCCGCAAGGCAGGGTCGACACTGGATGGGATGCCAATCCACTGCAGGGCAGACACAGATGTTTATACACTCACACCGGGGCCAGTTTCCCCCAAAGCCAATGAACCTATCCAGCTTTTGGATTGTAGGTACCTTGAGGAGTAATGGGTTAAATTAATACCTTCAGTGCTCAGCCAGAGTGAACAACTGAAGACACTGTTTGGTCAGGACCTAAGGTTACAGGTAACTGGAACATTTTGTGTCTTTTGTTCATTGTTGTTAGTAGCTTTTCTCCAGGCTGAGCAGTACAGGGCTGTTTATCACTGAGCATCAAGAGCCAGTTGCCGTGACGACACGCCTTGGGCGGCAGCATGGAAACCCCTAATTGTAGTACCCACAACCCCCTCCCAAATCCCCCTGCCTCCTGAATTTCTAATTGGCTGTGCATGATGGACCACTTGATACGGTGGCTGAAGATAAAGGGGAAAAAATCAAAAGAGGGATCTTTGATACAGTACTATCAGAGCATTATTTAAGAGGCTTGGACATTTCCTGTCTGTATACCTCAAACAATGAATTTCTTTATTAATGAAGTAGGTCTATAAGTATCGTCTGGCCAGCAGAATTAGTATTTCCAGTGAGAACATGAGAAAAGCTACAAACAAGATGAGGCCATTTGGCCTGTCAACCTGATTTGGTTTCTAGTAGCTAGTTGAGCAACAGACCTCACCCAGACACTTTTTTATTTTGAAGAAGCCAGGGTTTCGCCTCTGAATACATGGCTGTGTAGTTTATTCCAGATTCCCACAGTCTTTGTGAAAGAAATGCCTTCTGTTCTGAGTTTAAAAAGTACTTCCCCATAGTATCCGCTTATGTCCTCTGCTTTGTGTTTCGCTCTCAAGAAGTTGAATGGGTTGACTTTGTCAGTGCCCTTGAGGATTTTGCATACTCGAGTTGGGTCTCTGTATAGTCTTCTCTCTTCTAGATTTAAAAAGTCAGTTATTATGACCTGTCAGTGCAGAACGTTCCCTCGAGCCTGGAAATGTATTCCCCATTGTTGAAAACTTGTTTTTCTATTCCATTCCGGTAAAGTCAGAATTTGAGTTGGGTAAACCTGATCCTTTTTTGGCTTTTCAGTTCTGATTTTCTCCTTCTGTCCTCTGCAGAACTTAAATGACCTTGGTTATTTTCTATTGCTAAAATGAACTGATTCTGAAGTACATTTTGCAGGGTTTTTTTTTGTACTGGTGAAACTAAATATGAACCTGCCAAGCCCCATAAATTGAACATCAGGAATGTGCTGTCAACGTGTTTAAACAAACTGTTAACATGATGTTTTAGCCTTTGCCTACTAAATGGAAACCAATTTTTCTTAAAGTTTTGATGGCAATCTAGTGCCCACATTCATTTTTTGGACACATAGAAGGTGGGGAGTTGCACTGTTTTGTTGCTGTATATTTTTCAACAATCTAGAAGTGGAATGAAAGCAATTAGCCTCCCCAGCCAAACCCTGGAAAACTCTGGAACATTTGACAGAAGAGGCTGTAGATCTGTTAAAAGACTGACTTCGAGAAACTTTTTGCTTGCCCAGAGGCTTGCAAAAAGATTAAGTGCCTTTGAGATAGTTGTGGTTAATATTTCGTTATGAATCACAAAGTAACTATTGGTTCCAGTTCTAAAAATGTAACGGAAAGCTAAACATCTGTTCTGCATGGTTACCAACAACGTTTTAATTTCTCCTTCTGTTAGAATCAATACGAGACCAAATCCTGCCAGAGGAGGCTTTTTATTTGTTTTTGGCTCCTTATTTCACTTGGAAAAAGAACATACCCAAATAATTGGTTGCAGATTGCTTTAATAATGATAAAGAATGCTAATTTGGTTTAGCTGTAGTTTGTTCAGTTCAGGGAAGCTGTTTTGAGCCTGCAGTTGCTGTGGTGTTATAGCATTTCTTCTAAGAAGAACTAACATTGAAACAGACACTTTAATGTTCTGTTTAAACTAAACGCTGGAAGCACATGGCCTTCATTGACCTTTTGTTTGAAATCCAGGCTGCATTTTTGTTCTGTACCCAAGCTGAAAAGGCAGAAAATTGCTATTGAGAATAGAGCCGTTCTTTTGCTCCATGCTTTTTCATTCAGACTTCTCTCCCCATTAACAGTCAAAAGGTATAAGTGGCTCAGTAAATGACTGGAGTAAATGTAAATGGAAACTAGGTAAACGTCTGAGCTGACAAAGTGGTTTGTTATGCTATAATGCTGTGCTTGAGTGCCCATAGCACAACACACATTACATTTTGATGTGTGAAAGTGCCAAAAAATCTTTTTACTGATTAGGTGTCCCTGGAAGTACACATTTTTTTAGTTATATATAAAGCTTGTATGAGGGGCATACATCTTTTTTCATAACTTGTCTAATGTTGGCTTTTCATTCTCCCTCTGAAGCTGTCATTAAAATAGAATATAGAACCACATTAGATTTAATTTTTGTTCACTCACATCTCTGTGAAACAATGAGTGTTGTTTTCAGGAATGTTTTCCAAGTGTATGGTATAGCTTTTCTGTTTAATGGACATTTATATTTAGTGTTGTTGAAAGTAGACTTCCCAGTTTCTTAAGGTTCTATAACAACATAAAAGGCTACAAATGAGAAGAAGCCAGTTGGCCAGGCTTGCCCATGTGGACTTTTTATACTACTCCATGTAAGGATATCATTGTGCCATCTCTTGAATGGTTTCTCAGATCTCAGACTTGTGTCCTGCTTGTTCCGATTGGTAAGCGGTAGATTGGTAAACTACCTTTTCAGCTGTATTATTGGGGCAGATTTGACTGAAATGTTGTACTACACCCTTCACAGAAAACGGAAACAACAGCAGCCTTGACAAGGTAGTTATTACAACTGGAATTAAAATCGCTGAAATCAATATCCGTGGGAATCAAAAGCTGTAGACAAGCCCCAAATGGAAAACCACTTCAGTCATCGCAGAGAACTAATGTGGCAGTGCATACCAGGCCTAGAGTGCAAGTGTACGTGTGGCACTGAACGGCGACGCTAAATTTCTTATCTCAGTCTGTCACAATTTGTTGTCCTTGTATGGGTTCTTCTTACTCGTATAAAACAAGAAGACATGCAGATTTGCTCTTTCAGTCCTGTGCCATCACCAATGGCCTGTTGTGTGGATCTTAACTTGAGCAAGGAAGCCTACTATAGTGATGAGCAATAGAACACTGCTGTGTTTTGTGCTGCTTTCTAGGTAAAGCAGGCAGCGGTGTCAGCTTGTGTACCCTGCAAAGGAACAAGTAAAGGCTTATTCCATGCTGGAAAGAAAAGAGCCTCAACGTCACACCTGAAGAAGGCTCCACGGCGGAAACGTTGTGTCCGTTTTATTTTCAGCATTGAATATAGCTTCTATAATACTGCATGGCAGGATGTCAGAACTAATGTACTACTCTTAAGCATAATTTACATTTAAGGTGTGTCTTTCTTGCTGTGGTCTACTTATTATATCAGCTTTTCATAACATCGTTATCCCTGGAGGCTTTTCCATAAGCTACTTTAATATTTAATAATAATCTCCATATAGATGTATTAGAAATGGCAGCTTCTCGCTATAATGAACATTTCTACCTATCCAGCCTGGGTGGGACTGGTTGTCTGAGGGAGAGACGTCCAGTTTGATTATTCATTTGTCTGTTAGTCTTGTGAGTCACTAGCTGTCATGATGAGTACTAAAACTCCAGCACACTGTAAAGTCAGCAGAGCCACTAGCTATTCAAAATCATTGATTTCTGCTTTTTATTGTAATAACTGTTGTTTTCCCATTTTCTTTAGCCTCTTGATTTTTTTTCTTTTTTGATTTAAAAATGTTTTCTTAATGTATGGCATGTGATCCAGTGTGATAATATATCACATAGCTGCCTGCGTTTTGGAGCTTTAATTCTAGAACAGGGTTCCTCAACCCTGATCGCTGACAGCCCCAATGCAGTTATTCTGCTAGGTCCCTCCTATATCATTTATTTTAAGGTTAGGAAGACTTGTTTAAACAATTGATCAACAAAGCAAGTAATGTGTAGCAATGAAGAGAATACTGATCCTTGAAGGCTGAAGATTATTCTGGTTTTTTATCTCTAGATCAAAATATTTCTAGTTCTAGCTGATCTCTAGCTCTCTTAATTGAACACATCCCTTGTTTAATTGTTTACTGTTGTGACAATTTAGTGTTGTATCATCTCCATTGATTTTCCACGTCTGCTCCAAGTCGGAGTGATGCTGCTCAGGGGGGCCGAGTCCTGAAGTGAGGAGTGCTGTTTCAGGTTCATTTGTCCACGGCTGCAGTTCAGCAAGAGGTGTGACATTCTGATAGTGCAGCCCAGTTCATTTTTATCACACCCCTCTTGTGATGTCCACAGCTCATTAAACAGCTCTTCCTATCACCCTTACTCTTGCTATAACAGTTGACCTTTAGCCTGTTTAGAAGATGCACAGTAGCCTGAGAGAAGACACCCCAAACAGCAGGCTATATAATAATGGTCCCTCCAGGAGCACTGTTAGCCAGGTAACATCATTCCTCAGGAAAATACAGTACTGGGTTCCGTCCAGGAGTAATAGTGAGATAAAATGCACTTGTCACTCATTACTTGGTCTTCTCGCGCTCTCCCTCTCTTTGGACTTGATATACTTTGGTTGTGTTTCCTAGCAACAAGGCTGCAAAAAATCCACTTCGCCGTTGGATATGTAGCCTGCAAGTGGAAATGTTTAATTCTAAGTAAATTGGCTCGTTTTCATTGACTGTATACATATGTACTGTATAATTTTATTTTGTATAACTGGTATAAGACATGAAGAAGCATTTTAGTTCAATTATAACTTTTTTTAAGCAATAGTCTGCCTTAACAAGCATCAAATTTCATATTGCCGTTCTAGGTCTGGATTAATGTCCGTATGTAATGAAGTACGTTAGCAAAACATCGATTCTAAACAGGTTCCTCGTTGTAATGCAAGGAGATGACAATACAGCAAGGCTCCTCTCACCTCAAAAGAATGTACTGTAAGGCTCCAGGTTCAAGAAAGGTCCAACATGGAATCAAAACATCAGCTGCTAGCTTCTGAGGCAAGTGAGACACCCCCCACACCCCAAAGGTGCAGAATACAGCAGGAGAAAACATACCCCTTTAACCCAGTCACCCATGGGGGCATGCCCGTTACAACATGAAACGTTACAAATGAGAAGAAGCCATACGTACATGATGTTTCATAGACATTTGCAGCTCTGTGCAAGGTTATTGTTGTTTCCTCTGACACCGGTTAGAAACTAGCTTTAAGAACAGCCTGGAAAATGCCATGTGACAGCAGCACTCCTGCAGATGACTGCGATGCGTGCGATGACTGACGTGATCATTAAAAATAAGAAACTTTTTAGTGAAGTGCTTTGAAAACCAGAAATCTTTCATGTGGAAGTGACTCAGTTACAGAGAAGGGAGCTGCTCCAAATGTCTGATCCGTTTTCACATTTGAATTTGCTCTGCGGGACTAATTCGTCAGTCCAGGCTGAAGGATGATTTGTACGCAGAACAAGGCTGAACTTAGGTGTGCTTTATTCCAGCATGGCGCGCCCCCAATGCAACCCAGTTCACGTACTCTGCCAAAAAGAGAGAAAATGGGAGAATTTGGCTAAGACCTGAGTGCATTAGCAATGTAAGTCCCCAAAGTGATTGTAATTCTTGGAAACATGTAAGACTAGATGATGTTTCCTTGGCAGCAGCAGTGATGCTGTTAGCGCTTCTCCCTGTAAATAGGAGGATGCCAACAAAAAACAACTCCAGCTGGATTTAAGAGCTTCCTTATTTATGGCAACTGAATTCTAAGGTAGGAGCTCTTGTCACTGGGAGCCCATGGCTTTTTGAGGGTTCCTGTTTCTACTTCTATTGAAACTCCAATGGAAAATGCCACTAGACGTTCAGCTGCTTGAGTGAGCATCTGTTTTGATAGATGTTGTCCTGAGTCCCTCAGGAAAACAAGGGTACACAGTTCCCATCTCCCAGGAGCTCCGCTGGGTTGGAGTCAGACATGACTGATGTGTGCCAGGCCCTAAGACTAGTCACGCCGTATTGTCTCTGAAAATGATTGAGGTCCAGAGGTCACCGAAGGGGAATGAAAGATAACTAGAACTACATTCAACCTGTAGTTGACCCAGATGCACATAAAGTGCATGTTGTTACTTTTTTGTGATGTATTTATTTGAACATATTAGCAAGTGGTCTCTTGAACAACGCTTCAGTTACGGACACTCATTTAATACTAGTCCATGTATCAAATGAATTTATTTCCTCTTCTGTAACCCTTAGCATACGAGATGCCATTAACTCATTACCTAGGCAGCACTTGCATCATTGACTATAAATGGTTTTTCTCTGGATTTTGTAAATCCATAATACTTTGTACATAAGCTCATTTCATGAATGTATAATATATGAAACAAAAGGGCTTCCTTCACAAGCTCATGCCCTTCATGGTTGTTTCTGTGTTACTGTACGTTTCTTCTGCTTTGATCATTGTGAAAATTAGGATTTGGAGATTTTCTATGGCTACTAAGCCCCCACCCCCAAAAAATATTAATAACTTTAATCCATCTTCTCTTTTCTATATGTATCCCATATGTCTTTACTTCCAAGAAATACATATGTTTATGTTGTCTGCGTTTTAGGAGTGCGGTTTTTAATGATTTTCAAATGAGTCTTGCTTCAAATGTTTTTTGGAACTCTGTCCTTAGACCCTTTCATTGTGCAGATTAACACTGAGAGTAAAGTAATGCATTCATGACTAAAAATCCCTTTAATAGGGGAGACAAAGTCCCAAGAAATATGCGTATTGAGCAATTCACTTTCATGTGTGCTCATCCTTTGGTATTGCATTTTAAAATATGGATACAGCGTTTCAAAATGATGAATACAGAGTCCTCTAAGCGAGAGCAGACATGTATAGAGCCATTTCCAATGCATTGAGGGTGTAAATGGAAAGTTTACTCACAGTGTGCAGTTCTAAAAAACAGCTGTTATGTGAACATGACTTTGACAGTCTGTTAGCTGCCCAGCTGGGGTGAGTAGGTCAGAGGGTTAGACATGCTGTCAGATAAATTAGATCCAGGGACAAGTCAATGTGAAGCTTTATTTATTTAACACAGGGAATGCACCAAGACATTGACCTGTGTCTTGATACCTTAATTTAATTAACGAGAGGCTACTTTATTTTTTTTTCTACTTGTCCTTTCCCAGTGTGTGCTTTTGTACAGACACACCATGTTTAGTCTCGATTGCACAAATGAGATTGTGTTTCTCGTTACAGAGCTTAGCGGAATGATGGGCACACCTCCATGGAAATTAATTTTTAGCACTACAAATAAGGAAGCAAACAAGGGAGCATTGTCAGAAGCTACACATTATAAATATTCAAACAGTATTGTGTAAAACGCTGCTGAAAATTAAATTCAAAATATATTTTGGCCGGAAAAATATAATTTTGAGGTGTCAACTATATTAAGACTAATACAGACTTCATTTGTTATGAGTAAATTAGGATGTTGTAAACTAAACCATGTAAAGTATGTTAACATTTTTTAGCAATTTCCTGTGCAGTTGATTGACATGAACAGAAATTAAATACAACTGCAACAGAACTAACATGAATCTTCTTGCAGCCTGACAATGAGGTTATGGTAGGTAGGAAATAGGATCAGGGCTTTCCATGGTTCACTTCCAACTGTCTTGTAGGTGTTTATTAAGGGCATCATCTGACATTTCAACTCTTACTGTACAGGAATTGCAGGACCCCATGCTTATTAGAGAAAGACGGGACTGTAACATTCTGAAAAACTGTTGTTTTTTAATTGAGCAGTTGAAACTAAGCTAATAATAAAATAATATTAGCTTTATAGTGGTCAGATGTTCATCTTTCCAGGAAGTAATGGTGTAGATGCTTTGGTACATACTTTTGTGTCATCACTGGATCTTAAAATGAATTTCACCAGAATCAAATTGCAGAATGACAGTGTTGCCAAGTTACTCATTATTTATTTCCGGAAATGAATTTTCGGATTATGCATGAAGTGCTGCAGTGCACACAGAGCTCAGAACTGCAGTATCATTTATCGTAAGGGATTGTCAAACATTGTACCAGAACCGCAGTGACTGCAAATGTATTTGTCTGTCTGGCACATTTCATGCAACAATGTTGTATGAGGAACATAACTCCCAATTATACACTCAGATGGTGTTACTAAACAGTAATATACAGAAGCTAAAAGTTTACAACAAATGGTAAACAGCATTACTGCTAGAAAAATGTCTTTATTGCAAATTGCGATATTGCAAATTCAGCTTTTATGTTGCCTTTCTGTCATTCATGGTGAGAAGAAGTTGCATGATGATGAGAACTGAGCTCCAGTCTCTTAGTGTACGTCTGCATTGGAATTCTGTGGGCCTTGTAGTTGCATGTTAGCTCTCCAATGCCCAAGGCTTAACATCCTTTAAACAATCACATGGTGTCAAAGATTGTCAGGCATGGTCAGTCCTGCAACTAGAGAGTGCTGAAACCAGCCAATTTTAAATGTTGTTCTAAATCAGTGTTTCATAAATGCTTTTATGTGACTATAGTGCCTGAAATGCTATTTATATTTTATATACATATCTTTCCGTATTCCTCTTATCAGTATGCACACAGTGACTTGTATGGTATTGTCATAAGCATGGCTGAAATTCACACATATTATTTTCAGACACTTCATTGTCTTTACCAGCTAGACTTGTGAGCAGACAGCTTAACACTAGTTATGTGAGCAGTTCTGCATGCTGTCAGAAGGAGCCTGTGTTTTCCAGCTCCACAACACACCGTTAAATTAAGCAAGGGCATTTGTAATTATGTAATAGAGTTACCTTTTGGAAGGAATGAATAAAAATGGTGCCAGATGGATATCTGGAATCTGTAATGTTGATAGGGGAACCTTAGGGTCATCAGAAGGAGTGAAAAGAAAAATGCGCTTTGCTTTTGAAACAAGACTGGAATTGCATGTTCACAGTGTTTAAGACATTAACTCTTATTTAAGTTACCTTGTAAAAGTTGAGTGTTAAATCTTCACTAAAATGTTTTGTTATGATAAGGGAGTACTACAAAGTTACAGTTTCAGTGGATATATAGAAAATAAATTAAATTTCTTCTGGATTTTTTTACGTTTCATTGGATTTCATTTTGATATTCATTACATGTTGTGGTATCAATAAATAAACATTAGGTTTGCTTTTACCTTTCTAGCCAAAGATCCTGACTTAACTAATGATTGCCAGTTGGAACAATATATTACTAATCAGTAAAACAGCAGGGATGAAATAGGCTGTTATTAACTGTGTAAAGAAAACAAACAGTAGAAAATAATACATGCATTGTAATGTTTTTGTTAAATTTGCAAGATAGTTGGATTTTCAAGGTGGCATAGTAGTCAGTGCTGCAGTCAGTGGCCTCTGTTCGATTCTGGCATCTAATGTGTTCAGTACGGTAAAATGAAATGTAACCTTTTACAATTGTAATTCCTTACTTTTTTAGCAGAAAATTAAAAAAAAACCACGATGGTTTGAGACTCCTGGGTTTTCACTAGAAAACACTGTACACTGCTGGAAGTACATATTTTTTCACTCATGTGGTCTTTGTTTTTCAAATGTAATTGAATGTAATTCAGTCCAGGAGTACCAGATTATATTCTAGGACAATCCAAGCTGCACATCAAAATATCTACACTGAGCAAGATCATTTTGAATTTTTAGAGTTCCTGCTTTCCTGATTTCCAGGGCTATGACCTGATATTGATCTGCAGAAAAAAATCAAACACCCTTTATTTGTGGTAGATGATTACCCATCCCAGAATTCCAGAGTATGACAAGGTGGGAGGCTAAAGGAGGCTGTCTGCATTTTTTAAATCACATTCGCCGACAATTGTGTTGCTAAAGCAGGCAATCATCGGGTGAAATGTGATGCAATTACACCTTCAGCCTGTTTTTTCTTGAATGTGAATGTTAATGAGGGTCTGGTTTAATTGTAATTTAATGACAGAAAATAGAGCACCTCTGTACTGTAAGCTGTAGCTTTCAAGAATGTACTTCTCGTTCTTAAATGTTAACATACTGTATACATGTCGGAGGCAAAAAGATAGCAAAAAGGATTTTTCTTTTGAGGCAAGTGAAACAGCACTGTCAGAGTTTAGATTGATGATAAGACATCCCATCTGGTAAGTTACATTGATTGGCGATGAGGGACCAGGCAGCTTAATGGTTTTCCATTTAGCATTGCTCTTTGCCTGCCTGTCATTCTCCAGTATACAAACTGTGTGGTTTCTGAAATGGTCTAGAAGATTCTGCTGCTGATAACTCTTGAGTGGTTTATGAGCCAGCTGAATGGAGAATTTGAACCATTTCTGTTATTAAAAGTGCTAGGTTTTTAGTTTAAGAAGTATATTGTGTGGGCAAAACCAAAAGCAGAGTAAAAAGGCTTTTTTAAATTCACCCCTATTTCTCCCAGCTCCGTTATTGATTTGTTACACCATAATAAAATCCAAGAATAATAGCCATTGCTCATATTGTCCTTATGTACTTGGCATACAGGCTTAAAATGAGCTCCAAATCTATGTTCAAGAGAATGCCTTGAGATAAGAATCATCAGCAACCTGTATTCCAGAAAGTTTAGTTTGGTATCCACTAGTTCGGACAGATAATGATAACCAGAATAAACCCATAAAACACCATTAAGCGGTATGCAGAAAAGATGCTGTGAGCTGTGCAGATGAGGGGTTTCTGTGTTTTAAGGTGGAGGAATATTTATAGAAACCATGGCAGTGAGTGATACTGCCAAGAAAATATATATATATATTTCCACATGTGTGGTTTGCTCTAGAGTTCCTTTCTGTTACACATTCAGATAAATTATTGCTGATGTGCAGAAGTGAGGTAAATAGTGATTAATTTCTTTAGAAGGGAGCTGGTTTAATGGGTAGTAATAACTTTAAAAAATCAAGCACGTTATATATCAGTTGTTACTTTTTACGGATATTTCATCCAGAAATAGTAAGAATTAAAAAAAAGAGCAAATCTTTTGGTTTTAGCATGCCTTAGCTCTGGAATTTTTTAAAAAATTTGCTTTGGGTTTTCTTGGTCCTCTGAAGGGATCCATCTCCTAGTCATCCTTGTTATCTTGCTGGTTGCTAGGCGACACTGCTATAACTGCTCAGCTTCCTGCCAGACAGGGGAAGAGCATGTGGGGAAATTATTCACAGTATATATACTGAATCATAAAATCCACACTGAATTAAAAGAAATTGATCAACTCTGTGGTGACAGCATAAATTCCTTGAATTTTTACGGCACTTTTTATCCCAAAGAGTCCCTTTGCACTCTACATATAAATATATTCTTTCACTGTGGAGATGCAGTATTACCCATTCTGCACTAGCAGCCCCTGCTACACAGCTGAGCAATTACACCACTAATTGAATCAGTATGGTATACCTTTAAACTAGACAGCATGCTTTTATGTGCAATATTTATTTGTTGCAATCTTTCCTGAGCACTTCTCATCATACATGTTAGGTCAGCCTTTTATTGGTAACTATACATTCTCTCAAACGTGAATGACACATTTTTGAAAAGATGAATTATTCTTCTCAGGGCCCTGTTCCAGCACAGTGAAAGTCAAAGAGGAGGCAAAGCACTTGTGTTACACTCAAGGGTATCAGCATGAAGTGGCTCCTTTCCCTGATATTAAAATTAAATGTCAGCCTGAGCCAGTGATTCAGCGTGATACTAGTTTAAGGAGATACAAGACATAAATCGATAGACTCCAGCAAACCAGTTTTGAAAAGCCATAATTAAGACCTATATGGAACCTTTGCTGTGTTGCGCAGGGGACCTGTCTTTTATAAAAATTTATATGTTATATG
Source organism: Lepisosteus platostomus (assembly GCF_059453375.1). Classification (NCBI taxonomy): domain Eukaryota; kingdom Metazoa; phylum Chordata; class Actinopteri; order Semionotiformes; family Lepisosteidae; genus Lepisosteus; species Lepisosteus platostomus. The sequence goes on from NC_142612.1 coordinate 29,215,402, forward strand.
TTTGAATCTTTCATTACTGTTTTCCTGTTATTTTAATTTGTAGTTGAAGATTTCCACTTGATTTGCTTTTCTCCCTTTGTTTTGAATTTTTTATATGTAATTCAAGTTAATGTGTAGTGTTCTCCATGTTTTGAGTGAATTTTCCTTGATTTAAGTTAATCATCCAATATATGCTACAAAAATTGCAACAAAGAGCTGTTAGCTAAAAATATTTTACATTCGTGAAATGTGTGTGCTAGTCTGCCCTGAGCTGTAGACATGAGTAAGGATTTCAGCACACCCTTCCAGATCACCCTTTGTGTTTAAAGAGCATCTCTTTGTGTTTAAAGAGCATGTTTAGATTTTTACAGATGTCAGCTGTTGAGCTGAGTTGAGGTGCTGTAGAAATAAGGAGATCCAGCTTTAAGAGTGATTGCTGTTGAAGTTGTTAAACTGTAATAAAGTAAAAAAATACATTTCTAATACCTATTTCGTGGTTCATCATCTCGGGATCAGTGTACCATAAAGCGAGTAAACAGAGCGAAGTATATACACATTAATAATAATTAATAATAATTATTGCTTAGACTTATATAGCGCTTTTCTGGACAATCCACTCAAAGCGCTTTACAGGTAATGGGGACTCCCCTCCACCACCACCAATGTGCAGCGTCCACCTGGATGATGCAACAGCAGCCATAGTGCGCCAGAACGCTCACCACACATCAACTATCAGTGGGGAGGAGAGCAGAGTAATGAAGCCAATTCATAGAGGGGGAGTATTAGGAGGACATGATTGGTAAGGGCCAATGGGACATTTGGCCAGGACACCAGGGTTACACTCCTACTCTTTTCGAAAAATGCCCTGAGATTTTTAATGACTACAGCGAGTCAGGACCTTGGTCTCAAGTCTCATCTGAAGGACAGTGCCTGTTTACAGTATAGTGTACCCGTCACCATACTGGGGCAGTAGGACCGACATAGACTGCAGGGTGAGCGCCCCATGCTGGCCCCACTAACAACCTTAGTTTTTCCAAGGAGGTCTCCCATCCAGGTACTGACCAGGCTCACACCTGTTTAGCTTCAGTGGGTTGCCAGTTGTGAGTTGCAGGGTTATATGGCTGATGGCTATATTAAAGTAGTAAACAACTGGGATTAAAGGCCTGAGTACAAAAGTGAGTTTTAAGAAAGGATTTGAAAATGCTGACAGGCTTGGAAGATCTCATATGGGCTGAGAGATCATTCCACATTCTTGGAGCAACAGAACAGAAAGCTCACTCTCCCAGTGCTCCCCATGGATTTCAGAAAACCGTTTCTTCCTCCAGATGTGATTTCTTCTCATCTGCACTTTATTTAAACACTGGGGTAGTTATTCACTCCTTTTAATTTTTTTTTACTTCAGCAAAAATCTTGCTGTATGTAGTGGAGCACGTTGGTAACATCACCCTTTTTCCCCCACAAGGAAAAGGTCTGAAGATATGACCTGTGTTGTTTGGTTGGAAGAGAAAAGGTAGTTTTTCCTGTCAAGAACTGATTTCACCCTTTCCTCTTATTTGAATGTAATTTGTTACAATAATCCTGATTGAGCAAACAAACAGTAAAAAAAATCAGGAAAAAGTGCTGAGTTGCGGAACTGCAGCAGACAAGGGTTATAACTTTTATCTGGTGAACATCTGGTGAGTGTCCAGCACGCCACAAATGAAAACCGTCATCTCCTTTCTGTTAGAGGTGGTGCATATTTCAGAAATAGATGACAGGCTGCAAATTATTTTGAGAGGAAAGAAATCTGGCCATAGCAAAACCCAAGAGTTCTTTGGTGTATTTTCGGACAGTCCCATTCATCCCAAACTGAACTCTGATTAAAAATGAAGCATTACGTAACCTGTTTGAACACAGTCTGGTGCTGAAGACTAAAATTAACTTGGTTACATTCCTGTAATTGGGTTGCCACTGAATCAAAAATGATAGCTTTGTGTTGGTTCAGGCCAAGAACCCAAGTGAGTCAGTGTGATGCACTTGGCTTCTACCAGCCTTCTCTCAACTGGTATGAAGAATTAGAATTATTTGCACCATGTTAAAAAGGCTTCTTCATTTTTACAGCTTTCACATGGTAGATTGGAGATTTGTTCAGACAAGCAATCCTGTTGACTTCCAGGTTAGATAGATAATTCTTCTTGCTAACATTTTGTTGATGTTTATAGAAATAGAAACTGGAGAAAATACCAGTTTTGATACCTGTGGCTGTTTTTGATGAGATGCGCTGGTGAAACGGTGTTTACCTAATTTTAACACTTTGATTAAATTAAGTTTATTTCCTTTAAAATAAAACGTGTACAGATGTGTCATAATTATGGAATTCCATTTTGGATAATCAGGGACATTGCCACCTCACTCGTGAATAAATGGTCGTCTGAAGTTTCTTAGATTTTAGCTTGGTTGCAAAATTTGTAATATGGTTTGATATTTAGCCGATCTCTTCGTTTCTTCTCTTTACTCTCTCGTCTTCTCTGCTCTTTAAGCTCAGTCTGTAATCAGCGAGAGTGATGTTTATATATTGGCTAAAGGTCATTTGACACAGTATACTGCTAAACCTTATTCGTGTAACCATGGCAATCAAATGTGACATTTTCTTCAGCTGCCTGGTTTGTGCATCGTCCTTGCTATCCTTGCTTTTCCTGTAGACTGTTACTCTTCTTCCCTGGTGAAAGGAATTGCCCCACCATTATTAATAAGCTTGTGATCCTTACACATCAACATTCTGTGCCTCATTTGATTGTTTCTTGTATGCACAGGTGGTGTATAAAACAGTTAAGCCCCTTTTCCATCTTACTGAGCCTGTTGCCCCAGTTTTTCCACAAGATATCATAATCGGGTGTGATGGTGGAAAACGCCAAGATGGATGTTTTGCAAACACATTTGTTTTTTGCTGAGATGTCAGCAACTGCACTTAGTAGTGGTGTCTCTCATGTCTTGTTCAGTCTGTAGCAGTTAAGTAATATTTATAGTTTGGGAGCCTGTTTTCTGCAAATCAAACACAGTATGATGTGAAAACAGAAATTTCATATTTATATATGATGGTACTCGAGCACATTATAAAATATTGCTGCCTCTTCAGTATAAGATTTGATCTGGAAATGGAAGATTAAGAGTTTTATTTTATTTTAACTGCTAATGCATTTCATTTTCCAGGCCAACATTTCAATTCTTTTGTGGCACGCAGAACTATCCTCTTGCTATTTCAATGGTGATTTATATATTAAACAAAGCAGCAAAATAAAACAATGAGACTATAAAGAAAAAGAATAAATGCCAGACCTGAATATGCTGCATAATAAATGGAGGTTAAGGTCTAAGTTCTAATAAACTGAACCTAAACTCGGCACGAAAAGGTGCATGTTGTCATTTTGTCCCACAGTCCCACAGGATCGATAGTCCTTTAGCAATCATGTGAAGTTTATGTTCCTAATTATTCTCTATAATTTCAGAAAATGCTGATTTGAGGCTTTGGGGATGGTATCTTAAAGATACTATATTCCTGGTCTGTGGAGGAATACAGAGGAATTCCGTCAATACAAGGAATGATAAAATAAATTGATTCTTTCTATTTTAAACTAACATACCTCTTTTAAGGTAGAGTCTTTTATATACCTCAGTGAAACTGGCATATTTTGCTCCTGTCATGTGCTCTAATAGTGTAGTCAGTATACGTGAGAGAATGTTTGTGAGAGTGTGAGAGAATATACATCTCTTGCAGCAGATTGAGAAGTGATACTTGATCCCCATCACTGCTAAAGAAGAGGTAGAAAAAATGAGTGCCACCACATTGTTATTTGGGGCTGTTTTTGAAAAAATGTAATACCACTCAAAAGGTTGAAGAATAAATGGATACATACAGAGTGAGCTATTAAGATATAAAAGGTATTAATGGTCTTTGACCATCAGTGTCAGAAATAATTGCCAGAAGGTATAGACTATGGCACTATGTTGTTTGCTGTATTTGAAAGATTGTACATTAGCATGCTTCAATGTCTGGTACATTTCAATGTTAATATGCGGTTCATAATGTTTTAAGGGTAATTTGCAACACTTAAACCCAAAATGTTCCTTTTTTATGCTTTCATGCACTTTCAAATGCTTTGTAATGTGGAATATTCTGACATAATCCTTCGAATTAGATTTGGAATTTAGTGCTGCTGCAAAACTCTGTACAATGTTAAGTAGAAAATTAGTGGCTTTAAGTTTCAGTGAAGTCAGTTATTCATGTGAAAGTTTTGTTCCAGATATCCTGAAACTTTATACTTCAGAAGTGTTTTAAAATTACCTACTTTCTTTTTTTTTGCAGTGATGACACTTTTTTAGGAGGTTATGTCTATTTTTTAAGTCCCACCTGTGCATTTCCTGCGTTTGTGCAGAAAAAAAAGGTGCCATTGATGAATTATGTGAGATGATAATTCGTCTTTGACAGGGCTCCTGTTTCCTTTCTGGTACTCATTTAATTGTACCTTTAGGACAAGTAACAACTGAGAGTAAACCCGGGTAGGTAAGAATGAGCTTTGCTGTCACTGTCTCACCTTTTACTGTGCTTGAGGGGACGCCTCTGCTGTATTTCTGTTCCTTCTCCAAGGATGCTTGTACCATGCACTGGGAATTCAGGGCTGCTAATTGAAAAATCAGGGTTGACACTCCCATTGGACCTTCATTGACGGACACTTAACACTGCACTACCTGTGCTGTTCATCTGTGAAGCTGCCAGTATTTCAGAATTAGAACATTCTGTGGAGCAGAAACTTCAATATGAAAGCTGGTAAATCTTCTGTATTCTGTACAGGTATCACAGGAAGTTTTTTTAATTCTGTACCAGCAGTTTGAAGCATTAAATGTCTGAATATACTTTTATACATTTTACATAGATCGTCCTCTGCTTTTTATTATTCTGCTTACTATGTAACACACTGTTTGTTCCCTAAATAACTTGGGTTATCTTTTCAATTGAGAAGTGGCTGAAGGTTTCCAAGTTACTTGGCAAACCATAGTTTCTGCATTCCTAGATGTAAGCACCTCCATAATTTCTTTCTTCACTTGCCCTCTCTGTGCTGTTTGTGGTTATACACACTGAATATCCTTCTCCAAATCCACTGTCAGCTCAAAGTAAATGCACTGAACCCATTTATAGTAGGAAGGTGTTTTTTGATGGCAAACATTATTACAGATGGTTTTTCGCTTTTGATTTCTGGAATGAAAAGTGTTTAAACTAAGCTCTCAAATAATATGGCCAAAGAAAAGTATTGATTAGATATTACCTTTGCTAACAAATATTAAAATGGAAAAAAGCAGGCTTAAGCAGAGCATGTCCCATTTTAAAACAGTTGAATGAGAAAAGCCTGTTTTGTCATAAGTGGTCACTGAGGTGTGCCTCAGTAAGTTATCTATTAATCTATTGTTATCTGGTGCCCTTTTTAGTATTTTTTTCAAAATACTCTCTTAATATTTTACCAGTTCACATCTCACTAAATTTCTCCACGTTCCAGCTTCTTCGATTGAAACTGCTTGTTCCACTATAAATCAGGGAGCGTGGCCTATCCGTAAATTTGTTCTTTGTTCTGACCAGCTGCTCTGATCCTCTTTGCTTGTGGTCAGCCTTGTCAAGGAATGCAGAGCAGACTGAAGAAAATCAAGAGTGACTCCTTTGAAACTGAAACCAAGTAAGATATGCCACATTGATGTGTTTTAAGCAAGAAATGTAAAAATGGTCAATTTGCCTCTGTGCATTTTTCAGTGCTAAAGAAATCATGTTTTGTGAGCTAAGACATATTCTATGACCTGGAAACATTTTGTAGGAGTAGTATTCTAGAAAAGTGATATATAAAAGTAACACAAACATAAATGTCATGTTTATTTGAACAGGACAGGCCCAGAGCCACCACGCCTAAACTCTTGTCTAACCTGTGCTGGCAGAGATAGAGTAAGGTTTGTAAAAAGTTAGTTACTTTAAAGATCCATTTAATACTGGAATTGAGAGGGTTACAGTACGTTTTATATCCAGGTGAAGCTTTGTGTTTAGATGAAGCCCTCAGGACTCCACATTGTTTAAACATTGCTTGCCTTTAGGTTGAAATCTTTAGGTAAGCATGACATTTGACTGTGCATTTAGGTATGAGTGAAAATAAGATTGAGGCAATTTGCAAGAATTTGTGGTGCTCTTCTACCCAATGGAATTGGTAGTCTTTCATTATATTGAAGCAAATACTGTGGTTTTGTGAAGAGCTTAACCCAGAAGTGTGTTGTATATTTTGGAGCAAAGAGTATGTTCTGCTGCAAAGATGATCCATTTGCTTGTTATTTTCCAGTTTAGTCCATCAAGACGTTTATGAGATCCACTGTGAGTCATCACAAAGTAATACAGCAGTGATTTATATGTATAATGTCACAATGGACCAAATCAGAACACGGTCTTTGAAACGTGAGTCATTTGTACTGATTGCTGCATTTCTAAGGATGTTGTAGGGAGAAATTAAAATATCAGACAAACAGAGCATGGGTTGTGAAATGCAGTGTGCAGGCTTTGTGTCTCACTGTTTAGCTCTGTAGCACTAGTGCAATGCTAATACTGTGTGTTTCAATGCTCACCTTTTTAACCTGAAGAAGACTCCACAGCCAAAACACAGTTCTATCTTTTCTTTTCAGCATGGAATAAACGTTTACTTGTTCCTTTGCAGCCTACATACTGTACGCTGACTCAGCTACCTACTTAAACTACTTACTTAAAGATGTAGTTAGTTTTGGCCTGTTTCTTGAGTTGTATTGTGAATAGATGGTTTTAAAAATGTACTCCATTGCTCTTCTGAGGCTCCTTGTGTGTCAAAGCAGCTGGTCTATGAATAGCTCTGTAAAGCTGTTCCTATGGCGACAGTGAGTAGAAGGATATAGATAATTTTTTGAAAATGTATTGTATGGTTCCTGCTCTGCCTCAAATGTTGTTCTCTGCATTTCAGTGGTCGAAACATGGATCACATCCGTTCCTCAAGACAGCCTTAGATGTACGGTTTACATACAATAAATGTCAATTGCTAGGCAGTTTTTTTTTTAATCGACAGGAAATTTTTAGTTGTCAGATAATTATGTTCCCAATAAAGAAGGATTCCTGAGGCTATGCAATGTATTTAAGCTCCACGTGTCTCTGTGTTTTTCCTTTGCTGCTTTGCATTTAATGAGGTGCTTACAATTTAATAACTGACAGGTGTTTTAACATTCAGGCCTTTGAGCCTTATTTTAAAATGCAAAAATTGTACCTCCCCCCAGTGATTTCAATATGATGCAACTTCTGGTTTTATCTTCAAAATCTATACTTTGATATTAAGAAATAGGAGAGCAGTTTTGCTCCAGACACAGGTACAGTATGTCCTGGTATTACAAGTTGATTTCCATTGGAAAACAAAAAATAATAATACTGTGGCATCACTAATGTTGTTCATACTTTAGAAAACAAAATTAAAATGACAGGTAGAATAATAATCAATACTGTCTTGTGCTATGGGGTCTTCAATGACCAAGTGGGTAGGACTTCAGTTCAATGTCTCATCCAAAATACAACACCTCCTACTGTATATGACAGTGTCCTTGGGTCACATATATGAGCATTGTTTTCTGGAGATACAGGTCCAAAGGAAAGAGTGCCACCTTTCCACCAACACCACTTGCAAACTCATTTTTTTTAGATCTCTCATCCCAGTACTGATCAATCTGATGAGCTCAGACTACAGTACCTCCACATTGTCTAGAATGCAGTTGGTTTAAAAAATTGTTGAATGAATCAGTTATCGCTTTTCAACATATCAACTTTTTAAACATTTGCTCCTGTTTTTAAGGTGGCAAAAGTTGTCCATTTTATTATTTTTCTTTAGAAAATAACTTGGGGCAAACACTGAGCCCTGTGATGTTTTTATGGTTCAAGCAAGACAATGTGAATATATTTTCATATTCAAGTCAATATTCAATATTAATTTCATATTCAGTCTTAACATTTGCATTCATTGAGTAGAAAACAAAAACACACTTTCTCAGGGGTGATTTGTGATGATAAGGTTGACCCTGTTTTTGTAATGCAGTGATGGAAATTAGACATTAGAATATATAGGCTTGAAGCACACCTTATTTTAAGTACACTTGCATGGGGAGCCTTGCAGAATGAAATTTTATTAAAACACATATTCACATATTATTTTTTTTGTTTACTGTGTGTTTTACGCCAGTCTGCAGATTGTGAACACGAAAAGGGATCGAACCTCAATGTCTTCTCATCTCTGCTGTAACACACTGCAACAAAGAGCACACGGTTTCTGCCCCTCAGTCATTGTTCCTTTTGTTATGGTGCTGAATTTTTTCAAACTTTGTCAGTCTGGTGTAGTTTTTGTCTCTACACAGAGAATTGGCACAGAGACTTGTGTGAAGGGTCACTGTGTTTCAGGTACACATTACCCTTATCTTGTGTAAGCATGCCACTTGTGGAAAGATCAGGATTCGAGCCCATATTTTTCAGACATGATAGTTAATTGTATTCCTCTGTGTTAATAAATTAAGCAGTTAGGACACCAACTTAATTGAAATCTCCAGGTTAATCTGTGTCAAAATGCAAGCAGGCCAGATGCTCTCTGCCTTACGTGCCAGCATGCGAACTAATGCCTTTCTCTTTCTACACAAAAACAAAATTATAGGGTTGAAAAAGCTCTAATGTTTTCAAAAGTCTTTTGGAAAATCCAGGGTTTCTACATTTTCTCATGTGTGTGCCACCCAGGTTTGGGATTCTGTGTTTCTATATAACCACATTGAGTATTTGTTTCATTCTGGGTTTTGCTGCTGATGTTATTTTCAGAGTATAATAAATGAACTTTGTGTACTGTATATCATTACTGTAGTACACTAGGAAAGAAATTTAGCAGCCCTTGCCCTGAGCATCCTTTAAAACTCCTTCTGAATTAGAATGGACTGACTTATTCTCAAAACCGCATGCCGAGGACTGAAAACATTCTGTTGTTCGTCTGATGAAGAGATTTAGAAGCTATTGCAACTCATAGAGGACCTAGAAAGGAACAAAAAACATTAATATGTGGGAGAAGGCATTTAAATTTCTATTCTTCAGACGTTCCCCCGGTATCATGAATGAGCATTTTGATTATTTTTTTTTTGGAGTGGAGGAATGGAATGAAAAGTCTTTTGTGAGTGCTTCCTGCTTCTGACTTCAATTGATGGCTGTGCTCTGGAGGCCTGCAGTGAAGAAAGGCAATACTATCTAAACTCTGTAAAAACCAAGAAGCCGATTTATTTGCAGAATTGTTTAATGGTTCCTTAAAGATAATGTGGTTTTTTAGACACAAATGCACCTTTGGGTACAACTCCTTTCTAAAGAATTCCAACTTTTGTTACCAGAAATTCTAGAACATCAGAAACAACTGCACTTCCTCCAGAACCTAGAAATCATGTCCTGTCAGCAACCAAGATGGCAGACGCCACTATACAAGGCGTCTGAGGAAAAAAAGCCAGTTTAGCTTCTTCATTGTGAACAGGTCCATACTAAATAAGCAGATGCCAATCCTGAACCTGTGTGACCCATTGTGTTTTAATGTTTTCTAGATTTAAATGCTTTAACACTGAGGTTAACACATACATTATGGTTTGCATTACTCAAAACGACAGTTGTTTAACCTTACGGTTCCTACAATTAATTCAGTTCAGTTTATTAATCATATGCACAAGTGCAATGAAATGATTATTTGCATGTATGTTCCAGTACAAAGATATTAAGGAAAAGTAAAGGAGTTTCTGCATTACCTAATTAATATAATTAATATACCTAAGCAGTTATAAATAGAAAAAGAGTACAGGTCATCCTTACTCTCACTCCTAAGCTCTGCAACCAAAAGTTCCATTGTTCATTTTACTGTAACTCTGGTACTGATGTTCAAGTGTAGATTGCTGTTGAGCGTACATTGCAGTAATTGGGACAGCCGTGAACACACAGCACAGTTGAGATCCATGCAAACATTTTAATACGTAACCATTTCATTCCCTTCATTTCCTTCACAGAAGTGTGCTAGCCTAATTTGCATGTTTCTGGCAGTGTGAAGGTTTCATCGGATGTTGCTCTGTTGATTCTTATATATCCTGTTCTCCTCCCTTCTGCATTTCGTTAGAAGCACATGGAGTGTTTTGCTTGGTTTAGATACGGCCTTCAAAAAGTAGCCAACAGAGGTGCACAGCTGACCATCCTCTTCCCGTCCAGTCTCTGACCAGCAAAGTGTCCCATTTCCAGCCTATGCTTGAGAATGGAGCATCCTTAGTTATGTGACTTCCCTTGACAGCAGAATGAAATGATGTACAGTATGTCATCAGAATAAAGCACACACCCCATTATATTTTTACTTGAACTAGTTTTGGATCCTCTAAATATTAAGACAGACTGTTAATCCTCGGCACCACCTGCTTTCTCCTAGAACGGCTAGGAGGATTCATTCCTTTCCCCTCATTCTGTATCTTGTAATTCCTTGAGAAAGAAATCAAAGGTTTTGGAATCATGGTACCATGGCTGTGTAGATGTGATGGTCACAAAGATTAATTGCTGCTAATCCTTTTTTGGGGGGCTGTGAATGGGTGCCTTCTGGTTGTATCTGGTACAAATGAAGCTTCTGTTTAAGTCCTAGTTTTTTTTTCTCTCTCTCCATCTGGCTGCTTTCCAAGGCTTCTTCAACAGTGGGGCCCTGAGACAAATTCCTGTTTTAAAACCCTGTTGGAGTGAATGGAGAAATCCTGCTGGGTCACAGCGCGAGCTCTTTTTTTTTCCAGAGCAAAAACTGATTTAAAAAAAAGAGCTAGAGAATGCCTTTAAGATGAATATTATAGAATATTTAAAGAACATTTTTCATAAGAAAAAGGCTACCATACGTTTCTGCCTCAGAAACACTGGTTTCTTGACTGATTGAACCTGTGTAAATGATACTTTGCATGTTAGTATGTCTATACTTACTGACAACCTAATTAAAATAACTGATTGAACAAAGGATTTGAAGGTTTAATACTTCTGAGATACTGTACAGGCACCTGCACCTATACCATGAAATATTTAACCACAAGAGATGAGAAATAATCTAAAGTTTTTGCTTATTTGATGAAAGAACTGTTTGTGTACCAATCAACCATAGCCAGTTGGAGGGGGAAGCCTATTTTATACAGATGTGTTACTGAAGATTTGTTTTGTATAATTAATGTTAAACCAGGTTAAGTTTCTAGAGATTTGTAATAAAACTACAAGAAGACTCTCATCTCTCAGGATAGAAGTCAAATATATTATCCAATTAAAAACAAAACCATTTTATGTTGCCATAGTTACTTAGCTGGCCTTTCAGCAGGGTGTGAAAATTGAATTCTGAACTTATTATGGCAAATGGAAATTCTCAGTCTTGGTTCTGGAGTAGCAATGTGTCTGCTGCCAAGTTCTTGATGAAATACTGCAGGGATGTATGATATTTGAAATGGATATGAACCCTGTGCTAATCGGTGGATTTCAAGACAGGCCTCTGTCAGGTTTTCATGCTGAAATATAACCAATTGGACATATACTGATGGAGATATACTGACTCACTGTGGGGGTTGTCTAAAGCAATGTTGTTTCCACTTATGTCTGATCATCATCAAGTGATCACCTATTAAAAGCTGTGAAGTCAGAAATAAGGGAACACATTTTTATTTTCAAGTTGAGGCGCGATTCCTGAATATTATGTGTAATAAAGTTGTTTGAAATAATGTCAAGATGCTGTATTTTTCTATTACCAGAGTGATGAGTGTAGTTTTCAAAATAAAACATGCATTTTATCTAACAAAAAAAACAGTTGCAAAGATAAGCATCATTTTACATGCAGTTACTGTAGGGGATGGGTTCGTGGTTGGGGCTTGGGGGTTGAATTCAGACAGGAAAGGTGATTCATAGTTCTTGCAAGTTCTAATTGCTCTCCTCTGTTTTCCCTAAGGGGGCGGGGGGACTGAAATATTTCAGAGTGTCTACCCTCTGCTCTTTTTAACTGGTGCTGATTTCATGTGATACTTACGAGTTTCACTTCAAAAGCAGGGAGCTTCAGTGTCGGTGGCTTTTGATGGCACACTTTAAAACCAGCTTAAAAATGAATTATTGATTCCTTCTGTCTCTCCCTGGCAGCACTATAGACCATGACCATTGAAAACACATTTTGTTTCCTAATTCCTAAGTTTTACCTGAAATCAAAATGGGTGGGGACTACTAGTCACTATACACTCTATCATTGCATATCTTCCCAGGAAAGCTCTCTTAATTACGTGTAAGGGAGTTATCGCTAAAATTCATATTTAATCCAACATTTTGAGCTGGTAATTTTTCCAATGTATCAACAGACTAGTTCTTTCACTTTTTTGTGTGAAGTGCCCTGTGATCTATGGTATGAAAAGCACCATGTGTCATGTTTTCTTAAATTTAAAGGTTCTTCTTTATCTTTCTTATTTTAAATTTGGTTTGGAATGCTGCTTGTCTGGAAAATGCATTATTTTGAAGAAATGTTTGGGTCTGTCAAGACAGTAATCAAGATAACACCGACTCCTCACCCACTATACATTGTTTTTGATTTTATTTCCGGGAGAGACTGGTGCCTTCTGCATCAGTGAAGGTGCCTGGCATGCTCTGATATGGGGATATTCTTGATTTGGGATAAGAAGAAGGGCTTGATTGTTGGTTATCTTGGTTATTTTTTGGGGGGATTTAACCTTAATCTCCTTGGTTGACATAGTCAGCTGATTTAGGATGCAGCATCTGTCTTTTAGATGATGGTTGGAAAAGGTCTTTGATTAAGGATGGGATTATGTTTTGATTAATAGTGGTTTTTAACCCAATTTCCCATAGAGACTATTTCACAAGTTAAAAGTACCAAAGGAGTCCCAAAATTCTGCATATCTAATACCAGAATGAATTTAAAGCAAATGTGCCTACATATTTATACCGATTTCCAAATAAGCTTAATTGTCCATGTTTTTTTTTTTCAAAATGCCATAGAAAAATATCTTGATAAAAGAAGCATGTTGAAAAAGTATAGGCAATCAGTTGTTATTTTCACCCAAACGTATTAATCAGAGTAATGAGTAAACAGAAATTCTATTGGACAAAGTCATTTCCTTTAAATACCTTTTGTTTAGTCTGCTTAATTGTATAATTGTCCCTGTCTTTGCAGTGTATAGAAGATTTTTGAAAGCCAATATACAAAAATGAATTAATAGATTTCTTTAACCAAGGAAAGTAAAATATGGACATTAAATTGCTGTGCATTGTATTAAAATTGATTGCAGTTCTCCCTGGTGGGACAATGAAAATATTTCTTTTCAATTTTTCGGGAGGCTGGATTTACATGTGTTGAAGCTGAGTAGATTTTAGTTTTCCCGGTATCTACAAGGAATACAGTATGCCTCAATGAGAGGAATTACTTCTTCATTCAGTTCTAACTTCCTTGCAAGGCAATGCAGTGCTCACAGCAGAAAATACTTCATTTAATAACATCTGACATGTCGGGCCGGGCACTCAGTCTTTGTTCATCCAGATTTAGTTCCTGATGGATATGAAAAGGTGGAGATCCCAAATTTCCAAATTTTAAAAAGAAAAAGAAAAGTCAACATTTTTTTAGTTTTAGTTGACAAAACACATTTTCGAAAACCTTATGGTGTACCTTCCTAAAGCGGAAATGTAGCTCCTGAGCAAATATACCATCCAGAAATGTACTGTTTACACAGGATTTATAACTCCTATTCACAAAATACATGTATGGGTAGTGGTAAAAGAAAATGCAGGGGTAAATGAGGGATAGATACCAAATGCATTAAAATGGAAGGCTTCCACACAGGTGTGCTTATGTGTTAATAAAGTAAATAACCTCCCAGCATGCCTAGGGTCATGTACACAAATGCTGAACAGACCTGGTTGCCTGTCATTATGGTTAGCATGCCTGCATTAGAAGACCTAGGTGACTTGGAAAGAGGGGTGTTTATTGGGGCACTTTTGTCAGGAGCTTCAGTGATCAAGACAAACAGCTCAACATGCTGATGTGTCTAAGGCGATGACAATATAGAGCTCTAAGAGAAAGACAACAGCAGAAAAGGACAACAGTGGGTGGAAGTGGGTGCTCCAGTACTGTACAGTACAGGAAGTGGTGAAACCTGTACTTTAGTTGCAAGGCAGAACAGGAGAGCAACTGCTGTACATTTGACAGCAAGGCCTGTGAGGAGCTACTTGAATCAAAAATGGTCACAGTTACTCCTTTGAAAGAAAGCAAGCCCTTGCGAGACTGATGACCGACGGAGAGGTGGTCTTGTGTATTCCAGGACTGCTTGAGTGTCTGTAACTTAACTCTTTTCCCCCCAGCATTTTTTAAAAATCATGACCCTCTTTTGTCACCAAAAAGCTGGATCCTTGATGTGGTGTGTTTTGAAACATCTCTTAACATAAACCATAAAACACATTCCACGAAGGTCTAAAGTAACTGTGGATTTAGCTTGCTGAAGGTTAAGTAGTTTAAGTTAATCTGTGGGAGGCAAATTGATTGGTCTCACTAGGAGACAAGCATCTGGAGCTGTCATCATTTATTACAGGGGGGATTAGGGGTAGAGTAACTTGGTAAAGAGATGCCTCTGAATACTGCAAAAATGAACACTGTAGACAACATCTTCACATATAAGAAGTCCTCTGGGATTCAACACGTAGCTGGAAAGCAGAGAGCTATCCCATTTAAAGAAATGATATAGTGAGATATATTTCATGCTGACAGTCTTTAAGTGTACTGTGCAGAAAGGCTGTGTTGCTCTAGTTTTGCTGGGTGAACATTGTAATTGCAGTAATGGCTTTCTGCATGATGAATGGAAATGATGAATAGGCATGATGTGTGGGGTTTCTGAGAGATGATGTCATTAGCACACACTTGCAAACGGGGGTAAACCTGGCAGCCACGGTGCTCTGTGTACAGAGAGAGAGCCTTGCAGCTTCCTATCCGTGTCCTCTGACTGGTGGGTCAGGTGGGAAAAATCAGACAACACGGATGATTCCCTTGCCAGCTGTACTGGACAGGGTGTTTTCATTAATTCCTAAATCATCTTACCCCCATGTATCCAGCCTAGATGATGTGTGCAGTTGAAGGCTCAGTGATCAGAAGAAGAATTCATTCACCCATCATTTTTCTGACCTCTTTATCCAATACTGGGTCGGGAGGGAGAGGGGGAGAAGGGGGCGGAGCCTCTTCTGGCAGGCAGGATTCATCCTGGACGGGTCGCAGGACACACACACACTCACACACACACACCACTCAGGTGATTTTTTTCAAAATAAAATCTGCGCTATGTATTTTTCTCAGGTTTGATGCAAAGGTTGATTTAATCTGCAAAATCAGTGAAAGATAGTGTTAAAGTTAGTTATTAAATACGAACATCTCTGAGCATGGATGATGTAATGTTGTAATGCTTCTCTTCCTTAGGAAATATTAGATTATTGGTTGATCTATTGCACTCAGTGTGGTGTACTGTTTGGGTATCGCAGTTTGAAAGCATCAACTCTGTGCAGACTTTAATTGCCAGCAAGAAGGTTCACTTCAATTACATTCCTGAATAAATAATAGTTATGGCCATGACACTTCACTGGAATTAGATACATTGTCATGTCATATAATGTTATTACATAAAATGTGGAAATTGTTCTTTTTTTAAGTTTCATATAAAAGTTTATTCCATAACATAGATTTTGCTTGAAATTATTAACTGGGGGTTGGAGCTCAGCGATGTATCTTTTAGTTCAGGTGCATAGCTGCGTCAGCACGCGTAGGCTGCAAAGGAACGAGTAACAGGTTTATTCCATGCTGAAAAAAAGAAGAAAGAAAACACAACATTTCGGCTGTGGAGCCTCCTTCAGGTGTGAGCATATAGGTGTGAGATATAGACATAAGATGTATCTCATGCCTAGCAAAGGAGATTAGAAACAAAATGTTGAGTGCGATTGAAGATTGAATTAGAACGCTGTCTTGCTCTGCTGTAGTACAAGCCAGTGTGAGGCCCTGTACAAGAAAATAAATGAGAAATGAAAATGTTTTTTTTTCCCAAAGTGCCTTCTTTTTAAGCTTCCTTTTTTTGCCACGTTTCCTTTTTAAAGAGAAGAAGTAAAAAATCTGTCCACTTTAACCTTTATACTTTTATACTTTGATTTATACCTTAAACCACATCAGAGATTGGCAATTCTTTCCTGCTACATTGGAACCCCAGATAATTGGAGAATATAGATATAGACCTCTAAAGGTCTGTAATGCCTAATTTCTTAAAGTACTAAAAGGCTCCTCATCTGGATTAACATCGTAATTTGGACATTCATCCATTTTCTAACCGCTTCATCCACTGCAGGGTCACAGGGGAGCCAGAGACACAAGGAAGGATACAACCTGGATGGGACACCAGTCAATCTCAGGGAACACACAAACACACTCACATCAGACTAATTTTTCCAGAAACCAATTGATCTGCTGTACCGGTATGTCTTTGGACTGCAGGAGACCGCTTTAAATATTTCAAGAGCACAATGTTGTTTATTTTTTATATTCCCCTTGTCACGCCCTCTGTAGCCAGAGGGCGCTCCTTCTCTGTCCTGTCCCTAGTTTCTGGTCTGCTGTCCTTCCGGTCCCTCTCTTTCCCTTGGGCTATATATTTCCGGGTCTTGCACTCTGTCATGGCTCAGCATGGTCCTGAGACCCGCCTAGCACCAGGTCGCCCCACGTCCGCTACCTGAGGGCATAGGTTTCTATACGGCATTCCTGAACTCTTGGCACTACGAGCCTGGGCCTTTTTCCCGTCTCGCCGCTACGCATATGGGTCTTTTTCCGCTCTCCTGCTGCCCTCGGGTAGTCCCTTCGGACGTCCGTGACACCCCTTTGCTGTTCATTACTGTTCATTTTTAGTTGACAAATGTATGGTGATTTTTACAGCATTTCCTTAGTAAAACACTTTAGATAAACAGTCTGAAATCTAATCAGTAGTGGTGGGAATGAGGTTTTGAATGGCTGGGCTGGTCTAAGAATCTTCATTTATGGTGTGGTGAACTGCTGGACAGAAAATTGATCTTGCTGTTTTGACTGGAACTGGGGTGTATTTCCCATTATTCAATTGAACTCCTCATAGTTTTATTTTTCCAGAGCAGGTTCCTTGTAAATATGACCATCTGGTTCATATCTGATGGAGTCGTGTCCATTTGGTATTTATGGAAAGGAGACTAACTTAACATGTTGCATTTGAAGGATTCCTAATGTCCTGTCAAGCTAAAACGTAACAGCTGTTTTTCATGCAGTTACCAAATACAGTATGACACATTGTGTAAACTACAGTTCGGGTTAATCCTCCACTGCAGTTACTGCCCTTTTACAGCATCATGCAGTGTGGTCATGCTACTTTTGATTCTGGTTAAACAATATATTTTTTTAAGATAGAATTTTGACTTTGGTTTACCAATTAAACACAAAGTACCTCTTTCCTACAATACCATTTTGTACCCCACAAAAAGCAATGGTTTCTAAAACAAAATCTTGTGGTATTTTATTACTTGCTTTGTATACTTGTGTCAAATTGTGTATAATTGTATAAAGAATAGCAGCAACATATAGCAGTGTAACAGATTACAACATTTTGGTTTAAGTACAGCAGCTGACTTTATAGGCTGTGTTTTTTACTTGTCAGGTAACATTTCTTTAAAGATGAGGCTGATTTTTTTTTTCCATTTTGCACATCGTCTCTCATAACATTTTACACATAATTTCTCTTCTGGAGACAAGTGTTTTGTAGAGAAAAGTTGTCTCGCTTGGGAGGAGAAGTAAAATTATTTTTCCATCAGAGTCCTACAAATAAAACTTGAATTAGCTTCTTCTATAGAACACTGGCAAAATAACTGTACGTTATAGTTACAAACTCTTGAGAGGTTGTCAGAGATTGGCCAATGTGTAAAATGTGTTCGCCTGTGTGAGGTCAGTGGTCAGATTATTCATTGGGAGCAAGAAAAAAGGTTGTAAAATACATAAAACTAAATATTATACATGTTTTACTCATATAGGCACAGGATTGTAAGTGAAGACTTTTAAGCAGAAAATTATATCACTATCTTTATTTTCTTAGTCTTTCCTTAACATAAGATTTCTTTCCTATTTAATATATATTTACCTGATTTGTGTTTTGTAGGGTTTCAGTTGATTTTTCCTTTTGTAAATTGGTTTGTGGAAGGTGTGTATTCTTCAGAAAAAAGTAGATTTTTGTTACCAGAGAGGACTAGAAACATTCAAACATTCCCCTACAGCCAAAGCTTCCACATTCTGTGCAAGGTTTTAATTATGAAGTCGTGCAATCTCCATATGCGATTTGCTGTCGTAAAATATCGAGTTTTCTGAAATTATGTCTACGTGGCTGGCATTTTCAGCCTACGCATCTGTGCATGCATTAATTTGTACGAGAATCCAAGCCATTTTTTAATCCTCTGCATCATTTTTCAGTAAATGTCACTCTTACAGTAAGTACACAGCAAGTATGAGGTTGGAAAAAAAAAAGGTTTGGCACCTTGCTGATTTCCTGATGAGGCAGGTCTGAAATCTGTGCAGTATGCAGTTTTCTTCACAGCCTTGAAAATCACAGTTGGCAGTCTTTCAGTTTTTTTATGAGTTGCTCAATTACGTATTTGTTAATCTGATGATAATGACCGTTGTATCAATACCTCAGTTACCTCCCTCACCAGGTGCATGCTCACAGAAATATACACAGATTGTTTCTGTCTAGACTTGGAAATCAATATATTGAAGGAAAGTAATCTGGCACTATTTTGCTTGAGAGGTTGTACTATTGATAGTAGTTACACATGCTGCTCCTTTGTAATCAGGTACTGTCATATGTTTGCCAGATGGGTTGTGTAATCTACTCGATGCTCTTTGCCCAGCTAGGCGATGATTTGACTGATTTTGAAATGGGGGAATGAAACCACACACTGCCATGGTATACAGTAAATGAAGCATTAAAAACGCACACCTCTGCAAGATGCCTCTGTATCAGGCATCTGGTGAAGTATTCCTTTCGGATTAAGGACAGGACAAATAAAGCCAGGAAAGCTGAGAGTTTTGAGAAAGGACAACATTGGGAGTCAAAATGTCAAACAGGGATAAAAACCCTCAAGGCTAAATCATCCCCATAATTTAAAATTTGTCCAGAAGATGTGCGTAAGCAGTTTCAGGAAACAGCTTTCTAAGTGTGTATGTGAGCAATATACAGTATTACATGCAGTGTGTGTATACAGTATATAGCAAGTACATTACACAGAGAAATGAGAGGCCTGGTTGTTGCCTGTTTTTTGTACAGAGCTTGTATTGCTGAGGTCCCCTGGTAAACATTAACTCTACAAACAGCGCAGGTCGTGGGAACTGTGACAGCCTGTAGCATTTCCTCTCGGGCTGTTCACTGTTTGCTATGAGTTACATACATACAGTAGCTTAGAAGGACAGTCAGCTTTGGGTGAGCCTAAACTCCCTCAAGGATTATCGGCAGGACATTGCCCAGGGTGTAAAGGAACAGGTAAAGGTTTATTCCATGCTGAAAGAAAAAAGAAAGGAGAGACAACGTTTCGGCTATGGATTGTGAGAAGGCTCACACATGGAGAAGGCTCCACAGCCAAAACGTTGTGTTTCTTAACTTTTCCTTTCAGTATGGAATAAACCTTTACCTGTTCCGTCCTTCACACGCTATACATGCTGACGCAGCTACAGTACCTCCTTGCACTTCTAAAACCCAAGTTGGGCAATTTTTTAATTGTAGTCATTGTCGTAATGTGATTGATGATGATTGATAATTGATCAGGCATACTGTCGATACACCTGTAATAAGAAGAAAGGTTCTTGACGAGAGTAGGTCATTTAGCTGTCTAGGCCATTAGTTAATTAGCTAATTGATCAGAGGATCTCATCCAGCCATTTCTTAAAAGAAGCCAGGGTATCGGCTTCAACAACATGGCTGGGTGGCTTGTTTCATTCTCCCAAAGCCCTTGAAAAGAAGTGCCGCCCGATCTTGATTTTAATTGCTCTTCTGCATTGGCAATATGTGGGAATGGGTAATCTGACAGGAGGGTGGGCTCTGTTCCATGCAAACAGGAAAACTGTGAAATAATAAATTTGAAATACAATTGCAGAGGCATCTCACCATTTTGTCTTCTCTGGCAGATCTAGTCTCTACTGTAGGGCTTGCTGCTGATCTGATCGGCTGAACTCGTGTGCAGGTTAGTGAAGGAGTGGTGTCTTGGAGTTGCTCACAAAGTATCATTAATCTGAATACAAAAATTACATTAGTTTCCATTGCTTTCAGCAAGTTTTAAAAAAGAACTTACATACCAGTGGGAGATCTAAATGAAATGATCTGAAGTTGCCAGTGTGTTTATTAAAATAACAAGATGTCAGGATTTCTACATTACTGTATTTTTATGTGAATATGTCTGTGGTGCAACCTGTTCTTTTCAAACATTATAAAACAATTGTTTCTTCTAAGCCTGAGTTTTCACAGCAGGCTATTGGCTGTTCTTTTTAGAGGTCATTAAAGATTAGAACAGGGTAGTAAACACGATTTCCAGTGCTGCCAATTAGTGCTAGTGTGTCAAAATGAAAAGGGCTTCTGAATGCTTGCTACCGTTTGTGTTCATCCATCATGGCTGAGTCAAGGCTCAGGACTGCAGGGGGTCTAGCATTATCGTGAACTGCAATGTTGACTGCAGCAGTTAGTGCTGCTGGATTTTCTGCCAGTGGGAGGCTTATTTGACAGGCAAACAATGAGGGAAACTGCTGTGAAAATTAACATGTACACCATGTTTTAGAATTGTCACTCAGTCTTCTTGTGATCTCTGATACTGGGAACTGGGTACTGGGGAGGTATGACAGGCTCAAGCAGGATGGAAGCCCTGAACTATATTTCCCAGAATACTGTAGGAAGTGTCTTGCCACCCTCAGTCACCTGACCAGCTGAGAGAGGGCAATTGGTCGGGGAACAATTTAGAAAGCTGAAGCTTCCACATTGTTTTTTATCTGTTGTCATGAGAGACTGGGCAGATTTATCCATGTCATGAGAGACCATGGCAGTATATGAATGCCATGGAGAAGGAGCCAAGAATGACATGTGGACAATCCTGGTGGACATTTGAAGTTTGGAAGACTCTAGGAGAGAGACAGAGTTTTTGTTGGGGGGAAAAGAAAACATCTTTTGAACTTATTGAAGGCCGTTGTTGGAGAGAGACTTTGGAAGAAGTCCAGTTAGTAGCTCATACAGGAGATAACATTTTGGTTTTGTGTTTTTGTTTTGTGCTTTCCCACACTGTAAATAAAAAAGCACTGTTTTTACCTTTTTTCAACTGCAGTTGTGTATCATCTTTCCTGGGACTTTCCTATTTAAAGATCCCATAATGTCTCCTTGCCCCCAGGTGAAATTTAACACATACCCCGTATTTTAGAATTGTCACCAGTCTTTATAGGTCTAGATATCATCCAGACTGTAAAGACAGAACCAGTGATTCCAGACAAGGGTTGTGACTATGAGCTTTGTTTTTGGATGCCCTTTCAACTTACTATGAGTTCTGCTTTTCAGTTAAAAGCATTAAAATTACAGATTATAAAACAGAATGTAAAAGTGGAGCTGCGTTTCACTTAACACTGTTTTGCCTCGTCAGTCCCTTTGGTCATGCTTATGGGCTGTGCCGAGTGCTAATTACAGAACCTGTTTAACTCACCTTTCAGTACTGCAGTTTCACAATTTATTATTTTAATTGTCGTAGGTTTGTTTTCATCAGCAGTTAAATGTGACATCCAGAGAGCATCTAGTTTTTTTTTTCCACATGATAAAGATGTAGGCCTGTGTAGCATATGATAATCACAAGACCATTATAATCAGAATAAATGAAAAGAAAATCATCCTAAATTCTGACTGCAGAGTGCATCTCACTCATCTGTTAAAGATTCTGTGGCTGCTAATTACTGTTTAAAGGGAAGGAGTCGGTCAGAAAATGGTGACCGAAAGTAAGTACTAATCATGACTCGTGTAGAAGCTTTAGGGTAAATGAGGCAGTGCCTGTCAGTTATAGTCTCTAAAAGTAATTATTTCAGAGCTTCAAAGTAAAAGATAGTAAATAACTAAGGATAATTATTGGAATTCACCTACTGCGGGATTGTTCCCTTAAGAGAATTACTGAGGGAATAATTGGTTTATTTCATTCCATATGGACTACCCTTGATCCTTTATTGCACATTATCGCTTGAGGTGATATGACAGCTGTTAGCTGTTCCTTGGAAGAATGAATAGTAATGCTCATTGCCTTCAATGGCTGCTTTTTGTTTTGTTTATTAATGTGTTGATGCTGCCAGAGAACACCGAGTGAAACCTGCACTTGTTTACCATCCAGAACCATCAGTCTACAATCGGAAGAAAAACAGAAAGCCTTTTTTTCATTGACCAGCAGGAGCCGTAGCTTTTATACAATACTTGGAACGTGCTAAAAAGCTTAGATGAAAGAAGGGAGAATTTAAAAGTAACTAAGAGGAAATGGGCATCTGGTTATTAAACGTGGTTCCTGGGGAACCTGTGCCTGTTCCTCAACTGCTGCTTTGTTATTCGCAGCTTCAGAACAAATCATGCAATGAGGGAATTTGAAGCTCAGTAGATGATCCCTGTGTCTTCCGTAGAATAATGATCTCCAAGCCCCGGAAATTGGAACAATCTGGAAAAGGACCTCAGCATGCCAAATGCTTTGTGTCCTCTGTACATGAAATCTCTGTAAACATATCTATTGGTAATTCAGCAGGGCAGTGTTAATTCAGGGATGGGAAATAATTTTTCCATCCATTTTCTAACCACTTCTTCCAGTGCAGAGAATCTGTCCTGGCAAGCAGTGGGTGCAAGGCAGACTACCGGTCTGTTTCTGGACTGTGGGAGGAAACCAGAGCATTTGGAAGAAACCCACACGGACACTGGAACAACACACAAACTCCTTGCAAATAGTATCCCAGTCACGGGATTGAACCCAGGTCCCCAGCAGCAATGATAACCACTTCTCTATCAGCTGCCCTAGGATGGAAATATTGTTAGTGTGAAATGGCATTTAGATAATGTATATCAATAAAATATGGACAAACAATTAATAAGGTTTTATATTTTTAAGAACAGTGAAAGGTCAAATGAAGGCTGATTGATTTTCCACTCAAAATCAAAGGTTTAATTTGCAGACTAGTGAACCAAGTCTACCAAAGTCGTTTCTCTGTTCTTCATTTCTTCAGAAGACTGTTGTACTTTAATATGTATAGTCTCAAGGAATTATCGTTTGTCAAATGTATTTATCAGCTTTTTTTTTGTCCTAATCATAAAAAGGAGAGAAATCACATTTAGGTAATGAAAAAGTATCTTGGGTTGAAACAAATCTTACTAATTGTACCCAAGGAAACAAGATGTTATTGCTCAGTATTGCCGTTCATATGTGTTTCTCAGTGGGCTTTCAGCAGTGAGGGTGATGGCCTTCCTGTCCTATTGTTTTGCTTTCTTGCAGACACTAGAAACCTGTATTTTCAAAGGACTTGTGAGGATTTGTGGACTCAATTTATTTTACCAAGCTGAGATCTGTAAGTAGTCTTAATGTGAACAAGCAACACTGGCAAATCAATTGCATCACTTGGCCCCTGTACAAAAGAGTTGTGTGACCACTGCGTAAATAAGGTGAATGACACCTTTTTGAGTGGTCTGTGGTTTGACAACAAGTCAGAGCAATATTTTTTATAACCCTCCTTGCCAAATCAGTATATTGTTCTGATATCTGTTTAAAAGTACATCGTGCTGTATATCCTGTCTGAATACATGGCGGGGGGAGTACAGGCCACAGCTGTAAACCGAGGGTCGGAATAGAATAATTATTTTTATTTATCCTTCTGCGATAAGTAATGCAATCAGAGCTTCTTCAGTGAGGGGGGAAAATCCAGGCTGGGGCTTAACATTTATCTCATCACAATTCCAGGGAAATGTTTCTCCAGGCTGTCTTATCAGGTGGTGGAAGAGGCAGGTTGTGGCAGTCCAGCATAATGAATTTGACAGCTGTAGTAGCTTGTTCCCTTCCTTTATCGTATCACTTCTTTCCTCATTTTTTGTCTAGGCTTTGTATCAGGACTGCGCATTAACATAGCAAATCTCGAGTGCTTATCAGTGCCTGCCCCTTCCTCCTGCCAACCCAACAGTCTGTTTATTTTCATCACAGATATTGGAGGGACAGTGTGTCTGCTGCTTCACATCATTAAAGAATGGCTTTACTAATGAGGTACACTGTAATAAGTGCCTTCTGCGTGTGTAAAAGTTCCTTGTTGCATTCTTTCATTTAGCTAGGAAAGTCCTTGTTATGATCAATATTAGAAAATGAAAGTATACTGTAGTTATAAATGGAGTAGAATTGTATATACTACTAAGATAAAAGTGCTAACATATTCTTAGATGTTTCAGGAACACTCATGAAATGTGGAGAGTGAACATATGCTTTGTAGATATAAATGATTTCATTACTGCCCAAGCTTTTTAAGTTTGGGAGTTTCGTACAGTACATTCTGTTTCTTGCAGTAGTGTCTCTTTCTCGGGCAAATGGTGAAGTCTGAATATAATATGCAAAAACAAATGCCAGTGTTTTGGTTTAAAGGAACAGGACATTTCAAATACAAGAAGTAGCACAAGTGATGCTGAACAGAACAAAAACACCTGCTTGTAATCAGGAACTTCTTTAGATATTTGTACCAGGTGCAGCTCTTGGTCATACTGTATATTGAAATAATGTGAGAGAGCAGGAAAGGTGACAAGCCATCCCAAAGATTGAGGTCTCTTTCAAGTTGTTGTTCACTTATCATGCAGTGTTGTTTCTACAGTCACAAGGCCTGTTTTTGTGACTCTTGTGTTTATCTGGAGCAGACCATGGTAAATTAGCTTAACTGGCCTTGTTGCTCTATAGGCAGAGCTGTATTTGTTCAGATGAAGGCAGTTGGATACAACCTACTCAGCAAGTGCTTGTCAGTGTTTGTGGTTGAGTAATCTCCTTGAATGTTTCTTCAGGCTGTAAGAACGTTTTTTAATCATGCATTCAGACCAGAACCAGGGACTTTGCTCACTTTCAACATGAAGATTAAAATCCATGTTCCCCCTGACAGTGATGCCAAATCATCTTACTAATTGTACCCAAGGAAACAAGATGTTATTGAGAAGCCACTGACACCACTTTTCCAGCAATCATACAAGACAGGTAGTAACCGTGGCCTAGAGAATTGCGTGACAAAGCTGATCCAATTATTGACCAATGTGTCTGATTTCTATTACATGCAAGATTATGGAAATAATTAGAAGTAAAATACCCTAATTATTAGAACTAATAACATATATGGACACAACATCCTAGCAAATAGTCTAGATGGATATGTCTGACCAGCTGATTAGGGTTCTGTGAACAGGTAACTGCAGTAGTGTATATACCAAGCATCTGATATGCTGTATTTAGATTTTCAGAGTGCCTTTGATCGGTTCCCCATAAAAGGTGCATGCAGTTGGCATTCAGGGAGATGTGTCATTTGGATTGTGAACGAATAGAAAATGCAGAGGACCGATAATGGGTGAGTGTTCAAATTAGGGTGACGTAATTAGTGGAGTACCACAGGGATCTGTACTCGGCCCACTGTTTTTCCTGATTAGTATCTGTAATCTAGATTCTGGTATAGTTAGTAAACTAGTGAAGTTTACAGATGATTGCAAATTGACAAACACTGAAGTACCAAATGAAATTTTAAAAAAGGTTTAGATAAAGTTCCAGACTGGGCAAACAACTGACATGATGACATTCATTGTAGACAAATGCAGGGTTTTGCGTGCAAGCAGTTAAACGCTTTTAATACTAAATGGGAAACACTGAGTTAGAAGAGGCTACTTCTGAAAATGGCTTAGGAGTATATGTTGCCACATCGTTTACATTGTTGACATGAGGCTCCATCCATGTGAAGAAGCAACAAAACACATAAAACAAAGTGTTATTCCCTACAGTCAAAAGTGTAGATTTAAAATCAAGGGTTTTTGTGTTCAAATTGTAAAGTGCACTAGTTAGCCCTCATTTAGAATACTGAGTAATGTTTTTGTCACCATGAAAAAAAGTATTGCTGCTCTGGAATAAGTTCAGAGGAGAATGTAGAGTTACATTCCAGGGGCTTAAGGGAATGTCCTACACAGACTGGCTGAAAGAACTGAACCTTTTTAGTTTTGATCGAACCTGATCCAAGTGTTAAAAATCCACAAAGTCAAAGTCAACCCAGAGACCTTCTTCAGACAGAGGAACATGAACAAGAGGACACAAGTAGAAATAAGGAATAGTTTCCAGGATCTCATCCAGCAATTAGCTACTACAGTAAATACTAAACTGACCAGATGGGCTGAATGGCCTCCTCTTATTTGTAACCTTAGGTTCCTAAAAATAACATTTAACAATATATATTTACATAAAAGAGCAAGCAGAATCTGCATTTATATAAAATAAACAGTGAGATCTATGAGTTTTATTGTTATCCATTTTTTATTCTAATGATGAATCACCCAAAGGTTTTGCAGTAAGGAAGAAAAAACAAGGAAGTGAATGTGCAGAGCCCGCAAATTTGGATTATTTTTCTCTCTGAGCAAGCAGTTTTTACAAAATAAGACTTACACAGGGGTAAAAGTACTGTATTTGTAATAACATGTAGTGTAAAGAAAAGTGGTAGATTTTTAAGTATTGTTAAACCACCCAAATTGTAAAGAGGAAGTGAGGGCCGTTGAAGCTTTGCTCCAAAGTATCTGTTTTTACTTTTTACTGGGTGATTAAAGAAGGAAAGCCATTGAGTGTAGTACCCTTGCCGGTGAACGTTCAGGGCAGTATGAGAGAGATCACAAGTGCTGTCTAAACAAAACTGACTGACTCAAGGAGACACAGAGAGGTGGTCAGGGCCCGAGCAGCTCTGATTTCAATGGGTAGCTTGTGCCAGCGGTGCAGAGCCAGGGACAAGAATGAACAGGCCCTGGAGGTGGGGGAACGGAGAGGAGGAACAGTCTGACAGAGGAGATGTCGATCGAGAATTTAGGGAAAGAAAAGGGGCATGGGATACTGGGACAGAGCAGCTAAGATGGCAAAAGTGTTGTAGAAAATAATTACAAAAGTGACTTTTTGATAATCAGTGCTAGCAAATGACTAGTCAGAGGTGAGTTAGTTTGTACCATGTATATTGAAAGACAATGGACAGGACCGTCTTCTCTTACAGAGATTATGGGAAAAGTGAAAACTGGAACAGAATGGGCTTATATTAATTGGAGGTGTTTGTTTAATTATATTCTTAAGAAATGGTCCTTCTTAGCACAATACTAAGTAGTGCATTTACTCCGATCCAGCCTATCCATTTAAAACCAAATCAGAATAAAATCTCCTGCAACTCAGTTAATATAGAGCATGTGTCTAGTGTGAAATTTGAATTATAACCAGGGAACAAATGAGTTCAGCGTGCTGAAATAGTTCTGTTTTGTAGATAGTGAAGACTTGTACTGTATAACAGTATGAAATTGACCTCAGAATTATAGGAGTCTAACTAGGAATTTCTCAGTTAGACTTGTCCAGTTCAATTATTTTAATGGGGTGCCAGTCAGACAAATATAAAACTAAATATTATGTATTTTTAACATGGACAGGAAGGTGTACAAAAGGTCACCAGCTGGTCAAATAATTGCTTGCAAACAGGTGTGTGTTAAAATAGGAAATGTGACCGTGGCTATCCTTTTATGCTATGCTTAGTAAATAAGATGTTTTATACAATATCTCCACAGGAAATCATGTGAATCAACACGAATGTGGGATTGCCTTTTCTAGGATTTTAGTGTTTTTTTCCTTATTTTGAGCTGTCACTTTTTATAACTGATTTTCTAGTACTGTCCAGTTTAAGACTGGAAACATTGCCATAATATTTAGCTCAGTTCCAGAAATGAACTAATGAAGCCTACAGTATTTGCACAGGCAAAAGAAAGCGGTGTAGCTGAAGTCGAACTGTATTGTGATGTATTCTCCATGTGTAGCGGCATGGCACTAAAACACATAGTATCTTCACAAATTTAATTGGAATCCACATCTCCTTACTGAATTACAAGCCACAGCCAGCATTCCAGCATTCATCTGATTTGCATGCCTTCCTAGAATTTCCCCTTACCATTTCAAAGCTATCTTGCTCGTATGGGTTCAGAATTGTTCTGGGATTGCAATGGCATTGTGCCATGTATTTATGTATTCATGAATTCCTGTGTTTGAAAGAAGAAGCAGAACAGCTATCTTCATAATATCAGGAGGGAAATGGGAACTGTGCACATTCACACACAGGCAAAATAAAATCTTACACCTTGAGATACGTCCAAAGAAAGACTGGATACCTTGTGTTCAAAGCACTGCTTGTTTTGCATGTGGTGTCAAAGCCTTCAGACCTTGTATCCAGCCCGTATTGAGCTCTCTGGCTTTAATGAGACTGACAGAATTTGCTCTGAAACTCTGAGTGTTTATCCTCCTGACTTGTCGGTATTGGCCAGCTGGGTCCAGCTGCAGCGATTGGCAGCAGTGGGGCCTTCAGTTGGCAAGAGCCCCGTGCCCAGCTTTAACTCAACATATGGAAACAACTGTCCTTCTCTTGACTTCATTTTTGGACCCAGCATGTTGTGGTCAAAACAAAAAGAAACCTAAGTGAAGGGGACATTGAAGAGTCTGAAAGGAAAACTTTCTCTGTTCTTTGTAGTTGTGAATCATGTAGATTCATAGTTCCAAGTAGTTTGCTGACAAGAGCTTTCTTCTCCTATAAAAAAAAACAGAGGGGAAAAATACCTTTTAATAATTTCAAGTATTATTTTTAGTCTTGAAAAAAATGCGGTCTTCTGTTTGCTGGATTCCAAAAAAGATGGCGCACTCTAGTGGCTATTTGTGGTTGCGGCAAGGTCAGAAATCTTGACCAGAGTGTGGATCTGCTTTCATGATGCCGAGGGGCTGTTCTTGAGGGACAAAGCCTGAATCAAAGCTGAATTTTTAACAGGGTTCCATCCAAAAATTGAGGAAATGTCAGTTTCTTGCAGTTATTTAGATAAATATTAGCCTCACTACTTTTTAATGATGCACCTAACCAGGGATTAGTGGTAGTGTCTGTTCAGTTTCAAAATGGTTTTTAGGTCAGTGTTGGGTTTAGGTTCCAGCGTATTACTGATTCTGTGACCTTCAATCTAAAATTTATTCTCATTGGGTTCTATGAGATGAAAGTGACTTCTGTGTCCCGACGGCTTTCTGGAACACTGCTTTCACGGCTGGCTCCAGCCCAAGGGCTAGTTTTCTAGAGTCTTGGCTGTTGGTGAAAGCTTATTTCAAGACATGCTATTTCCACCAAACACTGGTATGAAAGAAAGGAGGCACAAAGTATACTATGGTGTTAAAATTCTTTGAGTGGTTCACTGTAAACAGACTACTGTTTCCCTCCTTTCTGGTATTTTGGAAGAACAGCCAACAGAGCAACATGCATTTACTTGCAAGATTTCTTTTGTTGTGCAAATGAAGGCTAAGGACAAAGCTTTCATAGTCTGTTGCCAGATCACATCCAAGTGAGATAAAGTCAAGTGGCTGTTAGTAAAGGCATTTGCACAAATGCAGGTTGAGTGCCATGGTCATGGGTTCGTTTATGGGTCATGCCACTAGCCAGCTCTGACCCAGATTCCCCAGATGGTGGCACTCATCTCGACTCTCAGTGATGCAGCCATTGCCTGTGGCCTCCCAGGTGCTTTTGTTTCCGTCAGTGAGTGACTGGCCTCTCCGCCAATCACTGCTGATCCTCCAGTTTGGGGCTGCTTTGCCTGTGAAAGACGATTTGCTCGAAGGTGGATGGGCGGGACGAAGGAGTCTGCCTGCATTTCCTCTTTCTCTCCCGTGTGCGGGCACAGTGTTCATAGCTGCAAGACAAGACATCAAAAAACAATTGGTCATTCCAATTCTAAATTGAAAGAAACGTCTTGACATTAGACATCAACAAATATAGAAATACCACAAACATTGCTTATGTGTGTAGTCCAAGGTTTGCTATACTAAGCCCACACTTAGTTTATTATATTTTTTATACTGGATCAGATCAAGCTAAAACTCATAAGATTCATTGGTATGAAGTACTGCTATAGAAGACATTTTATACTGTTGTACTGTATAAGGAAATAGTTTTAGTTTTGTGGTTCATTGTATTATTAGGTCTTTGTGGTGGAGCTGTGTCAGTGTGTGTGCTGCAATGAAAAAAAAACTGCTTTTTCTTCATTATTATGGTGATCAATTATGTATTTTCATGTTTGTGTTTCATGTGTCCATATAGGTTAAGGTTAGCACTGTTATTTTGACCATTGACATGCTTTATGTCTTTATGACCTTTGTTAAACTTCATGTCACCTGCAGGAAGTTACTAAATGGTGTTAGGCAATATGTAACAATACCTCTGCACAAGCAAGTGGTATCCAGAAGAGAATATTTTCCCCTTTTCCCCCTATACATTACAGTAAGATCATTAAAGATATGTTAGTGGCCTTAACTATTAACTCATCTCATCAGAATCAATGTTTCAGCTCACCATTTAAACTCTGTCTTCCAAGATACCGTAATGATAAGTATGCGGACTGGTTTGAACCTGCTTTTGCAGACAAGTGTTGAATGTTTTTTTTTAGAAATTAGGTTTTAGTGCTTGGAGGGACTGAAATGGAGTTTCTACCTGTATGCTTCCAAAAGCAGTAATTTGATTGTCACTTCAAAGACTTCTCAATGCCTTTAGAGAAATGGATCCTTTCATTATCCTGTGCCAACCTTGCAGCATCAAAGAGCATCGGAGCATTTCACCAGTACAAGAATAATGCTGGGAACTCAGAACAAAGTTGAGAAGATAGACAGCCCTCCTGTCAGTAACAGTGTCTCATATCCCTTGATAGTAGAGAATAGGGCATCTTCAAGTTCAGAGTTATTTTGTGCTGCAGAAGTTTGGGGAAAATCCTCTTTGAGAATATCATAGGAGTACAATGCTTTTACTCTTCACCAATTCCTTAAATATTGCATGGAAAAGATATTTGAATATGTATGACAGTTTTCTTTCATTTTAATTTCCTTTGTTCTTTTGATTGCTTGGAATAGTTACATAAAGGAAGTTGCTAGAGGGAAAACCATTAAAATTGTTTTTAATTATTACAAATGACTGTGCATTTCCATTTGCATATACTGCTACTCCAAGAGGCTTGCCAATTCCTAAGCCCTTGACTTCTTTGGCGTGACATGCTGGAGGTCGCAGACTGTGATATAAGCCATCAGGAGTCTTAAGTTATTAGTCAGCCAGCAGCTGAACCAGACTTAGTGGGCCATTCTGATTGGAAACCGTCTTACTGCAGGAGAACAAATCTACATTATTAGATTGTCTTAGACTGAGTTTTTTATCTTTACTTTACCTAAACGCAAAATAATTATTATAGAAAAAGTGGCCTTTTATAAATATATATATTTCTGTTTTTAACTTGATTGTTTTTGTGTAAACCCATCCATGCTTCATTAGAGTTTTAAAGCCAGTTAGAGAGAAAAGAAAAAGATTGAGCAATTATAGCCCTTTTTTCATTGCTTTGTTAAAGAAAACTCTGTTGCCAGTTAGAAGCATTTGTCCAGCATTTAAATAGTGATTCTGCAGTCATTTTGGTGCCATTAATTTAGATTTAGGGCTGAGGTGCAACAGCAGGGCTCTGGCTATAGGAGATGGCCTAATTTGGGAATGCATTGTCTAGGCCTATCTTGATGCATCACATTAGAATCATATTAGAATCATCTAAAGCAGGTTTTCAAAAAAATGTGCAAGGGTCAGTGAGCATATCAGCCTCCTAAAAAACATATGCAAACACTTTAGGGCTCTATGAAACAATTTCCTTTTTTCATTTGTTTATGTATTTGTTTTAACATGTAAGTAGGCAGGCCAGCCTTTCTTTTGGTTATAAGTTATTAGAGCCATAAATGGTGACTCCTGTTACTTTATTTCACAGAGCAGAAAATTCTGTTGACATTTGAAATTATGTGTGTGATGCTGGGCATTGTGTTAGCAACAGTTCAAAGTTCTGTTCATAACTGGATGACCAGATTTATTAATTGTTTTTCAAAAGTTCTGAATTTGTTCTATTTTCTTGTTTTCTCTTCACAGCAAAGAGCTCCAGGGAAGATGCTATTTGACCTGGTGTGTAGCCATTTGAATCTCATTGAGGGAGACTACTTTGGCCTTGAATTCCAGGACCACAGGAAAATGACAGTGAGTGAATGAAATGTGAAAGACATTAAAAAGGATTACATTTTAAAAGGGAAACAGATTGCAGTTAGTGTAGAACAGTGGTACTTCAAAGTAATTTGGATACATAAGTGTATCAGCTCTGGAGATTTGAGAATGTTGGAGTAAACAGTCTACTGCTAAAGATTGTGTTGTAAAACAAGAACGGTGGTAAGGACTCTGTGGGGTCTGTGATTATTCACTTTATTCCCTCTAGGTTAGATTCTATCTCTGCTCTTTCGGGAGTAACAACAGGGTGATGTTTTTGTGTTGGAATACAATCAGAGAAATTTATTTTTGGATGATTGATCCATTTTTAGTTCATTTTGCATTCTCCTACAGTACATGTTGTTTAGCAATGCTGTTTGCCTACAGCAAACATCTCAGGACAGATCAGGGCTAACTCAAGTAAGGAGGAGGGTGCACAGAGTCTTGAAATAAATTTAAAGCTCACACAAATTTAGAGAGTAAAAATATGGTTTGGCCGCAGCATGGGGTAGTTTTTTAGGGCTCTGGAATCTGGATCAGACAGACGTGTTTAGAACCCCAATGGGATTCTGCTGCTGTACCAGCAGTGGGGTATTTCACTCAGATTGCCGTATACTCAAGTGGTACATGTAAAATATTAAACTAATATTATCCACCCCTATCTAAACCACTGTTGTCACTCATGTCTGTGAAAGGGACAATTTAACTGTGGGGATTCACTTGCCTAAAGAGGCAACTTTGACCACTGATGCACAGTATGATAACTTTTTTGTCTTCTTCTTTGCACTTCACATGTACAGCACAGGTGAAAGGTTTGGGATCAAATCCAGAGATAAGGTGCATATTCTCTAAAGATGCCATGGGTAAAATAAAACACTGAGCTGGAATTGTACACGTCTGGATTTTTACATCCATTTTCCTCTTTTTTAAAAAATGGGAATTAATCGTCGAAATTAATTTATTTCACACCATATCCAAGGTCAGAATTGCCAGATATTAATAATCTCAGTGCCAAAGCTCCCTGCAGTACAAGAGCATAAGAAGGTCTGTGGGCAGTCCTTTGGTGTCCATCTGTCACGCCTCAGCACCTTCCAGGAGAGCGATCAGTGGTGGGAGAAATAGCACATCTCTCACTGACAGATCTTCCAGCTTGCAGGTGTCCGGCCTGTATCAGAAGCTACTGTTAGGTGTCCAATTTAAGCTGCACTCAGCTAGATTGAGATTCTGCCACCAGCACTGGTTAATAGCATAGCTGAGGCTCCAGTTGCCAATGTCTGGACTTACATAGCATCCTGATGAAGTGTTTTTTGTGGTTGAACCACTCTGGAGCTGAGCTTCATTGTGTTTTTAAAAGGTGACATTCATCTAGCCACAAAGTTCCAAAACATCGATACAAAAAGACCATATCTGTCTCACACCCCTACCCCTCTTGTACATTATTTGTTGCTTCCTAATGTTTGTACCTACTTTGGACTCAATCCCAGGTCTTCAGGGCATTTTTGTCAGTTGTGGCCAGTCCTCTTCCAGGAGTGCAATAAGAATCCCACTTGAGAGCTTGCGGTTGAATGCAAGAGAACACAGGGTTTAAATAATTCATTGGCCCTTCAGTGCAGTAGACCATGTTGTATTCAGCGAGCTACTTGTTGACATGTTCTTGTTTTTACAGGTGTGGCTGGACCTGCTGAAACCCATTATGAAGCAAGTCAGAAGTAAGTGCAGCTGTCTGAAAGGGCTGAGTTTGTTCCTAATGCTCCCTGGTTTCCTTACATGCTGTACACAACCAGAGACAGTCCTTTCAGAGGAAGTGTTACGAAATGCAAATGCTGTAATAATGTTTTGTCTTTTTATGTGGTTCAAGGGTAGGTTAATTATAAGTGCATTATTTCCAACAGGCTGTTTTGGACCATTCTTTTTTGCTAAATTCTGAATTCACTTTGAATTTAAATGTCTATTATCTGCTTTATGTGGGGATAAAGTAAATTATGTGTTGAAAGGATGCTTCTAATTAAATGGACTTCATCAACACTAAATGCTCCTAAATTAGACAGCTTGTAGCCTAACATAGGAATTGTGCCCTTAAGAGCTTTCCACACATGGTATTTGAGGTTTGTGTCAGGTGGATCTGACATTTATCTCAGATTTTAATAAGGGTAATTGCTTAGTTTTTTCATGCGACAGCAGCTGAGTCTTTACCACAAGTCATTGAGGTGTTGCTATAAGCCACAAACTGAACCCATCATATAGAGAACACAGAACATTCAGCTGATATCATCCTGAGCAAGACTGAGATAGGCCAGCCAGCCTAATGGAAAAAGTCATTAGAATTTCTACATCAAATAACTGCTGTGTTAAGAAGTGAATAAAAACACAAAACCACAGTGATTATGGGGGTTTTATTGAATGTGATTATACAAATTTAATAATTATTTGTGCTTACTTGATTAGTCTGTAAAGACAATTCCTAAAAATGTATATACTGTAGTTAGTGCTAGTATTAAAGAATCTTGCATTTCTGTTTTCCTTTCCTTTCAATTATTGTAGAATTTAAGAACGTGGTTTACTGCATACAGCTAGCATATTCTCAGTTGTTTTGCTGTTGCAGTGTTCTCATTAATTGTGGAAAACTCTTTCCCAGGACCCAAACACACCGTGCTGAGATTTGTGGTGAAGTTCTTCCCTCCTGATCACACTCAGCTGCAGGAAGAGTTAACAAGGTTAGAGATATTGTATCACAGTTGGATGTTTTTAAAGTTTTTAATCTGGTCTTTATCTTGTCTGTCTTAATCAGTAGTTTTGCTTGCTTGTTTTTAGTTCTTGGATTTCTTCATGCCTGTATTTTTTAGTAGATGTCTTTCCCAGCCTTTATTACAGATTTAGAAGGTATTTATTCACTTTCAGTAACAGGCAAGAAAGTTGGATTTAGAGTCTTTCCTCCTTTGTTTCCCTTACGATCTACATAGAGTATTACTATGTGTTCTGAGCACAGTCTAAATGAAATCTGAACTCTAAACACATTGGTTATATTGTGCTTTATGTATGTACGAACCATCAAGCTAGAAGATTGATATAGAGAAATGTCTCTTTGGGTAATAATAAACATTTAAACTGCATTCCATAAGGACAATATTAATATCTAGCAACTCTTGTCAGATACTATTTGTGGATTATTCCCTTTAACACTGCCTTTTGTGGAGAATTTAGACATGCATGCACCATGCACAGTAACTATTACTAAAAGAGTTATGGCTTTGGAATATTTCCTGTTTCCTGGTAAAATGTATCATTAGAAAAACACATTTTTCTCAGGCATATGTAGTATCTTTTCTTGCTTCTGACAAACCCCTTTTTTCCATTTCTTAAGCAAAAGTGAATGATCTGGCAGGATCACTTTAAGATCAGGCTGCTGTGTGATTTAAGAGTAAGGTGTATCTCCTTGAATGACTTGATACAAATCAGCCTGTTCTATTATTAGAGTTATTTTGTTTTGTTAGCTTGAACATTTTACATTCAACAGGCTTGTAATGCGCCACAGACTGCAGCTTTCTTGCGAGTCAAGATGCCTGGGTCAAACAGTTCCAAAGACGCAAATAAAACAATAATCCCTGTAAGAAGCTGACCCCCCACCTAAATTTTAATAGAAAGATAAGTTCTTTTCCAACAGGATTTCCATCAATATGGTCTTGTATACCAGAAAGGAACTGACGGTACAGTTGATGACATTATTTGTATTTCAGATATTCTCTGATAAATAGTACTTCATTTGTGAAAAACACATCAACCTTTTAAAATATGTACAGGTTTAAAGTTGTGCATTTTTCATTCTGTGTAGCTGGGAGAGACCACTTCATTACTTTTGCCAGGTTTTTGGTCAGCTCCATGAATAACTTAAGCAAAGCTCTACTTTTTCCAGAATTAGAGGATTCCAATTTACTGGGACTGAGGTTCTCATTTTTCAAAGTTTCCCACAGGGGAAGAATTTTTTTTTTATATCACTCCGCCTGTCTTCTGCCTAAGAAAAAACGTTATTTGTACAGCTTCCACTGTAGAATAGCGAGCACAGCTTCAGATAACCATGTTTGTGAGTCTGTGAATTTCCTAGAGCAGAAGCAGTTATCTATGTTGTGAGGAGGTTTCAGTATGTAAACAGAACCTGAAGATTGTGCTTTGTGATTTGTGAATGAAATGTTTTAACCCTTATTATTGAAAAAAAAAAAGATTGTCATGTACTGTATATGGAAGCATTTATTCAGCCACTAACAGAATGCATAATTTAAATAAATTTAATCAGACCATCCACTGTCTTCAGGCTGTTCATATTAGTCTGTCTGTGAGATTAATAACTGAAAACACTGCTTTGAAGTTTAAATGTTAAAAATACATATTGGGAAGGGATTGAGGTGAATAAAGTAAATCCAGCTGCATAGTAACAATGGATAAAGGGAGGGTTCATTTTTTGCATGTATTCAGCTTGGGAGATCATTTCTAACTAAATGCTGCTAAACCCAATGTCTGACAGTGTTGTTGAGTATGAGACAGTATGTGGTCTTTTTATTGAATTACCATAAGTATAAAAAAAAACTTCAAATCAGTGAACCAGGAACATCTGACTAAAATGTAAAAAATGCTGGGCCCTCCAAAAGTATTGAGACAATTCAGTTTTTACTTTACAGTCAACTATTTGTAGTTCTGAGATAAAATATATTGTGGCTAATTCAATGCATGAATTTAATCATAGCAGAAAAACCACATACTCTATATTAAAACCAGTGATTTCAGTTTAATTTTAGATGATAAAAGTCAACATTTGATTGTATATTCCTTTGAGGCAATAACTGTAAGAATCGGTGACCCATTGCACTTGCCAAACTCTCTTTAATCATCTCAGAAGTTGCTGCAACCACTTTTGAGTTCTGGTCTATTCTTGGAATGTGGTAAGTTTTTTAACTTTGTGGGGTTTTTTTCTTTGACGTGTAAAATGCTGCTCAATACAATTTAGATCTGGAGGTTTAACTTGGCCAGTGTAAGATTTTCCACTTTTTTCTCCTTGGTTGCATTGGCCTCTATGGGCCATTGTTATGGCACATCATGAAGCTCATAAATATCTGAGCATTTTTAGAAACTTCAGAATTCATTCATTTGATGCCATCATTAGTAACATCGGCAATGCACACAAGTGCGCCAGTTCCAGAGGTGACCATGCATGGCTTAGGTGGTAATCTGTGTGGAATCTGCAGTTCTTTTTTTCACACCTTAACCTTTCCATCACTTTGGTAAAGTTTATCTCGTCTCATTTTGGTCCATAAACGTTAAGAATTTGGTCCATAAAACCGTTCCAATCGCATCTGTATATTGGTTTCCTGCTAATTGGAGCCAAAGATGAGACAACCCATTGATTCTGCAGGAAACTCCTAAAGGTGTTTGGTTGACTGCTAGAAAATTAAACTCAATGAGTTTCATGGTTTTCTTTTCCAGAATAAATTCTGCCCAGCTCCATGTTCCTTGAGTTCTTCACCTCGTTAGGTTTCACTCAAGGTGGTTATGTTATTTGTGGAGTTCTTGGACCACAAATGCAGTGACCAGTCATTGCCTGGACAGTCCACAAAGGCCAGGTCCCAGATCCCAGATTTTAATATTCTCTTTTGGGTTTTTCAGCCACAGAAAGGTGATCCATTAACATTCAGTCAGCACTGTTGATGAATATACACAGGCTGTTTTTCCAGCTCCCTCCCCAAAACAGGAGAGCAGAGCGTTGCTGTCCTTAAAAGGGCTGCTCAGTCACCCTTAATGCCAACCCTTTTGTAACTGCAGCTTTGATAACAGCCGGCTTCACTGCCCTGCTGCTGTCACCCAGGAGTGTGTACTGGGGATGGGAGAGACGTGTGTGAAATATCTTTTTTTTGTGCTTCACACACTTCTTGACAGAATGTGACCACAAGTCAGTGATGTGGAGACCAAGGCAATTGCAGGTCACGTTCTGCTGCAGGAATTCAACCAGCACAACAGATCTATCTTCTATCTGCTCTGTTGAGGGCATAGGTACCAGAACCCCGTTTGCTGAAGAATGGTGGAGACACGAATTCCAGCAGGGTGTCATGGCAACCAAAGTGGCTTCAAGAGTGAAGAGGGCTGTATTCTTTGTTTCACTCTGTTGGTTCTCTGTTGATGCTGAACTTGCATCATTCATTACCAGATTTCCACACTGATGGCAAAGGAGTGGACATTGGATACTCTACATATATTCTTGGAAAATACTTGAATTATAACCTCAGCAGGATTTTTGTTTAGGATATTTTGAGTACTAAAGGGACGTGAAGAATCCACTGTAAAAGAATGTTTATCACCCGTTAATTCCTCTTATTTTAATTTGCTCTATTCTTTCAGTTATTTTTTATTTCTCTTTATGCTGTTATTGTCTCTTCTTTGTTTGGCTGCATTATTTTTTTTGTTAACATCACTTTTTCTCTAGCTAGTCAGAATGCTTCAGAATATCGGAGGAGGATCAAAATAGTTTCTTCTCCGTTCAATAACCCTTCTATGATGATTGTGTAGTGCTGAGACTAATCTGTAGTTTAAGTCCTGCTCAAAGGCAAATCAGTCTGCTATGTCTGGACATGGAAATGGGCATTTAATAATGTTGTCTAGAGCAGTTTATATTGTAGCATTAATTCTAAAACCCAGAGGGAAATACAAGCCGTGAAAAGAGAATT
Source organism: Lepisosteus platostomus (assembly GCF_059453375.1). Lineage (NCBI taxonomy): Eukaryota > Metazoa > Chordata > Actinopteri > Semionotiformes > Lepisosteidae > Lepisosteus > Lepisosteus platostomus. The sequence goes on from NC_142612.1 coordinate 29,254,523, forward strand.
GTAGCAATTTCATTGTAGTAATCTTTATTTCTGACTTGTCTCATTCATAATGGAGTTTATTTGTACAATGAAGTATATGTTAATAACAGTATGTCAGGAGAAAATATAACTCATTAAGAGCTGCCTGTTATTCTCATTACTTCAAGGGTTTTCTCATAAGACATGCTACACTGATAGATTTTCATAGTGTTGGATAATAATATATTTGTCTTCTTTAAATGAAGCATAATGTCAGCAGCATTTTGAGACTCAACAGTAAAGTAAATGGACAGTTTATTTAAACAGTGGCAGATACTGGTGGCAGATATTGTACTACAGATTTATTGAGAAGTGTATCCCCTTGTGTGGGATTTTGCTTTTGAGCTGTTTTTGCCCTCCAGAATTTATGTATTCATGGTGGTGTATCTGACACAAAGGTTTAAACCTTCCTGGCAAAATTTATAAGACAAAATCCTATCTTAAACTGCAGTTCGCAGAAGCTCTGTTGGGATGGTAGCAGAAGCCCAATTCAGTCACAGCCCGAGCGTGGTGGGTCTTTTAAAGCCTCAACATTGGCACAGGGTAGACATTTTCTGTGCTAGGGAGAATGAATACCTGAAAAGTGTATTTATCTGAGGTTTTTTTTAGCAAGGGACCAATGTCAAGCTACAGTACCTTACAATTCTAAATGAAATTGATGTCCACAGGGTAAGATAATGGTGTGGTTGTGTGAACATTTGGGTGGTAACAAGGCTGACTAATGAATCATTTCCATGTTTCTGTGTATAGAGGATTAACCACACAAACAGTGATGTTCAGAAAGTTGCCAGTACGTTCTAATTGCAAAGAACACAACCAAGAGACTGGAGAAGCTCTTTGTCAGGCTGGAGTACTTTAACTTTTAGAAAATCTATTGTAGTATATATATAGTATGTATGTACTGCTATACATTTACCTGTGGAACCTCTTTAAACATTTTATTTTCTTTCACAGGTACCTCTTTGCCTTACAGATCAAGCAGGATTTGGCCACTGGCCGCCTCACTTGTAACGATAGCAGTGCTGCCCTCCTGGTCTCTCACATTATTCAATGTAAGTGAGTCTCTAGGAGTTTGAACTGTGCTTAAATACACCACAAGACTGCATGTTCAAGGTAAAATTATATTTTTATCCTTTGGCATAAACATATTTGGTTTGTTTACTGAGAGTTGTAGTGAAAGATTAAATGTTTCCTACTGCTGAATAGCATTAGTAAAGAGCACAATACATGAGTGTGCATATAAACCCTTAATACATACTTACAGATCCTGCATCTAAAAACTGATGTTTTGTTATGCAAATTCAGGTTATCAGACACATACAGTATAGGAATAGTGTTACTTTTAGCACAGTGAATGCAAATATCTAATTCCTGCACAGCTCCTTTCATACTTTAAAAATAATGTGTTTAAGTGGAAGAGTACAAGGGATTAAACATGTTTTTTTAAGAAAGAATAATATTGAGTAAAACCAAGCTATTGTATAACTGGAAAACAGGCATATTGCCACCTGCAGGAATTCTGAAAGGTTGTTAAAAACATATTACATCTGCTTAGTCCAGATATCTGCATAGCCTTGTTGGTTAAAATCTGTTTAAGCCAACTTTTTTAATAAGAATGCTTGAAGCTCCCAGGATGTTTACTGTCTGTGATTGAAAAAGCATCACAAAAGGCATTGACACAGAATCTTGCCTCGTGAAAGCGTCAGTAGTCAGAGCTGCTTTCTTGTTGCTGTTCTTGTTGCTCATCTTTTGCTAAGCCCATATGTCTCTCAAATGATTGAGAGTGTAGCAGAGTGCAACGGTTTGTTTGAGAATGCAACAGAGTGGATTCGTTGGTGAATCTGTGTGTTTTGGTTCACCTGAAGTTCCTTCAGATAGTGAGTTCTTTGTCCATTGAGCGAGAAGGTAGAATCGCGGGGGAGTGTTCTGAGGAAGGCGCGGACTGCCTCAGTCTTCGTGCTGTTTAACAGAGAAGGTTGCTGAGCCATCTCTGCATTTTACCAAAGTATAGGGCTTTACACATCCTTTTTTCAAATGAAGTTAACCAATTAAGTAAAAGAGGAAACACATTACTGTATGTATTGAGTGCCATACACTTACATAATGTTTTACTGGCACGTTTCAGATAAAGAATTGCTCACATTATTTTACATATTGTATTTGTGTAGATTTAGTTTTCAATTTATTTTATTGCTTATACAATAATCCAAAAATGTACAGGTCTCAGAAACAACACGGCAATTAATTCATATTCTCACTTTATCAATTTATCATTTAAGTATTTTGAAATTAAGTGTTTTAAAGGGGTGGGAGAGATTCTTAGATCAACACAGAATAGCTTCCTCTTGTTGGTTACCTTTCTTTCCATCTGAAAAGAGTATCACTGTTAAATTGTTACTCTGCATTCATTTATTCATTTATACATAAAGATACTAGTATTTGACATTTCAGACAAATTTCCATGTGTATTAGTTTTGCATTTTTCGCACAGAGAGTTTTTAATGGCGTATTGCATCTTTCTTTGTACTGTAGTTCTTGATATGAGGTGAGTCTTGTTCATTTCCTTAGTTTGCAAACAGCAGGCCAAAGGCAGGGGAAGGCTTTATCTAGCTGTGATCTTGTGTACTGTATATATATATGACTATATGACTTTTTTTTACTCTATTCCTTTTTTCCCTTCTCTTTGATCAGCTGAGATTGGAGATTTTGATGAAGCCCAGAACCAGCAACACCTCCGGAAAAGCAAGTACATTCCTGATCAAGATGTGCTGATTGACAAGATCAATGAGTTTCACCGCAAGCATGTGTGCGTGGAGTATCTGGTTAACAGTGCCTTATTGTCTTGTTTGTTTGGTTGTTGTTTGATATCTGATTTGAACATTTAGAGCTTCCTTGCAGAATTTTAAATATGTAGAAAGCCATATGAGTTTTGAATTTTGATCTCTTGACATTTCTGAAAAAAAATTACCAGAGTTGTGTAATAAAAGACTACCGATTTTAATACCTGATATATATGGATGTTTACAAGTTAGTTTCACTGTACATTATTTATGAGAAACCTCAAGGTTCATTTTAGATTCTCTTTAAAAGCCTTGCTTACCAGCTGAGTTCCTTCTGGGATATTTCCCCACTGTGGTATCTCAGTGGTTTGAGCCTGAGGGGAATTTGTTTGATGCGAAACATAGGGTGCCTGGAATAGTCTACTGTTGTAACAAGGAATTATTTCATGTGTACTCAATAGGAAAAAGGCATCAGCCTAAGGTTCCTGGTGTGTGAAAATTATACTGCCAAATATGAGATAACTCCTGTGAAACAGCTGGCTATACTGAATGTGTGAGCCTATTTTGGTTTGTACAAGGGCCCATTCTAGATACACACATTCATGCTGTGGCTCTTCACTGACTTCATAGATGTCAGATTTGTACTGCATAATGTACAATGTAACAGAGTTTTGTATTGTTTTTCTTATTCAGTTCTTTTGCATGTTTTTCCTCCTATTCATTTACAAAGAAACTTTTTTTATTTGCTTTTATTTCTATTTACTAGAATACCTCTTTTGACATGGAAATACTGTTTTGAGAACTGTTTTATCAGTTAGTGTGCTTTAAACAGCACTTGCTGCACTGCTATGGAATTTGCCGCTATCCGAAGGCTTCAAAATGATAACATTTGGAGATCCAGCCACGTGACGAAGATTCTTAAAAACCATTACAAATAAAAAAAGATAAATGCAAAACTGCACCTTTAAATTTAATTTCCTGTTATGTTTGAACGTTTGGGTGCTGCTGGTGCTATATCACATGGATAAAAGTTCTGGTGCATACAATGAACACCTACAACTTGGCCACAGCTCTGAGGGGTTTGAATGAAAGAAATTCTCTATAATTTATCTTTCTTAAGGTTGTACATCGATTACTGTAATAAAGCATGAAGTGCTCCAATACTGTATCATCCTTTAATTGACTGAAGTTTCTGATATATTAATCCAGTTTTTGAAACTGGAGGTTTTTAATTTTACTGTGCCTGCTAGCCTCTAACCCCCAACTCTCTTTTGGGACATAATTCTTGCTACTTGTCTTTTGGGTGAAATCAACATTAGGCATTCTAATTAAGCACCACATCCAGGAAACAGGAAATAATTTTCCAGAGCTCAGATAGAGGGTATATACTATTGGTGTATCTGAGTCTTTGTTCTTCTCTGGAACTTCAGTGGTATCAGATAAGTTCAGGAACTTTCAGAGCCTTTGTGGTTATTTACCGGATTACTTCAGTGTTTTTCTAACTCCAACATGGTAGTTAAGGAAGTTTAACAGTTTATCTGACAATAAGAATAGAAAATCTAAAGTTTCACTTCTGCAAAGCTGTCATCATTGTGGGAGGGTCCTACAGCTCCTGACAATTCATAAAATTGATATCTACTGTAACATGGATGTCTAAAATGCATGTCTAACACTTCCCTGAAATGAAACATTTTGCCATATTTAACTGCAGAGATGATAAATATTGGTGACCAGATTGCACAATATTTAAAAAAATGTTTTACATCACATTTTGCTTATAGTTTTGAAGCAGATGTGGCAACATGCATTAAAAATGTCTTTTAAATATTAAACTGTAGTGTCCCATGGGTGCTCTTTTGAGAGAGATTCAATCAGTGACACACCCAGGCACAGCCTGCCATTTAACAAAGTTCAGCTAGTGAGGACAACGTAGTGTAATATTATCCCTGGTTTTTCACAGTGAAATACGCTAACAGTGTTTGCTTACTAGGGACAGTAAAGAAGCATGAGGAGTAATTAAAGAAATAGTTAAAGGTATGAAACCTTTAAGGATAATATAGTCTTTAAAGATGAAGACAAAGTATTGGGTCAGCTCCTAATTCATTGCTGGTTTGGTTCGGCTTGTTGTCTTTCAGTGGGCAGACACCAGCAGAGTCGGACTATCAGCTCCTTGAAATTGCTCGACGGCTGGAGATGTATGGAATCCGGATCCATCCTGCCAAGGATAGAGAGGGAACCAAACTCAATCTGGCTGTGGCCCACACTGGAATCTTAGTGTTTCAGGTAATAAGGGGTGCAGATGCTGCCACCTTCTTAAAAAGGTGCTGTACAGCTTATCTCGAGATTACTATCAGGCCCTATGTTTGCGCTACAACACCGAGATCCAGTTCATTAAGACTCCAATTCCAGTGCTGAACGGAATCCATCCATTTTCTTACCTCCTCCTCCAATACAGGATTGCAGGGGATAGGGGCTATCCCAGCGAGCAATGGGGCGCAAGGCCTAGATGGGATGCCAGTTCATTGCAGGGCAGACACACACACACACACCAAGGCCAATTTTTCTCAGAAGCCAACTAACCTACCAGTGTGCCTTTGGACTGTGGGAAGAAACTGGAGTACCTGGAGGAAACCACACAGAAAGCCATGTGAACACGAGCATAACATGCAAACGCCTCACAGATAGTACCCCAGGAATTGAACCAAGGGCCCCAGTATTGTGGTTAGTATTGTGTCAGAGACTGAAAATGCATCTCTTCAGGATATACCTAACCCTAGAGGCGTGTGACTAATACCCCATTTAGTGAGTATGGTTTTATGACTCTATTTCCTGTCATTCAGTCCTGAAACTGCTTAGTGCTGTGCAGCATCTTGGCACTTAATTAGTGCTACGCTTATGTTTTTGTGGTTTATGAAGTTTCATGTACCACTTTTGTCTTGAAAGGATGCATCTGCCAAATGAATAAAGGTTTAGTGTGCACGAAAGGACAACCCTGTCCCAGGATTTTCCTGTTACTGTACGTGATTCAAGAAGTCACAGCACTGTTCAGCGATGGTTTACAATGATGTCTGTATCTCTGCAAAGAGTAAATTTAGAATGAACCTTTTCACAGTGCAGATCAGACCTGTGTGAGTTAACTTAGAGAAATATAATTGGTTTCCTGATGTTTTTGCTTCTTAAGCCTATTTTAAACATAACATAATCAATGGTAAAAATTAATTTTCACTCTCCTGTAGAAAGATTTCTGAGAACATGATGAAATGTAATTGTAACCTTCTTTGAAAAGGAAGGTACCATATTCAGTGTTCGTCTGTGGGATTTGACATCTTTGCATTGGAAACATAAATTGCTTTTCTTTTCTGTGCCTTTTTAAAGGGTCACACAAAGATCAATGCTTTTAACTGGTCTAAGGTGCGGAAGCTGAGCTTTAAACGGAAACGATTTCTCATCAAGCTGCGCCCAGACTTGAATGTAAGTTTGCAATTTACCTTAAAATTGAGAAACAAGCTGGACTTCTGAGGTTAAAGGATTTGTTTTTTTAAGTTTTTGGAATGAGTTTTTTTCTGCTTTTCAAATTTTCAAATGGTGGTAAATACTACTATGGTGATGGCGAATGTTTTTGCAGGAGCTGTTTGCTTTTCTGAAAACTGTTAATGCGTTGTCCTTTTTTATTGATTAGAAAATAAACTTGGAGAATAAGAAAAATGTCCATACTACGAAAGTTAAAAATATACTTATTGAATGCAATGGCTTGACCTGGTTTGTGCTGTTCATATGGTTAAAAAGTGGCAAAAGTTGTGCTCTAGGTGTGGATGTGATTGACCCATTTGCAGCAGAGCACCTACCAAGACACGCTGGAGTTTCTGATGGCCAGCCGGGACTGCTGCAAGGTATTCTGGAAGATCTGTGTGGAGTATCACGCTTTCTTCAGACTTTTTGAGGAACCTAAGCCCAAACCCAAGCCAGTCCTCTTCAGTAGAGGGTCTTCTTTCAGATTCAGGTATACTCACACTTCCCAGCAGGGCTCTTATTAAAAGTAAGAATCAAATTATTCCACGTTATATAGTTGCTATTTTTGGTGTCAGTGTGCCGGGGGTGGTTCATTTAAATTTCACTGGAAGACAGCAGGCTATCTTTATCTTATCTCCTTGAAGTAGGCTTTGCTGAGATCATCTCTGCCATTAAAATGCGTTTCATGCAGGCACCTAAACAGAGTGCTTAATTGATTTTCACTCTCCAGTACATTCGTCACTCCTGCATCTTTTTCAATCCCTGGTAAAAACTGTGTATTAATCGGTAATATATTTGTAGGAGTCCGACATGGATTTTGGGGTGTGAAATGTAAGCTTCTTCAATTTCAGGAATAATTCCACTCTGGATTTAAAAAATGGTGGCAGCACGTTACTGTGCTTTTACAAATGTAAACTATGTTTACTGTATGTTAGAATGCTTTGGTGTGCAACAAACATTTAAAAATGTCATGATTCTGGTGGAAAATTTTCATGCAAAAGGAAAGATTTCTGGAGCATGTGGGATTAATAGTTTCAGTGAATGTAGCCAGTTGGACATAATACAGGAAAAGATAAGATCTACATGAAGGCAAAATTAAAGATTTTCCTATTACATGCCTTAAAGAAGGAACTTTCTTACAAGATTTAGGAAATAATATGATTTCAGAATGTTATAATGAACCCTTTCACAAGTCAGGAAAAGAGTATAAAGACGTAATGGCCAAAATACAAAAAAATAATGAACTCTTGGGCTACTAATTTAGATTGCCATTGAAATGGATATGGTAGTATTCATTTTTTATTACTGCACTGTTCATCCACCCTTAATTGGGCTTTTGATGTATGGGGGCAGTTGTCATAGATTATTGTCATATATATTACAAGAGGTTTTTGTTTTTCTTTTTCTAGCGGTCGGACACAGAAGCAGGTGCTTGATTATGTCAGGGATTCAGAATTCAAAAAGGTTCCCTTTGAAAGGTGAGATAGTTTTTTTTGCATGCCTCTTGTGTGACAGCATAGATGGTCCTCCACTATATTTGCTGATCCTTTTCCACTACTGATAAAAAAAAGGTTTGATGTCATTCCTTACAGAAGGATCCTGGGTAACCACCTTGTGTTTACAGTCAAGTTCGGAAATACAATGTCTTTTGTGCTTTGCAGCAGGAATGAACAAACGTAACATGTAATCCACAGAAAGTCAGTGTTATTCCAGATCACTGGGTTCACTCAAATGTCCAAATAAGTTGATTTCAGAATGTTTTGGTTATGCATTAAACTTGAAACAAATACAGATCTTGTGATGCAGGGGCTGATGGAGTAATTTATTGAAGGTGTGTCTAGTCCTAATGGTAATCTGACTCTTTAATAGTTACTAGTGTACCTTGAAATTGATCTTTACAATTTGAATCTGAAATGATTCTAATAATCAGCCTCATGCATTGATGCTGATCTGGAATCTCTTCTGAAATAGACAACAAGGGAAGAGGATTCCTGGGCAGACTGAGACTGAGGCTTGTCTGTTTGATTCAATTTGTTTAGCTCAGGGAGTTTGAAGGCTGGACATACTTCTAATTATTGATCGGGGCAGAAAGCGGAAGTTGAGAAGCTGGAGCATTTGCCAGTTAATTAAGTCAGTTTAAAGTGTTCTTTACAGAGATTGCACAGTTGTTCCTTACTTTGGTTCATTGTCTTCCAGGAAGCACAGTAAGATTCAGTCTGACACAGGACTGTCTCCACAGCCTTCAGAGCGCCGGTCCGAAGTGCTAAAGCAAGTCAGTATTGCAGTCAGTGCACCAATGTTTATGCCTTCAAATTAATCATTGCTGGTCTTTGTATAGAACTTTTCTCAGAGCGTTTTGCATATAGGAAAGTACCAATTCTTCCAGTAGTGATGTGCAGCCCTTCTTTGCCAGCAGCCATGCTACAGAGCGGATCAGGTGGAGAAGTGAAAAGCTGGATAAGCCCAAAGTGGAATTTAGCCAGGACACAGGGGTTAACATCCCTATTCCTTTGAAAGCTGCTAGGCCTTTGTTTAATGTCTTTTCTGAAGGATAGCACCTCCTACAGCAAAAGTACTGTGTTCCCAGTAGCCATACGAGGTACTGGTTTGGACATTTAGGTCCAAAGAGAAGAGTGCTACTAATATCTAATATCTACTAATATCTACTAATATCACTTACAGCAGGAATCTGGCTTTCCTTAAAGATCTCTCATCCTAGTACCGATCAGGTGGGATTGCTGCTGGCACCATTTTTGTCACCTTGTGTTTCTGGTCAGCCTCTAACAGATATAATCCGATAGAGCAGCTGTAGACAGAACATGTACAAGAGTATCTATCAAATACATTGTAAAAATTGAGTGGGAGCCCATGAAGGGTGGAACAATTGTCTGGAAATTTTTGGGAGTATAGCAGTCAGTGCTGTTCTTTTGTTTTATAACGTATACCTTTTTACATAGCCAGCTGTATTGACTGAAGTCCTTATAGTGAAGAAAACAGTTTACTTTTGCTCAAGCACTTATCTAATACGTACATACATCAGAAAATTAACTAGGATAAACTGGTTTACAAAAGGTTATAAACCCTCTCTTGCTTCTGCTCCTAGGTTTGTTAGGGAGCGTTAAATGTTTTGCTCTGATGTCGCGTGTCACGGCACGTTTCTCTTCATTGTCCCCTGTTCTCAGAGCCCCGGCAGCACTGCTGCAGACCAGCTGGACTCCCCAATGAAATCCTTGCGGCCAGTGAAGGAGCCGGCGCCGGAGCACGCGGACGAAGCCGGCGGAACCCAGCAGCGCCCCAGCCCCTCATCCCGCCGGAGCCCCCACGAGGGTAGGAGGGCCGAGCTGACGGATGGGGGCAGCAAAGGAAAAGGCCAGCTCTCGCAGGGCAAGCAGCAAGTGGAGCAACCGAGCACAGGTCCAGCATCCCGGGCTGCCAGGGGCAGCAGCTCCTCCATCCCTTATATTGACTGCAGTGACATAGATAGCGAGTATGACGTGGTAAAGGGCCGCGTCACCAGGTCCCAGTCCCAAACAAATGACAATTATGAGGATGAACCGGTAATTCGAAGTAGTGGCAGTAACGGTTTCTACCCTCGGGAAAGGGAGGAAAATTGGAACAAAGGTAGATACAGGGACGCCTCTCCTTATTCCGGTCCCCCACACAATTTCACCGAAGAGCTCAATGATGAGGAACCAACCAACTTCTTATTTTATGGCAGCAGTACACCCCGCATGCCGAGACACAGCACTCTTGTAGATGAGATTTTCAGAGGTTCAGCAAACCGCAGCCCCTTGACTGCCCCACACACACCAGGGAGCAAGAGCTCTAGTCCCCACATGAGCAGTTTTAACAGGACTGGCTCTCACAGTTACCTGGAGCAGAATGGTCTTGGCTCCAAGGCTAATCACAGGGAGGATGGCCACTGTTTTAGCTCTAAGCCTGAGTCCAGGGAGACAGGCCAACGGTATGGCAACTATTCACCGATTGTGGGTAGGCCTCACCTGCAGAAACTGCAGAACGCTCGTAATCGTTCGGACACAGACCCCTTCATCCTCAGTCAAGTCACCTCCACCCCTGTGAATGACTATCGGCCTGGAAACCTCTCCAAAGCAGAGCGAATGGCTGCTTTGGAGCGGCGAATGATGGCCAATGGCTTGTCTGCCCCAGGGCAGGCCAAGTTGAGCCCAGCTATGCAGAGGCTGTTCAGTGGTGGTGCTGTAGACCACGTAGGGGCTGTTCAAATGATCGATGGGTCCACCAGTAGTGGCACGGAATCCAGCGACTCCGAGTCTGAAATGGCCAACCCTTATAGCCACCCTCTCATGTTCGGCAATCCAATTGCTGTGAGCTCATCGCCAATGCCTAGAAACAAGTATTCCTTTGGAAGCCTGCAGTTAGATGAAGAGATAGAGGAGGATGGGTGTTTTAACTTAAGTGATGAAGATGGTGGGAAAATCTTCAGCTGTTAGAAATGCAAAACTATCCTATTTGTTTTACGATGGGGCGCCTGACCTCATTGGGTTGGTGTTCAGATAATTACAGCTTCTTATTTTAGACAAGATGTCACATACAAGTGCAAGAAAGCCTTTTGCCTTCCATTTCTATCAGAATACATGTGACCCTCAAGGCACAAATGACTGAGCTGGAATGTACAGTAAACAACATCAACATGGAGGAGGGGGGCGGGGGATTTCCTGCTCTCTAGTAGTGAGGGCACATCTGTTTAGAGATTAAGAAGGATACATGAAAGGCTTTTTCATTCAGGGTGTAATGCACACCTTTTATAGTTCAAAGGAAAGGCTGCCCTTGAAGGTTCTGAAATAAGTGGAAACTGTAGAGGATTAATGTGGTTCTTTCTCACTCAAAGAGAAATTAAGAATGACAGAATGACGTATTTTCCTCTGAAGGCAGTGGCGCGGCGGAAGGTTGTGCTTTGGAATTGAACAGTTTTGAAAACAGCCCCTCTAAGTGCCAACCCCTCTTGCCACAGTTTCTAAAAAAAACTCAAGAAAGTGGAGTTGTCTTGGTGCATCATACAGTATGTACTGTAGGTGTGCCAAAAATGTAAGAGATTTTAAACTCCACATGCTGGTTTTAATGAAAACTTACTTTTGTAATGGCTTATTCCTCTCATGGGTTACATTACCTGTAGTTTTGATTCACAAATGCTCGTTCTACTACTGTTGCACTGTGCTGCAACAAGAAACAAGGTGACTAGCACAAGATACACATCTTGTAACCTCACCTGACGGGCTTTATTGTGTATACTAAGCCTTGAGTACCTGTATATTTTATTCCAGCCAAAAGAGCAGGCTCAGTTGCAGGACGCTCTTTTCAGGCTCTGTTCTTCTAGAGGCATTTATGTAAGAAGCAGTGGTGGTCTTAAAGGGGATGTTGAGTCTGATTTGGAAACACTTTCTGCAGTGCTTGAAGGAGTCCAAGTCCAAGCATTCAGTAATATGCCTTCATCTACCTTTATTTCTATTTGAAAGAAACATTTAACACTTGTGGATATTGTGTAAACGGATGAATTAGCGGTTCTAGTTTTTTTTAGAGTAGGATTTTTTTTTTAAATTGTGCACTTGCTGTCTGCTTTTCTAACGATTTTTTAAATAATAGGCGTGTGCAATAGGTAAATATTTTGGTGGTACTTGTAAGTGTAAGAGTGATAAATTTGATTAATACGTCCTGAAAGGATTTCATTTTCTTTCTTTTTTAATTTTCACCTTGATTATGTAGCTTATCAGTGGGATCTATGCATCTTACTTTTACAGTGTGTGTTTTCAGTATTACCCCAGTACTTATTTGAACAGTCAGAGTAAAGCCATCTCTGGATTGACAGTAAAATTAACACCCGGTGGGGATGTTCATTATGCTATCTGCAACACAAAACGTGACTTTTGTTACATTTTAATTTGCATAAATACAACAAGAAAACCTTCGTTTTTCCTGTAGTGCATTTTCAAAGCCAGCTTCATCAAGTGTCTGTTTAATTTGCTGGAAATTTGGATCTGCTTGTCAATTTGTATCCAAAGCTGGAGTCTGCTATATTACTCACACCCTCCTAGACTTGCTAAACTGCTTAAAATTGTAACTGTCAATTTGCTCGCCAGGATAAACATACATTTAATCTTCCAATGAAATTAAAACCACAAAAGGTGATTAGCAATAATTCAAATAACTGAATTGTGCCAGCTTAACACTTCCTGTTTCAGTTGCTTTTGAGTTAGGACACTGACTATATTTCAGATCTACTGTAGACTTCATTACAGTAAAAATAGATGTTCTTAACATTAAATAACCTATTGTGAAAAGAAACACTTGTGAACTCTTTTACAGTTGCATTTTACAGTGCTGTTCTATGGTATATTTTGAATATATCACTTTGGTAATTGTTGGAGCTCTTGCTCAGTAAACCTTTGCTTTGCTATGAGGCAGATCTGGTCTTATTACAATGTCATGGAGATGTCATTGTGCAGTGGAGTTAGCTGTATGGTCAAGTAAGGCCTTTTTACCAAACTTACAGGTAGGTTTGACTTGTAGTGATACACTATAAAGGTCAGTTGGTTTTCTGCTCCCTAAGTATCTATTGTTTGTCTTAAATCTTTTTGTTTCTTCTTCATTTCCCGCTGGGCTGAGTTGATTATGGCACTAACCAATGCCCAAGCCTGGCAAAGCATGATTCACTTGCTTAACTGTCTTTCAAGCATTCATTGTGGGCACAAACAGGCCGTCCAAAAGCAATACTTTTGCTCTTTGTTTTCCTTCTTTTTTTCTTTTATAAAGTCAAGGTTGCTGGGGTTTCATGCTCATTATTGTCATTTGTTTGAAGTTTTTTTTTTAATTTTATTGAAATATATTTATATCTAATACAATGCTTTTTTAATTTTCTGTCAATGTAAGCACTGTTGCGTCAGCATGTACTTCTGGGAGTAAAGTCTCTCATTGTCCTCTTCTTCTCTCCTCAAAGCATGGTGTACCTCTTGTTCCTGCACTGTCCAGATGCTCTGTTATTTTGGAAAGATTAACCGTTTGTAAATTGGGTGATGGGAGGGCGGGGGGCAAAGAGGGGAAGTTAAACTCTCTGTTCCCTTAATGCAGTGATCCTGGTAACTGGAGCATAGATAGAGTGGTGTTGAAGGAAATCAGACTGAGCAAATTTAAAATGAAGAGAAAACGAATTTTGAGAGAAGGAACATGGGGTTTCACAAATACATTCGATTGGTGTCGCATGCTACATTTGTGTCAAAGAAAATACACAGCAGCATCCCGTGGCTTGTTATCTTCATTGTTCATCATGGCTGCGTGCTTTTGCTAATTCCTGGAGCAGGCATTTGCTTTTATTTCTTTAATTTATTTTACTTCAGATAGATGGGAGGCTGAGTACTCATGTCTTCAGCTAAAGGTTCAGGTATCTTTTACTACTGTTTACCTTTCTTACACCTGTCATGATATGTGGGCAGTAAAACTCCAAACAACCTGCTTGTCAAGCCCTCCTCCATAACTTGTAGCATTAAAGATGTATGATAAGCAAATACTCAATAAGAACAATGGAAGAATTTTCTAATTTTCATTTTTCTTTGCTCTAAACCTGAGGTGATTTGTAATTTTGGTTCAAAGTCAAAGTCTGAGAGCCAGGGCTTGAGGTAAGTTCTTTGTGCAGGTTGCCGTGCTTCAAAAATAGTAAGAAAAATGAAAACCTACAACACGACATGTATAGAAGCATGATTATAAGGCTTAGAGAGGTTTCTTTTACATAAGTAATTCTTAAAAACAAACAGATTCCTCTCTCTTTTATTTAAAAAGAAGGGTTTTTCTTTGATTCAACATCACATTTATAATCAGAGCACCCATGAAGGGAGGGAAGTCTGTGGTTGCAAGATATTTATAAGCTTGCCCCTGTTTATTTGAACCTCCATAATTGATTAAAGAGAAGTCCACAGTTAATCTTAAAACAGTTGTGATATATCTTTATAAGCGTCTGCATTTTAGAGCAATTATTTAAGAAGCACAGGATTATCATCAGTAACGGGATCACTGCAGACCCAGAGAGTAACTTTGTTGCATTCAGCAAAAGAGTGAATGTTGGTTTCCAAAGGTGATACTTGCAAGTTTGTCGCTCTTAATTACATATTCTTTCCATATTTTATCCGTAAATTCTGGTAGACTTAGATATTTGGTATATGCCCATTATTATTATATCAGTAAAGTGAACTGCTGCATCGCATTGTCATTGCAAGCACCTAATATGTAAGCCAACATTCCAGGCCTGTTTGCTTTGTACTCACCAATCCTAACTCCACGCTTTTGGTGTAAAGCATGGACCTGTGATGCCACAGTTCTTGGTTTGTAACGGTTTGTCCACTGTACCTGGTACAGCATGTCAGGGGAAGGTGGCTGGTCTCACGCATGGTGTTTATTCCATAGCTTTTTCAACAGTTTTAACAAGACTGTGACTCTGCGGAGCCATTCTTGGCTCCAACCTCTGTCTAATCTCTTGCTTAGCTGTTACTGTGTGCCATAAAACAGCACATTCATCAGTTGGTCTGAGGGGTAAATATTTTATAAAGCTTCTTTCTCGTAATTTTGAGTTTATTAATAAAGAAAAATCAAAGTTTACTTTTTCTATTTGTCTTCTCTTTTTCACAGTTTTGTGCAGAGAATGGTGCATGGGTCTTTTAAAGCAATATGTTTTTTACATGATACCACAGCATTCCAGCTGCAGTTTGCACGAAATAGGGCACCTGCTGATGAATATGCTGCTTTATCTAGGTCTTGAACAAGACAAATTGGCAAGAACAAAACAGACAGACTGTCCATGAGCCTCCTGTTTGTGTTTCTGCTGCCAAGGTGTTGGAAAAGCTTAGGCACAAAGACTGTTTGAAGTAAAAAGCACAATGTCTTTAATTCTTTGTATTTTTAACTGTTTGATCCTTCACATCCTTCACAACAAGCACAGAAACGGAAAATAACTGGACTTTCTGGCAAACAGTGATTTATGAGGGCTTTGTTCATTGTAACACCTAACCACAATGACACTGTTTTCTGCTCTTAAGCAATAGGCCCATCCTTTGCATTGGGCCCCAGAAAGTATCTGCACAATCTCAGAGCTTTTCTGTGCTGCTGTTTGTGTCACTCGATCTCTCTCTCACACTTTGTATTTTGTAGTCTTCAGCTGGGATTCCTTTTTGAAAAAAAAACCCACTGGTTTCTTCTACTGCTGTTTTGATATTTCTTTTTGAAAGGTTTTTACAAATTTTAACATTGTATAAGGTTGTGCACTAGTGTCAATAAAGTTGACGTTTGTGAAGCAGGACTCTGGTATCTTCTTTAGACACCAAATGATGTCTTGTGATCATGTAGGCACTAGGGAACCCCATCCATCCTGTTGTAACGTGCTAGCTAGAACATTAGTCTGTTTAGTTGCATGTATATATATATAATCTGGTATAATATATACATGTACTGTGTGGGCATGCATGTGTTTGTAGTGTGTGTGTGTATGGTGAACGCAGTTGAGAGTTTCCTAGTTGTCGTCATGGGCATTCTTTCATTAGTTTGTAACTCTCTGTTGTAGAGTTAGAATAGAAGTGTAATTTGAGCTTAACTGCTGTTTTATTCATGCCATTATAGTGCAATCAGAGGACAGAAAGCAGTTATGGGCAAGTATGTCATCAAGCAATATACTGTAGTCATTTTCTTGATGTTTTCAATTCCAGGCCATAAAATATAAATAGTGAGCCTCACAAGCTATTATTCATTGAACCTAACACAAATAGTACATTGTGTATGGTTTGCTAGCAAGTCTGGAAAAAAACAAAAGTGAATATGAAATAAAAAACGAGTAATGCATCAAGTAGTTCTTTGAGATGAGTTCCTTAAGACTAGCATAGGGATTTATTTAGGGTTTTTGGCAGTGTTGGTTTCAGCTTATAATCAGTTAAACGCTGGATAGCTGGCATCAGACTGATTCTCTACTTGTTTCTGCAATGTCCTTTTATCGAACTGAAGGTCACGTGTAGAAGCTGAAGTGACACCTGCGCAAAACACCCCAAGTACCTTTATTTTCTCCCCTTCAACCCTCTTTTCTGATTTCTTCCAGGCTCTGCGACGAGCAGCCCGAGGTTGTCGGAGAACTCTGTGAACTCCCAGGCAGGCCTGGCGGCAAAGAAGCAAATCCTGTCCCCTGGTCTGAGCCCAGACGCTAGGCAGCCCTCTCCCCTCACCAGCCCCCTGCTCAATGACGCAGGGTGTGTGCGCACCGATGATGAGGACGAAGTCAGGAGGAAGGTTTGGGGTCCTTGCTTTTTGAAACACAACACTGGCAGTAAACCTGATAATAGTTCTGGAATAGTGATCCCCGTCCAAAAGCAACATGGGATATAAACTTAAACAAGGAAATGCAGATTGATATAATATTTTTATTTTATGTGGGGCTCAGTAAATAAACTAAACAATATTGCATGATGGAGATCCCTGCTGCTTAAACATTCACTGCCTGCCAGGTGGTTCACTGAGTCAGAGAACAGTGCTTGGTGGAGATGATTGGGCTCATCATATCATATAAAATATACTGTAAATGTTGTCTAGATCTGCTTTTCCTTGTGTTTAATATCCTGTCTTGCTTTTACAAAATACTGCGGTGGGGTTTACTTTTGAATGGCTTTTGGAGAGCGGGGTAACTAGTATACTTAAAATTTCATTTCTCAATCTCTTTTTTTTGTCAGAAAAGTCCATTAAGAGCAGATTCCCATTTGCAATGACAACCTGAAATGCATTCATTTATAGAACAGGGCAGCTACTGCAGTGTTCTCAATGAAGAGACTTGCTTGGGAGTATCCCACTAAGGATTAGAACCTACAGCCTTCGGGTCTGGAGTGCAGAACGGTAACCACAGCTCACTCCACTCACAAGTATTTTCTTGAAACAAGAAGGCACAAGTTGAAACTACATGGTAGTGCATTTAAAATCGAACAGGAGGCGCTTCTTTGCCCGAAGGGTTGTGGGAATCTGGAACAAGCTACCCAGCCATATTTTTTAAGCCCATGTCCTGTTTTCTTTCAAGAAACGACTGGGTGAGATCCTTGGATCAGTGAACAACCAAACTACTATTTGGATCAATTAAATAACCAAACAGGCTGGAGGGCTTGAAAGGCCTCCTCCTGTTTGTAATCCTTCTTACTGTATGTTCTTATGTCACTTCGCATTGCATTCAAGACCAGAGTATTTTACAGAAGTAATTTGGGATATGAAACAATCACGCAAACTGAGACATAAGTCAAGATATTTCAAATTTGTTTTGGGTGGATTGGGACGGTGAGTGAAATGTAAGATGTATTGTAATTTGTCCAGCCAGAAATGACTGACTACAAACCCTTCACAAGTGCCCTGCTTTTCTCTGTTCTAACTTATTGTGAACTTCACTTGTTTCACCTTCCAATTGAAGCCTAACTTATTTGGATAATCTAAGCAGCAAGGTTTACAGGTTTTATTCAATTATGGACCTTAAACTGCTTAGCACAGCACTGGTAGCATTAATAGTGTGTATTAAGAAGAATGGCCATTGAGTGATTTTCTTTTTCTGCTTTTCCAGAGGTTTCCCACAGACAAAGCTTACTTCATTGCCAAAGAGCTGCTGACTACTGAGAGAACATACTTGAAGGACCTGGAGGTTGTTATCGTGGTAAGTTTTACCAGATGGGGTGAATTACTGTGAACAGGTTGTGAAAAGTGAAATGTATTTTTTTATTTAGGAACCTTACAAGATAAGATCAGAAGACTTTGCTTGTTAGGGGTGATGGCATCATTAGTTACTGCATGGAAAACACAATACAATTTAAGCCATAGTAGCCCAGAGGATTTTAAGTTTCAACAATAATTTCAGTGGCTCAGATGGTTTTGTCAAACAATTTCATATAATTTTCTGAACATAATTTTAAAATGTGCATTTCTCTGGACTTTTAGGGTGGAATTATTTTTTTAGGACATTATACTAAAGGTATCAAATAAATTCTAAAAATAAGCCCTCTTTATACACTTTAGTCACATATGTAAACCCCAACAGTACTCTGTGGCCTATGCATTTCCATATCTAAACCACAGTAGCTCATTGGGCCAGAGATCATCCTGAGTTCACCCCCCCAGAAGAGACACTAGTCCGTCATAGTGCTTACACCCCAAGAATGACAATTCCCTTTTCTGCAGCTGATTTGGGACTTGAACCCACAACCTGCCATTTGTAAGACCACTTACAAACTTACAAACCCACTACTACGCAATGCTGCCCCAACGCTGTGGTCAACAAGAGATTAGTAACCGTATCCATTTTACACATTTAATATTTACATTTTAATAATGCAGGGAATAGGTCAGTATTTTATCCATATCCATCTTATAAAGATGCAAAGATTTTACTCTAAATGACTGTGGGGAGCCTATCTGGACTGAAGATTCTGCCCTCTCATCATTTGGAAAAAGGCAAGAGAGCGGTCAGGTTCGCAAACTGTCTTCTGTGTTAAATCTACACAGACTGAACAAACCCTTGATTTATTTGATATTGATTTTCTCTTCTTGTCCTGGACCAATAAGCACTCATATCAGTATGTTGGCAGCACTAAAGCCAGGCAGCATCTAAGGGGATAGTGACCTTTCAGCAGGAGGCTTGGCAGATACCGACACCACACAAGAGGAGAAAATGTTCCCGAGTGAAACCTGGGCATAATGTAGTTCCCCAGATTGTTTCACTGGTGCTCACAAAATTGCAGTGCTTATTGCGTTTTAAGTTAAAAAAAATGATCAGGTCATGGAGCAACAGCATTTCATTATGAATTTGGATGACACTTCTATCTAGACATATATTTCTACATAGGTATTACAGCTGGGAATTTTACTAAAGCAGTATGAGTGAGGTATCTAGTTCAAGGGTACATCTACAGTATCTCTCCCCAGGTTTGAAACCACAACCTTGAAGTTATGAGTCCAGAGCCCTGACCACTGCTCCTCACAGCTGCTGTTTAGTCTTAGTCTAAAACCTACAACAAATCGCCAGTCTTACATGCTGTACCATGGAGACTCATAAACGGAAATTAAAGTTACACAAAGAGCAAAGTGTTTAGCTTTGAAATGATGAATAACAGATTTTTAGATATCTGCATTCTTTGAAAGCTGTGCATAAACTGTCTTCCTATTAAGGAAGCAATATAAATATTAAGACACAGACCACCACAAGCAAGTAAAGGACATAAAGTCAAAAAGCAAAAATTGCACATACTGTACCTAACTACCAAACTCATCCATAAAACCAAGATTGTGTGCTATTCTAGGTTGTACAACTTTAAAGCACTTAACCAGATACCAAATAAAGCCTCAGATGTGTAGCAGCTATGAAATGTGTTTCATTCAGGTCCCCCATTTCGAAAATATGGAAATGCAACTACCAGAACCCAAGAGATACTGGAAACAGTTTGGTTCTGTTCCAGTGGTTCAGTTCTCTAGCAGACAATTCCGTAACACTACCACTTGAGAAATTTCAAAAAGGCCAAGAGGGGTTTGTACAAAATCTAAATATTTTTGTTGGAAGCAGTTCTTGAAAATCACTTTTTTTAACATATTTTTACTATGCCTAATCCCTGTTGAGGGCGAGTCTTTTGAAGATCCGCCTTCATCCCTTTCCAAGAACCTGCTTAAAATGAACAGTGGTCATCTGCATCTGAAGGCCCCCCTGTCTGAGGGGTTTCTATGCACCCACTCGACATGAAGAAAAAAAACATTTCTAAAGACTTCAGGCTATTTCATTTTGTACTGATTTCAGTTCTTAATGAGTGCTTAACAAATTAGTCTTTAAAGGACTGTCTTACAGTAAGCGATCTAGATATTGATTCCTCTATTGATCAGATATGTGTCTGGTTAAAGAATGTATAGACTTTGAATCATGAAGCACGATACTATAATAAACTAGCGATTGGATAGAGGATTGAATATAGATTTCTGCAAGTTTTTTTAGTAGATTACTGAATGGACACATTAGAATTCAAAGTGTGTTACATTATTAATAGTATAATCGCATTCTGGTGCCCCTGTCATCTTCCAGATGCTCTTAATTTAAATCCTTTTAAATCGCCCAGTGATAGGCAGGTGTTTCTTCGCTATGGTTTCTTTCAGTGCTTTGAAACTCAAATAGATCATAATTGCCATTTGTAGGAACCGTGGGGTAGCACTTGCTAATCATATGTTTTTTGATGTTGCTGCTAGATTTGTGTTTTTTTTTTTCATTTTTATAAATGGCAAAATTGTGTAACTGATTTCTCACAAATGCACTAATCTGCCACCAGCACCACAGTGGATAACTAATGTGACCTTTCTAGTATTTAATTCTGATTTTGTGCTCTCAAGGTTCATTGAACCATAAACCTGGGGTTTACTGATTTTGACTTTTCCTGTAGATTTTTTCATGTAACATGCCTAAATATGTGTGGGGCTGTCTTGCTGGTGGTATTACTGTCTCTCAGCACTGAGGTTTTGTGTGCAAGTCCTGGGGTGCTATCAGTATGGCGTTTGTGTGGTCTCTCCGTATTTGTATGGGTTTCCTCTGGCTGCTCCAGTTTCTTCCTGTTTCTTTAATTGATTTCTGAGAAAATTGACTCTGGTGTGTGTTTGTGTCTGTCTGCTCTGTAATGGACTGGTGTCCTATCCAGAGTGTATCTGTCCTTGTGCCCATTGTTTGCCACGATAGGTTCTGGCTCCTTAGCAAATCTTTTTGGAATAAAACAGAAAATGAATGGATAGATGCTTTGGTGTGAAATTTTTAGGCATTTTGAAGTTTACCATTTTTAACTGGTGGGTTGTAACTGTGGCATTTCTTTATCATCATCACAGTCCTTCCAGAATGCAGTGGGAAAAGATGAGGCGACGCCTGATTCTCTCAGGAACATCATCTTCTCAAATTTTGACCCTCTCTACAAGTTTCATGCTGGGTTCCTGAAAGAAGTTGAGCAGAGACTTGCGCTGTGGTAAGACACATCTCTTACAGCGTTTTGATTTACTGATTTAGTTAATCTGGGGGGAGAGATTAATGTTTACTGTTTATTATCCTTAGCCCAGGGAGTATAGTCAAGCTTTAAGCATGTCCTTCGGCTGTGGGGAGGACAGTAACTGTTTAAAATTTTTTCATTTAATTACTATAAGACTTCAATCTAAGCATTTTATTTTTGTTCTGGCAGTGTAGAACAATAGAGACTTTATATGGAAATTAAAACATTGGTTCAACAACATGACATTTATTAGAATTACATATGAGTGCCACACTTCTTTTTGTAGAATTTTAAATAGGAACATCACAACATGGCCTGCAAAATACAAATATGTATTAATAAGGCCTCCTGGTAACTTTACATATGATTTGGATATGGTACTTAGGCCTATTTGACTGTGGAGCAATGGTCTCTATAGCAATCATTCAGTTCTCAGTCTCTGTTTCTCTCAGTTCATGTAGGCTGTTTCATCTGTGCATTAAAGAGAGATCTGGCATCCTAGAGTGCACATAATATCCAGAGGGACTGAAAATACTGGTAGTAGCTAAAATTGTGGGAGTGGCTGTGGATTGACATGACAGCTCTGAAAATGCTGTGTCTGTTGTGCCAGAAAATATATGGAGTATAAATATAATAATTCCATATAAATAATATATGGAATAAAAATCCACTCTTGTAGCTCAATGATAAGTGGGTCTAACAGACAAAAATACCATTTAACAAAATCCTCTGCTATGATTTGTTTTCTTTATGAGTTGGTTTTTTTTTTCCATCGGTAAACCTGGATGAATCAGAGGTATTCCAAGGTCAACCTTTGTTTTATCAATATGTTATTTACCTTGAATCTTAATGAATTAGGATTCGTGGGAGAAAAAATGAATGCATTATCTGTGGTGCTCATTTTCTTAGATGATTTTCATTATCTTAGTCTTTATGTGATGATTTTTGCTTAAAAGAAAGGGGGAAGTGAAAATAAATCTTTGATAATTACTGTATAGTCTAACATTTCTATAGTTCAGGGGGTGAAACCAGCCCAACACTGACATCTGCTGGCTAATGAATTGCAGGACTCTTGCAGAATGGCAGATGAGGATGTGTGTAGGTGTCTGAATGCATTTATTCACCCAGGAACCACTGCAATTCTGATTTTGTCATGGTACCTGTAGCTAGGTTCCATGAAAGTAAAAATCAAAAAGGGTAATTAGTCTAAACCTTGCTCTTTTGATATGCAATAGGGAAGGCCGCTCAAATGCACACATCAAAGGAGATTACCAAAGGATTGGCGACGTGATGCTGAAGAACATGCAGGGATTGAAGGTAAGACTAGTGGGATATCACATTTTATGCTCTTCCTGCTGTTCGTTTTCTCATGCATGTGGGAATATGGTAGCTGTGTCCTTTCCTGACAATTTCTCCTGTAAATGACTGTAGGCGAATTGGAAGGCTTTTACCTCGGCTTAATAATGACCTCTAAGCAACAGCCACTTCCTGCTGTTAAGATGAAACATATATTAACATTTCTGTCTGGAGCGCTTCACCATGACAGTCATGTCATACACCAGTGTAACTTTTTTTTTCTGCACCACTGGATGCAAAGTGCCCATCAATTTTAATTGGCTTAAAAATACTTTTTGCACTTTTAATGTTTTAATTTCCACCAGATATTAAGTCAAACAAAAATAGGTTCCTTTTTTGGGGTTTGTATAAATTGTGCTAGTTTGTCAAAGTGTAAAAGTAATCTTGCTGTATTTATGTAGGACATTTTCTTTGTGGGGAAAGTGCAACACTTTCACTAATCATGGTCCTGTGTAAATTTGAATAGCATATTTCCTATGTTACAGCTAGTTACAGCTTTTCCTGTGCTACTTTCCTCTCGTTTTTCATCTGCTGTGTGGTGATTATTATTTTCTCCTGTTTTTTAAGCATTTAAAATGCCCTTTAAATGATTGTGCTCTGGTAATTAAAAAGGAAAAAAGAAGCTGAAGATCAAAGGCGTGCTCCGAGATAATGCGTTGTTTTGCTCTGAGTTGCATGGCAAGCTCTTCATCCTGACATGAGGAGAAGCAGATGGCTTGAAAAGGAGGCACTCTAGGCCACAAGAAGAACTAATTATGAGCTAACACCACAGCCTCTACCTCCACGCTGAGTTTAAAGGCTTCATCCTGAGTTTGTCCTTCGGGGTTGTTTTATTTTTTTCATTTTTAGCATCTTGTGTTTAACGGTCACTTCTCCTTTTCCTAATCGCAAAAACTAATTAAACACTATTGCATAACGGAGATCCTGCTGATAAAGCAGTCACTGTGTGCCAGGTGGTTCACTAAGCCAGAGAGCAGGGCTGTATGGAGATCATTGTTTGCTGAATTGGATTTAATATTGGATATATTTCCTAATTCTTAACTTATTTTGGCTGATCTTTTTTTTCAAGTCTACTTCAAGAGTTTGCAATTCTTAATTTTTTTTACACAGTACCCGTTTATAGTGCTGGTTTTGCTTGGGTAAATCAAGGTACATCAGCAGTATTTCCACCTGGGAATTTGAACTCACAACTGGTGCGGTCAAGAGTTCAGACTCCACAATCCCTCCCTGCTTTTGTTACACTGCCTCGACCTGCCATTAGAGAGACTATGACGAGTCAGGGATAATGATAATAACCCTCTTCACTTGGAGGGTTAAGGGTTTTTCTGTTTTTTGGTGTTTGAATCAGAGATTACTCTGTATTGCCTTTCACAATGAACTATGAAGTCAACATTAAATGATTTAGTACTTCTTTCTGAAAAAGAAACGATGAAGCCTGTGCCCCTTTAGCAGGAGACTACATTGTTGTTCCCAAATCCCTGCTAAATCCTTACACTTTTTTAAATTTCAGTTTAGGCACCTTATTTTCTGTGGTCAGTCCTTTTTTATTTTTCACTGACCACACAAAGTGCACTCTTTCTTAATACAAATAAAATTATTTATTTTTAGTCCCTGTATATCCAAGCCTATGTTCTGGACTGATGTGATCCACTTAGCCTATTGATTTTTTTTTAGGAAAGATGCTTCCTTACTGGTTAATTTCCTTTTTGCAAAACATGGTTAACTGAGACAAACATTCTTTCATAAAGTACGAATAATAAAATACCGCAAAATAAGCAACTGCAGCACAAACCTTTCCATCTGTACCTGTCCTTACACCACTTTTTATTCCTCCTAGAGTAGCCTTTAATGGCTTTTGAACTGCTGCTGTTGACCTGTCTCACTTTAAAAATCAAGCCCAAGCATATCAATGTTGTAATACTGATACTTCATTGTTAGAGCTGCACTAGAGAGTTCATACCAAATGGTGAGATTTTATATGGACGTTTTAGAGGGGAAAGTGTCTCCGCTTTTGGGTTGTTCTGCTACTTTTTGTCCCAGGCCTTAGTATCTCAGGCCATACCTGTGGACTCAGTGCCTTTGTCACGTTTCCATACAGCAACTCACCCCGCAGTTGCAGAAGCACTCGGAGGTGCTGATGGAGCTGGAGAAAGCCTGCCGGAGCGCCCGGAAGCTGGAGGCTATGTGCCGAGACTTCGAGCTCCAGAAGGTGTGCTACCTCCCCCTCAACATCTTCTTCCTCCGGCCTCTGCACCGCCTCATGCACTACAAGCAGATCCTGGAGCGCCTCTGCAAGCACTACCCCCCGACCCACGTGGACTTCAGGGACTCCAGAGGTAGGGAGCGCGGCCCGGTGGGTTTTCTTCATGGAGCATGTCCCTTGCCACCCATGTCTTCGTGCCTTCAAACAAGTCAACTGCTTTCTTAGCTTAACCCTAATGCTGTTCTCTGCATGTTTCAGCTGAGCGTTTTGTGCCAAGTTTGAAGTAGCCTTTATTTCAAAGAGGTTATAGCACAGAGCCGTAGGACTTTTACTACAGCGCAAGAAGGACACAATGTGGAGTCCTCGGTTAACCATTTGTTACCTAGTTGGATGTATTTCAAAGCTGCATACGTGTACATTTGTAAGCTAGAGTTAAGTCCAGCCATCGCTCTTGATCAGATGTGTATTTCAGTGGGGAACACAGACGAAAAAATACTACCACATAACATAACAGGTGTTGGCTTACATAAGAATAAGGGTCTTTGGGAGAGAGGCAACCTAAAATGGAACAGATAAGTGACGGTAATGTTTTCTGATTCCCCGATGCATGCTGATTATTTTGCACTTTACAGCAGCGTACATTACCTTTCTTTAAAAGGTAGCTGATACTGCTTCTTCAGCACATCCCGATACAGGGAGTCCCCGGTATTCGCCAGGGTCAGGGATCAGAGAGTTGCCATGTATTAGTGAAATTACATGTAGGGGGGATTTTTTTCCTATAAGAACAATGTAAATCAGGAGAGTTCAGGATTAAGGAAATAGTATTGGGTTAGGGATGATAAATTTGTTTAATTATTTTGTAGCTAAAGAAATACAGTACAGATGGTCCTGTTACAAATCTAGGTTATGTTCCTGAATAATGCAATTTACTATAATACAGACATACTGTATGTAATGGCAAAATACCTAACAAAGAGGAATTCATATTCATAAGAAATAATGTCATTAGCCTGAGATATGTTCTTGACATACAGTTCAGACACGGTAATATACATTTAATGTACCTATAACACACAAAAAACAATAAATATAAATAATCTCACCATCTTCTTTTGAATTGTTGTCTCCTCAAACCAACAGAGTTGCTCCAGGATATGTTTTTTTTCCCCCTCTACATGCTGTTCATGCATTTAAAGTTAGCAGTCAAGCCTTGACACATTGGTTGGATAAGCGTCATATTGCATGGTGCTAAGAACTTGACTTCAATGTTGGGGCCTAATGATTCGTAATCATGTCATGTGCAACAGTATTGTCTACAAGAAGAATTATTAATGATAGATTTTGTTATCACAAATGTACCACAATGCGTTTTCATTTCTGAAAGAAAATAATTCATGAACCACGTATATCTTTGGCTTTTGGGTCCTTGAAAAACAACATACTGTAAGTGCAGGGAATTTTTACATTGAGTTCCTCAATTCTTTGTTGACATATAGGGGGTGAAACGACATATAGGAAGAGTGACTTATAAGATGGACTGGCCCTATAGGAATATGTATTAATCTCTGGGTATAGAATGTTTAATTATTTTAAATGTTGTACTTGTAATTTTACATCACATTTACCTCTATTCTGTTGAAAAGAATATTTCTGGGGATGGATGTTCATACCTAAAAAGTATGCTGTAATATAGATAAATCTATTGGTAAACTGCAGAACTGAAACAAGTTAGTCATTAGCACCATTTGTAGACTTTGTTTGAGAGACTGATGTGTCAAAATATTCTGTGGCTATGTGTAAAGTGAAAAAGCAGTTCAGGCCATGTTTTGTAATTACTGTAGCTTACATTTATTGTTTTTAACTGGAATGCAGAACCAACCAAATACAAGTTTAAAGGTACATAACATGAAAAATTAAACACCTAAAAAGGACTGTGCATACTGTTGTAGCATAAGGGACCAAATGAGCTGCATTAACGATTGGTAGTGTTTTCTTTTCCCGATTAGCTGCTCTTGCAGAGATCTCGGAAATGGCTGGCCAGCTCCATGGTACCATGATAAAGATGGAGAACTTTCAAAAGCTACTTGAACTAAAGAAGGATCTGATTGGCATCGATAATCTTGTGATTCCTGGACGGGTGGGTGATCTTTTGTCACCAACTACGAATGATTGGTTTAGTTTTTTCAACTTATGACGAACGGCTTGCAGAAAAGAATATTAGCTGGAGGAGAATTTTGCTGGAGGAAATCACTTTTGCCGGGCATTGAATTATACCAGTGTTGTTTAAAAGGTTTGCTCCTGTGGTTTACACAGAGATTTGGGGTTTCTTTTTTTCCCTACAAAGTTTCATTTCATGTATCCAGGAAGCACAATGCAGATTTTTTATTACTCTTAGCATTACTATTCAAAGCTTAATGGCTTGTTCCTTTTGATTTTAAAACCAGTCTTATTTTTCCAGGAATTTATCCGACTCGGCTGTCTTAGCAAGCTTTCTGGAAAAGGTCTGCAGCAGCGAATGTTTTTCTTGGTAACGTTTTTCTTTCACTTTCAGAATGTCTGCACCAACAGCAGTTTAAAAAGATTTATTTTGGAGTTACTGTTGTAAAACCTGTATGTAGATTCAATCGTGCAGTTGTTTAAAATGTTGCTCCTGATCCATAAACATTAAACTTGTTCACATTTCTTTTAATCAATGCCTTTCTTAAGATTTTAAAGAGCAGAAATGTGCTTTTGTACACAAAACTGAAATGCTGATGGACATGTTTGTTGCACAAGAATATAAAGCTGGAATACATGGTTAAAATGCAGATCAGTAATTCACAGTGTGACTTGGCATCACATCTTGACAAATGGTCTTGCACATGGCAACTCATGTTAGTCTATATGAAAGGCATTTCTTTGTCCTTTACTGGAATGTATCCAGAGAATGACAACCACAAATATTATCCATGACCGCACAGACGTATGTAAGAGAGACATGTTCTATATCAAGTTATTTGAAGGTATTTAAGCAAAACATTTCCTTTAAAGCTTGTGTTTCTGCACAAAGGAGGCCTGTTCATAAACTGAGAAAAATCCTTCAGGCCCTGTGACAATACAGATGCATTTTTGTGACTGCTCCCAGGAGACATCCAAGAACTAGGCCAAAATATAGCATTCAGTTAGCAAATATTACAAGGGTCATTTTTCTCAAATAAGAATCAAGCATAACTCTACTTTTCTGTTCCCCTCCGATGACAGTTCAATGATGTTTTGTTGTACACAAGCAGAGGGATGACAGCATCAAACCAGTTTAAGGTCCATGGGCAGCTCCCACTGTATGGCATGACAGTAAGTGGCCCATCATCATTGTTCTTGTGTCAGGCTCCCGAGCTGTGTTAGGGATGACCCAGCAGGCTTTCAGAGAGGGAAGAAGAAATGAATGAGAGAGTCCACTTTTGCTAAGAACAACAGGATTGCAGAACCATGCTGTCTCAGTGCACGTTTGCTCTCTGTCGCTTAATTATCCCCTCCTCCCGTTCCAAAAACACCACCTGGAAAGTATTTGAAATCATCAGTCAAACCTTCCGAAACCACATGTCCTTGGGAAATGAGAGGAAACATAAGGCAAAAACCCTTAAGTGCTCTGGAAGAACACGCAAGCCACATTGATAAGCCCATGAAGCTGGACTTAAATGTGCCATATTGCCTTAGATTATATACAGTAGGTTTTTAGCTGTTTCTGTTATAGTATGCAGTGATAAGTGACCTAAAATTATTTAAGCATACTGAAAGCTTTTTTTTCCATTTTTTAGAGGGCGTCATAGCATTTAACATTGCTACCTCACAGCTCTTGGGTCCTGTGAAGGATTGTGGCACTTTTTGTGAGGAGTTTGCTTGTTCTCCAAGTGTCTGTGTGTTTTTTTCTTGGTGCCCTGGTTTCCTTTGACATACACAACATGATCGGTGTCTCTAAATGGCCTACTGTATGCGTGAGCATATGTATGTGTGCCCTGCAATGTAGTGGGGCATCATAACCCTCTGAGAATATGCAAGTGGTTGGATGTTCACCTAATTTGGACACCACTTTTATGAGGAAACTCTTAGTGAAAAATCTAAATTTAATGGTGCACTTTGCATCTTGGCTTAATTGATTTACCAGAGTGTGTAACAAAGCACCCAGCCATATTGTATCTGCCGATACTCTTGTCTTCTTTAAGGAAAATGCTGGATGAGATCTTCAAATCAACTAGCTACAGCCATGTGGGCTAGATAGTCTTAATGACCCCCTCTTGTTTGCAGCCTTTCTGAAGTTTCCTTAAGTGTGTTACCTGCCTTGCCCTTGTCCTGATTCACTGTGATGTAACATCACATGTCCCATGGCAAGTATAAACTTTAGGAGTTGCTCAATTGTTCTAATTTGCTTGGCTTAGAATGGGAAATAAAGTTAGGACTGGACATTGATATTCACTGATTACTGAGAATCAAAAGGCAGAAATCTTTTTAAAATGTACAAAAAGGATTAAGCTCCCCCTTTCTTGTGGTTCCAACTCTCATCTCTTCTCATCTTTCCACTCTTGTCTGCCTGCAGATCCAAGAAAGCGAAGATGAATGGGGTGTGCCACACTCCTTCAGTCTCTTTGGGCAGAGGCAGACTGTGGTGGTGGCAGCAAGGTAGGAACCTTCTTATCAGTATGAATTGTCCGCAAAACAGGTGGGCCGAACGGACTCCTGTTGTTTGTAACATTTCTAATGGATTGTCAGGAGGGGGCGCTTTTGTGCAATTGCAACAATAATATGTACAGATGTTTTTTGGTGGACAAAGCACATGTCAATCACAGTCCCAACAGAGCAACAGCACAGAAGTTAATCATAATGCTTTATAGATTAGAGAACATATAGAAAGATGCTACTGTATGTGTGCACATGAAAATAACCTAATTACATAGTTATGGGTCAAAAGCAAGTTAATCAAAAATCTTAGCAATCTGTATGCGAATGCTTGCTGTTGTCCATTATTCAACAAAATTGTCGTCTGGAGCAAAGAAGCCTGCATAATTCTGCAAGTTTGTAGGACCATTTGACTTGATTGCATTGTCCACAGATGTGCCAAGAGCCATGGTGACATTTTTAGAGAAAAGGTAAATCTAGAAAACTTTTTAAATTAACTAAATATTCATTTTTGTTCACTGCAGTTGTGCAGCAGAAATGGAGAAGTGGGTAGATGACATCAAGATGGCCATCGAATTGGCAGAGAAATGCAATGGGCCATCCTCAGACTTGCTGGCTACAAGTTCTCCAGAAAACAGTAAGTGGATGAAGCAGATAGGTTCTATGATGAGAGGCTGATTACTTGGGAAGTATGCTTTTAAGTTTTGTGAAGGGACATAATTTCTCTCTTAATTCCGTTTATTCCAAAACTCATTTTTTAAGCGTATCATTTAGCCATCCACATGAGGTGTTAGAAAGCTTCAACATGCCCACCATTTTTTGTTCCTGCTTGGTTATAATCATACACCGAATTTAGTCATACAGATGTTTGTTTTCTGAGCTGATGCTGCATTGCTTTTACCAATTCATTCTGGAGCAGGATACAGTTGTTTCGTTTTGTTGTCCTAAAAATCCTTACATATACGTTTCTTCACATTAATCAAATATTATGTAGTTTCATTGACAATTGGCTTGCCTTAATTTGAATGCTGGATGTCTGTACTGTATGTGTGCTGATTAAATTGTTGTTGAAGTTGAAAATGGCTGTTCTGAAGGCAAACAAAACTTTCCTTAGTACAAAAATAGTGGTTAAATCCACACTAGAAAGTGAACAGAAAGACTGCAATGGATAGAAATGGAGTCTGCCTCAGGTGTGTGAAGAAGTCTCCACAGCTGAATGTACAACTGCTTTATGTGCTGCATGTTTCCCTCAGATGAACTGATTTTAGATTTCCTCAAGAACTGTCATTCACTTTCTTTACAGTTGTCTCTGATTCAGCTTGTGCGCCTATTTTAACATGAAATCCTTGTGTTTCAGTGACACTTGATGAATTGCTGTTAATGATGTGCCTTTTCAAACTTCATTGATCCTACTTTCCAAAGCAGATGTCCTTAAAAGGGTTTAATAAATTACAAATTTCTAATAGACCAAATGTATCAGTTCACTACCAAGTGGGTAGAGCCAGCCTGGACAGATTCAAAGGTGGGACTGTGTACAGTAGCAGCTTGGCCGTGGTCAACAGGTACAGATCCCAACACAGAGACTAGTGGAGGAGATGGATTTTTTTTTCAGCAGGCCTTTAAAAAATCTGTATACCACCACTGTTCAGGAGTGCTCATTGTCAGATGATGGGGTCTCACTTTGCATGTTTGGTCGTTTGATGGCTGACATTTCAGAATGGGAAATGCCTTTCAATTAACGGCTCCTTTTGCTGAATTCCTTAGAATCTCCGGAGGACTCGGCTCTAGACCAGGAATCGGAGGATGATCTTAGTGCCTCCCGTACTTCCCTAGAGAGGCAGGCCCCCAGCCGTGGTAATACCACGGTGCATGTCTGTTGGCACAGAAACACCAGCGTTTCAATGATCGACTTTAGCATTGCCATGGAGGTACCCTGCGCCAGCCCTCTCTCGCTCCTTCTCTGTGTGCATCTCTCGGGTGAAACCGAGAATTTCACTGGGACAGTACCCTTTAGTTTTTCTCTTTGCTTACCAGTTCGGCTTTGCAAATTTATCGGTAATGCCTAATTAATAGCCCAGGTATTTGAAAACCAGTGCTCAGTTTTTTGTAATCTTCTGAAACTCCTTCCTTATGCCAATGGAATGTTCATTATCCAGTTCCTTGTAAAGTCCAAGGCTTCTGGAGATTTTTTCTGCATTATCTTGATGTGTCCTTTTGAAAACTGGAATTAAGCAAGGTGTACTGTAGTTTGGTATGAACTGAGACTTTGCAAGCCTAGCTCATAAGCATCTAAACTTCAGGATACTGGCTTTGTCAGAGTAGGTCTTTTCACTTCTTGCTTTCCTCAGGGCGATCAGCGGCTCCCATCAGACCTGTGGCCACCCATGATCACGTCCTGTGCTCTCCTTCACCTCTGCCAACAGCAGAGCCTCTGTGTGTCTGTGTCAATGTGGGGTTTTCTTTTCATGTGCTCAGCCCAAGTTGCCTTCCTTTAAGGATATTGAATTATGCAAGTGACTGTTTGTGTAATTCAGCTAATACAGATTGTGCAGAAAAAGACAATCTTGAACTAGCACTTAATAGTGTTTTTGGTTGCCTAATGCCCTTCAAATCTCTTGTTATTTTCTGTATTGTGCAGAGAAGATCATTTTTAGCTTGGTGGGGAGTGAAGGAGGCGTTATATTTTATTCATGATGAAAAGCTTTGAATTCACTTAAGACCGAAGTGTCTCATGAATTATTTGCACGAGCAATTTACACCAAGAACACCAAGACACACCTTTATTTTTGTCTCCAGCTCTGGGAATGCTTTGAAGTCGTAAAGAATCCTAAATATCAAAATCCAGAATGTACAAATCTGTACACCTAATAATAGGATTTAATTTATTTGAGAAAACATTCTGTGGAGTGATGATGTATTTTGCAGACAGTCATATCATTCCAAAGTTCAATATCTTTAAAAAGAACTGGTCTAGCCTGGTGTTGCTATTTGACAAGTGCCTTGTGTTCTGGTTTTACTGTCTCTTCCACAGCTTCTTGTCTGGAATGGTTGTTGGCACCTCTGTTTAATCTGCAGCTGCTGCCTGTGTGTGGTTTACCTATTGAGTCTGTGTCTCTGTCCCCTTCTGTTTCCCTGTGCCTGTCTGTCTGTCCTCCTGTGGTAGAAGGTCCTTCTCCAGTCAGTGCCTCAGAGGCTCTCTTCTCTGGCCTGTGCAGTGACCAGAGGCCAGTGGCCATTTCTCTTATCTGCTGGTACCGAATTCACAGCCTCTCCTTTAATGATACCTGCAGGAGTATAGAGGTAAAACTCCTAGGCAAAGGAGACTGGGACTCAAAGTGAGTCACCGGAGCTTTTTTTCTTTTCCCTGTAATTATGCTGAAAGGAGACTCTATACTTACTAATGAGTACATATTGTGTCAGACTCATTGTATGGAAAAAGCCTGCATCAGACCACAGTTCTTGCATGAAATGCAGTTGTGTTGATTTATTTGAAAATTGTTGAGTTAAACATGTTCTAAAACATCACAAGTGGAGAACGCTGTAGACGTCTGTAGCATGTTAGAACTAATATTTGGCTGTAGGAGTGGTAGATGAGAGGAACGATGGATTCTGAGTGAGTCCAATACTGGTGGATCCCTTGTTATTTACAAGTGCTCAGCAGCATCAGTCTACAAGTACACCCTGATTGGTATACTTGTAATCCCAAATGCATGTAATAAATGAGTTTTTG
Organism: Lepisosteus platostomus; assembly: GCF_059453375.1. Lineage (NCBI taxonomy): Eukaryota > Metazoa > Chordata > Actinopteri > Semionotiformes > Lepisosteidae > Lepisosteus > Lepisosteus platostomus. Next base: position 29,287,799 of record NC_142612.1, read on the forward strand.
CACACTGATTAATAATGAAAGTGAATGTGAGCTGTTACAGTACATCCTTAAAATATAATGTTCTTAGCCCAAGAAAGCCTTTGAGTTTGTTGCTTTTGCAGCAGTAGCAGAGTCATTGACCTTCAAAACTCCAATGACAGCATAGTCCTCAAATGTTTTTTTTCATTCTTTATGATGAAATACAGAGTGTTTTACTGTTAAAGACGTTTAATTTTTTTAGTGCCTTGGATGTTGAATATTGAAATCAGGTTCCCTCATAGTCTTCTCTATTCCAGGCTAAAAAGATTAAATTATTTTAGCCTATCAGTGTAGGATGTTCTTCTAAAATCAGGAATGTATCTTGTTCCTTCAAAAGCAAGTCTCCGTTTCTCTTATTTGTATCTACGGGTATACAGACGTCATCATTTTTAGCAGAAATATGATGATCTCTAAGATAGACAGTTGCATGATTTACACGGCACAAATTATGCTGGCTTCTCTTACTGTATGTTCAAGTCGAATTATTAGAATGCTTTTTAGTAGTAGTATTTATTACCAAAGTCAAAAGCAAATAAGCCTGAATAAGCAAAAAAAATGGATAGCGACACTGTTTTAAACTACATTTTTTAACATGCACTCTATCAGACATGAGTAACAATCTCTACAGGCCACCATTGACCCTGGCAAGCCATTTTGCAATCTAATCCCACAGATCAAGTAGGAGGACAGACAGTATTTAGACAATTGTGCTTAAAACATCACATAAAATCAAGTCTCTTTGGAAAAGCACTGGCTTTCCAGAAAGGATTTTCTACCTGCTTCAGTTCTTAAATATCAATGTCAGAGGCATCGCAGGTTTCTTACTGTGCTTTTTATGGCAAAGCTTTGTTCTGGAAATGAACATTGATCAGAATATCTTTTAAATGTAGTGGGTTTTCTTCAGTACAGAAATGGAAGGTTACAGGGGATGTGTAATCAAGTCAAGGTATTCCCTCTTTATTAAACTTTTGGCATAAACTGTATTTTTACTCATTTTGAGTATTAACAGAACACCAGTTTTCAGAGCTGGAATAGTGGGAGCAGTACAGAAACTACAAAGTGTCTTTTTCAATCAAGCATGTGGATTTTTTTTGCTCTTCTCTTAATTTAGAATCAGTTGTCTGGTAATCTGCTGAGGAAATTCAAGAACAGCAATGGGTGGCAGAAGCTGTGGGTTGTTTTCACAAACTTCAGTCTGTTTTTCTATAAATCATATCAGGTAAGCTTCTTACCACCTCAAAACAAACACATGTGTCTCATACAGTATGTCCTCATTACTGTATCTGAAGTGAAGTGTTGGCCCTTGTATCCATTTTCTGCTGTTTAGAGTTAATGTGAGGAATTTAAATGTTATATCGCCATAAAAAACCCTTTTTTTCCTATAATTCAGTGGACAATTTTTCATTCTGGAGGATTCATAGTTTTTTCTATGAGTGTTCCTGGGATTCCAATATGTGAAAGTGTCAGGAAATCAGATTGAATTTTGCTTATGAAAGTCAAGTTTACAGTAAGTCACTGTACCATAAGCTGTGCATCTCCTAGGAAGTAAGTTGCTGCTTCTGGTAATTAACTTCAACTGTAACATTACTGTGGCCCTGATGGTGTAGAGGTCAGTGCTGCTGCCAGCTTCTGAGGACATGCTGTCTGGGTTAATTGGTGACTCTAAATTGTTCTTGTATGGAATAAAGTATAAATTTCTTGTCTGGTAAAGTATGTCTATAAAACAGTTGATCCTAATAAAGTTTGCAAGATTTCCCAATATTTAAAATGCCACACATGGCAGCTGTTGGGAGGATATAGATAAAAACTAGCTACTTATTGTACCAAGTTTGTCATATTTCTCTTTTGTGTTTATTTGTGATATCTTGGGTTGTAGTCCCTAGACTTTTGTTAAATGGTTTAAGTAGCAAAGGTCAAGAAATGTTCACTATCAACATTTTTGATCAATATAATTTGTTGAATTATAGATAGGAACTTAAAGTACAGCACATTTCTTTAATCCAGGTTAGCTTCAGTGGACTAGCCAATGAACTACCTCCAGTCAACACAATTCTGCGTTAGACATGCAGTGTTTTTAACTCGGCTATGAAATCAGATTTACAGTAACTCCTTTCAATTTCATTTTTGTGTGGAACGCAACAGGATTAGAGTGTTTTTGTCTCCATTCCTTTACAAAGGGCGTTTCAACATTTCTAAATGATCCTCACTCTACTGGGAGAGAAGCACCAGTGCATTAATGCCTCAACATTTTAGCAGGTTTCAGCTTTGATTGTCGGTAGCTGTGAGTCAAAGGAATGTTGCTCTTTTTCCAGGATGATTATCCTCTGGCTAGCCTTCCCCTTCTTGGGTATTCCGTCACCATTCCTTCAGAGTCGGAAAACATCCACAAGGATTACGTCTTCAAACTGCATTTCAAGTCCCACGTGTACTACTTCAGATCTGAGAGCGAGTACACTTTTGAAAGGTATGACGGCAGAACCGCTCTGTAATTGCCATATGAAATAGAAAAACATGTACAATAAGTACATAAGCTACTACACTAGAGCAAATAGTGTAATTGATTACCATTGACAAGCAGTTCTGGGTGATTTGAATGAATTGTAAGCTTTAACTTAAAATAATGGAAAATTCATTTTCAGTTTCCACATTTTCAGCTAAATAAACATATTTTAAGAAACAAATTGTGCTGGGAAATCAAGGGATAAATGTGATCTTGTGCCTGTGATGTGATTTGCAAAAGTAGTAAAGGATGCTGTTATGTTGTATATTGGTTACTCATTCAATTATTGTGTAGCCCAATTTTCTTCTTCCTAATCCACCCTGAAAATGAGATGTCCCATCCAGGGTATATCCTGCCTTGTTCCTATTGTTTACCAAGATAGGCTTCAGCTCCCTCACGACCCTGAATTAGAAGAAATGGTCAGAAGATAAATGGATGCAGATAATACAGTGCCTTGCTTAGGTATTCACCCCCTTTCAATTTGTGCAAAGATAGTAGAGACTTAACCAAAAAGACTTGCAGTTGTAATTGCAAGCAAATGCGCTTTCACCACATAGCGAATCATATCTTTTATTATTTCAATTTCCTTTGCAGATTTTGTCACAAGTTAAAATTTTATGATCCATCAAAGCGTTCAGTAAGAGTATTCAGGTTTTGATGAAAAATATGAATTTAGAAAAACAGATTTATAATTCAACAAATTTCATGGGGGAGAAAACGTTGGCAAGGTATGTGCCAAGTAAGCAAATAAATAAGATGGTTGAATAGGGGAATACAATGAAAATGTGTGAGAGCATGGCTTTGTTACTCAATTCCCAATGACCCTACCCTACTCCGGCACAGCTTGTTGATGAAATATCTGGGTGTAGTCTCAAGCAGTTGTTTCCTCTGTCAGATATATTTAATGAGCAAATGATACCATGCTTAGACCCACAGCCTACATAGGTGCCCTGTATTATAGGCAGCTCAGGAGTTGATTATATTTTTGCTAAGACTATTATAATACAGGAAATATATTCTGAGCAATTCTAAGATTAGAAAAACAGCTTTGCTGAAGAAAGAAGCTTTACTCGAGGAGTTTTAGAAAGCTTCCGCATGCATTGGTTAAGACTAAAAAGCTTATAATAATAACAACTTTAATTTATAACGCACCTTTTCAAACCGAATCATGATTAAAAGGAAAAAAAGACAAAAAAGTACAATAAAAGTAAACAAAGGAAAAAAAACCAAGGGTATACAAGTCTAATATTTAAGATCACTGTGATTATATAGACTGGTTTGCAGGGCTGCATATCACAACTGTGTGGGGCTTGTGGTTTTTCCAGGTGGATGGAAGTCATCCGAAGTGCCACAACCTCGGTCAGCCGCACACGGATTTTAAGCCGGAAAGATTCTCATCCTTACTGATCCAAAGATGGGCTAGAGATCATAGCTGGCCCCTAGGTTCTGCTGGTCTTCTGGACACACCGTCGGCCCCAAGAGCAATCGCTGAGCTTAGAATCTCCTTGGTGAAGCAGCCGTGACCAGCGCAATAACATTTCATTCCAGCCTGCTTCTTCGTCATTTTTAACCATTTTTTCACTTCTTATTGTAACATAAATCTTACGCTCCCAACACATCTGCCTGTCGGTCAGTGGCACAATTCACAGTGCTTTAAAGGTACACGTGAGCCGACATTAAAAGGGCTCACAATCTGAACATTTATCAGGCTCTAATCTACATTCTAATGTCACTTTCTACAAATTTTAAAGTATCTGTGAACCATCTGGTGACATGATAGTTTTACACATTGAAGTGTTTATAAATCTATCAAAACATGGGCTAATCGAAATATTTTTTAACTAAGCTTTTGTTGAATAGGGGGAAAAAAAACTGAATTTGCTACTCCAAAACATTTTTTTAAATAAAAGGACAAAGGCTGAGTTTTAAATTTTACAACTTGAGTGCCAAACTGATTTATACCTATTTCTCTGCTAGTGTCTTTCAGCCTTTATATAATGTGATTTTAATAGTCTTTTGGTGGAAAAACTGGTTTCTAGAATTGTCCATTTTCTGCAACTCAAAATATAGAAAATACTGTAGGCACCTTTTTCAAAGTTTTTTTAAGTTAATTTTAAATGTTTCAAGTATGTATGACTTGATGAATGGTTGTGTTCACAATACCTTTATGATGTCAATATATATGTTAAAAAGGTTTTTATCACTTTTGGGATAGTACTTTTAATAAGTCAAGGTGGGTATCATTGTCTGCTTAGACTGTTACCCTGCCACTGAGAGAAACACCATTGTGTTTGATCATTATAAGGACAACTTCATCTGCACTGGCACTGAAGAATTTTAGTATCCAGGCTTCCATTATCAAATTTAGGAGAAATCTGTGTGGTTTTATAAAGAATAGACTGCATCTTATATATCTATGAAATGTTTCAAGTTGATTGAAGCTTTGAAAAACAAAAATTTCCTAATACAATTTCATTTGTATGAGTTCCTCTGAGAACCCAGGCTTTGCTTTCAGATATGAAAATGATCAATCTATAAAGGTAAATGTCTAAAATTTTCTTAAAGGTCAAGAATATCAAAATAATAAAGTTTTTAATCACCATGGCCTGTAAGATAATTGGTAAATGTTTTATTCCTGAAGGAAATCATGCCTCCTACTATGTGTCTAGGGAAATGAAAGCAATAAAACACATTTAATGAGCTTTTTTTGTTGCGGTATTCTTCATGGTTGTATTTGGGAGAACACTGAAATGTGCATTTTCTTGACAGTTTTGAACCTGCATTTATTTTTAACTTTTGGACTGGATGAGCTAAAAACTGCTGGCATTTTGCCATCATTTTTTCCATCCATGGATTTCTGTGGATTGTGGTGTTTTATTGTAAATTCGGTAGTGACATTCAGAAGAACTATTTCTCATATGCAATCTGAGCTAGTGAAGTAAAAGTGGTTGACGTTAACATCAGATTATGTTTAACTTAATCACTTTCCTTACAATTTTCTGTACAATAATTCTCTGATATTTCTCCTCTCTTTCAGTTTTTTTAAATACCAAGCTGTTTATCAGGAATGTAGAGTCTTGCCTTAACCACCCAGGCTAGCAGTTACTGCAATGACCCCACAATTGGAAAATAATCAAAATGGCATTAAAAAATACAAAAGCAGTTCGTTAAAATCAAGTTTGACTTTGAGACGCTGTTTGTGCCTTGTTGGTGATTGTTAGTGAAATGAAATTGAGTGAAATTTATAGAATTGCTTTTGTGATGAACTGGCTTTAAATACAAAATATATTGCTCATATCATTGTGTATCATCAGTTACCATCATGTTATTTAGCTGGGCCCTCTTTCAAGAAAGACTGGTCATAATACCTTGTAACTGCCAATACAGTGGTTTTCTATACCATGCATCAATAAGGGGGATCTCAGCGTGGCTCCTAGGATTGTTTATCTCAATCAGTAAAAAGAGTAATTCCATCTGGAAAAGGGGCTTATTGCGGACGAGTGCTGCAAATTGGGATATCTAGTCAGATTTTTTTTAATTGCAGGTATCTTATGACACTATTTACTATGGCTGAGGTTTGAGGCAACTTTAATAATGGCAACATTATGAACAGTGGAAAGTTTACCACATATTGAACTAATGTATTTTTGTTAATATTGTTGAACTACTTCTATTAAGACGTTTCGGCTGAACATACGAGTTGTTGTTCAAAATAAAGCAGACAGTTGTGGGCTGCTGAGATCTAGAGGTTGTAAAAGATTAGTTCGATTAAGGGTTGAATTGTTTAAAAGCTCAGGTGGGTGGAAGGACTTGAAGATGAAGAATTAGGCCAAGGGAAACTGTAGAGGTTGTTAGCCAGCAGGTGGCGCAAGAACCTATTTTGTATTCTGTATTTTTAGGTACAGAATGATACTCAGAAACCAGCATTTATTCTTCTACTACTTGATTCAAATAACAGGATTACTAAAACAGGAATGATTTAACATATTTATGCTGACTTCCCCTGTAGAATCTAAGGGCAAAGGGCTGCCTGCAAGAGTATAGAGTGTGCTGATTATCCAGAACTGGACTAACCATCAAATTATGCTAATGAACCTTGTTAAAGATTACAGCTCTTTATGCTAAGATCATATCTAATACAATGCAAACAGTAGCATATGTTAAACATTAACCATCAGTAATCAACAAACTGTTTGGTACCAAAAAATTCTAGCATTGAGGAGTTAGTCACTTGTCTCATTATAGCTCTCTTTGTCATTCTCTCTCTCCGCTGCCCTGCTTTTGCTTAAGTGGGTAGTTATGCTGTGCATGTGCATGATGAGGGGCGATGCCATGATTTCTTTTCACTATCCCACTTTCAATTTAGCACAATATCCCCAGGGTCACATTTCCCTGTGGTTAAGATGAGCATTAAGGCACGTCACTTTTTTTTCAGATTTACAGAATTATTTTCAGTGACCTGCCAGAACTAGCTCATCTCGTTTCTTAATCTTTTTCTGGTTACTCTTGGATACATCTGGCCATTATCAGTATATCATCAAATATAACATACAGTGCCTTGCAAATGTGTTCAGACCCTTCCTATGATGTCCCTTTGGTGAAATCCCAAGTCTGAACCACTGAACACTCCTTGTGGTCAGCGTAGCAGCCTAAAATTGCGTGTAAGTGGCTTGTCATTGTGTTATTCAAACAGAACCCCTCCAGGCTCCAAGATGTACCCATGGTACCATTTGGAAGAAGCCTTCACACTCCACTGTTTCGTAGTTAATTCTGCAAAGCTTTTCACTGGCACAGTCACTCATCTCATGCACTCATCAAATCATCTCCCATCTTCAGTCAGTCTCAGGAAGGTCAGAATGGGAGAATTCCACTCAGCTACTCCATGTCACTCCATTATAATAATCATGAATTTGTCCCTTCCAAACAGAGAGACCCTGGCGCACTTTACTTGTCTTAACCCTTTCTGGCCAGACTTCCAATTTTAATCAGTACTCATCATCCTCCATATGACGACACTGGAGCCTTATAAACTAAAACCTGTATAGTCTACCGAAGTTAATTTGAGCTACAGATCTCTCTCCTTCACTAATCCTCAACCTAGTAAGTCTTTCTCTCTCATACCTATCACACCCTCTCCAACATCAAGACTGCAAGCCTGACTGCTGAGGTGCCACACAGGAGCCAAAAGACAACACCTGTGCTCTCAAGACCCTCTACATTCCCTCCTGAGACTCAATCTCTTGCATTCCAGTAAAAGCCTCAACACAGGCCTGTTGCTAATATACACAAGCTTACAAATTCAGCAGAATAGCCAATTAGTCACAGACAATCATATTTGCTCTTTTCCACATGTAGAATTTCACTCCCACTGTTAACAAATTATTCAGATAAGCCAGGTGTCTCATTTCCACTCAAATGGATTGCTTTAAAGAACTTACTTGCATCATAACAGTCCCATTTTGGGAAATTACAAACATGGTGTACACATTGTTTTAAAAACTAAACATTTTATTCCAAACCTGAATACTCAAATGGAAGACTTCTAAGGGTAAGATACAGTGAATGCCAGCAAAAACATAAGTGCAAAAAAAAAACTGAAATAATGTTGATTGCATAAGTATTCATACCCTTGAACTCAATAATAAGTGGACACCTTTGTGGGCATGTCTCTACCACGATTGCACACCAGCTTATGGCAATTTTGCCCAGTATTTTTGCTGAACCAGATCCAGAGCTTGGTCAGGTTAATCCAAAGTGAGTACTAGTCCACTTATAACATCATAATCATTTAGTTCCTAGTTTCAAGGTGGCAAGAATTAAAATTATTCTATTAGACACTGCAACACTAACTCAATGTAAAATCTCTTCAAGTATCCCATCAAAGGTGTTTTTTTTCCAGTTTCATTAACAAGATGTCAAGCACATGAATCCAGTCTTGACAGTATTAAAATGATCTCGGTCATCAGACCTGAAATGTGAAAACAATTTGTGAATCAGATGTCTGCCCATTTCAAAAGAAATCTCTTTATAATAATAAAAAAAGCCTCTTTAACCTTGGAGCATAAAAGCATGAAATGATGACTAAACCAACTGCAGGACATTATTCGCCCCAAAACTGTCACCAAGAGTTCAGCATCTCCAGTGATAATTGACATGAAGCCTAGGACCTGATGCAACCATGGGCTGTACACAAGCCTGCTTTCAGAAGAATAGAAACACAATGGCATCAGTGTGAAAGAACATTGAAGCAGACAACCTTAGAATTACAGTATTATTTTTATCATTCTAATTATATCACAGGGTTGCAGAAACCGTGCGAGGCAGTGGTTAGCATTGCAGCCTTGCGGCGCCGGACTCTGGGTTCAATTCTGGATCTGGGGCGCTATCTGCATGGAGTTTGTACAGTGTCTCTCCCAGTGTTCTGGTAAGTTTCCTCTGGGTGCCCTGGTTTCCTCCCACAGTCCAAAGATTCAGGTAGGTTGAAGGTAAGTAAATTGGCTTTTGGGAAAACTGGCGCTGGTGTGAGTGTTCGTGTCTGTGTGTGCCCTGCGATGGACAGACCTTGCCGGGATAGGCTCCAGCTCCCCTGCCCCTTCATAGGATAAAGCCGCTAGAAAAGGGATGGACGGTTGAGTGGTTGTAGATGGGTGTAGAAATCGGCTTGGAGTAGCGTTTAAGACTATGGATGCTACACTTAGGTTGTACCCCTGAGTGCAGGGTATTCACTTAAGACCACCCCAGTAAATTCCCTGCTGTAAACAGGGGTCTCCAGGTTATCACTGTAATTAGGAATTTGTTGTCAATTGACTTACCTGGTAAAAGGAAAAGATCTCTACTCCAAGATGTGAATACAAAATGTACACCACTACTCACCTAAAACAAAATAATTGGGAAGATCTTGCAAAATAAAATAGTTTGAGGATCATTCCTCACCAAGTGCTGCATGTTCTTCAAAGTCTTGGATACTTTAGAAACCTCAGTGAGAAGTAAGTATGACAAATTCTCCCTGATCCAAGTAGTAGCGGTTAGTCTGAAAAGTCAAAACACTGGAATAGTTAACAGCCTCTCCTCCATATCATATTCCTTAAAGGCCACTAAAGTAACAGACTCATCACTCAACTCTGTTAATACGTACTCAAAAAGAAAAGACAAAATAAAACCAGACAATTTCACTTCAACTTTCCAAAAGCACTTACACACTACAGTATGGCTATAACTATACCCAGCCTAAATATACAGTACACAATCTGAACAAATTATATTTTAAACTTGCATTTGGAATTGGGTATGTTTTGTGATATTCCAAACATTTTAATACCAAAATTCAGACAAGAGGCTCTGAACATCAAGTAAATCTGAATTTTATTTTTCTTAATTATTTGAAAGCTTACAAGGAGTTTTCAATACCTTGGTGTTTTTAATGACATAAGCAAGGATTATATACAGGACTATAAACTGTCAGCAATGTTACAGAAAATGAAATTTACACTTTTTTTAATTAGCATCTGTAATAAGTATCCCATCATTAATAATAAATGTCATAGAGGACCGGATTCTATTTTTATTCTTTACTGTAGTACTTGCTCTTTACACAGTTAAAAAAATATTGGATTTTTCTTATCGATTCATTCCGTACATTATACCTGTGCTGAAAATGCATCCTGATGTCCTTACTACTTTATTGCCATATTTGCAAAAGTACAGTAGCAACAGTGTAAGAAATAACACAAAATGATGGCCTCAAGTACCATTTTTTAAATAACCCCCAAAAAATCTTACAAAGTGCAACACAAGGGTTAAGAGTTCAGCTGGACAGACTCGACAAGGTGCAAAATACATGATAAAAAGAACTAAGGGATGACCAAAGTCATGGCACTTCTTTTTCGCTTGGGAACAGATGCTTGGTCCTTTGGAAAGGCATGCTGTACCTGTTGGCACACACCTCTGCAAAAGGGACACTACCAAGGTAAAATGGGCAAACGAGTTTCTACATACCATGAAGGAGGAAAACCCTCTTATTTAACTTATTTAAACAGAAAACCAATAAGCAAAGCGTGTCCCCAGTTCTCTGGAAATGTGCTGCGTGCCGTTACTTCAAATGTCTATAGCTAACAGAAAACCAAAATCTGAACACACGCACTTGTCTCTTTGAAACTGTAAATATTTTAAACTACCGATAAAAGAAAAAACGACGAACCCCAGTTGGGCTAACGAACTAGAGAAAGTCACCAACACGTTGCTCAATTTTCTTACCCCCACCAGACCCCCACCGCTGACAGAAATCTAAGCAAATAAAGCTGTTTCTTCACTTACTGCCAATCCCTTTTTTAACAAAAGCCTTCTGACACTAAATAAACGAAGATTCTCTGAAAGAAAGTCTGTCACCATTTCAAAATGCCACTCCTCCACTTATATCCTAGTTTGAACGGTAAGACTTTCATTGTACACAACACAAAGGACTTCTTTCTTTAAAAGTTAAAACATGCAGGTAAAATGTTTCTCCCCTAAAAAACTGGAATCTATTTTTTTTCTTTTGATACTGCGACAATATTTGTAAATATGCCAAATCCTATGTTAAATTATTGCTGTGTACAACCTTTTGTTTTCCTTGATAGCTGCTGAATTCAAGCTAATTTATAAAAAAGAAATAAAACACAATGCTGACTTGGCCAAAAAGGTTTGGCTTAAATCTTTAAAGCTGCAACTTCAGATCCCACTGCACAGTGTGTAGTGATAAGGCCAGCTCTATCCTTCTTTTACCAGTAAATACACTTGTTCCCAATAATGTATGCTACAACGCATATCCTAAACAAGGATTCAGAAATTACATGTGTCACGCACATGAACCTAACTGCACAGAACAACAGAAGTCAAGAAACTTTTGTAAAGGTGATCTCGTGGTTTTAAAATTAAAAGTAGTCAGTGTACCTAAGGTAAAAGGAACTGATTTAATGTATTACTGCATGTGCTTATTTCCTACTTGAAGACAGTACACATTGTAGGACATAGTAATGTTACATTACATCTAACAAAGTCATTGTTGTGCTGTTAACATTTTCCAATTTGTATGCCTGTTATAATGAACTTCTTATGGCTACTCCATGTATAGCAAAAGGCAATTATTTTTCTGAGTGCAATTCAAGCAGTTCGTGCCACTTTAACTCTATAAACCACAAAGATGCGAGTGGCACTGAAATCTTCAAAGCAGTTTAAAATCACCACTGTGGAAATCTTAAGGGGAAAGTGTTCCCTGCCACTGGTTTTTTAAGCTATTTTATACCTAGAATAAACTACTTTTTTACCTTCCTTTGAGACGACAAGAGGGAAAAGGGCAGAGAGGATGGCAAAGAAAACACAGAAACTAACTGAGTGTAGAGGAAGTTTTAATAATAAAAGACTGGTTGCAGATTTTAAGAATAGAATTTCTTATTCAGGAAGTATCTTGCCTCAAAATGTTATGCTTCGGTGGTACCAAATGAAGAATATAAAAGTGTTGATTTTTCTCTCCCATAACTTTTAAGTGGCAAATCATTTACAAATCCTGTCACATCTGCTAACAATAATACATCCAGGATCAGGAATTATCGCAGACTGCATTGATTATTAAGAAAAAATGGGCACTCCACTGTACTCAGTAACAGCTACATCATGGATTCAGATATCCAGAGTTCCAGTCAAGATAACTGAGGTACCTGTTTTAATAAAATAATGGTTGGAAAAGGGGGGCATCAATTTTCCATTTATGATAAAACCTTACAAATAATAGTTAAAATAAGAAAAAAATCCAAATATCCAACATGTACATGTAATAAAGGCAAGGCAATGCTCAGTTATGGCCATTTGTGTGATTTTTTTCTTTTTTAAATATTTACCTTTACTAACAGTATCTACAGAAGCACTTGGCCATTTTATACACAGTGATTTCTTAACACACACTTTTTATTTTTTTCAATATTGGTAAAAAGGACCCTATATACAAATTTGTACAACCACCCAACAACATATTCCATCTCCCAGAGGACTCATCTTCTTAAAGCAGGATACCTGAGGTTTCACAAAAAATGTTCAATCTCCTTTAGCACAGTTCCCCAAAACACATTTTCAGGCCTTCAACAGAAATGCACACAGACTCTAGGAAGTACCAGACTCTTATGAACATCTTCTGGTTTCCCCTTTATAGTAGCTGGTCTGCAACTTCAAAAAGTTCTTTTCTGGATGCATATCAAAAACCAAAAAACTAAATGCACCATAAATTAAAGTATTAGAATTCTGGGTTTTTTTTAGTACTCTCAAACATCATAAATCACCCTTCTTTCCTCAGACCTAATTATATGCAAGTTTTCTTGTAGAGCTGCCCCAAAAGTCAGCAGTAACACCTGAGTACCGGCAAAGACAGACATGAAGTTGCTTTTTGTCAAAAGGGGATGGCATCCGACACACTCTCTCACTCACCCACAAGACTTTCATCGTCCTCCTAATAAAACCATACTTCTCTCTCTGTAATATGTGCCCTGCGACAAAAAGTTAAAAATAAAAACAAAAACTTAAGAATCTTTTGCTTTAAGCAGTTGAAGAATGATGGACCTTCTGAGAGACTTCATCTTGGCTGTTGATCTCTGGGGAAATGTCCCACTCCTCCCCCACCTCCGTCTTTACCCCTCCCCTCCACAGGTGCAGGAAGATATCTCTCTTCACTGTGTGGCATATGTGGTATATCAGAATATCAGAGCACCTCCTCAAAACTCGCAGCCGGCTGAGACCCGGGAGGGAACCTTCACTGGGATGAAGACGATGCCCCACCTAAAGAGAATCTGAGAATACAAAAGCAAGGTGGCCAGATTAAAGTTCAAGTTAAGAGGGCCTCCCTCAGTAGAAAAGACACATGCGGTAAAAAGATCCTGCAGCTCACTGTTGCACAGACCACGAAGCAGACTTTGATGTTAAACAAAACCGAAATACGGTTTGGGTTTTGAGCGTACGTGATAGTGGGAGGACCAGCCTCAAAAGGACCAAGAGAGTGAAGTATCTTCACTGATGTGGGGATCCCCATTACTAACAAAAGACTAAGAACAACTAACTTGTTGTTTTTCTTTTCATAAACAAGGTCAAAATAACTGACCAGGGCTCATTGTTTAAAGAAACAGGAAATAAATGCATGCTGGCAAAACCAAAACCTATTGACTCTTTTCAAGATTAACTTCAGATTCTTTAAATCTAATATGTACTGTCTGTCTCATGAGACCACAGCTAAATGCACTGAAATAAAAAATCTGACTGCATACAATGACCTCTCATCCTAAATAAACATAAGGGCTGAAGAATATTTTTTTTTACCTTTATTAACAACTGTATATTGACAAGGCTAACCAAAACAGATTGTATTTTTATATACAATTTTTAGTCCCATTAATTGGCACAGTTAGAATACATCAGCCAGTATAGTGTGCTAGAGGGTAGTAATTCAATCAGTCCATCAGGAAAATTGCTGTGGCTTAGATTGTACTCATGTGAACCTGTGTGATCCCTTTTAATATTAAAGTGGTGTGACAAACTGTTCAAAAAACAGATTAGCTGCCACTAATGCAAATTCAAGTTAGAACAGCCCAGTCCTGTTTTCAAATAACACAAAGCACAAGCTGTTTTTGGCAACTACCAAGTAAGTTACAAACTCATGAAATACGACGGTGAATTGATGGATCAATAAGACAGTGGAATTGATTTGAGTTAAAATAAAAATTATTAGAATTATTCATATCTTTTCTAATATTAAAACTAACATGCTAACAGATGTCACTATTATGAACATCTGTGCAAAGAAATATTGATGTTGGGTTTTTCTAGAATGGACGTTACATGTGAAGAACAAGATTGAAAGACTATTTTTCTACCTTTAGTAACATGATCACTGACATCTAAATCATTTGCACTTTTTATTAGATTGGATTCAGTGTCAGAACTTAAATGATCTGTAATATGGTGTGAAACAAGTGTTTGCTTATAGCCCTAAAAAAAACAGATTAGTAAATTAAATAAATTAAGGTTCTAAATGTTGCCAATGTTACCTTTATAAAAATCTTGGTAAGATACAGTTTATTTAAAGTTTATTTCACAAGTGCTGACCAGTGCTTTGTTTTAATTTAATAATAATTACTAGGAAGCAAAGACTTGCGGAAATTAACTATGCTTGTAAGTAATCATTATACTACATTTGAGTGGTAAAATTAAAAATACAAAGACCATTTCTAAATATTTAATTGCCACTGTCCTCATTATTATACCTACCACATTTGGAGAGAACTGGCTGAAGATTTGTTTAGCAGCATCAGTTGGAATTCTCGCAACATTTTGTTCAATTTCACAGCAAACAATTTTTTAATCAGGACCACAAGTCCTTAAAACTATGGATCTTACAGTGCATAGAAGATGCATGTAAACGCAGCAGTTTACAGCCTGGACCATTTGTCAACAAAGATAGTTTGAACTTTCGGTCAAGTTGCAAAAAAACAATTTTAGTACATTGTGTATGTTCATTTTTATTTCTAAATTGCAGGTCAGCATTGCTCTGCCCTTTGTGTTTTTGTTTTCTGAACATTAACACTGCCCATGGTTGGACACAATGCCATGAACAATTAATGGGCTGGTTTCTCTCCCTGCACTTGCCAATGGAGACGTTCCTTATAATATTGGTGCTACATGACCCAAGATGGTAGCCTGTGCGATACATTTTCGAAAAACCTTTCAAACTCTTCTTCAGAACAGTAATCCACAGTTTGTTGGTTCTTTAGCATGGTAGCATGTATTCATCCCAGGACCCCAAGTTCGGGGTTCCTTAGCTCAACACTTTTAGCTGTGCTCTGATATATCTAGGCTGCCATTTTAATATCAAAATTCATCACAGCCAAGCATCCTGAACCATCTTCTTAAAGAAGATTTTTAATTATATTTGAAAGGCGTTGTACAGGTTGTCACTATGGTTAACAACAAATGTTTAAACTTTTTTTGGTAAAGGACCATAGTTTTTGTCGCATCTATTGCTATGTCTCTGGCACCATGTGTACCACATTTAGAGTTGATTAGTTGTGTTGCTGTTCGAACAGGATAAGTTTGACATTTCAGAAGGATAAAAGCTAGGAAAAACTCTTTCCAATTACAGCGTTCCCCCCTAAAAACAATAAAAGTAACCACTTCTTACCTCTGGAGTCTCTGCACTAGTTCGGAAACCATTGAGTCTGAGATACCAGGACAAGCTTCCTCCGCTAAGAAAATGGCTTCTCTCAACTCTTCCAGAGCTCTTGGTTTGCCACTGCTTGCTTCATTTTTCTCTTTCAGCTGAAGGGGTTCACAAAGAAATCAACTGAAGCATAATTTTAGAAAGAAATTACAGTGTCATCATCAGTGCCATCAGTGGTTTGATGAAGACCAGAAGAATTCAATTCAATTCAATTCAGATGAAGAAGATTAATTCAATCCCAACTGAATGCAGTTCCTATTTAGTTTCATGCATTGTTAAATTCAAAACAATCTGGAGTGAATACTTTTGTTAAACTTGTTTTTGTTGTGGTGAATGTTATGCTGGAACATTGTTATTTGGCTTACAGTGGAACCAAGGAAAACACTACACTAACGCCTACAATTTAAAAGCAAATCCACAACACACAACTGTTAACAGGAAGATCTGAAATGCATTCAATTTATGCATGGTTATGTAAAACAATTACCAAATGCTGTGTCCTGTCTGCAGAAATGATATCTCCAGGTTGCGCGTCTGCCATTTAGACCAGAACATGATGAATATCACACATATTCTGTGAATCCAATTTTTCTTTGCATGAATTTCACAGACTGCTTTTTTAAAGTGTGAAAAGGGATTCTTGGGAAAACACTGACAGAATGGAATTAAAAAAAATGTTAACACAAGTCCAAATGTGTTTTGATTATTTGTTATGTAATTGACAATACAAATACAATGGCAAAAAGTTGCCAATAAGCAAATAGAAAACAAACAGTCACACAGAAGGTGTCTCAATTCTAAGAAATGCACCTACCTCAGCAAACAGTGGAGAAATAATTGTTGACAAACTCTGCGACAGGGGCCTCTTTGGAATGTCTTGTACCTACAATGTAAAAATAAGTTTAGTTTTAAGTGCTCTTTCATAACAAAGGACTGGGAAGACATTTGACATCTTCAGATTATGAAGTCACACAATGTTATATGACATCACTGAATGGCCAGGAACAACATACAGAGTTTTTAAAATTTGCAATTTTTAATAATTTAGGAAGAAAGTTTACATCAATTCAGACGACACTTAAACAGCACAGTTCAAATGGTAAGTGAGATATGATTGAAATTTTAAGAGCAAAGAATTTGTGATTAGGGATAAAAAATGTGGACAATCAATTCATATTGACTGCAAATAACCAATAATACCACTAACCTAGAATACTGTATACAAAAAGTGTGGAATTCATCCAAGATATTTCTGGACTGATTTCTTCTGATAAACAGGTTATCAACCCTTGCCTTTAAAATATCACTTCTCAAATACCCACTACTGCAGATAAATTCTGGACAACAATAACCTACAAAGCAATGAGGTAGTGTCACAATAAATATGCTTTTTTTCTTTTTGGCAATGTGCTCTCAGCATAAAAATGGTTTGCATGCAAAGCACAAGGAAAAGTTTAAGGGGAATGTCTAGGTTCAAAATAAATATGCTTGATATTATTTTGTCTGCTATAAATGGTCAGTGAGGCAACAATGGCCCACTTTGACCTTAGCAAGCTGTTCAAGTACATCACCACATATCACAGCAGAATATCACCTACGGTCTAAAGGGTCAATGTCCGCATTTTCAGATTTAAGTCCTAAGGGGTGCCTATGAATGTGGCGGGCCTATTCAAGGGTCTGAAATAAGCTGCCCATTTATGTTGCTAAATCCAGCGCACTGGCGTATTTCAAGAAGCTCTGTGGGAAACTACATGGAAGTGTCTTTAAAAGCCAGAACAGGAGGTATGTACTTCTATACCCAAAGGGTTGTGGGAGTATGGAACAAGCAACTCAGCCATTTGGCTGAAGCCGTTATTTTGACTTGCTTCAAGAAACAAGGAAAATCTTTGGATAAATTACTAACTACCAAACAGGATAAGCGGGCCAAATCGCCTTCTCTCATCTGTAATCTTTCTTATGCTCTTAAGAAATGGCTGAGCAAGATCCTGGGATTGGGATTCAAGCTACTAAATGTGAATCTGTAATGAAACAAATTATAATTTCACTAAGTCTATATGCAAAGTAATAGCTAAATTGAAATATTAAATTACACAAACCAATGTTTTTAAAAGCATTCTGTGATGTGCTTTGCTCTGAATTGAAATTTAGTCAATTCTTGATAAAACTGAATAAAAACAACTGAGGCTTGCAGAAACAAAATTCAAAACTACTTCTGCCAGAGCCTTTGTGACTAATGCAACCTTGAACTTAACAGAATATGAATAAGGAACGTAGTCTTGATAAGTGTTGATATTTAATATTATAATTAAAACACCAGCTGTATAAAAGTCTGCTGCCAGATTGCTTTGGAATTTAGTACATTGTAATTATATATCACACTTTAGAATGCTTTGAAAATTAAGTTGATATTTTTCCTGAAGCTGTTCAAACATAAAACAAAACACTACTAATTTCATTTTTAGCAGGTGGGAATCTGAATAGAATATTAGATTTTTCTTTTGTGATTTAAATTATTTCAAAAGGAACTAAATATAATCTTGTCTACAAAACCTCCTGCTTTAGCAGATGTCCAGGGAATAACATTATTTTGAATAATTTACAGAAGATAACCCCAATCCACAACTTAGAAATGCTGGGTTTTACAAATATCCAAAGAGAGAACAGGAATATGCAGCTTTTTTAACAGAAATTAAGTTAGTTCTATGGGCAGAATGAATGCATAATATCATATGACAAAATCACCTGACCTTGTTTCTTTCAAGCTCGTCTGGTTGGGCGGCTCCATTCTGTAATTTTTTGGGATCCTTCTCCTTGATTGTATTGAAGATCCAATCTCCAGGGTCGTTTCCACCGGATGCCTGCCCATCTTGTTCTCTGGGAAAAAAAGCGGGAGAACATGCAAACTGAGTGAAAAAAGTGAATGAATTCTGTGGGTTTAGTCATTCCATTACATATCGGAAATTTACAAAACCCGCAAGCTTTCAAGTAATCTTGGAATTCAATAATGCATCACTAACACCTGCATCATTAATGCACATAAAAAACTAACATGAAGCATATGCTTTCAAGCAGATCCATTCCACTCTTTTAAACCCACAAAAGTGAAAGATGTTATGCCACAAAACTTAATTTTTGTTTATATTTAAATCTAAATGCACCAGCACTTGAACTCAAAAGGCTGGGGAATAGGGTTAACAATTCACTGTAGAAAAACTTACGAATCGGACTCTTCTGAGCTGGACTCATCGTGCGACTGTTCCGCTTTCCACCTCTTGTACCTGTCTATCAGCTCTGTCAAGTACGACGTCTTCTTGGCGTGCCGGACGATGAACTTGTGCTTCAACAGCTCCTTAGCTGTTGGTCTCTAAGAAAAACAACCCAAAAAGGAGAGTTCAAATCCAGCTGTCCGAGGTCAAGGAAATGAAAACAATGAATCTTTTAAACTTTCTCTCATTTATAAACATAAGTGAATATCAATAAATGTGAAAATTTTCTTTCTTAAACAGCCTATTTTCCTCAGATGTTATGCTGCTTATACACCAGTAGATAAAATCTAGGTTGTGCCAGACTTTAAGAAAGGGGCTTAGGATCTGAAATATGGCTTTCAACCAGGCCCAAGAGCAAATGCTTCCACACGCTTCTGCTTTCGAAACCTGGAGGAGCTCTGAGAAATAGCTAACATGTCATCAGGATGAACTATGCATGTTGTGTGTGCAGCCTGCTTGGAGAGGAAACAATTTCTTACAATAATTGAGACAGGAGTTTATGTAACAGTGAAGAAGAACATGACTTTAGGACCTGCTGTGAGCTCAGAAAACCATATGCTAATACCGTTGTGAAGTCAAAATGTAATTGTCAAAAGACGAGACTACTGTTGGAAAGGTGCAACTTGCACATTTAGGACAGCTATTTTGCAAAACACAAACACTGCCTGTTGCCAGACATGCACAATTTTCCTGAAAACCAAGCATGTTATGGGGGTTTAAAAAGAGATGGGTTACTGTTAGTTTCTTAGTGCGCAAGTATCTCAAGGTACGCAAGTAACATTGTTTGAGAAATGTTACAATAGAGAAGAATACACTAGTAAACTACAGGCCTACAACAGACTACTAGGCCAACCTTACCTTCAACCAATAACATTCCAAAGACTTGTGAGCAGAACAGCTTAATATAACAGAAGAAATAACCAAGAAAGGGATAATTAAGGACAATTTTGGGCAACAAGAAAGCCTTTGATACCACACCATGGAAATAAAAAATCTCCAGCTTCATTTTTTTAATTTTTGATTTGGTAAATAATGTAATATAAAATAAAAACAAAAACAAAACAGAAATGACAACACTAGATTGTGTTCCAACTTACGAAACTGGGTTCTTTGTTTAAGCAGGCTTCTACAAATTCTTTAAGAGGTTTGCTGTAGTTTCCTTCCAGTGTGGGTGGGTTGTTCTTTGGAATGAGGAACAGGACCTTCATGGGGTGCAGCTCGGAATGAGGGGGTTCCCCCTTAGCCAGTTCTATTGCTGTTATTCCTAACGACCAGATATCTGCCTGGAAAACAAACAGATCTACATAAATCAGCCTAAAGAAAGATGAGATTAAAATCTTATTGTCAGCACCTACAAAAAATGTAAATAGCGTTATGGGCAAGTTCCTCAGCTTGTTTCCTTGTTATGTTTTCAAAATGATGTTGTACAGTCACATTTCCCACACTCTGAACCCTGCCATAACCAGCAGCCATATCACCCTGCAACTCACAACTGGCAACCCACTGAAGCTAAGCAGGTGTGAGCCTGGTCAGTACCTGGATGAGAGACCTCTCTAAGGTTGCTGCTGGAAGAGGTGTTAGTGAGGCCAGCAGGGCGCTCTCCCTGCAGTCCATGTGGGTCCTTATGCCCCAGCATAGTGACGGGGACACTATACTGTAAACCGGCGCCATCCTTTGGATGAGACGTAAAACCGAGGTCCTGAATCTCTGTGGTCATTAAAAATCCCAGGGCGTTTCTCGAAAAGAGTAGGGGTGTAACCCCAGCGTCCTGGCCAAATTTCCCATTGGCCCTTACCAATCATGGCCTCCTAATAATCCCCATCTATGAATTGGGTTCATTCTCTGTTCTCCTCCCCACTGATAGCTGATGTTTGGTGAGTGTTCTGGTCCACTATGCCTGCCGTCGCATCATCCAGGTGGATGCTGCACATTGGTAGTGGTGGAGGGGAGTCCCCATTACCTGTAAAGCACTTTGAGTGGAGTGTCCAGAAAAGCGCTATATAAGTGTAAGCAATTATTATTATTATTATTATTATTATTATTATTATTATTATAATAACTTTATCAATTGAATTACATTTTTGTTGCAAACCACTTTTTCGCTAAAGTGGTCCTGAAAGGAGGACATTGTTCTTTGTCCAAAAAAAGGTTGAGAAACCGTGTTCTAGGGAGCAATCCCAAATGATTTAGAGTTAACAGAAACGCCTTCACCTGAAAGGCTGCATATTTAGTAGTGCCGCCAATGAAAAGTCACTTCGTGCACTTCATACACTGAGTGAGGGACAGGTGTCTCACCGGATAAAACAGAACCAACAGCCTTAAAAGCTTGACGGTATTCTCAGTTCAGTAATGTTCAGAAATCACACACTTACTTGCATAGAGCAGATTCAACTGCTGCTTATTTGTCACCGACTCCAGGCAAGGTGTAGGAAGTGTCTCTTCCCACCCCCCAGAAAACAGAAAACGTTTATGACTGCTATCTGTCTTTGCCACATATCATTTTGCGAAAGCCACAACATCCTGTAAAGCAAGTAGTAAACGCCCAAATTCACAGGCCTGCAGCTCACTTCTCTTTTCAATCTGCACTTAAAAATGCTCCAAAATGTTGTGAATCATAGTCATAGACATTTGCCAGTGAAACTCTTCAGCTTGGAGTATCAGCAGAGTAAGACCTTAAACAATAACAGGCCTTTTTCAGCATTTCCAAAAACCTTGCTGGCCTTGAAGATGGTAAAGCCTCAAATGGCATTTACAAAGATAATAATACATGCCTCTATATAGAGTGAATTCTTTATTATTATTATTATATATATATAGTGGATATATGGGATGAAGTAAAATGTTTGTCTCCTGTATTGCTGTGATTAGACACTAATTAATATTCATACACATAATTCATTTGGCTCTTCATTTCCACCCGAACCTGGAAAGGTGTTCATTTTAGCATAGCCTATAGGTACACCAGACATTGATGTGTTATATTTTAAAGAGCCAAAGAGGAACATTAACGTTAATTGGTTTATTCTGAATTAATATTGGCCTTGTTAAAATGACATGTGAATGTCCTTTGCATCACTTTCTTTTAGCATGGGTTTTACTTCTTTTTGCCTTTGGACGGCATGCAATTCCACAGTTCAGATTAGGTGGTTCATTTCAGGTTCATGGCAGATTTGCAAAGTCCAGAGAAGTGACATTTAAAAAAAGCCACATACGCATAGAATCCCAATGTGACTCTTTCTTTTTATACACCTTTATAAAACAATACTGCTAGGAGACTCAAGCTACAGTAGACTCATAGAAGAAACAGTTGATATGTTATGCACTGCACATAATGGCATTTGACTACTTTATCTCTATCAGAACAGAAGCATATTCAACCTCTTTTTGCCACAATAATGACAAAAGAACATTCTTTAACTAGAAATTATGAGATTCTGGGAAATAAGCCAGAAAGATAATTACTCTATGTGCCTTATATGCGTATCTTTATGTATAAATGCTGTAGAGCTTCAGGGTCATCAGAGTGACCTGTATTAAAACATTCTCCTTACAAAAATTAAGAAGCACTCTGCCTATTTTCCTATTTGAAGCCATGATCTTTAAACATATAAACTTCAGTAATTGAGCTTGAATGGTTTCTGTTTCAGTTTTTCATACAGGAAATGTTAAACTGTCTAAAAATAAAGCACTTATGACAACTATTTTTAAAAACATTTTCTCAGTTTCAAACATAAACCTCCTAGAAAATGTGACATCAGGATGAGTAACTGTCTGCTCTCATCAGCTGCCCTTGAAATTCCACTAAAGCAGATACAACATTTCCAGGTGTTAAAGACTCTTTTGAGATCTTTCAGCTCCTCTAATCCTGTTGTAAAACATGTCAGGTACCAAAAAAAACCCCAGCAATCTCTGCTAATCACAAAATACCTGTCACTGCCCCCGTGGAGTATAAAGAAAGAAGGTTGAACACTCTTTGAGTGAAAACTGTCAAGACAGTGGTATCTGAGAGGTGTTTTGTGGGGCTGCTTGTCCTCCCTGGGAATGTCCCTTTTGCAGTCCCTGCTCCAGTGAGTGTGGATTCAACTCTAGCAAGGTAGACATCAGACAACCCACTGATCTCCCCAAGACGATAGGTTAGATCTCCTACGAAACATGCCTGTTGTTTCGTAGGGGATCTAACCTATCACCTAGATCAAACCAACAGAAAGCTGGACCTGACACTGTCTATGCAACTTGCTCCTTAGCTTTGAATCTACTGCACCCTATCTCCATTTTGGACTTACAATTGAGAGCATCCATTGTGCGCATTCATGCAAAAAGATGTTCAAATTTCAGGTCTATAAAAAATAATGCCTTTCTAAGGTTCATTACCAAAGCTGCCTTATCTTTCAAGATTTTCAGTTCTGACATCCTTTTGACTAATCCACTATTACATTAAATCTATGCTGGGTTTTCTCACTGTTCTCAAATTGATCTAATTAAAAAAATCAAAATGGGCAGCTTTTGGCCTGAACACACGGGTGCTAAGCATTTGTTGAACACGACAAGTCACGCTTTCATTGGGACTTATCCAACTGGGGCGTCACTTTTGGTTAATTTGTCGCAGCACTGCCCCACATCCTTTTAAAAACTGTGTAATACACATCTCAGATGCAGCAGGTGAAACACGTTTTAGGAACTATAAAAATGAAACTACATTAGAAACATGTCTAGTCAAAGTTGTGGAGAGCAGTTGGTCCAGCTACCAGTCTGCTGCAAAAGAGTTGGGAAATTCAGTGCACTTTGTACCTCCGCTTCAGTTTACTCTCTGTCTCTCCTTTACGACTCCAGGTCTGAGTAGGGTGTTGTTTCTCCCAAGGTCAAAGACAAGATGCTAGAGAAACCTAGCATTTTAAAATTAGGTGCTAAATGCATTTTCAACTACGACAAGAAACCTTTACAAAAAAGGAATAGGAGGCCGATATTAACCAACCTCCCGATATCAATCTGTAAGGGGAGGAAACATTCACTTATAAGAGCTTTTTTTTTTCTCTTAACAGCTAAAAACACACTCCACACCACCAGGCAAGCAGAAGAAAGCAGTCATAGAGCTTTTTTTCATTGTTTGTACAACATTAGAAAAAGGTTTCTTAAACGGGGACAAGTCTTACCTTTGAGTCATAAGCAGACTGCTTTATTACTTCTGGGGCCATCCAGAAAGGTGTTCCTACAAAGGTGTTTCTCTTTATCTGCGTGTCTGTGAGCTGGCCCGCGACACCAAAGTCTGCAAGTTTAACATCACCTTGCTCTGACAGCAAGACATTGGCGGCTGTGGAATACGGAAAGGCAGATGGAAGTTAGCTGCTGAACTGATCAAAGGTTCACACTCTAATAAAACAGCATTCCTCTCTGTAGAATCCAGATGGCATCACGGAAAAGCAATGTCAATTTCAAGGTTCTGCAGATGGGCTATGATCTAGATCCACAGATATTTCATTCAGAAACCACATAGTATTCTATATAGCATAGGCATGACATTGTTTTAATGCAACAGTCTTTTCAGGAAATCATTTTATTCTTTAGCTAAGTAAAATGGTACTTATCCACTTAACTATGTTTTACAGTACAACCATTTAATGAATGATACAGAAGTGAGATAAATATATATGATCATGTTTTTCCAAGAAGTCAAGCATTTCTAGGCATTACTAGAATAGCTTTTGATTTTATTTACTAGAATAATGGATTTTAAAGTAAACTCTTTCTCCTATGATAAAAGAGATTTTATTGAGGTAGATTTTAAATCTGGGTATCACAGAAATTAGTGCAGTTTTATTAAGTTCTCAGTAACTCTTAACTTCTTGGATACTAGTGGACACAACAATCAACTCTCCACAGTTGTGGAAGAAATGTTATAGGATCACGTTTCTGAAAAAGCACAGCGACTGTTGTATTGTTTAAAAAAAGGAACAGCTTTTATTATTTAAAATAATTTTCCAAATAATCATATTCACATAAAAAGTTTCCTATTTAAACTACTTCATTGATGTAAGCAATAACAAACTGAAGCAATGATTTCCCACGTACAAATATGCCCACGGACAAATCCAACATACACAGCTGTTGGTATGAAATTAACTATTATGTACGGGAGGCTGAAGGTGTTTTATCATCTGTGCTGATGAGTGGTACCTTATTCAGGCTCCAATGTTACAATACTAACTAAAAATGAAAATACAGAAAGGAAATTCTGAGGAAATAAGAGTTATACTCATTTTTAAATGTAGCAAAGTCAATTGTTCCTCTTTCTTTCCCATTTAACTCCCTTCTTCAAGTGGTTTCTGCTACTAAGCACACACTTACAAACATCACACCACACAAAGAATGCCTCAGACTGGAATTAAAAATGAAATATGTACAATCTTCTGATCATCCCTCACTTAATGGGTCACTTAATGTCAAGATATCTACTGCAAAGAATCAGAATGATTTTGTTTTACTAGTGCAGCTTGCGTTGACATCACTTTAAAACCCCCTTGAAAAAATCGAAAAGATTTTTATTTTAGCCGAAGGTTAAGTGCTAAGTTTTTTTTTGAATGGACAAAATTACGCTGGCAAATAAGTAATCTGTCAATTCAAAACGTAAGTAATTTGTGAAATCAACCTGTCAGGTCAAATCAAATCACAGCGGAGGGCTTCTTTTTTGCCGAGGGTTATAGCATCTTTTTGTCTGTAGTCTGTTTCACACTGTATGATTTTTCTATTAAACGGAGTCTGTTACCAGATTCCACATAGAGAGCAAGGCTCTGCAGGATCTGAAGCAAAATGCTGACTGACACAAATAAATCAGAGGCAGATACTAGGCGAGTTATGTTTCTTAGGTTTCATTTATGTGGTACAAATGTTAACAATACAATATGCATTCGCTTTTAAAATAATACAAAACTTTATTTTATATAGCACCTTTAAAGGTGGCTTCTCAAAGCACTTTACAGGATGACAAGAACAATAAATAAGAAGAATACACAAGATAAAACACAATTACTATATATAGAGGAGACCGTGGATGGTGGTACTAGGAAAAGCAGAGGGGTGAAGAATGGAACCAGTTAAGCAAAGGCTTTTCTGAAGAAGAGGATTTTGAGTCTGGATTTGGAGGAGTTTAGAGAAGGTGACTCTCTGATATCCTTGGGGAGAGAGTTCCAGAGCTTAGGGGCGTAAAAAGAGAAGGCCCTGTCACTCGTACAATGTAGACGGGCTTGGGGGACAGTAAGGAGAGCAGAATTAGAAGAGTGAAGGTTGCGAGTTGGGGAGCAGGGCAATAATAGTTCAGACAAGTACTGAGGTGCCAAGCCATGCAGAGCCTTATAGGGGAGCATGAGGATTTTAAAGTCTACATGGAATTTGACCGGAAGCCAGTGCAAGGACTCCAGGATAGGAGTAATGTGAACACTTGCACTAGACCTGGTCAGGATTCTGGCTGCTGAATTTTGGACATACTGCAGTTTGTTCAGAGTAGATTTAGATACCCCAGCAAGTAGAGCATTACAGTAGTCAATTCAAGAGAACACAGATGTGTTGATCAGCTTTTCAGCCACAGTTAGTGATAGCATAGGGTGTAGGCTATGCTGTGCCTTCTGATGTAGAGTAGGCAGTCTTCATAGTCAGACTTGAATTTAAAAGGAAAAGATTTAGTTTGAGAGCTTACCCTTTATATCTCTGTGGATTTTCTTTTCTGAATGCAGATATTCGAGTCCTTTCAATATTTCTCGAAGAATTGTCGCAATCTGGGTTTCGTCCAAAGGCCCTGGCTCCAACTGGAAAGGTACCACAACGTAAGATTTCTCAGAACGGAGTCAAAATAGAATGACTGGACTTTATTTAACTATGAACACATAGTTAAATAAAACTCTCCTGGTTAATATTATAACAAGAACGCAAAGTATTTTTATCCTAAGATTAAATTTTTTGCTTGCATGGAACTTCACCCAAAAATCTGTCACTATAAGTTTTGCACTGGACTCAATTTACACAGTGTACCTGCAAGTACATTTCATGCAAAATTACAAATTAACAGCCATGTACAAATTGCTTATAATATAAAAAAGAATGAGCTACAACAATACTGCTAATACTGTGTGAATTTTATTTAAGACGTATTTTGATGTGTAATAATCATTAGTTTGGAGTACCATTATATTTTTAATGAATATTTTTAATGCATAGTATTTATCAAGATAAAACTATGTATTTACATATTAAAAAATAAACCCTGAAATCTGTACTTTGCTCAATACAAGGAAAAGAGCATTTGAGAGTGTGCTTATTTTACAATGCTATCTTCTTTAAACACAAGAATTTGACATAATAAACATTCATTTGTGAGGACTCCATTTTTTGTGCAAAACTATGACTAGTGTGTCTGAAGCAACTGATGTAAAACACATTTTTATAAAGCAAACTCACCAAATCCAGAGCAGATCCACCACCTAAATATTCCATAATAATCCATAATTTTGTATCCTGAAACAGAATAAGTAAAAAATAATGTTAACACAGAGCCTATCTTTTGTAGCAGATAAGACATATTCTCACCCCAGTCACAGATCATCATAGCCAATTGAAGTTTGAATGCCACTTGAATATGTGCTAGAGCAGTTAGATAAAACACAGATGCACAGTATATCAAGGATACTTTTCTTCTGTATCCCAATGGAAAAAAACCTAAATTTTTTCTAGGAAATCTAACTGCAAGTAAATTACCGGGAGGTCCAGCAAAAAATTCAGGCTGCCCTCTGTCATTTACATTGTTGTTATGAAGTGTAATAAGTTAAAGAGAACAGAAACACAGCTCAAAATAAGGACCCATCACATTTTGCCTTTCAAAAGGCTTCTGATCTTTCAGAGGCATAACCTGTTTGCAGTACAATAGGAAGTGACAAATGGAGAAAGTTATTTATCCTGTACAACCTTAATGCTTCTGATGGCTGAGATTTTTTCAAACGTTTGCCAGAGAAGAAAGGATGGGCTCAAAATAGGAAGTGTAATCGATTAAACACTAATCAGTGGATTGCATAGGTTTTGATCCATACAAAAACTCCTCAGTTGAGGAGTCTATCCATGTGTAAAAACCCCAAAAATCAAAGCAAAAACACATAACCAGCATTAGAAACTACTCTAGACAGTGGGAGAGCTCACAATGGCTACAGCGAGATGATATGACTTGAACTATGCAATGGAACCTCATGTTAACTAAAGGGGAGGAGCTTAAATACAGTATCTGCATTCATTTTAAAATCTAATCTCAACTAAAATAATTATTGCAAATTGTTAATCAATTTTGCTAATTAAAAGTTTGGTTTCTTTAACAACAGCTATGTAAATGCTGGTTACATGCTGATGGGATGTCCTTAATGATATTGTTCACTTATTTTGTACTGTTGTTCAGGAACTGCTGTATGATGGCACAGAGGTATTTCAGCAGCCTCCACAGCCAAGTCAAAGCAAGGTACAAAAAGTTGCTGCAGGAGAAACTTCACAAAGCATTCATTTATCTTTATTGTTTTATACTATTATGGTCCTAAGCATTTCCCAGTAGTCGAATTGCTCTTGGCAAAAATACATTACAGATGCTTTGGCTAAGTGTTTTCATTTGTTTCTGTGAAGTACGGTACCGTTAAGAAAATAAGTCCATCTCTGAAAGTTGTGAGTGATGTCAGATAGCCGACTGTACTTGGCTGCGACGCCTTTGTTACAGTGATGTTAACAGTGATTATAGAGACAGGGAAAAATATTGAGGCGCAACTCTGCAACCACTGGCCCAGAGCTTTACGTACCTTTCCCCTTCTCTAAGAGCCATTACCACTTACAATGCAGATCCAAGGGATGAAACAGAAAAGGTCTGTTCTCAATTACTGGATCTACAGCTAACAAAAGCTACATATTATTCTTGTTACTATGAGACACTAACACAATGACTAAAAAGCTTCTAGATGCATAAATGAGAACTGACATGTATTACCACAAAGTCTGCTAGAGGGCATTATTTTGAAAGGACAGATACATTTTTAACAGTTATATACTAAACAGGTTAATTGATCATGCAGATAGGGAGATTAACTTTTTATAAGAAAATGCCATGATTAAAACTCTAGTTAAAATGCTAATGCAAAATGGGCATTCCTGAAGGCACTGCCATCTAAACAGCAAAAGCAGAATACTATAAACCATACAGGACTGCCACCTCACTGTTATTTTTGCTTCATGTTTGGTTTCCTAATAAAGTCTCATGGACCTCTTTACTCAAGTGGCTTGTCCCATAATTTCCACAAACACGAAGACCTGAGACCCCTTAAAGCAGACCAATTGTAAAAAGAAAGGATAAAGATAAGCATTCATTCACACTACAACTTTTACCACTTTACTCCAAATGTTGACTACAAATAACCCAGCTAAAAAGTTAGGCAAAACAACACAAATTAGCTTCACCAAGGTGCAGAAAAAGGAAACAATATAAAAGGGAGGGTTAATTATAAGTATGCACACTACCCTAATTGAATTCCCTTACCATGATCAAACAATTCAGAGTTTCCATTTTGGATTATGGAGCTTAAGTTTAAGGTTATGTGTTCCTGTATACAATGAGCATCTCTCAACTTCTGTCAGAATAATTACACTAAGGATCTTTTTTTTGTTGTTGGATTTAGACAACCCATTTAAAGCGTTTGATTTTTTTTCCTTGAAGCCACATGTTTTAACCCCGTTGTCAAATACAACAAAAACGCTTCAAAGATGATGCTTTCAAAGAAACCTCCCCCAGTGAACCTGGAGCAACCAATCACACACATCTGCCTCTGTGGATAACTAGGTCACACAAAGTATCGGCTGTATACAAATGGCATTAATAGAATTTATTATGATTAACACTCCTCCCCAGATAGGTGACCTCATGCTGCTTGTAAACAAGGTTTTAGTATGCTGCATTTTACCAGATAGGGCCGATTTAAAATAGTGGATCTTTTCCAAACTTTGCAGTTACTAGAGATAGTAGTACAAAAAAAATAATGCCACACATCTATTTTCTAAGATGTCAAAGACAACAGAGCGGGAAAATGAGACATAGATTCTGGAATAATCTGCAGCAAAAACTCAAGACTACCAGTGGTTCATTTATACAAGGCTTGGTCAGTCAGAAGAGCGTTTTAATAACAGAACTAATAAGCAAGAGCACACATGAACATAAATTTCCTTATTGCTTTAGGATCTGAATGTGGACTTCAGTCCTACAAAGCATTACCACAAGCCGTTGAGAATTAATAACCACAGGTTTGGCAATCTCTTTACAAATTTCACAACGCTGCCAACTGGCAGAAGGAAAAAAACAAAACAGCAGGTCTGAAATACTACTTGTGGGGTGGATGTAAGTCTGAAAAAGCATCTGTAACATGCTTCAAAAAAAGGAAAAAAAAGAAACAATACAGTGAAAGGAAACCAAAGCATAAATGTGAGCCACAACAGTCGTCTGTTTACATTTTAACCAAGAACATTAAGAGTACTGTAAGAAAGCAAACTTGAACTCCAGATGTGTAGATCAGAGGGCTTAAAAGGTGACGAGTTTCAGTTCTTCCCATTTGAAGCACATTGTGGACATCTACGTTCAATAATCCTCCCTGCAGGTTTTCTTTGCCAGAAGCGCACTCTGACAAGAAGGAAGATACCAGTGATCTGTGTTTGACAGGACTACTAACTAACAGGTCATCTCTTATACTTCACAAACTATAGTAGGTACTTTTCCCGTCTTACAGTGGAAGAATTGTAGAATTACCCCAACGCACATTAATCTCTTGACAAGCTGTAGGGTCTTTTCCATTATCGTGGATTTTGATTTCAAGACAGTGGCTCAGGTTTTACTCATCTGACATCAAGGAGGTTTTATGCTTAGCTGTGAATTTAACACATTTAACATCCTCTATCAACATGTGGATAACACAAGAAAAACTAGAAGATAAAGGCTGAAAGCCATTTGGTAAAGAGCGACCCATAACTTTTTTTGTACCTAGGCTTACTGGGTTGAGTGTAATGTATTAATAAATTTTACATAAGAATAATTCCCATGAATAAATCTTCCTGAAGCGTACAATACAATACAAGCATAGTGGATTATAAATAAGGGCTTTGTGACTGTGTACCATAATATTCAAACATGTATAGCTTGAAAAGCTGATTTCTTTTAGTCTTGTAATGTTGGCAAAATGTAAAACCAACTCATGTACAACTAGACAACTAGATCACTGGTGTCATACAGTGTGTTTGCCTGCAATATTAAAAACACATTACATATATTCCCAGATCACTCCAGACCTGGTAAACAAGTTATACGTGAAGTTATTTTCCAATAGCTGCAGTATATGTAGATTATTTACGTTAAAATTAAAGTGCGCCACCTTTGTCCTTTACAAAGAGCTGCAAATTCTAATGCCATAACATGAAGAGGAAAAAAGGTAAACAAATAACAAAAATGAAAATTCTAAAGGACAAAAATTCAGATCCCTTGGCATATCTGTGATAACATTTCACAAGCCTGTGAATTTATAACCTGTCCCATCCAAGAAAAAAATTTAGTTGACACTCTTTAATAAAAAGATAAAATAATGGGTGGGCTAACAACTGAACAGCTTTTCTAAGCCTAAAAGTGTTCACATTGCATATTACAATTTATTTTCTTATCTCATTAAAAATTGCAGATCAAGCATGTTTTTTTTCTCTTTCATATAAAATCAGAGCAAAAGACAGGACTCAGTCAAGATTTTGGAAGTCTTTATTTTATCTAGAAGATACTGATCTCTCGCAAGTTAAACTCGCAATGACCTCTGCAGAAGCTGCATGGTAGTTCAAGAGGAAACACATTCGCCTATTTCCTACAATGGGCGTTACCTGAATGAAGACTCTGCTGTCAGGGGAAAAAGCACTTTATGAAATACTACCACACATTTTTCCCTATGAAGTATGCAAGCAATAAACTCTCATTTTAAACAAAGGAATGCTTACTGTTTCTGCGTAGCACTAAACAACTTCCATTTTTCTAAAGGTTCTAGTTGAAAGAGCTAAAAAAAGACATTTCCTCCCCTTGCCAACTTCCAGTCAGGGACCAATGACACATAACTCTCTAAGAAGTACAGCACAAAGAATGCCACTGTAGCCCTTTTCACCACACTATTTAATGCTTTACAGAGTGAAAGCAGTTTCACTTTTTGCTGTCCAGGCTTTGATGCTAAGCAGGCGTTGCCAGTCCTGAACAATGAGATGAAAGACTTCTAAAATAACTGGACTTAACTCTATGCCCTTGGGTCAGTGCTGCATAATCTAGCTCTTGCTAAATTAAGAGAATTACACTACAAAGTGCAGAGGAGAGGTAAACCCTGTCTCCTGGGGAAAAATAAAACTTCCACCAATTCTTAAATTACTGATTGGCATGCCAAACTAGAGAGCTGAAAAAGTTAAAGGAACAGAATTTGCAGTGGTGTGTCACACGGCAACATAGAATATATTGACATAAAAAGACCGATAGTAAGGAAGAAGAGAAAGAGGAACAGTAGGGAAAGAGAAACAGAAGAAAAAGAGCATACTCTCCCCCAGCCACTCTCCTCTCTCTCTAAATTTATGATCTGCATGAAGAGCTTGTCCAAATCAGTATTGGAAACCCGATTCTGCCTAAATAATTTGAACCTTGTTTTAGAGAGCTATCTGTTTCTGGCAAAGTTATCTGAACCCTACTTTACAGAGCTAGTTTTTAGGAAATTCTGATTTCCTGCATGGGAGAATCCTCAGTTTAAAAACATTCACCTTCCACCAGTCCAAGGTGGTGATGCAGTTTTAGAACAGGGAGACTGATTCATTCACTTTTGGACATTCATGTTGTTAGGAAGGGCGATTTACTTCTGGGTTGAATTCTTTTACTAAGATGCAGCTTTTCTTTCTTTTTGTGGCCTATAAAGGTGTTGCACTATATTTCAAATTAAAGGGGTAGAAGTCTGTTTCTTTTTGCGTTCCACATGGTTGATCACTTTATTGTAAAATTAAAGCATTCTTACTCATGGCAGATGTTTTGGACCGAGTCTTACTGCTAACTGCTACTGCTTAACAAGATTGACAGGCCTGAGTCTAAGGCTCTGAAGCATGGAGAAACACCTGCTACCCCACAGACAGGCATGCAAACTGTATCCCCAATAAACCCTTGCAGGCAACATCCGAGGCCATAATGTGGAAGAAGAAACACAAATAAAGCAGTCTCTTTTAATCATTTTTACTGTATTATTTAACACAGTGATTCTTTATATTCTTATGGATATAGGGTAAGTCCTTAGAAATAGTCCAGGGGTACTCCAGATTTATTCTCTTCCCACAGGTGAAGCTCAAGAAAAAAATCCACCAGCTCCAGTAAAACCATGCTGTCAAAATATTTTAATGACATCTATACCCATACATATCGCCATACAATGCCACCACCATCAAATAAAGATGTCCAGAGTTAAAAATTAAAACAACGAATATTTGCTACCCCTTGATTAAAACACAATCAGCAATTTAACACTTACCAGACAGTATGAGACTGAACACTACTTTAAATAAGAATACACAATATTCTAAAACTGAATACAACATTGTTATGTTATTATTTTGGAACAGTGAAACCTGAAACAGAGGCCACAAATGGAAATTGAGGACAGGAGGCACTTTACATGAATGGTTGTGGCAGTATGGGATAAGCTTCCCTGCCATGTTGTTGTACCCGATACCCTGGCTTCTTTCAGGAAATGGCTGGATGAGACCATTACCTCAATTCAGTACTAACACGCGAACGGGCGAGATGAGATAAATGGCCTGCTCTCATTTGTAACCTTTCTTGTGTTCTTATACATGGGAACTTTAGTGATATGCATTTAAAACTGAGAACAAGAGACACTTATTCACACAAGGGGCTATGGGAGTGAAGTAGCTACTCACCCATTCCTTCAAAGTGGATATCATTGCTTTTTTCAAATAACAAATGCCAGGAAGAGATCCTTGGATCAATTAGCTACCAAATCCCAAGCCAGCTAAATGGATTGAATGGCCTTCTCTAGTTTGCATACTTCTGTGATCTTTTATTCAAAACCCCAGAGGTGAATAATGTACTGTAGTTATATGAGCATATTACTAGACCTATGAAGCCTTGCACATACATCTAAAACAAGAGACAAGAATCTGAATTACATTATCACCGACTGCAATAATAGCCTATTCCTGGCCTACATGAATGTGATGAGGACGCAGGTGCTAAATATATACTGCTTATTTAGAAACTCACATGTAAGACCAATAAGAGCAGAAGACTCATAAATGAGTCACAGGCGCACACATTACATGTTAACCAGCACAGGAAAATTGATGTGTTATTGTACCATGAAAAATACAAATATAAAATAATAATCACAGTCATGCTCCATTTAAATACTATTTCATCATACCTCTATGTTGATTGCTAAACTTTAATTTTTTAACTTTAACATTCGGATCGGCAGATCATAAGGCAGCCAAGTATTTTATTCAGACTATGAATCAGAAGCACTTTGCTTCTTCAGACAAAAGAAACAACATTTAGAGCACCTCTGTCCCACTTGGTCATTTGAAAGATTTTGTAGCCCGTGATTTTTAGAGCTTTTGAAAGTGCCACAACGTCTATAACTGAGTCGTGCTTACTCTTTCACATCCCTTCAGGCTAAGTAGGAGGAAACAATCACTGGCCACAAACCCTAGACTGATTAACACTACATTACGTTCTGTCATGTTATGAGAAAAACAGGAGTGAAATGGTCATCTCTGCATCTTGGGGATTTCATATGGAGATCTATATTGCATTGTACTTCCACATAGGCAAATAAGATAAGCTTCATCTACATTACCTCACTGCACCACAGCAACATTCACTAAGTAAGCAGATTGTACACTGCCAGAAGCTAGTCCAAACTGCGAGAGTACAACAGAGTGGCTTCCCACTGCCACTCTGTTAACTCGTCAAGAGCTGCCAATTAGATTTGTCGCACAACATGAAAATGGTACAGACACACAAGGGATTTCAACACAAAATCTTACTGTTCGTGCACAGGAGAAAGACTGCTTCAAAACATGCTTCCGATGAGAGGTGCCAACTGCAATATGGGACCAGATAAATTCCAATGCTTCGCGAAGAGATAAATGCTCCCTCTACCCCAGGGTTAGGTTTATTTTACTACAAGGGGGGAAAGGTTGTTTATTGTAGGTGCTAATGGGAAAACACAATACCCTCTCGTGGTTTAGAGTTTCCCCAAACAGTAGCTTTGGAACTCATCCACCCACACTTCCAAAGTGGAGAATATTTCAGATCTTGCAGCAACAGACAGCAACAAAGAATAACAAAAGTGCTTATTTCTCTTGCCTAAGGGGATTTCAAAATACAGCAGACAAGAAGAAAAAAAAGATAAACATGAAAAATGCCCAAAGACATTTACCTCTGCATAAATTGAGTATTTAAGAGAAGACAGTATTAAATGTACTGCAAATCGTGGAGGCCATGTTATTGTTTGATCTTTAATCCAATGAAACTGCACTTGTTCTGGAAATCTAAAAATTAGAACAACAACTGGACATCAAAGAACTATATATGCTGCTCTGTGCAGCAACAAGTACCTGTCATAAACACCTCTCAGTGCTCTCCCACACACAGACTTAAGAGTTCTCAACTTAGAATTCACATAGTTCCACACCAACCACACTATTTGTTATGGAACTGATTGAACACAAACCTATCTATTATCATGTAAAGGCATACAGCAGAAACTTACGGTCATCAAATGGTGCCATCTCTTTGTCTTTTCAATTGTAACCTCAGGTTTAAATGGGCTAAATTTGCTTCCTCCCAGAGGACTGAACCATGTGTTAAACAGGTATCTGACCTCTGAGATTTTTAGTACAATGATGATTAACAGTAAAATCAAAATGGCCTACCTTTAAGCTAGCGAGAGGCAGATATCAGTAGAGTGGGAAACCTACCTTGAGATAAGATCCGTAGTACTTGGTTACATAGGGGCTGTCGCACTGGCTCAGTACAGTGATTTCCTGCTGAATGTCTTCTATTTCATCCTCCGCTTCCTCCAGGTCAATTATTTTTATAGCCACAACTTTCTGAGTCCGATTGTCAATGCCTTTAAACACTTCTCCAAAAGAGCCTTTGCCAATCTTCTCCAGTTTGGTAAACAGTTCCTCGGGGTCAGCTTTTAAACTCTGGGAAAAATACAAAAAATAAAAAGTGTTTTATTTCATTCATTCTTCCACATAAACAGTAAACACCTGATAGGAAGAGTGACAGAAAGACAGGCCCCCAAAAATACCAGCATTGTGCAATGAAGAAATCACAAACATTTAAAGCACCTTAAAGGGAAAAACAAGATGCACGGTCCCGAGACCTTTTCTAAGCCAGGAGGGCTAAACTCGAGTTTGAAAGAACAACAGTGTCTTACGCTTTTCATTCAAACATGGCTCAGAATAAAATGGATCAACCAGCTGCTCAAGTCGGAGGAGTTAACATGGCTTCCAAATCTGTTAATTGACTTTTAAAGGCTGTCTATGCAGCCTGCTGGACAGCAGGTCCCCAGGACCAGGCCTGCCCTTAGCCACATGATTAAATGCGTTACGGAAAGAAAATGAAGGAAGAGAAAAGAAAATTCTGACCCAAGAGTGTTATGAGTCAGATTGGAAAATCTGCAAAAAGTTTGAAATAAACTATGTTTCACGACAAGTCTCAGGTTAAAGCTTGCCTATACAGAATAAACCATTCAGCGCACTACAGGATACTCTTTCTTTAATTCTGTTCTGAAATTCTCAAGACTCCAGGTGGGATTTGTTCAACACAATAATGGCAGTAAAGGACTCCATAAGAAGTACGTTTAAATCCAGTGAACACCACTATAATAAAATTCGCAAAACAAAATTCTTTTTAACTTAGTCTAGAAAAATGAAAACAACCCAGCTCAACGTGAATCACCGTGCTCTTCCGCCTGGAGGCAGACTAGTCAGAAGAGGGCCAAGCAGTTTGCGCCGAGTGAACTCTGGAACAGAGGCTAGATGTCGGGCAGACTGGAGCTTAGGTCATGACAAGACGCATTTGTTTGGTGAACAGACAACCTCAATCAGGAGAAACACTGACTGGCCTCAAACATTCAGAAAGTAACTGTGATGGAGAGATCAGAGCTCCAAATATGATTATCACCATCAGTCTTGTATATATTTTCGTCTTTTTTTTCAGCTTTATTTATCTGTGTAACCCATACGTAGAGAGTCTTCTTACAAGACAGGCACTGAAATTTGCATGATTCTCTGGCTGCAGCAGATACCTCTTAAATGAAGGCAACTTTCTTCATTTTTACAAATCAGGTCTGTTAGCCATCCAATTATTTTTAGCATCTCATTGATAACAAAATCGTAAAACTATCAATCATCTCATTGATAATTTAACAAGCACGATTTGAGAAACCTCAAACTTACAATAGCATACATAACACAAGAGCAGAAACATCAAATGTGAAAGATTTCTTGACTGCTTTCAATATAAATATTTAAATCAGCCCCTTTGGGCAATTGTATTATTTTTTCATACCCTCAAGACTAGTGTCAAAATACATACTTAAAGAAACCCCTTTAGCCAATTTCATACATTCAGCATTGTCTTTATTTAATAATTGATTTGCAATGTAATTTTCTTAATGCTGTATTATCTTCACCAAGTCAAGACGTTCCTTGACTCTAGAAAGCCTAGTAAGTTTCACTGTAGGGGTCACAGGACTTAAAATCAATATGGTGGAGTGCAGTCAGGGAGCCATCAAGCACAAATGGAGTTTTACTGCAACAGATAAAACACTGTCCTGCCCAGACCATCACATTTAGCTCTCCCCATCAATTACTCTATCCTTGTGCTCACTGCTGTTCGGCAGGGTGTGCATGTCAAGTGTGAGCTTCTCGAGTGGCTCAGTCAGAAGAGACGCTAGTTCAAGGTCGAGGTCACGGGTTCAGGCCTGGGCCATGTCACTAGCCAACTGCGGCCGGGATATCCTGACTGAAGGCATGTGATTGGCTGGGTGCCACCAAGAGTATGATGGGATTTATCAGCCAGGGCCAATCAAGGACCTCTGCAGCCTCCTCCCTTCGATGCTGAACCTCAGGTACGAGACAATTGCCTCCAATGAGCTAAAAGACATTTGCCATGTAGCTGGGCAGATCACAGCAATCCTCATTCTATTTAGCATGTGATTGATTGTACCTGCAAGCCAGTAGGCGAAAAATACAAACTGGCAATCCCAAATCAGATGAGTATATCAAAATTAATTCTAAATTTTAAAAATAAGTATAATTTGGCATTACTTGGTTGTTTTGTCCAAATAACGCAGCACTGCAACTGACAAGCAACCAAAATGCTGAAGACATCTGATATAAATTCAGGCACACTCTGTCAAATTAAATGCTAAATTAATAAAAAATTGCCTTTGAGAGACTATAAGAATTATTTCTAGTGATTTCAGGGCAGGAAATAAACTGATAAACATCATGATAGTTGGGGTGGAGGGGGCAAGCAGCAGTTTGAAAAAGATGTTATCAAGCATGCTAACGTTCCAAGGGAGCAACAGCACAGCAGGAGACACTCATGTGAAAAACTCAAGAGCTGGAAGCTTGAAATGCGGCAACCAAAAGAAAAAAGAACTGGCACAGACTGGGTTGCAAAAGGAGCAACAACCAGCACAGCAAGCAGAAGAGTTAAAGAAAAGAGCATAACAATACATGCTCACAATCTGCGGTCCAGCTCACACCCTTGTGCCACCGAGAGAGCACAAGATGAAACTATGCAATAGTACATTTAAGACCCAGGAGGCACTCTTTATACAAAGAGTTGCGGGAGTATGGAACGAGCTACCCAAAGCTACCTAGCCGTGAAGCCGTCACACTGGTTCCCCCTAAGAAACATCTGGAAGAGACCCTTGGAGCACTTTTGTCTACTAACTTCCAAACAGACTTGATGGGCCAAAAGGTTACAATTCTTAAATTCCAACATGCCTTCTCCCTTTTTCTTCCCTCCCCAGGCAGGCAACACACTCTGATCTCACATGCAACACTGCAACTTCCATGCAGCCACGCTCTCTTAAAGTCAAATGAACTGTACTGACATCACAAGTCTTAAAAATACACACTAGAAAATTAAGTGTAAAAAGTGCCAGACAGAACATGAATCTACACTTACAAAATCACAGACTTCCCTTTTGTGCTTCTTTTAAAAACACTGCCAGCAGCGACACAACTTGAGACCACATCAGAGCAAAACAGAAGCGAACCAACTTTTTCACCTTAATGAAGCCAAGTTGTACAAAGTTATCATTTCCATATTACTGAACTGTGCCATTTTGCACTTAGCCATTCGCTAGTTCACCTGCAAAATGTGAAGCTTGGTTGCCTGTTGTCAATTTAAACATATTTAAGGTATTTTCCAAGTCATGGCTACTTTTTTTTAGTACACCATTACAACAGTGATGTAACATTTATGTATTTATTTTTTTCTGTGGAATATGGTGCAAACAATGTACATAAATACAAGGTATTAAAAATTAAAAAGGAACCAGTCTTTTATTACTGTTCAGTTTTTCATGTTTTCATTCTCATATGTATTGTAACAGAATCTGTATCGTGAACTAAAATTTTGATATCTCTCACCAATACAATGTTGACAGAGTGCAACCTGAGCAGTGTACTAAGGAAGCACCGCACAGTTCAACTGCTGGCTCCATCAAATAGTCTACACTTTCTGCACGATCTTCATGATCAAATCCAAACTGATAAAGCTAAAAACCGCTGAAAGTATGCAGATTCGATTTTCAAAGAAAATCAGAAGATATGCAATTGCTTATGTTTTCAACTCCTTTGCTAAATGAATCCTAAATCCATTTAGGTGCAAAGAAAAGCTCGTAAAATAAATCTAATCTAAGCTCTGCATGTAATTAAAGTGGTATAACTGGACTTCAGACTAAATGCATCTGTCTCTGTAAGTTCTCTCAGACAGATATTGAATTGTATGTCACAACTCACATAGTAATATGATGAATCGACCATTAACAGAAGCTTTTAAACCAATCAGGGATACAGCAGTAGAGTGGCAGCAATCAGAAGACAATAACTTTTTCCTGTTGAGTACAGTGCAGGCTATCACTAAGAAGTGGAATGTGCATTGCATCACCCAGACACTACACGATCAGCCCATCCTATTAAGCTGAACAACTGGGCAAGCAGAATAAGCTACTGTTTCTATATGTAGACAATACACAGATTTCTACATAAACCTGGTCTTCACGAGCAAGTAGACTTTATGGACAAAGACTTCATCTTATATAAAATGTATTGCAAACATGAAACAGAAGGCTTTCTGGTCAAATAAGAAAAGAAATGAACTTTGTGGTCTAACTGCAAAGCATTTATCTTTTAAAACCAGCACATCACCCAGTCTGCCCCATGCCAACTGTCAAACATGATAATGACAGCATTACAGTAGGAGGATGCTCTTATCTGAAGGGACTGGGTTCCTAGAGGAAAACTTGCTCAAGATACCCAGTAACATGAAACCAGGTGAAAATTCTGCATTTCCCCAGGTGAATGACCTGAAGCATAAGGTCCTTGAGTGGCCCAGCCAAAGTTTAGGCCTTGAAAACTTATGGTGAGGCATGACAAGTGCAGTTCAACAACAATCCCTGGCAGAACTGGAGTAACTTTGCCAGGAAGAGTGGCCAAAATGACACCATCCCAAAGGCAGCAGAGATCTATCCACAATTACCGACAGCAGAGGCAGCTGACAGGTATTTCTACCAAGCACAGACATGTGGGGCTCCATATTTATCCAATCAGTAAATGTCACTTTGTTGTCCTTGTTTTCAGTCTTTGAGATATTCAGCCTTTCTGGACCATAGTTTTATCATTACAGTTTAAAATCCAAATTTATTTTAGAAAATATACACATTACTTGTAATTCCTAAAAAAGGAAAATGCTGGAAGGCAATAAATGTTGCAGAAATGAGGAGAATGCCAGTGTTTGTAAGGTGGTTTTCTATTTTTAATCTATCTTTAAAAAACATACTGGCCAGTATATTTGTGTCTGAATTGTGAGGGTGAGCCCTGTGATGGCCCTTACCAGTAAAATGAGGTTTTCCATTAATGGATGGTTGAACAGAGTACATGCATTACCACTTGGTCACCCCAGCTACCAACAAACCCATTTGCAGATGTTAAGGTGGTACCTTTTAAAACGCAGACTATACATGCTTATTCATGAAATTTTTAATGATGTGTTTCCCCTGTGGCCATGAAGTACTGCTCTGTGCTACAAGTAAAATACTTTTAAGCAAATGCTTTTTAGACAAAAATATATATACATTACTCCTGAGAATATAACCTATAGCCTTTTTGATTTTAGAGCAAGAAGAAATAATTACAACCATGCTGTGCAATATGAAGTCATTAATTTTACTGTAGGATATACTGAAGAAAAATACTTACATGGGCAGGTCAGTGTATTTTTGTTTGTAGGCATAGTGATGAATTCATTTTTAGTACATTTTAAGTATAAGGAATTGGTTAAAAATTAATACATATATGAGGTACCAAAATAGCTCTAAGTGCTCACAACAGAAGCTATTACAAGACCTTACCATTAAGAAGAACTTGAAATGAACTTTAGAAATAGTATTAGAGGCCTAAATATTTCAATCTCTGCTTTTAAATATTTTGAATTACTAGCTCATTCCTCTGGTGACCCCATTAAAGCAGATATGGCATTATTCATTTATTTTTCACTTGCATGTCTGTCCATATACAAATACAGACATACAGAAAGAGGTACAGATATGTATTAGCCTGCACATTGCTGTATAATAAAAGCTAAAAAAGGAATTTGGGATTTTTCAATGATTCTCAAAATTCTCAAAAAGAAACTGGCATGACAAAATCACAAATTATGAAACCCAAATGCATAGCTGGAGGCGTTCTTAAGCAGTACAAAAGTGTTATAATTTATTTAAAGCACATTCATCTGACAGCCCTACACTAGGGAATAATGACCATACAATCATCTGATCTGGTGCTCTGAAACAGAGTGCAGTCTGATGTGAAAAAAGCTGTCTGCGGTGTATTGCGATGTGCATTTGTCATCTCTTCTGTCCGTGTGGACGTAAGTGTTCTGTGAGTGACGATACGGGTTTCACCCACTTCAAAAATGGTCCTTGACTGCACCCACTTTCTGAACAACAATGCAGATGTTCGCCTCACAATGCTGTATAAAGTCAAAAAAAGAACAGCTTCACTTAAGACACGCCAGCATCAATTCCCTCCACGCCTGTGGTACTCCCACTTCCAACAGGAGCAAGGTGAGGTTTTCCCTTCCTGACATTACTCATGGAATGGGAGAATCGGCTCCTGTAATGTACTGTAAATCCCCTGCTGAAGCTGAGGAGTTCCTAATCATAGATACAACATGGAAGGGGAGGGAATATACACTTCTGGGAACATTCTCCTAACAGCCCTTCATTGAATGTCCTTAGAAGATGGGTAAAACTCTGGAAAGAAAAAATTCCAAAAATAAAATCTCATAATAAAATGAGATATTATGATGCTTAAACTGGATACTTAATCTGGTCCCTGCAAAAAAAAATGCTGCTGCTGATGATACCAATGAAATTCATCCACTTAGAACTACAGTGTTATAGAAAGAGCATAATTACTCTCTATTACCCTATTCCTTCACTCCTGACTAGCCATCACCTAACAAAGGATGCTCTCCACAGCTCCCAAACTCGTCTTCATTTCCATTTTTCCACATGTGCTGCAAAAGTAAGTCGCTGGAATTCATGTTTAAAAAAAATCTTCCACTCTCCAGCTGGCCACCGAGCAGCAGGTTGAATTTCCAGTTTCAAAGGAAACTTTCATCAATACAGAAGGAAAAAGTGTTCTTAAAATTATAGCTGATCTTCTCAGACCCTCCCAACGTCCATATACTGCAAATGTGTAAAATAGCCACAGCCCCTAACATTTTATTTTGCAAAGCTGCTATGTTGTTCTCCAGCTTGGGCTTCACATTCCCCACGCTTTAGGGTTTATCAGTAACTATTCACATTAGCATTTCCTCTGGATGAAGTCATGCATACTTCATATAGAAACCCTCTGGCATCACACAGTAAGCAAAATGATAGGGATGCTAGTATGAGAAGTTTAACACCAAAAATGACTT
The DNA here is from genome assembly GCF_059453375.1 of Lepisosteus platostomus. Lineage (NCBI taxonomy): Eukaryota > Metazoa > Chordata > Actinopteri > Semionotiformes > Lepisosteidae > Lepisosteus > Lepisosteus platostomus. The sequence continues at coordinate 29,331,118 of NC_142612.1, forward strand.
CCTCTTCTCTCAGACTCTGTGGGACCTTTCCCTGTAAGGCCATATTACACATTACACCAGAGGGTCGGGCTGATTTCCCAGCACTGTGTGAAAGTACTCTGCTCCCAAAAGACATTAAACCCCATTATATTCATTTCCTTTTAACCATTTATGTTGTTCAAGCACAAATCACCAGGCTCTGAAAGGTCAGAGGTGAAAAGCTGCCCCCCTTTCCTCAGAGTCTTTTGCACTCCCTAAGGACAGCTCTCAGCAGGACACCGCACAGGCCCACAGGAACAGGGAGCCAGGAAGCTCAGCCACCTCCACAAACCATCTGTACTGCCCCAGGCCTGAGAGGTGGAAGCCGACTTCAGTGATGTACGAGAATGTCAGTACTGTATACCAGACAGTGCACAGGACTCCGTTTTCTCCACTGAACCATTTTGTGTTTATCCACCTCCCCGTAAATGATGAGTAAACTACTTTTTCATCAAAGTAACAGGCAGACTTTGCTATTAATTCTTCTTTGTGCTACATGGAATGCAATGAAATCGGTATTCTCAACATCATCCTTGTAGATTAACCCAACTGAACTTATTTTCATCATAGTGCAAAACCTGCAACAAAATATTATATTACTGCTGCTCCAACTGAAAAAGACAGTTTCAATGCACTTAATTCTTTGCACAAGTACCCGAGACAAGACTTTTACTGGGCAATTGCCCAAGTTGTTTCTTTTGATGTAAAACATGAAGGTTTTCCATCTTACTCCTCTCAACAAATAGATCTAATTAAAAATAGAATTGTGAATTATTTTCTGTTCTGATGCCACCTGATTTGGAACAGTCAACTGTGTGATTTAATTTTAATCTACTGGCTCACTGCCACGAACACTATGACCGCACACAGGGGAGAATGAGGAAGTACAGGCAAACACCTCCCAACTGCCCACCTTCGAGCCAATTGTCTTTCACAGTCAACACAACCCCATACGGGAGGATCAGCACTGATTGTAGGAGAGGCCTGTCACTCCCTGGCAGCACTGCAAATACCCAGGAAATTGCGGGGTTTTGGCATGCTCTCTGCCCATAGTAAGCTAGTGCTTGGAGAATCTCAGACACAGCTAGTGAATAGGCCTGGGCACAAATCTGACAAAGAATGTTTGGACCATTGAACACAAAAATTATTTTAAAAAATGTACTCCCAGTAATGACGGAAGTTCAGTGAAGTCGCTTCACTGAAAGATGACTCAAAGAAAGAGGAAGAGATAACATTGTTATGGAACACAGGGGTAAAATGCATATTTAACACAACAGATTTGGAACAAACCAGGCATATTTTCCAAGAATAAGCCCACTTGACTTGGCTTTCAGACTATTATTTAACACTCTGTACTAAGATGCAGATTTTCAGTTTGTATCGTCCTCTGTTTAAGAACATTTCCATATCGTACATATTGCTAAATCACAATGTATATAATGTCTGAACAAGACTCATGGATAACCATACAGTGCATTAAACTCTATGTTCTTATTTGTCTTGTATCGAAGAGAACTCTTTATATCTCAGCTTCTACTTTAACTTCATATCAGTATCTTTGCAATCCTTCAAAATCCTATTGTCACAAAAGAGAATTTTACTAGTTTCACCTTGCAGGTAATCTTGTAGGCTTCTGCTTTACTTACCACTGCAGCAAGATGGTCATGATTGGGTATACAAGTCAGAATTTCACTATTACAAAAAAAGGTGAGATTTAACCTCTCTTAAGCCCTTCGAGGCACATTGAATCGTAAACTTTAAACATTAAAACTCAAAGGAATCTTGTGAAACCTACTTTTCACAAACTGCTCAGTCCTAACAAATCCTACTTGGATGGGTTGAATCTGTACACTTTGTTCATTACACTGCTGCAGCTGTCTCAGTCGTTGCTGAATTACCAAATTTTGGAGGAGCTCAAATATTAAGGAAGATAAGTCCTTTAATAAAAGCAATGTCTCTGCAGAGTGTACACGTTTTACCCACAGCACAGAGTAAATGAAATGTATACTTCAGTAGGGGCTAGGCACATGAAAGTAATGCTGGCATTGAACAGACTTTTTAAAGCTTTCACACAATGAGGCCACTTACGTATTCTGTGTGGTGCATACCTTCTTTTGAAAAAGTCCAATGTACACATTATGAAGCTACTAAACTTCACGGATATGTTTTATTTTTACTTGCTTGAACACAATTTAGGCCCAGGCAAAATCACCCAGTTATTTTTATCCATTTCGAAATTGTATGGTTTATATGATATCAAGACCCCCTCCAGTGTTATACCAAGCCAGGTTAATTCAATACAGACTGGCCACGTCTGCATTTGCTAGAAATCTTACAGTTGTGTTTGTTTTTTGCTTGAAACCTACTACTGAGGACAAAAGCCTAGAAATCGAATAATAAGATGTTTTCAATGAAGCAGCTGAAAATCCAAAAAGTGGGTACAGTGACTTTAAAAGGTGCTCCTGGACTGGTTGAAGCCAATAGTTTCCATTCTCTTTGCACTTAGCATTTTACAATTGTTTTTTGTCACTGTTTTCATTACTTCCTGTCAACAGAGTGTATGATTAGGGGAAAAGATTCCAGCATCCTTTTCAGTGTTTACAGATGCTGAGGAATTTCAAATTGACCTAGTCAGAATCTACTACTGTGATATCTCTACCTTAGAAGTTTAATAATTCAATAATTTCTTCCAAATGTGGATGCAACTAAACTAAACCTATGGGATTATGGTCTCAAGTTCTCAAGATAGCTTTGTAGAAGAGTTGGACTTTAAAGTTGTTGATGAAGCTGAACATTAACCCACCTGTCGGAGATGTTGCCGTTAACGTTTAATTCTGTGTGGTTCGTTAAAATGAGCTTCAAATGCATCATAATCCCATCTTTATTCCACCTGCTCTGACATCTGAACAACTAACACATGCTTTCACATTTCATTAGTATTACATTATTATAACTTACAGAGATATTTTCTACGGCCCTAGGACAGAATTCTGCAACTCGTGTACTAAAACTACTGTCTCTACATGTAACTACTGTTATCTGTAAACTGCACTACCTGCCTGTAAAATTTATAGTGGACTTAAAGGTTCCCCTGCTCTCATATATAGCACTGAATATTCTCTTCATTCTAAGATCTTTTACATGAGTATAGTCCAACTGTTAATGTGATTCAGGTCTTCTTACTCTGCTGAAGTATTCGCTTCCCATATCTGTTTAGCTGTCAAACGTTTTAGAACTCTTTTAATGACTTATCTTTTCATTCTACAGAAATTGTAGACTAAATGCTACAGGCTGCTTGCTGCAAATGAAGTGATGTTACAGTTTTCAGTATCATGTTCCTCATTTCTAATCTGAAAATATCTTAACCTGGACACACGTTTCGTGGATAGAAGAAACTGTAACAAGATTTTCTGCTCATTCTTTGTCTCAGACTAAGGTGTTTGTATACTTAAAATCAGTACACACTGCCTGCTGGATAATTTACTTGTGCCTAAAACCATTTTATAAAAAGACATAAAAACACTATACTGTAAATATGATGAGGCCAGTTTTCTAAAAAGTACTGAAATGTTAGTTAAAGATGTTAACGTGTGGTATAAACTGACAGACAAACTTCTTAAAGTGTTCATTTTTAAGACAGACATTTTGTACAGCAGTGTGGGTGACTGCAATAAGGATCTCTGAGCATTAATGCAGTCATTGAAGGTGAAAAAAAAGCCCGGGTGAAAACCAAGCTTTTGAGAACATGTTGGGTCAGACTTCCTTCACCACAATGGAAAAAATAACCATGAGCTGGGGGCATGTATTTTAAACGCTGGGAACTCGACTGCAGTTTCGACAGTCAGCAGGTCTGAAACAATCACCAAAGCCTCCTGAAACTCCCTCTGAAATAATTCCTGTTTGATCCAGGACACCCAAATTCAGAGACCAGACAATGGCTGCCCCTGAGGGGACAGCCTTGTTTATTCTGTGTCAGGATTACTGCCCTTTTAGAGACCAGATATCTCCAACAATCCCTTCCCCGGCGTAGCTCAGCAAGGCTGAGTTAATTTGGCTTTTTAATGAAAACTAACTTGTTCTTTTACACTTAAAGTTTTTTGAGCAGTAAAAGAACTAGCAGCTGGGTAACTGTAACTAGGATAAAAGTAAATTGAGGGCACTGAGTCACTGTATTCATTCCTAAATCCAGCCCCACTCCCCAGATAAAAAGGAGCGACACTACTGCACAGCTCTGCAGAGAACCCAGGCCAGGGGAAATGAGCCACCTTGCGCAAGGAGACGAAAGATGGAGTGAGTCAGCAAGCCGGGGGATGTACAGTGCTAATGAAAGCAGCCTACTTTTCAAACGGCAGCCTGTTGGTAAGTCATCGAGGCAACAGATGTGTTAATAATCAGCACGCAAGGCACCCCCTTAGTCTCAGCTGTTAACTGTAGCCCTGGTGTTTTTTTCCTTCTCACTGCTCCTGAGAAGAAAACGTACAACTGTCATTCGTATTTTTTAGGCTTTTAAGCATCCCAATGTATCTTGAATAAATTACTCTTTGGCAAACCACGAGGAAATGGCTGCAGTTTCACAGTGTGACTTGAACTTGGTTGGCCATCACATTTTGGTGCATTTAAACATCAAGGGTAACGGGGGTAAAACAAGCTGATCGAAGCTACAAACAGAAGCACATGTTCACTCCAGAGTTTATGGTTTCTCCAGCTGCTGCACTGTGTTGCGAGTCCTCCATTCTGGCAGAGCACTCCTGAGGAGTTGTTAGAACAGGACATAGGGTTACAAATGAGAGGAGATCTTTTGGCTGATTTTGCTCACTTGTTTCTTCATACTTAAGTCACCAAAGTGTCTCATGCAACAGTTTCTTGTAAGCAGAGACAATGGGTTATTTGACATCGTGGCTGAACAGCTTAGTCCATACTTCATAGCTTTTGTGTAAAGAAGTGCTTCCAGTACTCTATCCTAAACATACTTCCCTAAAATTTTGCACTTGTGCCGTCTGATTCCTGTTTAACTGTTGGTCCTCAAGAAGTCCCGTGTGCTGACTTTTGACTTCAGCCAGCACTTCCTTGTGCTGAAGAAAGCACATCAATGCGAGGAGATTTCAATAAAGACTTTCACTGTTGCAAAGGCTGAAACTTCCCTGAGGAAGACGTGTATTGCTGGACTCCACTGGTCTGTGTTCTAGAGAATGTGACCCTCCTTGCACACCTGCATTAGGACGGCAATGTGGGATGCTTGACATGTATATGGGAAATAATGACATTTCAATATAACAAAAGTGAATTTTTGCGAAACAATAACACCCGAGTATGTTTAATCTAAAGAGGGTATTTTTATACAGACTGACAAAAGGTCTTATAGTATCTCCTGATATTTACTAAAATGGAGCGTATAAAAAAGTTTCTTTTTTCTGCTGTCTGAACTGCAGTGAAAATAATATCTGTAATTTGAATAATGCACATAGTTCTACATGCCTTATTAATTAATTAATGCCACAAAATACCCTCTCTGTTGTTTAAACAGCCCTTCACATGCCCATTGTATTTATGAGATGACCAAGTGACCTAGATCTAAGGCTCATTTCCAATGTTACTGGTTAGACCAGAAAGATTAATGCCTCTAAAAATACATAGCGACCTGAAATTAACCCACGATGAAAGATTATGTCAAAATCCAAAACCACACATCTGATTTAATCTCTTTTCCAGTCCCCACATCTCCAGAAAGCCCAAAGACAACACAAAATCAAAGAATGGGATGGTTTAGCACGTTTCCGAATATGGCTACTTTCATTTTTCTGGAGTTAATTTCAGCTGAAACCAAACCAAGATGAAGCATTTTCACCTTCTTGCAATCAAAACGTCTGTGCTTACTAGGCAACACTAGATAATTTATCTGCTGCTGTTGCTCATTTATCAAAGAACCTCTAGATTTCAACTGAAAATGAGTTCATTCTTAAGAGGTACAATATACAAGCTGTACATCAGTGACGTGCGGTTTGCTGCAGGTTGCAGATGCTGTCTTGTGAGATTCTGTCCCATTTCTCTCACAGAGTAATAGAAGCTGGCATGCCTGTACCAGCTCACTGGCCTCTGAAACCTAGATGGCACTTGTCATCCCAGCTCATTCCACAATGTTCAATGAGGCTCATGTCTGGACAGTAGGGCATCCACAGCATACTTTTAGCATTCTCATCATGCAAGAAAGCCAATGTTACATGAGTAGCACAAGGACTTGCCTTAGGATGAGCCCACGAGAAAGGTAGCAAATAAGATCTAAGGACTTGATCAGTATAGTTCCCTTCAGTCAGGCCTCCATTTTAAAACTATAGTGGAGTTCTGTAGGGACCACACACTACTGCCCTGACTATCACAGGGAGACCTCCTCATCTGTTAGCTGTAGACAATGACAAACTTAAGTTTCTTAATGTCTGGGCAATGCTCCCTGACATTGTCTATGCAAAACCCTGATTCACCACTAAAAAGCATGGTTCCACCGCTGTTGTTCATACATACCCATGGCACAAAGGTGTTCGTCTCTTGATAACTGAGCACAGGAGCTAATTTCTGGGTGTTTCTTTTTTTAAATTCCAACAAGCTTAAAATTGAACAGGTTAAATAACATCACCTGTGCTCAATCACATCTCACACTAATTAGGTGATTTTGTGGTTATATAATAAACACTCCATTGTCTTTTGGGTCGAAGCCAGCCATGAATGATTAATTAATCCAAATTATGCCAACAACATTTAATCGCTCTCCAAAACCTGTATACTTCTTCTCAAAACGTACACGAGGGGACCTGCTTCATTTACCACTGAGACGCAGTGTCATTTGGAGAAGACCATCAAAGACACTGCCTGTCCTGTCATACATAGGAAGAGACATTTTTCCTAAACCACTGCTCCAGAGGGAGAATTATTATAAAGATATCATCGTTGCTATGAGGTATGAACATTGCACATTTTTCAGTTTCATGTTTTTATTAACAAGGCTTCGTCCTGTTTTCTGAAATTGGGATGCCCATCCCATCATCATCACTGCCCACTGGATTAGAACAACAGTGTCAATGAAGAGTTGCCACTGTGCAAGAAAATACTGGTATGTTATCTTTTCCTGCTCTACCAAGCAGTATTTAAAAAAAAGATGTATACAAAAAACAAAACACAGAGACCTACCAACACCTGGTTTATCTCCACAACCAAGGAGTCAAGGGCTGCAAAAAAACCACACTATTCCCAAACCCAAATCCTAGTGTGCTGGATTTTCCGGAGTAATAGGGATCTGTGTTCTGAAAACATAAGGCACTTGACAGTCCACTTTGAGCACAGGAGGGCCTTTGCTGTCCAGATTCTGTAGTTATGGTAGTAATTAACTTATTTGATAATGCAATGAGATAAAAAAATAAAAACTGATTTCACGTGAAACAGACTGATCAGTGAAAGAGACATTTCAGTAAAAGCAGACTGAAGGACACTGGGAAAATAGCCCACTCTGCCACAGAGGCTTCCCAGAAGCGCAAGCAACAGGTACACTGCAGGTGTGCGCCTTCGTCACCGTCACACTGCAACAGCCCGCATCCTGTCAGCACATTTCGCAGGGCTGCACTACTGACACGGCAGAAACCGACGACTGCTATGGATTACTCAACTTCCACCAGAACAATCCACCTCTTGCATTCACACCGATACTAGCAATCAGCACGCAAGGTACCTCCTTAGTCTCAGCTGTTAACTGTAGCCCTTGTGTTTTTGTTTCCTTCTCACTGCTGCTGAAAAGAAAACCTGCAACGGTCATTCCTATTTTTAGGCTTTTAAGCATCCCAATTTATTTTGCATGAATTACTCATTGACAAATTATGAAGTTTCACAATGTGACTTGACTTCGGATGGCTATCACATTTTATTCCATTTAGAAATCAAAGGTTAACTTGCTTTGGCTAAACAAGCTGATCTAGGCGACACACAGAAGCACATGTTCACTCTAGAGTTTAAAATGGTTTCTCCAGGTGCTGCACTCTGTTGAGAGTGCTCTATTCTGACGTATTACCTGAGGGTAACACGGTGACTGTATACCTTGTTAGAACAGAACATATGAAAGGTTATGCAGAATGTATTGATGAAACCCATTTCAAAAGCCACTGAAAACAGTGATGTTCCTGTTGTTTATAGATGACTGTGCACGTGTGCATCTTTGTCACCATCATGTCACAACAACCTGCATCCCATCAGCACATTCCACAGGGCACAATTCTCCATGAAAGTACCGCTCACCCCACCCCCACCCCCAAACACAGAGACGGAGCCCTCCAGCTTTGGATCGTACACTTCCTCTCTCTCTCGTGAGAAGGGAAGTCAGCTGAAAGCAGCAAACAGAGATAAAGTAACTGAAGATGTAAATTCCGTCTAGTTTGAAGAAGGCCAAGAACAGACCTATATAACTATATATTTAGGATAAAGGCAGCAAGAGAAGAACGCCAAAAACAACGGTTCAAAGTGGCAAGATTGCCGCACTTTGACAAAAATGAAAGGAACTCTGAAATAGGCAGAGAAAGTATTTAAAGACGGTCTTGTATAAACAGCTGAAAAGTAAAAACTGCAGGGGAAACAAAGGCAAAAAACAAATGTTATAAAACAGCTAATTTAGATCCCTGCATATTTAATGTTTCACTTCCTTCTAAAGGACAATGATTAAGATTCCCATGGTAAGTACACCCTTGCTGGCTTGACTGTGTGCTTAATTATGTTTTCCAGATGAGACTGGGAGCAAATGCGAAACAATCTGTATTTTCCTTGGCTGAATTCTATGACCCTAGAACAGCAAAAAGCCTGCTATGCTGAGAACGAAAGCCCAACTTTGGATCTCAAGAGGCTGAAATTAATTTACCCCTATCATAGCAGGAAGTGACAGTGCAAAAGGAGCTGATATGCGGCTTCTGGGCACGTTAAGGCAGGTAATGTATGTGACCGTACATTTCCTGTAAGGGCAAAGCCATGTTTCCTCGCTTTTAAAAACCGGGAGACATTTGATCAAATTAGACTTGGATGGGGTACAACAAATGGGGCCACTGATGCTAGAATGAAACTGCTCGGTGGAAAGTGGGTACAAGGCATGGTATAGCACGAATAAGTCAGTTTTTTTTACTTGAATCAAGTTACCTGCAAAGACGCAGGAAAAAAAGTGTGCGCAGCACAGTTCCAAAATATGGCTATGTGCTCTGCTACAGCAGGACCAGCAATGCAGTGGAACATCCTCTGTGTGACCTGAGGCTTTGCAATGCCACTTGTTTACAGAACACTCAGTACTTCTGCATTCTGAAGCTCTGGGCCAACAAAATGCAAGTGTTCTACTGCTAAGTGCAGGGAAATACAAACTAGTTTTTCATATTTCCAGTAGGATTCCACAAGAATAACAATCCAAGGTTACAGGGGATAGAACAATCGAGTCATCCGTGACACTGTCATTTGTCATCTATGGCTTTGCACTGGTTATTTTAATCACTCTATGCTGTAAAAACATTTGCATAAATAAATTGCTGAATGCCAAAGTGTGTTCGATAAATCTGTAGTATTCCTTTTCGGCATACAGTAGCACCAAAAAAGCTCCAACACTACTTGGCTAAATAGGATGTTTACCAAAATGATTTAAGTTTAAAAAGGAGAAAAAGAACTGCAGGAGCACTATGTGTCGCACTGTGCAATCTGATGACAACTTGAAAAGGCTATGTAATAAGAACAAGCCCTGGAATACCCACAAAATGGAAAATACATTAAGCTTTACTACAACAGGAACAAGTCATGCAAAATTGAACAAGCAACCTCTTCTCCTAATGTTAATAAGCTGCCTCTTCTTTGGGTTTCACATTACTTCTTTTTTTCGCCTTTTCCCTACAAAATACAGACCCTTCATTGAAATGGAGGAAATGAGAGAGGAAAGGAAGTTAAATTACATGTAAATCCACAGTCTCTCTTAAAAATGCCTTGTTTCCCACCATTGAATCCTAATAAGCTTCAGAGAGTCTTTAAAAATTAAATAAATCTTCCCTTTTCTCATTAATGGCAGAACAGGACCATCCAGATAAGTTACTGCATCTCAACAAACCTATGCTTAGCATCAAAAGAAACTTTGTAATTATGACTGCAACAGCTTTACAAACTGGAAAATGACAATATTTTTACAGTAGCTGTAGAATGACATTTAATTGAACAGACTACACTTTAATTATGCTGAGCAACATTTGTCATCAACAAGGGGTCTACTGTAAACGTCACAGACTACTGTGTGTGGCCACAGTTGGAAGGAACACAAGCTGAACATCTGCAATGCCTGCTTTCCATCAGACTGCAGATGCTGTCTTGTAGGATTCTATACCTTTCCTCTTGTAAAGCCTGGAAAAGCACGAGCATTGTTAAATGATCTCCGAGCCCTAGATGCCACACATCATCACTGCTCATCCCTCAAATGCTCAATGAAGCTCCAAAGTCTAGTGAGCAGGGCAAGGCACACAACTGTCACATTCTCATCTCACAAAAAAAAAGTCATTGTTACATGAGCAGCAGCAGGACATGTATTATCCTTTTTGACTGCTGTCATGTCAGGATTTGCTCACAGGGAAGATAGCATGTGCGGTTGCAGGACTTGATCAATGTCGTGTAGTGCAGTCAAGGTTTCCCTCAACTACTACGAGGGCTTTTGTATAGTACATAGACAATCCTCGCCTGGTCATCACAACTGCACCCTGGTCTGATCTCGGCAAGGTCTCGTGAGTCATGGTCTCTCAGATTGTGGTCTAACACTCAAGGACACTGTTGGTGTTACAATTTTTAATCTGGCCAGATTAGAAATTGCTGGCTGTAAACATCCCAGACGGTGCAGTACAGTCCACTAACTTGTACCAAAGGCAGAAAGGCACTGCTCTCTTGATAAACAGTGCCTTTCTGTATCCTTTTATTCTTCATATCCACCAGGCTTGACATTCAACATCTTAAAGCACCTCATTACATGTGCCTAATCAACTCTCTCACGAATGAGGTGATTAAGTGCTTACGCAACAGGCAAAGTCATTCAGTGTTATTAAAGTTAGTCACGAATGATCAATTCAAAAAAGGAGTGAAAACAAAATCAAGAAGGAACACAGCAGCAGCAAAAAAGCATTTGATGACACAGTGGTCAGAGCTCTGGTCTCCAGGCCAGAGGGCTGTGGTTTCAAATTCAAGACGAGATGCAGCTGCTGGACTCGTGAGCAAGGTGCTTCACTCAGATAGCTAGTATAGCTTAGCCCAGTAAATTCCCTGCTGTCTAAATGGATCGCTGAGTCATTGTAAAAGAGAATTTGCTTCCAAATGGTTTTTCCAGTTAAATGATTGTTTTCAAATAAAGAAAGCTCTTGGTTTAACAATATTCATTTTTAGGTACCTTACAAAATGCAGCTGCACACCTATGACAACTATCCCCTGAAGGTCTATTTCTGCAGATATGATGGCAATATGGGCAATTGTCTTCTTACCACCAAAAATACTTTCCAACTGCTGTGAAAGCCTGTGCCCCAGTTTGCATTCTATTATCCCACAACAAAGACACCCCGTTACTGTCAATCTAATGCCTTATGGCCTAAAGCGTAATTCAAGACCCGTCTTTTAGTTGCAAAGCTAGTACTCAATAGTTCTTTGCATATTCGTGAACCATTCATATGAATAAAGGCAAATACAGTGCTGACTGCCAGTAAGAGCTACTGCTGCAATTGAGATAAGAGATAAAGATGCATGCGTAATTTACAGAATTTCATGGGGAAAATACATATGATATAGATAAACACATCTACAAAGAAAAACAGAGATGTGTGAACCTTTTTTTAATCAATTGTACATCGCACCATGCATACTATGTAAGAGTGACACTGAGTATATTGAAAGCAAGGGCTTCCAAAGAGGTATGGCTGATGCATTAATGAACCAAATACCATCCCAAATGTGGGTCATGCTTAGGGTCATCTAAATAAGCTGGTTGGGCCTAAACGTGCAAATTGGCCAAATCAACGACATTTATAGACTCATCTAAGTGCAGTGAAAAGCATCTGCTCATCTTAACGCGCTCCATCAGCGTACTTTTGACATTGTCCGCCATATCAATAATTCTATGACTGACTGTGTCTTTCGGAGGGGGCAGCAGGTCGAGCTGTTCAGCAGCTTTTTCTCCACACATAATACGTGTCAGCTCTTTGGCAACGGTAAACAAAGTTCTTCACAAGTAGTATGGGGCTTACCTCCTTTAGCAATCCGCAAGCTTGCATTTTTCCCCGTTTCAATTTCAGGAGCTTGTCTCAGAAGTTAAAAGAAGTTTTTATTTCATGCGTATGGGAGCGAAACACAGAGACACTCGGTGTACTTTTCTCAAATTAACCTAGAACAGTTCTTAAATATTTTTCTGTTATCTATCACACTTTCCTGTGCTCACAAGATTGCCAGCATTCATAGTATGCATTTCTATGCTTTCCCGTGCTTTCAACATTGGCATTGTTCCAAAATCACGCACATTCTCCTACCTCCCTATTTATTGGAGATAACTTTTTTTAAATACAATTGGTCACTTGCGTTCGTAGCATGCATTCCTATACAACAGTATAGAATTACAATGTAGCTCTTGTGTCCACTCAAGTATTAGCACGTGCTGTATCATAGTACGTAGGCTGCATATTCGACACAAACTAATTTTATTAAAATAGAAAATATGAAAACCCGTCCCAATTTTTCAGTGCACACAACAAAGTTCCAGGGTCATATGGCGTACCACCTGGCGACGCTCTGCGTACCACAGTTTGAGAACCACTGCCTTAGAAGATATGGTCTGTGCTAATCACTGCTTAATGTCGCCGAATGCTAATCTTCACCCCATGTTGCAGCATTTCTCTACTGTCAGAAGGGATGTCTTCCAGGATGACAATGGCCCCATCCGCAGAGGTCACCAGCAGGCTTGATGACCATGGTCGCTCAATGGTTGGATGAGCATGAAATGTCATTCATATGACATGACCTTTCACAGTCACCAGACCCAAACTCAATCTAGCATTTATGGGAAATTCTGGTATGACCCTGATAAATAATTTTCCTCCATTCACCTCCATCAACCAGGTGTGAGATGACTGACTTTGAAGGATTGTTTTTTATATATCTTTTATATAACACCTTGACAATCTCCAAAGTCTTGTAATTCTAACAACCTTAGATAACCTTATGCCTGGACTTTCTTTGTTGTTCAGTGGCTACTTGAACTAACGATGATCTCGCATCTGTAAAAAGTTGTTTATATTTAAAATGCCTTGTTTTGTTAACAATATGTCCTTGTAATTCTGACATAATGCATAGACTGCAGGTAGCTACAAATTAAGTTTTTGAGGACAGAAAGGCGAGAAAGTAAAGCCATCCAGCTGCTGGAAGAGAGGGCTGCCTGGGACTGAAAATTGTAACTTCTGTTATGTGAGCTCTACCACGGGAAACAGGTAGAGAATGTAAAAGGAGAGAAAAACTCCAAATGCACAAGGCTCAACTTTCGAATGAGGCCAGAAGTGTGCACAGACGTCACAATATGACGACTGTACAATCTCCACTGTTTAAACTGCAGCATTCATTCTTAGGAGTCTGAACGTGTCGGCTGAACTCGGGATGAGAGATTTAATTTATCTACATCATGTTCTACACAAAATGACTAAAACATACTTTGACACGCTAAATAGTTGTCATGCCAATGTTATTTCCTGTTCAGTCTGCTTGAAAATGACTAATTTAAGTAACAGGTAATGCTGAAACATCCCTTTAGTTCCCATGTTCTGATAGCTATTGGAAATTAATAATCAGAATGCTTAGTCCTAATTTAAGTTAAAGGATTGCATTTTTGGATTTAAAACTATCTGGAATAATTCAGAGATGAAACATTTTATGCACACTATCTCACATCCTTTTAGATGGCACTTAAAAAGTTAAAAGATAGCATGAACTGTAAATGTCTAGCTCTGTAAAATATAGTCTTGCGTGCAGAAAGTGGAGATTTATTTCTGAATAGCAGTAGCAAAAAGGAAATCTATACAGTACACACTGTGAACTTTAGTTTCTACATTACAACAAAGAACATGCCAAACATCTCTTTTTGCAAGGTTTACAACTTCTTTTGTAAATTGTGGTGTTATTTCTAGTGTAATCAACAGGATGTCACATGTAAAGACATGCAGAAATCTGAGAAGCAAAGCATTTAGTCATTCAGTTCCCCTTCAACGGTCAACGTTTTTAGCTAAATTTCTTAGAATACTAGGAATTCTGCTGAATACAAGCCTGATTGGGGGAAACACTTCAACAACCAATTCAATCCCAGATACATAATGAGGCCCCAATGACGTACAATTTGCCAATGTGTCAATTATGGATGACATCACAGCTTCACAGCCATAACTAGAGAGAATTTTCTACTTAACACTTGTTAAGGCGGAAATCCATTAATCTCTCAACAGCCTTTGGAGTTGAGCAATTGAGCAGCCTGAATGCAGTAATGCATTCATGTCAGCCTGAAACGTACTAAAAGGTTATTTCGTATTCCTTTAGGTCTTATATTATCTTAAAGTGATTCCTTTAAAAATATTTTTTACCACGTCGGTGCCGAAAGCAAATAGGCATTTAACATAGCAGTTAGGTGACGATTTACTCTGTGATCATCTACTTAGTTAATACAGTAAAAAAGTGCACGGAATCAAGACACTGACGACCTTAAATTAGAGGCACCTCTTCTGCGGAACTGCAAAAGGATTCATATGTTCAAGTCGTCTGCTGACAATTCCAACAGCATTGTAATTAACGTTATATTTTAATCTAACCCTTGTTCTTTACAATACGTCCCAAATAGAACAACTGTCCAATCAAAAATTATATTTATTGATTAAATAACCCCACAACGAAGCAAACTCTACTGCTCTATGTAAAGGTTACACTCGGTACACCATCCTGCTACAAAGAATACGGCAGGAGTGCTCTCCTTTACAGGCCAAAATCGTAAAAAAAATGTTGAAAGTAAACATCCTCAAGGGCGTCTCTTCTACCCTCAACTATTCAAAGGTTTAACCCCTAGAAAAGATGCATATCTACCGTCCTTATATCTAACTCTTGCAAAGTGCATTTGTCGTTAAAGGCAAATGCTGTACAGACCCTCTTTTCCTGTTAGTGTTCTTATGTTTCGGCTGTTAACAAGCGCAACATTCCGCTAGGAAATTAAGTACAGCAATGCACATTGCACTTCGGTGGTCCTGTCCCTACGGACGGCTCTCAATTACTCCAGTGCCGGAGAACACGGGACTCGAGCGGGTAAGGTCTCACAGGCCTCTCGTAGTCCCCCCACTTCCTCGCTACTCCTACACTTAAAAGTGCAGGAAGGGGGAAATGTTTGCATCACCAAAAGCAACATCTCTACTGAGTCGAAGCCGGCTAGAGCGCCACGATTTCGAGTAATGTGCTTTCGTGTACTGCTGTGCACAACGTCTCACCGCAGTTCTCCGCCTAGTGCGATACAATATTGCCGCTTGGCAAGCTACAGATGTTTTTAAGTAACGATTGTGTCTGTTTGCCGCGGTACGCATTTCAGGGTCGTGTAATGTTTTTCCACTTAGTAGGTTGAACATTTAAAGAAAACGGAAGGTGAATGTCTTACCTGCATCCCAGGCAGGCCAGTCTGCACCGGGGAGTGAGCCATGGCGTACAGCAGTTTAAGCCCGAGAACTTGTCAAGAAACAACAACACGATCTCCTAACTCGGATCCCAGCAAATGCGAATTTGTATATTCCTGTCCTCTTGGATTTGTGAGTTATGTCCTGTAGATACGAGAATTTATCCACAGAAAACAATAAATAAAAAAAAATCACAGACTGACTTCTGGCAGCCCGGATCAGGTTTACCCAGCTTTCCGAAGGGTCCTTCCCTTTTTTTTGTTTGGATGAAAACCAAACTATTTACCTCCAGAACATGAACTACAAAAATAAAAAAATAAAAATCAACGCATACTGATCACAGTCCGAGACAGTTTTTTAAAATATACGCGCCGGTGACGTGCTGTGCCTCGGCATTTTATTTTTTTCACGAAAGGGAGCGCAGGCTTTTTGCTTTGGTGTGCAATTCGTCTTCCGTGGACAGATCTCCCACCGTAACACACAAACAAGGGTGCATGTGCTCCGCTACCATCCCACCACTGCTTGTCCAAAAAGGTGGCGCCCGTGTTTCGAAACCCACCCTACAGTAGCGCTTTAAATGATAATCAGCGTTAGAACAGTTACGATATATTATTGTGTTGTCCTCCTCACTCTGCTCTCCTGCCCTCCGCCATCTTGTCAGCACTGTCACTCTGACATCAGGGCGGATCCGGGCTCCCAGGCCCAGTGGCGCTCCTGCACCGGCAGAGGGAGCCACTCTTCCCGGCTCGCTCGGTCCTTCACTCCCGGGCAGAATGTTGGCCAGCCTCTACTCTGCTCTGCTGTGAAAAAGTAAAAGTAATAATAATAATTAATAATTGCTCACACTTATATAGCTCTTTTCTGGACACTCCACTCAAAGCGCTTTACAGGTAATGGGGTCTCCCCTCCACCACCACCAATGTGCAGCATCCACCTGGATGTGCGTATGGTATGTGTGATTTTAAGCTTATGCAATTACATTCGCCCGAAACTTGCAGTTGTTATAATATGCACAGGATATAATATGCACGTTCGAGCACAGGATTTGTGACAGAAATGATATAAATTTGATGGCTGTACAAAAAAAAAACATAAACCATTGAAGATTAACTTAATATTCATAGACGGGTGTTCTCGCCTAGGCCCCCCAAGGAAACAGAAACTTTAACCCATGTAATGGTAACCGTATTGGTGGCGCATTGGTTAGTATTGCTGGGGCCCTGACTTCAATTTCTGCGGTGCTGTCTGCGTGGAGTTTGTCTGTTCTGTCCGCGTTCGCACGGGTTTCCGTTTACCAAAAACGCTGTAGGTGATTTGGCTTCCCGCTAAGGTTCTAGGTGTAACTGGGTGGCTCCCCCGCAATCCTGAATTGGAAAAAGTAATTAGAAAGCAGATGGATGTAGTATTTATGTAAAAAAATGCATACAATGACTGCTGGTCGGTACAATGACCATACTTTTGGGCCATTTTGTTTTTAAGGGAAACGCTGAGTTCAAATATCTTGTCCACTTGGGTCACGTTGTTGATGCAAGTTTGCACAACAAATATGTGAATTAGCACACGCAATGTGCGGTCGTCTACTATATTCTAATGGAGATTATGATTAATAAGGATGATTATTTGACTCCTACTCGTTTTACTTGCATTTATGCTGGCAACCGCAAATATGTAATACTCGTGATGAAATAACCACACACATGCCTTTTCTCCGTGATCGATTCCTTCTCTCCGTGATCGAGTTGCTGACAGAAGTGAAAATCTAGTTTCACCTGTCCAGCTGGACGTACCTTGTGCAAAGCTTTTGGTTCAAGAGAAAAAGGGCAGACCATTAACACTGTAGCCATTTTCTCAGTGCATCGCCTGGACATTGCTGCGATTATACTGTTCAATTTGGGTTCTGTCCGATTCCTACAAATCTCCAACAGTGACTGTACTAGGGAGTAAATTTAGGAAACAGTTCAGTATATGGAAAGTGTCATGTAATTTGTTCACGGCTTTTGTTCATTAAGTTAGGAAAAAATTCAGAACAAAACTTGTGCTTCACACTTGCTCTTTATGTAAGACAGTCACGTAGTCAAAAACAAGTAAAAAAAAATAAAAAAGGGTCAACATTAGTCAAAAACTATATATTGTTATCAAGATATGGAGTTTTAAAATTATTTATTAAAACAACAAAAGAAGGCGATGATGGAAATACAGTGCCCTCTGGTTGAAAAACCAGGAATTCGGGTGGTGTGGGGTTGCGGGCTAAGATGACTCGTTTCTCTCATAGTGACGGCAGGAAAATGGACATTTAAATAGCATGTACCTAATTATTAAATAACACACCTGTAGTAGGCTCCACGCCTTCTGCTTTTCAGCATGGAATTAACATCTGCTTGTTCCTTTAATTATTAAAGTGACATGTTAACCTGTATGGTGCATGACAAACATGGCATGCCCACGAAGATTATATTTTATATTTTTATTATAACATTGGATCTTAGTTCGTGAGGAATTTATACCTGAATTTCCGATTATTGTATTTTCATAAAGGAAAAAAATAATTAGGCACAAATTAAATAGTAAGCCAGTACAAAAAACTAAAAAACTTCTAAACACAAACCCAGTGTACATTCTCTCCATAAAAGAGCCTTTTAGGCTATATACAGTAAAACATTATTCAGAATAAATATTGTCATGTACAGTAGCTGGATATATTGAAAACTAGAGTCATTTTTAATTCTCCCATCCAAAGCAAACCATACACTTACTGAATCATTTACCATCATATTAAACAAAATGTGATTATGTGGCAGCTGGGATCAGATCTCCATCTCTTAGCAACATGCCAGTTTTGTTCCGCACAGCACCTCCTCAGACAGTGGTGAACTCCACTATGTCAAAAGGCTGGGCCTCCCTTCATAGGAGAATTCAACACCACACAGTTTCTCTAGGGAACTACATCACGTTGTAACTGGCTGAACAAGCAGTTACAGAGAGTGTTACAGTTACTTCTTGAAATACACTTCACACCTGTGTCACATAGGCTCAAAACATCAACTAAAAATAAGTCCCAAAATAAAATACATTTCACATTCTAATGTAGATAAGTAGATCAGCTTCAAATGAATAGAGTTTTTCGTCCACAAAGCAAATTAAAGGTTTTTACAAAGTACAAAGTTTTTCTTTCTGGAAAATGATAGTTTTGTGTAAAATGTCATGCACTAACACTGACTCCCCAACACATACACGTGTTGAGTACAATTATGATCCAGCAAACCTTTTAAAACATCAGGTAATTAAAAGGGCCTTGAAGACATTTGATGTTTATTAACAAGAGTTTAAAAGATAACAACAGGAGGATACTTAAGTGGTTTGAGTACAAATGTTTACCTAGTATTGATTCTCTTTCACAATGTACATAACTGCTTTTGCTTTTGAATTCTCTTACTTGGAGTCTTATTGAGATATCATCCACAGTAATACAGAAACATGAAACAACTGGAACAGATATAAAAACACAATGACAAATTAACTACTGTATAACTGGCATTGATGACAAACTGAAAGATGCCATACAAAAAGAAAATTCGGCAGGTCCATTCATTGACTTTTACATTTTAAATAAACACGAAATCATTAAGCATGCTTAATACTGCTTCAAAATGATCAGGGCATTACAGTAAGATTGCATCTTGATCTCACAAAGAACAACAAGCATATCTTTTCTGGAAAAATGTGTAATTTTTCATTTAAAATATTTATACGTATTATTTACCTATGCATATTAATATCACAGGGAGAAAAAAAAAACATGGATGGAAATATAGCCATAACTGAATTTATTGAAGTCTTCCTTGTGCAAAATGATAGAGAACATCTTGTATAAAATGAGGTCAAATCTATTTTTAGCCCCGGATTTTGATTTGAATAACTGGGGCTTTATCTTAAAAAGAGTCTCTGATACATACACTTCAGAACTGTTTCATAACGCAAGAATGGCCGAATCTGTGCAGCTGAAAATGCTCCATCGTCTGTTCAGATGATGTTTATGTTTGTATGTTTATTAATAAGGAAATATAATGCCGGAATCAAACACTTTGAACAACAACAATTAACTAGAATTATTAATATGATGAAGCAGCAAATAATTTAAAAGCATTTAAAGTCAAGCCAATAACAAAGATATGCTTGATGGAACTATACATTAAAAAGTTTCTTACATGCATCTTAAGAAGCAGTGATCTGAGTGCATCTACTCGGTAATACAATGCAGTATACTACTGGCACGGTAAAGCATGTTTGGAACAATAGGAATTATATAACAAAATAACGGACAAGCATGGTAAAAACACAATATAACTTGGGTAAAACTATTAGAAGCACAGCACTACTGTTAATGACATCTCTTGTGTTCTGCTGTTTGTCTCAGATTGTCAGATACCAAAGTGTTCCAGGAAAAATTAGCAACTGTGATGCAATGGCTGAAATAACCGATGAGACGATTTAATATAGAGTTTTTACAGTTTAAGCTTTGTGCAAAACATTAGGACACCGTGTTATATGAGACCGTATGAAGTATGTTGCTGGACAGATAACAAGATATTACTTCAAAACACTGCTTCACCAGATGAACTATATTTTTATAAATTTGTAAGGGGGAGCAATTGTTTTTTTATTTTAAATTAAATTGGGTCTCAGATTATTAGATTAAATCCCCAGAAAAGTTCAACTGATTTGGTTCTACAAAGGTTCTCCATTAAGCATTCTCCATTGAAAGAGTAAACAAAAAAAACACTGGCTTCCCCAGTTCCTCTACAGAATAAATTCTACTGACTGTTATGTTTTATGTTTCATGAATGTAGTCATCTGCTTACCCAGGACCCTCTGCTAAGCTGATACAACTCAGGGCACTTAGCGTTTCAGTCTACAGCTCTGGGTTTATCTATCATCTTGTGAGATTTAGAAGCTAACATGCACAATTTGGAGCTTCTGACTGAAGCTCAGGGTACATATCTTTATTTTCATCCAGGGTTTGTGGGTGGTAGCTTGGGGTACTGAGTCCAATAGTCTTAGGGAAATACAAGGGGCACTTAGCTCTGTTGATAATGCACAAAACACTTAACCTCATTTACCTAATATACATCAAATGGTACCACAAAAGGCAGCATTTGTTTTTTTTTCTATACTTGTTTGTCATAGTTCTGTCATTGCAAGAAACTAACTTGCAATGAGAGGGCATAAATGATCCATACTAGGACGACTGCTAAAAGAAAACAAGTCATGCAGAATATCCAGTTGTACAAACAAAAGCCACACAGGTCTGAAATTCATCAGTTTGTCATTGAATTATTTTCAATCCATTATTTTCAAATGAAGGATTTGTATTATATCAGGCGTATTACTACAAAAAACGAAAATGCGGAATTACGGTCTCTTTTGGCAGTATATTTTTGCTAAACAGCGGCACCTTGTGGCCATATAATTGTCTTGCAAGTAAAGTGATCATGCCCTCTTGTAACTCACTACCTGTTTCAGCCAGAAAACAAGCTGTTGCGGTGCTTATTATGCCTGGCACTTGAATTTGATACGTGAAAAGTGTCCGAGAGTGAAAAGACCCCTTAGATGATAACATTTAATGCCAGTAATTATTTTCAAATGACTCACAGTAAGTAATTTTACAAAAGGTCAGAATGAATACAGGCAAATGTTAAGTGATATGGCTGCCTGGTTTTCACACGATTGCGAAGATTCATCAGTTTGCTTTCATTCTTCATCTGTATTCAGTGGATAACCTGAAGCAGAATCCTTAGTGGGTATATTTGTTTATTCCCCATGAAGTTTTTTTTTTTTGGTGGAGACTACTTGTTAAGCATTAAAATCCTCTGTGATTTATTCTCCACAGTTTAACTCACAGTTTTGTGGTACAGTACCTCTGTGTAAGTTCAATGATGGACTTCTACAGAAGTGGTCATTTACCCTATTAAGAATAAGTAAAAGTTGTTAAGAGAGTTAAATATTTTCTCAAAACTCTTTAAACACTTCAGTCTTGGAGGAGGTAGAAAATCTTCTTACGAATTTATCTCAGATGTAAATTATAACAAAAATGTGTAAAGTGCCATTCCAATATTAAGAGGTTTTACCTATGTTTAGATGCTCCATTCTCCTTTTACTTGAAATTAATTTCTTATACCAGCTACATTTTGGGAAAAGCAAACTATATATTTTCAGAATACTGTAAGAAAAAAATGGAAACAATACTTTATACAAAACATTTGATCAAGTTGTTGTTGTGAGTTAATATGAAGATAGCAAGGGTTATCCTATTTGGACTGTTACTGTCTTTATAATATATGGACATAAACAGGTTTGACATAAAACATTCTCTGAATGCTCTTTTTATTTTTTGCCCTCCCCAGCCTTTACGTTTTCCTCATAGAATTAAAAAACATAATAAAATATGTATACAATTACTTCCAGAACAAAAGGCAACAAATTACAGATATAACTTAAAATAATTAAGTTCCTATAGTCAAGACTATAGAGTAGTCAAGTAAGTCAAATAGAGTAGACAAGACTTTCTAAAGTCAAGATAACATGTAAAAGTTGTCACACATCATAATACCTTATCACCTTGTTGTAAACATTTTCACATGTTTCAGTGTCAGTGTGATTTCTGTGATCAAAAGGCATTTTGATAGATGCTTGTTGGTTTTATTTTTGTCATTCTTTGAGTCTTAAAAATGTTTATTTGCAAAGTGACAGGAGTTTAACATCTCTCCGCCTTGTTAATCTACTTGGTAAAGCTGAACCACCATAGGGAGTATAGTTTTATGTATGTGAATAGGGGATCCCTATAAATTTTCCATGTCTACCATGCAATGACACAGTCTATACATGAACATCGAGGGAAGCCTGTTCCATTGCATCATCAAAGAGTGCTAAAATCAATAACAGCACTTCCAGTTAGGGGTTTAACTTAATATTTAGAATTAGGTATTAACTTTATTAAAGTTATTCAATACCATATGTCCCACCTGGAATTCCATGCAGTCATTTAAAAGTACATACAAAATCAAACTTTTTTCCGTGAACAAAAGCTTTTCCAGGATTACATCTTGCTTTGTTTGCAGTCGTCGCTTGTCATTTCAGCGATGGGAGTTTTGTTCATCTGAAATTCACCCCTTTTCTCCTCTTCCTTGTCGAACTCAGCCTCAATCTCTGAGGGGTCCACGTAGGTGTAGAAGTAGGCCATGATGGCAAACGCGATGCTGACAGCCACAAGGAGGGCAGCAAAGAGTATGTACTCAGCCCACTTGGTCCAGAGAAAGAGTCACCATTTGGGGGGAATGAAAGAGAACAAAACATCACATTCAGTTAATAAGCCAAAGGAAGAAGGATCTAGAAGTAAAAGGAGGAGCAACAGGTCTGAATCTTGTGTTTCTCAGATTATTCGAAGCTACAATAGGCTGACACTGTAAAACAGCTGAGATTTGCATTTCAATGTCTGTCATGTGCGAAAGCAGATTGAGTGAATTAAAGTGCTGTCACCCTTCCTCGATATTTTACACGACAGATGAACCTGGCAATTTCCAAATTCCTTATGGTTTCAGGCCTATGAGCTAATGTGCCTTCCAAAAGAATTGGGACAGCAAAGTCAAAGCTGTAACTTTGGATTTACAATCAAGACATTTGTAATTGTGATGATTAGATTCCCAGTGACTGTACTGGGACATCCACACTTTAAATTTTTTGAGTGCAAAAGTCTGTATTTGGTTGTATATACTGTACTTTGAGGTAATCACTACGTGAAGTCTGCAACCTAGATTGGGTCACTTGAAATCACTGGGTTGAACACAAAGTTTGTTTTTATTCTAATATGATCAAGCGTATGGGTGTCATTAACTAAAAATCAACCATATATTATAATGTACTTATAATTTATATTAAAAACTGTGTGACTGTAAAGCAAAAATAAAACCTTTGGCTTTGCTGTCCCATTAATTTGGAGGGCACTATGCTTTCTCTATCTTGCAGATGTTGATTAATGTAATAAAATATTAAACGCAAGTCAAAAATGTGAAATACTGTGTGTAAGCTTGCACATACCTGATCAGGGAGCTGGCCAGCTTCAGCCACAATCAGCACTATGATGTTACCAACAGCTACAGTGAATAGCCAGCCTGCCTGTAGGACTGATTTCATGTTGCTTGGAGCCTGAAAAACAATTAATTTGAAGATTAACATGTAGTATCTCTTTATACCTCAATGGAGTATTGCATCCTTGCTGAAAGAAAACTTAGAATCTTAAGTACAACAACAATATAGACCCGGGTTACTCAGCAGCAGCCTCAGCATAAACAGCAACAATTAGCAGTAAAAGGAAGTGTACTACTTTGTTAACATGTATTTTTTTAAATTCTGATAGAAGACAACCAGGGCTGTGTCTCAAAGATCGCTACTGTAGGTAACTGTGCTCTACATAGAAACAAAACAAAACAAAAGTGCTACTTTTACATATTTGTGAGGTATTTGATAAGATCAACGGGAGCGAGCACCACCTACCTGTGAGTATGAGAACTCCAGCCCAGTAACAGAGAACACAACCTCTCCAGATGTCATCAGGAAGTACTGAGGAATCTGCCAGGCCATATGGACAGTATTGGGTTTGATGTCCTCGATATACACTAGGCCATCCTCCGGTATCTTGCCCTCGTCAGTGTTGCACTGATCACAAAGACAGCACCATGATGTCAGTCACAGAAGCATGATGGTCTTTGTTGGACGATTTTGGACAAGAAAGGTGTAGTACTCACCATTTGTTTAATGACAATTGTATAAGAGCTTCCAAATCCCAAAATTCGAGAGGTTACACACTTAATGTCCTGACCTCTAATAGTGAAGGTGGTGCTAAAAAACAAAATTCCAAACACCCTTAATGTAAAAACACATTAGGTCATGAAATGCTTCTGTACTTCTAAATACATGTATAATTAATGCGGAGTAGACTGAATCTGTGAATTATTCATGCTTCACATATAGGTCATTGTTCAGCATCCTTCCATCTCATATTTACACTTATCTGTCCCTGCCCCACAAGGTTATGGGTGCCCTAGTAATTAAATGGTATTGGTGGGCTCCCAAGCCATTCCTGACAGCCTGTTGGAACTTGTTATCATTGGATAACAACCTTGTCAGTTTCTTCTTTGGGCCAAATGGATGAAATCCAGTGAAGCAGGTTCTGAACTGTCAAGTGGGTGGAGTAACAGTTCAAAACCAAGCTGTCATGTCGACGGACATTTCTTTTGGCTTGAGCTCAGTGATGCTCTGTGCATGTTGCTATCTACAGCTTGTTTCACTGTATTGCAAGAGTTTGTTGCTCCTCTTATTGTCATTGGATCAAAGAAGTCCTGAGAATCCTTCAGAACTTCAGTGACCATGAGGTCCAAGAAACCAGGATCAACCAGCATGGGATCTGGGCGCTGGGCTCTGAGCTCTTGGAACAAGCAACATTTTACTGTATGTTCATAACCTTGTTGAACAAATACAGAGCTATGTGGTAATGGGAGGGAATTGTGCTGAAGAGCGAGTCTTCCTCACAAATATTTAATAAATTAACTATTATTTTTTACTAAATATAGTATATCACCCGTGTAGATATAGAGATATACAGATAAATGTAGAGAGATAGTCTTTTTGCAAGTTAAAACAAAGATACTGTACTACTCGGAGATAATGCAGTTACAAGAGAACACCACCCATGAAATGGAGCATTTCCTGCAGACCCTGATGTAGACGTTTAAGAAGAAGGCCGATTTTAATACTACAGATGTATAGATTGTTTTAGTGGTGCTCATTTTCAAATGGCAGAACTGTGAAGATGTTCAACTACATAAATCCTATGTGCATAAAATAAACATATTCTGGAAAAAACACTTACTTTCCTTGTGGCAGTAGACTGTAATTTGACTGTGTGAAAGGTATAATGACACCAAAGTTTGCATTCCCTGCTGAAATATTCACATCCTGCTGCATGGCATTCACAAACCTATATGGAGAAAAGAAGAAATAAAACACTAAATATCGATCTTCTGTTCCAAAAGTGCTGCAGAATTTCATTCTTAGCATACTAAAAAACAAACTTCCTTCTTTGTTGTATACAATTTCTTTATTTAAAGTGCATATGATCTAATAAGAATTCTCAAATATCCATACAGCATTTCACTACTTCACAGCAAACTATGCATGTCCTGATTAAAGAATAAATTTCTAATGAATCAAGTTATCATCAAGACCCAACACTCTTTATTCATGGGAGAAGAGCAGATGTAAAACACAATTGTTTCACACTTTTTTCTCTTTTTCATTTTAAGAACTTCAGTTATACATCCTCCATTATTACTTGTCTTCCTTGTGATTAATCCTTATACAGGGGCTGCACAACCCCAGTCCTGGAGGGTCAGACTGTTTCTGGTTTTCTTTCCAGCTGAGCACTTAATTACTAGCTGAACTCATTATTTGCTTAACACTGGACACTTTCAAGCCTTGTCTTGGTTTATTGAAGCTGTAGATTTTAAGAGACTCATAAAACCTGATGGACCAAGGCCTTTGAGGATGGTTACCCTTACCCTATAACTTACGCAGCAACATAAAATTGTTCCACAGCCACAACATTATCTGGACTATTCTGAAGACTAATGACCTGGTCAGAGTTATTTGAATTTTAGAGTATGAAAAACTTCAGAAACACTTGAACATACCTTATGGCATTATTACCTTCTTCTGGCTTTTTGTTAATGTCATCAATCTATACAGATAAAACAGGAAGTCACATCACATTTCTAGTATTAAACTGCATAACCCTATCACACACAATTCTGTTAACATAGCACTAGAAACCTGTTGGGCTTAAAGACTACATGCATGATCAAATTTACTTTTCACTATTTTGCAAAGCAGTGCTTCTCAGCTAGAGGTAAGGTTTAATGTCTGTCTATCACTGTAGATTTGACAGTAACTCACTGTATTTACTGCAATCCAAAATACTACCTTTAACAGGAATTAATTATTCTACAACAAAACTAAATTCATCTTTATTCTTTGTTGAAAATGAACATTCACTGTGCTAGACTGGATCCCAATTTAAACCAAACCTTCATCCTGCCCCAGAATAAATCAAATCTCTGATTTTGCTACAACCTTTCAATTGGACAGAAATGTCTTGCATTTACCCAGTTAAAAGCTACCATCACATTCTTGGAGTGGAAATTGTGACTGGTGAGTGAGAGGATCGAATTCTAGATTTGATAAAGCTATGGAGGTAAATGAAAAGATAATTTTAGATTGTTTTCTTGCTTGGGTCCTACATACACACAGAGAAGGGCCCTTTGCTTAATAAACAGCCTTCTTCAGTGAGGCCTAATGATTCTATTGTTTGTTTCTAACCCTATATTTTTTTAAGGAAATGGAAGTATGCACAGCTTCAACAGTATTGATCACAGATGCTAAGGCTCAGTGAAAGAGTGAGAAATGCTACAAGTGCTTGATAAAAGATCACCAGATCTGATTATATAGTCTTTAGATGATTCAGAGCTTTCAGCATCTCATGTTCATGATTCTAACAGGATCAATCAATATCAATCTGTTACAGTAGAGCTGATTGGGCATCAAGATGACAAATTAACCCCTTTGATATTGGGAAAGACCTGAATGGTCCTTGTTAAAGCACATTTATTGCACATAACCCCCCCCCCCCCCCCACAAAACTCCATGTAAGAATCTCCAGGCACAAGGCCAGAGCTACACAGCAGTGGCATAACAAGAAGAAAGTAAATGTCCTTGTGTGGTCCAGTCAAAGAACTGTCTTGAGCCCAATAGAATGTCTGTGGCAGAATTTTGAAATCTGTCCATTAACAATCTCCATCCAAGCTGAGTTTGTGCTAGATTGCAAAGATGAATGGAAGACAACTGCACCATCCCATTATGGTTAAAAAAAAGGATGTGAATCTGTAATGTCTGCCAAAGGAGTTTGTTCCAAGTATTGACTCAGGGGAGTGTGAGTCATTTGAAACTTGTACTATCAACATTTTTTAGTTTCAATTTTTTTTTCACACATTAAAGTATTTAAACTGCTTATTTGGGCTTTTATTAAAAAGTATTCACATTGAAACAAATGGGTAATTCAACAAAATTAGACATCACGGGAAGAGGTAACCATTTTTGCAAGGCACTGTATGTACAGTAGCCATGTAACAGGGTTTAAGACTTACCAAACTGTCTTCCAGGTGTATTTCTGTAGTATTTGTAAATAAAAATGTCTGACGAGTTCCACTCTTAAAGGACAGTGGCACAGTTTTTTGATAATTGCCATAGAGAACAGTAACCTCTTTCACTTTATCAGTTGTGAATTCTTTATAATCAGTGGCCTGAAAGACAAGATAGAGATTCCTAATACACAGTGCTGGTCCCCTCTGATCCTGTAGGATCAGCATCCCAGTTTTTACTTAAACATAGCAAATGTGTTGTGCTCTGTCTGCGAATATATAGTCCTGGGATCACATTACATTTACAGTATCTTCAGGGTGATGAAATGCAGCATGTGAGTGTGCTGGTATTGTTTGCTTTAAATATTCTATATTATACTTAAATATTTGCTTTCAGTATTAAAGAATGTATTAAACAGATAATTAATTTGAAAAACAAACATATAAAAAAGCATATATTAACCACTTATATTTTAAAATATACAATGTTAACCTCTTACATACAGTACTTCTATAAGATATTGTCAACTTACTTGAAATTTAGGTGCCTCCCAGTTCAATGCTTCAGGTAAGACAGTCACATTCACAGTACTGTTGGCCAAGTTAATGACTTTCATTTGAGTTTTATCTGATGGAGGGAAATTTGGAAGTGTTTTCTGGAAAACAAGACAAAGGGACATATTGACATCGGTGTGCTAAATAGGTCTTTTGCCACAAGCCATAGTAGACAAACTGAGACCACACTGAAAGTGACATGAACTGCAGAACCTTAATGCCAGCTACAATAAATAGAGGTACATGTACAGTAATAGTCCATTTACATAAAATAAATGTGGAGAGCTCAATCTCCATTTTGGGCTGTCTCCAGCGTATGCAATTATAACCTTAACGTTTGCACAACATTCCATCTCTTTCAGTGTGCAGAATGTAGTATGCTGAGGATTAGGTCCAGTGTGACTCCATCCTGCTTTGCTGTCTTTCTAGATACTGTAGCTCACAGTTTTCCAAGTGCAGATCCATTCCTCTACTGCACTATGTGAACAAAATAGCTTTGTCGTAGGTGAAACCAAATAAACCAATTTGATTTCATTACTGAGAAGTAGGAAAGTACACTCTCACTTGGTCATAAGAACCCGAACCAGTACTGGACTCCCACACTCACATCAATCTGGATTTGGACCACAGCCGCCACAACGAAAGCAGAGGCTGCCAGAAGCATTCCAACTGTCATTCTTCTCAGTGGCCTAGAATGAACACAAAGCAAGTGAGACTGCCCACAGTTTACAATGGGAGAACAAATGATGTGATCTTGCATCACTAGATCCCAGTTTCCCTTAAATCCCATATCGACACTATATCTGTTTGTACCACAGGAATCACTTCTACACTTGTCCTGTAAGTGCTCTGACCATAGGAAGGCCCAGGTTTTCCACAGTCACATTTCTCTACTCTTTTATACAGGTATTTCTGACCACCTGATCGGTCACACTTCATCTTAAAATGTGTAGAAAATATTTCTACAGATTTTATGTTGCATGTTGTCTCTTCATATATTTGTTTGATTCTTTTGCTGGGATTTTACATTTTGTTTCTCTTCGTTTTTACGATATACTGCTTTCGAATAATTTTTGAGAATAATTTTCTAAAACAAAATGCAAGTTTCTGGTGTTGCTTTCAGGTGACTTACGTAAAATTCAGGTGACACTTTTTTACCAGTGGGTAAACAATTCCATCCACAACTGGCACCATTACGAGGATCAAGATTGGATTAACTGTCTGTTGGGGAAAAGTGAAATTAAGCAATTTTCATGAGTGTTAATTGCATTGAAACCAAAAAGAAGTGAACAAAAATTATGAATACAATAGAATGTGTATTGAGGCAGACTTACCTGCATTTGATCTGGCTGAATGACAATACCTCCCTGAAAAGAAAACATAAGGCATTATTTGAATAAGGATAATTAAGACAATAGGAAAATAAGAACAAAACATCACTGCTGCAGGAGATAACAATAACTCACAAAGGTCCCATCCATAGTGGTGGCTTGTAATGTCCATCGTGATCCCTACAAAAAAAAAAGAAAAGCCTTTTAATGTAAACTTTTTTTACATATTGTGTAAACACACGTGACGTGATATAATAATAATTAATAATTAATAATAATTGCTAACACTTATATAGCGCTTTTCTGGACAGTCCACTCAAAGCGCTTTACAGGTAATGGGGACTCCCCTCCACCACCACCAATGTGCGGCATCCACCTGGATGATGCGACGGCAGCCATAGTGCGCCAGAACGCTCACCACACATCAGCTATCAGTGGGGAGGAGAGCAGAGTAATGTAGCCAATTCATAGAGTGGGATTATTAGGAGGCCATGATTGGTAAGGGCCAATGGGAAATTTGGCCAGGATGCCGGGGTTACACCCCTAGTCTTTTCGAGAAACGCCCTGGGATTTTTAATGACCAGAGAGAGTCAGGACCTCGGTTTTATGTCTCATCCGAAGGACGGTGCCTGTTTACAGTATAGTGTCCCCGTCACTATACTGGGGCATTAGGACCCACATGGGCCGCAGGGTGAGCGCCCCCTGCTGGCCCCACTAACACCTCTTCCAGCAGCAACCTTAGTTTTTCCCAGCTCACACCTGCTTAGCTTCAGTGGGTTACCAGTTGTGAGTTGCAGGGTGATACGACTGCTGGCTGTAGTATATTCTGGTTAATTGACTAAGTGTTAAGTGAAAAGCCGAAGACACTAAGCCCTCCTGGAAATGAGTTTGGCACTCAAAAGTATGATTTATGATTGGTGTGTTGATGTGGTTTCTTGCTTGTTTGTTGTTGAATCCATCCAAATATTCAGGTTCCGAAAAACTGTCTTTTTACAAAAATGATTACGGCATGAAGACATTCTGTCTTTCAGTACTGTTATAGATAACTACTATATACGTTATAATAACTAATCCACTCTATAAGAAAATAGACTTAACTGGTTAAGTTGTGTTTTTCACTCTGAATATTCGACTACAACAGGGGCTCCCAACTCCAATTGTTCAATTGTTTTTTTCTGTCTCATTATTTTATAAATAGCTCTTCACCTGGGAGGAATGTTCAATTGAGCTAATTAATTTGGTCAAGTTTATCCCTTCTCCACACCATTTTTGCGGTTGGTGAAATAAAGAGACATAGAAAACCTGGATTCTGCATCCTGAGATCCAAGGTTGGGAAATCCTGGTTCCTTACTAACTTTTTAATACAACCTCAGATTATTGAGGGTCAAGGTGAATACTGTTTGATGACACTTCTCATTACCTGCTGATCAAAGAGTGCCCAGAACATAGGCAGGGGAATGTACAGGAAAAGGACCTTCAGAACCATCTTGATCTGAGCTATAAGACGTTTCTAGAAGGATGGAGAGAAATAAAATGAAAAGGTTACATCAAAAGTATGATATAACTTGTAAAAGGATAACTGATAAAAATGTGGAGGAGTAAAAGGGCAACTCTGGAGCACAGATTGCTCCATATGAAATGTGAAGATTAAAACATACATCGTACTTATCTTCAGCCCAGTCCATCCAGTGGTTTCTATTTGAGTACTGACTGCTTCTGTGCCTCCACCTGTTCTTCAGTGCAAACTGCAACCAAAGGATGGTAAATAAATGATTCTGTTTTTACTAGCTACAAATGTCACACTCTGCAACTCTTGAATTGGGTTTGTCTTGGTTTTGTTCTCAGGGCTTGAGGAGTCACAAGAGAGATGAAGCTGAACTAGTAAACCACAAAGATAACAGTAATAGACCTTTGTGGCTGAGAGGTTCAGCAATGAGGCTTGAGGGGGAATGAGTTTAAATAATCTTTTCACTTTAAATAATCCATTTATTAAATTGTATAGATACCTGTGACAATCTGTATTGACTAAAGTTCTTTCTCCAAACAACACTTCGAGGTTCAATATAGGGGGACACCTTTTTTAGGAACTTCAGCAATAATGGCTATAAATGCAAAAAAGCATAATAAACCATAATATTCACTGTGGCTGCACTACTCACATACAAAGGCCCACCATCCCCAATTACTAGTTCTGGAGCAACCCCTGAATTGAAGTACTGGAAGCGTTTGGTGCTTTTGTGTTAATAAGCATGCAATGCTATATTTCTGGCAGGGAACATAGTTCATCTTGAAGAAGAAGCAATAAAGACTTTGGAGAAACCTGAAGCACTCATGGTTCACAGTAATTTATATGTTCTGGAGAATTATCCTCAAATAACAATTGAGGCATAAACGTGGACTCACCCCAATGCATCTGCAGACCTTCAGCATGATGTTCCCCTCAGGGGCTGTCTTTGTGTACATGCCACTTCCCACGATGAAAACAACTGCAGAGCACAAGAAACCACAAGGGGTGTCCAATCAAAACAGGTGGAAAACAATGATTGTCATTGGAAGTGCATTTACAGTGAAGGGAATCATGTTCAGGCCTCAGATGTTTATTCACACTCACACAACAAAGAGTGAAGCTTTGCCGGTAGGAGAACAATGTGTTAGGAACCAGAAGAAACTGTATTATTCTATTTGGCAACATTAATGAGGACTACTTACTCAGGGCTACAACCATCAGTGCTGCAGGAACACCAAAGGCCAATGCATAGCATTTCTGTTGGCTGTGGATGCCACATTCCTGGGCTGCAAGATAATTAGAATGTGGAGCCATGACTCTCTTTGCGTAATATATCCACATCATTGTATTACCAGTTTTCACATCTTAGACCTGGACATCTCTCTAACAATATGGTTATTGTCTGTACTAACAATTCTTACATTATTTCTGCTCTATGTCAATGTACAAGTCCAACTTACATCTAAGGAGTTCAAAGCTGCTTCTTTCAAAGTTTCTCATTAATTACTAACTAATTACTTTCATTCATTGAAATTAATGAGGGAAATGAACAAACTATGTCCTTGCATATAGTACCTCTCAGAATGGGGGTGATGACTGTGGACAGGAGACTCCCTGCATTAATAGACAAATAGAAGATGGAAAAAAATGTGCTTCTTTGTTTCTCCTGTAAGGTAAAACAGAAACAGAGACGACTGTTACTTGTGTATCCTCTACAATTCTGCACG
The DNA here is from genome assembly GCF_059453375.1 of Lepisosteus platostomus. Lineage (NCBI taxonomy): Eukaryota > Metazoa > Chordata > Actinopteri > Semionotiformes > Lepisosteidae > Lepisosteus > Lepisosteus platostomus. The sequence goes on from NC_142612.1 coordinate 29,364,202, forward strand.
ATTAAAACTAATAAACGTTAAGCAAGCTGAATGAAACATCTTTTCAAAAGAGAAGTATCCCTTTTGCTTAACCTTACTTTCTGTCATACAATACTTTAAGGAAGGTGTGAAACATTAAGGCAGGTCAACATTCCAAAAATATTTTGATATTGTTCTCAAACAATTGAGATCAAACTTGGTCCTGGAAGCCCAACCTTCAGCAGGCATTATACAGCAGCTCATCCTTAAACCATTGATATGTAGAGACATGGAACACGTGAGGGTTTTGAACAGTTTCATAAATTAATTGGTTCACAGAAAGTAGTAATGACCAGCTGTGGCCCTGGGGAAATCAGGGTGGACTTTCATTTTAAATTCTCTCTAAACTACTTAATTGCCCAAGTCAGTGCAGTCTTTAAAAATTCATGACTTATTGGTGCCCTATAAAACCTGCTGTATTGTTGACTCTCTGCTCTCCAGCCTATATGTCTGCCTTAGCAGATTGTAACCTTTTTATAGATGTCAGTTTTCTTTCACATGAGAGTAAGCTGAAGTGAAAAGTGACTAGGTGACTGATAGAAACCCTTACTGACGCAGAGGCGGCAGTAACCAGATAGAGGCTATAGTGTGAAGATCGCATGCACATTCCTGAAAAGGGTTTAATTTAACCTAGTCTCCCGTTTCATTAATTAGAAAATGTTGCTTGTTTCATGCTGCGAGAGCCACGCGTATCGAACTCATGTCTCTTCTGACCTGGTGATCTTCAAACTGGTCTCCCCCAAAGGCCGCCACACAAGGCTTGATCCCCCCAGTGCCCAGCGCGATGAGAAGAAGGCCAACCATAGAGAGAGCACTTAACAAAAGCAGGAGACAATAAAAACCTCAACAACACTTCATTCTGTGCATCAATTATGGGGGTTTCATTAGCTGTTCAAGCGACATTTTTACTGACACTTTCACAAATCTTTCATGCACCTAGCAGGCGTTTGCTAACCATTTATTTGTGACAAAATTGTATTTCCCAAAGCTGTGTTTATTTGGAAAGTTGTGGTAAAATACTAAAATCACATTAGGAGTCTAATTCTGCTTCTGGCTCTATTCTAACGTAAGCCCATATTTCAGTGTGTACAGTAGCTTGATTTCTACAGTGCTCTCCAGCTACAGTATATGCTTTCTAACCCTTATATCGTTGCTCATCTTTGCTATCCATGCGAGTGGTCTTTAAATACTTTTAAAAGGAGCAAATTCATCCTTATAGCTCTGAATAGTAAAGAAAGGAATGTGTATTAGAAGTAATACTACTTGTAAAAAAATAAAACTAAGTAAACAAGTTCATTATATTTTCAATTGCAATGAGTTTAGCTGTGGAATAAATGAATGATTAAACAAAGAAGGTGCTGTAACAAGTAGGCCTATACACGTGATTAAAAAAAAAGAACATCTTCTACCAAATAATTAAAAGGTGAAAAACACACCCCAAAATATTGGTCCATACTGTAGAATAATAAAAATGTTTGTACGTCAACAAACGGGACTGGGTAAAACCCAGAAAGGCAGAGCAACAGAACACAGCAGCCAATACTTGAGCAGATTTTAGTATTTTAAAATAATAATACTTGTTTTCTATTTGCATACTCTTCCTGTATTGTTTCATTAAAAACATTAAAATAATTTAATGAATTGTTAAAAAAATCAATAATTCCCAGTATGCAAGGGAGTTACCCAGGTCTCCATAAGAAGACAACTTTTATATTCTACCAACAGAAATATTATAAACCTTTCCAGAACATAAAAAGTAATTTCTCAGTCCAGTTTCACTGTATCCTGGCAGAGAAATGCACTCATCGTGAGCTGTGTCTTGCGGCACAATTCTGGGGGCAGAGGAATCATCACACTGTTCACTGTAGGTATTCGAGTTCGGAGAGCTTTGTCCCAGCATTTAAAATCAGCGCCCTAAAATCCTTTTTTCAGATAGGCAGAGGCGATCCTAAATGAAATCCAGTAGTTTTGTCCTAGGGCGCAATTCCAGGACAAAACAGTTGCCTCTCAAAATACTCTATCCTTGTTATTCCATTTGCTCTATTCTCTATTAAGAGTTCCATGGGCTTTGCACCAGCATTTTTTAATCAGAGCAAATGGTAAGCAACAAATGTAGGGAAGGGAGTTTATATTAATTGAAATCCCAGCTCCACTGATGTCGAGAAAACAGAACAGGTTAAAACAAAGGACAAAATGGAAAGCATGTACAGTACACTGAAACGAGAAAGGAAAGTCCATAGAGTAGACTGGAACAGAATGAAAACTGGTCCTTAGACTTTAATTCCTAACTGAAATCCTAAAACCATAAACATCTTTGCTTGCAAATATCATATCTGTCAAAATAAAAGTGGTATGGAATGGAAAGATAGCTCTTTCCAAGGAATGACACAGCAGGATAACTAAAATAGTTGTGAAAAAAGGAGACAATTGCACAGGTAGATTTCTCTGGGAACACCCATTTTCAACCAGACACTTTCTTTCCTACATAAGCGTTCCTGTTAAAAGTCAACTTACTTTTTAGAAAACATTTATATCATCAGAAGAGCAAATACATCAAGACAGACCCCTTACTGAAATCTGACAGGGTGTGAAAAATCTAGGCCACAAAATTGCATCCACTTAACAAATATAAACTCAGTTTTATGGTAAGAGAACTCACATGTGTAAAGTGAGGTTGTTTGGACTTCCATCGCGGTCAGAGTCCGTGATGTCGTGTACAGCACTGACTGCCATCACACCCTGTCCAATGGTGTAGACAATGGACAAGTAGATGATAGTCCTATAAGAAGACAACACATGAAAATAAATTTAAAACTTATATTTATTTCTTCCCCTTCAAACTCATGCTCAATTGAAAATGTAATTCCTTTGTGAATGCAGTCATTATTTTTCACTGCTGCTTTTCCTCAATAATGTCAAAGAGAAAACTAACTTTAGTCTTTCTGCAGCAGACAGGAGACCCCAGTACCTATATGGGGTCATTGCCCATGTCAATGTAACCACTTTTGTCTGAAATGTGTCTGAAAACCAACTGGGATTGTAGTTTGTTATTTACATGTCAAACACTCACTTGAACTTCCCAAGCCATGAGTCAGCAATAATGGCTCCAAGTATTGGGGTCAGGTAGCACAGGGCCACAAAAGTGTGGTAGATGGAGGTCGCTGTGTCATCATCCCATTTAAGGAAGTACCTGAAGTACAAGACAAGCACCGCTGTATTGGGGAACAGAAGGGGAATACAGCAAATCAACTTTCAGTGTCATGTCAAGGAAACACAGTAACCTTACAACCGTATGTCTGTTTTGATAATGGGAGAATTCCTCATTACCTCGCATGCCATAGTAGGAGAATCTTTCACAGAACTCATTGACGACGATGAAGAAAATGCTGAGAGGATAGCCGCAGACCTCCACCTGGGATGCAGTAACATAGAAAATGAAAAACTGGAGCACGATTATGTGAAGATCTCAGAGATTAAAAAGTTCTCTCCTTGTTATTGAATGATGAGCTATTTGAAATAGAGAAATACAATTCTTTGTGTTGCGCGGCAACCCTTAGGCGCCAGCAGTCTCACTGCACAGCTGTTGGAGAAGAGAGAAATTGCAGATCACAAATTGAATTTTATTGGCACAGTTTAGGTCTAGTCTGGATTGTGCAAGTCCAATATGGAATTTAGCCAAGCCTCAGGGGGTAACATTCCTACTGTAACAGTGTTACTAAACGACCAACTAATCAAAATCTCAGTGAAATGTCTTTGCAACTCCTTCACTAAAGCGTCTCCAATCTCCATATTGGGGTAATTATTTGCAAATTCTGATCTAGAGGGAAGACTGCCACCCACTGGTCTACTAACACATTTACTGCAGCCCGGTTTTCTTTAGAGGTCTCCCATTTCAATTCCAACCTTGCTTAGCTTCTGAGTACTACCATTTTCATGCTACAGATTGGAAACTTTACTCCCTAAACTAACTAAAACTTGTAATTAATGGCATAGATGGGGTTCTGCTGAGGTACTTCAACAATATACTCTAATTTTTTGTAAATCCCTATGGAGTAAATCAGTCGAATAAGTAAAAGAGCACATATACATTCCACAAAGTTAACATGAAGCTCCATTTTCAGTACATGATGCATTTTAATACTATATGCCTTCTTTGCAAAACCTAGGGAAGGAGCCATACTGGTACTCTTACTGTGAACACTTTTGTGTTGTGAAACATAAATCATAAAGAGGATTTCAAAGTGTGGCAATTTTTTACCATTTTTTTCAGACAAAACTAAACACAAACATGAATAATTGAATTTAGCACCTACCTGAGATTTGGGTTTTCTTACTCTTTCTTTTTCTGCATAAAAATAAAAAACTCTGTCATCATATGGCCCGTGAGCAGCATTTTAGAAAATAGAAAAATGGGTAATCTAAAAGGACTTTCTGTGACCCGTTAAAAGCCAAGCAAGATCCATGCAGTGCGATCTTAAGTAATTAATTATCTTGACCTATTAATTTGCTTAATACTGGAAGATAATGGAATCTGTGCCATTAACTGTTTTCATAAAATAATCCCAAGTTTTTTATAAGACCTGTAAAAAATATTTGCATTTCAAAGCTCTTTCGAGTATTTATAAATATATCTTTAATTTGTTGTATAGAGTAAGTTACTGTGCCACTGAAGATTTGTGTCTACATATCTAAATTCATATTTAAAAACATATTCATCCAGATAATAAACACCAGGATTTTAAAAGTTTTTGCTGTTAAAACCCATTGTACTTTTTTGAGCTTGGATCTGTAAAGAACAAGATACGAACCTGTCATGATTCTGGTTTTTGGGAAAGGCTCCTTGTCCTCTCTTGGAAAGTAGCCTTGAGGAAAAAGGAAAGAACTATTATGGGTTCCCACATTTAAGCTTAAAAACAATGGACTTAGTCCATGTGTAATCTTACATGTGATTGGACTCCGTGTTTGCCCTCCCAGAATAATGAAGCTCTTTATGGCTGAAAGCCATCTGTTGATTAACTAGAAAAAGGGAGGAAATGTATTTCTCAGTAAACGTGTGTTCATGCTCTGGGAATAGGAAGGGCATAATATACAGTAATACTGTATGTATCTTCAATAAGAAAAAGGAACATTTTTGGAGCCATATTTTCTCATTTATTCTAGGGGCATGGGCATGGAGCCACTTTAACTTTCATCATGGCTATTTAAATTCCCCAAACACATGCTGCTTGCAAATACTGAATATTTAATTTCTCTTGGGAGTGGAGGTAGAAATGTGCACTGGCAAAATCATCATTGTCGCTTTGCTGCTTTAGCTCAAAGCTGAAACAAGCAAAGGGAAACAAACTTGAAGAATCCTGTAGATTTTTAAGTAGTCCCTTCAGTTTCTTTTTTTTGGTGTTTTTTCCATTTTAAGCTTTTTTTTGGTCCAAAAAGACATAAAAGAAACACTGTATTAGAAAGGTCTTTACAGAAGTGTACAGAGAGTGTACATGTAAACTAACAAGTAAAGGTTTATTCCATGCTGAAAAGAGAAGAAAAGAAACACAACATTTTTGCTGTGGAGCCTTCTTGGGGTTAACCTGAAGAAGGCTCCACAGAAGGCTTTATTAAAGAGACAGTTAATCATAAGCATATCTCAGAGTCTTGTCGGATGTAGAGCAATTCTGCAACTAATTTAGTAATTAAAAGCTGGGGTAGAACAGAAAACAAAAGACAATAGGCCCTCCGGGAACTGAGTTTGAAACCTTAAACTCTCACAAAAACCCAGGGCCTCAAGCACTCTGTAAAGAGGAGTAAAGTGACTGTGTAAACTGGCTGAGGTAACAGCACTGTGGTCTGGGACAGAGTCCTCACATTGCTGGCATGCAGGGGATACTTAATTTACCTATTTGTTTTTACACCAAATCTGTGTATCTTCAAATCTATTTTGTGCGATTACAAAAGAGCAACAGAATTAGGACAATTTCTTTAAATAAAACTGGATCCCCACTAACAGAAGAGTGTCTTAAGTTTTTAATTTATGTGAGAAGATTGCTTAAATGGTTGAGGTAATGACAATTGTCTTCTCAGGAGAGGAAAAAAAAAGGAATTTGACATAATTTGACCAAAAAAGCCAAATTTTAATTTGTGACAATCAATAGGTAATTTGTTTCAGTTTAATATAACATGCCCTTGTTGTCTTGTGAATGGAAAATTAATAAAGAAACTCTACTAGATTTCCACAGTCAAATGGATAATCAGTTAGTTCCTATTTTTAGGAACAGTGTCCCGTGAGAGAAAAGTAAATGAAAATTGACATTTTACTTTTTATGATACTCACGCTGAGAGACTTCTGATTTCATAAAGAGAGTACTGGAATGGGAAAATTATGTCTCTAGTTTCTTTTTCTTCCAAAGGACTTATATGACTTGTGTGACATTTATAAACAATCGACTTTATGACATCACTTTGAATGTTTTCTTTGCTGGAATAATTGAATACATAGTCAGCATGACAAAGGTATTTTAATGGCAAACAATATGGGAAGACATCAGAGATTACATGTAGCAGCAAAAAAGGCAAAAAATCAGGCATATGGTTGTAAGTATTGTATAGGAGAAGAATTACAGAGCAAAAGGTGTTATTATATTTTTCTGTAGACATGCTATAGATCAATGTTGTTTGGTTATACCTTAGTTAGAAACCAGTGTTTTTACTTTTGCATTCAAAATACAGTGCCTTAGAAACATCTACCCATTCCAGGATATTGGATAATACATCGAACTAAATGTAGCACATTAAATATTTAAATAAATTGCACGTGTATTTAGTAGGTTGGGCACTAATAATTTAAAGAATGTGCTTATTTAGCTCCCTGTAGTTCATGAAATAAACTCAGTCTAGAAATAGCATCATACAGTAACATGTGTAAAATAGTAAAAGATTGATTATCAAGGTACTTGAAGTTTGTTTAGAAAAACTACAGTATTGTTTCCATTTAGAGTAGTTTTAAGATAAATCTTTGTATATTTAGATGGAATGTTTACCAAACCAGAACAAATTTGCTACATACAGCATATACACTATGCTTCAGACACCATACCTACAGAATAGCAGGAGAAAACAACATTGTAAACTTCAGGCTGAAAAGAAAATGAAAATACACAAAAGAAATCCAGTCAAAAAACTAACTGCTACAACAAATTGGACTCACGTTTGAAACATGGCACTGATGATACCTTTTCACTCAGCTCTTTGAATAACATTCAACCCCAGTGTGACAATTAGCTCTGTTGACACAACTTCTCTTGGCTGGTGCCTTTTTGTAGACTATGAGAGTGAGATTTGTCGGCACTGTTCCTGGTAACAGATTCTAAGCATGTCAGCATTCTTTTTCAGTAAACCTACCTGACCTCAGCAACAAAACTCTGTTGACTGTGTTAAGCTGTTTCATTATTCCTTCATGGTCATTATTCCTATAATTACAGGTGAAGGGCAGAGATTTCGGGGGCCATTTTGGTGTTTTCTAGTATTATTGTACCAAGCAGAGCAGTTTTAAAGAGCTGGGTCTTAGTGGTGCATGCAATCAAAATAGGAGCAGATCCGTTAGTAATAAATTCCTTAATTAAATATGCCCACAGGGAAAAATAAATCTTGTTTTCTTTAAATATGTTGTTACTGTATACAAGCAGCATGGGGACATATGTTGTTCAGCTGGAATGTTGTACAGTCTGGATGAGCCCACAGGAAGGACAGGAGGTCATCAAGAGGCCTTGACCAACGCAGTGCTGTGGTCTGTAGGTGACAGATTGTTTTTGGCTGCGACATCTTGTCCGGTTAGAAACTGCTGGCTTTGAACACCCCAGAGAGTGAGAGACAGTGCACTGAATTAGTCCAGTCAAGTATGAGGGGTTTCTTGGAAAATGAGACGCATAGTTTTATTTTTCTAAATTTCCATCAGGCTTGTCTTCCAGTAAAGTAAATTACTTCGTCTCCTGTGCCCTATAAACTCTCTCACTAATATGGTGATTTAGTTCTTATGGAATGGTTAAAGAAACTTATGTGTATCACAGTGACAATTTATCAATTAATTAAAATGATATCTAAAATCCTTAAACTTTTTCACAAAGTAAAAAAAGAAGGCAAGAACAATCTGACAGAGTAATACAAGTGCCTCATCAGGTCACTAAAAACTAAAACTCATGGAGCTGCCAAACTTCACCCTGCTTCTGAAATGATAGTACGGATGAATCTGCTACTCTGTGATTAATTGATAACCCCTTTCTGGCTCTTATCTCCAATCTTGATGTAAGACATAATCCAAAGAAAATAATTTAGGTGCACTTGAGCAATAAATCACTTCCAAAGAAGGAACCATTTGGACAATAAAAGTCTTCATTTTGCTGCAGAGAGGGGTGTGGATAAGAAGCATCTTTCTATATGACTCCATGTGAACAAATAATAATAATAATTGCTTATACTTATATAGCGCTTTTTCTGGACACTCCACTCAAAGCGCTTTACAGGTAATGGGGACTCCCCTCCATCACCACCAATGTGCAGCATCCACCTGGATGATGCGACGGCAGCTATAGTGCGCCAGAACGCTCACCACACATCAGCTATCAGTGGGGAGGAGAGCAGAGTAATGCAGCCAATTCATAGAGTGGGATTATTAGGAGGCCACGATTGATAAAGGCCGATGGGAAATTTGGCCAGGACGCCGGGGTACACCCCTTCTCTTTTCGAGAAACGCCCTGGGATTTTTAATGACCACAGAGACGGTTTTACGTCTCATCCAAAGGATGGCGCCGGCTTACAGTATAGTGTCCCCATCACTACACTGGGGCATTAGGACCCACATGAGTTGCAGGGTGAGCGCCCCCTGCTGGCCCACTAACACCTCTTCCAGCAGCAACCTTAGTTTTTCCCAGGAGGTCTCCCATCCAGTTACTGACCAGGCTCACACCTGCTTAGTTTCAGTGTTTGGACTGACTCCTGCAAGGGCTCTTGCACCTTTTTTTCAGAAACAAATATTGTAGTTAAACAGCGCATGGATATTCAAATCAGGAAAGCCACCAGAATGATCTAGCAAATACCTGTTGAAAGGAAACGGGAATCTGATGGAAGACTGAAGATTCCAAATTCACTGCTGTATCAACATTTGAGAAAACAGAAGATTCTTGACGTTTCTTAAGAAAGACTACAGTATTTTTTTTACATTTAGAGCAGATTTAAAGAGAGACTGTTTTTTCATCTGAGAAAACAATTTCTATTTTCTCTAGAAAAAAAGAGGGACAGTGAATGGGTTATAAAATTGTCTGTGATTTTGGGTAACTAGATAATACTCAACTTACAGCAGACAAAGGTATCAAGCAAGCAAAAAGACATTTTAGTGAGTCTGATTTTTCACACACTTCTGAATGTAGAATAAGGCTTAGTTGGCTTTGGCTTTAGTGAGCACTGTAGAAAGAAATCTTGAATGTTGGAGCCAGGTTTAGGATTTGTGATTAATCTTAGAGTTCAAGTTCAAAATGTATTTGTCATTAGTAACATGTACATTGAATTCTTATTTCCAACCGCTCTCTCAGTGTACAGATAGGTGAAGACAGCAATAAAAATGCTAAGTGAGTAGTGCAAAGGACAATATAACATACAATAAAGAAAATAATCTACAACTGATAATTTACAAGAGTATACAACAGTTTGCAGTTTGCTAAATACAAGATTAAAAATTTAGTGGTAATGAATAATGGTAATGGTAATGCCAGACAGCCAGTTGGCTTTTAGCTAGTAGTTAATCATGACACATACTACTTGGGGATAAAAAAACTGTCTGAACCTGGTGGTCTGTTTTCCTATACTGTGGTCTTGCCTACCAGATCGCAGAGATGAGACCAGTTTGTGTCCGGGATGGTTATAATCCTGTATTATGGCACAGGCTTTTTTTTAAGCAATGGTTGATATACTGTAGATCTTTCAGCTGATGGTAAGTCAGATCCTGTGAGTGTTTTTGTAGATGTCACAGCCCTCTGTAGGGCCTTTCTGTCCTTTGTGGTTGTGTTGTCATATCGTACGGTGATGCCGATCATTTTATAGTAATAATGCAATTGATGCAAGTCACTACTAGCCTTTTCTAGCATTTAATAACTGAAGTGAGTTTCAATTTAATTCAATTCAATTTTATTTGTATAGTGCTTTTTACACTTGGACATTGTCACAAAGTAGCTTTACAGATTTCTGGGCCTGAACCCTGAGTCAGGAAGCCTAAGGCAATAGTGGCAAGGAAAAACTCCATTAGATTAAAGTAGGAAGAAACCTTGAGAAGAACCAAGGCTCAAAAGGGAGAAGCTATGCTCTGGCCGGCACTGGGTTCATTAAAACGAACAGCTATGAAAGTTGTCTATTTTGTATTACATGGTGGGAAAAGCAAACTAATGTTTTTAGTTCAGTCATGTATGGTAATGTTCAACAGTGCCCAGAATGTTCAGTTAGTTTCCTTCGGTTGCGATTTTCACTGGGAAGTTGAGTTTCCTTAAAGCAAGTGGCACTATGGTGGTTTCCTTGAAGCAAGCTGGTACAATAGGCAGGAACAAAATAGACAGGAACAGTAAGAGATTGAAAATATCTAATTGATCTGCAAAGGTTTTGAGGATTCCAGGACTTTCCAGGCCAGGGTCTTTATTGGTTTTGTACCTTCTTAAAGGTGCTGTGCATATTGTGTTCAGTGAGCCTTAGCACCCCTGATTTACAAGGAGATTCGATGGAGGGCATCCCCGTTATAGTTCATGAATCAATGCCTTCAAAGTTTTTGTCTTTTGTATACCTTTTTTACCTGTCTGATAAAATTTTCCATGTCATACGTGGATTTCTCCATCTCCTAAATAGGACTCTACAGCACAGTTTTTAAGTTTGTTGCAAATGTCTCTTTACCCAAGGTTTTATTTGGATGTAAACAAATATTTCTGGTATGAACACAGCTAACCACGTATTAATATAAGACATGACCAACTCTGTATACCAGTTAAGGTCATTGGAAGCCTCTTTGAATGTACTCCAGTCAGTAGTTCCTGAACAATCCATGAATTGCTGCTTGTTAAAATCTGACCAGCACCGTCTTCATTAATGCAAGTGTTCATTATTGGCAGTGTGCTCTTTAGCTTCTGTTTCTAAACAGGAAAACGGAGTATGGAGATGCAGTCACACTGGGATTAGGTTTAAAGCTTTAGAAAACCATATTTAAATTGAATGTACAATTATTGAAACTGGATTGGGGTGAAGGATTGTTTAGGATCTGTGAGGGACTGGCGTCAAGTCCAGGGTGTATCCTGCCACGAGCCAGATGCTTGCTGGGAGTCTCCGGCTCTCTTGCAAGCCTGTACTGGGTAGGTAAAGTGGTTAGAGAATGGTAAGTATGAGTATGAGCAGTATGAGGCTTATAGTAAACTTGAGGTTTTAAGATTAAACACAACTACCACTCTGATTACTGCTTCAGGGCAGTTTCCATACAGTACACAGTTCCTTGGGCACAGGACCTGCATTATGCAATGAGACATTTCTTTTTATTTATCCTGAGGATCAGAAGAACTGCATCACTCTTTTAATGCATTTCTTTAGGAACAACGAAACATGAATATTATTTAAATGAATTTGGTGGCATTTGAATTCATTCACAACAAACTGCAATACTCTCGGGTCACTGACTGTTGCATTAGCACCAAATCACCTCATTTGTTAGTATTGATTAGGTGTAGTTAATGAGGTGTTTTAATAACTTGTTGAAAGTCAAGCCTTGTGAAATCAAGCATAAAAATCTCCCTGTTTTTGAAGAGAACACGCTCTTTGTGCCATCGGTATATTGCAAGCTGGACTAATTCAGTGCATTGTGGGCAATCTGGGCAGTTCACAGCTTTTGTGCCATTAGTCAGATGCAGCTCCTGTTGAGCGATGAATCAATTTTCTAATGTTCACCATAATGGACCTCAGTGATTGTCTCAGACATGGAGAATGCCACAATAATTGGTGTGTTCAATGAACCTTTCCATTCACTGGACCAAGTCTAGGTGCTACAGACCTCCATTTGTAGTGCTTGATGACAAACTGACAGCATGGACACATACTATACTGTTCAAGTTCTGGGATGTCACATATACTTTTCCTGTGGGCTCACCCTGACAATTATAGAACTCCAGCAGGACAACACATGATTTTTTGTGAGATGACAAGGACAAGCAATTATTATAAAGTCAAAACAGACCACAAGTCTGGTTCTCCTTTTTTCCTTTCTTTCCATGAGAGCCACAAAACACTCATGTTAGAACATCTGCAGAGACATTAGTGATTTTAATTGAAAGAGAAGCATTAGGGAACATATAATTTAAATACAGCAGAACAGTGGTGACCTTCAGTTAAATAAAATAAAAAACCCTTACTTCCCCATATAAAATTATGCAATTAACAATTTAAATGAACATCGACATGGTAAAAGCTTTAATTCTGAACAAACATGTCCGCAAGGTACAGTATGACTGGTTACATATTCCATCTCTTTGGCAAAAGGATGAACATTATCTTTACAGTGTACGAACCAAACAGCATAAAACACTTTGCAAAAAGACAAATATTGCACTCCTTTATATACAAGAATAAACAACTTAAAATATATTTGTGCTAGGGCCTTATTTTTAGTGTACTTTTTAAAATAATAAAATTAAGAGGTTTAAGTATCTGAAGCAGGAGGCTAAAACTCTTGTGTGAGGATTCCTTAAAATAAGACGATTCTGTGTAGAAATATAATGTCTTCATAAACAGAAAGTCGGTAATATACTAATGAACGCCAACATGTGGAGGGCTACATTATAGTTCATTAATACTCCCTCTGAAGATGAATGCTCAGTTTCAGAAGAGACATTTATAATACACCTGAATACATACAAAAGTATGGACAAGAGTTTTCGGCTCATTAAAAAAAAGAATATAGAATTGACCATATGTTAGACCAAGGTAACTAATTACATGCATGAAGTGTTCTTGCTGCTGAAAATCCACATTCTTGAGTCTCCACAGGAAACACTACACAAGAACACAGCACAGATACAGTTTAATATGGAAACTATACACAATAAAGGTAAAACGATAAAAAACTTCCTTTCAAAACCCCTTTTTGTTCTTGTTGTGCTGAGTAGCCACACTCCACAGTGTAAGGAGAACGTCCTGCACAAAAACAAACTGTCTGCAATACTTTCGTACACAACAGTAACAATTTCTGTAAACCGGCATGAAATTGTGAACACCATCCCCTTTGCAGGACACGGAAGCCCTACCACGTCAGACATGAGCTCAGGCCTGTTTTCTCTTTTCTCTGTTCCCTCAACGCGCATGGATTTGTAGCACATGCCCGATATTCAGCTTTGGAGACTGCTTCTCCGAGTGTAAACAATGATGTAGAAAGAAAACCAAATGATGGTTCCTAAGGGACAGCGATCACTTTTCTGTGTGCCGTCCTTCACACCACTGAAGAAGAGCTGGGGATACCCTGGATGGTGGTGGAGGTCGGAGTCCCACTGATGGCATTGAAAATGTGAAGCGAGTCTGGGAGCACACTCTTCACCCCATCATCCACTGGACTGATCTTTACAATGGGAAGAGAGCAGAACAAATAAACAAGAGTTTATCAACTGACGACCAAAATCAGTTGTTTTCTTACAGAGACGAGAAGCACCCAGACATTCAACTATAGCTGTGCAACCTCTAATTAAGTGTGTTTATCATTTGCTGTAAAATGTGGCTTGATATTTGCATGCCAAAAAAGCGCTGTTGTATCAGGTAATTAATTATTAAACAGCAGATTCAGTTTTCTTATGGTTTAATTTTCCATGGGATAAGTGTAGCTTTACTGCAGGGCAATTAATAAACTCTAGTCTATCTGTATTACAGCTAATAATATTTAAATTACAGCTAAATGGAAGCAAGGCTACCGTCACCCCAAAGGTAGTTGACCACTTATGTCAGGTATGCCGGCTTCATATTGTGCTCTCAAATTGAAATCGGCCATCCCACGGGGCTAATTAAAATCGGACATGTACAGAAAAGAACAGAAGAAATCTTTTGCTTTCTGTTCAGATCACGTGTACCTAACCTGTCATAAGGAAAATAAGTCATGTTAGATTCCTGGCTAAGGTGCGGTAGGACAGAGGCTGATTCTTCACATGTAAGGGTAAAGGTTGATGACAACGGAAGACCACGGGCTCTGTCTTGTCAGTATTTTGACATCTGCTATATACTGTATGGCTACCAAAAAAGATAATCAGGTCAGGTTCAATGAACAAAGGAAAAGAGTGAAACAGAAACATAAAGGAATTGTACAGTTTTTCTACAAAAAAACTGTTGTCACTCATTGCAGTCAAAGACTGACGTCTGTCTTCAACTGGGAAAAGATGAAGCACTGTGCAAAATTACAATATTCCCCACAAGGAATAAACAGAACAGGTAATCTCTACAGTGACTGAAACAGAAAAACCCACACAAAAAGACAGCCATATTACCATCCGATCTGTTGATGTCAGCACAAAGAGAAACAGAGACAAATATTAGTTTGTGTCAAAGCACATTTCTTCCCGAGTATGATGATTTCCTGTACGAAGAACACTCATGTCGGGCATCAAGCTCATATAAAATTTCATAGTCAAATAATGTAAACAAGGCTTACATTAATTGTAGAATTTCTGGATTTTATCAATAAAGAAAGTGGTTGATTTTATCAATGACATTATTCCTTGCATTAATACAGTGATATTCATCCGAAAGTATTACACACATAAGAGGGGACCAACTTCTTTCCCTACTGAAATTTAGCACCTACTGTACCTGGTGACATAGCCTACTCTTATATAAGCTCCCTACTCTTTCAAATAGTACTGTGACACCCTATTTGCTTGCCTGGAGGACAGCATCCCTGGTTACTCCAGTGGGGATTTGATTTTCAAAATTATGGTCAGGAGAGATGAGTGCCACCTACCGTTCCACCAATACCACTTGCAATAGCAACCTAAACCAGAACTGATCAGGCTCAGCCTTGCTTAGCTTCTTAATTGTGATGAGATCGGGCTATTAGGATATATTGCTGTGACATGTACCTCTTGTAGAGATATTAAACAATATCCAATATGAGTTTCACAGTTAACCCGCTCCAGTCATAACACTTACCCTGCACCTTTTATGCAAAGGAAACTTTTTTAAAAATGATTTGTCAATAATAATAATAATAATAATGGTCAAAAGCAAATAAAAAGTAAAAGTGTTTAAATGCTTCTATGTCCAGTGTGTCACAATGTCACCAAAATACTCATCATCAGTGACATCAGACCCACCTGTTCATGCATGATTTCTGAGAGCTCTCGAGCCATTTCTCTGTAATTGGCTTTCATCTCTTCCTGATATTCCAGCTGGTCTTCTTTAATCAGCCGCTCATTGATACTTAACCCCTGACCACAGGCTTCCACAAATTGTCTGGTTCAAAAAAGAAAACAAAAATTTAGCAGAAAAAATGTGGATGTCTAAAAATAACGTAAGGATGAAATCTCGAGACTTACCTGAAGACTTCTTTCAGCTGTTTCACTTTGTTGTCTGGGTACCTCTTTGAGCTGGCATCATCGAGGAAGGCCCTGGCGTATGCCAGTGGGCCAGCATTTACCTGGGAGATAGTGGGAGGACAGTGAAAATTTGAGCTACATCATTCATAATTTATCAATGTCATTCATGCAGCACACAGCACAGTGCATGGACTTAAAACTTTTCTGTAAAAATGGGCAGATGAGCATTTAAGATGGGTGTTTTGTTTTTGCAGTGCAAGGTGGAGGTTTATAGTGGCATTGGTGGTTCAGTGGTAGAATTCCCACCTGCACACTCACATTCCCCCCAGGGCAATTAGGTGACAGCATACCTGCACACTCACTCTCCCCCAAGGGTGATTGGATCTCAGCGTACCTGCACACTCACTCTCTCCCCAGAGCAATTAGGTCTCAGTTTACCTGCACACTCATGCCCCCCCACCCAGGGTGATTAGGTCTAAGCCTACCTGCACACTAACACTTCCCCCAGGGCAATTAGGTGACAGCGTACCTGCACACTGACTCTTGCACCAGGATGATTAGGTCTCAGCTCACCTGCACACTCACGGTCCCCACAGGGCGATTGGGTCTCAGCGTTCCTGCACACTCACGCTCCCCGCAGGTCGATTAGGTCTCAGCGTACCTGCACATGCACTCTCCCCGCAGGGTGATTAGGTTTCAGCTTACCTGCACACTCACGCTCCCCTGCAGTTTGAGCTGCAGCCGGATCATGTCCACCTCTGAGGCCGAGCATAGCTGCCGCAGCTCCGCCACCTTCTTGCTCATTTCGTCGATGGCTACCTCGATGGGGTTGAGGTCCGTCTGATGCTGGTACATTACCGCAATCCGCTTCTTCACATAGGGGAAGCTGTGTGTCGCTGCAAGACAAAGTATTCCAATTCCTACATCGTGGGGCAAAAGAATCTGACTGTATAAGATCCCATTCAGAAAGAACTGCCTGTCTTGCTAGGTTTAGAGTGTTTTTTTATGTAAAAGGAAAATGTTGCAAAACCAAAATAACTGGGTCTCATTTGAAAGTTCTAAGGCAAAGCAGAAACTTTCTTTTGCATGATTTTAAATAATAAGCGTAGCATTTTTTTCAGATGGAACATGTAAACCATGCACTGTATTAGCACTTTACTGTTGAAACGTGTCTTGTTGTGCAAGTAAATGACTAATCTGTACTTCATTAATAGTGTTCAGCATTTTCAGAGTGTGTTTTTTTACATGCATTTAACCTTACAGTTGTGACCTTTGCCATGTCTGGATCCCAGTTAATATCTTTAAACCTGGCAATTCTGATTAATTATGAAACAAGGCCCAAGGTTGAAACATGAAGCTTTTCACTTCATATTTCAGTGCCTGAGAGCTTTGCCCAACTAATCTCCCTCCCATATTTTATTGTCAGCTTTAACAATCGATCAAATGAGCAGAACTATGTTTATCACTGTTGACACACAGTGTAACTTAAAAACACTTTTTTTAAATGTCCGAGTGGCTCAATGGGTGTGATCTTGGATCATGTCAGTAGCCGACTGTGACTTTGGGATTCTCCAAGGACAACACACAAATGGCTGATAGTTGTTGAGTTTAGGAAGAATTAATTAGGGCTTGGTGCTCAAAAATACATAAAATGTATTTTATTTTTATATACTGTTTATTAAATATTAATAATGTGATTATGATTCTAATTTCACACACTATTTCTAATCTTGCCATATACATAAAGTGAAATATTTTAGTTTTTGACTGTATTCAATTGCAAATTAAGAGAAAACTATTTTTCAAAAGAAGAGCTTATGAAGTTGTTTTATGGCATCATTGTTAAAATAAAATTAAATAACCTCTTTTACTTACTACAGCCAGTAAGCTTTGGTTGTATTATTCAGATAAGAAGATAAAGTGTACTTTTGGATTTTAGAGCTCATATAACAATAAAGCAATAATACCAAGCAGATCAAGAAGGAAACATAAGAGTTTTAAAAGTCAATAATTAAACACGCATACAGTATCTAACAGTGTCGACTAAGAATTCTTTCACAAAATGGAGTTACTGTAACTCCGTAATGTTACCAACTGTTCTCTTGGATAACAACTCAAATGTTGGTCATCCTGTAGCTTGGATACTACTGAAATACTATCTCACTATACCCAGCTAGTACCTAGAGGTGCGGCAAATCACTTGGCCTTGAATATTTTACTCGCTATAGGGTTTTTCGCTTTTCTCTTCTCCTGTATGCCTGATGGTTACTCTGTTACACTATGATACACTAATTTTGCATCCAAATACAATCTACTTTTGATTTACAGTATTGTTCAACTGTTTGTATAGTCAGTGTAAATTAATAACTGCAATGGCCTTCTGTGACACACGTCTTGTTGTGAAGGTGCTATACAGAAATAAAATTGAATTCAATTTCAACTGTTGTGCTTTGTGATAGAGGATCTTTCTTGTTGGCAGCAGGAATGCAAAAAAGCTTGATTTTAAGTATGCTACTTTGCACTGCATTGTGTACACTCGGGTGCAAACTGAAATAATATGATGTTGTGTCAACCAATTCCAGGGCCTCTTCCCTTCCATACATATTTACAGATTTGCATCAACAAGTATAAATACATAAAAATAGGTATTTACAGGAAATAATCTGAAAGTATATGCATATGCAGGCATAGTGTTAATTTGACAACTGTAATGCAATAAGAAATGGGGTCCAAGTTGAATTTAATTGTGCAATTGTGAAATTAGTTTTTTACGAGATGCTTTGAATTTCTCCATTGTGATATAAAATGTAAGTATCTTGGAGTAGGTAACTTATGCCGACTGAGATGCAGAAAGGTTGTGCCTCCTCTTCCAGTTAAGCAGCACTGTTTTCATGGCCCATCTGTCGGCACACCTACTTGTAAGGATGGTCCTTCGTTTGCACTGCTCATCCACCCCTCCCTGCTTCTTCCCCGAGACAGTGAAAGGCATCTCAAAGACAAAGCGGCGGATATTGTGGCTCTTTTCAAAGTCGGTCTTCCTGTCCGCTAACTCTTTCTCATCCAGGTATGGAGTCACGTGGGTGACCTGGATGTATGCATATTTGGAGTCCAAATCTTTCGGGTTAATCTAGATACCCACCCAAGCCATGGAAAAATAAAAGAGAACAAAGTCATTTCCGAGACAGACGCTGGCCAAGCTTTCACTCCAGAAATCTGCAACCCCCACATCAAAGGATTGCCTTTTAAACAAAAGTGAAGAAAAAAAACCCCACTTAATTTTAAAAACAGTTGGGACCTTAAAATTAAACTGACAGCTTTTCCACGTTTCCAAACAGATAAAGGGCGTTCTTCATTAAAACAATTTGGCAGACAACAGCAATCCGCACAATGTTGTGCTAACGAAAATCAGTCTAAGGAAAATTCATAGTTACACTTAATTCCTTAAATTAACAATTACATTTGTTTAATTAATAAAAGTCTGTTTCAACAGGAGAAAGCATAAAAACTGTTCTACCTACACAACGTCTATTGATATGAAAAAAGAACAGCAAATGTGAACTCTGAACCTTTTAGCAGGTAAAGAATATGTGCAGAATTTAAGTGCAATTCTTGGACATATGGTGGGGCTTAAAACCTGCCCCAGTCGACTGAACTAACAGATATAACCAACATAATGGAGGTTTAACTTAAAAGAACACATCATTATACAACAAGGACACAGGCTATTTTTTATTTTCCCCAATTGAGCATGCAGACATCAGTTTTGCAGATAAAGGGAAGAATGCATTTCCAGGTATCCTGACAGGTCCCAGACATCCATATACAGTATATCCTTACATCAGCTCTCTGGGAACAACATGACAGTTGCTGACTTGGGCTTAAAACCTTTAGTATTGCCTAGTATTGCTTTACCATGGGGTAAAAATCACTTAAATCCATAGTACTGCCTTTGATCACTGTACCTTCCTAGTTTAGGCCCTACATGTAATTGATACAGTATCATCTGGGCATAAGTCAATAAGAGCAGGATGTGTATTTAAACCACATTCTTCAGTTATCAAAATATTCTAAGTAACATGAGGTTTCCAACCATGGAATTAGAATTAAAAATGAAGACAGAAGAAGAAACTGACAGGACAGAAGCAAAAAATCTAAGTAACATTTTTTTAAAATATATTTTACCCTTCCAGAGTCTTGAATCATTTTGACATTCTCTTGGCCAAACTTGTCTGAGTAGAGCTTGAGCAGCCTCTGGGAAATCTCTGAGAGGGGAGTGAATTTAGGTTCCTTATAAATGTACTCTTTGCCATCTTCATCTTCAAAGAATCCCTGGAAAACAAGAAAACCACACATTACAATGTGCTACCATAAAATGCAAAATGTACAATTTGTTTTCTACTGCACTGCAATGCTTTAATTACAATGGCTTGAAGGATGGTCACCAAATAAGACATTAGATTTGCCTTATTTTAAAAAAAAATGGGAAACAAAAGCAGTTTAAAGGAATTGTTTACAGAAAAAAATACAAAGCTTTGTATTATTGTTTTGAAGTTTTTAAAAACCACTGAAAATGACGTTCAACAGATTTCAGTGTCACATGAATGGGGATGGGTTATTGGCACCAGTGATCCTCATTAACATCTTCATAAATTTAAACCCATTTAGTTAATCAAGTTGTGAGTTTCTTATGGTTCTCTCTCTCACTCACAGTTTGCATTCCAATACAACATTAGATTTTTTGTGGTTTACATTATTTACAACAAATATTATCTAAACCTTAGTTTTTATCGTGACTTCTTCAAAGTAGGAAAAATAGCAGCAAAAAGGCTTCACAATGTTAGGCCTGTGGTCCAGTCTGTCTGACGAGCTCAGCGCACACTGTGCGACTTGCTTACAAAGGTGAATTCATGCAATCCAGAAAAGAAGGGATGGTAAGTAGAGTGAGCGATTGAGGGGAAATTCTGACTTAAACCGAAAATAAAAATCATGTACAAGCTGGCAAAAACTATTTCCTTAAGATACCCAACAAGGCTTACTTAAGACAACAAACGTTAGACAATAACTAACTCTTTGGATATTTTCCATTAACTGAATCTTATACCAAATGTTATTTCAACACCACAGGTGCCAAAAAAATCTCAATGATTTTCTGAGTCTTTGGGGGGGAAAAAACTGGATGTATTAGGGTTTGGGGTAGCTAGTGTAAATTTTACTATCCATTTCAACCATGATATAAATACATATTCCTTGTTTCCCTCCCATCTCTTATTGTTGGCTCAACAATCGACTTAATAAACTGTTATTTAAAAACCCAGCTTAAAAAAAAAATGTCTGTTGGTGCCTCCTCAGTTGGTAGGATGATCCCTGTGATTCTGGGATTGAGCCCAAGTCATGTCACTAGTCAACTGTGGGATTCTCCAAGGACAGCACACAATTGTCTGATATTTGTTGAGTTTAGGGTGGATATAATCAGGGCTTGGGACTCTCTTAGGACCCAGCAAAATAGCGACCCATAACCACATGGGCTACAGCAGTTGGTGAGGGACGTGCCTCTCGTCGAATTGGAGCTAAAACTCTGGTATGGGGCTACGCAGCCTGTAATGTCTTAATAAATAATTTCCTTATTAGCCCCTCTGTGAGGTCAATGGGATCACAGTCACAAGCCAAAACATGACAAATGCATAACTGACAATCCCAAATCTGATGGGTATAACAAAATAATGGGCAGTTCTAAATGCAAAAAAAGATGTCTGTCCATTATGTTACTTTGGGAAAAAAATCTAAAGATTAATATAGATGTTGAAATGGATGAGCTACAAGGAGGTAATGGAATACAGGTGTTGGACAACAACTGAACTAACAAAAATCACATCAAACCATAAGCTTCAATGCAGAACATTTACTGCATGAATGGCTTTTCTAGCATTCATTTACCTCCGCATCTGTCTCACTGTCAGTAAACTGGTACTGCTATAGGGTTGTAAAACAATAAAGAACAAATCAGTTATTTCTAGTATGCTGCTTGTCCAGAACTTCTGAGAAAATAAGTGGTTTCAAAAACTAACAACACAAAAAAATAATTGTAACAAGACTAACATGACATCACAGCAACCACATATACTGCTAAGTTGAGAAAAATGTTTTAATGCCTGCGATTTTTTTTTAACAGAACGTGAAACAGCAGTAAATAATGACTAAAAACAAAAAAGTAAACAAATACAGCTTATGGGCAACAGATACAGACAAAGGTAAAAGGATAAAGGGTAATAAGCACAGCAGAGAAGCCAACTCAAATGGTGCATTTTTAGCTACATGCATTGCTAATGTAAAGAAGCAAGCTGCAATAGTTGAGTCAATGAAAATGGCCAGAATGTTTAGCAGTACATTATGGCTGAAAAAATAGATTTTTTTAATAAAAAGCAGCACGTCACACTTAAAAAGGCTGTGAACAAATGTTACCAAAGCTCACTGCAGAACTTACCGCTGCCTTAAAGAAAGAAAAAAAAAGCATAAAGATTTTATTAAAATCTTTCTTACGGCAGGAGGAGGGGAGGATGGGGTTGATTATAAAAATAAGAATCACTGCTGAGGCTTTTGAGGGCTACATGCTTAAAAGAATTGTAATGCTCCAGAATGTGAAGCTTATTAACAATCACTGAACATACACACATTTTATTTTCCAATCAGCTCTTACATCTCCAATTACCGAACTAACCACAAAAGCATTTTCGTGGCAGCCTTTCACAAAAGTAGCTGATTATTAAAGTGATGTTGGTGAAATCAGAATAGTCCAGTGGTCAGCCAAGGAGCTGTGCTGAAACTGGGAGACCCAGATGAAATACAAAACATTTAAGTCAGAGAGGGGGAACAATACTAAATTACTTATCAGAATAACTTTGGACAAGGAAATATCAGACGCTCTTACTGAAAAAATGACAACGTGCATCTAACCTTTCAATTCATTCAACTTGCAGCAATGTCTAAGACTCCTTGGCCACATGTAGCAACCTCCGCATTTCTGAATGTGCAGAACCTCACCTGCCCAAAGAAAGCCACTCTGAAGTAGGTGCCGAGGAGCCTTTTGCCTGTGTGCATCACCTCTGTCACCTTACTGTACGCACGGTGTAGCGTGTCGTACAAGTGGGCAAGTTTCTGTAGGAAAAAGAGCAAAGATGTGATAAGAAAACCCCACAGACAGCTGGGTAGTTTCAGAACTTCATCCATTAGCAGAATCTTCAGGACAGCTGTGTACAGTGGTGTTCCAGGGAATCTCGAACTACAGTACCTCGAAATCCCGGCGTTTCTCGTAGATGGGGATGATGAGCTTATAGATGTCGGCAATCACCTCGTAGCGCTCGGCCTTCCACA
This sequence comes from Lepisosteus platostomus, assembly GCF_059453375.1. NCBI lineage: Eukaryota > Metazoa > Chordata > Actinopteri > Semionotiformes > Lepisosteidae > Lepisosteus > Lepisosteus platostomus. The sequence goes on from NC_142612.1 coordinate 29,387,157, forward strand.
GCCCATCACCGCACTGCTCCAGCAGCTCCATCAGCACGTCCTGTTGAGAGATACACCCCCCATCACTCTCCTTCACCGTGCTCCCCAGCCACTGCAGTATCTCTTTCAAACGGTGCATCGTAACTATGGACTCCCTTATCTTGCTGTGACACTGTTGCACTGCCTTATTTGTTGGTAAATTTTGTCTGTCATTGTGACGTTAGGAGTACGCCGCAAAACAAATTTCCCCAACAGGACAATGAAGCATTCAGAAATACTGCCTGTCCATTACAATCATGAGTGCTGCTGTGTCAGCCCTGATGGGACAATGCTCCAAGCCCATAACACAACAGATATTAAGACATGGATGGAGAGACACTAATAAGGCTGGAAAAGGGGGCTACAGAAAGGGGAAAACAGGACATTTCACACAAGGATTTGTGTGTTTATACATTTAAAATGTTTTAAATTAATGTTACTGCTATAAGTAAAAATGACAGGTACACACAGGTGCTGGAAAAACACATATTAAAAAGAAGAAACATTCTTTAAATGTGTATGTAAAACAGCCAGTGTTCTGCAACACACAAGTTACAGGAAGGTTTGGTTAATTCTCTTTCTTCATGAAGAAATAAGATAAAGAGAAACATGAGGAGCACAGCTTTAATTTGGAAATGCATTAGAATCCTGCTCTTTGGCACATTAAAATTCAGCATGAAAAAATAAATCCCTAATGGCAGCTTAAGGAGGCAGGTTGCTGCGGAACATCGATCATAAAAACCAAATGATCGCAGTAACATAATGCTTAACAACAGATCAGAGTGAATGCAGCACTTTAGAGGGCACAATATCAGCATCTAAGTGGTTTTATAGACAGCTGCGGTTGAGTAATTTGACACCCATGAAGGGCCTGAGAGACGTACGTTTGAGTGTCCCCAGCCCCACTTCCGATATACAGACCACGTGAAGAGAAATTCCTTCTTTTGCCATTAAAAATGATGCATAACCCCACCCAGATACAATGGCGTTCATCGAAAAAGGTCTCATCATTATCCTGTTTGTAGGAGCCAAGTGATGTACTGCAGGCAAAATGTATTTATAATGTTTTTTTAATTAAGTGTTTTTGGAGTCTACTCTGTCCGTTTTAATTTTCTAATTTTCAAAAAATGAAAAATATGCCGCTGAAAAAAAGATTTCCAGGGGGAGGAAATTGATATTTTCTTGTTCTCATTTTTATGAAAGCTTCACCACCTCTCATTCTTGAGAAATATCTGCACTATAGTAATCTAGAAGACAAAGGTCAATACCATGGCCACAGTGTCTTTGCCCTTTTTTCAAACATTTATCTACATTAACTGCGGCTGTAATCACCCACCGAATACAGTTAAAAAATACAGCCAAAAAGACTGTGTCAACCTATTAACAAGTAGAGATTTTAAAAATGTGAAAGAAGTAGCTAACTGGAGACTGTTTCACTTGGGAACTTTAATATTTTTTAGTGCACAGTTATCTTCTTATTCCTAACATGTTCATTTGAACCAAGAAGTACCTCAGGGTAACCCAAGGTTAAAAAGATTTGTTATATACCACATGAGCCTGAGTTAATAACATTATATTTCCACACACTATGCTTGCATTATGCTTGGCTTCTTTCCTTTTAATCAGCAGTCAACTAGAGATCAAACTCTTACAAAACTTGCCATTACATGAAAAAAAATAGAGTGTATATAAATGTTATCCTTTCCACACTGGTATAATGCTTACAATATATACAGCCTTAAGATGTTTTCCATTTTTATTCCCCTGAAGTCAGTTATTATCTGTGCACAGAAACCTAAATTACTTTTCATCTTTCACAAGCATACAGTTCCATTATGGAAAAAATGTTTTAGAATCACATTAAATCTTATGCTGATTAGTATATATTTAAACTGTATACTAATAAACAAATTACATATGTAGGATACTAGTAACCATAATCAGCTGTCAGGTCATGCCAGAGGGGACTGGATTCCCAGCCTTTAACTGTAGGTTTTCCTTCGAACAGCTACTGTTTTTGAAGAAATTTACGTTTAGAATATTTGGCCTGAGGCAAAAAACTATTCTCCTTCTATATATGTACTGCTTGTTCTCAAGGAGGTCATTTGATAACAGACTCCACCTTGAGACGGCTTGTTTGAGGGTGCAGCATGATACAGTACTGATCTGCTGATAAAAAAAATCCTTAGGCAGCTACTTGGTTATCAGGAAGAAAACTGCGAACCTCTGCATTCTCCCCCAGAAGAATGCCATGACACAAAATGTGAACTATGAACAGCAATTGATACTCTTCATAGTCTGATAAGACAGTGCTGTATACATATTATTAGAATGAAACAAATGCAAAAAAACAAAAGCTGTTTTTTAAACACAAACCTAAGGCCCACTGTTGAGACAGAGATTTTCTAATATTTTTGTAAGTTGCAGGATGACAATCCTGATGTTGTTTTCTCCTCATCTTGAAGAAACAATTCTAAAAATCTAGCATTGTATGTAGGTTAAAGAAAAATGAAAAATTGATCACTTTTTAAATTGAAACAAATGCAGCATGTTGTTCACTGCTGCAAAATCTTTAGGGAGATGCCCCATTTTCTTATTTTCATACATTTAACAAATATATACGGTACAATATATAGAAAATCAACAGTTGTTTTAGAAACTATTTGAATAAATGTTCTGCTTTGGGGAAAAACAACAAATAGTTCATAAGCCAAAATCAAAGGCTTCAAACAAAAACTGTTTGCATAGGAACCATCTTATTTCTATGGAAAAGAGGAACAAAATGATTTTCCTGTCTGTTAAATGTGGTTTTAGAAAACTAGCCAATTATGTGCTTGCTAGCAAGGTTAGCAGCCCTGCCACCTTGTAGCCAGATGTCACCAGATCTCAGAAGCTATGCAAGGCTGGCAGACTGGGCCTGACCAGTACTGAGAAGGGAGAACTCCAAGAGAAACCAGGTGCTGGTGGACCAGTAGGTGGCATTCTTCTGTTTGGATAAGAACTTCTAAACCAATACCTCACTCTGCTGATGAGAGAAATTGAGCTGTAAAAGATGTTGGTTGGATTACATGTTGCCGACTTCCTGGTTCTTATATCACTTTCTCACTTCATTTGATCTGCTGTGCAGAGGGGTTTTTGGCTCATAATGGCTGTCACATGTTACGCAGGAAAGTGCTAAGATTCAGTGATGAACACAGTGAGTCCACTGTGATACATAAATCACTTTAAGTGCTTTGAATTGCTATATACGGTATATATTATGTGTAATTATGTGTAACATTTATAGAGCTCTGAAACATGGAATAGGATTGGCACATTTGCAACAGAAAATAATAATTGAAAGTCACTGTATGACAAAAAAGGCCTGGAGCTCTCACCTCGTTGAAATGAACATCCTGCATGCCCACATCCTCCATCATGGAGGCCTCTTCCTCTATATTAGGTGTGACCACTCGGAAGGCTGAGCAGCCCTGCTTGAACATTCCTGTGAGTGCGGGAAGAATGTCAAAACGTCAGAAAGGCCACAAATGAAAGGAGGACATTTGGAACATTGTGTTCTTTATGGTTATATTTTTAAAATCCCACTGAATATTGAGCTTAATAGAAACAAATGCATAAAATAGTAGCCAGTCCAACCTAACCTGCATAACTGTGGGAGGAAACCACAAGACCTGTCAAAACCTATGGTCCTATGAGAATACAGGGAGTATAGGCAAACTACACATAAACAGGTTGCCCAAAACCTAGAATCAAATTTCAGAGCCTGGAGTTCTGAGGCAGCAGCTAATAACCCTGATGCCCAAAGCAGTAAAGCAATATCTTTTGTTAAAGTGGCACTATGCTGATTCAGGCAGTGCTAATCCTCCTATCTCTTTATTGATTTATTTGAAGGCTGTAGGTATTCTAAAGATATGATTGAGTTTTGTGATGGAATGTCAATCTGAACTTTTTTTCTCAGAACAGTGAAAAGAGCAAAGACGTCCAAAGCTGCCCATGCACCAGTGTTGATTTGAGCCAATGACAGATGAGATTTAAAGCCTTTAACAGGATGACAGCTAGAAGACTTTGTAAAATACTGTCTAATCCGCAACCTGTAACACGGATGCACAAGACACCAGGAAAGCAAGCATGTGAAAGTCAGAGTGGCAAAAAGTCACCTTGGATGACCAAAACCTCAACTCTGAGACGGCTGCCAAGCTCTGGGGAAACAGAAATGATTGGAAATCCACTCATCTGTGGCTTTCAAGTTTGCAACATTGGGGGTTCAATCCAAAAGTGCTGAGGACACGGAACCTGCTGACTATCACTAAACTGTGTTGCTTCATTAAAGCTGCTGGTACAACACAGGCCGTCAGGCAACAGATGAGGGATTAATAAGCAGCTGTCATTAACCAGGCAAATAATGCCGTTAGGTGCTCAATGTGTCCTCAATGCCTAATTAGCCTTTCAGCCATAAAAAGCCAATATACTTCATTACGCGTGAGAGGTATGTGAGCTTACAGTAAAGATTGATAGATATGACAGGTATGTGGGAAAAAAAAGTTTGCTAAATAATGAAATATATACTCCAGGAACACCATCATGCCAGCTCAACATAAAAGTTCAATAAAGCCCAATGAAAATCCTTTGTACAGTATCCGTACAGAAATAACAGCACATCAAACTACAGAACCAACAGAAAAAACACTGCACCAGCCCTTCCATGTAAATCTAGTAATGACTCATTTGATACATACAGCTTGAATCAGTGTTTTATAATGTTTTTAAAAAAGCATGGCATGCCATAAATCTTACTTATGTACTGGTAAAAATGATCAATTTCTTTTGCCGTTTTTGCCAAAATCCCAAACAGTTTACACATAACAGTGGAGAAAAGAGCAAATTTTTTCCTTGGTAGTTTATTATTCATTAAAGCTACCTAATCAGAAACTCCCTGGATGATAATTTTATAAGTGGAAAATAGGAAAAATGAATGTCACTCTTGGAAATTAAGAGTATGTGACAAACCTGTCAGTATTGAAGCAATGTTCTTTGTTAATATTTTATTTATAAAATTTTAAAATTATTCAATTTTATTGGATATCCATTTTTTTCCAATGGATATATTTTCATTTGTTCAGTGATATTCTGTGTGAAAAACACTCATTATTAGTGGACAGGGACTAAGGTTAAAAACAAAAGTACCAGGATTAAACGTCTGGCATTTCTTTTTGCAGGACTAAAAATATAATTTTAATAATGGTTGACACCTGAAGAAGGCTCCACGGCCGAAGCATTGTGTTTTCTTTCTTGTTTTTTCAGCATGGAATAAACCTATTACTTGTTCCTTTGCAGCCTACGCATGCAGACACAGCTACCCACCTGAACTAATTTTAATAATCACATCAAAGTCTGTCCATTTTCTAAGTGCTTCTTCTAATTCAGGGTCACCTATCCCAGCAAGCAATGTGGAGTCGGGGCCTATCCCAGCAACCAATGGTTGCAAGGTAGGGTACACCCTGGACGGCGACGTCAGTCCATCGCAGGGCAGACACACTGACACTTGGGGCAGTTTTCCCAGCAGCCTATTAACTGACAAATGTGCCTTTGGACGTGGGAAGAATCCCACCGAAACATGGCAAGAACATACAAACTCCATGCAGATACAGGAGATAAACCCTGGGCCCCAGCGCTGAGAAGCAAGCAATGCTAACAGCTGCAACACTGAGATGCCCCAGACAGAAGAACTAAAATAAAGGATCTTGAAAGAATGGAGCACTCAAAGCTAGGGTGTTCTGCGATATCTAGAGTACTGGAGGTGGTGGAAGAGAGTACACACCTTTTCTCCTGAGGTATTCAGCAACCAGTGCTGCCACATGGATATAACACATAGCTGCCTACAAACACAAATAGAAAGAAAATATTCAAAAATGAGAACCTCTCAGTAAATACTGTACAGTCAAGCACAAGTAACACCTTCTACCACAATAAGTTACACAACAGGAAAAAAATGTTTGCTCTGTTTTTATGTAACAAGCACCTTTTCCACTTGCTTATTTTCCAAACACCTTTTCCAAAATGTTTCTACAACAAAGCTGCTAAGCCCCGCAGATCTAACCCCCTTTTTATAAAATTAAATCATTACCAAGATCTAAACCATTGAAGAACAAGGGGAACAAAGCTACTGAAAGATGGATTTCTTTGCTTTCATTTAATTTTTACAGCAGAAAGCCTGGGGGGCTGACTATGCAGTCACTGCAGCTGTGGCACATCTTTGCATCCTGGAGACAGCGCAGCTCACAGACCTCTGAAAGATCTCCATTCTTGACGTGGATCCTGGCCATACTGTCCAGCCAGGTTTTCCTAAGCTCTGGAGTGCTGGCGTAGGATTTGGCCAGACTGTACTGGAGGTCCACCAGCATCTCAGGGTCCTTCTCGTGCTCCTTCATCTGAGCCGTGGCCATCAGCACCGTGCGGATTCGCTTCGTCAGGTCCTTCACGTCCCAGGGGAATGCTGTGTTCTGTGTTGTTTCGGGAGAAATAAAAATATTGTACAGTCACTTTGCACAGGGGGAGGAAAAGCTGTTGGTATTGCTAGGGAATTGGCAAAAGAAACTCGATCCTACGCCAGATAGAAGCGTTTTGCCTTTTGTAATCACTGTGGCCCTAGCAGTCACTGACCTTAACAGTTTTGTCGCTGTTGGCACAGTTGTTGATAATGGAGAGGGACTGCTGAAAACGGGTGCCCCCTATTCCAATCACATCGGCAATCAGCTGGCTCACGGCAATCACCACCTGGAAAAGGGGAACAGGCCACGCTATTATGGTCGTCCAGCACGGATCAGACTGGACAAAAAAAAAACCCACAGGGTTAGAAAGCACTGCATATTCAGTGTGCTCTCCTGACTTGACCACAAACTTATTTTACTTCTAGAATTTGACTGACTGCTTGATCTCTGGAGAAGAGGACATACTACAGTGCACTTCATTTCTTCTGCTAAGTTAATTACTCTTAGATCACATCAAAGTACCAATACATGATTTTGCACTATACGATTATATACCAGCAAAAATATTCAGGACCTGCCCTCTTATATACCTACACATGTACAGATAATTGTATTGACACTGGAATTAACTAACCTGGAGGTGCGTCCGGACAAAAGATTTCCGTCCTGTGTAATCGAAGTTGCTCTTCATGAGAAAATAGAGGAGATGGGCTGCGTCACTGCGGATGGAGCTGAGCTTGGAGTTACAGCATTTCAGGATCTCATAGCAGAAGGAAGCACACATGTCCGCCCGGCCATCGAAAAATGTGCATGGAAACTGTAGGTACAGAGAAAGATGACCTCATTGCTTCCAGCACATCACTTGTATTGGTAAAAAATGTTTCAACTCTTCTTATTTCATACCTGTCACTTGGACTGAACAGTCACTCAGCACTCACCTTGTAAATGAAAGTTCGCAGTGAAGTAAAGACTTGTTTCAGAGCGGCTTCAGACTGATTGATTTGAAGGAAGCAAAGAAGGACCTCAAACACCTTCTTCATCAGTGGATTATGGCCATGGTCTGCACACAACTGAGTCTGTGAGGGCGGGCAAAAGCACTCAAATGCAATTGTATTCCTCACTTCAGAGAAAAATTAGAAAAGACAAGACACAGTACTACAGTACATTGCTAAACTACATAAATCATAGTAATGTGCGCAAAAGAGTTTTATTCACATCTGACAAATGAACTAGAAAACACAAGCAGAAACAACACAAAACTATATGATAGTGAAACTACAACACTTTAGGAAGTGAGGCACTTATTTATCCAAAGGGCCGTAGGAGTCTGAAACAAGCTAGCCAGCCATGTGTTTGTTGATACTTTGACATCCTTCAAGATACAGCTGGATAATATCCTTGGATCAATAAACAGCTAACTATCAAATGTAACCTTTCTTATGCTCTTAACCTATTTATCCTTAAAAAAATTAAAGTCTGCTTATGAGCATTATGTAAAGAGCTTCATTGAAAGAATGGCTTTAGCACAAATTCATAGTGTGCTCTGACTGAAAGCCATTGGCAGCCTTTTGTGTGTTACTGCTTGCTTTTTGCTCGTTTTAGGGTTATTGTGTTTGCATCACAACAGGGATTAGGATTATGACTAGGATCAGGGTTACAGTTTTTAAAACAGAGTTGACAAACAGGGATTTTCGGTGACATTGCCAATGGAATTCATACAAACCACAGCTGTGCTATTGCTGTGTTAGTCAGCTAAGACCTATTGGGAATTTCCATTATGAAACGTGTTACACAAAAAAAGGAAAACAGTGACATTTTTAGGTCATTTTCTATCTTAAACTTAAGTGTTCATATGCATGTGAGCAACAACAAACAGATAGCCCATGGTCTACCTTGAACCCCATGATGAAAATGCTCAGTGTATCCAGCACAGTAAGGCACACTTCTGTCGCAATATTTGCTTCCAGCAGAGACTGGTTCAACACGTCAGCATCTGAATGGGTGTAGCCTATAAGGAAGACATGACAGCACTGTAGCATCATCTCTCCTTCTACTGATAATGGCAAATCTGTCATTTCTGTAAAGCGCAGCTGTACATGTAAAGTAGAAAATCTAGTTTTATTTTACAGTTGGAATAAATGCAGCAGCAACTACAGTATCACGATTACAGGGTTAACATTCAAATAAGAGTCTCAAATAGTGAAAAATTAAGCTATTAAAATGCAGTAAAAACATGTAAGGGGCAGAAGGAAATGGCGACAGGGCAGGGAACAGGGAAAAGGAACATTCCCAACTGAAATGGCATGCTCTTATGACAACAGCACCATCTGCTGAAGGCTGGTGAAAATTGTGCAAGCTGGCTGCCAACCTGATTAATTCTTACCATGATCTACAGAAATTCCAAGTACACTTGATATCTTTCTTACACTGAAAACACAGAAAAAGTCACTTCATTAAGAGAAGAAAATAATTTTCTTAGACTTACCAATAAATGGAACACTTTTCCCCCTTTATAATGGAAATTAACACAGCATATTAAACTGGTCTCAATGGCAACAACTGTCTCAGTGGCTGATTCACTGTGGAGTTTGGTTATTTGAAAAGATGTTAAGGTGAGTACAATTTCCCTCCCATGTTTGTGTTTGGTTGTTTATGTATGGAGCCTTTAACACTCTAGCGAAATAACTTAAAATGACCTGATGCCTTTTACAATCACTGCTCTCTCCATACAGCCACCTTTACAGATGCCAGACAGAACTCTATTTGTTCACTGGTAGTTACCAAATGTGATATCACCTGTGGCAGGCAAAACAACCAACACAAAATCAGACAAAATACAGCCCAATTCACCTGACAATGTACCTCACATGGAACACAGCAATAGTAATCTTTTCAGATAACCAAGATCTGCAAAGGACGCATGTGACTCATTGCAGATGAGGCAATGACCAATATTGACCTGCTCTGCGGGGCTTCTGGGAAGGGTATACTGGAGATTGTCCCTGGCGATGATGAGGATATTATGAGGAGATGATGATGAGGCAAACAATGGAAGAGGAAGAAGCAGAGAGGATTTATGTCTGGAGGTTGCTGGACTTACTGTGGTTAAAAGTGTACGAATTATCCAGGCTGCTGAGCTGCTGTAATCTGGCATGCATCATTCCTGCTCTGTTACGGGATACAGGCAAAGTCTGAGATTTCCGTTCATGTGCTACAGGTCCCACCCCCTCCTGGTTCCTAATGAGGAAATGGGATATACAGCAATGTTAGACATGGCCACCAAGCAGCCAAGCAGAGAGTTAGTAAGCAGGCTGTCTTTATGTGAAAGATCTACATTTCCACAGTCTATTTTGTTACATATTGACTGTTACAGCATCAATTATATTTCTCAAAAGGTTTACAAATGCATATGCAGGTATAGGTTTTTTTCCCCCCTAAATGACACACAGTAGTTTATGATAGATCTGCCCCCGTCGTGTGGCCATTCCTTATGGTTTTTGCAGGAGTCCATATAACACACAGCAAACAACACATCCAAGTCATGCACAGCCACACAGAAAGGAAAGACAATGCAGCTTCGAAATGGAGTGTGCACACAAAGGTTTATATTCTTTTAGGCAACGCAGCATAGAAATGTCCAAATTCTGCAACATGCAAGTAGCCACAACTAAACGCTTGTGATGGAAAAAATGAGGAAATCCACAAGCAAAAGACTGAAACATGAAACGCAGTGTGAAATATGACCAGGCCATCCAAGACGGAGGAAAAATGGAGAAACATGCGACTGTGCAAAACAACACTAACACCTTGGTCTTACCCAAGCAGGAGGGGACAGGAGCCATTACATAGTTAAACTTGTCAGCATTCAAGTACGAAAAACAGAAAAAGTGAAGGCGTGTTAGAAAGGGCTGTGAACTGGATCCCACAGTGTACCCTCTCCAGAATGACTCAGAGGCAGCGCATGAGGTGCGTCAAAGGTGATTATGTGAACAGTATTATTAACGCAATCAAGGCAAGACGCAAACAAATCCAGAAGAAATAGGAACAGACAAAACCGTTAAAAACTGTAGGGAGTTATTTGAGAATGTGGACAAAAGGGAATTAGTTATTCCACCCCACCTTATTGTGAGAAACCTCAAACTTTTATATATTTTTGGAAATCTTACTTATATAAGCTGCGCAAATATCGATGGGCTTTCGGGACTCCCAATTTTACACGTTAAAACAAAAGTTCGAGTGTATGGTACAGTATGTACACTGATTTTGTGGCTTCCTGAAGCATCACAGCCCAGGTTTTTTTGAAGATCTGTAATTTGTAACTTCAAACTCTCATATGTCTAACACAACTCAAATCTCTTGATTAGAAGAGATACATCATAAAATGGCTTTGAAACTCGCGATTTGCTGCATGGTTTAAAAGTTGTTTGTATTCTTCTATGACTAAGTCGTCAATTAACAGTTCAGCAAAGAACACAAATAATAAGAAACCAAACCTACAATGCTACATTTATGACCCTTAACATGTGCAAGGTTCTATATGCAGCTGAATCACTTTCAGACTGTACATTCACAAACTGAGTAATGGTAAAGTCAACTGATTGTGACAAGTGAAATAAAACAAAACTTTAGCAAAACAGATAAATATGGAATAATCACAACAGTTAGAGCTGCTTTAATTGTCCTTAATTATGTGCAAAAGAACAGTGAATGAGAAAAATATACTGTATAGTTTTTGATTTCACAAAAAAACCACTTCTGCAGAGGGAGCTAAGGAAACTACAAACCTTACCTTGCAATGTATCGCTTTCCCATGTATCTGAACTGATGAAGACACACTCTGGACAAAGAGAAACGGAAGACCAGAAAGATAATGACTTATTTTGAAAAAGATGAGCAGGAGCCAAAACCCAATCTGAAACCTTGGCTACTTAATAACAGAAAGAAGGATTTCCAAGGGCAATACAGTGCCATTGTAGCTCAATTCTAAATATAAGTACAGTACAATACAAACCATATATTACATACCGTATTATATTACGCATATCAGCACATTTTATATTATGGTTACATTATCTGAAATCTGGGTCTTACAATTGACTTTTAGGCTGCAAACAAAACTCCTAACTTTTCCCTCAACTGCATGCGAAACAAATTATTGTTCTTTCACTTAATCTTAATGTGAGAAGATTTTCCTATCCATGTTATATTACTTTCTCCCCAGGCTAATACTTAATGTGATTTTTCCATCTTTGTCATGGTATCCCAATTTAAGCCCTGGTAGTGAAAGGCTTCTCATATTTAATAGCTTCAAGAAGTAACTGATCTCACCTTCATTTTTCAGCTGCTTCAGTTCTTATTGTATTCTGTACTCTGTGAGATACACTGTTGCTGCTCTTCACACGTAAGAGTCACATTTTTCTCCCCCACAACACATCCACACCCTCAAAATAAAGATCCAGCTTCCAGCACTGTCTGCATTAGACGCACAAGATCTCAGGTAGTGTTGCAGGGTCTTGTGCTTCAGGGGCACTGTCTCCATTAAGCCTGCCCATTGTAATGTCACAGGGCTCTGTATTGCTTTAAACCCAGGTGAAAGACCAGTCTTTGTGCAATAGAAGTGTTAAACACTATGATTGTTCGTTTTTTCTGAATTGACCAGGTACTAGATGATGCTATCAGGATGCAGTACGAGAGGTCAACACATTGCTTTATCAAGTTTCCTGAACCCAAGCAGTCAGCTCTGTAGGAGTGAAGGTAGGCGGCATGTGCTGATATGTCAAAACGGAACATAAAAATTAGCAGTGTATTTGTCAGACAATCACTTACTCTACGAGTGTGAAAAAATCCATCAGCTCCGTTGAAGAAGCCTTGTTCCAATAAGTGAACAGGGCATCTAGAAAAGAGAGAATGTGTGTGAATTCAAACTACACAGCTTTGCAGCACTGCAGTGTTAAAACATTTTGTTCAAGCAAAACAGAAGTACTACAGACTCAGTCAGAACCATCTCTCATAATATACAAAATATACATAGTATGTAATATACAAAATTTTGAACACATTAATATCCTGGAAACTGTATGAGGATATTGTTATTTAAATGTCAGATTTAAAGAAAAAGATTTATAGTTCTGAGCTGCTAAAAATAATATTTTAATCTCTTTTTGAATGATTACTCAAAAACATGACTATGATCCAGACAGACCAGTGGTGCAGTAGTTAGCATTTATCCCTTCCAGCACTGGGGCCCTGGGTTCAATTCCTGGGGTGTGGAGTTTGCATGTTCTCCCCAGGTTTGTGTGAATTTTCTCCCACAGTCCTAAGATACGCTAGTAGTTGAACTGACTTCTGGCAGAATTGACCCTGGTCTGAGTGTGTGCACGTCCTCGTCTGTGGACGGGTGTCCCATGCAGGGTGTATCCTGCCTTGCAGCCGTTGCTTGCCAGGATAGGCTCCAGCAAAAAAGGGTTAAAGTGGTTAGGAAATGGATGGATGATTAAAATCTTAAATCTGCTGACAAGCTACAGAGTCCAAGGTGCTGGAAAGGCAGAAATTGATGCACTCTTTTGTACAGTGTAGCAGTCTCTTCCTACCCTCAGACATGCTTTTGAGCACATGGAGAAAGCACATGAGCAGACTCTTGATCTCGGCCTGGTCCAGCTTGTCACAGCGTATGACGCAGCTCCCAAGTGAGGATGCTGGCTGATTCTGAAAGGGAGAAAGAGGGATGCTTAGCAGCACAGGGAAGGAGTGAGTGTGTTAGTCACTGGCATGCCTCACAGCAAAGATACTCCTGCAATTGGGCTTGGGCTGACTGTGATCTCTGTTATCAGAAGTGATTTAATTATTCTTAATAAATGCATGTCTGCTTTTTTCAGAACTTTCAAGCATACTGATTAAGGTATCATCAGCATAACCTAAGCTGCTTACATGAAATTATGGGCCTGGCTCATCTTAACTTAATTTACTCCCTTTGATTTCAAGCTTTTCAAATCCTTTTATTAGACGAGAAACAGAACAGCCCTGATTTAATGTCCTATTTCTCATTTTAAAAGACAGAAACTAGGCTATTCACTAATAATAGAAAGCTACCATTTTTAATGTATTAACCCAACCTAGGCAAAATACATAAGGGAGGCTCTACAGTGAGAAACAGTAGAATATTAAATTATGTGGAAAATAGGAATCATCAATAACAACCATTAATGTGCTTCTTTCTGAAGCTCCAGGGACACTTAATGCACACAAAGACCACTACAATGCAGGGCTAATGGGATCTCTCAGCTTTTTACTTCTATGCTAGTTCAGCTTTCACCAGCTACACCCTATTCCTCACACAATTCAAATCGCTACAGACAGCAAAGGTAGCAAAAACACAAAAACGCCACACACAGAATAATACAATTCTAGAACAGGCTTTGCCAAAGTACCACAGCAGGTTCCTTTGGGAAAGGCCTAAACCTATTACATTGAAAACCTGTTTTGTCACTCTCTTAATGATTTGTAGTTATAGTCATTACTGGTGTTTGTCGTCTTTGATAAGCATTAGTGCAAAGATTTTTATTTCACCGTGCAGATGTTTCAGTCTGTAATTTATTGCCACGCACGCTGACATATTCAAGCTTCATAGCCAGATCGTTTGCACAAGAATCTTTGATACAGTACTCTAATAAAGGTTTTTATTGTGATAGTCAAATGAAACGTTTAGACTCAAACCAAAATATTTTATTATGATGAGCCATTTTCCATTGACTGTGACATCTTTGTCATTATTATTGGAGCAATACTGGCAACTGAATTTTGCAATTTCTTAATTAATCTTGAGTGAATTAGCAAATTCCAGCTCCTTCAATTCCAATTTACATTTCTCATCAATTCATAATTTCAGATAACTAATTTCCCCCTCACTGCAGTACAGCCATCCTGAAATTGCACTGGTGGGAATTCATGGGAATGGGAATTTTGCATCTCCCATTAAACTTTTCATAGAATCAATGATATGATGTGCAGTGAACAGATTCGTAATGCAGAATCACACTAAAGGATTCCTGAAAAAAAAAAAACATCAAAAAGTCCTCTTCCTTCAGTTTCACACTTCCTTATTATTAACGCAATAGAATTCAGAAGGTTTGCAAAATTAGGTGTTTTTTTTGCAACAGGTCTGGGATTCTTTGGAAAAAACAATGTAGATGTAGACTGTGATGTTCTTCCAGAACAACATGAGTTCAAAATGGCAGATGGGATGAAGGTAGACACTCATCCTCCACAGTAATTTGCGATGTACGGTACGTCAATGTAAGTGCCAAGAGCCTGGCTCAGTTAATGGAATCTGCTGCACACCTGTGGCAAAGAAAAGCCCCAGCAAACTGAAACACACGTCACTCCCAAAGGGACACTCCAGGGGGTGCAGAGGGGAGACAGAGAGGGCTTGTACTTGGAGAGGAAGGGCGGCACGCAAGATATTCTCTTGCAGGGTGGGGACTGTGAGCAAGGAAAAGTCCATGGTGGCACGATTTCTCCGGGTCAAGTGGGAGCTATCCTCAGTCTCTGCGCTGGGGCGCAGCACGTTGGCAGAGTGCCTCCGGATTAGTTTCTCTCTCTGCCAGCAGGAAGGCATGGGTGGGTCAATGGTACAAGTCGTAGTTAATAGACGGCATTCTGGTGCCTCCAAAAACTGCACATTCACACTGCAGCAGAAGGACACCCTTACTGTACTTGAAGCCTGAGTAATGGCACTTGGAACCACCTGCAGTTGCTCTCTACTGTGGCACTCTCGCTATTTACCGTGGTTTGTGTGCACTTTCAAGTAAGGTGAAGCTATATTTCTCACTTTCAGCAAATGTTAAAGTTATTTTTCATTTTAACCAAAAAAAGTTTATCATCGGATTTTGCCAAATAAGCATACACAACATTCTAAGAGGAGAAGGCTGAGGAGAACAGTGTCCAAATGTGGCTGAGAGGAGAATGGTGTCCAGATTAATGGGCATCATGGTCTCCCATCCCCTCTATGACATGCTTGTCAGAATGAAGAGCACATTCAGCAATAGGCTAATCCAACCACGGTGTGACTGGGAGCGCTACAGATGGTCAATTCTTGCCTTCTGCCATAAGTTGTACAACTCATCCACTGTGTGTCTGGGCAGGGGCAACATTGACTTGTTTTTGGACTAAACATGAATTCTCTGTTTACAGCTGGTTTTTCTGTTTACAACTGATGTGTATATTATATTATGGTTTGTTTCGTATCTTCTGTACTGTATGCAATTCCATATACTCCATTTGTTACTGCACTTCTCACTGACTGTACTTACTGTATCATTTCGTTACACTGTGCCGTGTTGACTGTGCCTGGCTGCTGTTGCACTGCAATTTCCCTCACAGGATTTATAAAGTATCTAAATTGAACAGCACAAAGCTTTCTCAATAATTCTTAGATGCAAAAGAAAGATCATGACCTAAGCAATCTCTATCAAATACACAGATTTCTTTAACCTTAACACATTCCCCTTGATTGGTTAAGTGGTGATGTGCTTTGTAATAGGACTCTCCTTACGTGAAGGTAAATGAAGCTCTAACATACTCATACTCCTATGAACAGATTCACTGCCCAGTGGCCATGAAGCTCTACCTTATCCAGAGAATTGGTCTTGTCACTGCCCTTCTCCTGAAGGCTGCTTCCAGAATCGGTGCTGATAAGGGAGCCGCGGGAGTCCGCATGACGCACGGAGTTGATGTTCGGAGTGGAGGAGGCATGTGGAGACGCTACAGAAGCAAAGCGTGCTGGCTGTTAGTCCGAATCTACCTCAATCTGCACGTGCTGTAAGCTGTAACCCTGGCAGCACCTGACATGCCTACAGAACATGTGCAGCACCCTGTGAAAGGTTTCTTCTGGCGGCCATGTTTGTGTCAGCAGCTCAAACACACAGCAGAAAGCAGAAATGTTGGAGAAATTAAGAATTACCTAGCCAATTAAAATTCCAGAGGTGGAGAGAGGGGGTATTTAAACAGGCCATCTTGAGAAAGGCAGAATAACAAATAAACTTTCTATAAGTGACTGTCAATTACCGCAAATATAGTGAAAACCATCAGGTCTTTTTGGTAGTTACTGTAATACCTTATTGATCCAAGGACCTCATCCAGCTTCTTGACAGAAGCTAAAGTATTGACTTTAACAACATGGCTGGTTATTGTGTTTCATACTCCCACAACTCCCATAAATAATTTTTTAATACTTTTAATACTTCCACATAGTTCAGTATAATGTTTTGAAAATATTATTGTTTTATTATACTGAAATATTGTTTTGAACTTCCCATAAAAGTACTCTGAGTAAACATATCCCCAAGTAAGAGCTTTCCTGACCTGTTCCGGAGATTACACCAAAAACATCCTTATGCAAACTGTTGTCCAGACTGCTCCCTGGCTTCTGAGGTGTCATCATGGCACTCCCCAGGAGAGAGTCATCTCTCACATTCTAAAATCACACAAGCACAAATACATCATCAACAACAGGAACGCAAATGAAAATCTCAAACTGGAAAATTCCTGCTCTGTAGTATAAAGCAACAGCCAGCAGGTGGCGCAAGCAGCCGTACATTGTTGGAATGGTTAATGGCGAAAGGGGAGACGTCTTTCACGTTGAGTCTGTGTACATTCTCCTGCAGCAAGCTGAAGAGGGGGAAATACAGCGTGGCTAGTCTCGCCTGCTGGCTCTGAAACGACAAAACACAAAACAGTTACGAAAAAAGAAAGTAACAGATGCAGCTTAGTAAAGTTTTACTTGGTACAGTCACGATGGAAAATTAGAGTTTCTTCATAGTTGTAGTCGGCCGGCCTCTGGCAGTGGTCAAGTGTCTACATTATTCCTGCAGCAAATCTGCACACAGACACTACCCTGGAACAGATGTGTTTTTTTAAGTTAGCCTTTAACCAGGAAGACAATTAACAACAATAATAGGTAACAGCAAAACCCATTCCTTAATGAACACGGTTTCTAACATAAAACAAGAAAGTTCTTCTTTGTGTTGAACACATTCACTTTCATGATTCACATTATCATATGCTAATTACTAAATAATGTGTGTAAAAAGTACCAAGAAACACTTGACTTGGCATAACGGAATGCTTTAAGGGTGTGCTACTTAATAAAAAGGGACATAAAGCCATTCAGTAAGTGGGAACCTGTATACTCAAGAGGCATTTTCAAACTGTAGTAGTATTGGTATTCTGAACTGTGGCAAATAAAGAAGGATATTGATCTAGCTTGCTTATAATTCCTGCCCAGTTCTTATTGATCAAATGTAACTCCAAATATCAGGCCTGACTCTGTCTGGAGCTGGGTTAAAAAGGCAGGAAGAATAATTCCAGCATGGGCACCAAAACTGAACAGTGTCGAAGGCGTTTGAGAGCCCCGTCTTCCAAAGAGGAGGCACTTTGAAGGAGCAACTGTCGCTCACGCAATGCTTGTACTCCCTCACCTTCGAGGAGTATCGGTCATCGAACGTGTGCTTGATCATGAGGCCCTTGAGCACACTGATGGCAATCTGCCGGATTTCTCTGAACTCCTGGAGAGCACTCCCCACTTCTCTCAGCAGAAGGCCGACCAAGAAATGGTTTCTGCAGAAGTCATCCGTTAAAGAATAATCCAGCTGCAGGTCTGAAGAGTGGGAAAGCCAGGAAAAAAAAGGGGAAATCAGAAAGAAAAGTGGAAGTGGCTGCTTTTTACCACAAGTACATGTTTTTTCCTGCAATGTCAGCAAGATTGACACAGTCCAGAGAGAAGTATTGAGGGTTACCTACCACAGCAATTAAAATCACAATCTCTCAGGCTGTCTAAACTGTACGTGAACTCTGTCTCAGCCTCTTGTTGCAGCTCTTCAGAACTGTAATGGTGTTTTAGGAATACGCCAATGTTTACTACAATAATGTCGAACAAAACATACTTTTTTACTTTCTTTAGAATGAAGGGTTTAGAGAGTTTATGTTACCCTTTTTCTTTAATAGAAACAAACTAAAACTAAATTTTAAATTAAAAAAACATTAAAAATTAAACATTTCTTCATACATCAACTACCACTGTGAGATTTTACAGCCTGAAAATCATGCCTCACACTTTTCCCTGCTTACATTACCACAATCTAAATAGATGGTAACAGACTTAATTAATTCTCACTTAGGAAATACAGATGTGTATAGGTAACTAGGTAACACTCTGCAGTTCCATAACAACTATACAATTACCTAGTAAAATTCTGATGATAGTATTAATTTGGTTTACATTGTTTCATGTACTTAAAGCTAGAATGAACACAGTGAGTTTTCACTGTGCATGTACTCCACATTGTGTAATCTACATTGTGGTGTCTTGAAAGGGTAAACATCATTGTCATGAAGCCTGTTCATAGACAGCCTGGAAACTACATTTGTTGGAAAATGCATGCAGTATCTGCAAATATCAAAACAAATACTGTAAGTTTTAGCAGTGTAGTAAAGCTTCAGTGAATATTACAGGAACACACTGTACATGAACAATAACTGCATGAAAATAAAGTAGCCTATTAGCAGATTCCTACCAAATAATTACCAAGATATTCCCAGTCTAGACCAGTCTAGCTACTTTGTAGTTATAAGGAAAAAGCATGTGGACACTGTACTTCAAAAGAACGCCTGTTTCTTCATGTTTATTGTTATTGACAATATTACCAAAGTCAAAGTGAAAGTGTACCTATGCAGTTTATAATAGTCCTCATAACAATAAATCTGTGAAAATTGTTGTGATTTCCCTAACTTAATTCTTGTCACAATAAAGCCTTTATTTAATCAGTTATGTTGACTGAGAATAAACTCTCATTCAGCAAGGTGTCTAAAGGATCAGCGGAGTTCCACCCAATATTTGAACTCAAAACCCTCCAGTCTGCTGAGTCCAGAGCTTTAAACACGATTCTACCTGCACTCAAAAGATATATTATGACATAGCCTTAGGGGCACTGTAAAATGAGGCCAGTTGTGAGGAGTAATTGAATTTCAAAGGGATACAAACCAATATAATTCATCTGAAATCATTAATTAAAATAACAAAAGCAGTCCTGTTCTGCATATTTCCTCTCAGCTTGAAATTCAAATTTAACACTTATACTAGTTTGTAGTATAACTCAAACCCAGATCTTTGGGAAAATTCTTATATACAGTTCATGCACACAAACATTTCCTAAGTGAAATAAAAAAATCACAATGGAAAGATGAAAACGGGTCTAAACTACAACTGGTGATTGCTCAGTGAGGCCATATACAGTATCTTAGCCTTTAATTAAAAAAGGTTAGCTGCTCCACTGAGCAGCAGAGATCCCTGACAGAACTATACAACGCTGATTTGCAGTAGCAAACACAGTAAATTTATCTCTTTGTCGTATTTTTGATAGTTCAGGAAGTATGTTTAGAGTATCAAGATTTGACAATGCAAAACCACATCATTACAATTGGAGAAATCTTTGCTTTCATTTTGTTGAAAATTCCAAGACTACTGATTTTGCGCAAAATTAAGCAAGCTAGCTTATGGCCAGCCCTCAAAGACATAAGTGAAAGAGTTCCTGTACAGTAACAACATCTGAGAGCTATCAATCACTTTCTGCCAACAGTAAGGCTCACTGAACAGTCGGTACAGCAGGACATTCAGGCACAGTTTTCTGTCCAAACAAAGAAATCAGTCCAGTGCAAGTTCTCGTCTTGGCTGAACGAAAGTTCGATGTGATAACAAAACACAATTGGTAAATAAAATAAACACATCTTCTCTGACACAGAGGATATTTAATAATCAAATGTCATTCGAGTAATAGAGTGCGTCAGACTATGGCAATAAACCAAAAGCGTTTAGACAGACACCGGGCACTAATCCAAATTCACAAATAAAGAGCCAAAAGGGATTTGCTGTCTCCTCAGTTCTTCAGCTTTTATACAGTCTTTCACACAGGGTTAATGTCAAGGTCTAGTGTTCCATTCTGGGAACTGTACCTTGGTCATTATAGCTCATGTACAGTATGTAGGATAAACACCTTGTGCCCTAACTGCACCTAGATGTGAGAAATAAATGACTAAACAGAAAGTCTATTGTTAAACATGAAATTACAGTGCAGTCTCTAACATCTCTCCCCCACTACCAATTAAATTCTGGGAAATAAAAAAAACTTAAAGCTTTGTAACTAAAAGTTGGTACAATCTGGAACCTTTAAACTTCTTTTCATTTGTGGTGCGAGCACAGCCCCTAATTGTTTTATCTTGATTTGAGACTTGATTAATGCCATATCATAATGTTTCACTATTATCATTATTAACACAATGATCAATGTTTAGTTTAGCACAGATTTAATCCTAAACTGGTGAGCCATATCACAATGAGATTGGATTGAATGTACTGAGGGCATTATCCATCCAACTATGTGATATTTGAAAGCTACTTTTGTGGTAAACCTAAGCCTATTGCAGAACTACAGAGTACTAAGCAGGACTATACTGGAGGGGGGCAGTTGATTGTAGGGAACACACATGCACATACAGGAGAACTTGGGAGATGTCAATTAACCTCCACAGCAAGTCAATGGAAAAAAGGAGGACCCAGAGGAAAAGGTATCTATTTTGTGTCGAAAATTTAAAGAGGATTAAAAACAAATAAAATCTATCATAAGAAAACAGGAAACCATAAGCCAAGCTTCAAACAAGCAAATATGATTCACAAACTGAATGGTATTCATTTAAACTGCAGGAAATTAATAATGCATGAAGTGTTAGTAGAAAAGAGTAAAATCATGACAAATCAGACTTCAAATCCTGGCTGCTGAAATGTCAGTCACCTTGTAAGTTGGCATTTACAGTACTTCTGCGAATTAAAAACATATGTGCTGTAATTGGCTTAAAATACATTTTAATTCTTTCAGACAATTACTACAACAACAATATGAAAGTAAAAGTTTCTACAGCTTGTGTGACAATAGCTGTAGCTTTCTGAATTCTTAATAAGATCCTTAAAATTTAAAGTTGAATCTTGTATATTAATAAGTTCAAGTAGGTAGCTGCGTTAGTATGCGTAGGGTGCAAAGAAATAGGTAAAGTTTTATTACATGCTGAAAGGAAAAGAAATCAAGATTTTAAAGATCACGTGTTGGAACACTGTTCAGTATCTCCAAATTAATGCCAAAAGTAAGGACAGTTCCGTTTCCACAGGTCAGGCCTGAGGTGATAATTGCACTTTAATGAAGTTGGTTTTAGGCCAAGTAAAAAGAGCTCTCTCAATCTGATGGTTTGTGCAGCGAACAAGGGGCTAAGAAGATACCAGGCTGAGCTGTTAATGTCAGCACTAGAAATGAAAGATTGCCTAGCCTTTATGCCCAGACACTGTAAGAGACCAGGGATGCTGGTATCCAGAACTGATTTGTCTACATTGAAAGGCCAGTGTAAAAACTGCTGCAGCCAGGCCTTCTGGGATACACACAAAGAGAGGGGGATATTCCCTATTCATACAGAACTCCCGAGTTCCTCCAACCTCCAAAACACTCTGGTGGTACATCTTGAATACAAAAGCCAGTTACAGCACACACTTATGTTTAACTAATTACGATAGTAATTAATACAGACAGTGGTTAAAATGAGGGGAAACCCAGCCCATCATTTTCAGTCATAAAATTATGGCTTGTCTGAATCTTTAAAGAGGGGTCACAAACTGAGCCGAACACAGGCTACATCCACCCCACATTTCCATGGCATTGATTGCTTTACCTTGCTAGAAGGCACATTTTCTTGGCCTGTCATTTCTCATTACCATTATTCAGCACTTTATTCTTTCACCAAACAATGCAAGCATCACACCTCACACCTACCTACTGGAGTATCATGTGACTCCACGTTTGGAGAAAGAAAAGCTAATTTACAAAAGAAAAAAAGGGAACAAAAGTGGAAACAAACACAAAATAAGCTATGGTTATAAGGCTGCTGGAACAAAAGAATTATTAATTTCAGATGTATAAGCTTTATCTGAGACATGTATAAGTTAGCTGTTACACAACTACAATGCAATATGAGATGTCTACAGTTTCTAAAAGCCAAGGCTGCGTCAGCCAGCTGCCATCTACTTCTACCAGCAAGAGGACAGAGGAATAAAATGAAAACAAAGCAGCTTAATTTCGACTATGGCAGCTGTAGAAACACTACTGCAAGTTCCCAGACATTTCAATTTTTCAAACTAAGGAAGGGGGTCAAATACTGAGTTCCTCTCATATGTAAAGAGGATCATTTATCATGACAAAAACCTTTTTAATATTATTGAGGCTTTCTCGTACTGCAATGAGCAGCCTTCACACAGAGGTGGCAGTGCATGTCAACCCTGAAAGAGCAGTCAAGCACAGCAGCCTCTGGTAACCCAATGCTGTTCATCACGGATGGTCTGTTAAGGATGCTCATGCAGACGGCTGATATACAAAGATACACTAGAAAAAAAGACCATTTAGCTTTGGGCCTGCTTATGCCAATACAGTACCGCACTGAACATAACATATTAGCCTGAACAAAACCCCTAATTAAGGTGTACCAGCGCCACAAGGATTTAAGTTTTTGCATGTATTTAATAGCCAAGTAATTTCAGTTGTTTGCAGCTACACCTGTTTTATGATGAAATAAGTTCACCTGGCTGTAAAGTGAAAGAGTGGTCTGGATTTATCTGACAGACTTGCCAGCTCACTCTCAGTGTGGACCACAACACTCTCCATCCTCCTAAGTGAGACTTTTGCCAGGTAAAATTGTTTGGGAAAAACCATCACATTAAATGTAGCCAGATAGGTGAACTGCTTTTGCTACCAAAATTTCTCACGATAATTTTACCACCCTTGTGTTCTGAATACCATCCTAAAAATAGAGAGCTCAATAATCCAAACCTAAAACATTATGGAACTTGCATTTATTATTGTGTTTTTACAAAGGTTTCTTTTCTTAAAGACTTAAAAGAGCATTAATAGTGTACTATGTAATAAAAACCATAATGTGCGCAACTAATTGGTGTGTTATTGGAGAAGAACCCAGCATGCACAGATTCCTTACCTTGGAACCTCTGAATTCTTCCCTTCCCAAATGGCATGGGCAAGTTCAGAGGAACGTAGTGTTCATGGTTACACACCACACGCAGAAACTCAAACTTGAATTCGTAGAGAGTCTACAAAGAATTTTGTTTCAGGGGGAGACTAAAATTACAATGGAAATCAGCACAGGCCATCACCAAAACAATCAAAACAATTCATTAGCAGGAAACAGAAGGTTAACAAAGGAAATGCACCTCCACTCCCCACCCACCCCCCACTGTGAAACAGCCAAAGTGCTTGCACAGTATTACTAGTCAATTTACCAAAAACACAGGGACAAAAAGAATTGTGCAAGTTATGAACGCTACCTTCGGATCTCCCGGAACAAAGCAATTGATGTAGTTGTTAATCTGCTTGAACACAAAGCCTCTGTCCATAAAAGTGAAACAGCGCTGTAATAAAGCAAGACAGACATAATGATACTTAAAACTTTATGACAACTGATAATTTAATCCTTAGCAATTACTTCAGCAAAGTTCCCACATTCAAACATGGATTTAAGGCTTTTTAATGTAACTGCCTTTCTTTGGAACAGTGGAGATACCAGTCAGAGTGAATGAAAACCATAATTAATGTGTCAGGGGCATCCTTCTACCTTGATGAAGACTGCGAGGCTGTGGTTGGCATTCCTTGCTGCATCCAGGTTGTCTTTATATTTCTGAGTAATGTGAGGCATCAGCATGTTGACCAGGGTTTCCACTGTATGATGAAAGGAGGCCGAGAATCGCTGGTTCCTGGACAACTGAGAACAGAGAGTTATGGCACAACCCATCTTTTCCATTGCACGTCTACACTTATTTCAAGGGACCTTGGGGTTGGCTGCCATATTCCTTAACCCTACAGCTACATTAAAGCTGGCAGATCAATGTAAACGCGTAAACGTGAATCTTTCACTTTTTCAATAGTTTGTTTTGCACATTGTTGGAGCAGGAACTGCCTGACTGACTTCATAGTGCTTCTGATTATAGATGTTAGTGCCAAGATTACAAACAACAAGTAGAAATGGTTTACAGTTAACTAACTTTGTGGTTGCGCTTGAGAATCCACTTTATAATTTGGGGCCATTTTGCGGGACGAATGTGGCTGTGTGAAAGTTCAAAGAGCATGGTTACTGATTTAATCATGGCAATCGCAAAAGACTGACGGTTTTCAACAAGCTAATGCTGTAATTCAGTTCATAAATCTTCGTAACCACTCTCGTGTTTTGCGAGAACACATGCTGCCTACATTGGTGCCTCCAGTAGAATACTCCTTACCTTCACTTTAGAGCTTTCAATTAGGTACTGGGCCATAGACTTCACCAGTGCTTCGAAGAAATACCACGAATACTTAAAACAAAAAAATAAAATCAATAAAGGTGCACCACAGCACAAATGCAATTTTATAGCATTATTTGTCATTATCTAGAAATGCCTCTTTTCCATTTTCTTCACTTCAAAACAGATGATATTCTACTCCTTCAAAAGCATACAGCATACAAAAGGAACAGTTGCCATCACCCAAAACGCATTGCTTTGCCCTTTTCCTCAAATGATTTTATTTCCTTCTTTCTAACCTAAGGGAATACCTACAACTCTTTCAAAGTTTCAAAAAAGACAGATTGCCAATGAGCGTACTGTACCTCACTGGCATCTCAATGAGTAGCAGAGAATACTGCACCCTCAAACCCAAGGAAACATGTCAGTGAAGCTGTACCTTAAGTAGTTTGTTGCTTGTGAGAAAGTCAGTTGATGGCTTGAGGATTGCAGTCATTGCTTTGGCCAGTTCCTCATGAACAGTCTTTGTACTGGTGGCTGCGCAAGGTTCAATCTTAAAAACATACTTGAAAAAGTAAAAGAATAATTGTTTAGATCAGTGGTTCTCAAACTTTTTGGACCAAGTACCACCCCTAATCCAACCAAAGCATCCAAGTACCACCTACAAGTCATCATCTCATAGGAACCCCAGAAAATCTCAATGACCAACATGAGCGCTTGTGCACACACACTCACACATACATATAATAAATATTATAATAATAAACTTTGTTTGATATATTAAAATGTGGCTTCTCAAAGTGTTTTACAGGAAAAAAAAAACAACAACAAAAATAAAAAAGCACCATTTCAGTGAGAGGGGTGAGCCTGTTTAGTCGAGCAAAGCAGATATGAATTAATTCGAGCCTTGATACAATTCACAACAGTCTTAACAGATTTTAAATCGTCAGGCATTTTCTTGACGGCAAAGGTCTCGCGGTGGATGTTGCAATGAAACCATTAATTTCTGGAGCAACCTCTCTAATTCGTGCAACTACACCGCTGTGTCGGCTTGTCATTGCTCTAGCACCATCTGTACAAACTCCGACACATTTTATCCAGTCGATGCCATTCTCTTCGATAAATTCATTCAGAAGCTGAAATACGTGCTCTCCTGTAGTTCCTGTTGGTAGCGGCTTACAGAACAGAAAGTCCTCACTCTCAAACTCGTATCTAACGTAAACGAGCAAATTGGCCAAATCGACTACAGACTCATCTAATTGCAGTGAAAAACATCTGCTCATCTTAACGCGCTCTGTCAGCGTACTTTTGATATAATCCTTCATTTCAATAATTCTATGAATGACTGTCTTTCAGGGGGAGCAGCAGGTCGAGCTGTTCAGCAGCTTTTTCTCCACACATAATAGTGTGGGGCTTACCTGCTTTAGCAATCCGCAAGCTTGCATTTTTCCACGTTTCCGTTTTTATTTCAGTGTAATGGGAGAGAAACACAGAGACGCTCTGTGTATTTTTCTCAAATTAACTTAGAACAGTTCTTATATATTTTCTGTTATTTTTCACGGTTTCCTGTGCTCACAAGATTACCAGCGTTTGTAGCACGCATTTCTATGCATTCCTGTGTTTTCAACGTTGGCATCGTTCCAAAATCACGCACATTCTCCTTTATCCCTATTTGCTGGAGATACAGTAGCTTTTTTTGAATACAATTGGTCACTTGCGTCCGTAGCACGCATTCCTATAGAGTGGTATAGAATTACAGAGTATCTCTTGGGTCCACTGAAGTATTAGCGCGCACTGTATCGTAGTACGTAGGCTGCGTATTCGACACGTATACAAATACAAAATATGAAAACCCGTCCCGATTTTTTCTGCGTACACAACACAGTTCCAGGGTCATTTGGCGTACCACCTGGCGGCACGCCACGTACCACTGCAGGTACGCGTACCACAGTTTGAGAACCACTGGTTTAGATCATCTGAGCAAGACTTTCACTTTTTTCACGAATTTGTAACAGCAGCACCATTTACCTTTACATAGGATCGCAGATAGTGTTCCAATCCTTCCTCATGGCACTGGGAGACGATATGAATCATTACTCTGGAAATAAAGCAAACCCATAGCACAGGAGTCAACTGAAGTGTGGCTCTGGAAAGTTTAAAATCTAGTGTTCTAAAGTTAAAAACTGTCAGCACTTAAAGCACTTCAAAGTAACAATCTACTGGGCTTTTCTACCACCTTTTTCAAGCAAAACATCTTTTCACCAACGGTAATCCTAAATTTGATTGTGTTTTCAGGAGGTCAGGTAACTGCCAGTTGTTACACTAAATAAGGGTAATTTCCAAAGTTTATTTAGTCTTTAAATTTAATTTAAAAGGTTTTCAAATGTTTGCTCCTTTGCGGGTTGCTGTGACGAAAATTTTTTTTTCCCCCCAATACGGAAGAGAAAACTGGAAATGAACTGACTGGACACCTGAATCTTTAGGAAAAAAAAACATTACTAATTCACTACAGTATACAAATAGTCATTCATGAAACTATCCCATACTTAATTACATAAATTAAGTATAAATTTGCCACATCAATGTTTATTGAAAGCCAATTCAGCCTAGCATTTAGTAGTAAAGATTTTAGATAAATCGAACGAGTTCAGACAAATAGTTCTGTAATTTCATACATAGGCCAGGACTTACTGGAAGTCACAATTTAAGTAATCTTAACTACTCATAACCAAGAGGAATCAGTGCTCAATACACCCCATGAAGATATGACTGCTGGTAAATACAGTTGAATAAACCGCCTAATGCAAAGAGAATTAGTGAGTTGTTCCCTATACTTTTCTTGCTGTTAAAGGAACTGTGTCATGTTAAAATGCACACCCTTGACACAGGATGGAGAAATGTGAGACATTTCATTTCTATAAGCTGGTAGGGGAGGTTCTCATTGTGATACAGCAGGAGACGGAATGCATGCAAACAGCTAAAGATCTCAGCAGAAACAACAAAAGGAAAATGTGGTATTAGTGGTTCATTTGTAGCATGCTGGAGGCCCAGGCTTGATTCCCATCAACGCATTGTATCCTCTTCTGGTTCTTAAGGCTGTATCACTCGCCTGGTGACATTGACAGCGACGTCCTCCTGCGTGGCTCTCGTCAGCACTCGAAACAGTTGGTTCAGGATGGTTGGCAGGAATCGGACCATGACGTGGCCTTCCATGGCATGTAAACTCTGCATAGAAAGATAGGGTGTTGTACAACACAGTCCAACAGGAGTTCAGTGAACTAGCAAAAAAACCATTCAGAAAGTTCTAACAGTAAATCAAAAAAATAATATATACATAGTAAGTAAAACACCATTGCTGTGCAAACATTCTTTCTACTTTAAGTTAAAAGGCATATATCTGAGTTATTGGATTGATGGGTCTCTTGGTTCTTCCACCAAGGTTCTTATTCAACAGCGTAACTGCAAACAAAATTTCATGTTTCTAAAGTACAGTTGCACAGCTGACACAGTCCAATAGATTTTATAAGCGTCTTTAAATTATCAGATGAAAACCTTATGCCCATAATCACATTAGGATCCCAGGTCGAACGAAAATCTGAAGACACTGTGACTCATGAGGACCAGAGTTTTGCTCTACTGCCTGGCTTTGAGGAAATGAGTTATGACAGGATCATGTCAGCATTGCACGGCCTCAAGTGCTGTGGTTTCCAAACCTGGTCCCAGTGGAGCCCAACTGGTTATTGACCTAAACAAAGACTTCATTGCAAGATTATCGTTTTCAATTGTTTATTTCAGCCCTATTTCAAAAATCTTCTCTCACTTCAACTTAAAAAGCTGAATGGAACTGGTCATTATTGTCCATCCTGTACCAATGATTATGTTTCAGAACTCCTCTAATTCAGGTGGCTCAGCCCACATGTAATTAACTTGATCTCTTCAGAAGGAAAAAGAAAACCTCAGTGCTGGAGTGTTTGGTATATTGTCATTCTTACCAGTCTCTGCTCATCATTAATTGATCACTTTATTAAGAGCTGTCTGGACAGAAACAAAGGAGTAAACTCCTACTAAACTAGCTGAAGATAGATTGTATAAAGCATGCACAGAGTTATTCAGACAACACACTCAAACTGATTTTTAAACCAAGGACTGAGTGCGGAAACAAGAAAATCAATAAAAGTAATCAGCTAGGTTGGAAAGAAAGGGTCTTTAGAGCACCATGAGTCCCAGCACACATTCCCTTTGTAATGGGAGATTATTTTTATCTTTTACAGATAGCTGACAAGACAAATAACAAATGTAGAACCAAAGAACCAACAGAGAACAGAACAAACTAGCCAGAGGGCTACTAGGACACAATACAGTATATTACTACACTTAAGGCATTGTCAGTCAGTTGTTTGAACAAATGCAAATGAAAGAGGATCTTTCTAGTACGATATATTATTAAAAAGAAATCAGCTCACAGACGAGCAATTTACAGCAAAGGTATTGATAAAACTTTCAGTAAATGTTTCAAATGCTTGCCAGCCCTGTTTTCCATTGTTAAGCAATGTAAGCTGGAAGACAAATAAGATTAAATCGCAAAGCTTTTGCAAAATGCCAGCAGTAACAATGATGTCATGTACAGTATAGCTTTCAAGTTGCAACAGCTCAGAGAAAAGAACACGTTCTCAACATCCTGCTTCAGCACATGGGATGGCACTTGTGTGGAGACCCCGCCAGCCGGGGGAGGTCAGACACAGGTCCGCATGCCTGCCGGTGAGCCGGCTGAAAGCCCTTGTGAGTGACAATGCAAAACGGGCAGAGGGCACAGGAGCATGACTTGAATATTCCAACAACACTGCAAGGGCAGTTTGATCAAGCCGGTGACATTTGCTTTCACTTCATATCTCTTTAACTCAGCAAAACTGCAATATTGGAACCATAAGCATTACATGACATTGATTTGTTTGCTGTATAAATCAATGAATGCCTTTTCTTTTACCTTAACTCTTTGATATGGGGCGCCTCTGTTACTTGTGCCATTTATTTTAATCCCCCAAAGAAATGTACTATGGTTCTCAACTAAGGAAATTAAATCAGCTAAGAGTTTAGGCTTCCCTATGTGACTTATGTTTTCCCCACTGAAATGATGAAGATCATAATGTTATGGAAACAGTACTGAGAACAACACTAGAATAATAACAAAACAATGGTATTTCAAGATACAACTAGCATGGATTTAGAAAAAGGAACTGGCTTACAAACATATCATTTTAAGGGTCATAACCCATATATGGGTTGACAGGTCAGGCCAGCCAGAATAATTGATTAGATTCTTGGTGAAAGGTTTATGGTGTACTGTATCACATGGGTATACTTTATACTGTGTTTGATATATAAAGAGTGTGCACAATGGAGTGTTAAAGCATACAGATTAATAGGAACACCTAGGGTGGAGTAGGGCTTGAGACAGATCTATTTTAGTCCCATTGCTCTTTCCTAGAATGAGCTCTAAAACCAGAACAAAGGAGACGGAGACTTCAGGTATCTGAAATCCACAGGGGTACAGATAGGGTTAATCCAGCCAACAATTTCACACTCTGTAGGGAAACCATGGCCTCTGCTGCAATTGGAAAATAAAGGTAAATCCATTTAGGACATGATTTTTACCAGAGGGTGTGTTGAGGGTATATGGGACAGGCTTCCCAGCCAGGTGGTTAAGGTAAAAAAAAAACAGATTCTCTAAGCTCACACATTTCAGACAAGGAAGACGGGTTACACACAATAACAGACCATTTAGCCCTCCTTAGGTCCTGATGAACATCATAATAATTTATTGATTATGACTGAATTTAAGCAGACTTGTCAATACTGCCACCTTCAGTGAAGTTTCGGATTCCGCAGAGGACAAGTTGTACTATTGTGGAAATTCAGGTTGCCCAGAACATGGAATTAATTTTCAACGCTCAGAAGTTTATGGTGCAGGTATCTCTTGTATCCAGGGAGATTATGCCATTGTGTTCATGCTGGCTCTGTCCAGGGTGTGCTGCCATGAGGGAATAATGGCCCCTGTCCTTCCAACTCCTACCCCCCAGAAAAGGTGGATTGGAACCCTTTCATTGCCTCACCTTCAGGTATTTGACCAGCTCTCCCCCAGAAGCCTGGTTAACAGACTGTGCACTCTGACAGTGATGGAAAAAATTGTGCAGATGTTGATCCTAGAGACATGAAAAGAACAATTAGTGAGAACAGATGTCTGTGGAGACAGGCCTTGGAAGTGTCGCAAAATGAACAAGCTGTGCAGTTGGTCCTATTGAAAGAGTCTGCATACAGTCTTTAGAAACTGAATATTATTATTGACCCAATTATTGTTTATTTGACATCATCCTGTTACACAAACGCAGGACAATGTTTACTATGCTCTTTAGCACTTGATAAAAATGCCTACAACAAAGGAGTTTAGCCTGACGACAGAGAACTGCACAGAATTTGTTTCCAGTGACACTGACCTGAGTGTAGACTGTGGAGACCAGGTGGGTGGCAATTTTGAACAAAGGTTTTCCTCCGTCAACCCATTTAACTTCAGGACCTGAATGCTATGTGGTGCACACACACACACAAAAAACAAAATAAAAAAAATCTTCAAACATCGCCAGCCAGAATTGTTAGCAAGCCTGTTAGATTTTTCTAACTTAGGGTGTTGAAAAACAATGGGAAAAAAGGTAATGGGTAAGAATTTACAGTAAGGTAATAAGGCCTTAATTTAATAGTAAGCCTTAATTAAATCCAAAAACTTCACCTCCCTATAGGAGGCAAATTCCACACCCAGAATTTGATGACCACTTTCCACTGCTCTCACGTAAGAAGCCTCTGGCAAACACAGCTGCCAAAGAGTGACATGTAAAATTTATGATTGCCAGGTGGCAAAAGTTTGATTTAATCCAAGCTTTAGCAAGCATGCAGAATAGCAGAAAGGCTCCATTTAACGTGCTGATCTGACATATTGGAAACAAAGGTTCAATGTTGGTAGTTTAAGTTGTGATTATGATGTTTGAATATTGTAGAGCTTAACACATTGCAAACAGACACACATAGCTTTGAAATTAAGCAAATGGAGGTAAACACTTAAAAACAATGTATTGCAGCTCTGCTTTTTACAGATACGAACACATTCAATTCTTAAGCATTTTTAAATTCTGCAGCTCCGGCTTCACACACTCAAAATTCTTAAGGGTGAAAAGGACATTGATATTACCTTCCCTATTCCAGCCTCTTGACAGCTGAGGTATCCGGCTGGAAGAGTAGCAGAGACTAGAATCTGCTGCTCATTCATAATCACCCTGCCATCTTTCAGCAGTGGAAGCCACCCAAACCCGACTGCAAGCAAGGAAATAACAGCTTATCAACAGCAAGTCTTCCAAATACATTTACGCACCAACACGAAAGGAACAGCAATGTCCTGCTTCACAAAAACAAAAAATAAAAATCAACAACTTGGCACAGGCTTCCATTACATTGTATACAACCCCTATTCTTCTCACCCACCATAGACTAAACAGCAGAAGAATTAACAGTCTAACAGACAGCCAGGTCTGAGCAAACTGACTGCTACAGTAAGATGATAACTCAGACATTTTCAAAAAACAAAACAGCAAATTTGAAAACGAGTAACTCATGTATTCATTTTCATTTTCCTTTGAATATTTAAAGAATTAAAGTGGTTTACAATATAAAAAAAGGAAGGAGGTATGTAGGGTGTGTCAATGCCTGTAACCAAAACATCCAATAATATAGATAACATAATGAAATCCTGTAAATTACAGAAATCAACAGGAAAAGAAGAATAATCAATTTTTGCCACATTTTTCACGTCTTACTGTACGTCAAATTTGTTCTTTTGATCAGGGCATGGTTCACATTAACAGCTCTTTCTTGGGAAGAGCAGACTGTCAGTAACCAACCTTTGTGTGCCTTTTTTTCTAGGGCAGGGCACCTCCAACCCACACCTCCAATCTCATCTCATTGATTGTAACACCTGACTCCAATTAGTTTTTGGAGAAGTCATTAGCCTAGAGGCTCATATATTTTTTCCCAACTTAGACTGTGACTGTTTAAACGATATGTTCAGAAGAAGTACAATTGTTTGTGTGTTATTATTAGTTTAAGCAGACTGTATACAGTATATCTATTATTGTGAAGATCAGACCACATTTTTATGAGTAATTAATGCAGAAATCCAGGTAATTCCAAAGGGTTAACATTTATAGTGTACAGTATACTGTATAGTGATCTTTCAGACCAAAGCTTACCCGAGTGATAGAAACCCAACCAATATAAAAGGGATATACAAAAAGCAGAGACTCCAGCTTCCTCTGTTTGCGGACAGTTTCATGGTACAACCACAGAGCCATAGCTTGCAGAATACGTACTGGATATATGGATTAAGTAGACGTCCGAAATCTAAAGTAAAATGATTGAGTTTTGTAATATGAACATAAAAACTTGGCATTTGGTCCATCTAGCTTGTTTGGATGTATGCAGCTAATTGATCTAAGTCTCTCATCCAGGAGTTTCTTCAAAGAGGTATCAAGTCAGGGTATCAGCTTCAGCAGTATAACTGTGTACCTTGTTCCGTATTCTTCCATACTGTGTTCTCAGGACATTTTGTACTGAAAAAGTATCCTGAAATCTTATGTCTCTGTCTTTTCAGTCAGAGAGAAAAACAGTCAGGACCTGGCAATGTGTGCAGTAGCATCGCAACTGCAAGAAGTTGACTGGAATCTGCCCTCTTGTCCCCTTATACCAGAATAACTGTGCTCCTGTAAATACTGCTTATAAAGGACTTGGCAGAGACCGATAATGTGTGGGGAAGTGTAGGAGAGGCAGCATATGGAAACTAGTGGTTTTTGGAGAATATAAAAGAAACATGTTAAAATTGCAAACCATTTCTTTAAAATATTTAAAGAAATAACACTCTTGGTATTGTGGTCTATTGGGTTCTTTCTTCCCGCGTGCTGGAAGAACGGTGCTTTTCCCCACACGCAAGAGACTCATTGCTAAGATAAATCTCTCATGCCACCTGCCAGTGATTTTCAAGGAGGGTCTTGGTTCATTACACCTGCTTTACAACCGTACAGACCTCCACTGTACGGCTAGAACGCCTTTGTAAATACCATGTGCATATTATTACCATCATTACTTACATCTGCCTACATCATTTTTACATACAGTACATTATTATGCAAATTAGCACATTTGGGAAGCGTATTTTCACTTTTTCATTAAGTGGCTGCACATGCGCGCTAGTCTTTCGGATTCATCACATTTCATTACGCCAAACCCCTTATCTTGGGATTACACATTGCAGGTCAAATTAGAAATAACCATGAAATAGGCCTTAAATGAGTAAAATGGGCTCCTAATGACGAACCTTTCTGACGATTTTCTTACTCTACCAGAATATTTTGTGCGAAGAGTTTTTTTAATGATCCTTTACCTTCTAAAACTCAGCCGAAAGGGTTTTGATTGCTTAAAATTCAAACTCGCCTCAAAGAAAAACTAAATTAATTGATACGGTCTGCTACGTCAACTGTGATACAGTACTCTGCAAAGCCTAGTCAATTCCCCTTCAGACTGTCCCCTAGGAAACAGATTACTGTATATTTCTGTCCATTATTCGTATTGACAACTCACTCAGGCCACTAAAAATGAAAAAGGAAATCAATACAAAGGTTATATTATTTCATATGGGTGAAGGAATAAAAATGAATGGACAGGTAATTACATTTGTATTGTAATGAAGAGTAGCGGGAGGTCTGCATTCATAAAAGGCAACGACTATCCAGTGGCCACATCTAATCAATATCCTGTACCTCATCCTGTACCTTCAATATCCTGTACCTCATGGTATACCAAAGCACTCTGCAAACAACTGTTGTAAAGAATGACAAAGCCAAGGTTAGGTGATTTAAAATCGTAATAAGCCAATAAAAAAGGATTTTCACCTCTCTCTAATGAATTATGGGCTAGGTCTATTAGGCCACAACCACAGCAAGGGAACCTGCAGCCCAGAAGGCCTCTATCGACATTAATAGCTAATGCATAAAGACATTGTAAACTTTAACTGATGGATTTGAAGTGCTGTATTACATTGCTGAAATAAAAACACAAACGATTTAGAAGTTACGTAAGATCATAACTGCAGTTTCATGGATGACTGCTCATGTCTATAAAGATGAAACATTTTGTCAGTAATGTTCACCAACACGACAATGAACATTTGTAAAAGCAGGGGTACAGTATCTGCTTGATGTCTACCAATTTTTAGCAGAGCTAAAGCCTTGACTAACCTTGAGTCTCAATCACATCCTTCTTTTTCGTGCTGCCTTTGCTGGTGCTGTCACAGCTCACATGGTAGAATGTGAAGAGCAGGTGGTGTTTTTCGTGGAGCTGGGTGGGGAGCTCGATTTTAATCTTGGGTGGGAAAAAAAGAAGCAGAAATTGATGTTTGCAGGCATCCAAAAATTTGCAGGTCACAGAACAAGAAAGAAAGACCAGATGAATGAGGAATTTAGACTACAGTATATTTTGACTGTGGACTAAAACTGATGTTCATGAGTCTTCAGACTTATCGGGCCGAAGCTTATCTCCATTTCCATAGCTTTCCCCTGAGATACTCCCAGCAATGCAGGCTGAACTGGAGCAACTTAGGTAAAGGGTAGAACTGCAGTGTTCACAGTAAGCACAAAACCCCACAACCCTTTCAGGTTTGAATCCAGACCCCTGACCCCTACTCTATTCTGCACCAACAGCTAGTCTACACATTCCAGACAAGATAACAGCAAACAGCCTCCCTCACCAAAAAGAAAATAAAATAAAATTCTGGAACCTCTTCCGTTGCACTTTTCCAGGTTTACTCTTCAGAATGGCTCTATGGACTTCACAAGACCAAGTTACCAATGTAGCTTGGTACAGACATAGACATGACCACATCATCACCATTTTGTGCTTGTTGTTTTGCTGCACTTTTTGTTTGTTCTCACTTGCTTTAACATTGTGAGGTTTATAGATATAAAACTAATAGATCCAACTAAGTTTAGTAAACAGTTTGTCTATTATACTGTAAAGACATTGTTGTTGGAACCGTCAACTGACACCATATTTAATTCTCAACACTAAAGCACATTTTTATCACTTTAAATCACTGAAAGTAACGTACATTGACCATGCCACTTTGTTATGTCTTAGAAAAGCCATTTGAAGAAAAACTATCATAACCATATGCCACCAGTTTATTAAACAGGTTGCTGACAAAACCTGTGACTTACCTCATCATAAAACTCTGGGTTTTGTTGGTGGTGCAAAACTGCAGCAAATATGTTTTTCACAAACAAGGGCCCTCCCGGTCTGTTGTAGATGCACTGAAGAGTGATAGAAAAATGTCATTTTTTTTATTTTCCTGGAGGCTACTGTCTTGGGCTTCTCAATCATTTAAAACAAGTTCAAGCATCTCCTAATCTCATTACTCCACTGGCTTGTCTTTCCTGTTCGTTGTTCAAGCGCTGAACTAACCTTCAGGGGTTGAGTGTCTTCCTCGTCAGAATCCTTAAACTCGATGCAGACAGCGATGTTTCTCGCCTGGGAAGAGAAGCGACCCGGTTATAACTGCTGAAGGAAAATGATTTTAATCCTACCGTAGTGATCTACTGAGCTGCTGGTGGGGATGGATGAGGATATTAACAAAGCAGAACAAAAAGCTGTATACCATAACAATGTGGATTTCTTCTTAAGAATCTGGAGCTCTGAATTTTAAAATGTCACCTCACAGCTACAGTTAGCTCTGTGAGAGGGGTGACTCCATGCAACATTCTCTGCGAAATGCCTGTTGGAGTAAAACGCCTGCATGCAGAATAATGCAACTCACGCACGTCTCTGCAATTAAGGCAAGTATTTACAAATGACATCTCGTGAATATGCTGAAAAACTGGCACTGCAATATTGACATGTAACAACACGAAATTCCTTGATTATCTACATGCCATTACACTCCTTCTAAATTGTAAACTCATCTTTTTTTTCTGCTTGGCAGTTTGTATTTTGGCCAAATGTTTTCCCGCCTCCCTCGGTGATTCACCTTTGCAAAAGACTTCTGGCTGTCGTACTTCAAGTGCTTGGGATAAACGTAGAGGTGGTTGTTGTACGTGGTGAAAGGCTGGGAACATTTTGCGATGCAGGGAACAAACTCCTCCACTTCAAAGAAAACATTTGCCTTCCCATTGTTCTCGAACGGCTTCACAGGAATGTACGATGAGGTAACACCATCTAAAATCAACAGCACAAAAAAATAACACTGAGAGGAAGGATAAGAGAAAGCTGCTGCTTCTTCATAAGTGAGTCAGAAATGTTTTTAATAGGAACTGGAATTGGAAAACTTACTTGTTATGTCTGGGGCCACACTGTCAATGGTTATGTCAAGGTTTCCTAAGATGACAGGCAGCTTGGACATCTTTTCTGGCCTGTGGCAACAAATACATAAGCACCAGCTGCTTACAGTATGATCTTTTCTTTCAGAAGTAATGCAAAACAGAGAACTGGCTCCTGACTCCTGGAAATTGTAACAGAAGACTTTAGATGTTTAGAGAGAGAAATACTGAATATGGAGAAATGGAGCTAGGGTTTCACAGTGGAAACACTCATTTTCTCAAAACTAGGAAATATCATTCTGTGTAAGGGACAAGTAAGCTGACATCTTGAGGAATCCAACATTCTCATTCTAGTGAAAGACCATGATTGCTCAGCTACAATACTTAAGTGTAT
Organism: Lepisosteus platostomus; assembly: GCF_059453375.1. Lineage (NCBI taxonomy): Eukaryota > Metazoa > Chordata > Actinopteri > Semionotiformes > Lepisosteidae > Lepisosteus > Lepisosteus platostomus. Next base: position 29,424,831 of record NC_142612.1, read on the forward strand.
CAGATTCTTGTCAACTGAAAGACAATTATAAAACCTGTATTGATCTTGTCTTAAAGGACTGGAGGGCTTCTTCTGCTTAGGTCCTGTAGGTTGTGACACTTGCATGTATAACCCTTGTTATCTGTCCCTGCATTTTCATATGCAGGTCAGGACGTTCTGCACTAAAGGGGGCTATAGCACCTTATGACTGTGTCTGAACACACTACACCTGCAAAGACTAATCCTTGCCTTCAAAGCTCACTTCAGCTTGCCAAAGTAACATCAAATTCTTGTTTGCATTTAATCCAGCCATTTATATAAAGTCCTCCAGCTTATTTCTTGTTCTGGTTGACCAGGCACTATCGTGGTTAAACAGCATCTTCATTGTTTTACACTGACATACCAAGGCAAGAAAAAAAAAGACACCATTGCTTTTAACCACACAAAACTATTAGGTGTGTTTTAACACCCTGTTGCAAGAAGTGTCCTGGTTTAACAAATGTCTTCTGTCTAATAAACTGATGGGACAGACATGATCTGCCTTAGCTATTCTGCTAATCAGCCTCCTTGAAAACTTAGAATACCACAGATGTTTATCCACTAAACCAGTAATCTTACAAAATTGCGATTCTAGACTTTGAATTTTTGTATTTTGCAAATGATCACTATTTTCTAAACAGGGTTAAATTTCCAAAAACAGACACAAAACACTAAACACCTCACTGCATGTTCATTTGAGCAAGAAATAGATTTATAGTAGTTTAAGAAAAACTAACTTTCTAAAATCTGCAAGCAGTTTAAGCATGTCTTCATTTGAAAGCTTGTTGCTGTCCTGCCTATAGATGGCAGAAAATCTGGAACTTTTGTCAAGAGTCCCTGATGCATCCTTGAACACAGACCTGCAAAAGAAAAGAAACTGAATTTTAATCTAAAAAGCACAAGGAAAATTCCACAGCAGTGTTTTATTTTTTTGACAGATGACAACAATTATGTGTTCTAAAGCTTAGTTCTTCATATTATTGTTTTTCCATAGGGTTAAGAGCTTTCCATTCTTTCTTAGTATTTCAGTCTCTAAAGCCCTCTTTAAAATGCAGCCCTGTGGACGGCCAAGCTGCATTCAGGAGCATTTCCAGCTTTTCAAACATCAAACTAACAAGATTCATTTTATAATCTAAAGAAAACCTGCATCTCAGATTCCTGCTCTCTGATGTATGGAGACCTGATGTATTATAACCAGGAAACCCCAGTAAAGTTGGACTGGATAGTTTTCCCCTCAGTGCCTCTGTGGCCCTGAAATACACACAAGCCTTACATCAATCTCATCACTCATTTCTGAATTTAATCTGCCAGTTGCACCTAAGTTTGTGTTTGCTTGGGTTTGCGCTGGTTGTTGCTCATTTGAATATTAGGCCTGTGCTCTGGAAACCCAGCAGCTCCATATCTCTTAAATGAAGTGCCATAAGACACTAATGAGGACTTCTACAAGATCTGGATTATTTTGCTCTTTAAAAACTTATGATCTGGGCCAATGCAGTTATATTGCATCTTCACTGCATGATGCAGACAGGTAATGCCTGCAACAGTAATGACACTCCTATAAATACAATGTTACATACTCCTATAAATACAGTGTTACATGGCAATTTTCAAGTCAAAGATCCAAGGGCAACTTGAATCAAATTAGTCAGGATAGTCACATCACTCAAAGCTGTTTATATGTCAGAAGGCTTGTTACCAATATAAGGTTACCTGTACGAGCGTTATTCTAATGAATCACAACAGAGCATTTCAATCAGAAATAATGACAAAGGAAACATTTCTGGGCCTTGATATTTAAGCTCACAATGTAGTTTTTTTGGCTAATCTTTAACCTTGGGATTACTTTTGCTAAGGCTTTTGAGAATCATCCTGCTGAGCTTGTTTGACGACGGCTGTCCTGTTCCCGCTTTATGTCCAGTCACCTTGGTAAAAAATCAATTTTAACCTCAAAGAGATTTCTAAAAAGAATCAAAGCCAATTAAAACAGCCCTGTCCCTGAGAAATTCCAGGGTTACGGTTCTGCTTTCTCAAAAGCCCTCTACTCGCAGATGTCTACTGACAGCGATTACAAACTTGCATGAATATTCCTTACCTAGCTGCCCAAGCAAATGGCATCCTGTACTGTCCCAGTCTGCTGCAAGCTACTTTGGCATTTTTAAGAACCTTCTGAGCAGCCTGACAGAAAAGAACACAAGCACTGAGTGGATCCAGAGTTTTGAAGGACATTCAAATTTGAAAGTTGAGCATATCATCAAATTATCTTTTCCATAACTGATCCTTCATTGCGACCTCCTAAAACTGAATCAAATCCACATTTTAAATTGGAATAAATCACAGTAATGCGTATCTCCTGAAGTGGGAATCGGTCAAAGACATAAGAATTTTAATAACAATAAAACATTTAAGAATCATGCATTCAATAAAATAAAATGTCTTTGTGTATCCCATGGATAAGGAACAGATGCTTTTATTTGTCCACTTAACATAATGGGTTACAGCACGTTTCAAAATTTGCTGTGCACAGTCAAGTACCTTAGCTGAGTCAGAGCTCTTCATGTACGGCTCGGCACAATGCGTGATGCCTCCTTGAAGTACTTTCTCTATTCGAGCCACAAGGAATATATCAGGATGAGGGCATGTCACTGAGAATATTCCCTACAGGCGCAAAACACGACACAAAAAACATTCAGCCACAAAAAGACCCGTTTCTTTCATTTTATTGCTCCCAGTGGATTCAGAAAGAAAAGCCGAAATGACCCTACTAAATAGCAAGTGGCACTAAATAGCAAGAAAAAGAAAATCAACCTGCACATATCCATTCCAGGTCTTATACTGTACATTCATTCAAAGATCTGGAAACACAGAATACAAGCACTCCTTTCTGAATGATTGCTAGGATGCGCCAAGAAGCAGGCTGGATGGCTGCAAATTGCTTTCATTTCCGCAGATCAGACAGTAAAAAGGAATGCTTTTAATGATGAAGAAACTAGATTATTTAGAGCAGGGAAATCAAAGCCAACTGTACATCACGTTATATCGGCTTTCTACAAAGCACCAAGCCCGTGCTTCAGGCTTGCATATTAACATGAAAAGGTCCAGAATGGCAGCAGGCCAAGCAGTTAAAGGCTTCTATCTGTTAATTGCAAGATGATAGGCGACTTCCTGTGGAAGCCATCAATGATGTTTGAATTAAATGATGAACAGGCAGCACACAATAGGAGACAGTACCAGACTGTACGTTACCTCACCTGTTTGGGGTACTGTAGCATGCTCTCTGCGAGCCCATTAAACATTCTTTGAGGTCCCAAAACTGCCTCCCCTCCCCCATTCATGTACTGTGAACTTGGATTGGATATCATGTGTCTCACAGAAGGATGGTTCAGATCCACATGGAAGTCTGCAGAGATCTTCCGACTGTTTTGGACATCAAAAAGTGACAGGGTGACAAAGAAGGGTTCCACCTGAGGAGCAAAAAAACAGAAAAGAATTGCTTAGAGAACAAAAAAGCTCACAATCAAATACCAGCCACCAGCAATTACAAACACGATGCTTCCGGTTTACTAAAACATGAAGAAAATGGACACCGGCTATTGTCAGGCAATCATCTGACAGGGGCAAAGAAAACAAAATGAAAAGAAGTCCTGCAGGGCTATCTCATGAATTATTCCAGTGTTCCAGGTTAACTGGAGGCTACATTGGAGTTGTAGTTTAGTATTAGAATTATTGTGATCAGCTATTTCACCATGCAACTCAAAACTGCCAACTCACTGAAGATAACCAGCTGTGGGCCTGGCCAGTACCTAGATGGGAGATCTCCTGGAAAAGCTAAGGTTGCTATTGGAAGAGGTGTTAGTGAGATCACTTACCCTGCAGTCTGTGTAGTTCCTTAAAGCCCCTGTATAGTGATGGGGACACAATACCGCAAAAAAGGTGCCATCCTTCAGATGAGACCTAAAACCTAGGTCCTGATTCTCTGTGGTCATTAAAAATCCTACGGTGCTTTTTAAAAAGAGTGGGGGTGTTATCCTGGTGTCCTGGCAAACTTTTCCCCTGGCCTTTTTAAATCACTGCCTCCTAATAATCTCAATTGATCAACTGGCTTCATCACTCTGCTCTCATCCCTACTGACAGCTGATCTACAGTACATGTATGATGAGTCCTGCGCATTGAAGAGTCCCCATTACCTGCAAAGGGTTTTGAGTGGAGTGTCTCGAAAAGTGCGCTGCCACCTATTGTGGTTTAATATTCTCTTTTTCAATCTGTATTAATGCAGAGGAATCTGAACAAGCTGAGAAAACTGTTGGACAGCACACAAAAACATCTTACATATATAATCTCTATGAAATTATTCAATTTCAACCGTAAAAGTACTTTCTCATATTATTCAGGGATGTGACACACTGGCAACGAAAGCCTGATGCATCAATAAATTAATAAACTGCAAGATCATAGTTTTGAGATGTCATTATTTTTCAGGCATTACAATATCACAATATTAATATTTGCCTTAGAAATAAAAAAGTTCAGCACTTGTAAAAAATCCCATTTTCATGAGCATACACACCTAGCATGGATTTCTTCTAGACATTTCCATTTTAATATGACACTTTTATGCCATCCTAGCATTTCACTGTATAGCTGATAATAGGGGGACATATGATTTCAAATGATACCAGAGTATCTTAGCAGCAACATGAAACAAACCTCACAACAATTACTGTGATACTGTATGAGCTACTGTTGCTATGGCAATGTGAATCCTTCTCCATACAATATGAGTGTAATATTCTGACCAGAAATGGAGCCTCACAAGTGTATCATCAAGTACAAGTTCACCACCACGAGTTGACCTTAGAAAAGTTATAAATGAGAGGAACCAATATATCCCATGTAGTCCATTCGACACTTAGAAGCTAATCGATTAAGAATCTTATCCCGCCATTTCTTGAAAGAAACCAAAAGAGAAAAACAGACATTTCTCTGCTCAGAGCTACCTGTTATAATGTAAAAGTTGAAAAAAAAAATCATGACACTCATCTGTCCCCAGACATATTCAAGAAAATAAACAGGAGATTAATATGACCATTTATGCCCTAGCAAATCAGCAACACTCCAACCTACATTTGTCGTTGGTCCCTCTTCATTTTCGGCAACACAACTTTGAAGGTTAAAGGACAGGTCATTGCAGTTCACCAAAATTCGCTTCCCAAATTTCTCTTCAAATGGCTTTGTGTCTGGTTCAATTCCTGAGAAGTCAAGTTTCTGAAAATAAAGTATAAAATAAAGAAGGTACTTTTAAGAAGATAGCTTTTTAAGCTTTATGACATGATGGCCCATACTGAAATCTATGGATCAATAAACACATTTATCAAAATTGAAACTATCGTACAAATGGTGCATTCTCACTTAAGAGTATTTTAAAGGTTATAAATAAAAGGAGATCATTTTTTCCATTTAGCTAGATAGGTTGTTAATAATGAACTTGTTCAAGGGTCAACTTACCATTTCTTGAAAGAAGGCAGGGTATTGAATTCAATAATTTGGCTGGGGAGCTTCTCCTACAACCCTTGGTGCAAATAAGCTTCCCAAATTTCTGCCACACCATGTTTTATACGTTGATTTAGATGGTGAGGTAGAGACCAAGTGAATACACATTTTATCAGAAGACTCAGCAGAAAAGATAGAATATACCCCAGCATGATACCATAATGTACTACAGAAAAGACGATGATGATGTCTTGTCAAAGAACCTCTTGAATTATATTGTATTTTGAAATTGATGAGACACAAATTTCAGTCTTATCCCATTACCCGTTCTTTTATTAATCAACCCTGTTTTTCAAACACTCACTTCCTACAGTATGTATCTACTGCAAGCAAGCTACCACTGTAAAATCAGTGGATAGACAAAGGGAGTAAATGGCTTCTAGGAAACGCAAAGCTTTTACTTCTGACAATCGGAATGTAGACCAACATCTCTGACAGGAAAATATAGGCCACAGAACTCTTTTCAAAGAAAACTCACTTAAACTCACCTACAAAGACAAGTGGGGGTTCTAACAGCTGAATAATAATGGAACAAAATAATATCCGTTAACTAAAGAGAAATAAAGTTGACTGGTTAATTAATCTAAACTCTCCAACAGCAAGACAAAACAATGTTTTCTCTTGAACCTCATCAAACTACGTGCAAAACACTGCCAATGTACTGTATTTCGAGAGGGAAGTAGTGCTAATTGTTTCGCACACTGACCTGTGTGTCAGGATCCAAGGTAAACAGCTTCAGCCTGGTTTCACTTCGAGTTTTAGACTCAATATCTCTACCACTCTGAATAAAAAGAAACAAAATGGTAAAACTCAAACGTAGTCAGCTAGTGACAAGACCAAGATTTAAATCAGCAAAGCTCAGGTCAAAGAGCTTAATTTGTGGTCTCCCAACTATGCTGAGGTTTAAAAACAGATCATATCAGTTCATGACATAAATGCAAGGTCTAATTACCCTTCATTCAAATGCCTATGAAACTTAAAACTGAAAAACGTTAGCACAAGAAAAACGTACACTTAAATGTAACCTTTACTTTAAACATACAGTACCTGAAAATATTTCATATACACTGTGCTTTGCTCTACTTGGTGCACAATTATTGTTTCAGAAACATTCTTAACATTCAGAAAGTGAATTACAATAGATGCCTCAATTTTTGAAAAAATCTCAAGGAAAAAACATGGTTTTGTATTTATACAAGCCATCACTTATTTAGAACGTCGCAGAGAACTTGCAGAACTTGAGAACTTGCAGAAACAACCTCTAAATCGTCAAGCTTAATACGCATAATTGCATTTAGTCCAAATTTATTAAATGCAATGGTTTGACACTGATCTGTGAACCAATTTGAAATGAAAAGTCAAAATACACCTTTAAACCAGCTTTCAGTGGTGGCTTTGTAATTTCGTAATAAAATCTGTTCACAGAAGGCATTTGTTTCTAGGCTTCAACATTCTAAATAAGCTCTGCAGAATGTTCAATTCACTCTGGACATGACTGCAAAACATACCTGAAAGCTATCCAAACTCGCTGATGAGCTGTCTGCTTTTCCTTGGTCATCATCTGAAAACAAAGTATTGCTAATTACAAATCAGAAACTTTAAATACTCAATCCTATACCCTAAAAATACCATTGGTTGGTGTATTCTGCTTGTTTACATACACCCAAAGACTGCTTTATGCTAAAATAGGTCTAAACCTACTGTATATAAGACCCTGGAAATAAAAGTGTAATTCTGTTCCTGAATTTTTGTCAAGTGTAACAGTACAATCTTGCATAGAAATGTAGAAACTGACTGATCACCTGATTTTGTTTTTGGAATACAGTCATCATTTGGAACACCTCTGATAGCATTAAGTCTACAGAAAAATTTACAGTTGGAAAAACAACAGATACTGATGTTTAACTCTGTTATATTTTAAGATCTAGAGTAATCTAGATCTTAAAATATAAAATGAGTTCATTCCTAATACAGGCATAATGGAAAAATCATGGTAGTATCCTTACACTGGGTTAAATAAGAGAATGTTATAGACCTACGGATAGCCATGCCACAGTAACTAAAAATTCACCTGTCCAGCCTTTCACTTGACAAAAAAATTTCTTGACTAGCACAGAAATCTGCTTTAGACAGCAACTTGATTCATTGTACAAACAGAATGTGTAATAAAACAGTGATCTGTAATGAGTCAAAAAATAAAGGCTTGCTTTATTAAATCAAGGTCACAGATGTGTGGAAACTATTCAGCTGTAATTAAAAGCACTTTTTTAGCACATTGGAAGTTTCCTATTTTCCCCTATGCTAATTCACCCATCATATAAGATTCACTTTATGAGATTCAGAAGACTTTTTGTGTTCTAGAAGGATCTTTTTAAAAAGAAACAAACTTGTTGCATCTGTACAAAACCCACATAAAACCCAACTGATGAAGTGCCCAGGCATAAAAAAGACTAAATGCAATGTCTTAAGTATGCAATGCTTAAGGGCAACAAAAGCTGTCCAAAGCTACAGCTGCATGCAAAGTGCATACTGCTTCACATTTCCCTGAAGCCTATGCCACATAGACATGATCCTGCATTGTTCCACAGAAATACTGACAACCAAGAAAGCAAAGCCGTACAGTATGATACATTTACATCAGGATCATCTATTACTCCATCTTCATAAACAATTTATAAACAATGAAAGAGACTCCAAGGACAACAACTCGAGATTGGTTTTCATAACCATTTTTCATGAAGGGACTAAACTGATTTTTTTCTCAAATTATCTGGATAAATTATGTGGGATTGAAAATGCAATGGTGTTCATTATGAGAAAAAGCTATATGTTTCCGTTTCTTTGCCAGGCTGTTAAGAGTGAAAACAGAATGAAATTAAACTGTCCAAACTGTTCTTTTTTTAAAACCAATGTATACTGTACATCTTGCCCTTTCAGCAGGGGTGGTAAAACTCCCCTTACCAAATAAGCACCCAAGGTCAATTCTAATGACAATCAGAGCCCACCTTCGTGCGTCTCCCCATTCCTCTTCTCCTGCATGGCGAGTTCAAAGCTGCTGTGTAAGATTTTGTTCAAGGTGCTGATCCACTCCTCCATCTCCACTTCACTGTCAGCTGCCAGCAGGTATGTACTCTTGTCCTGCATCTTCAGCTCGAAGGCAAAGCGCCGTACTTTGTTGTTCTGAAATGAAAGATAGCAATTGAAGGCTGGCATCTAAAGCTTAAGAAACGGAAAGGGTTTTAGCAAACATTTAGACAGTGGGCTGCTGACAGTTTTATTTGCCACAATAATTCCAAGCAGTGTAAAGACGTGTAGTAGCATTACACTACAGCTGTAACAAATCTGTAGGTGCAGTGCTATACAGTACATATTTTAGGCTTCAGAAACAAAGAAAGAAATGAAAGCAACTTTTAGTTATTTATGTTAAAGACCATACAAGGTACAAGGGAATAAAACAGGGTGGCCAATCTAAAGTCTGATCAACAATGTTCCACTTAAAATCCAGATATTTAAAATCCCAAACTATATTTTTATCGTTTTAAGTCCACTTGGGTAATCTAGGATTGCACTGGGGGTTCACTCTTTAGATTTTTCAAAATGCTGACAAAAAAATGAGTACACAGCACACAAAAGCAGTGAGTCAGCTGTAATACTACAGTGCAGTGAAGCAGTGAAGTGCATAACATGAAGTGGAAGGTAAGGAAGGAAAAACCGGACAATAATATTTTAAATGTCCTTTTTAATTCACATAAAAGGCAGGGGACTGTTCTTTCTGTACTCCTAGAATCTGTTTACCGGAAAGACACATTGTTGTATGTAACAGAGAAGGAAACAACATGCTGGGAATGGATTGCCATAATTCCATGTGAGTGACAAAGATCTTTCAACCGCCAGGATAAAAACTGGGCATGTTTAAAGGGAATAGCTGAATCAGCTGCTTAAGCCTTAAGGCTGCACAAAAAAGACTGACATCTGCCACACAATTGGAATAGCCCAAAATTGTCATTGCCTATTATTCTGCAGTGCAGCTGTGAATCCAATCCACAGTGAATTACTGTAACAGCAAATGTAGAAAGAGTTAATATTATTATTATTGCTTACACTTTTCTGGACACTTACAGGTAATGGGGACTCCCCTCCATCACCACCAATGTGCAGCATCCACCTGGATGATGCGACGGCAGCCATAGTGCGCCAGAACGCTCACCACACATCAGCTATCAGTGGGGAGGAGAGCAGAGTAATGTAGCCAATTCATAGAGGGGGATTATTAGGAGGCCATGATTGGTAAGGGCCAATTGGAAATTTGGCCAGGACACTGGGGTTACACCCCTACTCTTTTCGAGAAGCGCCCTGGGATTTTTAATGACCACAGAGAGTCAGGACCTCGGTTTTATGTCTCATCCGAAGGACGGCGCCTGTTTACAGTAAAGTGTCCCCATCACTATACTGGGGCATTAGGACCCACATGGACCGCAGGGTGAGCACCCCCTGCTGGCCCCACTAACACCTCTTCCAGCAGCAACCTTAGTTTTTCCCAGGAGGTCTCCCATCCAGGTACTGACCAGGCTCACACCTGCTTAGCTTCAGTGGGTTGCCAGTTGTGAGTTGCAGGGTGATATGGCTGCTAATATCCAAGTCAAAGCATTTTTTCCAACAACCCATTCTTTGGATTTTAAGAGTTGACACATCCAAAGCGACCACGTTCCCAGGCAACTTAATTCTATCCTCCCAGAATGATGGAATGATGAATGTTAATACTGTAAGTAATTGAATAAGAATTGCCAGAAAAGCTTTGCCAATGTCATCTGTTTAATACATAAGAGAAAATAGATTTTTAAATAAAAAATGTTTCTGATCATAATCTGTTTCTAAAAGCTTCTAATAAAATAATGAGACAAATTTTACTGTACCACAAATGTTAAAGACACAAGTTAAAGAAGTATATTTAGAATCAAGAAACATACTGAGTATGATTCAAAGGAAACAGCAGATACTCCAGGGGCTTCATTTTACAATGGCTATCAAAAGTAAATGGACATCAGCACCAAAAATATTGGGAGAAAACAATTGCTAATCAGTGCCGTCAATCCTTTCTTGATGTAGGTCCAACAGTGCCATGCTTAATAAGCATGCACAAGTCTCCTATGCCCTACTACAAAGCATGAAAATACATCACCCACCCGTTTACCAGCATACAAATAAATAAAAAAAAACTTTACATGTGGCAAACTAGATCCAAGCCATAACATGTAAGCTACTGAAATGTTTGAGGCTATTTGTTGATTTCATTGTTATCAGACATTACACATCAATTAATTATTCTGTTTTCGCAATATTTATTTGCCTTCATTAATTCCCAGTTGATGTTAAACCTGACTCTGCAACAAAATATGTTGACCTTACCTTTCACAGACCAGTTCTAGAAAAAAAAAACAATCTAAAGAATACTGCATGAAAAAAATACACAGTAATGGCTCAGAGATGGAAGGCATGGAAAGTGAGAGTAAGAGACCAGGAAAACTTAAAATGAAAAACAATTTCCTAACAGAGATGATAGCAAAACAAAGGGTCTCCTAGAAAACCAAATCTCAAATCGTAAGGAAAAAAAAAATATTTTTAAGAGGTGAACTGCAGGCCAGGAGCTGGCTAGAAGTCCATCACTAATCAAGTACAATTGAGGGGCTTTCAAACAATATCATAAACAGCAAGGGGTTATGTGTGTTATGGTAGGTTCATTATGTTATGGAGACTCTTCTGCCAAGGATTGTGTAATTAGTTTGAAGCAATTTTTTATACAAGCAAACTCTTGGGATTTGTAATTACATTTGCTTTCATTTTTTAAACTACAGTACAACAGTACAGTGCAAAAGAAGCAAAGAAACACAAGCAGCAACAGGAGAGAGAAAAGTCATGGAAAGGCATAACATGTGCAACATGACTATTGCCATGAAAACTAAGACTGAAGAATAGCGATATTCACAATATGTACAAATGGTATGATAGGACAACGTTACTCTGGATAATTTCCTGTTAATGTCAGATGGTATCATATCTACAAAATGTGGAGTACCCCAGGGATCTGTACTTAGACCACTGCACTTCCTAATTTACATCAACATCTAGATTCTGGTATAGTGAACTAGTAAAATTGGCAAACACTGCAGAAGTGGCTAATGAATTCAAAAACATTTAGAAAAAATTCAAACCATCTAGAACGTACTGTCAAATGCACTGGTAGACAAGTGCAATGTTTTACATGGAGGTAGCAAAAACAGACTATAAATTTGAAATAACAAACACGGAGCTAGGAGAGGCTATTTATAAAAATGACTTATGTGTTTATGTTGAAATAATTTAAACTACTAGACAATGAGTTAGCAATTAAATAGTGTCAGGATATACACAGTAGTTAAAAGTGCAGAATCAAAAATTAAAGACCATAATACACAAATAAGGCCCCCTTTGAAATATGTATAGTTTTGGTCACCACATAGGTAAGATGTTGCTGCAGTCCAGAGAAGAGCAACCTTATTGGGCTTTAGGAAATGAACTACACTGACAGGCTGAAGAAACAAAAAACATTTCTGGTTGTGAAAAAGAGAATGTTGTGAGAAGTCCTGATGCAATTATTCCAAATCCTCAATGTGGAAATGCATTTAAATCTTAGAACAGGAAGCACTTTGTCTAAAATGTTGTGGAGGAACGGTAAAACTACCCAGGTAGGATATTGAAGCCATACTTCAGCATATCTTAAAAACAGTTGGATGAGATGTGTGGATCAATTAGCAACCAACTACCAAATGGGCTAGATGGGCAGAATGCCCTCTTCTCATTTTTATGTTAAGTTCTTAAATGTAACCATCCCATGATGCTTGAACATAAGTGGACAGCACTAAGAATGAACTGACTGTTTATTCATTAGTTCAGGATTTGGTACTTGCAACTATGAAATGAGACTTAAGATTGAAAACAAGTTCCACAATCATAAAATTTAAATTTTAGGATTGGAATTAACAAACAAGGCCTTCCACCATGACCATTTTAAAGTATTATAAGCAGTGATCAGTGAATCACTCAGGTCACTCTGAAAAAAACCAACAGACTAAGCAAGCAGAATTCTGAACAGACAACTGAGGACAGGAGACCACAATCTTCACAACCAAAGCCTTTGTTCCCTTCACACACATATTCAAGCCAACCTTGTGTTATCTTTAAGACGTTACTTCAACAGGACAAAACTTGGCCAGGAAGGAGGCTGCACCCCCTTTAATCAAAGGGTTTGTTTCTTCTGCAGCACAGGCTTATTATTCTTACACCGATATGCTCACAGCAAGTGCTTGAAGAATGCAGCACCGTTCAAAAGGTCAGAAACAGCACATCTGCTTCACTGTGCTCATTAAGCATCAAGCCCAGACTCCCACAGTCAGTGAGTCAGGGATGAAAGGCAGATTGTGCTGTACTCAGGGAGTGATCTTATACTTTTCATACAATACAAGCCTTTGTTATTTTGTGAAACTTTAGATAGATACAGTAAATGGCATTGATTCACTTTCGGTCATCCCCTGTCTGTGTCCGTTTGTTACTCAGGCTGTCCTGTTTAGGTGACTTTCACGTTACTCACACGTATTGAGAAAGTTTTACACAAAACCTGCTCATCAGTACAGTACGGAATCCAAATGCTTCGTGGCTGAAGACTTGCATTTACTTCTGTGATATAGTCTCATAGTTTACTGACTTTAGAAAACTCAATGATTCAAGTCATGTTTTTTGCATTGTATAAATGGTCTAAGGACAGTTTTCACTCAGGCTGTCATTAAAATTGTCACCCCCTTTACTTACATTAATCTTTAAATATTTTTGTTTCCCTCTTGGTGTTCAAATACGTTTTCATCTAAATAACCACTGTTCATGCCACAGGACACAAGATTACCTGAACAACACCCATGCAGGAGTCCAAGAATATTGATCCTTTGGGCTCTCTGGCGAGTTTCTCATCCTTGTAGAAGTTCAGGTTGTAAGATCCATCTCCAAGTTGAGTTAGGTGAAAATATCTTCTTTTGAATGACTGAGAAGCAAAAAAAGTGGAAATTAAAAACTCAATGTAAAGGGTGAGATAAGGATGAACAAAAAACAGAATAGAATGTCAGGATTGAGACTAAACTACAGGAGTCAACTTTGTTATTTAAAATTTGGCATTGCACAAAAGTCCGATGTAACTTGTGCAATGAGCATCAAGAGTTTATTTAAAGGCTCTAAATGTTTTCTCCTATTGTACCAACTTTTGACTTAACTATACAGCTTACTTAGGTTAAGAAACAAAGCTTGTAATTTTGTTCACATTGATCAGAGTCTTCAAAAAAACAATTAAGGTAAACAAAGAGACCAAGATGGAGTGTTGAAGATGAAAATAAACATTTACAAGATCTGATCTGACTGGCTCACTGCGTGATTAAGATCATTTGCTCACACCAATACAAAAAGGCCACTCTTTGTACTACAAAGTGCAAATCTATCAGTTAGTTAACTTAAAACAAAGTGGCTTACATCTCAATAGAAGGTCAATGTAGAATTGTGTTTCTGCATGAAGTAGAGACAACACTCACTTGTTTATAGAACTATGACACCACAGACGTTTGTAGTTCCCTGACAGTTACTTGAACATACTGTATGGCAAACAAAAGAGTAAATAACAGTAACGAAGGCCAGTTGACTGAGCAAAAGAAATCATTTCTCTTTGCACCAGCTGCTTAACAGGATAACCCCAATGCATGTGAAGACTAACAAACATGGTCTTGGCATACCACACAGGAACACAGCCAGGCCAAGCTGTGAAACACACCGCATCCAGCACGGACGCGCTGGCTCACTTTTATCCGAGATCACTGGCTCACTTACCCTCATGGTCACACTGATTGCGCTGTTCATATTGCCTTTGTAAAGCCATCCATGTTTTGTTACCCCTCCCTTCTGGGAGCCGAGGGAGGCTGTGTCCTGAAAAACAGAGCCCTGGTAATCAGTCCCTACACGCATACTCTCCCGCGCGCGAGCGCACATACTGTACACACACAAGTGCTTGGGTCAGTTTCAGGCAGAATCTCGCCGCCACAGCCAGTCCGGCTCTTTCCAGGCTGCAGATGCTGTGGAGATGCTAAGGAAAAGACACATCTCAAAGCTGATTAAGCTGAAGGAATCCACAGGGCAGAGAGAATATCCTGAAAGCAACACGACTGCAACCCTTAACAGAAGGACGGCAAAGATCATCAAACCCGGGACAACAAACTAAAAAGAACAGCTACTCAAACTAAGACCCATCACACTGAAATTCGAATGGTGGATTCCTAGTTGTCACTATAAACACACACAGGATTTTGAAAAATAAATTAATAAAAAAAAACATCCATATGTTTGCTGCATTCCTGAGACCTCTATGCAGAGCTTTAACCCTTCTTAATTAAAACCATTAAAAAACTTTTACATATAGTGTAGGGCCTATATACTGTAAGAGGACTGCTGGGGAAATGGGGAACCATTGTTCAATTTCCATTATTCTGCTTTCCATTAGATTCAAAATATAATTGTAAGAGAAAGCTACAAAAACTAACCCCAGAACTTAGCATGAGACCAGAATTCAATTTCAGATAAGGACACTAGAATGTAAGTCTGCTACTTTCTGTCACAAGAAACTCCCGAGCTACATAAAACGTTATTTATAAAAACCGCCACAAATTTGCAGAAGTGAGAATTTTGAGGAAGAAGAATCAGACAAAGCAGCAGCTGTACTGTAAATTGCAAATCTCCCACACTTGCGGATTTGGGAAGGTCAAATGTGTTTCAAGTCTCTGGGGATGTCACTTTTTTTTAATTTTCTTATTTTCAAAACTTCAGTAATTTTTAAGACTTGTTTCAACTTGATGCACCACACTGTCGGTATAATTTAACACCTTTCTATACACTGATCTTAATCAATATAATTGATTATCATTTTCAGCTTTACACTGCATTTTCATTTTTTTGTGCTACAAATAGTATTTCCAATGTCTTCTACTGGCAGAAAAGGAAATACTTTTAACATTTCGTATAACAGTCTGTGGAAGCCTGGATTTCTTCAAGATCTGGTTGAGCTCATTGTGTATCAAGGTTTTCCCCTGTATTTTTGGCTCTCTCTGGATTATAACGCACTACAGATGGTTGCTAAGCAACCCCAAGACCAGCAGTCACCCTCAACTTCAGTTTTATTTTTTATATACAGTAATTTATCTTAAGTACAGGACTCCTTTGAATGTTTTTAGCAGTTTAGGTGGAGATTACAGGTTTTGTGTTGCCTTTTAGTGCCAATTTAGTGGCTATCTACAATACAAAGAGAAAAAAATATTTTAATAGAACGAGAAGTAGTCTTAATCGCATAAGAACAGACCTGAGTAAATAAGGTTGTATCTATTTCACACACAATCTTATAATTGCTGAAAATGATATTCCTTGGGCATGTTCATCTGTGTACGACAATTAGTTTGAAGTTTTTCCCTGTAGAAACAGTTTGACTGGTGGTCTGGACTGGAGGAGAGTAATTTGCCTTCAATGTCAGCTCTTGGCAGTCAAATCATAGTCAGTTTACAACATGAATATTTGGGTGGTCTGTATTTGGCTGCCAGTACAAATCTAATCAAAATAAAACAATCAAGGAAAAAGACAGAAGGTGTTACATTCAAGGGTGTGGTATTTACCCACAAAAGGGCCAAGAAGTTTCTCATGAACCCTGCGGAGAAAATATGCTCTCCCCGCACATGAACCTGAAATAAATTATTTTCACCCTCGCAGCATTAGAAGAATGCTTGTGCTGGCAAGGGTTTTGGAGAACTTAAGCCTGTTCTGATAGCGCAGAGCAGAAGGTGGTATTGACAGAGCACTTCCCCCCCAACCAGTTCCACACAGGGCTTGGAGCAATTATGGAACAAATTAGAACAGCCAATCGAACCCAGACTGCATATGTTTTGGCAGCACACCATAAAAACCCACACAAACACAGGAAGGCAAACCCAACATAGATAGACTTCCAATGTTGGAACTGAACCCTGAACACGATAGATGGGGCAGGCAAAACATCACCGTGCCATCCAATTATTTTTCATGTGCACATACATGTCCATGTACTACTTAGTGATATGCTGGTGTGCCATCAAAGTTATTTTTTGAAGAATAAAATGGATAGGGAACACAATGTTTCTCTGTCTTTGTGCCACACTAGTACAGTGAAATACAATACTGCATCTCCCGTGTCATTCTTCCCCCAGGGCTAGCAGTTCTCAGCAGGTGATCCTGAAAAATCAAATGTGGTCTCTTGGATAGGCTCTCCAAACTAAATACAGTCTAAATTACACAGCTAATAGACTGCATCTTTACAAGGCACTGAACAAACCAGAAATGTGTCCAAAATTAAGCTAATTAGTCAGTGGTGCCAGGTTTTTTTAACTGAAAGTGCCAGTGGTTCCATTTTTGGATTGCGTTTCAGTCCTCAAACTACCTGTACGAGCCTCCAGACAAAAAGACTACACAGCACAGTCCATGGCAAACAATATGAAAAAGAACTTTATGTACTCATGGACTGTCTGCAAACAGTTGATATGATTTTTACAAGAAAAATATGCAGCTAGTTAGTATTTTTGAATCTCCAGCAGATTTCAACTATGCAAAACAGAACCTTTAACAAAGCAAAATATCCACTTACTGTATGGTTCCAAACTGAGGGTATGCAATAGGGTTCAATGAGGGTAGAGAGGTTCATTCTTAATCTCACTTAGTTCTAGGAAATGCAGACTTCAAGAGTGCTCTGATTACTTGTACCTAGCCGAATGACTGACTAAAAATCAAGAGACCATGAAACAAGCTCGAGGTTTACTCTCTTAAGCCTGTGTTCATTACATTGGGCATTGGCTCAACCAGGCTGAGCTACAACTTGAAAACTGTTCACCTCCAGATTAAGAATCTGTGCCCTTAGAAACCTTTATTAAGGTTTATTTATACCTTTATTAAACCTTTATTAGAAACCTTTATTAACACTTGGGAGTGGAGGATGCAGTCATCTGCTACACAGAGCTAACTCTCACCTGGAGAAGACGGGGAGCATTGTGAGAGTTATGTTCTTTGACTTCTCCAGTGCCTTTAACACCATCCATCCACCTTTACTGAGAGATAAGATAAGGGCGGCGCAGGTGGACACTCCCCTGGTGTCCTGGATTATAGACTATCTGACCTGCAGGCCACAGTATGTACGGCTACAGAGCTGTGTGTCCGAACAGGTTGTTAGCAGTACTGGGGCTCCACAGGGGACTGTCCTTGCTCCATTCCTGTTCACCTTTTACACCTCTGACTTCAGGTACAACTCTGAGACATGTCATCTGCAGAAGTTTTCGGATGACTCTACAATTATGGGATGTATTAGAGAGGGGAGGGCGAAGGAATATAGGAGCTTGATTACCAACTTTGTGGAGTGGTGTCATCTTAACCATCTTCAGCTTAACACCAGCAAGACCAAAGAAATGATCTTGGACTTTCAAAGGAATAAGTCTCCGCTGAACCCTGTTTCCATCCAGGGTGAGGACATAGAGGGCGTACATTCCTACAAGTACTTAGGGGGACACCTGGATGATAAGCTGGAGTGGTCTGGTAACACTGACGCCCTGTACAAGAAAGATCAGAGCCAACTCTATTTTCTTAGGAGGCTCAGGTCCTTTGGTGTGTGTGGAACACTGCTACACATTTTTTATGAATCAATGGTGGCTGCGGCCATCTTCTACGCTGTTGTGTGCTGAGGCAGCAGTATCATGACAAAAGATGCAAATAGGCTCAATAAACTTATCAAAAAGGCTGGCTCTGTGTTGGGGATGAGCCTTGACCCCATGGAGGTGGTGGCTGAGAGGAGAATGCTGACCAAGCTCACAGCCATCATGAACAACGCCTCTCATACGCTTCATGGGACTGTTACTGGGGAGCGGAGCACTTTTAGCAACAGACTGCTCCAGCTACGGTGTTCAAGGGAATGTTTCCGCAGGTCTTTCCTCCCGGCGGCTGTCAGGGTGTATAACGCTGCCCTAGGCTAGGACTGTTAACCCTTCATTTGCTCGTTTATGGACAGCATGTTTGCTCCATTGTACTTTTTGGACAATCAGTCTGTATAAACCTATGCACATTTTGCACATATTTTATTGTTTTTACAGTGACTTTGATCATCACATTTTGCACACACCTATGTATTTATTTTTTATTTATTTATTTTTATTTATTTTGTTGTCTTTTGTTTTATAACTATTCTGATGTCTGTTTTTGCTTGTCTTGGGCTGGACTGCTGTAACACATTAGTTTCCCTACGGGATTAATAAAGTCTTATCTATCTTAATAATCATGATTACATGACAAATTGAATACTGACTTAGTGTGTCCAACATACTGTATTTAACAAGAATTATAGGGCAAACAATACAATCCCCTACTGTAGCACCTTTCTACAGGAACAGGGAAAGCAGTATGCTTGAGAACTGATATATTTTAAATACTGCACTGTTCTGTGTGGTCTGAATTAAGATACACCAATATATTCAGTTATTACATATTTATACCTTATATATAAATTCAGGGGACTTCACACTAATTCACACTTATTACAAAATATATTTTTTCTTCTGGCTCTACAAAGCAGTAAACTGTAATGAACAAGCAAACAGTTTTTACATTACAGTAACAAGAAAAAAGCCCTATTCATGCAAGGAATCAGCAGGGGGAAGTGATGCTGATGATGTGCAGTTTAACCTCTCTTGCAAAACTGGAAAGAGATAAAAAAGACAAAGCCATCCTTTGAAAGAGCCAGATCATTCTAAATCTTGATCCAAAAGGATTTGTGTTCAGGAAAAAACTATATTCTTAAGCAGTTTGGTACAGTAGCTTATCAATATATTTGCTAGAGCTCAGATTTACCAGATGACAGTTCAAGTAACTGCACTGAAATCCCTAATACATGTACAGTACAGTAACACTGTGGTGTGTTGACAAGACATGAGTTGTGTCTGTCCTTTGATGGAATTTCAGCTTTCTTTGAGAAAGGGACTGGGCAAGAAGGACTATCCATCCCTTTTCTAACTGCTTCTTCCAGCTTGGGGTCCCAACACTGTGCTGCCCTGCAAGAAGAACTAGCCATGCCAAAATAAAATATCCTTGAAGACTACAAGGAAAGAGGATCTTCAATTATTTTTATTTTCAAAACACACCTCATATACATATACTGTACTATCTGTAGGGATGATTCCAGGCAGAGTACTCACCTCGTCTTTGTCTACATCTTCATCTACCTCAAACACATGGACAGGCAGCTTATCTGGCCGGGACACCTTGCTGTAACACAGTCATCAGGACTCAGTTAGAAGCAGCATGGAAACAGCTAGACAGACACTGCACTAGACGGTAAACTAAAAAAACACTCAAGGCACAGAACAGAAAAGAGAGAAATAAAACACAGGAAAAGAGACATAATTAAACACAGAAAAATGAAGTTGTAATGAAAAGAAAAATGTAAAACTGTTGAGAGTTGCAGTGACTCTGGTGCTGCTCAAGAGAGGTCCACTTAATGGTGCCTGGTCTTCAGCAAAGTAACTAGGTCTGAAGAAATACATCTCAAATCAAGAGCTGAACTGCACTCATGCAAAACATCCTTAAAATAACTGAGAGCTTGACCAATTACAAATCAAAAAGAGAACCTTAAAGGCCAATCTAAATTTCACAGGAGTTAATGAAATTTACATGGGAAAGAATTATATTGTATGTATCCCTAATTTGTAATCTTTTGGTTTAGCTTTCTAGAAAGCAAATATGACTACTTGTTACGTTATAAAAACCTTAACTGTTAGTGATTCTCACAAATTATGTAGTTGCTTTTTTAAGGAGTTTACTGTATTTTTGAGGAGTGGAAAAATACAGTGAGGAATACAGTAACAAATAATACACTGCAATGTAAGTTATTTTAAATGGTCTGATTAAAGACGAGCTGCAATGCTATTTTTAATTTTCGAAGTTGGAAAGATTTAGCATTGATGAGTGCTTTTAAAACCACGACACAAGTACACAAAAAACCACCAATTTACATCACAAAATAGATTAAATTTCCAGGTATGTGTTGCACCATATTCTGTGATTCAGAATGAGGCAACAAAAGGTTGCATCATGTCATCTCAAGTTATTACACTATAGAGAAGCGGGCTTGTGAATACATTTCTGTTTATTTAATAGAAATATTTCCATAAAATACTGCTTACTTGTTAACTCAGCATGTAAATCATAATGGTGAGATGTCTGTTGCACAACCTGTACTTTATCTGCTTGTACATCGCATTACATTAGTCATTATGGTGACAAGTGAGCAGGAAGGGCCACATCATCTTGCGATATGTGGAAACTCTCGCTCATGGTGAGAACAGGGGTTAGTGACAACATGGTCACTTTCAGTACCTTCACAAAGTTCACAGGTTTGTGCTTCATTCGAAATGTTATAGAAATATCTTGAACATCAACAACATTATACTGAGGTTACTGAATTAACGAGATTTAATAACCAGTTTGAGAAAGTGGGACTGCAGTTTCCCTTTAAGTAAATCAATATCCCTCCCAGGTGAAACGTTCTCATTGGAATGGCCCACATGGGTGAAATACCTATTTTTAACGAATCACCATCAAACAAAATGATTACACAGGGACCCATGCTGCAGATCACAGATGCTGCTCTCGGTGGTCTGCTGCTAAATGTCACAGGTTTGAGTGAAAACCGGGAGGCATATGTCACGGTGTTAGGGAACTTGATTTCGGCTTTCACCTTTCTCTGCAGTTCCTTTTTAGCAGATGGTTCTTTGATTCCGCTACACTGATTTTGTTTGTTGAGTCCAAGACCCACCCTGCCTGCAAGACAACCACACATTCCCGTTTTGCCTCCCCACTTGAAGTATTACTGTTACAGTTCTCATCACACAAGCTAGCTAACCATTTGTAAAGGCTTGCTGCCTATTTTTAAAGCAAGGCCATCTTTATTTCAGAGAGGAGTACTGCACTAGAAATTTCACCCTTCTTTTCCTCAACTATTAATGTTGTACCTTTCCCAGTGAAAACAAATCAGGACTGTGTGCAAATGCCCATTTTTATCTCCATACAAAATTCAACACTGGGAATAGAGCTCAAATTTCCATACTGCAAAGGTTTGTGGGTGTACAGGGCTCATTTTCTGAAGCCAACTCAACAGGGAAATAATGTCCTCATACTGAACTTTTCCCAATCAACAGCAAGAATCCATTTGCACAACAGATGGATAAAACAGATGAGATGTTTTTTTTAAGGATGTGGATCCTGTACAGTCTACCCCCTCCCCCCATTATCATCACTGTTTCTGCAAATGGTTGCTACTCAATCATAAAAAAAACAAAAAAGCCTTAGACAGCTTAGTTAGAAGGAAATTTTGTATTGTTGCACTATGGACCAGAGTGACCTGTATTTCCTTATGAGTCTGATGCCAAGATTTCTCAAATGTTTAAAATGTAAAATGTTTAAATGAACTTAGTTCAAGAGAATGAATGTAGTGAAAGAAAAACGATACGAAATCACTGCTTCTGTCGCTGAGCTGATAAAACACAGAGTCTTGTCTCAGCCAGAAAATGAATAAAGCACATTTATCAAAGCCTGGTATTATAGGATGATTAGCAGGAAAAGAGGGGAAAAAATGTTTAAGTACAAAAGGGACTTACTTTGGGAGCTGTCGGAAATCTCCTGAGTAATCCTCATATTTATAATTCACAACGTGCCAGTCTGAGTTACAGGTCTTTATGCACTGTGGGGGAAAAAATCAAATAGCTGTAAGGTTGAGAAAATACATTTGTCAGTTTAGGTGCACAGGAATTCAGAATCACAAGGAGAGAGGAGAATCAGCAGGATAAACCAATTTCCATTTAAAACTTATTTTTAATTAATTATCTATATAATTACACAGCAGTAAACACATACTGAATGCGTGAGAATTCAATTGAACATCTAGCCATGCTGTTGAGGCTGACACTGTGGCATCCTTCAAGAAAAGACAGGATGAGTTCCTTGGATCAATTAGCTCCTGAAAAAAAACTAGCTAAATGTGCCAAATTTCCTCCTGTTGTCTGTAACTGTTTTTATGTCAAACTAAAAAGACGAAGCGGATGGCTTCAGTATGCACTTACATTTACTATAATGTGTATATATATTATTTGCACTGTACAGCTACCATTTTGATCATCCCTAAACTATATTAAACTTAATATAATAATAATAATAATAATAATTGCTTACACTTATATAGCGCTTTTCTGGACACTCCACTCAAAGCGCTTTACAGGTAATGGGGACTCCCCTCCACCACCACCAATGTGTAGCATCCACCTGGATGATGCGACGGCAGCCATAGTGCGCCAGAACGCTCACCACACATCAGCTATCAGTGGGGAGGAGAGCAGAGTAATATAGCCAATTCATAGAGGGGGATTATTAAGAGGCCATGATTAGTAAGGGCCAATTGGAAATTTGGCCAGGACACCGGGGTTACACCCCTACTCTTTTCGAGAAGCGCCCTGGGATTTTTAATGACCACAGAGAGTCAGGACCTCGGTTTTACGTCTCATCCGAAGGACGGCGCCTGTTTACAGTATAGTGTCCCCGTCACTATACTGGGGCATTAGGACCCACATGGACCGCAGGGTGAGCGCCCCCCGCTGGCCCCACTAACACCTCTTCCAGCAGCAACCTAGTTTTTCCCAGGAGGTCTCCCAGCCAGGTACTGACCAGGCTCACACCTGCTTAGCTTCAGTGGGTTGCCAGTTGTGAGTTGCAGGGTGATATGGCTGCTGGCCAATATAAAGAACAAATTAATTTCCTTCTGGTGACAAAAGTGTCTACATATTTGGATTATTTGTATTAATAAATTCAGCACATGAAACCTCCAGTTTTTAAATTGTTGAGCTCTGCTTCACATATCCCTTATTAATGCTTAAAACATAATATAATGTGAAATGAAATGTAGAGCAAAAAGAGGCATGAATTCCTGTACTGCTCCTGACTTTTAGAATTTGAAATAACTACTTAACATACTGTAACTTGGAAACAACGTGGTAGTGCTTTCAAATTTTCAGAAGCCCAGATAATTAACCAGCGTTTCATGCACATAGAAATTCCTTTGCTGGATTTCAGATCTGCTAAGAAGTTAAATACATTTTAAGAAATCGACATATTTTCTTATTCAGTGTATACAGTAAAAGGATTGTACAAGGAATGTAGGTCATTGCTTTCCCTCCTATTAATGATTTATGGAAAACCGGTTTTCAGGGAAATGTTCCAATTGAGAAACCTAAATCAGATTGTGAAATATCTTTACTAACAGTTTTTTACAGCCTAGAATACTTTCAATTTGTTCACAAATATTTGGTTTAGAAAGACACAGACATTTACGTGGGAAGGAATGTTATAAATGGGACAATGGCTGCATTCACAGATCTAATAACCACCAACCAAAGAGGCAGCAAGCTCAAAGAATATCTATGGCAATGCATGATAATATGTAGGTGTCTGACCAACCCCAAGAGAATAACCCAAGAGCTATTCTTTACACCACCCCTTTAGTAACTCACAGAATACACACTGGCGAGAACCATCAAAACAGTGCACTGTTGTAATTCATAGTTACACCAGAAAGATAGGATAACTTAGAATGTCATTCCTGTTACATGAAATGACTCGATAACCTTACAGTTGAAAATTTGAACTTTAGTCTGCATGTTAAAAAAATCCCAAAGAGTGACAGAATCATGCTGTGCCAAAGTCTGCAGCTGTTGTTCATGATGTCATGCTACACTTGACCAGGGAAGGGAAGGATCGTTTCTCCTTTTCCATGGTGCTGCCATGCCCTGTCCCCAAATTACGTGTAAAGAAAAGGAGAGAGATATGCACCTTCCCCCACCCCTGAACACAGAAGTGTGTTCATTCAACTGGCACAGTGTATTCTGCGGTACATCAAGTGTATACAGTAGCTTACCCATCAGCACAGAGACAATGCACTCTATATGCACAGAAACAAAGAATTATGTTGTACACATGCATGCATTGACTGCTAGTGTGAATGCATGTATGAAAAGTAAACAAGGAAACAACTCCTTAAAAATATCCGTCCATTTTCTAACTGCTTTATGCAATTTAGTATCGCAAGGGAGCTGGAGCCCATCTCGACAAGCAATAGGACACCAGCCCATTGCAGGGCACACCTTGAGCAAAATTTTAGATTGAAATGCAATTTGGTTTGACACACTCCAAACTCATGGATACAAATTAATGGCAGAACAACTATCCATCATGTAGCTGCTTCATCCAATTCAGGGTAATGAGGGAGCTGGAGAGTAACCTGGCAAACAATAGGTGAAAGGCAGGACACACCCTGGATGGGATGCCAGTGCATCGCAGGACATACACACAGACAAACGCACACACACTCACATCAGGGCCAATTTACCCCAGTACTAAACCTTCCAGTCTGTCTTTGGACTGTAAGAGGAAATGGGAGCACCCAGAAGAAACTTATGCAATCATGGGGAGAGCATACAAACGCCACGCTAACACCCAATGTCCGTAATTGAAATTTCGGTTATGCTAACCACTGCACCGCTATGTGGGATTGCAGAACAGTGCACCCCATGTATAAAAATTGACCCCATCTTACCCTTTCTTTCAGGAGACACTAGTAGTGTGGAAGCACTGCTCAACTCCCAGAAAAGACAGAGAAGTGTTTATGAAATGTACTCCACCTTCCAAGAGCATCCCAAACATGCCAATTCAATGTATTATGTTGATTTATGAAAGTTAGTTTGGGGATGTAAAGGATTTCCAAAACAATCAGCGTTGAGGGTTTATTATAAGGTAAGTGGAGTGAAGCTATCTAAAATACTATATACTGTAGTTCATACTGTATACAGGCGAAATCATTCACTGAATTGGCATATAGACAGCAATTCAGTAATGAATACCTTTCATGAGAGACAGAGCTATACAAATTTCCCACATTGGTGTGGCCATCATTGCCATCATTGAAACGTGTTAAAATGAGAATGTATCTGCTTTTCGGTCTAAAAAGGGCAGAGAATGCACGTGAAATAATAGTGATAATACTCTTTATAAAGGCTAGTTTCCCGTAACTTTAGCATGAACTGTCTAGATGCAAATCAAGCTGGTGACAGAAGGGATTAGCCTGAAGCTCTAACCTTCTCCTTCCTCCTGTTTTTACTAGACATACAGTATGAAGAAGCTGAACTCGGCCAAGGCTTGGAAAATACTTTTTAACCATATAATTCACATTATTTTACAAAGGAAATTTTAAACTTTTAAATAAGGGAAAAAAGGAATTTTCCATCATGACGTTCATCTTTGAATTTGCACATCACAAAGCATATGAATGAGGAAAAACTTCAGACCACTTTGTAATCTTTGGTTGTTAGTATCTATCTGATCTGGGAATTCCAACAATCCTTTCTTCACAGATCCCATTGGATCTGCTTCTACTACAACTAGGGAGATGATTCCAGATTCCCAAGATCCTCTGTGTAACAAACATCTCTGCTCTGTCTTGAATGTCCAAAAACTTTAATGTTCACATGTATCTCTTTGTCCTTTTTTGTTTCAGGATAATTTCAAGGGATTATCATCTTTTCATGTTGTATTCACAACATGAACCTTTAGCTTTCTAATTTCCAGTAAAATTTTCCCTATCTTCCTCACTGTATCTTTCCACTCCTCAAAAATACAGTAAACTCCTTAAAAAAGCAACTACATTCAAGGAAAGCACCAAAGGGAATTCTAATGTCCCTTAGAAGTCTCTCCAAAGGGAATTTCTACACACTGCGTTTTTCTAAACAACCTGGGGACCCAGTCCATTCCTATTTTTCCATGATCTTAAGTTTTGTTTACTGGTAATTCACAATGACTAATCCAGACAGCTTTAAAATAACCATTGCTGGGTTAGGTGGTACACAGTGCTGGAGATGCATGACTTTAGGATTTCAATCCATACAAGGTATTTTCTTACACTAAATAATCTCCGGTGGGTTCCTACCCACACAAGTGTCAGATCACGAACAACACACACGATGCTCTGCTATTCCAGTTACCCATCCCACACTGACAGAATTTCACAATCCTCAGGCAAAGAGTGCACTTAACCACAATGACGGTCACTCATTTGAGCAAAGTCATCCCCAAACCCTCTCTTCAATATGTACAGTAGTGAGGCAAAGTCAAATCCAGTAAAGCCCTGCAGATGTGCAGTATTTCATGCTATTCTGATAGAGATAATCACCGCCTCACAAGAAGTGACTTACCTCCTGGACAAATAAGCTCTGTGCCTCTTTCTCAGCATTTTCTGGCACTGTAGGATAGACCGTCCTTCCACTGCGTCTCAAGATCGATATCTAGAAAGATATAAAAAACATGAGTGAGCACAGCTATGGACAATACCTGGCTCCTTACTGTCTTGTCAACAAACATTCATTCACTTATCATTATCAAAATCACCACAGATGTTCAGATCCCACATCAATGAGACAAATATTAACATTATTTTACATATTCACCATTATTCATTTTGCTAAAAAATGAAAAGATATTTCTGTTACTGGAATGTTGCTATGATTTTAATTTATATCATCTTCATAAAAAGCTTAAAATGTATCTTGTACGAAACACTGTTTAGGGATACAATGTCTTAAAGCACAATTCCCCATGAATTACGGGATATAAGAATATTATAAGCTTTGAATGTTGCCTAATAGTAGAAAGCAGAGCACTCAAGTAACCTCTAATTCTACTCCACGTATGTGGGCAGTGCAGTGGCTTTGTGGCTAAGGATCTGCACCTGTGGCTGGAAGGTTTCTGGTTCATATCCCATGGCTGGCAGAGGAATCCTACTCTGTTAGGCTCCTGAGCAAGGCCCTTAACCCCACCTGCTCCAGCGGTGCCATATAAATGGCTGACCCTGCGCTCTGACCCCAAGCTTCTCTCCCTCTCTGTGTGTCTCATGGAGAGCAAGCTGGGGTATGTGAAAAGAACTTCCTAATACAAGAAATTGTATATGGCCAATAAAGTGATATAACATATATTTGGTCGAAGTAAGCAATCACAGTAGTGGTCTCAGTTATTTTATGGTTCATTGTCATCATGTACATATACTTTGACCTATGAAACAGGCAGAACATCTACAGTACAGTATGTCTATCTACATAATAAAAATGCAGTGTTAGAGGTTTTTAAAATGGGACAGACTGCATTGCAAAGCCAGCAAACAAAGTTAAACCACAAACACACAGTGAAGACAAGATGAGCTTACCCTTGCTTGACAAGACACTTTCACTCAACAAGACTAAGTCCATGAACTGAATATGAGAACGTAATGCAGGGAATCTGATTTTATTGCCTGCGACTTACTCCTAACTGCACCATAAACTGTGTGGTGGACATATTTCAACACCCACGTGTAAACACTGAAAACATTAATAACACACTTCAACTTTGTAACCACAACACCAAACTGTGAATCTAGGAAAACAACTGCTTTAACCTTATTCCAGATCCTCTCTCAGGATGGTTCTGTAGCTACACATTTCTTAAACTTAAAACTCAGGTCTCCTGCTTTCACACAAATAACTGGGAGAAAGATGTGATTTCCTCACCAATGGTTTCTAGATGAGAACAAGGCAAAAGACCACTGAAATGAACAGTAGTTTTAATATAAGCTCAAATAATTAATATCAAGTTTTTTAGTGATTGCAAACCGACATCTTATTTTAAATGGTTTGCTGTTACACCTTTAATTTCTGGACTTTGTTTTTACATCAATGAGAGGAACAAGTGCTAGATTAATGTATACTAAGACAATATTCAGAAAAGTGGCAAGTCTAGAAGAGATATCTCTAGGGTATTTCAACTGTGTATTTTACACCAGCATGGTGGTTTCTTGTAATTAGCTTGTAAAGTCAATAGCATGTCCTTTAATTGCCTGAAAATTGTGTGCACAGCTGGGCATGATTTAACAGAAAACCCTTCAAAATGTTTTTTTATTTCTTTGTGAAGAGCAAGGTTTTAAAGGTCACTATTATGAAGCAAGATGCTTCTCTTCATTGTTCACTTTGGAGGCCCATAAACACACCCTGTCTTGGCAGAGAGCCACTTCATGTAGAGCTCCAACATTTCGACAAAAATATTTTTGATCGAGTTTTCATATGGCCAATTTGCTGTGAAAGAGATGCCACGCAGAGGTCTTGAGTTCAACTGCTGTCAGAAATTAAACCCCAAACTGTCTAGCAGGTCTCTGAATTCACACCACACCTACGTTTCCTACATACTATGCAAGGGTGGTAGCTGGAAAAGTAGGACACATCTCTAAGCTCTCAAGACTTCACTTGGTGTCAGCTTACATCTAACAAAATGATTAAGCACCTTTTCAGAAAAAAAACACATTTACAAGGAAAAACTATAAAAAGCTAAAGTAAAGCCCTAGATAATCTTCCTTTCTGAACACAAACACACACTAGTTGCCCATCTGTAAGCAGGAATAGATTCGACGAAGTATAATTTTTGTTCATCCAACACCTCTAGTCTTCCATTTTAGACTTAGTCTTCTGGTATTTCTGTGCCGCAGTTTACCATAAGTGCTTTATATTCCTAAACAAATTCACTTGAATAAATTTTTACATACAACACAGACATACAAATGTAAAAATAAAAACTGGATTTGAACTAAGGATGTAATGTCAACAAACTGTGCAGATATTCAGGTTTTAAAAGTACAAAGGAAATCCAAAGAAAGTCTTCATTTGCCAAAGAACAATTATATCACATTAATTTTGTTCTTATTTCATGTAGTCTGATGATTTCTGTTTGCCAGTAGCCAAAATTCAAAATAAGGTTTTTTATGCATCGTAATTGTCAGTCACCTGCAACCCCAAAGGCAATTTCAGAAATCTGTGATTAGATTACTATTGCACTGATCGGAAATTGGTTATTTGTAGATATACTGCTAAAAGTCACAGAAATAAAGAGAAGTAAAGAGGACGAAATGGGTGTGATGTTGCAAAAAAAAAATCTGCACTCATAGGAAATGGAGCAAGTACACAATATAGGATACAGAATTCCTTCCTTTCTTTAGCTTTCACAGTCATTCTCTGTGCTACACCACAGGCCAGACAGTGACTTCGGTAGAGTAAAAACCATCTTCCCAGCTTTCTTTGTCTGTGGCTAACCCAAGGACACTCAAGACATGCAATGGCTTGCAAAAGCAGAAACAACTCCTCCCACTAGAACAATAACAGATTATTAATTGAAAAGGTTCCAGTATTTTCAGTATTATTTTTGTGCATTGACGAGAGCAAACTGGAATAACTTCTGAACACATAAAACACTTCACACCTTGTACAATCTTACAGAGGGATGTTGAGCATTTTGAAACTTTCTGCATTGTCCCTAAACAGCCAGGATGGCTAAAAAAGTTTGAATAACAATCAGTTGTGTATATGCATTTTATCCTATATACATGTATATCTCCAGATGTATACATAAAATAGAAGAACCCTAATAAAGGGTGAATAAGGTTTCCACGTCTGAAAACTCTGAGTTTGTATGTGTGGAAAAGCAGAATGAGAGAAGTTATAAGAGAGTTCTGGCTCCTTTAGTGTTGTGATTGAACTAAGAGTGAACCAATATTCTTAACCATAATTCACTGCAATTGCTTTCCTTAACTCTGACCCAAACCTGGAATAGAGTTAATTTAAATATACATTAACACACCTCCATCACCAATTTCTGCAGCAAGAACCCCATATTTCAGCAAATTCCAGTAGATCTGTGGCTGAGAACTGCTTTTGTCATTAGGTCTAGCCTTCCACAAATCATGATCTTATCACTAAATAAACCATATGGATACTTTTAAAGCTATTACTCAGAAGGTTTAAAGTGAACAGCAGATTTTTATTGCAGATTACATAGCACATCTCTGCCATGAGTGAACTGTTTTACAGCGCACTGCTGTGAAAAAAACACAGCAGCCAGGATAACACCACAAATTGTCTTTGTTTTATGATTTTGGGTCCCTGGGTTTATGAAACAGCAATAACAGTTTAAAAATGTTAAAAAAGGACCATGAACACACACTGAACTGCCTGCCTATTTTATTAAGATATGGCTTTTCAGTTTTGTCCTTTTACAGTACCCTCAACATAGAACATGTTGACTTTTACTCTGGGTGTTAATAATTCATTTCTGAATTGTTTTCCGCTTTGAAACTCTTGAAGATGTTAAGTGTTCCCCATCAAAATTGACACATAGCTTAAAAAGCAGCTTTGTTGGTGATGAGCTACTTGAACTAAAATTACTGTTCAATTCAATGAGACATGGCTTTATCAGGATTGAAAACCCCGGAGTCACCAGAATTGGGACAGGGAAGCACTGACTGAAATCCTCTGACTGCCTGTGAAACAGCACAGCCCAGAGAGGAAGGGGGAGCAGTGAGCCAAAAGTTTCCCCCTAATGTTGCCTTTCCAGCACTGCCCCTTTCATGCAAGACTGATCTTCCCCACCAAACCTTGAACTGTAGTCTACAACTTCAGTTCAGTGTTGTGACTTGGACTAATGCACATGAGGGGATAAGGATTCAGATCCACATAATACTTTCCGCCATGCTGATGTCATACTTGTTGTTTTTCTTTTTGAATCGGGAAAGAACACAATGAACTTGTAAAGTTTGACAAGAGTCTTTTAGGTTGATCCTTTTAGGAAATCCCCAAGCATTCAACATTTCTTTCAGTTTATGCAACACCAATGTGTTTTTTTTTCTTTTTAAAAATGTGATAAATCTAAAGCAACAGGAAATGCTTTATAAATGTGGTCCAAAAATAGTTAAACCTAATTTAATTACAGTGTTATTTGTCTTTTTGTTCCCCAGAGGTGAGGAACTTTGCCTATAGCTCTGCTAAGATGCATTTTTCATTAGAAAGTTGTTTCTGAGGTGCAGAGTGCTTCTGCTATGACGATCACACAGAACATACATAAACTCGCCTATTAGCAAGGATGTGTATGTATCATTCCCTTGAGACCTTATACAAAGTGGGGAAAAAAAGCTTGCATTCAGTACTGTAGGCAAGTGCTGAAAATCCCACTGGTGACATCTAGGCTGTTTCAATAATACAGATCCTATTAATAACACAATGATGGGAAGAGCTGGCAGAATCAATACATTAACATCTCACTGCCTCCAGTTGGAGTCAGGAATCACTCCACAACTGTCAAGCTTTCCGGAGATACTGCCCCTACTGAGAGTTCCAGGCCTCTAAGAGCCCATGATAAAATCATCAAAGTTTCTATTCGTAACCTCTGGGTTTTGCCTTCCTCTCCCCGGTCACAGTTTCCTGACTCACGATAATAATCACTTCAATCCAACTAGCAGAAACAAACGTGCATGAATAGTGCAGTCAGGACACTGCCTAAAGGAAAGGCAGTGAAATGAAAACTGTAAAGGGAAAAATAAAAACGCAGCCATGTGACCACAGTTAAAAATGCCAGGTACAGTCGGTCATCTTAATCAGAATAAACTTGATTCCTGAAGACAGGTCGCTGGCAAAACTTCAATCAAAATCATGATTGGCCCAATTTCAGTTTGGCCGTTATATAATCCTCTGTGTCTTATTAAAACAAGTATCCCAAAGCAATGAAACTGTCCAGTTTTAACAGGGCACAGATGTACATTTCAAGACATTAATGTCACCTTTGGCAACAGGCCCTAAATTATCAAATGATGCCCATCTATTACACATGGAAGTATTAGTGTTGTCCATGTCATCTTGGGATTGTGATGTACATGTTTTATCACTATGTGAAGGTCACTCTTCTTATCAGTAGGATTCCATGATATTTTGCAAGCATGACAAAAATTATCTCTAAAGTAAAAAAATAATAATGTAAAAGACTACTGGAAATGAAATCTCCCATCCAACAACATTGTAACTAGGCAGTTGCCTTAATTTAAAGGACCAAGGTCTCTTTTTTGTAGTTTTCTCACATGTCCAGACTGGGATTATAAAAATACCGGATGCAGGTTAAAATTTGCCTATTTTGTAAAAATGTGGTGATGTTACAAACTTTCCCACTGTGCATTTTCTTGGGGAAGTGCACTTGTGGGCACGGTTAAATTTAGCTTGCGACGTAAAAAAAAATATGCTTCAAAAAGCATTACTGCAGAGTATTTCATCATTCTCTATGAAAACAAGAAAACATAAAAGATTGTTACAGTACATCCTGCCATTTATGAATTTAAAATAAAAATTTTAAATGGACTACTAGTGTAATGCATAGAATAATGGATTTGTAATGGATTAACTTGTCAACTGTCGATAAGAAATCTTTCCACATTAAAATGGGTTTCAATACAGGAGAGCTGGAATCTTTTCTGTACAGAACACTTGCAGCTTGTGGAACATTCATGCAATCTGAAAAATTCCTTTCCTGGGCACTTTCCCAGTACATCAATCATCTTCAATTTTTCAACTATTATTACTGCTTTTATCTGAATGTTTCTTAATTAAAAAATAATGGCACTCTTTTCTAATAGATGAAAGTGCTTGTTATTTTCTGCTATTATCAGACATTTACTTTGCAAGCGATGCTTAGTTCTGTCAAGACATAAGGTCTGAAGGCTCAACATATCCTTATGCCATAAGATAAATACATACTGTATATTAATGAGCATGCGTTAGACAATTGACATCTACCTTTCCTTTAGTGTATGGCTCAACCTTCCATTTCCAGTTCTGAAACCGACATCTAAAGAAATATTATATTACATTTATATATATGATAGCTAGTGTGTACTAGTTAATTTCAGTTTGTCATTTAATGCTGAGATATTTTATATAATGCCTAGTGCTGAACATAATATGAAAATTTAATTTAATTCAAATTCAAACTTTCTCAAAAACTACCAAGCATTGTATAGAATGCCTAGGAATTTCATATTCTGCACGGTTTATATACTTCGCCAGTAACATATATATTAAATAAGAAAGCACTTCAGAGACAACTTGCACAATCGTTTTTTAGAAAGATACAGTAGTAAGGTTTCTTCAAAACACAGTTCTACAGTTAATGTTAAACAGACAAAAGTTTGCCCGAAAATAATCTGTTCACACCCCCCCAAAAAAAATAGACAACGGAAAAGCTTCCAAGTGTTTGCAGAGAGGTTAATCATTACTTTCACAGACTCCAGCACTCTAATCACAGGTTTGAACAATGCCCTTACACATATAGAACTTCTTTCTGCTCCTCCTCAAATATTACACATGTTGCTGCTTCTTGCAGGTTGTAGTTTTAATGCAGATAAACAGAGTACTGCGCGAGTTAAAGCACTCCCCGTTGGAGTAAACAATCCCCATTTTTTACCATTAGTTTACAGTGGGGGAAAAAGGATGAAAATACAGTTTGCAGTGCAGGCTCCAAATGTTGAAAGCACAGGGAAACATCAACACTAGACTCTCTATTCTGACAACAGGGCAGATCTTGCTCTGAAATCAAACCTGAGGGATAATCACTTCAGTCAGGGCTGTCTCTTTCAAGCAGGCCAGGAAACGTCACAAACACACGAGTCTAAACTTTAAAATACAAACGAATGTCAGATGACAGATATAAAAATGTAATTTCCTTTGTCATGCAGCAGGCACACAGTTGGGGGGGAAAAAGTCACTGCCTCAGTAAGGGGAACAACACAAATTAATCTTTGAGAGGATATGTACAGTGTCTGACTTTCAAAGGTTTAAAACGGCTCAGTTTAGCTAAAATTAAAAATAGAGCAACTGAAATCTGAAGTTATATGAATAATTTTATTCCTACAGTAGCTTGGTTTGAAAACTACACACAAATGTGGTATCGGTAGACTGATGCAGTAATTGTGGAGCATTAGCATAGATTGTAAAATAAATAGGAGGTCCACTAACATTAAAACACTTTCTTGTGGTTAGCCTAATGAACATAAATATCATCCAGATTTATCTTCAAAAGGGGGGTAATTTTATCTCAATATAGTTCAAGAAAATACATCCAAGATAATGAACATGATAAGACTTCGCTAGCCTGCTATGCAGGAAAGGAAGTCCAGATATCGAGATCGGGTGGGGCAGCTTTGTGCTGTTTGAGAAATGTTCCCTAAGCAACGGGGTTTGACGGTAACTCTTGTTAATGCCTGCTTTTTCTAATTTTCAGCTCTGTGATTAAAGCCAGATGGTAATCCACAAAAGAGATGGAATTTGAGAACAACCTGTAGTGCAAGGTATTTTTTTTCCTACTGGACTGGAAAGAGAACAAAATCCCTAAAGGCAGTTAATATGCCGATGCACGGCCAGCTCAATTATTCCCTTATCTATGCTAACAGTGCAAACCATGACAAATAAGAAATTACAGTGCAGTATACAGTATGTCCTGTCTAGATTTCTTTCATCATCCCAGATTTGGAAGCACATCCACTTGATGATGCACGTGTCAGCTCTGTGGATGTTGTACATGCTCAACCCCCCCCCCCACACACACACAAATTTGTAATCATATTATTGTTTAAGCAGGAGTGTATGCATTTTTACTATTTACAGTATATGTACTTATTACCATGGAATTGCGCATTCACAATGCTGCAACAGTTATGAAATGCAGAGTCTTAAGCCAACTTAAATATTAGTTATGATTCAGTTGATTTATCAGTGAATCAGGTACAACTGCAGACCTAAGAGGAACTACATGAAAATGTAAGAAACTGAAACATTTGCAATTAGGAAAACTGGCCCTAGAAAAAACAAACAAACCCCTTGTAAGCTGTGTTTAAATTTGACTTCTGGTAGTTGTGGAAAAGGATCTACCAATGAGCTTAATGATGTTGAGGAAGCAGGCACCAGTACTGGAGCAAAAAGTAAGCAAGACAGGACATCAGCATTCTCCTAACTCATATTTAACGATGAGAAAGGACAGGCTTTGTTGAAAAATTAAGATGCAACATGCAGGGACTTGAATTTTCTACAGAGGCAACAAAAAAGGGTTAAAGACCACGCAGAAATAGACTTTTTGAGATTTTAAAAAGTCTGCATGATGGTATTTCCATCTTAAGTAGACTATAGGTTGCAAAAAAGGAACTGACAGTTACCAGCGATGAACACAAGGGAAATTGTTTAAGATTTAACAGATGTTTTTTCCAGTCATAGAGTTTCCTGTGATCCATGATACTGAAGTACACCTGTTGCTTGTCACATCATTCAGCACTTCAAACAGGATCCATCTGGCCCATTCTGTGGGTGAGTGTGACCTACAGTATGCTTCCACATGACAGTTTATTACCTATGTGCCAATGTTAGTCAAAGGATGCCACTGCACTAAAGGATGAGATGTTTTCCCAACAGGGACAGCTGTCTGGCCTTGAGAACTTAACTGCAAATCTCCAGTTTTCCCTTCCCTGCAGCTCAACAAATACAGTACCTTCTAACTGTTCCTACAAGTCAACGAAAGAGTTTGAAAAATAATAAGACAAGTTCTGATGAGCAGGCCACAAGATGGTAAAGTATTCAGAAAATAACAAATCTTCCTGCGGACTAATGAACTGATTCACCTTGGATTAACAAACCAAAGTTTGCAGTCTTGTCATACTTATCTCAATACCTTATGCGGAAGCATTAATACCCACTATGAGGGAAGTTGTCGGTCATTATAATCCAATATCATATCAACTTGAACACACTATTAGACCATTAATTCATTAAATATCCCTATTTGCCCTTCACGTTCCTGCTGTAGGTGTGGGGACATCAAGGTATGTACAGTATATACATTTCTTATATTCAGTATAAAAACAGTGTTGGAGCTGTTAGTATAATAAAATCCACTCATCCAAAGTGAACTCATTCACAGCTCTGGTGGTTTGTAATCCAGCGTGTTCTCTGCTGGAGAGGAAGCTTAGACAACTAACCACATCACACGCTCAGAATGAGACGCAAAGTTTTGTCTCACCCACGAAGAGCTAAGCACAAATGGAGGGATTCTGAGGTGTCAGAAGCATATTGCACAATGGAAAGATGGCCACAAGGTACTAGGTTTCAAATTTGCAATTTGGGAATCAAAGTTTTCCTTTAAACTGGCCCTGATCTGATTTGTCTGATTTGAACCCAGATTTCCTGTAGCAGTCTGGAAAATAAAAAAAGTCATTCTACATCTCATATAATAACTGGTATAAACCAGCTGGAGTACGATGCATGAAAACTACATCCTACATAGGCAGTTAATCAGGCGTGGGACATTCTACCCACATATTTAGGTTTGTGGAATACTTTTAGGCAGTCAACACTTGCAAGTAGTCTTACTATATTTAACCCAAGCCACTAATGACTGCCACAGGTCATCAGATCACAGTCTGGAAATTGCAGAGAAACTAATCTTTCACATGGGACACACAAACAACAGGTTTTGAAAGCAATTTAATTATATGTATGAATTAACAGTTCCTCAATCCTTTTCATTTACTTTATTGTTTAATCTACCCAACAAGATTTGGTAGTTGTATTTAAGCAGAGAGAACACTTTCTCTGCTCTATTTCCAAGGTAGAAAATAAAAAGGATGAATCAGACATGACAATGCTATTTTCAAGTAAACCGAAATAAAAATAAAACATTTTGGAAGTGAATGGGGGCTTTATTTTGTGAGATTATATGGATTTATTAAATCAATGAAAGGTGATTGATTTCAGTTTTTCAATGCCATCTTTAAAAATAACAAAAGAGAAAAGGGATTTGAGACAGTCAGTCACAGTCAGGTTGTTCATGGAAAATATTTCACTAGACTCAGAAGAAATAAACTTCCATTTGATAATATCAGACTGTGTGCAACAGAAAGACTGCTTTAGAGCAGGATAAATATCTATACTCCCTTCCCATAAGTAGTGCCAGGCAATATCACTTTTCATAGTCTGCAAAGCCAGTTTTGTTACTTGTGTGCACCCAACAATGGAAAAGATGAAAGAACATCCAGCACTTGTTTCACATTTTTGCTGATAATCTTTAGCCTTTGTCATAGCAGAAGAGGAAAAATATGCTAACAATCTGTATAAATGACACTTTTCCTCACGATGAAGTGATGGAAATAAAAGGATATCATTCTGAAACCTCTCACAGGAAAAGATGTTTGCCAAAGTTCACAACAAAGAGAATTTCAGAAAGAACTATCGGAGTTTGGATGCTTTGAAGATCTACTATACATATTTCTTATGAAGAACACGTGAAATGTGTAAATTATGTACTTGGGGAAAAAAGTTCAAGCTGTTTACATTTCTGTGTTGTCATCATGCTCAATGATACATATACACAGACTGTAAATACTAACAGGATGTTTATTTTACTGCAGTG
Source organism: Lepisosteus platostomus (assembly GCF_059453375.1). NCBI lineage: Eukaryota > Metazoa > Chordata > Actinopteri > Semionotiformes > Lepisosteidae > Lepisosteus > Lepisosteus platostomus. The sequence continues at coordinate 29,462,895 of NC_142612.1, forward strand.
TATCCACACATTATTATATTACATGCCTTGCTCATCAAGTCTGTGCTAACCTTAATGTTATTTTTACATTAGTGTACCTTCACAGTTGTTCCTTAAAACTATACAAGTGTTTTAATGTTAACTATATAATAAAACACATTTTATTTATTGTGAGTTGCCCTGGGTAAGAGATCAAATTAACAAAACAAATGAACTAGAGTTTCTTCTGATTTTATGCCCACAGGCTTCTGTGAATTTGAGTGGCATGGCAATTTATGTGAGATTTATCAATGATTTCTGAACTTGAGTGTTGAAAGAAGACACCACAGCCGAAACATGTTTTTCGTGTTGACACCTGATGAATGCTCCACAGCGAAAACGTTGTTTCTTTTCTTCTTTTTTTCAGCATGGAATAAACCTTTACATGTTTCTTTGCTGCCTACGCATGCTGACACATCTACCTACTAAAGCCTACTTCTGCTGTGACCCACTATGCCTTCCGCTAAAACTTTTTCTAGATCTCTTCGTCATTCCTTCTCCTCCTCCCTGGGCCACTTGTCCCTCTTCTTGAACTAAACCAGCATCCTGTCTCTTCACAGTGATCTGTTCCAAGACCTGAAACCCAAAGAAGGCTCCACAGCCAAAACGTTGTTTCTTTTCTTAAGATATGTATTGCTTGAACACTCATTCAGAAAAGGGACTAAAATGACAATGTCAATTGACCCCTAAGAAATATCTTCAAGTCTTCCATTCCTTGTTTGTTAACTATGTTCTGCAGTTCCACATAAACGAAGATGGGAGGGAGCAAGAAACTCTTCTTTGAGCTCTGCAAGAGGTCCAAGTGACATCTTAAGAGAGAAAGTTGCATATTATAGACACCTTTAAAAAATGTGGTTTAGATTGTGAAAAAGTGCACATTCTGTTAGAGAAAACGGGATACACATGCAACTGGAACATTTAATAAGCAAATAACAGCCTCCATAGTCAACTGCATGGACTGCTGATGAAGTCCTTTTTGACATGCAACCGGTATCGCAGGCGATGTATGGTCTTCTGCTCTACCACACTACTGAGACACCCCTAGTGATTAAGCAGCTTCTAAACCATTGTGTTCCTGGAGGGATCACTCGCATAAGACAACAAGCCAAATCTGAATGATTTCTACCACTTTCCAGACCTGGAAACAGGACTACAGTATGTGATTGTGTACAGCATGTGTTCAGCAATGTAGACCAATCCTTACAACAAATGCAACCTTTTTTAAAGTACTGCATGTACTGTACACCAAATGCACATAATAAGGCAGCTGCTAACTCACTAACTGTCCCAGATGGGAAATTTGCTTTGCAGGTAGGTAAAAGATATAAACATACTGTGGATTGTGTTAACACAACATGAACCCATCAACAAATAAGAAACATATATGTACTGTATTATGAGAAAGAAAATATATAAAAGTAAAATATAAAATAAATTGTCAGAATTAAGCAGGTTAATAGCTGTGGGAATAAAGGAAGGATAACTTAGTTCTCTTGCACTCGAATCTTTTCTAAATCTAAGCCCAAAGAGAAGGAGGTCAAATTCACTCTTGGGTGGTCAATGATTATATTGAACTTTCTCATTAACTACAGTTAATTTACAAGCAACTATGTCTCAGGGTGTTTCTCCAGCTTCTTCTCTTGTCCCACTTGGTGGGACTAATGATCACCCATATAAAAGCCCCCCGTTGAGAGCTGACACATGAAGACACTGACCTGAAAGTCTTCCAGAGGAAACTGCAGCATGTCCCGTAGGGCATCGCTGAGGATTTGGGTCTTCCTCTGCACCAAGACAGTCTCATAGTCAATAGGCTCGATCACTTTTGGCTTTGCCTGAAAATACATGATAAAAAAAGACAATTAAAAACTGAAGAGTAGATTACCAAGTCATTTGAACAATTTAGAAAGAAATATAATCTACCCCAATCTCACCTTTTCTCCCCATTTATAATGTGTCTTTACAAATAAGACACTTTATATTTACCCAGTTAACTGTTTCTGCTTCCCCAAACTGACACCATCTCATCTTGAAATCTTACCCGATGACAAAGAATTTACTGTTTTTATTCATTATGTTGTTCACCCTTGTCTGTAGTTAAAACTTTGTGGGAACAAGACCTGGACAAACATATTCAAAAGGGCCAGTGGGTGTCCAATTTAGAATGAACCCAGGATTGCTCCATCTGTGCCAATCAGGGACTCGTACAGATTGAAATGAGACATTGCTTACATACAGTGTGTCTAATCAGAGCTCAATACAATAGAATCAATACAAACTGATAGCCTGCCTTGTTCAACTCTTCTTGCAAGACGCCCTATCCTCCTTAATTGGAGGCAAGATGCTCCACCCACATTTTTTCAGTGGATCAGAATTTCTTAAGATGGAGAAAATCAGATCCACTATTAGTGGGCCCACCATTAGAATTTTTAAAGCTTGGCAACTATTTCTGAACTATTTTGAGACTTTGCCTCCCTTCTACACCTTAGACCTTATTCTGTTGCTAATTGGCTACCTGGCAGGATTGGCCTTCCGTTTTTACTTGCTTCCTAGAGACTGTTTAGTGTAATTAGTACTTCACTGTTCTTCTTTGGTATCTTCAGACTCTTGATCCTTTAGTTTTACTCCTTTTTGAGAAGGAAGATTTGGGTGGGACTTGGGAGGGAGATTGGAAACTATTTTTCCTTTACGTAAATTATTCTCAGATGAAGCACTGCACCAACAATTTACAAGTTCTTTATATTGTTCTAATACGTAACGTATGGATTGTGTATTTTTGTTGGTTTACACAATAACAATACTTGAAAATGCTACAGCCGGGCATGCTGCCTCTTTCTGTGGGGTAGCAAAGATTATGGATTGAACACTGATAAGAACCTGCAAAGAACGGGAAGCATTAGCTTGCTCCTGAACATACAGCAGAACTAAGGTGGGCCAGAAATAGCTAAAACAAGCATTACCAAACACAGGCGACAGCCCAATTTGTCAGAATTACAACATCAAATCTAGAACATCTAACAATCTAGGTAACAGAGAAGAGGTGACTAATCAAAAAGGGGTAACTAAAATTGTTCTCAGTTTTACAAGCAATTCCATGCAGTTTCCTCTTGCATTCTCTGGTTCATGATATACTGTTCATTCAAGACATCTGCTGATGACATTGACTGTCAGGACATTTTGAATACTCGTATCAGATCCCTTCATTGACGTCTTTCTTCCTTCAGTTCTCCCAGCCTGTTAATGTTGGGTATTCCCTTAAGCCCAAGTATGTACAGTAAGATGTATTGTTTATGCCACATGAGCTCTGTTATAATACAGCTATAAGACTGTACACAACCACTTGTAGTCTGCCCATTTCAGCATCTTTATCATAACAGAACACCATAAAGTTAGAAGGGACCAGTCTGAGTATCCTCCTGGCATTGGGAAAGTAAAATCTACAGACGGTAAGAAAATGAAAATTGTGAGCAGGTCACTAAACATAGATGATATAGGTTAACTGTACTCTCCTGGCAACTGCTTGACCTGAATGGGCATAATCTCAAACCTTCCACATCTCCCAGTTCATTTAGATTTAGGTATTTCACAGTAAAAATGTACATCTTTCAGAAATTTTACGATTTTAAATTTTACAATCGCTTCATATGGTAGTATTCGTGCAAGCCCTTTTTTTAAGTGTTTATTTAAATGCTTTTCACAATTATTACTGGTCCTCCCAAATGGGGAAAAAAACAACAACTTTTGGTTGCACTTTTGCTTTGGCCAGTAAATGACATGTGGCGGTTAAAAGACACACAACTCCATGGAATGCTGTCAACATGGGGAATAGGTATATGAAATGAAAAAAAAATCCACAATGTAATGCAAAGGACTAACGTTTAAATTTTAAAATTACACTAATGCCCACATAAACAAGATTCCAGTAGAGAAGGATTCCTGACCTCACTGATATTTCGGTTGTGCCTTTCTGAGCTAGCCTGTTACATTCCTATTGCCTTACTCACAATTTTCATCTGCGAGGAATCTACAAAAATTCTACCTGGTGCGCAGCACAGAAGGCAGCCCAGTACCAGTCACTGAAGCTACATTTGCGTGTTATCTGTTTAAACGCACAGCTTCCATTTGTGCTGGTCTGTTCTGACCTTATATTAAGGAAGTGAGTGAAATACAGGTTCTGTCAGACTTGTGCCACTCATGTTGATGTATTACTCAGCAGCCTGGTAATCCCTTACAGTTTTTGCACAGAGCCACTACAGAATATTTGTTCAGACCGGACAGTCTTTAAATTGCCAAAGAATTATTCTCTTGGTGCAGCACTAAACCAATAAAAAATGTGCCAACCAAGAGAAATAAGGATGAAGATACAGCGTGCCTGTCAAATTGCTGTTCCCTACTGGCTGTATGTAGTCAACGGCCAGATGTAAACAAACAATCAGCTCTTTGACAGAGTTCCTGTTGAATGAGCAGCTAAATCAACAGCTAAAATTTAGTTAAATCTGGTTATTTGCGATATTAAAAAGACTAATGTTGACCAAAGCAAATTTAAAACAAAAATGAGCAAGAAATGTTTTGTTTGGAAGATGTCTGCGATTAAAATGTCCAGCAGTAGGTTTACCTACCCTTTGTCACAATGTCATACTGCTGGATATCTTCTTAAATGTTTTTGCTTCAAATTGACACAAGGGAAAGGAAATCTGTAAATGTAGGATTCTCCATAAATTTTTAAAACTACTTAAAGGATTTACATGTGCTTTAATGTAGGGTTACTGCAAGCTGGGATTAAAAGCCTTCTGATGTTGGAAGGATAATTTTTTTGTGAAATGGTGGGAAAAAAAACATGAATTTCTCTGGATCGCACATCCATTTTCTCAGATTTAGCTCAGGAAAACGGGTAAACATTAAGCACTGGCTTTTTAAAAAAATCTAAGTGGGCCTTTCGATTCTCCAGCAGGGAGTAAAGGTAGCTCAACACAGATTCAAGATCTGCTACAACAGAGCACCTTGTTTCAAGTCCCATCTTCCTCCATGTGGCTGCTGGGTTAGGTCCTCTAAGCCTACAATGGATACTACAAATGAAAGGGTGGAAGATAAAAGAAAAATAATTGAAATTTTGTCTTAGGTATATTGACTGATTTTGTTTTGTATTATTATTCCCCGACTTCATTCCTGCTCAGGATAATTCTCAGGGGTGTGATAAAAGGGATCTGCTTTGGTAGGGAGTGGATATACTGCAGGTGAATACTGTAAAGGTGGCTAAGCAGTCCAGCCTTGTGTGTTACAGTAAGAGGTAATGAGAATTCTGTCTGCTAACTGAGCAATCCTGAATATCGCACAGTGAAAACCGCTTTGATGTGCTGCAGTAGATAGAGTTCGGAAAAAAAAAAGCTTTAAAGTTTAATGAAGCCTATTTGCCTCAGTAAACAGTTCATTAAATTCTGCACTCTTGCTTTGTGCATGACTGTGCCTGTTACTGTGACCCAGCGGTAGCTGTCTGTTTTAGAGGAAGGGAGGGAAAAATATTTTTTTCCCATTCCACCTATAAGCCTTAAGCATGTTTTTTTTTTGCTTTTACAGTCTTGGGCAGGATCAGGAAAGAAACCTAAAAATAAAATCCTCGGTACCGTACTTCACATGCATGTTGTCTGAAATGAACACTGCAAGGATATCCATCTGCCTTATGAATAGGGGCAGAGAGTGATTTCCGATTTATCACAACTCCTGAATGTGAACCAGCAGTCAGGATGCGAGATTCAATTAACTTTCTAATCTGGGCGTGCCCACACGGTTCTCTAATATGTAGGCCTACAGTTTGTGAAAGTTCCAAAAATAATACTTTCTAACAAAACAGACTCCATCTAAACTGTCTTCCTCCTGGGTAGGTCTCAAGCAAAAAGAGCATCTATCCAAGACCAGATTAGAGGGGAAACCAAGCTTTTACATCAGTATCACAGCACATTCAGCCGTCTTTATTAAACCTGCTTTTGATGAAAAATAACCAGTTCTCCGATGTGAAGAAACCTTTCATTTTTCTGTCTGTGCATCCCATACCTCACTTTACATAGTTTCAATAGGAATTAACTAAAATAAGGGGAACAAATCTAATGCTTGAACATACTGAATAATAGCACAATGAGTGAGTCAGAATTAATAAATTAAGGTCTGCAGTCAACCACATTCATATACTGTAAGTTTCAGCTGGTGATTCCATAGTTCACAGGAGTAGATGACTCTTTGAAGATCATGTACAGCCTAATGGCATCACAAAGGGCACTGCTCAGACAACAAGTCAGAAACCTGCAGTAGTTCAGCTCAATATCCTGTATTGACATCATACCGTACAAAGTCTCATTAAAACAATTTTAATGCATTAGGGAGCACATTTTTTCTGAACACATTACTGCTACTTTGCATTTATGTGCAATACTTCACTTATTAAATCACAGTCACACTCAAGTGTTTAAACTGATAGCGAAGTCTCAGTGACATGTCTCGCACAAGAAAGGGGATTACCTGGCCTAGTCCACATAAGGAACGAATAAGACACGCTGAGACCGATTTTCCACTTCTTTTCTACCACCAAGCCATCAGCTTGAGCCCCCCACCCCCACTCCAAAGCACTTTGCTTTTGTACTCATGCAATGTTATTTCCATCCATGCATGCATTTTCTAACCGCTTTATACCAAACAAGGTCACATGGGAAACCACGGCCTATCCCACAATGTCGCAATGCAGAATACACGCTGGACAGACACCAGTCCATCACAAGGCACACACCAGAGTCAATTGTACAGAAGCCAATTGACCCACCAATATGTTTTTGGACAGACAAACCACTGTGTCACCCCCAAATGTCATTTCCTTTTTCCTCAAAACATTTTTCTAAATGTACAGCATTAGTTTTTATTTTTTTGACTGAGCGCTCATCAGTTCCGGCAGAATTCCAAAATATCAAAGTTCATTCATGTCTGGTAGATCAATGTATGAATGACTTTATTTTTGTGAAGTAACACAAATGAATAAACCACAACTTTTTTTGTATCTTTCAGACCTTCATGGCAGATTTTTGGGTAGACCAAAAAGTCGTCACACTGGTTGGTAAGGGGCTGGTTTTGCGAGAATAAAAGAAAAGTGTTTTGTGAGAAATCTGTTGCTTTACTCGCATCTTAAAAGTGACTCTACTGTTGTTCAGTTACCTACAAAATTCTGCTGCATGTGCCTGAATGGCGGAATATCCTACAGAGGTCCACTCCTGAATAGCACATTTTTCCATGATCGTCTGCATCAGGCACTGCACAATAGACTAAACTAGCCCACTGAATGCTCTCTGCTCCGCCGTGTGCCGGGATGTGTGTGCCTGGTGTTCTGCCTTTGCCTCAAGCTTGCGCTATTTAATATGGCAAGCCTGTATAACACCATTGTTTCATTTTCCTTCCAGGAAAGGCTTGATCTGGTCAGTAATGACACTGTTTCTAAGTGCTGCATAACAGCACTGCATAACAGGATAAACAAGACAATAACCCCCCCCCAGGAAAATACAAGGAATGTGAACCACACTGACCCACTGGCAGCATGTCTAACACTTCCAGCCATACCTGCCTCTTCTCTGGAGGGTAACTCTTAGTGGGGAACCGGCCCAAAAGACAAAGGAGATTATATTTAGCAGTCATTTCCTCAACAAATGGCTTTCCAGGTTATGCTCCAGGGAAACTGGTTAAATCGTTGAGCCTTTATTGAGACGGACCATATCACTCTAATATGAAGTTCTAGCATATCTGAAGTGGTATTTTTGAACCTTCCTCCAGGCATAGTTTCTCCTAGGTTTCAGTTGGTGATCCAATTTCTTGAGATCAAATCACAAACATTTAACTAGATTGAGGTCTGAAGATTGAGGAGGCCACACAAGAACATTTTGTGTGCAGTTAACTGGTTCTTCCTTGGTTTGGATGTAAACAATGGCACTGTTTTGTCCAAAATGTGTTGGAATTTATGATTTTCCACTCTTGACAAGGGCTCCAGCACCCATAGATGCAAAACAACCCCAAACCATGACAGAACCCCTCCATCACATTTCACAAGGAGTTTGAGGTTTTTCTCAAAATGAGCTTTACGTTTTTTGACACTAAACATACTGTTCATGCACATTCAACATTTTGTACATTTCATCTGACCATAAAACCATGGCTCCATTTGTAATTCAATGTAGTCTGGCAAAAAGTGTCCACTCTAACATGGGGTTTTACCTGCAACCCAGCCTGGAATGCCACATCCATGCGGGCTGCAGTGAATGGTAGTTTCAAAACATTGTATCCCGAAGATGGTGGTACGGTGTGGAACGGTGGCACTGTGGCTAAGGATCTGTGCCTGTGTGTCTCACACACAGGCAAATTCCTAATGCAAACTAAGAGGTATGAATAACTATGACATTATGTTTTGTGGAAGTCTATTAACTATTTATGACAAACATTACTTTGTCCTGTGCAAGACTATTACAATAAAATATTCTTAGACTTTTTTAAGTGAGATTTATAATAAGTAATACAATTCTGATATGAGCATTTTTGTTCCCATTTCATCTAGAATAATAAATCTCAACGACACTACAGATACTGTATGTTATTTATTATGTAACAATATATTATACATAGCACTTCAATTATTTTTTCTTAATTCTTTTGAAGCTTATTAGCCACTTCTGCACTCTAAAATTCCACAGCCCACACACACACACTCATGACTATAAGCTCCTCTATTGTTGTCCTCCTTCACAAAGTGGATTCAAGCTCTTATATCTTGCCTGGTGGAACGTGAAAGACAAGACCCAGAAGACCAAACAAACCACAACATATTGAAACCTCCACTTCTGTATCTGTATTACATTCTTAGCCACCCACTGCCATTATTTCTATCAAGCACCAGAATGACATTTTCATGGTATAAAGCCTTCTTAGATCACATTTAAATTTATTAGCCTTGTAAATAATCACACTGATTTTTGTTACTGCCAACTAAAACAACAGTTGTGTGTTGGGATCATTCCATATATAACAAACCATGAGAGAGAGAGACAAATTCAATGACTTCATCTCCACCAAACTCACCGTTTAGTCTGACCTGTTCACATTTTCTTGTGGTTAAAAAGTTAACTTTATTTCCATAGGACTGGGCCAGTCACATCATTCGGAACAGGCAGCAAATTAAACTGCAGTCAGGCCAAAAGGAAATGCAGTTCTCTTGGAAGACTAACAACGTCTCAAGACAGGGCATTGTTACTGTACATTGTAAGATGAAGTTCCAACATAAATATTTAAAATGAATACAATATGCACGCGATTAGCAGCAAGTTGAAACTGGCAAATAATTAATTAGTTTATTGGATAATTACGCAAAATGAAACCTGAGGAAGAATAATTAAGTTTTACAGAAGATATGATCATGTATTAATAGTGTTTAAGCATTACATCACCGTTGTGTACCACTGACATTATAAAAAGAGTTTAGTACTACTCTAATAACTTTTATTTTTGACACACTGTCCATATTTTCTTCTGGGACACCAAGTGAACCAAGATATTATGAGTTGAAATAATGAAAAACATACTATGATACTGCAGCTTTTTTTTTTAAAGTTGGTCATTACCACAAAAGATAAAAAATCAAGATTACTTTTACTTCTTTTGAGGTCTATTCCTAATTTTAAAGGCCACACTGCAACTGAAATAGAACAGGAATTCAATTATTAGTCAAGGTTACCATTTAGACTGATTTGAAGATGGCATAAAGGAAACTGGCGTATTGTATACACCTTGATGGAAAAATACACAAATCTTTTGAAATTCATACCTTTTGTATTCCATGAAATATTTGTTTTGTGGAAAAAAGACTCCGGTTTTAAAAAACTGGAAGCATAAAACAAAGCCCTAACCAAACCCACAGGCAGAGACTAAAGGAAAACTCAAATGTCACTGCCAGCACCTGCATTACTTTAGTGCAGCTGATGCTCCACACCCACTCTGATTATTCTGTGCTCAGGGGTTACTTCACCAAGAGTCACAAAGATTTCAACATACAATACAGCAACGCAAGCCCACAACCTGCATTTCAACTTGGATTGCTGACAGGCGAGAAAGATTTCGGAAAGCACAAACACTCCAGGTTCTCCCTCATAGCAAATAATATGAAACAGATGCTGAAGACATTTTTTGCTGACTAATGAAATAAAAATGCAAATTGGTATTGTGACTTTTTAAGGAGGATTGTTGCTTCTTGCAAATTCTGCCATTTCATGTATAGAAATCCCAAACAAAATTTATACAGAACCACTTGATGCATAGAGAATGTGGAGATTAATAGGCAGAGTGTACACAACTGAAACAACACATAGCAACTCACCACCACCTGTACCACAGTCTCCACTTCAGCCTCAGGAGATGTGACATTCTTATACTGCTTTGGAGACTCAATCACCAGCTCCTTTTTGGAGGTTTTGTTCGCTCTTCCCTGCATTTTTCAACGGCTGGCAAAGCACAGAAAAAGTCCTTCAATAAATCCTTAGGATCATGAGCCCCCTCAAACAGCATGCCAGGAGACTGAATCCTCGGGGCTCAAAGCAAGTAGACCTGCTGGAGGAGCAACCACCCAGGCAGACGGCTCACAAAGTTTTGACTGCAAGAGTGAGCAGGATCCCCCTTCTGCTGTGGGAAACCAATCAATGGTGCAGCACTGCTCTTACTTAGGGCCAGCCCTCCCAGGCTGGGCTGTGTTACAGGAGGGAGGGCCAAAACCCACACTCAAAATCCCACAACCACTCCTACTCCTACTCCACTTCTCAGTGAAAAGGGGGGGCCTGCCCAGTCATCTGATTCCTTGGAATCCACCTGCTACTTCACAACACAGTACAGACTGACAAATACAGTAAGTCCATTATTGTTATATGCACACACGGAGAGGAGGCTACTCCCTAACTTTTGCATAATTTCGAAATTTCTGAATGGCAAAGCTATTGACGCGTCATGATTCCTTCTCAGAGAAGATTGCCAGCTGCAAGGGGTACGACCACATTGTACAATAAGTCACCAGAAATGGCCACACTTTAAAAAAAAGGCAAAAGAAAAAAAAAACTTGATACATAATTCAGGAGAAAGTGCCGACATAATAGAAATCTTAAAAAGTATCTTTTCTGCTGACAAAGTGCTCTACATAACAGTTTTAGTAGAACATTACTGTAACTTTAAGAGTCAACAATTAACCAGTCATTTTGTATGCCAAGATCAAAATTCATGATAAAAACAAACAAAACCAACTAATAAGTAGCTTGCTGCCATTTATCAAGATAGGGCTAACTCGAACAGTAATCTTGCACTGTAAGAAGCTGGGAGGAATTAAAAAGTACAAACTGAGAAGAGGACACACAATTTGGTGTGTTCAGTACAGACTCTGACCTTAAAAAGCCTGATGTATTACAGGAGCTCTTCACTATAAGGGATATAGAAATTAAAAGGGCTAATTAACAGGTAAATGCTATAGGAATGAAACACAAATTATGTGAAAAAAGCCTTTTTAAAACTTTTTTTCACATTAAAATAATTTTTGTCACATTGCCAAGTCCAAATTTAATTTTTGCTCATCATTTGTCCTCCCCTGTAAATAATGCAGGAAAATGTACTGGTCGGGGTGGAAATAAGTCAGTCAGCTCATTTTGTTACTCACACTTCACATGACTACTCTTATACAAGGTAAACTTTGATCGATTGCCTTCAACTGAAACGATCCCTGGCACATCTCATGAAGAAATTATTTCTCCGGAAAATTACACATGTTATCAGGTACTTCCTGACAACTTGTACAGACTTGCTTCAAGTTCCCTCCATTTTTTTTTCCATTATATGCACGTATTACGGTCAAAGTTTCATCTACCATCAAGTTATGAATTAACATGCTTTTTTAAACTGCTTTGGGTGTTACATACAGTATAGTACACTATTAACAAATAAAAAAAATGTACTAAAACGGTATAAAGGGATTATACATGTAGTAAAATGTCTGCTTAATAAAAAAAACACAAGCGCGTTATAAAGACAAATCTACCCATCCATCCATTAACAGAAAGCTGCTTATTCCTCAAAAGGGCAGTGAAAACCAGGAGCCTATTACAGAAGCACAGGGCACAGGGTCAAACTACACTCTAGACTGAATGCAAATATACAAGGAAACATATCTTTTAAAATAAATTTGAGGTTAGAGATAGTACAGGATGTGCCCTATAATGAAGACGGCTGATTTAATTCTGGACAGTGCTACTGAGGTCAGAATCTCCCACAGGGCAGTGCACACTTGATCTGAGCACTGCTGGAGATGAGTGGGTTGAAGTGGAGTGAGGATTCACCCCCTATCGCTGAAGCAACTGCAAGCCTGCAGAGTTACTACCAGCATTTCTGGAGAGAGCGATGATGCATTCTAGTAATGCCAATCACCTTAACAGTAACAGGCTGTTATAGGCATGGAAGCATTGTGAAGACTTGATACGGACAAGCATTTGTTGACCAGATAGTCACAGGACAGATACACCAGAGTTCTCCTAATGAGGAAGATGGCCATTAGGAGAGTTTTAATAAAGAACCTGAAGTACTTAGAGAACAGAAGCTTCTCTGATCTGCCACTGATTTCCTCAAAAGAAGAGTGAATTGACTAACTGAAGATGACAGTTTCTGAAGTTGCTGAAGTTGCTCTTACTACATAAAAGGGTTATGTATGAAGCAAAGTTCAATAAGGGCAGATCCAACTGTACCACAAGTTTCAGAAATTACATGAATTAACATGGAAAATACCACTGGTCACCTCAGATTCCTATTGTAATGTGGTCTGAAGTAACTTTTTTACCATGAACATGTGGAATGTAAAATGAAAAGTAACTGATTAACTGAGATAATGTAATATTATTTTATACTAAGCAGATGCTAACAGTTTATACAAGACCACCTCTTTTTTTACCTGACCATGCTTCATAGAGCATAGGGCCATCACAACATCAGTCTTAGCTCTAATTTTTCCAGAGTGCATTTGGAGCACAATATAAAGTGTAATTCTTCCCCATAAAGGAAATTATGAAATCTACACAACCTTAAAACAAACAATCTTAAAGCATTTAGAAGTTGAAGACTTGATTATCATTTCTTTATAGACCCCAATTCTCAATCAATGACTATTGGTTCAATGAAAAGATTTTAGTTCCTCTTTGGAACAGAAACTAAATTAGCTTTCGTTAATTAATAAAGACACAAAGACGACAGGAGTAACTCTGCTTTTTTACCTGGCATTACTCAGTTTATGGAGATATTAAACTTACAGGACTGCACAATCATAAGTTTCTGAAAATGAAGGGAAAAACAGTACCCATGTGTTATGAGATGCAGATTTTTCTTTTCATAAAGAAAGAGAATTTCATTTTTACTTAAAAAAATAGAGATAGCTCTCCTTATAGCAATATCTCTTGGTTGTTGATTTGTTCTATCTGCCTGAAATGCATTAGATGGAATTCCTCTTGGGACTCGGAGAGGCTACACAAATACCGGGATTGCTCGACGCGTCAGTTAAAGAAAAAAGCACACGCCTGGAAGGATGTCTTCTTTTCACTGCTATGACAGAGTTTCAGTGCAAGAAGGAGGAGGACAAGGACCAGTGCCAAGCACACAGCTGTATCCCTGAAAGCACCTGCCCCTCAGGCAGGATTTTTTCTTTCTATCGTCAAGTGTCATCTCTAACCCTCTCTTTTTCACACGCCCCCTTGACAGTTTCACACTGCTTTCAGGCTTAGAAAAAGCTAAGAAGTTATTTAATTCTATGGTTTATTTTTAGCACAACCTTCTTAAAAGTTAGATGGAAAGTCTTGAAAACAAAAAGTGAAAATGGAAAAATTGAGGCCTGAGCGAAAAGTTTTCAGCCTTTCTGAAAGGTTTTTACTAAGTGTAAAGTTCTTCAAGTGATTTCACCACAATTATGAAGGCTAAAATTAAAACATTAAAGGTTCTTAGATAATCGAATATCTGCACAACTGGTGGTGTCTTCCTATTTACATTTGTGTGTCTCTACACTGTCTTCCTCACAGTGTCTGACAAACCAGCAGAGCAGACTGAAAACGAAATCTGACAATTATTGCCTTTATTCTATTTTGAACTAAGCCAGTGTTTAGTCCCAAACTAGTTCATCAAGAACATATTGCAAAGTTCAAATATTTTTACCTGCAATAATACAAAAGCCAACCTATTATGAATGTGATAACCTTTACTTCTCCAAAGCACATCTCTGAAAGATGAAACCACACTACTGGTTGCCATGGAGACAATCTATAGCACTAGTCTGGCATTACTCAGAAATACAAAACACTTGTGAAATAAAGTAAATATGCTTTGAAACACCCACGCACGTAGAAGTTTCTCCGTTCTTAACTAAGATCTCAAACCAACTGTGTGTGTTAACATTTTCCAAAGGTCATTCATAAATCAATAAATAACGAAGTATGGTTTGACAAACTGAGTTTCACCTTGTACTAATACTGTGATCAAAGAAAACCAAGAAATATCTTTGAGTATTTACCTAACTTCTGAGTACCAATTAACCACAGTGTCCTGAAACATTCCATGTAATATTATTTCAGATGTTTGAAGCTAATGTGGAGCTTGCATGTTCTCTCAGACATACTGGTAGGTTATTTGGCCCTGTGTGCATGTTTGTGTCTGTGTGCACTCTGAGATGGACTGGTGTCCCACCCAGGGGTGTATCCTGCCTTGTGCCCATTGCCCATTCCCTGTTACCCTGAATTGGATCAAGCAGAAAGATGAATGAAAAAGTAGCACATAGAACCTGCATGCATATGGTAAATTGCTCTTTCTATAAGAAAGTGTAATAGCTAGTGCAATTATTTATGGTGGTTAGTGTCCTCTCAGCACTCCAGATTCCTGGGTCTGATTTCGGCCCTGATTCCCCACCAGTCTGTGGGGATTTGGCATATTCTCTCTACATCCATGTGAGCTTTCTCCAGGTACTTAATTTTCCTCTTGCCTCTCAAAGACATGCAGGAATGATTTCATTTGTGTTTTCAAATGAGCTTTCCCAGGCCTCAATGAAGAAGAGAGCAGGGCACCCTCCTTCTTTGACTCCCAGCGGCAGTGGCATCAGTTCCCTCCGCTAGGAATCAAACATATCTTGTCAGATCACAACAGATGACGAAACAGTAAGCCTGCGAAAGCTCCTGATAATTTGTTTTTTTTCTCTCCAGTTCTTTGCTTTTTCTTGCTTAACGTTCTTACAAAGTCAGATGCTATGTTGACTAATGGGCAATTCTCCACATTACTGTGAATTAGAACAAAGCTCTTGCATTACGTAGTGTGGTCAGTTAAAAAATAAAGACATGCTGTCATTTTGGCAGCACCACACACATTTCATAGCTACATTTTTTTTAAAACAACAGTATGCAACTATATGCCTGCAGATGAAGCAGCCAGCATTTTTTGGAGTAATTACACAAAGGCTGGGATCTGGGTGTTGCTCGTGACATAAGCTTGGTGTTGTTCTTCACTCACTATAGCATGCAGGGCAACAGAGGGAGTAACCTGGAGCAAACCCAAGGCCTCCCCCTGAGCTCTGAGCCACCCCTTTTAGCATTACCGCACATTGTAATGAGTGACCATTACCGCACAGCCCCTTCACTGTTGGACCACAACAGCCATTACTGTAACACCCCAATATCATAGCTTATCCATCCATTTTCTAACCGCTTCAGCCAAATCAGGGACATCCAAGGACCCTGAGCCTATCCCAGCAAGCAACTGGCGCAAGGCAGGGTACTCCCTGTACTAGATGCCAGTCCATCACAGAGTGCACACGCAGACCACAAACACACACACACTCACAATAGAGCCAATTTTCCCAGAAAACAATTTACCTACCTGAATGTTTAGACTATAGGGGGGGAAACTGGAGGACAGCATACAGTACTGAGTAGCGCTGAGTTAGCAAATCCTGACCTTTTAAAGTGAAGATCGTACTCTGGGTGCAATGGATGAACAGCAGTTATTCATATCTAAAATATTTTTGTATTTTATGGAAAACCATACCATGTGCAGGAACATACAAACAATGGCTATTATAATCACGCTCTTCATTTACATATCCATTATTGGAATGCCATTAATTCCTAGTTAGTGCCATGGCACTTTGGAAGCAAATCCGCAAAGCAGGACTACTTCCTGCAAGCAATGGCCGTCCATCATCACAGCAGCTCATTCATAATTATTTTGAAACATTTCTTCTAATCATGGCTGTGGTATGTTTAAAACAAAATGACCCTTTGACTGTTTACATCTCTCATAAACATCCTTTTTCTGCAGCGTTGTTCACTGAATAGTGCTGTTCGCCTTCAAGGAAAAAAGAGAAAAGGGCCCGCACTTTAAACAGGTCTCATCCAAGTTAGGTTTCAGATTGCACACATATGCACAATGTATTTTTGGGACTGGTTAGAGGAACAAACAAGTCCCTACTGCCAAGGCTGTTTTTAAAGTGCTAAGTACTGTACAAAGACAATGCATTCTGAGCTGGGCCTAGACCCCCTAACGATGGAAAAGCACCAGGCTCAAAAACTTACAGGCAGCAATTCAGTGCTACTGGTCCACTTGGAACAGTTCAGTATAACAGATCTCTGGTCATGGAAGCAGTTCTCAATGTCATACACAGGAACAAAGTGCAAAAATTAAAGCTCCTACTGTATTATTTGGTGATACTGAGCCATTTTTAAAGGTAAATGAAGCAAGATGCAGGTCCACATTGTTGTGCCCTTTATTGTTGTGCAGGAAAAGCACTGTTTTATTTCCCTGCATTTTTCTGGAAGACACCCAGCCTTTTGTGTAAACCCCTCAGTAACTGCACAAGCTGTCAGAATTTCCACTTGGAGGAAGACTGCATGCCGGAGACTCAGGTTTGGACAACAGCCCGGCGAAGAAGGGAAATACAAAATACACACCATCCCAATTAGAATATGACAACACAGCCAGCCTCACTGCTCTTTACAGCTTGATTAATGAAATGGCAAACTAGCGGCTACTCGGTAATGATGCTTCTTTCCAAATCAAGCTGGGAATAATAATTCAATAGTAATACAGACACACAACGCACTCCAGATTTATTTACACCGCTAATGAAACTGGAACGGAAAAAATAAATTTGTTATGCGGTTAGAGAATGTGCCTTGCTTTAAATTTTTTTTTTTCATTCTGTACATTATCTCCCTTTGTACCGCAGGAATGTGGGAAACTTTCAGAGACCTCTATATGTGCGATTCCAAAATGTTATTGGAGATTTTTGTTGGATTTCACAGGACTGCTTAGAGATGTATGTTTTTTTAAAAAATCATAACAAATATGCCTTGCTATTGGGATTTTTTTGGTCCTATTTCTTTTCGGATAAGGATAAATCTGAATGGCAATTTAAATATTTAAATCTGCCGTGTAAAAGCCCAGAAAGATATTTAGTTTCCCTTTTTATTATCTGTATTCCAAAGAAATCTTTGCACTAGAATAGAATTATAATTAAAAACCCACTTAGAATTACTCCCCCAGCAGTCAAATTTGATTAATCAAACTGGTTGAACTGCTCTTAATGGTAATATTGCATATTAATGAAGAACTTTAGTGCAGAAAATCTTCCGACACCCTCTAGTTCTGGTGTGTAAGACACATTAGGCCGGGATGAATGTAATGGAAATACTTCAGGCATATTCCGTGACTATCTTTACTAGGAATGGAATGACGGGGGAACGTATTACTGCAGGGGGAATTTCATGAAGGGAGCCTCAAGTTCAAATGAAATCATGACTCCAGAGGAAATGAAGTAACTGATTCTGATGCTTTATTCTTGTCAAGTTAAATAATTCTGTGCGTTATATTTTGTGCAGTAACTGGATACATTACTACACAGACATCATTTTAATCACTTGAAATAAGTTGATATGTAAATAGGCAGTGCTCTGCAAAAGCACTGGGACCAGTGGAGTCTAGAGCGGGATTCCCTATGTGATTCATTACATACTATTTCTCAATATGAATGGCAAGAATTTTATTTTGAATTATGTTTATACAGTTATACTTTCTTGGGTCAATTAAAATGATAGGGTTTATTTAGTCTTGAAGATTGACAAGTTTTGGGACAATTGATTAATTGTTGACGTGACTTTTTACTGACATTTTTGTGTTTATCGTGATTTAAAATCCAAAAACATCTCTGTTAAAAAAAATCAAGCACGTTGAAAGCTAAGAGAAAAACTGAACCAAAACCATAACATGGAAATCATATGAAAATCAACAATTTGGAATGAACCAAAGAAAAAAGAAATCACAGGTATAAAAACCTATCAGTCAGGACTGGGTTGGCCAAAAAAAACATCTGCAGTTGTTGACAGAAAATGAGCACCGCTGTCAAGGAAAACCACGGAAAACCTGACAGTTAAAATCACCAACAACCTCCAGAGTGCAGTGCTGAAGGTATCAAAATCCGCTCATCACAGAAGACTGAGACAGCAGAATTTAAAAAAGCCACACTGCAAGACGTAAACCTCTCACCTTCAGAAAATCTCATCTGTGAAGCATGGTGGAGGTAGTGTCAGGACTGGGCATGCATGGCTGCCTCTGGAACTGGCTCACTAGCTTTCTTTGATGATTCGACTAGTGACAGCAGGAGAAAGACTGAATTCTGGAGTGTACAGAAAGATTTGATGGCTTCTGTAGAAGTCATGCAGCATGACAATGACCCAAAACATACTGTACAGTTAAGGGAACCAAGTTCATCCAGAGAAAAAAAGAAAGCATAAAATCTTAGGCCAAGCCAATTTACAGATTTAAATCCAACAGACTATATGCTTTTTTTCATGCTGAAGAATAAAACCGTCACCCCAAGAATAGGGAAGAACTTTAATCACGCTGGCAAAGCATTTAAACACTTCCACAAAAATTCTTGTGAACTCATTCCGACTTCAAGCAGTTATCACTTGAAGGGGACATGCAACCAAATTTAGTCTTTTCGACTACATTTTGAAATTTAGTTCAAATGAGTGTGTCCCACTACTTATGGCAAAATAGAACAAAAACTGTACAACTTGGTGATTTTACGATGCGTTATGCATTATCTTCCATAGCAATCGCCTGAATACAAATTGCTTGACTAGGTCTATGACTATTTTTAATAAATATATAAGAGTTTTAAATTTGATGTCCCAATACTTTGAGAGCATTCTATGTACAATATATTAAAAGGCTTATGATGCCTTTTAATTTATGCAATAAATCAAATTCCAATTGTATAGCACTCGCAGAGCAAAAGGACTCATTATCAAAGGAAAACAAAATATGAATCTATTATTTTGTTTAAAAGGACCTAATTATTTCATAAACCAAGCCCATTTTCTAAACAGCTATTAAAACAGTCTAAACAATACAAAAGGTAATGATCTAAATACAAAGGAAACTCTTTATCAAAGCCATACAGGTTAGTCTGCTTACTCCACCCTTTCGTATAATTCCATGAACATGAACAAATGAACAAAGCTTCATCTTTTAATGTGGCAACATTAGACTGAACAAACAAGCATAGTGTAAGGACTGCTACCAGGTTCCTTGTACTACAAAGATTATTTAACACACAGGCAGTAAGAATTCAACTCTCCCCCAAGCATTTACAGTATCCGTCACCACAGGCCCTGTGGGAACTCAAGCAGATATTCACTAGATTTACAGTATGGACACAAAAGTGCTGTGAGAAAACTGGCAACTTCCAGTGTATCTGGGGAGCTACTTATTTAAAATGTGACAGTCTGGTATGTCTTCTTCACAAGTAATAATGAACGGCATTTATCTAGCCATTTTTATACTGAAGCTCTTTAAGTATGTAGGAGGGGACCCACTTCATCCACCACAGAATTGCATCTCCCCACCTGGATGATGTGAGGCAGCCATTAAGTGCCAACCTCCCCACTGCACATCAGATCAATGAAAAAGTGGAGAAGCGAGAAACAATTAAGGGGGACTCATGGGGTCCGAAAGACATGTGAAGCAGAGTTCCTATTGCTGTTGGTATGATCGCCTGCCTAGTCCGACCGGCTAGCAATCTTTCAGAAGGAAGACTCCTTCCCCCTATAAAAAACAAAAGCATTTCCGCAAACAGAGCAATTCAGTAACAACAAAGATGGCTTGTTACACAAATAAACAGTGAAAGGTCAGTTTCCGGTGCCCCCACGCTTGTTACAGTACCTTTCTGCTGTTACAGTTGGCTTTTGGGGGCTTTCCTGGGGAAGCGCAGTATTAAATACCAATAATGAGATAAGACAGATTACTGCCACTGCCCCCCCTTCCCTCCAAACACAAAAAGCATATGTTAATTTCCTGGAGGAAGGAAAAGGGTGCGCTGGTATAAAGTGACTAATTGAAAACCCAGGGCAATATCCTGTGTAAACAAAGCCATGGGTGGACAACAGTAGCACAACCATCTTGCATACTGAAATGAGTGTCAGGGGTTCAAGCTCTGCTAGTGAGCACACTTCCCCCCTCCAGCCTTGTCAGCAGCAGATCATCTTTGTGCTGTATATTAAACATTCCAGACCAGGCAGTGTTATCTAGGAGGGATGGACCAAAATTCCTGTAAGGACATTTCAAATGAACTAGTGTCTTTTGTTTGCCCGGAACCACAGACAGTGCAGAAGCATGAAATCAACATTCAAGGACGTAATTAATCCAAAGGCAACAACAGCACTTCTAGTACATCAAAGATATGTATTTCAGAAACTGAAACCATCTCTGTCCTTACAGTGGGGCAATTTTCTACATACACTGCTTTTGAAAGTAGTCACCTTCCCTACTATTCATTGTTCCCAACCAAACATTCACCTTTCTTAAACAGAAAGGGCAAACATTTCATGGGGAAAGAGCTAATTCAAAGTTTTTTGTTAATTAAAATGACAGAACAGACCAGACCTTTTTTACTGGCAGATAAAGAGAATGAGAATTTCCCAGAAATTATGCTGTAGAAATCTACTTGTGGACAGCAACAGCACAACCATCTCTCATATTGACAAAGGTGTGATCATTTCACTGGATTGCATTAATACACCGAGAGTATTATATAATATACTAATATTTGGTGATCAGATACATGATGTTGGCTTTACTAGCAGTAGATTCCTGCGGCATTACAATATACTTTTGTGAAATACACAGCTGTGACAAAATGTCAAGCACACAATGGTGAACACACACAGCCATCTGTATCTGGCAGTGTGGTCATGTGCACTCTGTATACCAAGAGTGTAGAAGGACTGTGGGGAAAAAGAATAATCCCACAAAGCTTTCTGTTGTTTGGGTTTTTTTGGCAGGGCTTTCTTTTTTCTTCAGATTTGACAGCATTAGTTTGAAGAGCAACAGAAGCAGTTGTTCTGGAAAACGTGAATGTGGATGCTTTGTTTATGTGTAGAATCAGTCCTCGCAAGTTGACCGGTGGATCTCCGCTTTCTCGTTCACGTGAGCGCAGAGCCAAGCCTGCGATGCTGTTTTCCCCTGCCCACCTTCAGCCTCCTCCGCAAAATCCGCAGCTGCAAGCATTTTATCTGATTTTTTTTTCTAATTAAAGGATCCAGCATCTCTTACGGATGCACCAACACCTTTTTGTCTGTCACTTGTCTATCCACCCATTTGCCTCGCTTTGTGTTCTGTTCTCTGATTTTGACAAGCTGGTAACTGCCTCTGATTCTTAAAATCTGTGATTTATAGGCATTAACAAAAATATCATTAGTCTAGATTGTACAGGGAAAAAAAAGAGATGCAGACTTTGATTTGAAAGAAAAGACATAAAAGCTGTCAACCATGTGCAATAGGCTGCATTTTAGGTAAATTAAGCACTGTTACATACTGTTTAAAGTATATGTCCCTATTGGTATCCTAACGTACGTTACAAAAAAACTACACAATTTTTGTCTGACAAGAAAAGGATTAAAAGTCATTTTTTTAAACCAAATAAAGGAGACTACTTCTGAAATCTGAAAAATAAGCCAATTCCCTATGCAGAAGACAATCCTGACTGCTAAGCACCAGACGCTATGGGCATTTTTTTTCCATGAAATTTAACAGAAATTTACTTTAACAGAAAAGCTTCATTGATCAGTCACAGAACTCTGCTGCTTTCCTATTGCAAGAACCGATCCATACAACGGTGCTAAAAAAGGACAGAGATTTAGTCTAATTGCTTTTGCCTGCATTTTAGTTTCTGTATTCAGTTACAGGGGATGGTCTTAACTGGAAAAGACAATTCTCCTCACTAATCAAAACTGAAAAAGAGGTCATTTTAAAGCCCTTTCCTATACAGTTCCATGCATGTTAATTAATTCTGGTAGCAAATAACTCTGTACAGTAGAGATAATGCTATTGGGTACTACATGTCAGAACAGGAAATCAAAGCTTCCTTTACTGACAGATACACGTTTTACAGTCTGCAAAATAACTGCCAGGAAAAAAAAACCTTACACGACTGCCTGGACATTTAAGTGGGGCTGCATAATTCATAAGCTTTGATTGCAAGGATATACTTAAAAAAAACTCACTTCCCGCTTTTACCATGCTTCTAATTTCTTCTTTTTAAGAAATGCCACTCTATTTTTAGTGTCAAGTTGAAAGGAGTAAAAGCCATGACTTTCTTCAGTGTGATTCACCTATCTGCTACAAATGCAAACAAACACACAGATGAAGCCACAAGACATTCGCATTTACCACTGCAGACTGTGGCCATATCCTGGATTCTGCCCTGCTTGGAGACTGCTCTGCCTGCTCAAGGCCATTCTGTTCTGGAGCATTCTTGCAGATGTAGCCACAGTTCCTCTCAATCACAGTTCGCAGGCCCTCAAAGAGAATGACACTGGTGGTGCAGCCCATACCAGGGATGAGCGTAGAGTCACAAACATCACCGGCCCTCACATGCGCCTATCACCTTCAGGAGAGCAGCCAGATGACCCAGTTTCCTCACTTAGCCTTAATTCTGCCCCGTTCCAAACTGCAATGCTCCACGGGGGCACAAGAGGACAAACAAGAGCAGAAAACAAGCCTTCAGTCAAGTAAACTGTCAAGCTAGGAAGCTTGCTTTCAGAAGACAAGAACAGTCCCCAAACTAGGACAGACCAGAAGCAAAGGCACATCCACAGCAGGGCTGAAAGTGTTAGTTCCCCTCAGAGCTCCTCAGTGAGTCCAGTTCTAAGTCCGACGCAGCGTCTCCTCAGCTCCTGTCAGAGCCTCTCGGAAGCTCATTCTAGAAGGATGCTGGAAATGTTGCTGCTGCTGCTGCTGCCTCCTCAGCTAGCACTGCACTTCGTCACGCTGCCAGCTTGTGCGTCTGCTACTGCTCCTCAGTACAGCTCCTCTCTCTCCCTCCCTCTCTCCCAGAGTGCCCTTCTCTTGCTTAATGAGAGCGTAAGCTTCTGCCTCTTTCCTTGACCCAAATCTGTAAGTGAGTTTGTGTTTTGCATTTCTCCAGGGATGTGAAAATACGGAGCCAGTGGTGGTGCTGGGCAGTATTCGAGGTATCTGAACACCCGCTACTTACTACCTTTATTGTCCCAGAAGGTAAATTTGCTTTGCTGAGAGGTACAGTTAAATACATCTACAATATACTATACGCTCAGCACGACATGAGCACCTTAACAATGAAATGAAAATGAGATGAAAAGAGTTAGAAGCTTTATGCAATATTCACAATTTAGAAGGGCACATAAAGAATCAGGGCTGTCAGTGTGAGATAGATATACAAGAGGTGAGGCTGCAAGACTTGCAGAGAAGCAAGGACAAAAAAAAATGTCCCTGTAGCCTCATGTTATGGCAACTCCCCTTTCATACACATGGACGTGAGCATCTCTTACTCCTGTGCAGGCCACTTTCAAAGTCAGGCAAAAAGCAATATGGTTGGCTGCTCATCTAGTTCAAGTTAGCGTCAAACCATCTCTACTGTGACAGTGTGTGCTAGAGTTGTTTTGATACTCAGCACTCCTTAAATTTCTCCATACCACTCCCTCCCTTAACTGGACAAAGGTAAAACGCACTTAAGCAACAACACTATAAGCACTCTGTTTTCTTCAATTTTTTTTTCCAAATTACTTTTTCAATACTAGAATGATGTACAACATTCCTACTGTACCTATAATAGGCCAGAAAATATGGGTGATCTTGATTAAGGGGATTGTGAAAATTCTGAAGATAAAAGAATAAGATACCACATGAATAAAGCAGATTCATTTGTTCATGAATACAGTAAACTACAGAAGATTATATGCTAGAAACTAATATGCCTTGAATCTTCATTAGTGGACATGAAAACAAACATCATCAGCCACCACAGTATCACCCAGAAATAAACCAGTATGCACAGTGACATGGCAGGCAATTTGCAATTTGACTGTGACCTTTTTAAAATATAAATAAATGCAAAGAAGGCTCTTCTTTAAAGCCTTAATGTGATTCTCTGCTGCTGAGACTGCATGGTTTCTGGCTTGATGAAGGACTTGATAAAACCTGTGCTGGTACACTGTAAAACAAACTTATCTGAGCCAGATTGTCTGAAAGACTAGTCTTCAGGGAGACAATTATATATGAACTGCTTCCTCAGCAAGATAAGGAGCATATTAAAACACCCACTCCAAATGAGAAAAGACAACACTGTTGCTGAATTACAACCGGACAACTTGTTGGATAGCTTGTTGCTGAACCTATTTTTTTTAACTGCTGTGCCCCCTAATATAAGAACTTTCTTTAAAAAGGTCTCATTTTAATAACGAGAGCCTGACAGATCCCTAATTAATGTTTTCCTGAACATGCAGAAAAGAAAACATAAAATGAGTAAAACCAAACATACTTACATGGCATACAGTCAGACTTGCAATATTTGAAGATACCAAATAAAATATACAGAGGAAACAAATGTCAACCTTGTATAGCATTATATCTTCAACAAAGACAAGTTCATTCTTGTCAAGAATGGAGCTCTTTAAAACTGGACACAAAGTGTCCTCAATCTTTGTAGCCTCAAAGAAAAATTGCTTTTTTTAGCAGCTACGTCGAGGCACAGTTTAGAAAACAAATTGAGCTGTAATGGATGACGCTGCAAGTGTAGGTCCATGAAATTCCTGATCTTGGTACTGGGAAGTCCAAAATTAGTCCTAATTATTTATTTGACAGACCCTTTTATCCAAAGAGACTTGCATTTGCTGCCATTTATACAGCTAGGTATTTTACTGAAGCAGTTTGGTGAAATGACTTGTTTGAGTGTACAGCCATGTCTTACCCAACACTAACCCTCCAGTTACCAGTGCAGAACACTGACCACTGCTCCACACTGCTTCCCTGATAAAGGTGGCACAGAGTGAAGTGGTACAGTAGCCAGTCACACTGAAGAAAGGATGCAGGGTTTAGTTTTAATGTATAGACAGTCACAAGTCCAAGAACTGGAAAGTTGAAATCCCCCTGTTAGAAAGCCTCCTGAGAACAGAAGATGCTAGGCCAGACTGCCAGCATTGGTACAGTAGCTAGATGGGTCCCTCAAGTTGCTAAATTGTGACAATCCCAGGTTATGGTCTTTTGCCAGCTGCACTAAGTTGATGAAGTGCAAACTGAGTCTGACCTCTGTCTGACCATTCAGAATCGGTGCCCCTTTGTGAAATTGCAGTGAGAAATTTGAAGATCAGTCCCAACAGTTCAACTTGGGGTAAAAAGGGTGAAAGACAAGGACATTGCTATGTGCTAGGAAGTGAGGTATAGGAGAAAGGAGAAAAATTGGCTTTGATAATAAAAAATAACATGGAATCATGGTTAGTTGTTCTCCTTTTCTCCTGCATCCTATACTCAAACACATTGTTCTGGTTTTCTGAGAGGGTGTCAGGGACTGGTGTAATCAGCAAAGCAAACTGACACAAAGAATAAGCTTAGGGTACTCGAGCACTGTAATGCAACAAGCAGCATATGTTCTTGGTTTTGCAGGCAAAAAGATCTCGTGAGCCACAAAACTGAGAGATCATTGGAGGAATTAAAAGAACTTTTAAATATGTCAGGTTCAGTCTAACCAAAATTACTGTTTTTGAAGCAATCACTTCACTGAACAGATGCTTAGCGCAGAATGACTAGGTTGGGTGGAATGTGTGCAAGCACCCACTCCTCATAAACACAAGGGGGTATTTTTATACAGCAGACACCTGGAATTTCAATTCTCTGACAGTTCCCTGATAGCGCCTGACTTCACAACACTCCAGAGATTACATTCACCTTGAAAAGAACTGAGAAACAATTCAATCCAGTTAACAGGATTCTTCTAAAAATGTTCAAGACTTGCTAGCACCTGATGACAAAACTTACTTCTAAATGCTACTAATAACAGAAGCTGGGTATAAGTTTCCACCAATTATAAATGTCCTTGACCCAACTTGCTCAAAATATATCAGCGGTCAAGCTTCTGGATAGATCCTTCATATTGAAATTTAAAAGGATGACAATCAAAGTAAATCAAAGTTGGATTGTTTAGAGAATACACAATATTTGGTATTACTACTTACTTGGCTGATGCTTTTATCCCAAGAGACTTGCAATTGCACCTTTTAATAGAGTTGAGTGAAGTGTCGTGCCCCAGAGTACAACAGCTGTGTCTCACCCAAGATTGGGACTCACAACCATCCAGTCCAGAATTGTAATCATTGTTCCACACTGTTTATGGTTCCCTTGTATCTAAAATTGTCCAAAATTCCAGCAGCTGCAACACATTTATCTCTCACCAGGAAACTCTCTGGAATTATTGCTGTATGCTGCAAAGAAAAGTGTATTCAGGTCACAGGTAACTAAATGATATATCTAGTGATGTTCTGTACAGATGGGACTTCAATAGGTGTAGCTTTGCCAAAGGCTGCTATTACAAGTGTAATAAACATTGTCACGAATAGTACAGTCTTGGGACAAGCTATTTCGCAACACTTAAATAACAGGTTGTAGATGTCATATATACAGTATGTATACAATATTGATCTTAAGAAGTGAGGTGCCTTTGTTTAATAGCGAATTTGCCTTGTCCAAATGCTAATTGGAAAAAAAACTATTTCTTATGTTAAAGAGTGTACATGCTTCAAGTTTGTGCTAAAAAATTAGTAATGTTTTTTAGCTTTTAATAATCTTAAAATCCGAGATCTAGTACTTGCCTTAACTACACAGATAAATTCAAGGCTTTTTACCCTTTTAGGATGTTTTCAGATGATAAAAATAAAACAGGATTAAAAAGATATTACAATACGTTTTCTAAAGGTTGAAACTGATGTTTTGATTCACAGATTTATTATTAGCAGAACATAACAAAAATCATCTCATTTATTCCTTTCAGACATAAACATTGCGATGTTACAGGCACTGTAATGTCCTTCTGTATTTTTTTGACAACATGAAGACATCATTTTGCTTATGTACAAGTATTATCTTATACATAAATAAAAGCTATTAAGGGAAACAGAAGAAATAACAGATTAAATAAGATCAAGACACCATGGTCCAAATGACCACGAGCTTTCATTATGATGCATGTGCACTATATTATCAATTAAGAACATAAGAAAAGATAGACATAAGAATGAGTCATTTGGTCCCATTTGGTGGTTAGTAGTTTATTGAGCCCAGGATCACATCCAGCTTTTTCTTGGAAAAAGCCAAGGTATCGGCTTCAACCACATACGGTAGCTAGGTAGCTTGTTTTAGACTACTACAACTCTTTGGGTACAGAATTTCTCACTTAAAGCAGTTCCAAACACACTTCCACATAGTTTCCACTTGTGTCTTCTAGCTCATGCTTCACCGTTAATTCTGCAGGGTTGATTTCGTCAATGCCTTTTAAGATGTTGGAATACTTCTATCAGTTTCCCTTGTAGTCTTCGTTGGTCACGACCAAAACTATTCAGTTCCATCAGAATCTCAGTAGAGGACATTCCTTTAAGCCTTGTGTAATGATGCATAGCAATTCAACTTAAATGCATTGTAGTATTGTACTAAAAGATATCAGTAGTGTGTGGCATTCCAGGTTGCTTCACAACACTATTACGACAGAACAAAAAGTGTAAGAAATTAGGTAAAATAAATGACTAGCAGAAGCTAGCTATTCATTAAAAGCTTGTTTCATTAATGAACATTATACCTTGGAATGTATTTTATCACTTAGAATTATCATTAGCATAATGATTTAGAATTTTTAAAACAACGGTTAAAGACATACACTGAATATTGGTTAAAAATACTTTAAAGGAAAAACCATCAGACCCTTGCTGCTACAGCTCCTTCAGCTCAGGCCAAGACACATTTTAAACCTCTCTTTATTGTCAAATTGGATCTTTTTCAGGTGTGTGAATACTGCATACATATACCAGCATGTGCCATGTCATCGGAGCACTTTATGACAGCAGAGAAAACCCCCAGCCAAGCTACAATTTCTATTGTGTTCCCTTAAAAATGCTTGATTTTTTTGGCTGAAAGAACAAAAAAAAAAGTTGACCTAGGATCTGAGCCAAACCTCGCATCTCCCTCTCACTCGACAATGTTCTTTTTATATTCATCTATTAAAGGAAGTTTATTTTGGATTTTTAATTCTATAATTTAAATCATTGTCATTAGAAATGAAATGGGGGGGGGGGTACAAATACAGTTCTTGAATTTCTTTCATTCTCATCTCTACTTTGAAAATAATTGTACAAGCAGTGAAGAGCACAAAAAAAGAAGGACACACTTGCACTGTGACTAAGTATATAAAATACTGAAAACAATACTGGTGTTTGAAGTAGTTTGGTTTTCACTTTCTTTTTTAAATGCCATGTTTTTAAACTGAAAGAGGTAAGATAGAACATGTTACTAATTCAGCTGTATTTGACTCAGTTACCAACTTTTTTCTAACCTAGACAGTAAGGCCAATCTGAGCTGCTGAGCCCTGAAATAAGAGCAGTGGATCAGCAGGACGAAGCCAAGCAGTCAGAAGACTTCAGTTATGGCCATTGATCGCAGAGACTGGAAGCCCCTGAGAAACAGGCCATTATCTCCACTTTGCCAGTCTGCAAGCATTATTTCTAATAGCATATAGGTATGCCTTATAATGGAATCTGCAGAGAGCTGCCAGACTGCACTTGGGGAAGCCTAGACTATATATTAATTCAATGAGCAGGTCTACTTCCTGATTTGTACTTTCAACAGACATGCAAGATTT
Organism: Lepisosteus platostomus; assembly: GCF_059453375.1. Classification (NCBI taxonomy): domain Eukaryota; kingdom Metazoa; phylum Chordata; class Actinopteri; order Semionotiformes; family Lepisosteidae; genus Lepisosteus; species Lepisosteus platostomus. Next base: position 29,492,191 of record NC_142612.1, read on the forward strand.
TAAGATTCTTTGTCTAATTAAAAACAAAAATTTAGCTATATTTAAGGTGAAAATCTAAGTGGGAACTGGAAAAGGCAATGGCTTATTCATTGTAAAAGAGAGAAAAGTTTTTCTTTGATGTCTTGTCCACCATCCTCACAGCATATTCAAGGAAGGGTAGGGCAGCGTCTCAACTGCAGGCTATAATTGCCTTATTCCAAGATAACATGTTTCCTTGTATAGGGGCAAAGGTATTACTCCATTTTTATCAAAGTTTATGAAGGGTCAAGCCATATTTTTAGGGCATAAATCAGGAGGTATTGCATACATATACAACATGAAATACTCTTTTACTTCACTAGATGGAATTCCTAAAAGGAACAGCTTATGTTAGTAGGATGTGCGTCACAGACCTCAGGGAAAGAAATCTGATTTATGTCAAAACTGGCTCTGATGAGAATGAACATTACTTTCCATACACTTGCAGTGAGGAGAAGAAATGTTAACCCTCAAACAGCAAATTCAGCATTATAAGCATTGTTCTTGTGCACAAAATGCAGTCTAATTCATCTTAAAATCAAAATGTAACCAATTTGGAAAAAAAACATGTTGCATGGGAAAAAAAATAACTGGGGGGTTTGTTTTTTTTACCACATGAGCTTATACTATATTGCACCCAAGAAGTAAGCTGTAAAACTCCCTATCCCTTGACTGAATCTGTAATTTAAAAACCTTTTTACCTTTAAACATACAACTTTCAAATATCTGACTGCTGTATAGAAAGCAATATAAAGTAGTGTTGGTATTTATAATTTTGTTGAAAAATAAAAAAATGTAACTGCATCTTCAAATTACACAGCCTGTGTGATAAACCACAGAAAGTGTTTTTTTTTCTTCAATTTTTCAAACATTTAGGCAGACTAGTATTTTAAAAAATTGCATTTTACAGTTGTATTTTCAGAAACACCCATTAAATAAATGTATTGCTGGCAATCAGATTAATTCCATGCTAATGTTACACTGCAGCTTATTAAAATGCCTTTATAAAAGTGCTCCTTTCAGAGTTCTTTGGTTTTGGTTTTAATTTGCCTTGTCCTAAAGGGAACACCTTCTACAGGTAAAAGTTTAGCTTCTTGCTTGAGTTCCTGAGAAAATAACTCAAAGTATTTCCTTAATTTTGATATAACAATATCAGGAAGCAATCTTAAAATGACATCCACACTGAGCAAGCAGTAACCGCATTACAGCGGTCTGCACAAAACTGCATTGTTCAGAATAAATGGAGTTCAAACTTCCTTTCAAAACTTAAGTAGTGGATGAAAAAATGGAACCCCAATGTAAAGTCGCTATCATGAGCAGCTGGTGTGTCTGGTACAATCTGCGATACAGAGTCTACTAGTAAGTGGATTTCTATAGGAGGAATGTGGCACCATTCTCTCTGCACCACTTAACTAGCAAACATGCATTACCAGGTGTGAAGAGCAATTTGTGAAGTGTAACCCGACTATAGTATCCTGCGCAGTGGAGTTCTTGGTGGACCCTTTTTGATTAAACTGGCTGCTTGTGCTCAAGGTTGAAATTTGCAAGCAACTGATCTGCAGCTGCTTGTCTGTTTTGTCTTATTCTTGGAATGATCTCGGGATATCACGATCCCGGAGCATGCGCTTCGCTCTCTGTTAACCTTTGCTGATGTCTTTCTCTCAGGGTTCCATGCTGACATCAGCATGTTCAGCTGTTTTGGGCACTGAAGCTCCTGACAAAAGCACCATAGCAATCACCCTTCTTTCAAAGTCTGATTTTTGAACAGGGAAACGCAAATCTAAGCGTACAAGCAGACATTATGGGGAAGTGCACTGAAAACCAAGAACAAGAGGTACTTCTTTACTCAATCCTGGCTTGTTGCTGAAGCCAATCCCCTGATTTATTTCAAGAAATGGGTGAATGAGATCCATGGATCAGTTAATTACAAAATGGGCAGCAGAATGAATAGTCTGTTCTTGTTTCAGAATACTTGATGTCTCTTATTTACCTAGGTCTTTCAATTTGTGTGTCTACTATATACAGTAGATATACACACACACACCTTATGCAACAGAACCAACCACAAAGCCACCTGACAACTAAAGACAAGCAACGAACAGAGATAGCTTATTTTAAATCTATAGAATGCATTATACCACAGGAGAATATAATTTTAAGTTAATTACAAATGACTTTGGCTGGACTGTGAGAAATCCATTGAAGGCAAGAATCTCCATATCTGGACTATAGTGTTTAACCTGAATGAGCTAGCAAGTCTAAAAGTAAATGCTGCTTTTAACATCAGCAGTAAATTACTGATAATTTAATCTCTATTTTGCTCACTTTTGTGCGGTTTTACAAAGCAGCACACTTAAAGTGGACATTGGTGCTCATCTTTTGCCTGTTTTCCAAGTTAACCCATGACACATTGGTGACAATCCTCTAGACAGGAACTGCTGATCCACAGGGTTGACAGCTGGTATTGCTACAATAATTTTAGCATTTTATAGAAAAACCAAAGGATGGGTTGACAGACACATGTGGCACAGCTGTGCAATCTGGGGGAGATTCTGCCCATAAATGTGACACTGTTGCCTTCCAATACCTGTTTGGCAGTGGTCTCACTGATGCTCTATTCAGTTTGTAGACCATTTCTGCTTAAGTTACAAAACTATGCGAGAACAGCAATATACTCGGCGCCCTCTGTATTCTATAATAAAAATGCTTTCTGGAATACCTAGCAACAAATGCTGGCACCGTGTCAATAAGTATATAACCAACACACATGGCTGTGTTTAAATTTAAACTTTAATTAAAAAATGTAATCAAAAATGGCACATGCAAGGCAAGAGGTACAGCAGTCCTGTGGTTTAAAACTCATGAAAAAATACTACTGCCAACCAAGTTTCTCCATAAAAGATGTCATATTTCTCAGTGGTTGGGTCTCCTGTTAACCATGATATAAATGCGAGCTGAACTCTTTGGAAAGAAGCGGAGGGAAAATCTAACACCAGAGCCTGGCAAAATTTCCATGGAAGAAAGTCACCTGGCATTGTCAATAGTGGAATTTTCAGAGGACAATGGAGAACGCTGACATCATATCAACATCCAGTTGTAGATTCACACACTCAAAGGTCACTGCCAGGGGTCTCCAGAATTTGTTTGAAAGGAAGTGCCTGTTTCCTTGTATTTGTAAAGCTTGGGACTCGCTGTAACATTTTTGCTCCTTCATATGAACGTTACAAGTGAGAGGGGGCCATTCCACGGATGCATTTGATGCGTTAAGACTCCTGATTTCACTCTTTTAAAAATTAAATTGTTGATTGAAAACAGCTGGAAAAATAACCATGACAAAAACTGTTTTTTGTGGTCGCCAATTTGTTTGTACAACAAATTAGAAGATTTTTTTTCTAGAACTACTGTATTCTTTGTTTTAATGAAGTACTCAGTGTTTTGTCAGCTTTATCAGTGAGCATTTCAGTTCATGAGGCACAGGTTCTGCACAAAGACAAAACGGGCAATGAAGGAGCATGGTTTTTCTGTTCACATTTTGCACTAAAAAAAGAGGTCTCAGAGAAGTAGACTGGATATACACTGTGACTGTACATATATGTTTTATTTGTAATTCTTCAACCTAGGCAACATAATATTTTTTTTTAATTATGAATTTGGTCAATTCGTCTTTCTTCTGAAGAGAAACCTGGAATTAATTTACAATTTACAAACCAAGAGCCTTCATCACCACTTCCACCCCGTTGCATTCTGGTTTATTTCAGCTTTTCTTTCAGACAAAGTGTGAAATGAAACAGGGTGTTGCTGAGGATAAAACAAAGAAAGCAGGTTTTCTAAATTGTGCTTTAATTTGTCACTTTTTTTCCTCAAAATCTTCTTCATCCCACGTGCCAACAATGACTAAGCCTCCCCAGAGACCACAGCATCAGTCTATTTAGCACAAATACTGCAAACTGCCAAATGGCAAAGCCCTGTTTTCTGTTAAACCTTCCAATCATTTATAAAACTCTCAATCCTGTGAGACCAGTCCTGCATGAAATGTTTACAACTTCGGCTACACCAGAGCCAGAGATTTTTATGCCGTCATCACAAATAAGAGCTGTAAGATAGCTAAATAGTGTGACAAAGAAAAAAGGTTGTTCATTTTCTCACAAATGAATATCTCCACAATGCAATGGGGAAAAAATACTATGCCACATAACGGCTTTTCAAAGCCTTGGTAAGAAGCAGCTTTACTAACCAATGCTTTAAAAAGCCATTATGTGGCAAAAGGTGTCCCCCCCCATTGCATTGTGGAGATATTAATATTTGTGTGTTTACAATTATAGTCATGTAACTGCTCAACAGTGAACCAACTTGAAAATCCCAACCTACGGTATCAGGTGAATTTTTAAAATGGTTTGCAGGCCCAGAAAGCACTTGACCTCAGAGGCAACCTCCCCACTTGCATTGACTGGCGTTTAGTTTCTTATTGTGTTCCTCAGTTAATACGCTGACGTGGGCTGAGATTCATGTGCCTGATCTTCAGCTGCTAAGGGTCAAAAAGGCAGCTCATTAAATAGAAGTTAAGCCGCCACTGTGGGTTTAATGGTAGCAAACCCATCGAGAGGCAACACCAGCTCTAATCGTTCAGTTTGTACGGCATGTTCATTCACAGCTTTTACAAGTACAAGCTAGTGTAGACCAGAGACATTATTTGAAGTCTAATACTTAAAACTACATGTGAAGCTGTAGATACAGACAGGGCTGAACACAATACAAGGAGAAAGACTTTTTAAAAGGGTCTTTTCCTTATGAAAACACAAGAGAATGGGTCTCATCAAATGTTGCTTCACAATGCAAGTGCTGTTTCCTTCTGTCTTTTGTTTATTTCTTTTTAAGGAAGAGCTTATTTATTCCTTGATGAAATTTCCCTGAAAGAGGCTGCTTCCTTTTTCTCCCTAACACTGCTATGGAAGACAGCAACAAAAAAAAAGCAAACACACACCAACAGCTTTTGAGAGGATAAGAGAGCTTCAGAAACATAATAAAATGCTCCTTTTTCTTTTTTTAGACTGCTAAAAGGATTTCTTCAGGATACCCTCAATAAATCCAATTTAAAAAGTCTGAGGTTTCACTATTCACTCCCCTCATTTTATTTACAAAATAATTATACATTTAAAATAATTGTTTGGAGTCATGTCTTCTATTCTTGGCTGTAAGTGCACTTCCTGTTAGATTCCTCTTGTCCTTGTCCCCAGGATCAACAGTGATTTATGAAATGGATTGACTTTGTTAATGCATTTGAGGATTTTGAATACTTCAATCATGTACCCACATAGTTGTCTTTGTTCAAAGCTAAAAAGGACTACATTTCTTTCACCTTAGTCCTTTTATCACTTTATACACCAGGTACAGTATGTGTCAGCAGGTGTGTATCTGGCTGCTCTTCTTAGATCAGTTCCAGGACAAACATTTCTTGACAACACGGTACCAGACTTCTACATGGCTTCCTTCAATATTAATATCCCTTGATTTAATTATAGTTAAGCAATCTTAACATCGTTTGCCTTTTTAATTGACTATCCAAATTCACTTACGACGCTATCTAGGATGCCTGCATTAAGAACTAATCTTTTATCAAAAACCTCTGCCTGTACCATTTTCTCAACCCTTGAATATCCCCCTCGTCAAGCTGACATTATATTATCTTCATAACATTTACATGCAGTAGAAGCTAGACTTCTACTGTCTATCTGTAATTATGCGACTTTGTCATCCTTTTCTGGATGAGTGCTAAATTAGCCATTTCCAATCAATGGATATTACTCCATTCTTATGACATCAACACATTAATTCAAGCAGACTCAAACAAGCACCACGTCCATCTTTAATTAATGTCTAAAGGATTATTTACTGATCATAAGATAAAGATTAAAAGAACAAAGAATTACAGCACAGGTGACACAAAAGCCGGGTGTTGTTTTCTCTAATGCCACTGCCGCACATCTCCGTTTTAACCTGAATGGACTCTTATGAACAAGTAACCACAAAAATACGGAGTACAGCACGTGAGGCTTATTACTATAACACTCAGGAGGAAAGCTCAACTAAAGAAGAGTAGAACCATCTGAATAGCAAGATGTGCCCTAACCCCAGCTATTTATAATATGCTATTTCTCACCATGAATCTTGACATACTTTCAGCTTTACCATAATCCACAGACAGACATATTAATCAATTTTAAAAGAAAAAAACTATGGCTTGAGAACTGAATTTTGGAGTCTCTGAATCACAATTACCATTGAACAAAGGAAATTCATTATTTGTGTATTTTTCTTATGCTCAGTCTGCTTTCTAAATTAAGAAAAAAACCTTAAATTGTGGGATTTAAGCATGCAAAAGCTGAAACACAGAATCATATCTGAAAGTGAGAATCCTCTTACACACTTGATTGTTCAGAATGTCTTCCTGTAGAGCACATGCTGGTCTTGTCTGTAACAGATTGGAGCCTGGCTACCATCTACACCAGTGCAAGTCTTGTCATTCACAATGACAAATCCTTTTGTCGGCCTGTGCATCTCCTTTCTTAGCTAAACCCCTTATCTGAAGTGTTCTATAGTTCCTGTGCTTATGACCCTTACTGCCCGCCGATACAGAAGCAGGTTACAGGAAGGTCGTGCTGCCCTCTACAGACAGATATGTCCACATTCAGCTGCAGGTGAATTCGGTCTTCCTTCTGTTCACTGCTCAGAGCAGCAATCCCTGAAGTAAAAGCTAATATGTTAATAAAGTAAAAGTCTGTTGTTTAGAATTGCTGCGATTAAGGGTTAAGGGGAAAATTAATCTTTTACGTTTCACTTCATTAATAGTCATTACTAGTAAACTTTTACTGAATACAGTAAAATGCCATCTTCATCGTATCCTCCATTACATTTTCCCCAGTGTTTTCAGTTTTTTTCCCCATCAAAAAAGTTTTCTAACATGGGAAAAATAACAACAATTCTGATTTTTTTTGTTTTAAACTTTAGAAACACCAATGATTTTTTATTTAACCTTCTGATCTGGAGCAGTCAATTGTGTCTTTCACATCTCAGCTGTAAACTACAAAACCTCATGACCACACACAGGAGAGAAGGAGAAATTGTAGGCAGACTCCTCTTACCCACCCCCATTCAAGCCCCTCCTCTTTCAACACATGACAGGAAGCATGTGTGTGTTGGGGAATGTTGCAACTTGGGTAACTCCAGTCACAGTCAGCTAGTGACATGTCTGTAGATTTTATTTTACTTCTATTTTTTGTCTTGTTCCATGTTAATTTTATTATTTTTATTTGCTTTGGCAACACTGATTGTACCCATCGGTCATGCTAATAAAGCACCTTGAATTTAATTGAATTAGTGACATGACTAAGGCTCCCAGCTAGGATCATACAGTTCAACTTGGGGTCAAGTGATGGCATTTACCAGTTGTGTCACATAGAGTAATTACAATCAGGCACATATCAGTAAAACATACTTCCATCATAGGAACATAGGAACAACAGAAAATTAATCATTAATGATACATCAACCATAATAGCAGTCTCTCTAAGTAGTCTGTGTCACTGTCAAGAATGACTTTATCATGCTTTATATTTTCTTTAACTAACCATACGAGGAAAGAATACACCATAAAACAATTTGCAACAAGCAGGTTAATACTTTCCCGTAATGAGCTTTTTAGGGAGCTTCCAGGGTGAGGTTTGGGGAGATCATGCTTAAATCCGATCTTGAAAGACAATTCCCCATCCTCTCATCTCCAACCAACTATACCTATTACCTTTGCCTTCTTATTTTTTCTGCTTTTACCCATTTTCTGTTGCAGTACTGAGACAAATGTGTGGTCATGACAGTTACATTCTGCAGTCATGTGGTTTATAAAACTAAACACAGGCAGAACAATCCTTGAGTCATTCTATAATGCAGTTACTCAGATTCAGGACTGCCAAGCAACACTTGCTTAATTCAATACACACTAAACTAATGCTGATTATTCCTCACACACAGTGCAGCTATTGTGTACTTAGCAAGAAAACTAGACCATCAGCATGTCAGAGCAAGCCCAGAAGCACAAAACAAAGGTAATTCTTTCTTGATTTAATGCTGATGAACACAAAATAAATGCCATTTGTTGCGATTTGAATAATGACAATCTTACTCATAATATTTACACAGGAAAGGGCTTGTTTTAAATTGCACACATAAACACATCCAGTAACACACACAAGTGAAAAAAAACTGCCCTTGATTACTCTAGGGAAACCTAACACAAATTGTACCTTGAACAATGTCTGAAACAAAAAATCACAATACACTTTCAATTGCTTGAACTGAAAACTGGAAATTAATATTTTTTATTGGAGTTAGAAAAACAGTTTACTTTCTGTCTAGACAAGAAGGAAAGCCAGTTTCTGTTCTGAATGAAACAACGGTGGTGGGAATACAGAAAATCCAAATGTTTTATTTGAAGATAATTCTTGGTCTGTCACTGCTTCATATCTGCCAACATTTGTGATACACAATACTCTTCTGTGTGGTTTATTAGGAAAGGCAGAGCCATTAAACAGACCTTGCTAATTCTCTGGGATCTGAATGTGCAAACTGAATTGAAGCAGCAGAGGACCACAATTCTTCTGCAGTACATCCTTACGGACCTAAAGATACCTGAATGATCATAAAATTAACCTGCAGTCAACTACGAGTACTAAGCTAGATTTTTACAACTACACAACTAAAAAGAGAATTAATAATCATATTCAACTGCGGCCCCAAAGAACTTGAAAATACTGTTGATCCCTTGCTAGTAAATTTATCTCCTCTTGAACGTGTGGCGGGTTGCCTATTATGTAAATAGACTTTTATATAATAGGCAAGTCCCTGGACTGGGAACTGAGGGTTGTAGTTTCAAGACCTTAGTGGGAACCTGTACCTTGAGTGATGTACTTTACACCGACTGCTCCAGTCCACCTAGCTGTGTTAATGGACACCAGCTTTTGCTGGGGGTAGGCTCTGTGATGGATTGGCAGGGATGGGGAGGGCAAGGGGGTTGGACACATGCTCTCTGTTCATTTAAGACCATGGAAAGCGGGATAAGTGCTGACCTAATGACATATTGCAGCTCAAATATGGAAATCACCTACCAGCTTTTGAATGGATCCTCTGTATTTCAACTACAAGTAACATTTTAACATGATAAACAATACTGACCTTCGCTGTATTCAAATTAACAGCGATGACAAGACAGAACACATACCAACACTGCCCAAGGTCACAAAGAGATTGCCCTGATTTTTCCTTTGTCTTCTGCAGGGTGTGGTGCAGGTAATTACACTGTATGGAGAGTCCATTTTAATCAAAAGAGTTTGCAGTAATAACAGGTTTTCCTAAAAGGGTCCCAAATTATATTCCTTTTTTACAAAACATCCAAAAGCTTTGAAAGTTCTGTCTCCAGGAGTGCCTTCAATTTTGGATGAGAGATAGGAGGTTCACGTACAAGGGATAAATGCTATTCTTTCAACACTGCATTGTAATAAATGATGTTGAAGGAGTTATAGCGAACCTGGAATCTAACAGGTGTTTTCCCTCCTAGCATCGGGTAAACAGTACCGAAGCATTCGGTCCAAGTCCAACAGACTACGGAACAGCTTCTACCTCCAGGCAATAAGACTGCTAAATAGCCAACCTGCAGCTCCTTTAGCAGATCACCTGTAATGGCTACATGGACACACAGTTTTCACTGTAGTGCACTTATGCTGAATACAGATATATATTGCACACACCATGGACACATAGCAGCTCTACTCATATTGAGTTTTATTCAATTTCAAAAAACGTAACCTCAATTTTGTGATTTTTGTGTTTTTGTGAATTTTGTGATTTTTGTGAGCTCACAGAAAAGACATTTCATTGCCAGCAACTACTGCTGCAAGCTGTATTGTTGTGCATTTGATAAATAAACTTTGATTTGATTAGAAAATCAGGATAGGTCAGGGTTAGATAGCACACTGTCCAGTCTTTTTTCCCACCACCCTCACATTATCTTTTAAATGTAGAGAAAAGTGTCTAAATATTTCTTTTTCTGAACCAACAGCATCACAATAGAAACAAATCCCCATCTGGGACTGATCAGGACTATCAGGATAATGACCTCAAATGTCGAATTACAGTTTAGGTGCTTAATAACAGTGCCCTCTAGTGCTCACATAAGCAGCAGCAAGTGTTCCATTCAGCAGAGCTTCATAGCTCTAAAGATCTATTTTGATGTTCAGTGACTAATGTTTATAATGTGAAATGAGTGTTCTAAGTTAGTTCTGAAACCCATGGTAATTTGATATAAAAATACAGTTAGTCTTTTGCAGTTTTCAATGTTCACCATCCACAAAGGGTACACAAGTCTGTCAGGAACTACATCTTATAGCAGTCTCAATGCTTGAGCCGATTTTGTTTTACAGAGAATCTTGTTGAGAATGTTGCTTTGTAACAAGGCATTGAAGAAGCAAAATAATAAAGTTAAAATAATAATTTTACAGAATCATTAATGAATTTCAGTCAGTGGTGCATCTTTTTTTAAAGGACAGGGTCTTATGCAACATGTTATTTCACATTCTTTTTAAAATTTCCATAAATTAAATTTAGCCTAAGGGTCTAATTCATTGCAGAAGAAATGCTTATCACACCTTGTGGGACACGTTTTATCCGACAAGCTCCAAGTTCACTTTGTTCCTTCACAACATAACACAACTTTGGAACTATGGTATTTGATTTAGGATATCTTTATTTCATTCCTGAACATGTTAAACTTTGAAATTAATAAGATCTTTGTATAAAAAAAATAATAAAATAGCCAACATTAAGCTGCTACAAAGTTCACATGCTATGAAAAGCATAATGTAACCTGTACTTAAAAGCAGAAGACCAAAGAAACTTTTTATTTTTGAAAAAAAAACACTTGCTAGGGTGATCCTGTGATTTTTTTTGTTTGTTTTTAAGGACTGACTTGCTTTCATGTTCCAAACTAATTTCAGTCATTTGAAAAACTGAACAACATGCCGCAGGGGCCATTTAACACCTGAACTTGAGTAGAAGGCAAAGAGAAGAGAAAGAGAAAAGGAAAAAGGAAAGAAGTGCCGCAGGAAGAGCAGGGGGAAGTAGGAAAGGAGCAGTGGGAGGCTGAAGGCCGGAAACATCAGGGCCTGCCTCAAGCAAGCCAGCTTGCGACTTCCCTGGGTTCATGAGGGTGGGGTAGCGGAATGAAAGACATGATATTTACTCGAGAACCTCACTGCAGGAAGCAAATGAAAGCTCAGTCACAGTGTTAAACACTATAAAATAAAAACTGGTAAGCTGGGTCAGTCAGGCAGATATTTCAGCAAACCTTCCCCAAGTGGCCAATTAGACCTCTTATGCTTGCAAATAGTCACAGTGGTGATTAATTACTTAATTAATAGGATAATTAGTGACAGGCTAGCAAACACTTACTCAGAATTGGGCAGAATTAGGCTTGTTTGGCATATAAAGGGCTGTACTGGGGCCTTTGCAGAGCTAGTTCTTGGTTTTGTGAAAATTCTGCCACAGTAAAGACTCCTTTCCACTGTACAATTTCAGAAAATCGTGAGGTTTAAATGTGCTTAGGCCCTGGGAGCCCCTTTTAATTAAGCTCGGCCTGTCACAAACAGGTGTTAAAATAAGCTATGACTTTTGGGCTTCTAAAAATTATTAGGGAATGAAATTTTAAACATGAATGTGAAAGACTGAACTAGAGAAGAGAGATAAAATAGCTGCTTTGTATTAACTACACTGCTTTGTCATGCATGCTTACTATGAAGCTTACATGGATAGAAAGTTAAAAAACGTATAAGCTCAAGATAATCTTCTGAAGCATTTTTTCTTAAGCACTGGGAATCCGCTAGGGAAGACTTATCTGGGTGCTGCTAGCAAACAGAGCAAAACCGCAGTGAATTTACGCAAATCATCACACACAATCCAGCAGGCTCCCCCTCTCCTGTATAGCTGAAATCCCTGCACGGGTGTCTGTGAAGCGCCGCAGGCTTCTTTCACTTGAGGTGTGCGGTGTTATTACAGTCTTGCAGGCTGGCACGAGGCCACAGCCGATAGTCCGCAGTGGCGCATAGAAAGCTATATTCTGAAGCGTGGCAGAGAAAAGCACCAGTCAGCATCAAAGCCTCCAAAAAAAAAAAGAAGGCAAGCATCTATGTCTGTCTGTTACAATTTAATAATAAAACTGCAGGATATGTTTTTACAACTCTGCTGCATAAGAGCTTTCAACGGTGTTTGCGAAGGGATAAACCACAGCAACATTAGTCTCAGCGAAATCACCTCAGGTGCCAAGATCACACTCCATAGTCCCATAACGAGAGAGCAGCTCCAGTAAAGCTGAGCATCAGCATCCCCCAGTGAAAACTTCTGGAAAATGTAACGACAATCATTGTAGGGATTGTGACTGAAGAATCATGCATGTTAATGGAATCATCTCTTGGACCCTGGGTTCAATTCAAGTTCTGATGGGTTTTCTACAGGTGTTCTGGTTTCCTCCCGCAGTCCAAAGACATGCTGGTAGGTTAATTGGCTTCTGAGTAAATCGTCCCTGGTGCAATTGTGTGTCTGTGTGTGCACTAAGACGGGCTGGTGTCCCATCCAGGGTGTATCCTGTCTTGCCCCCACTGCTTGCAGGCATAAGCTCTGGTTCCCCTACGAAAGCAGTTAGAAAATGGATGGATGAAAGGAAACATCAACATTCTTCCCCTTAACTCCGCTGTATTAGTAAAGCTCCATTTGGAAAACCAGCACAGTGCAGCAGCCCAAAGGAAATCACTTCAGGCTATCACGAAACACAAGATTGCCCTTGTGATAGTCAGTCTTGCAGGATGTTCTATGGGACCACTCCCACTCCACAAGTGAAAAAACAGTGCTGGCCATCTTCAACTGCAAGTTCCCCATTCTCTCTAATGCTGCTTTGTCCAACTAGAGCTCCTCAGAGCTCTAAAATCACCTTTCAAACAAAACAGTGAAATCTCTCTAAATGCCTACATAGGCCTGCAATCCTAGCTAATGCAGATGCAGTAATGCCTGCCAATAGGAGAAAAACCTGTCCATGGAGCTGTCCAGGTGAAGCACCCCCAAAAGAAACCCTTTTACCTGCGTACAGGCATTTGTGTGCTGTCATTTGAAAACTTTAAATAATGACGGGCGGCAAGCCATGTAGTGCGACTGCTGCAACAAACAAAAGTAAAGCCAACACAAAGGCGTGATGGTAGGAAAACTGCTTTGTAAGTAAGTGAAATGATTTGCTCTTCATTTTTATGACGCAGCAGCTGGGTAACTTGGCGAGTTTCAAGATCAAGAGCAAGGAGTGCTGATACTTGAACAATGGGGCTGAAACTTTAAACACTCTCAAAAGGACGAGAGCAACTTTAGAGGCTTGTAAAACAGGTCACCCATCCCTCTGCACTGTAGAGTTGAAGAAGGAAGCATGACAGCATTCAGTTAAAGAGTGTGAAACCCACTCGTGCTCATTTACTGTAACTGTCAATAAAACTGAAAGCACAGATTAACTGTGGCCAGATGATAAGCACTTCATTCCAACCATGCGCTTTAAAAAAAAAAGTGGTGCAGCAAGCCCATCTAACGCACTCCAGATCATTTATGGGCTGTGTCCATCTGCGTATTCTTCTTTAGACTCAGAAAAGGCATTAATTAGGAGAGAATACCACAGAATAAACAAAAATGTTGCTATGGCTCTCCTCGCAACCCCAAATACAAAAACAGAGCTGATTGAAAGCAGATGCTCAGGCCTCCACAAATTCATAAACAATGGAGCTTTACTTTCTAAACTACCCAATGTATATTAAATCACAGTTCTCACTGAGAAGTTAATTTCCCATGTAAAATCAACAAAAGCTTGAATGCACATTGAAACAAATTCTTCCTTTTACACCCTGGGTCCTTAAGAGATGAGAGTTTGTTCTTAGCGTGTTATTGGCTGTAAATGGAAACAGTTCTGGAAGAGTAATAGGTTTGATTTTATAATCACACTGAAGATAATGCATAAAATCTCTCATCTGCAAACTCCCTTCAGAGTTGCCACTGGGTAGCTCAGTGACAAGTAAAGCTTTAACTAGAGCAATAATAGAACCGTAATGAACATATATCCTGAGGACACCTGACTCTATAAATGCAGCACCAAAGGAGTCTCCTGATCGAGCATCAGAACTCCGCAAGACTTTTGCAGGTCTCTACAAACATCTCTCCTAATGCATGCGGTTTGTCTTTTCCTAAGATTGATTACAGAGTTGCAGTGCTTGCTGGTGTATCCTAATTCCTTCTCAACATGAAGCATGGTCAGAACCCAGTAGCCTGGATTTTAACAAAAATTAAAATTCATGAGCATACATCATCCATTTCAGCTTTCTTGCACTAGTTCCCTGTGGATTTCAGAATACATTTTTAAAATAATGCTGCTCACTTTTAATGGCTTCAGCAGTTTGGCTCCAGTCAAAATCAGTAGAGTTAACCCCCGATACACCTTAAATTTGTTTCTATTCTTAGGACTCCAATTCCAAATACGAGGCCCCAAACTCTGGGATTTTGTGCTTTTTACTCCAAGAATTGTGGAAAAATCTCCTAGCTCATATAAGATTTTGCAAGTCAGTCATCACTTTAAAATTCCATTTAAAAGCATTTTTATATTCTCAAATTTAATTGTTTAATTTAGTGTTTTGGGGCATGCCTCAATTTTGATAATTTTATTGTAAAATTCCTTGAGATTAAGTATCAGAAATGCAGAAAATGAAGGAGAATTATTATAATTAACTGTAAATGGCTTTTTGTCAGTCCAACTTAACTGTGCTTGTGCTTTATCTGCCTTTTCATATTTAATGAGATAAAAACAAAACCAGAATAATTCAGCATATACCAATAAAGATATGCAGCAATACCAAACATGTTCTAGGCAGTACAGAAATCTTAGGCATTGCTGTGAAGAAACCATGTCTAACAATCATTTATGAAAGGGCCAGGATGAAAGGTATATACACACCCACTAAGCAAGTACTGTCATAATCGAAAGAACTGGAACATTTCAAAAGTAATGATATCATCATTATTATTCATTGAAGTGTACTTATTTCCAATACAAATCATGTGTTTATAGCATTTTTCCTCCCCCAAAAAACCCTGAAGTGCTTTACAAATGGGACCCACTTCATCAGCTTGAATGCAGCAGTCATGATGAGCCAGCAATACAACACTAAGCTGCAGATTAGGTGGAGAAGGTTTACCGCACCGATTCACTGTAGGGAAGCGAGTCGCAGGAAAGATTCCAGGGGAGTGAAGGAGCTGCGGGGGTGGGGGGGGGGGGGGTAGGACTTTTACAACTCCGTTGCAATCATATGCTTCACATATTGTACATCCAGTCCAATCCAGTCCGCATCCAGAAAAATCTGAAAATGTATCCACAATGACTCGGCAGAGTTCAATCATTTAACAAATATGGTTCAAGATTCACTGCTTATGCTTAAGTCCACAGACTCGTAGCTCTGACAATCACAGTACCTCTCCCTCTCTACTTCGCCCAATCTGTCATAGATGGTCGACTGATGTTCTGGGCTGGCAGACTCACCACTATAGCTGTCTAATGTTACCAGACTTGTTTGTGGTTTTGGATCATAGAAAAAAGGTCATCAAGGCTTAAACTATGACCACAGGGCTCAATTTCCCAAGGGAAAGATTCTGACTTTGCTCAGAGGACCTTCTGATGGCCAACATGTGCAAGATGGCCCTTCCAGCTGGCACCTCCTCAAATGACAGTTAGATTTACTGTGCGACTGCCTTTGCCTCAGTGGTCCAGTTAATCCGTTTCCAATTACTTGGCCAGTTTTCTAAATGCACAATTATCTTCCGAGCACAGGCCAAAAATGGTTCTATAAATCAAGAAGTGACAGCAAGCTGCAAGACTGAAAGTGACACAAAAAGCTTACCGCAAAAAAGCCACACCTTCCTGGTTGTTCTACTCTTGTGTGACCGGTGAGCTCCGACACCACACCCTACTATTCACAGTAAGATGAGCAACATTCGGATGTCTCGGGGAATCTCTGAAATTCCCAGAGCCCAAGAATTTCGAATCCAAGCTGGATCCCTCCCCCTGCAGCTACCTTTGCATAACATCAGCCTTTAATTGTTTAATATATTGCGATTCAATTCTATATCTGAAGTAAATGAAATAAAAGGAGTAAATACTGCTGTATAAACTGACCTCATTACAAAACCATGGCCCCAGTGAAATACGTGAATATGCTGCCCTAAAATTCTAATACTTGTTTTTTTTATTGGGAAGACGGTTAGCTGTTCAATTGAAACTCTGGCAATTACACTTGATACCACTCCAGAGCTTTGATGAGACTCCTTTGTCGTCTGTCGTCTGTGAAAACAGGTTGGAAATGAATTATCAAAGTGAAAAGGCTTTACCGTCTACTGTTCTTTTTTACCCTTACAAACAGGGCATTACCCAGAAGGAATCAGAAAACCCCCTCACACTTGTCAGCTCCTTTAGTCGGCTTTCTAGGAAAATCTGTGCAGTGCACGTGAGAAATGGGCATCAACTACAGTATCTTCAGTGATTTCCTTGTATACTTTGGCAGAAATCAATGATCACTAGAGAAGTGGTTTTATAAATAAGATGACTGCTCCAGAAATGTCTGTTGTTAGAAAACATTCCAAAAGTGTCTTGCTTAAAGAAAGTTTTTGTCAACTTGAGAACTCCTTTTTACATTCCATTTCTTAACCTAACCTAAGGCATATCAGCATTGGCACTGAGAATCTTAACCTTGCATCACTCCACCAAAAAAATAAAAGATCAAGATTCCATGGTAAAAAGGGAGTGTCAGAGCTGTAATAAAATGAATACTTCAGAACACAGCTCTGAAGACATAGGATATAGGCAACATCATTAATACAAAAGGGGGGAATTTAATTAACTGGCATGTTAAGGAACTGGAACATAAGGTTAATAACTGGTATGCAAATTTAACTTGCTGTACTTTCAAATGCATTCATCTGATATCTATGTCATCTGTTTGTTATTAACCACACAATCTTCTCTGAAGGTATGGTATTAAACAAGAAACACCCCTATAGGAAATGGATTAGCCTTATTTGTCTTGAACATGAATCATGTTACTCACAGGTCACCATCAACTTAGCTTGGCTGAGTGAAACTATACCTCAGTGCGATTCAGTTACTGTGAAAATAGCAATTTGTTACTGCAAACCCGATTGTTGATATTTTCAAAAGCGACACGCTGTTCAAGACAACCAGCATACCCCATGTTACAGACCTTTAAAGAAAATAAGGGGTTGAAAACAATTCTACCTCACCAGACCACACGCAGTGGTAAGGCTCATACATGTACTATCCAAGCTTTAATAAAACATCCTTTGTAAGCATTGCCTTTGTTCTTTCAAATTATGTAAACCTGACACAGAGTGATATTATCCATTAAACTGGTGGGAACAAATCTTGCATTGCTTTCTTAATGTTCAGGTATTTGGAAAAGCAATAATTTTGGATGGTGAAAAAGAACCCTGAAAACATGGGAATATAGCAAGAATATAACACCATTATGAGAAGCTGCTTATCCTCTAATCATATAAGCCCTTTCTGTTCCTTTGTTAAGCTACTCCACTGAATCTTTAAAATATGTTTAGAGTATTTTAAATGTTAATTTTATTTAGGTAAACATTTTAAAACCTTCTCTTATAGATATCAAATTCAAGAATAACTCATCAGAGGTTTCAGGAGCAGACAAGTTAGACTACAGTACATGATTACAGGTCAGTATGAATCAAGGCTATTGTTGAAGAACAGAGAGCAGTGTGCTCCAAGATGAAGTACAGATCGCAATCACTGAGAAAAACTATTACTCAGGCTCTTCTGTTCCTGTCTCGTCCTGTCTCTCAGTCCTGGAATCACAGTATACTGTACCTCACTTCATCCTACAAAATAAAAAGAGGATTCCATTTTTACATCATAATTCCAGATAATCCTGTTCAAATCTCCATGGCGAGGAGAAGTAACTGGTTTACATTAAATCAAATAGGGCATCTGAAGCACTCTATACAACATTTTTTGAGCAGCGTCTCTATGGTACAGGAGGGTGCTTCTGAATTTGCATGCTTAGGGGAGGTCAGACTGCCAAAGTTTGACTAAAGCACAACAGGGGCGTAAAATAAAAAATGTAATTTAAATACCCAAGTCAAAGACCATAAAGGTTACAAATGATTGGAAGCTATTTGATAGTAGCTAATTGAACACAGTGTCTCATCTAGTTAACTTGCTTATTTCTAGCTGAAACCAATAGCTGGCTTCTTTAAACATAGCTGGATTGCTTTTTCAACACTCTCACAATTATTTGTGTAAAGAAGTGCCTCCTATTCTCAGTTTTAAATGCACTTCCACAGAATTTTCATTTGTGCCACCTTTTGCACGTTTCACTGTTTCACTTTAACGAAATCCGCTAGGCTGACCTTGTCGATGCCTTTGTATCAGGTCCTCGTGCAGTGTTCTCTAAAAAGAGTAAAAACGTTCTGTTCCTTCAGCCCCAGAATCAATTTGGTTGCTCTTATTATCTTTTCTAGAATTTCAAATACACAAAAGGGAATCAATGGAATGCGCAATGTAACAGCACTCCAGAAGGTTAATAATACTAACTGCAAAGAATTTAACCTTTTTTTAAGAAGTAAAAGCTACATTTTTCAGTAGTAAGACTCAATTAATCATGCTAATTGTTCATGTACATCAATGAGCATCTCCAAGGAGGGAGACGATCATGAATGAAATGCTGCAGTCCATACTGATACTGCATGTCAAATACAAGTATTGAATTAGGTTGAGCACAGACGAAGACAAACCGCAAAACATATGGAAATATAATATTGATCTAAAAACATGTTCCAGTAATTCAATTCAAACTCATTCACTCATCATTCATTTTGGTTAGGACTATTAGCTGAAACGTACCAGCTTTTTAATATACATAAATACATTAGAACAAAAAAAAATCATTTAAAAAACTTTCAGTCTTGCTTTAAAATTGTTCTGCATGCTCTCCAGGACTTTACATTTTCACTTTGTTTAGCCATTTTAATAATCTTTTCGTAATTTTCAGTTACGTTTTTAACCAAAATCCCATGGTTTACTGGAATTTTCTCCCTCTCTGGCACTAAATCGGTACAGGATTTGTAGTTAGTGGAAGAGCAGGTCTGGGGTTTTATAACGATTGCGCTACAGTACATTATAGTACAAGGGAATACAAGAGTAACCCTGTAGATATTAATGGGTAAGAGGGTCCTAGCACCTGGCCATTGACATTTCTAGTTACACCTTTTCAATGTTTTTTTGCTAAATAACAAGGGAGATTATTAAATGAACATGAAAATGAAGGGTACTGTAGGTAAAGTAAGAAAAGCCTAAAACTGGTACCGGTAAAATAAGAAGCACGGGAGCACACTTGCTTCATGAAAACAATACTTCATAAAAGCTGTCAAAAAAAAAAAAAGACTGCTCATGCTAAGTTTTTGTTGGCGTTTTTTTTTCCCCACTTAAGACCTAAAGGTCTTTGGATAGCTTTCACAATTACGGAAATTACAGGTTTTTCAGGAACACAGGTTTAGAGGTAATTAGCCAGGTAAAAATAGAAGTGTATAAAAACGGAGTCTCTCTTCAAAAATCATTTTTAGACAAGTCCAACACACCTAGACAAAAATAAATTGACTGGATTTAGAAATGCAGCTTTAGCTTGAGTTTTTTATTCATTTACTTTGCGCCAATGAATTTCCCTTTTCTCAAGAAACTGAAGGGACAAAGGTATATATTTCACCTTATTTGCCACCTAATTTATCTCTATAATGATGTTCACAGATCTGAACAGTTTTGTGGTATAGCTTTTGTGAACCATTTTTGTGGATTTTTTTAAAAATAAAACAACAAAACAGAACATCAAATACAAGACCTTTCTTCCATCTAAAACGTCTCCAGCCCCTAAGTGTCTTACTTAAGGACCCCCAAAATGATGACAATTTACAATGATGGGGCAACACTGGCACAATGGTTTGCATTGCTGTCTGGCTGGGACCCTCGGTTCAATGCCGGAACTGGGGTGCTATCTGTGTGGACTGTGTATGTTCTCCCTGCGTGGGTTTCCTCCAGGTGTACTGATTTCCTCCAACAGTCTGATGTACTCCTAAAACATAAAAGAGTGAGTTAGCTGGCTTCTTGGAAAAATGACCGTCGTGTGCGTGTTGGTGTATGCATGTGCCCTGCACAGGACTGGCGTCCTATATCTTGCCTCACATCCATGGCTTGCCGGGAGAAAGCAGTTGGAAAACCTACAGTATGTATGAAAGGATGGAATGATAACAATGGCAGAAGCACAATGCAATAAACAACATCTCTTCATGTCTGTACCCCCTCATTAATCGGAGTAGGAAAAAGGTCACTAGTATTATTATTTATTAGTTTATTAAATATCCCTTATATCAGGGTAGAAAACAGAAATAAGAACAAGCAAGGCAAGAACCCAGTAGTGACATGAAAACAACTGAGAGCATTTGTTTTATACCCGTTCAAAGGTCAACCTATGAAACTCCCTATGAAAACCTCACCGCGGAGTTATCATTAAACAAAAATGCCCAGACAAAGTTTAAGGTAGCACATCTAGACAATGAAACTCTCCAAAAATCTGCCTCATTCGGGGGACACTCAATACATGTAAGAAGTTGCCTTCAGCACCTAGTGAAAAAAGGTGCAGATCTGAGAACAAAGAAATGTCTGAGGGGCCCTGACTGTACATTCTATGTGGAAAAAGCAAGACACTCTGTATTAATTTCTGAACGCCAAATTTCCATTGTCCAATATAGGTTTTGAAAGAGAAAGCTGCTAGTGGCCAGACATGATTTCAAAGATTTTAGTTATATAAATGATAACTACTATTTTAGCATCTGTTCATTTTATCAAAGGAGTACAAGGAATGAGCACCTTGCAAACTACTGAGCGTAGGACAACAGATAAATCTTTGATCTGAGCAAATGCAGAAGGATGGTTTTGGATATTTTTCATGACCGACTTCCCATTTAATGGTGTTGATGTTAAAGAACGTCTCTCACAGCTTCATTAACCCGCGCTTAGCAGCCCCTCCACAAATCCGTGGTCATCACTTTGAACAGTGACTTGATCTAAGCCTATTTTTTCCTGAAGAGTATACAGCAGGAAGCGAATGGGTTGAGTCAGCCTTGAGTTAATCAAAGTGGCCTGCATTTAGCACCATGCGACAAGGCCAAAACTTTAAGATCACAGGATGAATGGTTACACCCAAAAATCAAAAACTCTACACCGACACGGATGTTTAGAAGGCTGTTCTCCAAAAAAAGGATTTGAAAGAAACTCTTAGACATATGATTTGTAACTCACAGAAGGGCAGCTAGGGTCATGACATGCCAATCTAGGAACAGCATTTTAAGTGACCAATGAATTAAGTCAGTCAGTTATATTTTATATTTTAGAGAAATAATAGTCTCAATTTATAAATATTGAATCACCTCATTTGAACCAGCCAATTCACACAATTGGCTTATTGTCAGATCTTGGCTCACAACTACAAACCTCGTGATTGCAAACATGGGAAAATGAAGAAGTACAGACAGACTCCTCAGACCTGCCTACCTTTACAGCTAGCACCGACCGGAAGAGAGATGCATCACTCACTGACCGCATTGCTAGCCTGCAAGTGCCTAAGGTGCCACGATTTCTGGCTATGCCGCAGAGACATCTGGCCACTTATCTCACCCCAGCTTCGTATGTCACTACTTGGGGGAATCCAAGTCACAGATTGCTACTTACATGTTATAAAATAACATGGCTCAAACCCATGATCATAGAGCTGAGCTGATTGCCTGGCATGGCCATCACCCAGCTGGAAATGTCAGTTTAAATAGTTAAGTAGGACCATAAGAACAAGTGAACTACTGTAGATCCACTGGCTGACAACTACTGTATATGACTCCTCAGTTTCCACACATCACCCTTTGTATGTTGGTGCAAAGAATGAAGCCCAATTGTACATATGAGTGTGGGCAAGGAATATTTACACCATAGCAGCCTCGGCAGCCTCATGGTAAATGCGTGCTACGACCACCCGCCATTCTTGTTTGGCTTTCTAATAAATTACCCATCTGTATGCGAACAAGCTGAAGCACAGCAAGTCATTACTGCAGCTCTGAGTATTTTAGTCTCCTGGAAACTACAGTATCTAAATGGAGTGCAATTTTGCAGACAAGCCTCAACAAGACTGAAAGCAGCCAGCATTAACTAAAAACAGCATATGTTCCTGTGGACTAAAAAACTGAAATATTGATCACACAGCCTCTCTGGAAAAGTTTTTATTTTTTTGTCAACATTCGATTTTCAGGGTTTTTGGAAGATATTGCAAAACCAAAAAAAAAATCTAAAGATCTCTTTTGTGTGCCTTAAACAGTGACAAATTAGAGGTTTTACATTGTGCAGGAAAAAATGTCTGGTTTCTTCGTTCAAGAGTGTTAATGCATCTAGTCTGAAATGAACAGCTATTTCTGAACAACTGAGCCCAAGATCAGAGCTGGGAATTAAGTAGGATCTTAAAATTATATTGTAATCTTATTCTGTATAACTGTGAGGCAAGACAAAACCTTCTAGGATAATTATAAAGCATAAAAAGAAATGGAAGACAAATGCAGCCTTCCTCAGCTTAAAAGAGTAGTAAATGCATTCAGTGGCAATTTAAAAATCTGAACAAATAAATTTTCATTCAATTCACCAAAGCTTCCTTTATTTTCCATAAGAACTGAATGTCCTAAGGATAATGCATGAATAACCTTCCAAGTGGTTCACAGAATTTTCTATATCAGGTCACAATGATCTTACGTAGGAACAAGTAAAGGTTTATTCCAAGCTGAAAAGAGAAGCAAGGAAACACAACGTTTCAGCTCCTTTCTTCTCTTTTCAGCAAGGAATAAACATTTGCTTGTTCCTTTGCAGCCTGCGCATGCTGACATGGCCACCTACTTGAACATGTTCTTATGTAGTATCTTTTAAGTACTCTTTTTAGACTTCATGGTTTCAAAGATAGCTCCATAATCGTACGATGTTCATCTATTTCTAAACAGAAACTAAATCGACAATTAAAATTATTAATTAAGTGTATTAATTAAGTATTAATCTATTTTACTACTTTGTGCCATAAAAACAGGGACCTGCAATGGCTCTAAAGTACTAAAAGGACTTTTATACTGCAGTGGTGGCACAGAGGGACAACAGAGCTATCTTAAAAGAGATCTTTGAATTTTCCTCCCTTTAAAAACTTAGTTTACCAAAACAATCAATGAACCAACAATTCTGAAGCTTTTGAAGAGCTGACTAAAAGTTATTATTACAGTTCTCTTATATTAATGATCTACCTTAGCCTACAGACTACAATAAACTGCTGCTGTAACTTCATTAACTACTCCACTTAGGAAAAAAAAGTTCTCACATTGTCATAGATGATTTATATTACGAGTGAATGAAAGGTAGCAAATTCAGAAACAGGCAGACTGTGAAAACCAAGAAAATACACAGGAATCACTTTTTGTAATCAGTAAATTTGTCATTTTATTAGCTTTATCCTGTGAATGGGATACAGTATGTGATGGCGTAAGGCATGTTTAAAGGGAATAATTAGGACCACAGATGTGTGTAGTTGACAAGCTGGAATTCAACAGATGCAAAGCAAAAGATTCAAAAGCACAAACACTTGCTATTGAGAATTTACCAACTGTAATTAATAGCATGCTAAATTATACTCATTTGACAATCACCATTAGAAATGAATATCTATATGACAACAGTAAGTGTTCTAAATTGCAGATGTATACAATATACAATATATATGAAGATGTATCAATGCTACTGTAGGTGCCTTAAAATTATTGGCTTATTTGGATTAATTTAACAGCTAGACGCTGGTATTCAGATGCTGCTACTTTAAACTTAGAAAACCTGCTCAAATGCCCTCAGGACATCCATGGCCTTAACCAAAACTCACTTCTTTCTAAGAAAAAGATGTATACGCTCCATAGAATGGCATTAAAAGACTAAGTGCAATAGTCTTTTCCTAAAAATTTAGCCCCTTCCTAAAAAAGCATCTCTTTCACAATGTAATGTAAATTTAGAATTACAACAGAAATGTAAAAATGTCTACAAATGTAAAAAAAGAGAATATATTCTATTACAATTAACAATAACCATTTGCAAAATTTGCAAAAATGTGTGAAACTAAAATAGGAAGTAAAGAATTAAAAGAGAGCCATTAATAATGACCATTTCATATAGTCTGCCACTGCCTTGCTGCTAAGTATGCAATTTATATTCCGGCAGACATCACCTCTGTCTCATACAATTCAACAGAAACTCAATGACATTCCAGATCAACAAGAAATTCATTGTACCTACGCAGCACATTGCCTCCATCACAACACGAGGAGAATATTCAACAGAGACACTGTGGAAAGCTCCAGTACTGTAAGCAAGTCTTTTTGATGTGCACTTTCACATGGATACACAGCTTCTACCAAAACAAACTGCAAGATCAAGTTGGAGGAAAACGGGGGATATTCTGACTGAGTGCAAAACGTTCTCCTTTTGAGACCAAATCAATTGATTCTGATAATAATATATCCTTACATAGTGCCCATTCCTGGTTCTACTACCGATTCATTAGCCTTCTTTGTTGTAAAATGTTCGGCTGGAGATCACGGACTGCGTTTCATTGATTTCCCAAACTTATACCGACTTAAGCACGAATGGAGAATATTTTACAATTAGTTTAGAACACAAATGAGAAGACATCATTCAACCCATCTAGTCCATTTGGTAGACCTTAACTAATTAATCACAGGATGATCGGCTTGAGAATTGCAAGGTACCTTATGCAACATTCCCACAATCCTCTGGGTAAAGAAGTGCCTCCTATCCATGATCTTAAATGTACTTCCTTGTAGTTTTCTGCTTATGACCTCTATTTCATGTTTCCATGCTTATTTTGAAGAAGACCACTGGGTTCATTTTGACAATGCCTTTGAGGATTTTGAATACTTAGAACAAATTTCATAGTAGCCTTCTCTATTGGAGACAATGCCATTTCAGCTTTTATCCTGTCAGAATAGGACATTCTTTTCAACATCAGCAAGTTTCTGATTGCTTTGCACTGGACTGATGCAGCAATATCTTTTTTGAAAACTATTCTAAATGAGGTATTACTAGTGCACCATACAATTTTAACATAATATACCCCGATTTGATTTCTAAAGATCTAAACAGAAAGATAAAAATTAGATATGTTTCTTTAATTAAAAAAAAATACTTTTTGGTGCGGTTACCATTGCCATTATTTTAAACTCTCATTTTATTCTCATAAAAGTAGCAAGTTGAGAACCTAAGACAAGTTCTTTCATGATTTATGAAACAGAATGTACACTAACATTATTCACCTTGATAAAACATCACTTTATGGGTTGACTTTCTACAAAGGAGAACAATTAGCTTTAATTCTTATTGTACCTTATTGTTCCTCTTCCAGAAGTAAAAGCTCTATCAGTATTGCACTGTTATCCTACGATACTTCACTTCAGCAAGCAGCAACACTTGTTCACAATTACAGTGGGTAAAATAAGCCTTTCATCCATGCCATTTCAACCCAACACAACCTCAATCCAAGACACCAGAAAACCTCACCAACATGTAACCACAAAAGGCAGTCCAAAACACCAAACAGTGCTTGCCAACAGGAAAAAGCAATCTGTTTCGTCTCTTTCCAGAGCTCCTGGATTTACGGTAACCCCATTTCATTTCCAATACTTTATACCTCCATCAAGAACAGCGGTGCGACCATAATTGCTTGTTTCACTGAGTCAGCAACTACATTGCTTTTTCAAGCACAGGATGTCCACTTTATCTTGCCCATGTTCTCAGAACTGGGGCCTGTTTACTTGGTCATGTTTTCCAAATGCAGTAAATGGGAAATAGGAAGTCATGGGCACTAACAATGGTAAGAACCAGATGATGAGGTGATTGTCCAGCTGCAAGCATGATTTTGTTTTCTGTTGCTTAGGTTATGGTCCCTATCTGCAGCTTCAGTAAGCTAAGACTGATGCATAATTAAGGGGGGCATCCTGTTGTAGCATTTATGAAAACAAACATTTATTTAGCAAAACCACTTCAGATAGGTTGCTGTACTCTAATTCAATGCTATTTGAACAAAAAACCTGGCTCATGGTTTATGACCAGTCTCAGTCACAGCACATTGGACAGACATAAATGGTGTATTACGAGCAATACGACTGCAACTAATTTTCCACTTATGTGCATGAGGCAACCCTTAGTCGAATTTAGACACCTCGGCACATTGAGAAAGAGAATAAAAGTCTCACTAATATGAGGTAAGCGAGTACATTGACTTCTTAGAGCACAAGCATGGTGCAATTTCCTTTAAACTCACCACAAAAAGGTTTTCTTTACAGCAAAACACATTAAGGGCTACACAGGTTTTCACAAGCATTCCTCACCATTATATTGGTGATTCTACTAATATATCCATCTTAGCCTAAGAAATGTTTCTAAGCCAGCCTAGCACTCAAACAGAGTTCAGAGTCAGAGTTCAAAGACCAGATCATTAAGCGTGGTGACTAGTCTGGATGGAACTATCGTGTTAAAGGTGTAGCTATAATCAATGAATAGCATTCTAACATCTGTCTCTTTATCACCCAAATTAGCCAAGACGGTGTGAAGAGCCAGGGAAATAGCATTGTCAGTGGACCCAATATACAAACTGCAGGGGGTCTAATTACTCAGATACCATAGTGTTAATATGCCTCATGACCAGCATTTCATTACAGTAGAGGTGAGTGCTACTGGTCTGTAATCATTAAAACAGGTCACAGCTTTTTTCTTTGCTGCTGGTATAATACTGTTTTTTTTTAAACGCATGGGAAGAGAGGATTGTAAAAGTAATATATTAAAAATCTGCATTAAAAACTGTGGCCAATTGGTCAACAAAGGACCTTCCAGGAACACCATCCGGGCTAGTTGCCTCCTATACATCACCCATCAACAGGTTGCCCTGACATTAGTCGCCGTGACAGAAACTTCCACAACTATGCATTTCAATTACCACCTTTGTCACAACATAAAGAAAAGACTTAGTAGTTCAGGTGGGTAGCTGCGTCAGCATGCATAGGCTGCAAAGGAACAAATAATAGGTTTATTCCATGGTGAAAAAAAGAAGAAAGAGAACATAACGTTTCGGCCGTGGAGCCTTCTTCAGGTGTGAGAGAGACAGGGCAGTAGGCAAAGGTAAAGTAGCGGGAGAACAAAGGTTGGGAGGGAGGAGGAGTGAGAGGCAGGAGCAGGGGACAGAAAGAGAGGCCAATCAAGAGGTGTGAAGTCAGAATGGGTGCAGAGAGGTGTGAAATGAAACTTCCAATGAATGGAGAAAATTTAAAAGAACAGTAGTCTGTCGTTAAGGGAAGGGAGAATGTGTGATCCTAGCTGCAGAATAATTTTAGTTTCGGTGGTCTTCCTGATGTATGAGTTCGGAAAACCGTCTTTGAGAACACAGACGGAGAGATTAGAGTGGTCGTGGCCGTCAGAGGTGAAATGAGAAACAATGGGCTTGGAGAGATCTTTAATCTTCACAGCCCTGACGTGTTCTCTGAAGCGGTCTCCGAGTCTCCTTCCTGTTTCTCCAATGTAGATGGCTGGGCATTTACTGCAAGAGATACAGTAAATAAGGTTGGTGGAGGTACAAGATGCTGTCTGGGTGATCCGGAATTGTCCTGAGGGGCCTTGAATGAGTGTGGTGGTGGCTGTGTACTTGCAGGTGATACAGCGAGCTCTGTTGCAAGGGAAAGTGCCTGGTGTGGATGGTTGTTGAGGGCGGTCAAGGAAGCTGTGAACAAGGAGGTTACGCAGATTAGGTGGTCGGCGATATGAGATGATAGGGCGATCAGAAAAGAGGGCCCCGATGGAGGGATCATCCTGTAGGATGGAAAAGTTGTGGTTAATGGTCCTGGGGATAGGAAGTGTGTTAGGGTGGTAAGGAAGCACCAAAGGAATGCGGTTGTTACGGTGGGAGTTCCTGATCGGGTTGATGGTCCGGGGGGTGTTTTTGGCTCGGGCAAGGGCCCTGTCAATCACACTGCTGGGGTATCCTCTGTTGATGAAAAATGAGTACATTTCGAGGGCTTGGTTCTCGAACTCGATGTTGGCGCTGCATAATCGTCGTAACCCAAGGAACTGTGAAAAAGGAAGAGAGTTTTTAGTGTGGTTGGGGTGAAATGAGCTGTACAGGAGGTAGCTGTGTGAATCCGTGGGTTTGTAATAAACTGAAGTGGCCAGTCGGGGGTAGTTGATAGAGAAGTTGATGTCTAGAAACGGAAGAGTAGTGGAAGATATGTTAACCGTATATTTGAGGGACAGGTGGAAGTTGGTGAAATGGTGCAGGAAGAACTCAAGCTGATCGTTGGAGCATGTGGCGGCACCGACGCAGTCATCAATATATCGTTTGTAGAGGTCAGGGACATAGCCAGTGTAGGAAGCGAAGAAGCGTTCTTCTACCCAGCCGACCCATGGGAACCAGCTATGCCAACATTTTTGTCCCTGACCTCTACAAATGACCTCTATACTGCGTCATCAATATATCTCTCTCACACCTGAAGAAGGCTCCACGGCCGAAACGTTGTGTTCTCTTTCTTCTTTTTTTCAGCATGGAATAAACCTATTACTTGTTCCTTTAAAGAAAAGACTTCGACCTACAAGTGTGACAGGTGTGAAACACACAAAAGCTGATCTGCTATGTAAACAAAACCTATGTTAGCCTTATTTACCCAATGTTAATGCAACAGTTTTTGGATTAACTGCTCCTGTAGCCTCCCCAAAGGTTGCATTAAACAAAAGACACTAAGAGGCCAGTTTCTTGTTCCTACTTCATGTTAACAGCTGCTTCTGATCAATTATCTTCTCCCAGTTTAGGGTTCTTTAATTTTTGTCAGTTATCCAATTAAACAGTCCGGGGGGGGGGGGGGGGGGGGATAACCCATAACATCTAGCAACAGGGCTATGGTTTCAAAATCAAGTTTTTTCTATTCTCTTGCTATGGCCAAATAAGGAAAGTCAGCAAGTGGCTCTTTTAAGCCTGGAGCACACTCAAAAGAGCTTTACATGTAACAGAATGCAAGGTAATGAAAAAGCATAAATATTGTGCCCCTTGGGATAACAGACTGAACCAGGATAAGTAATCTGTGAAAATGTTAATGTTTGATTGGGGAAAGATGATTTTTGTTACATTTCTTTATGTAAAATGGACCATAATATTACTCCATCCGAGCATTGCCTTATTACATCTAACAATTTAGGGTGATGGTGCCCATCGCAGCAAGAAACAGGCACATAGTGGGATTCATCTTGGATGGAATGCCAGTCCATCGCAGGGCAGACGGACACAAAACACAGACGCACTCACACCAGGGCCAATTTTCCCAGGAGCCAATTAACCAACCAGTATGTCTTTGGACTTCTCGTCCTCTTAGCTAAGATCAAGTGTGTCTTTGGACTGTGGGGGAAAACCTGGGCACCCAGTGGAAACCCACGCAAACAAGGGAAGATCATACAAAGAGCGACCCGGGTATGGAATTGAACCCAGGGTCCCAGCACTGCGAGGAGACGATGCTAACCACTGCCACCCAGAATATTCCTCTCCAATATAAAATTCAAGTTCAGCCTCTTATGAACATTCATTAATTACAAACAGGTGTATTTAAAATTAATCTCTCAAACATAAGTTAACAGAATTGCAATATTATACTAGTGTTATCTTTTCCGCCCTTTTGAGATAATCCTCAAAAGGATGTTACAAAGCTTCAAAACACTAAGGCAAAGAAACAATGAAAAATTTGGGCTAAAGGAAGAGTTCAAATACAGCAAACATCTTATATTGGTATTTTCTAATGCTATTGGATTAAGGGTCTCCATGTTGCTACTAAACAATTATCCATGAACAGACTCTTTCTTGGGGACAGCAACAGGAAACAGACTTATTAGGTGATGCAATTATGAACAATGCACTTTCATTCAATACAATTAAACTGTATCTACCGTCAAACATTACTCCTCTTTTTACAGCACAAATGAAAGGCATGTGCATCAATGCAAGAAGGCCACAGAGCTCACTCCACTGCACTTTGTGTGAACAGTACTTTCCCCCTTTCCTGCAGCAGCAGCAGAGAGGAGACAGGAGACAGCAGGCCTCACAGCCTGGATGGATTTGTTTCAGTGTGTCATCCATTATTAACTTCTCCCCCAGAAAATTAATCCGTCAGCAATCACTGCCGCTTCTAGGCAAATAGCTACCAGTGCTCTTCCTGGCTAGGCCAGTAAAAGATGAAACATGCAAACCAGTAACAAGCATAAATCACAAGTCTGCTCTAATTAATTTAACTGCTAATTGACTAGATTTGATTTCACTGTTGAAAGAAAACAACCATTTGCTTCTGCGTCCAAATAACTCATCTCACAAGGCTCTCGTTGTCAAATTGTGATGATAAGACCACATGTATTTAAGGTTCATTGTTAGCACTGCCAAAGAGATGACAAGGAAATTGTTTATTTTATTAATTTACCTACTTTTATGGGCCATAAAGAAAAAAAAAATAAAGTGGCAGGGTATGCAATTTGTACTGAAGTTTCACCGCTGGGCTGTCAGTGGTTTGTTCTTTGACCCTCTATAAATCAATCCTCCTGGAAACCTCAGGACTTGTGTGGGCAAGCTGCTTAATGCCAGCCTCGTACTTTGCTAAGCTCTTGACAGAGCTTCTGTTATATACTGTACCATCAAGCACAGCACAAATAATACCATTCAGGCAATACACCAAAATGTTGCTAAACTCCACTGAAATCCTGAATCTGTCTGAACACTAGATGACAGACTCAGGATTGAATCAGTTGGGGACCCTGGGAACGTGTTTGCACTTTCTACCTTTCAGAAATATCTCAACAGGTTCCACAGCTCCTGTATATTGTCTATAACTGCCACAGAAAACTGAAGCGTCACATTCATGAAGTCATGAATTGCATCAGAGAAACAAATCTCTACATCTCATTTCCTTTTTTTTTAACGAACACCCAACATTTTCAGTCATATTTCTGAATCTCATGTACATGAATACAAATACAGGGAAAACAAAATTAGTTACGAAGCAACACAAAGTGAGCGGCTTTTTGCAGAATGAGTTCTTTTATAGTGAACATTTTATGAAATGGGAGAATGTTGTACATCACACAGTGCCACTGTAAAGGCTCACTCCATCTGCAACGAAAGTGCCCCGAAGCACTAAAGTGGTTTAGTTGCCCTTTTTCCTATGCAAGCTGCAGCTGTCCATGAAGTTATCTTCTCTACAACTCAGGTGACAGCTCTGCAATGGAGAGGAATTTAAGCCTCAAGACAGACACTGACACTTGTTACCACGTATGCATCGTCTCCCAGTTTAGATGAGAACAAACTTTGACAGGTGTTGTGAAAAGCCAGGTCAAACTCAAACTGACAGCTGTGATGAATGAAATGTAATGTAAACCTCATGGGCCTTGCTTTGTACAAATGACCCTTCTGTACGTACAGTCTGAATCTCTTTTTTGATTTAACGTCCTGGAACTAACAGTTATTTAGTCAGCTATCGTTCTCTGTAAAGCAATACACTGTTAAGGCTACTCATTTTCTCGTGACTTGGTGAAATATTGATCAGAGCATCAGTGACGCCAGAGTGTAGCCAATACATCCCTCTGAGGCGTACAATAGCACATCTCATCTTGTTTTCATTTTAAAAGGCATGGACAATAACAGAATAACAATGACCTTAAACAAGAACAAAAAAAGAAAAAAATAATTTGTATCATGCACAAGTCAAATGGAAAAACAAGAAAGAAAAAAAAATGTATTGTTGTTAAAACATGAAGAGTTTGCCTAATAAAAAGAACACCTGACCAAAAACCGTCAGAATCCCATTGTTGAGAATCCCATTAGTGCTCCTACAGGTGCACTTTACAGTATCAGTTATTCATCACCCTGGTCCCTTAGAACTATAAAATTTACCTTAACATGTCTTTGAAGTGCTTTCCCCTGGAGATATAGTAATCTATTAAAAGACAGCTATTCTGGAGACAAGCTGGCAATGTACAGAAACCTCATTTTAAGGACAGAATAGAGGCTGGTTGTCTATAATCAGGTGCCAAAGTTGCAAGACTGAACTAGTTTTTATGTGATTGGTATAATACAATGCACATGCAGTTTAACAGGGAAAACATGCAACTAGGACCAATCTTACAAAAAAAAAGTCACGCTGTGATTCTAAGATCTACTAAGGCACTACTGCAGGAAATTGAACCGTTAATATTCTCTGAAATGTCTTTGGAGTTGCACACAAACTCGACAGTTTTTGGTGGGTAGTGAACGTCAAGGGATTAAGCTCAAATTATTTCTCTTGTTTCAGGATCCAAAGCAATATGTTTCTCAGGCTATTTTGCCAGGACCACTGGAAACATGAGTAGGTCCTGACACGGCAATCATTTTAGATTAACATTATCAGCCTCCTCATGTTAAATCCCAGGGCACACATAGGTTAGAAGGAAGAAAGACAGTGAGGATCCTCCAGTTTATAGGAGCTCAGAAAAATGTATCACTTCCAGGATCGTGAAGTTTAGTTTGTTTTTTTTCCCATTAACTTCATGTTTCCATGAAAGAGGTACACAAATTGTGAGCACCTACATGTACATTAGAAAGTGACCGCCAAGCCTGGGAAAGATTCCAGGAGGTCACTCTTAATAAAATTAAATAGAATAAAAACAGTGGAACACACAAGAAACTCCGACAAATCAGAAATACCTTTACCTGTTTTAATTTGAAACAATCTCTTCATTAATCAATTGAGCAAGTCATCTGTTAAGATGGTCCAAATGAATCTTCATGTTTTTAAGACATTGATGGTTTCAGTACAATTAAATTATCCATTTGCGACTCCCAACCCTGTGTCAGGGTTAGTCATCTCTGATTTATTCACAGGAGTGCCAGTGTGTGACTTCTGATTACTGCAGTGAGAAAAGAATCATGCTTCGCACCTGCAAAACACAGACAATGTAGCTTATCTCCTTCATGTTAACTGACCCTTCAATCCTGGCTATTCACAACAACATACAGCTTCATTTGACTTTTTTCAACAAATTCTAGGAAAAGTAAATGCATCAATTTGCAGCTACTGCACTGAGGACCATTCTTACAGAAACATTTTAAAGTGTGTTATCAATTTCTGTAGATACACTTTAAAATTAACGAAAGCAACTAGTGCTTTAACCACTGATAGCATTTTTGTTCCAATATCATTTTCCCAGTTTAGGCATCACAGCATGAAATGGGACCTAATAATTTCATTACTACTATGAACACAGGGCGTAAATCCCTATGAGGCAGAATTACATGATTAAATGATACAGGTTACTGCTACCACGTCTATGGCTGAAAGTTTTTATTACTGCTTATCTCACTAAGATATGGTTTCAGTTTCACTGTGCCTGTAGTCAGTAAAGAAGCTGCTGAAAGCAGCCACAGGGTCCACTGAAGCCAGCTGAAATCAGATTTGTGGCCTCATTATGGAAATGACTGCCTAATGTGACTATCTGGTACAATGGGATCTCAATGTGAAAATAGACAGTGTGCAAAAAAGAAATCAATGTTAATTGCCTAGAGTCACCTAGTGTCAGCTGGTGTGCCATGTTCCCACAAAATACACTCACCATATGACCGTAAAACCAGGAGAGAGGCAGAAACCTGACTTTTTACCATTATACAACTCCACAATCTGTGCCTTTCACTTAAATATATGCACATAAAATGTAAGCTAAACTATCAAAATAAAATCAGAAAAAAACAATAACTCCAACATGACTGAAGAGTATCACAGCACAAAATCTTTAATAACCATTTCTTTACATCCATTTTAACTTATACACATAAAATCCGTTCTATACAGCATCTTGTGAAAAAGAGTTCATGTAAACCTGTTTTTT
Source organism: Lepisosteus platostomus (assembly GCF_059453375.1). NCBI lineage: Eukaryota > Metazoa > Chordata > Actinopteri > Semionotiformes > Lepisosteidae > Lepisosteus > Lepisosteus platostomus. The sequence continues at coordinate 29,526,413 of NC_142612.1, forward strand.
ACAACACTCACAGATACATGTAGCTGGCCCAACTAAACAGAATTGAGTTATAATGCTAAGAAAATGATGGGCTTTTACAGGCTTGAATACCAGTTCATCTGATTAATGACTCAGTCCGACAGAATAAACAGGAGTACCACCAGGACAGCAGGCCTGGGCACATGGCCATTAGCTAGAATATAACATGCACAGCTATTGATCATAATTACACAACTCTCGATATTATCAGCCTCTAAACTTCACACAGTCCCAGAGGACCAGACATGGCAAGTTCTTTTTATAGCAATTTTCTCTTTCTCTTTCTCATATCAGAAAGCCTGAAATCAACAGTCATTAGTAGCTGTGGGAACAACAGCAAGAACGAGTAACCGATAACAGTGGAATAGAAGGAGCTTATTACACCCCTAAAAGGCTTGGTACCTCTGGTTACCTCTTGGTACCTCTGGTTATTATTCTTCTTCTATATTTACTCAAGATCAAATAAATTGTTGCATCACGTTACCCATAGCAGATAAAGGGTAGCAAAACACTCCACCAATTCACAATTAATGGCAAATCCACGGTTTACAATATTTACAGCTACTGGATAAGGAAAACAAGAGGCCCATTACAGCTGTGCCCTGTGCACTGCAAGGCTTTGTGCTCAAACAATGAACAAAGAGCTGAATCCCATGCATGTGGTCAGATATTTCTCACCTGCTAGATGGAAAAGATTGGAACCACCAATACTGCATTAGCTATAATCAAATCATACTTTCTTTTAAAAAAAGCAAGTTTTGAAACACTCCAGGAAATTAATAACAATTGTTAAGACCCAGGTATCTAGCACTTCAGTTGGTTGTGATAATCTAAACCGCTGGTTTCTGAGCAGTTTTCTACAGTTACTGCGGTTTTCATTACAATGATCCAGGTTACGTAACGTTTCTAAAACCAGTTCTCAACACTCAAGAGGAAGGCCTACGTGGTTTCTGAGAGAAAATGCAAACAAGTTCCCAGTTTGATCTGTATCTGTCAGATCATCTTGCTATGTCTGGAATTCCAGGAAGAGAGCACCTCTGACAACTCGACCGATAATTAAAGAAAATCAGCTGATGCTGAAGAAATGAATAATCTAAATCCTGGCTATATTTTAAGCCCCTTTTTATTGATCACTTTAAGCCACCCAAGCTTTAATTTCTGAAAGTGAGGGTCTCCAAGCTGATATAGTCCAGCTCCTGTTACAAAAGACATCACTTGGTGGTTTTCACTGATACTACATCTTTATTGGAGTTGGCTGTTTTTGCACATGGGAAGTGTTTGTGTCTAAAATCAATCCTTTTTGTTTACAGCATGGCATTGCAATTACTTTAAAAAACATAGCATCTATGTGTAAAAAACTGCACTAATAAAAACACAGCCAAAAACATGAGTATTTAATCACTTCAAGAAAGACAAATTAAAAAAAGATTTGAACCTACTGTATGCAGCGAGAGAGATATTTAACCTGTAGACTGTGCCATTGAGATCCTCATAGCAAACTCCTTACACCTTTTTAAACAAAATGTTTGAACTGTGAGGCCTAATTTTTCCAAATTAGCTTTTTAAAGTCTCTTCGTACATAAAGGCATTTTCCAAGTCTATAACTGACAGATCACTGTCCACAACAAAAGAATGTCAGAATGTAGAATCACAAAAGATTTAAACCCCAGATTTAAGCTAAACCTAAACATGATGTTGTGGTATTCTGTTCTAATATATCCTCTGACAACACAGGTCTCGTCAAATCTTCACCAACTTCAGGCTAAACGTGTTCAGCAAGCAAGGCAAACTCACCTTACTTTTAAAGTCCAGCCCAACTTTCAACACTTCATAGTGCGCATTTCTGAAAAGGTATCTGCAGAATGATCATATACACAGTAAGTCACAGTTTTTTAGGTCAGCTTGCCGTTGCTCACCATGGAGGCAGGTCTTCCTTAGCGAGAATCAAGGTTTTCTGTAGACCACCCAGACGGACATCGGGGTATGTGAAGCGGTCATGCAAAACAGACTAATTGCTGTGCAGGACAGACCAATCAAGGTGAAGCTCCAAGTGGGATGGTCTCCAATCACTACAGAATCCAACTTCTAGTGATAGTTGTCTACTTCGCTTGCTGTCCTTCCTGGGGGCTTATTCTGACATGACAATATTCCACCATTTCACAATTCATGGTAAATTCATAGTTACTAGATAAGGAACATCATCAAACATTATAACTGTGTCCTGTGGTTTTTACTGTGACATGTAAAAGTGACAGTTATACCATGGATGTTCTGCTGACCAGAAAAAACCCTACGGAGCAGTTGCAGAATGAGCTGTGACAATGTGAGGCGCAGAGACCAATGAAAAGGCACATGCTTATCCAAGGTCTACAAGAGACACAGGAAAGAACCCTGCAAGATAGCATCTGCAACCTGGTGCAGAGCATGCACCACAGATGTACATCTACTGCTTCCAATAGATGTGTGGCTACACATACAAATAGTGGCAACACTGTACAAATGACAGTACCAGGAAACAGGCTTGGCACCTCAGTACCTATTTGACGTAACGTCATCTGCACCTCACAAGCTTCATTTGTCTGGCTCTGGGCTCCTGTTCACCCCCCAGGCTCGTCTACATTCTATAGGTTAGAGAGTGCCTTTTCTTGTTATACCCCAAAGCTCTGGAATTCTATCCCCAAAAGACTATGAGAGAGTCACCTTTCCTGAGAGCTTTCAAATACAGACTGCATACCTTCTTCTTCAAAAGGGATTTTACTCAAATAAATTGCACTATAGCAGGAATCCTTAAAAATAGGTAATAGGATTGATATTTCCACAAAGAAATAGTGTATAAAAATAGATGCATTTTACTTTTAGCCTACTTGTGAATTTCCTCTTTCCCATAATACTCATACGTCTGGCTGTAAGAGAAGTGCATGCTGTTTGTATTGGACGAGCAGACAGGCAAGCATCTGCGGATCGAATAGTAATATCCCTTATTTTCTCCGTCTCCCTACAGCATACACTTTCTTCCACAAGAGGCATAATGGAGCAAAATGTGTACTGGCAAGTCGAAAGTAACAGTATAACAATGTCATAAAAGCAGTAGCACGGCAATTAATCAATTTATAAGCAATTACCCCATTTACCCACTAGATTTGTCCCTGACAGCCAAAGGTGCATCTCTACACCAGCAGTTTCTTGATTTATGGGTTTGACAACAACAATTTAACTTCACACTTCATGGAGTGAAAATAGTTTATTTCGTAAACCACCTACAGTATATAAATGTTTCCCCGAGAACGGCCTACAATACCACTTCTTATTTAGCCACCTCTTGATGCGGCTGGGAATGTGCTTGGTAAGCATCAGCTCCATGACACAAAACACCTGCATCGGATTCCTGGTTAGCAGGTTGTGATCGATTAAATGTGCTGCTAGATTCCAAGCAAGACGGGGCTACAGTTGATAAAGTAAAAAAAAATTGAGCACCATTTCTGTACAGTAAGACACTGATAATGCTGGTATTTCTCATTAAAACATTTGGTTAATTTACAGGTTGACATCTTCCACACCTCCGCCCACTCATTCTCACGTTTGCATTCTGTAGATCTCCTTACCCACCCCCTTGCCTCACATTCCTGCTTTCTTCCTCATTCCAGAGATTAAGGATCTATTCATATTTTAATGAGTGCCACTTTTTAATAGATAGGAACTTGTCCAACCCTGAGCACCGGTTTGCTAGATGAAAGATGGTGGTTATGCTTGCATTCAGCTAAACAGGCCAGGCTGAAGAGACCAGATGGCTGGACCACTTATCAAGCTGGAAACTTCCAGAAGATGACCAGCAGCATGTGTGACCATGAGCTATACAGAAAAAAAACAGTGATGTTCAGTAAAGGAACAAGTGAGGGATATGGCAGGAGCCTGGAGAAAAGCAATAAGAGGTGTGAGCGAGTGAAAGCACACAGTCCACCACTGGAATCCTCCTTGATGAGCCAAAGCCTCAGATATTAAGTACAGAAGAGACCTAGAGTAAAGGTGAGGTTAGGAGCTCTATTTTCATGTTTGTGGAACTATTTTTCCCCTTTTTAAAAATCTACTGGGTAATATTTTTGTTATACGCCATAAGTGGTCTCTTTTAGATGACACCTTTGTATTTTGTTTGTGAAAGGAGTCTCACCTACCCTTGTGAAGATTTAGATAAGATCACTTTATTAGCCTTATACTATTTCTTGTATTAGGAATTTGTCTTTTCGCATTCCCAAACTTGCTCTCCATGAGACACACAGACAGGGAGAGAAGCTTCGGGTCAGAGCACAGGGTCAGCCATTTATACAGTGCCCCTGGAGCAGCTAGGGTTCAGGGCCTTGCTCAGGGGCCCAACGGACTAGGATTCCTCTGCCGGCCACTGCATATGAACCGGCAACCTTCCAGCCACAGGCGCATGGTCTTAGCCTCAGAGCCACCACACTGCCCCCACTGTCCGCTTCTTGAGTTGTCAATATGAAGGATGTAGTGGAGTAGGTCAACTATAAGGTGCTGAACTCTCTTCTACTATTAATGTATCAGTTTCTGTAGTTTGGGTCCATGTTGACTACCATAAGGCTACAAACAAGAGGAGGCCACTCAGCCTATTCATACCAATTTTGAAGTAGCTAATTGACCCAAGAAATCTTATCTAGAGGATTCCTGAAAGAAACTGATGCACATGGTAGTGCATTTAAAATCAGAGAACAGGATGATTTCATTATGCAAAGGTTGGCTGGAGTAGAGATCAAGCTGTCCAACCATATTTTGGTTAAACTCATGCCACAGCTTCTTTCAAGAAACGGCTCAATGTGACCCTCAGATCAATTAGCTACTAGCAGCCAAATCACAGTTTTCTGTAAATATGTTCCCAGATATTGTTTGCATGTTTGTTTGTTTATTAACAAAGCTGCTTTGCTCAGGAAGAAGAAAGAGAGTAACTATGTTTTCTACTGTATGACTGCTTGTTTCTCTTAACCTACAACAGATACTAAACCTATGTTCTCCTTTTGGATATAATGTTGGAGTTTGGAACTGTTCAGAATACTACAGTACATTCTGAATTACTGCACTTAAACGGCCTGACGGCCTGAGTCTTACTGAACAGACCTATACTGTACATAATCGGTTTAGTGCTGTTTCGTTCAGCCCTCATCATAACCAGACTGAAGCTCATTTTACTCTTTTTTAAGTTACTTAAGACATGAATTTGACAATACCATCTATGGGCATTAACTATCATGTCAGTGCAACCTCCTGAAGTTAACAAAATTTACTTTGTAGCCACATAAAAAGGGCTTGTGAATAATTATTCTACAGCTAGCCAATTTACAGTGTTAAAGCCATTTCTGAATCCAAACCAGAACAGTATAAGTTCATAAGTTCATAAGTAGTCATGGAACGTTTTATCAAGATATTATTAAACTGTACCAAGAAAACTCATGATCCCTGAACTTTTCCCACTATTTTTAAGACATTACTTTTCCTATACTATCAAACTACAAATCACAAATTGCTCCGGCTGTTTTCCTCTACCATTGTCTATGTTCTGGTTTTATGCTTCATGCAGTTTTGTGGGTCCTGACTAAACTCGCAGCCGGCACACACTGGAATGAATAAATAATAAAAAGGTGGGGGTATATGTGTCTGGGATTGCAGCGCAGGATTCCATTTCTCTTCCTGCCACAACCTGGCCAGTATCCGTTTCTGTAACCTAGCAACTTTGTCAGGAAAGTTAGAACAATTGCTCCTTAACAACAAGACACAAAAAGGGTCTTGAATGGCTTTCATTCAAGCTTTTAAAACATTGATGTTGCAATGTTTTATTAAGTTGAATGTGCCTAAGGAGTAAGGACGATTTTTAGTCTTAATTTCTGGGAAAGGTTATAGCCACACATGCAGTGTGGACTGAAACAAAACCATTTACAGTATATCCAGGGCGTCTTTGTGGTGGAATTTCCTATTTGAAGTTCACAGAGCTGCCAGCCCTTGCGGCCTGTGAAGGACTGATTAATACAGGTGTGCCAGACTCAGTTCCTGGAGGATCTAGTGTCCTCTGGATTTTGTTCCTTCGTGAGCTCTCCATTACATAGTGGAGCTAATTATTTAATTAACCGCATATGTTTAAGACATACTTATAACTTGGCTATCAAGAGTTTACAAAGCATCTACCGTTAATGAGGCGTTTTGAGGAATCAACTGCAAGAGACCTCGGGCAGTTGATTATGTATATGTCTAAGAAAATAATCAGGTTATTGTTTAAGTGAGTACTCAGTTTGGAAGACAAAAAATACTGTAGCAGGCCCTCCAGGTAGTACATCTGACACCCCTGGATTAAAAGCAGATGTCTATCCATCCTTTATAATGTCAGTTGTGCATCTTTTTCTCACTAGTCTCACCAGCTAGAGCTGAAGATGTACTGAGTCTTGAGGGACATGATAAGCTCTCTCTTTATCTGGTCTCCTGGGACGCCGTGGCACCAGTGCCCATTAACATTCTAAGATTGCTGTGGCAAACTGCAGCACTTTCTGTTGTTCGTGCCAGCCTGCAGAAATAGAACTACTGTATAGTCTGTCACTGATAGAATCCTTTTCAGCACTTCACCCGGGACCTGCAGAAACCTACATTTGCAATGAAATTATTATTTATTCAACCAAGACTCGAAATGTCCAGATACCAGGAGATCTGACCATTATCAACAAAAAAATGGAAACTGACTCATCGCTCTTAATGCACCACTATCACTGCATGTATAGTATATTATGTTCAATATGAAGTCATCAGATGTATCAGACTCAGAAAAATTATTTGAATGGCTCTTTACTAAATATGCAGTAAAATCCCATTTTGCAAAACTGATACATTTCTTGTTTCAGAAATGTAATGCACCTAGTATGCACAGAAAAATAAGACAGGAAATAATATATAATTGTCACTGATGCTGTATAAGCCCTTAAAAGAAAATACATGTAATAAAATTAGAAGAGTACTGCCTCTCATCACAGACTCAACATTTTTCCTAAAAAACAAAAGGTAGAATGTTACTTGTACAAGACAAAAGCAAATACAGTACAGTCAAGGATGACACTAGTATGCTACTGTACCCATCCAATAACAAAAGCTTATTTTCACTCAAAATCATCCAGAAACAGTTTGTTTTTCAACCACAACACCCAAAACAGGAAAAACAGTTTGGAAGGGAATATTCTCTCAAATATTCAGTCTAATGAATGCTCTCACCAGGACAACTGCACGTCATTCAATGAGCATAATAAACTCATCGCCCGGTAAAGAGAAACAATGGCTTTCGTTCACTCACTGCAACCGGGAAGTATTGCTTTTTCCACTCTCTGGGAAGTGTGCCCCCATTTCTGTGCCTGCTGATGGCAACAATATATGCTTTTGCACTAGCCGGGGCTTTTCGTCACAAACAGAAAGTGACCGACAGGAAGAACTGCCGCATGACTTTTTTTAAACAAACGAAAGCGACACTAGCATGGGTGGTGTACACAGCCGGGTTAAGCCAATTGCGATTGCTCAATTTTAGGTAAACTTTCTGGAAAAGTTCTGAGATCTTAAAACGAAAAAATACGAAATGCGAAACGTCCACTTTCCATTCAGCTCAAAATAATCCATTGACGCTCCTAATGCGGGACATGCCTAATTATATTTGCATTTGAAAACCAACAAATAACGTTTATATATTAACCAAAACAATTCAGTCGAGTATTATGTTCCGAACTGTGATTTTATAAGATATTTAATTATCAGAATTAAGACTGGTTATTTCTAGGGCACAAGTTGAAACAAGTTCATACATGCACAGAAGCATTTTTGTAGCTCCCGAATAACATATTTCCAATGGAAGTTATTGTAATGAATCTTTTTTAGTCTAACTACAGTATGTCATACTATGGACTGTGGGAAAAGGTAGCAAAATTGTTTCTGATAGGCTTTGAAATTAGCAAAAGTGGCAAGTGTTGCGCTTAAATTAAGCAGTAACATAATGGCAGTGCTCACGCATGGTCACATTTAATATAAACATATTTTCTATGTATTTCAAATGCAGCTGTATTTACAAATACTTTAACCACAAACGTGATACATTGTATTTCAGAAGAGATGTTTTTAATAAGAAAATTTTCAGACAATGTTGTAAGAAATTACATTTTACCTAGAGCGCATTCATATACAACTACTGTAACTGCAAGCAATGAGGTTTTTACAAATCATTTTAAACTACTCCTATAATTAAACTGCCTCATATAGAATGATCCTCTTCTTAGGCCACGGTGTACCTGCGCTAAGAAGTGGCAAAGGCTCAAATTTAGCCTTCTCAAAACCTAAGACAATCTCCCACCAAAGCAAAACGAAAAGGCGTAGGCGTAGCAATTTGAGTAGTTTACAGTACTTACTACAAGCACGGACGTCCTGACAACCTCGGAGACGCTCTGCCTGAGCTCGGCCGCAGTTCCCGGTTTGCTTAGACCCCGTGTGAACTTCCTAGTTTCCGGATGGACCGTGTGAGACATTGCCGAGCAGAACCTTGCATCAACTTCTTTAATAAATAAATAAAATCTGGTGAGCAGGTGGGAAATCCCCAAATTAAAACCATCTGCCGTCTTCGCCTCCTTCACTCCTCCAGTTGCTCGCTAGCGCAGTACACCTTGAGAATAAAACGGAATCCTCATGATAGCTGCCCTTCTATGTATTGTTTTTTTTTACTTCTTTATTCTGCGTTCCTCAGCTTTTCATGCCCAGTGCCTTATTGTTTTCATAATATGCAATCCCCCAACGCTGTCACCGTCTCATTATCGCTCCTTTTCCCCTGTCTCCACGCTGCACCAACCTCCTATCATCTCGCTTTCTGCCGTCCTCTCTATGTGCGCAGCTAGTTCCCAACACTCCTCCCTCCTGGAATTAGAAACTCCCTCTACTGTATTTAGCTCTAAAGCTTCCCAGGTTGAAAGAACACGAAATATATTTCGGAAAGGAGAACCGTATATATTTTTAAACATTTTTGCAAGCTTTTTATTACAAAATAATTAGTGCTATTGTAATATGTTCTTAATTGTAGGATTATGAAGAATATGCTGCAATACCTGTTGCTCTAATGACACGTTTGTTCTTCAAAAATGAAATTACGCAATTAAAAGCTACCAAATAACTATCAAGCAAAAAATATTTTTAGAAAATGTATATGGATGTTACGTGATTGCCTAAAACATCTCACGTGTCTTGTAATCGTTACTTTTCTCTTCAATTAGGCTATTAATGTTATGTTGATGAACCTGATGGCGTTTTATTAGTTTTTTTGTGAAGGGGTGGGTTAAGCAGAATTACTCATTGCGTCTGAAAAGGATTGAAATACAGTAAATCTGACATGCAGAAAATTGCAGACACATTTATGATATTGTTTCTAAGTATTAGTCTAAGAGTGTTCTGTTGCCTTTGAAGTATTTCAGAAGTCTAAATCAATTTCAAGGTTAATTGTCTTTGCAGGCACGAATTTAGCACAGCGGGTTAAAAAAACAATAAGATTTTTTAAAAGAAAACGTTTTTCAAAAATGTAAATACTGTACTGATTTTTTTTAAACGTACATGTGAGAATGTTCAATATTTTGTTTGAAACAAACGATATCCGTAATAGCTGTAGGCCATTTGTACATGTGAGGTTCAAGGAACCTTTTCAGTCTAGAAATACACCATGTGCACCAAAACATATGTTATCATCTTCATGTAACATGCAGTAAAGAGTAATTATTTTGATAGTGAACCAGGTTTTAAATGGCATAACCTGCTCTCAGTGTTATATAGTATATAGTTCACCTAGGGATCAGTTTATTAACCCCAGGTACAGAAATTAGCAATCAAACTCTGCTTTCCAAACTTTCTTTGAAACTACTAGTTCCTAGTTCCTGAGCCCTAGACATTAGGCACTTGCATATTGTAAATTTTTATTAAGCGTCTTGAAAAATATATCTTAAATCTATGTATACCAAGGCCAACAAAGTATATTCTGCTGAATTCTATATTAATATTGATTTGGTGAGTTTAAAGAATTTATTTTTCCATCTGAATATCCTGTCACTTCAGAAGTGCCTGATTTTAATTTATGGCTCCATGCTCCTGTCTCTTTCAAGCTCTCTGGTATCCAGCAGTGACCATGCCTGTTAAGAAAGGCCCCAACCCCCTCCTGCTAGCAGCCTTTCTGTCCTAGTGTCACCAACTGCAGTGTGTGAAGGCAGGGGGAGCTTATTACAAGGGTGGGATTTATTTGCATGTTTAATATTGGGATGTCCCCTCATGTGCCGTAAACTACCAACTGTCCATCCTCATTTGGAAAAATTAGTACTCATTTAGTACTGGAAATGAAAACACCTCCGTTCAAAATACTTCTGTTTTGGGGGACGATACAATATTTGGCCAGGTTATTTTCTAAAGGGTGTGTGAAAGTCAGCTTCTATCAACGTCACTGAGGTGCTTACTGCCGACAGGGGCCTGTAACCTCCATGTAATTAATCCTGATCAGCTAAAGCCGATATCCTGTGAGTAGCAGTGAATAAACATAAGGACAACAGTAATCTGTGAGCCATGTGTAACATTTTGAAAACCTTTGGAATCGGCTCCTCTGGAATCACAGTGAAAAAACACAAAGCCTGTAGACTAGAGTTCACTGTGAACAAGAATGTCCAGCAAGGATATCACTTCCTAGCATGGAATAAACAGAAATTGTCCCCTTAGCACCAATGTGTCTCACTGTCAGGCCTTTAATCCTTTGGTTCATTGAAAGTGACACTAAAGAGACAAGAATCAAAACCTGGGGGAGAGAATATACTGTATTTCCGCACTCATAATAATCACTTTATTACAAACCTGTTTTTTGTATTGCAACACAAGTTTCATCTGGGCCCAAGCAAATCTTTGATCTTGCTCAAGTTTCCATCTACCATACAGTGCAGAAGAGTATTGTTCTTAGTCTGTTTTCAGATTCTCTCCATGCAGCAGGTTTTAGTACCCCATCTGAGCCTCAATGCCATCTGTCACACTGTGCACGAGCGGCACAATAAGACAGAAAACACAAGGAATTAGAAGTCAATGTAAACAAGATGTGATGCTGATCTCTAGAACTAGAACAGTGGACAGTCGTAAAATCTGCTAATTCTTTTGCAGTGTTGATTCTTAAAAGTTCAAAAATGCCAAGGCAGTGAAGAAACATTTTAGCCAATTGAAATAGCGCAAGGTCATAAAAGTCCTCAAGTATAGGGCAATCTCTTCAATCTCAGAAGATCTGGGAAAAGTAAATATACTCACAGATGTGTCTGTGAACTCATTCAATTCCATTTCTGTTACACAAATGAGAGTGTTTCTGGGAGTATTGAAACAATTCTTGGATATTGAATAAATATCAATCTTGGATAGTCCACTTATACTCGGGATTCCTGACCTGTGATTGACAAGGAATTTCAGGAATAATTTTAAAGTTTGTTGTGCTTCTTTTAATGTGCAAAATCACAAATGTGTTGTGATTAATTACATGTTTTAGATTTTACTAAAAATAATATATATATATCCATAATGTATAATTGTTATTATAAAGTATTATGACTTCCCTTTGGAGTACTTCTAATCACTGTATGTTAAATTTATACCTTGCATGTCATGGGGTTTATGGATCTTTGAGTTTTAATATATGGGTCTGAATACAGAAGGACATGTTTCCAGATCTTATTAACTAAGTGTGCTGTGAGTTGTCTTTTTATTTTGTGTTCACAATGACAATCTGGAAGGATTGGCATAAATTGCTCAGGCTATAGCTGCACTCTGCCCTGAGTTCCAGAATGTACTGCTCTTCCAATAAAGTCTAACATTACATTTCAGTTTAAATCTACAGTGTATAGTGCATGTTATTATATTTTAATTATATTGTATAAATTGTAACTACTGTATGTCACATTATTTTGAAAAATGGGATAGTAAAATTGCAGACCATTAGTAAAATAATAAAAATGTAATGTATATGAATGAAGAGAAATAAAGATGATAAAGTAAGACTTAAAATCAATGTCCATCATATGTAAAATTGCAAACTGAACTTACGATACAGATATTAAAGTTTGCATTAAGTTGGGTTTATCTTACTCATAACAAGCCATTTTAACTGCAGCACCACAGTTGTTCTGCCAGTAAGTGCTTCAGTGATGATGCTCATGCTTGGATTTGCTTATTTCATATTATTACTGCAGAAGCTGGTCTGTTCAAAATGAGAAAGTAAAAGAGCAACAGTATCTGCAAGATTGTGTTACTCTGGGTTAGACACCAGTTAGCCATGACCCTGTATTGGACTAAGCTGTAATTGAGAATGGATGGACATCCATACCAGTCAAAACACTGGAAAGACTACAAATGAAAGGAAACCACCTGATCCTTATTGTTCTATTTCTTAATAGTCTAGTAATAGAAATGACCCACCTCCAATTGTAAAACCACCTTAAATCCCTAAATAAAGAGAGAGTTTAGAGTCCTGCCCCCCATGTCTTTAGGAGACAGGAGGAAACTGGAATTCCTGATGAAAACCCACTCAGACATAAGAAGAACATATAAATACCACAAAGACATATTCCCAACCTGGAACTCCCAAGGCTGGCGCTGTGAGAAACTAATGCAGACCACTGCACCACCTTCTAATGTCAATTCCATTTATTACTCAAGTCCTTCAGAGTTTAATGCCCTGTAATACAACTTCCAAATCTTCCACTGCATTGCCTGTGCCTTTTATCCAAGCGAACAGTGAAACACAAACCAGAGGGCACAAGTGGAAACTATGTGGAACTGCATTTAAAACTGAGAGTAAGTGGCAGTTCTTTAGCCAAAGGGTAAAGATAAGATCATTTTATTGGCCCTATACAATTTCTTGTATTAGGAATTTGTCTTTTCACATACCCCAGCTAGGGCTCCATGAGACACACAGGCATGGAGAGAGAAGCTTGGGGTCAGGATGTAGGGTCAGCCATTTGTACAGCACCCCTGGAGTTAAGGGCCTTGCTCAGGGACCCAATGGAGTAAGACTCCTCTGCCAGCAGTAGGATTTGAACCAGTAACCTTCCAACCACAGGCACAGATCCTTAGCCACAGTGCCACCACTCCAGTTGTAGGTGAATGGACCAAGTTACCTAGCCATGATGTTGGAGCTAATGCCCTGGTTTCTTTTAAGAAATGGCTGGATCAGATCCTTGGATCCTTAACATTATCAACCAAATGGGCTATATGGGCTGAATAGCCTTGTCTTATTGGTAACCGTTCTTAGGTTCTTACTGTATGTGATATAGTCCAGTTATTACACATCCAGATCTTTGTTTTATTGGGGTTTAAAATCAACCAATGCGGAATATCATCACAAAAGCATTAGCAGTTTGTGTCAGAAATGTGCTAGCTCAACGGTGAGAGATAACATTCCTTATAAGAGATGTGTATGAGGGCAGTTGTAAAATGCATAGTGTCTATAAATCAGCAATAAATAATCTGCTTCTTTAGAGTTTGCAAGAAAAAATACATATTTATTATAAAGTTTAACAAAATATATTAGTGCATCCACCTAGATTTAACATCAGCAAAACTCTCAACACATTAGAAATCTTGACTACACTTTTAATTGTTTTTAAAACCAGGCCTCTAGTTTTCCAATCCCATTTATTGTTTAAATTTTACATTTTAGGATTTTATTTATTTTTTCAAGATTCCAAAAATGTTGTTTTTTATGTTACGGCCTATAATGAAAAGGCGTTTGTAGCTCCAGGTGCTTTAAATAATAGTTTGTTTTGGATTGAATTTTTGTTATGTCCGACTATCAGTGCGTGTGTCCTTTTTTTTAGTATGAAACATCACCTGCAAACCTGTCCTCTGCACAGCTGCAGACAAAAGCAACGCATCGTCAAACAGGCATGTAAAGAATTTGGAATCTTTTGTGTTTTGTGGTTGGGGCTAGTTTTATAGGCCACACCTATTTCTGCCAAAAAAAACCCAATATAAACTGAAGGGAGGAATTTGCTGTGACAGCATTTAAATCAAGACATTACTTGTTAATTAGTATTAATATTATCTCTGCTGCCTTGTTGTTAAATTACTTTGCTGGTAAGGTGTACTGTGTTATTTTAAATGGGAGTGCTGCTGAAGCTGGATATGCTACAGTAGGATCAATCCTTTTCACTGTGCATAACACATTTTCTTCTTTCTACTGTAAATTGTAGTTAATCTACAAGTAAAAAAAAAGTATATATATAAAAGCTGAGCAAATGAACTATGCATAACATATGTCCTGCAATGTGAAACAATACGAAATGTGAACAAAAATATTTCTGTGATTTAGTTAGGCCTACATTGAGTCTAATATAAGAAGAACTGATGTGGATGTAATATGATAGGAATGAGACGTTTTGTCTAGCTATTGATATGTCTGGTTTTATTTTTTTTCTAAAGATCCAGGTCGAGATGAGTGTAAGAAATAAAAAGGGAATATTGTGTTTCCTAGCAAAAAGTATTAAGGTGAGACACTTTATGGTTAAAGTGGCACATATTTTATTAATGTAGTATTAAGTACTCTAAGGTAGAGTGCTCCCACTACAACTATGGTTTGTATAATTATGAGAATTCTAATTTTGAATGGAAAAGGAACGCCAGGCTCCAGCTGCACTGCGACCCTGAATTGGATGAAATGGTTGAAAATGAGTGGATGGGTGCATGGAAAAAGAACACAGTAAAATGTGAGCTCTGAGTGAAAAAATCAACTTTGCATACTCACACTCAAAGGGGCAAATTTCACCATACCACACCATAAGGCAATTACTGTCTGCATCTAGAAATGTACAGTGTGAAAAAGGCGGTGCTATTTAAGACGATCCATTTAAGAGTTAAACATCTATAAGATGTATGATTTATACATACATGCCAAATTAAACAAGACATGGCAGGTCTGTATTTATCAATACTGGACGATTTCATTAACGTGAAGATTCATTGTGCCTGAGGGATGATTAACTAACGTGCTGCAACTAGTTGGCCATTTTGTTTCTTTGCTCTTTTTGGGCTAACTGTAGGATTGCTAGTCAATAATCACATTAAATGTTTAATATCGTTAATAATTTAGACGCATTTTGCTGTATACTTACACGTGTGAAATCTTTTAATTTATGACGATAATTTAGACGCATTTTGCTGTATACTTACACGTATGAAATCTTTTAATTTATGACGATTCACCTGGCACTATGTCTTGTACTGCTATCTTGTTTTTTATTTGCATTTCTCTGCTTGTTGGGCACACCTGTGTACAGTATGTGCTGTTGTGCTTTTTTTGGGGGGCAACCTAAAGATTTTCAGAATGTAAGTGAAAGTACTGTAAGTGCAAATAGGGATCCCACTCTAGGGCAAACTATTATCCACAAAAACACTCACACAAAAAGAAAATGCCAAAATATAAAGATTTTTCCTCGAAACATTTTAAAGAATTTCACTTTTTCATCTCTTTCAATTAAATCTCTCCCGCAAAAAGTTTAAGTAGCGAATGGAAACCATTTAAGCCAACACACTTTTTTCGATATATGGATTTTTACACACAGCGAAGCATGAAGTGGAAGAACGTGCAGCAATAGGGAAAACTACAGGTATCAAGTATAATACCCAAGCACGTATCCCCTAGAAATCTGTACCCGCCTTCCAAATGCGCACGGGTTCTGCATACCTTTCCAGGATACCTGATGATTTAGACGGCGTGCATGTAATTACCTCTTCCTTTTTATTGCGATATGGATAAAAAACGAAACCCGTTTTTTATGCTTCTTTAAATCGGTTTCTCGGTGTATTAAATGTGTATGCTAGGGATTATAGTATTTTTTTTTACCAGGTGAATTAAAACTGAAGTTATTTTTACACAACCGAGATCAACCCGAATTAAAACACATAAAGGCTATGTGCATCTTTTGTCCTTATGTATTATATAAATAATTTATATATGATGCGAAAACTCATGCGTCACCGAGAGTGGAAAGGGTAAATTTTCAACGACGCTTGCGCATTTCGAAGGGTGAGACACATTTCTAGTGGATACTGAATTGGATACGACAACTGTCTTTGGAGAGAAACGTATTGGAACATCACAATATTATCTACTAGAAGTCTGAAAAGTCTTAAACATACTGAAAAACTCTTGAACAATGAACAGTCTAAGCACTTTATTGCATATTTATCATCATTTATTTTTTATTGTCAAATTATAAAGAAAATGTATTGTTTTCATATTGAAGTAATGTATCAGAAAGATCTTTGTATTAAAGTTAGAGACGTCAAATGTACCCGAAAAACGTGCATGTCTGAATCTCTTAATTTTAAGAGACAAAGTGCTACAAACTCTAGACAAACTCTTGCGCAATGGTCCCACCTTCTGACAGCATAATGAATTACATGCATAGGGAAATCGCCCTCTATAACTACAGGAACAAAAACTAGTGCAAAAAAAAACAACTAATTCGGCTCAGAATTTCAGTTTAAAAACTGTTGTGATAATAATAATTATATCATAATTAAAGCAAACAACAACAACAATAATTAATATGATACAATTATTATTAATATAATAATTAAAGCAAAGGGTTTATTTAAGAAAGTCTTTTAGATTTTAAGAACCAGAACAACTAAACTTTTAAGAACTTAATTTCAATTCAACATCTGCTTTTAGTATACATCGCTCTTACAGGTTATGATTAATGCTATTACAGCTATCAGTTTTATAATAATAATAATAATAATAATAATAATAATAATAATAATAATAATAATAATATCCCATTTCTATCCATGAGCAATGTATACTGTATTAATATTACTACTTTTAGTACAGGATATTTTTCAATTAAATTATTTAACTATGTTGCTCAACACGGTTCTTAATAACGAATTACCATAGCGGCAAGAGAACTAAACATATTATTCAGAAAAAGGAAAGCCCTAGACAACAGCTACGATTTAGCATTTTTGGTAGCTTTCTATATCTACCGGATGTATAGTAGGAACAGAATGATAATTGCGGAAACAAATGCAACTACTTCACGTTCAATAGAATGTCGCTGTCAACGTTTTTCACGAACGCGTTTTCCTCTTTGCGAAGGGCGGTATGGTGAAGAAGTTTGGCCCTGCCAGGCTACCTTCCTTGGTTATCTTTTACCTTTTCACCCTTCACTATTTTTTTTTTACTTTTAACTTTTATTTCAACTTTTTGATCTTAATTATCAGTGCCTTTATACTCCTGTTGTTTGCACTCCTCGGAAGCCTGATTTCTTTGGGGACATGTTTACGACCACTGGCTCAACGGGGCTCTGTGAGTTATTTTAATGATATATTTTAACTTGACAAGTTACTGTTCTCTGCACTGTCATTCATTCGTTGATTGTTAATTTTAGTTTATTTTTAACAAGCAAGCGGTTGCTAACAGTGCATGCCTTACACATATTTCGTAGTTTATGACATGATCTTTGGGTTTAGGCATTAGATTTGTCCATGGCGTTTCTCTAGTATTTTTTAAAGGGATTGCCCCAGGTCCGACGTTATTTTAAAAACTGTATTGTTACGACGAATTCTACCTACAGTATGATAAAAAAGCACTTGTATTTAGAATATTTTCTACTGTATCAGTTGGCATGATTAGTTTCGGTCACGTTAGAGCGATACGATTTTACAGTACGTCAGCTGCCAGCAGAGCCCTGTCTTCTCTAATCTTTACTATGGAGGCGTTTAGTTGTAGTAAGACATTGAATTCCTGTAAATCGGTTGTAAAGAACTGTTGCCCTCTGTGGTGTTACTTGCAGAATTCCTCCTAACACCGTGCCTAATGTTTATTAAAAACACTACATAATTCATTACAGTTTTTGTTCCAGACCTTTTGTTTTGGTTGTTGATTGCCACATTTTGTACTTATTTTCAAACATTACTGTACCTAATGTCAGTTCTCTAGTAAGTTGTTTTTTTTCTGCTTAAAAATTCAGTTGATTTTGTGAAGCTGAAGCTAGGAAGAGTCTACCATGGGGTTCTAGAGAGCCAAACTCCTGTAGGTTTTATCGGCAGCCTTAAAAGGCCAGAAAGCAGCAATCTGGAAGCAAGTTAACTGGTATTTAAGCAATTTTTCTGATCCAAAATAAGCTATTGAGCGCTTAGCTGGAAAAATCCCAGAAAACACTGTGTCTTTCTCAGACTGGTCAAGGATGTGACTCTGAAGTGCAGAGAGCTAGCATTAGTAGCAATGACTTTCACCTAGACTTTTGCTTAACTGTTTATCAGCCTCATGCATTGACTTTTCACAATTTTAGCCCATTCTTCTTTATTCATCTGCTTCAAGTCAGTGACAGTTCAGGGTTTCCTCATGCGAACAGATTGCTGCTGGTCTTGGCATAACATTTCAATGGGATGCAGTTCCAGACATTCCAAAATGTGAAATTTATTCTTCTTCAGCCATTCTGTTGCAGATGTGCTTGTATGTTTAGGATCATTGTCTTGCTGCATGGCTCACTTTCGGCTTCAGCTAATTGTCTGCCATAATCATGGTTCCATCACTGGTGGCAGACCATTCAAGTCCTGAGGCAGTCAAGGAATCCTAAACCATGAGTCTTTCAACACCATGCTTGACCATGTCAGGACGGGGCTGTTTAGTTGGAAGGCAGCATTTCAATTTCACCACACAAAACATTTCTCATTGTGCTGAGAAAGTTCAACTGAAATGTCTTTTCAGAGAACATTCTTCCAGTAGTCTTGTGGCTCATCCAGTTGCTCTTTGAAAAAAAAATGAGACATTCTTTTCAGAGAGTGATGGTTTCTTCCTGGATACCCTCCCATTAACATTATTCCCATTCAGTCTTGTACTGATGGCTGAGGCACGAACACTGAGATTAGCTGCAACAGGAGAGGCCTGCAGATCCTTAGATGTTACTCTGAGCCTCTTTGTGATTCCTGGATGATTTTCTGGGCTTGTATGAGGAGATCTTGGCAGGATGACCTGGGTAGTCACAGTGGTCTTAAATATTTCATGTTTGGGGATGGAGCACCAAATGTTTAGAAATGGTTTTATAACTCTGTCCAGACTGTTGAGCATCAACTACCTTTTATCTAATGGTTTCTTACATCATTAAGAATGGGACTGCCTAAACTCCTGTTTACTTGTCACCCAATTATTTTACAACCTGATTCTAATAACTTCTTTGAATGTGCTAAATAATCCAGAGTTCAATTATTATTTCACATACACTGATTCTTAATGATTAATTTATCTTAGAAATACACTATACTGTTTCAAAAAACACTAATTGGTAAATATAAGCTCTTTTGGCTATTTAAGAAAATATTTGTTTTTTTTCTAAACAGTGGTATCATGGTATGAAATTGGAATTTCCCATAACTATATGGGGAATATATAGTGTATTAAATACAAATAAATTTGCTGTAAGTATTAATAAATCAATATAACCTGTTTTACTAATTGTTTTTCACATGTGGAGGCGAATTGTTTTAACAGTAGAGATTGTACTAAAGCTAAAATTTCGGTAAACAGCCCAATGCAAGCAGCCAAATTACAATATGAGGCTAGTTTCTCAGTGGTGTCAATCATAAGACTCATAAGAAAGATTACAAACAAGAGACCTGACTTGACACCTGAAGAAGGCTCCATGGCCGAAACATTGTGTTTTCTCTCTCCTTTTTTTCAGCATGGAATAAACCTATTACTTGTTCCTTTGCAGCTGACGCACGCTGACGCATGCTGACGCAGCTACCCACCTGAACTAATTCAGAAGAAGTCCACTGCATTGACTTTTTTAATGCCTTTGATGATTTGTAGTACATGTTAAAATACAATAAGCAATATTACCGAACATCTTGTCTCCTAAAATTGCTTTCCCACATTGTCTGAAAACTTTAAATGTTACCAACATAAACACCAAAGTATTTCTAAAAAATAGTCTTTTCTAGCTCAGTGTTTTCCATTTTATAGTTATTATGTTTTTATTCTTGCATGCAAAACTATGCAGGTCTGTATTTAATCTGCCAAGTGTCTTGGAATTTTATGTTAACCTTTCTGAATTTCACTTTCTGCTACTACAGTTTTCACTAGTCTTGGCTAGTTTACCAACTATTCCATAATTGGGATAATTGATTTTCATTAGGAAGAGCAGTGTTCTCAGTGCAGATCTGTGGTTTCTATTAACCAATTCCCAAACAAAATACACTTGTTTCCTGGAATGCCAGCTGCCTGTAAATGTAAAATTAATGTTTTATCCCAAGTCTTCTGAAAATCACATCAAAACTCTGTGTATGCTCATTAGAATTGTTGCTCGTGCAAAGGACTCTAACGAGTTAGTTAGGCAAGGACTGTCTTTTCTAAATCCAAGTTGAGCAAGGTGTTGTTTTCATATACTGTGGTGTGGGTGATTCTTTAAATTTGTTTTAATAATTGCTTTCATAACCTTTTATGTAATGGAAGTCATGCTTATTGGTCTATAATTATCTGGGGTTTTAATTTTATTATCTGCCTTCTTGTGGATGGGCACTACAGTAGCAAATCTGCAGTCCATGGGTAGCAGCCTGGTCCTGAGCGACTGTTGGAAGTGTTGTGTCTGTGGCTTTTTAATAAAATCTCATTTTTCCTTAAGTACAGTTCTTGACATAAAATTGGGCTCTGGGATTTTATTTATTTTGATTCCTTGTACTACCTTAAAAACCTGTGCCTCTTCTTTGTTAATACTGTTTAATAAAGTACTGAAATAACTTGTTAAATCATAAAATCAGACTGTAGGTGGAGTAATAGTGTCCAATGAAGCAGCTGAGGTTTCAGCTAGTCATACGCTTTTCCTCTTTGCTGGTTTTGCTTATGTGGTCGTCTTATTGCTAACAGTCTCCATTGTTAGAGTAGGCCTACATTCACAGTCCACGATGCCGAGTTTCCGAACATTCTCTCTTCCTGTAGAAGGCCGTAGAAGGTGGGGTCGTTCTATTTTTTTTTTAAGTTGTGGTTCTTAGATGAGCAAAATAAACCCTACAGCAGCAGCATCTACTGCAAAAATTAACCACCACCATCTTGTGTGTGGTGTGATCAATTAACTTGTGTGTTTGGATTTCAGTTTTATTATTATAACCAAATAGTAATAATAATAATAATAATAATAATAACATAATATGTTTCTATGTGTTTAAAAAATGTTAAATGCAAAAAGCAAATACCCTAGATTTATCTGTGTATACCAGGAGCTTGTACTCAGTGCATTAGGCCTATATTCATCCTAACTTGATCATGGGAATTGACTCAGAAAATAAAATGGTTAGCTCTATAATTGGTTTTAAACCTTACAACCCAAACACTACACTTCTTGTTGAAACTAACAAACTAAAAAAGGTGGACTCACCTAGAGAGTATATGTGCTTAGCTGAGGAGCCAATGGTGTGAAGCTACTTTCTATAGGATTATGACTGAATGGCCTTTAAGTTAGAACCCCCCCCGCCTAAAAAGTGGATGGATCAGTGGGTCTGTATACTAATGGATCATGTGCTGCCTAGATAATGGCTGGGTACAGTTTGCAGTGATATGCTATGGTAAAGGCAGAGTAAAGTATAGCAAAGATAAAAGCATAGAAGAGCATAAATACTGTATGGTGAAAGCTGACACAAACCTTGAAGAACCATGAAGAAGCTACAGTAATTAAAAACATGAAAAAAGAAAAATATTGAACAAAACATTTCAACAATTGCATGGTGTACTATGGCAAAAGGTTACAAGAGGTTGCTTGGTGTTTAGACCAGACTTTTTAAAGATGTAGTGTACCCAGCCCTCCTTTTTTGTGGTGGGTACATTCATGAATTAAATGTGTAAACTATTGCACATGCCATATTTAATGTTTTCTTTTTTTCAATCTCTTAAATTTAGCAAATAGTAACTGTGCATTAAAATATGGCAAGTTTAAGTTTGTTCCCTGCAGAGGCTGTGTTAACTTC
This sequence comes from Lepisosteus platostomus, assembly GCF_059453375.1. Classification (NCBI taxonomy): domain Eukaryota; kingdom Metazoa; phylum Chordata; class Actinopteri; order Semionotiformes; family Lepisosteidae; genus Lepisosteus; species Lepisosteus platostomus. Next base: position 29,548,463 of record NC_142612.1, read on the forward strand.
TTTTCACTTAGGAAATCAACAAAACATGTAATTTGGCCAGGGGTGCCCAAACTTTTGCATACAACTATGTGTTTTGAATTGAGTCTTGGAGATAGTCTGAGAGGCTTCGGGCCTCTGTGAGTGTTCTGGAAGATTCAGGAACACCTCTCACTCCCAGCTTGGCTAGGCACCATGAGCTCACGAATCTACGCATGGAGAAAGTGAAATACATTTCTTAATTTTCTCTTTTTTAACAGATAAAGCCCCACTGTCCAAAGCCCTGCTGCTCATCCCAAGTGCCCTATCATTCTTGCTGGCAGTAGTGTTTCCACAGTACCAAGACTTTTTTCTGTACAGTCTACACAATATTAGACAAGACCTACAGGTAAGTTATTACCTGATAGACCTTTAAAAGTGATTATGTTTTGTTTGGCACTAGAGAGCCCTTGCATGTTTGATATAATTCTAGTTTTTTTTCAGGGGAGTAGACCAAAGAACCACTACTTTGAGCTAAACAACTCGTTAAAAAGAGAGATGCAATTTAAATGTAATTTAAATATAATGAGTCACAGGACCAAAAATAATCACAATCATAATCACAATCAAACAATCAAACACTCACCAAGTAGAAAGGTTACAGACAAGAGGAGCCCATTTGGCCCAAATTCTAGTGCATTTGGCTGCTGATAGCTGATAGATACCTGGACCTCATTCAGCAATTACAATTGACTTAATCCAGAGTATTATAATGAAAAAAACCCACAACCCCTTATGTAAAACATTAATGAAGTAAAAAAAAAACATAAGATGGCAAATCCTTAAGCTGTTTTTGTTATACTTAGTAAGATTACGAACATAAGTATTCTTTTGACAGCAGAATACTTTTTATTATTCTATACAGCTGTAATACGTAATTAGACTTGATTGGAACTGACTCACAAATCATTGTAAAGAAATAAATCTCTCTCAGGAAAAAAATATTGATTGGAACTAACTGGGAATGGTTGATAGAGTCTGATTTGAAGGTGTTAATAAAATGAAACTCTTTGCCCTGTTTGTGCTGGAAGGGTTAGAAATCCTGTCTTTTGTGTAAAATGATCACCTTATTTGTCACAGCATCATCACATCACTTAATTTTGTGGCTTGAGGCTATACCTGAAACCATCGGGCGCAAGGTGGGATGCAATCTGGACGGGAGACCAGCATATCGTAGGGCAGACAAACTCACATATGCAGATACACTCACACCAGGGCCAATTTTACAGAAGGTGATTCACCTACCAGCATGTCTTTGGACTTTGAGAGAAAACTGGAGCATCTGGAGGAAACCCATGTGAGCAGGGGGGAACATATAAACTCCACGCAGGTAGAATCCCAGGTCCATAATTGACCCAGCACTACACCACTTTACAGCCCCCACATTATTTGTAATTTTGTTGAAATACTGTATGCGTTGTCGAATGTGACTTATTACTGTTGTAGCGATTTCTTTCTTCTTCTGCATCTGTCATTAATGTCCCTGTCTGTATGTTTCAGATCTGGAGATTGATATGTGGAAGGCTCATTTGCTTGGATTTGAAAGACACATTCTGTAGCAGCCTCCTTATCTACAATTTCCGGATTTTTGAAAGAAGATATGGCAGTCGGAAATTTGCTGTATGGATTTTTCTCCTATTCAGATAAGCTCTGAAACTTGGAAAGCATAGTGCTTTTTAAATACTCACTCCACTGAGACTTTGTACTAAATTAGTAATGTAACCAATATTAGTACTAAATACTTGCAGAGCATGTTTAATATTACTGCAGTGCTTAGGTGGTGACTAGTGGTGCATTTCCAAATGATACAGTGAGCTTCAATTAATCCTTGTTAATCAGTTTACTTATTATCAGTTCAGTGCCGATATTATAAACTGACTAGTACTGTGCTGTAAAATAAGTGACACACTACCGAAGGTACTGTCACTTCTTTCATAATGAACCTCTATTGTTCCATTTCTTTGGAAAGGGTTGTAGATATTATTACTGAGGCCTTTTTAGGAATACATTTAACCTTTAAAAAATTTAGGTTGCTCTTCTTCTGCCTGTGCCCTCCACTGAAGTGCAGTATGTCAGAGTTCCATAAAATGTGTCCTGACAAGCCATTATAAGTCTTTTAATGAATATTTTGTCTGTTTTCATGCGAGTAGAGTATGGAAATCAGAACTGTCATTACAGATATATATTTTTTATTTGAATACTTCAAATTAGTATTTTCTTAGGAAATAACCTATTTTTGACAGTGTGATATTGAATTATGAAAGCTAAAGGAATAAAAAATGAAGTAATGAAGAGTAACACATTTTTTAATACCCTGTGCCAATCCTGAAACAATCCACTGTTATAGGCAGGCCAGTGTGGCGCTCTCATATGCAGTGACCCCACTGGAAGAACAAGAGGTGTCCTAGATTTAGGTACTGTCCTAAGATCGGCCATCAGAAAGCTATGGCATAGAAGGCAACTTCAAGTCTTCAATAAATGTGAAGAGTACAACAGTAAGAAAAGCAACATAGCTGTGCTTGTGGCAGGCTGGAAGTAAACATGATAATATGACCTCTTTACTTGTGAATCTTGGTAATGGGAATTGAATGAAAGATGCAGGATGTTAGCAAAAGTGCAACAATGAGTAACACGCCTTTCTTTCTGGCCACAGTCTTTCCTGTTTGGCGCGTGGATTCTGTCGGCCCTTTTTGACACCCTGCTTGCCGAAGCTCTGCGCTGTTTTTCAGACCTCAAAGTGGATGTTCTGCCATCTGGGCTGTAAGTTCTGTTTTCTTTCTCACTTCTTGTCACGGTGCAAATCAATTTTTTCAAAATATTTCACATGACATAGATCAAGCAACAGGTGACCATGCAGAGGTTGTGAGCCATGGTGCCTTTAGATGGAGTATGGATACAATCAGACTCATCCTGCCTCAGATCATTCCACTGTTAATGTTGCTGAGAGATCGCACGCTGCCCGTGTGCAAGCTCTTCCTCCTGACACTGCGCAGGTAGTTGCGGTACAGTATGACGCTGATGACGCGGTCCTGGAACTGTTTGGACACTATGTAGTACAGGATGATGTCCAGGCAGGTGCTGAGGTTCATCATGAAGGTCGTGAAGGCTGCCCAGGCGCTGTAGTCATGCCCAGTGTTCTCCAGCAGCAAGAAGACGAAACAGACGTGGAAGGGCACGAAGCACACAAGCACCTGCACGATCAGGGTGATGATGATCCTGATCGACTTCTGCTTGACTTTGGGCTTGAGTTTGGAAGTCCGCCCGTGAATGAGGTTGTTGACGATGATGGAGTAGCACCCGATCATTATGAAAATGGGCACCAGGAAGAAGAAGATGATGCGGACAAAGTTCACGGGGTTGTCCTGCTTTAGATGAATGATGTCCCGCATCTTTACACAGGTGGTGAAGTTACTGGCCTTGTCGGGGTCGTTGTCTGTAAAAAGCAGTGGCGCCGAGCAGCCCAAACTCATTATCCAGATGCCAGCGCAGGATATTACGGCTTTGCTGACGTTCTTCAGCTCCTTGCTGTGCTTGGGCTGCACTATGGCTACATACCGGTCCGCACTTATTAACGCAAAGAGCCAGAGAGCAATGCAAGGGTAGAATACTGTCAGGGCTGCTGTGATTCTGCAGAACATATCGCCAAACGGCCAGTAGTTCTTCCCATAATAAACCATGCGGAATGGCAGTACCAAAATAAAGATCAGGTCCACTAAGGCCACGTTCATCATGTACATGGTGACCGAGTTCCTCCTCTTGGTGGTGAGGCTGAAGACCCATAGTGCTGTGACGTTCACGATAATTCCAATGGTGAAGATTGTGCAATAGAACACTAATCCTACAATCCTGTATTCCACTGGCTCGGTTTCACCTGTCATCCTGTCCAGAGAAGTATTGTCATTTGTTTCCATAACAGCTGGTTTCCTTTAAGACATGATGCTGCAGCAAGGAGATATAATAAAGAAAATCCAACACATGAGCAAATAAATCCCAAATAACCAGACCAGGGCTTTAAGTATAGACTATTCTAATTCAGAGAAATGCTACATACTACTTAATATGCACTATATATTCATTACTTTGACTATTTACCAATTACTTGTAAATAATTTTATATCTTGGGTCTTTTCACGGAAATAAAAACAAAAAGATTTTTTAGTTCTTTTGCAACTTTATGCCACCCCCAGCTGTTTCTGTTAGTCAATGATTAATCACCGTTTTCACATGGTATATCTGAGATACGTTCCAAAAACAGTTACCTCGGGTGAACATCTTTCAGTGGTTGTGTGTGAACCCCTGAGGTCATTCCCTTGGTCTATGCAAATCAAGGAATTTGAAAGTGGTGGAAAGTTGTGGCTGCTTTAATTTTCTTATACCCCAAAGCCTAAGAGCACATTTCTACATGCACGATGAAAAAAGGTTTATAGCTGGTCACTCCATTTATTGGTGTGGTAAGGACAACAGCATACTGTAAAGTATGGTAGTGTCATCACAGATTAAAGACTGTTACTCTCAATAGTTTATAAAAACATTTATTATTAATTCTTCCTTCACTTTTTAAATGTTTATAAGAATGAGTATAAAGCAATGTACAGTAAGTGTTAACATATCATTTTCATTAACGCTATTCAGTTGATCCAAGATGACTGTGGAAAAGACATTAGTGGTTACGTACAATCAAAAATTAGTTGAATGCTGAAATATAAAGGAAATGTACTTAGATCATTAATTTGATTAGTGGCTGCTTGTAAGTATACATAAACCATTGTGAAACTTCCCCTGGCTAGTTCAGAATCCCGCATCAGAAGTGTTGCAAGCTTCGTCATGTAATTATTTTGAGGGGGATTTTCCCACATCCTGTATTTTAAAGCTATCTATACAGTTAGTGGGGTAGAGGGACAATGAAAGTGCTGGAACGGGTTTACCCTCTGGCTCACAAAAGTATCAGAACTGTTGACTACCATCTTAGAACAAAGTACACAAAACAAAGTCTAGCTTTTTGAGTTTTGTCTGTAGTGCAGGACATGTCCTCTGGATGTCTGCTAATAAATTCTTATTTCTCTGTACTGGCACTGAAAATTAGTACAAATCTGAGAATCACAACTGTCACTCACTTTGTCACAGAAAACTAGCCTTAGAAAACCTCTTATTCCCAGGTTCTGAAACTAAGCAAATGAGCAACTGTTACATGATTTAGAACAGATGCCAGTGATGAGAAACAGAATGAAATGAAAACAGAATTAACACATCCGTATGACTGTACAGTTTAAAGAATATTTAGAGCACTGTATTACAACTCAGAAAAGGAGCTTTTCTTTCTGATAAACCATATTCTTGTCCAAAATAGAAAAGCCCGGGTGTATGATAGATACTTATTAAAAGCAAAAATATTAAACTCTTTATCAGGAGTTATATATACAGGTAATGGACATAAACTGGATATGCCTGAAACCAAGAATATAACATCCCAGCAAGCTTAGGAACCTGTGTAAAAATGCTGCAAGGACCTGCTTGCCCATAATTATGGTTAGAATGCCAAAAGAAAAATCTTCAGTGTCACTGAAAGATTGTTGGGCAGCATTTGGCAGGAACATCAGTGACCAATACACCTCAACTTCATGAAATACCAGTAACAGTGCTGTCGAAGGTGATGTGAGCATGGAATTCCAAGGGAAAGACTTAATCTTTGAGTGAGTGGAAGTGCATACTTCAGGATCATGCTATTCATATATTAATGCAAAACAGGCGATCAACAGCAGATCAGTTGACTGCAAACTGCAAATTTCAACCTGTAGTATGAGCAACTTTTTAAACCTGTAGTATGAGCAATTCTTTAAAAATGGTCTACTGAGAAGTCCACAGAGCAGAATGCTATAGTCCTATTGCAGTGCACAAACAATACACAATTACAGTATGAATCTGGTAGTGCAAAAAGCACAGGCAGTGAGGAATTGAGTAGAACAGTTTAGGAATGTGAAATAGTCAGACGATGATTTACTTTCTCTTGAAAGAATGGTGCCACATCCCTCCTACAGAATCCTAGACACTGGTAGACTCTATGCCATGATGCATACTGGCTGTACGGGCTGCATGAGGCAGCCCAGAACCATTTTTAAATAATTTTACATTGGTCTTTCCATTTTTTGTCCATACTGTTTATACCTTCATCGTTTTCAAATGCCAGAAATCTCCTAATAATTAAATTAGGCATGCCCTTCAGGTATTTGTGATTACAATGAATAAGTGAAATCTACCTTGCAGGTGAGTGGTTAACTTGAATTTCCCGTCCTTTTGTTATGAATGCAGATATGCACATAAAACGAATGGCAATATTTTCTCATAATTTTGGCACCTGCACTAATACGGCACTGTATTTTACATGTATATCAGTTGAACGCATACAGTATACTGTATATATAAACATCATGCTTTCGTCTTCAAATCTCTGCTATTAGAAAATGTTTTTTTTTCACAATAAATCTACATATAACTTAGATTGTTTTGTTAAAAGAAATAAAGATCTTTGTTTTCAGACACATTGGTTAGGTTAGCTGATTACAAACCGCCTATGTAACTGATGAGTTAGTCTGTGTGTGGGGGTGAAAGAAGGAAACAGCTGTGTACAGGCCAGTGTGGCTTCTGTAACTGATGTTACTATGGCTCAGTCAGAAGCTGATTAGCTGCTTGGCTGCAGCTGTACTGATCGTGAAGTGTCCAAAAATAAACTGTATATACTGTAAGTAACTCATTTGTAAAGCCCCAGTTTAAATTTGTGTGCTTGAGTTGGGGAATTTGGTTAACATACTGTTCTAAAATACAGTTTTAGAAATGTTATCCCCCTGCTTATTTTGAAAAGAGTGACTGTTCCTCTCCTTAACATAAAAGCCAGATGTACCAATATTAGTGGTAAAGGAGCAGGAGGCAGGGCTGACTGAGGTGGAGTTCACAGGACATGATCATGTCTTGTACACAAAGCCAGATGGCAGAAAACGTCTTACAGTGATCATCTTGCCTTTTGCTGTTGATTTGAATGTGTAAAAGAAAGCTGGCTTTAATGTGCTCTGAGTCACAGTAGAAAGAGAAGAGGAAGTGGGCAGTGGACAGAGGAGAAGGAGCACTGTACATTCCCCTGGGGGCTGTGTTGGCAGTGGGTCGTCTGTACAGCCTCTCACAAGATTCTTGTTGCCAGATCCCTTACTTATTTGGAACTGCATGACGAGTACTGTATCTTTTCCTGGTCTGTGTAAACATTTGGATCTGTTTCTCACATATGAGCCCACATTCTGAAGAATATATTAATTATGAATTGTAATTATAGTCCTGTGGCCAAGGTATAGCATTCAAAACCTGAAGTGGGGCTTTCCAGCTTCACTTTTTGTGGTCTGCAGGGTTTCTGTGTTTTAGAAATAACTCTACACCTGAGATTAAACTGATCCAAGGTTTAACCAGACCAGCTCATCCCTTCTGCACAGACATAAACTGTTGATGATTTTTTTAAAGAGGCTTAGAAAACCAGCTCGATTCCAGACTGTCAAGACTGGTCCTAAGGTCTGCCTAACACCAGACCTAAGACCCAGATTAAACCAAAACTCTTGTGGAAAGTCGGTAACTCAGGTGTGGCTTGTTGTTTGCAAGACATTTTGTTTTTTCCCCCCACTCTGTGAAAACCTGTCAGCAAAGTTTTCAATTTGCAATTCCACTTGGGAAATAGATTTATGTATCAATCTACAGAGTCATGTTATGTAAAAATGACTGGCCCCTCCCAACACTGGACTTCTTCAATGTCCGCATAATACTTCTGCAAGCACCGTACAAACATTAGACTTCTGCAAGACCATACTGATGCACAAATCTAAGTTGCCATTTATAGATGTTGTGGTTTCCACTCTGTTTTGGTCTTGGTGTTGCCGTCATTGTATTATCTATGCACCAGACTGCTTTTCTGTATGGTAGGGCTTTGCATATTTTTACGTAGCGTAGGTTCCACAAGAACGCTTGTCTGGTATTCCATAGCCCCTGAACACTTGGTGTGAACTTTGGTGACTGGGAACAATGTCTGCTGCATGGATTACTACTGAGTGAATACATGGGGGTCCCTCGAGGCACTGTGTAGTACATTGTAGATTTTGTATTATGCTGAGTCACTTCAAGGCAATTTTATGCGGATGACTGAGCAGATATATTGTTAAAGGGATAATTAACAGGTCTGACAATCTTACAGTTACAACATTTAGGGAACTCTACACCCTCTGAGGAGAGAAGGGCCTCTTAACTACCAGCCTCACTCTTCCTCCTTCCATTATTAACACTTTCAGCCCTCTTTCTGTCAGTCATTTCTACACTGTGTAACACTTACACCGGAAAGTATAGTATAGGATATTTTTTTCCAGCATGCACACAAAAATAACAAAAACCTAAGATTTCACAAGCACGTTATACAGTAGTATTTTTGAGGTCTTTAACACTAATACAACAGTGTAATTCAGTTGTGTGCTAAGTTCTCTCATTGCTGTTTTTTGGGTATGCATTCAAGATCGATCACATTTGCACATTAATGGAATCTAGATGTCTTTTGCTCTGTTTTGTTAGGCTAGTACCTGTACAGGCGTTGCTTTGCCAAAGAGTCTGACAATGTATTTCCTTTAATAAATAATAATGTAGTTATTTATTTCATTTACATTGTGATTTGTAACCCTGAAAAATCTCAAAATATTTCACACCTAGGAGAGGATGCCCTTCAGCATTGAAGTACAGCATTCACCTGTTTAATGTGTTGAACCGTTCTGCATTGCCAGCCCCACTGCACAGCATGTACTGTATAGTTTGCCATGAGTGTTTGTGATCACATTTTGAAGATTCTGATCTTTATCTTTTTTTTAAGATTAAAGATTGATAATGATCCATTTGTTATAATAGTAGAAAGCCTTAGTGGTATCTTTGTACAAATTGCTTGTAGTGTACATATATTGATACAACGGGTTGTGATCACTGTTCGGATATGTATTTTAATTAGTGGTGCATCTTGTAATTAGGTTTAATTTTTCCTTCATTGAGGAAGTTGAAGAGGCTTTTCTCTGAAAACAAAATGGACTATGTGGCCACTGCTTCAGAACAGAAACTATAAACCAAATGAAAAAAGAGAAGTTGAAATTTGATTTCAAGAACTAAAAATATTCATGAGTTTTATAAAGTTGCATGGTACAAATTAGGATGTGTGTTTTATACTATTGTTCAAAACTGTTTTTTATTTCAGCATGTTCAAGTACCTCCTCAATTCATCAGAAATATGCTGTATCATATATTATGTGCATGGTCAGTCAGTAAGAAATGGAATTTAATTGGTACTTCTGCTATATTCCATTTATACCACTAATTCTTACTTTAGTTATTTTCATAAACAGTTATATTTATTAAAAGTTGTACTTAAATGCTTTTGTGTTGATAGGTGGCGTAGGAGAACCAGGTCCTTATTTTCCCTGTTTGAAAACTGCCCACTCCATGAATGAATTTAATGGTGTTCTGAAACATTGTAGTATTTTGAACATTTCCTGTGAGGGCTTCGACGCTGTGAAGCAGTTCATTGAGAAGCAAACAGAAACATGGATGCTTAAACTACAGTACATTTTGACATAAAAGCATTAAGAAGAGATTGACCTTACCTTTGTCTTTTCTTTCGTCTCATGTACATGTACTCATATCAGAGAGGCTTCATGAGCAGCAAGGTACAGTATATGATGTGGCTTTGAAGCTTCTCCCCGTGCTCCGCAGAGTGCCTTGCCTGAAGTGATCTGAGGAAGTGATGCGATGTGATATTTTGAAGGCCTTTCTGTAACTGCGGCTTCTGTGAAGCCCCTACACTTCCTCCATTGTCAGCAATGACTGGTGGAACAAAAACTTCTCGTCTCTGTTACAATCTGGGTTTCTTTATATTCTTGTTGCAGATGTTTTGTCCAAATACGACCTGAAGATTTAAGGGCTGGTGTTAGGTGAAAGTACATTTTGATCTGTCTGAGAGAGTTAAAGATGAAAAAGTAATGAGAGAATTTCTGTTACCCACCCTTGTTATTTATAATATTATAATGAGACAATGGGTATTACAGAGAGTTCTGAACTTCGTAAACAGGAAAAAAGCTGTCACTGAGTCTGTTGTCATGTTGTTATTCCACTACATTTTTGATACTTGCACCAGTGGAATTATCACCCACTAACATAACTCAAAAAAGGGCTTTTCATGTACCAGTTGATCTTTGAAAAACATGGTCCTAGAAATGGTGCTTTTATTGAATCCTGTGCTCCTATTTGTGTTTATCATTAATTTATTTGGAGAACTCAAATAAGAGTAAATTTTCATTAATGGCGATGACATCTGTGTATATCATTCATTTATTTGGAGAAGTCAAATGAGAGTAAATTTTCATTAACGGTGATGAAGACAAAGAGTACCCTTTGAATTTTCTAGAACAATCTAAGCGAGGAAATGCTGAAGGGTAGAATCCCAGAATTTAAACCAAGTATCCTCTGGTTCAGAGGGTCAGGCGTTTTTTTAACATTATGTCTTTTGTTATGTTATTGGGTTTCGAAAGGTGCATTATAAATAAAAATTGTTATTGGATAAAGTTGTTATCTGTACAGCAGAAAGCAGTTCTGTGTCTTGAAGAAGTAGTCACCATGCTTGAAAGAAGGTGCAACGGACATTCAATTAAAAGGTTGTGTGTCTCCTGCTTTGGAAAATACCATTTAGATGTAATCATAGGCTGTTGTGAAGGAACTTATCAAATGTGTTCATGTACTTTAGTGTGTTGTTGAACTGATGTTCTGTATTATGCCATAGTGTTCTCTGGGCAAATTGCTGTTAATATGGAGTCTTTAAAAAACCTCTCAAATATTAGCATCCTACTTTTATTGACATTTCTCTTTGTCTTTCACATATGTTTATGGTCTTAGCTTCACCTGTTTTGTTGTTTTCATAATATCAAATGTTTCCAAGGAAGGTTATTAAGCTGGTCTTCATAGGAATGGACCACAGCATAAATACAGGAATAGAGAAAGGCGATAAGTGGGAAAAGGAACCGGAAAAGTCAGAGATCTCCTTTTTCTAACCAGGCTGGAAAACAGATTCTGTCTGGGTAACCTGAACAATGAAAAGAGTACCTTTGGACTGAGCATTATTACAAAAGAACTTGCTGTCTTATTTTAGGAAATTCTGGGATCTTATTTGGGAAATTCCTGTATTTTGCAATTCTCATGTTAAAATGTTAAAATGTGGAGAAATTGGTTTCCATTCACTTGTGGGCATTCGTGTTCAGAGGGAGATTTAGTCCTGGGTAGAATCTGTTTTCTTAAGATGCAGGTTTTCTTTGAGGTGTATTCATATTGTATTGACAGACCTTTGGAATTCTCTAGGCCTATAGTAAGGAGGGCTTTGGAATACACTAATTGTATATATCTTGTGATGCCACAGCGGGCACAGTCATCACATGGGCTTCCAAATACGGGTGTCTAAGATTGACAGACACAGTCCAACATGGGCCTTTACATGGTGAGTTCACCAACCACTGTGATAAAACAAACTAAATCTTCCCTACTCATGCATACAACTGCTTCTACTGTAGCACAAGCCATGCCTTTGACACAGGCAGGGTTGGTGTTCAATAACTGTAAAATGTATTGTATTTTGTTTTCAGAAATATTGGGCAAAGCATCAACATCTTGCTAAAAATAGTGTATATGAGGCATTTCAGAACCGTAAAATGGCCGCTTCATCTTGCGTCATTGTTGGAAGTTAGCCCGTTAACCTGTAGCCTACCCATAGAATTCATCCTCTGAGCTTTAAAAATGGCATTTTGACTGGGTTCAGATCTGGTAGTTGAGAAGGCCATGATATATGGATAACATTCGTGTCATACTCATCAAACTACTGGGAAACCATATATGCTTTGTGAATGTTGTCATTGACATTGGCATTGGAAGACACCTACAGTAGTATCCCAAGAGGAAATAGATGTTGCAATATGGGGTGAAAATCTTTATGGACCATTATGTATTAAGTAAGTGATTAGAATTGACCTTGCTTTCTAAGAGAGAGAGAGAGCATCCCATCCATGAGGGGAAATACACCCCCACACAACGTTATGAAATATTACCAGAAAGTAAGCACCTCTTGCTGCCCCAGTATAATACTAGGTTTTTGGATTACCTATATTAATTTTGAGGTTAGACAGCATATGCTTTTCATGAGCACTACCGATAATTTGACATCTCTTTTTATTGTTGAATGGACCCTCTTTTAACAGATCTGATTACAGCAGCAACTTGTTCATGCTTGTTTATATCCTGTGTCTCATCAATGATTAATGCAAACACACCTGCATTCTGCACACTCACTGTGGGTCGTTCATTATTGATATCGGCTCATTCCGGTATTTGCCTCAAATTGAATGACTGAATTCTCCCACTTCATGACAAAGCGGTCAATGATGGGGCATTGATGCTCTCAGTTTCCTTAAGTCTAATTTTTTCCCTTATTAAAAGATTATGCATGCAACACTTTCTGTCCACAGAAAATTTATTGCTTCCTCTGTAGTCGCAATTTCTCATACTGGGTATGAAATTTTTGTAATGGAATAAATTCATTGAAGGTATAGCAAATTTTGCACATTTTAAATTAAATACAAAATTGTGAACTTTGTGAAAATACTGTATGATTGCCATGTTGTTGCAAACCGCTGTCTCACCATAGGCAAGAGTTTGAGTGAATTCTGGGTGACGTGAAATGGCCTTTCCTGCTCACTAGCTGCTGTAAGCAAATGAGAAACATGATCTCTGAAACAACTTTAATCCTTTTGGCTCTTCAGAACATAGTGGTCACACACAAAACAGAGGATCAGATCAGCAAAAAACCAAGCTGTTTCATTTTCTAAGGGATATTCAACTAGGACTGATGTTGGTCCCATTGAGAAGCTTCTCGATGAGATTCAGCTTGATGCATGAGCAAATAAGTAAGGGTTTTGCAGCAGGCAATTCACCATGAAAATATTCCAACATGACCTGCATGCAACGTTAACAAGTAAGTAGTGTTTGTTGGCAAAACCATCTCAAAGTAGATATGTTGAATTCAATTCAGTTGCACTCATTCAAATCGGCAGTCTAGATAAAGTACCCAAACATATGTTGCTTTGTATTTGGTTGTATCAGAACATTAAATTAAATCAGTAGCAAAATTCGCTTAGTGTGAATGGGTTTTTTGGGAACAGAAATCGATACATTTTCATAACTTGTCAATTTGGGATAGGACATTTTCTCTGCCTGGGATTACATGATTATGAAACCTGACAGTTCGTTGTGTGAAATATATTTTCATTTCGGATACTGAACCAAAACTTGTGCTCAAATTAGGTGCCATTCCTATCATTTTTTCTAATAACAACCGATGAAAAACAAATGCGGTGAAAGAGTGACGTCAGTGCTTGACAAGAAATACTGAAAAAAAAATCTTTACAATTTAAGAGATCCTTTTTATCATAATGTTTAAGACTTAAGTTAAGATGGGCATTAAATATTTCTATTACAATGTATTCCCAAGACATCTTGTTTACAGTGTAATAGGTCCGTTTCACATCACTGGATGTTTTGTTTCCTCGTTCTGAATCGCAAACAATGACTGCAATATGGCGCTATCCATGCCTGGAAATTTAGTCTATTTTGTAAATTGGAGGTTTTACAGGTGTACTTTGTAATCGTACTTTCATTGGGGTGTGAAATGCCTTCTGGAGTCTTAACTGATTTCCATTTCATACATCTTTGAAACAATAACAATACAGTTTTCTTTGGGTGGGGGATCACTTTGTAACCATTTATTTATTATAGCTTTCTTATTTGCTGCCAAAAATATTTTAACAACTTTAAACCACATTTTTCATGTTAAGGCAGTTGGAGAATCCGATTAATTATATTGAAACCTGGCTAGATCACCAATTATAGCTTGGACTGGAGTATTTTTTTTAATCTAGTCTCTATGTTTTTCCACTTGGCTGCCATTTTATCCGTCACACCAACAGACCAGATGCTTGAGTTGTGCCGCATAATAATATTCTTTGAGACTGGGGAGTGGTTTTTTGTTCTTATCTTACCTTATCTTAAAGGTTGTAGTGAGTACGAAACAAGCCAGTCAATGTAGTAAAAGCCGATACCTTGACTTCCTACAGGGAAAAGCTGGATGAGACAATTGGATCAATGGGCTTCCTCTCATTCGTAACCTTTCTAATGTTTTCATGACAGCCCCATTGTGCATCTGTTTTTTCTCCACTGTTGGATATATTCTGATAATAGACTACTATTTCACTCTTCACTCTTAATCATCAGAAAATGGTTCTTGAAATTGTAATTCACCCACTTTTCATTAGACTCATTCAGGAGAGATTTCCCAAAAAATATTTTTTGATGTAGTAAATTTGATTAAATTTAAAAGAAATGTAAGTGTGATTTATGTTAATTTGTATAAAGCAATACTAAAGTGCATTATGGATCCAATAACTTTGCCTCGCACAACTTTTTCGAAAGCAGCTTTTTGAAAAGAGGAACAGATACTGTTGTTTACAGTAAAGTCCAAAAATCCCTTTACTGCACTGGTAACATAAAATAAACCACAAGTAATGTGTTTCACCTCACTATTGCTTCACATGCTGAAGTGAAATAATAGTTTGATTTCGGTTTAAGTTTTGTGCATAACCGCGTCTGAAAATGTTTACCGGTGTGGAACACTTTATGGGGGCAATTAATTTATAAAGCATTTCAGTGTGTAAATATAAGTACTGAAATCAGGTTTAACTCTTTCCTAAATGTAATGTGCAGGACAATATGTAAATTTAGTGTGAATAAAACATTTCTCAATAACTGTTTTTAAAAATGTAACATTTTACCTTTCATTCTTATTTCTCTACAGTCACACAGCAATGATTGATTGATTCTCAAAGCTTGGAAGGAAATTAATCAGTTTTTTTTTTACATTTTATAACATTGAGTTGTAAAAGTTACTTTATTATAAGACAACATGAAAACCGTAGTGCTAGTTTAATCTAAGTGAAAATATTCATTTAATCCTACTTTTGCATTTTGCATATACTTGCATTTTATTGTTGCAATGAGAAAGAATATTCTGCCTGCTGTCCTGTTTGATCAGGGTATGTTGGATTAATACTTTTGGTTGTCTCTGCATTATAAAGAGCATTGTAGATTGCATTAGTTTAGTGGCCAAAATCTATAAATTTTCTAATATTGTGAGACTAGGACCTCTCCAGTTCTGTACTGTAGGTTTTTATGGTTTAAGCTGGCGTCACTTCTCACAAGTAATACAACCACAATGTCTGTGTATGGCTAGGGTCGTTTCCTGTCAAGCACTTCAGCTTCATGAAAGACACTTTTTATATAAATAAAAGTAGAGCAAAATAATCCAAAGGTAAGGGAAAGTGGCTTACAAAGTTACTATTTTGACTGCTTGCTTTAGTTTCAGTTTCTCAGTATGATTCCCTTAATTTGATCTTTTTCATTAAGAAGTGCCGATGTAACGAACAGTTCTTTCCGGACCCTATGCGGACGACACAGTCCGACGGAGTGGGGAAACACTAGGGAAATGTCATGCAGGAAAACGGGGCAGAAGACAGGGGGCGTGTCCAAGGTGCGCTGGTGCACGGGGGAGGTGTGGCCGAGGCGAACGATCCAAGAGTAATCCATAGAGTATCCAAAACGCAAGGGTAAGTCCAAAACCAGGAGATCCATCCGACGAAGGAATTAAAAACCACGAAGGCCGGGTCGGAACCGGCGGACGGGGAACAGGAACGGGAACCGAGGTTAAAACCTTAACGGGACCAGGCGCTTCCTGGTCCCGGACTCGCACGATATGGAAATCAGATGCAGAGCCCGGAAGAGCGTCAGCGCCTGGCTTATAAGGTGGGCAGGGAATAGGGCGCAGGTGCATGGAATGAAGTCTTTAGTGAAAGGGCTGGAGCACCCTTAAGGAGGGGGGACTATAGTCGTGACAGCCGAGAGGTATAAAATGAGGTTTCCGAGCTGTATCTCATTTCTTAATGAATCTTAATGAGTCTCTTAATGTTTGCTGTTTTTGCTGATTGCACGGGTCCTGTACCACTTTCTGCAAATAGTGTTTATATTTGTTTATATCATCTGACACATATTGGAAGTGGTTTAAAATATAAGAGATCTGCAATTTTTTTGCATGCTTATTTTACAGTGTTTTTACCTCTTAAGAAGTTTGAAATGTTATATAATGTATTTGAAAATAATTTGCTATATTTTCTTCCTGCATAACTTCATGCTTCAAAGCTGTCATATCTGTATTAAAAATGACAGAAAAGCTGTGAAATTAAAGGAATAAGTATTTTCACCCTTTCAGATTTTAACACAATAATGTGTAGATTCTCGAGAAGGCAGTAGCCTCCTATCTCCTTAACCACTATTCTGATAAATACTCTATGACCTGTAGTGTCAAAGGCTGACAAAAGATCAACTCCAAACAAAAATGTCAAAATCCCTTTGCTACTGGCTATGAGGAACTCTTATTTCAGTCACTAGTGCTAGTTGCTAGTATCTAGTGACCTGAAATAAGAGTGGTTTCAGTGCTGTGTTCTTGAGAAAAACTTAACTGAAATTTGCCAAACAAATAAATGGTAAATAATTTTTAATTAACTTCTGCTTGCTTTCTTTATTTGCATTTCTTTATATTTTTATGTATATAAAAAGCAGACTTGCCTTGCAAAAATTAATCAGAATGCTTTTAAATGTGAAAAGGCCTTTGACGTACTTGTGCCCCATCTACTGGAAGAAATTGAGTGCTAAACAGTTGAGATGTTTTCTGCTCAAAAATCATTAATGCATTGTGTTTGACTAACGATGTGTTGTCTGATTTGTACTGTAGGATTAAATATTGTATCTGACTTGAACAAAACAGTCCTTCCCAATAAATATCCTACATAATACTAAGTTATATATATATATTTATATATATAAGGATATATAAAATAAAAGCATTAATCCCCTAGCTGGTATGTCACAGAAAAAAACATATCCTATTATACATCATGCTTAGCACAAGGGCCTGGATTAAATCTATGGACCACCACTTTTTTATGCACCATATAAATATGTGGTTTCAAAATGCAGATGTAAACAGCTAATGGCAAACAATAAGCTGAAGCAGCATACTGTGATGGTAATATGCCGTCGATTGGAAGATTGAAGGATTAATATAATTGGGCTTTATGCTTTTGATAGCCGAGATTTTTTAATGTGATCAGTGATAAACGCAGATAATGAAATATCTGTTTAAGCAAAAGCAAGGGATACTGGGTGGCTGACCAGTGAATGGACTTTATCGAAGTATGCTAAGAAAGATATTTATGGACAATATAAAAGTTGAAGATTCAAAGACATACACTGCTTTTAAAAAGTATTCACCCCCTTCCAGTGATGTCTCATTCTGTTAAATTATGAATAATGTATACACATTTTTAAAGAAAATGGTTACGGTGGTATGGACATATCATGAGGAGGGACGTTGAGGAAGTAACAAAGAGGGTAATGGAATTTGAGGTGGAAGGTAACAGAGGAAGAGGCAGGCCTAGAAAGAGATGGATAGATTGTGTGAGAAAAGATATGGAGGTATGTGAAGTGAGTGAGGAAGATGTGCTCGACAGAGACAAGTGGAGAAGAGCAACCAAAGCAGCTGACCCCAGGACAGTCTGGGACTAAGGCTGTGAAAAAGAAGAAGAAGAAGATTTTTAAAGAAAATGATTTAATCAAAATTCTCAAACTGCACACCATTATGAGTGAAATAATTTAGGAAAATTCTGTAATGAAAAATAAAAAGTAAAAACTAAAATACTATTATCATTATTTGTTACACATGCATAAGTATTCCCAAACCGAGAGATAGCAGAGAAATTAATAACATTTCATTAGAATTATAGTACTGCCCAACTATTACATTTCACATATTATTATTCACTATTATTATAGGTTTTGGCCATGAGTCCATCTTAATCTAGACTCAAAACCTTTCTTTTAAGAAAGGCTTATACTTAATCAGTGTCTGTGTCTGCTCCAGGGTCTAATGACCATGTGTCTTCTGTTCCAACTGCTTGTCTTTCTTATAAGTGCTTATTTTGTAATTTGTTATCCTTTCATCTTTGTTTTAACTTGTTTACACCTATAGTAAAATGCTTTGGGATGTAACTTGCTAC
Organism: Lepisosteus platostomus; assembly: GCF_059453375.1. NCBI lineage: Eukaryota > Metazoa > Chordata > Actinopteri > Semionotiformes > Lepisosteidae > Lepisosteus > Lepisosteus platostomus. The sequence continues at coordinate 29,566,732 of NC_142612.1, forward strand.
ATAAGATAAAGTTTATTGATTATTATTTATTCTCCATCTTTCAGGGACAACAAATATACAAAGACTTTTATCAGTCATATGCTCTATCAGTTCTCATCCAATGTGAGTGTTCATGTTATAAGACAAATGTTGTGCCTCACGTGTGATGAAATGACACCCATTTTTCCCCTTTGTAGGAGTAATTGTTTGTAATTGTTTACATTTCAGCACATACAGTACAAGTGTGGTTTGCAATTTGGCCTGTTCCTCTAGTTTTGTCAGTCATTGTGTAGATGGAGCCACATCTTTCTGATCTGTTTGCCTAAGTGATACCTTCTTTTATTTCTTGGATCAGCAAAGTCTTTAATATCAGGTACCTTGTGTCAAGCTGTGAAGAAGGCATATAAAGCAGTTTACTTTACACATAGAAATGCCATGCAGTAATAATAGAAGGGTGGAAAGCTTGCAATGTGATAATAACATGTTGTGGTGCCTAGCCCATATCCATGTTTCAGACCCTTTGAAGTACATGTGTACTATGTACCTATGTCTATTCCTCATGTTGTATCCATGTCCACATATGAGACTCCATTCAATGACAAAGCCCAGGTGCAGACTTGCCCTTCTGATCTGGAGAACCCAGCCTGTACTTTGTAGAAGAGTTTTTGCATGCTGAGGCAGTTTGGAGCCCCCTGCTGACCATCGTTTTTAAAAACACATTACAGTATTTCAGTTGTTTTAAAACCAAAAACTATAAACTAGATTTATTGGGTGTTATTTTCACTATAAACTAAAACTGAACACCACCAAAAAGTCAACATTGGTTCACTTGAAAGTTGATCAATAGATGACAGATGTATGAAGTTTTCTTTACCTGTGTACCTGTGGGCCAAATATTGTGAATCAATTATTGACTTGGTATTCATTTTAACATTTTCCAGATTTTTCATAATATTACTAAAAGTAATTGTAGTAATTGTTCAGACTGTGAGTGCGATGTAGCTCTTCAGGAGTGATTATTACTGATTTTGGATCGTAAGGCTAAAGTGGGTTTATTGTGGTTCTTATTGAATGTTAAAGATTTATATTTAATGAGTGCTGGCTAATTACCACTATTAATTGTCGCATACATTATATCTTTTTATATATCAGACATCTTTTTTTATACACATTTCTGTTAGTTGAGGCGACAGCTTTTGGAGATTTGTAGTATTTTACTTCAAACTGAAGTCTTTCTGTTCCTTGAAAGTCCAGTTCCCCCGTATAGATTACGTGTTTCTGTAGCAAGTGAGGTTTAGGGGACCATAGCTTTAAGATTGAGTTCTATAGAAAGATAGTTGCATTATTTAATTCTATAGAAAGGCTTTTTGTGGTGAGTGAAAACCATGACAAAGAGCTTAATAAGGGCTCATGTTGCACTTGAGCTCGCACATATGCTCTTAATAATAATGTTAAAAGTACAGATTAATATATAAAAACTGAATTGCTAAAACTTAACACACTATACAGTAGCTATATACTGTATGTTAATTTCAAATATACCAATTTCAAAACAAAATAGATATCAATTTTATTTTCATTTATAACCGTGTGGTCCCATACAAACAACTGAGGATGACGTCAGAAGCAAAATTCAGAAAAAAATAATACTGAGTGGAACAATGTACTGCATATAGGAAATGAAGATTCATAGAATGCAGAAGGCAGTCGCTTTGTCACTCTTGCTTTGAATAGAGTGGGAAGAGGGAACCTTTCTAACATGAAAGGCAGCAGAGTGTTGGTTTATGTATCCGGGTGGATTGGGTTAGATACTGTACATTGGGTTAACAACTTGTCCAACACTGTCTGTGTGACAGACTTTTTTAAAGAAGAGAAACTAGTGCAAGAGACAAGATAACCATGGAAGAAATATGCATAAAAACAGAATCAGAATGCAGCAGTTAATGCATTTTGGACATTGGGTGTACTGTTCTGTGGAAAGCATTTAAGTACAGGGAGTAATGAATATAGGCACTTTTGGGTTGGAATGTGTATGGATGCGGTTTTGGCATTTTGAAAGGGATCCGTTGCCAGATTTGGAATGTGTGCACCATTCCACATACTGGCCTTGTAATCTAAGGCAGGGTGGAAAGCTCCAGTTTTTGGGGACCATTGGCCTGAATTTTCTACAGGTGCCTTTCAATTGCAAACTGATTAAGACCCAACAAACCCGGCAATTTAACCTAATTTTAAAATAATGAGTTCAACTGATTAATTAATGAAGACCAGTGGTAGTGATCATCTTCCGGGAGCAAAGCCTGCAAACCCCTGTTCTAAGGCATACATTTTACATTGCTGATTTAAACTTCACAACTGTTTAACAACAACATTTTGAAGTCTGTTTCATTCATTTGTATGAATAGGTAGGTGGCATTGTGTAGCAGGTAACCTTTGGACACATGACTGGCAGACAGTGGGTTCCAGTCCTTGCTGTGGTCACTGCTTGTGTACCTTATGTCAGGTACCCCAGTTGCTGCAGTTTACCTAGTATTATAAGTGAGTACCAAAATTGCCTGGGGTAATCCATGTAATTGACTGATGTCCTATTCCAGGTTGGGGTCATCTGCTCTCTATTCCATTTAAAGCTGCAGAAACCAGGATGTGTGACACTATGGCTCGGATATGGACTTTACCTTTCTTCAAGCGTTAAAGAAGGTAGCAGAGCCAAAATGCAAAGAAAAACATTTATTTATTTATTTATTTATTTTTATGCGGCCATGTGTATTCAAAATCTATAAAAGTATGTCTCTCTCTTATTTAAACTAAGTAAAGTTGTAGTTTCAGAATTAAAACCATTTAATGAGGAGAAACCATTGATAGCTCATGAATTTGACATTCTTTTAAACTGATAACCCCTCCACCCTTCAGCAAGACCCAAGATGCAGTCATGTATACAGTCAGATTTAAAACATATACCTTTCAAAAAAGGGGTTTACTCAAGGCAGAGAGAAGTGCAAAAAAATCTCAAACGTAAACCCAGACATCGCTGAGAGAGCATTCATGTCCCATAGCAAGTCAGAATCGGGGATCTCAGTTCTGACAGAAACCTAGAACCTGAGCTGATTAGAGAATTCAGCAGGTCACTAGAGATTCAGAGCTGTGGAGAGCTCCTTGTCTTAAAATACATTTTGGGTAAATCTTCAATGATTCTAAACTGTAATTATATACTAGTCTATATATAAAACAAATATCTTCCTGTTACAATCCTGATGTCTTCAAAGGGGCCAAATTCAGACTTTCATTCTGACAGATCTGCACTTCAGAAGCAGAATTGCTAAAAAACTGAAATGAGAAAATCTAAATTAAGCCTAGTAGACAGTTACAGGGGATTTTTATGATACTGATATTAGCTGTCAGTAACCTATCACCTACGTTTTTTTTTATTGCTTTGGTCTGTATGAAAAAAGTAGTCCAAAAGTTATAGATAGATGGCAGTATAACCCTGCTGGAATTGAGGTAATGTAATAATAGACTATACACACACTTTGCTCCTGAAGAAGGCTCAGTAGCCAAACATTGGGTAGTTTTCTGTCGACAATGTGAAATTAACCCCTGCTTCTTTCTTTGGAGCCTGCGTGCTGACACAGCTCCTTACTTAAATATAATAGATTATATAAGGAGAGGTATTAGAATACAAGAAATGAGGTTTGAAACATATACTGTAGCATTTATTGTGTTTTAATGCCTCTCAGTATATATGTCACATTAATAGCTTTAATGCACTATACACACATACATTTTCGCGGTGTGGTGGCCCTAGGGGTGGAGCGGATCTGTGCCTGTGGCTGGAAGGTTGGCAGTTCGTATTCCGCAGCCGGCAGAGGAGTCCTACTCCGTTAGGCCCCTGAGCAAGGTACTTAACCCCAACTGCTCCAGGGGTGTCGTATAAATGGCTGACCCTGCGCTCTGACCCCAAGCTTCTCTCCCTCTCTGTGTGTCTCATTGAGAGCAAATTCCGGGTATGCGAAAAGACAAATTCCTAATACAAGAAATTGTACAGTATATGGCCAATAAAGTGATCTTATCTTGTCTTATCTACTATCTGAAAACATGAGAAAAGAGAAAATAACTGATAGCTCAAAAATGTTATAAAGAGCTTTGTTGCAGTATGAATCTAACTTAAATTTACTTTAAAATAATGAAAAACTCTTTTAAACCATTTTTGTGACATATTCATTTATTTGATTTTAATGTGTGCTTATGGGAAATCTTAAAATAATTGGGTTATTATTATTATGGATTATTATTCCCACGAGTAATTATTAGTTTCAGGTTCCTCTGAAGGAAGAGTTTTTTTAAGAGTAGTGTTTGAGCAGTGCTCTTCTGTATTTGTTTGACAAGCTTAAGAATTGCCATATTTCAAATCACACCATGCGTTGGGAGCATGCAGTAGAATAAATAAAAGTCTTTGTCTAATGTCCAAGTGATTTACTTTTAAGAGGTTAGAGTGGGGAACTGTAACAACCTGTGACCTGCAAAGTAAAAAGTGAAAGAAAAGTGACCTGAGGTGGAGTCCTGTAACCCCTCTGTTTGGGGTTAGCTGTTATATAGCATCAGAAATCCCAATTCGACCTTATGCCCAATATCCAAAAACCTGACAGCACTGCCTGAAACTGCCCAACTATTCACATCTCTACCTTGCTTGACAGCTCCATGAGGCCACTTGTTGAAGGTCTCTCTTCTTGTGTCAAGCCTAGTTACCACGTTCTCAGGCTTTTTGACTGCTGTCAGTTTCAGAATCCAGAATGCTTCGTTTTCACCAAAAACACTGCATCTCAGTTCCTCATCTTTCCTCATGCAGATGGTCTCACAGCTCTCAGACTCGCATTCAGCAAAGGGGCCCCCTCAACTCACACCCTTATCGGAATAGATGAATTGTTTCTCTTCCTGAAATCATTTTCTTTCAACAGTCTTTTGTACTGCCAGGTCAACAGTGTTGCCAAGGGTACCAAGATGAGATCTGACTCTGTTAACCCCTTTGTCTGATGTTTTGTTTTCCTGATTTTTTAGGATGGGATTTACTTATTTAACATAATACTACTTTTAAGCAGAGAAATGCTGTTCTTAAGATACCTTGATTAGATTTCCTGGTAAGTAGAAAAATAAAAAAAATGTTAAATGAGAGAAAAAATAATTTCAAGTCCTCTTGTGGCTCTGAATGTTATATTTATGTTGTTAAACCAGGTATTTCTAGGGTACAGCCCATAATGAGAGACCTGTTTTAGCAGGGGGATCCACAGGGAGTGGAGGATTTGCATACAGGTCTCTGGGGTGGAGGTGAGGAGGGACAAGGTCAGCAGGTGCTTGATTTGTCTTTGTTCACTGTTACTATCTGTGCGTTCATCGCACGACTCAGTCTTCCAGGGATCAGGATCAGCAGATGGACAGAGTCCATTGGTCACTGAGCAGCAGCAGAGAAGAGAGTTTGGTTAGGCAGTTAGACCAGAGGGTCACGCAGCCACCTTCAGTCTTCTTTGCATTTTACCAATAAGCTAGAACTGACATCTGCTTCAATTCAGATGGGAGGAAAACACTGTTTTGTTATTTTAAAAATGTATTTAAAAAGTATTATTATAGATATTTGTTTTTTGTCTGTTTATTTAAGTTGTGGTTGGTTTATTCTCTTTTCCTCATGAATTGACTTTTCTTAAGTGTGTTAGTACTGCATATAAGAGTTCAAGTTCATAGCTTGCTTAACTATTGCCTCTGTTCCTTGACAAGAAATTGAGAAATCATATGTGAATGGTTGTTTTTTGTTGCCCAACTTTCAGTTGCAAAAGTGCATATTTGCTGATAGTACCTTTATGAAAACCCTAAATATAAAGTAGCCTAAAAATATTTTAAGTGTGCTTTTGTTTCTGTTGCTGAAAAGTGTTACTTAATTTTTTTTTTCTCAGAATGTACTGATCTTTAATATAACTATTCCCATAAAAAATATTTTCACCTGTTTTTGGTATTGAGCATGAAATAAATGCAGCACGAAGACTGCTAGGAAAGTGGTTGTATGACAGACTTAAAAAGGTTACATGGAATTCCCCACCTCCTCAAAAAGAGTCAATAAACCCTTTAATGTGATTTATATGATAAAGATGTAGTTGACTGGAAATACGATATAAATGTTTTTTTTTTCCCTTTTTAAAGGTTGCTTAGTTAGTAGTTCTTTAGTTTGGCATTTAAAGGGGAGGCTTACTTTGACGTTGTATTAATCACAAAGGCAAAACTGTGGTTCCAAACAGGAAGCAGAAAAATATATAGAAAAAAGAATGTGATTAAACTTGATAAAACATGTTTTATGGGACAACAACAGCTCTTTCAGTTTGTTCTTCTATATTACTGTGAATTTTGAGAAAAGTAGCACGAGTGCTCAGGGACATAATGAGCCTCAACAGATGAAGCAATTCCTTGTAATATATTATCATCTATAGTACATACTGGTGCTCATTGAAAACACAATAGTCTTTTTACATCAATAGCTTATTAGGCAAATATGTTATTTGTATCTTAATAGTGAGCAGTTTTGTTCCTTGGGATAGCAAAATACTGAGCTCAAGTCATGTGATATCATAAAAAATGCCAGGCTTCATGTTTATTTTGTTATAATTGCTTAAACTAAATGAACTGATTGAGGAATTGTAAAATACCCATTAAAATTCTGAAAATTCTGACCATGTCCTGATTGAGTAAAGAGAATTGCTAGTTTGCTATCCTCATGATTGAAAGTGGGATGTCTGTAGGAGAAGCTGCCCAGAGTGCATGCTGCTCTACTTCAACAATCGGTGTATTAGTCCATAGAAACCAGGAGTCTGACACTGTAAGGGATGAATCACTTCTTGGAAGGCAGAAGGTAATCTTGCTGGCCAAGAAAAAATCCAAGAAGAATGACCTGCGCATCCGCAGAATGATTGCAGTTTGTAGTCTGCATGAAAAAGATCTGCGCGTTTGGAAGCCATTCAGTGTTAATGTTGACAGCTGAGGGACAAAATCACCATCTCTGAGGGCCAAAGAACTTCTCTGATGTGTGTCAGAGAGAGAGGTGAAAAGTGAAAGGTGGTTGCAGTGTTTTGGTGTATTCACCAATGAATACCATTTTGCTCTTGACAGACCTGATGGAAGTTAACTTGTGTGTCTGTTGAATTTTGTGTTATTCAAACCTGTTTCTCAAGTGGTAGAAGGTTGATGATATGAGAACACAATTGTTACCAATTGAGGACAGCCGCTTAGAAATACTTTGATGAACTTCTTGAGCTAACAGTCCTTTACATTCATACAGCCATTTCTGAAGTGAAGAAGAACATATTGTTTTTGACAGGACCAGCTATTTCTCTTAATCTAATTCCAGTAGAATATCTGTGAGTGAATCCAACTCCAATCCTGTCAATAAGAAAAAGCCTTGACCATCCAGTATTCCATAGTTGCATTGGACAAAATGATGGAATATCCCGCAGTGTTTTTTCCAGAGGCTGATCAGGTCTGTGTGTCAATGTAACCAGGATTTTGTCAATGCTCAATTAACTAATGCCTGCCTGATACTTTGTAACAATTTATTTTTGACATTGCTTCAAATTTCTTAGAACATTACATGACTCTGTGATCTTTTTTTACATTTTTGAGGTTTTGTTTCTTATCCATGTTTAAAATATTTGATTAAATTAATTGCACCTAATACACAAAAGAGCCTCAACAGGGTCTAATCTAGGAAATCCATCTTTCTGATACGTACAGTGATTTGCTGATGTAACCCACTTGCAACATTATCATATTTTGTTGCTACTTGAACATACTTCACAAGGCTTTCAAATTGGACATTATATGTAAAATCAGCACAGACAACTCCAAGTTGTTGTAAAAATATATGTGTAAAATAAGTAAAATGAACACAAAAACAGATTATTTTCAGTTGCAAAAGTATTCAATTTCCATTGTTTCTGTAGTCCAAAAGTAACTCAGATACATGATGAATTGTGTGAATGTTTGCAAAATTGGTGAAATTATTTCTGTCTTTGTCACTGTCCCAGCTCAGTCGTGTCCTTTATTAAGAAGTGGGGGATTCATCATACCTAGATTAGGTAACCCTTCTAAACTGAGCAACAGCCAGTCAGAAAACTGTTTTTAAAATTTCGCACTAAAGGATATCATAAAGGATATTCAAAGTTCCATGTCTGCAGTTGGAGTCAATGTTCACACATCAACAATATGACAGTCCTCAACCAAAGCTGATGTGTATGACCGAGTGCCAATGAAAACAATTCTGAAAAAAGACTAATTTTAAATCTCATAAGCAATATATTGCACACGGGGCAGAAGGTTTTGTGGACAGATGAGATATAACTTGAACCTTTTGGTCTAAATGCAAACCCTTACATCGGGCAACACTGTCACCAGCTGTCAAAAAATAGTGGTGGCAGTATCATGCTCTATGGAAATATTTCTGAACAATTTGGGACTTGGAAACTTGTCAGGATTGAGGGGTAAATGGATGATGCAAAATGTTGGCAAATCCTAGAGGAAAAATTGCTTGCGTCTACCAAGTATTTAAAACTACTGTATGTTCATAATTCACATTTAGCAGCATAATGAACAGAAGCATGAGACCAAAGACTGAACTTTAAATCTAATAGAAAATTGATGGCAAGATTTGAAGGTTGCAGTCCATTAATGATCCCCAAAGAATTGTGGATAGTACTTCTACTTGAGGATACCCATTCTACTAGGAAGAATGAACAAAAATCACACCATACCATTATGCTAAGCTTGTATATGCACTTAATTGTACCCAGGCAGACCCTGCTTTCAAGCAATTCACCTCTTTAATGGAAGTAAAACCTGAGAGAAAATCAATTTAAAATAAGTTATTGTTTAGGCTTTGAGAACATGGAGCAACAGTTAGAAATGAGAGGAGGCCATTTGGCTGGTCCAGTAATTGGTAGTATAAAAGTTTTTTGTTTTTGTGCAAGGTTATTGTTGATTATTCATCTTAAAGGCCATGAGAAGTGGTGGTGTGGTTAACTTAAATATCAGAAGCGTTTACCACACCATTGGGGACAGTGATAAGGAGGTCCAATGGGTAGTGTTAAAGTTACGTTTTGTCTCTTAAACGGGCAGTTACTGTCTCTAAATAAACCAGACTTAGACTCCAGACAGCTCTGTAATTATTGGCCAATAGCTAGTGTGTTTTTTATTAATTTAATCTAAATTACCATTAAGTTCTGCAATGAACTGTTGCTGTTCAGTTACAACCTCACTTATCTGCCAATAAGACTAGCTGCTAATGAGCCATTTCAGTCTGAATTCAAATTGATGCATAGTGCTGAAGTAGCCCTTATTGGGGATACTAATGATTTGTAGATGAGTACTGTCTTTTTATCTATTCTTGTCCTGCTGGGCCTCAAATCTGCATTTAACACTGTTGATTAGACCATCTTGCTGATTAGATTAAAGGGAATTCTTGGTATTATTGGATCTGTGAAGTCCAGTTTGTCAGGTTAAAATCTGAGAGGAAATACTTTTTTTAAAATTGGGTACTGTTCGTCTTTGACAAAATTGGTTACTTCTGGCATTCTACAGGTCTCTCTTTTTGTACCTGTTCTTTTAAATATCTTTGATTATTTGAAGACATTTCTATGCTATTTATTAACGTATGGTTCCACGGCACATTATTTTAATCAAGCACTGTATCTGTACCAGTCTGATGCAGACAACCTGATGCATGCTTTTGTCATTTTTGTTAGAGTTCATTGGTGTGAACTCTTTTTCGCAAGTTGCAGTATGTTCAAAAGACAGACGATTGCATCATAACTCAAACTAAAATGCATGACTTCCTACAGTATGTATCTCCTCTTTTAGCTTCCTCATTTCAGAATAAAGATCAAAATGCTGTTGAGATCAATTGGGATCTAATTTTAAGATAAATGAGACATATTTCAAAGACAAAACATTCCCTTTGTATCAGCCTTATAAACAGTTATTTAAAACAAAGCCAAATTCAAATTGAATGGCCAATTCAAGTACTCTAGTGATGTTTTTTTTTAAATTGAAACTTTTCATCTCTTTTTCAATTTAGGAGCACTTATTTTTAATCAAGTTGATAAACAAAACTGTGAGTCCCATAGTACTTATAGTTGAGTTAGCACCAACTGGAGCAGTGATGTGGCCATAGCTGAGAAGGCTGCAAACTTGGGCAGCAATAGGAAACACTGTTATGTTGAACGTCAAGGACGTGCCTGCACTCTTGAGCTCCCTTCCAATGCTTTTGGACACCTGACTGTGTCCCAGCCACAGATTGCTAATGTAATAGACTAGACTCGGATTGATGACGTCGGGACTTTGGGGTTCAATTAAAGAACAGGTTTACGTTTTGGGCCTCTTGAGAACTCCCACCTTTATTTAAATAAAAATTTTAATCATGCAAAGTGTGAAATGTGCAAACAGAGCATGGAAATTGTACCTCTTCACTTACTGAGCAGGATGTGAAAGATCACTATTGTGTATATCACTTACTGTACGTATATATACTGTATCTCTCAAAAAATTGATCATGAATATTGTACTTAAATATTGTAAGCAGTCTGTTCATTTTTCTCCAGTCAAGCACCTACAGATTCACACAGCAGAGAAACAAGTCTGTTTGCCCCCAAGTTGACTAACGTAAATGAGGTTGTGACCTTAATTGTTAGTTTGAACACCACCCTTTTATAACGTACCACGTGTTCAGCATGCTATCATTTTTCAGTGTTTCTTGGAAGTAAATTAGCGGTGACCAAAAACAGGATGTAATACAAACTTTCAAAAATGCAAAAAGGTGTGACCAATTTCATACACCATCCATCTGCCCCTTTAAGAGTAAGAATTGATACATGAAACCACACTTTGATAGAAACATTCTAAAGAAAAGAAGAAAATACTCCATATGTTGATTTAATCAAATTATTCTAGAAATGTAATCACAAAATTGATATATGTACATAGATATCTACAATATATACACAAAAAAACATATGCAATATAAAGAGGGCTCCTGAAATAGTGATGCTAAATACTATGTGTCATCTCAGTTTTGACACTTGTATTTTAGTTCATTGTATTAAATACAAATGCATAACAGTACAGTGCTTCCTTGACTGAAAACACATTAAATTTAAAATTATTCTTTTTTTACAGGATAAGATTTATGTGTAAAATACAGTAGCTCCTACCTACTGCTAGTGTGGACAATTGTTATTTGATATAATTGTCTGTATTCTAAACTCTGAATAGAATGTAAATGTCACTTTCTTTCACTAATTTTAGTTCCATGAATGTGTTGGCACCCAAGATGATTTTTTTTTTCACTTAAATCTCCTGGATATAGAATTTACTGTTCTGCTTTCAGTACTGTTCAAAAGATGCACTAGCTCTTGAGAACACCCTGAATGGAGACTTCAGTGGTCGCAGTTCCATGCTAATGCATTAAAGACTGAGAACAGTCCGTCAGTACTTAACCATTCGCTTCCCAATTTACTCAACTATTGAAAACTACTCTCTATAATGAAACCTCACTGACACACATTTCAGAAGTGAACGGATTTGAGAACAAAAGGAGCATTACAGGAGATTTAAGGGATATAGCTTGGGAAGCTTTTAAGCATTTTAGAATGAAATATGTTTTATTGAGGTATCAGTACTTCATAATGCCATACATAACTTAATATGGTGTGTTACACCTTTAGATAAATGGAAAGCCTATAAAGATTTTAAAAGTGAGATACACTGTACCGTTTAGTTTGGTTTACATAATGAGTATTCATTATGTATATACAGTATATTTGAGTTTTAAGTAAAAGCCATGTTGTATTTAACTCTCACCACTAGCATGGGATTACACGGTCTCATGTGTTGTTGAGTGACTAGGGGAAAATATACAAAAACACAGAAGGGAGATTTTATCTCAGATCTTCTGCATTGAGAAATGCTTTTCTGTTAATCTTGTCAGAACTCAAACTGTTCATGGGAACAGTATAGTGAGACCATTTTAGATTGATTGATATAGTTTGAAGGGTCAGAGAAAGCTTGTTGTCTTTTAGAACTGCAAGGGAAACTAAACTGGAAGTTGCCACCCCCTTATTTTACACAGTGCTCAGCTAAGCTTGATATGTGTACGTAAAGGCAACAAGTTAGGATTCTTCAATCTATTTGACCTATCCATGCATTTGTTAGTTTATATACACTCTGTGGTCAAACTGCACAGTTATATTCTCTAGCTGCTTCAATACTTAAGATGAATGCAAAAAAACGGACTCTATGGAGTTGTGAATAGTTACAGGATACAGGTGTTCTTCAGAAAAGTAACAATGTTCCTCCTCTGTGCGTTAGATGGAATTTTGTTTTGCAGTGTGTAAGGATGGCATGTTTCCATTGGTTGAGCTGCACATCCTTACAGTGCCAATTCTATAGTCAGTACTTCCCAAGTAAAGATTGTTTGGTGAACCAGTGTGCTCATTGCTTGTTTTTGGTACTGTTTAATGGAATTGAAGCTTTGTTGCCCTCAATGACGTCTCTGGAAGAGCCATCAGGAGAGGTCTTGACCACACTGGAGAACGACACGCTGACTTGCCGCTTCATCATCTTCATGATCTTTCTTTTATAGCCTTTGCATGCAAAGAAGTAAATGAAAGGATCCATGCAACTGTTAAAATTCATCAGGCACACGGTGGCATGCAGGGATACCTGAAATCGGTACAGCTCTTTACAGTCTGGCGTGTACATAAGTTTCCGGATCATGTACTGCAGAAGATCAATGTGATAGGGGCTGAAGCAAACGACAAAAACCAGGATGACAAAGAAGATGACGCTGATGGCTTTTTTATTCCTTCCAGATTTGTCTGTGAATTGGTTTTGCTTGGCAGCGAAATGCAGTTTCCAGCATAATCCAGAATAGCAAACCAATATTGTGACGACAGGGATAAAGTATCCGAGGAACACAGCGCCTATAAGCATGAAAGGCAGGTTGGGAATGTTTTCAAAGTTTGGGTATTCCATGCAGGTGATGTGGCCAGCTGCCTCCTTACGCGTCATCGGCATCGTGAGCAAGGGTAGTGTCTGAGCCAGCACTATCAGCCACACTATGACACAGATGTATTTGACGTTTTGAACTTTTCGTAACCGGCTGTAGCGAAGTGGCAGGACTACGGCAATGAACCGGTCAATGCTGAGGCAGGTCATGAAATTGACCCCAGCATAGGTGTTGATGTAAAAGATGAGAGTGATGGCTTTGCATAGCCCCTCTCCCAGTGACCAGTGAAAGCCCTTGGCATAGTAGTATATGCGCAGTGGTAAGGACAAGGTAAACAGGATGTCTGAGATGACGAGGTTGGTGGAGTACAGGGTTGTAGAGTTCATTTTCTTCAGGTTTGGCCGGATGACGTGCAGAGCCAGTGCATTGCCGAGCAGTCCCACTATGAAAACGATGGAATAGTGCAGGGGCATGAGAATCTTCGCGGTGTCTCTATGGTCGTACAAGTTTGTACACGTGTCATTGCTCCCGTTGCTGCTCAAGGGCTGCGCCATGTTTCACAATTGCAGGATCTTATACCTGCGGAAGAAAAAAAGAAAATGAATCATACAACCTGATATGCCTTGTGAGTGGGCAAATGACTCGTTAAATTCATTGAGGAGGGGGGAAATTTCAAATATTTTGACAGCAGAGAAAGTAAAGGGCATAGCCTTCCTGGGAAACATTTATTTATCGTAGTCAAAACACTGCTGGCAGTGTCTCTGATGAAATAAGAAGAGTGTATGATCAGTAGAATCCATGACGTCCTGTTGTAAATATTAAGAATATGTCATATAAGATTGATCTTGACTCACATAATCCTTTAAGGTGGAGTTCAGGAAGGAGAAAAGGTTAAATGACTGAACAATTGATTGGACTTTATGAATCATTATTTGTTTTGCAATAACCACTCCATTCTTGTTTTCAAAGCATACCACATTAGTATATCTTTGCAAGGAAATGATATCTCATGTATATTCACCACAGAACCTAGTTGTGTAATTGAGAATCTTAATGTCAAATAGGGAAAATTCATGTTTTCTGTTCCGTTTTTTTTAATGAGTGATGGTGGACAAGAAGAGTTGTGAGATGGGTCAGATGAAGTGCCAAATTGCTATTATTCAACTATTATTAGGAAATCTTATCAGTTGAATTCCCCTTTTATCAATTTAAAGTTATTACTGTTTAACCAATCTTTAAAAAATAAAAAAAAGGATTTCCTACTTGTACAAATTGATTTAAGAGTCTGTGTTCTTATACATGTTCTTATTTCTGAAATCTAATGTTGGTTGATTCTTAATCAAGCCATGAACACAGTGATGTAACGTGGGTTGAAAGAACTGCCTATTACATCACTGCCCCTGATTCACATTTACAACTCTTGCCACCAACCGGTTATCAGTATGAAGTCCCCTACCATACTGATAGTACCAGAATATTGTTTGGTCTTTTGGGTTTCATGTAGACTATGTTTTATAGTGTGTGTGCTTACGAAGGATGTCCTATAAAATTCCATTAATTGCTACAGTGTGACCAAAGAATGAAGAAAGCTTTTCTTTCCCTCTTCAAAATGTAGTACTACACAGTTCTTTCCACAGTTGCTTCTTTTCAAGCAGTTTGGAACTCTTCGCTGTGACACATTTTGAGCTGTTGCTGATTATGTTGTTGAATACCACAATCTCTCTTTTTTCATGTCACTATACCTTGTTGGACCCAATCTCCTCTGTACCCAAAAATAAATTTTAAAGGAACACATTGACATATAAGAATGAAGGTCGAGAACAACTAGTAAATCATACTGGAATGAAGCCAGTAGGCATGTTTTTTGTCTTCTTCAGGGCACACAGAATGACAGTAAGCTGCCTTGAAAAGACCTTTAATGACCATTTATTTTCTTTTAGAAAAAAAGGTGCTACTCAGTTTTGATAACACCAGTGTAAAAAAGTGTTCCTTCTTCTGCACAAGTCCTACGTTTCTGTCAAACTATAGCAATTTTACAGAGCTGCACATTGAGAGTGGAACAGGTCATACAGTGGGTATAGAAAGTCACCACCTTCTTTCAAAAATTGTACCTTTTGTTATGACACTGAAAATAAAAACAAATTAAATTAGGCTTGTTCCATTTTTATTTACACACAGTAAGCCACATTAGCCATGTTAAAATAAAATTCTAAAACATTCTGAAAATTAATTCATATTACAACAGTAAAATGCCTTATTTGGATAAGTGAACACCCCCATTACAATTGCATTTGTAAGCTTGTTTAGGTATAACCAATCACCTTACAGATTACACAACAAACTAATTGGCTCCCACCTGTGATCAGTTGTGGTGATTTTGATTAGTTGAGAATAACAGCAGCTGTTTCTAGAGGATTCCACTGCTTGTAAGTGCATTTCAAAGCAAGAATCCACTATGGGCTGAAAGGTTCTTTCAAAAGAACTTCGAGATAAAGGTGTGGAAAGGCACAAATCAGAGGATGGGTGTAAAAAGATTTCAAAGGCTTTAAGTATCCCATGGAGCACAGTCAAGACCATCATTAAGAAGTGGAAGGTGTATGGCACCACCCAGACCTTGCCTAGATCAGGCCGTCCCCCCAAACTGGATGATCGAGGAGGAAGGAGACTGATCAGAGAGGCTACCAAGAGGCCAATGGCAACTTTAAAGGAGCTACAGGACTTTATGGCCTTTAATTGTGTGCATGTGACAACAATATCACAAGCACTCCACAAATCTGGCCTGTATGGGAGGGTGGCAAGAAAAAAGCCACTTCTTAAAAAAGGTTGCATCAAGTCTCATTTGTGTTTTGCTTAAAAGTACCTTAAAGATTCTGTGGCCAAGTGGCAAAGGGTGCTGTGGTCAGATGAGACTGAAATCAAACATTTTGGCCAGAATGTAAAACGGTAGGTCTATCGAAAACCCAATACATCTTATCATCCAAAGAACATCACTCCTACAGTAAAGCACGGTGGTGGCAGCATCCTGTTGTGGGGGTGTTTCTCTTCAGCTGGGGCTGGGGCACTTTTCAGGATAGAAGGGAAGATGGATGGTGCAAAATACAGGTGAATTCTTGAAGAAAACCTGCAGCCCTCAGCCAGAAAGTTTAAAATGGGAAAAAATGGGGTTCACCTTTCAACATGACAATGACCCAAAGCACACCGTCAAAGCAACCATACAGTGGCTCAAGGACAGGAAGGTGAATGTCCTTGAGTGGCCTAGTCAGAGCTCCGACCTAAATCCCATCAAAAATCTTTGAAATGACTTGAAGGAGGCATTCCATCAACGGTCACCAAGCAGTTTGACTGAGCTTGAACAATTCTGTAAGGAGGAATGGGCAAATATTCTTTCCTCTAGGTGTGCAAAGTTGGTAGAGATGTATCCAAACAGACTCAAGACTGCAATTCAAGCAAAAGGTGCTTCCACCAAGTATTAACTCAGGGGGGTGTTCTCTTGTCCAACCCCGTTTTTTTTTTTT
Organism: Lepisosteus platostomus; assembly: GCF_059453375.1. Classification (NCBI taxonomy): domain Eukaryota; kingdom Metazoa; phylum Chordata; class Actinopteri; order Semionotiformes; family Lepisosteidae; genus Lepisosteus; species Lepisosteus platostomus. Next base: position 29,583,253 of record NC_142612.1, read on the forward strand.
CAGAAATTTTGCTTTCTTTTTTCACTTGAATGTTGCAAGGTACAATTTGTAAGTAAAACTGGAAAAATTCTTCTTTTTGGTCTTTAAGGCAACAAAAGGTGAACATTTTGAAGGGGGGTGGTGACTCTCTATACCCACTGTAATACTGAGTTCTTCCCCTGTGAAACTCGGTAGAATATGAAACGGAGCAAATTATTTCATATTTGGACTCCATCGCCACATGCTTTGTGCATGTTCTAAATAGGAATTTTGAGATTATATATTAATAGAACTTGTAGGTGTCCTGATGTTCAGGCCTTTGGTGGTCTAGGTGACCTAATTTGTATGAAAGAAAAAAGCAGACTAGGAAAAAGATGTACACTCTGATATAATAATCTCTTTGATGATATCGGCATTGACCCTGTTTAAGCCATCTACACTGCATCTTATACTCTATTTCCATTTGATAAATCCAATTAAAGCTCTATGAAGGTCTAAGTAAATTAAACCAAATTAAAACTTTAACTGGCTGATGCCCAATAAGATAAAAATAGCAACAAGTAACATTTTTTGAGTAGTAAGTTGTTTTTTTCTGATTGTGATGTGATAGGAGTAGTTTGTGGAGGCTTAACACGAGCATTATTTCCACTCTGTGGACTTCTGGCAGCTGACGTCAAAGGTTCTCCAATTTGATAACAAATAATTGTTTTGAGAGAGTCTGAAGCAATACCAAGTGTACTTTTGTAAGCTTTAGAAAATGTTGTAGAAGCCTGTCACAGATATTGACTGGAAAGTTGTTTTTGATGATGTTTAGTTTTCAAATCTAAAAACTGTAGCATTTTAATTTTTTGAATACATAAGCCTTAAGTAGAAAATGAAAATACACATTATTTTTAAAAAATCAAATTCATACAGTAGTTTTGCGGATGCTATGTAAAAGCAATAATGCCATAACAATTTCCAGTTAGAATTACACTGTTAGACATAGCCTTTTTCAGCTTAAATTCTACAACAGGGCTCACACCCAAAGGAATTGATCTCTTTAGTGATATTGGTGTGCTTTTAATGATTTGTTCAGTTTGTTCTATGTTTAGATGAAAATCAGTGGAAGTTGAAATATGTGTGAAGGAAGCCAAAGTACAGAGAACATTCTAACTAAGTTCAGTGGATGAGAGATGCTGCATCAGGCAACACCCTCACAGTTGAAGTGAGATTCTGAAGTCACAGACACTGCCTCAGTTTTATGATTCCGCAAAATAATTAGCCAGTTAACACAAGGCAGACCTTTTACTCATCCTTTTCTCTTAAAATACATTATTAATCAAGCACTTAATTGTTATACAGTTTAATTATTGTACAGAGTGACATTACTGAGGTCAGATAAAAAGGTGTGGAATGTTGTCCATTATGGCTTAAATAAATACTGAAATCTAAAACAAAGATGCCATAATAAACATTTATCATAACATTTAAACATCTACACCCTGCACAGATTTTTCCCCTTTTCTGCAAAGTTATCTTTTAGACTTGATTAGCATTTTTTTGCAGTTTAACACGTTTTATGAGTATTTAACTTTATAGTACAAATAATAAAATTCACTAGAAAAATGCTGTCTTCCACAAATATTTAACGTTGATCTGTTTTTAATTCAGCTTTTGCTATCAGAGTTCAATCTGGCAGAATAGTTCTGCAAGTTTTGATTATAGTAATGATCAATTGTGCAATATATATACTAATAGACAATCCTGCCGTTAATCTTTTGTATTTCATTAGCACACTGTATTTTGAAAGCACACTATTTTCTGTAATACAAAGAGGTGAGTAAGTGTTTTTGGAAGTACTTACGTAATAGCTGGCTGTTATTCTTCAGTATCACTGGAGATTGTGTTTTATTATCAGTGTCCTCCTTTGCATAGTCCAGTAAAGAATGTTAATGCTTTCTCAAGGCTCAGCGACAGAGCACGTTTCTTCTGAAGGAGGTGACTTTGAAAAGAGAAGTGACTCCTCTTCTTATGGTGTCACCATGGTAACTCATGGTAATTCATATCATTTCCTGTGGTGTGGATCCAGCCCTAAAGATATTTTTTTTGTTTGTCATTTATCTTGTTAGGAAGTCACAATATCTCTCCCTAGAAGCATTTATTTTTATCTTTTTACTAGTGTTTTAACCTGGTGAAAAGTAAGGGAAAATATTAATATCCTTCATTGGATTTTAAGATCAGAATATGAACTTATTTTGCCAATTTTTTTATTTTTGTTTGAACTGCAAGGCTGTCAGTCTCATTTTCCAGGGTAATTTGGAAGGGGTGTAAAGATGAAGCAATAATTAAAACTATTTTCTAACAGCTATGTAATTTGAATTTCACACCGTGCAAATTTGATGAGGCCAAGACTGCAACAGAAATTGCAGTTGGACACCATTCGGCTTTAGCTCAAGAAATTTAACTTTGAGTGGCATAAGTTAAAAAATATTCTGGGTTTTATCTGCTTTGTAGAGATAAGTTAATTTTTCTCTCCAGTACATACAAGATGTATTAAATACTCAGTTAAAAACAAAGCCTAAAAATGGTTAATGAACTAAAACTTAGGTCAGACGGCTTTATGAAACAGGTGTAGGAGAGAAATCTTGCACAGGCACCGATGAGCATCCAGCTACTGAAACTATTGGCCACAGTCATTTATACTGCTGTAGTCTCACTTTCACACATTCAAACTGTTTTTTGGGGTTTTGTGTTCTAAAATAGTTCAGTGATGTAGTTAAAGGGGATTTTGGAAGAAAACAAATCCATGTTTCTACTTAAAAGCAGATGAAGAATGAACAAGGAATAAGGAAGAGTTTGTTTCTCTCTGAACCCTGGGATTCTAGAGAAATTTTCAAAATAATGGTCATGGTTTTCCCCTTGAGTAGACTACAGGAAAACTGTACATTCCACAGAATGTCATGAAGATAACATTTAATTTACCTTTTGCTCAGAGAGAAAGTCAAGAATTAAGTAACTTCTTTAGATGATCTCTTTCCACATAAATTCAGGGAAGCAAATTGTTTTTGGAAAAACTAGCTCCTCTGTATTAACACAATAGTTTTATGTCCAATTCAGGACATCATGGATAATCTTCTTTAACTTCTCAGAAAATGTACTTCATGTATTATACTTGGGTTGGGTCTGGAATAATGCTAATTATCCATTTACAGCAATAAACAATAAATCACTTATGTATAAGATTTTTTAAAAGACACTAGTACACTCCTAAACAATTAGAGAAGATGAAGGCATGTACTGCTCTGTCTGGTCAGGGTGAGCTCTCTCTGTCTCTCTTGGTTTCTTCCTCCTCCTGACACCTTTGGGTCTCAGAGTGATGGGTTCCTTCCTAGATCCTCATGCTCTGTCTGGTTTGCTCATGAGCCTTAATCTCTCAGGAGTTGATATTTATGTTACATTTCATGAAGGTTTTACTATCCATAACTTATACAGTATACATATTTTGTATGCATATCATACAGTTCCATGTGGCTGAAGTCACTCTTGTTAGTATCAGCCACCGCTTCGTGTTGTCCTAGCCAGAATATTACAGAAGTCAAATGGATCAAACACTTGATATTATCACTTTGATTATTGCCATGTGCTGTACAGGTCACTCAGCCATATAATCGATTATTCTCCCCAGTTAGAATCACTTACAGAATATCTCCATATAGTACATTGACTTTTTACTACCTTTGATAGTATTATTCTTCCACTTAATGTCTTGTTCTTCTCAGTCCTTTTGAACTGACATACAGGTGTCGTTACTCTCTATATTGTCTATTTTATGTATAAGCAGTGTAGAAATGAATACATACATTCATAGTACGTACCAGGTGAATGATGGAAGCGAAGATAGTGGAAGTCTTAAAGTGAGCATGAAACATGGAAGAGTTAAAGAAGTTAACTTCTGTGAATAACAGTATAAAATTCTTGCGGTAAAAGTAAAAATGATCCCTATATATTGGTCAGTGTTTGCATCATCAGGGAAAGTGGCACTATGTGTTTGTTAAAACTATAAGAACTTTTACTTTCTGTTCCAGAGATGGTGTGCTTTTGGGTAGTCTAAGGGTGCATCTTTCACATATTATGAATAAAGGATCTAAAAGGTATAATTTTGGGAAAACCCGGAATCCTGACTAGAACTTGATTTTGTTTGTCTGCAGGCTGGGGCCAGTGTTTGCCTTATTTGTGCCTTTCTACTGCTCCATTCCAAGAGTCCAGGTCCCTCAGGTCTTTGGACCTGTCCCCATCACGAACAAATCCTTAGTCTACATTGTGGGTCTTCAGGTACGTGCACTGTGTTCACCTCTTTCGTTACCTTGCTGCACGGTTGTTCTCAGTATAATACTGTTCACCTTCTGGTAAGGATAAAGGTTTTGCACCAATTTGATATCAGCATAGTTTCAGTTAAATTATTTCAGGCAGCAGTGTTGAGTAGAGATTCAGGGGATTGCTGTTGTACCCTTGAGCTGGGCACTTCACTCAAATAACTGTGGATTTGAGACACAATCGCCAATCTAATAAATATAATAATGAATTATTTTTGTGATTAACATTGTGATTATTCTTCAACTGCCATCTTACAACTCACATTTTGCTAAACTCCACATTTGTTTCATTTGATTCAACTTCTCATTAAAATATTCATGATTCATCTTTGAAAATAGGACTTGCATAATTCAGTACATGTGAGTGTTCCCTTCTTTAACTGGAGTGGCTTAGAGACAGATCATATGGTATTGAATGTGTCTCAGAGTGTGACCAGCTACGTGCAGAGTGGACACCATAAGCTACATGCCAAAGGGTACGTAAGAATATTACCAGACACTTGGAGAAATGAATGTATGCAAATATACAGGAACTGACTATCACTATCACAAGCCTTATCTGGAGAGTGAGGTACTTTCCATTTTGTCATACTGTTCCTGGGGTAATCTTTTAGATATAGATATTTTTCCACATTATTTCTGTCAGTTTATGTGTGCCAATATGAAATGTCTTCATCAGAAGTGGAACTGCTCAAAGCCAAAATGTGTTTCTTGTTCTTCAAACTTTTCCATGTGGAGTTCACCTCTGTAGTTCTAGGCTTGAACCCTCACAAATGATTTATTTGTATGATCTTTACACAGCAAGGTGGTTATACAGTAGCCTACGATTTTATTCTTGTCTGTGTAATTACTTTGCGTATACACATGAATAAAGCATACAAAATTAAAGGATTTTTAGATGCCCATTTCTATTTGCAATCTGCTATTGAAGCCTGAAAAATGAAGATAGGAAAATCGATGAGTGTTGTGTTTTCTTAAAATCTGGTGAACCTGTTTGTTGACACTTGATCTTTGAGGTCGTTCACAAGTAAGGCCTTGGGGCCAAAAATCAAGTAGCCCTTGGCTGGCTGTGAATCATTATTTCCAACATCTTTGTCACTCTAAACCAATTGTGGATTCTTACCTTGATTTAGAGAAAGTTCTGTTATGCTGGATAATGCTTTGCTTGATATAGCATATATAGTACTGTGATGTGTTTTGACAAAATGTCTGGATAACCCCCCCCAAAGAAACGTCTCTGTCACTGCCCTATTTGAATTGGTGCCCTTGGAGATACAGTACTTAGAAGAAAGCTTTTTAAGTCGCACAGCTAGAGAAAATGTTACCTCCTGCAACACTGTACTGTATTTAACATGGTTCTCCAAAAAACGTAAAAACTGAGCAAAAAAAACAAATTCATTAGCAAGCCTTCGTGACAGCTTACCAAAATTATATCTTGTGAAAGAAACCATCGGACACATGAGTCTAGCATACATATGACTGATTTTAGGTCACGGTCAAAGAGATTTTCTGTTCAGCATTGTGCTTACTGCTCTGGTTTAGTCAGTTTTGCCTTTCCGTACAAATTTTTTTTTTTTATTATTTATTTTTAAATCAACTTTGGTGTATTACGTATACTATTACTTAAGGAACCCCACCTATTTGGAAAATTTGCGATGAGTGGAATAACGCGTGTACTCTGTTCCAGCGTACTCTGGTGTTTCAACTTACAATCACGTGGATTGATTTTGTCATGCTGCATGATCAGGAATGATGTAGTAGAAAAGGATTTTAGACTTGTAGTGATTATTATTGATCAAGACGTTTTTAACAATTCTATGCTGTAAAGAGAACCTTCTGTTCTTTTAAGAGAAACAATAATGGTTTTGAGGAAGTAGACACTTTGTGAGAAGAGATGGTACCAGATACTGTGGTAGAGCTATATATATCACAAACAGAATCTAAGCTTTTGTAGGTTTTGCTTTGATGACATTATTAATTAAACCTGTTATTAATATGTCTCAGTTGACTTTTTTCCTGCATGTTGTTATTTGAATTTAAAGACAATTGAAAGACAGGAACAATGAGAGGTAGGTGAAGTTAAATTAAACAAACTTAAAAGCTTTTGAGTGAAAATAATAAAGTAAATCAATTGCAACATGTCACATTTTTTTAAGATCAGTGAATAGATGTTTAATGGGCAAGAGTCTAAACTTGCTCATGTTGTGTGACATGACATGTTTTATATTCATTCTTCATACCTCATACATTCATCCATCCAATTTCTAACCACAAATCAGAGTCCAATTTCTTCCAGTTCAGGGTCTCAGGAGAGCCAGAGGTTATCCCAGAAAGCAATGGACACAATGCAGGATACAGCCTGGAAGGACCACTAGTCGAATACAGGGCAGACACACACACTCACACCAGGGTTAGTTTTCCCAGAAGCCGATTAACCTACCAATAACACTGAGCCACTGTGCCACCTCCGCAATGCAGATATAGCCCTTAGAGATAAGAGATAATTTTTTCTTGCTTTGCCTTTCTCAGGGTTCTGTGTATAGATCTTATTTAATAACATAATCATTGTATAATAGTTCTCATGTACTGTACAGTATATAGCACTGAATTAAACGTGGTATCCTATTTATAAAACAATTTTATGTCCATGGAAGTGGTAAAGTACAACTCCCGCACATTTTCAATTACTATTCCTAGTGGTGCTATGACTGGTTACAGCCAGGTAAATACATTAGATGTGTATTTTTGTCAGTTTCCAGTGCTTTCCTGCATTAAAGACAGGGCCATATGCTTTAAGTGCTGCTGTAGATTAAGCCTACTTTCATCTCAACCTGGCAGATCTCATGTGGTTGAAAGACCCAGAAACATGAAGCCACTTTGTGGCTTAAACTTGCTTTGAGATGACTTTGGAGTCTTGCCGCAACTCTGCACAGAAGTGGGGAAGCTTGAGAAGACCTGAGCACTGTTTCAGTTTGAATAAATTAAACTCTTGACTTCTTGCATGGTCTATAAACAAATACCGTAGCTACCACTTCATGTGAATTCTTTTTTTCATTTGTTTAAAGCCATCAGTCGGATATACGGGGCATATATTGTTGGAAAACTCCAAAATGTACCACTGACTCATTTGAAAATTTCTTGGTGATTAAAGAACTTCTTTCTGAAGAGAAAGAGCAAGGTCAGTCTTTTTTCCAATGTATGCCTTCACGGTCAGAGGAAATGGGAACTTGGCCTTTTTTTCCGATCATTGTGTCATTGAATTTTAATAACTCAGAATGCTAAAATACAATAGCTCTTTCAGAGATTCTGATCATTTTTTTAAAATTGTGCCCCTTTTGGTTTTGGAGTCTGCAAGACAATAACGGCGTATTGTTTTAGTGTTGAAACTAGTTTTACAGTATGTGTTTTTCCTGTTGGTTGCTTCTTGGGAAATATGACATAAATCCCACATTTGGATTCTCCATAAATCACAACACCTTAGTGTTCATGCTTAAAATATTACTACCTTTTTTCTTCTCCTCATTATTCTTATTCTGTAATCATTTTTTATGCTTTCTACACTTGAATCTCTGGGAATATTTAAATGTTTCCCTGAATACTGTGACTTCAGATTTTTTTTCCTAGAACTTCCTGTGAGCATATACTTGATTACGATCCTAAATTAATTATTCACTCAAATATGTTTGTGAATAGTCTGTGTTTAGTTTTTCTTTGACATAATTTCATACGACTGAGTCTAAAGGTGTCTCCCATAAAGAATCCTAAGAATGAGCTGTGTAGGTACACCGTCTGTACAAAAAGTAATAACAGAAATATTATTATTGCCTTCCTTTTTAATATTTATATATTTATAATAATAATAATTAATTATTATTATTATAAAATCGTTTTATATTTCTGAACCTTTCCATGTTTTGAGGTGCATTTTATTTTCTTATTTAGTATTTTCATTTTCATACACAAACAATTTGAAAAGACTAGTTATTAAGTTTACTGATGTGGTTTAAGCAGAAAATGTACCGAATTGTTGCAGAGCAAATCAGAAATGTCAGATATGTGTATGAATAGGACAGACGGAATAATTACAGTGGATAGATTACTTCTGAACAACTAACAGAAGTGTGGTAGTACTTATTGAATATTGATGATGGTGTTCACTGCATTGTAAAATACTGCACAATAAAAACGCATCTTCCTGTATTTTAAAATGTGGACATCTTTTATGTGCCTCATACAACTGTGGACTTTAAATGAATCATTTTTGAGTTGGATCCAAATGAATTAGTAGATGAAGCACCAGAATGGCTCTAGGAAACACTGTTTTAAAACACTGCATGGATTGCTGTGAGTCAGTAATTTCTCAAATACTACATTAACTTCAAGCGAAGATGTAACAAACAATGTTTGAAACTTCATTAGTGATGAATGCTGAAATACCTGTTAAAATACACTGTGTTAAAGTAATACACACTGCACTGCGAGTAAAGCACGAGAAATCAAGGTACTGTACATGCATGTTAATGTGACAAGTGCAGCTTTGCACGCACTGGGATTCGATCATGTCTGCTCACAGACCACTATGAATTCACAGCACCAGTCACCCTATGGGTCTCTTGCAGAGGGAGAATTCTTCACTTAAAGGAGGTGATATCACCTTATGTTTAGGGCTGGGCGAAATGGCCAAAAACATTATCACTATAAAAATGTTCATATCAGTCGATATCGATAATTCGATAATTTATCACGATAAATGTCAAATCATAATTTCTTTCAAATTTAAAGGCAGATTTTTTCTCCTGAGTGAAAGTTGAAGAAACCAGACAGTTAATTGGTTAATTAAACAACTTTTTATTTTAAGAACACAACAAACACTTGCCAAACAGCAGAAACATTAAACAAATCTGTTAGCTGCCCGGTCTGCAACATACACGCGCACTCACGCAGTATTTTGTGCGCATGGGCATATCATGCGCAAAGCATATACTGTATATATCGAATATTTATCGAACTTTTGTTAAAATTATATCAAGGAAAATTATATCGCGATAATTATCGTTATCGAATTATCGCCCAGCTCTACTTATGTTACAGGATAAAAATCTATCCTGTAACATAACTCTGTCTCCTCCTATGTGGCAACATAAACCATATACAGTTTTAAAGAAAGCATTACAGGCCCCAAAGAAGATTACATCATGGCATCTTGTGCAATTACATCCTGTAAAGAAATGTGTTCTTCAACATTACAAGTTTGTTTACAGTGATAAAGCTGAACAGGCCAGATGAGAGATTTAAGACCGGAACTTTTTTTGTAACAAAAGCTGTAACTAATCAGGAGCAGAGAATCAGGATTGTTTTCTAACTTGTCCTTGTTTCGGCATACATGGAGGATATCATGCATCCTCTAGGTAGCTGGACAGCTGCACGAGGTCAAAAAACAGACTTTGTTCCTCTGATTGCACCCTGCATATGTTATTTTATATTAGAACGTTTGCAGCTGGACAGGAATACACATAAGGTTCATCCCCACAATCTCAGATTTGAGCAACTAGGCGTTGACAATGTTCCCTATTAAGCAAGCAAATTAAACAGGAAAAAAATGAAAGTTACACAGAATAAAAGCTTGAATTTCTAATGAGAACCACAGTTTGAGTTGCAGTTTTGATTACACACTAATCTTTCCATTCATAATAATCCCTGTGTGTTATTGTCTATTTGTTTCCATGTGAGTCTTGTAACACTGGTATATTTTGTCACATCTAATACACTTATAGTAGCTTGCAATGTAAAAGTGGCTGTAAAGTAGTTATTGTTAGGTTTTCTTCAGTACTGGTGCGTATACAAATGAGATGATGACGCATCTCACAGTTATATTTATCATGGTCAGACTTCATAAGCATCTGAAGAGAGAATTTGTGTAGTGATGTCCATGAAGGTGGAAAACCTTTTCGAATTAATACTCACATGTTTCACTTGGCAAGTGAAGAAACAAGGTGGGTCGTCATGGGAGGTTTGTCTGAGAGAAAGTGCAGAGAAGCGACATATATAGGAACATACTGTAAATCCCCATAAGAACAATGTAAATACAGAGGAGCATAAACTTTGCCCATTGACTTAAAGTGGAGCCTTTTCTCATATGAATTAAAGGAATATAGCTGAGCAAGGGACATATGTTAGAAAGTGTGTTTTACTTGTAACTAATCAAATGCAGTACAGGGCATCCTGTTATACAGAAGGCCAGGTTACGTTCCTAAATCAGTCAACTTATTATAATACAAAACAATACAATGGCAAAATGGCTTAGAATGGGGAATTGATATTATAAGGAATAATTTAATTAGCTTGAGATATGTTCTCAACGTACAGTTAAGACCTGGGTATATACATTTAATATACCTATAACTCACAAAAAATATTTATAAAGTGTCACCAACTCCTTTTGACTTGTGGTCTCATTAAAACCAACAAAATAATTTGCTGCTTCAGAGTAGATATTTTTTTCTACACACTCTTCATGCATTTAAAGTTAGCAATCAAACCTTGATCCATTGATCAGATCAGCGATGTAGTTTGTAGTGATGATTCATGTGCAACAGCACTGTCTACAGGAAGAAGAATTTATTTAATGGTAGATTAGGCTCTTCATAATATTTTTGCATTTCCAGAACAAACTGATCCATGAATTGCCAGTGTTGCTGGCTTTTGTTACCTTGAAGGACAACGTAAGTGCAGGAAATTCTTAAATGAAATTCCTCAATTCATCAACGACATCAGTGCGAAATGACATATAGCGAAGTCATTTATAATGGGGCCCACCTTGATACTTTTTTTGCTGGAATATCTGAGGAAATTGAGGGGTAAAATCCTACATCGAGTTTTGAAAAGGTTTTCAGCAAGATCTTTGGAGCAAAAAACATTCCTACACTATGACAGGTGCACATTTGACTTTTGCCAAAACCAAGAGTACATTCAAAGCCCAGAGCAGTCAGTTATGAAGATAAAGGACTCATCGCCTGGTAAGACAAAAGGGGCAATCTGCAAAATAAAAACTCCAAGATCTTCTTTTTTCCCCGATCTGTCAGTAGACATGCAGTGGAAACAGTGACTATATAATGAGACACAGAAGGTGGTACTATATTGTAAAAACAATTGTAAATCCGTTGAAGAACACAAAAGGAAAAAAAAATGTAATCCAATTGAACAGCCTCAGCTGACATTGCTGATTTGCTTTTACTTTTAGTGGTTTCAGTTTATGTGTGTAGACTGCCTATGGCTCGTTTAGATCCTGACTATACTAACCAGCACAACATACATAACTTATTTCACTTATCTCAAGGACAAAGACAACCTACCGAAACTGTTTCATCAGATAAATCCCCAATCAAGATGGCTCCTGGCTGCTTAAAGATGAGAACAACATTCACCAGCATTTTGACCTCCTCTTCACCTGGGAATGCACCTTTGGTTTGCAGATTAATGCTATGCTTTGCACGAGATGTGCAGGCAGCCCAATTTCTTTAAGACTTCGTATAATGTGTTAAAGATACTTAGTTGCTTTCATTTCTCTCATTAGTAATTTTTTGGGTTCTATATAAGTCTATGTAGCTGAAATGCAGTTGTTGTTATTATTAAAAGAATGCATTTATTTCCCAAAATAGATGCTGTAGGTCAGAGGGTTACAGATTTAAATTCTTAATAGGAGTTCTGAGAATGTATTCAGAAATAAAGTTATTGTTTTTTTTGTTGGTGCTTGTTTTGAAAAGTTTTAACTGTGCATGTTTTATTTATAGTGGGCTTGCTTGCTTTCTGTTGCTCATCTCATTCGGGGGCACTTCACACGCTGCAGTGTGCCGCATCCCAGAATGGCAGGATAGGTGCTGATATACAGTATAAATCCCCTTGAAGACACAGGATGTGGTCAAGGTTCTCATGCCACTCCTTTGTATGTGACATAGTTAATCGAGAAGCCAGCATACAACAGGTACACCACTGCACATGAAGGGGAACACCAATTGTAGCTTGACTCTGCACTGTGCACTGATCACAGAGGTCTTCATAAGCATAATCAGAAAGCATATTTGGGAAGGAGGCTGTGCGACAAACCTCAAATTTTAACTCCTGTTTTCTGGAAAGAGTAGTTTCCAAAAATTCAGCACAGTGCAGTACGTGAATGCCAGTCAGCAGCAGTACAGACTACACAGAGCCGTCACCTCAATCAAGTAAGTGCCTGAACTTGCTGGGTATTTTGTTCCAGTCCTTAGCAATAACAGCAATTTCTTTCTCTGTGTCTATATATACAGACACCATGGTAATGGATGCTTTTTTGCTCTCCTGTATCAAAGGTGCCTATAATTTTGGAGGTGACTGTATCCCCTATGTACTGTATCTATGAAACCCATAATTAGTGTAAAGTTATTGTGGCAGACCTGTCTAGTCATGTTCTTACAACATGAAGAGATCTGCGATGATGGTAGAAAATCACAGCTGTATTCTATCTGTTCATACATTGTGACTCTAAGCACACCTGAGCAGGGACAATACCAAATGCTACATGTTAGTAAGGTATGCTAAAGTCATTTGAATGATGTCACTTCTACTAATGAAATATGCTGAAAGTTAAGAATGCAGCTTCTCTATAGCCCTTACTTTTTACTTTGCTTCAGTCTTAGGTTTAGGTGACCTTTTCTTGAATCTGTTGACCATTTTTTACACAGCGTCCAAGAAGAGATGCATGTTTTTTTTTTTAGATATTGAATTTAAATTCTAATTTAAATTCAGTTCTCATTAAAGCTAGTAAATCTTGACGTAGATTTGAAAACATCTGCCCCTGAATGATGTTTACTGTCATAAATGTACCATGGGAAAAAGTAGAGCTAAGTGAACAAGAGTAAAATCATAGTAAAGACATGGTAAAGCATAGACAGGATGGTAAAAATAAAGGGATTATATGTTTTTTTTAATTTTTTAAAAGTCTAAAAGAGAAAATTCTCAATTTACGGTTTATTCTATTTCCACGACTGGTCAGTCAAATAGTCAGTGTCTCTTTAAAATGGATTAAAGCGAAACAGAAAACCAAGAAAAATTTACATTTTGTCCTTGGGAGTCTTTATAGAGGTTAGATTCAGTCGGTAACCACTGCTCACACGCCATGTTTCACCACGTGAACTAGTTTTCTACACAGGATGTATCTAAGGCCATTGGTTATATATAGCCTGTTGCTGTAATGTTATAGTTGTATCTATTAATATAAATATGGAGTACAGGGGTTATCTTCTAAAATTAAATGCTTAAAGCCTGGCAAGTTTAAGTGGAGATTTTAATGGAAGGCTGGGAGGGATGACTGCAACCAAGTTGTCCTTCACCTTTATTATTCTAACTTGTAATCCTCCATGATGTCACTACCTGAAAATCTATACGTACCATAACAAGCCCTCTTCTCCATCTTCTTCTTTCCTTCATCATTCTCCATCCCTCTTCCAAACCCATCTCCACCTGTGCAGCTCCCCCTCGGTCAATTCCACTCTGCTTAATGGTCCTGACTTTCCTTGTCCAGAGACTAGGTGATTGACCCACTGCCAAGAGAGTGAAGCCAAAGCTTTTTATGCCTAATTTCTCTAGAAACATTCCTACTGCATTTTCTTCTTGGGTGTTGTTATTCCATGTGAACCACTGCTGCTGCAACCGCTGCACACAATTTGTTTGGGCATCAAATGTCCGCAATGCAATACAAATGTAATGCTTTTCATCTATTACATCAGCTTCTACAATAGTTAATAGTGTCCGATTTTACTAATCACAATTACTTTAGTACAATAGGTTTCACGATGATATTCAGTCTTAGTCATACTGTAGATGAGCGAATATCGCAAAATATCAGTCATTTCTAAGAAAACGTAATGTTGCTCAGCTCCCATGAGTTTTTGTATTCCCCATACAACAAACAGTTTTTGAAAACTTCCCCAAATCATATGATAAAGCCTGGGCTACTTAATCTGAGCATCTAAATTGGTAAGGTGTGGTCCTTGATTTGTAAGATGTGTACAACACAGTCGGCCTTTCTCATGAATGCTTTGAACCAGAAATGAATATCCCCGCTTTTAGACTGTATTAAACCTTACAAGACAGCAGTAGTTACAGTATCTGCAGTTGGAGTTTCCAAATTGTGGTGGTGTGCTTTGAGACGTCTGAGGTCAAGGAAGCATATCATGCAGTCTGACGGTTCTGGTTGACAGAAGGGTGAAGATACAGTAACAAGGAGACACCGCCTTGCGCCAGCTTCTGTTGATATGACTTACAGCTCTTTTAAATACTGCCACTCCCTGGGTTATTTAAGACTCAACTTACATGAATTCTGCTCTATTTTAAAGCTCCCATAGGTGCCATAACAAAATTGACTAGTTACAGAAAAATTATATTAGGTGCATAAAGAGCATTGCGGTGAGTTCACTCTGTAGATAAAAGGTGCGAAGCGTAATGAGGTCACCACCAACATCCACCAGAGTGCCATTTTACAGTCAGTCTCGCTTTGTTTATGTACATGTTTTCTCCAAATATTATGAGTAACAGGTCATATCATTTGTCCTGTACAGTACAGTGTGGGATAAGGCCATGTACAGTAACCTATTTATACATTCTCTCTTCAATGTTTCAGTTATTGTTAACTGTAGGTTTTTTTTAAATGTTTGCAATATTTGGTGTTTAATTATTGTCATTATTGGGTTTTTTCATTAAGAAAAATGAATGGAAATTCTCATGTGTTCACACAATGCATGCGTAATGCCTAGTGGAACAGAACCCTTGCTTAAGTTGGAAAATGGGTGTAAACACATTAAATTATTAATTAAATTAAATTATTATTAGTTCATTAGTAAGTGGTGAACTTAGTGAAGAAGGGATAATGAGCATATGCTGAGTTATGTTCTCGTGATTCCATGACAGTTTATTTAGGTTGGAATAGCACCTTAATGTCTATCATCCCTTTTGACTTTCAGCTGTCAGACCTACAGCCATCAATTAATTAACTAGTGTTTGATTTTCACTTGTATTAAGACTTCATTTTTAGCGTTTCTTTCAATATAATAATTCGGTATGCCAAAAAGTGCATATTTAAAGTGCAAAGCATACCAAACATAATTGTGTATTAGGTGTTGAGGCTAACAGGAAGGGAAAACACTTGGACATGGTTAAAACCTTTTCTTTTCTGATATTATATGATATTATACCACCACAGCCATTCATTTATGCTTGATTGTATGTGAGTTACTGTAGCTTTCAATTTCTAAAGCCACTTTTTCTTAAGTTGTAAAATAACTCTGATTTATTAGGGGCCTTCCACCCTGGTTCTAGATATCTTTAATTTAGCAGGTTTTATAGGTCATTATTAAATTGCAATTTCTAAAACCTTTTTAATTGTGATTAATTAAGCAGGTAATTTCTTGAACTACTGAAAGTAATGTTGAGATCATTTGAGACCCAAATCTCCAAAAGACCAGAGTTACCTTAATTGAACAGTTTACATTTTAATCCATCGTTCATTTGCACATTTCCAATCTGTAGAAACTGGTGATCTATAAATTGATTGGATTAGATTGGGTCTCTCCAGGATGAGGGTTGGAGTCCTCTGGGTAACTGAAGAGTCTTTAATTTGTATCTAGAGTTTTTGTTCAGTTAGATATGCTTTTATTAAACTATAAAATAGGTGTACGATTGGATATCAATTCCGGTCCATATTAAGGTGTGTTTTTATAACATTTTATTTAAAAATGACAGGTGCTGATAAAAGCAACCAAAAGAGATAAAGAGGTCAAATATCTTCCTCTCATTTCTATAGTCACTTTTTATGTTTCTTAAATTCTTGTGAAAATTTAAACTAAATATAATTTAACCTGGTAGCATACAGTACATTTGTAATCATAAAAAATACCATTATGCAGCATTCGCTTTCCATAAATTGTAATAGATATGTTGATGTATTGAAATCTGACTTTGATAGCAGTGTTTTGCCACAGATCCCTTTGATAGTTTTTCCCCACAGATGATGCTTGCCTACAGTTGACAGTAATGCAACTGCTTACCCTTCCAAGCTAAAATGTCAGTGGTTTGTGCGTTATCACACTGGCCTTCATGGTAGATGGTATTATATAGGGCTACTGTAAATAGTAAACCATGATATTTAGAAGCATAATCTCAAATTTTCCCTGTTAACTTTATATGCAAATTATTTGCACTGTAGATTTCAAGAATTACAGTGGTTAGTGCCACTCGTACTATGTTACATTTGATTGTAAAAACTTGTAATGGAATCTGAAACTGAAGATCTCAAAAAGCCCTGGTCATTAACAGCCTGTCTTGGGTTAACAGGCCTTCAGCTTCACATGCTCTGAGATCAGGAAAACATGCAAGAAATGAAAGGTGTGGCATTGACATTTCCCTCATTAAACCCACTTCATTAAACCCAACTGGCCTAACTTCCTGCCCCACTATAAATTGAACCCGCCCTTCCCAGGTTTTCTGATTTGGCTTTCCTTCCACGCCCACAGAATTTCCCTTGTAGCAGCACCTTGACTCACTCCATGTAAGGCATACTGACGATCTCTTCATGGTGACCACATGGCCAGGTAGATGATCACAACTCTGCCAACACCGTTAATGCCAAAGCATTTCATGATCTCTTGTAGAGCCAAGTCAAGTCATAAAGCTGAATGATGTTATTGAAACCTCCATAACATAACGATCAGTGCATCCATTGTAGTGTGATTTGTAGTGCTGTTCTGGCATACACATTTAGAATATCTCTAATTTTTATTTTCTTCATTTTATAGCTCTTAACATCAAGCTCTGTCATGTGGATCAATGCAGTCAGTGGGCTGGTAAGTATATTAAAATATTACTGTATATACTGTACCATACTGTATTTGGGTAAAATGGTGGGCTTCATTAAAATCTTTACTTGAGGAGGATTAGGTTAATGAAACAAAAGCCTTTGTCAATGTTGCAGATGTTAGATAGGCTTTTGTTTCTCCTTGTTTATTCTGTATAATTAATTTAGTTATGTAAGTTTTTCAGTAGAATGATTTTGGTTCCTGTATCTGCTGTTTAAAACAGTCTCTGAATTCTGCAGTTTATAAAATAAATTTTTTCTTCATAGACAATCAATTTGTATTTGTGGTCATGAGGTTTATATGAATACAAATTACAATATAATTCCATATCATTTATTATTTTGAAACTTTGGATCAGATTTTAAACAAAAACTGATATTTTGTTCAACCGAGTGACCATACAAATTGGGACATTATAATGTTCACTATTTGGTTGCATATCTATTTAAGGCAACAGTATTAGTGTATAATGTTAGCAAACCATTGACCTCACCAAACTCTTTGAGATGCTTTGCCAAGTCTTTGCCGAAGCCGCTTGGAGTTGCTGTAGCCACTTGCCTCTTCTTGCATGTAAAATACCTGACCAATTGAATTTAAATGTGGAGATTGACTTAGCCTGTAAAAGATTTTTTACTTTTTACTCATGATTAACTCTTTGGTTGCATTGGTTGGATGTCTTGGCTCATTTTCCTGTCATTGAAGTACCGCTCAATATATATGGAAGTATTTTGTTCTACATAAGCAGACAAAATGTTTCTATAAACTTTTGGTGTTCTGGTGCTCCTGGCATTAGTTACGTAATCAATAAAAAGGAGTGAGACAGATCTATAGGTGGTCATGGAGGCCCAGGCCATGGATTTACCTTCACCATGCTTCACAGATGAGGTGGTGTTCTTTGGGGCATCTGCAAATTATTTCTCCCTCCACAGTTGAACCTTTCCATCACCTTGGTAAACATTCTGGTTAGTTTTATTTCTTCTTAGCATTAAGCACATTCTAATCTAGTTTTTCTTGCACTGGTATTGATAAGAGGTTTGTGGTTTTTTAATACCATCACTCCAGCAGTGTAGAGATTGGAAGTATTTTTTTAATGTTGTTTCAGGGTTTTGTTGTGATAGCTCTGTTACTTGTTATGATATAACTGAAGATGCTACAAAGTCTTGCCTGATTGGTAGTGGTTTCTTTCTTATTATATTCCAAATTGTTAATTTTCATATATCCAGTTTTTGTGCTTCTCATTTTAAATGAGGATTCATTTTCTTTTAGCTTCATCATTCAAAGATGTTTAGTTTCAGTTTGACCTTTGACTATGCAGTATATCGAAACACTGAAGTCAACACAGACAGATTGATAGAATGATGACAAATCTAGGTGATCTTAATTATCCAATAGCAAACAGGTTCTAACTGGTGAAAGCTTTATTCTGTAACAATACTGAAATAAAGGGTTCTCTCATGGAGACACAACAGGAAATAAACACCCTGAACCTTATTTATTAACAACTTTTGTTGTAATCAATTGTGAAACATTTACCAACAGTCCGTCTGACAAAAGGAGAAGGCAGTAAAATGTTGGTACAGTATGTCTAGAAATATAGCTAATAAAAACAGAACACCCCACAAAATAAGTGGTTAGTGCACTGTCTTCATTTCAGTGTGCAACAGTGGGTGTTACTGGAAAAAAAAATTACAATGAGGAGGTGGATATTGTGCAAAAAAGAATCCCATTTGAAGTGATCAGCTGTATTCCTCAGAGCATTTGTAAGGAGCCTGTTGAGTTTTCAGTTCACAGAGGCCGTAGATTTGAGATTTTATTCCATCTGTTGTTTATCTGGTATCTCTAAAGTGCCGCCCTTCCCCCATGATGCATCCTGTGCCTGCCAGGTTGGGCTCCAGCTCGCTGTACACATCTACAGATAAAGCAGTTGCTAAAATTAGATGGTTAAATGGATTTTCTTAACTGGTAACAAAGATCTTCTGTTGTATTATTACTTAAGAAGTCTTGTTTTCTTGTTTTTAAATCACCTAATTATTACATTTTCCTATAACTTTAACAAAGCTATATTTCATCAGCATATGGACTGTTTTTATTTCTATTCCACCTGCCTTGTGCAGTTCTACAAAGTTCAGAAAATGGTTTGTTCCTCCACTTTTGGATCTTCATCAGTGCCATTGAATGATGTCAAGTAGCAATGTGAATCTTGTTCATTTGAAGACGAAGAAATTAAAACAATTACAAGTAACACCTAAACCATCATATATCAGGGTTTCGGTATGGGAATTTCTGTTAGAGAAATGCGACTGCAGGTCATTTTGTAGAGAGAAAGGGGAATTCATTCTCAACCACATTATTTAAAGTATGCTCAGAGGCATGAGTAATCAGTAACATAATAAAAAAAATAATTTAAATTCTAGTAAACTAGTAAATTTTGGCAACATACACTTATTGGCAGTCCAATATCGCTACTCCAAAATACACTGTCTCTGTGGCCTTTCTAGTACGTTCTACAATTTTACTGTCTCTTTATATAAATTTTATTTCTCTATCCTATCATTCTATCTACATTTTTAATTGTTTCCCCACAGCATTTGCTACATAAAACCCACAAAATTGCATCTTGTACTTCCAGTTAACATTATTCTCTTACCAATATGAGTTCAATTTGTGCATTCAAGTTTGATTAAACATATTTAGTTTAAAAAAAAACTGTCCATACCTTTTTAATCCTACAAAATATAACATCGCTGGAAGAGTTAATTTTAGCAAAATATCTCTAAATATTTATTGTGGAAGATTCTTACTATCAAAGTAGTGGGCCATACTACAAAAAAACTATTTTTTTATTAATCCTGTAGAAAGAAATAATATTTGAACATCATTACTATATATATATACAATAGTGTGATTCAGTTACCTTTTGCTGGACTCATATTAGGTAGTCAATACCCCCGGAGTGCATGCAAATGTTGGAAGATTTAGGGCTGGAATATAGAAATTGGTCAGTCTAGTTGTACAGAAATCTTAATAAATGAATAAGGTTTTGTTTACTTGAAGAATAATGTGACGACAATGTAACTTTATGAGCAGATGTTTTAATGTGAAAAAAGATTACAATTAAAGGAGAGAAGCTTTGACAGTTGTGGTTCATGGATATGACCGACCACAACATCAGTAGGTTTTGCGCGGGAGCTGACTGTTTCAATCTCCAGATTTCCAGTGTTGGGTATGTTTAGAGTATGTCACTGACACCTCTACACAACGCTCTCACTGATACTCACTTCCCCTTTCATATCATCAGATTGTTATTCATTTTTTCCAGAATCTAATTTGATGTTTTATGGGGGATGACACTGTGCGTAAGTTCAGGTCTTTGGTTTCAGTTCTTTAAAATCTTCTCTTTAATTTTTCGCTTCAGATCATCTCTGCGTTGTTATTATTATTCAAGTTTTATTTTCCTTTTCACAAATGCCAGGATGTGGTCTTAACAGAAAAGGTAATGACAGTACTCCTGAGACTGAACTTATGTAAAATGAGCCTCCTACTTGAATGTGAAAGTGCAGTTCCAACTGACATTTAAAGTAACATCACATTCCCTATGTACTTGACTGGAGAATTATCAACTACTCCCTTCATATTTTCAGAAAATTAGGTACCTGTGGATATATATTGGATTTTTTGGGAAAAAGTAAAGTTTATGCACTATTTTAATTAGTGATGTTATCTTCGGTTACTGACCTGCTTCATCCACTTAAAGGAGCAGATTAAATTATATACCAGACAGTTTCAAGGGTAGCATTACTTTTCAAAAAATGAAGGAAGGCATTCTTGAAATTAATCTGTTGCTGTGATACTAATAATTAGCGGCTACTGTGATGTGATTTTGGTACACATACTGTATAGGATTTATAGAAGTCATAGCTCAGTTTATTTTTATAAAGTGTGTTTCAGGAAAAGAATGTGCAGCACTTAAAACAAAATTTAAAAAAAACATTGTAAACAAAGGAAGAACAAAAGACTGAAAAAGTTAAGTTGTATAAAAATAAAAACAATGCCAAGAAACAATAGGAACAGAAATCACCAAGAAGAACTAGAAAACTAAATCAAGACCAAGAATGGAGCGTTGTGGAACACCACCAGTGGCGTCAGTCAGAAAGTAACTGTCTTCCTCAATGTATCTGCCTGAAACCTGTTTAACAAGCAGCAGGGAAAACCAGACAGTTTCTAAGACTATAATTTCAAATAAGTTAAAAAATATAGTATGTTCTCTGTTCGATGGAAATTCTATTCTATCAGATGGAAATAATTGTCTGGGCAAAAAAGCATAACAGAGTTATTCTTCAACACTTGTGTTGAAGACCAGTGTAAGGGTGGATGTTTTTTTAAATGTGTGACCAAACAAAGACATGCCTGTTCAAAGGTGTTGCTATCAGTCTGCAAAACACGCTGGGTGTGAGACTGAACCAGTGTAGAATTAAGTTACAGTAGTAAGAATAGTGGGGTAAATTATTGTCTTTTTATCTATCAATGGGATTAAATTTATGATTTGTGTGATATACACTGTATAGTAGTTTATGTGCATGTGCTTAAAGAAATCATGTTAAACGATACAAAATAACAATAAGAGTTGTATTATTACTAGTTGTTCTGATTGTTATTTATATGTTAGAAACAGGATTGGGGAAAGTTACCTTTAATTAACAACATTTGGGGAATACTGTATTTTTAACAGGTAATGTTTTGTTTTACATAGTAACTATATACACAGTACATTACTGATTGAAGATTACTGTTAGTAATTAATTTTTTATATTAATTTCCCAATGCCTTGTTATTTAAAAAAAAATATGTTACACAACCTGTAAATGAATAATAGTATTGTTTACTATTTCCCTAACATCATATTAAAAAGCTTACTGAGGTGAAATGTTGATTTGGGATTCAGTGTGAATTTGGAAATCAGTTGAGCCTCCTAAGCTCCCTGTTGATAAAATACTAACAAACCCCAGTAAAGGCACCTGCGATAAAGAAAGAACGTTTATTAACATTTTGTCTTTATCCTGCTTGGTTTGAGGGATGGACATGGAAGTCACACACCCCTGTGAAAATCCAAACAAACTTCTGCACTGATGGTGATGTTGTAATGGAGCGATATTGGCATGATGAACACTGGGAAGTGGTAGTCTAGAGGCCCGTGCTGGAGAGGAGACAGGTGCATGTTGGAGCTGTCATAAGAACATATGAGGAGGCCATTCTGTACATCTAGCCCCTTCTTTAGTTAGATGCTAAGTGATTAAAGGATCGAGCCATTTCTTGAAAGAAGGCCTGGCATCAGTTCAGCAACATGGCTGGGGAGTTTGTACCAGACTCCCACAATCCTTTGGAGAATAGGGCAAGCAAAGTGGGTGCTGCCTACTTTGTTAAAATAGAACTGAGTACGATTTTGCATTAACCTTTGTTTTCACACCTTTGCACTTTCTGCCTAGTTTAAACGTTTCCGACTAATAATAATACAACATTTGTTCTCTTATTCTAGAGCGCGATGACAAGACAAGAGGCAGCAATGTACTCTCCCCTTTTTATTACTGAACTTGAGCTGTTCTGCTCAGTCGGGCAAGTGTGTTCCAATCTAATAGTCTTAAAAAGGGGTGTGAAAAAAACACAGGGTGTTGCTGCCTTCACAGTGTCACCTGACTTCACTTATTTAATTGCACAGATGATACTATAGTGTGCTACCGGCAGAACAAATGCCGTGTGGAAAGCAGATTTTCTCTGCCTTTATGGGCATGTCCTTGAATTACCACTTTTAATATCCAATTAAGCAACAGCAAAAAAAAGCTCAACTAACAAGTTTAGTCCCCAAAACAGAATTTCCAGCATTTCAAGCAAAGCAGTGAGTGACATCAAATAATATGTAAGTTCAATTGTCACAGATTTTCAAAATAAAAACCCTCTTTCTGTCACAGTGGGTTTGCTTTGTTAATATGTAAGAGGTGAGGTTAGCCAGCAACAACAGTGCTCGGTACTCTGAAAATACCTTGAAACATCTGAGGTGAAATCAGTTACCACAGAAGTATGTTTTTACAGGTTTGGTGAGTAAATGTTTAAAGAACAGTGACTTATTAACTATAGATGCAGGCATTTATTAACATTAATTAAATCACTAATACTGTATAACTTTATATGACATTCTTTTCAGAACAGTAATAACCATGAATTTGACAGGGAGGTCAGATGATAGACATTGAATCTAGAGCCATCCGTATGCTGACTCATGTAATAACATATACTTTCACTCCTTTCCAGCTGTATGTATAATTATAATACTACTATAATTCTACCATTTGAGTTCAATGTGAATAATTAGCCCACCCACTGACCTAGTGTTCTGTAAATGTATTGGATGAAAATACACTGTCACATAGTTTTTACTTGTGTCCCCTGGTTCATGTTTCACCATTTGATTTGTTTGTACAGTATGTAGTTACAGACCATGAAGACTTCAGTTTGTATATTTTACTCACTATATCAACCACACAACCATGGTTTACCCAGCCACAGGAACTTTCTGTTCCTCAAAGTCTTACCAAGTTCTAATTCAAGTCATACAAATCCTCTGCCAAATTTGAGTATTCTGTTTTGTTAGAGATCAATCTGAGCTACAGTAGCTCTTTGAAACACATTTGTGGGTTTGTTTTTGGTGACTGTCTCCTTCCTCTTGCAAACAAGCCTGCGTTTAGGAACTGGGTCAGATGTAGGCCAGCATCAGCACACATAGATTCAAGGTGGGGCTTATACATGGAAGACACAATAGGAAATAGGTTCAAATTTATTTATTTTTTATTTATGAGCAGTCAGTAATGCCATTGCCCATGGCAGTTTCTGCACCAGCAGGGCTCAACCTGTGTTCTTATGAACTGCTTTTTGGCTGGAACTGCTGGAATGGCAGGACTTTTGTTTTTTTTTCTTAGAATTGCAGTATTTTAAAACGTGTAATAAGCGGTGCAGATATTTTTTAAAACAGCACACACGCATAGTATCTAACCACCCTTTTATTTTTGTTCATTATTTTTTTCTAGTTTAATATTTAGTATCTATATTGCTTCTTGGCACTGGTCATCCACCATCTACAGTATATATAGTAAAATAAAGAGTACAAACATGTTTTTTTCACACCAACATCTCTATACAACAGAATTAAAATGTACAGTATTTATGATCATGTATTAAAAAGTTGACTCCATTCAAGGATTTTAGGGCTTGCATGCATTCCTGGTTCAGTTATTCTAGTATCATTGCATATGATTTGGCTGCTAAGTGTTCGTGGTTCATTGACAGCATTTGCACACTGCATTTTGAATTTGTTTGCCAAAAAAGTTGTGAACTAGTTGACAATCTTTGGTATTTTAGTGTGGTAGTTGTGCTCTTCTAAGTGTTTAATATTAATACTTGATAAACATATATTCATTGAGTGAACACCTAAAAAAAAGCAATGGGAGAAGAGGGGAATCCAGTGGGCATTTTGCATTGCTTATTAGATAAATCCAGATTTCTTTTTTAATCCATAGTGGGTGTTTTATCAGTGTTTATCAGTTAAAAACACAAAATGAGACGCCCTAACTATACTTTAATTAGAAAACACAGCACACTCGACAATAATTCCATTCTGCAATTATTAACCTGTACTGTATGATGAACAAGCTGAATTCAGAATGTACATTTTCAAAACCTAATGTTCATCTAAATTGAAAAGTTAAGGTATTTTCATAACTGTTTGCTGTAACTAGCAGCATACATTTCTTCATCATTCTTTTGTCTGTGAAACTGCCACACAGGATTTTGTTTTCTTCTCTATTAGAGAAAACTAAGCACAGTCTGTGCAACAGCTTGTCACAGACATTTGTAGTGATATATTCAGGAAGTACACATTTTGGGGTTCTGTGAAGAATGATCATCAGTACACGTTTACAGATGTTAGAACTGGTATTTTTTGTATTCTTTCCCAATTTAAAGAAATCACTATAAATAAAAATGTGAAACGATTTCAAAGATACTAGACTGAGAGAATGAGTCAGTAAAGTACAGATTTCTGCCCAATATATTCTTGTTTTTTTGTTGACAACCTGAATATTCAAGCATTTTCAAAACCAATATATAGCTAGGATGAGTTTTCCTGGCTGTCTAAATTGTAGCTGGACCCAAGAAGACAACTGTGCACAGATTGTTTTTGTTTTTAAAGACTAAAGTTAGGCAAGACTCTGCCCACTTCTGGGAGAGATACTCCCAACAATGCTAGGCAAAGCTCTGTTCCTCTTTCTGCACCTGGGACACTTGCTGCACAGAGCAAGCAGCTGCCAAGTTGGACCATGGACCAATCCAGCCAGTCTTGTCAGTGCGAAGTTAGAACTCATCAAGGAGATTTAGCTGCCAGATCTTTGAGTATGAAACTATTCATATTATAATTCTCAAGAGTTTAACTATTATTCCAAACATGTTTGATATTAAGGTCATGATAGTAAATGCATTTTTACTTGTATCTGAGAATATTAATATGATGTGATTATATAAGGCTGATAAAATCTATGAGGTAGACAATAACACATTATAGTTGACGTATTATAACTCTGAATTTATTAACTCCCTGTAGTCCCTGAGTTTTGTGACAATTTATTAATTTTATTAATATTGAAATGTGGATTACATATTTGTGTGATGCCATTTTTTCTTAAAATTTAAGATTTGTTTTATTTGGCTATTGATGTGCCAGTTGAGTTTAAATTTGGCATGTTTTATCAACTTTCAAACCTGCTTAAACTCAAACCTGGCTAAGGCTTTGCTCTTGTAACTCATGGACAGTTAAACAAATTCCCCTTCAGGAGCCTAAAGATACCGTACAGTGTCCTATCATCTTCCTTACCTTCCTCAGAACTGTCCACAATTTCCTTGTAGAGAGATTGCATTTTTGTGATGTGTCTGTGGGAGCAAGTCTGCTGTCTGTTGTAATGGTAGTTTATAGATGATTCACCTTGTACAAATATGGTCAAACACTGAGGTTTGCACATTATCCAGGAAAATGGTGTATCATGGTTTTATTGTTGGTTATGCGCCCAAACTTCACCTTAGTATATATAGCACAAAACTACCTACTGTTAGTATGAAAACAACTACGTGCTTAAGTCACTAGCTTATTAATGGTATAGTACAGTGGTTAAAATGTAATAAAATACAAATAGCAATTTTCTCATCCAAGGAGATGTGAGAAACAAAAAAATCTCAGCAGTACTTTGCAAGAGCTCATCTTGTAAACTAAATCTTATAGAAACAAAAACTAGTATAGTGAGGAATTACACTTTTTACCTAATTTATTGAAACACCCTCTCATTCATAAACACCCCTGCAGTATGACATTCTGCCTAGTGTATCTCAATTTCAGCATGTCAAGAATTTTTTCAGCTTGTCGAAGTGTACTGGTCCATCATCATGTCATGGAGACAAGTTTGGTTATGGTGCCATGCTTTCAGCATGGGCTTGGCTGAAAATTGTAATGAGCAGCAACCTGGGAATCCAAGCAACGTCTCCACAGAAAAAACTATTTGGCCACGTTAAAGTCTTGATTATGGAAAGCAAATGTGTGAAAGATGCTGTTGTTGTGGACAAACTCAATATTTCCTTGGGAGCCATGCTGAGAATCGAGCATGAACAGTTTTTTGTATACCTGCTGGGTACCAAAGCATCTTGTGTATGTTCACTTAAAACACACATAAGGTTCTGTTGGACTCGGACAACTTACCATGCAGAAGGGGTGCAGTTCCTCCTTGTTGAAGGAGATAAAGCATGGGTGGGTCTGAGAAACCTATATCTGCAATGTGAAGACACCTGTCAGTCCTGTCCTGAAAAGAAATCCAAGGCATTTCACATCAGTGAGAAAGCTATTGTGCTTTGGACCATCTGGGTTTCCTTTGCCAGGGTGAGTGTCAACGCTGGACCTTACTGTCTCTTTGTACTTGTAACACCAGAGCTGAAATCTGCATCCCCAATGTGGACAGTGTTTGTTGAAACAAATCTGGATTGCCATGTCAGAGCACTATTGTATGTCCTGCTACATGATAATGCCCAGATGCACTTTGCCAATGAATATTGAATATTTATTACTTGGATGATTTGTTTCTTATGAATTTCTGATTCTTCTGCCCTTTAAAACAAAAATAGCAAATCAGTGGGCCAAAAGCTGTTTCATGGGTTGCCTAGAAGCAGCTGGTGAAATCACATGTAAGTTGTAGAAATTTGGTCTTTAAAATATTATGTCAGACATCTTGCTGAGAAAGGTCAGCAGCTGTAGAAAAAATAAATGCTGCTCTGTGTTAAGTTGGTACTTTGTTGCATAGCAACAGCTACATTCAGAAATAGTGAACTTAGATTGTTTTTAGCTTTAGTAGAAGCTGTGGGATGCAGGTTTGCCCTTTGTTATACGCTAGTGATTGTGCTGTTAAGCTGTGGAAAAATGTGTTATTTCCTACAGTATGTTAATGATTCACTTTTGTTACTGCTCTTTTTGTTGAAGCAATTTTTTTTCTAATTAAACTGTCTAAAACTCTTGACTGAAGTGCTTGTAGTCCAACTTTGAAATAGTTTACTTACTAATTTGAAACTGTTGAATTAGTTATGCGATTACTTACTACATTAGTTAAGTAAATATATACTAAAGCATAAGTATAGGTGATTGTACACACTTGCAGCCTTTAAAATATGACTTTGTTTTTTTTAAATATTTTGATGAAATTGTACCAGTAAGTTAGTAAAATAATTTGACTCTGTTGCTATTATTGTTGACGGCACAATATTATAACAACATTGAACCAACAGTCTAAAGCAATATTGCTATTACTGTTGACGTGATGTTGAAAATGTCATGAACTACAGGTTTTACAGGTGGTGGCCTCTCAGCGTTCAGTGGCCACCTGGTCACCTTACATTTCTGGATTCCACTTTTGAAAAATCCAGCACATGGTTTGCAGCTGATGGCTAACTGTGGCTCCATGTGCTTGGAACAGATTTCTAGTATGATGGATCCATGGGGTTGGTTCCACCATGGGCCTAATTAGGCTTGGACACTATCAGGAAAAGTGTTGTGTCATAGTGTTGTTTTTGCCTGTTGCTGTTTACTGTAAAGTATATTATCTTGTGAGCTCTTTTTACCTTATTTATTGAAACACCCTCACATTCATTGCAGTGTGACATCCTGCACAGTCCCAATACACCTCATGAGATCAGATAGAACTTGGCATTTTGTTCCAACTTATGAGTCACAGACAGTGCACATTGTCCTGTAGTACATTTCAGCATTCATGACACCCTCTGTTTCCTCTAAAAAAAGAAGTTAAAACAGCATGTACCTTTTCCACAGTATCGCTACTATTTACTATAATAGTTAAGATATATTTAAGCGAAAGTATAGGAAATTGTGCACACATGGATTCTTTTAACATATGACTTTGTTTTTTTTATATATTTTGATGAAATTGCTCCTGTAAGTTAGTAGAATAATATGAGTCTGTTTATACTGTATGTTTTTTTTATTCCTTATTCATTTCTTTCAGTGGCAGCTGTTAGAAAAACTCTTGGCACCAAAAGTTTCAGTTTCTTTAGCCACAGAAAAGTTGAATAACAAAGCATTTCCTTTTGCACAGCTCATGCTGGTTATTGTCTTTCTCATTGCTTTTTCCTAAAATATTCACCTGTGTAATTATAGGAAAAAATGAATGGGGATTTTGAAAGATTGGGAAACCAGTTGCATCAGCCAAATGGTCTTAAATAGGTTTCTTAATCAGAGGGAAAACACATGAAAGCACATGAAACTACACAACATAAAAATATATTTATAAATATACACTGGACCTTATATGCAGACTATGTGTGATTGTAAATGTGTACATTGCACTTGAATGTTCTTTTAATGTATTTATTTGTTGTTATTTGGATGCATGTACCTAAGAACAAATAGTTAAAAACAATCAACAAGACTGTGTGAAGTCTTTAAAATAATGAAAATGACTTCTTAGCATTTTAACTGAAATATTTTAATTCCTACCAATTTCATGCTTGCGTGATTTAAAACATGTTCCACAAATTGATTGAAGCTTGGTTTGGAAATCAGTTTTTATATTTGTATTCTGTGTTCTGACAATCACCGCCAGCCTTTTCTGTTTTCTCTCTCTTTTTTGTTGTTGACATTTTAGGAAGGAGTTGATCGGTGATGTTAAGATTTTGATTAGTGTTCCAGGAAAGTTAAACTTGTTACCTTATATAGAATATGCTGTATCATTTCCTGTTGATGTCCATATAGTTTGGTTCAATATCTACACAAGTTTTGCTTTTCCATCCAATATTGTGAAAAAATATATAAAGTGCATCACTGTTGATGATTATCACTTTAACACATCGTGTTTTCATTTCTATCTGTTATTTCATAGATATGGCAACAGCTCAAAATCTTTTGGTCTCATAAAAGGGAGAATATCAGAGCAGTACGCCTCAAAGCAATGCCTGCTGTATGTCCTGCAGGCTTTTAAATCCTCATTTTACTTTATGCACTAAGTATTTAGAAAGTTTGATAATATGGCAGGAACAGGTAGATTCATAATTGTAATACACACCTTAAAAAAGCAATTGGGCACAGCTCTACTGAAATATCTTTTTGTCATTTGGCTTTTATCCTTCTTGTGTCTGTGGTTACAGAAGTGTAAATCTGTCAGCAAGTACTACTGCATTTTAACAAATTTGAATTATCTTTCTTCTTATCTTGTGCAAAAGTATTTTATATGTTTGACACAATCTTTTCTTTTTATGCCTGACAGACTGACAGATTCACAGACAAAATGGACACCAAAACTATTTACACAGAATGAGTTGCTGTGACACTCACTAGAAAACATATTTACCAATAAAAGATGTAGTCGCATCTTTCTTCAGTAAATCCTATGGAAGTTTCTTTCCTGGAAGAATCACTTGGGGTCATAGACCTCCCTATTTGTGTTGGAAATTCTAAAGGGAATATGGCATTGAAATTGACATAAAAAATAATCTTTTTTTTTTATTAGTTCTTCCCACCCTTAGAAACCAGGCCCACTTTCACAAGTTTCTAAACTTAAATGTCCCACAATGTTTTCCTATTTTAGGTCAAAAGTATATTCTTTTTGCTTTTTGGATTATACCATTTATAATTGGTTTCAAGTCAGTTATTTATCAACATCTTTTTACTAATTTTTCTTCCTGACACATTTTGAATACAATGTTCTATTAAAGTTAAAAGCTTTAATAGACAGGGAAAATCATTGATCAGTTCAATTTGTCTGGTTTCCTCGCATCTTTGGTTTTACCGAGCTCAGGTGAATACAGCCGCTGAATTAGGATGGCCTATGGTGTGGCCCATCTCCAGCTGTCGTCTCTTCTGCCTGTTTCTGAATGAGGAAGTTGTGAAATTGTGTTATTAGAGCAAGACTATATCCCAGGAGTCATTCAGCCTTCCCATGGCACATCCAGTGACTCTACAGCGCCGTTGTACATGATCCCAGTCACTAAGTTCAAGTTCACGTTTATTTTTCATTCCAGCAAGTATACAGTGGAACGAAATATCTCTCCTCCTGGTCCACGGTACAAATACAAATACAGAAAGGACACTGACATAGACATTGTAGGCAGGATACACATAGTGGAAAGTGCAGATAGTGCAAATTACAAGGCAATACATAATACAATATACACAACACACAGGGGGGATTTAAACCCTGTTTCTGGAATTGGGGTGGGTGCAAGTAGATTCCAGGGTGTTGAGGAGCCTGACAGTCTGGGGGAAGAAGCTGTTACAGAGTCTGGTTGAGCTAGGCCATACACTGCGATATCTTTTGAAGAATGATTCATTTAAATACTTCTGTTGCATTATGATACAATCCTTTTACATTGGAGCAGTGATCCAATTAATGAATGCACATTTGTTATGTTTAGATCCATTTGTATATACTGCATATATATTTCAAATATTTCTTTTTATTTTCGCATGATGTGTTGACCTTAGTGCTTAAAGTTTCTGAATATATATGTAGTTGTAAATCAATAATCATTTGCTATATTTTGCTGCCCCTAATTCTAGACAACCTATTAATAGAGGTGATAGAGGAATAGAGCACTTACTTTTTCACACAAAGATATAGAATGCTGGCTGTTGTTATTTTCAAATAAATAATGACAAAGAAGATTTTTTTGTGTGCTATTTGTCAAATGAGATTAGATATATCTTCAGTTGGGCCTCAATAAGGACTAGGAGATGAATATCGTCATGAATATCCATCTTGACATTGGCTTCAGAAATTATCCTTTGGCTTCAAGATTTGTGAAGTGCATATTATTTTATTATTTTATTTTTTCACTCAGTCAGAAGTCTTAGGATTCAACAAGTTTGTTTGGCAGTGTCTTTTGAAGTTGGTTTTGGTTTCTGGGCAGAAGTTCATTACATTTAATTGTGACACCGCACTATTTATAGCTCATTTATTGCTTGCCTTGTTGTGCTGTTTTAATGTCTTCCTTTGATTGTTCCTCAGCAGACCTATCTAACTCTTTGGTCTCAGTACTGTAGATTCCATGGTTTTATCAAATAAAGCAACTAAGCCCGCCTTGGCCTTTTCCTATGTGTTGCAATTGCTGGAGAAGATGTCAGTGCTTGTAAACAGACATATTTGTCATAAACCTGCAGTTCATCTCTTATCAGATAAAACAAACCTGGGTTGCCTGTAAACAGGATACAAATTTAAATTTAAAGGAAAATATTTCTTGGCAGAAACATATTCAGAAATGTAATAATACAACACGCTAGGAAATGTGCGGTTTATGAGTTTAGGGCACAGCACTGTGAGAGGGTGCTTAGCGCTGGGGACTATTCTGGACTTCAGTTGCATCTATGTGGAGTTTACATGTTCTCCTTGTGTCTCGGTTTTCACGTGGTGAAATACTACCTTCCAAAGTACGTCGACTGGGTTAGGTGATATAAATGTTTTCAGTTTGTGTGTGTGCTTTTCAATAAATTGGCATCCCATACCAGGTGGAAGTTACTGTAAAACATATAACCTAGTGGAAGTACATTTAAAACAGGAGGCTTATGTTAACCTAAAGGGGTTGTAGGAGTATGAAAAGCTCCCAAGCTATGCTGTTAAAGCCAATACCCTGTCTTCTTTCAAGAAACAGCTGGATGAGATCATCAAATTGATTACCTAATAACTCACTACCAAACAAGCTAGATGGGCAGAATGGCCTTTCATTTGTAGCCCTTCTCATGTTCTTCTAGGTGAAGTCCTGCCTTAAAACCTGTACTTTCATGACAGGCTCTGGGTTGCCTTGACCCTCACCAGGAAAAAGACGCTTCTGATAACAGATGGGTGGATAGATGTGTTTAGTGTGCACCTCTAAAATAATGCTGTCCAGTCATGGCCTTTGTTGTGCTTTCCTTTTTTCCAGGTCTCCGGCACGCTGTATTACTGTAACATCTTCAAGATGCAGCATATCATCTTTGTCCCACGTTGGATAGCCCGTTGCAGTTCACGTTTCCTGGAGCCCTTGTTCAAGACGCCAGAACCTTCCCATGAGTCCATGGTTGGAAGGGGAGCCACAGTGGACATCCAGCGACAACAGAGAATGGACCTGCTGGATCAACAGATGTTGCTGTCCCAGTTCACTCAGATGAGAAGAAACAGACAGCCACGGGTACACATATTACAGACACATATTGCAGATGCCTGTTTTAACCAGGAATTAAAGCAGAGGTTTGGTGGGCTCCCAAAGACAAACAGGGAGGGTTCAACATTCAAAGCAACAGTCTCTCATAAGTGCTTGACCTTTTTCTTCACTTTGCGTACGGCACGAAATCCGATTTTGTAACACTGATAAATATTTTAGAAATATTTCTAAATTGCTGTCTTCTTAAGACACTAATACAGGGAGCAAAATAAAGAAACCACCTTAGGAAGTGAATTCAGAGAAATGAAAGAAAGAAAACTGGCAGCTGAGGCAAATGAAAGCATGAAAAAAGCTAACTTGTGGTTTATAGATGTAAGATGCAGGAAGGGAACGGCAGCACCAGATTAAAGAAAAACAAGCGTTGTTCATAAAAAAGTTGTTGAAAAGTAAAAGGCTTTCAAAAGAGTTCACCTTTCCAGTTTTATTATTGAATACATCTTGTTGGCACTAGTAGCTATTTAGGCAAATAATTAGATATAAGTTGACGCAAATATGCATTGTCAAGAATCAATATGGAATTTCCTTATTATGTGTACAATACTAAATAATTTTATGGAATGCACAACATTGTTGCGACCACAAATATCCCTAACAGGCTTGGTCACTCTGTAGTCTGATAGATTTATTAATTCCGCTGTCAATATGCTATGTGCTGTACTAAGGCTAGACAATCCTTACATATTGATTAAATGGAAAAACAACAGAACAAAGTTTGCATTAGATTGTTATATTTAATAGTTTTCATATAAATTACAATGAAATCCACATTCCAATTAATCTAAACTAGTAAGAGAAAGGAAAAATAGTGAAACAATTCTCAGAACTTGGTTGCTTCAATTTTTAATTTAATCATGATATTTCAAGTAGGAAAAACACTCTTGAGTAGGGTTTTGTATAAGCTGTAGGAGGTTTGATTTTTTTTTATTCCTGCTGTTTTGGAATTGACTGTATTTGGAATCTTAAGTTTTTGTGAAGATGAAGCTTTATCATCTTCTTTCTTGCTGAGTGGGAGGCAAGAATTGTGTCTGTATATTGAAAACCACATATGTTAGTTTCAGTGTCTTCTTTCAAAAGAAGTCAGAGCCTTTCAGGAAGGATGCTACGTTAAGCTGAACAGGAAAAAAACCAGCAGCACACAAGACACCTGAAAGTTCAGTACTAACATGCCCAAATGTTTGAATTCAGTTACTGTATGTCCTTAAGTTGGTTTGGTTAAGTTGGTTGAGTTCTGCTAAACCAATTTCAGCGAGTCTGGTGTGTAGTGATATATGACTATTTTTTTAGATTGTAATTTACAATACAAAAGATACATTGGCTTAACACTCAGTATGTTACATATGAGATTTCTCTGTGTATTAACGGCTCATAGTATTGCATTGAGAACTTGCTATACACTACTACTACAACTACTGAAACTATCAATTCAGCTAGTGCGAATAGAGGAGCCTAGTGAATTTAGTGCACTGACAAATGCACACAGATGCTTAAATATTATACATCCTTATTATAAGATATTCACGATATAACCTATAGGTTATCCTATGATTGTTTCTTTGGTAAGTTCTGAATTGCATGAATTAAAAAGAGCTCAATGTTAAATCACCAGTTCTTGCCAAAGGCACATGGTCTCTGAGCATCGGCTAGACTCTCAGACCACACATAGATGTGTGGTCATAAAGATAGTGTGATTTGACACAGACATAAATTCTTGCTTCCTTGATACTTGTTTGTCTTCAAAAAGAGGGACAGCCAGGGTGATGACACTACCTAAAATTGAAACAATTTCTGAGCGATGCTTAAATAAGTCATCAGATAAAACTTGACTACCGGTTTAGGCGTGAGAACATGGCATTCTGTAAACGGTTCTTACCATGATAAGATGTTGATGAGAAAACACAACGCTGAGTCTAGAATATGGTTTGTATACTATTGCAATGTTCTCACCATGCACTGAAAGTTTCTTTACCTGCAGTGGTCATTTTGTTTTCAAATTCATATTCAGTGGTGCTTTATCCATTGCTCGAAAGAAATCAGGGTATCGGCCACAACACAATACAGTAGCTGGGAATCTTGTTTCGCATGCCCACAACCCTCTGGGTAAAGAATCGGCTCCTATTCTTGTTTTCAAAGGAAAGTCCATGCAATTTCCACATGTGCCCTCTTGTTCACGTTTTGCTGTTGGGAAGAAGTCCTTTGGGCTGACTTTGTCAATGCCTTTGAAGAATTTTAATACTTGTATCAGATCTTCTTGAAGCCTGTAACTGTTCAAATACAAATAGTTATTAACAGTGATATATAATCAAATAATGAATCAATTACTAAGTAGTAACAGTTATAAAATTATTAATAGATAGCAGAATGTTTGAAAAATAGGGTAGATAAATAAGAATATAACACACAGGTCCTCTCCTCCATCCCTCTCTTAGTCATGATGAGTCCATTCTGGGGAGCACAGCACAGGCTGTGGGAGACAGCTGTGTGTCAGTCATGTGGGAATTTTCAGAATGACTTTCACAGTAGTTTCAATCTCAGTCGACCCTCCTTAGCAAACTGGGCTCGATGCAGGAGCAGACAGGTTTTGGAAAAGTTTAACTGTATCCTGTTGTGATACTGTAGCTATGCTCTTGATCAAAAAATATGAAAACCTTAGCAAAAGTCCAAGAAATCACAGCTCAAATTATTCCAGGACTGAAAAGTCGTAGGTACCGTGTTAGGCTGAAAGAAGAAAATTATTTTAGCCTTAAAACTGAGAACTCCTAGAGTTCTAGAGTTCAAAGATATCTATCTAAAACGTCAGAGGTTCTTTAGATATTTACACATAGCACTAACAGATGTACAGTATGTTAAACCAAATGATTTGAGCTAATTATATGCCTGATAACTTTAATACACATACTCAACATAAGAAGACATAAGTGTCAGTGTGAGAGCTAGAAAGGAGCATGTAGAGGTTAATTTCACACTGAAAGGTAAAAAGAAAAGAGAAAAAAACATTTTATTCTGCATGAAAGGAACCTCTACTTTTTTCAATACACTACTTATACTTACAGCTCAGGTCACACAATAATGTGTGTTTGCTCTGTCTCATAGCAACAGCCAACTGCCTGCTTCAAAATTCAACCCACCCAATATGCTCACAATATGCTGACGACTGGCCATTTAGTGATATCCTGTGCCTGAGTTATTTAACAAAATCATAATATGGAAATGCAAGAGCCTTGCTAGCAATGCAACAGATAGGACAGTAACCTAAAAACTGTTAAAAGACTAATTATCACTATATGATTAAGCCTGTGTAATCTGTAAATCCGTTGTAATTTAATGTAGAAATTTAACTTAAAAGCATCATTAATGCATATCCCCAATCAAACTGCTTTTTGAGATGCAGGTATGTTTTGTAAACTAAGTTATATTTATGTGAACATTTCTTAGCAGCTGAATGTACATATCCCACCAGCAAGAATTATTTTTTTCAGAACCATGCTTAAAAATTCTGTTAATTTTATTTTAAACTAAGAAAGCTTTTCCTGTTCTGCTTTGGTGTGGCTTTGCTATAATACTTGGTACAGGGGGAATCAGTTGAAAGTAGTCACTTCAGGAAATGTGTAAGTTACATCTAATGTGGGGTTGATGTGTAAACACCTGCTTAGATGGTGAGAAATGATTAATCATCTACTGTAGATGTTTAAAATGGTTCTGTCAAGACTCCCCTGGCACTCATTTTTGTTTTAATTTAAACAAACTGGCAGTTTTAGGGACTGACCCTTTATATACTTTGTTTTTAATTAGTTCTTTGCAAAATCAGTTAACATGCTTCTCCTTAGCTTAAGTTCACTATTACCTATATAACAACTGCATATTTTTAATCATTCTGTTAATCGTGCTAAATGGAACAAAATGAGGGTGATAAGTTAGCTGTTAAAGAAGAGCCGTGACTTTTGCTCACATAAAATGAGTTATTTTTTATGACTGCAGAATGTTTTTGAATATTAGACTCCATTAGTGAGGTATGATCAAGCAAACCCACTATATAAAAAATAAAACTACATTTTAGATTTTAGTGAAGTTTTCAAGTTTCCTGTTCCATACTGTAGTGTTTTTGAAGGATATGGGTATTTTTAATTCACTTAAAGATCTCATATAGTAAGGCTATGAATAAGATTTCCTAGATACTATAGGGGAACAGTAAGTTATGCAACTTTCCTACATTCTCCTTTTCTAGTTGTTATGAACAGCTCCCAACACAGGGCCAGTAAGGGAAATATTTACCAAGTAATATGATTAACATAAGGTACTGTTGTACTAGAATCAATTTAATTATAGTTTGGCTGATAGAATTTTTGGGATTTCTATTTTCCTTGGGGTAGATTTCCATTCTTCCAGCATGTTGCTAATGGTTTTACCAAGCGGAAGTAAGATTTTCTTCACAGCTGTTGGAAATGACAGAATCTCCTGTTCATACAACTTTCCTCCTTGAACGGATGCAGTTGGAGTTATTTTTTAATGCTATTTCTGTATCATGCTTAGGAAAGCCAAGCTGCATTCAGACCGGGTCTAATCTTTAGTTCCAGATTCAATTTTATGAATGTCATAAAGCTTTTCTATTTGCGTCCTTCAAATTTTTTAATTCCAATCTTGTAAATGGGTTGCTGAAGGCTGGTTTTTAAAACCTTCAATCACATTTGTTTCTTTTATTGGAGTTTTCTTGTTTTTTCTTATTGGAGTGGATTTTCTTAGTCAGATAAAGTATAAGAAAAATTTAAAAAATAAGAGAAACAGAAGGTGGTCTTCAGGCCAGTCTTAACTGTGTGGTTTTGAAGAAGCTTAGCAATTGTTGAAGTTGACCTGTAAATGATTAAGTAATGGATATAGGGCTGGTGTGAACACGCTAACAGGGAAGGTAGGAAATGGTTTCCATGTTCTTGACATCAGACACGGATGTATCACAACCATCTCATGTGTAGCAAGCGTAATAGGTTTGCTGTCTCTGGGAGGTGTTTATAAATATTTTGTTTTGAAATTAGTGCCTACTTTTAGTGCATACTGAATGTGAAAGACAACGGTAGACTGTTGTATTTCACAGATTCAACGAACTGTGCAAATCTTGATCTTTTGCTTTCAATGGGTATCAGTTCTCTTGGATCACAAATGCAGCACAGTGATGAAAAAGACACATCCCGAGCAGTTGGCAAAGAGTAAACATTTCCTGTAGGCCAGACCTTGTGATTGTGAGTCATAGGATAAATTGCACCCTGAAGTATTTTTCAGTTGGTGTCTGAAATGTACGATCATTTTGTACCAATGCCAACGATTCCATGCTATTTTACACAAACTACACTTAAACATTATGCAATTTGCAAAATTTCTTAGATATCAAAAAGAAATGGAATAGTTAAAAGTATTGGTGACCAAAGAGCTTATAAATAGATAAAGATACTAACTAAATATGTTTTAGAAATGTAATAAAGTATTTATTAGTAGTCAACCTCCATTAAAAAGCTGTAATGTGATTTTTTTAAGGCCTTGCAAAGTGGTGTTACACAGTTAGCAGAGTGGAGCAACAGGATCCTTATTAACAGTCCGTTATAGTAGGAACACAACACTTACAAATTAGGCACTAGATGGTTTTCATTTGCATTTGGATAAAGTTGAGATACTCCTTTTAATGGAACTGATTGCGTTTAGTCTCCCTGTGATGTTGAATGTTACACCTTCATGTAGCCTTAGATTTAAACAGTAGTGCAACTTGTATTTCTTGTACATCTTAAGTCAGATTTATTAATTAATGTGAGTTTTATCTGTTTATCTAATCTGTATAATTATTTTCATTCTTCAAATTTTTAAAACAATTTTAATCTACAAAAAAGAAAATGCAGGATTATTTAATGTGTTTTCCAAAGCAGGACATTTACATATTTTGTAAGTGTATAGATATATTCTGCACGTTATTATGTTATTAAAGTCACACTTTAACTTAGGTCTGCAGATGTGCTAACTTCAGTATTAAATCTTTAATGTGGTACAATGTTCAAGTTGAGTTTCACGCTTACTTTGCATTTAGCATGCAAAACCGGCACTTCCTTTAAACCGTTTTTATATGTACGATCAAATAACATCCCCTATCTGCTTTCCTGTTGAACTTTAAAATTCTCATTCCATGAGTGATTTCAACCTATTTAAGAGATACCAAACAAGTCCATGGAATCATTTAAAGAGGTGTGCCATTAAGGATATCACAATGTTCTGAAACTATGGGGAATTCTTTTAATTTTTTTTCTTCAAGATTTCAGATTCACATATCAGAAGCTTCCCTCCAAATATGTTATTTGCTCTGGCTTGGAGAAACTGATTGATAACCTAAGAAATGTTAAGAAAATAAATGTTTTACAGTCCTTTGTATTCAGTCAAGCAGTATGTGTCCTACAGGTATTAATCTAAAAACCTAATTAATCCAGCACATCTTCAAGCATATAGATGGTGTATAGATGTAGCATTTTGTTCCATACATTCATGGCACTTTGCATTAATAAGTATTCTCTGTGCCCACTCCTGATTTCCATTTCTCAGTTGTGCTCAGTTTCCATTTCCGTTATCAGATCCATGTCTGTGCCGAGTATGAAGTCAGTCTCAAGGTTAACAGTTCTGAGGCTTTGTCAGTTTTTTTCTTGATATACCCCCAGAGTCAGCAAGAACGGGGGTGGAGCAAGAATCAGTGATAATATGGCTTCAGAACCAGGCATGGAAAGACTGCAGTATGATTATGACTGTGAGTGAAAAGAGCACACAAATCTCACACAACAGACAAAGTACAACAGGTGTGCATCTGTGGCAAGAAGAAAATGACAACTACGAAAACCCTGAAAACACACAAAGGGAGGAAAAAGTGCTTGAAAGCAGGAGGACAGGTATTGGCCAATACTCGACTAAGAACTCGACTCAGTATTTGACTGAGAAGTCAGTCAAGTTTGTTGAGTGAAATTCAACGGTGAAATGCAAACTAAAATTCACGGAAATATCAGCGAAGAGAGTTCGTGCAAGCACAGAGCTACCATGTGAGGAGTGTATTGAAGCCAACCAGCCAGCTAAACCTGCAAAGGAATAAAAGGTCAATGGGTGCAAACAGCAGGTGAAGTGGGCCAGAGTGTTATGCTCACCTTGCTGTGCTACAGTGGGGCATGTCACAGCTTTAGTGGTGGGCTGTCATGCCTCCACTGCCTAGATCGCCATGGAGAGAGGATATGCAAAGCACCTGTCCATTGTGAGTAGTCTCCCAGCAGCACATGCTCTGAGTGTATTTAAACCCTGCTCTTCTCAGCCATCTGGCATCACAGAGTCCCAGCAGAGCCCTCCTTCATCTTCTTGGTTTCCAGTTCTCTCAGGTTCACCTGGAAGCTCTGCCCATAGCTGTGCTGTCCAGCGGATTCTTGTTGCTGAGATGTGTCTGGAGCATGGTTCTTGTCTTTGGACCCAGCCTCAGCAGATTACTCCTTCTGCCTTCTGTCTGGTCTCTGAAGAAGAACTCCATGGAGACATGTGCCTTAAATCAGCCCTGAATCTCCTGGTGCCCTCAAGATTGGACCACCCACATTTGGACAGGAGGTCAGAGCCCTCTGCACGACGATGCCCTGTGAATGAAGCTCTGAACTTTGGTGGCTCCTCCCTGTCCTGCACCAGCCTTCTCTGCACTTCCCCCTCCTGCGTTCCAGTCCTTCAGTCTGCCTGCTTGCATCCCGGGTGACTGCTATCCCATGCAGGCCTTTTCCACGGGCTGCAGTGAGCCGGCCACTCCCCCTAGACTGTGATGTCCTAGAACTTGAGTCCGTAATACCTACAGCATCTGCAAAATTATCTGGGGGCAGTGCTGGTTGTAACTCAGAGCTTCTGAAATGGAGGGGGAAAAGTTAACATAGATCTGAGCACTATCTTGGAGAAGCTAGGAGGCTCCATTGAGATGAAGTTGAAGAAGATGGTTATATCATATAGAACTATGGAGCAGAGAGATTTGGATTAGTTGTGAATGGTGGTACCTATAACACAGAAGGAATCGGCACACTTGATCCAGGAGAAAAGGCAATGAAAAAATCAATGGAGGAAGAGTACATAAGAAGAGATGGAGGGGATCGATACTCTGCATAAAATCATCAAAAGCATTTTGGAGCGATGAGGACTTGAGGAAGAGTCATCAGAGGAAGGTGCAAACAAATTAATGTCAGGCCACTGAAGTGAAAGGACATTGAGTATGCAGTGGGATAAGCAAGGGCATCTTCTGCCCTAGGGACTAATGAAGTTCCATACAGAGTATACAAAAGTTTACCTGATGTCTGATGTCTCTGGAAGCTGATGAGCCTTAGCCGATTCCTAAGGAAAAAGATTCCTCTAGCACCAGTCAGGTCTGTCCAATTTGCCTTATTGTTTTCAAGGGGAGGTTTTTCTTCCGTATCAGAGCTCAAACGATAGCAGACTATCTGGAATGAAACAAACTTATTGATACATTGGTAGCAGGAATTCTAGGCTTCTCTTCGTGTTAAGAACACACAACCCAGATCTAGTACAAAATTCAGTCAGCCAAGAGATAGAAGAAAGACCTGCACACAGTTTTTGTTTTCTCAACCTAGCCAATTGCCATCAGGCCCCCACAGTCTCATCTGGCCAGCATTCAACGTTTTTAAACTACCAGAGCCCTTCACAAAGATTATTAAGACCTTGATTAAGATTACTTCCTAGACCTGCAGCTCTGTTTCACAGCACAAGAGTTTACCACATGCCTGTTGATAGGCATAACAGCAGGATGTACTATCTCACCTTTTGCCTTCATGATGGCTATGGAAGTGATCATCAGAGCATCAAAATGGGTGGTGGGTGGTGAATGACTGGAGTCTGGCCTACAGCTACCACCCGTCAGGGTATATAGTACTGACTTGACAACTATAACCACAACTGCAGCTTGTACGATGTGCCTGCTGAAAAAAAAACTGCTGAAATGGTTGAGAAGATGGAGAGACAGTTTGCTTGTGTGGAAAAGGCTTTGAGTTCCACGCTGCCTTAGCAGCATAGGGCTCTATGAGCACTTGAATTACTGTATGTCTCTCCAGTCTCACAGGGGAATACAAATGCATCAAGGTAACACTAGACGTGATCGTGACAATGTCGAGGGATATGATGTTGAAGCACACAGCACCCTCACTGGCTATAGGACAGAAATGGCTGCTAAAGGACACAGAGCAACAGTCCATTGCTCTGTGTCCATCCATCCAGGCACAAGGACATTGTGGGGCAAGTACAGCAGGGAAGTGGAGGCTTAGACCTAAACACAAAAAGATCCACTTTTGAACAAGTCATCATCTTCAAATGTAAGCAAGTAGGATTAGCTCTACCATCAGATCAACCTATGCTGTGCACCAATCACCTCACCGATGGTTGGGCAAAGGTCCAGCATGCCCTATGTGTACAAAACCAGTAAATCGCAGACGCATTCTTACCCGATGCAAACTGAGCCTCTTCTTTAGATCAGTATACCTCATGTACTTAAGAACTTGGCAGCAGCTCTACAGTGAAAGAGGACAGGCATCTACTCCTTACCGCCATGTACAGTAGTAGCAAAATCATCTAGCCAAATTACTTTCTTCCATAGACAAGAGAAAGATCAGAAGCTCTGTCAAAAACCAGAAAGTGAACAGTTGAACCCAGCCCGGGACTGGAAGATGTTGGCAGATTTAGGCCAGAAACGAACAATCCCATCAGAGATCATTGATATCAACTTAAGACCAGACTTGGTTCTAGTACTGGACTACCAGTATTGGTTCTGGGGTCCAACAATCTTCATCGTGCCTACTTCATGGAACTGACAGTGCTGTAGGAGGGTGTGGCGGATGAGACATATTAAAGGAAGAAGCTACAGTATGATAAGTTAGCTGCTGAAGCAGAGGAACGATGCTAGAAAGAGCGGGCACTCCCAGTAGAGAGTGACATTGATTTGTGTAAGCATCTAACACTGATTAAGGAGATGGGAATCCGTGGCAAGTCCTTATGTCTAACTATCAGATCTGTTTCAGAGGCTGCAGAAAGAGGAGCCAATGGTTCTCACTGAAGACCAGAGAACCTTTCTAGGCCCTAAAGTAAGCTGATATAGAGGGGGGTGATTCTGGGATGCCAGAACCACTGTTAAGCCTTCTGGAGATGTCATGGGCTCATCAATGAAACACTGATGATGGAAAGTGCACACGTGGAAGCCCAATGACATGTCAATCCCCCTCAAGGCACAAGATTATGGCAAGAACCAGTGAAGTGCTCACCATCTCTAAGGGATTGTACCGTACCATCAAGTCCTACTGTATGTGTCACACTTGAGGTTTTATTTGTCCAATTCTAATGAGAATGGATTTTTGTGTGTACATCTTACTGTATCTTTCAGTCTCGGAGATATTCTGGTATCTTTTTTTAAGGACTATAACAAGACCACCAACATTTTCTATAGAGTAAAAGGACTTTGCACATTTTAAAATGCTTCCGCATTTGTTAAGAGATTTCACACATTGTATTAAGAAGATTCACACCATCTTAGAACAGTTAGCTTAGACATCTTCATTCATTTTCTTAGATTTTCTGTTCCACTTCTGTACTTTTTTTGCATTTTCACTATACAAGTTTTCAAGTTAAAATGACCTTTGTTATGTCTCTTAAGAATAGCTACTGTACAAACAAGAGTTTGGCCTACCTTTCTCATTAGGTATCTTAGGAAATAAGTGTATCTTTAATTGTATCCTGCTGTTTCTTGAACAGCTTGGTTTTTACCACCAGGCTATTCCATTTACCACTTTTAACTCTTTTGAAGGCTATAAAGGCTGTGATGTAACAAACACAATGATCTAAATGACTGTGTTATGACAAAGCTTGAGCATTCCATTCCTCCCCTTGATTTACTGTAAATACCACAATTTTTTTCTTTATACCTAAGTATTTAATTAGCCTTTTCTTTCCCATATTTCTTGCTGAGGGCAAATAAGATTCTACTTATTTATGTGGTAAAGAAACAAAAAAAACCCACATCTCACATGTGTAGCATTCTGCAGCTCACAGTCAACTGTGCTGTAGGTATAATGGATGCTACTACTTCCATGGCACACTTTGCATATAAGAACATGAGATACCATTTGCCCAGTGCCTGCCATATCTCATATTTTAGTACTTTCAATGCTGCTGTTTCTGCATTTGTCAGTTCTCCAATCTGTGGGTACAACTTCCATCCTTGGAAACAGCCAAAATATCCCAGTTAAGGGTTTATGAATAATATCCCTCAATTTTTTAAGTGCAACTGGAAAAATATCAGGACACAGAGATTTTATTAGTTTTAAACCTGTCAGAA
Organism: Lepisosteus platostomus; assembly: GCF_059453375.1. Classification (NCBI taxonomy): domain Eukaryota; kingdom Metazoa; phylum Chordata; class Actinopteri; order Semionotiformes; family Lepisosteidae; genus Lepisosteus; species Lepisosteus platostomus. The sequence continues at coordinate 29,627,610 of NC_142612.1, forward strand.
CAAGTACTGTAGAAGCTCAGTATCAGTACTGATGAGTCTCCTTCCATAACACAGGGCCTGTTACTGGTGTCTTGTATTGCAAACACATACATTAAATGTTCAGTAAGCATACTGTGTTTACTATTTATTTATTGTCATCTATCATTAAACATCTGTTATTACATAAACTATTTACCTTAACTTTTACTTGCAGTTACAGTACAAAAAATAGTAAACAACTTTAATTCCATGTTGAAAAGGAGAAACACAATGTTTCAGCTGTTGAGGCTTCATGCCTGTTCCCCCTAGTTTCAGTTCTGCAGCTTGGCGGGTAGTTTTTGTACATAGTCCTTCTATCCAGCCTGTTCTTCCTCAACAATGTATACCCATTAATTTTTTTTTTGTCTCATTGCCCTTCCCTACCCCTAACCATGTTTCATTCATTCCTATAATGTGAGCGTTATCTAACCTGAAGTTCTTAAATTTAATTCTCTTTGCTTCTATTATAAGACTTTCTTCAACGTACAGTATAAGCCATTCAGAATGGTTATTTGTGTTAAGTTTGTTCTGGAACCCACTGGATGATGCTGTGAGCTTTCTGCCCAGCAGAACCCTAATTTAAATACCCTTAATCTTTTGTATGAATATGTTTCCTCACTAAATTGGTTGAAGTATAACCCATCCTACTTACGTAGGTCATTTTTATTCCAGAAGTTCTCCCTATATGCTGAACCCCTCCTCTGCACCGATATTTTAGTCGGTACCACATCTGGAAGTCTGATGGACACAGTAGCTCTAAAATGCCACTCTTGTGCTGTGTACTCATTCTTCCTTGTGTTTGTAATCTGTGGTCACCTAGATATTTCTCCATCTTGTGTCATCTTGCATGCAATCTTCCTAAACAGTATCTAGTAACTAGTCCCTGCAGTTATGCTGAACTTGTATTACTATGGAGATAATAGCAAGATTAGACTACTGCGCACAGATCTTGTACTGATGGTTTTCAACCAGCCAACAGCTTTCATACAGATGAAGTCTGTATCCTGAAACACAATCATCCTACAAACCACAGACTAAATTAACTCTATGCTGCTATTTCATTTTGAAGAAAAGCACTCTTACTGTCTTGAGAACTCTTTGTAAAATGCTGAAAGCAATCAACCAGGTTTTTCTACCAGAAATAGGAGGTGCCAAAGACTGAAAAATTTCATTTCAAAATGAATGTCATGTATCAGATTTATTTTGCATATGTGGTTTTAAACAAGTAAAAGCTGTGTATAAAAATTTAAAAAACTGTGGTGAATGTGTTAAGAAAAACTGTGCTACTGAATGTGTGAAAAACAGAAAAATTAAATTTTTGACACTGTGAAGTCCTTATACTTCTCTTTTAGATTGTGTATGTTTGTAACTGTTGTTAATGTAAGTCAGAAATCTTTTAAAATTTCTTTAGGAATGTCATATCTTGTGCGTATCAGATATACATGTTTATCATATTTTAAATATGCAAATATATAAAAATAAGCAAAGAGCAACAGTTCTGACTCATTTCTACATACTTTTTGTGAGAATTAGAAACTTCTACATTTTTCTACTGTTAAAAAGACCGTGGTTTAATGTAATTGAAAATTATCAATTTGTTTGGTTTTACCTACCCCATATGGAATAGATAGTTGTTTGTTTTTTATTTCTTGCCTCTAAGGAGCTATTCCTGTGACCACATACAAGCATAAAATGAGGTAACTTCCTCTGACCTGCTTTGCCATGTACAAGCCAAAAGACCATTTTTAAAGACATACTGTTGTGTTTGATAATTAGTTGATGTTATTACTTTATAAACCCAGTTAAGCTACTGCTTCACAATATGTGGTGATGTTACATGTACAATAATAATACATACAGTACATTGCATCTGTGGTGTGGAATACAGTAAAACCTCAATATTTGCTAGTTCTGTACTGTATTTGCAATTTCACCGATTGGTGCAAACGTTTTAGTGTTCACTTTTTCCACGTTTGAGGACCAAATTTGTGCCCGTGCAGGTTAAGCTGTAATTAAAGTGGTCAACTTTATTTGTTCATTTATCTGCACTGGCTATAACTTGAATTCCAGTACTTCTTTTTCACTAAAAATACCTACTACCAATAAATACTAAGACTATTTCAGAAAAGGTTAACAGTGATTACAAAAATATACCTACAGAAATGCTTGTTTCACAAGCTGTGGAACCATACTCTATAGTATTTTCCCTATTAGGTAACAAGTCTCACGTTAGGAAATTACCAGTTTTCCACTGGATGACAAGCTTTTAGTTTTATGTATTTGCTTTCTAGGTCATTTTTACTGATTAAATATTATCTGATGAAAACCTTTGGCATTTGTATTGTATAGATAGGAAGTTGAGAAAGAGCTCAGCCTTGAAGAAAAATTATTTCTAAGGCAAGCGCTGAAACTTTTCACTACAGTTTAGAAATGCTGTCTGTCTCTCTGATATTTCCAAGGATATATTTTATACAGGATTAGCAGTGCAATTCCTTATATCTTGAAAATATAGATTCTGAAGGGGGAAAAAGATATTAGCAAGTTTCCTTGGCACGTAACATTTCATGGTTAAAAACCTCTTGTTCTGGAACCCCTTTGGTGGAACCAGAGAACCAGATGTATCAGCAACACTCTGTCTCTTAGCATCTGCTGACAACTCCTTAAGATGCACCTTTAGACCCTGCTATCTAAACCTGCTTGCAACGTGCAGTGTGTTCACATTTCTTATTTGGCGTTTAATTCTAATTCTTGGATAATTGGATAATTGCATTATGTTGTATTTATGTTGTATTTGTCTTGCAGTCTGTAATAAATATTAAATAAATAATGTTTAAAGTTTTCTGTCATACCACTCTACGCAACTTTGATATTATGCTGATTACAACAGTTTTGTTGTCAGCAAAAAAAAATGTTTAAAACTTTTTGAATGTAAAAGTTTTGAATGTAAGCAGCCACATTCAGTGACTATAACAATGTAACAGCTTGAGCAAACAAGTATATAAAATGATCATTTAAGCATTAGGTTTTATTAGCAAGATGCAGCTTAAAACAGTAATGGAATTGCATTTTTATTAATAGAACTTTTTTAATTGTTGTCAATATTTGAAAAGTAAAAAGCAGTTTGTTCGTGATCAGCATTGCACTGGAATGAAGCAGGTGATTAGAATTGCCATTCTGACCTAAGAATCTCTTTTTTCCAGGGAGGCCTGATAAACTGGAACAGATTTTTCCCTTCACTGCGGCACAGACGTCCTGCCAATCACCCACAGCAGGCTGGGGAAGAAGTCTCAGAGGAGCAGGTGAGCCTGGTATTGGTATTGGTATTCAATGAGTAGTCCTGCCAGTTAAATAGAATGCTTTTTAGTGTATATTAATAAAAGACCATACCACAACAATAAGCAGCTCTCAAAGTAACAAAAAAAAAAGAAAAAATGCAGTCTGAGGATTTAAACATTTTGCTTTTCATCGTTTGTGAACTCAATTCAAGAAACATTAAGTGTTAATAAAAGTGCACTCCAAACAGAGACTCCATATACGGTGGGTTTAGAAAGTCATGACCCCCTTTCAAAATTTGTACCTTTTGTCGTATTGTTCTCTAAAACATTCTGGAAATTAATTAATATTACAACCGTAAAATACCTGATTTGTATAAGTGAACACCCCCCCCATAATTGCATTTGTAAGTTTGTTCAGGTATAACCAATCACCTTACAGATTACACAACAAACTAATTGGCTCCCACCTGTGATCAGTTTTGGTGATTTTGATTAGTTCAGAATAAAAGCAGCTGTTTCTAGAGGATTCCACTGCTTGGAAGTATATTTCAAAGCAAGGAATCCACTATGGCCTGAAAGGTTCTTTGAAAAGAACTTTGAGATAAAGTTTTGGAAAGGCACAAGTCAGGAGATGGGTATAAAAAGATTTCAAAGGCTTTAAGTATCCCGTGGAGCACAGTCAAGACCAGCATTAAGAAGTGGAAGGTGTATGGCACCACCCAGACCTTGCCTAGATCAGGCTGTCCCTCCAAACCGGATGATCGAGGAGGAAGGAGACTGATCAGAGAGGCTACCAAGAGGCCAATGGCAACTTTTAAAGCAGCTACAGGACTTTATGGCCTTTAATTGTATGCATGTGACAACAATATCACAAGCGCTCCACAAATCTGGCCTGTATGGGAGGGTGGCAAGAAACTTAAAGAAAGCCGGATCAAGTCTCATTTGCGTTTTGCTAAAAAGCACCTTAAAGATTCTGTGGCCCAGTGGCAAAAGGAGCTGTGGTGAGATGAGACCAAAATCGAACATTTTGGCCAGAATGTAAAACGGTACATCTGGCGAAAACCCAATACATCTTATCATCCAAAGGACATCAGTCCTACAGTAAAGCACGGTGGTGGCAGCATCCTGTTGTGGGGGTGTTTCTCTTCAGCTGGGACTGGGGCACTTGTCAGGATAGAAGGGAAGATGGATGGTGCAAAATACAGGCACATTCTTGAAGAAAACCTGCAGCCCTCAGCCAGGAAGTTGAAAATTGAAAGATGGTTCACCTTTCAACATGACAATGACCCAAAGCACACCGCCAAAGCAACCGTACAGTGGCTGAAGGACAGGAAGGTGATTGTCCTTAAGTGGCCGAGTCAGAGCTCCAACCTAAATCCCATCGAAAATCTTTGGAATGACTTGAAGAGGGCAGTCCATCAACGGTCACCAAGCAGTTTGACTGAGCTTGAACAATTCTGTAAGGAGGAATGGGCAAATATTCCTCCCTCTAGGTGGGCAAAGTTGGTAGAGATGTATCCAAACAGACTCAAGACTGTAATTCAAGCAAAAGGTGCTTCCACCAAGTATTAACTCAGGGGGGTGTTCTCTTATCCAACCCAGTTATTCTACTTTTTTTCAGAAATGTTGCTTTCTTTTTTCACTTGGATATTGCAAGGTATAATTTGTAAATAACTGGAAAAAGTCTGATTTGAAGTGTCTGTTTTTTGGTCTTTCAGGCAACAAAAGGTGAAGATTTTAAAAGTGGGTGGTGACTTTCTATACTCACTGTATATATGATTGATACATAGTCAAAAAAAAGTTTGTGAACCCCCAATATATTTTTTTTTACCAGGTCTTATTGTGATTCCTTCATTTAATCAAAAACAATAATTTCAGAATCAGAAAAGTGTAATGTTCAAAATCACTCATCACTCACTCACAAGTTTTTCTAAAACATTTCAAACAATTTTGAGTTGAAGTTAAAATTCATATAAGAGCTCAGCTTAATGGGTCATTACAATAATCATTTTATTTGTTTTACAGAAAACATAAACGCATGCTTCTTACTTACGTCCTGGTCCTTATTACCATTAAAACAATACATTAATCTTATTGAGAAGAATGTCTTGCTTAACATCCTCCAGGAAATATTTATGTCCTCCTAGTTGTTATTAACCCTATTTCTGTTAATCCTTATGGGAAGTAATTTTTAAAAAAATAAGTCTTACAACTGTGTACATGCACCATGGATATAGCAGGCACATCTCTTGTCTATGTGGAGACCAATGCTGAAGTCTGTAGATAAAGCACATTGGCCTTTATTAAAATTCTTTATGTAGGTAGTCTTTTTTATGCTAGAGGACATTTAGAAAGAGCTCAGCTGTGGCTACCAGTTTTTCCAGCTGTCTCAATATGTAAATGTGTTAAATTTATGTTTAGGAATACTGTTTTTTATTTTACAAGCATTCATTTTACTTTGTAACAAATTATATTTTGCCTGGGTTTTGTAAGTGTTCCTTACTTGCTAAAAACACTTATAACAGTAACATCAAAACTGTGACTTCTCTTTTGATAGTTCTGTTTAATGTCAGTCTTGACCAAGCCAGCAAACAAATTACAATTATAATTGTAGGAAAAACAGACAAACACTAAGAAGAAAACTGCAAGTTTTGTTTTTAAAATCTTCTTAGCCAAGTGAAACTGTTTCATATGTGCATTTGCTTAGGGATAGCAAATGAGTTTTTCTAATGTTTGAGTAACTCTTAAAGAAATTTGATAGTTCAGTACTACAGTACTACCACTAATTTAACTATGTAAAAATTGATATTATAACTTTTGACATATTACAGGCATGTGTAATTTTCAGAACTTAGAATAAAATATCTCTGCTGAACTTGGCAGCCTGTTGTTTTATCAGTTCAAACTCAGGCTGTCCGGAGTCTTTTGCATTAAAATTCAGGTCTTCTAACAATAAAAGTACATCTGACAAGATGTCTGAGTATTAAGGTTAAGAAGTGAACGACAGAAATTTTGTGTTCTGTTTTGTGATCAAGGGGATCCTTTTTCCATTTTACATGATAAAAACAGAACACTAATTTGCTGTCGTTCACTTCTTAACCTTAATAATCAGACATTTTGTCAGATTCTATCATTTCTTTCTCATATTCCTGGAGATTTAAAGCATTTAGCTCCTTTATGACTCCCTTTGCTTCAGTTTGGTGGGGCATTTCCCCTCATTTTTTCCTGTCACAGGAGCTGAAGCTTCTACTGAAGCTTCTCTTAATCCATTGGGGGGAGCACTAGTTCTTTTGGGTCTGTGTCTGGTCCAATATCACGCACAAAGGGTTGTGAAGAGTGTGAGCTATTGCTTGCCAGGCTGACTTGCTCACAAATGATAGTGACTGGGGTAACAAAAGAGTTGCGTCATCCAGGGCTCTGCACTTTCAACATTATTATTACATGATTAGCCCTATTTCTGTCAGGTTACTGCCAATTAACTGTTTTATCACAAAGTATATAGCCTTTATGAATTCAGCTGGATGTCAAATACATCATTGAAGAGAAAAATAGTGCAGCCTTAAATTATAGTTAAGTTATAGTTAATACATGCACTATACTATGGCCATTTTTGTCTAAGGTATTTTAAAAGAGGCATTTTTAAGCAGTGCTTTCAAACTGGCGAAAAACTCAACATGAAGATTTTTATAAAGCCACTTTATTAGGTGAAAGTAGTTTCCTTCTTCCCATTAAAGTTTAACAGGGAACTATCACCCTCTTCAAACCCCGTCATGCTTTAAATTGTAATTGATTTTATCCGAGGAAGTTACTGTTAAAGATTTAAGCTTTTTTTTTATGATCAAACTCTTCTGCAGTTTGGTTATTTGATGAATGACGCTTTTTTTTCTTTGTTGGATTTTAGGTAGCTAGACTCATGGAGATGGGTTTTTCCAGGGTCGATGCTTTGGCAGCCCTAAGAGCTTCAAATAATGATATCAATTTGGCTTCTAACTTCCTCCTACAACACTGAGGACTGGTGAGATGCCAAAGACCTGTCTGCATTGCGGTTAGTTCAAGATAACTCATTGCTCGACTTGAGCATCATAGCTTCAGAATTCTGAAGAGGTGGTTTGTCGGTGTACACTGTGGACATCATTTCAGTTTATTTTTCTTCAAATGGTCTTTGATATTATCATTGAAGGTTTTGTTCATCCGCCAAGTGATCTTTTGGGGGGGTGATTTTTTCTATACTTTTGTTATCAAGTTTCTGCTGGGCTGGGATATAAGTATAGAAACAACTTCTGGTGTGGTTTGCAACTGCCATAAGGCAATGGACAGTTTATGTGTAACAGTTTGTGAAAAATGTAAATTACTGGTCTTAAAATACTGTTATTACTGAATCTAATGATGCAGCTTTAATGCATATCACATTATCAAATTTCACCCTCAGTTACAAAGACAAACTATACAGGTTTTCTCTTTGTAAGATGTTTTTATGTTTGGTACAAGAAAATATACTATTTAGCACAGTAATTTAAAGTTAAAGGTTATGCCATCCATTCTGTATTCAGAGTTCTAATTTTAATATACTGTACTTGCTATGCAGTGATTTTGCTTTGATTTTATTTATAATGTGAATATGTGTCTTTTTATGACTTTGCTATGTTTCAATTTAAAAAAAAATAATGACAATTTAATTTCATGTTAAAAACTTTTTTGTCGGGAATCGCAAACATGTGTCTTTAAAACATGCAATGCCTTTGTATTACAATATTGATTAAAAGGGAAAGATGCGTACTTTGTGTACAATAAGTATATGTATATTAATGTACTGTACAGCATGTATCACATTTCTGTATGATTTTTCAATCAGCAATATTACACTAAATATCCCTTAAAATGTTATATTTTTTGACAGATTATTTTAATCTGTATACTTACAGGTGTAGTTTTGCACACTTGTGTCATGATCAGTTTTAAGTTGAACTGGGAGACTTAGAATCCTTATTGTGTTCTGTTGAATTTACTGTTGTTTTTTTTTAACATAAGCCCTTATTAACTTATGAACTGTATATTAACCAAATGTGTATTAAGAATTAGTCATTTTTAGTGATAAAGTTGAAGCACTAAAAAGTAAACTCATTATTGAATATATTAACTCGGTTTTGTTTCTGACCATTATTTAGCTCCGGGAAAAAAGTTTATGCCATTGACAGTGCAAATCTAATTCCAATTTGGTGTCTGTCTCTATTCAATTTAATTCAATTCAACTTTATTTGTATAGTATAGTGAAAAGTCTCATTAGTCACTCAGGTGCAGTATATAAATAGAACAGAAGAAAAGACAACAGACAGTAACACAATAACAATAACAGTGTAATAACATAACAGTGTAATCAGAAACTGTGCAAATACGCAAACAGAGAAAAGTATACAACACTACTTTTGTTACTAGAGTTTTCATCTATTTAATTTTAATTTGTAAACTCAGATCAGTTGCCGTTTTCTTTATTTTTTAGAGTAGTGTCTTTCCAGTGTCAGTCTTGCAGCAAATGGTTCATAAACACAATTATTAGGTCTGTGCAACTACATGCTTTCTTTGCACACTGTATGTTTAAAATCTTTAGGAGATTTAAATCTTAAGGTCTTTGATATTTAGAGCACTGTACAGTGGAGACATGCAGTGTTATGATGTTGATAATGATGATGTTAGATTGCAACCAACAGTAAGAATGTAAAACAACCTAGCAATTGGTAGAATCGGTAATAATCTCAACATTAACTAAATATTTCCAGCATCTTTGTTGCTTAGAACCTTAATAATAATTCTGAAATCTTCACAGCTTTTATCACACTCAGAAAACAGCAACCAACCTGTTTACCAACCTGGTAGAGCTTCAGTGAATTGACTGAAAACATCAGTTTGAAATTTAGACCGTCTGCAGGTGCAATGCTTACAGATTTATATCACGTCTTCTTCATCAGTGCAGCTCATGAAGGAGAGGGTTATTTTTAAGAAAGGTTTAAGAGTTTGAAGAGCTACTGTATAATGGGTAAAGATAAGTGGCACATCAGCAGGAAATAGCTCTTTGTCTCAATAATAGTTTATTAGAGGTGAAACAAACACACAACGCCTGGTTTTCTGTTGTTGGCACAGATCGCAGAGTAAGTGCTAGTGGATGAAACGTCTCTACCTGGCTACTCCTGAGAATCCAGACAATCAACAGCGTGCAGCTGGGCACAAACATTTATTTCTATACCACTGAAGTTTCGTTTTCTTTTTCACTCAATCTGTTGATGAAATAGGAACGGTAAATTCATTTCCACTCTTTGAAAAGAGGAGCAGAAGAATGTGACATCTTTAACCTTGACAGAGTAAATGCACTGAATGTGCTGGAGCCAGGAGAAAACATTATCAACTGAGTCAAAATAGCAAATGCTTTTGTTTGCAAAATGCCTTTAATTTGAGATGTCATACTTAATAATTATTGCCTTCTGATTCTGTATAAAAAGAACATAAGCACAGAAGCTAGAGCAAAGAGTAAAAACACGTTGAAAGAAATCAAAAAGTTTACAAAAGTAAAACTTGCAGAATGTACATCCTACTGCACAAATGAAACAATTCACTCTAATAGACTAAATCAATTATATTATATAAAATAAAATTATGGGAACTGGGAGCTGTGTACTCATCCAAAAATTGGGATAAATGTTAGGAACCTAAGAAAGAAGAAAGCCATTTAGCTAGATCCTTTGGTTGCTAGTAGCTAATTGATTCAAGGTGCTTGTCCAGCCACTCTTCTTGAAATAAAAAAATACCAATTAAATTAACATGGCTGTCTACCTTGATATTATTACACAAAGAAACTTGGGCGTAAAAGTCTAAGCACGGACATGAGAATATAAGAAGGGTGCAGATGAGAACCCTATTCTTGTATTACAATATATTACAGACTGAGATATAGGTGAAATAAAAAGACAATAACATTCATTTATAGATTAAAGAAAAGAATGGATCAGGGTTACAGACAGAATTGGGGTTCAGTTTAGAATTGGGGTGATGTATGGGTTAATTATGGGCAGGGTTTGGGTCTGGTTAGGCTAGGGTTATGCTTAGAACTATACCAGGGATAAGGTTTGAGTTAGAACACGGTTTAGTGAGCGTTTGGTTGGAGTTAAAGCTAAATTTGAATTGTAATAATAATAATAATAATAATAATTGCTTACACTTATATAGCGCTTTTCTGGACACTCCACTCAAAGCGCTTTACAGGTAATGGGAACTCCCCTCCACCACCACCAATGTGCAGCATTCACCTGGATGATGCAACGGCAGCCATAGTGCGCCAGAACGCTCACCACACATCAGCTATCAGTGGGGAGGAGAGCAGAGTAATGAAGCCAATTCATAGAGTGGGATTATTAGGAGGCCATGATTGGTAAGGGCCAATGGGGAATTAGGCCAGGACGCTGGGGTTACACCCCTACTCTTTTCGAGAAATGCCCTGGGATTTTTAATGACCACAGAGAGTCAGGACCTCGGTTTTACGTCTCATCCGAAGGACGGTGCCTGTTTACAGTATAGTGTCCCCGTCACTATACTGGGGCATTAGGACCCACATGGACCACAGGGTGAGCACCCCCTGCTGGCCCCACTAACACCTCTTCCACCTCTGTAATTTATGCTTTGGTTATATTTATGGAAATGCTAAGAGGCTTGGGTTAATCCCAGGTTTGTGTTAGGTTTGCAATGGTGGGAAGCTTATTACTTTATGTTACGCTGGGCAAAGTTAGCCTCAATAATCCACAGCATGTCTTGGTTGTTCTGTATGTAGACCTCAATGCAGCCAGCTCTGAGCAATTGAGTAACTTGCTGCTTGCAGTACACACAAGCTGTACTTTCAGGAAGGCTGTCAGTCTGTGGTAACCAATTTAAGCTCATGCTTGTAAAGTCTAATTGTTTTATTATTTTGACTGCACAGTTTAATCTCTCAAACTGAATAGGGTGGTATTCCCACTTGTTAAAGTAAACTGAGGAGATGAGGCCATCAAGTGTTTTGCGAGCTTACTACAAGAGAGAAATGTCCATTACTTCCTCATCACTTAAAAAAATAACTACAGGTATGGCATCTGTAGCACCTAGTGGATATTTGCATAAAATGGCTTAAATATAAATAACATACATTACAAAGGTATAACATGTTTTTGTACTACAGTTTTTTTATTGTGGTCAACAGCGAGTAGTTTTATAAAATTAAAAAACTTGTTGTGCTGCACAGAATAATTTGGTTTTAATACATAAACTGGCACCGTATTATAAACTCTCTTCATTCCAGTAAACTTGATGTACAGTATGTACACAATTCTCTGCATGATCTCTAAATTGTGGAAGTTATTTGGATAAGTTTGCAACATGAAAATATCAATGCAATATCAATATTATGAAATGTCTTTCAAAATCAGCAACTTCTGCATTGTTTGCTGTACAGGAGTGTCATGTAAACCAGTGGGGTTGCCAGTAGTGTCCCTTGCATAAGAGCTGTGGTTTTCAGTCTTTGTCTTAGAATACCTACTGTATGTATCTTCTGATTTTCATTCCAACTGAGCTACAGTATTTTTTACTCAAGCTTATTAAGCCCTTACTTTTGATCCATTTGCTCAATTGGCTTTTGGAAAAGACTTGAAAGTTTTTTTTTGAAACAGCAGAAAACCAGCTACAATTCTTCATGTTAAGCCCTTCTGTCCTTCAGAAAATAAGGCAACTGCACATATGTAGAACAAATACTTCCTGTGGGAATGATAAACTGGAGGTGTGCCAGTAGTTTGATTAAGGTTTCAGTTAACACTGGACAAGGGGGTACTCCAGGACCAGAGTTCAGTATCACTGCTGTCCTAATGCTAATTAGTTGACTGCTGCCACCTAATGGTTCTTAACTTAATAATTGTTATTGAAGCACTTCAAAGAAAAATGTGCTCTTTACCTCGGCTTCATATGTGTAACAGTCATTTAAAGTTAGAACCTTTTAATGTAACCAGCAAGCATATTCTCAATAAATAAATGAAAAACATATTTTTCTTCCTAAGTACCTGACTGCTTTTGTGTTTTGGAGGGTACTGTTTTCAATGTACTAAGATGTTTTGTAAAACACGATTAAGTGCGAAAAGCATTAAAATAAGGTGGGAACTTCCCTAAGTGTAATTTGTGAACCCACACTTCTGAAGAAGGTTTGACTGTCAAAACATTGGTGTGTTTATCTCTCTTTCTATTTTTCTCTTCAGAATGGAATTCAGCACTACCTGTTCCATCAGCAAAGTCAGTTCTGACTAAGTCAAAGACAATGACAATCTATAGGAAAGAGTTAACAGAACTGCTAAAGAGAGCACAGTCTCTGGAACACAAACAACACAAACATTTAAGTGTAGGACCTGTTTTGCTGGGGAGTAACAATCAAATCTGCATGTCAGTTTGAAAAGCCTAGCCTAGACCCATCATTAATTTTATTAATGTGACAGATATCACAAGGTTTAGTCTTACATTATGGTAAGGATAAGGGTTAGGGTTAAGTCTGAATTTGTATTATTTTCATAGTTAAGGTTTATGAGATTTGGCCCAAGATTAAAATTGGCAAATGAATGGGATCGTGATTACAGTACATATTGGGTGAAGGTTGCAAAACGGCTTAAGTTTCTGATTTTTCTAAATTTAAGGAACAGGACATACATGTTCTTTAAAAGCTGAGGGAACGGAAATAGGGACAGCCTTGTCCATTTGTTGGGCTTACTGTTAGGATGTTGTGTATAAAATGTTTGGAGAAGGCTTTTGGTTACTCTAAGGTTTGCCACTAGACTGAAACTGGAAGTGAAGTCAAGTTATGATTATGATTAGGGCACCTGTAAGTGTTGGACAAGAGATTGTCGTGGTGCAAGCCAAAGCTTTGGCCAGGGCCTCCTCTGTGAGGAAGCTAAATTGATTGGTCCAGTGGGTAATTCCACATTCAATTCAAGCTTTATTGTCCCCTAGGGGGAAATTTGTTTTACGGCACAGTCAAACACAACACAATGACACATACACATCATCAAAAGGGAAGAAACAAGAGACAAGGTAGGGGATTTAAACCTGGGGGCACAGAGCATCTCCCAGACAGAAGTGTGAATTCACAATGGAGGGGGTGAGACACACACTCCCTGATGCTTTTGGCTTTCTTAGTCACCCTCTGTTTGTAAAGGATGCTTAGGCTGATTTGATTATTCCCAATTATTTTGCCACTTATATTCACTAATTTATTCAGCCTATTACAATTACCAGTACTTACAGTATGTTGCCAAACCAACAAGTGAAGCAGTATGTTAAGACACTTTCAATAAATGATTTGTAGAAAAGTGTAAGAATAGTTTTATCCACCTTAAAGCACCTGAGTTTTCTAAGAAAGAAGAGTCTCTGTTGGCCTTTTTTATAGATCGTGTCACAACATTTGTCCCATTTTAGGTTTTTGTCAATGACCAGTCCCAAGTACTTATAGTCATCGACAATTTCAACAGGCTGACCATCAATTATAGTGGGTTTAGGGGGTGTGGTATTTTCCTTTGTTTTTGAAACATTAAACTTTAGGGAGAACTCGTTGCACCAGTTAGTAAAATCATTTAGAATGGGCCCGTGATGGTATTCTGTGTCCTTTAATAAACTGACCAGGACTGTGTCATCAGCAAACTTAATGAGATGTCTATCTGTGTGTTTGCTTATGCAATCATTGGTGTACAACACGTACAGCAGAGGGGACAAGCCACAGCCCTGTGGTGATCCAGTTGACGTATAGTGAATGTCAGATAAGCACTTCCCCAATTTGACCTGTTAGTTAGGAAGTCTAGCACCCACCTTATTAAGTTCTCATTCAGATTGAAGTGCTTTGAGAGTTTCTGTTCAAGCAACAATGGTTGTATTGTGTTGAAAGCAGAGGAGAAGGCAGCAAATAAAATCCTTACAAAGGTCCCTGGTTGGTCCAGATGTTGATAGACCAAATTTTACAAAGTGTGTATTGCATCGTCTAATCCCCTCCTTTCCCTGTATGCAAACTGCAGGGGGTCGATGAGGGCTTGTGTGATCTTTGTGATGTGTTGCTTCACTATTATCTCAAGAGTTTTCATTGGGAGAGAGGTGTAGCTGTTTAGGCCACTAGGCTTGGCAGTTTTAGAATAATGATAGATTTCTTCCACAGAGATGGAATGATCTGTGAGTTTAAGGACATCTGGGAAAAAAAACTTAAAATATTGCAAAGCTGATCTGCACAAGATTGTAGGACCCTACCACACACATTATCTGGACTAGCAATTCTATAGGATTTGCTATCAGGTTATCCTCCCCACTAATAGCTGATGTGTGGTGAGCTTTCTGGCTCACTATGGCTGCCGTCGCATCATCCAGGTGGATGCTGCACATTGGTGGCGGTGGAGGGGAGACCCCATTACCTGTAAAGCGCTTTGAGTGGAGTGTCCAGAAAAGCGCTATATAAGTGTAAGCAATTATTATTATTATTATTATTATTATTATTATTATTATTATTATTATTATATTGGTAGCCGGGTGTGCATAGGCTGGCAGCTGTCTCTATGCTCCTGCAGTTGTGGGAGAGAGTTGGGAGAAGAACGAACTGTAGGGTGTGTAGATACATATTAATGTTATACTGATTCCTATGCTTTAATATCAGAAGCCAACCTGTAATCCTAATTCCAGTCAAATTACATGGATTTAAGAGATATAAAGAAGAAATTTACCAGTATTTGTTTGTTTTGGAGTGAATTTAATTGGTGATTTATGGAACCAGAGTGAATTTAGTATTTTTATATGCAAGTATTCCTGGATATAATTTAGATCCTCCACAGTCTCTGCAGAGTTGTAGAATAGTGCTGATTATAAAGGGTTAAGCCAAGTGTGGTTCACCAGTAGGTCTAGGAGACAAGGGTTTATCTTCCTATTAAAGGGGAAATTTTACAATTGAGTGAGGGTGTGAACCCAGTTCAGTGTGTCGGGGTGTCCCTGAGTATGTTGGAAATAGATTATTTTCTAAAAGAAAGGAGTGTTTCAGGAATTTGGCTGTTCCAGCTTCTCCACTGGATTACAGAAGACTAGGCGAGTCAGTCTGCAGGAAATGAAGAGGAACGGAAGATATTTCATCTTATACTGTACCTCTGTGATAGACTGTTTTTTGGGGCTGAGCAGGCATCTGTCAGAAAACAGTTCTTTCCGGTCCCTATGCGGACGACACGATCCGTAAGGTGAAGAAACAATAGGGAAAAATAACATGCAGGAGTTGGTCAGGAGACAGGGGGGCGTGTCCGAGGTGAGCAGGTGTCCAGGGGAAGTGAGTCCGGGGCAAACAATCCAAGCATGAATCCAAAAAGGGAAATCCAAAACGGGAGGCGAAGTCCAAGACCAGGGTATCCATCCGAAATAACTAAAAACCAGAACCGGGTCGGGACCGGCGGGACAGGGAATCAGGAACAGGAAACTAAAACCATAACGGAGCCAGACGCAGCAGGACCCCGGGCTCTCACGAAACGGGATTCAATGAGAAGCCCCGAGCAATCGCCTGCGTCTGGCTTTAAAGGTGGAACTAAAGAGGGGCTGGAATAAGAAACAGGTGTGGGGAATGGGACGGAACGAGGAAGGGCTGGAGCGCCCTTAAGAGGAGGAGTAACGATCGTGACAGCATCTCTCAAGGGGACCACCAGTATATCCTAGGAGCCTGGAGGGGTTCCGAAAGCCAATAACTGTGACAGACCGCTGAAACATGCACTCCTAAACTGGTGCTGTGCTGTCTCAGGGTTGCATGTTATTGGTGGGCATTATCCACAGAGGTACATCAAAAATGAAGGATCTGCATATGATATGCCTTGGAATTTGTTAGCTTTGAATACGGTACAGCTTTTTCATACTCTTGTAATCATCTTGTTAATAGAGCTTTTATTTGGTTCACTGTCATTTGAACAATAGGAAAAAGTCTAGAGATGGAATCTCTGGGGCTAAGGATCTGCGCCTGTGGCTAGAAGGTTGCCGGTTTGTATCCTGTGGCCGGCAGAGGAATCCTACTCCATTGGGCCCCTGAACAAGGCTCTTACTAATGTGCGCATAAAATCTAAAGAGCTTTTCCATTTATTAAGACAGAATTTGTTCTTCCATGCATTTTGTGATGGCTTTAACTCTGTATTAAAGAAAGCCAGATGGCAGCATTATCTTTTGGTTTTTAAAGATAGTGGGGGTTTTTAGTATGTGTTTGTGCTCTGCTGGTGCAACAGCATGTTGTTCTAAGTATTTTTTATTTTTTTAAAAATTGGTTTTCACTTCAGTACTACATGAAGCAGGCATTAGAACTACTTTCTGTGTCTGGCGAATTTTCATTCTAAGTTCAGAGTTAACGCATAATTAAATTGTCTATTGTTTCAGATTTAGGCATGCTTTCTCTTTTGTCTTTGTCAGAGCTCAGAAACCAGAATGTTTTCGCTGACTTTTTGCTGTAAGCTACTCTGTAGGATGAAGTTTCATTACTAAAAGAGACAGGATGATTCAAACATCAAACTTTAAGAAAATGCAAAGCAGCTTTATCATGAGATAAGTATAAAAATATTTTTGGTTAATTCAACGCTATATTTTTGTTTTTGTTCCAATTATACCACAATACTTCTTTAGAGAGCAGCAGAAGGTGTGGGAAAGACAGTGACATTCAACACATCAATGGTGATGGTCTTTGTTACAAAGAGCAAACAAGGAAAATGCAAATGATAATTTGTCTTATGTACAGAATACTATGGTGTGTGTTCTGCAATTCAAATGAACTTTCTTTCTCAGATTTCTTCATAGATGTTATTCCAAAATGTCCTCTTGTCTTGTAATTTACCTGTGTGACTTGACATGAGATTTCTGTGGTTTTCCTGTGGTTTTACAGTGTCTGAACTGTGAGTTCACTATTGTTTCCCCAGGTTTGGGTCCCATACAGTATGTACAGTACGTATCTCTCAATGTTTTAATATACTTGTATATTGAATTCTCTAGGCTTTGCTCTACTGTTCCATTTTTATACAAAAATCGACTTTTACAAGGGACATTTCAGGAAACGTACTATCATAGGCATTAAAAGAGAAGAAAGAAAACATAATGTTTCTGCCATGGAGCCTTCTTCAGGTGGAGAATGTCACGCCCCACACTCTCCCTCGCAAACGACATTACATTCCCGGAACCTCTGCTTCCCAATCTCATTCCTGATTGAACCCAGCACATTCTCATATGCATCAGATTCCTCAAATTCTCACTCCCTAACCAATCATCCAATCACGCCCCTTTCCTTTCAGTATTTAAACCCCCTTCGCACACCTTCCCACGCTCACTATTGAGAAGCCTTTCTTAGTATTCTCCAGTGCGCGTTTCCTAACCTTTTGACTGATCTCCCGTTACGAATCTTCTGCTTCCACCTCTTGACCTCGCCTTCTGGATTTTGCCTTTGTATTGTTTTGAATATCTCTCGTTACCGGATTCTCTGCCTCCCTTATCGACCCAGCCTTTGGATTTTGTCTTTTGGATTGTCCCTTTGCTACTCTGTGCCCTGTGGGATTCTGGTCACGCATAAGGATCCTCCTATTCCACGTATAGGTTCCGTGACAGAATAGTGAGCCATTAAAATGGATCCAGCGGACCAGAGTCAACTTTCTATTCTCCTTGAACACTCCCGGAACCTGGACCTGCTAACTACGGCAGTCCAGCAACTAGCTGACCACTTTGGACTTCCACCATCTCCCCCACCTGCAGCTCCTGCTCCTGCACCCCCGCTTCAGACACAAACTAATCTTCTACCCCCTCCCCTCCCGGAAAAATTTGATGGCGACTCCTCCAGTTGTCAGG
Source organism: Lepisosteus platostomus (assembly GCF_059453375.1). NCBI lineage: Eukaryota > Metazoa > Chordata > Actinopteri > Semionotiformes > Lepisosteidae > Lepisosteus > Lepisosteus platostomus. The sequence continues at coordinate 29,645,768 of NC_142612.1, forward strand.
GCTTTCTGACCCAATGTCAGATGGCTTTCCACATCCGCCCAGACTGCTTCCCTACCGATGGAGAAAGAATTGCTTTTATGGTATCTTGCCTCTCTGGACGAGCTCTGGAATGGGCTGGACATCTCCTCTCTCGAAACGCTCCTGAGACTGCCAACTTCCACCTTTTTCAGACAGCTCTACAATCTGCCTTTGGGCAGTTGCACTCTCACCACCTCATTGTTGCACGCCTCACTTCCCTTACTCAAGGATCTCGCTCTTTTCAGGACTACTCTTCCGAATTCCGCTTTCTGGCTGCTCAACTCGCTTGGGATCACAATGCCCTGATTCACTACTTCCGCCTCGGATTATCTGATGAACTCAAGGATCACGTTGTGCACCTGCCCCTGGACTTCCCATCACTGGACTCCTTCATTTCTCGAGTTTTTGAACTAGAGCTCAGGCTTCAACAGCGAAGGTCGGACAATCGAACCCCTCCCACACCCTCCCAACTGCCTTCCTTCCATAGACTGACTTCTGAGGAGAGAGATTGCCGACTCCATGAGGGGCGATGCCTTTACTGCGGCTCCCCTGATCACCTCCGAGCCGCCTGCCCCGGTCGCCCTCCTCGCTCCTATCCACCCGCTGTTATGGCCAGTGTCACTTCTTCCTCTCCCAGATCTGGACTCTTTCTCCCAGCCACCCTGTCATGGACTACTGGACGGACCTCTCTCTCTGCTTTTGTTGATTCGGGCTCCGAAGAGAACTTCCTAGACTCTGGACTCGCTTCGTCCTGGAATATTCCCCGGTTGCCAGTCACCAAACCCATTCGGCTCCTCACTCTTGATGGCTCCCCCCTCTCCCCTGGTCTGGTGAAGTGGCAGACCCCTCCCCTCACTCTTCGCATCGGCGCCACCCACCAGGAAGTCATTCGATTCTTTCTCATTCAATCCCCTTCTCACCCATTGGTTCTTGGTTTCCCTTGGTTACAGATTCACAACCCACACATCTCCTGGTCACAAAGGGAACTCACAGCCTGGGGTTCCCATTGCCTTTCGCATTGTTGTCAGCTTCCTCAGAAAGTTTCCGTCTCCTGCATATCTCAAGATAACCTCCCCAATATCCCTTCCCAGTACTCGGATCTACACCTAGCCTTCAGTAAACAGAAGGCCCTATCCCTCCCGCCTCATCGCCCATCTGACTGTCCTATAGACCTAATTCCAGGGGTTCTACCCTCTAAGGGCCATGTCTATTCACTCTCCAATGAGGAGACTCAGGCTATGGAAGATTATATCCAGGAGTCCTTGGAATCTGGTTTCATCCGCCCCTCTTCCTCACCTGCCTGCGCCGGTTTCTTCTTTGTTAAAAAGAAAGACGGCTCTCTCAGACCCTGCATTGATTATCGCGGTCTGAATAACATAACTATCAAGAACAGTTATCCCCTTCCTCTGATTTCATCGGCTTTGGAATCACTCCGGGGCGCCACTATTTTTTCTAAACTGGATCTCCGCGGTGCTTATAATTTGATCTGCATTCGGGAGGGTGACGAATGGAAGACGGCATTCATTACTACCCACGGTCATTATGAATACCAAGTAATGCCGTTTGGACTGGTTAATGCTCCTGCTGTCTTTCAGGGGTTCATGAATGACATCTTTAGGGATATCTTGCACAAATATGCCCTGGTATACCTGGATGATATTCTAATCTTTTCCCGAAGTCCCCAGGAGCATGTCTCTCATGTGCGCGAGGTTCTTCATCGTTTGATTCAGAACAAACTCTACGCCAAATTGGATGAGTGTACTTTCCATGTTACCAGAATCCACTTCCTTGGCTACATCCTCTCACCCCTGGGCATTGAAATTGACCCTGCCAAGACTGAATCCATACAGAACTGGCCAACCCCCCAGAATTTAAAACAAATTCAACGCTTCCTGGGATTTTCCAATTTTTACCGCCGTTTTAATTAGGAATTTCAGCTCTGTCGTCTCCCCCATTACAGCCCTGACCCGAAAAGGTCCTGATCAAGGGAAATGGACTCCTGAGGCAGACCAAGCTTTCCTTCATCTCAAGAGACTGTTCACCACAGCACCCCTCCTCCGTCACCCAGACCCCAACCTTCCATTCATTCTCGAGGTGGATGCCTCAGCCAACGGAGTCGGTGCCATATTATCTCAACGTCATGGAGAGAAGGGTATCCTCCACCCCTGCGCCTTTTTCTCCAAAAAATTGTCCCGGTCCGAGACTAATTATGATGTTGGAGACCGAGAACTACTGGCTATCAAGCTCGCCCTGGAGGAATGGAGACACTGGTTGGAGGGGGCCCTACACCCTTTTACTATTCTTACGGATCATAAAAATCTCTCTTACCTACAAACTGCCAAACGTTTGAATCCACGCCAGGCCCGCTGGTCACTTTTCTTTTCTAGGTTCCATTTTTTAATTACTTATACACCGGGATCCAAGAACATAAAGGCTGACGCCCTATCTCGCCTCCATGATCCTCCTGGCTTTTTGGACCCTCCTGAACCTATTATACCCCCTGAGAGAATTGTGGCTGCTATTAGATGGGACCTGGAGAACCAAATCAAACGTGCACTTCACAACCAAACCGTTCCCCCCCAATGTCCTCCAGACAGACTCTTTGTTCCTGATACCATGCGCTCCACTGTTCTTCGCTGGGGTCATGACTCACTATTTGCAGGTCACCCCGGTGTCAAACGTACCTTGGAATTCATCTCTAGACATTTCTGGTGGCCTTCTATGAGGAGTGATGTTACTGGGTACGTGCAGGCCTGTCCCATCTGTGCCATGTCCAAATCCTCCCGTCTTAAGAAGCCCGGTTTACTCCAACCACTCCCAACCCCTAGAAGACCTTGGTCCCACATCTCAGTGGACTTTCTTACGGATCTTCCTGAGAGTCAAGGCAAAACTACCATTATGGTCGTGGTAGATAGATTCTCGAAGTCGGCTCATTTCATTCCTCTTCCTGCCCTTCCATCTGCTCAAGACATGGCTGACCTCTTCATTCTTCATGTCTTCAGACTTCACGGCATTCCTGAGGATATCGTATCAGATCGAGGACCTCAATTCATTTCAAGATTCTGGAGAACTTTTTGCAAATCTCTTGGGACTTCCACATCTCTCACGTCTGGCTATCATCCTGAATCCAATGGACTGACGGAAAGAACCAACCAGGACCTTCTTACTTACCTTCGATCTTACGTCTCTGCTTCTCAAGATGACTGGGTCTCTCTCCTCCCCTGGGCTGAGTATGCCCATAACTCTCTCTCTTCCTCCACCACTGGGATGTCTCCCTTCTATTGCTCTCTAGGATACCAACCCTCTCTTCTCCCGGACTCTCTCCCTGATTCAGATATTCCCTGCCTCCTATTCCACGTATAGGTTCCGTGACAGAGAAGGCTCCACGGCCGAAACGTTGTGTTTTCTTTCTTCTCTTTTCAGCATGGAAGAAACCTATTACTTGTTCCTTTGCAGCCTACGCATGCTGACGCAGCTACCCACCTGAACTATCATAGGCATTGACAATTCTGTTAAAAAAATCAGAAACAGTGTTGAGAACTTGGGGAGAGAATTCTAATGTGATGTTGACAAACAAAAGACCACAAGGAAGACCACTACATCTTGTTTTCACACTCTTTGTGGAGGTACAGTGTATATAAAAAGTCTACACACCCTTATTGAAATTGCAGGGTTTTGTGATGTGAAGCCAGAGATCAAGATAAATCATGTCAGACATTTTTCCATATTTAATCTGACCTTGCAACCAACAAAATTCAAGAGAAAAAAAAAACAGATAATTATTGTGAAAAATAATTGAAATTAAAAAAACTTACAACACCCTTTTATAATGGTTCAGGTTCAGGTGTTCAAGTGGGTAGCTGCGTAGCATGCGTAGGCTGCAATTTCAATAAGGGTGTGTAGACTTTTTATATCCACTGTATGTGTCTGCACAAGTTTTTACACCTTCCTGTCACACAACCAGTAATCCCTAATAACAAGCCGGCTATAGACACGTGTCCGCTCAATCACAGGAACTGTCAAAATCAAACTTTACCAGTCACTTTTCTCTTTTTTACAGTTTAGTTTTTAATGCTAAAGTGTGATAAGAGCCCCATACAGTATGTCCTCTGTTTATATGTTTCCTGATGTACCAAACTGGTGAAAGAGGGAAGAGAGAAAGAGGGAAGAGAGAAAGAGGTGTTACTTTCTTTCTTCTCTTTCTGGCGAATTTTCTGGGAAACTTGATGTATTATAACCATTCTGAAAGCCACATTTACGTGATCAGCCTCCATCAGGTTCATGATGATGATCTTTATTGTTTGATTGATTGGGTCTCGGAATAGGTCTTTGAGTTCTTGACAAATGCTGCTCTGATTTACATAACTTTTCTGCTCTTTAACTGGGAAAATACCTTTTCTGTCATAATTCATTACAGTTTTTTGTTTAATCCTATAAGCAAAAGATATAGTACTTTCATCAAACCGAACCTCCCAAGATTATCTATGGACTATATTAATTTCAGTTGCCCACCACCAATGACTGGAACCATTTGCAGGTTATTTTGAAACTATCCACCCTCTTTTTTTCAATTATATGATTACATCTTTAATGCCCGACACTTACACTTACTAATACTCCTACGACTTGTCATATTTTTTCAATTTTTTGATTGTTCTTATCTTTATATCTCTGCTTTGTTTTCTGTGATACATTTTTCTTAGCGTCTTGGCCAAGTTATTATTGTACACAAGAATGAGAAAGAATTCATATTATTATTTGTAATTGTTAGAAATGGATCAGTATCTAAACAATCACTGTTTGTAAAACAAACATGCTTGTCAGCTTTCCTAGCATAAGATGAAACATTTGGCTCTAATTACATATCTGAAACTATGCCCTCATCAATATCTGTGATATATTTTTAAAGAGAAAGCAGCTATCTCTTTAAGAGTACACAGATATCTTGCCTAAGAAACTACCCCAGTCTGAGTGTTTTTCATACATTTAGAATAATTACATAAAGGAAAGAGTGTTGCAAGAAAATGTCACAAATACACTCACAAGTATAGTACTGTACTGTAAATTAACTTCTTCAGCAATATGCAGTTTCCTAGGTAAATGAGTACTGATTTTTATTTGCTGCAATCACCCTTACGGTTTACAACTGTCTTATAGGATGGATGAAATTAATACTGGTTACATGCATTTCTTTAGAGCAGAAAAACACGTGTTTTTCTGTTGTGAAGTATAGAAGAATACCAAGGGACTTTTCTTCTTGTGTTTGGTGGTGGTGAAGTCCCCACTGACTGACTCAGAAAGTATGCTGTCGGGATCTTCTTAATGTAACTGGAAATGTGGGAAGCTGCCTAGTTCTTTTGGTCAGGCCTGTCTTTTATCACTGTATAGAGATATTATGATTAGCCATACCTTTTACCTTCCGGGGGTTTTGAAGTGATTCTGGAGTAGTTAAAGAGTTAGCCTTTCTAAAGTGATTTCCAGTAAACGGAAAGAGACTTCTGTATGAACAAAGTATGTGCACAGTTAGTTCTGTTGTTTAAAAAAGGATAATGCAAAAACAACAACAAAAAATTTTAAGCAAAGACTACAATATCTAGTGAGTTTTCTCTTTCTCTTTTCCTTCCATGATCTTCATAAACTTCATTAAAAACCAGGAGTTGTGGAGTTGCATCTGCTATATAATGTTATTTTGATCTGAGAAATGCCTGACTGTGGCAAGTGTCGGTATGAGAATTTAGTGCCATTATATTTCTGCTGCAAGGAAGGGAATATCATCAATTGTTAAGCAAAGGTACAGATGTTTAATTGGTCAGTGTGACTGAAATCTAGGGGAAACAGCCTAGATAGCATTGTCATAGAAAATAATTTAGTGAAGGCCTAGAGAACTTATTTATAGATATTTATAGTTATTTAAGGTTATAGAGCTGCAAAACAAAGCACAAATAAAAGCTAATCATTTAAAGAAAAGAAAAATGTGCCATTGCATATCCATAGTGAGTATAAATATAACATTTTATTTCTCCTTGAAACATTGTTATGTAAGATAGTACTTAGAATATTAAGGAACAAGTAATAGGTTTATTCTATGCTGAAAAAAAGAAAAAAGAAAACACAACATTTCGGCCGTGGAGCCTTCTATTATACTAATTTTATGAATGACAAAAATTTTATTTAAACATAATTACATAGAGCATATACCTCACAGGTCATAGAGACAAGAATACAATACATTGAAGGTTCAACAGTAATGTTCATTAGTGTCTCACAGAATCAATATGTTGCCTACACTGACAAAATGAATCCTTTATTTTAAATTATGTTTGGAATTTGTTGAAACAATTACAACATTTATAATTATGAGAAACATCTGATTATTTATGTTAAATTATTTCTGTACATGCATACCAGCTTTTTACACAATATGCGAACAAAATGTTCTTTAATCTTTAGATCTGCAGAGTTAGGTACATTTTGCAGATGCAAGCTCCAAAATGCACAGATGTTATCTCAAAACATGCACAATAATAATACCTCAAGGTACCTTGCAGGTTATTTGTCATGCAGAAATATACCCTAATTTTTTCATAACCAGTAAATGAGCTATCTATAGGATAACTACAATAAAGATTTCTGAGGAGGGGCACAATTCTTATATCTTTCCACATTGCTTGCTGGTAATGATGTCTTATTTGCTTTTAAAAGGGTCAGTGCATTGCATAATGCTATACATCCTTATGACAACACATGTAGATAGTTAAAATTATAATCTTTTGTTTTCGCACACTGTGGTATCAAAAAAACGTATGTTTTGGAAAATGAATATGAGTACAAAAGTAACCTTGCTCTGAAAGCTTTTTATTGATCCTCATTTATAACAATTATAATAGCTCTGTGGATGAGCTTCAGAAACACCCACAATTTCTAATAGCTAATTTTTATATCATTATTAAATAAAATCCAAACAGTGCAACATATTTAGTATGTCCCAGAAATGCATTAACTACAATATGGTAGATTTGTGTATTAGTGTAAGAAAACAAACATTGGGCCATACCTTCTCTGAGGCAGAATTGTCTTTTTTAGTTTACAGTTCTGATCACCACAATACAAAAATTCCAGAAAGGCTTTCCTAGAAAGCATTCAAAGAAGAGCAACCCAAATAATCTGAGTTCTACAGGAAATGTCATACACAGAAAGGTGAAAGGGAACTGAATCACTTCAACCCTAGCCTCTACAAGGAGACTTCATTCAAGTATTCAAAACTATTGAGAAATCAATACTAGAGTTTATTTTCACACTCAGTTGAAAAAAACAGGGGTGGCGCTGTGGCGCAGTAATTAACATTGCTGCTGGGGCCCTGGGTTCAATTCCTGGGGTGCTATTTGTGTGGAGTTTGTATGTTCTCCCCATGTTCATGGGGGTTTCTCCAACAGTCCAAAGACATGCTGGCAGGTTAATTGGCTTCTGGGAAAATTGGGCCTGGTTTGAGTGTGTGTGCGCTTGTGTCTGTGTGTGCGCTGCAATGGACTGGCGTCCCGGACAGGGTGTACCCTACCCTGTGCTCATTGTTTTCTGGGATAGGCTGCAGCTCCTCCGCAAGCCTGGATTGGATACAATAGATTAGAATGTGGATGGCTGGATGAAAAAGAGAACACAAGTGCACAAGCAGTGTATATTGGTCTGAAACATGCATATACAGTGTTTTTTGCAAGAGTGGTTGGTGTGTGCAACAAGATGTGAAGCCATGTTGCCAAAGCTAATTTCAGGCAACCTTCAAGAAACAGCCGGATAACATTCTCCGATTAATAAGCTGCTGACAACCAAATGGGTTTACTTGCTTCATGTAGTGAGTGATATGCTCATGACAATGATGAAATATGCAAGTGTTGTAAATGTTGGTTAAGCTGCAGTGACTGGTATCATCTCCAAAAGGTGTTGTTCAAAGAGGAAGGAGCACTGGCAGTGTTAATAATAATTATAATAAAAAACTTTATTTTATATAGCGTCTTTAAAGGTGGCTTCTCAAAGCGCTTTACAGAATGAGAACAACAATAAATAAAAAGAATACACAACATAAAACACAATTACAATATACAGAGGAGACCGTGGATGGTGTTACTAGGAAAAGCAGAGGGGTGAAGAAAGGAACCAGTTAAGTAAAGGCTCTTCTAAAGATGAAGGTTTTGATTCTGTATTTGAAGGAGTTTAGAGAAGGTGACTCTCTGATATCCTTGGGCAGAGAGTTCCAGAGCTTAGGGGCATAACAGGAGAAGGCCCTGTCACCCATACAATGTAGACGGGCTTTGGGGACAGTTAGGAGACCAGAATTAGAAGAGCAAAGGTTGCAAGGTGGGGAGTAGGGCGATAATAGTTTAGACAGATTCTGAGGTGCCAAGCCATGCAGAGTCTTATAGGTGAGCATGAGGATTTTAAAGTCCACACGGAATTTGACAGGAAGCCAGTGCAAGGACTCCAGAACAGGAGTAATGTGATCACTTGCACTAGACCTGGTCAGGATCCTGGCTGCTCAATTTTGGACATACTGCAGTTTGTTCAAAATAGATTTAGATACCCCAGCGAGTAGGGCGTTACAGTAGTCAATTCGAGAGAACACAAATGTGTTGATCAGCTTTTCAGCCACAGTTAGTGATAGCATAGGGTTAGTGATATTTCTGAGGTGAAAAAAAGATGTTTTGACAATATGTTGCACATGTGGGTCAAATGTTAAGCCAGAATCGAATATCACCCCAAGGTTTTTCAATTAAGACTGAAGCTCAAGTACAGAACCATCTACAGATAGGGTTACAGGATTGGCTTTACGAAGTTGATGGGGGGTGCCAATGAGCATGACTTCAGTCTTGTCACAGTTAAGATGAAGGACATTTTGAGTCATACAAGTTTTTATGTCAGAGATGCAATTAGATAGAACCTATCTAGAGACAGCCACATTAGTGTCAGGTTTGGTATGGATGTATATAGTGTTAGAGGAGTTAGACTAGTGGTCAGTCTTCAAGACCAATGTAGCCCATGAAGACCATGAAGGAGATTAATGTTGAAGCTCCTCTTTATTGTTGTGAAGAAAACTGATGACTAGCAGTGAGCACACTTCCACAAAGCTTCCACTTGTGTCCTCTGGTTTATTTTTCAATCATCATGAAGAAGTCCACTTGGTTGGCTTTGTCAGTGGCTTGGAGGATTTTATGTAGTTGGATTAAGTCCTCTTGTAATTTTCTTGGCTCAGGACTCAGAAGTACATTTCCTTCAGTCTGTCAGTGTAGTACATTCCCTTAAGGCCCAGAATCTGTCTGGTTGCTGGACTATTTCAGTAGAGCAATGACAAACATTGTACAGAAGATTATAAAAAAGGTATTACTAGTGCATTATTATTGTTTTTGCTACCTGCATGCAAAACACGACATTTGTATACATTAAGTGATATTTGCTAGTTACTATTTTTGGCCAGTCTTGAATTTTACCTAAATCTTTTTGATTCTATCTGCTGCTTTTACATCTGGGGAGCCCAACTCCAGTCCCTCAAAGGCCTCTGTCCAGCACTTTTATTGTTTCTTTAAATTTACAGCTACAGCTACAAGAAGAAGCTTTTCACTGAGCAAATACTGAGTTAAATAAGGTCATTCAGGGCTCAAGAGGAAATTAAACCAGAAGCCTTCAGACCTTCCTGGACTGGAGGTGTGTACCCCTGTTCTACAGTGCTAATCCTCCTAATTTGGTATCATGTTCAGTTTGACTAGTGTACCATCTATACCAAAATCTGGATCAGTGATGTGAACTAGGAAGTGTAAATCAGGTAAAGTGAAATACTGAGTAAATCAATCTGTTGCTGGTCCTGGAGGACCAGTGAGTCTGTGAACCAATTGGTTTGTAACTATCTGATTTACCTCATTAAGAGCTGGACTGGAATGAAAAATTCAACACACACTGGCACTCCAGAATCACCTGTATAAATAATCACAAGCCCTTTATTACATATTCAACCGATTGTGAAGGAACACATTTCTTTAAAAGAGCCATGGTCCGAAACAGAAACAGAAACGGCAATGAACAGCACACTGCAGAAAGCATGGTGAGGGGTCTAGCTCTTTTAAAAAAATTTGTATTAAAGTTTTTAGTCGGTGATGATTGTATGTTTACGCATGTTTCAAAAATGTATCATTCACATGATTTGAGGTTGGCGTGAGCGTGGCTGTCACTTTTCAAAGGGGACTGGCCATGAACGAAAACCAAGTGTCAGGATGACATGAGGCTTTTCAACTGCGTCACTTCCATTTCAGTAACATCTTGTGTAGAGTGTGACCAAAAATTCCCCAGTCGTACAGTACCATATCAAAATCAATAAAATGGATCGTACAGCTTTAAGACAACATAGATTTAAGACTTTCATATTAGCGACAGGGTGTATTTTTGGTGCGCCTAACCAAGAAAATAATTCTAAGAGCTACCGGTGCTGAGCAGCCCATTGTTCTGACCTTGTTCTACAGTAGATGTGTATTTCACATACGCATCTCTACAAAAAGCTTGGGTTTTGATCTATATTTAGAGTTGTGGCAACACAATACATTTTAAGTGCGGCGAAAGACCATCTGCTTTTGCTTTTTTTAAGCAGCGGAGTTTAAAAAAAAACATTGCCAAAGCGTGCGGGGGTAGGTATAATGTTAGAAGGCTATATAGGACAGGAAGGCGAACGTACAGGCAAAGCGTGACAGTTTCCAAGTAAATCTTCATCTCCACACTCCGCGTTTTTATCAAGGGGAGGACAACTTCACGGAGGCTTATCAGCCTCAGTCACCCACACACATCTCTGTAGTGGCTGACAAAGGTGTATGGTGGGGGAATTCAGATTCACTTTCGAACTTTTTCCCTCTTTAGTTTATGTCTCTTGTCATGTAAACCGACACAGTAAATAATATTTTATGTGAAAAGTCTGATGTTCCAAGAAAAGCAGGCAAACACATTAAGTGACTGTAAAAGAGACAATCCTGCATGCTTTTTCATTTCAACCATTCTACTTTTCTGTCTTAGTTTTTGAAGCTAGAGATAACATTTGCAGTACACATTTTCTTCAAATATTTCTTTAATTGAAGTATTTTGTTGGACTTCATTGGAATGACTTAGAATGCAATAGCTAAACAGCACACTTACCAGAACTATTGTTTCATTTCTTTTTTTTACTTTTTCCTCTTACTTTACATTATGTTGACAAACGGAAGTTTGCCCCACCAGAGTTTTGGACAATTTTATCAAGCCGGCAGATAGTTCCTCAGGAAGAATAATTTTGTGAATTACTAAATTGCATAATAGGCTGGACTGTACTATAGAAAAGTGTGGAAAATACATCAAGTGGTCTTGGTAACAAAAATAAATTAAAAAAATGGAAGTCTTCATACAATTGGAGATTATTAAGAATTGTCTTACGATCAAAGAAACCTCAGAATTGCATAACAAACACAGCAAATGCTGAAAAGTAAAGGTGTTATCCACAAAAATATACTGAAAGACATCAACATATACCAGTCATATTGAAACTGTGGAAGGTGAAACAGGCAAACACCATTTGTAAGCAATGTAAGCACCATGTAAGAAGCAAATGACTCTTTAGAGAAGTAATTAAATTTAGTATTAATATTTGTACTACTATTAATAAATATTTAAAATGTAAAATTATTTTTGTCACATTACACTTCCTGTCTTAAAATAGCACAAATTGTAATAAAACAGCTTAATGCTAACATTTGAATAATTATAGTTGCTTATTTCATAAATAAGCAGGCAAATATATAGCACTAATAATTCAGTTATGATGGGTCAGGATTGTTTTTGTAGTTTTATTAATATGTTAACAATCACAACATTCTAGTGACATTTATTGGTAACGTAAAGATCAGGCAGGATTTCTGAAGAACAGGCAAAAGGAATGAGACTGAAAACGATTTACTATAATAATAAAAGAAAAAGAGAACAAAGGTTAAAATGAGCGGAGGCCATTTGGCCCTTTTGAGATATAGATGGCAGATGTGATTTATTAGTGTGGTAGTATTTTTAACTTCACTTTTAAGCTTCGGTTCCCTTGAAGTCCAGTACCAGTTGCAGGTCCTTGGCTTTACAGAGAAAAAGTGGTCTGCTGTAAGAACATAAGCAAGGTCATTTGACCTATCTAACTTTTCTGCCTGTTAGTAGAAAAGAGGATCTAAAATTTCATTCAGCCATCTAGATGGACAATCCCCAGTTTGAACTAAATCCACTTAGCTTGGAGGCTATTCAAAACAGCCAAACAAGTTGTGTAAACAAGAGCTTCCTATTGTCCACCCTAAATGTACATATGCCATCATAATTACCTTCTGAGCTTGAGATAGTCCAGTGGTCAGTACAGTATGTGCTTTAGCATGTTACTGTACAGTATAAACTGTACTTGGTCCAAATATCCTGCCTTGTTCTTGACCAGCAATTTAGTTCCTTTCTCCCGTTTGCATTCTGTTCTAAAGGGAAGAGTTCTCTGAATTCTTCCTAAGGCTGTAATATCCTTTTTTGTTCATAATTCAGTATTTTTAACTTACTGATAGTACAACAGAGTTTGGTGTGAATGTATCAGGCAAACACATACTGTAGAACCAGAACTACAGTAGAAGCTACATTGTGCTTGACGGCACAAATGTTGAGATGTACTGCAAAAAAACAATGAATTTCTGCTTTCTTTTTCAGGAGTAATTTCTACAATGGCAGTGACCTTAATAATGTTCATTGCTGACTGCTGTTGTACTTCCCATTCCCCCTTACCTATTGAAAAAGCATTTTCTTACTACATTATTGCTGATTTCCTTTCTGATAGGGAAAAAGTCAGATTTCCGCTACTTCCCAAGTGATTTCTGGCACCAATGTAAAATAAAAGCAGGAGTAGTGTGAATTTTATTCAATTGCAGATCTGTAGTATGAACATGATCCCTGTAATGTATCCTACCAAAAACCCCTAATAGAATGTGATTGCTTGTTTTGCTTTAAAAGAAAGGGGGGGGGGGGGAACTATAGCTACTGTACCTGCATTAGATGAGGATTTAGATTTAACATTTTATCTCAGGCTGGTTGTGGAGGTTCATGGTATTGAACACATTTTTGTTTCCACTTGGGGAGAGAATCATTTCAAAGAACAGGCTAGGCCATATCTCCCTGAATATAGAAGCTATAAAACCTCACCAGTCACAGGGAGGATAACTAAACACAATATAAAACATGGGGATATGTACTGCGGTTCACTGTCATGTCATGGGGTGATTTGAGAAGCTTGAGGCCTCCTACCTTCAGATGCCCAAATAATAATTTGATCCCACAACCAAACTCCCCTAGATATACCATATTGTGATTGAGGAATGGTAATGTAGTCATTTTTAAATAAAAATCAAGAAAATCACCAATTGTTTTTTATTATTTACCAACTCACAATGGAATTGCCAGCTGTTTATCATCTTGAATGACCACAGCAGTGGTCTGCTGATGATAAGCTGACTTGAGAGCTTCTGAATGCAGTCCTCTGACACAGTGAACTGTTTGCATCATACAGTATGTTATTTGACTGCTGCAGACACCTGAGTGTCTTACAGGAGGTTAGCTGGAGTGGAGATACATCTCTTACTGTCAACATTGCAAGTCTGTAGACAACTTGCACATCCCAGTTTGCTTGCCAAGGAACATTGGCCCGGCCTAATCAAAGCAGATGTGTGCACTACGGAATAGGATGGTGTCAGCAGGTGAAATTTGGCTCAGTGGTTGAAATATAAAAACACTTTGCAGCTGCTTTCAGATATTTAACAAAATAGGTGGATATAGTTTCAAATTAGAGACTGTGGTTAAGTAAATATAATTAGCTGAGTCTTAAGTAAAAATGAAGCATGTAAGAATATGGCATATGACTTATTTATATTCACTGGCACAGCTCTGGTGAAAGAGTAATTAAACATAGTCAAACCTTTGACAAGACAAATAAAAATATACATTATGACCAATAAAATAACACTACACAAAACACTAAACAACATTCACCAGTTAGACTGTAACACATAGACTATAATACATCTATGTGTTTCAGAGGCCTTTGTCATACCGACCTATAAACCCTGGATTCTACACCTGTAAAGTACTCTGAGAGCACTGGGCTCCAAAGTAACCATCCACAAAGAAAACAACCCTGCATCTCAAAACCAGGATATGACTCAGAACTAAATGTCCCTTCTTACAGCATGGATGTCCAAAAGTGAATGTGAATGAAAATCCATATTTTAAAGATGCATCACCAATCTGGAGAGAATTTTTTTTAGTCGGAGGATTCCTCAATACAGAAAATCAGCATTCCCTAAGATAAACAGGACAGCAAACTCTAAAATTAAGTTCAGATTGCATCATCAGAATCCGGTGTCCAAGGCTGATCTAAAGGTCATCTCACTTGGCACAAGCTTTGAGGAAGAGGAGGGTGAAGGTGTTGTTCGTTTTTCTCTCTGTGTCTTCTCCTCCGTTATACTCCCTCTCGGTTGCTCACATCTTTCTGTCTTCCCTTCTTTGTCTTTTATGCTGTCTATGGGTGTTAAAGGTTCTAATGATTTAGAGTGAAGTTTAATTAACCAGAGTAATCCACCCTTTGATCATCTGTGTTCATCTTAGCCCACCTACAGCTAAGTAAACTTAGACTTTAGAATTGCAATCAGAATGTGAATTGAAAAAGTTTTGACTTTGATATTACTAGTTCATAATAATATACATTATGAATACATTTCCCCCCTTAAGAACTGGATGCATTCTAAATATTTATACTTTAACACTTTTTAAAGCTTTTTGCTCCATGGAAAAAACCTCTGCTTTGTCAGTCACCAAATAAGATCCAAAGAGTGTTCCCATCCTATCTTTTCTGACCATCATCTGTATTGAAAAAAAAAGAACTGAAGTTAAAAAAGTGAATTGCAAATAACAGTTCCTAGATATCTAGCACCTACAGTTGATAGACCTCCTGGGAAAGCTAAGGTTGCTGCTGGAAGAGGTGTTAATGTGGACCAACAGAAAGTGCTCATCCTGCAGTCTGTGAAAAAAGGGTCCGTCCTTTGGATGAGACATAAAACCGAGGACCCAACTCTGTGGTCATTAAAGATCATAGAACTTTTCTTGAAAATAGAAGGCTTTCTGGCTCATTTTTTTGGCCAAATCTTCCCCTGGCCCTTACAATCATGATGGCATCCTAACAATCTCTGACTATGAACTTGCTTAATTAATCTGTTCTCCTCTCCACTGATGTACTGGCATACTTTATTTTATGATCATTATTATTGTTGTTGTTATTATCCTTTCATTCGATGACATTTAAACCTTATAGGTCTAAGGTAAGACATTTCATGAGTGTTCTCCTATGTTCCGTTGGGGTTTTTGCTGTGTGATCTGGTTTCCACCCACAATCCAAAAACAAACTGGTAGGTTGATTTGCTTCTGGGAAAATTAGCCCTGGTACGAGTGTGTTTGTGCCCTGCAATGGACTGGAATAAGCTCTGGCTTCCCCATGACCCTTAGGTAGGTGAAGAGTTTTAGAAAAATGAATGCATGGATGTTAAAAAAGAATTAGAAAACTGAATTATTAATATTGGCTTGCAAAGGCAATGTAATTTTTTTAGCCTGTTTCAGTTACAAAATAAGTATTCTTTCAAAACATTCTTGTCATTTCATTTTTTTAAATGGTTTTTATTTTTTATGGTTCAGTCAAAAGCAAGTTTTAGAATGATGTTCCATGCTGAATTTGTACAAGATTAGTCTGTAGTTTCAGAATACAATTTGATTTGAAAACTGTCACATTTCTGCGAATTATCATTTATGTATTAATTATTCTGATGCCTTTATGTAACTTGAGCAGCATAAGGGTAATCCTCTTGTGCTTATAATAGTTTAAAAAGATGGAAAAATACCTACAGGAGAACTACTGAATTCTGATTTATAAGCAGTGGTTATAAAAATGTTTCTTAGTAAGTTGAATTATTATATTCTGATTTGTATTTCAAAATGTTGAAGTAACATATATATTGAATTTTTTTAAATAGATATTCGAGATTATAGACAATGTAGTTGAATGTTTTTGAGGCATTTTAAAAGTTTAAAAACCAGTATGGAACTCTTCAATTTTAAATAAAGAACAATTTTAAACAGTTGTGGTCATGGGTTCTAAAATCATTGCGGTGCTCTAGTTTCATGATTCTGAGACAATCTTGTGTAAAATGAAGGATGTGCTTATGCTTTCAAAAGGTCTGATGTTTCTGACACTTGTTGAATTGAAATTAGTTACTTCAGATAAGGTATCATTATAATTTTCACTATACATCAGGCATGAAGGGGAAAGGCTCAGTATTCATATCTTCAGAAATTTCAGTTACTAATGATTCATTCTGTGACCATAGAAAATGTCTGTTTTATCAAAATGGAAATTAGATTTATAGATATAAACATGGCGTATGCCATTTTCATAGAACGTTTTTCAAATGAAAGCACCTACATTCATTACAAGGTGTCCACGTTTTGGTGTATTTTTTTAAAAAACGTAACATGTCAGAGGAAATTCTAAGATTTGCAACAGCTGTAAATTAGTTTAATTAATATAAGGTCAGTGTGTTGCTTTGATGTAGAGTGTATAGAAGATTACTTTTAATTTTAGTACTTTTCTTGATCATTTTAAAAGTTAAGCTATTTTCATAGATAGGGAATTAAATCATTTTCTATTTAATTTTAAAGAATACAAGTTTTTTCACATTTCAGTTTTCTTTACAGTAGCATGGTGTTTGAAGTTTGACTACGTATAATGTCCATTTTGATGGGTATTTTTTTAGTTTTTGCCAACAAGTCAGTCTTTACTAGTATGTTTTAACTTAAATCACTACTAGTTAGCAAATGGAATAATGTAACAAATGGAGAAAAGGAAAAAGTTTTAAAAGTAAACAGAAGTTGAGCTTTGATTGTATTTTTCTTCTACATATTCCCACAAATACAACTATGCAACAGGTTGCATATATTCTATTAGTAGAGTGAAAAGTACATTGAGAAAGACCAAATTAATTTATTGGTTAGTGGGTTCGATTTGAAAATGTTATCTTTCCTGCTTGAATTCGAAGACTGTTCTGAAGTACCTACGGTAAATTTGACATTTGATATTATCGTCTAATGTTGAAGAACTAGAAGATTTCTAACCAACTATGCTTTTTAATTACTACTGACAAAGAATTCACATCCTTTTTCTTGGGTTTGAAGAGAATATGAATGGGAGGAAAATGGCTCATTAAAATGTTTAGATTATATTTAATATTGAAATATTGATTATTGATTATAGTTCATATTGAAAACAGTTTCAGCAGTTTCAGCATTTTGATATAGGACATGTTTCTACTTACTACTTAAATGTATTTTAAAATGTCTGAGTTTTATGTGTGGTTTTATACCAGATATAAGCAAAAACATTTCTTGCTCAAATTTAATTATTTTTATGATAGATTGTAAAACTGCAATACTGAGGTACACAATATTCCACATGTTGAATGATACAATTATACAGTATATGCAATACAATACCATAGAGACTTGCTTCTAAGGGTCTGGTGTCAAATCCTCAAATCTAAAGCATGTGGATCCAACTTTTAAGGATCTGTAAGTTCCTACTGTCCTTTACAAAGACATTTGAACATACTGTACTGTATTTGCACAGAAAAAAATCAAAATGTATCCTTTTCATTGCAATCAACAATGAATAAGAAAACATTTACAAAAACCATAGGATCTGAATTTCCTTAATATTGCTCTTTACATTACACCTTAACATTGGAATCAGTCTTTTCTTAAACAGATCTGCATTTATTGTACAAAACCTTTATAATAAGATTTAAATTTATTTGCCACTACTATACTTTCCTATCATGTATTAAAAAAGCAAGGAAGAGACCACTTGGTCAAAACATCTCAATAGCACAAGTCTCCTCTTCTTGTGCTTTCTTCAGCTTTTACGTGTTTGCTGAAATGTCTTTTGCATTTAGAAACTGCAATACCACTGATTTTGAAGGTTTCTTTTACCCATTTGCTGGTGTTGCTAAAAATGTATGTTTATTTTGTTATACAAAACGAAAGATTGTATTTACAGTAGGATCTCAATGCAAAATCAATTGGCCTTGCGGACAGTAAAAAGTAACATTTTTTTTAATGTAAGAAAATAAACCAAAATACGTTTACATGAAAAACGCCTATCTAGCTTATCATTTTGTTAAAGGACATACATGAACAAATGATACATACAAAGATCCTCTGTGAATGGTACACAGAGCCCCTCACAGTGCATCAGGAGTATGAGGTGATGTCAGGCTCTGTACACTGAAACCCCATGACTTCATCAGAAGATGAGTCATCAGATGTTTCAATGTTCCCCCCTTCCAGTTCAACTATTACTGCTGCTGTTATCAGAAACAGTTTTTGAAGAAAGAGTAGACATAGAAAGGTACCCCTTGAATAAGCTAATTACTCTTTGTTTATATGTTTTAATGGCAAAGAAGTAGATGATGGGATCCAGGCAGCAGTTTATGTTCATCATGGATACAGTGACCTGAAGGGACATCTTGAAGGCTTTTAACTCCTCGCACGAAGGTTGGTAGAGTATCTTCCTGACCATAAACTGCATGAGGTTTACGTGATAGGGACTAAAGCACAGCACAAATGTAAGAAGAATCACAAGAATTATATTGTTGGCTCTTCTGTTGCGGCCAGATCTGCTAGTCATTGGGTTTTGCTTGGCGGTTTTGGACAGTTTAAGGTTGATTTTGGAATAGCAACCCAGAATAACTCCCAGCGGCATGCAAAAACTGATGGTACAAGCCAGCAAAAGCAAATAAGGTAGAAATGGGGACCCTTCGAAATTGAAGTATTCCATGCATGTCTTTTTGCCTTGATTGCTTCCAAGCAAATTCCTAAAAAGTAAAGGTGCTGTCTGAAAAAACACCAACAGCCACACTAGGCCGCAGATGACTTTCACAACCTCGACCTTTCTGAATTTAATGAGGCGGTGAGGATGCACCATTGCGAAGTAACGGTCAACACTTATGCAGGTCATGAATGCAATGCCAGTATAGGTGTTTGTATAAAAGATGACTGTGCTGAATCTACACATGAGGTCGCCAAAGGGCCAGTCAAATTCCCTTATGTAGTAGGTGATTCTCCCAGGCAGTGCCAGAGCAAACAAGGTATCAGAGATGGCCAAGTTGGTCAGGTATAGAGTGGTCGAATTGAATTTCTGCTGCTTCTGCAAAGTGACATAAAGGACGAGTATGTTTCCGGAGATGCCGACGAGGAATACTATGGTGTAAAATATTGGAAAAAGGATTTTGGCAGTCTCCTGGTAGATGTACACATCACAGGACGTGTTGAAAATGGTTGCATTTAGATCCTGATTGAGGTCTGTAGAATCCATAGTAACCCTTTCTCTGCTGGTGTTTTCTGTAGTAGACAAAAATGAAGCAAAGGAAAAATTCAATTTACGAGTATTCATTTTACATTCTGAAGTTGAGATTAAGGTAAAGAAACAGAACTGTACTCATTCAAATTTGTACACTTAAAAAAATAAGATCTTGCAAATACGTGTCTATTTTGGAATCTAAGAAAATAAAATAACCCTACATATTAACCACAATGTTTGATGATCTATGTGTTTAACTCAAAAGCACTATGTATTAAAATCTAATTAATCCAAATTTGTATCTAAATGTCTATCCAGAATTGTTGGGAAAGGATCTGAAATAGGAGATTATTTTTTCTGGATGAAAAAACATCACTTGATTACGGTTATTTGGAAAAGACTCAGGGCTCCAGTGGTTTAGCTATTTTTTTTTAATAAAGGTCTAGCTGTATTTCTAAATAATACAAAGCTTTTCATGAAGTTTTGTCATTTAAAATCAATCAATTCTACTCTGTTCTCAGATGCAGTTTTTTTCTTCCTTTTTCTCTTAACTTTAGTCAGTACTCCTGGGATGATATTAGTTGGTAACATTACTTTTTTAATGACAACCTTTTAAAACCTTGTTCTCAGCATTCTTTTGGTTAACCGTTTACAGTGATCCAGAGCTGTCCTCTCCCCTTCCAAAGTGACTGGAATCACTGGTCTACTGAAGAAATAAGTATATACTAATGGCCGCTAACTCAGACTCATCTCCTCTTTTTTTTCGGTTGTATTTAAGTTTTGCTTTTGATGCTATCTACTGGGATACTTTCGTACATTGTTTAGAGAACTGTCAACATGGTTTCTCTCTGCAGTGAAGCGGCTTACTTCTGATTTGTCTCACAGAGCACAGTCTGTCACCATGGTTGCATTTAAGTCTGATGTATACTCTGTCTGGTTTCCCTCAGGGATTGAGTACTATCATATTCAGTATCTCTATTGTACCGCTCTTTGGATTTAGACTGACTGGAACCTTGAGTCCACCCTGCCTACTCCCTTGAGATGGGTGAGTCTTGAACCAAGCAACTTGTTCCTCATAACATCTTGTAAAGCGTTTTTAAAACCCAAACTCAGCTGACAAACTGACAGACACAGCAAAGATGGGCTCATGGAGCACATTTTTGTTAAATTATCTGTGGTTTTTGAGAAGTTTCTAATTCATTTTAGAATATAGAAAACATGTGATGAATCTCAGAGAAAGGTGAAAACAAACTATTGCTCACAAATGTCTGAATTAAATAAACTAATTTGTTAAAGCTGTAGCTGTGTTGAAAGTTTTAATTTTTTGACTAACTGACCTAAGTGCCCATGTAATGGAATACCTTTCTCCAATCAGTCCCTCCTTGGCCTTGACACCTCCAGTTATACATTACAAGGCTGTATATAAAACCTGCTCTAACAATGAACTTTTGGATTTACAACAGACATAACCAATGAAGACACAAACTAGCCTTTACAGTTACAGTAAATGTATGTTCTTTCTTTCTGTCACAACATAATAATCTTCTTCTAACCTCCTATCCGTAGAATTAAAATGTCGAAGTAGTAGATAATCTTCTTCTAACCTCCTATCCGTAGAATTAAAATGTCGAAGTAGTAGATACAGTGTGCTGTATTTACTGATATTTGAGATTATTTCTTACATGACACCAGGAATTATAAGAAGAATATGATTCATCTCCAGTCATATCACTATAAACCCTGTAAAACTTGGAGTCAAGACCTCCTTATCAGTTTTAATTTTTGTGGAAATTTCACTAGTATTTATGTGACCTTGACTATAATGTGCAATGATAGAGCAAAGTTGCTTCAACTAAATTTAAAGCTATTGAATGTCATGTCAGTACTGTGATAATTAACGAAACTGGTTTTTAATACTACCATCTGCTCATGACAGCAATGAAAGAAAGCCTCTGTATGGCTGGGGCTGGCCCCTCAGCAACTGCTGAAATCACAATCATGGTCACTTTTCACATTAGTCACCACAGCCAATCATATCTTCCAGAAAGCGGTGTGATTCATAGCACAAGGAGGTTGGATAGGGCAGCATTGAGTCTCCAAAATACAACTCAAGAATTTTTGTGTTGTTTAAATGTAGAAAGCTACACATTCCCTGCACTTTTCCACAATTTAAAATAATCAACAATGAATATGTTAACCCATTCCTGTCAGGATTCCTTTGAGTTTCCTATCAATAGGCTCAGAGACTAGTTAACATGAATACAGAAACCATTAACATTTCTTTGAAATGTTGTATTTTGTTTTACAAATCATTACTGGTCTACATTTCTTCCAGACAATATTTAAAATAAATTATTTCCCTCTTTTCCTTTTTTTAAATATTTTGCCTGCTAAGACTACATCTAGAACTATTATTACTTGAATAAATCAAAGTTTTAATGGATGCTTCAACCACTCCTGAGGTAAATGTGAATTTACAGTGAATTTAATCGACCAAACATCCCAAATTTTCTATCGCTGTGTTGATACTATACTTGCATGTTACATTTACAATTGGTAAAAAGACAAATTGAAAACATAAATCCTAATTGAAATGATGACAAATTAAATCACAGATGTGGCTATCACTCCAAT
This sequence comes from Lepisosteus platostomus, assembly GCF_059453375.1. Taxonomy (NCBI): domain Eukaryota; kingdom Metazoa; phylum Chordata; class Actinopteri; order Semionotiformes; family Lepisosteidae; genus Lepisosteus; species Lepisosteus platostomus. Next base: position 29,667,879 of record NC_142612.1, read on the forward strand.
AAGGAGGTATATAAAGGATGAAAAATGTAAACTAACATTAAGTTTATAATGCTGTATCAGCAAATACAAGTATAAAAATAGGAATTTATGTTGTTTATATATGGTGCATTGAAGACCATAAACCCCTTCACAAAGCCTGCAAACAACCTTAACTGTAAAGAAGAGAAACTATGTTGTCCTACAATGTGAATTGTTTCCATTAATTAAAACACTTGTAATTACTGTTAAATCAACAGTACAATCATCTTTATTCAGCCTTGTTTTAACATTTTTATACTTGAGATGTTGAAAGAAAATGTAGTAATTTAGTTACTTACAATAACTCTTGCAAATGTGCTGGAGAAAAACAAACATTCCTTTCTCACATCTGTGTTCTCTTGTGGCTTTTAGTCAAATGAGAGTGAATGTGTACAGACATTGATTTGTCTGAGTGCCTTGCACATTATCTTACTTAAATCACTCCCACCACGCATGTTCAATATTTCATCATTCATCCTTTTCTGTGAGATAAGACACCTTTCTATGTGTATACTGACACCAACTATATCTGCGTTTTAAAAAAACATATGTAAAGTAAAGACTATTAATTTGCTCTTTAAAACACCATCTAGGAAAAGGGAAATGTTATGGGATGTTTAGGCTTGTTTCATTATAAATGTTAAATATTTTATTACAATAATTATTACATTGAAAAAGTAAGCAAAAGTGAAATATATTTTAAAATGCTAGTTTGGCTTACTCATTTGAATTCTGTATATACTGTTTAATCTGTTCCTTCTATCAATGATGGTCCTGTTCTGTCATTTTCATTACTTTTCATTGCAACACGAGATTGCTACTTTTATTTGCTTAATTTCCAATTTCTAAATCAGTTAAAACAAATAAACCAAGCACTACACCATGCTAAACCTCTCCAAGAACTTCTGTGTATTTTGACAAACTCAGAGCATGTACATTATAAGGGTGTCAGTGTTTTGTAATTTTTCACCTTTAAATAGATACTATGAACAACACATGGATCTAGAAATATTCAAACCACAGTACATTAACTTTAACCCCTTTTCTTCCACTACAGATTTGACCCATTTTTGTGCTGTTAGAACAAAGCTAGCTGTGCTAAAAACACTAAATGCTGTACATACAGTATGCAGGTATGTCAATGTATGTATGCTGAGAAAAATGTATCACTTAGAACGGAAATAAGTTCTCAAAAGCTATTGTCAGTAAAATTATACAACATTTTTAGCACCAAGTACTTCTCTTTCTGGCATTTTCCTGAAAAGACAAGACTTAGGTGATTTCTTTTCGTTGATTAACATTTGTCCTTACCGGGGTTAAAAAACAGACCTAACATGAAAGTCACAGGCAAGTAGTATCTCCCACCACTGTTTGAAGCAGTACAAGCTCTACCTCTGTGACTCATGCTTTGTTCCAGGTTGTGGATGCTGTCTTGCAGTATTCTTTTCCATTCCTCAAGAGCCTTGACAAGTTTATGCCTGTGCACTGTTCTCTGTGCCCTCAAAGTTGCAACACATTCTGGTTCATCCTACAAATGTTCAGTAGAACTCATGTCTGGTGAACACGGCATCTACAGCAAAACTTTCACATTCTAATCTTGCAAGAAAGCTGCATTCCATGAAGAGAATGAAGACATGCTTCGTCTTTCTGAAAAGTTGTCATGTCAAGATGAACCCACAGAAAAAAAAGAGTAGAAATTATGATCCCAGGACTTTATCAGTGTAGCGCCATACAGTCAGATTGCCATCAAACACTATACGCAGACTCTTGCCCAGACCATTAAACTTGAACCTCCTGATCTATTGGTTTGTAGTACACGATTAGCATATTATATGCACACAACACTCACTGACATTTGTTAAAGTGGATAACTAAGCATAACATTGATTTATCACTGAAGATGACTTGGCTCCACAACTAGCAAGTCTACCTGAGGTGTTGCTCCAACATACCAATGGTATACAAGTACAATTCTCTTGGTAAACGGGTTCCTTTATTTGCTTTCTGTCTTGATTTTAGACAGAATATACATTCAACGGGTTCAATAAGATCATTTCCTTTGCCCAATCTACTATTTCATTAATACAGTAAGTATCACGAACAGCATTAGCATGAACAAGAATGAGCATGTATTCAAAATAATGCCAAAAAATGTTCAATCAATATCCATAATCTGTATATTTTCTTTTTCTGAAAACAGACATAAATATAGTATTATGTTTATTTTGATGTGTAGTACATATTATAGAAGCTACGTTTCAATTTTTGATATAGTCCCTCAGTCTGTCTCATATGGTCCATCCCATGATAACCATATTTGTTGGAGAAATTGGTGTCCTGTACCTGGGGTCATTTGAGTGTTCTGGTCAATAAGATAGGGCATGAAGGAAAATAAAGAATTGCTTGGATAAAAATTTAAATTTGTTTTCTGTTTTACCTTAATGTTAGAGCAAGGAGTTAAAGCAGGTTTTGCTTCTCAACCAAAGGGGGAGATCAGGAATAAGTTCCAAAGAGATGGTTCATTTCTGTTGTAAATTATTTTTTTTGTCCTGTGAAATAAAGTGTGCAAAAAAGTATTCTTGGTAATAAAGCACTGTTGTTTGTAATACTGTTTAATAAATGTGGATAAGATTTACTTAAGTGTTCTAAAATTTGAGGTGCTCAGACACGTATATTTTATTTTTATTAAGGAGGTAGTCATCATATGCTCAAGGAATTTTGGAATCACCATTTTAATTTGAAGATGAGGATGGGGAAATCATTTTTAGACACAAAAGTTCGAAATGTATGCAAATTGGTAACATTCTAAGAAGTGATAATACATCTCCTTTTCTTTTTCATGATTTGCTCATTTTTAGCTGTTTCTGTCCACCCTCATAGCTATGACTAAGTGTGTTAGCTGGTACTATCATAACTTTCAACTTCTGACATGAAATAAAAAAGTATTTTTTAACATATTAAAATGTTTGAAAGACTTGTTGACATTATAAATTGCAGTTTCAGCTTTTGGGAAACCTCTAATACTGTGTGATATGCTAGGGTTGTCACACCGGCTGTAAGCCTGCTGGAAATGCATGTGACTTTCTTTGTGGTGAAAAGTTCAAAACTGTATGAAAAGAAGAGTCTTTTAATTGCTAATGTGTGCAGGCCCACTGCATATAATATACATTTATCTTCAGTATTAATTACTTTCCTAGGGTGCACCTGTAACATTATACATATTTACCATATTATTTGGTAAATTGTACTGTAAAATTGTAGCAAAATTGTACTGGGTAAAGGCACTCAAGACAACAGGTCTCTGGCTAAGCAAATACCCATCCATCCATTTCCTAATTGCTTTATACAATACAGGGTCACAGGGGAGTCGGAGCTTATCCTGGCGCAAGGCAGGATACATGCTGGGCAGGACGCTAGTCCATTGCAAAGCACACATAGGCACTGACACGAACACAATCACACCAGGGTCAAATTTCCCAGAAGCCAATTAACCTACTTGTATGTCTTTTTGGACTATGGGAGGAAACAAGCACCAGGTGGAAACACACACAAACATGGAAGAACATACAAACGCTGTAGATAGCACCCCAGTTCGGGAATTGAACCTAATGCCCTAGTACTGTGAGGCCACAATGTTAGCCATTGCTACACCGTGCCATACACTAAGCAAATATATAAAACATATATTTTCATCCTTTTCTTAACTGCCTCAGCATTAAGTCCTCATGAGTTTCTTCCATTAACTCCTATTGCCCCATTACAAATGATCTTCTGCTTTCCTGCATGCATTGTCTTGGGATTCATTTCAGTATTTCAATGTTTCAGCCATATTCTGTTCATGCTTTGAGTCCAGTATCAATTCTCATCTTGTTTTTCTTTCTCTCTTATTAAAATAATCTTTCTGTTGCCTTGAACTGAAAATATATTGGAACTGCTTAACTCCTTTGACTCAGCTTCTTAGAAATGCTGCTGAGAGGGGACATAGGGTATGTCTTTGCTCTCTAACACAAAAAAGGTCAGCATGAATTGGACTCATTTTGATACCTCCAGTGATGAACTGCCCACAGCACCTCTCAGTCTACAGCCCAAAGAGAAAGGCCCAGCTCTGGTCTCAAACTGCAGACAAAGCTCAACTGTCTTAAATCCAGGTCTAGAGTGATATATTTGTTTTCACCACTGATTATCAACAAATATCCAGTGTAGCATCTAGAAAATACTGGCTAAGAGACTAAATTTCTCTCCATCTAAGTCTAACTTATAATTGGTTCTGTTGTCTTGAAACTGTCTGATCCAGTGATTTCAGTACACCAATAAGCATGGAACACTTTCCTCTACCAGTGCCAACAGACATTCTTTGTCCAACAAAGACTGGGCAAACTTTGATACATATCCAGCTGTTCTTCTCCTGAAGGAATTTTTTAGAACTTCATCAGAACTGTACCTCACAAAGTTCTCAATTTTGATGATTCTGTTCTCAAATCTGATGATAAATTCAGTGTCCATATTTTTACACTTGAGATTTAAGTGTTCCAAACAGGCATACATTTGATAAAAATGAAGTCATTACCTTGTCAGCGTTTATGAATGTTAATGTTTGTATGACACAGGTTAATATGTGGATGAGTACACTTATCAGAGTCTTATAGTCAATGTGGAGAGTGAACCAGAGTTTATGACCCATGTATATTATATACTCTTGTATTTGTTTATTTGGCTTATTTTATTATTATTTTGATAAAATTGTATTAGTCTTTCATTGTATTAGTAAAATGTTATATTTGTGTTCTTTCAATCTATATATATGTTTATTCTGCTTGGTTGATTCCTAGTAGCCACAGTACTGTAGATACTCTTTGGATCTACTGTCCCAGTTTCTGATTGTTTAAGTAATTTCAAACAATCAAATCACTACAACTCTTATAATGATATCACTCACCCTTGGCTGCTTTTCAATCCATTCTATCATTCTATTTCTTGTCTTTTGCACAAGGAAAACCATAAATTGGGTTCATCCTATATCTCCAGTGATTAACTGTCCACATTGTCACCTCTCAGTCTGTTTCCATGTTTCTTTGGATTACCTGTATCATGTTTGTATTTGATGTCCAGGTATCTTATAATGCAAGCAGCTCACATTGAGTGAATATCATTCTTTTGATGTGCAAAGGTACTCTCCACTTTAGAATCAGATTTAATCTCGCATTTTACGACATTTTCATGTTATTTTATTACATAAATCATTGCCTTTTTGTAATTGAGTGTGCATTTCTCTCTTGGTCAATAGGTGAAAATGGATTTGTGACGCAAAAGAGACAAGCCAGCCCCCAGAAGGCTAGGCAATCAGCTCCCCTGAAAGAGGATAGAGGAAGAGTATGAGGGAAGTGATTTACAGCAGCTCAGTGGAATTGAGTGACATACTGTATTAAGATTATGGAGTATGTGGTACTGTAGGTACTCATGATGATTGTTCAGAAAAAGAAGGAAGAAAATAATGAGAGACAAAAGATTACGGTGAACAGATACAAAAATAACTAACAGGTGTACCAAGAAAAATTAATGATATCAAAAAATGAAAACAAAGGAGAGGGCACTTTGATTGTTTTAAAGGCCAATTGATCGATAATTTCCACTTAACATTTTGCTGATTTCAGTTTCAAGCCAAATTTCCAGACAAAGGAAACAGTCAAAACGCTTCTGTAAAGCTAATAAAATAAGGAAGGCTACATAAATATGGGTAGAGCTGGGTACGATATTTAGTTCTGCTATGAACAGTGCATGGAATACCCATACATAAAACTAATATAAACTCATACTCCAGTATCCGAACCTAATTCGTTTCTGAAAATTTGTTCGGAAGGCGGTAGATCGTAAATTGAAAATAAAAATTTCAGTGTTTCTTATGGGGAAAATTCCACATTGTTCCATACCGTTCACTCAAGAAACACCCTAAACATATAATACCATACAGACCGTTATAGCAATCTTAGTGAACAATGCAGTTCTACTCAAATAAGCCAACTATAGCTGTAAAATAATTAATAATATCATATTTCTATTTTTCATCCTTTCATAATAGATCACTATCCAAGCAATTGGCTAGAACGATGTGCATACTGTTGTCGACTATTTTGCTAAAGAAACTGACAAGAAAAATGAAAAACCTACTCAGAATTCCCTTTAATAGGGAATAGAGAATCCTTCCACGCATCCATTAGGGTCATGCTGGGATCACTGTCACTCTTCGTCACAAGATTTTTCATTAGAAGGTGTAGATGATAGGCCTTGAAGGTACTGATTACGCCTTGATCCATGGGTTGTAACAATGACGTGGTGTTGGCTGGCAAAAACACAACACGGACATCATCTGCATACTCGGCAACACTTTCGGGATGTCCAGGAGCATTGTCAATAATAAGAACTTTGTTATCAAGGTTGTTTTTCTTGAAATATTCTGCAACAAAAGGAGTGAATGCCCATGTGACCTAGGCCTTCCTATTGGAACACCACACCACTGGCAATGCAACTTTACCCACCCCCTTCAATGCCCAGAATGATACACAAGAAGGGGGTTAAGCTTCACATCCCCTTTAAGATTACCCCCCAGCACCAGTGTTAGCCTATCCTTCGAAGCCTTGTGTCCTCATACCTTCATCTCCGCCTGGGAAATAAATGTAAGTGAAGGCGCACACTTCGAAAAAAGGCCATTCTCGTCCATATTGAAAATATACTTAGCATGATAATTGCCTCTATTGATGATATCTTGCAGTTCTGTAGGAGAGATCGCTGCAGCCTCGGTATCAGCGGAGCCGGACACTCCCCTCAATTTCGTGCTATGAAGAACAGCTCTCTTTTGGAAATGATCAAACCACCTATGGTTGGCCTTAAACTCAATGTCTGCAACTGTATCATACCCCTCCTCCATCGCCTTGTTCTTCAAATCCTCAAACAGAGACTTTGCCTTCTCCGAGATAATGAGGAACGATATTGGAATGCCACAATTGTTGTGGGAGTTGATCCATTGCATGAGAAGCCGTTCAAGTGTCTCATACAGTATATCTCGTGCCTTCCTTTGGTAACTTTAAACAGTTTTCCACCACCTGTTACTTTCGATTGACTTGCTTTTATTTTTTCCCTATTAGCAAAAACTGTACACAGTGGACTTTGATAAACCTAATCCCAAGCAAATGTCTTTGTTTCACTCACCCTTCTCAATACAATCCAAGACTTCCAGTTTTAACTTCAGACTGTGTGCCGTTCAGGCCCTTTTCAGTTTTTTTTCAATCCTACCTGCCAACACTTTCATCTTTATCACTTCCTTAGGGCTGATAATGAACAAAACAAACCCAAAAAAACACTTTAAAAATGAGAGCCCAAGCTTTCACTGTGGTTGTAAACTGCTACTTCACAGCGTCCTTAACCATAATGCCTGGCACCTGCACAGAAACAAACAGCTGTTCGGTGGTGCTGAATTCAAATGCTCGTAGAAAGTTCTCGGTCATTTTCTAACTTTAAAGTTTGGATTAGCAAAATTTTGTTCTTATAACAAATCACAAGATACAAATTCTTCATGTTCAGATTAGCAAAAATGTGTATAGCGTAATTTGTATAACGTTCTTATACCTCATACTTATGAGAGTACATTATAGTAATGCATAATAACAATACATGATATTGTACTTTGTTGTGCCCCACAATAAACTGGCATCCCATCCAGGGTGTATCCTGCCTCGAAACCAAATTGCTTGCTAGTATAGGCTCCTACTATATTCAGTCTGCTCTCCTGCAACTCTGTACTGGATAAAGCAGTTAGAAAATGAATGGATGATTTGTTGGATTTTGTACTTATCATTCATATGAATCTAACAATCATATGAGATTTCATATTGATCTCATGGTATATTTATGATCATAAATAAAATATTCATTGGCTCTATACAATAAGCTACATCTGGGGGCCTATGTATTTCAGTATCACAATTAGATTCATTTTCAATGTGTTCCTTTCAAAAGATTTATCTGCCATGGCTCTAGGTCAGCAGAGTGTTGAAGTTGCCAGTAGGAAGTCAGAGAGTCACATAGAGAGAGTTGCACTTGCTTTTCTTCACACATTGAAAATGATCCAGTACCTACACCTCTCAGCCTTATTAAACAACATCCTGCCTGGCTGGATCAACCCTGATCCTGACCCTTCATGAGGACAACCTGAGGGCTGAAATTTACTTAACCCTGCTCGGACTACTGTCAGTATGTGGATACAATCATTCATCACAGAATTCAGGTCACTTGAATTTCTTTCCTGTCTTTATATTTAAAAAACAGCACTACTAGAGTAAAATAAGTACCAAGTCAGAAGATGCTATGCCCAAATAACAAACATCATACTGATATATTCTGACTTTTAGTTTAGGACAATAGACGCTTGAATTTAATTAATGGGAGGAAAACTGATTATTAAATTTTAATATGTTGGGTCAAAACACTAAAACCTCTGAAAGCTTTTAATCTACTGCTGAATCTTGATTTTATTAATGTTTTTACTATTACTGATCATATTAAGAAGATTAATTTCTTAAATTATTCAACTCACGCACGGTGGTTTGTTGGGAGCTACAAAGTCAGTTTAGCAGATCTCCAGAATTTATATTAAAAGGCCATGTGCATCCATGTTCATACCAAAAACTGAAAGTGTTAAGAGCTCTAATCTTCAATCTGCGGTATAACTTCCTGCATTTACAGCAGCACGCCATGCTTTGTGTTTTCTTAACCTCCACTGAAAGGATAAATAAGGTATTCAAAAGGTTTAGAAAAAGTACAGATGGAAATGATAATCAGCTTTGAACATCTTCCTTTAATAGTCAGAGATAATTTTAAAGTTCAAAACAAACAGAAGCTAAAAAACAGCTTGAAAATCTTAAACTTAATGTGCTTTTAAAATGAACAGCACAGTGGCCTGCAGACTATCTTCATTGAGGAATTTCTTTCTAAGCAGTCACGTTCAATGGGGATCCTGCTGGATTATAGTTTTATTAGTAGTTAAATATTAGTGACATGTCTGTAATGTAGAGTGTTGTAATTGTAATTCAGCTGAGAATTTTTTCAATGTTGAAATCCTTCTGTTGAACACAGAACTGCTTTATCCAGGACAGAGTCAGAGAGGAAGCAACAGGCTCAAGGTGGTATAGATCCTGGTATGGATACCAGTCAATCACATGGCACACACAAACACAAACATGCACAGACTCACACCTGATCCTGGGATTTCCCGGAAGCCAATTATCCTACCAGTATGTCTATAGATTATGTCAACAAACCAAAGCACCCAGAGGAAATCCACTTGAACGTGGGGAAAACATACAAACTATACAGAGATAGCACCCCAGGACCCCAGCCCTGCAAGACAGAAATGCTAACCACTGTTCTCCTGGGCCACCATGTCACCATGCTTATATTGAAATTGATTTGATTAATTAATTGCTAACCAACTAAACTTCTCCAAATTTTTATGTAGGACAATTCTCACTTCCATCCATCCATTCATTTTCACTCCGCTTTTCGTGGTGAGGGTCGCAGTTGCAGCAAGCCGAGTAGATCAGCCCAGACTTCCTTGTCCCCAGCAACAGATTCCAGCTCCGCCTAGGGGATCCCCAGGCACTCCCAGGCCAGTCGAGAGACATAATCCCTCCAGTGTGTCCTGGGTCTACCACGGGGTCTCCGCCCAGGGGGATGTGCCCGGAACAGCTCCAGCGGAAGCCACCGGGGGGGGGCATCCTTATGTGATGCCCAAACCACCTCAACTGGCTCCTCTCGATCTGGAGGAGCAGCAATTCTACTCTGAGGCTCTCCTGGATTGCCGAGCTCCTCACTCTGTCACGGAGAGTCAGCCCAGTGGCCCTGTGGAGAAACCTAATTTCTGCCTCTTGTATCCACAATCTCATTCTTTTGGTCATTCCCCACAGCTCCTGACCATAGGTGAGGACAGGGACGTAGATCTACCGGTAAACCAAGAGCTTTGTCTTCAAAGGTACACTGCCCACAAAACAGCTGACGCTGAAGCTTCCCCAATCTGCTTATCAATCTCATGCTTCCCTCTTCCATCACTTGTGAACAAGATGCCGAGATACCTAAACTCCTCCACTAAGGGCAGCTGTGCACCCCTGAGAGCACGATGAATCATCACCTTGTCATGGTGGTGGGGCTTGTGTACCTCAGGGATGTGCAGAGCTATGTCGTCTGAAGCCTTGTGCCCCTGGTACGGTCTCCCTTGGAAAACAGGTCTGAGTTGAGAGGTCAGACAAAGAACGGTCAATAAAAGACCACATAACCTTGCCAGGCTCTGGCCAAAAAGGCAATGTGGGGCCGTCTTGTGGGCCCACCACCTGCAAAACAAAGTCTGAGGGTCGGGTGCGATGCCAGCTTAGTGGCAGGCATAAGTGGAAAGGACCTAGACAATTCTCAATTAAGGAAATGTAATTATTGAAAAAACAACAATGACTGAATCTTAATGCTTTTTGATTTTCAATATCTGGGGACTACCCGGAATATCTCTGGGGTTCCCCAGCACCCTCTGAATCCCAGTTTGAGAATCAAATGAGTAGTAATGTATAGTTCCCTGGTAAAATCCCAGAATCCCACAGTCACATTTTATCTTTGATTTGAAATGATCATCTCATAATTAAATGATGAATTTAGCCATTTTAGCACACTGTGAAGCTTTTTTTTCAACATTATACCTTTTCAGTTAATTTTCTTTTATTCCTTTTGCTTCTGAAGCACATTAAAGGATCATAGTATTTTATGTAGATATTATCAAGCACTCTTGGGATTTCATTGAATAGTCTTATGAAAAATCATTAGCAATGTAATGACATATGTGAGATATATGGTTTTACTCAACCCCTCTCTATTCCTGTATTGATTTGATGAGTTCTTAGAAAACCTCTTATTTATCACAAGATGAATATTTTTTTCATCAGCACCTCTTCCTCTAACACATACCATGTAAACGACTCTTTTTAAATCCAATAATCATATTTTATGATTACTTAACTTTAATTATCTGTATTATATTTTGATTGCACAATAGGATAAAGGGCAATGAATCCACAGTACAGAGCAGGACTGAAGCAGATAAGTACTGGCTTCAGTTAACATCATGTTGCAATACATGCAGACTGTACTAAATGCTTTTTACCATTATGTGTTGAGAGAAACATGAACCATTGTTTTCAGTTGTGAAAGAATTTTAAAAGAGAGACAGAACAGAGTAACTAGGTTCATGTTGTTATAAACACCACCTGTTATAAGCTGGGTCAGGAAGCCCAATGTGGGACGTAACCAAATGAATTGAGTTGAATGAAGCTATAAATTCACAGAGAAAAGCAAGACCTGACACCAGCTACACCATGCAATCAAACTGTAAAAGTTAATGATTACACGCCCATGTATTGTCAGGGAACACCTAGCAACAACCAATGTGGGCACATGGTTTCTGTTGCACTATGCCCCAGCATAGTGAGCTCTACTTCACTGTGCAATGAAAAATGTCCACTCTGAAATGGAACAACGTTCATTTCACAAACAGGAAATTCAAGGTCAAAATGCATTCATGTTATTCAGCAATACTATTCAAAATTAATTTTATTTCTCTCCCTACTGCACATGATCTCACTTCCAGAAAAGGAAGTGAAACCTGGCTTGAAAAATGAGGTATATCTGGTGTGACTGCAACTTGTACGTTTTTATATTGACATTATATATTGAAATATACCACCCATTTGTTTTTATATAAGCGTTATTTAAGCATATGTCATTTACTTGAACAAAATGTGTGACTTTTAAAATTAACATTTTAACACTGCTTTTTATCTGATAACTAAAAGTTGATGAGTTCACTTATAACAGGAAAGTTACCAGAACACATTTTTTGCATTAGTCATGCCACGTACTGTATATGTTTATTATGTTATTTTCTGAAACCAAAACCCACATGACCATCAGTAAAAATTTCAATGGTTAGACTTTTAATGTCACATTTAATGTGTATAAAACATTTGAAGGAAAAAACATTTCTGTTATAAAAGCCTCCAATCTATTGAAAAAAAATAATTATGGTTGCTCTTGTTTGTTGAACAGATGGGTTGTAAAAAGTAAATAATTACTGAATGAGAAAAGAAAGTTTTTTTGGTTGTGCAAGACAATTGTATTTGGCCAGCAGAGTCAAATTCAGTGTTCATAAAATAAACCTACAGCTCACTTGTCCAAAACAATCTGTTCCATTCTGTATTCAATGATAACTTCTACAATCTACAATATTGTCTGAACAGACTTTATTTAAGATCTAAAGATTATGTGAGAATGCTAGTACTACAGAAATGTTGGTTGCTATCATGTCTCACAAAGCCACCCATAATACTCAGACCACCAGTGTTCTGACTTTAAAGCTAAATGCATAAAACTTCGTATCGTATTGACTATTCATTGCTACCGAAATTGGCAACAGAGGGATCTTCAAAAATTGAGAAAATTTTAATGAATCATGAATATTCTGAGAAGGTTTCGTATTCATTATCAATCTGTGTCGCAGTCTGTAATTATGATGCATAATGGTATTAAACTTGTACCTCTGAGTTTGAGTTGAAACAATCACACCTCACCAGAATAGGCACAAGTTAAAAATCACACTTCCACCACAATAGCATCAGAAACATGTTGCCAAGCTAAAAAAATGTTTCATAATGGTTAAACCCAGATGGTGTAAAAACATTGCACACCTGTGAAGATGATGCTGAAGAAACATAAAATTATGTTGATTTCTCATAATGTGGATTCATGTTTGCAATGGCCATAAACAACCCCTCTTTCAAGAAACAGAAAACCTTTACCCTCCATAACCACAATGTTCAGCAACAAATGATGTAGACATCTTAAACCTACCTTGCCACAATTTTAGAAGTGAGAAGGCACAGATGTTTTTTAATGCAAGTAGTGATTAGTGATTAGGGTCTTGACTTGACTGGTAAATTCTAGGTTGTGAGATTGAATCCTGTCTATTCTCACGGTTGACATCCCTCCCCTAGAGGGCACTCCACTACTCTCTTGTCATTAGTTCCCTGTGAACTGCAGATGTCTAGAGGCCCACCTACTACCAGGCTATGGCTTGCCTGAGGGCATAGGCCTCATCCCCGACATCCCTGATCTCTGAACCTGGGGCATGGAGGACGTCACCCCATGATCCCTCGATGTTCCTGTGTTTGTGTTCCCCCTTCCCAGGGATTTTAGCCTTGTCTTTGTCTCTGGATGGATCTCCCAGTATTGGAGTTTGTGACTGTGCCCTGACCTTTGTGTGGACCTACAGTACCTGGACTTGGTTGCCTTTGATAATCCCCTTGTGCACCCATTCACATACTGTCACTGTTCGCTAGCATCACCAATAAATCCTTGTGTGTCTTCCCTAAAGTTCGCCTCCTGTCTCTTCCGGATTCTACCGCCTCGCATAGGGTCTTACAACAAACCCATGATAGTCTATGGCATGAGTTTTTTCTCAGAAGAACAATTAGTTCTTTGTTTGTATTACAGATAATCTAGTCTCTTTTTATTTCTTGTTTTTATTCATTGTTGAAATGTTTTTGGTCATTGTATTGTAATGCATTGTATCTATAGATTAGCATTAGCACAGTAATTACCACTTTGCCATTTTAAGCACCTCGTAGATTAGAACAGAATTTTACCAGGTGTGTCTACCTGTGTGTAAATAGCAGGGCTGTCTAGTTATCCAGCTTCAGAAAATATTGCTTATTCGTAAGGCAATAATTTGATATGCCTGCCTTCCTGGAGGAAGACATCACACTTATTAAGTGATCTAACAATATTGAATGGAGAAGTCTAGACAGTTTCTGAGTTATATCTCATACTCCGTCTACAAAATAAAAAAATGTAACTTTGTGTTAAAATGATATGGTACTATATAAAGCACCAGAATGATCCCATTGCAGAGTGTGGTTTTCATACTGAGTGTCTTTCTGGATGACATCCTTCATCTGTGAAACTCTGTCTGTGAATGTTATCAGTTAGTTGAGAACTTGAGTCTAAGATCCGGGGGGCTGAGGGCCAGTTTGCTGACCTCACTTGGAAAACACATTGAGCAGTGTTGAAGGAACTAGTTTGCCTTGTCCTGTAGGAAGATTGTGTGCACACCTCATGCAGAGGAGTGTAACACTTCAGACAAGAGAGAAAGAGATAACTGGGTGACTGTTATCACCCAGGACATAGTGACGGTAATTTCTAAGCTTGCTGTGTTCAAACACTTCCAAACCGTACTGGGCATGGATCTGGGCACTGACAGCATGGAGGAAACTGGAAGACTCGGCACTCAGGAGCCCACTACATCCAGTAAAAGAGAGCTTTTTATAATCCTTTATATAACCAAATCAGTCAATGGACAACAAATTCTCATTTGTATTGAGAAATCAATAGGGATAGTTCTGAACATGACATTTTACTCAGCAGGGCTTTTACTGGAGCAGCTTTGAGAATACTACCTTATTCAGAGGTACAAGAGTTAGGTAAGGATCTTCACCTGTGGCTGGAAGGTTGCTGGTTCAAATCCCGCAGCCAGCAGAGGAATCCTACTCTTTTGGGCCCCTGAGCAAGGCCCTTAACCCCAGCTGCTCCAGTGCTGGCCCTGCGCTCTGACCCCAAGCTTCTCTCTCCCTGTCTGTGTGTCTGTGTCTCATGGAGAGCAAGCTGGGGTATGCGAAAAAAACGAATTCCTAATGCAAGAAGTTGTATAGGGCTAATAAAGTGATGTTATGTTATGTTACATCCCTCCTATGATTTGCTCACAGCCCTCCAGTCTAGAGTCGAATGGCTGAACCATTAGTTTTTGCTCCTGCCCTAAAAGGGAGGTAGTGATAATGGGAGACCCAGTTATTAGAGGTTTAGCCAGGGTAGTGTGGGCAAACAATAGCCAGTCTCACACAGTATGTTGCTTGTATCGTGCCCAGGTTTCTGACCTCCAAGTGGATGGGCTCCTCACCTGAGCTGAGAAGGATCTGGTTGTCATGGTCCGTGCATCCACTGAGATCAACACTGATTGTCTTTCATGAACCCGAAAGTGACTGATAAAACCAATTCTCAAACTCTGGTAGTTTGAGCTGTTGATATCTTGGAAACCATCTTTTGGGGTACAGTGCAGTTTGGTTAAGGTGGGCTGTCTTCAAAGAAACAAATCAAAGGAGAGCTCTCTACAATAGAAAGCTAATAAAACCGTATACTGAGGTACAGAGCAGCTGAAACAAAATATTGTAAACAGAGAGCAACAGTAAAATATATTGTACTCCAAAGTATTTTTGTTATACAACAGTAAAATATCTGTAAAATGCAGATGTACCATAGTTTACTAGAGATTTGAGGATTCTAGAAGATGATAAGGTAATAAACATGCTAAATGAATATTTCATGTGGGGTTTTACAACAGAATATGTCAATAATAGGACATACATCATGCAAAAGAGATCCATTGGTATTGGATAATTTTAGTATAATTGACACTGATGTTTGATATGGGCTACAGTTACTTCAAATAACTGTATATACTGTATAAACTCTCACTAAGGGTGAGAACTATACCCACCGATTGGAGAATTGCAAACTAAAACCAGTTCATAAAAAGGGAAACAAAAATTATGTAGGGGACTAGAGACTAATCAGTCTTGTTTCTTTGTCTGTTAAAGCTCAGCTTTATATCCACAGCCTTTCC
The DNA here is from genome assembly GCF_059453375.1 of Lepisosteus platostomus. NCBI lineage: Eukaryota > Metazoa > Chordata > Actinopteri > Semionotiformes > Lepisosteidae > Lepisosteus > Lepisosteus platostomus. The sequence goes on from NC_142612.1 coordinate 29,683,654, forward strand.
TGATCCATCTCAACAAATTAAAGTCTGACAGAGTTAGCAAAGAACTTACATTTGCTAAAAAAAAAAAGGTGTAGCAACCACAGAAACAAAAGAATAGAAATGAAGAGGCTTGGACAAAATCCACAAACTGGGAAGACATTTAGCAAATGAAATTGAACATTGGTAAGTGTAAAGTGATCCATACAAAAACACATATAGGAACAAACACAACACATAATACACAGCTCAGTCTGAGATGCAGAAAAGTACACATGAAGGAAATATGGGTGTCTAGGTAGAATCTTATAGGCTATCCTCTTGATGATGTGGAGATGCAATAGAAAAATCAATAATATTACTTGGTTATTAACCCAGTAGTGTAACATATTAAATCAAGGGGATGTTATGCTCAAGCTTTACAACGCAATACTGTAGTAAGAACTCATTTAGAATTTTATTAAGTTCTTATCATCAAACAAAAAGGGTATTTTACCTTTAGAAAATGTTGAAAGAGTAGCAACAAGAATGAATCCCGGTTTAAGGGGATTATCAGAAAGACTAAAGGAGATAAAGCTTTTCTGTTTAGAGAAAAGGAGATTAAAGAGAGACTTGGTCCAAATATATAAAATCCTCAATCTCATCTGGGCTTCGGGTCTTCAAACTGTTTGGACCAAGGAAGAAAAAATTACCCTTACTGCTCCCCAAATGTACAAATGTTCAAGCAATGTTTGACAGTAGCTAGAGAAAAGATTATTCTCTCTCAGGTGTTTACAAACTGCACCTGACCTAGAAACTGTCAGTCCTTTTTCAGTACAAGCACTGAGCAGTGGCTTGTGGTGAAGGCCTGTGCATTAAAAGCAAGGTAAGTCAACAAACTCATTTCCTCTTTGATAAAGATCCTGTTTGAATATGTGTAGCCTCAGAAAATGTTTTACTTTTACTAAATTAAACAGTATTTTTAACAGCTCTGTTTCTATTACTTCTGAACCAGTAAAGTCAAAGAAATGGTTATGATAATATATAAATGACTACTACTCTACAAAATAAAGCACTGCTAACATAGCAAAAAACTATGTGTACCCTGCTGTGAAAATATGAAAAATTATGTGAAAGGCTACACAAGCACTCAGATTGATTTGCAAATATATATACTGTATAAACATATGTGATTTTTTTCTTTTTTTTGTACTTCCAGGTTTGATTTACATTTAGTTACTGTTAAAGGGTTTCCAATCTATATAGTAACTCTCGTGTTTGGACAGCTTCACCTAGTGGTGAATGTGTGAAGTCCACCCTTGCAATACATTCTACACAAAAATAAATAGAATTATGCTGAAATATGAATGCTTTCATGGCAACACTGATCATAATACATTGAAAATATTAAAATACAACAAATAAATATAATTCCAACTGATTTTGTTGTGTTTTTACTGCTTCTGGTTTATCACAACACAAATGGCTTTGGTGCTAATGTTGAGGAAAATATTTTGAAAATAATTACACAATTCCGTAATTACTTCTGTTAATAGTAAACATAAACAGAGGCTGATTTTAGATTTTGTACATAGATTTATTAAATCAATTGGGACAAGCCACACAAGACTAAACTGTAGAGAAAACTAAACTCCTGTTTAAACCAGTGAAAGTGAACCAATTCTAGAACAATTTGCAAAGCTAAAGAGGTTAGACATGGTATTAAAATATTCAAATCAGAAAGGTCTGCCTCATATAAAGAGCAACAAGCAAAACCTACACTTGTTGTGGCTTACTTAAATAGACAGAAAAAAGTATTGTAAATATCTAAAACCCACACTTTTGGTATAAATGACACCACCCCACTATGGTCTATTCTGCCTCTCAAAAGTAACTCTTAAGTTTATCTGTTTCTTGTCTTTTCACAAAGCCAAACTACTCTAAGAATGAAAAATACAAATTGCTAATAGTGTAATTGCCATATTCTGTTGTTGAGACACAGTGTTGACTTTGTAGCAGCATCAAAATGGGGGAATCATACACATTTCAAAACACCATTTTTTAAGTAGTTTAAGTAGGTGGCTGCATCAGCACACGTAGGCTGCAAAAGAGCAAGTAAACATTTATTCCATGCTGAAAAGAGAAGGAAAGAAACACAACGTTTCGGCTATGGAGTGTGAGAAGGCTCACACCCGAAGAAGGCTCCACAGCTGAAACGTTATGTTGCTTTTTTCCTCTTTTCAGCATGGAACAACCCATTTTTAAGGTTTGTTTCAGGATGAACCTGACAGCAATGGGCACATTGAGATGTAAACATTCCTTATTAGACTTGTTCGGCCTGATATAATACATACTCCCACTTTGTGTCTTTGTTTAGGTAATTACACATCTTGTTTTGCAAGACTACTGCTATTTTAAACCTTTCCAAACCATTCCATTATGTATAAGGTCCCTGCAAGGGGTATTCAAGTCTTCTACTGGAAACCTAATACTGCGTGCAGCTGCTTTGAAAAACAGGTTCTCTCTAGTGAGATGAAATTACAAAGTGCAAAGCAGTAAGAAAACCCAGTTATTCGGTCATAGCATGTAATACTAAATATAAACCTTATTTAAACAATATTTGCACTTATTACCCAGAGAGTCTGACTGGTGGGCACATATTGAGTCAGGCATACTGTCCATTGCTTGGAAAGGAACCATGGACAACTGCAAAAATTATGAAAAACCTCTAACCTCTGAAAACATACAGTATATGCTCAAAACAACCAAAGGGGAAAACTATTTTAAAATATCTTAGAGCACAAATTTAACTCTGTAAAGACAGAGTAAAGACGCCAAAATGGACACTTAGCAAACATAAGTGCCTGTCACTTGTTGTATTACTGTCGGACTAGGTACTTAAATGGACTCCAAAGGTCAACAAATGACAATAGATTAAATTAGCAAATTCCAGAGCGCAAACCTGTGGATTACTGGAGATAGACGTTAACAGAAAAAAACTATTCATGTAGCGGGTCATTAAAGGGTTAAGGGCTCACATAAATAATGACACATACAGATGAATGTTACAAAATATACTTTTCTTCATAAAATCTTCAATAATTATGTGCTGGAATTCTATTTCCTTGTAGTGCAAAGCCTTAGCCACCCCTTCTACCTTCCCACAGTCCTCCGCGGCAGAGAGCGACGGTCAGGCTGTGGGATGACGTGTCTGGATCTGAAAGTGGGTTATCGCCAGCTTCCCCCATGTCACCGTCCTGCGCAAGAACGTTGATTTATTCAGTGTGACAGATATACCTCATTTTTTACTTATGTAAATATTGTTTATTTTGACGTGATTTAGCTGACACTAAAAGAAAAGAAAATGTGTATCTTGTATAATAGCCCTCCAGTTGTGAGACTTCTCTTTCTTCTGCTGACTGGAAGCTTGCACATCGCTTCGAGTTTTTATCTTCCGGGTTTGGCTCCTGTCAGTTTCTGTGAAAAAGATCAAGCTGCGAAAGACCAAGAAACACCGGACTGCCGGGTAATTATCACCCAAATACACCAGGGCTTTTGTGTTACTTTTCTAAAACTATTGAGCGCGACGTAAACATTGCCTGAACTGCCTGTCTCGTTATGGGGCTACAACAGGAAGGCCCGAGAGACCAGTTATATTAATCCCACGATATAACATATCATTTGTGGGCTCCGCATCAAATTGCATGTTTGACATTGTTAGTAATCGGATGTTAACACGGCTATTGCACTGCTATTATTCCGATGTCTGCTACACATAGCTAATCCGCAATCCAGAATGAAATTCTGCACGTCAAAAGATATGTGTCAATCTTTAACAGACATTATTTACATTCATCACTTAAACGGATCCGGAGTGCTGCTAGTTACTGTAGCTAAGCTTTCACTGTAAATGATTTCATTTATTGCTTGTGAGCCACATAGGTCAGATCATGAAACGAATCATTCTGTAAGAGTAAATACCGAACGTGACACACACGCATAGGATCTAGTGTCTGTTCGCTTTATCCCACACAACTGCATGATGTAGCACTGCCTTAATTATATAACTCAAACGGATGGTTCTGGACAAGCAAAAGGTCATTTAAACGTCACCAGTCATATGCGGTTATGATACAGCTCACTGAGGTCACAAAATAATAAGTGGGTTGACAGTGACACCTGTGAGTTTAATAATGTCCCGCTGTATAGATCATAGTCTGATTTCATGCTCCATTAATTTTCTGCACGGAGTTAAATGTATTGTTTCGATGCATCTGCAAAAGAATGGACAATCCTGTTTAGTTCTGCAGAGCCTGTGTATCCCCAATGACAAAAAATCCAATTTTTTTCCTTACACTGCCAAATTGTGTTATTAAATGTAATATCCTCTAGATCTAGCTAATGGAACTTCATATATTATTACTAAATCACTATCATGAATAACAGGATCTGGGACAGAAATGGGGCTTTTGTTTGCATTTCAGATGCCAGAGTTTTAAGTAAGTGCTTCAAATCATACAATGTTATGTAGCAGGTCATATATAACCTTCTTTATGAATAGCAAGCTATGATCCATAAAAAATAATAGTTAATTGTTTGGTCAGACAAAACAATCGCTGCTGCTGTACACTCATAATGGTAAGTCTTTGCTTTGCCTTATTATAAGTAGAAGTTCCAATAGCACATCACACCATAACACAACACAACACAGAAGTCTTCTCATTACCTATCTTAATGTTTGCGTTATATAAATATAAAAAATATAACTTTTTTATATTTAATTTGTCCCCATATTACATTGCTATTTTAAATATGTTTGCAATGCCGTATGCAGATGATGGTTTATTTAACAGTTAAACCATCAAATATCATGTGGTTTGTGAACATTATCAATGTATTCTAAAAACTTTAGCTCTGTAGTCAAATCGTACAGATTTTTTGTATTAATATTAAGAATACAAGAGCAGACTCTTTAGTCTTTATCCGAGTGTTTTACATTATCTTTCTTTTCAATCAGTCAATGAAAATGAAAAACAAAATCTCTCTGGAGTTTGATGAGTGTAATGTTAAGTTTTCCCTTTTTTAACAACAGCCCCAGTTGTACGTTATGTTTTCAGGTTTTTTCGTCATATGTACTTGAATACAATGAAAACTTGCCTGTTACCTCACATAACAAATGATACAACAAACGACAAATTGTTGGATACAAGAACATAAGACAATAGCATGTGTGCCAACAACGTAGTGGAATACAATAGTAGCAAGTAGCAGCAGTATACGTGAGTTTACTATGGAATACAGTAGCAGCAGTATATGAGTGACTTATGTGAGTTCAGTGCAAAAGCAGTGGGGTGTAAACTGGGGGAAGAAGTTTAGAGAATGCTGATACTTTAAAATAACTGCTTTGTTACAGGCCTATGATTTCTGTCAAATGTTGCATTTCTAATTGGATCGGGTTAATAGTCTTAACATGTCGTAGTATTCATAGATGTAAATCTTCTTTAAAATGTCTTAATAACATTTAATTGCTTTATTCTGAATGTTATTGTTTGTCTTCCTAGTCTGAAATCGAGCTGTTTGTGAACAGATTGGATTCTGTGGAGTCTGTCCTGCCTTACGAATACACAGCGTGAGTTACAACTAACATACTGTTTTTTTTTCTTTAGTTTCTAAGTAAATGCAAAGAGCTCTAACTTTTCTGTCATGACAAGAAACAATGTAAAGAAACAAAAATACCTGTTTTGCAGACCAAGTACTTAGGAAGCACATGCAGAGATAAGGAGAGGTTTCAAGTCTTAAAACCTATACCTTAATGGAGTAGTGTGGTGCATACCGTAAATGTACCATCTGTGATTTTTCTAATTTCTTACTGAAGTGCTTCCTTGTGAGTTTTCAATAATTACCTTGGTTAGCTTGTATCTGATTATACAGGTCAAATACATACAATAATGTGTTTAAGCATATTTTGGCCTGGTATCGAAGCAGTGTTAACATTCATTTTATCAACTTCTTGAGTCAGATGTACAACATTATAAAGCCAAGTTTACCAACGTAAGATAAAAAGAGGCTCCATGTATAAAGCTGTTTGCAAACAATGCAATGCTTCACCAGAGTTAATGTGCAATAGATAGTGCAGTCTAAAACTAGAGGCAAAGAAATTAACATGCACTTTGAATTCAGGGAAGCAACAGGGAAGTTATTTATAATTAAAGCCAAATTATAAGTATAATTTACATGAAAAAACAAAATTATACATTATATACCAAGATGTGCAGTGCTGATGACAAATTGTAGGTGTCAAAGCAGACAAGGTGTAGGAATTTCAGGCATAATCTGAAAAGGTGGGCTTTATAAAAAAGCACTGAAAAGCACTGTCCACCGACAGTTATGTCCATCACACAGGTGTTGGACAAGAGAAAGCCCCATGACAGGAAAAGGAAACAGTAGTAGTAGCTGAATGAGCCTAATAGTAGCTGAATGAATGGAGATGATAATTCATCAATAATAATGGACAGGGCAGGAGATAGGAGAGGGCAAAGCGATTGAGAGATAGATAAGAACAGGAATCTCGAGCTAAGTGTATGTAGAGAGATGCTACCTGTGGAGAATCCATGTATAGGAGTCATATGGGATAAAAGAGACAGGGAGGGATACAGGGCAAGAGAAGAGATTTGGATGAGCTGGAGAAATAGAATTGCTGGAACAAGGAGGCTAATGCATATGGAAGTTGCAGCCACCATTTTTAGAACCAGTACCTAAAATAGGAGATGAGCATGGTAGGTTGTTGGGAAAAATCAAAGGATGTATTCTATAACTAGAGAGATGTAGCAGGAATGTGGCCGAGGGGAGATGTGCAGGGAATTAGAGAGGGAGGAGTCAAAAACCATGAGTGGGTTCTTGGCAGAATTAGAAGAGGGTGGTAGGATTAAGGGAACTAGATCGGAAGAAGATCGCAGAGCAACACACATTGAGAATAGCTGAGTTTGAGGTGATGTATTGAAATCTAGGATAAGGCAGCTGAGAGGATGTTAAATGGCTATGAGGAAATGAAAAGAGCTATAATAGGGTAGCTGGATCCTGGGAACTATTGTAGACAAAGTAAGGTGCTATCTGAGAAACAGAGCCAAGCCAGGGCAGCACCAAAAATTCCAAGGTTGAGTGGAGAAGGAGCAAGTGTGGTTGGCAGTATCAGATGCTGCTGGAAGGTTAAGAAGAATTAGAAAAGAGTGAAGCAGCGAATTAGAAGCTAGAGTGTAACATAATTTCTGTGAAATGCGCTGGATGGAGACCAGACTGTAATGGGTAAAGCAGGAAGTGTTTATTGAGTGAACTGGTTTGTTGACACTGAGCCACTAATTCAAGAGTTTTAGAGATTAGAAGTAAGGAGACAGGTGGGTGAGATTAGGAGAAAGCCTTTTGAGAATGGAATAGTTTTCACAAGGAAAACCAGTGTAATGTGTCATACAAAATATTAAAGTGGAGAGGCTGTTGTGAAAGACATGGTATGGGAGAAGGTGCAGTTGACTGTTGACCTGTGATTCTGGAGCTATTAGCAAATATCTGAGTTGGGCGGGGAGCTGAAAGAAAAGAATGAGGGACAAAGACAAATTGAGCAACAGAAGGAAGGAAGTTAGTAAGCGTTTACTTTGTTAGGGTAGAGAAAGGTGGTGAAGGAATGACAGAAGAAAATGGTGGGGCGAAGGAAGATGGAGGGGTGGGAGAAGTTAGAGAAATAAAGGTGGTGGGCATCATCAGAGAAAAACTGATGGAGCAAAGGCAAGATCAGGTGCAACGGGAGAAAAGTCTACAACTTAGTTCTAAATTCAGTAGCATTTTTTGAGTTTCTCCCTTTTTCTCTCACTTGACCATGGTGTTTTTCATTCTGAGTGAAGAGGACAAGAGAAGCAGGTTTGAGATAGACTGGAATAAATAGACTGATGTGTGTGAACAGTAAAGGAAGATACAGTATAGAGCCTACAGAACTAGTTAAGAGCTAAGAGATTGAGTTGATGGATAGCGTTGAGCAGGTAGGAGAAGAAAGCAAATATGTAGAGCAAAAGGGAGCTGATAACTTAGGGCAACAGTAAATAATAATAATAATAATAATAATAATAAGGGAATGTAGTGAGGTTATTGAGAGGGAGGAAGGAGAGCAATTCCTGGAGAAGATGAGGTCCTACTGTCATTCCAGCCCTGTGAGTGGGAGATGAGAGAGGAAACCAGCAGAATGGTTATCGTTGTGAGTGTTGATAAAGACTCAGGAGGTAATAGGAATGGAAGTAAGAAATGAAATCAATCTCTTCTAGAGAAAAAGCAAATGGGTGGACCCTGCAGGTGCCCTTTCAAAACAATGGGGACATGTACACAAGGGAGATTTGCGTTTTTGTGTCAGATTGAGGGAAGTGGTAGAGATTTTGAAAAATAAAGTTGTTGCAAAAGCAGGCCATCAGGAACCTGTCTTCTTGCACTGCAGCATCATGGGGCATTCCTTGTTTTGTGAAATCACAATTAACTGTGAAACAAAACAATTAAGGCCCTCATATTCAAAGCCATTGACAAAATATTAAATGCTTTTTTGCCATGAGCCTTAGACTGAAATAAAAACAAACCCACCTGTCAGTCACAAATTCCACATATGGTGCTTCATCCCAGCTTTCTGCTGGGTCGATGTAAAAACTGTGTGCAAACAGAATGGTGATATCTAGTGATGGAACTGGATGAAGGTAGAGCTGGGCGATAATTCGATAAGGATAATTATCGCGATATAATTTTTCTCGATATAATTTTAACAAAAGTTAGATAAATGTTTGCTATATGTTTATGCTTTTCGCATGATGTGCGCATGCGCACAAAATACTGCGCGAGGGCGGGTGCGTATTGCAGACCGTGCAGCTAACAGATTTGTTTAATGTTTCTGCTGTTTGGAAAGTGTTGTGTTCTTAAAATAAATAGTTGTTTAATTTACCAATTAACTGTCTGGTTTCTTCAACTTTCACTCAGGAGAAAAAATCTGCCTTTAAACTTGAAAGAAATACTGATTAGACATTTATCGCGATAATTATCGATATCGACTGATATGAACATTTTTATTGTGATAATGTCTTTGGCCATATCGCCCAGCCCTATATGAAGGTATGATTTAATCCAGATATATGGATATCATCTAATGAATCTTGTAAGATTATTCCTATTTCATTACTATTGTATTCTCAGTCTACACACAGCATCTATATTTTTAGTTAGGGCAGGCTGTATATAAAACGTACATTAATATTTACTTCAGTTTTTTTGTATAGATTGCCAGGGCACAAAGCCAAGAGTAATTATCCTGCATCCGATTCGAATTTTACATCTCGCAACAGTTTCAGAGGTATCCTCTGCCTCCTTGACAAAAACATCCTTCCACAAACTGGCAGCTGGATTGACTTATATCTTTTTTTAACACGTCTCTGTTGTGAATTGAAATTCATGAAATTCAAGTTTGTCTTCTTGTATAACATAAAGGGTCCCACTTAAAAACAAAATTGGATGTTTCAAGGTCACATGCATGGAATCCTGCTAGAACACCATGTTATGTACTAGATAATGGCCCATTGATGGGTACATGACAGAAAAGGTTTTGGAAAATTCAAAGTGACGACCCAGCGTGAATCACGCATCTAAGTCACTTCACAGAAATTTGACCTTTTTCTGTTTGTTAAAAAGGGAAAAGGGAGGAGGGGGGTCACTGATTTGGAAGGAATATATATAGTAAATGGTACAAAAAAACTCCCAGAAGGCATATCAGGCTAAAAGAATCATGATTACCTAAATAAAGAGTGACTGTTTTTTGTATGTTTGTACCCATGAGGTAAACCAAGAGTGGCTGGTGTTGTAAATATCCAAAATGTACTGTCTTCTTAAAACATTCACTTTTGAATCTTTGAAACTCTTTGACTACACATGTAAATCCTTTCTTTTTTATGCATAGGTTTGATTTCTGCTCTATAGAGACTGAAAAACGGCCTTCTGAGAATTTAGGCCAAGTTTTGTTTGGAGAGAGAATCGAACCATCCCCATATAAGGTGTGTATTAATGTGGAAGAGATGAATCAAAACTTCTGTTTAACATTCTCATATCTCTTTTCACTCATTATTAAATAATTGCTTTTCATATTTCTATACATTGTAATATAAATACTATAGAATGTTGCAAGTTACCATGTTGATGTTATTTGTTGTGGATCAAAATCCAAAAGATTTTGATTCCGTTCAAAAGACATATTTATATCTTTTAAATAACCATTTGCTTTGTCCCTTTGCAGTTTCACTTTAAGAAGAATGAAGAATGTAAACATGTATGTACTAAAACTTATGACACAAAGAAACAAGAAGATAAGCAAAAACTGGAATTCTTGAAGAAAGGGATGCTTCTGAATTATCAGCATCATTGGTGAGTTGTGTCAAGAAGAGAAGCCTTCCTGAGTGGTATTTCATTAACATGTAGTGACCCAATCACAAAGTTAATTGATTCCATTGTTCGTGTTTATGTTTGGTTGTTAGGAACATGCAGTTTACATATAGCTAAAAAAAATCATATATAATTCATCGTGTAAACTTTATACTTCATAAAGTTTAATCATTTTTATACTTTGGTTTTAACAAAGTTGGCCTAGTGTTAAATGTCTAAATAAGGACCAAATAATCCCATGTTTGCCACTAGAGGGAGTTAGTGATGTTTAAAAAATATGCTTTATTTTATAAAAATTCAGAAATGATCAGGGTTCTCAGTGCAGATGTTTCTTCAACGTCTGTTTTGTTATAAGCTTTGCTTTTTTAAACAATTCAATTTCACCACATACTGACATAAACATACATGGAAAACCACATTTTACCGCTTGCTTCCTGGGATTTGCTGATTGTCATTTTGCGGTAATGATTTTTGCTTCATTTAATAATATTTATCTTATAAAGTGCCTTACAGGAAGCCATTCAAAAGTATTAAACATCAAAATCAGACACAAACAAAAGACTAAAAAAAGTGCTAGTGTGCATAGTTTTCAGACTGCTTATGATTTTAAATACATTTTTGGCTTTTCACTGGCCAGTTATCATCAGATGAATTTTGCCTCCTCTAGTTCAACATCAAACTTTTAAACTCTGGGATTCTTGTGCGTAACACAATCCAGCATCATGGGTGGTGACTGCAAATGGGGACTTAAATCCCACAGGACAACTTTAACTGATCAGCACTTGTGCTTAAAATGAGCATGTGTGTTGGAGCTGACGTGAAGTGTCATTGCGGACAAATTCATAGCGAGCCATTTCTTTTTAATGTGTGTGGAAACGGGAGATACTGCCCATGGCCCACAGTATGATCTTGGGGACAGACAAGAGACCCGCACCAATGGCTCAAAGACTGCATCTGTGTGTATAACTGGAGAAAGCTGTAAGGAAGCTATTCCTTGTAAGTTATAAGTTAGGTTTTAAAGTAAACTCTGAACACAACAGGAAGCCAGTGCCTGATTCAAAAACAGGACTAATATGGGCATCAGACTGGAAATTAGTTCAGATTCTAGCTGCTTCAACATGCTTCAGTTTGCAGTGCATACTGTATGTCATGCTTTGCTTATGTTAGGCATATGGTTTGAGACCTTCCTTCACTTCATATATATTTCACTTGAAGTGAAATACACAATTAAGTCTGGGTAGTCATTTACAGTACATTTTGTTTTGTAAAACCATGCAAGCCATCCACAGTTCTACAAAAAAAAATACTAACCTGTGAAGTTAATAGGTTGGAAACTTCTTCTGTGACAGAGATGATGGATTCATGGTCAGCTGTCTAGTCAGTTTAGGAGCTGTAACGATGCTGTGCCTTATTGGCCTTGAAGACAAGCTGTTCATTGCGTACAGATTACTGAAAGTCTTAGATTTAAAAACAACCCTATATTCTTCAAAGATACTTATTGCAGTTCTGCAGGTTTTTTTAGGTTTTAATTGTTTTAAGAATTAGTGTACTATGCCTTACATTAATATCATTTAATATAATGAGTGTTATAACAGTTAGTGTTCTGTTTGTTTTTTACGTAAATATAAATGCCAAGGCAAATCCCTTTCTTTTGGGTTTAACTGAGGGGGTGTAACTTTTCCTCTTGTCTTATTATTGTAAGTACTGTATTGTTTGCTGAACTTTACTTGCTCTTCTGGTTGTACAGTGGGATTTTTATATTCTCTAGAATAAGTCCATCTGTAAACTAGCTCTTCTGCTGTATGTTAGCATCAATGCCTTTAATCACTAGTTTAATGCCTTTAGTTTTGTGTTGCTGACCTGCTTTAAATGGTGGGACCTTGATTGCTGGATTATTTTCTGCACCTGATTCCAGAGTTAAAACAATATACAAAGAACTGACAGAAATGAGCTTGTATTCAGGTATGAATGTTTGGCCACACACTAGGAGCAAATGGCTTCCGTTGTGCTTTGAAGCGATCAGCGACTGCGCTGAAGTGGATTCCACAGGATCTAAATAAGTGAAGTTGATTCACAGCAGAGGTGTCCAATCATGGTCATGGAGAGCTGGTATGTCAATGGGTTCTCTTTCTAACTCATCTCAAAATGAGATATGCCAGCTAGTTACTGGCTTCTCCAAGCTCTTGAACCTCTGATGCTTTAGTGATGCTTTGGAAACTTGCACATATAGCACCCCCTGTAGGACCAAGATGGAGCACTGCTGGTTTACTGAAACTTGTGATCAGTCAACATTTACCTTCTGTACAAGTGCTCAACGTGCTTTATGTCCAGCTACTGACCAAGCCCCATGGAGGGATTGTGATGGTCAGTTCTGGATTTGTTTTTGAATCTCTAGTTTGGGGGAACATTATTACTCATAAAATAACTGCCCTTTTATGGGCTGGCGAGTCTTGACAAAATAAAGTATAGGTTCGCCAATGGAGAATCCTACTACATTTAGCAAAAATGGAAAAAACATCCTTGATGTGTTGAAGATTGCAGCTTCACGTTGTCCCACATCCCTACACAACCACGGCTTGAGATGGTGCACTAGCAGTCATGTGACCATTTAAACCCCAGAGAAACTTTATTATGTTAAGACACTGTGTAGTATTTCTTCGGGCATTGTATTCACTTATTTATGTGTTTGTTTATATGGTGACTTCTTCTCCAAAGCGGTTTTTCTTTTCTGAAAAACAGTGCCCTAAAATTGTGTCCCGATGAAGTGAAATTCCTGTGTGGTAAATTGTACGGTTGTGCAAGATTGACACTGTCTGTCGGGATGGTATCTCAACTTTGCCTTGAGATAAAGCAGGTCTCCAGATCTCAATTGCGCACAGCAGGGGGATGAGTGGTTGTCTCCTAGGGAAGCCGGTGCCAGCTGGCTTCCCACAGATTAGCTGAGTGCTGGCTGCTGGCCCCGGGAGCAGTCATTGATAGGAACTGGCTGTCTGAGAGCTTGCAGCTAACCAGTGACAAACAAGCAGTTGCTTACGAAATGGACTGCGTTTCCAAATAAAAAGAAAGCGAATGAAAGGATTTAAATTGATCTCAGATGTATTAATGCGTATAAGTAAGAAAATGCAGATATCTTTTAAGATTTGTGGAAGTTTAATTGGGTGTGTGTGATTTTCTTTTTTTTTTGTCTTTGCTCATTAGGAATTCTGTTCAAAATCTGTAGGACTTCTGATTTTCAGTGCTCACAGAGTCACATAGTTAGGAAAGGCAATAGGAATGGGATTGGACTTCCTGACAACTGAATTGTCAGCCAACAGAATTCTGTAAAAAAGACATCGGCTTCTGTGTCAGTTGTTTTCAGCTAGACCCAGCAAAGTTCAATTCTTGTGACTTTACGTTCACCTGCTCTTCAGAATTTATGGAAACAGTTCAACTGATCAGCAAAGGCCTGGGCTAAGGCATTCTTTCATAATACTTGAGGATGGCTGGATTCTTGTATTACTAGACTCAGTACTATTAACAGTTACATTGTTGGTCATACACAAAGAGTATAAATATAGAGTAAAGCCAAAATTTAGATGACAGTTGTATGGAATTTTCTGAGGAGCCGTGCCATAGCAAACATCACATTTTACAGAGCTGTGAACCTGTACAAAAAAACTATCAAGAACAAGTGTGAAAATCTCAGTAAAAAATTAAGTATTCCTGCTACGTTTAATGGCAGAGATGAGAAGATTAGTTCCAAATATATGCGTCTTCTGTTATATTTGCTGTGTATTATTTAAATGCAACTTTAATTAAGATGGATGACAATATCATTGTATTTTATTTGAGCTTTCTATTGTGAAATGCATTGTATCATTAAATTTTAAGTCCATTTAATTCTTCATGTCCAAAATACCAATATTGAAACCGACAGAAAAAAACAAGTAATTTCTCACATCTGTTTTTAAAGATGTTTCTGCTTGCAGTGGCCACTTTCAACAGTGAGACTAACACAACTTTTTTGATATTTGCAGGATTGTTGATAACATGCCTGTGACATGGTGTTATGATGTTGAAGACGGACAGAAATTTTGCAATCCTGGCTTTCCTATTGGATGTTATGTTAACAAAGAGGGTCTGCAAAAGGATGCTTGCGTTATTAATGTTAGTTCTGCAGTACATTCCTTATATTCTTATAGTAACATTCTGAAAATCATTGTTTTCATATTAGCAATTACTGGCTGTTTCCATCTGCTAGAGAACAGTTTACAACATAGATGATAAGCAGTCTTGTGCCAGATTACATATTTGTGGATTTAAAATATTCAAATCCTGTTTCGGTGTTTAAATGTTCTGTTCTCTTTTAATTATCTGACTAGGAATTTTTTTTTCTATTAGAACTTCCCATTTTTTTTCCTCATCAGTTTAATCTGGAATCTGCTTTTGTATTTTATATTTGATATCCCTTGGGAACACGGCAAACTTTATTAACACAGCTGAAGAAAGCGGAACACCTTTCTTTAAATGATAAAACTTGTGAATAAGCAGGCAAATAAAAGTTGAAAGAAATACAAATTCTTTGGAACTCATACTACAGTATATCTTTGGTTTCTGCTTTGGCAGAGAAATGGTAGGCTAAAGCACTAGTTTTGATGTTTCAATAATATTTATAGTTTAAAAACATGGTATATATCAAGTCTTCAGTCACACAATATATTTTTTTAACCAGTAAACATCCAACATTGCACGTCAGCTGGGCTGCAGTTATCCATCGTAGATCTGTGAAATTGTGTAAAAGCTGAAAGCGACCACATTTAAGATTGCTGTTCAATGTAATACTCTGCAATACTGCCATTATGTACTGTATTTTGTACTCATCTTTGCTTTGATTTGCAGGGGGAGTTTAATGAGAAGGACACGTTTTACATTTTCAACCATGTAGATATCAAAATATTTTACCATGTTGTTGAGAATGAAGCTGCAGGGGCAAGACTTGTTGCAGCAAAAATGGAACCGAAAAGGTAAAAATATACCTGGAAGAGTTTTTAAGCTGAACTGTTTACTTTTGTAAACTTGAATATTTTACAGTTAGATGCATCTTTTTTACAATCCGATTTAATGAGTGAATTAAATTATTTTTTGTTTTTTTTAAGCCATAAACACACCCATATTGACAATCCAGATTGTCCTGATATTCCTATGGACATAAGCAACACATTTTCTGGGGAGCTCAAAATCGCTTATACCTATTCTGTCAAGTTTTTGGTAAGTATTCTGTTATTAAAATGTTTCTTTGGTTAGTCAGATTATCCCTATCCCTGTTTGTAAAAGAAAGCATAATATGGGGTAATATTTACATTTCAACATAATACGGTATATGGCAGAACAAGAAAAAATTGTTCAACCATATTTTTGGCATTAAGTCAACTTTTCTACAGACTGATTACACCTTATTTACTGATTTTACTTCATCAAGACAAGATGCACTAATAAAATGGTTTTGTAGTTCAGAGATGAAGAAATATCACAATAGAGATGTGATATTATTTGTTTGTCTGAAGCAATTGTATACTTAGATCAGTCAGCAAATTATTTTTTTCAGCAGTAAATTGTATGTCCATTAGTTTTATCTTTTAATCTGTTGAGGATCCTCAGGATGTTAATTTGTTTCATTGTTAATGTTTCATTTTAAAAGTAATCTGTCACATGTAATAGTCAGTCTGTCAGAGCTGAACTTCTATATTAGGCATAATAATACTTTACTGTATTATTATGTCATGTTTCTTTTGATTTCAGAAGGACTTTTAAAAAATGTTCAAGGCAGAATATTATTGTAAAGGCACTAATAAAAAGGACAGTATTGTCAAGTATTACACTGGATAGAATTTAACGACTGATACTACCACATGAAAGTGAAACAGAATTTTACTGACACTTGTATATTACTGTATATCGTCACTCTTGTTTTTATAGGAAGACCCAAACATCCGATGGGCTTCGAGGTGGGATTATATCCTAGAGTCCATGCCACACACCAACATTCAATGGTTTAGGTACGACGCTACCTGTATTGTGAAAATACTTACATTTTTGCTGTCCTTAAATATATGCATTGCTTTGACCCTCTCCTCTTCTTTATTTCTCTTGCACAACAGCATCATGAATTCTCTCGTAATTGTGCTGTTTCTTTCTGGTATGGTGGCTATGATCATGCTTCGCACTCTACACAAAGATATTGCCAGATACAATCAGATGGACTCAGTTGTAAGTAAAACTGTATAATTATTTTTTTTGTTTGCTAATTAACATATTTAACATTTCTGCTCTCTGACACTTTAATACAGACCTAATAGGTGGAATGTCATGAACAAATACTTTTAATATACTATAATTTTGTTTGTACACTATGTTTGTTTAAAAGATTGCATTGTGTCTACTTTAAATTAAGGGTATCAATTCCCTGCTGAATGTAAATTAGATATTTTCATGTATTAATGGGATATATATGCCAGGTAGCAAATTATTTGTAGAATCACATTTACTTTTTTAAACCTTCTCTTAAGACTCAAGCCTTGAACCTACTGCATTCTTTGTGTAATTGGTTTCAGCTTATTTTTTATCATTACATGTGCGTATAATTTTATAAATGCTGGGATCTTGATCTGTCATGCTTGCATTTTCATTGATGTTTCAAAGGTTGAATCTTGAACCTTTTTTTAAGCCCCAGCAGATGTTAAGATTTTTTAGGTCATGTCAGTGCATCGACATGCTAGGATTAGAGTTTTGGTTGAGTTTTTTCTTATTGTTTTATTCACAGAAGATGGACTAATTATTTCAACAGTTCTTTCGCCGGCGAACAGGCTGACACTTGGCATTATTGGAGTGATCAGTCAGTGCTGTGCGAAATGGCTGTTACGAGAACTGCTTTAGTTGAAGTATATTAAACGTAATTGGTTACACACCCACAATGCTGCTTGGTAAACCTCTGTGCTGTTTTCCAGGAGGATGCTCAGGAGGAATTTGGTTGGAAACTTGTCCACGGGGATGTTTTCAGACCACCGAGGAAGGGAATGCTTCTCTCTGTTTTCCTTGGGTCTGGAACACAGATCTCCATCATGACTTTTGTCACTCTGTGTACGTAGACCAGTCCTTCGAGCTTTCTTTCTTCAGAGACTATGGGACATCTGTGGAAAAAAAGGGAGTTCACTGAAAAGCTTGGTTTAAAAAAAGAAAATTCTGGTTTTCATTTAGAATTCTTTGCCATGTTTGTAGTTTTATATCGTATATTAGACAGCAAATGAAATAGTTTTAATTGATAAGTTCTTAGAATTTTAATCTTAAACCATGGAACTCAGACAATTTGAAGTCTTCTTTTATACATTTCTTAAAATTGGTATTACTATTATGAATGTTTTTTTTATATTGATATTGATTCAGTAGTAAGTGTATATGCAGAATGATAGGCATACAAGTAATGGAGGTGTGCATTTGTTTTTCTATTCCCTTAAAGTGCATAATACTTTACACTGAAGTTCTTTTCCCCAATCCTCACAGTTTTTGCATGCCTGGGATTTTTATCACCTGCTAACAGAGGAGCCCTGATGACATGCGCTGTAGTGCTGTGGGTTCTGCTGGGAACTCCAGCAGGTTATGTTGCTGCCAGATTCTACAAGTGTAAGTTGAAGTTATGCATAGTGACAAGGACTCTGCTCATTACTCTAAATTATCATCAGCATCTGACAACTGTACAACTTGAGGCTTCTGCTGTATGCTGTGATGTCTTCTGATTCCATTCTGCTCTTAGCCACCCTACAGATCTCACTGAGCAGCTCGATTGGGTTAAGACCAATTCCCTTGATTGATTCTTCAGGCTTCATTTGTGATATCTGTTTCAGTCTGCTGTGTATTTTAACGTCTGTGTTGTGGCTTGAGAGAATGATTATTTCAGGGATTAATTATGTTCCATCACATTCATATGTTTTAGTGTCTTTAACACTTATCAGCCTTGGAGTTGCTTAAAGCCATGAAAATATCAAGCATATTATATACACTGTATTTATATATTGACTTTTTAAAATAGCAGATGTTCAAAATGACCACATTGTGTTTTACTTTTTAAAAAACACTTAGAGTGATTGGCTCTATTCTTTAAAAAAAAACCTGCAGATCCTTAAGTTTTTAATGTTTGCTTTTCTTTTTTGTAAATTTATTATATTTATTTTTCTTAAAAGATTCAACTATAGTAAAACCTCAGTTTAACTTCATTTCGGATTTAACGGGCAAAATTCCATCTATAAAATCAGAAATACAAATAAAAAAATAAAATACAGTAGGTAGTTTGGAGAACAGGTTTGGTTTATTCTTAAAATATGACAAGTAGAAGAGATAAAGATATAACTGAGTTGTAAAATACATTTAATGTAAAATATTGTGAAAGTACATTTGATTGCATCATGGTTTGACAATACGCTATGCACAAAAACATGCAAAAATAATTCAGTACAGTACACTAAAATGAGACAAATAGGTAAGATAAATAATACTGTAATAATAATAATGTTACAATAATAAATAATGTAATGTAAAATAATAAACATTAATATTGTACACTAAAGTGAGACAAATAGGTAAGACGTAATTTAACATGGTGAAAGTAACTATAACGTTTTAAAATTGAGGAATGTCAATGGAGTCCTATAGGGGTAGATCATTTGCTTACAGTTGGTGTCCTTTGGTTTTCATATGCTTTAGCAAATTTTAAACATGTTTATGACACATAAAAAAAAGAACTTGAATATTTACGATCAAAAGAAGAAAAATCTTCATGACTGTGTTAATTACAATTGTAAAATAAGTCAAAAGATCCCGAAAGTGTATATGTATAGTTTATTTGTATTTTTCATAATTATGTTTTTTAATATCTTATCATAATAGTGTTTTTTGGGCTGAATAAACGTCATTTGTGATATAACGATCATTCTGAAATAACGGACACCCCTTCTCCCCCTTAGTCTGTTTAACCAAGGGTATACTGTGTGTTGAATTATATCCCCTAAAAACAACTGCTTTCTTTTTTTCAGTATTTTAAATTCAAGTCTATTGTGCTTACCAGCTGTTCCTCAAACATCGGTTTGAATGGCTGTGCCAGTCTTAAAGCTGTGAAATTGACCAAACCGACATACTGTACCTTTAAGTTCTTTTAAGTCCAAAACTATCATAATTATTAAGAATAATTAACATATTGTTTAGAAGCTTTTAATTTGAAAATAATATCAAAATTAGCATTATTAAATGGCATTACAACCTTGTAGCCTAATTTCATTAGACCACAGAAGCTAAGTAAAGCTGTGCCTGATCATTTCTGGGATGAGAGACTGCTAAGGGAAAACCAGTTTACTGCTGTAAGTGATGCTGATGTAGGTTAGACACTTCTCTCTGGTCCAGAATTTCCAGTCCGATGCTACAGGATTATGACAGGGGATACTGGTATACTGTAGGTAGTGCCTTCTTATGGTTAAGACACTTAAACGAAGTCCTGACTTGTTATAGTCATCAAAGAATTCCCATGCTTTGTAAGTTGCTCTGGTTCTGCGTGAAATTTAGGGTGGGCCTTTGCACTGTATGGTCTAGCTCCAGATTTTCTTAAGGACTTACTGCATGCATACAGTCCAGCTCCTAGTCTTGAATCGGCTTATTCTGGCCTTCTTACTCAGCTGTAGGCTAAGTTTTACTCAAGGGCTGATAAAACCTCCAGTTGTCCAGCACCACATTTATAGAACTCATTGGTCAAATCATTTTAGTTTTTCATAACTTTATTAAATACATGTCTGTTTGGGGAGGCTTAACTAGTGAAGGTTGGTTCAAGTGTCATGGGTTCGAACTTGGGTCATCTCGGTAGCCACTTGTGACAGATTTCCCAGCGGAGCTCAGCCAGTTGAATGTAGGATGGAAACAACACCGTGACCCTGTAGCCTCCTCAGCGCTTGCCAATTTGGATTGCAGTCGATGAGAGATGTTCCTCTCCACAAACTAGCAGGAAATCTTCCTAGTAGTGGGCGGTGTTGCCTGTGATGTGTGAAAAGATGAATGGAAGGTGGGTGGGTCGGAGGAGTCCGACTACATTTACTCTTTCTCTCCTGTGTGCGGTCACAGGGTGTGTAACCGCAAACCGGGATGTGAAAAAACACACCATTGCCGGTTAGAAAATCAGGTGGGTGTAAAGGAAAAATGGCAGTTCTAAATCGTTCAAAGAGACCTCTGTTGTAAATAAAACATTTAATGTGTAATTTAGTTTTCTTGTTCATTTCACTATCAATTTGCTGTACTTATTTTTCACTTTCCTTTTGCTTCTGTACTGTCTTGAATGTGCTGTAGTACAGCACTGAGGGACAGCTTTGAGTCACTCATAACACTGAGTTTCTTGAAAAGTGCTCATAAATAAAATTGTATTACTATTGTGGCTGGTGTTTGGCTTCCACATTGGACCTTTCTAAATCTCTTCCTTTATTAAATTGCAGAGGCAGTTACTTTTTTACTCACATAGTGGGGCTGATGGCACATGATCACCCAAATGGGTGCAGCAATTCAGTGGATGATGAAGTGCAGTAGGTCCACTCATAATGTAGATGGAAGGTACTTTAGGATGGAAAGTACTATACGTATGCAGGTAATTAAAATCTTTCAGGTGCTGTACAGCAATAAAAGTCTGTTTTCAGGTTACTTTTCTTCCTTTCTTGAGCAAAAGCCTGTGTGGTGGAGTGTGGTTTCTAGGTATAATAAGGTTTCTTTGGTGGAGAACTGCAGGTAAGCAGTGTTATTGCTCAGACAAAAGTAGGATGCCTAGTTTTCCTTAAGCTCTGATCTGATTAAAAACAATCAACTGCTCACAATTCATTCGTCTTTGAAATATCATTTAGGCTCAAGATATTTAAAAATTGTTAAAAATACTGATCATTTTTAGAACTTAGTCAATTTAGTCAAGTTACAATGGCTTATGGCTGATAAGGCAAACCTATATTCTTTCAGTGTTTGGAAATGACTTGGTTTTAGAAACAAATACCTACAAGCTTGTGAAAACAAAAAATATGTTTAGGGAATATTTTGTGATGATGTACCGTGAAAATATATAAAAGTCTGAGCAAATGATTTAGATGTTTTGCACTGTTTTATTCTTTTCGAGCAGTGTTTTTTTTCTCCTTTTAAGCAGAAACACAGTCCTGTGGTGATCTTTTGAAAAGTAGCTTTTTAGCTTTATGCATGTGCAGAGAGAGAAATTCTGTTAATAATGAGGAACACCTGACAATGATTCAGTTAGATTTAATTGGTACCTGTGATGGGTCAGCTAATAAAACACTTCATGTTGCCTGCTCATATGTAGCTAACCTTGTTGTGATCAGGTTTTTGAAAATTCTGATCAGTCCGAGTTAAAGATAACTAAAAAACTAAAGGTAATTTCTTTCAAACTAATCTACATGAATAATAATGTTGTTACAGTAGTATGAAACACTAGAGGAGGTTTTGAATAAAGTGTTGATGCTTATAATATCTATATCATACTGCTAATTGTGTCTACGTCGACTAAGATAATTGTATAGCAATCTAACTTTCCGATTAATATTTACAAGTTTATGTACATAGCACTGCCATATAGGTAAATTATTTTTGTATTTAATCATTGCAGTCCAATAAATATTGCTTCAATGGAGAACTGTATCCATTTAGTTTTCAGTTAATATGAAAGGTGCAGTGCTCTTTCTGGAAACTTAAAGATAATTGACTTTCAAATCCCATGTGTTTGTCCGTTGACATTTTTGAAGGGCAAAATATTAAGTGTTTGGTGTATTTTTTTTAACGCCTTGTCATTTTTTAAACAGCCTTTGGTGGTGAAAAGTGGAAAACAAATGTTCTGCTGACAGCTTTCTTATGCCCAGGGTGAGTGAATATTTATATAAAAAAGGTGCTAAAATGTGGTGTTGTTTACCATGTACAGCATGATACCCAAAGAAGTCACTGATTTAAGTGATGAAGTGAATGTACAAATTGAGATAATACTGAAATTATCATATATACATGTTTATAAAGGAATAGGTTATTATAGGTTGTTTTGTTCTTTAAGGTGACATCAATGTTGTACTTTTTCTCAGAAGGAGCTGGTATTGTTTTGGGTTACCATATCTACTGTTAATATTTACAGCATTTACAGCTCCAGGAGGGCATGTAGTTATTAAAGTTAGAGGTAGGGCTTCCTAGTAACTCAGCTGTTAAAGGTGCTCACTCCCAGTGTCGATTAAGCTATGACATCCAGACATCTTGGCTTTAAGATGAGATTGTTGCTAGCCCACCGCGACTCAGATTCCCTTAGCAGCACCGTGGAAAGTGTTCTTGGGATTAGTCGATCATTGTTGTCTTGGCTTCCAGCAAAACAGCAACTTCTACAACTCCACAGGTGCCTGTACATTTGCAGTATCATCAGTGACTCTCTTCCAATTGGCACTGAACATATCGGCACCGAACCCCCCGAGAGGTTATAACATATCAGCAGATGAATGACTCAATGGTATTGTTGACTCAAGGTCCTCAAGTCGCCTGTCATCACTACCTCATTCTTACCTTGTAGATATCTGGGGCCATTACTTTGAGCTAAGATCTTTAAAGAGACAATTGGTGATTGCAGAATTGAGTGTGTATATAATAAAACATAGAAGCATCGGCTGTCCATTTCATGATGTAGTTCGTACACAGAAGCACAAAACACCCGAAGAAACGCAGCCAAAATGTTGTGTTTCTTTTTCAGCATGGAATAAACCTTTACTGGTTCCATTTCATAATGTGCACATAAAAATGTTTATTGAAGAAATGTAATCATTTGAACATCTCAATCAGTCAAATGTGCTAAGAATAAGGGGAAGATCCCACAAATAAAAAAATATGTATATGGTTTTGATATTTTTATATATGGTTAATGGAATAGGTTTCATTAGGGAGTTAAAAACCTAAAATCTCTAAGTTCTAAACAATTTAATTCATAAATACTGTACACTGATGCACAATGAAAATGGAACAGTCAGGTTTTACATCAATATCTCTTTGGACTAAAATTATACTTTTGGTATATCATTTTATTTCATTTTAATTAGAACTTAGGTTTGTTGTTTGATTAGTGTTATCACTAGGGATTATAAAATACCGAGCCTTGTGATTTGAATAATAAAAATACTAATTGCTCAGTATTTGGTAGATATGACCATGCCCCATGGAAGGTCACCTAGTTGCTTTTAGAATTCTTCAACACAGATTGTCTGTGAGACAAGTTGCCAAGCAAATGAGATGTTCTGCTCTAACAAACAGCAGACTAGTGCTGAAAAACCAGGAAATTGGTTCTGTGGAGGACGGAAGGACCTTGAAGGTAGAGGGTCACTACATTGGCCCAGGACCATAATATCTATCTGATCCATGTGTGAAACAGTTTGCTAACTGCAGTGATTACAACATGAGAAATTCCAGGAAGCAATTACTCACGCAACAGCAAAATGACTTTGGCTCACCATCTGCCTTAAAATAATCTTTATGCTGAAATTGTTCAGGGGTAACGTTGACATCTGAGAGATGCAAACACTCTTCTGTGAGTCAGGGAACAGTGTGAGATGGTAACATAGAGAGAAGTGGAGTGTTTTATTCAAAGCCAGGAACGTCCTTTTACACAAGGACACCATTGGTACTGACAGAGGGCAACATTACAGCTTGCTTATGCTTTGTCAGTGTCCTTGGACCAAGTTTTATTTTTTTCAGTAAAATAATCTGGAAGTGTCAATTTCAGAGCGGAACAATGCGAGACACACTGTGATAGGATTACAAAAGTGCTATTTGAAGAAAACAACATTCGGGTCTTTATAGGACCAGCTTTCTCTCCTAACCAATAGAATCTGTGCGCGCCCAAAATGCCCTTGTTATTAACAGGACACAAATGTTACCAACCGGTCACAGCAGATGCAGAAAGAGTGGTGAAACATGCCACTGTTATCTGACCAGAGGCTAATCAGACGTGTGTTAATGCTCCTGCAGGACTTGCCTGATAACTTCATAATGTTTTTGTTTTGATAGTGTCACGTTTCAACTTCAAGTGAGCTGTTGACATTTTCTGTGATTTTGTTTTAATATCTACAGTATGTTTTAAGTACGAGTTTAAATGAGTAAATCCCGAGGCTGGCACTTTTTGTGCATCAGTGTTTTTAATACAAGTTATAAAACGAGATAATCTCAGTTATAACTCAGTTAAATTGCTAATTATTTTGTAAGGATAATTGTGTAACTTTATCTTCTAGGATTGTGTTTGCTGATTTCTTTTTGATGAACTTGATCTTATGGGGAGAGGGCTCTTCAGCGGCCATACCATTTGGCACACTGGTTGCCATCTTGGCTTTGTGGTTCTGCATATCTGTGCCACTGACATTCATTGGTGCTTACTTTGGCTTTAAGAAGAATGTAAGTACCCAGTGGTGTGCTGTTAATAGCAGTGATAAAGATCCAGCTTTAGTGTGTTATTTAGTTCGCTGGTTATATTTCATGTATGAGATGGTCTATGTGTCTCCATAGCAAATAAGTACTATAGCTGCATCTCTGCTTGATGAAACTGTTTTTTTTTATTTATTCATTTTCACATGGGTATATCTTAACTGGTGGCTATTTTTCTCCGTTAATACTCATAGGTTTGGTATGGGTATTATCCAATTACTGATTGACCCAGCTACCACTGACTCAAACGTCATACCTGCATAAATAGAGGGAATAATAAAAAAAACATACATGCAATATCTAAAATTTATTTTTAACACCTGGAGCCCATTGCAAGAACTGAGAGGTTTCGTATATTCACGGGCCTAATACATTTGTGGCTGATTTAACCAGAATCTTGCAGGTACCCAGTTACCAACAGGGTTTTTCAAACCGCATCACACCCTGCAAAAAACAAGGTGCCCGGGAGTACCCAGCCACAGTTAGACAGTGACTTATCCTAAATTTCATCCAGCAGCCTCACGGATGAAAGACACATCCTTTATTCCAAATGGAGATATTAAAAATAGAACCAGTCTAAAGCCATTTTTTAATTCATCAAAACTCCAATGTCATGTATTTTCTTCCATAACTCCCTGTCAAAGTTTATTCATGGAATAAAAAAGTTTTGCTTATAAATTTTAGGCAATTGAGCATCCAGTGCGCACCAACCAGATTCCACGTCAAATTCCGGAACAGTCCTTTTACACTAAACCCCTCCCTGGAATCATCATGGGAGGAATTCTACCCTTTGGGTGTATTTTCATCCAGCTTTTCTTCATTCTCAACAGCATCTGGTGAGTGCAATGGTAGAATTTAAAAAATGTATATACTAAATCAATGGTGTGCTGATGCCGAAGGGGGTATAATTTATTTTCCTCACTGTAACAAATAGTGATTTCTGTGATTTGTCAGATGTCATTATTTGTTTAGGTTATGACTGATTTGTTAGTTCATTAACCACAGTATTGATTAGCCTGTCTTCTTAAAGTTTTTAAAGTAATGTTTTTCTGCTTTTATTATAGTCAGAGCACTTTTCTGATTTTTTTTTAATCATATCTTTTACATTGTATTCTGCACTTTTTAAATTTTACTTTCAGGTCCCATCAAATGTATTACATGTTTGGGTTTCTGTTCCTGGTCTTTATCATTCTGGTGATCACATGCTCTGAAGCCACAATCCTCTTGTGTTACTTCCACCTTTGTGCAGAGGTGAGCATTTGATGAAGGGCAGAAAAGCTTTGCATCATAATTCCTGTGAGGATCCTTCCTGTTGCCTGTATAGGGATGCAAGAAGTCAAGGTGCAATTCAGTGCAGGTTTGGATTACTGTAAATTAATCGGATGACCATCCAGAAACCAGATCAAACTCAGTCTAATTTGCTCTGAAACAGTCACTTTCAAGGCCTTTTTATAATCCAAGCACAGCCCTGGTCAACCTTTTGCGTTCCCATACATTCATGTTTAGGACAAAGAGATATATTTAAACACAGAATGCAAATGGGCTTACATGAGAGGCGAATATTTTACAAACCACCACAGAATGTCCAGCTATTAGAGAATGTTACATTATTTTAGCCATCGATAGACTATAGATTACTATACGTCATCTTTAGTTTATGAACAGGAATACCACCTGCTTTCTTAACATTTAGAAACTGTCTAACAGTTCATAGTAGTTCTGACAGTTGTATATTCTGTCACTGTGGGCTGGAAGGTATGGAAAAAGAATTTGGAATAACTACCTAACTGGTATTAGCTCTTTTCTTCAAAGTCCACTTCATACCTGGACCTGTTCCTATATATTTTGTCTTTGCAAAACAGAGTATATGGGGAAAGAAGGAAGAAATGAAAAGTCTAGCCCGTTTACATGCTAGTAGATAATTCATCTGAGGATCTCATCCAACCCTTTTTTACAAAAAGAAAGGTTTCAAATTTGACAGCATGGCTGGATAGCTTGTTCCAGGTCCCCAGATACACTGACGCAGTTTTTTCTTGCCTGGCAGTAACTCAGAACAGTTAATTTAGTTAAGAATGTTTTTTGTTGTTGTTGAGAGTTTTTGAACAGTTGTATTTTTTCTTTTTATAAACAGTATATTTAAGTTAAAGTAGAACTAATGTGTGTTGTGAGATTCACTGATTTTTTTAACAGAAATCTGTTTTTCCCTCTGCAGGATTACCACTGGCAGTGGCGATCTTTCCTGACCAGTGGGTTTACTGCATTGTACTTTCTAGTATATGCCGTGCATTACTTCTTTTCAAAGCTTCAAATTACAGGATTAGCAAGCACAATTTTGTACTTTGGATACACTATGATAATGGCTTTGATCTTTTTCCTTTTTACAGGTGAGTGTCTAGAACCTTTTTTTTAGTCATACTGGCACTCAATTGCTCAAGCAATTTTATCATGTGAATGCCTTTATTGTACCATTCCGTTTTTAAAGTATCCTTTGGTCTGCTCATTAATACAGTTAAATGAAGTGAGAAAGTAAAGAAATGAATCAAGTGAACAGGAAACAAAATGGGACCTGCTTCCTCTGATTTAGTTAATGTGCAGACCGCAGACATGCAGGGTCAGAGATGGTTGGGTCAGCAACTGTGCCAGCTCCTACCTACTTAAACCGTTTCTTCTACACACTCCACGCTGCTACAACTTAATTGGCTCCGACAGTCTTGGGTCTTGTGTTTGTACTTATATTGCTGTAGTAGAATGTGCTTCAAATTGACAGGTAGCACAGAACCGTTTTTGGAATGCTCCATTGGCAAATACACATACAATATTCATTTTATATGGAACTGAAAATTGGTTTTGAAGCTTTTAAAAGTCTAGAGTTTAGTGTATTTTCTTAAATGGAATATAATGTCTTGTTTATAGAAGTAATGCTCTGAGTGTCTTTGTTGAACTTGGAAGAAATGTTGGTCTTAACCCTTTTAATGCACCCCCGATTGTATCCTTTGTAGGTGTTAAGACGTGAATAAGTCTGTGCTTAGTTTTTGTTTTGTGAAAATGATCTTTTTTCGTGTACAAAAAAATAGTCCCTTTGTTTTTAACCTATTTTCATTGTAAACAAATTCAGGTCAATCCAAATGCCATGAAAGTTTTAAATCAAAGTAACATGCTTTGTTTAAGACAGAAGGATCAATCTAGGCTAAATGTATGTTTTTCTCTACTCCAATCAAAGTGGTTAATGCAGTAGTCTTACCTTAAACCCTTTAAAGTCAGGAACTCTTTATTAAAAATGAACAGAGGTAAAATAAGGGCTCAAGGACCTACACTAAACAGCCCATTAACATGTGTTTTGCTGACAAGATACCTTAGAAGCGGCCTCTATACTATAAAAGCACATATCTGAATTGTTGCTTAACCTATCCAGTGACCCTGCCACATGTAATCTCTGTCCTGCAGCAAAGATCCAGTATTGCACAATCCCTTAAAGGCACGATACACTGCCTGTCAAAAAGGGGCAGAGAATGAAAAGGGAAATCGGCGATTCTTGTATCAAAAAATACTTTGCCAGTGCTTACTCATCTGTTAAAAACAGAGTGATTTGGAAAGTTTGCATTGGAGGCTTCTTGACGGTGCCCTGCTGCTCTGTCAGTGCAGCACATGCTGTAGGCACTGGCATCCCTATTGCCTTCCAGGTCATTGGTCAGACTCAGCAGGGAAAGTGCCGTGAGCTTCATGACAAATCTCTGATTCACAGCTGGATCTGTAACAAGGTATCATAGTAAATGAGTCGGTAAAACATCACCGGTTTGAAGAGCGTGAAAAATTGTCATGATATCATTTGTAATTCCTGATCTGAATTACTGGTGGACAGGCCTAGTAATGAACGTTTGTTGCATTACTACACATTGGAGTGCAATGAGTGAAATCTTATTATATAAGAAGGCAATAATTAACCAATTTTGGCTTTGTGATTTTGGTTATAGATGTATCTTTCGACATAAGGTGTTCATGACATTCTGTCTTGCTTTCGATTTTTGATTAATTATTGATTACAATTAAAACGAATGATTTTTCTTATTCCGGTAGGTTTCTGGTGTTTGTTTCTTCATCAAATATTCAAGACTAAGATGGGTTTATTACAAATATTTGCTTATTGCAGGTTTCTTAAAAGGAATGGTGTTTCTTTAGATGGCTTTGCTTTTTTATCCTACAGGGTCTTGGTAGCATTGTGATTTTAATGCTGTCAACATTTTCCTTTTTTGTTTTATTTGGTGTGGGATGACTGCCCTGTAGAATTCTGTACTTTCAAATCAAAATGTGTGAAGGATACTCAATAGAGTGCCTACAAGACACTCATTTTGCAAAATAATTTAGAAATTTGTAACTACTTCATAATGTATCGATGTGCTAAAAATTGATTATTCATTTTTTCCCCACCAGGAACAATTGGATTCTTTGCCTGTTTTTGGTTTGTGACCAAAATCTACAGTGTGGTGAAAGTGGACTAAGATGACTAAAGTTGGCTCTGTTTTTCCAGCTTGGATTCTTCAGGAATGGTGTACATTTGACTGAAAGTCTTGGCATTGATGTGATTTAATAACAATCATAATAAAATCTAACATTTGTAAATTTGTTTCAAATGCTAATTGATTTCCATTCCTATATTACCTTAGAGGTACAAAACATTATGAGTTGAGTTGCATATGAAATGCCTTATCACTACAGTTAAGACAGAAAAAAAGAACTGGAGTTTGTAAATATTGCAATTACTTTATACTACCAGAATTTAACCACCCAGCAAACATTAGGCTTAAGCATTTAACATGCATACTGTAGGCACTGAAAAGTTGCAGTCCAATAAATATAACTGTAAATAACATTTTGTAATACTGAAGGAAAGATTAATCATGATATGTGCGTAAAAGTAAACTTAGATCTGTTAGTAACAAGAGTTTTTGATTTCTTTTTTTACCCTTGTTTTTGTGTGTTGAAATGGTGCAGTCTTTAAGTTGTTAATCTGTTGAGCTTTTTCGTTTAACTTATATATATGCCTTTACACTTTGTGCCTCTTCGATATTTTGATTTGTAAATTTATAGTAATAAATGGTGTACAAATGTTTGCATTGTGTAACTAGGGTCTTTTTTATTTTTTTAAGATGTTAGAATTGCATTTATATCTGCTTTTTAGTATACACATTTTTTTAAACAGAATAAGCAGTGATATTCGAATAACCTGTTCTACATCTGTTTTATTCAGTTGTATTTCCACAAATTGCTTGTTGTGCATTCTGTATAGCTTATCAGAGTGGGGAACAGTGACAATGTGCAAGGTGCAAAAGAACATGTTAATTCCACACAGAAAAAGCAGAAAGAAATTAAACATTTTGGCTGTTCACACCTTCATTTAACCCATGAAGATAGCTCACCAAGGTGAAAGGTGTTTCTGTTTTCTACATTTCAAAGTGGAATTATGCTCTGCATATTTTGTATACCATGTTGCGGTGTGTTGTAGTGTAGTGAAGAGACTACAAATACTACAAACGAGAGTCCTGCAGCTCCCTCAAATCAACAAACAATACAGGACCCATTTAAATGTCATCATTTCATAACAAATACAGTGGCATTTGTGTGATGGAATACCCATTGGGTAGCACAACTTGTAACGTGCAGAAGTCCCATCAGATTTGTCATAGTCGTGTATTTGATCCATTCAGTATGCAGACTTATAGAACCTGTTTGCAAAAAGAAAAGATTATCCTTATTACATCATAACAAATAGAATCTGATAACACATAGAATCAAGAGGGGGCCATTCAGATCATCCAACTCATTGGTTTTCCAGTAGGTAATTGATCTAAGGATCACATCCAGCCATTTCCTTAAGGAAGCCAGGGTACCAGAGTACGAGCTGTCACAAGCACAACTGAGTTGCTTACTCCAACACTTCTTTGTATAAAGAATGTTTCCTGTTCTCTGTATTAAATGTGCTTCACCTTAGTTTCCACGTGTGTTGTTTCTAAAGTAATACTCTGGGTAGACTATATCAGTGCCTGTGAGGAAGTTGAATACTTGAATCAGGTAATTGCCCTAATTTTGTTCTTTGCTTAAGATTTAAAAGATTCTGTTCTTCCAGTCAGTTAATAATAATAATTGCTTACACTTATATAACGCTTTGCTGGACACTCCACTCAAAGCGCTTTACAGGTAATGGGGACTCCCCTCCACCACCACCGATGTGCAGCACCCACCTGGATGATTCAACGGTGGCCATAGCGCACCAGAACGCTCACAACACATCAGCTATCAGTGGGGAGGAGAACAGAGTAATGAAGCCAATTCATAGAGGGGGATTATTAGGAGGCCATGATTGGTAAGGGCCAATGGGAATTTTGGCCAGGATGCCAGGGTTACACCCCTACTCTTTTCGAGAGAAGCCCTGGGATTCTTAATGACCACAGAGAGTCATGACCTCGGTTTTACGTCTCACCCGAAGGACAGCACCTGTTTACTGTATAGTGTCCCCATTACTATACTGGGGCATTAGGACCAACATAGACTGCAGGGTGAGCACCCCCTGGTGGCCCCACTAACACCTCTTCCAGCAGCAACCTTAGTTTTTCCCAGGAGGTCTCTCATCCAGGTATTGACCAGGCTCACACCTGCTTAGGTTCAGTGGGTTGCCAGTTGTGAGCTGCAGAGTGATATGGCTGCTGGCTTTCATGTATATCATATCATCAGTATATCATAATCATCTTGTAAACAAGATGAATACATAATATGTATCTTAAAACTGTTCAGGTAAGTATGTAAATGCATTTTTTTCTGCTTTTTTGTCCATGTTAAAATCAGAGCCATTTAATAACATAAATGAGAAACATACCGTAATAGTTAAAGCTAATAGTGTTGTATACCTTGGTCAAGCGTTCAGAACTTTGCTTTCTGTGCCTTCTTCATACCTCTTTAGTGAACTTTCTGAAGTTTCTAATCTTTGTATGAGTGACTAGAGTTCTCTAGGATATAAATATGGGTCTTCAGGCCATTATTCCAGTTATCATCACTTTAACTGTTCTCCAGCACTCCCGGTACCTCTGCTTTAGCAACAACCCTGTGGGCTGTTATAGAGTGTTCTGACTTTTATCCATATACTGTAGTTAAGACAGCTTCTCTCAAACAACCAAACAAAGGGCCAAGCATATAAATGTTTTTTAACCTACATGTAATTGCATTCCAGGAGTTTCTCTTTGTCATCTGAAATATTAATAGAAGAGGAGTTGGAGAAAGATCTATGAAGAAAAGACTTTTATTTTTATGTTTGTTTGGAACTAAAGTCTTAACACAAAATTAAAAATCTGAGAAAAGTCAGTACAATTACCAAAGAAACATGGATACATGGCAAAAATGTTTCTCTATGGGGAAGTTCAGCTCATGCTATTTTGAATAGCATTTTTCATTATTTTGAAGCACAGCTTTCCTCCTTGGCTAGAATATATTCTGGCTTTTTTCTTGGACTCAGTGGTTCCTAGGGGAAACCAGTAGAGAAGTTGAGCATCTTGCTGTGAGCCAAATAAAGTGTGCCAAGTGCAATCAAAGCCAGTTAGGAGATGCTGTGTCTGGTGAAAAGAAGCAAAGCTTTGGAGAACTATAACAAGTTTCCAAGGAACCCATGGAAGGAATTTTTTAATACATGAACTTAACAGGTGTGCCGGTTCACCACCTCATTTTGAATTTATTCATTATTCATTGAGTTACTGAACTATGGGATACTTAATGACAAGGAATATCATTAAAAATATAAAACACGTGGACACTGACAGTATATTCATTTTCTAACGGCTTCATCCAGTTCAGGGTTACAGGGGAGCAGGAGCCTATCCCAGCATGCAACCTGGATGGGATGCCAGCAGTTATAATACAGTATCAGTATGTTAACACAGGTTTATAGTACTGTCAAAAGAAATTGCTTAGAATTGATTTCTATCTTTTGTAATTTGTGATTTTTGATCGACTTTATATGAAAACCACATTTTCACACCGTTACAATATTTTTATTGTTCAATCACCATTTAGGTGTGTTAAGAAGCTTTCAGTGCATAGTCATTGGCATTACTAATTTCTAAATTATTATTAAAAAAGCATGCCTGTGAGTTACATTAGCTAATTTAAAATCCGAGCATTTAAAAATATAGTTACTATTGGGAAACAACTCTGTTTTCACCTTTACAGAATACTTTTCAACAAAACTAGAGTATAAGGTGAACCAATCTGTTCTTATTAATGTATTTGTTGATTTTACTGATATTAAAAATGCATGTGTTCTAAAAACGCATCTTTGGAAAACAGCTAAATTAAACATTTTTTTAGATGTGATTAGGGACAAGTAGCTCAAGTCTTTGACAGCTGGAGTTCTGCAGATTTTACAACTGCAAACCTTAGAATCGTATTAATTGATTTATTATCCAAATAATTAGTTCAATTAAATAATATCAGAGGTGCCCCTCGGGGACTGGAGTTGCTCATCTGTGAAGTAATTCATATGGTGAAATATCAATACGATCACCCAACATATTGGATTATTTGCTTAGAACCTAAGTTTATATGATGATCAGACTTTCAATGTAAATTTAATATTCCAAATTGCAAATAACACCTCTTAATTTACGTATTTACGTACAGGTGAACGATATCACAAAATAATAATGAACCATTTGTCTGGGTGTGATTTTCTCTCTCTCCTTATGCCAGCATTGATTACTAAATGAATTCAATAAGTGATAAACAGTCATCACAACAGCAAACGAGAGCAGATCTTCACCTAACTCACTGGCCAGTAGATAAGTAGCCTAATATTTCACTGGGCTGCATATTTCTGGTCTGCGTTACCACCAACTCTGACATTTCAGAAGCCCCTGCTGGTTTCATCATGGCAAATTCTGCCTGTCATTTGTTAGCTGCACTTATTTACATGGATTGCGATGATGGCGGTATTAATGAATCGCCACTGATGTAAAACGAGCTCTCCCGGAGTGCGTCTTCTATCTAACAGGCATGGGTTGGTACCTCGGGTGCCCCGTGCGCTCTGTCACCAGCGGCTGCCTGACTGAAGATGACCTGGCTGGGGACACACGTGTCTGTTCAAGAGAGAGAGACAGAAAAGCCAGAAGCATTTTTCGTTGGTGTCACGCAAAGTGGAAGACTCTAAGTTACAACCTATTACAACTGGGTCATACGCCAGGATGTGCTAGATTAAAATTAGTAATAACTAAAAAAATAATTAAGCTTTTCAAAGGTGAGCAAATCCTTAATTTATGCCCTAAGGAAGGACAAAATTAGAAAAGAGAAAATTAATTTGGACCTGTAATCTACTACTGTAGTCTATCTTTATGAAATGGCTTTATTGGACCGCGCTAATAGGATGTTGAATATTTTCACTATTTTTAATACAAATATTTACATTTAACCGTATACTCTGAAACGAAAATAGATGATGAATTTGTTACACTAGTAGGGTCTACTTGTCTATATACTGTAACTGTTAAGTACAAATTAAATATTGCGTAATGAAGATCTTATAATACATTGTCTTTATTCCTCAGACATATTTTGTTGTTCATCTAGGCTGGTGAGCAGTTAGAAACCTTTGACCAAGATGACAATAGACTCACTGTAACTTTAAAATTCATTTCGCAATTTGACTGAACAATCCCCCTGGACAGTCCACTGTCCAATCACAGTTCTCAGATTCTGAAGCAGAGACCAATTGAATCGTACAGCTCGGATACACACGTGGGAAGATGGCGTTGTCAGTGAGCCGAGTGTTATGGAGACACGCAGTTCAGTAAGTTTGAGTTTCTTGATGTAGTAATACAAACAATTTTCATGATTTCAAGGCTTTGAATATTTGTTTCTCTGAGCCAGTGCCCCCCTTATCAAAATCTCTTTTATATTTGCGTGCTTGTTCAGAGCAAGGTCATATCTGCCTGTGTTTATGACATTTAAAGGAGACAGCTGTAAATACGAAAATAGTACTGTAAATAAAAATAATCAAATTGTAGCATTTGTGTAATGGGTTATTTGCAGCATTAACCAGAAATGTTGCTCTGTAAACATACAAATTCGCCCTACAGTAACTGAGTGCCGGCTACTGCCAGCATGTGGCATTATTGTAAGAATCAATGCTGAGGATCCACCAAATGGTACTATTTGCTTATGCTTGCAAATGATTGCAAAAGACAGCTAATTTAAAACATAGCTTTGATTCTTTGACACTGGATTCCCCGGACTCTCGGCAGTTTAAGTAAACTCCAAACATAACGAATAATGTCCTATTTATTTGTTTCCCTGCTTCAAAAATATATATGTACTGTATGTACATTTTAAATTCTCATACAATTTGCATCGATGAAAACCATTCAAATGTGCCTAATAGGTAAATTATCAGTCGAAAATCGAAAATATCCAGTTCAGTCTTTTTTTAAACAGTTCCAGAACAGTTGTATTTTTTAGTCAATCTTGTGTTTCTGCCTAGAGAAAGCTGCATTCTGATAACTTCAGATCTAAAGCATGCACGTCTTCTTAATAAAAGGCTGCTCTCTCAACTAAAATACTTAAAAAGAGCATTATTGTCATACTTCATACTTCGTTTTTTTAATTCAGACCAGATTAAACTACATTTGTATTTGGCCTAAGAACAACATTCATATGCCAAAAAACAAAGTAAAAACAATTACTGCCTCAGTGTAAGGGGCAGTTTCAGCATGACCAATAATTGTTGCTCAATAAACAAGCAAATTCTACCTAGAGTATTATGACTTTGGTTTGTAATATACATATCACCATTGTTGAAAGACGATTATTAAAATAAGCAAAGATTCTTTGCTAATTATTTTAATGGATTTCATATTTGCTCCCATCCAGAATCGCTTGAAGAGAATTAGTTCTGTATGGCCCTTAACCATCCGAAAATCAATCTTCTGCAGTGGGACAATTAGAGTTTAGCAAATAAATAGTTAATTGGTTAGAACAACCAGGAGTATTTGTGTTTTGGGTCCCTATTTACCCAGTACTGTACATTGTTAGTTTTATACATCTGTATCTAATTTGTTTAAGAAACTTAATGAGAAACTTCAAACAGTTTAAATGTCAATTACAAAGAAAGCAGGGTTTTAAAGTTCCAGTAATCTGTCCATATTGGTCATCGAAACATGGCCACAGGTGTTTTTAATTTAAGGCAGATGATTTTCTAGAGGCACAATTATAAAAGCCTTGCTAATCCACAATGCAGAGGAACTGTCACGCCATGCATAGTCATATCTGCTGTATAATTGCAGTTGGTGCATGTAAGGTGTAAAGAGTGACAGTTTTAAGACCCCAACTTCTTTCAGGGGATTCTTAAATGTGTCGTTCCAGTGTGTTTATCACACAGAAACCAATGTTCTTTAGAGATTTCTATTTTTTTATCCAGCGGAATAAAAATGCAATGTCTTACAAATTGTCTTACTAGTTTCTAACACTAAAAACTTTACTAGAGAAATGTTTATTCACAGAATTGAGTGTAAATTTCAGTGTTAGTGCTTTTATTTATTAGATATAGTGTTTGCACCAATTGTTGCCTTAAAATTTTCAAAACATTCCTACTGAATCTGTCAGTGAAATCTACACTCCCAGTTTACTGTAAAAGGGTAAGAACTAAATGGATCTGAAAGTAGCTTATCTCGTTGTACATGTATGGTTAACTCAAGAGCTTTAGGAATTCTGGGACAGAAATCCATATGCTTTTTATGTAAGGCTCAGAACCCTCATGTTCTCAGCAAGCTGCAGTATGTCACAAACACCATAATGTCAGAGATGCCACAGCATCCTAAAGGAAAAATTGACTGCCGTTATGAAGTCGACAAGTGATGAAAGTAGCCTTGAGGTTGTCAATTAGAAAGAGAAGGCCTGGATCTGATAACTTAATGGGCAGTTTCCTCTCTTCAGGCTTGCCAGAGCTTTATAGCACAGGTTATAAAATCAGAAGTGTAATGTGTTCTTATAACATTTCCAATTAAGAGCAACCACATAAACTCTTGCAGACATTTACCAGTGAAGGCTAACCATTCCAATATAGTGTTTTACATAAATCAAAGACCAAATTGTTATTGCTTACATTGCTAGAAAAAAATGGTTCCTTCTTGAATTCTAGCTTTAGACATTATTGAATCTGTAATGTTAATGTTTTGAACGTAAGAATAATGAATGAATTTAGCTGTTCTGTAATTTGCAGATCCAGATTAATGTACTTGTCTTGTGTTTCCAATATCTGTATCGGGTAACTGGGGAGTTCCAGTATTCTGCACACATTTATTTAATCTGCTTCAGCTCTGTGGTGTCAGGATACAATATTTCTGCATTTTGATGCATTTTTAGCAATAATAGAAATGTGGTTTTCTGGCTTACAGATGTTTTTTGAAAATTATTTTGATATCTTTATTTTTGGGAGATACAAGCAGATGATATTTGGTTTAATCACATAGTATTTTAAGATGATTCTACAGTTTTTTTATATGGTATTTGGGTCCCACTATGTCCAAATATATAATCTGGATCAGTAGATAAAAAAATGAGTATTCTCAATGTTCATATGTTTAATATATATTTAAAAAACACCTTTAAAAACCTTAGAATGGTTTCAAACAAGTGGGAGTTTTCTTGCATTTGTCCCATCTGGCATGTTTGTTTTTAGTAGCTAATTGATCCAAGGATCTCATCCAGCTGTTTCTTGAAAGAAGCCAGGATATCAGCTTCAACAGCATGGCTGGGTTGTAGATATAAGCTTAACATCTCTTTCTGAATGAAAATCTCTGTTTCACTGTTTGTGACTGTTTCTGAAAACCTTGTTTTACTTCATTAAATAGCACAGCATTAGTCCTGTCAGTGGTAGAAAGCACCTCTAAGCTTTTAGTTGTGATTTTGCCTGTTTGCCTTATTAACATCAGTAGGCTTTTTCCCAAGCGGTGTTTAACTAATGTTTGCATTCCATAGACAAATCAATCTAAGTACATTCCAGTCTGTTGACACTGCTTTTCCACACTGATTGCCTTGATTAGCTGTGATAGAGGTGTGTGGTCTTAATCCAATTAGACACTGATTCATCTGATTACTTTTAGAATAATAATGGCGATAGTTTACCCTAGGATACAGTCCTGTGTGTGGGAGATCCCAAAGTGCCACAGTGAAAAAGTGTAGTTTTTTTATAGGCCATTATCCTAAAATCTAAAATAACTGCCATAATAAATGGACAGGAAAGTTCGGGAACACAAAAAAATCTAATGTTTTAGTTAAAATGTTAAGCCATTTAAAACAATTGGGTGAATCTTACTTTTTAAGTTCAGAAGATTGTCAGAACCTTGAAGCAGCCACAATATCTGAACCAGGCTTCATTAGTTACAGGTGTTGCCAGTTTTCTCCTCCTTTACCTCTCCGGACAACGCAAATGATCCATTTTTAAAACACACCCGTTTTTTTTTCATTTTCTTCAGAAGCCTCACAGAATAAAAGCTTAAAGCCTGTGATGTACTGGTTTATCCTTTCATGCCTGCTTGCATTAGGCATGAAAAGGTTATTGGCAAGGAACCGACGGTGCTTTATAAACCAAAATAATAAACACTTGCTGCATTTATGTTTTTTTATTTTTGAAAAATTGTGAATTGGTAACGAGGGGTTTTACCTGTTTTTGACCTTCCTGAGCTGGAGTCTTTGAAATATTTTACAGGGCGTTAAGCTTGCACATGTTGTAGTGGGAAAGTAAGGATATGGTCACAGGATTGGGTACCAGCTGAGTAAACGACAGAGTCAGAGTGGCAGTGAAGACTGCACTTGTCTTGGAGATCCCCAAGAAGATACATACGGCTAACAGATGGAAAGTCATGCTACAAGTCCCTGCAGACAAAGCCTTGATCCAAACAAGTGCCTGTGCTTTAGCTTTAAAACCTTTGATCAGCAGAACATCTTGGATAAAGATTGGTCCTTCAAAAGATAGCACATGAAATTGCATCTGTATAAACATGGCCTCTGGGAATGCAAGAACAGTAAAACAGAAAGAATATTGTTCTACAACACATGTTCTGGACTAAATGTGTTTTGTGGAGTAAACAGATTAATTCACACCAGGGTTTTGATGAAAGTTGATAAAATATGAAGTGTTATGAAAGACAATAATGAAAAATACATTGGGATGAAAAGTGCCGACAGATGTCTGGGGCTTGCGAAGGATCTACATGTGTTTTCAGTCTGTGGCGCACTAGAGCTACAATTTCTTGTAAAGATTTTAATTATTTATGCACTTCTGTGTTTTTTTCCCCACTGATAACTCATTAGACTATATTGTTTTGCAATGTAGTAGGCAAGCTGTACAAATTATGCAGTAGGGGATTTCAAAGAGTTCTGCTCACAATGGTGAAAATTGTTTCAAGTTTTTGCTTTAGTTTGTAATCTTACATGGTGGAAGCATATCATCTTGTTGCTCTTAGATTTGCCAACAGGAATGTGTAGACTTTTCCTGGACACATAAATAGTAAAACTACATTAATTGGGTTTGGATCATTAAAACACTTTATTAACACGACCAGCAGTATGAATGCTGCTCTCCTTTCTTTGTATGCATTAGAATCTCTTTCACCTTCTTTGCAGAAGCCCTCTTTCATTACATGTACAGAAATAGCCTGACTCCTTCAGTGATTGACCCAGATCAAATCATATATCAAAGAAGACAAGGAAATGTGGAGGCACGTTCATTTCTCCTCTAGGTTTTCAGGTCAAATGGGCCATTGTAGCTGGTGTTTCAATGACAAATAATTCAAAACTCCAGGATAAAAGTATCGTTGGAAGAGCTGTGTCCTAAATGTTCCACATTGTGTCATCTAAGTGTCTTTCATCCAAATTCGCCTTGCAATCTTATCTTGTTTTATAATTGCATTATGATCTGCAATTTATGTTTGATAATTTTATTGAGAACCTGCAGGCCATGCCTCTTTTCTCCAAGTTGTGCATAAAGTCAACCACCTGTAGCATGAGTTGGCTTCAATAGCAGTCATGACTGTTGGTACAGTATAGTTCTACACACTCATCTATCTTACAAAGAAACTTCCTACCATTTAGCAGCCCAAACTCTTAACTTTTAAAAGGCTCAAGAAAAGCAAATCAGGGTAGTGTAGTGCCTTTTGTGATAGAAGAGGACTCAGACCATTCATGTAATCTCATGTTTTCCAGCTGGTTCCTTCTCCAATAGGTCATGTTTCACTGAAGGTTTGTCCCAAGTGATGCCTCACATTGGTATTACTGTTCTTCTTTTTTTAATATTTTCTGAGCCTGATCAATCAGATTTTGTTTTCCCTGTTTCAGAGTTTAAGTTGAGGGTGTTTTCCGGGGTTTTCAATTGTTAAATTCTACTATTAGTTTAAACCCTGCCTTATATTGCAGAGTTCATTGTACAAAACTGTTTGTATTTTGCTTTGAGTGACCTTAAGAAAATAGGAAGGGTTACCAATGAGAGGATGACTTTCTTTCCATCTAGCCCATTTGGTACTTAGTAGTTAATAGATCCTTGGTTCTAATCTCGATGTCTCTTAAAAGAAGCCAGAGAGTTGACTTGAACAACATGGCTACTGTAAGTAGCTTTTTCCAGACACCCGAAACCCTTAAAGATTAATAAAGAAGTGCCTACTCTTCTCAGTATTTTAATGCATAGTTGCAACTTTTGCCCTCTGGTTTGTGTTTCACACTTCATTTTGAAATGAAACAGCGAGCAGTGGCTTTCATTTATCAAACCTACAGTACGGATCATTGAAGTCTTTAATTTAGTTGTGAGTGAGCTCTAGACTACTTCCACATGATTTTCCTTCCACCTTGCTTTGGAAGAAAGATTTCTGGATTCTGAATGATCCATTGCACGGAGTCGTAAAAAAAAGGAGCTGTCCCGTGTTCCACCTCTGGATGTCAGTGTTAGCAACGTTTTTTTATGGTATCCCGTGGTTAATAGCTTTTAGGCAGTTCTGCTTGCTTATTGATACCGCAGACACAAACTCTGAAAATTCAAGGAAATAGTCTGAAGCTGTTTTATGATATTTTTGTCTTTTATCAAAGTTTCTCAAACTTTATGTGACACTATAAGGAAAATAGTAGAATAACAATGTCAACATTGATACCTCAAATGACAGCATGCATGTTTTGCTAGTGTAGATGGTGGTAAGTTCTAGGAAAGTTGAAAGTGAGTAACTATGTGCTTCTAAGTGGCAATGATCAGCATTTGGAATATAATTCAGTAAGATTGTTTTTGATTTGAGGTGTGCAATTGGCTGACGTAGTTCTTTTTCCTGCAACATGCTACTGTTCTTAAAAGCATGGAAGAGGTCTGTTGAGGAATAAATGCCTCATTCCACTGCAGTTTTGATTTAATAGTTATTATGCTCAAGCTTAATATAAAGTAATATATAGCTCAAATCTTACTGCACGTGCATGTAGAAAATATATAAGATTAATGGGCAATATATATATAGTAATTTGAGTACTTTAAATTAGTTTCTTTAGATTAACACTGGCATTTTACTTCTTTGTTTAATTCAAGTATATCAAATTAATATTCGTTTTCCATTCAACTGAGAAAAAAAATAGTGCTAAAATACAAAAAAGTGGGACTTTTTAAAGCATATTATTCTTGAAGCGTATGCTGGTAAAACAATATCTTACACTGCTTAAACGAGTGATGAAAAATTAAATATTAAAGGAACATAAGCAATAACAAAATTTTGCAATAATCCTAACATATTTCCCTGGGTGCAGTAGATGTAAATCTGTGTCGAAACCCCTGAGGTTTTAAGTCAGCCTTCCGTAGGGGTAGGGGCTGCTCATGTCTGCTTGCGAGGTTTTCCGAAGGCCAGAGATGTTTCATCATTCTCATTAGGTTTGGAAATGAGCACACCAAGTCTTGCAGCAGAATCACCAGCGTGGGGGGGGGTTCTGATTACAGAAAGACCAGTAGATGGCGCTAGTTATTGTCGATTACCTGACTGTTTCCTGTCCTAAATCTCAGGCCTTGAGGTTTGAGCCGTCACTGTATTTTTAACAACTGGACGCAGAACACATTTTTATAGTGTTACATGGTGGGCTTTTCTTCCTTTCTTTTTATCCTTTTTTATCCTTTAAGGAGCTGGTAGCAGTCCTTATGAATGTCAATGCAATTTTCATATTGCCTTTAGGCATTTTTCGCTCACCATGAGGTTGTTTAAAATAAAAGAAGATTAAGAGTAAATTTATTCATCAAAAGGGAAAGAGGCAGCTAGAAAACAGGGTTAAAAAAATTATTGCAATTTAGTTTTACAGTGTTACTATGACAACAGGATGGTACTATAGTAATTACACTAAACAAATGAAAAGCATTCAGTTAGCAGTACATTCACAGTGGTTTGTAAGCAAAATCAATCCTCCTTCTATTTTATTAATTCATTGAAATGATTCCCAATCACAGTGGTATTGTGTGTTTTCACAAGTAAACAGCATTTATGAGATATCATATAAATAATAATGATAAACTCTATTATATATTACAGTTTTAAAAGCATTCCTCTTTGGTCGTGTGGTGTGGTTCCAAGGCTATTTCTTTTACAAACAGTTCACTGTATAGAAATAATTAGAAGTAAGTCAGGATCCATTCGTTTTCTAATTCCACTACTGTAGTTACCAAAATGTAGCTCTCATGCACTATCAATATCTAGATGTTATATTTAAATGTGCTGTCAGTCGCACATGGATTTTTCATGAGGGTTTTCATAATAATCTGATGAAGGTGTACTGTATTTTTTAGATTTTTCTGGATATTTTTGTACTTAAACACTTGAATAGTTTTTTGCCCTTCCTTGAATAAATTATTACATACTCTTTATTAGTGTCTTACTGTATTCTGTATTACTTTATTCAGTTTTAAATGGGAAGATGAAACATGGACATTTTTAAGGTCACATTAACCGACCAAAAAATAATACAGGTTCCAGTCGTTTTGGACATTGTATTTCGTATGTTCAGGCCAGAAATACTGTATATTGATTTAGAGATGACAGCAGACTTTTAAGGAAGAATTTAACTGTGTTAGTGCCTAAGAAAGATTTCTTGAACTCAATATCTTTATTAGTGAAACATTATATGTATAAATGTGTGTTATCTTATGTTTTTTAATGGATAGTTTGACATTTGTTTTCATATTTTAAATAGATTTTGGAACCACAGCTTTATATCATCTTTGAAAAGGATCTTGCAACAAAAAACAAAACTGTTACAACATTAATATTCAGGAAAAAGAATCCATTCCAAATGGGATGCTTCTTAAAAAAAATCTAATAATGGTCATTTGTTACTTTTTCCACTCCTTTTCTTTTCTGTCTGTTGTGTCGCAGAGACTCTTAAATTCTGAAAAGAAAACCCAGCAGTACGTAACTACATGGATATGGATTATTGAATGGTATGGATTATTAAATCCACATAACAAAAAAACCTGTCGGAGAACAGCCCCCCCACACACCACAGACTCTCCATCACCGTCACCACTGAAAAGAGGCAAGAAGAAGCACTGTCTTTCTCAGTCGTGATGTTTATTATGTCAGCACCTCACTTCAGCTGTCACATACATGGCTAAGAACAACAGCAGTGATTGGCGTGGTTGTCCTCTGATTTGCTCTAGTGTCATGACTTACTCATTGAGCTGTTTACCTTGTGCCTTTAATTAACTGTTTGATGGGACCCTCTTTAACATTCCCAGTAGCTGCAGCAGCTCGGAGAGCTTTCCTCTCTCCACAGTGTGTCTGCTACTGCTGCTGCTGCTGTTCATTAATACCAGGCCTACCTACTATACTAACTGGATATATTATAGAAATGAGATCGAGAGGCAATAACTGCCAATAAAGAATTATTAAACCTAATTCTACATAGAGTTCAATATCTGTTTTGTATCTCAGTTTAAATTTACTGTTATGGCTATTGCTTGTTTACTTGTTTGTTTGGTTTGCTTATTGTTTCCAGATGGCGGCAGCAGACCCTTATTGTACAACTTTTAAGTTTCCAGGCAGGTTTTACAACCTTTGCTGGAGCGGTTATCCTGTTTCCTATGCACATTTTATGATAAGAAAATTCAGTCGAAAATTAAAAACACCTTTGGGTTCTTCAAACAGAACAGCGTGGTGGTTTTTTTAAACAATGTTGCAGTTTTTTTTAAGTTTTTTTTTTCTCAGTGTCAGTGGGTGAATGGACTTGTACCCTATATGAATTGATCATGAAGTGTGATGGTCACTTTTTTTCTGGGAGTGAGAGAGTGTTTTGCTTATACAGAGCACGTGAAGCCGTCTTCATTTTTTAAACTAATGTTCATGGCTTTTAAATGATAAGAGTAGCACGTCATTTTCGACCACATATGGTTTTATGACAAAATATTCTAGTTATCTGGGGGGAGGGACTCACCCTCCTCCTGATTCTGTATCCTTAGAAAAACCAAGACTTATTTACAGGAATTGGGGAAGTCAGGACTTGTTAATAAGAACTAGGCACCGAGGTCTTTAGTCATCGGATGTGGTCAAAACAAGACCCTAATCAAAGCTCTCCATTGTATCAATCCTTCCCATTCTTAAAATATCCTCTCTTTTGTGCCTCTGAGTTGAGTGATCACTTGGGCATTCCATGTTGCTCCTTCTTCTTTCTCATAGTGGCTTAACCTG
This sequence comes from Lepisosteus platostomus, assembly GCF_059453375.1. NCBI lineage: Eukaryota > Metazoa > Chordata > Actinopteri > Semionotiformes > Lepisosteidae > Lepisosteus > Lepisosteus platostomus. The sequence goes on from NC_142612.1 coordinate 29,728,272, forward strand.
GGGCCATAATGAGTGAATCATCACCTCATCTCGTGGGGGTATGTGAAGTTTTAACTTAGACCAAAGAAGCCTGTTGATTCTTTTCCTTGAATGTCAACATTTTCTTTGCCTGTGTGCAGGTTTGTAAAGACAGCTGGTTTAACTGAGGGCAGTCAATAAAAAGAAAACGTTAATAGGAACTGTCTCCACTGTTAACAAAATCCGGCGCAAAACAAGTCACATTGAATCTATTAGTGGAGACATCTTAGGTGACGTCAGGTTTAATCATAGCTTTATTAGCACATTGTTAAGGAGCTGAGAACATTTGCAAATGGGGTCGTAGGGTAGTAAAAGACTGAGCTGGATGAAATTGCCCTGAATCATGGCCTTGTTGCGAACCTGTATAATTCTGCTAGGAGGGTACGCCTTGGGCTGACACCCCGGTGAAGCTCTTTGAGGACGAGGTGTTTGTTAGGCTTCGGGAACATAAGTGTGATGGAGAAATTTGTAAAGAGCAAATTTCAACAGATGCACTAGGTCTTGTGTATTTGTTTCCGGTTGTTCCTGCTACATGTCTTTGCTACACAGAACTGTCTCTTAGCATTTCTTTGCTTTCAAGGTTTTTTTTACTGTTGTTGTATCTTTTGTGTTTTTCACTGTGGACCAAGAACATGTGGTTATATTTCTTCTTAGAGAGCTGCCAAGAAGAGCTTAGATAAGTTAAGTTTAAGATAAGTTTATGTTTTTGGTCCATCCCCCCATTTTCTAACCAGTTTATCCAAGCAGCGGGCGCAAGACAGTGTAACTCCCTGGACTGGATGCCAGTCCATCACAGTTGTGTTTTCAGATGAGGGGAAAATATTTTGTGTATACAGTGAAAATATGTAATTTAATAAGGAATTTAAATAGGGAGTAGTTCAAATTGAAACACAAACACGCACACTTATCATATCCTTAATTTATGTAGGATTTGGTATCTATTGATAGTGCATTTAGCCTGACCACAATATCATTTCTTAAAAGATTTCTTTTAAGGTTGCTATATTTTTTTTTAAATGACTCAATATTCTTGTTGAAGTTTTCCTGGTGTAGCCATCAGATATTTAATCCAAACATTTCAAATGGAGTCTAGTGTGTATCATGGAGTATAAGCAGTAAAAGACCTGGGGCTTTTGTCCAAGTGCTTGTCTTAAAAGATTCTTGTAGTCTTTGAGTTTGTTTTCTCATTGTCATTAAGAAGATACAGGTCCCCATAAACAGGGACCAGAGCTGTCTAAACAAAATACCTGACACATGATGTGAGCCATTTGTGTGGAAATGCCTTCCCACACTTTCAGAATTGGGGTTCTGAGCAAATGTTTGCCTGGACTGCTTAAAACAGATCACCATCAACAGGCTGGGTGATAATGATTAGCATCTGCGACTGGGGTTTAACTCTTTCTTCCTTACAGCTACTCAAATCAGACAGAAAATGTTTTTCACTCGCTGAGTGCTGCTTGCAATGTCATGGCTTAAAAATACAAGTTCATATAAAGCATTCTGATGTGATCTCTAGTTTTGCCCAGTAAACTACTTGTTTTGTAATGTTCAAGAAAGCAAGCAATCAATAAGATTTGCACACATGTACAGAGCCTTTTAAGATGCTAGAGCTTGCTGACGTGGTTGTACATCTGAGACAAAACACAAAGCACAAACCTCAAGCGCAGTGACTCGGGCAGAACCTGACGCACAGATCTTCATGCAGAAGGTTGATGTTTGTATCATGGGATGGACGTGCTGTGTATAACCTTATGTTGTACATTGGAGTGTTAATACTCCTGCAAAAACAAAGAGCTTGTGGGTTTTCTCCCACAATTCCAAAGCAGGTTTAAAACTATTTGGGATAGTAAAACCCTCTTGAAACCAAAACATAAAGTGTTTTCTGATGACATAAGTGAAACTGTGTAAATTTTGAATGTCAGAAAACCTATTGACATTTTCTATTAGACTTAAGGGTATAATAGAGGAAGTTCCGCTTCATGATGTGTGAATAGTTTTCCTATTGTGTTAGAGACAGAGATCCAAAAATACTTTCTTCACCCTCCTGCCACACAGTTACTGTTATAGCCATTGGAAAACAAGAGAAACACATAGCAAGTTTTAATGATGATTGTAGTCATGTGATTCTTTTCATGAATTAGCATTTTAAGAAGCAGATCCATTTTAGTTTTAAGATGAGCTGAATCATGTTTTCAGTGACATAGGATAAACTGTAGTTATAGTTTAATTTCTAAAACAATAGGATCATGCAACATTTATGTGGTCATATATAGGTGATGGTTATTTAGCTTTTAATATGAAATGAGTGAAATGAAAGGGTGAGCCATTTTGAGAAATGTGTGCCACTTTACTTGCATGTTTCTGTCACGTGAAGCTGAGATCCTTGTGCTACTTACTCCTCGAGGATATATATTTTTTTGCTTTTGCTGTGACCACTCTGCTGCCTTGCTTTAAGAGGAGAGATTTCCAGGTTGATTTAAATGAGGTGATGCACTATTTTACCATGCACCTTAGGAGGAACATAAAAAGCCATAGGATTCCTATCACAGGGAGAAGACAGCCTTAGTTTTAATAAGCTTGTCATTGTTGTGTTAGACATCCTTTTGGGGGACCCAGCTATTAAGCATTTTGGTCATATTTGAAGGCAGCGTGGTGATGAGGTGGTTAGCATTTCTGTCTTATAGCACTGAGCCTCTGGGTTTAATTCTGCATCTGGGGTGCTGCCTTTGTGAAGTTTGTATGTTCTCACCGTGTTTGTGTGGGTTTCCTCTGATTGCTCTACTTTCCTCCCACAGTCCAAAAACATACTGGTAGGTTAAGTGACTCCAGGGAAAACTGGCCCTGGTGTGAGTGTGTGTGTCGGTCTGCCCTGTGATGGACTGGCATCCTGTCCATGGTGTACCCTGCCTTGCCTTCGGCTCCCCCACAGCTCTGAATTGGACAAATATGGGTGGATGGTCATGTTTTCAGTATATTACATTGCCTTATAAAATAAGTTTCAGTGACTATTTTCTGCTGCAGAAATGATTAAATAAAAATGTCGGAAAATATATGTTTCAATGATCAATTTTTAATATGCACATTTCATGGAAAGGAAGTGCTGTAGTGTGGTAAAAAATAAAAAGGCTAGGTAAGGGCTGAAGAGGAATTGAGCATTTTATGACAGCAGTGTTCCAACCTAGTGCTCATGGCCGTTCGGTTTCTTGTTTCCAGAAGGAAGCACAAATGTTTGTCAGTCTGAAGTTTGTTCTTCACAAGTTATTCGAGATACCAGCATGATAAATATTATGTCTTGTTTTGTGAACCCTAATGGACCTCTAAATTGGAAGTTTTAATTAATATGGGAAACACAGACACCCATCTGGGAAAATTAGGTTTAGATCAAACAGGCTGTATAAAAGAATTTACTTCTAATCTAATTAACACCTATTAGCTGTTGTAGACGAATTATGCACCAGCAAACAACTCATTATGCTCTGATTTAGCTTTCCCAAGACCACAAAGCAAATTATTTTAACACTTTTCTAAGTGTCCTTAATAGAGCTACGTTTAGCAAAATCAGTCCCAGCTGCTAGGTATAATTATAAATTAATGTTGTGCATACTTATTTGCATCTGTTTTTTCATTAGGTCACTTTTTAAAGCTGTCAGGATATGAGCTCCATTTTATCCTTCTTTTTCTGTTTGTGCTTAGGCATGTTTTTAAATTATTGTTATGTTGGCTTTGTTTCTGAGAAGAGATTTCCACAGCCCTTCCAGGAAATCTCTGTAAGATATTTATTGCTTTAAATTGATTGTAATCATGCAATTGACTGATTTAACATGAGACTGAAACATCACATAGCTCCTCTTGCCTTTTAAACCTTTTCCTGTTTTGCAAGGTGGCTCATCCAAGTAGATTCATTTTTGCGACATAAGAACAGTCGCCGACAAGTAGAGGCCATTCAGTCCATCTAACACATTTGTTAATTAGGAGTTAATTGACCCAAGGATCTCATCCAGCTGTTTTTTGGAAGAAATCAGGATGTTGGCTTCTGCAACATGACAGTGTGTTCCATACTCCCACAACCCTTGATGTAAAGAATGTCCTCCTGTTTTTTGTTTTGAATGCACTTCCATTATTTGCAATTTGCAGTTGGTGTAAATGAGTGTGATTGTTGTGAGATCTCAGAGCAACCCAGTTATTTGAGTGTGAAGATCTAGGAAAGGTACTAAAAGCTTTGGAGTCAAGACCTGATTTTACATCCAGTGTACAGGCCTGGTATAAAATACCTTAGGGTGTATCCACACATTATATAGGCTATCCAGCTGGCACTGATTTTTGCTTTCTTGAGGAATCAGTAGAGCAACATTTAAAGAAATGTTATTCCTTTTTTGATTTTCCTCTCTTACTTGTGCGTGTCCTATCGGTCTTCCCTTTGTTTTTCGTTAAGTTTGTTTTTAGTTCAATCGCCTGACCGTGGGGTTTAGCATTATTGTCTGACTCCAGCTGGGATTATTATTTTCCTCGTTCAACTGTTTTCCTTGCTGCTTAATCATTCCCACCTTCAAGAAAGATAAAGTATAGTTGCTCACTCACAGACTTGAAGCTCTTCTAACATGTGGTTTTATGAAGCAGAATAAAGCAGAGAGGCATGTCGTAAATCAGGCTGCAGTACAGTAAGCAGGGTCAGGCCGGTCTGCCTTTTAGGTTTGTCTGCAGTGATGCGCTACATCCTCAAAGCCTTTTATTTACCCTTCTGGGACACAGCTGTTAAGATAGGCGATAGCTGTAGTTTGCGAGACCCGACTGCATGCATTGTTGCTCTTGAAACATTAAACAGCCACATTAAACAAAGTGCATTAAATGCTGGCGGTGTCCTAGGTGTTAGCTCCTTGATCCTCAGCAGTCTGGGGGCTACTCACACCTTAAGCCCTCTACCCTGACTGAAGGGAGTTCCAGTGTGCTGCAGCGAAAAATAAATAATTTAATGTAAAATATTTTATTTGGATTCAAATGGGGTCTCCAGTGCTATAAACCTCTCTCTGGGTAGCTGAATTAGTTATTCTTCTTGTATGTTTTGAATGGGTGGGGGGTGGTGTCCCAGTATTTCACTTGACTGTTTGCTTGTGGTTTTCTGTTTCATGTGCTATTATGTTGCCCCAGAGTTTTAATGTTTCGTTCACTGTGTAACTGTACTGTATTTCCTTTTTTTTTGCTAGTCTTTTGCCTTTGTTGCAGATCAAGGAAACTCAAGGAAAATACCCAAAAGGCCAATAAGACCATATGTACAGTGTTGCAGAATTTTATTATGCACCAGTAAAGCCACACCACAGCGGGATACATCTAAACATGAAAATTAATTCATAGCTAAATGCTGCTATTTTGAGTACAGAAGAAGAATGAAAAAAAAAATCAAATGCTGGTTTTCACCCCATTGAAAATGAATAAGGAACTAGAGCTTAGCAGGTATGATCCATGGTATCGAATTCAACAAATACAATATTGCGTACCTTCCAAATTTAGTGCTCAAAATGGTCAGCAAAAATAACAGAAACATATGCACTCATGCATATACTGTCTCAAAGAAAAAAGCAGTTTGAAAATGGTGTGTAGTGCCAGTGAAAAAGAGACATTATTCCGAAAAGGGGAGCATTCACTATTAGTGTGAAATGCCAACAATACAGTCTATAAAAATATGTTAGCTTACATGGGGACAAAGGTGTAATGTGTCTAAATGCAAATGCAGCTAAAACAGGACATTGTAATGTTGCTGAGCGACACCAGCAGCTAGTTGTGGTCTTTGTGTTTTCCTGATGAGGAAGTAGTTTAAGGGGGTGATTGGATCAATAACCTGACTGTGGAATTAGTGATACGACGATGTGTTACCAAAAGAAATACCCCCCCCCTTCCTTGAAATGAACTTTACCATTAAAGTACTTGAGCATGACTTAGTCTCAGAGCAATGCAAATGGAATTGCCCCCTGAAGGTTTGGAATGCACCCAGCTGGCCTTTAAAAGGCGATAATTGGAAAATACAGGATATGGCAATAGGCAGAATGGGGACTTCTTGTTACATTTAGTTAACTGCTGCATATTTAATATCAGATAATAAGAGTTATTACAGAAAGACCATATTTTGAGTCTCAGCTTTGGGTATATTAAAAAAACATTTAGGATTTTTTTCTGAATTTCTGTTCTTCACTTGTTTACAGATTAAATGCTGTTGCTTTAGTTGGTTAAATGCCAAAAGGTAGAGACTCACACTTGGACTTCTTGTCCATGTTTGTATTTTACTTGATCAAGAAGTATCATTTTTATTTTTTCACTGACTGTTAAAAACAACAATGGGGGTTCTGTGTTGTACTCCTCCCTTTTAATTACTAAGCTCTACCAGAGTAAGCTGTTGCCTTTGGAAAAATATCTGAAGTAATCATTAAAACTGTCAGTTATATAATTTCCCTCACAGGCAGATCAAATACCTCTTCATTATTCAGTAATTAATTTAAGTAAATAGCTAACCAAAACATACACTCATTTTCATCTTACCAAAGCATGACAAATATTACAGTAAGAAATGGCTTTGGGATTGAATTGCATCATAATTGAAGTGTTTCTCACTAACAAATGAAAAGTTTATATTTTAAGCAAAATGTGGTGGTGTTGAGGGAACTATTTATTAAAGGTGTTTTATACTCTGTATCACCGAGTTTCTCACCGTTTCTCCGTATGGAACTCAACTTCCACTGTATACCACCTACTTACAGTGAGCGTTCATCTTGGGCTATGACTAGACTTGGCTAAAGTGATTTTCCCATTACAAAAAATGTTTTTCTGGACACATGATAGTTCCGTGCTTCCCTACCTTCCTTAAGGTTTTAAAAGGCCGTTACGAATAATGTTTCCTGGTTTGTTTAATATTTCCTTTTCCAGACTTTTACCACCTTGTGACAAGAAGATATATGGATGATGTCCATACAAATAAGTCCCCCTGAAAATATAATTTGGATAATGAAACAAATAGGATTATTTGTTGTCAATTTAGTCCTCATTGTGCACCTGGGCAAGAGATTCATTCAGTAGCGTGTCATGGCAGAGATTGAATCATTACCATGTTGGACTGACGTCTTCTGTAGGAGTGACTAACTGAAAAGACTTTCAACAGAAAAGTAAATGCCCTCCGTGCTGGCAAACAGGAACTGTCAAGAATACTGAACTTGCTTTTCTAGCAACTAAAAAAAGTTTTACAGCTTGTGAAAAAATGTATGCCATCTGTAAAAACAAAGAAACAAGTTATATTGTATCTCTGTGGAATTAGATTCTAAAAACAAAGCTAAGAGTTGAGTATAAATATTTTGATAACCCATTTTTCCATTATGCTCATTTAAAGCATACGATTCTTAGTATAAAGCCTGTGTATAATTGCAGTACAGCTTAACAAATACATCTTCATATACAGTAACAGGTAAAGTTGCTGCCTGCAGGTAAGAAGTGGAACGATGAAGCTTGTCCTTGGGACTGCAATGTTGACATGAAGACCTGTTCCTCATAGCTCGGTGTTCCTGTTCTCAGAGTTCCATTAGAAGCCTTCCTGTCCACTAAAATGTTCCAAAGATATTTCTATGCAGATGAAAGAATGAACACCGGCCCCAGCTCATGAGAAAGTTTTCCATTATCCAAAGGCGGGACAGGTCTTGGCCTTTTCCTTGCTCATTTGTTTGAATTAATGCGCTAAAAGCTTTGGAACGATGACGGATCAGTTGTGTTATTATTTGGGCTGTCTCTTTGGCGGGCTCTGTTTTCCGTGTTGTCAGGGGGGGGGAGGTGTTGGCCAAACAGTCCTGAAAAGCAGAAAGCTAAATGTATGACGTAACAGCAGTTAAGGGCAGCACTGGTGACTTGTGAAGTGTTGTTGTTGATCCTGTGGGTCTCCGACAGTGACAGTTTGACGTCCCTCTTACATCAAAAGCCGCCCAAGTCTCCAGTCTAGGCCTGAGTTTTCTGCCTCTATCTTCCTTCCTGCCCTTCATACCCAACAGGAGGGTCCCCCTTTGCCTTTCCTGACTGGAGGGGAGGGGAGACTGTAGCCTGCCATCTAGCAGCTCTGTGACAGCTCTCCTGGGTGCAGTATTTTCCTCTTTCCCGCACTGGTTAGTCAGATCTCCTGGTAATGCCTGGCAGTCCTGCATTAGCCAACTTCCTACTCTGCCAGTGCCTCTGCTTTGCCCTTTTTCTACTTCTTTAGGATTGCTTCATTAGCTTTCTCTGTCTTTGTATCTTCAGCCTTGGGGAAAGTTCTGAATATCAGTGAAAGTCATTTTTGTTTTAAAAAAAAAGCAGACTTAAAAGGCCCAGATCTCATGCAGTCCTGCCCCTAATGCTATAACAGGACACCTTTTGATTTCCACACCATGAGGCTCGACAATGCGGGAAGATGTTGTTGCTGTCAAGGTGGATTGGATTGGTCTGGATCACATGTTATTATTTGAATTAATGTATTGGTGTGGCTTCAGAAGAGAAGGACCTTTTCTAGAATATTCTGGTTTGAGGGTTCCTTCCCTTTCTCATCAGCACACGCCTAATCCCTTGTTCGTCTTTCCCAAACCCTCTCAGAAGCAAGCAAGCGTTTTTTAATGTCATTTATAAGGTGCTGTGAAGACTTGTATCCAACTGGCATATTAGTAAATTCATTAGCCAGAGGCAAGGAAATAAATGTCTGTTTATCCCATTTTCGGTGTAGGTGTTTGTTCTGTTTGTCTTAAGCCTGCATGTTAGATTTTCTTTTCTGAATTTAATTTGATCAATAAAACATAAGGTAAACATGTCTACTTTGTCAATCTTGCATTTACAGAGGCACATAGTGTACGGTGATTTTTCTTATATGAAATTGTTTTATGCTTGTTAAAATTGCTTAATTTGGCTGTAAGAAAATCTTTGCTAGGAGCTGTAATGGATTTCTGAACATATTAATACAGCCAGTATTTTATCCAAGTACTTTGTCAGCAAAACATATTAGTGTCTTTATAAAACACTATTTTAAATCATGCCCTGACTGCTATGAAAACAAGTGATGTTTTAAAAGCTCTAAGTTAAACCCCTGTTATGATGATATATGTTACTTAATCCATAGCCATTTCTGGAACACATTGTGAATTTAGTTCACATTGAAGTAATTACTTTGTATACCGAGCGCCTAACAGCGGTTCTGTGAACATGATATCATAATACATATTTTTTTTTTGTGTAGAGGAAATTTATGACACAATGAAAATCTCAGAACAATAATGACCTTTCATAGCCATTTTAAAAATTGAGGTTTCAAAGACATGTCTAATGCTATATACTGTAGTACATTCAAGAGAATTGTCATGTCAGTATGTCAGTAGTGTGACTTAATCCTCCAACTGTAAAACCATTGGTCAACATGAGTACTTAAATTTCCTTAGTTTTCTATCAGGGATAAATATTTCTATGTGATTGCTGAAGTAAACAGATTTGCCATACTATATAACACTGAGGGCATTCTTAAAGTGTAAGCTAAGCATATGGTTCTATAAAGCCTTAGATGTACATGGTTATATGCAGTCCTACAGGTTGAGATATAGAGATGATTATATACAGTCCTATCATTTAAGATAGAAGTATGTACATTTTCTATATAATCCTACAGTTTGTGTTTTGTACATGGTTCTATATAGTACAAGAAGTTGAGATATGTACATTTCTGTACAGTCCTACTCTCTCTGGATCTAGACGGTCCTGCAGTTTGAGATATGTATTTGGTACTGTATTGAAATATTTCTTACTTCTTTATTTCGATGGCAGCTTTAAATAAAACTGTAAAGTAAATGTAAGGGGTAAATTTGGAGGCCACAAATAAAAAGGTGTTTTATGTACAGTAGATTAGTAGATCTCATTAAGGCCTTGTGGTTAACTTTCACCTCAATATGGGGAGACCAAGGCTTAATTACACAACTGATTTCTTAACCTGAAGAAGGTTTTGCCTGTAATTATTGTCCTTGCTAAACCTTCTGTCATTTTCTCCTGCCAGGTGGGCGGATTTAGTCGCTGCACTTTGTCCCACTGTCGTTACCCACTCTCGGCTGGTCTCAGGAAACACCCTGGAGCGCCAGGAGCAATCGGGCCTAAGCCAGTATTAATTAAAGGATCTGATTTGTAAAGGGAGTTCAGGGCATCAGGGGTTCTTGGGCTCTGAGACAAAGGGGGTTTGATGCTAAAATACAAAAGGTATCCACATTATCAAGCCAGGGCTGGCTTTTGAAGGATTGTTATTATTGTTTTCTTACCCATTAGATATTTTTGTATTTCTAAACATTTTCTGAATCCAAAGGTCTTAAGAATATTTCATTCAAATCATGTTTTTTAGCTGCCTAGAGCTTTATGTGTTTTAAATGGAGTGTATTCAAGATCAGGCTCAGACTGAATACTGTTGCATCAGGATTTGCATTCTGTCTGTCTGTCGCTGTGTCTTTCTGAAAGAGAAAGCCATAACATATTTTCAGATTTCATTTGTTATAGGTATTAGAGATGATGAGAATCTTTGTTTTGTGTTGGAGTTTCTGAGTTGAACAGTGTTTGCGAGCTGCTTTTATTCCGTCTTGATAAGAGAAATGTTACAGAAAATACTGTGTTCTTCTGAAATGATTTTCCAAATACAAAAGTGGTGTAGTAGCCAGGACCTGATTTCGGTGAACTGGCTGCCCAACTGTGTCTAACTTGACAGTAGCTACTTCAGTAACCGGAAACTGCATTCCTAGTGTCTCTTTAAAACAAAAAGTCTGGGGGCCTGAATGCCATCTGTGAGCCATACATAAATGTCACTTGTGCCAACAAAACAAAATAATGGGCTGTATTTCTTTCCAGAGGTATTCATAAATGATATGTCTGTTTATGAGAGGAGAATGGCTTGTAATAAACTCTTTCAGTACATCTATTTATATATAGTTTTTGGATTATTTAGTGCTGGACTTCTGCTGACCTTTTCAGCATCCTGCATTATGCTTTTGGTCATGGGGGAATATCTCTCATCTTTAATTTGACATTTATCCTGTTGATAATGAAAGCTAAATAGTGTTGTTTCCTTCAGGGGTTGTGAGGGTCAGAGAGCAGTCCACTGAAAGCCTCTGTGCCAGGGCAGAGTTTCTTCCTCTGGCCCACTTTTGTGTAAATCACAAAGCTGCTCCTGCTGTCACTCGGCCTGCCGCTTGGCAACACTGAGCAGGACTGCTTGAAATCGGCTGGGTTTCTCAGTAACACCCACAAAGGTAAATCCAACATGGCTGTAGTATCAAAACTGACCTTGGTTTAAAGGGGTTTTGTTTTCCATGTTTCAGCTGAGGACTTCCAATGTAATGGAGGATTAGATAAATGAAAAGCCCTTTAGACGTTCATGTCAAAAACTTCTAACTGTTAGGTTTATGCACCAGCGTGTCAGAAAAAGGTTCTTCTTGGCAGCGTGGAGAAGCAGGTAAAGAAGTGATTGTTTTCCTCGTTTTCTGAAAAGAAGAAGTGCGGCATTTCCTTGGTGGAGCTCTTTCACCAGTTTCAAGGAATTCAGTTCCCGTATTTCAAAAAACAATCTAATTTAAATAAAAAGCAAAAAAGAAACAGTTTTTTCGATACACTGCAGGCTAGTTTCAAGCTGTAGGATAAATGTATGTTCATCTCTTACTAAATAAGACAAAGTTGTGTAATAGAGGAGTAAAAAGCTTTCGGGACATTTCATTATAACTCTCTACCACTACAATGGCACACTTCAGTATTATAAAAGGACCTTTGACATATTGTGTGGTTTAACTGTAGTAAACAGAACCATTTTACTATTGAAGAGTTTTTAATTGTTATTAAAATCAAGAAAGTATCAAAAAGTGTCTAGGAACTCCTGAAGGTTTTTTTTTTATAACAGTGTGACTGCTGTATACAAGTATATAATTGAAAAGTACATTGCTTTGTTCGACTCAAGGTTTATAGATATAAAAATAGGCCAAAAACAGAAACGTTATAATGGTGCATTACGTATATTTTCAAAACTTCAGATGCATTAGAAACATCCTGAAATTATTTATTTTAATTATTTAAACTAGATGTACAATATAAAACTTACTTTTCTTTAACTAGATCCTCCTGTTAGCCTGACATGTGGGGTGATAAAGTTTGTTATATAATTATATAATTAGTTATATAATTTGTTATATATAATTGCTGTTGATGAAGTTGCCAATATTGTTGTCAATGAATACAACAAGTTATTGATTGGTTTGTGTTATTTGATTTGTGAAGGTTTTTACTGGTTTTGATTGTTCACAATCAACTGCAGTAATTTCATGTCGCCACTAGAGGGCACAGTAAACTTACCTGGAAAGGAACTACATTCACAATAAAGTCGGTTTGATAAAAAATAGTGGGTAACAAACGTACACTGTGCAGTTTTTGCAGATAAGCAGTTTGGTGCTCACTTCTTCATTGTATTGGAGCCAATAAATGTGATCAAATTCCATATTCAGATTTTGTGTGAATCTCCCAAATCTACTAAACCTATCCCAAACTGTTCTTCAGTGTAATTATTTTATGTACTTTGCCTTCATACATTGTATCTATAAGCCTAAGTAAATATGTGAAATCCCTGACCTAAATCTTTAGTATTTGTTACTTTAAATATTAAGGAGTTCCTTCTGTAACATACATGAGAAAGTGTAATTGGGATTGAGAATAGAAAGAAGTTCTTTATATAAATGGTGTTGGGTGTATGGTACAGGTTTCCAAGACATGTTGTTGAAGCTAATTCCTTGAGAAACTTATAGACATAGCCGGATAAGACTCAGATTATTGAAATATTATTAACCAACGGAAAGAGATGTGTTCAATGACCTCATCTTGTTTGTAACTTTCTAATGTTGTTATATTTTTTTTTAATTGACAATCAGAGGTCATATAATCATGAGCTTTAAGATAACATGAGACAGATCAGTGAAATCTATTGATGGAGTCCGCTATTTTAAGAGGAAATTAGTGTTTAAAAGTGTTTTTAAATGTATATTATAAAACATTTTTCAACAGTAGTAGGGAGGAAACCAACCAACATGGTCTACCTAACTATAAATAATTAAGGGGAAAAATAAAAGATTCTTCCTTTTTATATTTTGTTCACTGTAGTGTAGTTTACCATAAAATATAAAGCAGAAATGTGTCCACAGAAGATTTGGGATGGGGGGGAGTTAAGACCTTTTCAGTTGAGCTTCCGAGCAGTTTGAAGGAGCAGTGAGAAAAGGCTCTGTATGTAGGGAGCAGTGAACCTATTCAAATGTAAGGCTTAACTTTACTGCAGAAGTGGGACATAAAGCTGACTGAAAACACATCTTAATCAGTCCCAGATACCCACTGAGTGGACCAATTTTTTTTCCCTTAGATATCATTATAATTCTTAAGATGTCTCTGGTGCACAATTCGTATTTGTTATGTAGCCGTAGAGACTAAAAGAAATACTCCTTCTCCATTCTGCATTTTTGTTCATACAGAGAGGCCTACAATATTAAACTAAGAACCCCTAAAATATAACGCTAGTATCCAGCATTCCCACAGTTCTTGAGCAATTATGGTATAAATATCAACCGTCTGCATCACCATCTGCATCCAACTTGGTGTGACGTACAAGGCCAAGCTAATATACCAGAGACGCATATGTTTGGATCTGCCGTACTCCATTTTGTGCCCAGTGATTCTGTCACAGGTGTATTTTGTTCTGGTCATGTCCTGCTTATTTTAATATGACAGAGCTCTATTATGGCCTCATGATCAGGAGAGCGTTAAACCAAAGCTGTATTCCTGAAAGGAACCTTCATCAAATGAAGAAGAACCATTTTTTCCATTGCATGGAGTCTTCCTGTTTTGGGAGATGTCGTTTATTATTTTTTCAGCATATCTTTCAGTGAATAATGATATGGTTGCTACTATATTCGATTTTGATGAGTATTCCACTAGCATGAATTTGAATTCCATGTGAGAGTTCTTCAAAAGCCTCAAGATAGTATCCTGTGCATATTAATGCTTTCAAAGGATGTGTGGATTTCATAATTCTATAAAATGTCCTCTTATATTTTAAATGTATTTTGGCTTTAATTGATGACTTAGTACCAGAAAAAGATGCAGTTTTTCATCCAATGATTCCCGTTAATATGGGAAGATCAGGGAATTTACAGTATAAACTTATTTTTTTCTTGTTAGTGCTCCTCATTAAGATCAGAGCCTCTTCAGTGCTTTACATGTATTCAGACAGCTGCTAGTCAGTGACAAAAAATGTTAAGAATTTATATTTTCAAATTGGTCAGTGGACTACCATAGATTCCTGAAAAATGGTTGTGCTCTATGCCTGCTTTTTTCTTTGTATTTATATGAAGTATACACATATAAAACATTTTAAGCTACCACGGTTGTCTTCTAAACATGACTTGGTGATAAAATGTGTCACTTTTGTCTTCCAGCTTGTATCTGTACCATATCTAATGCATGCTTTAAAAGCTATAAGGAATTTCCTGACATTCACTTGGTTTGAAGCTGTCCCTTTGCCTGTGGAGACTCTCATTGCTTAACTTAATTAAATATCTATGTCAGAATCTCCTGGAAAGGGTCAACAGTGAGTGACCTTTATACGTCCCTTGAGCAGCAATTGTTGAATGTGAACATTAGTACCTAGTAGGTGGGTAAATCATTACAGTCACAGAATGATCGGATACTTTTTTAAGGCGTGCTGGAGGTCGGGAAAAAAATAGGCACACAAACTAAAGTGACATTTAAAAGTTACAGCTAGGTACAGGCAAGCGTGTAGATGGAAAGAGAACTTATATGTTAAAAAAAACCTGAACTGGCACAAAACCCTTGAACAGAGGGTTTGGTATAAGAAATTGACTTAAGTCTTCTTCCAAGCACTGAGTGTTTATAAAGGATGGGTTACTCTGAAAAGATATGGAAAGGCAGGTTAAGTTAGGAATAAAAAGGGATTACTCTGCTGTATGCCAACAGACCTTATATTTTATATGCTTTATAGAACATATTGTTTTTAAAGGTTTTCTATGTAAACTAGAATATTTTAATCGTTTTGAAAGCGGAATTGGAGAAGGAGTTACAAAAGGTTTAGTGTACCTCAGTAAGTCCTTACTTTACTCCAGCAAAGTTATAACCTAATTATTCCTCCAGCGCATATGTCTGTGTAATGCCAAGCACCCATGGTATCTTGAAATAGCTAAAAGGTTAGGTACATGTACCCAAATATTCTGGCCATACTGCAGTCCTGCTGTCATGCAGTGAAATATCTAAATATATTAGCATGAAATAAATAAAAATCAGATAGTACCAAGCTTTTGTACTGTAAAAGGAATAATGTTCCAGATGCAGTAGCCATCTGTCTTACTACCATTGCATTTTTCCCTTGGTTCGTAGTGTTAACTGTGAAATAATTGTATTGTAAAAGTACTTTTGTTAATGACATAATTTTTTTTCATGTTTTTCCTCCACTGCTACCCACAGAGAGAACATTTTCTTAACATTTTAGCCCCTTGTCGCATTATTTTCTTGCTATGGGCGAGCAAATATGGTTTAATTAAGATTTTTATAAATAATTAATGCTGAATATCGTTAAGCACTTGACTCCGTATTGTGAGCATGATGAAATGGAAGGCATTATCTGTGGTGAAAGCTGGGCACAGCCTTGCACTCTGTGAAAGTGCCTCATTAGTGCTCAGCCAGTATTTGTTTTTAGTTGGTTAATCTAGTCTTAAAATGCAGTAACCTCTACACAGACAGCCGGAAGGGCTTTATGGAAAGGAAGCCAGGCTGAAGTTGAGCCTGTGGAGCAGGGCCATACAGAGAAGTTCTCGGACAAAAATGGCAGGCCCGAAACACCTCTGCCTCAATTTAGAGTGCCAAAGATAATGAAGCCATTTAGGGTTCTTATTTGCTGTTTTACAACTTGTTTTATGAAGGTGCATTGACAAGAAGCTCCTATAATGGTTCCTGTCAGTTTAACGGACAGCGTTACCAAAAGAAAAGGACCAAAGAAATGCAGAGGACAGGAGACTGGGCTGAATTGCTTGTCTTTGATGACGTTATAGCTCCAGGCTATCATTTTACATTTTATGTCAGCTACCTTTGTCAGGGAGTCATTATTGATGCTGAACTCTGTTTTAATTCCCACTTCTCTGCTAATCAATTACAGCGTTTATCCATTAATCAAGCATACTGGCAGGCTTAATAATAGCCCTTTAGTTTAATATGTGCTGCTGGTAAAGGCTAGAGACAAGTGTTGAACATTCAGATTATGGCATTACTGTATCCTTCACTGTCATCTTGCGCCTGGAGAGAAAAGGGAACACAAAACTTTCAGTGTGTGTTCATCGTCTGTAACTCTTAGAAATAACTGCCAATAGACTTTCTGAAAGTGTTAGTACTGAGGCTTCCTAAATGCTGGCAAGTATAAAGATCTTCTTGGGAGGACAAATATATTTGTACATTGTATGTTGCTTTTTTTAATGGACAGTTTCTGCTAAATGCACACGTCAGGCTTTGTAAGTCTCTCAGTTCCCTGTGGGTCTCTGCTCTAACTGCATTAAAATTCATTTTTCTTTCTAGGTGGCATGATATTACTGTAAATGAAGCATTACAAGCGATTAAAATTAGGAGCACACACTGCTTCCTGTACACCATGAGAGATGTTTTCAGTAGAAACAAAGTACAGGAAATGAGGGGGAGAATATTTTACAAATCGTCGAAGCTTCCAGAATACTAATGTCAAAAACTGCGGCTTAAGTGGATTTTTATTTAGGAGGGGGTGGGGAGGATAAGTTGAAAAAATTGAACTTCTAGCTGACAAAAATTAATATTAATTACAAAATGGTCGATGCCAGGCTAGGAAAATGCTGTACAATTCGGACGCTTCACGTTTAAATCATTTCTTCTTGTTAAAAATCAGAAGGAAAAATCTCACAAAAAAAGCCCAGGGAGTAGAGTTCTCCTGTCCTCTCCATCCATGTCACAGATCTGAGGTTAGCCTCTGGCTGAGGCGATTTGACCAGCTTTAGTTTATCTGTTTACAGCAGTAGAGCTGACAAGTAGTTGTTTCTTGTCGGGCCCGGAGAAGAAGAGACACTTCTCCTGTAGATTTTTCAATTCTTCTACGTGTCACTTAGCTGTGTGTGCTATTGTCTGAGGCCCTTTTCTCTTTGCCTTTCTGCCGCATCGAGTTGTGTCATTCCCTCATGATCAGCACTTTTGTTGCCTTTGTTTTTTGCTGTAGCTCAGAAGTCCATCTTTCCTTTTGTCTCCATCCCATTCATGCATAAGGGAACAGTTGTGCTCTGTTGTGGGGATGTTCCACTGGATTTCAAACAGTGGGGTTTCTTTTTATTCTCTTCAAAGTGGCACAATGGCCTTCGGAAGGACTGAATGTCTATTGCAGAATGCACTTCTTAATGTGCCCAGTTATTTTGTTTTCTTGGAAGTCAATAAAAATGCTAAGTTAAAAAGCTAACCCTGTGCCCTCCCCACACCCAACACTTGTTTCACCTTTTTTGAAGATTTTTTTTTATTGTTGTTGACTGAAGTAAAACAAAAAGTAAGATCAAGGATTTATCTACATTGAAATTAATCCGAGACATTACAAGCAGAAGCAGCATATCAGTTCTGCGGTGTGTGTTTAAAATATGAATGCAGTCTAATAGAATCTACCTAGCAGAATGTTCTGGTTAGGAAACCCATTAGGGTTAATTTTCTAGCACCTCTGGTGTAAATACTTTCATCTCTCTTTTGGTTATGCCACCAGAATTCTGAAACAGTGAGAGGTAATTAATAATCATTCCCAAAATTCTCAGCGAGTGCTTGCTCTTAAAACACACTGTAACCCTGAAACCTGTTCCTTGTAAAACACATACAGTATATAAGCCCGTTACACTGGTCAAACTTAGCTATTCCCTGCTGATGAGCCCTAATAAGGAGAAACAGCTGTCTGTGGCGGCTGACTTTATTATACACAAAAGTGGAATTTTGTTTTGTTTCTTATAGTTGTGAAATGGTGCAGTCTAATTCCTATTAATTCCCAGTTTATCTATCTAGCATTCAGTAAAAAACAACTTTGATTTAGATTTTGAAAAGCAATTTCCTCTAAGGGTTGAGGTGATACTGTCTATAGAAACGAGAATCGTGGTAATAAATGCACAGGTTTTACTTTCAGATTGTGCTTTTATCATTGCATTGAAATAAAAAGACACGCATTTGAGGAGGATTACAGGTAGATTCATAGGGAACTGAAGATAACTCGCCTTACTTCATTGTAGTTCTTCAGATTAAGCTGTAAAATCCCCTTTAATGAGGGAGAGGAGTGGAGAGAGAGCAAGTGGTGCTTGTGTTGCTCTTGAAATGTGTTGGTGGGGTCACTTGCCTCTAGTTTATCCTATTTTGAAGGGATTGGATCATTTAGTCAGTCCTTGTGTTGAGTACAAGCACTCTGATTAGTGCCTCAGACCTTTTGTGCTGTGGATAATTTCAGTAATTGTTTTGTTACATGATTATACCTTCTGTTTTGTGTCCTAAGAAGAACTTGGACATCATTCTAAGAATTAGCTTTCATTTGTATCGTTTCTCTTGCTTTTTGCAGATGTCGTAGTGAAAGATAAATATAAATCACTATAAAAAGATAAATATTGATGACTTTTCATTGGTTTGCATCTTACCTGATTTATTTGATTAAACTATGCTTTTGCTGTCTACTGCCATAGTGTTGTGAAAATAAGACACAAGTCTTCAGCGTTATACAAGACAGATGTGGAGTTTGGAGATTTTAAAAGGCACCTTGTTTTGTAACGATAGTGGTGCTATGGCCTGCTGTCTCCCTAGAGTTCTATTAACTTCCACACGCAGTAAC
This sequence comes from Lepisosteus platostomus, assembly GCF_059453375.1. Lineage (NCBI taxonomy): Eukaryota > Metazoa > Chordata > Actinopteri > Semionotiformes > Lepisosteidae > Lepisosteus > Lepisosteus platostomus. The sequence continues at coordinate 29,747,197 of NC_142612.1, forward strand.
TAATCTTAAAATTGTCATTTTTTCAGGATTCTTAAAAGTCATGGCATTCTACACTGCCACATGAAAAAATGCCTTGAAACAGAATTATTCTGAAATCAGAAACACTTGAAGCTATACCTGTTGTAACTAGAATGTAAGCCTGTTCTATAGAGAAGCAGGAAGGAAAGTTGACAAGACATTTAGCATTGATGCCCAACAGAGTGTGTGTTTCTACAGGTTAGCTGATTTCGTTCCATCCAAAAAGTTACTTTGTGTCTGTCCCTGTGTGGCGGAGTTTGTGCTCGTCCTGCAATGGACTGGGAGGGTGAGGTTCTTCCCTATGTCTGTCGGGTTAGGCTTTGGCCTACCCCATTCCTCTGTACACATAAGATGTGGAGAATGGAAGGATGTAGAGATGAGGGTAGTGTCATGGAATCCATTCCTCCATTTTCTGATGGCTCGGGGGAACCAGCGCCTATCCCAGCGAGCAGTGAGCATATGGCAGGATTCACCCTGGATGGGACACCAGTCCATAACTGGGTAGACACACAGACACAACAACACACACACATACCAGGACCAGTTTTCCCAGAAGCTAGTTAACCCACCAGTATGTCTTTGGACATGGAGAGAACATACACAGACCACACAGATAGCCTACGACCCCAGTGATGCTAACTCAATTAACACAAATGATGTATTTAATTTAAACTCCCATTTAAAATTATTTTCTAAAAAATGGCAGATTATTTTATTATTGTAAAGTATTACTTCTATTTTTAAATGTCTTTTTTCAAAAACAGTGTATAATGTACATATGGATTATGAAAGGTTTTACTGTATAACATGTCCCTGACACACACTGGCCTGACCTTAACCCTTAATGTACCCCTTGTCAGTACTGGGACTTCCAATTGTACTTAAAGAAACGAGAGATGTTGTTCAAAAACTGTTTGCAAAACACTGCCGGCAGTCACTGCAGACGTGATATAAGCAATATGAAATCATCGTGTCTTGTTTTTATTACATATGAGGTTATGGAACAATAAATAGAATTAAACTACTGGATCATATGTGTAAAAACAGGTTTCTATGGGATAGCTGGCCTATGGCTTTGGGAAAGGTAGGTCTTGCTTAACTGACTTTAAAGTTAGTTGTTTGAACAAGCAACAACAGTAATGTATATTAAGAGAGCACATGATTTGGCATATTTAGATTTTTATAAGACTTAAAAGATTATTTTTCAAATTTGCAGGATTTAGGAACTGTTAATAGATTGAAATCAAAGAGTACAGATAAGAGGTGTATGCTAAATTGTAAGTGGGATTGTACAAAGAAGTAGCAAAGGGATCTGTATTATGACTACTGTCTTCCTAATGTATATCAGTGATCTAGATTCTGGTATACTGTAGGTAGTAAACTAGAGATGTTTATCAGTGAAACCAAAATAAGTGAATTAACAAACACGGTAGAAGCTGTCAATACAGTGAAAAACATTTAGAATTCAAGATTGGACAATCATCTTGCAGGTGGTTTGTAGCAAAGTGCAGAGCTTTAAATGTAGATAAGAAAATATTAATTACATTTAAAATAGCTTAATGAATCTCCCTATGATACAGAAGTATGTGTTTAGTCTGACCTAGAGAAGCATTATAAAATGTTAGGATATACAGATAACTTAATGAACTATACCAGTAGATGATAGATACAATGAACTAGTAAGACTTAGACCTAGTGAACTAGTAAGACAAAGTAGAAAATATTTTGCTGCCCTGAAATCCGTCTGAAAAAGAGCAACCATATATAATCTCATTCAAAGGAACATCCAGCTTTTCTAGAAGAACAGCTAGAAGCTAGAAGAAGCTAGATTTTTTTTAGTCCTGAACAGAGAAGAATTCAAGTGGACCTGACTCAGGAATTCTGGGATCAGCAGTGAAACATGAACTGGAGGACACAAGTAGAATCTAAAGGGTAGTGCTTTTAAAACTGAGAGCCTCTTAACACTATGGTCTGTGGGAGTCTAGAAAAACTACTATGTTCTATGGGATGTTGTCGAAGCCAATATTGTAATTTCTTCAGTTAGGTGAAATCCCCAGATCAGGTAGTTTTTAAGAACTAAATGTGCTAGATGTATGAAATTGCCTCCTTCGCAAACATTCTTATGTTCTTTACTTATTATTTATTTGCATCCATTCTTTTACAAGCTCTGTCGACAGAGAGCCAGAGCTAGAGTTTAGAAATATAGGGTTTTGTTCAAGTAATGCATATGTTGGCCTTAATAGTTTCTTCACAGAAGTGTAACTTGCAGCTATTGTTTTTGTCCTTCATTAAACAGAGTTCGCAGTGGTCAGCAGTAAAGATAAACCTCCCTTCATTTTTAACACTGTAATACACAGAGCCACGTGCACCGACTCATCACAGACATATTGTCTTAAGGAGAGAAATTGGCAGAAATAAGTCCCAGGGCAGGGACAGGTAATATAAGGACCTTTTATGTGTTTTCATTATCAGGAACAGTTGTATTAAACTGTACTGAAACAAGAAAAGTATAGAAATTTCAGACAACCTCTTTAGGTTCTAAAGTCAGATCTAAAATCTGATAACCGCATGCCTTTCTGCAATTAGTTTATGTCTGGCAATGTATGAGTGTTTTGCCATTTATTGTGATAAATGTTGAAGTCAAAATACTGCTTAATTTATTATACTCTAATTTACTATGATACAATACTATAAGACAATATAATGACAACTATAATGAGATCTTCTCAAGGCTCAGTCTCTCTTAAGTATTATTTATTGCTAAGGAACAAGTAATAGGTTTATTCCATGCTGAAAAAAAGAAGAAAGACAACACAACGTTTCGGCCATGGAGCCTTCTTCAGGTGTGAAGAAGATTTATTGTTAAGCTGTAAAAACATTTTTCCATAGCAAGAAACGTTTGAGCAGATGTTGAATTATCAAGAAAAAACACATTCCCGAAATATGTATTAATTTGACCAGATTTCCAATTCAAATCTGAAAGTATATCAATACCATTGTATTGATTCATTGTAGCTCCTTGTTTTTACATTTTCTTTCCAATATAAAACCTCATTGTCCTCATTACCAATACCAAACGTATCCTCCTAATCATTACTACTTGCTGTTTTGGGTTCTCCTTGTTGTTGGCAGCTGAGGCACTAAATTATCACAAACTTTTCCTTTCTAATCTTATAATCAGAATAAAATCTTTATTTTATACCGTATAGTGCCTTTAAAATCTATCTTGCAAATAAATCTTTGCTTGTTTAATTCACCCCTACTCAATCATACAGAGCTGTTTAATGGATGTTTAATTGTGGTATTAAAGAGACGTGTTGATTAAATTTGGCCTAATAAAGATATTTGTTAATAAAACAAACTGACGTTTTTTTTGTCTGCAATTAGTTAGCATGCACCTTATCTAAAATCATAGTGACATCTTAATTGCCACTGTTGGTCCTTCACAGAACTGTTGATTTTTGTGTTTTCATTTTGTGAAAAAATGATTTTGAAAAGATTTTTTTCATTGAGAAAGAAAATGTTACGATGAAATCAGGCTACCATGCAACAGTCCATTTTCTTACACATTCGATGGTGTTGAATTTGGAAAGATCCCGTTGTGTTAACCCGGCTTAGTGATTTGCAATGTGCATCAATAATTCTCTTCTTTAAAAGGGTTTTCTGGGATTGTTAAATTTACACTTGCTTTTTTTAAATAACAGCTGTAGTCACCTTAAATAATTGCCTTCCGAATTTTGAAAGACATCATTCAAGACTCCATTTATCTGTCCTTTACTGAAACTAGAGAGTACAACTCCCTTCAGTCTTTCTCTTGTTGGTGTGAAAGCAGGCCGCACAAACCTCCACTTAATAAGATACCCCATGTGGTTTGGAAAATATTACATTAAAATGTTCAAAATTCCAGATTAGTGCATAATCACACTTCATCTCACCCTTCTTTTGAGGGGTTTTATTAAAAATGTAATTGTCACACTAAGTCATATACAGTAGGTTCCTGAAAACATAATCACATTTGTAAAATTTCTTACTGTGTAGAAGGTGATGTACCTTTGAAACCATAGGAATGATTTGAAACATACTATTCTCCTTGGTAGCATGTAGACAATACTATAATGAGATCTTCTCAAAGCTCAGTCTCGTTCTTTGAATATCTGTGGGCATATCTGTGGGTTTTTGTGATATAAGACCATGTTTTCAATAATCGGCTTTCAAGACTCTGTGGTGAATTAAGGTTAGAAAATCAATTTGATTTTATGTTTTTTTTTAATTTATATATATTGGATGTTATATATTGTTTATAATTATGTCCTGAGAAACGTACCTTGTATCACCGTTTCATTGCTTTAGAGAAGAGTCTTTCAGGATGCGAAGGATAAAGCTGGGGTGACAGAAATCCTTGTTTGCAGTTTGATGTAGTTGCATGGCACTAAACCTTTGAGGAAGGGTTTGAAGCATGCAAGCATCTACACAAGGGGATATATTATTGTTGTTATTAATAGTTAATTTGCTTAGCAAATGCCCTCACCCAAGTCACCAAAAAATACATAAATTACATTGACGTTAGGAATGTACAAAGAGCAATCACACGGAAGTGCATTTGAAACCTAGACTTTACTTAAAGGGTTGTGGGAATATGGAACAAGCTACCCAGCCACATTTTTGAAAGTTAAGATCACTTTATTATTTACCATATACAATTTCTTGCATTAGGAATTCGTCTTTTTTGCTTTCTCCCCATGAGACACAGACACACAGACAAGGAGAGAAGCTTGGGGTCAGAGCACAGGGTCAGCCATTGTACAGCGCCCCTGGAGCAGTTGGGGGTAAGGGCCTTGCTCAGGGGCCCAACGAAGTAGGATTCCTCTGCCGGCCGCGGGATTTGAACCGGCAACCTTCCAGGCACAGGCGCAGATTTTTAGCTACAGTGCCACCTATCCCGTACTCAAATTCAAATTTAGCTTCTTATCAATTTATCCAGAACAAGCCAATTAATATAAATTAAACCAAGAAAAAAAACAGAATGAGATCCTTGGATCAACTGGCTACCAAACTAACTACCAAAAGAGCCAAATGGACTGGCTGACCTCTTTTCATTTCTGTTCTTTTTGTTCTTATGTATGTACAAGAAGAAAACTTAATAATGTTGCAATAGAATTAGTACTGAGCAATGCATGCTGCACTAGGAATAAAGAAATAGTAAGAATTAAAACAGTGCACAGTTTGTCTGCCAGTCAGTAATGAAGAAGGCGTGATGCAATAACACAAATCGTATTGCCATCCTGAGTGTCAGCATTAGTGCAATGCAGTGTAAGACTGATATCGGAGAGCTGAGAGATGCTGCTAGTGATGTTGAAACCAATGAGTCTAAAGCAGGTGCAGGGGTACACACACTCGGACACTGAAATTGTTAACTTTTCCTAATTCCCATCCCTGACCTGTAGAGTATCAGCCTTTAGCTTGAGCATCTGCTTCAGGCCCTGCATGATTGACAAGAACAAACTACTACAGGTAGATAGTGCTGTGCCTGCTTACTTCTGTTCTTTGTGATGTTTCCCATTGTCTGTGTAGCAAGATGTCAAGGCTTCTTGCTTTAATATGGCAACGTAGTTTAGTTTCTTATCTACTGTAAATAAAGTTGCTTTAAGCTTCAGGCAGATAGCCAGACAGAAGACTGGAAATCCGATTGCTGCAGATTTTATAAATTAGGATTAAAGCTTTTGGTCCTGCACACTGCGTTTTTTTGTTAAACCAGATTTCATAAACTAATTCAAACACTCGGCCCCATATACCCCCAATTAAAATAGAAACTCTGGTCCCAAATCCTTGAATTAACATTTAAAAAGAAAGGCGCTGAAACAATTTCTCTTCAAAGAAGCTGTACTGTACAAGTCTTTTATTTGGAAACCACAAATGTGATACAGCATTACATAACATATTACATTATTACACATAGCTGATATAAAATGCTGGTAGGCCAAGTTCTTTTGTTTTCATTAATTACTTGTATTTGGCTGTTGATGGTAAAACATTCTTGGAATTTGCTGTGGTAGAAAGTGAAGTTTTGTAACATGGCTTCCACAAGCACAAGGAAAATGACTCTGGCTTTGACCTCTTAAAGTGTGTGAGAACATATTTGGTTACTGGTCCTGGAAAATGCCTTATTTGCATTTATGTTGCTTCTTCGGCCCCATGTCTTCCATTCATCTTGATCATGAGGCTAAAGCAACGTATTTACATTTGGCAAAGCACCCTTTGTGTTGATTCCAGAGTTTAGGAGTACATGACATGTACTCTTATCATCTGACTGGAACTCCCTTGGAGTGGTTTCTGCTTTGACGGTAAAATAGGAATGCTTGTAAATATCTAAAAAAAGTAGCTTTTATGTAAAGCTGACTCTGAAAATCAAATGTGTTGTTTACCTCACACTTGTTTGCATTTAGGATTCTTTTCCCTTTTTTCGTCACAGTTTCCAGACAGCCAGTGTAGTGAAAGAATAATATTTACACCACATTATAATGTGTGGGCCTGAAAACTCGTTTTATCTCCCCATGGGCCGCACAGGTACACGGTAAGTAAAATCAATCAGAAACCTGAATCAGGCTCTTTAAGCTGTTAAATCTTGAAAAGCTTGTAATGAATATGTGTCACGCACATTTAAGAACTGCGAACACTTTCCTTTATGGTACAGAATCTCCTTTCTGTCAGAATATACAACTGGGAAAGAAAAACTATCCTCTCACGCGCCAATAACTACAAGGTTGCTGGAAACAAACCCCCAACTGTGTCAAAAAAAAGAGAAAAAGTGAATAAAAAAGCTTTTTAAGGAATGCAGACTATAATGGCTTTATTAGACTCCTCATTTCAATCAGTGCTGAATCTGCTGAGTCCTGTGCTGCCTCTGATGACAGTATACTAAAGACCCCTTTTTTTCTCTGCTTTTTTGTTAAATATGGTAATATCTATTCTTTAATTACCGGCTTCTTGTAAGCCTCCCTCTTACATTATAATTTATTTGCCTTTCAAGTGGGCACTTAAAATGGCTTTTTAACATTCCCCCCGCAGCAGTGTGCTTTGAATGTGGAAGACTTAATTTGGTCCTTCCCCCCCTTCTCCCTCCCCTACCCTCTATTTTTCTTTCTAATTTTGCTGTTTGCTTTTTTTGTTTCCCAATCAATATGGGTGCTGTAGGTTTTTGTCCCTCAAGTGCTGGCCAGTTCCTCCCCTTTTCTCTGTTTCACAATCCACACCAAGAGGGTTTTTTGCATATTCCTCCCTCTTCCCCTTGTGAGATATTGTTACTGACCAAATTTAAACACTACAGCGCTAAGAATCCCCACAGAGCCACTTTATGTACTTGGACCTGCAAAGTGCCCTAAGCAATAACTACCTGAATTGCTTTTAATTGCACAATATAGCTGCATCATCTTGGTTCAAATTCTGCTTGATTGATACTGCAAGGCAATTGTAAGCGTGGATGACAGGATTAAGTGCCTATTGATGTGACTTTAGCTTCTTTCAAGAACAAAGACAGAAAAGAGAATACTTTGCCCTCTTTTAGTGCAGTGTTTCTCCCCCTTTCTTTCCCTTCTCGCAGCATAAAGGAACACAATCAACAAATATTATCCCTCTGAGGTAAATTGGAATGCACATGCAGGCGAGAACTATTCTTGACTGTAATTAGATATATATGATCCCAGCTATTTTGGCCATTCATTAGTGCTAATTGTTTGAGAACCAGGCCTACAGAACAAATAATTAAAATGTGAGCACCATAACTGCGATTATTAGCATGTGTGATAAAATGCGTGCTCAGCAGCTGTATCAATAAAACTCTTTGGAAGGACTGCTTTCATCAGACCATGCTCAGTGCGAACAAGAGTTTTTGGCTCTGTTGTGGACTGCCAATGTTTGTACAAGTGCCACTGCTGTTTACAACAAACAGCCCTCTATTTTCCGGTAGTAATTAGTAGGAAGTATTATGCAGATTTGTTGTGTTGTCCAAACTTTAATTATTTGGGGGGCTCCTAATCTTTTTTCCTCCACTTATAGTTCAGTTTACCTCTTAATTGATTTATTCAGCTGTGTCAGCTAAGCTGCTGTCAGAACTGGGAAGAGAAGAGGACAGTTGCTTCTGATGTGATAAACAGTTACAAAAGTGCAGGTCAGCATTGCTCATCTGCTTCAATAGGGAGCTGAAAGGAAAACACATTCCTCACTTCTGAGTCAAACGTATAGGAAAACATGAAACAAATGCTTTCACTTGTGGCTTTTTTTGTTTTCTTTAACTTTCCCATGAACCATTTTTAAGTAGCTGGCCAGTGTTTTGTAGAGCTTTAATTGGCAGTTGTCAGATGTGCGACTGTTACTTTGGCTTCCTCGGGTGAAATTAAAATTCAGGTTATGTTGGGGGGGGGGGGTAATTTGGTATGTAAAACCCAGTTTAAGTATTTTCAGAGGTTCTGCTATTTTGTTCTTTTGTGCTTTTTAATGAACCATTTTCTTTAAGTTGCTTTCTTTCATTATGTTCAATTATTTGATGTTGAACATTTCATCACTTCCTTTAAACATTTATATGTTTTTTGTTGTAGTTACAGGTTATTATGGGAAAATAAAATGTGTGTTGTGTTCTTGCACTTTAGGCATTTTATTCATGTCTAAATTTTATTAAAGAATTTTATACCTGAAATTTATATCTCACTAATATGTTAACTACTTAAAATGAAAATTTTTACTATTTCCCACATACAAAACAGTAGAAAAACTTTTTATTCAGTAACTGAAATTAACATTTTGGCAATCCATTAATTCAGCCTTATCAAAGGAAGGATTCACTGACAAGGAAAAAGGCAGATAACATTTAATTTAGACGAGCATTATGAATGCTGGATAATAAAAATATAAACTATAATGCTGAGCGAGGAATGGTTGTGTATGAAAAAAGGTACTGTGTAGGAAAGGTAAGTGTTTACGTTGACGTATCATTTTCATCTAGACAATGTTGGAAAGCACTAAAAGGCCAAATGACCTGAACCTTTTTAGTCTTGACCAAGTTTGCAAGGGTACTTGATACAAGTATTCAGAAGTCTCAAAGACTTGGGACAGACTCAACTCAGCAGTCTTCTTCAGAATGAACAGTGAGAGACAAACTAGTGGGCACAAGTGGAAACTATGTGGAAGTGCATTTAAAACTGAGAACAGGAGGCTTGACTTTACCCTAAGAGTTGTGGAAGTATGGAACAAACTTCTCAACCATAATGTTGGATCCAGTACTTGGCTTTCTTTCAAGAAATGGCTGACTGAGAACCTTGGGTCAATTAAACTCTAATAGACTAGATGGACTGAGTGGCCTCCTCTCTTTTATTCTTTGTTCTTAACTCTGATTGAGCTTATAGGTCCAGCTGAAAGCACTGTTTATTCCATTTCCTTTTCCCTGAAGTATCGTATGCTAAATAAAGAAGAAGTAAATAACTTTTTGCTTCACTGTTTAATACTACTTTGGTATATTGTAAACATCCATGCCTGGATTCCTTTCACGCTGTAGAATCACTGTGCTATGTATATGCGTGTGTATAGTAGTGTTTTTTCTGATTTGTATTTCTGTAGGGGAAGAGAGCCGTGGCCCATTTCTCTGAAAGGGCTAAAATGTTATGGCAGCTGTCGCTACGAGCACACACTGGAGTCTTCCATGAAGTACGTCCCCAGACGAGCAGTGCTGTACGTCCCTGGAAATGATGAAAGGAAGATGCGGAAACTGGCCTCTCTAGACGTGGACTGTGCGGTGTTTGACTGTGAGGATGGTGTGGCTCTCAACAGAAAGGTAACTGCTAGCTGTTGTCTGGTAAACAGGAGTATCTTTTTAGAGTGGTCTTATTGTAGTTTTACTGGAATATTCGTAAGCATAAGGGACAATTCACCAGTCTTGAATGATCCTTTGTTAAAAGCAATTTTTTTGTGTCCGTAATAACCGGTATGTTCATTACAGATGCAAGTTTTCTGGCGTTTTAAGTTCCACACAAAGGGCATTTAAATTAGCTAAAGCTTGAAGTAATGCAATTGGAAGATCTTAAGGCCGCAGACAGGAGCAAACAGAACTGATGCAGCACCTGGGGCTCCACTTTTTAGTGGAAACCTTTACGGTTATGTAGTGAGTCTTGAACATTTCAAACTTTCTGATTTTGAAAAAGATTTTCTGTTTTTTCTTTAAACAAAGTAGAAAACAATAATTTTTTTCCCAGAAGAAGGTATAAGGAATCATAACTTTCCAGTCCACATCCCTGAATGACATTTAATAGTCTTGTGAGGATGTGTTTAGGCCTTGCAAATATCATGATTTTAAAACAATATTTGTGTTACTTTTCTAACTTGTCTAACTTTAAATACTTTTAATTGAGAAGTTGTTTATACTGAAAGTTTTGATTTACTGCAGTTTTTTTTCTTAATAAACCTCTGCTGATTGAGCTAAGGCTTTTAAAGAAGGCTTAGATTATATGACTTGTTGCAACAGAATATTTAAAAATAAACAAAAACAGGCAGGTACTGCTAGACATGATCAGCTATTCAAAATGACCTATATTATAAAGGATATATGTAAAAAAAACTTCAACGCAACAACATTTTTTCCATTACATTTAATTAAAAAGAAAAAAGCCCATTCTCTTGAAACAAGGTGACCATGTCACACTGAGATAGCAGCAGGAAACGAACAGATGCTTCAGGTTAAAAGCATTCTCGACCCGCCCACAAGACAGAGCAATTGGACCTGGCTTCCCATGGAGAGAAATGTGATTGGAGGAGGGCATGAAGAGGGGGAGGAGTAACAAGAATTTTTTTAAGTCACGATGTAAAGTAGAACAATTGGCTGGTTTTGCTATATTGTTGAAAGTTATTTGTCCTATTTATGGTTGTTTGGTATGACTGGAGTTTGAGAACTTTTCAGTTGCAAACAGTCAAACCTCTGTCCTCAACAGACTGCTTCTATGGAGGATACTACCTCGCTGTTGGCTTACTTACCATAGAGTGTAGTGAAAGACTTTTCCTTTCAAGTCACATACAGTATGTATCTGAACAAATATGCAGTAAGAATTTTATTTGTGTGTCCTCTAATGAATGGGATGTTTCACCTGGCTTAGATGTGAAACTGATATAAGAAAATAAAAAAAATAAAAAAATAAAATAAGGTTAGCTTATTAGGTAAATTTGGCCTTCAAAGGATATCTTCAAACACACTGAAAGTGTTACATATCTTAAAAATGATCAGCCTGATACCTAATGCAACATACTGTATATAGCAGACCAGCACAAATAAGGAAAGGGCCTGTTATGTTTTATTTAATTTGTTTCAGTAGTCATTTTTAGCTTCATGGTGTGGTTTTCTTTTTTCCCCAAAACAGCGATAAAACCATTTAAACGAAATAATTGAAATGTGTTGAATAAAAATCTTTTTTCATCCAATTCAATAGCTAGGTTCTGCTTATACAGGATTATCATGCTGCAGAATATTAACCAGCATTGAACTGAGACATGGGAAAATGGCATTAGGATATGGCCTTCACTCACTCAATAGCAAACCAACCATTCTGTGTAATGTTCCTGTTACAACTGATAGTATTAACATAAAGTAAAGCCTTGCAGATAGAAATGCAAATCCTTAAACTGATAAAATATTCTATTACTGAGTATTGAGTACTACTTATATATCATTATTGCTCTGAGTACTATTTTTTGAGCTTAGAAAATAAGCTCATTAGATTTTTAAACCTAAAAAAAACCTTGACAATTATGTTTACCAAATACGTTAGGCAGTCTTGGAATAAGCTTAGTCTATTTTATAACCATACATGATTGTTAGAGGCTGGCTTTGGTCTATGTACTGCAGGTTTATGCAGGACCTGTGTTCCTTAATATAATGTACCAGAATTCAAAACAAAAAGAAGTTGCCTCAATTATTAAATCCACCTTCTCCATAGCATGCGTATTCAAATCCCTGGTCTCTCAGTTTTGTTTTCCATTGTGACTGCTAAAAACACGTGGTAGTATTTATGTTTGTTTGCAAATATTTTGTTTTTATCTCTGTGTTATGTATTTTTTATTATACTCATCCCTTTTGTATTATTGTGCTTGAATATAGTGTATATATAAACAACAGACCCATATACAGCTGCAGCATTTCTGGTGGCTGGCTTATGATTTTGGTCTTTTAAAATGAGCACAATTGTTCTAAACCTCAAAACCTATTGATGAAGGAGTGTTCATGATATAAACAAGAATGAACTAAAGTGTTACTACGTTCTAGAATTTTACTTAAATTTGATTTTTTTAGCTGAGAATGCTCGGCTTAAAGATTTACCAAATATATTTGTGTTTGTATGTAAAGTATCTGTTTACTACATGCACAATATTTTTTATTTCTTCTGCTTTGCGTAGCAGGATATTTTAATAACCCAAAACCATTCTTTGGCTTAGAAAAAGTTAATGGCCTTCAAGCTGCTTCCTTGGGTTTCTTCATGTCAAGTCTCTGCAGCCTTTGCACTGTTTGAGTCCGTTTTGAAGGGGAAAAATGAGTCAGTCTTTTTACTCTTTGGCGCCAGGTATCGTGCTCTGAGAAAGCAATGTGACAGACGGTATGAGGGTTTGTCTAAAACCGCTAACTGTCACCCAGGACATGGTTGTCAGGGGAAAAGCCAGGGAAGAATGTGTTGATGTTAATACAGATATATTGTCTTTAAAAATGCAAGAGGAAGAAAAAAAAACATTGCCTGGCGCTCACCAGTGAGAGATATGTGAATCACAGTTCTAATCCTTTCCTCTGCAGTGTGCATTGCATAGCTTTTTTTTTATTTGCCCTATAGTCTCCAACTTAGTTGTCACATTCCTCCTTGAAGCTTTGCTTTCCTGTCGGTCTCATCCTTTCCAGTCGCAGAAGAAATGCTGGACTAATCCCTGGAAGTTTGGAACTAATGAACTAACTGCTGAGCTGCCGCCACGGAGCTTGGTCCCAAACTATACTGTACTTCACACTCGATTTATTCTCCAGATGGCAAGACTGCGCAGCCCTGCCGAGAGGGACCACCTCTTCCACTGGAGTGTGAAAGTGGACGGATGTTGTTTTCTTTGCAGATCTGATCATTCAGAATTAGAAAACGTGCTAGGATGATCCGTTATTAGCTTTAATGGATCGGCTGTGAGGACGGCAATCACAGTCTTGCCTTGCCTTGCCCTGCCTTTTCCTTTCTTTGCTGTTTTTTCGGCTCTTCCTTGAATTCCGCCGTGTGTGTGTCTTTGTGACGGGTGATTTAGTTTCGCTTCTGTGTCATCGGATCTCGTCTCCTGCAGGTGGTAGTAGTGGATGGTAGCTGAAATCACAACGTGCCTCGGCTTTCTCGGCAGCTCACCGTTGTACGTGTTTAGGAACACAATAACGAGTTTATTAGCAACAGGTCTCACAATGCACCTTGATGGCCCTGGGAAGCAGCTGAAATTGAATACCAACCCCCCCCCCCCGCCCCCCCCAGTCACCCCTCTTCAACCCTAATCCTGTGTAGCAGTTGCCTGGTGATTCAAGTGGTGGTGAGTGTCACTGCATTATTTTGTGAGGAGGGACCCAGCATACACAGAGTATTATCTCTGGGGTCATACATGACTTCTCCACTCTTTCCCTTTGTAAGACAATGGCTACACAATTTTCCTGGGTCATTAAAAGATTCTGGGACTCTCAGCATACCTGCCTTGTGCAGTACTAAATTCTATTAGACATTTCTGCTTTCCCTCAGAGACTGTGAAGCAAAAGTCATTTTCAAGGACAGTCGACCTCTGATGATATAGACAAATAGAATTGGTACCGAATGAATTGTGCTGCCTGGTTATTCACATATTAAGATCTTTGATTTATTGTACAAATAACATTTAGAAAATCAGATAATTATACAGTTATGATCCCAGAAGACTGATATGTTGGAGGTTTTAGTTTTGCACTAAACTATAGTTCATCATCATAATATCAGTATCCTTTAGTATATTATCTTTTAGAATTAGTACACATTTTAAGGGAAGTCTTATCTGTTTACCCAGGGACAGTAAATGCATTAAGAGAGAGGATTTTCCCTTGGTTACTTTTCATATGGTATTATTTTTCAATACTTTCATTTTTCAGGGAAAAAAATGAAATGTGGAATCATATATACTCTCTGAAATGGTTTTGTTTCTTCTTAAATGGCGATCTGTGCTACAGTATTTAAATTTTTCACAAATGTCCTGGTGGTGGCAGCAGATGTATGTGACAAGAGACATTACAGATAATTAATAAATAATTATATAAACAAATAAATGAAATAGACTTTCAGCTCACAGAAAGCTCACCAGGAGGAGAAACATACAGTAAATTTGTGAGTGAAATTATGGAGTTTGTTGTAACCATTATACTTCACAAAGGAAAATCTATTTTTTGTTCCTGTGTAATAATATAAAAAAACTGTCCAGATAATTTTATCTTATGCTGTCTTCTTTTTTTATATTTTCATAGGCCTTTAGTTTTCTATATTTTTTATGTGATATCTCTAAACATATTATAGTCAAAGTAAGATTTTGTGGACAGAGTCATAAAACAGCTTCATAGTTATACTAAGACTATATGCAAAACATGTCCTTCATGAGATATTCAAAGTAGACATTGTAATATATTGATTAAACTGTACTTAATTTTTATATATATTTTACCAATGTAAACATCTACATTGGATATTCATTCACTTTGCTTATAACATTTTTCTCTAATACAGAACTTGAGTAAATGTAACAATGTAAATATCAAAGTGCGTGCGTTTGAGGTTATTCGGTATTTGTGTTGAGAAGATAGGATTTTGAGTACATTTTGTCAGCAAAAAGTAAACTGATGTGTGCATATAATCTATATACGGATGTCTGTATCTGTGTTTTTACGGGTATTAATTAGAAATAGTATCTAAATCTCTGGTACCGATTTAGTACTGTACTAAAGTGAGATATGCACACATGACAAGCAAATTTTCCTTTTTGGATTAAATATACAGAGAATGGAGTTCTGCCTCTGTATCCGGGGAATCTGTCGGCAGTGTCCTGCTAACTCAATCTTCCTGAGTCCTGAGAATTATACGCAATCATGAGGGAACAATATAATCTCATCTGTATCATTTCAATACAATGGATGCTTCAACATTCTCTATTTCTTGACGAAATCCTATATTTTCTGAAATTAGTTTTTTGTGTCAAAGCTGAAATGAAATTTAAAATGAACTCCCAAGTTGCTGTTGCCAGCAGATTCCTAAATCAAGAACGTCAAGTCATCAGGATGTTGTTGTTTTCTTTGTGTGGACTTTTGTATCATTTCAAAATTGTCTTGTAGGCTTTAATTGTGGAGGAATCTTTAAACAGTTCCAGTTGTTGGAATTAATGAAAACCCAAGTGAGGAATGACAGAATGTTTTAAATGAAATGTATGTCATCTAAGTCCATTCCTAACCATATTTTCGTTCTGCTGGAACATTGAGCTTTTTGGATTTTCTTGGGAAAAAAACGTGACATTACGTTATCTGTGCTTTAGAATTTGTTTGGAAGTACTAAGCCAGGAGTATTTTGGTACAGTGTTTTATGAACAGATGAAAGAGTGGAGACATTATGACATTAAAGTGGGGAGAATGAAGGGAGCTGCAGATGCTCCAAAGACTCCCATTTCATCAGTGAAGCATGGTGGAGATAATGTCATGGCCTGGGCATGCATGGCCACCTCTGATACTGGCTCACTCAGCTTTATTGATGACGTACATAATAATGGAAAAATACATTCTCAAGTTGACGAAAACATTTTGTCAGATTATAAAGAACAAAATGTTTCCATTGGACAGTGCTTCACCGTGCAGTAAGATAATGTTCCAAAGCAAGGCCAGTCCAACCAAGGAATTATTAGAAGAAATAATTCTAATAATTAGAATGATTATTATTATTTTAGAAAATCTTAAAATGGCCAAGTCAATCTCCAGATTTAAGTCCAATTGAGCATTTGTTTTACATGCGGAACCAAAAAAAAACAGCCCAAGAAAAGGGAATTACTCCAAGTGACTTCAGCAATGACTTGTAAAAGTCAAAGAAGTAAAAAGAAGAAAGGCAACATTTCGGCTCTTGACCCTCCTTCAGGTGCGAAGTAAAAGAACGTTGCTTAAAGTAAAACAAAAGTAACAGAATTGACTTTGCTGTCCCAGTGCTTTTAGAGGGCACTATATAACGGACTTGCTAGCAGTTCACTAAACCAATGACCTTGTCATTGGGCTTTTTTAAATAAACCAGTTTTTTACTTGTTTGTTTACTGCTGTAGAAGTCAGCTTTCACAGTTTGTATTGGTTTATTGTTACAGTCAAACACATACTTATCAAATAATATATTAGTGTTATTCTTCTTACATTTTCCATGCATTTCATTGATTAAATAGTAAAAGTTATTCTGCATTACAGAAGTAAGACCTTGCACCTTTGGCATGTGGGTGATCTGATAGCTGCATGTTGTGATAGTAAGATGGAAGAAATGACTAGAGGAAAGAAGTCTGTGTTTTTCATGTGGACATCATAAACTGAAACCTCAAGCATAGCTCGGGATGTTTTTGGCCACCCTGCAACGTTAACTGCTTTTGCAACTCCATTTATGTGAGTGAGAATTTCTCTCTACCAATAGAGCCAATTAAAGCAAATTGCATGATTTTATAAATGGCCTCGGGAGCAGGTGCTTGAGAAACTGTGACGGTTGAAATGGAAAAAGAGCAATCTTCTGCACGTCAACTGCAAGCACTCCAAACTAATGTATTTTTAAAGGGCAGATCTTGTACTAGCAACGCCTGCTGCTTTCAGCTCCTGTTTTATTCAAAAATACATTCCGGGCAGGTAACTGTGAACACGACAGCTCTTGTTATTCACTTGTAGTTGAGCTGATCCTTCATCATCTCTAGGATTTTCCCATCCATAGCTCCATGAACTTTAAACTAAGTTTTTTTTCTTGCTTTATGCTGTTCTCGATCAGTCCCATGTATCAGATTTTGTCTTTATACTCTTCTAATTCCATAATGTATCTTCCCCCTCCCCATCTAATCCCCGATATCTCAGTGTCTTCTGCATACACAGTACTTCGAGTATGCAGAAGTACAGAACAGAAGAAGGAAAGTTCATAAATCAGCCTATCCAACCCCATTGGTAGTTAGTAGCTAACAATTTCATGCAGCCTTTTCTTGAAAGAAGACAGAGTATCAGCTTCAACAACATGCTGTGGTACCTTGTACCATACTCCCACAACCCTTCAGATAAAGAGGTGCTGTTCTTTTTTGAACATGGTTTCCTCTCTTGTCCACCTGTGCCCTCTGGTTCGTGTGGCACTGTTCATTCTGAAGATGTCTAGTGGGTAGACTTTATCAGATCCACATGTATAGCTCAAAACACATTCTTACCAATGGCAAGGCATATATCAGGTGGTAAAGAGATTCACTGAATGTATTTGGTCACGAGTATATAATTTCACATTTACTATGTACTGTATGTCAATGGTAATATATGTACACTATGTATAAGTATAGAATAATCATGTTTATAAAGGCTGGAGAAATATTAATAATAAGCATTCTCGTAATTTTTATAGACTGTAATTCCTTAATACACTAATGTCTTTTCTTATCTGAATGATTTTCTTTTATAGAATAGTGTGTTGGCAGCCTGATATATCATACTTGTAGTGGGGAATTGGGGTAATTGTGGAAAGTGTCCGTTGCCTGAAATATCCATTTAAATTGTTTGCTTGAACGGTATGTCAGTTGGTCTGAACACACAGTTCACATTTTGTTATTGAAACTTTGTAAAGTGTTATCCTCCCAAAACGTCATGCACGAGTTCAAGTGTGTACTGTCTTACAGCTGTACAGATTTCCTGGTATAAAGAATATGATATCTGGTGAGACGGGTGATTCTCTGTGGTCAGTAGTTTGTTTCAAAGATTGGTGGTTGTTTGTGTGAACAAAAATAATAGTAATTTATGTATCTGTGCAGAAAAAAAAATGTGTACTTGCAATGACAGTTGAGGTCATTCAGTTGCATGAGGTAAACCTAGTGATTCATTGGAGGCAAAGAACCTGAAATTCATTGGCTTGTTCATGAAATAGACAAAATGCAGTTCAAACCAAGGAAACCTATCACACAAAACCCTGAACTTCAGATAAAAGGAAAGGTTACTTGTCCTGGACTCTTTATCAAATTACAAGCACTTATTTTCTTTGGCACCTAGAGCATTCTGTCTCAGTTTGTAACTGGACACGGAGAATAGGACAGATTTTATAATGGCCCTGGAATGTTTTTCTTCTGAGGTTGGTGGAATCCTGTACCACAGTGACTATAGCAATACTGAAGGAAGGACTGTTCTCTTATATGAAGAAATACCCACAATTGTACAGATTTCTGTTTCTGTAAACGAGTTTTCACAAAGTGTTAGGGAGAACAATCTGGTCTACAGCAACATTGGACAATTAGATTATTAAATGTTCACCTCTCAAACAAAAGGAAAAAGATATGGTTGCTTGGAGTTCCAGGGTAATTCAATTGGGAATTAGAGTTCGGATTATAGGCTTATTTATTTAATATATGGCATTTAATATGTACATAATATACATTACTAAAGTAAATTATTAAAGTATAATTGTTTTTTGTTAATATATTCAGTTTGTCACCTGTCAAAATGTTACCATCAGGAGACTCTGTGCTAGAAAAGCTCAGACACCTACAGGCTGCCTCTCCTTCAGTGCTTAACCACAGCTCATTGCAGATGGCATAATAGGTTGCACAGCAGGTTGCAAAATGCTGTGATGCCAGAAAAAAATGGATGACTCATGCTTTATATCTTAAAAAAGCAACAACAATATTTACGGATCTATCGTGGCAGAAAAAAAGAAACAAACAGGCACCTCAATATTAGCTTTATTAAATGTAGAGAGATAAATGGCCTTTACTAACTTCAAAACAGGATCAGATGTGAAGGTTTGTACTGTTAAAATGTTTCTCATTGCAGTCTTTGAGCAAAAACGTAAATTCTGTCATTTCCTCACCCCTTTCCATTAACACAAATGTCCTCATACATAAATTAATAGTTAATTTGATATGTCAAGTCATCCTCAAAGTTAAGAGGGAGGCAGAACATTTCACTTTGTTGCTTTTGCTTTATAATTTTTACTATTGCATTGTCACAGAACTAGAAACTTTACTGCATCATTGATCCAGAAAGGCAGCACACTAAATGTTCTGATGTGAAAAGTAAGCATGTATGACCTTCATCTTATTTTGAGCACTTTTGAAATTAAATTCTCTGTGTGAGTGGCAATATGTTTTAGACATCTTTGTAGGAGAATATATCATTAGTGTCTAATGTATCATTAGTTTTCCAGTTACCCTCAAACCATCAGGCATTAAGAGCGAACTTTTATAAAAAACTGATCTGCTTTTCAAAATTGAATGGTTTGTTTTGTGTACGTCACTGCAATGCACAGTAGGCAAGATTAAAGCAAGATTAAAGATCTGTTTCTTTTTTAAATGCTTTAAGGTCTAAAAGCCACCTACAACAAAGTTAAAGTTCATCACTTACATTTAATTGTCCTTGTTTATTTTTGTATCTTTTATTTCTGGATCTGAGTTTAGTGTAGCTTTTGTGCAGCTTTTAGTGTACTAATATGCAAATGTGTGCACCTGAAGAGGAAAAACTGTTGGAGTTCAGACATAGGACATAAATCCAAATAAGGATAAGTTCAAGAAATATATTTTTAGGACAAGCTAAGTATATAATCTATTATGTGTACATCATGATTAATTAGACTGAATAACTGTGATCAACATTACTCTTCAAAAAAGAAAAGGAAGCCTTGCTTCAATACATAATAATTCATCTGCTGCACTGCAAACTGCTAATTTAAATCCTCAATGTAGTTTAAGTAGGTAAGGCTAGAAGCCTTAAGCAGCATTGTGGATGTGCAATCTGTCAGTTCTCACATGAAAACATCTTATATACATGATATTGTACACTATTAAAAGATTTGCGTGCCACTTATATATATTTACAAATGCATCTGTTACGCTATGATTTATTAAAGAAGGGTACATGCAGTTTATCTTCAAGCAAATCTTTGTGCTTCTGAAAATATACTCTTTAAATTTCTTTTTGTGGGAAGCCAACCTATTTTTTATTATTTTAAAGACACACCAGAGCATTGTTTCGGGGAAATTAGTCTGTTTTACTGGAAGTGATGTGAAATATGTATTTCTTCACAGGTCTTTCCCTGCTTTACTTACTTGTGCTGTTTGTAAAGACCCCATTAAGAGCAAGATGCACAGCTCTGTAGACGTGTACTGTAAAGGCTGAGGCTTAACGACAGATTTCAAGGAACAAATCAAAGATTTCTCAAACCTCGGATTCCTTAGGCCCTCCGTGGGGTATGAGTGGAGTAGAGCAGGGGGCTTTGAAGCAACCTGATGGTTATCCATTAATGTATGTTTTCAAAGCATTGCATGCAAAATCAAAGATAATCCTGTTTATAGGAATAAAACTGTCCTCGGTAATGGCCACTTGGCAATGTTGTGACATTAAGTTGCCTTTTTTTGCAGCATCAAGGACTGAATCATCTCTATTTAAAAATTGCTGTTTCTCACATTATTAAAACTAAGCTGACTGCTTGATATTAATAAAGAGAATAATAGATGTAAGACAATTTGATATAAGCCTATAATTCCACAGAGACTTTAGCATCATTTG
Organism: Lepisosteus platostomus; assembly: GCF_059453375.1. Classification (NCBI taxonomy): domain Eukaryota; kingdom Metazoa; phylum Chordata; class Actinopteri; order Semionotiformes; family Lepisosteidae; genus Lepisosteus; species Lepisosteus platostomus. The sequence goes on from NC_142612.1 coordinate 29,768,009, forward strand.
CCTGAGCTGGCAGATAAGATTGAGTACTCCTCTCCACTTGTTGTTCTGGCTTTTTCTTCAGATATATGTGTTTGCACTGTTTTTAGGACTCACGAAGGACCTCTGTTTTGTTTTGAGTCCCTTTACCCTTTGAATCACTTTTATCCTTTCCAGTCGCTTTACTCTCTGGGGCAGTTGAGAATTCTCCTTTGTTTTTTATTTTTCAATGAAACTGGAAAGGATACATTTCTGCATAACTTTCTACCCTTACATCAAGGCTTCAGGGTTTAAATTCATAGTGGGTGAGCAGGCCTTTGCCCGTTTCGCCTGGGTCTGAATGGCAATACTTTTAGGGAAGTGAAAGAAGCTTTGTAATAGGCTCTTATTCAGTAACGCTATGTGTAAAAATCTGTGTCAACTTTTGGACAGGCGGTAGTTTTGCAAGTAACATGACAATCCAGAGCCAAGACACTGTTTTTTCTTTTATTGTCGAGCTTCCCAATTTGCTGTCAGCTGGCATCTCCGTGCGGTCCTGTCTTCGGCCCCCACTGAGTGGCATGTGTTAGCCTTTGCGGAAAGTGTGAGGATGGCCTGGCTGAAGGTGCTTTTTCCATTCAGGTTTCATTAACCTTTCGGCTTCATTATCCTTCTCTTTTAACTGCAGAGAGCCATCACTCCACTCTGTCTAAGCTTGCACTAATTATCGCCAGTCCAGACCCTGTAAATCAGTCGCACTGCAGTGCTGTCTCAAACTTGTTTCTGAGGCCCGCTTCTGATCTGACCTGACAAGTCTTAAGCTACTGTTTCCTCATGCTGTTTAACTCGGTCCACATTTCTGCTAGCCCCTACGTTTCTTCTCAGGTAGAGTTCACATCCATCTGTTTCGAATCTGCAGTTGTGGGCTGCCATCTCACTGACAGGCACTTGACTGAATGTTTACTTTGATTAATTTTTTTCTCTCTGCCTTCCCTTCCAGCCTTCCTGTTACAATACTTTCATTTGTAATCTGGCTCCTGTTCTGTTTGGTGAGCTGGTTAAAGGCTTACATGAGCAGATATAATAAAAAACCTTTTTGCCTGCTTAGGCCTTTATTATTTAAGTGCAGTTTTGTATCCTGAGTTCCTGTTTGAAAGATCCTTCTCAACTCCAGGCTTACAGTGTAATCCCAGGCGCCAGTCCCTACTCTTTTTGAACTCTGAAACAGGCCAATAGGTTATGCTTATCACACATGCATTTTCTTCTGAATGCTGATAATCCCACCCAAAAAGTATGTAATCAAATCTGAAATTTCCTGTCTTTTATCTGTATATTTGTCACAAAAAGATTTGAATTATTGACTTCTGTAGATCATTATATTTTTATCTTTTTACTTGTTGTGTATTTTGATCAATACCCCTCAGATAAGCCTACATATAATACATCAACTTAAAACTACACTTTTCTTAGCTTAGTGTCAATGTACTGTAGTAATTAGTTGAACTTTTCATTTTTATCATGGAATGTATGCTTATTATTAGTGCTAATAAAAGCTGCTCTTGCACTCTAACATTTCACGCTCTGCATTTTTGCTTGTATTAGCACTGTGAGATGTGTTATCGTGAATATAATTTTTGTTTCCGGGTTTGTGGTGTGTTAAAAGATAACTTGTTGAAGTTATATACTGTAACACAGAGGGCATAACATTTGACTCTTTAAAGAAGTGACTGTACATAAGAGCATAAGAGAGGCTTTAAGATTGCCTGGTTTCTAGACGATAATTAAGGCTCTGAGGATCTTATCCATTTGTTTTGTAAAAAGAAGCCAGGATATTAACTGTAAACATGGCTGGGTAGCTGTGCAGTTTCTGTATGGTAGAACTGTGAGACTTACTGTGTTCCAGAGCCCAGCAACAATAGGCTCTATCACCCAGCAAAAAAACAGTAGGAACCTATACTGTAATGTACCAGAATCAACAAAGAAATAGTGTGCAAAGGGACATAGACTCTCAATACACCAATATAACTTTCAATAGATGTAATTTCATGTTGAGCCCTTTAACATTACCAGAATGATTTTAAGATTGTTCGATAACCCGAGAGAAAGGATTTGCATTGTAATACAGGATTGGTGTCATCACTGTGTGTGACCTAGTCATGGCTCTAGATACTAAATTCTGACTTGTCAGGTGAAGGTTTGGAGACTCCTACAAGTATGGTGGTATGATAATTAAGAAAAACAAAGGAATGAGTAAGGTTTTCAGCTACATATACAGCCAGCATGAACACAGCCTGGAAATGTTTCTCAGCTGGTGAAGCAAACTCTTCACTATATTCTACTCATGAATCTTAATAGCCAATCCAGGATCAACCCACCCCAAATTCTTTATTTTGGATTGACATTCAGGTACGATGTCATCAATCTACAAAGGTTATAGCATTGGTTTTAATTAGCTGATGGGAGGAACCCAATTATTTGACTTCAGTCTTTACATAAGACAAAAAAATGTTGTGCTGTCCAAGATTTTATAACAGAAAAGCAATCACAGAATAATTGTTATCTTGGTGCCAAGTTTAGAGTGAACATAAATTTGAGTATCAATAGCTTTGAAATAGTGATTCAAATATGGTTTTATATTTGACCATGGAGAGACATACTCATAGTAAACAGCAGAGGACTCAGTACTGAGCCCTGTGGAACACCTATATGAAGCAAATCCTACATTAGAACTAAAGCAAGTAAGGGGAACAAAATGCTGTTGATCAGTAAGATCCAATTTAAACCATTTAAGAGCAGCAGAAGTAGCATCCAAACAGTTCATTCACAAGGGGTCCAGAAGTGTCATAACTGCTCTTTACCACTTTAACTTTTATATTACAGGCTGAAGCTCGTATGACAATCCCAAAAATGCTCGAGGAGCTGAATCTGGGCCGCACGGAGAAATGTGTCCGTGTCAACTCTGTGTCAAGTGGCCTTGCTGAGGTGGACCTGGAAGTAATTTTGCAATCAAAGGTGTTGCCTCCTTCCCTAATGCTGCCTAAAGTGGAGAAAACTGAAGAGGTGAAATGGGTGAGTACTGTTATTGATCAGTTTATCTTCTACAAGTCTTCAGTACTTTTTGATATTTAAAACTGTACTTACAGCAGCCTTACGTAATATACAAATACATGAGAAAACTCTAAGTCATAAACCATGCTTTATACACACTACGCCGGCAGCCATATCACCCTGCAACTCACAACTGGCAACCCACTGAAGCTAAGCAGGTGTGAGCCTGGTCAGTACCTGGATGGGAGACCTCCTGGGAAAAACTAAGGTTGCTGCTGGAAGAGGTGTTAGGGGGGCCAGCAGGGGGCGCTCACCCTGCGGCTCATGTGGGTCCTAATGCCCCAGTGTAGTGACGGGGACACTATACTGTAAACAGGCGCCGTCCTTAGGATGAGATGTAAAACCGAGGTCCTGACTCTCTGTGGTCATTAAAAATCCCAGGGTGTTTCTCGAAAAGAGTAGGGGTGTAACCCCGGCATCCTGGCCAAATTTCCCCATCGGCTGTTATCAATCATGGCCTCCTAACAATCCCCCTCTGTGAATTGGCTTCATTACTCTGCTCTCCTCCCCACTGATAGCTGATGTGTGGTGAGCGTTCTGGCGCACTATGGCTGCCGTCGCATCATCCAGGTGGATGCTGCACATTGGTGGTGGCGGAGGGGAGTCCCCATTACCTGTAAAGCGCTTTGAGTGGAGTGTCCAGAAAAGGCGCTATATAAGTGTAAGCAATTATTATTATTATTATTATTACACTGTAGGTTTCATTATGTGAATCAAAATGATTTGATAATGACATTTTTACCTCACAGAGCAATCCCTGCCTACTATTTCAGTGAAATAGGCTGCAATATATGTGAATCTGTAAAAATAATCAATCATCAAAACATCACTTTTATTCATTTTATTAATTAATCAATTCACTATCAGTTTTTCCTCTAAAATAAAATATATGTTACCCTTAAGCCATAAAATGTAAAGCATTAATTTCTGTCATCATACTACAAATAAGTGCTTTTACATATTTGCATGTGATATGGGTTGGATTCATTAACAAAAACTACATTTAGGGTGTGACTGAAACTGTGCTTCACACTAAAATAACAAAAACACTATTGCAGGCAAAACAAGAAAAATGAGAATCCCGATGCTATCTGTGGTATTTAACTTTTTTTCATCTTCTTTACAAAAACACAGCCTCTTCATGCAGACTGAAAAAGGAAACTCCAGGTTTCTTCAAAAGAATAATAACGGTCTTTTCCTTTTCTCTGTAAAATGTGAACTGATATACTTTCTGCTGTGCAAAGGGGATTTGGACTGTTTTTCTTGGCATCTGCTCACGAAGCAGTTGACATTGAGATTTTCCTTAGAAGCCAAAGATGTCTTGAAAACAGTGTGACTTTAGCCTCAGCCCAGTGCAGTAAAACAGAGATCCCAGCATCCCTGCTGAAGCTGTCTTTGCAACTATCACGCACATGAAACATCACAATGCATAATGTTATCTGTGATAAGTCCAGATTAATCATCATCAAATATGTATATATCGATCTTTTTCTATCAGATTGGAGCGCTTGTTTTTGGGGTTAATATTGAAATTCAGGCCTGTGGGATATGCTGTTTTTCAATTTTTCAGTACAGCTGTAACCTGGACAGCTCCTAGGTATTTATTGCTTGAATGATCTGAAAACCCCCTCAAGTATCATCACAAAAAAGCAGTTAATAGTGGAAAACTGCCTTCCTAAATTGGAAGTGAGTACATTATATGAGAACATTATATGAAATTAAAATGTGTGATATTTTTAGAGCTTCTTAAATATTGCCTATATTTGCCCACTATATTGTTTTGTTATTATTGAAGAGAATCTTTTGTTTAGGTTTCAACAGCCATCTGTTAAAAACTGTATCAAATTCTCAGGCACTCATACCATCTCTGGAGATGTGGTGGCAAGTGTTCACTCTAAGACATAATGTCCCAGTGGTTTTCCATAAAAGTTTTTCAGCACGGATGTCAGTTCCTTGCAGGTCAGGAGATGGTGACATCATTAAACAAAAGTGTCCTGATCGGATCCATATGGATCACTGTTAGGTGGATTCTGCTTGAAGTTGAAGATATGAGGATTTCTAGTGTCCATTTCTGTTGTAAGAAATAGAGTGTCCTGTGAATTAATCAGTCATGAGCTGAGGCTCCACAGTGAAACAGAAATGCGTATACAGTATATTCAGAGGCACAACATGAATGTTAATAGGCTCTGAATGGAGTCACAGTGTCTTAACTAGATGGAAAAAGGGAGGGGGAGGGCCGTCTGGTTCTTACAGCTACTTCAGGCTAGAAACAGGAAGTTTTTAACTAGTGTTTTTAATTAGTGCCGATATTATTTCCTGGGTAGTTCTCAGTTTCTTTCCTTTTAATTGCCGACAGGTGTTCAGATATTTTTTGCTTTATGTAAGATTCCTTTTATGTTCCTCTTTTGAGTGGCTTTTAAATACTGGATACTATTCTGGCATTTTGATAAAGGAGGCAAGAAAAAAAAGGGCTTGCTATTTTATCTGGTAAAATTAAAACATAATTTGTGACCTAGAAATTAATATTTTGTACTCTTTTTAAAGTATTTACTAATTAAACATACATTCTTGAACAGTAATTATGTTATTAAAACACTCATAGAGCTTTCAAATATTGAGCTGTTATTGAGTTTATATAAAGACATTTTGATTATCTGAGAGCTAATTGATTTACTTTGTAAATTCTTTGTGATCAAGGTGAATCTTATTGTCTTAAATCATCAGTCAGGCCATCAACGTGTGGTTTGCTGTACACTCCTATGAAGTCCTCCTTTCCTTTCCCTTTCCTTTCCAGGAAGTGCAAAAGTAATTGAAATGGGAATTTGTTGTTTAATACCTGTAAGAAAAAAATGATTAGGTAGGTTTGTACTGTTCAATGAGCTAAGCAGCTTGTCATAGTTTATTCTGCTTTCCATCATTTGATGTGAAGAAAATATGCAATAGCCCCCCAGGACAGGACTATCCTGGGAGGGGTGTTAAATATACCTAAGACTACACTCATCCACTCCCTACTGAGCACTGCTGGAATCCATTCTTACAACCAGGTGGACTGGATCAATAGAAGGGCAAGGCACTGTACACCTGTAAACACAGGAAAAACATGATCACTGACACCTGCAGAGGGGACTTGTATCCACAGCCTTCCTATCAGTTGCCCAGAGCCTTAACCTACTGTACGCTGCCCCTAGAGATGTCCACATTATTTTAACTGGTAATTGTTTTTTCTTAGTGTTCTGTAAGCCATTTACCTATGGAATACTTAATACTTTGTGCTGATAGTCTTTGCTTTATCTAAGACAAGAAAGCCATTTATTGCCATTAGTTAAAGGGCCGTGACAGAGAATCTGGGGAGCATACTGAGAAGTGGTTTTATTGGGACACTTTATGAGGGAATCAGTCAGGGACAGCCCACACATGTACAGAGGGGATTTCATGTCTTGTAACTGGTCAGACCATTGGAGAGCTGATCTCATCCACACAGTGTACTGTATGTGAAAATGTTGGGCCGCATTTGAATTATTAACCTTACATATAGTTCACAAGTGCTGTGTTTAGCCCCAGAATAAAAAGGTGATCTTTCAACATGGAAATGAAATGTTAAATATCTATGTGCTATATTTAAATACTGTATACTTTCCTATTATGTCTATCCTTCACCCCTGAATTCCTTTGCTTGTAGGTTCTTGTTTTATATGGTACATTTAACTGTGTGTGTAGCACTGAACATGCTCTCAATGTGAGTTGCACATGGTGGGATTTATATCCTCAGCAGGACGTATCGGATTGTGAACTGCGAGGTAATTATGTTGCACGGTGACCTAACGGAGGTACAAGCTCAGAAAGAGTGGCAGTTTATGGCCATAAAACAAGTACAGTCTTCTTGCTTGCTGGTTATGTAAGAATGGTTACAAACAAGGAGGAGGCATTTCAAACCATCTGGATCACTTAGTAGTTAGTAGCTAATTGATCCAAGGCTCTTATCCAACTGTTTCTTGAAAAAAAGACAGGTTATCAGCTTTAACCACATGGCTTGGTAGTTTTCTTCCAGACTCCCAACCCTTTGTGTGTATAAGTACCTCCTGTTCTCAGTTTGAAATGCACTTCCACTTAGCTTTCACTTGAATCTTCTGGTTTGTGTTTCACTATTTCTGAAAAAGTCCAGAGTTAACATTGTCAATACCTTTAAGGATTTTGAATACTTGGATCAGATCTCCCTGCAGTCTTCTCTCTGTTTAAGAATAAAAAGGTTCAGATCTTTTTGCTGGTCAGTGTAGGACATTCCTTTGATTCTGGGATTATACATCACTCCTGATATATTTCCAAAAGCAAAAATATTATTAGCATGTTCACCAACATTATGCACAATTTTGAGTATTGCATTTTACAATTTTAACGTAACATCCCTCAATTTAAAATGAACTCCTTCAACTATATACCCTAACATTGTTTTTTATTGCTTCCCCATGCTGTGTAGAAGATGTATTTAATATATACAGAAACATCTGCAAGTTCACTGTATCCCTCTTGTATGTATGGTTTATGTTTCTGCTATCCACGTGTAAAGCTTTGCTTTTGTCTGCATTAAAACTCTATGAAGTCAAGACTAAGTCTTATATTTTGTCTGAATCCTCTTGAGTTTCCTTTGCAGCTGCTGCAATGTTGCCTAGTCCTCCTATTGTGGTAACATCTGCAAATCTAACTAGTTTTCTAACTGTACCGGAATCTTATTCATGGATATAAATTTGGAAGAGCAGTGGCCCTAATTATTAAGTTAGTTTTTTTAAAATATTTTTATCAACTATCAGCTTCTACTAAAGTGTCTTTTATTGGAACAGAATCACAAGAAACTGTAAAAACAGTAGCACAGAATAGAAGGTTTTGTAAAAAGGAATGAGTATATTAATTTAACTTAATCCACTGATCACCATCTAAACACAATGCAGAGCTCTGTACGTTCCGGGCTCTGGAAGTATGGGTGGAACAAGTGGGCCTTAAGGAAGCAGCAGAAGGAGGTTAAACACATGTCATTGTAATGGAAATATATACATATGGACTCTCACATTCTGTCTTTCATTTCACAAAATGAGGCTCCAGATGCTGGGAGACTGTGCTTCCTGTTCTGTTGCTCCTATGGGATGATCTTCTAGCCCATCTTAGACTTTGCAAGTCATTTCAGGACCTTCCAATAACTTCTCAATGCCTTTGAGTATTTCAGAGACTTGAATCAGGTCCTCCAGAAGTCTTCTCTTTCAAGCCTTAAAAGGTTCAGTCCTTTTAGCCCGTAAGTGTAGCACATTCCTTTCGGTCCAGGAGTGCATACGTTTGCTCTTCTCTGGACTGATTCCAGAGTACCTGTATATTTTTGGTAACGTGGTGACCAGAGTTGTACACAATGTTCTAAATGAGGTTTAGATACTATCTCACAGAAAGATGTATCTTAAGACCACAGGTTGGAAAGGTTCTTGAGGCGCATACTGTATGCACTACAGATCAGTCTGTAGAGTGTATCGCATTTTGTCAGTGAAGAGAGCAGAGATCCTTGTTCCATGATTGCAGGTTTCGTAGGCCTCTGAATTTCCTGCTTTAAGGGAATAGAAGCCAATCTCATTCCGGCGAGGGATCCCAGCAATTGAAAAACACATCTTCTGCTAATCTGCAGTTAAGGATGTGTGTGGAAGACTGTAATCTCAGTCTACCAAAAGCCTTCTATAAGGTTGTGGAACAGCTACTGGCTAAATGTTGCTTTTATGTAAAAAAATGTAACTTGCTACCCAACAGACCAACTGGATTCTGTGGTGCGGAAATGGACACATTTTACTGACATATCATATGCTAATGTATTGCAAGATAATATCTACACATCATTTTTTTTGTTTGGTGGGATGTCATTTGCAAAAAGCACCAACCTCTTGTGCCCAGCACTTTATGTAGTTGAAAAGAATTAGGAACAGACAATCTTGAATTTTGTCATATTGTACAACTAGTTTTTGCTCCATACTAAGTTTCAATATGAATTCATAGGATTATAAATATCTAAGTCACCTTTTAATTTGTTTTTGATGAGAAGATTTTTAATACGGTATATTAATGGCATCAGGGAGTTAAAATGCATCATTAATGACCCACTAATTGCAAAACGTAGAATTCCTAAAATCCGTAAGTAGAAACTGCAGCACAGTCAGGAATGAGATTTTGATGCAAAAGATTCTTTCGTCTCAACTGCTTTGTTATTGCTGTTTATGGTTTTCCCAACTTCTTAGCTTTGGATTAAGTCCTAAGTCTTTGCCATTTTGTTTAAAATGGGGGAATATTTGGCTCATTATTCCCTTGCTTGTATAGGGAGCTGTAAATCCTTCTTCTGTTTATTTTCCCTCTCTTTTTATTTATATTGGGAGAGGAACCTAGAGGCTGATTTGTTACTAAAAGATGGGCTTACTTGTTTCCTTTTGTGTGAGAATCTCTTGCTTTCCTATTGTCCCTTCTCTTGGTGCTTGTTTGACTGACATGGCTTATTGGACTATAACAAGCGTAACTCCCTCCTTTGTTGGGAGACAATTCTCCCACAAATTCTGAACAGTGTGCGTCCTTGCCAACACACTATTGGGTGTGCTTTGGGACTGAAAGAATTGTTTAGCCCTGCTAGTCCATCCCCTCCCCGATTTCTTTCTCCCTCTTTTCTCTTCTGTGAAATGAACACTTCAGCAGGCCGGAAACATTTAATCTGCTCCTTTTGAGGAAAATTAATTGAAACTTGTCCGCTTGCCGCCTTCTTGCTTGAGCTTCTTACTAGCACTTTCACAAATTTCAGACATCGTCTGCCATCGGAACGGGCGCTGGGAATCGTCCTGCACATGGAGGGTGGTGTTTTAGTTAATGCTACGTAAGTGCTGTTGAGGTCAGCAGATGAGGAGTAATTGACAGCTATAAGGGTTCTTGCTCTTGAAAATAGAGAACCCTATAATAAGACAACAATAGAGGAGCACAAGCACCCCTCCTTGATGAGCATCATGGCAGTTTTGCTCTGTAACATGGTACCTCACTGCTCACTCCAGTCCAGGCCAGAGCAAATAAACATTTAATTAAAGACGCAGTGATCCGTATACCCTGACCAGTAAAGATGTTCCTGTAATTTGCTATCATTCAAAGGCATCCTAATAGCCCTCTTAATCTCTGGGCCTGTTAAGTATTCACATTGTACAGCCTTGCTGTACACTTTCATTTAATCTAGGATGCTGTGCATTTCGTACGTTACGTGAAGCCTGGTGTCTCGCAAGAGTGCCAAAATGGATTTGAAATTTTGATTTAAAAATCTCTTGTGAATAATGCAGGAAACATAGCCAGTGAAAAGGGAAAACTAGCGGCCTCCAAAAAAAGCTTCCTTCTTTTAGAACAGATTTTTCTTTCTATTAGGGGGAATAATATGCTAAGCCTTTAGCGTTAGTTTTTATGTTGCCATAGCAGCGTTACTCCTGCAGGGTTGTGACCTCTGATGATTACAGTACAAAGCTTATTGGGTCTTGAAAACCCCTTTGAAGATGAAAAGTCTTTGATGGTTTATATTTATGCAAATCTCTTAGATATGATTTATCCAACTGAGATTGAATGGAGAGATGATTAAAATTCCCTTTTTTTAAAAAATCCTTCAATGATGGAATATTCTTTGAGTTACAACAGGCTTGTATGTGGGATATTTTTGTCATTATTTACAAAAATAGCTTTTACTTACCTGTGGTTATTTTTATCTCTCTAGAATCCCCTGTGTTTAGGGAGTGGAAGGAAGAGAAATAACAGATTTCTACTCTAGTTTTTTTTCTACTTTTTCTTTTATTTAACTTGCTTTGAAAGAAAAAAAATCTGACGGAGGGAGCTTTTGTGTGTTTCCAGATGATAGATTTTGGAATTTGGGCTACCCCACTGGCAGCCCAAAGCTAGCTGTGAACTGGTCTCTTGGAAAAAATTGGAATGCTTTGGTCTTCAAAGAACTAAACTTCATTTTAAAGCCTTCTTAGGTAAGCTAAAATATTAGGGGAATCATACAGAATAAAGGGCATAAGAAGTATCATATCAAACTCTGTGGCAAGAATTCTCATACCAATCACACTATTCTTTCTATCAGGGGACCCTAAACTACATAATACTTCAAAAAAAAATATTCTGAGCCAGACTTAATCGTTTATTCTTTTTTTCTCTCCGTCTCTTTTTCAAAAGAAACCGAAGACTGTAGTATTTTTTCAGAGAAATGTACAAAGAAATAAAATAGTGGGAAAATACCCACTGGCACAGTGAACTGAAATTTTATTTGGATCATCAAAATGTGACAATTCTACGAGTAATGTTTATGACTTAATTACATTTCATGATACTTGGCCTGAAATCTAATTGGAAAACCTTTTTTCAAGGTGTTATGTACTGTTGAGATCTCAGAAGAAAAAAAATCATTCAGAACAGCTCTAGAAGGGCTCTTGTGTTTTTCAGAACTGAAATAGTATAACACTGTTAAATGAGCACAGACATCATCTGTTATGTCAGTCAGACAAAAGTCCAAAATCCATTGAAATACATAACTTCCATTTGATTCACTTTCTCTTTATGCTCCCCCAATTAATTTAAATTGATAAATTGTTGATTTGTGATTTTTTTTTCTATTTTCAGTTTGTTGACAAGTTTCGGCATCTCTTGAGGGGAAGAACTCTGGTGGAACCCATTCATTTGATTACATTTGTGGAAACAGCAGTTGGTTTGCTTAATTTTAAGGTAAAATACAATGTTTCAACAGTGCAGGAAAAACATCTATCATTTTTGGAAGACATTTGAAATAATCAGCCAACACAAAAGATGCCCATATCTAAGCAGATGTCCTTGTTCTTATTTTGTAGTAGTGCTTGTATAAAATCAAACCAAGAGGTTGTAATTTTCTAGATGTTCTTTGCCTTTCAGTAAATTGTGCACAAGATAGACTACTAATTCAAAAAGAGGTAAATAAACATACCCTGCATTTCATGAAACATGATCATTCCAAAGTTATTCTTTTAATGAAACATTACCGAGTAAACAGCAAAATAATTGTTGTCTTCCTGAATGCAGGGAAAAGGGGGTTCTTTTGATTCTTTGTGGGGAATTGTGCAGCACTCAGTTTTTTTTGTTTGTTTTGTTTGTTCTAACGACCTCTCTCCAGCTTTGGCTAGACTGAGTCCAGAGCCTTGACAGGAAAATATCGCTGTGTCACAGCGAGAAGTGAAATTAATTTGGAACCTGACAAAAGAATCAGACAAATTCCAACTGCTCCATTGCTGACACAATGCCATATCAAATTCCAAACTTTCTTCACAGAGGGTTGTTTTGCAGTGCTCTGTATTCTTCCCCCAGCTCACTTACTTTGAACCAGAAGACAGAGCAGTAAGTAAGGCAGCTTTCAGTAAACACGGAAGGCAATGATATTCATTTTCAGCTTTTTAACTAACGTGAAATCGAACTTTAGTGTCACTGGTTCACACATCCATTTAAAGTGGTTCATCATCTGTCTGGCTCCTGCACTCTTGTTTTCTCATAAGATGTGAAGATGAGGCATTTGTATATCCAGTCTGGGAATACCAGTGGTAACACTAGGCAGTTTATACGGTGAGTTGACAGTTTGCCAAAAACTATGTTTCCTTTCAGCACACTGACATCTTTGGCTTTCTTTTTGTTCCCTTTTTTCACAGTCTGTCTGTGAAGAAATCCATCAGCTTGGACCAAAGGCTGGTCTTCATCATGATGGGGTGGTGTTTGGATCAGATGATTTTTGTGCCAGCATAGGTTATCATTTTATTTTCTTTTTGTCTAATTCCTTGTTATGTGTAGTGCATCCCTTTCATTTTTAACCGGTTTTTGATGTGTAAAAATGTTTTTGATTGAAAAACACCACAACCAAATATAGGGAAAGAAAAATTTACAGGACTGAAAAGAGATTCTGTCTGATGCATGCATCAGACTTTTCATGTTCTGGCATTGAAGGGCTTCTTTTTATCACCAATCAATGTCAGCAGTTGCATTTAGGAATTTCTGTTACACACTTAGAGGGTTTTCCCCACTTGCAATGTGTGAGTATTATCTTTATGAATGAAGAAGACCAAAATGTTATATCCATAGAAAATCCAGTTTCCATCAGCCCATTGTTAGCAATAGTGATTATTTTATACATTCCCGTCTTTCAGGAAAAGCTGTTAAATCCTACTTCTGTAATACTTGCTGCAAGTACTTTCAAAAGCAATAAAATTATTAAGAAAGCCTGTGAATGGGGATTTAGTGACAGTCGGGTCTATCTTGTATTTTCTTGCTCCCATTTTAAATCAGGGTTTTGCCGTGTTCACATGCACTTCTTACTTGATGTAACAAAGGATTTTGACAATATTTTGATTCTGTTTCATCTTTATATTTAGTTTTTATATCTTCCATTCTCACTATGTGTTTTAGGCGCCTCTCGGACGAAGGATGCGACTGAGCTGCTGTACGCCCGGCAGAAAGTGGTTGTCACAGCAAAGGCCTTCGGCCTCCAGGCTATAGATCTCGTTTACATAGACTACCAGGACGGCGACGGTCTCCGGCGGCAGTCGAGAGAGGGCGCGCTGATGGGCTTCACCGGTACGATCTCGGCCTCCGGCTGCATGCACACATCAGCACTGGCACAGCTCGTACACATGGCAACAATCAGCCACAGTGTTTATAACATTTAACCCACGAGTATTTCAGAAATGCTAAAAGTTTGCTATCTGTCACTTTCATTGAGATAAAAAAGACACAAACCAGCCATCTTATCTGTCAAAAACAAAACATTTATTATTATTATTATTATTATTATTATTATTATTATTATTATTATTATTATTATTATTGATTGGAATGGTATTGTGTCCTCTGTACTATTCGGGACACTCCATGTTCCAAAAAAACATTATTTCAATCTGAGGAGTCTGGAGGTGACATTAGGAACGCAGTGTCCTCATCGATTACCAACAGGATGGATTTTAATCACAGTGCTTATTGTGCACAAGGTGGAAAAATGCAACAATTTCTTAAATTCATTCTTTTTTTTTTCACGCACACTGATGTTATCCTACAAATGTCACATTTCCTTCCTTGGTTTTGACATTTCTTATCACGAAAAAAGAAAAAAGGAAAGTAATTTAAGAGGAGAGTCGGGAGGAGATGGGGAAAGCTTCGGCAGTAATACACACGGAAGGTTCGTAGCCAAGCAACACACAAGAGAAGCACATACAGTGGATAAGTGTCCACAGGAGGCTGGAAATGGAGCTCCAGTATGATGAGACTTTTAATGAATGTGTAATTGATGTTTGCAGTATTTAAATTATTCTTACCATTCATAATCTATGCATATGATAACTTACTTCTTTACCATAAGCCAGCGTATTACACATTTACAGCTTCATATCTTGCCATAGCCAGCACGTTATTTATCCTGTGTCATGCTTTTCCTTGCACTGAAATGAATTTTTTTAGACTTCTTATTTCTCCCGTCTTACTGAAATAACACCTTTATTCCTCCGCCCATTTGTAAAAATTAAGAAACAAAAAACTATCGCATTCATGGTCATAAAGTGTGGCATAGTCTCTTAGTATTTGATTAGTATAGTGTTCATACATTTTGGGGGTTTTAAAAATACAGGATTGTTACAGAAAATACTTTATCGTATTGCAGTTATGTGTACAGGAATGGGGTGCAGGAAATTTTATGTTTGGTCATTTTATAATTCTGAATCTCTATAAAAATAAACACAAAATACTTTTATCACATGCTTCATGGTAAACAGGAAACATTGACTAATAATGTGATAGCTTTGTCATTAAAGATAGTTTCCAGACATGATTTTGGCTCCTTCTCTAATTGTTATACAGCACTTGCTTGCTAATCATCACAGTCAGAAAACTCGACACTTTGTGTATGGCAGTCATTTGCTTGCACCTGGTGGAATGTAGTTAAAGGTTTTTGTTTCTGCAATATGAATGGTGCAGGATTTTCACATCAGCTGTGCTCTTGCAGTGATTGAAGCTGATTTGTTTGTGACCTCATTTGCCTTTGCTGTTCTCTAGTGACATTGCAGACGGTCCAGTTGGAGCTGCTCTGTTTACAGTTTTTTTAGGATCAGTGTGGAAAGTGTATGCATTTAGTGGTTGAAAGGGAATTAGATTAAAGTCAGCATGTTGTTGCTATAGGAATGTGTGACATGATAGTGATTGGTATGTATGCTCTTAAATAGTCACTAAAAGCACTGAATGTCAGAAACAATGCTATAGCATCAGTCATCATCAGACTAGCCCACTGAGAAACAGCACCTTTCCTGAAGTCCGAGAAGCAGCAGAACTAACAGATAGGACTAACATTCCAAGCAGGTGAAAACTTCACAACATGAGAAACAGGATGCAGCTGAAATTTTTTTAAGAACGTTCTTTTAGGAGCTTGAATGAAATTAATACTGCTGGATTTAGCAAATGATTAGCTTTTCTGTTTGTTTGCTTTCTTAGGCACACCGACTAATCAAAGATTATTTTTTAGTAAAGCCTAATAAACAATTATTGCTTGCATCTTCTCAAATATTAGTTTCAAAACTGCTGTTTTGCTCTCACCCCCCCCCCCCCCAGTGTTTTCAATAAAAAGAAAAAGGATAAATCACTGTAATTGTTCAATTTCAGTTTTACTCAGAGGACACAAAAGGCAGTGGATTAAAAGATTAACTCTGAGGGCCCTATGCTGTATAATCTTAGTTAGTGGATATTAGTGCTTAGAGTCTACTTAAGCAATAATACTCTCCACAGAAAGGTGTTACCTGCTAGATAATTTGACCCTTGCAAGTAAAGCCTTGTGCGACAATTGTCAAGGTGATGAATGAGAGACAAGGTCAATTATCTGGGTGATGATGCATCGTGAGGTTTTTGTGAATTGATAGATTGATCTTTTTAACTTAAAGATGTATTTTTAAACAGTAGGTACACAATTTCTTGCATTTAAAATTATATACGTATAACAATACAATTAGATCACAATCCACCTCTGTGTGGAGGAACTACCAATGGGTGTGTATTGCCGATTATGCAAAACAGCGATTGCTATCTTTGCTATGATTGTATGATGACCCGAGAGCATTAAAACTAAATTTTAATTGAATATGTGAGTACTATATTGCACCGCGGCACCACACACTACCCTGTTTTATATGGAGGCTCAGATTAGTCAAAAAGCTCCGAGGAGGTGCTGAGCACAGATGGCAGAACGCTATAGGCTGAGAGGACGAGTAGCCAGACCATTCCACTAGAAGAGCCAATGGCAGTACAGTGAGTGGCATCAAGCCACTCAGACCTGCCACAACGTCACTCTTCTAGCTGTAGCTGAACTTGGATGGCTGTAGAAAACAGGTGGCAGGATTGCAAAGAGGGGTGTATTTACTTAGATTGAAATAGCTTGTGAAGGAAAACCCCCTGACTTCCTGTCTGTGCCACTTTCTGTTCTCTGAGGGTGTGTGTGACAGCCGGGACACTGGGGCTTTTAGTAGCAGCTCCCTGCCCTTGATGTGAAGGGGGGCAAGAACAGGGATTGTGGTGAGGGTGATTTCTGGTGTCCTAGACCCATTGAAGCTTCTGTGCCCTATCAGGCTCTCTTTACATTGGGAAACCAGTTGCAAAAACCTAAAACCATCTTCTACGCACAACATACACATGCTGCTGTTTTTTCCCCAAACCTCTCCTGAGCTCCCCCTCCTCCTCGCAGTTCAGGTCTTTTTCTAACTGAATCTGATCCATTTTGAAGTGAATTCAGCCGTTTGTTGCATGTAAAACATGCAGGAATTTTGCATGTAAAAGGAAATGAAAAAATACAGGCGTATTATACAAATCGTAAAGGATAGTATTTAAATACGGAGTAACATCAGCTAATGTGCTGGGAGGGAGGGAGGTGTGTTCAGGAAAGGCACACCGGGCTGCTACAGTATACAGCACATACCCAGCAAAAAGGACTTTATTTCAAAACCTCTTTTTGGTAACGTTCTCCTTTTCTCATCCCCTTCATTTTCAACATGTATTGACATTCACTGCGTTCTTGCAGAGTTTGTGCACCTGAAAGTGCTGTTGACATTTATCAGCCAGCTTGAACAGTTCTTCAGCTTCTTCCCTACCATTCCCTACCATTAGCAACTCTTGTAGTTTGGAATATGTCATAACACTTTTTGAGTGGAACATAAAAAAGATTTTACAGAGAAGAGGACAAAGCATAAAAAGTGTTGATAATTATGAGAAAGTTGCTGACAGGTTGGCCATTTTTTAAAGAAAACCTTTGTGATTAAGTATAGTATCTGTCATTAGCAGTATCTTCACAGTGATAAACCCTTGCCTAAGAAATATTAACATATCTGATCAATCTTAAACCTGCCTCCACTAATATACATTATATGTTGTGCTATAAAAAGGAAAGCAATACTTTAAAAAGCCTAAAAATTACATAAAGATTTGTGTGAGCAGGTGAGACTATTGTTATGTTGTTGTTAGCATGTAGCGCTATACCTTTAAGAATTAGTTGCTTTGAAACAACATTAAGCCTTGCAGTGCTAATTTGTGCTAGCTACACAGTATTTTTCAGAAATTAATATTATATTATTATTATAACTGTGTTTCAAGCTAAACTGTCCCCCTGAGTGGAAAGACGATTAAGTTTCTAAAGTGGAGTTGCATTATTTAATTAGAAGTCAATGAAATTAAGCCAAAGAAATCGTCATGCACTCCACACCATAGAAGATGGGCAAAATCGTTTGGAAGTCTGTCAGAACAGCACCACAGAGATAAGAAATGCATTCAGCTGAAGTTTCCGTTTTCTCGGTAAGTGGGGTTTTTGTATATCAGGCAGGTGATAATTTTTTGTGTATATTCCATCTCAGGTCACTACAAAAGAAGGAGAGGAGGCAGTGCCTGTGAAAAATAAGCAATTTAAAATGGCTGACTTCAGCTGAACGATCCAGTAATGTGCTGACTATAAGGAGATGAAATAATGAAACCTCAAAAGATGACAAGCAATTAACACTGTAAAATATTTTTATTAAAAAAGAATTGTTTTATATCCAATCCATTTTAAATAAAAAAGTATCAATCCTTGTAGCTGAGTAAAACATATTTTTTAAAGAACAGGAATATTATACTGTATATTAATAAACATTGTAAGACTAATATGTTCTAACTCAAATATCGATTTTTGTACTCACATAATGAAGTTTTATTTTATCACTAAATTTACTGAATACAATTAAGTGACAAAAATGAATCTACAGTTTAGCCTTCTGTCTAAAATATCAACAGTAAATGTCAACATTTACAATATAGAAATAATATGTAATATGTCAACATTTTACAATATAGAAATGCAAAATATAAAAATATGAAGACTATAGAGTGTATATACTGTATCTGAAGATTAATACATTTTGACTAATTATAACATGAAAAAGAAACAAATTACCCCCAAAAGCATTGAATACAATGTTATGTCAAACTTTTTCAGCTCTATTTTAAATGACAGAGAACTGTAAAATAATTAGTGGTATAGTATTTACTTATAAGAAACGTTGTCAGTGATGGTAGACAAAAAAAGGAAATGTAGCAAAATATGGATACACCATTATAAAATGATATTTTTCTGTTATGTTCTAATTGTATTTACCACATTATTTTCTTTGCACTCAGTCTGAATTTTATGTGGTTGGTTTAGCTGTTGGAACAGTTCATGTGATGCTTTGGTTTTGTAGAGTTTACAAGGTAAGCTGGAAATTGGGCAAGCTCTATTTGATGTTTATTATTGGTTGTTCTGACATTTAATTTTTCAACTGCAAAGTGCTGGCATTCAGTGAAACCTGGACCACAGATGACTTCTTCATTTTCCTGAGACTTAAAACACATCCTGTGAAGAGAGACATAAATTTGAAAGATGATAGCTTTTAGTTTTTTATTTTCCTCTGGTGAAGAGAGAAAAAAAATGACAGTGTCTTACATTTACCTACGGGACATGACAGGTATTGATCTAAAACAAGATCTATCAAATGGCACTGTAAAAACAGGATTTCACGGTCGTACATCATAATGGCTTGCAATTTTTCACCCTTATGGTTGTTCATTAATACGAGCGGTTCAGCTATTTAATAATTGCCGCATTTCAGCCTGACATCTATATCTATTTTACAATGATGTGACTGCAAACGAAACAACTTAAGTGAAAGCCTACGTCCAAGGCAAGACATTGAACATTTAGGATTAAACTCTAACTGAGCTCACACTAAAGTTGCAGAGCTTTTTGGAGCTTGGACTGAAAATCGGGATGACACCCATGATGAGCTATGATTCATAGCATCCTCTGTCCCTGCTGTTTCCTTAGAAGTCTTAGACAACTTGGGAACTGCCTGAGAAGATAGAGTGTAAATATTAGGAACAGAACAGAACCTGAAAATGTAGCTTCTGACCCAGGCATTCAGTTCATTGAAAATCCTTCCTCAAAACATCACAATACTGGAAAAATATTTTACAATAAAATAAAATAGTATGAAACATCTGTTTTAGATACACAGGAACACTGTGCATTTAGTTTAAGACATTGCATTGATTTTTTTCTTATCTAGGTTGATAACTATTTTAACTAAGCCACATCAGCATCATGCAGAGCTGTAACAGTGTTTTCACAGTTTTAACTCAAAAACATTTAATTATGCTTAAACAATTAAAATATAGATGATCCTGATCTTTTTTGCTAAGTTTTAGGAGTGCTGAAGTGAAAACAATTGACCTTTGATATAATATTATAGATTTGAGTAGGAAACTACTTAAAATACTTTATTATAAGGCAGCCTGATACATTAAAAATAGATTGATGGAATGTATTTTCCTATGAAAAAAAATGCATTGCATATGGAAATTCCTTCACAAATGTGTAGCGATTTACCTCATTTGGCTTATTTAAAAAAAAAAGTTACATCCAGCTTATCTGCATATATTTTAATGACATGTTTTAGTTTGCATATATTTTAATTGAAACTATAACATTTTTCCTAAATTATCTGAGCTTTTTGCCTTAAGCATGTCTTCCATTAAAAAATTATTTGCAAACTCAAACCTCAAAACCCTGTAAACGTATTAATTTGTGCTGTACTCATCTTCACAAAGGTAAACAGGTGATTCATCCCAGCCAAATTAAGATTGTTCAGGAGGAGTTTTCCCCCAGTCCAGAACGAATCAGATGGGCTCAGGAACTGATAGATGCATTTGAAGAGCACCAGAAGTTAGGAAAGGTAAGCATTGGTGCTTATGAAAATATATTGTACTTTTTGAAAGAATGCAAGCTAAGATAAACTTGATGTGGTGGTTCATTTTGAATACACAGACCATGATTCCATGATTGGCCAAATGAGTTTTTTTCTGACAATACTTGGAAGAATGTTTATCATATTTGCGCTATGGAATTGATAGCCAATTTAGAATAAATGAAAATATCTTCATCCAAGTAAAGTGGAGTTTAATGTTCTGAGATTTTAAAATGGAAAAACAAATTAAGTGTAGAATATTATTGTTGCTAATTTAGTGCATCATTGAATCTTCTCTTTTCTGCTCTGTGGGCTATTGCTGCTTAGATGCTGCAGTGGTGAAGCACAATCTGCCTCCACCTGCCAGCAATTCGTACATTAGAAATAGCCTGGAGGGACAATAGTAGTTTTGCAGTGTTGTCAGTTCATTATTTTAAAGGTTGCACCATGACAAGTTCTAACTTGTTTTTTTTTTATTTGTTTGTTTTCATTAACAAATCTCCTACGTACTCTATAAGGTAAACTAATATTACAGAGCTGATTAGGATCATGTTCAGAATTTCGGTTTACATTCTGAGATGTGAGATAGAGGAATTTTTAAATGACTTTTACCGAACCGCTATTCAAGAATGTATGAAAACCAGACGCTGCAGCTTGTATCCAACTTTCTGTCATCTCACTTCAACACAGTAAAAGAAGCCTGCCAAGCTATATCATAAGCAATTGCACCATTGGTTATCTTTAGCATGAAGGGTTTCTTTCTGGATTAAACATTCCAACTTGGTGAAATAAATCAGTTTTTAAGGGGTGGTTTTTAAAAAACAACTATCATTTTCGGTGTAGTTGTAATTGCTTTAATTTATTTTTTAGTGATTTGCCACCGATTAGTGAACAAGCAAACATCTCTTATTTAAATCATTTTGACACCATGATAGTACATTGCAATTTGGACCTTAAATACAGAATATTTAACATGATGTTTACAGTGTTTCTCTGTATTTTTCCCCAAATTTAATCTGTAGTAATTGGCTTTGCACATAACTCTCTAATGCATTAAAAATAATAATTATAATAATTGACTGTTAGGACCATGCTATTTTTTAATTATGTCCATCTCAAGGCAAGAAAGTAAAAAGCAAATGCTCTTCACACAATAGTTACTTTACTTTATGGAAGTAAGACCTGCTCTTGTTATATTTTTTGTTTCCAGGGTGCATTTACTTTTCATGGCACTATGATCGACATGCCTTCGTTAAAGCAGGCACAGAACATTGTCACTCTGGCTGTGGCTGTTCAGAAGAAAACACCTGCTCCTGAAGTCCATGTCCCCACTATATGATGAATGACTCTCTTCTCCTGGATTAAACTGAGGTTTTTTGTTATTGACACGTTTTTTTAGAAAAATACACGATGTTTTAAGCCATTAACTGCCAGTTAATTGAGCAATCATAGCACTGTTTTAATAACCTTATTGACCATGATGTAATTAAAATAAAAGTCAAAAGTGTAAAACCCACTTTGAAACACCACCAATAAAAAAATACTCAAGTACACATTTGAGGAAAATGCCAAAACATAAGATTTTTATATCTTGTCATTTCCTGAAAAGAATAAGCTGCCTGAAATCTGTATTTTTTGGACATACTTGTAAATCCTGATTTTGTTAAACACAAACATCTAAGAAAGTAATGGTATGAGTATGACTTTGTTCTTAGCATGTGTTTTCTTTTTGAAGAAAGAAGGATAGCCTAACTCTGCTTCTTTGAAGACCCCTGTGTAAAATCTGCCTCCTGCTACCCGCAGGTCAGAAGAGTCGCTCTCCAGTTGCTGGGGTTTAGTCAGCTTGGAGTAAGGGTAAACAAACAGACCAACTCGTCCTTGTTCCACTATTCATCCCATACTCCAAACCAAAGAGCTGAAGTGTTTTTTTTCCCTTTCTTTTTTTCCTCCAAGCTGCACTAGATCAAAGTTGTGGTTGCCAAAGAACCTCAATGAATTTTCTTAAACCAACAATCTCAGATTTTGTTTCAGACCCCTTACTAAATCACAGCCCTTTGTGCACTTACTATGAGGCACTGTTCTCTGTGAAGTGGGGATGAATACTTTTAAACTGGGCATCAGCCCTACACTGACCTCCTCAGCGGCAGGGCAGCCTCACTTACACAAACACTGCAGGAGAGGCTGTTTGGCTGATTTTTTGTATGTAAATATACAGCAATCTTGAAGTTTGTTTTGTTTTGTCATTCCCTTGTCGCCTGCTATTCATGTTTTTCTCTAAAGGATGGCTTTTTGTGTGGCACCACATCTTCATTCTCTTATGCAACATCCACAGTAAAACAAACTAACCAAAAACATAACCCTGAGCCCTACAAACAGGACCTTCTCTCCCAGTTTTTAAGAGAATATTGTCAGCGGTTCTATCTGAGATGATGTAATTCTCTTGAATTACACCACTGCTACAGATAGCTTGTCTCATGAAGAACAGGGTTCCTTTTTTGCTTGTTGTTTTGCATGTTATTTTCAGATATTTCGTTTTTTGTTTTTGGTTTCACTCTTTGTTGACAAGTTTTTAGAAAGAACAGTCATTTACAGTGAACTGTTTGAATATTTGACACATCTGTTGGTGACTATGGGCTTGATCTTGCATGATCAATTGTGTCTGAGGTTTATGCCAGGCAAATGCCAGACAAAAAGATCGAACCCACTGCTGTGCCCAGCCAAAGGCCTAACAATAAGCTGGCTTTCTGGCACTCGGCCACAAACTTTTTTGGGGGCCTTTTGCTTTCATTTATTTTTAATTTTCTAATGGTATTACATTTGTTTCCCTCAATCTCAGGTTTCAACTGCTATAATTTCTCCAGGTTTGGAAGGACCGTGCTGATGTTGAGCCAAGTCTTAGCCCACAGTTAAAACCCCTATCCTAAGGCTGACAGAATTAACTGTAAGTGTATGTTTTGGTGTGAATTTTCCCCAAACTCACTTTAGGGCCTACCGTCTCAGACATTTATTTTGAGTGATGGCTCTTCAGAAATCTAGAAATGTCTATAGTTACAACTTCAAAATGCAAGCTATTCCTTAACAGCTCTGTCACCCTGGACTGTAAATAATACAGAACAGGTGTTAATTCAGAACGGTCTTTGTATCTGCTATTGTATCAACTGCATTGGTCGGCCCTCCTTGCCTGACTTTCTAGTGAGGGTTCATGGTCAATTTCAGTGTGATACATTTCTTCTTCTAAGATTTTGAAAACCGTATGAATTTCTATGAAAGGAATACCTGCTTGACTCGAATGTATTGTCAGTAAATGAGGGTTTAAGCTTGAAAGTCAATTTTGCGCTTATTTAGGAATCCTGTATGAGTACAGTTCTAATTGCTTAGACATAACATTCCCCCTACCCCCAGAAGGATAATTAGCAAGGGTCTTGTTCCCAGAAGTCAGTTAGTATTTGATGGGTTTTGTAATGATCAAAGTGATAATCATTTTTATATTAAAATTGGATACCCTGGGTTTGCCTATGCGTTTTGTTAATTTTATTGATTTAATTGTCACATTACTTCAGATAACAGGAATGTGACTTCTTCCCCTGGATTCCCTTCTAATATTATGTGGCATGTCCGTTGTATTTCCAAGTTGACATAATCTTCTCAGCCCTCGCAGCAGATTTAAATACATTTTACTAGTAGTCCCTGAGAGAGTAAATTACAATTAACACTATTAAATTCTTACAAAACCTGATGAGATTCAATTATATTGAAAATGAGATAGGAACACAATTTCCTTGAGTGCAAAGCTGAATGTATCCTTAGATTGGTTTAATAAATCATCAGGTATAATACTGTGCGGAATGTGTGTATGCAAAGCACTGTCAGAGGAAAATTAAAATGAAATGTTTTGCATAATTTTTTCATTAATCTCAATAGGACCCGTGTGGTAAAGATTGTTTTATTCCCCTAATTTCCCGCCCGGGGGTTCTCCAAATAATGTCTTCATTGTTTTACTAGTGTGCTAATGACAATCTGTGACAACCTCATTTTAACAAAGGATTATTTCAATGCAATAAAATGTATCGTTTAAATTAAAGGCAAGGGGCCTTTGGAGCCATTCACTCGCTTGGGAAACGAGACATAACAGTAATAAAATTGAAGCGGGCAGGATTGGTAATAATTGGTGTGAAGGAGGTAAAAGCAGCGCTACTGATAGTATTTAAATATTCCTTAGTTGTTTCCGGTTCATCATTGACACTAGATTTTAAAATGTGAATTTAAAGTATATAAACAAAAAGTAACCAAGAATGTATGTTATTTTCTGTAAAATCCCAAGCATAACTGAGAGCAAACTCGACCCCAGGAGTCTCAAAAAATGCTCGTATGAAAATCCAGTTTTGCTTTAATGCTTGATGGTTATTGTTATTATCATCTTTAAAGATGCATCAGCTACTTATTAATTTATCTGAAAGCTACTGAAGAATGTATTCTTCCGATTCTCCTCAGCACTTTCTTTGATAAGGAGAAGCGATTCGCGAGTATATTTTTACATTGACGAACCTCTACAGAAGCTCGCTAAATGTATGTGAAGTGTGAGCATTTTTTTACATCGACTTACTTATTATACCCCGTAGGTGGTTCGTTTGTAGAAAAAAAATAGAACGGATGAGAAAGAAGTATCCTTTGTCTTTCTGAAGTACATTTCCATCCATCCATTCATTATCAAAAAGCCGCTTATTCAGATCTACTTTTAAAAAAAAGTTTTAAGATTGGGGGCACTTCTTTCTGCAACTAGGGGATTCGTGAAACAAAACGGATTACGAGATTACCAGTAGGATTTTGTGCATATTAATGTTAGTGAAGTGCACCTAATGGGGCTATAATTGCGCTCAGGATTTCGGATGGGTCTTTGTACAAACAGCCCTCACCCCCTCCAACTAGCTTTTTACATTGAAAGTGAGAAGTTTTTTTTCTTATTTTTCCGTCTTCGATCTTTAGAGTTGGACTTTTTATTCGAGTTCTTTATTGTTTTTCTTGGACAACTATTACTTTTATGCACATTATCCCAAAATGCAGCTTTATGCAAGACAGCGCATTTTATGCAGGAACAGTTTCTCCATCCTTTTAATTAAATACCTTTAATAAAGAAAAAATAAGGCATTTTCAAAATCATGTTAACCACTGGAATTAGGCAGATAAAACCATGGAAGAAGAAACTCGAGACACTTCATTATAAACTAAACCTATAATTGATCAAGCTTCTCGGGACCATGAAGTGATTAACCGCAAGTTTATTTTTTAACCAAGTGAGGGCTCGCAAACGTGTTCTTGTGTTTTATGAAAATCAAAGTTTTTACCTTTTTAAACGTCGGTGTAAGGTCCCTTTTAATGAAACATTCATTCTATGAATTGTTTCATAAAATTTTAAGTTTTTTTTTTCCTTCGAGTGAAAGAGGCTTTTCCACTCTAGTAAACTAATCCTTTATTAACTACACAATGAATATTCGGTCAAGCAAAAACGATCTATTGTTGCAAATTAATTTAGCTCAAACATGACGATGCTGTAGCATATGTATACCGATTTTAAGTTTCCAATCAACTAAATTTTAAAATATTTGATATGGGAACTCCAGGTTTGAAGTTACCGCTTAATTCAGTATGAAATATATAGCAAAAATATTTTCATGCGACAGAAAAAACGTTTAAATTAACTGATTACTAAAATCCAAATTATATTGAACTACAAAAGTGATTTTATCCAACTTTTAACGCAGTTTCCTTGTCAGTTTCAATTTTGCTGATTTAAAAGTTTTAAGGTTGAAGCCTACGCAATAAAAATATAAAGTGAAATGTGTCGTACTAATTACACAACATAGACATAGATTTTGTTAAACGTTTGTTTTTGTGCACTGAACGGACAAAAGACAACTTTCGTCTTTTTGATATACTTGAGGGAAAAGGCAGTTCCCAGAATATTTTTATGGAAACGAATAATTTTGAAAATATTTTTTTTCAGTTCGTGTCCAGATATGTGTCCAGGCAGTATTCGTCTGTGTTGTCTGAAGTAGAACTAAAAGGTTTTTTTTTACGTGATATGAATGTATTGTCTTTCAATACCATACAATTGCTTTTATGTGGCACATGGTTAAAATGTTAAAAGTATTTTTAATATTAGTAGCAATAGCATTTAAAGCAGTTGTGTACACTTGAAGTTAATGTCCGGATTGAATAGCTACCCCGTTCAAAAAGTTGATACTGCGATGTGTCCAAAGGGTTAACGTTTAACCTGAAGCTAGTGAAAGTTGTCTGACTGAATGTCATTTCCCTCGCTAGTAAAGTGATCCTTGTGTTGGATTGCTGTGTGTTTTAGTGAAAGGTAATCCCCTCTCAATGGAGTGCGGCTTGTGAAGTTTCTAGGAGTGGGACGATGCTTTTCTACACTCTGGATAGTTTGAACTGACTCTCTCACTTTAATGGTGACAGATCAAAGGCAGGACCGTCTCCCAGCGGACCCCACTAAAACCCAATCTCTTTGTCTGCTGTTGCTAGGATTCTAGTAAACTAAGAAAGAGTGTCAGGGGCATGTTAATCAGACTCGTTACAGTGTGACAAAGTCTTCTCCAACTTTTCATTTTTACTATATTTTCAGCCCCGTGCACCTGCAGTTATATTGCTTGTCTGGTCTAAGATCTTTTTATAAACGCTCAATAACTTTTGAAGCCGTAACTTCTGTTTACTTAGCAGCTCCATTCTCCTACGCCTGCTCAGCAATACAGACTTCACTTAGCTTACACACGTCGAAAAGGTCGAATGTTCGCACGTTTCATTCCAAGATTTTCCATTTTCTTTGCCAGTTTTGTGAAATTTGAATTGCAATTCACTGTTTTATTCAAGTCAGGATAGCTCTATAGGGGAAGATATGGATGGGCCGATTTTGCAGCGTTTTAAAATACACGAAGAACTTTAACGCTTTCTTACTTGTGTCGTTTCTTGAGTTGTTTTTGTGAAGATGAAGTGGAACTGTCCCCACCAGAAACATCCGTCTAAGCCCGCTGATGGTGACACAGTTTGAAGTTGTTTTTATTTTCAGATAATTTGATCATCTCGAGCTGAAATATGGAAGGTGAATTTTTGTGCACACTTTTTATATCTGATGGTAAATAGTCTCTTCCACAATAATTAGGTTTGCTAATTGTCTTCAAATGGTGAGAAAATATTAACGAATATATTTAGAAATACGACCTTGACTGATCGCCAGTTCATGGCAGGTAACATTTTTATCTTCAAGAGGGCTGTATCTCCTCTACACAGTTGAAATCAGTCATCGAGAATCCTTATTATTAGAATCCTTATTAAACATTTTGCAACAATCACATTTGTTTCAAAATCGGAAAATCATGAAAAGCTATAATTTTAACAGCAACTGCGTGTGCATTCTTTGTGTAGGGCATAATACAGGAAACGTCCCAGGTATAGATATTGCTAACGCTACAAGCTGTATAATGTCTACTAGTTAATTTGTTTAGGAATCTCCTTTGCTTTCCCCTAAGGTTTTACGACTTTAGAGTAACAATTTGTTACCTAATGCGTCCTTTCTGATCTCTGCATGTTGGAGTGGACGTTTTTATAGTCATTTTAGACTGGAGTTGGTCATCTAGCGCTGGCCCATATCAACCATGAATATTTCCAGTCTATTTGCGTTGAACTGGCCTAGTTTTTTTATAGTTCTCATCGGTAGCGTTTTGAAATAAACATTTTCATCTCTGTCTGTGTGTGGCATCCGAGAAAGACAGAAGGTAGCTTCCCCCTCAAAGGGAGAGAATCAGATACATTATATACTTTTATGATACGTTTCGATAGCACTGTTTTAATTTTAACCTTTTCCCATTAGATTCTGAGCATTTCTAATTGATGGCAACATGTGATTAATACTGAACATATTTCTGGTTATATTTGCTGTCAATTAGTTATGTCAGAGAGATTGTAGTAGGTTAGTGAAAGTTCTTAAATGATAATCTTCTTGGAGTTTCTTCGAATTTGTGCAATCCAGTAATCTAATAAATGAGTTCAAATGAATTTAAAAGTGATGTGGAAAGTCTGCACCCGTCTTATATAAAGAGATTCTTCCACTCCATTTCCACTTTCCACCTTTAAAATCAAAACTTTTACGAAGATTGTGAATGCAGCGTATTTTTATTTTATTGATGAGTAACATCTATAAATTACCGGAATTCTCAAGTTTATTGTTTCCATGCAATAACATATTTTAAAATACCTTTCTATTTATATCTGAAGTTTGTTAATTATTCAACTGTATTCGATACTTGAACTTAATGTACTCTGCCCTAAGGAACAAATAAATATAAGCACTTGGACATTCGTCTGTCGGTCTTTGTCCCGTTGGTTCGTTAGTCTCTTACACTATCTCATATAAACATATTGTGGGATATTGACAGAAATGCTTTCAGCGTTTTCCAGAACCTCATTGTCATTCTGTAACATAAGCACAAGCTCGAGTTACATAGCACACACAGCATTCAGCTAAGCAACATATAAATTGAGTTTACGTACTTTCCACCTTTAAGTACATTTGTATCCAAAGTTTAAAGTTTAACAGGCAATTCAAACTAATGTATTTTAGAATCTAAATTATCGAAACTATGGAACGTGCTCTGTCACATAGAACTACTCGTTATATGCTGAGTGGTAACGAGTTCACTGTTATTTCAAAATGCATTTATGTGCGCTATAACAGAATAAATTGTTCATTATCCATATTCACGTTGGAAATGAATTAAAACAATCGTGTCTTTGCTGATACACCCGATAAAATAACAACGCGATCGAATAAGAGGCAGCGTGCTGTGTGATTTACGTATTTGCCTAGCTACTGCCACTACCCCTACTGCTTTTCTGATGATGCCCGAACAGCGCAGGCGCCGTCAGTTCAAAAGTTTGCCGGCGGATGCTCTCAAAAACCGAGAAAAAGAGGAATGGATGCTTATAAAACCCCACATTTATTGCTGCATGGTTGTTAGAAATGATTGCAGCGTTGCGCACGAAAAACGATGCGTTGGCCGCATCTAGACAAAGCAGGCGACTGGTAAGGATTTACACAACTCCCGCAGACACAAGCAGTAAATGTGCAGCCTACCACAGACTCTATATTAGTGAATGCAAAAGCACCGATTCATTGGAAAACAATGTAAAGCTTAGGGGAGAAAAATATTATTTTATTTCAAAAGTGGTTTAATTTGGGAAGAAGCAGATTAGTCCCTGTCCTTTAAAGGGGGTATGAATTTGCTAAAGATAAAGTTTGCGTCATCATATATAGCCCATGAAAGGTCTATATGCAGCATGCGTTAAAATGTGTGTGTGAACGATGGAGAGTAAGATGTACAGGATTTCTCTCGTATTTTGAACTACAAGTAGATTGCAAGTACTGGAATGTTAATCAATGTAGTCTTTCAGGAAATTAACACGTTCAAGTTACTTTTTGTCTCACTCTGAAATTTATATTTTTTTAGAATAAGCTTTTTTGAGTTAAATGTGCCCACATACCGCTTTATACGAATCCGTACTTATAATTATAGTTGATATTATAATTGCAATTACACGTGACATATATCCGATAGTAACCTATCGCAAGGATCTCCATGTAAAATGTGAGTGTAGATAATCACCCTCGCGTCCTTCAAAAGGGGAGGCGTGAAAGGGGTCCCAGTGATTGATAACCCCCATTATGTTTCTTAAATGTCCAGGTTAAGTTGCAGCGCTGTGTTTATAAGGTAATTTACACACAGATATCACTCACTGTCCTACATGCGTCAGGCACTGCGCTAGTTTTCCCGTTTTCCTCCGTGAACGTGACTCACATAGTTCTATTGACTTTATCTCATTTGATCGAACCTATGGAAGCTTGGAATACTTTTCGTCACAATAGGAATTGCGACACCCGTGGCATAGCACATTTAATTAACACAGCCCCGTGTGACACAAGTTGTATTTCACGTTTATATAAAACATGCTGGAAGAAGTGAATAAACTGTACAAAACAAACAATGAGGACACCCACATGATGAATCCTGTCCTGCGCTGAAAAAACACCCATATTGCATGTAGCCTCAAACTTTAAACATAGTCTAATCAAGATTTTATACACAGCGCCAAGGGGTATATCACACATTTGCCATCAGAGGAGCTATCTGTACTCAAAGAAATGTTGAAAACTGAAAAAGATATAAAGTATTTATCTAACAATAACGCGTTTTGGTAGCAAAGTATAGCATTGTGAGATTATCATGTTGAAAATGTGCTTCTTGTTGATTTTAACGAAAATATCTTGTCGGTTTTCGAGTACACATTACATTGTTTTCAAAACGATGGTGTTGGTGAAATATTTTAAGTACTGATAAAATGAATCTGCAAATATGCATCCACACAATAAAAGGTGTTAAATGTGCAGTGTTGGGAACAGACCATTTGTTAACATTAATACAATATCATAGTACATTTTCTGTCCAGATGTTATAGGGCTATTTTAACACAATGTTGCCGATTTTTAAGAGAAAGTCGCCCAATTGCATTGTTATTATCACGACATGTTCAACATGTTTCTGTCTGTACAAGGTGGTGAATGCTGGAACGAAACGGGCAGTATCGAAATAATACAAAGAGCAAAAAGAGGCGTGTTAATTTTAACAAAGCCTAACTGTGAGATTATTAAACTGGATAAAAACAACTGTCTAAACAACACTCGATTAACTCATGTTCCTGAAGAAGCGCTGGGGTGAGAGGAGAGGAGCAGGAGAGGAGATGTTCGGCGGTTTGGCTACCTCCGAAGATATTAGACTTTAAAATATGAATTATGTTATACGAAGTGACACAAATTAAAAGTCATCCGAATCACGTGTGATTTTATATAATTCGGCTTGTTTTATCAAATTCTAATGATAAGATAGTAGCACTTCATGTTTTGAAATAAATGTTACTGTTACTTCAATTAGTTTTTATTTTGCTTCACTTGAGAAACACGATGTGGTCAAACAATTCGCATTTCCAAATGAAACAAGAATATATTTATAGAGTACTTAGCTGTGTCACAGAATATTACACCTTCGATAATGTATTTTTATTCTTAAAATGTTACTTCTGTCACGACAATAAGCTTCTTCACTGATGAACTTTGAAAGACTGGGTATTACATGTCTTAAAGATTGCATCCAGAGGATATTAAATCACTGCTCAATGATGTAATGAATAATGTTTTTTTTTTCGATTTAATAAATTAATTGAATTAATTGAGAAATAATGTACGGTAATCTAATACTTGAAAATGTCTAGAACTGTTTGAACTTTAACGTTACCTGATGACAGTGAATTTACATATCCCAAGCTGCGCTATAAACAATCCTTTAAAATACCCTTATTAAAGGCAAAGCTGTATTATTTATATGAAATCTAAAATATGTTCCAAGAATATTATTACTTTTTACATTTACAGATATTATTTTTAATTCCTTTTGTTTTTAATCAAAAGTTGGATATAAACAAAAAGTTAATGAAATGCTTAACACTTTCATCCACAGTGCAGTCCTATTTTATTTTTCTGCTGATTTTTTTTAAACAATTCTTCGGTTAAGTGCAATGGACGAAATTTCCGCGCTTAAGCAGAAGACTCGAGTAGAAACGCCGTGTCTGCTTTTTTGTTTTCGATTTGTCTGTTTAGGCTGATCTCCAATGACAAACGGAGAGTAGCCATTATGATTACGTTAAACCTACAAGATAACATAAAGATGACGAGGATCAATCAGCTGCATTGTTTTAAATGCTCCACTACAGTTGTTACATACACCATTTGCCACTTAGGTGTCCCGACTGTGGAGAAGATTGAAGAACAAGCCAGCCATAGCCCTTATACACACAGCCGAGTCAGAACACTGATTGCTTTTGACACATCTCTCGTCAATGCTCAGTTTGCAAACAGGTGAAGGCTGTAGCACTGCATGGGCTTGAAGTTAGCGCAGTTGTTCCCTTAACCTTGTTATTCTCGTCCCTTTTCTTCCTTAATATGGGATGTCGGCTTTTTCTGACACCCATCACAGTTTTATCTACTAACATGATTTTGAAATTTACGTAGGCGAAAGCCGTGCATTGAGTGTATGTTTTGTTCCTGTTCCTGATACATTTCAGATCTTCCTAATAATGCTTTTTAATAGTCTTTAAAAGCACATTTCCCTCTAATCTGTAGTCGAGGATGGTTGATTGGTTTGTTTTATATGGTTGATGGTTAAGTGCCACTGACATAATATTGTCAATATTTAATCGGTCAGCAGGCTGTAATTGTAGCCTATGATGCTCTGAGACCATAATGGTGAAATTGAATAATTCTACTTACACAGTTATATGACGACACTACACTTTCAAAAACAAATATTCTTAAATGGAAAACAACCATTTCAATATACTCCCTTAGGACGACACTGACACGCATATAATTAGGTATGAACCTGCTGTGCAGAATAGCCATGGTGCGTGCCTCTAAATTAACGGAGCGCAATTCGCGGAAATTTGGGAATTCTATTCGGAATACAGTTACTGCGAGCTAAGTAGAGAGAAATGCCCCCCAATCAGCCGTATGTAGGAGTTGCAGACCTCTGTCGGTGTTGCTTGCAGTGATCGCTGGAAGATAGGCTCAAGGGCCTTAAAGACAGCACGTGCTGTGACCTCGGAATGTTCCTCCTTCGAGGTCAGGGTTGTTTTATAGTCAAAGAAATGGAAAATTAATGATAATATCGACAGGGAATACATACACTTCTGCTGAACTTAAATAAAGTTTCTTTAAAAATGAAAGCTATTAGTTTAACTTGTAATGTGGATGTAAGGATATCAGACCACATTTCGCTTAACCTGTTCCACATATCATACCTCCCTTTGTTGTGGCCTATAGAAGTTGAGTATCTTACATTTCAATTACATTGGTCTTCTCCATCCTTTTGAAGAATAAGTACTAGTATAAACTCAATGGAACCGTGAAAAAGCGTTTGTTCTCAGCTTACCACAAACGCTGGACTTCTCTAGCTTCCTCGATGAAAATCAACTCAGTTGGTCAAGTAGTGACACACTGTTACAGCTAAATTCTTCAATGTCTCGCTCTGTGATGTATTATCGTGCCTTTCATTTTAGCTTTCATAGACAGCCAGATTTCTTTGGCCAATTTAGCGTTCACTTCGTTCAGAGAACTTTACTCAAGAACGACAATAGGTCTTGTCTCTTGATAAAAACAAAATTTACAGGCTCAGTGAATGGAATTACATTTTAGTTTTTTTCAGTGAAGACAATTCAAGAGATCAGTGGATTCATCATACACGACATGACATAAATACCAATACCGTGAACACTGGCGTCATAACAGCACGTGTTTAAGTGTATTGTTCCAAAATGAAAATATATTGAAAATTAGAGGCGTTAAATTAGTCTTGTTTCAAGTGAAATCCTAAAAAGTTACACCGAGAACATGAAGTGATCGCATTTAGGTGTTGTAAAAACAAGCAAAATTCCCGAATGTTCTGTTACATGTAAAAAAGAACTGGCGACAGGACCTTAGAGTTGCAGACGTTTAGGACTTCTCTCTTTAAAACAGTACACCACATACCCCCATCAGTTACCCCAGCTACCGGAATCCTTTGTCAATGTCCATAGTAGAACATTACACCACATCACTTCTTATACATGTGATAGTATATATAATTTATATAATAATATTAAGTCCATATAATGGGCTAAAGGGAGACTGATGCTTGACTCACTTAACGAAGAATGCAGTCATAAATTATTTTAATTCTATTTGAATTAAGCCTTAAGTATAAGCTTATTTGGGTGAGTGACGGCATTTCAACTGAAGCAAAGACTGTCTTGTCAATGATTTTTTCTTAGACTCGGGTATCTCATTTAGAAATTAAACATTTTCATGTACATTTTCAACACTGAATCAAGGGGATTAACCTTTCTCATCCTCTTCTGGTAACACTCAAAAGTCGGCCGAAATCTAACACGTCAGAAACTAAAACAGCCTGAAGAGATGAACATGAAAAGTATTTTGGCATTCATAACACTGAAATCCTATGACTGTTAAGACACGTGAGACGAATTTTACGCATTGAGTGTACTTAGACAGCTTTGATGATTTAGGCAGCCTAAATCAATAAATGAAATGAACATGTTTTCCTCATTAGAGTAATATTCAGCGTTACAATTAATGGATACCGTTTAACAGAAATCACAATTTGAAAATGCACAGTACTCTATTTAGATCCATAGGATCACTCCTTATTGCTTAGACATCCTTCCCCAAAATATGGCTTGTGAGATTTGCAAGAGCTTTTTATGTGGCTAACAAATAATAATTAAATCCCACTCACTTAGTAAGAGTGAAGTAATTAACGGAAAGATTCCCGTGATAGCAGATAAATGTTTTATGAGTTATATTGCGAAGCTACAGGTGGGTTGCGCCAACCTTTGCATGGGAATTCAAACGAATATTTATCTATTGGGAGCGTTTGAAAGCCTTTATTATTATTTGTTATATTTTAACCTTGCACGGAGCAAGACCACATTTACAGTCTATCAAGGGCGTGAATGAAAAAATAACGATTAATGTTTGGTGATAGCTAACATTTGCAGCCCAAGGCTCTAGTAATCATTTAGCTGCGCCTTCGTCCCTTAAAGTTATTACGTAATGATAAAACTATAAACACGCGTCTTAAAATATCCAAGGGAAAGCGAATAAAACTAGTTTTTCTTTTTTTCGAATCTATTTACTACATTTTCACGGAAAACGCGCTAATGGATTATTATAGTAAAAGATCATTATGCTTCACCTGCAACACCGCTTGCAGGTAAGGCAAGCTGTGCTCTAATTACAAACAACAATTCTCAAATCTATTTTCACTTATTCCATTTGGGTCTATATCTGGAGGTCTAACTGTTTTATTGCATAACAGGTAACATTCAGGTCTAATTGTTTTATTGCTTAACGGGTAACATCCAGATGAAAGGGTGAAGGTGAGCGTCTTATGCGAAATTAGGACAGATATTTCTATTAAACATCGGAAGGGAAAACGGTATTTTACAAGTTAATTATTAGAATTAATCAGTTTTGTTTACAGGCACAGTTGTTTACAATTAAACTTACTTAAATTCTGTATTTGTTTCCTGTATAGCTCTAATAATATGTACGTGTCTATAAAGTTGAAGAATTTTAATGCAACACTGAAGTACAGTCCTGTGAAACATTTTACAGACTTTGCAAAAGGGTTTACCTGAAATGTTTTAAGGACACGGGGAATTCTAGGTAGTCGGGATATCCGCCGTGGAACAATCTAAGATTTATGCGTTTAATGTAGCAATATGAGGATAATTAAATAATTTTTCGATTTTCTTTTCTTCAGCATAAATTAAAAAACACCTCGACAGTTCAGAAACTCATTTTATACACCTGACACTAAGGATTCCTCTTCTTGTTAAGAGTTACCAATTTAGCACTAGAGACACTTGAAGATATGCCCATTTTGTATTTATATATAAATTATATAAACGTTTAGCCTATGAATATAAACATCTAATTTGTGTGAAATTCAACATGATGCAGAAAAGATTTTCCATCCACTTTAGAGGCTCCGTTAACCTACTCCAATTTATAATTGGCTCAACAAGACAAAATATATGTATTGAGAAATCTGACAAGGTCAAAATACACCAAGATACACATTTATAACTATTGCGAGCAAAAAGGCGAATGGACATATTGTCATTTCTAAAATAAAATGGAACTAAGGGCAGCCGTTTTTCTGCAATTTGAAGTAAGAAAGTTTATTTAGTTTAAAGTTTAATTAATGGAAGGGGGGGGGTTAAGTCTATGAATTACGATGTAGACGTTTAATTTTCAATTTAATCTCTCTTCTTTCAGATTGCTTTGCTAACGTTAGCCTTGCGCATTCCCCTGCTGCTGCTAATAGTGATAGTGATAGTTCTAATGTCGAGAAACAAGTTTAAATTGCAACAATATCCCTACCTCTGAATTAATGAAGATGCCTGCTTTGTGTTCTGTGTATCGCGCGCGTGTCTGTAATTGCGGCGGCCAGCTCCTGGGTTTGTGCTATTTGACACCATTTTTGTTAATCCAATTAAACATGGTAATCCAGAGCTGTAGAATGACCTTGTTTTATCTCTTGTCAGCAGAAGGATCCAAATAGGCATCTTTCCCCCTGTTTTGGACAGGCTACGTTTTAGGAGTTATTTTCAGTTTCTTGATTCCTTTGCTTACGGTATTTATACAGACAAAACCATGCTGTTGTTGGTAAAAGTGAACCCATCATTCATTCATGCAACATTTCAAAATATGACACTCAAGAAAACAGAAGGGAACGGGATAAACCTGCAATCGGCAGGCTTGTTTTAAATTAAGTATAAAAGTGTGTTTTTTTCAGATATCTGCGGGATACGATGCAAATAACGAAAAGTCAGAAGTGAATGAGTGAAATCTGAGTCACACGTGACACGATGGAACTCATACATTTAAATTGTACATAACAGATCTGTGAGACGTCTGCTTCTATGGAAATTGGTTGTAAATCAATACACGTTATTTTAATTAAAGCTCACGATTTACACAAGCAGTATTCACGCGTTGCTTGACTGTTAGTAAGGGTATATTAAATCCTCCGTTTCAGTTAGTTGTGTTGTCACACATGGACTTTCATTTGTTTTCGAAATTAAACCAGACGTCTTTCCTTTACTGATTTGTAAGAAAGCAGTTCATAATTGAATACAACACTTAACGTCAACATAACAGTATTTCTTCAAAATAAACCTTTTACTGACATATCGTGAATTGGTAAATTGAACTTTTGCGTTCCTGCAACTTAGATTTGTCCATTGATCTTTACAGTCTATTTTGCTTTTTCTATTATTGCTAACCAAAATATCAGATTGATTGCAGTTTTTTATAACCTTTCACTTCTCCTTGGGAAATTTAATTTCTAAGCAGCTATAATATACACTGCTATAATATACTGTAAAAAGAAATATATGTTTTAGATACTACGTTTAGATATTGTGATTTAAAATATTGAAAGATTTTTTCAGATTTTGTTAATAGTTGTTGGTCTGTTTTAGTGTTAAGTTTTTTATCAGAATGATTTCTCGCATGAAAAAGAATAAGAAAGAATAAAATGTCTATTCTGTGTATAGTTAATGAATGCCGGCTCACCTGAGTCAAACTGGCAAGCAAACATCTGAATTGAAAAGATAATGGGCATGACACGTCCGGTAAATACCCGAAGTGAATACCATTTCATTTCACTGAAATAGGGAACGCAAACGAAATTAATACACCGTATGTTTCATTTGTACAATTAGTGAATATTTTACGCGTAAGTTAATTTCGAAATTTAACTACTAATAGTAGCTAAATATCATTTTTTGCTAGATGTCATTTAAATAGTACAATGAATAACAATCTAATCAAGGATTCAAGCTGCAATTATCGTCACCTGCATTTGACACTATTTAAGCTCATTTTATAGAAGACTATTATTATTAACTAGAAAAAAGGAGTGCTATATGTTCTAGCATAGTTTAACATTTAAATATCAATACGAAGAAAACAATTCAGAGTAATACTTAGAACTTGAACTTCGTTTTAAGGCAGGGTAGTGAATCTTGGCTCAGACATAGGGAAATGATCGTGTCAATAACAACATGGTAGGCTAATGATTATAATGTGGTCTTCGAATAAAGTATGTAGAAGGGTTCACGTGTTTAAGCTCCGCTGAAGTGACGTCTCCTATATACTAGACTTACCACAGAACTGAGATCGGCTAAAATTTGAAAGCGCAACCGGTTTTTTGTATTTTACGATTGGACATTCAAACTGATACATTTATAAGCTCCTCATTGTTGGTGAAATAGATATGCACATTTTGAAAATGAAACATCAACATTCCTAATTGAAACTTACAGTTACATTGAGTAAGACTGTCAGTTATTACAAAAATATTATACAATAAGTACATTCAGCTTTTCGTTAATTAGTTCGTTAATTATTTACGTACAATTAAAAAATTATTTTAGGACCGGTTTTTAGTTGATCTTGTGTATCTGTTTCTCTGATGTTCTCCACATGAGGTTTAAAAAGAGACGCCCCCTTTTAAAAATAATGGCTGAAAATGTCTTAACGAATTCTTATTGAAATGTCACAAAAATAACATTTCCTACGACTTCTGAAGGTATTCTGCTAATAAGAAATGTTGATCACAGAATGATTAGTAACAGTCCCGAATTCATAATGAATACAGAGTGAATTGCCAATTATTTTGAAGTGTTCGCAATAGTCTCCGTTTAAAGACCTTGTTGAAATACAGTTGACCTTCCCACCTCCTTTGAAACATCAAATTGCAAGTGCCTCTTAACCCATCTTAGTCCACTGCTTTTGAGGAACGAATCCCCCAAGCAGTAGAGGAAGTGGACAATAGCATAAACTAAGGAAGTTACTTTCTACGTTCTCAACTGTATGAATTAAAGATGCTTCCTGAAAACTACATTAAAAGAGAATGAAAGATACATATTACAGAGGCTAAAATATATAGTAAAAAAAAAGTTATTTTCAGTATTATAACAGCAAACTCATGCTAGATGATGAGGATGAAGGTTCTTAGAGATTATCAATGAAATGGTTTAGCTAGTGAAAAGCAAATGGCTTTTAATGTATTAAAGGAATATATCAGTGCGTTTACCACAGGCAAGAAACTGACAACATTCCAGGCTGAGCAAATAAAAGTCTGTATTAAATAGTTTCATAAGAGGCAGGAGTGTTACATGCTCAATATAAACAAATCCCCAGGGCTTGATGGAGAGGGTACTGATTTTACTTCAGGAGATAAATGACAAGAGATGTTATTTATAGACTGTCCACAAACTGGAAAAGTGCTAAAATTATACCAATCCATAAGAGAGCAATAAAA
This sequence comes from Lepisosteus platostomus, assembly GCF_059453375.1. Classification (NCBI taxonomy): domain Eukaryota; kingdom Metazoa; phylum Chordata; class Actinopteri; order Semionotiformes; family Lepisosteidae; genus Lepisosteus; species Lepisosteus platostomus. The sequence goes on from NC_142612.1 coordinate 29,807,400, forward strand.
ACAAATTAAGTAATTATAGAGCAGTTTTATTTTTGTTATGCGAGGCATTATATAGAAAAAATAAACAAAACGGTAGGATAATCTGTATGACAATAGGATTCTGGGAGACAATAAACGGATTTAAAAAGTAACACTTGCATAATCCGCTTTATTTATAAAATTAGCAACAGCAGTAATGGACATAAACAGATCATGTGTTATGGTTGTATTCCATTAAAAGATTAATTTGTATTATGCAGATGGTAATGCATGGAAATGGAGGTCTTTGGATTAGGAGCTGACTAATACATAGGAGAGAAAATCTTCAGATATAACATGAATACTCATATTACATGATGTCATTAGTGGTGTACCACAGGGATCTGTACTGGTTCCACTGCTCTTCCTAATTTACTGTATATCAATGGTCAATACTGTGGAATAGTCAGTAGACAAGTTGGCACACAGTACCAAAATAGAAAAGACATTTAAAAGACATTTAAAAATACTAAGATAAAATTCAAGACTGGGCAGACTGGCTTTCAAAAATACATACCACAGCTAAAGTATATGACTGCATACAAATTCAGCATACAGAACCTTATCCAATCTCTCCTCAATATGCTTCTTCTAGCCTGTCTGGTAAATAGTAGCTAAATGATCTGAGGATGTCTTTCATCCCTTTCTTAAAATAATCCATGGCATACGTTTTGATAACATGTCTGGGTTGCTTGTTCCATACTTTCACAACCTTTTGCATACAGAAACAAGTGCTGCTCTAGGACATTTCGGAAATGTAAATTGTTATCTGTTACTGGTATGGTTTGTTATGAAAAGGACACAGTTTTCTAGATTAGGTGAAGAATAACTGGGAATCAAATATTCAGTTTTTATGCAAATAAAATGAAATTAAATAGGATGTTAAACTGGCACAATGTCCAATAGTAAATCATATTTATATATATGATTGGCTTAATGATTAAGTATCCCCACTAGGTTTTGTATATCATACTTTAGACTGCATTTCTACTATACTTAAAAGGAAGAACTATTTGCATTGATCGTTGTTTTCACTTCCAAGTCTAGATCATAAAACGCAATTCTGGAGAGTATCTTTATTTAAAATTGCCTTGAAGACAAATTGTGTTGATGGCCATTTGACAGCTCTAGCAGACTAATTTAGACAGGAGCTCAGTAATTCCAAGATATACCCTGTAACCTTTAAAAGGAGTGGAAAATAATACTTCTTTTCTTTCTTTTTTGTCAGTTTGTCCATGCGTTTAATGTGGTTCTGCTGGTCTTTTGTTTAGATTTGATGATTGCATGCAGACATTATGGATGGGCCTTCTCACAGGTGAACATGCCAAAACAAACAGCAGCCCCCCTCTGGAATGCTGTGCAGCTGACTGCTTCAGGAGCAGGAATAATGAGCGCTCCTGAGGCCTGCTGTCTTTGTGGTTGGAAGCTTAGCATGACCTCAGCTGAAAAGTCCAGCCAAGGAACCCAGGTTGGCCCTCTAGTCATATTTGAGAAGCAGAGGAGTATCTCAAGTGGCATTTACTGAGATGAAGCACTAAGGTTTGTTCAGAGCTCTGCCCCATTAAAACAGCTATTCCCAACATAGTTGATTCATACTGCTTTCTGAACTAGGGTATTAGCATCAGCCCTGTGCAAGAACATGTCTGTCAGGCCTTGTATTTTGTTCACAGCTGTGTCAGAAGATGCTGCGGTGGTTGTGCCTTTTCAGTTTTATGATTGGTGTTGTATCATATGCTTATGATCTACATGTACTTTTTGTAGACCAGTTCTGCATATTAAATAAATGCAGACGTTGAAGTGATGGGTGGCTTCAATGATGTTAATGTTTTCCCTCTTGGGCTGCTTATTTTAAAAAGTGGTCAGATTATAGGTTTAATGTAGTTCAGAGCTGCACAATCTGTAACTCTTTCAAAATACTTAATTACAAAAATCGGCTACAGACGTGTCCTTAATTAGTTAATTGATCATCAGCATGATTTGTATTCCAACTGAGGGTCAAAGCAGACTGGAAGAAGTAGTCATTGACATACGTTGACACTGATCTCAACATGTTGTGTAAGAATAATGCTCATTTCTGAGCTGCCATTAAAACAAAGTAAGTAATGTGTGAGTATTAAGTGTCACATATTCCACGCTAACTCCAAACATGTAAGCTTGTACTCCAGCTTCTAATACACAAATAATAATAGCTTTCTGGTTGTTCAGAGTTTACAAGACATGAGACGCAGTATCGGTCCAACTGTAGTAGACAATTCATGTGGTTGGAGTACATTTTTGCTTGGCAGCTCCTGAGGTAAGTGGAACCATGGACATGCTGAACCACAGCTGTCAACATTTGTGCATCACAGCACTGATAATGAAGGGAGAAAAACAAATGGAAAGAATGGTTTTTCCATTACTAAAGCTCACAAAAGAAACATTCTTGCTGACTTCAGGAGAACGACTACTATAACTACTGCAGAACATCTTGTTTTTTTCACATGAATTTCACCAAAAAGTCTTATTCCACTGCATGGCATTCAATGTCATTGCACACAACAGATCATTATGAAAATTTTAAAAATCATGAAGGATGAGAAAAGGAAGCTAATCAAACCTAAATGCATATCTAAATGTATAAGAAATCCTCTTGGGCTTCTTTAAATGCCTTGACAGATTTTTCACTCTGTAATCATACACATATTTTCCATAGAATAAACATTTCTGCATCTAAGTGATATTCCACCATTAAAGACATATTCTACTGAGTGAAAAATGCAAATTGTTATTATATCATGTGTTTACTGGTTTGACATCTTAATAATAAATGGTCCTTTATTGTTTGCATTCAATGTGTTGTCATTTTGGGTTTATGAAGGTCAGGCAAAGGGTAGAAGTGGCTTATCCCCAATGAGCTTTGCCTAATGAATCCATTCATCATATCACTGGGACAAACCTTTCTTTCCTAATCTTCACTTTTGTTCAGCTGAGCCTTTTTGTTAGTGAGTTCATGAATGGACAAACAGAACTACAATATATACATTTATCAGAACACTCCCTTGTGTCTCTAGTTTAGATTTGTTGTGCACATAAAACCTAACAACTACAACAACAAAACTGTCAAGCCAAGGGGAAAAAAATATCTTTACTATTTGCCACAGGCAATTAATTTAAAAAAAACTATTATAATACTTTCTCATGGATCATAGGGCATAAAATACAAGATTGGTTGCCTTCACAAAAACAGATGGAAATGAACTACTGTGTTGTAGTCCACAATATACTCTTCAATCAAGTACAGTGATTAGATAGACTCTTGTGTTCAAATAATAGTTCCTCTTTCAACAGAAGAAGCCCTTACGGGTCTATGTTTTTATGGAGTTCTAACGAAAGTTCTGGAGGGGTGAAGGAAGCCTAAGTTATTAAGCTCAGATGACATAACACACAACTAATTCCTCAGTTTCCCATATGAACCACACACCACCCTCTCCTCTTCCTTGCTTGTTTTCACAACTCTCCTCCACCTCAGCAGCTGCCCCTTGGTCACCAAGGAAGGGGGTCCCAGCCTCCCCATCCTATGGCCTGGAGATTGACCCTCATCCAAGCAGGTTAAGCCAAAGTTTTCACTGAATCCAATAAATAATTCTACTGTTACACAATCTTCAGCTGCTGTCGTCCCTTGTGAACTGTTTAACTTTAAACGAGTTTCAAAAAGGTGTCTATAATAAACATATTTTTTCTGCTAACAAAATATTACGTTCAAGAAATGAGAAACAGGGATTCCACTTTGCTGGGGTTTATCTATCAGGGATTAAGGTCCTGTGGAAGAGGGAGGCTTTAAAGGGTTAAGGACTGTGTTCAGTGGACGAGGTGACAATAAAAGACAGTTTATTATTTTAATGAATGTGCACAGTAAAGAATGTCTTCAGTCCAATAGTCTTGTACAAGCTAGGCTTTCTGAGTTTTGCAGTCTTTTCACCTTCCTAAAATGGTTACCTAATTCCCAATGGATATTTTTTTAAATAGAGAGAATTGTTCTTTAAACCAGGTGCTTTTCCTTAAATGTGAGGATTTTGACAGGGGCCTCTCAAACCATCTCTTCCAGTAACTCTACTTACTATAAAAATCTGCCTTAAAACTATTTTCATAATCATGTTTTTTGGTAAGAGAGTAGAATAATCCCATTGGATAAAAAATCAATTTTAGCTCAAGATTCAAGCAAAGCTACTTTCCTTTTCCTCTTTAACTGCTTGGGAACATGTGACAAGAATATATACTTAGAAACTACTAGAGGTTAATTCCATGCTGTAAAGTAATTAGGCATAACACAATGATTTGGCTTTTTTCAGCCTTCTTTTTCCATCTTTCTGCTTTCAGCATGGAATTAACCTCAACCTGCTCCTTTGCAGTATGCAGACTGACACAGCTCAGTACTCAAAACCTCCTCAAATTAAAATATAAGAAAGTATAAGATAGTCTAATACATTACCCATCTTACAAGTATATTAGTATGTGGGTTTCAAAGATATTACTGATTAGTAGGGTACGTTATCCTGTATCCTGGGTTATGTGCACTCCATTAATTCTGTTTAGAAATTACTTGTTATAATTTCTAAAATAGAATTTGCAACCCCTAAACTAATGTGTTACCACATGTTTCATGGAAGTGCCTGTGACTGGTAAATCTATTCTGTACAGGAAAAGGGTTTGTGCCTGTTTGAGCATGACAGTCCCCTGATTGATGTACTGTATGAGCTCTCTTCACTGGGAAGAGGACAATAGCGTAACAGTAGTTTTGAGGCAGCGTTATTTTTGATAGGGAGGGTATGAATTTTATTGAATCGCAATGAGCTGGTACAAGTTCCCATCTAATAAAGCTATAATGTAGCTATTGTTCTACTGTTTACCCTGATCATTCGAGTCTAGAAAATAAGGTAAAGACTAATGTTCCTTGTTAAAATATCTTTTAAACTTATTTCTCTGCTCTTGAATCCTGTGTGCTGTTTAAAGTCCTTGTGTGTTTCTAGAATGGGATCAGTGAAGTCTGTTAGCGATAGAACCCATATTGCAGAGTAATATTACCCAGAAATATTAGATGATTCTAACACTGACTGGACAGAGGTGATTATGCTAAATCATTTTTAAAACAAACCTGTAGTAAATCTCCACTTTAAACCTAGTCTATTCATTCAGGACCTACACACCAATGAGGAATACACAGATAAGGAAACAGTGCAATTTAACCAAGAAATGGAGGTATGATGTATCAACACGTTAAATAACACCCATAAAATAAACTAACAAATACCATTGTGAATCAGAACTAAGCTCTCTATAAATTATGCTTGAAATCTATAATACCTGTTTTTTTTTTAAAAACCAGAAAGTGATCTATGCAGATTTGTTTGAAATCAGCATTGAAAACTAACAACCACTTGTAATGTTTAAAACCCATGCAGCAAGCTCATCAAAGACAGCAGGAGGGTTCCTTTGCTTGCATGTCACTGCAGCTTCCCCAGAAGGGATTCTACTATGCTAGTTTATGGGTTTATCTATCAGGGATTAAGATCCCGTTGAAGAGAGAGGCTTTAATGGTTTAAGGACTATGTTCAGTGGAGGAGATGACAATGGAAGACAGAACTGCTCAACAATGACAATTTGTTCAGGCTTAGCACAGTGAACCTGAAACAAACTTCACACCTATGGCACTATTATGATACTTATGATATGTGGCAGTTTCATGAAAATGGATAACATCTCTCTTTATCAGGGCTATGCTTAATTTTCAGTTGATTGCAAATGAATTTCTCGTGCATAATGCTGACCATATTAAAATGACTTCACCCAAAACTGATTTGTTTCCCTAATGAAGAATATATAGGTGCTGTTTCAGGAAAAAAAATGTCTGATAATATATTGAACCCATTGGTGTAATTCTGTCAATAACCTCACTGAAAGTACAGAAATAAAGTAGTTTTATCCACAATAACATGACTCTTTTGGTATCATAGAGATGATATGGACCTCAAAGAAATTAAAAATACTATTTTTTCCAATGTGATTTTTTTTCCAATTGAGAAATAGGAAGATCTACAGTTATGCTATTGTTGCCTTACTAAAGTAAAAATTAATTAATTAAATTAATTAAAAATTAACTTGAAAAAGCAATTTTAACCATTTCAGATTTTGGTAGCTTTGAGTTATATAAGCCTAGACGAGGTGGTGAGTCTTTCTTGATTGTTATATTTAATTTTATAAAAATCCCATAAACATATATTAAGAGTTATAAATAATATTTTTTTTTTACTCAAAGGTTCAATTTCAATCCTTATATGTGTGTAACTAAGAGAAGACATTTGTGTACATGAAAGTGAAATCACTGAGTGGGTATGTAGTCCCAGGCTCCTGTGACATATCCAACACAGGTCATAAAACAGCTCCTTCCTTTTGGAAAGAGGCTATCAGCTGCTGGGTTTGTAAATTACTGTGGGACCCAGTTAGGAACAGAATAAATTTGATTTTTATTTAAAGCTTTTCCCGGTTATTTGTTGTGGACTCTTTTGTTTTATTGTTACTGTTACTGTGACTGTTAAGGTAAGCTTACATAAGTAAGGAATGACAACAGGCAACAACAATGGAGTGAAATACTGTAGGTGCTGGTGGGTTTGCACGGGTAAAGCTGATATGAACATGCATGAGAGCCACATGGATTTTAAAGAGAGAAGGAACATGATCTAGAAGTGTTGCTAGCTCATTTAGGTTCCAATGCATCTTAAATTATTCTGCTGGGGGCAGATTATATGGGCTGCTATTAATGGATTAATTGATTCAAGAGCCATTTGTTGTCCTTGGTAATCTGACATTCTGCTGACAGCAAGTGTTCCAAAAGGTCTTGCTTTTTCCACAAAAAGTAATACAATCCCTTAATTTTCAATACAATACTGCTCAACCCCAATCCGTGAGGACCACAAAAGTGCAGGATCACCTGTGGGATCCTGCACTGCCCTGCTATATTTCATTATCTTAACCCAGTCAAGAATTTGTGTAAATGACAACCAGCTTTATGGACACCATATACCAATTTCCTAGGCAGTTGCTATACATAGGGTGTACATAGGAATGCTCTTCCATTTAATATCTCTGCCAGGCTATGCTTTACATGAGTGTGTTAGAGCTAATACTGAAAGCACTTAAATACATCATGATACTCTTTTCTTTTCATACCATACCATGTTACCAAAGGATGAAATATCCTGTCAAATGACACAAAATACATTTTTTTTCTCATATGCTTATCTTCATTCAAGTGTTGCATTTCATATGCGGAGAGAGCAATGAGGAAAATAAACAAAAGGAAATTATGTTTGCCAAGTCTGAAAAAATACCTGCTTATTCTACAGTCTTGTATTATGAGGGTTAATGTTTAATGTAATTTAAACCAGCAATATGTATTACATATTATGAACTATGCATTAAGGAGTCTTGGCCAACAAAGGATATTTCAGAGCCAGTTTCTCCAGGCCACAACACAGTTGTTATGTACGGAAACCTCAGTACAGAGTATTGTTACACCAACATGTGGTACAGACCTCAAAACGACGCACGATTTCCATTAACCCAACATCTTGAGAGATTCTGCCCCATGCTCCCCTCAGTTTGATGAAGTAAATATGAAAACTTAACCCTTCATTATGATTGTGAACTCTATAAGGAACATTTGGTCCATTAAAAATGATTGTTTGACCAAGAGTTGCCACAAAAGGTGCAGAGATGGAATGTCATTCTTTTACCTTTGCACAGCTATGCAGCCGCGACTGAAAACTGGTGCTGTGTTCTCTCTCCATGCCGTTGTACTGTTTGCTTTGTAATGGTGATTTTTTTACATCATAGCTTACAAATGGAGCTGACCACATGATTTATTTCAGGTACATATCACTATAATTTTGCAGTGTTCTGTGGCTTGTTGATGAAAATAGCGATGTTCTACTGCTCCTTGCTTTGTGTGGTACAGAACATCAGTTCTCTCAGTGCCAATGAAACAGGAGGTTGTCTGACACACAGTAGATATCCTGGATAACCACATCCAATTCTACGTAGCCAATGCCTGCATCATCTGTTCTGAGCTCTCACTGCAGGCCCTGCCATGGTTGCTTAGGCTGACATAAGGTTCAGATACTGAACACTTTTCTGCCTGTGTATTTTTTTACTTGGAATGTTTGGTAATGCTTTTTCTTTTCCTCCATACCACATCCTATGTTACCCTGTTCTTTACAACTCAAAGCTTTACAAAACAAATTAAGTAACAGACGTGCAGACAGCTTTTGACAAGCTTATGATCTTTTATTCTTTCAGCCAACACCAATATTAAACAGAACAGTGGAGTTTGTTCTGAAATAAACACCCTTTATTATGGGTCAGCTGGTATGTCATACTGTGCACGTCTATATATACATCAATGTGCAATATATCAAAACAGATTCAAGAATGATTTTATATGTGGACCAAATGCCACATTTGGTACTGGATCATGGCTTTCCAGAAAATAACCACTTTTCTGTCTCAATTATCTGCTAGTACTGTACTGTCAGCTGGAACAAGAAGGAAGTCTGTGATACAGAGAAAATGGTCCTAGGGCTGTTTTTCTAAATGTTTGTTTGGCTTGGACGAGGCCCTTGTTCTGTCTATCTGATGCCAAAATATTGATTCATGCCCATACTTCATCATGATTAGACTCCAGTAATGCCTTACTTAATGGGATGTCTTCAAAGGACCTAAATCAGCTTCAGTGCATTAACAGCTCAGTGGCTCATGCACTTAACTTACTCTGCATACTGTATACAGCAACTCCTGTCCTTGGTCAATTTCGCTGTCTCTCTCTGAAATTTACAGTTGACTTTAAGACTTTTCTGTTTGTGCATATAGTATGTAGCTCCAGGTTATCATAAGAAATATTGCATAAATATACTCCAACTCTTTATCTGAGATCTGTTTCTTTGGTCTTTCTCACTCTGTCAAAGCCCAGACTCCTTAAAATGGGAGATAGAACTTTTTCATTATGGACACCATTTCTGTGGTACTTACTGCCCATATCTATCAGAGACCCAGTAACTGTCAATATTTTCAAATCTCACCAGATAATTTATGTTTTTGCTAGGTATAGTGGATACTATTTTGAATTGTTTAAAGTACTCAGATAAAAAATCAATATTTTGCTTATTTTTGGGGGTGAACATAAAGAATGTCACAACGGACAAAATTAACGTGAACGCGGGACAAATGAAAATGAGATAAAAATTCTCAATTTGAACCTAGATCAAAGTGTACCTTCAATTCACACAACAGTGACCTTTTTTGCCAGAGCCAGAAAAAGGAAGATCAATATCAAGTGTTGGGATTGGAGATTCATGATGATAGGTGGGTCAAAGTTTTGATTTATTCTAAGCCTAGAGGAAACACAACACAATGTTGGCCTCCTAATAATCCCCATCTATGAATTAGCTTCATTACTCTGCTCTCCTCCCCACTGATACTTGATGTGTGGTGAGCGTTCTGGTGCACTATGGCTGCTGTTGCACCATCCTGGTGGGGCTACACATTGGTGGTGGTGGAGGGGATCCCCATTACCTGTAAAGTGCGTGTCCAGAAAAGTACCATATAAGTGTATTTTTATTATTTAAAGCATATAAAGTAAAATACCAGAACCAATTCTCAATTCCAGTTAAATCTATTATAGCTTTAATTAATTTGTTTAATAACTATAAAATGATCACATTCCAGCTGACTGGTTATTTAAATATCTTAGAATGGTACAAGCAGGATTTTCTGGTACAGTATATTACCCTTGGTTATACATTGTTTTGCAACTTAAAGAATTAGTGACAGAGCTATACAGTGTGAGTTGTCTTTCAGCAATACATAATTAATGTAACGGCATGACACCATGTTCACTGAGACAATTTCAGACAGACCAGGGTTTAAAATTCCCTCGTTGTTGTTAATTTTTAAATTAAGCCTTACACCATCTAACAGTACTGTTGCTTAATTATCCCACAGAGAAAAAATAATTAAGAAATATTAATATTTCTCAGGCAGGTACTTTTGTGCTATTTTTTTACAGGAAGCAATTAACCAGAAGTTTAGGTTTTGTAAATAAATTGTATACAGCATCTAAACTGAATCTAAATTGCAGTGATTCTCCATAATAAATGGACATTCAAATCACATATCAATCTTAGCATAGACATAATGACTAATTTATGCATAAATGCCTCTCAGTTACAAGTCTAGGTTTTTCAAGTTTTCCCATGAACATAGAATGACATTGTTAGCATATGCACGGAGGACTACTGCAGGTAAGGTAAGCAATATTTTCTAAAACCAGAATATTGTTATAGGATTCATTTAGTCCAGAACTAAACAACATTCTGTTCTCCAGAACATGATTTTGGCCTGTTTTGAAAACTGATAACGAAACACAAGAAGTATTATGTCCCTTTTGAATGTGAAATAATGCCACAAACGAAGTCAGTTAGCAGCTGGAAGACTTTGCTCTTTCAAGTACCCGTTATTTTAAGAAGGTCAAGAAGGTTAAAAGCTAGACAGCAGTGGAGAGAACGAGGTGTCATTAAACATACGTTAAATAAATATGCATCTCTTTTTTTGAACATGCTATTTCTATTACCACATTCGAAAGTTTGTTTGAGTTTGTAACACTTTATCAAAGTAATTATGCTTTTGTCTTAAGAGCCTCACATAAATGATAACCTTAAAATGAATCAATCATATGGACCGATCGCTAAAGCAGCACCTTACAGGTGGGGAGATAAGTTGATATCATTACTATAGTGGAATTTAAGCATATTCGTTCCGTATAGCCCTCCTAGATCTCTCACGATTATTTTATTACGGAAAAATATCAAAAATGATATATTTTGTTTATTTATTTTATACTAATATGTATCTGATTGGGACGCGAAAGAACCAGTTTTAAAGCTCAGTAATTCTAAAAGTTTTGGTTCTCATGCCTAGCTATAGGTTTAAACAACCCTTTCGCAGAGTCAGTAACTCACACCTTTGTTTTCACGAAAATTAGTTTGGATGATTAAATAAATATAGGGTTAGCTCTCATATTGGGCCCCAAAATATGTTGTTTAGTGTCGAATAATGGTATTGTACCTCCATAAATGTCATGGAATTTTCAGCCTGGACGATGTGTAACAAACCGAGTCAGAAAACTACTGGAAAATAAGCTTTCGGAAGTGTGCGACACTTAAATCCCGTTTATGAGTAAGTGTTGCACTCGTCACGCTATTCACGTCGATTTATTTATTTTATATCAGGATAAGTCGGCTCATATTTTCTATGGGGTATTCTGAACATATGATAGCATGTATTGTTTTTTCTAACAAATGTATGAAAATACAGGACAGAATTAACGCTCAACCAAGCAAAACAAGTAAGAATATCAAATCAATGTATTAAACAAAAGCGAAGATCTTGACGGATGAGTTATCTCTTGAAAACAACCTCAAAGACTTCAGAGCGTTTTCAGAGTTTTTTTGGGGGATCTCGGATTTAATCGGTAGATCTATTATTTCTAGCAATAATTCATCTATGAAATGTATCTTACAGATAACACTACTGTTCGCTACAGATAACACGACACATTTCAATATGTGGTTCAATTAGTATAAATGTTTAGTTTTACTAATTTCTCGGGTGATGTTAATGCATGTATTTGAGTGCAATGACATTGGCATTTAATAAATCATGAAGAATATTGAAACCTTTTCTTTGCAACAACCCAGAACTGGGGTGGTGGATTCTGTCGTTTCCGGTGCTTTTTCCGATTATTCTTAAAGATTAAATTAAACTTTCTGGCACTGTGCAATAACTTCTCCCGCCCCATCTACCGGTGGCAGATCTGCACCTAACTAGTTTACAGTTCCTCTTACAACCTTCTGTAGATTATTTCACAAAAAATACTTGGTAAGAGGAAAACATCAGTAACCTTCAATATGAGAAGAAAGGTCACTGTGCAACTCTAAAAGAATGAACACCTGATTGAGACAATAAAGATTATACTTCTTGTTGTAGCAGGCAAATAATACAAGTCCAGAACAAACACAAAGTGCTTGTAGTACATAGCAAACCCCGCTGGGCTCTCTTCTGTGGTCTGTTGCAAAAATCAAGCTCTTCAGAGCTAATTACAAATAAATTATGATGTGCTCACTAAGTAATTGATTTAATGAAGTTCCTATGAAACTATTAAAAACGGGTATAGGTCAGGCGAGAGGCGCCCCAGAGCGCCCATTGTCGGATGTTTAACTCTACCAATCTCTTCGGAAAGACATCGGGGCTAATAGGTGAAATCACAGCTGCTCGAAATGGACTTGTGCGAGTAGAGCGAGTCACTACTGAAACTTGCAAACCAAGTCCAGCTATTCATCCAGTCCTAATTTAACAGGACACGACCCCTGTCCCACCACTGCCTTTCGAAATTGCACACAAAGTACCTCAACCATTCAAGAAAGCGTACATGCAAACCCAGCCCTAACCGACCGAATCTCGGACGCCGATTTCATTTTAGATTTGTCATTAGAAGTTAGAAAAGAAGTCGGAAGTCTACACTTACAGTGCGCTGTACTCTGACAAAAAAAAGTTCTTATCCATAGGTCTGTTAACTTTCCTGTTCCGAGACTATTCTTGATTTTTAAAAGCGGGAGTTGACCACGGAAGTAGCATGTACAGCTGCAACTCGATTGTAATTTTTTTTCACAGTTATTCAGGAAACTTAAGCTAGTAGCCAGGTAGGGTGCTTGGAAGATTTTGGCAAAATGCCTAGATAAAGAATCTGTGCCCAGTTTTATTTGAAGTATAGCCTTTGCACAAGTGACCGCGTGCGAACTGAAAAAAAGGCAGCGCATTCTGTATAATGTGAAGCAAGATAAAACGAGTGTTAGATATAGTATGTAATATATAGCATGTACATTTGTGCCCCATTTTAGATTGTTACAAACAAATTTAAGACACAGAGCGAGTACAAGATGTTACATATGCGCCACATGAAGACAAGTAGGCTATATTTAAACACGGTCAATTAGAAACACAAAACCAGTAAATTGGAATTAGTTAAATATCATTGGTTGGGTTTGGGATAATCCTAAATCAATCCCTTCCTATTAGCATTTTTATTACCTCATCTTTGTGCAAACGTAAATGGGATTGCGTCTTTCCCTGGTACAGACAGGTTTCCTGATTTTGGCGTGTGAGGTGTGTTTTAAAACTTAATAATAATAACTCATACTGCTAATGCTATGTAAAGGCATTTGGATATTCATTCCTAGATATTGTTTTTAAAATATTGGATTCCTTTACCATTTCTAGGACGGTTATCTCCGTAGTTAGGCGATATTCGTTCGAGGAATGGCCTATATTGCCATTTACAATAGTCAAAATCCTCAATATCAGTTTTATTTACTCCTACAGATACAAAGATATACTGTAGATGCATTGCTCCATCTGCGCACGTATTGACCATATTTGTGTAAAACAATCAAGATTTTTCTATTGTATTAACAGTATTTAATTTTGTGGATAAAAGAAACTTTTTTTCATATGAATGTGGTTTTGTTATTTTAGATTTCAGTGACACGATATTTTTTATTTATTTATCCTTTGCTTGAGTAGTTAACGTCAACAAGCCGGGGGAGGGGGTAGAAGTTTATAGTTGCAAAATGTTCTGTCATACATGCAGTTAAACCCCTTAATCTGTCAAAACAAAAACATCTGCAGAGATGTTTAATGTTTAATATACAGTCGCCCGAAGATAATGACAGCTAAGCATGATATATTTTGGTACATTTTTTCTTTACTTGTGTGTTACTAAAGTACTTAATCAAGCCTTCATGTCTGTTAATCCGTTGGCTTTTCAACTTCTCACTTCAAGCACAAGTCCATGGCTCCGATTATATATAGGCCTCGACAAAGCGTATAAGGCAATTTGAAATTTCGTTATTTAGACTACTTCTTAAATCCTCATGGTTGTAAATGACAGATGGAAAATGACCAAGACGCAGATAAATCTACCCTTACAAGATTTCCTTTCATTGCAAAGTGAGAAAATGGACAAAGGCTGACCCTAACTCGGTTACAAGCAGCTTTAATTAACACCAGCTTAAGCAGTTGAACAGGCAACTGAAGAAAAAAAAGTTAAAGAAAGACTTTCAGGCTGAGCGCCCCTTGACAACCTCTTTTTCCTACTGTCATTCAATATTTAATGCACTATGTTTATCATGCTACAAGAAGTGATTCTTCCTCAGCAAGTACGTTATCTTCCACGGTGTTTATAGACAAATAATAAAATATATTTTAATAGGTATACAGATAACTTATTTCTAAGGTAAAATATAGTACTAAACGCTTGGCGTATTGAATTTTCCCTTTAGAAGCGATGTAAGGAATAATGTTCTCTCTTATGATTTCAGCCGTTTTTTAATGACCATAACGAAAATGCACTTTAAGAAATCAGAAAATTAAGAATGTGTTGGCCAATCACCGCATTTTGATTAGTGAACAGTCGACAAATCTGTGTGCATGGTAGAAAACTGGAACAGAAAACGGTCAGACAACAGCCCACAGATGAGATTGCCTTTAGTCTGCAGTGGCGTCGCACACTAAATGCTGCTCTGTACGGTTTTGGTACCTTATATGTTGAATTAAATCTAACATGAGTTTTGTAATCGATTTGAAGAGGATGCAATCGTGTTACGTGCATGGTTCTTCAAATTCAGTGGAAAATAAAAAAAACATAATCTTTGTAAACACGGTTAGTCTACCCGGATTAGAACATTTGCAAAGCAAATAAATAAATATTTTTTAAGAATACGACATAAAAGGACAGTTCAGATGAGACGGTGAAAGCGGCTACAAATACAACCCAGCTGTATTAGTCTACGTGCGAGCACCATTTTGCACCAGATTGAACATTTCGGTGATTAATATAATATTTTCCATTAACCCTGTTAATTGACTTTACCTTCTCTGTTATAGAGGAACTTGTGTTTTTTAGAAGGGTTTTGCCTAGTAGGTTTAGATTAGAAAATACTTTAAATGTTGTACAGATAGGAATAAATCGAAGTTGGCAGGGTTCATTTGGAGAAACCATTAATTCCACCTTAAACCACCGCAGTACCCAAGAAAGAAGGGGAGGGGTAGTTAGGGAGGGGGTGTGTGGGGAGGGGGAATGAGACCTAACGGTGTTTCCACCGAGACTCCTGCTTTGTCTTCTGGAGAGTGGCGTCTGCAAGTCTGACTTAGAAAGTTACTGATTTGCAGGCTGCATGTTAAGGCAGTCCATGTAAGTGATTTCTACGGGCATCTCAGTAAAGGAGAACAAATCGCTGACAAAGGAGAGCCTTTTCAATTCAACTGCGTCGTTAGGACAACCAAAAAGTATTCCTTAGATAATAAGTTCCACTTCAAAGGATTTCTCATTCAACGGTGACTGCTTCACCCTTTTATTAAGTCCCGTTTTTTTCACTCGGAGGAATCATCTGTGTGGTTATTTTTCATCGTGTTTATTTTTCGCCATTCACCGCGCACTTGTATTAAATAAACAAAGAACAATCATTTTCACTCCCAAATAACGGTTGTAGGACGAAAAGGAAAAATGAAACGACAATAATATTTTCAGATGAAAGTTGGTTGTGTACAAAGGGGTAAGGGGAGGTGGGGAAAAGGCCAAAATATGAAAGATTCTGATGAAGTGAAAATTGACTGAGCTAACATGGCATGAAACTAAAGGTCAATGCAACTGTATCTTAATAGAGTGTCTCGAATTGAGGTGGACTGTTCTGAATGCCGGTTGCTTTTGGTGTGCTCATTGCCATAGCAATCCAAACGCTCCATGTTGATGTACCATAAAAGCAGTAGTTTGAATTTCAAAGAATCTGCCTTTGAACTTCGCACTGCCTGATTAGGCACTTGTGCCTTTTTGTGTCTTGGGATGAGCTTCCTCTGCAGTTTTTTTTAACGTTTCTTATTTTTCTCTGAACCGAGCAGCCAGGCTGTGAGTGCAGAGACGGTCCTAACGACTGAAGGCAAATCTTTATATGTAGATGCGAGCAAATTCTGTTATTCTCTGTATGACATAAACACTATACTTTCAAGAAACAGGATTTCTCGTCCAGAGCTTATCGTTTTTCCAATATTTCTTTAAGCTTGTGTATCTAATATAAAAGTCAGACTCTTGGAATGACAGTGAACATTATTTAAAAATTATAATTGACAGTGTAATATGAGTTTATTTGCATATATGAACTTTATTTATTGTTTAGATGTACTTGTAGCGTCAATGTTGATTATTTCTTGTAAACACACTTGCTTGTTACAAAAACCTTCTATACACGCACTTAGACAAAGCAACCTATATTTCCATGCTTGATCAGAATGATAGCACTTTACAAACTGTTAATACAATACCCTTTGTCGAAACCTTCAGAGGTTCATGAGAGACGATGCAGTCTCTGCTTTGATGATGTCCAGTTTAGTGGCAGTAAGTGGTTTTCTACCAGATATATTCAAATGTGAACGTCTTGCTTGCCAATTACCATAGAAATCTTAACACACCATGAAGATTGTCCAAGCGCCAAGCCTTCCGCTCTCGAGTAGATTACTTTGAAGTGGAGCAGGACTTGCGCTGGTCAATTTTAATTCTATAGACTGGACAGAGAAGACTATGAAAGTGAGATTGTGCGTTTTAATGCAGAAAATAAGAGGGGGAAACTTGTTTTATATACTCTATACAAGATTCTGCTATTGTCAGATCTTTTATCTTTTATATTTCCCATGAATGATTCATGCATTTGTGGCTTTGTGTTGTCCTGCCTTTCAAAAGGGACTTCATTAAGGAGCTATAAGTTTTCCCATTGATTGGCGCCTTCATTTACATGCCTGTTATTCTACTTGGTGTGTTGTTATTTGTCGACCTGCCTGGAACAAACGTATTTTCATTTTCATTCCCTCCTAACAAATCAAATAGAACATTGTTTTTTGAACAGTTAGCTTTTACATGTTGGGATACATTTTCTTCTTTTAAAAATATATTTTAGTCCTATTGTAATATACATATATATTTTACTTCTTGGTCTCGTATACCCCAGGTGTCAGATTTGGTGGGATACGTGCGAGTCTTTTCGTGTAGGCGGTTTCAGAAAGATTTAAACTTATTCTTGTAACTACTACTGTTAAATTTAAGGTTGAAAAATAAATTAACGAAATAACTGTGAGAAAATAAAGTTTTTTTATAATGTATACATATATGTATTTTATAATGTATATATAGTGTATATAGTTATATATTTAGTTGTTTGTAGCATCAATTAATTGTTGCTTTATATACAATGTGTACATATACGTATTAAACATATTCATATTACATTGAAGCGTTTAATTTCAGAAGTGACTGGTTTTCGAGCTTTCTAATGTTGTAGGTCACCACAAGTGTTACTTTAAGTAACGGGCAATATATCTGAATGGCAACAAGGCGAATAACTAATGCAATTTGAGACTTAATAGTTTTTCATTAACGGAATCATTTGAACATGGTTTTGCGAAACGGTATTTAAACTGACAATGTATGAAAAACAAGTTTTTATTTTTAAGTGTCTGATTCCATTTTATTCAAGTTTACCACGTTGTCATCTTTTACCACAAACATCACAGACCTCCACAATCAGAGCTGGTTCATTTTTTTCTTTCAAAATCCACAGTGCCATGCACCTCGACGATATACGAAGTCATTACGCCACTACTACACTGGGCATGCGAATTGCTTTTCACATTACAGCTCATTCAAGTAAAAAGATAATATTCTTTTACAGAACACGTAAAAAAGACAAAAAAAACATCACGACGTCTCACCAAAATTAATATTATTATTCTTTGGTGTATCTGTAATTTTCGAACAATATTACGAGAGCAAATAAATTACAATTTACAAAACAACAGCAACATTAATTAACTGTAGCAAAGACTATAACACCCACGGCCAACAATACAATTATATACAAATCCGTCAGGGATAGGCCTGTCAATTTTACATCTTTAGGGTCTCAAAGGACAAATTAGTACTCTTTAACGAGTTTGTATATTTGATGCTATTTTTTCTTCATAAAATATATCTGTGTATATCTTGTAAATACAACTGTCATCTAAGCGTAATTATTGGGCACGTTTCAACAACGACTGTACCCCTTGTGTTTCTTCCTTTTATCGCAACAGGCCTTAACGCTTTCCTATCGATGAAACAAAATAGAATGGCGACTTCGCCATAAAATTCAAAATTATTTTTTTTCTGTGTAAAATAATTTTGAATATTGCATGGAATGTTCTCAGACGATTTCACCTTTAAAATGATCTCGGATTCTCTAAATAATTTGCTGCTCTAAGTGACATTAATGCAAAGGAATTAAATGATAATTGAATAAATGACACTGGTCTATTAAGATTCTCTGTACTTATTGTGCTGTGGACAGATTAGACACTGATGGATTGGACAGGTTAGATTTTGAAGGTTTGTGACAGAGTATGATGACATCATATGGACAATGTCATCGTAACACCATTAATCAGTGATGACTGAATCATGTTAGTTAGACTAAGACACACCACTTTATTCTTGTGGTCATGTATATGTACACCATTACAGAACATAGGTATGATATATATTATATACTGTATATATAGACACATCATTTAACTTATTTCTCATGTTTATTAGAATTTTGATTAGAAATATTTTTGTAGTCATAGTTTTTGGTGTTTATCAACTATATTTCTGAAAGTGAATCCTTCTGAGAAAGATGAATAACCGGAGAAGGGGGTGTGATATTTGGAACCCAGCGTTCTTATTCAATGCATCTTATTTTTCAAACGGCATTATCATCAACACAATTAGCTCCCATTGTTCACTACAAGCCTTTCACGCACAAGATCGGTCTTTTTTTTTTCCAAAGGAAGTAAAAAACACAAAAAGTTTTTCTCGGAATATTGGAAATTAAAACAGTTTGTGTCTTAAGGGGGTGGGCAGGGGGTTTTCAAAGTGTGAATTTGTTTGTTTTTTTGCTTCACCACTCTGCGTCCACTTATCGGTCCCCTCTGATCCACCACCCTGCAGGCTGATATGCTTATAGGTAATCCCCACTTACTGGCCACAGCTTTATGAAACAGGATAACATCAATAAAAAGTTTATTGTGTTGTTCAGGGAATGTCAACATCAGAGCATTGTCCTTGGATCTGTGCTTCTGTAAGAGTCCTCGTCCTCGGAGTCTGAAGTTGGCACGTCGCTGGGAGGGGTGTGGAGGTTGTTCGGCCCTCCGCTCCCCTGGCACACGTACCACTCGTTGAGGTTGGTAACCTGAGGCGAGAGGGTTGTCGATCGACTCCTCGGTGGCTCGGAGGTCGGGGAGAGGGGAGCTCCGAGTGTATTCGATGCAGCCTGGTACGCGGAGCCGGTGTTGGCAGGAGGAGGCGGGGGGGACTTGCAGTGAACCTTCATGTGCTTCCTCAAGGAGCTGGGGTGCGTGTACGACTTGTCACAGCCTCTTACTTTGCAGTAGTAAGGCTTGTCACTCGTGTGGACGTGAGAGTGCTTCTTCCTGTCACTGCTGTTGGCAAATTTCCTGTCGCAGCCGTCAAACTCACATTTGAATGGCTTCTCCCCTAAAAAAAAAACAAAAGCAAACGCAAAACCCATTTGGCATTAGGACCCCAAAGGTTTCCTTTAACATCTTATTACAATCATCAGAAACAGAGTCAATGCTATGACCTGCAAAGAAGAAGCCAAATTAAAGGTGCAAAGCATGGCTGCAACAAGGGCCTTTTACTCTACTTGGGTCCACTTTTTAATGGGTATTGGTAAGACCTCCTGTCAAACCCTGTTCTTAGTTCCCGTTCTTTCAACAAATATATTGATATCACCTACCCACTGTTGTACTATGGAAACTGGAATTCTAGTGTGTCAGCTGCACTTACCAACACCACAGCCCTGGAGAATTGACTACGCAATGTTTTTGAATGGTTGTGTTAATAAATGGGTGGGCACATTTGTAGCCATGGAATAACAGGTGTTTCTAGGCCATTTGCTCGTGTTTTCTTCAGAACCCCCAATGTGCTTAGAACCAGAAGGCTCCAAGGTTTTGAGCAATTGATTGCATATGCAGAACAAGAGCATGTATAGTTAGTTTACTGGCTAGCACATCTCCCACCAGACCAGAAAAGGAGGATTCGTTGCAAGGAGTGTCTCAACACTGTATTACAAACATGATCATATTGGAATGCCTCCCCCCAGCCCCCAACATCTTCTGGAGAAAGACTCTTTCCACTTTTAAAATCAATCTGTTTAAATGCTTGGAAGTTCGTTAAAGCAAATGGAATTCAATTCCACGGTTCAAACGGTCAGATCTCTTCTCTTCTCTTCTCGCCGAAAGAAAAACCGTAAAGAAAAACCGTTTAAATTGGAGCTTAGAAACGTTATCAAGGACATGTAATTTGAGCTTCTTCCAGGCATGTCCATAGCTCGCCAAAATTGCAAAGGGAATCATTAAAACAATTAACAACAAAAATTTCCTTATTAATTGATGGCGTTATTAATTTTAATAATTAAAACAGAAAATTGTTAATTTAGTACGAAATGGTTGGTACATCATTAAAACTAGCATTACATATCTGTGTCTGGTATTGTGCCGTCCCACACATTCCATCTACTGCTTCTATGCTTTAAAACCCATAACACTTCCAGCATAATTGTTTCATGAGCTGTTCAACTGATAGTGTGGTTGTCAGCGCACCCTCGGGCTTTTCCTGTTTGGCATACCTTAATCGTATGACACTTCTTTACATGCAATCCCTATGCTGGACATAACCGCGTGTTTCTGGTGTGCGGAGACAATCGCAGAGCGTAGAAAGCTTTGCTTTCTTGTCTTACACTTCCAGTGTAAAAATATTTTAGCTTGCGTTATTAAATGCTTCTACCTTCTTCAGTCCTTCTCAATGCCATCAGCACGCTCCTCATTCTACCCACTCCTCCGCTTTTCCACACAAATAACCAGATAACCTCTTTTGGTTTTCTTCCGATTATAATCAATTTGCCCACGTCTGAGTTGATAATAAAACGGCACCAACACAATTAAAACAATAAGTAGAATATTGTTTTTTTTTTCAAATCCTGCTAATGTATTATTATGACAAGACACTATAGAAAACAATTCACTGCAATGCGCCACTGCATCTTCCTCTGTTTTGCATTAAAAGATTTAAATCGATACAAATTCGATGGTAAGTTTAGAGTTCATTGTGTTTCAGAAGGAACAGGAGTAAAAGGGATCAAAATAGATAAAGTACAGAGCACAAAAGCAAACTAATATGCGGGCTCGGACGAGTCTCCATGGAAGTTTAAATGTCCAAATTTCAACTGTATTGTCGTTTTAATGTAACTTTCTGGTGACATGACACAATGTGTGTCAGAACAATGACTGGTCGCTTCTGAATACGGTGTCAAAAAGACATGTGGTCTTCAGACTGTCCGAGAATGACATAGACGCTTCTTGACAAAACAGGAAGCTTTAAGCTGTTCCATGCAGAACTAAGAAAAAAAAAAATAACAAAGTCTATTCCCAGTACAATAAAGTCGAAAGCAAATCTCATTCACCCTCAGTAGCTTGTTTACGCTGCAAAAGCTAAGCTGCTTTCCCAAAGTGCTACTTTCAGCGTCTACTGCAGGGAACTGGGATTTCTGCAGCACTGTACGCGTTTCGAGCAAAGACACTGACATGCTCTGATTGCCGTGTTGGTTTTTGCGTGAGCTGAGATGAGGAAAACAACTTGGTTCATAAAATAGGCCGCTCTGCAACGCCACGTTCACCCAACAGCAGACTATTCGCTGTCTAGTCTAGCTACTTTATTGCACGAAACAAAAGTTCATCTAGGGTATTTAATGTAGCACGGCACCAGCCCTCTGCATGGTTACATTAAATCATAATCCAGTTATTCGACTTCGATGTTTCGGGTTTTTTTATTTAATTAAATCTTGCTATAAATTATGTAAACATAAAGACTATTAACAATTATAAACATCTATACCTCTTCAAGGCCTGAAATGAATCCGACTTGCAGGCCACTGAGGGGCTGTGAATTTGATTCACGACGGAGATTTCTGGCGGAAAACATTCTAAATCGTCCATAATAGTAGCCTACATTAAAGTGTTTAGGGAGTTTTTATGTATATGACAACGTTATTTACAAAGAACATGTATTATTATTAATTATGTTTTGATTGTTGTTTTAAATCAAAATCTAATATGAAAAATGCAGACCTTTGGGAAAATTGAACATTAATCTTTTTTTTTTTCCGGTTCCGTTTTTCCTCTAAGTTAAATATTTAATTTTCGGCGGCTTGTTTGCTTTAACATAAGGCATAAAGGAGTCAATTGGTAAATTCGCTTATACGACTGCCTTGCAGTGACAAAACAATAAATCATTCGAACAATTAAGTAAGCCGTAAGCACCTAAACATTCTCCAAGGAATAATATCCGTCCGTAGCGATAAATTCTGACTAGACTCGCATATCTCACGCTTCGCGTACAGTGTCGCAAAGAAATAAAACTTAGCAGCTGTGATCTCGAGTTGTTTCCTGGCTATTTGTGCCATTCAGAATAAAGTAAAATAAATAAATAAAGATAACGCAACGGTCTCTTCAGATTCGAAAATACGCTGGGTTTATAGACTTTCCTCCGATTCTGTTCTCTTCTTACGTCAGAATACATATAAAAAGTGGGAGTCGGTTTCATGAAGAGAAAAACGAAACAGTCTGGAAAATAGATCGCCTTCAAAATAAACTTAAAAACAACTTTCATGCACACACTCCAGCGTGTGCGTGTAGGCCAATTTTTGTTTTATTCTGAGATTTAGTTGAATTTTTCTTTGCCTGAAAAAGTGAAAGCAGCCGGAGCGCAAATATACTGACCTGTGTGTGTCCTCTTGTGTATCTTGAGGTTTTCCGAGCGAGCAAACACTTTTCCACAGCCAGGGAAAGGACAGGGAAAGGGCTTTTCTCCAGTGTGAACTCGGATGTGATTTATCAGTTTGTACTTCGCCTTAAAAGCTTTTCCTTCTCTTGGACATTCCTCCCAGAAACAAACGTGACTGCTCTGCTCTGGTCCCCCGACGTGTTCCACCGTGACATGGTTAACCAGCTCGTGCATGGTGCTGAAAGTTTTGGAGCAGGGCTTCTTTGAAGTTTGTTCTTGGTCAATCCATTTGCAGATTAACTCTTGCTTGATGGGCTGCCTCATGTACCTCAAAAACGCCCCCGCGGCTCCGTGAGGACCTGCCGCGATGTTCACATTTAAGTTCATGGAGTTGTAGCTGTGGAGGGAAGAAGGTCCGTAGTGCTCTGGCCTGTGACCGAAGTGCTCTGGCCTGCCATAAATGTCCCCCGGAAGACCCAAACGCATCTGCCCGTTGAGAGCGTGGTGATGGGCACCTGGGGCAGCTTGTTCGTGAAGTCCAGAAAAAAGTGGATGGGCACCACCTTCCGAGTGCCCGTAAGCACCTGTTGGGGAAATAAACATGCCATGGTGATGAGGGGAGGAGGCGGAACTATGCTGGTCGCCAAGTGCATGCATAGCAGAGGCTGAAAGCTCTCTCCTGAGGATGTAGTCCCTGCTGGTTGTGTAGCCTGAGTGGGGGTGAGCCGCGGGGAAGCCAACTGTAGTCTGTGCAGAAGCGAAAGATGCCGCGGTCTGGGCTTCAGGGTGGCTTTGAATGGGCTGAGATGGACTAAGTTTGAGAGCATTTGTCTGTGCCATGTGCTCAGGTCCAAATGGAGTGAGTGCCACTCCAGGGTCGTTGCCCATCTCCCCAGGGTGGAGGTGGGCATGGTGAGAGTGAGGGTGATGCCCCCCTATCCCCGGGAAGCCTGTCATATTCTGATGAGGAAGGGGTTGAGTCGCTGCCAAATCCGCTAATCTTAGCGCCGGATTCCTCTTGCTCAAAGGGGGCTCCATAACTACACAGTCAAGTCCATCCACACTCACTGGTATTGTTTTTCCCCACTACACGCCTTCCAAAACATTAATATATATGTATATAGCGGTCTCTATAACTTCTTTTGTCCTGCCTCTAACTCTGCTTGTTCCTTTTCCCACTCTGTCCTCAAGCGATTGGCAGAACATACAACAGTTGGAAGACACAGTGGGGAATAGAGTTTAGAAATGGCACTGCGGGTATTGGACGGATTTCGGTGACTGGCAGTTAGGAGAACGAAGCGATTGGCTGCCTTTCAGCGCAGAGGCACAGCAGGGATCCGCCCCCTCACTCTCTTCCTCACTGTTGTTTCAAAAAAGTTGTACTCGCAAAGTTAGCGGCAAATCTGTGTGTTTTTCTTTTCGCTGATAGTCGCACACATGGATGTAATCAAAGATTTACAAATAGGGCGTGTAACTAGAAATGAAATTCTAATCTTCATGTTTGCGTTTACCCCTTTATTTTGCCTACTGACTGCAGAAAAGCAGGCTATAGAAATACAATTACATTAAGGCACAAAGATTAAAAATGCGGAGCGTGAACATTAATATATTTCAATAAATTTGAAAATATTTAGTGGCCCACTGAATCTCACATCAGTTAACGATCTTTCTTAGAGCTGTATTATCGTACTGTATATTTGTTTTGATCAAGATACAAATCTTAAAATGAAGTACAGCATTCAGAAGCAGAATCTTTATTTTTTAAAAACAGGTAGTATGTGAACATATATATGCATAAGTACAGTCAAATAAACACGAGGTTGTCGACGACATCGTTTCACATATCTGAGGACAGCATTCTGAATCATATAATAATTAGCTCAGCCTCTGAGAGACGACGAACTTGCGTATTTTAAAATTCACTGTTTCTGAAACAGATCTTTGTTTCGGGCTTTTACAAAATCATATAATCAATTAAACAACACTGTGAACAAACACGGAAAACATTTTACTTTTGTGGAGGTTAGGCGTAGCAGAGTGGCTTGTAAGATTTAAGAATTGTATTTGTATGTCTAGAAAATCTCTAAATCTAGATAAACTTGCAAAGAAGAGTAAATTACCTTAGGTTTATAATACCTAAGCGATATGTGTACATCTGAGGGAATACTTTTAAGTATATCCCGAAGTTCAAACTTATTGCAGGGGAAAATAACACCTGAAAAAAACCTTTAGATAATTATGGTGATAATATGATCTTATTTATTTGTGTAAAATAAATAATTGAAAAGGGGGCGTCTACACCTGTTTAAAATAATGTGAAAAGTAATAGCAAATAACAGGGGAGCTGCTGATTCGAGACATAAACGGGATTTTCGCACTTCAGCTTTTTATGTAGAAAATTAAATGTTATGACCTGTAGAACGTTGTAGGTAAATTCCTGCATTTGATCTCGAGAATCGAAGAAGAAAATCAACGGGGAACTGGGGAAAGTGTGTTTATATATTTCATTTTGTTACTCAAGGTGATTCCATCCAGCTACCAAAATGCTCTATTTGGATCTCATACAGTCTCATTGATGTTTCAAGGAAAGAGATAGAAATACAAAAACAAACATGTGTAAACATATCGAAGAACTGCAAAGTTTGGTGTAGATATGATTTTATACGAAGCCTTATCTTAGAGCTCCAGTCTAACTTAGCGTACAGGTCCCATCTGCCATTCATTCAGAAAACAGAACTATTTACCGTATGTTGCTATATGCGAATCAGCACCTTTTACTTTTAGGTATTTGTGCAGAAAGTCGTCTCTGAAAACCATATTTATTTTTCTTCTGAAATGCAAGTTTTTTTTATGTTGTACTTTTAGGGAGAGTTTATTACTTTATGCATGAATGCTGAGGCAAAACTTGTAAACCTGAGTATTGCTGGGCTTTATGGTATCAGCACACGCCTCCTTGTAGAATCCTTGTTAAACACAGCATGATGTGTATCTGTCATCGATTTAATATGTCTTAATTCAAAGACACCTCTAGAATCGATTCATAATAGTCGACAAAACAAACCCGTTTATGGGTGGGATCGGGTTCAGAGTGTTGAACACTAATGTACACATTCTCCAGGAAAATAAATGTTAAATTCATACCATATACATACAAGGCCTATAGAATACATACAAGGTTTGGGAATTAGGCCTTTGAGAATTAAAGATATGCAACAGATTACAAATACTTAAGCAATGCTTTACAAATTCCTGTTAATTCTCGCAACGCTTTATGTTCTCAGACAGAATACAATCAACACAAATTACAATAAGATTTCAGCTAAGTTTTATTCTAAAAAATACTTGATTTTACATTTTACAATATGTGTTCCTAGGCCTACATCTATAAAAAGTGTGCGCGAACAGATGAATAGCTATTATCAGTCATAACTATCAAGTATACAGTGGTCAGATAATGTCTGATTGAGTAGCTCGATATTCATTCAGCCAGCGGATTTTTATTTTCAGTGTTTTAACGAATATAATTTTCTTTCTATATGTATATATAACATTGTATCACACCCCAAGTCCGTTATGTGGAAAAAAATACTTAACTGCACCTTAGTTA
Source organism: Lepisosteus platostomus (assembly GCF_059453375.1). NCBI lineage: Eukaryota > Metazoa > Chordata > Actinopteri > Semionotiformes > Lepisosteidae > Lepisosteus > Lepisosteus platostomus. The sequence continues at coordinate 29,834,033 of NC_142612.1, forward strand.
CGTACTTGACTAGAATTCAAATACATATGACCTAAACTACATCCACACATGAAAATAAATATGTGTCTTGGAAAATGTATTGTAAACTAACTATGCATACTTAGACGCATGTATTATTAAGGGACATTTTTTAAAAAGAAAGTAAAGGACCTCATCTCAGTAGGTAGGTAATTTTTAGCGTTGCGTTGTATCAGTGATATCTTATGATATATGATTATTCGTCTTCCACATTTATATTGAAACAAATTATTTCTGCTTTAATATGGGTCTTAACTCCAGTTCTACATTAATACACTGTGTACAATTTGACTATTATGAAAAATATAATGTTTAAATATTATAGAGCCATTGGGTAATACAATGCGTAAGACAAAAGAGCAACACAATCACACCAGATGCGAAATTTACACAATCTCATAACTTAAAACCATGTAATTTGATATGTTTTGAGGTTTGTTGTGTTTTCCGTGTTCCGACACTCGTTTTTTAAGTTGTTTCACTTTCTGTATGAATGCGTCATAGGAAACACAAAACATGACCATATCGAAATCATCATTAAAGCGCTGCAGAGGTCTGTAGCCTCTACAGTCTTATTTCGTAAGCCACGTTTCCACACGCATGAGTACCCATCTTTAATTATTGAACAAATACTCGAGTCTTTGAATATATATATAGGTAATTAATGTTCACTTAGTAGGCTTACCTGCTTTACTATTTCACCTACTCAGTACAGAAAATTGTTTTATCATTTGCGTAATGTTTTTAAAGGTGATATGAAAGAAAGACGGATAAGGTTATTGTTTGTTGATATCAAAGTCACACCCATACTGGAAGCTAGCTCAACGTTTATACCGGGTCATACATCATGATGTCCATCTTTGGCTGCTGTGTGTGCAACACACGTGTTCCTCTGTATAGACTACGTGCTCCTTGAAATACATATTATTAAATAATTTCTGTCTGACTATGCACTGGATTCTATTTTGAAATGTATTATCTTCTTCATTGCGTCTTCCCACCTGAAATTCGGTATTTATAAAACGTCGTGCAAAGGACACCTGCGACGTCTTTTTCCACTTTGAGGTTTTCTCTTAAGCAAGACATCATGAGATCGTGACTGGTATAAGTAAAACGTTTTACGTTATCAATTATTAAAAAAAAATAGGTTAGGCTTAAGGGTATTGCAGATTCAGACAACCTTAACATATACATAAATATGTTCTATAGTCTACAAATAAGGGCTCAGCAACCGGGTTGAGTCTTCAGGGCTTATTCGCACAATAACCTAAACAATACAGCATAATACGGTGTTTCTTTAAAATAACACCCTCTTGTTTTCCAAGAATACTTTCCAGATTTAACAGTTTTCTACCCATCGGTATGGAACACCGTGTCTATCTGAATTCGTAATACAACTTTCTTATACAATGAGGTTTTGTTAAACGGTTTGTTTGCCCGAGGAAACCTGCAAGACAACATATGTGGTCCTTCACGGGTCGTAGGTCGCGCGCCCTTGAAGTACCCAAGGTCGCTGGAATCAAAGTAAACTGCAATGCACAAGCTTGTTGATGATCTTGTCGAATTTATGAGTTTCTGCGCTAGACTTGAGTTACAGCTGACTCTTCCCAGTCACTTCTGCCTCAGCTTTACGAACCTGTAGCAAGAGGCGACATCGTCCCCTAGATTTTAAAATTAACACGCTAATCAAATGTCATATTTTATGAAAAAGCTTAACAGATTTAAAAAAAGAAACATTCCACTAAATACGGTTTAGTCCTTAAAAAAACAGTAAATCGTTTAGAATGGATATTTCATGCGTGTAATCTTAAATTAAATAGTATAGCGGTAAAAGACGTTACGTTTTTTAAATTATTTACCGGTCAAATGAGAGTCTTTTCCTCTTGTCTCTGTTGTTGGAACTGTATAGGCCTTCTGTAACCTGTTGAAATGCTCGTTTTCAACAACGGTTTAACTGCCATTTTCCAGGAAGCTGTGGTGAAAAGAGAATTTCTAGCCAAAGCTTTTAGAGCATTTGCGTTTTCTTTCTCTCACAGTCTTTTCCCCCCTCTACCCAGTGACATAGGGGAAAGGGGTTTTGCGGTTTTCCAGTGAAATAAAACACTTCTTAGAGGGGTCGGCAGACGTGGCTTTGAACTTGGATCAGCTCCTATGATTCCTGCAGAGAGGGTAGAACTAGAGTCCTGAAAGAATAGTACAGAATGTCCAGACTGCGGGGCTTCAGACTGGGGGAGAGAGTATTGCAAAGTTTTCATGTTTTTGCTTTTCTTTTTGCCTCTGGCAGATTACTGCTAAAGGGGAAAACGGTTTGAGGCGGTTGGGACAAGTTAATTTCGGTCTGGGAGGATAACGTGCGGGACGCGAAAATCACAGAAAGTAAGTGTACGTAAACGTTTTCAAAACCTGAGGTTTTACAGGAGAGGTTGAAGCAAGATGCTTTTGTTCGCAAGCGTAGCAGTCGGGTATGGTTTTAAAAGTTTGTGAATTGAAAGCGCTCGAACATAACATTCCAGCGTGATACCTACATAACAAACACCCACAAAAACACAACACACACCAGCCTAATTGAATTATTTTAAATACGTGGGAGTGATTAAGGGAGGGGGGGCGTTCCATATTATTGAGAGCACATGCACATTTTAATATGGGAAAACGTGTGGTTTCAAACTTAACAGCTGGAGGTTGTTCTCGAAGCTTTTCAAAATATGTAAAAATTGTGGGCCTCGTATAGTGTTGATTGTGTTAAAGTTAAACTGTGGTGCATTTTAATTCCTCAAACAAAGATTACAAAAGGTGAAACAGGCCTGTATCTATCACCTACCTATCTGATGCCACTATATGCAGAAGTTTTGAAAATCAACATGCTGAGAGCAACATCCTTTAAAAAAGATTATGAGGTGTTTTCTGACCGATCATCTTATATGCATGCGTCTGTGTGTGAAAGACTTTATGGTACATTAAAGGAAGAGGAAGTATAAATCAACGGGTCTAGGGTAAGACTACGTTATAACTTTAATTATTTAAAACATTTATTTGCCTTGGCATTTACCTTACTTTTTTTTGTTTACGTTGATTAAAAAAACATTTTTAAGTGTTCGCTGAACAAAATCTGTGTAGCCTGATGTTGTGTAAGAGCTCGCCATTTTTAAGAATTGCAAAACAATATGTACAATTTTTAACAAAATAAGTTTAATTAGATCAAACAATTTAAAAATGTTTGCTTGGATGAAGGGGACATGCTTTAAGAAACTAAAACGCTTGAATATTTAGGTTCGTTTTACTAGTGATGTACCAAATATTTACTCGTCAATCCCATTACACTTTTATTCATAACTATATAATTATTTCAAAATCCAGTGTCACAATGTTCATTCTTTTTAAATTGAAGTAAACAATAAATATTATTTTCCGTTCATGTCATTCTGGATAAAATAAAAATCCCTATCCGTTTTGTCCTAAACAAATATGACTTCATTTCGCATTTTATGACATTTTATTGCAATTCATATTCTCGGTGTGTTTTAGTTAACGTCAATAAATTGTGTTGAAAAGTACTCTATTCTTTATTATTCTTGACAAGCATTGAAGATATGTTCTGTTGTAATTTAATTGAACAGCCCACAATATTATTGACGGTTCTTAGTTTGAAAATTGTAATAATTGTAATAAACAGGTCTGAGGAAAACTCATCAAGAATTATTATAAATGCAGTGTTAGGCTGTCAGTGGCACCAAAAATTTAAAACTGATTTTCAGAGATCATAACCGATAGTGTTCTTCCCTTTCTTTCTCCTACAAGCCCCTACTAAAAAGTAGGCGGTAATTATGAGTGGAAAATGGCGAACTGCGATTAGTGGCTGAGGGGGTACCTGGGATTGGAGGGGTACCTGGGATTGATGAGACTCGGTGACCAATGAGAAAGCGGCGAATGAATGACCGGGCTCCAGTTAAAGGGGCGTTAGAGGAGGAACTGCCAGTCCACTGAGAAAGAGACCCTCAGAAATAAACACAGACAAACGAGAGAAATAAACACACCAATCGGAACAACAATCCGAGATGCACCAAGGACCAGCATTCCGTGTTAGGAAGATCTCGTAAAACGATCCTTAACTCTTCGTATCTGAATCGCTGGTGTCTACAGGTTTTGGAAGGAAAAAAGACGCTAAGGGATCTTTCTACACCTTTTCATGGGGATTCTGAGTTTGTAACTTTACCACATGAAAATATATAGCAGTACGTAATAGGAGAACCGCTAGGTTGTTTTTCAGCTACAGGACTACCGCTACGAACTTCGCCTGATGTGGCGTTTTTCGCTTAGGGAAGGCGAGACTCTTCCACATAAAGGCTAGGGTTTTTTTTAAAAAAAACTTTCTTTCCTAGTTCGGAGGCTGCTTTGAAGTTTTGACCTACAATCCATACGAACATTGCTAAAGCATATCCATATCCAATTGGCTATTAGCTCGAAGAACACTTATCGATTGACTGAGAGAATGTTGTTGGACGCTGGTCATCAGTTCCCGGGATTGGGAGTTGGCACGTTTGCCAGGCATCACTCGGCAAGCGAAATGCAGGACAGAGACTTGAGTTTAGCACAGAATAGCTTTGTTGATTCTGCTCATATGGGGGCTTTTAAACTTAACCACGACCTCTCTCCTGGACAGAGCTCCGCTTTCACTTCACAGGCTCCGGGTTACCCCGCCGCGGCTTTGGGCGCGCATGCCGCCCATGTCACCACGTACGCGAGTTCGCCTTTTAACTCTACAAGGGACTTTCTCTTTCGCAGCCGCGGCTTCGGAGACTCTTCTCCGGCGACCAGCCAGCATGCTATTTTCGGTCCCACCGCGGGGTCTCTTCATCACTCCCATACGGACACTCAAGGCCACATACTGTTTCCTGGGATCCACGACCAGCACGGAACCCACGGCTCTCCAAATGTTTTGAATGGACAAATGCGTCTTGGACTACCGGGGGAGGTTTTTGGGCGATCGGATCAATATCACCAGGTATCCAGCCCGAGGACCGACCCTTACTCTGCAGCCCAACTCCACAATCAGTATGGTTCTATGAATATGAACATGGGTATGAATATGGCAGCTCACCACCACCACCCGGGCGCTTTCTTTCGCTATATGAGACAGCAGTGCATTAAACAAGAGCTCATCTGCAAGTGGATCGACCCGGAGCAGCTGAGTAACCCGAAGAAGAGTTGCAATAAAACTTTCAGCACAATGCACGAGTTAGTCACTCATGTGTCGGTGGAACACGTCGGAGGACCCGAGCAGAGCAACCATATCTGCTTTTGGGAAGAATGTCCAAGAGAAAGCAAACCGTTCAAAGCTAAATATAAATTGGTCAATCACATCCGAGTCCACACGGGAGAGAAGCCGTTTCCTTGTCCATTCCCTGGATGTGGCAAGGTTTTCGCTCGGTCGGAGAACTTGAAGATACACAAGCGAACACATACAGGTAAATATTGACCATCTTTTTTTGTCGTTTTTTTTTCTTCGCGTTGAATTACTTTACCGTTTAGCCGCCTCGACTTAAAATGAGTGTAGAAATATTTCATCCTCGCGATACAAGTTGAAAGCAACGAACTTTGCTGTCAGAAGGAAAATATAAATCCCTATACTGTTAACGGCCTAGCAATTGTGGTTATGGGAGTGTGGTGTAATTGAATGTTTCGACTTTAAGGTCTAGTTATAAGTAAAATGTGTTTTTTCCCCCCCTGGCAGATTGCGAGGCGTAGATTTACTCAATTGGATTGAAAATGGTAAACAAACGGAAGTCTAGTTCGGATTACGCCTTGTCTAGCCTAGAATAAATGTGCAATGTTTTGCAACAGTTTGTTAAATTATGTAACAGTCTGTCGAGGGTTTGTGGTTCATAAACTTTAAAACGGGTCAAAGGCAATTTAAGGACTCTGGGTTTGTAGCGAATCGCGTGTGCGGAGTAGTAATAAATCATTCCTGATACTAATTTCATACGAATGTATCCGTTTGTAATGGGCATGTTCTAGCACCAAAGTTACGTTTTATTAGTGCGGCTATTTTAAAATATTAACTGTAAAATTAAGGAGATGTTTACTTTCTGGAATAATAGGAAATTGGAGGCCTTTTGTTTTCTTGCGTTGCAGTGGGTGACAGGCGAGCCATAACTACGGTTTTAAATGTAGTAGAATCGTTCAGTTTGCGAAGAGGTTTCAGATGATCTAAATGCTAATGTAATTCTTATTGTTTCCTACTGAATAGCGCGCATTAGCCTTTTAAAACACTCCGTAAGAATAATTTATTTTCGTTGAATTAAAGTAATTTTAATCTGGCCATCGTTTTCGAAATTAAGCAGCTAAATTTTGATTTCAGCGTCCACATGGTTTTTTGAAACTTTAGACCAAAAATGTCTGTGAGGGATGAAGTAATTTGTTTTCAAATACAAATGTGATTTGTTCGTTTTGGGCGGCGCTACCCTCAGGTGTTAAGGTTAATTTTCATCTGAAAAGGAAGTAAAAGGTGCATTTCAAGTATTGTTTAAGGGAAGATCGTGTGGACTAACAGGAATCTGAATTATCCTATAGGGGCACCTTTTAAACGTTATTGATTTATTTCAGTACGTTCTATATCCATTTGATTTAACGGTATTTTAGATTTTATACACATAATTATCAGTTGTACGGTTGGCAGCAATTTATTCGGCACGGTTCTTTACGGCCTTAAATTTTTGAATTGGCACCATTTATTGCGACTTGTAATTTAAATAAATTTTGACCCTTTTTTCTGCTTCTTTTTGTAGGTGAAAAACCTTTCCAGTGTGAATTTGAAGGCTGTGACAGACGTTTTGCAAATAGCAGTGACCGGAAGAAGCACATGCATGTCCACACTTCAGATAAACCGTATCTTTGCAAAATGTGTGACAAGTCCTACACTCACCCCAGCTCTCTAAGAAAGCACATGAAGGTAAGAAGAAAAATTAACACCACCATCTTCGAAAGGTTTCTAGCTTCCACGTTTGGCCCTCTTTATTGAATTGAGCAGGGCATAAATAGTGGTTGTGTATGACAACCATATTAATCTCTCGAACCGGTGCGTTGTGTGTGCGAGTATAATGTCACTCGGTATTTAAAATACTGTAGATCTCATTTTTATTATCCCTAAATCACAAAGACGTTATTTGATTTAACGAGCTTTTGATTCCCCCCCCCCCCCCCCCCGTTACTTTCTAACTCGAATTGTAATCTGTGCTTTTCTAGGTTCACGAATCGTCTCCTCAAGGTTCAGACTCTTCGCCAGCAGCGAGTTCAGGCTACGAATCGTCTACACCGCCCGGCCTTGTTTCCCCATCGACTGAAACCCAAAGTAACACTAATCTGTCGCCAGCTTCGGCAGTACACAATAACAACGGCCATACCAGCCTCTCGTCCAATTTCAGTGAATGGTATGTGTAGGACAGTCTTCAAAGCCCAGAACAATTTTGACAGAACTTGAAAAACATCTTTGTGTACATATAAGGGCCGCCTGTACAAAGGAGTCACACATAATGGACGCTTTCATATTATGCGATAATTGAAATCAGGAAACTTGTATTGTGAATACAATAATCGACCGAGGAAAAATATCATTTGGGAAAATTTCAATATAATGTAAATAAGGCTAATGACAGTAAAAATTACGCTAATAAAAATGCCACTCCTACCCCATGACTGTAGTGAATTGTCAATCTTTGGTGTATAGATGTTCCTTCAATGGTAGCTATTTCTCTAACTGGACTTTTAAACTAGTGCACATATTACAATAATAACAGGAAAATCTTTTGTACTATGATGTTGACTATTGTGATCCCATTATAAAACCACGTGATTGTAACTATACAACTATATAAACTGGAAACAGTGCCAAAGTTAACAGTTAACTCCATCAGACACAATGTTTGCTTGTGAATGTATATTTTCGTTAGTTGGTTTCACTTGTGATGTTTTGTGCTTTGCAAGTTCAAATTGTGAAAAACTATTTGGGAAGATTGTGGGGAATCTAAACGTTGTGCCGTTAATTTTTCTGTAACTACACCCTTTTGTAAATATCCGCTACCATATTTATCCATTTGTAATTAAATTATGGTATTTACTTGCTACAGATGAAACAATATTTATAAAGAATGTTTCTTAACTATAAATATGTACAATTGTGAGCTAAACAGGAATTGTTTTTTGAGGTATAAAACTTGTTTTCTCCATTTCTTGTGATACGTTTCAAGAGTTTTACTGCATACAGAAATATAATAAAAATGTGTTGCAAGTGTTTAATTATTTTCCGTTTTGCTTTACTTATTTCTTGAAGCTATTGTGAAAAATGACACCCTGTACATGCAGGAATGGGCATCCGTTAAGTACAAGGGGAACATATTGTAAATGTAGGCGTCACGCATATATTAAATTGCATGTTAACCTAATTATAACTTAAACCTCGGGACTTAAAGTTGAACATAATGCAAATGCGGTTTCATTTTTTTCCTCAAAATCAACTGAAGTGATTTTAGTACAGTTTTAAAGTTCATAAGCGCACGCGAGATCCAGGTTATTCCCTTTTGATTATATTTTTCCTATTTTTTTATCCGCCAGGGACTGAACAGATTCGCTATAGAAAACCGATATTTTTTACAGAGAACATTTCATTCATAAATCAATTAAAACCATCTGTCATTTTCTGATCCTGAGCGTTGATTCTAATTGGGAAAAGTGGAAAGCAAAGTCAAATTAGGAAAGACCTTTTAAAATAAACAACCGTGATCTTGCGAGCTAAAAATTGACAAGGTGAAGTTAGGATTGCAATATTGAAGTGTCCTGAAAAATTCGGGCGTTTTATTACCGTCTTTGTCGTTGACGTATAAAATATCATAGCGATTTACCTTGGTCATACACACAGCTTTAAGAATAAAGACGTTCCCGGTGTAGGCTGCAGAACTAACAAAATTGCAGTGCAACAAACTATTGAACTTGGAATCGAGAACGGACAAAACTATTTAATAGGTCCTGGAGTGGTCTCAGTAAATTTGATTACAGATCAGACGAAAGGACATGACTACAAAATGGGGAACAATGTTATTCATTTCAACAAAACCTGTAGTGATTTGCAATGTGATGCAGATTGAAATTGTAGCCTAATAAAAACTTACATACACACGCAGAAACAAAAAATACTCAAGCTAACTAGCTGAGAAATGTTGTATCCAGCCGTGAGAGAATAAGTAGAGGTGTTTTTTTGTCTAGCCTTGAAGTGGTCTTAATTCTCAAATTCTAATTTGGAGTTATTTTTTATATATTTGGTTTGCTGTTTTTATCTGTGGTCTTAGAAACCGCCTGTCAGTTCATCGAAGGCTGACTTTGCGACGCAACATCAGGCCACGGGAGCTTAAATGTCTTCTCCAGCAGAGCTTGGAAAGGCAAGACCGGGGTCAGCATTTCCTTGAGTATAATATATGTACTTCTAGTTTGACGAAATGGATACCCTATTGTCTGTACAAAATACTCAACTGGAGAACTCAATCCTGTTTAAGACCGAAGTCCTCTACAGCATGTTAGGCCTCTAAGGCTGCAGTTAAAATACAGGGTTTAGAACCGCGCAAAGATGAACTTGAACCTGACTCTGACTACGGATAAAACACTCATATTCTGAGCGCACGCAGCATTGCCTATAAACGTGGATGCACATATAATGCGTCATTGTAGTGAAACATTTTGTGTCATTTATAGGAAAATAGCTTTCTATTTCATGCGGACTGTTTTCTGTTTGCTTGTGGGTTACGCAGTTGTACTTTGTGCAGTAGGTGTGTAGACAGACTTGTTACTACCATGCTTTCTCGCTCATGTTCAGTTGTCAGTCTAAAACGTCACGGTTTTATTTATCTTACATGGGTTTGTGGTTTCATGGTGTAATCAGTCTTGTAACCAAGAACAGAATGTTTTAAAATGGTATAAAGGGCAAGAGGCAGATATTTGCACGAGTATCATGTTAACAAATACAACCGGTTCTATGCTTCTTTGCAGCACTCATTTTTTATATAATCCTGACCTGACATGATCGAAATGACTAATATAAGTGTCTTTGTGTATGGCTATATTGCATATATGAAAAAATGAAAAGACATACTTAGAAAACAGGCAAAGATGTGTATACCTTAATAATACTGATATCTTATTTGTTATGACGCTGCTGCTGTAGGTGTGTAGAAAATTGAAAATCCGCCCGGGGGTTACAATCAAAGGAAATAAGGAATGATAGATTGACAAAATTCTGTGGAAAAGCTCAGCTGCCTTTCTGGCGTTCAAGTGTGGCCGCGATTTTAACTAGAAGGAGAGACTGTGATTTGGACTCCAAGTTCAATTCCCTCTTCAATGAAATAATGAAAACTACCGTTTCGGAGTACTTGCCAGCCAAACCAAACGTGCTTCCTGGCTTTATTTATTTGTTTTAGTTTTAAAGGGGATATTTAAAACCTTTCGTGTCCTCCCCTCAAAAATGAGACATATTGTAAAACCGTTAAAATGTAAACATATTATCTTATCTCGTAGTGCGTAGTTTGAATATCAATGCAAAATACAACTTTACATTTTTCTTAAGGGTTGCTGGCCTTATGCAGTATGTATTACCACAAAACCCAAGAAACAACCGCCCCGCAATAAAATAGATTTTCTTCCCTTAACTCAAAACACTCGTTTAGTGTTATCACATGTAAATGTGGTTAGCCTTACAGAAGCCACATGGTGCATTAAGTCCCTTTTTAAAGCAGTTGTTACATTCATCGTCAAGTGTAAATTGCATAAACGACAACAGTACGTGACAGGTATATGACCATTAAAACTGAGCATAGCTGTCTCGAGATAGTCGCAGGTCTTAATTTTGAGCACAATAATAGAAGTAACAACAGTAATAATGAACAACTTTTTATAACACGAATAAAACTTCTTGACGTCCAGTTCACAGATAAAGACCCGTGTGTTGGCCAAAAAATCGGAAGGAGAATGTTCGTCATGTGTATTTCAAAACAATTATAATCGTAATTGTTCAAAGTTTGGTATTTTAGTAATATAGACAATATTATTTTGTCGTTTCATGGTAGACGATTGTGCTTGATATTAACAGGATATACTGGAGGATAATGCAAGTTGCTCTAGTGGAGTACATGTCTGCTTAGTAATTGTTTTTGGACTCAGTTTTTTTCAGACTCATTTCGTCGCGTTGTGTCACAGTTTGCTTGAGAGTTCGGACCAAACTTACGTAGATCGGCTCAGAGAGGTGAATTTCCGACCGTACTTGCTTACGTGTGAACATGGCTACCGAATTTCCTTTATGCACGTTTTTGGGGCGGCATGCGGTAAATGGTGGCTGTCTGACCTGTTTGGATGAAAATTATTTGACCTGTAAGGAGAGAGTGAAAGGTCAGCGCCACGCAGAGCTTCGATGCCTATTCGCTCCCGGCACATGCTGTTATGATATTGATCCATCAAGAAAGATAAACATAAAAAGCTGAACTCTTTCTCATGAATACCAATTAATGTTGGTTTTGTAATTGGAAAAGAGCTCTCTTTTGGGTAACATAAACTAAATGTATTTTTCTATACATTAAAGTTAATGAATTAAGCACGCTTCCATTGTAGGAGTTCCTTTAAGCTAATTTATATGTATTTAAATATTTAAATCGATCTTAAATGAAAACTGAAGCATTGTTTGTGGAGCAAATTGAGTAATTAGGATTTTATTTGTTGTTTTTGTAAAGCTTTCAAAATTATTTAAAACTATTTGAATGTTACAGAAAGAATTTTCAACCCTTCACCTTTTGACTATTCAATAATAATAATGACTGTCTTTACTTAAGTCCAGTAACTCGGTCGTTTGTATATAGGAACTTTGAAATAATGTTTCATGGCATAGTTTTAGAGTCAATGACTCACGTAAATTCAGTAAGTTTATTGTAAAACTTCAGCTTTCACACCGTGAAATGACGGCTGTGAGGAGATTCTCCGACTGAAAATGGTCTTTTTGTTACTGCAAGTATGTACTTTGCTATGGTGCCCTAACATAAGTTTGTGGTTTGAAGTGGGACTGAGAGACAGAGGGTGTCTAAAAATAATATAAATAAGCCCGATTAGTCACAGCTCATAACATCTGAGGGTTTAGCTTCCAAGATTGATTTATTATGTAAGTAAGTTTAGGATGTATAGTTTATGGTTTGAATTACTGGCCTGGGTACCACGACAGTTGACACTTTGACCTTTCATTCGTACCTGCAGATGTAGGTCCTAATCTCCAAAATACCTCTCAACACCATTTTATAGTGTTTGTCTTTGATTCCCGCTGCCCGTAAGACCTTACAGTAGTAATGCAGCTGTCACTGGAAGATAAAAGTGTTACTAAACAAAATAAAGAAAAAAATATATGATGAAAAGGGTTCAGCCCTATTTTTTATAAAGACAAATGAATAACGATTACAAGAATCCATGCACGTGAGTCGTATATGGTGAGTGTACAGTATGTGTGTATTCGCACGTATGAGTTATTTCTCGAGTTCCGCTATTCTTTCTTAATAGTATTAATAATAAACAGCAGACTAATGTTAAAGGAGAAAAGTAAGTAAACGAGCATGAGATATAATTGGAAAAGTTTTAAATTTTAAAAACGACAATTTGGGTTATCTTTATATAAGGGGGAGGGACAGGGGCTAATTCTCGCGCTGCTTAAAAAAAGCTCATGTTTGTTGCAAAGAACTGCTATTAAATAAGCTGTGTTCAAATAGTTTAAGAAAAAACTATAAAAGTGTAGCTACATTTTAAAACCTGATTTTTTTCTTAAGTTTTGTTTTGTTTTCATGATTTAATTTGGGACAGGTTACATAATTCATCAGTTTCTGTTTTACTTACAACATCGTAGCTTCTCATGAATCAGTAAAGTTTATCGAATGGAAAAAACGGATTAATATTTCGTTTCTGATTTTTTTTTCTTTATTGTTTATTGTTCCGCGATTAGGCCGTTTAACATCAGGTAAGCTTATACTGTACATAAACACGGCGTTTATGGATGTCAGAATAACATCGGGAAAACTGAAATTTATCAAATAAAGTTGTAGGAATATAGGCATTTTTTAAACAACACAGAGAACCAGAATAAATTAGCTGTAAAGAAAATTTAGCATATTACAGTTTATAAGCAGCTCTTTTAACTTATGCAGGATTTAAGCTAAATATGCATTAGAAACAACCAAATCAGTTAAAAAAATAAATCAATCGTCTACTGTGAAAAGTGAAAAGTAGATATTCATTGTTGCTTATATGCATATACATGTAACTAATTGTTGCTTATACGCACTCATAACTAATATAAGTTTTATGCGTCAGTACCCCATATAAACCTAAATAAAATATAAAGCGATTTGGTAGGTAATATTTTGTTTTGTATATTGAAGATAAAATTGTATAAATATGGAGATTCGGCTTTGAAACCTTGGACTTTCTAGACGAGGTGAATGTTCGAGGTTACACGATATGCCAACAGAGGTAAAAACTCAAATTCGTGCTCTCGTAAGAAAAAAACAAACTCTGAAAGACAACTGACAAGGCTTTTGTCAGAGACATCTTTTAACTATCGATTTTTTCATCATTAAGATCTTTCTTAGTTTACAAATGTCTTGTTTGGTACATCATATTTCAACCTCTTCTGAAACCCTTGCACATAGACCCCACATTAACACTTGTTAAAGATCAATGTGAGCTCGTTACTGTAAAACGGTAAAGAATATTAAAGTTATTTTAGTGTCCTTATGTTTTCTACGTGTGATTAAATGGAATGATATACACTAACTGCTTTAGCGTCTATAGTGTATTTACACTTCGACTTTACCTGTAGCTCAGAATTGGAAATTGGAGCGTCATGTTTTAAGTTTTCAGAATCAGAAATAATTGCTACAGAGGAAAATAAGTACAAGGAGTGTTTCCTCCGATTCAAACAGAGCTTTTGTCACGTTTGAAAAATTTGTGAAAAAGAACTGTCTCAGTTAATTATTTTGAGACTTGTAGTTTTGTCAAGAAATTAGAACGTTATGATTGGCATATTTCTTGTCTGAACTGACCTTAAACTTTCTTTCAGAGGTGAGTATATACTCGGTTAATTAAAAGTTTTGAAGGAACTTCAAGTTATAATTAAGTGATTGTAATTAATGTCCCTCCCCCTACCCCACCCCTACCGTTAGACTCAGTAGGGTACTGCTATTCCCGAAATAAAGTCCCCAACCTGGAATAAAATAGCCCATACTAAATTAATTAAAAGGCGCTCAGAAATGCAGATTATTTTCGATAAGGAACTTTTAAATATGTATATACTGTACTATATATATGTTTATATAATACTTTAACTAATTCCATCAAGTTGTAGTGATTTTTATTTCGCTTTAATATCTTTCGAGTCCATTAAATTTTATGCTAATCATTCAATCTTTTATTTCTGTATCCCGCTGGCTTTCAGAACAACTGTAAAATAGCCCCTATATTTTTTTTTTCTCTTAGTCAAAGAAAGACGTTAAATAAAAACAAAAACATTCTGGGGAATTACTGCCAGCACTCGGAAGAGCCAGAGAAATCTCTCCAGCCGCGGGACGACATGGACTGTGATAAAACTGGGCTCTTGTAAGATTCAGACCCTTTTTAGGATTCCTCTTCCTCCGGGATATGAAACCATTGTATGTTCTTACTGCGTATCCAGGAAAAATGTGATGTTAAACGCTGCATATATGCAAGGAGAAGTTTTTTTTTAAAGAGTTTTACGAGTACAAGATAATTTCACGTGAAACCCTAATACACTTCATTTTAAAGACAGCATATAATGATTCAAAAACAGAGAATTGAAAAAAATATTCATGCATTATTAAAACAATCATAATCCTTGAAACCTTTAGCTTGGGTTACTGCGCATCAGCAAATCATTGCATCACCAGCATCATAAAGAATTATATCACACCAACAGCAAAAATAAGTTTGGACTGTAAATCCATTGATTTTCTAGCCTCTGACGCGCTTTCTTCGTTAATTGGTAATGGTATAGATACAGTTTATATATATAGATAAAATCTACGAAATTAGGGAAAAAAGATTTTTGTAAAGTCTTGTTGGGATAATTTGTACGGAGAATATACCTCTTTGTCTACATCAAAGAACCATTTGCTCAATGAATAAAGCGATAGTAGTGTTTTATAATAGGAATAAGGTTGCAATTTTACAGTTTTGCTGCTGTCACGCGTTTCAGTGAATGCCCGTTTTTTAGTGGTACTTGACAGTTTCGAAAGCAGTTTAATTTAGACATACTTTTGCATTCAGAAGAGCTAAATGGAATTAATTTGCTAATAATCCATGCTCTTTTAAGAATAATGTGGCCAAGTCTAAGTTTTTTTATTTAAAAAAAATAAAACTCCCTTATCCTGACCACCCCAAAGAAAAAGAAGCGAATCTCCAACATATTTCCAGATAAAATATATCTCCGGATATATTGTTTTATTGAAGCTAGTTTACAATACCTCATTTGCAACTTATATATTATGTGATATTTAGAATAGATAATAATTTCTTTTCTAGGATTGGTTTTCAGTTTTTTTCTTCACGTCTCCTTTTTTCTAAGGCTATTTTGAGAACCTGTGCACCTGCGCTAAAAATACTTAGTTTCTTGGTGTTTTCATACAAGTTCGGTAGATTTAAAGTTTTTGTTTGATATGGAAGAGGTTATACAAATTGAAATAGTAACTTTTCTTTCTCAAGGAGAGTACGGTTTTCCAAATACTTTTTGACAAAACAAAATTAAAGAAATACACAAGTTATGTCTTAAAAGTTTTAGTTAGAAATGTAGTATTTGATTTTTGTTAAACCTAACTACATAAGTAAATATAATGATTATGCTCTGTGTCTTAACAGATCAAAATACTCACACTGATTGCAGAGCAGATGTTGTGAAACAGTTGCATTTTTATTGCGTATTACAGTTTGAAAAGGTGAAATACAGGACGAAAATCCAGTGGGGAATGTCTGTTTATTTAATCAAATAATAAACGCCATTTAAGTAAATTGATATTAATCAATTTACCTGCTCGGCAGATGCTAAACATTCTTAACGTGAAAGGGTATCTGTCATTTAACACTCATGTGTGAATATATCACATAAATTAAAACACCTAAAATTGCTTTGCTTTTATTAATCAATATTCGTGTTAAAAGATAGGTAAGAAAACATCGTTAGCTCCATCTTTGCGTCAATATTGTACTTTAATTGCAGCAGAATATACCGCCAGTATTACAAGAATACAACACCTGCAAAGCCAGCATTTAAAGGCATTCTTGCTAAAAAAAAAACAATCATGAACTGTGAGAATATCTGATTCATGATCATCCTTAAGTTATCATTTAAATAAATGTATCTTTGTGGCCTTTTGTTGAAATAAATGATATGCATGCTTTGATTTCTTGCCAAATGTCGGATAATCCATTTTCGTAACGGATGCCAATTAATGTTTAATTTTAGAAACATCTTTAACAAACAACTATTAAGGTTAATTTATAGTAACTGCAGTGGGGTGTAGCAAACCAAGACTTCGTGATGTCTATGTATTTCTGAAGTTTGATCAACTCTGCACAGGAACGACGTGTTAAAGTTTTTAGACCATTTTAAAGCGGCTTTCTCCACTGTTTGACTTCATTAAGATATTCGATTGAATTTGGTTGTGTATTTTTGTAGGGAGGACATACCATAATCTTATTCTGGGGGAAATGCGTTTTGTCACTGGTTGTTAGTGGCCATGAAATTCTAAAAGTTAATTTACGTCAAGTAACCAACTCTAAAGTCGCATCCGTCTCCTGAAATTAAGTTTCAACAATGGTTTTGTATAGTATAAACAACATGTTTTAAGGAAGAATAGAAATCTGAAACATTAAAAACATGAAAGATTTCAGTTTCTCCTAAATACCCAGTTATGAAATATATTTAACACACAAACTATAACAATAGCAGTAGATTAAAAAAGACAATTAAAGGTACATTATTATGTCAAATAAAGGTTATTTGTTCTAACAGATGAAAGAGTTGATGACCCGATAATAAAGAATAATGTATGAAGTCATGCTTTTTGAAGGATTTTTGTTTAAAAAAATAAAATGAATAAAGAAACTACAGTGTACGGGTTCTTATCAAAGACCAATTTCAGGATTTGGGTAATATCATACTTGTTTGTTTACTTACTCGTGTGTTTCATTTCACTCCTAGTTTACTGCAAGGACAGAACAATAATTCTTCCATACACACAATTTGCTTGTTCCTATGTACTGTAGTTCGTACTGTGTCTCTACATTAAATAACTTGGGCTGTGAGAGTCTGGAACACACTGCCCTGCAATGCTGTTGGAGCGATACCTTGACTTTGTTCAAGAAGCATCTGGAAGAGATCCTCAGATCACTTAACAACTAGCAATCAAGCTAGCAAGACTGGTCAATGGCCTCCTCTCTATTGCAACCTTTCTTATGTCCTAGGTGGACTGTTCTCTTTTTGTCTTATTAATGGGAAAAATGGTATTAGACCCCTTTGCAGTCTTAAGCATTTTGATAGCATTTATTCCTGCAGCTCACTCCTGAGAGTTTTCCTATTTAAATGTCTGTTTTGGAATGATGTCAGACACATCAGCTTTGTTTCTTCAATGTTTTTTTTTTGTTGTATTTTTCTCATTTGGTTCTCATTCACCTCCCTGATAACCAGATACTTCATCCTTTTCTTTGTCAATTATTTTTCTCTCACTCAATTTGGAGGAAGCAATTGTGTTTTTTTTTCATGACTGCTTTTAAGCCACTCCTCCCTAAACTCTATATCGGAAACTGGAAGAGAGATGAGTCCCTCAGTACCACGAGCCTGAATACACCCAGGAGGCCACAGGGGTGGTGGCTGTGTAGCTGAGAGCAGAGAAAGCCCTGGCCAACAAACACTGTTTGGTCACAGTCGGCTAGTTACATGGCCCATGAGTACAGAGTTCAATTTGTACTCTGGCAAGTATGTTTACCAGTCGGTCTGCTTGGGAGGTCCCCCATCAGTCTTTTCAAATCTAAAGACATACAAAGATACACATACACAGTACATATACACCTAAAGAAGGCTCCACAGCCGAAACATTTTGTCTCTTTTCCTTTCAGCATGGAATAAACCTTTATGTGTTCCTTTGCAGCCTACACATGTTGACGCATCTACTGTACTTACTTGAACTACAGCATATACAGTGCCTTGCGAAAGTATTCGGCCCCCTTGAACTTTTCAACCTTTTGCCACATTTCAGGCTTCAAACATAAAGATATAAATTTTTTATTTTATGTGAAGAATCACCAACAAGTGGGACACAATTGTGAAGTGGAACGAAATCTATTGGATTTTTGAAACTTTTTTAACTAATAAAAAAATGAAAAGTGGGGCGTGCAAAATTATTTGGCCCCCTTGCGTTAATACTTTGTAGAGCCACCTTTTGCTGCGATTACAGCTGCAAGTCGCTTGGGGTATGTCTCTATCAGTTTTGCACATCGAGAGACTGAAATTCTTGCCCATTCTTCCTTGCAAAACAGCTCGAGCTCAGTGAGGTTGGATGGAGAGCGTTTGTGAACAGCAGTTTTCAGCTCTTTCCACAGATTCTCGATTGGATTCAGGTCTGGACTTTGACTTGGCCATTCAAACACCTGGATACGTTTATTTGTGAACCATTCCTTTGTAGATTTTGCTGTATGTTTGGGATCATTGTCTTGTTGGAAGATAAATCTCCGTCCCAGTTTCAGGTCTTTTGCAGACTCCAACAGGTTTTCATCCAGAATGGTCCTGTATTTGGCTGCATCCATCTTCCCCTCAATTTTAACCATCTTCCCTGTCCCTGCTGAAGAAAAGCAGGCCCAAACCATGATGCTGCCACCACCATGTTTGACAGTGGGGATGGTGTGTTGAGGGTGATGAGCTGTGTTGCTTTTACGCCAAACATATCGTTTTGCATTGTGGCCAAAAAGTTCGATTTTGGTTTCATCTGACCAGAGCACCTTCTTCCACATGTTTGGGGTGTCTCCCAGGTGGCTTGTGGCAAACTTTAGACGAGACTTTTTATGGATATCTTTGAGAAATGGCTTTCTTCTTGCCACTCTTCCATAAAGGCCAGATTTGTGCAGTGTAAGACTGATTGTTGTCCTATGGACAGACTCTCCCACCTCAGCTGTAGTTCTCTGCAGTTCATCCAGAGTGATCATGGGCCTCTTGGCTGCATCTCTGATCAGTCTTCTCCTTGTCTGAGCTGAAAGTTTAGAGGGACGGCCAGGTCTTGGTAGATTTGCAGTGGTCTGATACTCCTTCCATTTCAAGATGATCGCTTGCACAGTGCTCCTTGGGATGTTTGAAGCTTGGGAAATCTTTTTGTATCCAAATCCGGCTTTAAACTTCTCCACAACAGTATTACGGACCTGCCTGGTGTGTTCCTTGGTCTTCATGATGCTCTCTGCGCTTTCAACAGAACCTTGAGACTATCACAGAGCAGGTGCATTTATACAGAGACTTGATTACACACAGGTGGATTTTATTTATCACCATCAGTCATTTAGGACAACATTGGATCATTCAGAGATCCTCGCTGAACTTCTGGAGTGAGTTTGCTGCACTGAAAGTAAAGGGGCCGAATAATTTTGCACGCCCCACTTTTCATTTTTTTATTAGTTAAAAAAGTTTCAAAAATCCAATAGATTTCGTTCCACTTCACAATTGTGTCCCACTTGTTGGTGATTCTTCACATAAAATAAAAAATTTATATCTTTATGTTTGAAGCCTGAAATGTGGCAAAAGGTTGAAAAGTTCAAGGGGGCCGAATACTTTCGCAAGGCACTGTATATATAGCCTCGCACCTGAAGAAGGCTGCATGGCTGAAACGTTGTGTTTTCTTTCTTCTTTTTTCAGCATGGAATAAACCTATTACTTGTTCCTTTGCAGCCTATGCATGCTGACGCAGATACTAACCTGAACTACTACAGTATATACAGTATATATGTGTATGAGACCAAACTAAGCATATTACTCTAAATTGTCTTGTCAGGGGTCTTACTAGTGCATTGTAAAGCTTAAGTATAACTTTCCATTGTAGGGCAGACACACAGACACGAACACAGGACCCATTCTCCCAGAAGACAATTAACCTACGAGTACACTGTGGACCGTGGGAGAAGAGCACCGCGGTCCAAAGATGTACTCATAACACAACATACGTACTAATACAACATACAACTTACAGACTCCACACAGATAGCACCCAAAGAATTGAATCCAGGGCCCCAGCACTGCAAAGCAACAGCGCTATTCACTTTGCCACCACACGTCACAGTTATTGACAAAGCCTTTCTGTAGCAGCTTTTATGCTGTTTATGTTTTCTGCTCCCACTATTTTACTGTCATCTGCAAATGTGACTAGTTTTGTTAACTAAATTGGAATCTTATTTGTTGAAATAGAACAAGATGAGCAAACGTGCCAAAAATGGATCACTGTGGCACACCACTGTTGACATATAGCATGTCCAATTATAGACGTTGTGCCCCTTAAAATAAATAAAATAATATGCTGTTTCCTGGTCATTAAGAAAGTTTTTGATTGATGGTATACATTGCCTTGGATTCTTAAAGCTTTTAATTTCAGAATTACACTTTTTAGAGGGACCTTATTAAAAGCTTGGTCATAAATGTATTATATCATACAATATGCATTAGTTTTATTAACTATTTCTGTGGCTCGTTTCTAGCAAGTTAGTTAAACATGATATTGCCTTTCTACATCCATTTCTTCATCTCTGAAAATTCCTGTTTTCTAAGTATTCTTTTAATTTAGCTGTAACTATATTTTCCAAAACCTTGCCTGTAACTAAAGTAAGACTGATTGCTCTGCAGGTCCCTGATTTAGTTCTGTCTCCTTTTTTATGTATTACTGTTAAAGCTCCAATCTGTGAGTACTGCTTGCATTCTAAACAAGAGTTGTAATATACTAGATAGGGGTCTATGAAAAATCTCCTTGATTCCTTGAGTATGACTAGGAAAATACCATTGGACCCTTTTTAGAAACCCAAGCCTTTGCAGAACCTCAATGTGAGTTATTCTAATCCTTCTGAATATCGGAACTCCTGCTATAACATTGAGCATGCTTTTAACTTCTTCCATTGTAACATGGATTGTTGCTAAGCATCAACCTGGAATAACTTCACAACAGATTGACAGAAAATAAAAACAGATCCTTATGTCGCTATGTGACCTTTGAGCTTGCCAGGTTTTTTTTTTTACAAGTGTGGCAAAAAAACAACACCCATGACAGACAACAAAACTCGATGAAGAGCCTTGTGTTACCTGATCTAACACAGCAGACACAAAGTGAAAGATTGTGTGGTGGTGAAAGACTCAATTCAGCATAACAGTTACAGCATGTATGAACTGAGAACTGTATTTGACTTAATTCAGTGTATCTTCCTATTATACCCTTTCCTTATAAGAACGTGTGTTGTTTCTGGGAAGAGGCAACCCAGAAACCATCCTGGAAACAAAGCAGGCAAGACTGCAAATGGAAAGGGACATCAGTCCGTCACAAACTATTCATTTTATCTTTAAAAAAAGATCTTCACAAGCATCACTAGAACTTGAATACTTATAAGGGAAGTGGATGTCTTGAGCTGAGAAACACAAATAAGATGACACAAGTGAAAACTATATAGAAGTGCATTTAAATTTGAGAACAGAAGGCATTACTTCACCCAAAGGGCTGTGGGAGTCTGGAAAAAGCTGCCCTGGCCTGTGGTTGAAGTTGATACCCCGGGTTCTTACAAGAAGTAGCCAGCGGAGATCCTTGGATGGATTAAATGGCTTGTTCTTAATTGTAACCTTTCTTATATTCTTTACAGAACAGTGTAACATATTAGAATAAATTGCATGCTTCACTGCAATAGGACAGTAAAAAATATTCTAAATTTAATCAGAATTGGATGAACAGGAGATGCTCCTTTATAGATCAACCAACCAGGAGCGGAACTCAGCTGGTGTCATTTCATCCATTGGTGGTTTGATTCTTGTCTATATATTGTTACACAGCATCTGTGAACATGATCTCAGTGCTGATACACAGTATTAATGACTTCTATTTAAGAAGGTATTAAAATCAAAACAGCTGCATGTCCACAGCACCTTGTTACTTTCCACTACCTGGCAAGCAATAGGCACAAGCCAGGGTACATCCTGGATGGGAAGACAGTCCATTGTACAGCACACACAGACACAAACACACAATGTTTCCAGAAGTCAATTAACCTACCGGTATATTTTTGGACTGTGGGAGGAGAGCGGAGCACCTGGAGGGAGCCTGTGTGAATGTTGGAAGAACATAGAAACTCGACGTAGACAGCACCCAAGGTCTAACTTCAAAGTCTATCAGCCTCCAGGTCTGGAACTGAGCACAGGGCCCCAGCGCTGCAAGGCAGCAATATCAACCGCTGTGGCACAGAGAGAAAAAGTTAACATGGTTTTCAATGTTATTGTGCTTATCTGTGATGTATCACTGTGGTAAGGATCACGTATATGGCTATAGTGTCTGGTATTTAATTTGTTTCAGAGAATGTGGAACTTCCCTAACTAAGTCTCATATAGGTATCATCCTTTTTGGCAATGTGACCCCTTAAGTTGTCAAAAAATGTCAAAATGACTCTTTTCTAACCAAACAACCACTTAGAAGACTGTTCTTACACATTTACATTATCATCCAGTCTTATTTCCCTTTTAATTGACCTCATCTTCCTCATAACATTGAATGGTCCTCGATTTATTTCCATTTTAAGACTTCAAGAGTTTGGTCTGTGCACTGTTACTTGGCTGCTCCCAGAATAAAATTAAACAATGCAAATGCAGTCACAGATGAGCTCTGCAGGACCTGACCTGTGCACCTCAAGGTGAAGGTTTATATTTCAGTGATAATAGCCACTCAGTCATCAGGACTGTTTTGATTATTAGGACCCGGTTAGGAATCTCCCTTCTTTGTTGTTTTGACGGCTGGCTTACAACATCAACAGATGGATCAATGGATTCGCAGCAGTATTGCCCTCTTTCTCACAACCAGAACAATTGAAACTTCCTGGCAAAGGCTGCTTTCTCTGTTAACCATTCTGGGATGTCCGTCCCTCCCACAGCAAAGAGTCATCAAGGGATATACAGTAGTGGTCAGTGAAAAACATACATTTTGGAAGCAACACTTACTGTACCATTTTCTGTGAAGTGATGCGATCTTAGACACCAGCCAATCACATCAGTAATATTAATTCTCAGCATTTTAACAGCTGCTACACAGATTATGCCTCCAATCAGTGCAATATTATGAGCAATAGATGCTTGAGGAATTCTGAATCAAAGCAGCTCTGTAATCCCTAGACACGAATTTCACTTTTTAAGAATCCATCAGAATTGTAAATTAAGCATGGATACTGACAGGTTTGAAGCTGCAGTTTTCCAGAAAAGTCATCCTTTTTAAAGCAGAACTTGACATTATAGTTTTAATAGAAATGAATAAATAAACAAGTAACGTAACATGAAAAACACTGAATAACGTGACAGGCAGCTTTGTTTCATGGCAGCTCTTTATATTTTTTGACAGATTAAAAAATTTCATCTTCATCTCCACGAGACTGCCATGAGTTACTCATCAGCTAGTGATCTCATTCCTTTCTGCCATTGTTTCTTTTTCATGATTTTATCCTTGTGTATCTACTTTGGATTGCTCCAGCTGTTCCTTTGTCATGTTAAAGAACAAAAACAAAAAAAAATACTGCATGATTGCATTTTGAAATCTGCAGTGCCTCTGAGAGTCTGTTTTGCTCATGGGGGTGGTAACAAACAGTTCGCAGCTCATTGGAGGGTCCACTTCTTCCAATTGAAATATCTCAGGTAAGTAAAAAATATAAAAAATACTATAAAATTACAGTTCTTGGTATTTTTATACAATGTCTACTGCAATTATTCTGACAGATCCATGTTTCAGTTTTCACTGCTGTATGGCACATTGGATAGTGAAAGATACAGCTGCTTTATGTGGTATTTTCAGGCAACTTGTAAAATAATACGAAGCTCTTTTCCTTTTATTTTTTTTCATTCAACACTGGTTTTGTACATTGAGTGATGAAATAAACTGAAATGAAACACGGTGCGCATCTTTTGCAGTCCACGGACTGATTGATGGACAGAATTAAGGTGTCATCCAGGTAGTCAACAAGATGAAAATAAGAAAAGATTAGGTGCGGCAGAAAAATAAACCTCTCTGGAGGCTAGAACTTAATTGGAATTTCATTGTTTTGACCCTAATGTGGGCGGCACTGTGGCACAGTGGTTAGCATTGCTGGGGCCCTGGGTTTAACCTCAGGCTTGGGGTACTATCTACGTGGAGTTTGTATGTTCTTCCCACGTACCAGTACCAGTATGTTCTTCCCACAATCCAGTAAAGTGGATTTACTCCGGGAGCCCAGGTTTTCTCCCACAGTCCAAAAACATACTGTTAGATTAATTGGCTTCCGGGAAAATTGGTCCTAGTGTAAATTGGTGTGTGTCTGTGTGTCCTGAGATGTACTGGTGTCCTGTCCAGGATGTACCCTGCCTTGTGCCTGTTGTTTGCTGGGATAGGCTCTGGCTTCCCTGTGACTCTGAATTCGAAGAAGTGGTTAGAAAATGGATGGATGGATTCTAATGTATTTTGCTGTAACTCAGAAACTAGAAGGGTGATGCAGAGAAAGTAAACAGCAGAACATTAAGGGGAGAATCTAGCCCAGCTCTGAAACACGGAGGAGAACAAGATTAAAGATTGGAGGTGCATTGGAGCTTGAGAGTTATGATGTACTTGTGCTACCAGAAGGCAACGTGAAGTTACAGAGAAGCATGATGTGCTAGAAAATTCAAAGACGTCTGCCTTACCTTAGACAGGAGACTCACAAGAATGAATGGACCGGCAGGGGACAGTCATTCAGTTGGAGGATGGTAGCACTGAAAGTGTCAGGTAAACCATCAGATGTTCACAACCTAATTCCTAAGGCAAGCGAAGAAAATCTCTTTGCTCCTCTCAGCTCATTGGTCTTGCAAAGCAGCCACGACATCACTCTGCATTTATTTCTTTAACTGTGCTTGTGTCCAAAGCACTGTCCAGCACAGGATTTTTTAAAACTGTTCCATCTCATGTGCATGGACATTCTTCCGAGTGTCATCAGTAGTCTCTCTTTAGCCAGCAGCCATATCAGCATACAACTCAAAACTGACAACCCACTGAAACTAAGCAGGGGTGAGTCTGGTCAGAACCTAGATGGGAGACCTCCTGGGAAAAACTAAGGTTGCTGCTGGAAGAGGTGTTAGTGGGGCCAGTAGGGGGTGCTCACCCTGTGGTCCATGTGGTCCTAAAGCCCCAGTATAGTGACAGGGATACTATACTGTAAAAAGGCGTCATCCTTCGGATCAGATGTAAATCCGAGGTCCTGACTATGGTTTTTTAAAAATTCCATAGTGTGTCTCAAAAAGAGTAGGAGTGTTACCCTGGTGTCTTGGCCAAATGTCCCATTGGCCTTTACCAATCATGGCATCCTAATAATCATTGTGTATGAATTGGCTTCATCACTCTGTTCTCCTCTGCACTAATAGCTGATGTGTGGTGAGTGTACTGGTCCACTCTGGCTGGCATCGCATCATCCAGGTGGGGCTGCACACTGGTGGTGGTGGAGGGGTGTCCCCATTAACTGTAAAGTGCCTTGAGTGGAATGTCCAGAAAAGTGCTATATAAGTGTAAGGAATTATTATTATAGGAGTTCTAGTCTTCTGAGCTAAAATGGCACTATATATTTTGCCCCACTTCATGCTGCCATTGCAGTCTAAGGGTTGAAAGAAAGTCAAGGCATCATAATTTTGCCAAAACAGAATATGTGGGTACTCAAACCCTACTTGTCTAACCTTTATTTACCCCAGTGCAGGCATCCTTGTAAACCCTCTTCTTGGGACTCCCTCATACAGATTGTGGGCCAGGAATAGCCTGTAATCTGACAACCCTGATGCTAAGCAAAATCCACCGCTCAGAGGACAGGGAGAGTTCAGCACACCTTTGTTCACTTCACAGAGTCAGTATTACACGATTCTCTTAGAACGCCATTTATTGTAACATACTTGCACTGTATATGCACTGTCTCAGAGAAGCACCTTTAAATGTGCAAGTTGCTTTGATTCAGAAGCTTTATATTGATATTTCATTCTTGCACTGCAATTTGAGGATATGAGCTAGAAACAATTATCCAGCCAACATTTCAAGTCTAAATAGAACAGAGATATGAAAAGTTTTGTAGCCTTATACAAATTCTAATATTTTAATTTCTGGAACACTTAAAAAGAACTGCAGTTTTTCTCAATTTTCTACACTATAGCTGCACGTTTAAAGTGCTGACAAGATGTTGAAAATCACAAGCATGTGATCGTGTAACAATAATGAAGTAGAACGTGCAAATAGAATACATTCGGTTTGCTGTGTAGCAGATAAAATTGAACAGGAAGGTTACTATTATTTCATTTGTCCGGTACAAAAAAGCAAGACTTTGGAAGATTATTGGTTAGTGTCCTTACATAACCTTGTAACTGAAACCAAGAGAACTTCCATTCCCCAGTTCGCTTGTAAGGATTCATCACACCGCTTCTCAAATGTTTCAATTTGGACATTTAGACACAGAATGCTTTTTTAAAGCAAAAGATAAAATAAACAGTTTTCTGCCTAACTATAACTCCCACAATCATCCGGTTTGCTACTGGAAAACTGTACTTTATCAGCTTCTGCATCGCAAATCTTAGATGCTTTCAGAAAAATATCCCAACCTATTTTTAAGGCAACGTAATCGAATCCTAAGATTTCTCACTACTGCCAAAGCAGCTTCCCCTGGCTTAAATTACTTTGCATCTGACGCTTTCTACGCATGGGAAAAGCCAGTTTCCGATTGGCGGAATGAGGATCACTCCCCCAGGGTGAAAGGTTACCTTGCAACAGCACAAGACAGTCAGGCAGCCATGGCGGCTTACAGAGTCACTCCAGCTTTGCAAAGAGTTCTTCTTGCACTGAAGGTGAGACATTACTAAAATATTACACGGCTCAATGCATTTCACGTCTTGAAACGAAATAGAGCTACGCGTGAGAAATGCACGGAGCTGTGTTACCCGATAAGGAGCGCAAAATACGAAGCCTTGTAGTACACAGAAGTTGCCTTGTTTTTCGAATGACCCTGTCCAACATCCTTTCGCCCGTGATATATGTCCTTGTCTTTTTCCAGTCAGATATGACAAAAAACACAAAGTCGTTGTTTGCCAAGCGCGTGTGCTTCCCTTGCTTGTTTTTAGGTTACAATTGCTTAAAATATAGCTCGGGGGAATCACTAAACGGGCTGAGGTTACCAGAATACTGAGAGGATCACTTTTTCAAATTGATCTTATGTTACTCCACAGATGTAGGGAATACACAATAGGATTTTGGCACACCTCTTTATTGCTTTTAGTAAATAATCCGTTGTTGTATTTATCGGGTTGGGTAGTTGCTTTTCGTGGAAAGGTTTGGAAGTACAGGACACATTTGCAAAAAAGAAGTAGTTTAAACATAAATATATGTGCAAGCAATTTTCCAAAAAACGGTGCAGTTGCACGAATACTGTATAGTTACTGTTGTCTAGACTTTTGCACTACAGTTTTACAGGTTTATAAGGTTTGAGAAAATTATGTTATTTATTCTCATATTGTTGTAAAAAAGCTGGAATTAACTTAAGTATTTGATGCTGGTATGTGGAGCAAAGTATATGACTTGGTTTCGGCTGTGGAGCCTTCTTCAGGTGTCAGGTGTCCACACCCGACGAAGGCTCCACAGCCGAAATGTTGTGTCTCTTTTCTTTTCCGCATGGAATAAATCTTTACCTGTTCCTTTGCAGCCTACGCATGCTGACACAGCTACCTACCTGATTTTATATAACTTGGTTTTGCATGTGTGATCTAAGTGGATTTGTACTCTTTAATTACTTGTGGTTTAATGTTTATATAATTTTTAATTTTGGCAAATCCTGTTCAGTGTTTTTTTTGGTGTTTTATATCTTAAAATCTCTTACTTTATAGGTTATAATTATTTAATTATTTTCTTTCCCATGGCTTATGAAGTGACCCTGTGGTCTGTGTGGGTCGTAATGCCCCAGTATAGTGATGGAGAAACTGCGCTGTACGAAAAGCGCAGTCCTTCGTATCGGACGTAAAACCGAACTAGTCTTAGTGGTAATTAAAAATATTCCCAGGGTATTTCTCAAAAAGACCCCCTGGCCTTTACTAATCATGGTCTCCTAATAATGTCCGCCTATGAATTGATTTCTTTACTCTGTTCTCCTCCCCACTGATAGCTGATGTGTGGTGACTGTACTTGTGAACTAATGTTGCCATCGCATCATCCAGATGGGTGTTACACATTAGTGGTGGCGGAGGGGAGTCCAGCGTCCAGAAAAGTGATAAACTATATACTGTAAATGTGAGGATTATTATTGTTGTTATTGCTGTTGTTGAGCTAATAGCCTCACTCTTTTCAGGAAGCAGTTGGATGAGGTCCTTGAATTAGTTAGCCACTAACTACCAAATGGTCTTGATGGCCTGAACCGCCTCTTTTTGTTTGTAACTGTTCTTGTGAATATGTATTATTAGAGTGTGTACTTTGTGTGGTATTTCCAGATCCAAAAACATTCACCTGTCATGAACTGATGTAATCTGGCTGCCACTTAAATGTTTCTCTGTTTTTTTTGTTACATTGCAGCAGGTCTCTTTCAAGTCCAGATGCTGCATCATTGCTTCTCGAACACATTACTCTGCAGTTTACGACCCTAATGAAAAGGTATATTGAAACTGTTATTTTCTCACCTAGATAGGAGTTTGTTTTGTACTTAAAACCTTAAAATGTAACTAAAGCATATTATCAGGGGCTGGAAAAACAAATGTGTTATTTGTTCAGTATCCTGTAGTATTTACACTTCTGTTTTGGAGACTCTTGTTTTTCTGCCTTTAGACATTTGTGCTGGTTCGGGGCAGAGAACTGTTGAGGATAGCCAAATTCACATGTGACCATGTTCATCCCATACTGTGGCATAATATGCTACAGTATATAGTATTTATGGTTAAAAGTACTAATGTATTGGCTTTAAGATCATTAAAATAACATTGATCGATTAAAAAACACAGTAAACTTCTAGTAATCAGCTAAAATAAAATGAACAACATGAATTCCTCCTCTGTGTACAATGGATGCCTGCACTTTCTCTCTCTGTCTTTCCATCTGTTTCCGTGCTCTGTGATTAGCATGGCCCACTATAGACTAGGCCAATAAAACTGTCAGTGAGCCTTTAAAGTCATCTCCTCCAGCCTGTCATTCCCCACACTGCTAACACATAACTGGGAGGGTTTGTTACAGTGCAAAAACTAGACCACATTGAGATGTGGATACTAGGTGGGTACTTGTGCAGGGGACAGCGAAAGGCTCACTCACCTAGAGTCATCTTGTGGTCCTTGTCTGTTGTGCAGCTAATATGAAAGTTGGGCTTAACAACCTTTGGCTTGGTTTCATGGCACTCTGCTCTTCTTCCATCGAAGACACTGCTGTCCAGACCGAATTGAGAAGAACTGAATTCACTAATATTAAATTTGCAAATGTTGAGATCCTTCTCCTACTATTCATTTTAATGCCTTATAGTCCCACAGTACTGTGCATTCTCTCTGCTTTTCTCTGTTATTAATTCACCTCTGCATGCTGATACGAGCCAGCTTCTTCTACGTATTGAAATGATCTCTGACTGGATTGTCCCAAATAACAAATTCAGGAAAATTTATGATAAAGCAGAGGTTGTCACAGATCAGCTCACAGATGGCTAGTTGTAGATACATTATGGGAACAAGGCAACACAATCAATGCAGTGGATTACAAGAGCAGGTTACAACTCCAGGTTACAGAGTTGAGAATGGATGTGACAGAGTGTGTTATCGGAGGAGAACCCTGTGGGAATGTCTGTGCCATGGAAAAAAAAAGTTCTGCATCCAGCGATGCCTTGTAATGCTCTTTGCTTGGACAGAGTAGTATCAAAGTTTTTCAACTTAGTCATGAGAGGGTGTAGATTGATGTTGCCAGTGTTATCCTGATTAAATGTCAAGGAAATATGTGGGATGGTGAAGAATAGAGGGTAACTGTGTTCGATGTTCTGTTTCGGGGTTTTGTATTTAGTTATAAAATACCCCAAGTTTTTATGAGATCAGTTCATCTCAGTTTATTTGCACCAGTGCAGATCTGTTGCCTTCATATAAAAAAAGGGTATTTCAGCTTGAAAAGGAAATCTTCAGTTCCCTAGTCCCTATAAATAAGATGTTACTTTTTTATCGGCTTTGATCTTCAAACAAACAAAACCTGCCTAAAGGTGGGGGGAGAGACATTTTCTAGGGTTTATAATGTACTCAGACATTTAATAGAACAGACTTGCATGCTCACTACAGTTTTATGCTCATTATGGAAAATCCGAGCAGTTTTTATTTGAACCACTGTGTTGTGAAATCTGTGATTACTGAAAATGTCTTTGGGCTTGTTCGTTGTAAAGCAAAAGTTATTTTGCTATAATTTTGCCATTCATGAATTTCTGCTTGGCAATCAGAAACGGAGATTTATGAAAGGTGGTAACACTTTATGTGTGGAAGGGTATTAACTTTAAAAGAGACTTGGAACAAAATGCATGTTTTTTTTTCTTTCCTTGTCCATGAAAAACAACAGCATCAAAATAATATGAGATTGTTATAATCATGTGGATTTCAATAGCTGACACATGAATCTAAAAGAAAGTCAAAAGGCTGTAGTTGAAAAGTATCGTTTACAGCATACGGTTTTTACATTTGAAATAAATTTTGAAAACAATCTCTCTTAAAATTTAAGGCATTTGTAACATCCTTTGATTTCAGTGTTTATGATGGCATAGTAAAAGATGCCAGACGATGAAGTTCATCTTTCACAGCTCAATGATTGACATTGTTGTCTTTTACAGCATTGGTAAACACTTTTTTCAGAAATAAAGTCTGGCACTTAAAAGAGGAGAGATGTTAGGTTCACAGCAGTGAGGCTGGCTTATCAAATGTGCTTAAAATGTAACGTTCTAAAAATATGCCTGTGGGATTATTAAAGGAAATTATGCTTTGGCCTTAGAATGGTCAGGGTTGTCTGCAATCAGTTGAAAAAGGAAGCACAGAGAGGGAAAGCAGATGTATGTTTTACAGGTTTGTTTCACTGTGTTTAACTGTTTCTTCACAGACGTTTGACAAGATTCTTATTGCCAACAGAGGAGAAATTGCTTGCAGGGTGAGTGTTTTTTAAATTAATTCAACACTTGACATCAGTACTGCTTGCCGAAGAGGTCAGTGAAGAAGTTGTATTTTCATACAGTTTACACTTAAAGATTTCCTTTCATGTTTTGATGACAGGTGATCAAGACATGTAAGAAGATGGGCATCAAAACTGTGGCAGTGCACAGTGATGTGGACTCTGGTGCAGTAAGTAATCTTAACAAGCCTTTCCTCTGAACTCCAGTGAAGAAAATATACAAAACGTTGTTTCTTCCTGTAAGGTTATGCGGATGCAAGCCAAAAACATCAGGCAAGACAATGGACGCATATGTACACTCTAACAGCACTGTACCAATTAAACAATTTTAAAATTCACACACTGAAGAAGTACCTTCTGTGTTTACTTCACAGGATCTGATGCATGTAAAATGTTCAAAGTTTAACCTTATCCTTAGTATGTGTATCAGCTGACAGCTTTCATAAAATTGCTAAGTTGTTCTATGATTTAAGGAGCTAAACATTGTTTCTCATATATACAGTACTTTAAAACTGATGGCAAGTAATTCTCTTAAGTCTGAGTAACGCTACTGTTTAATTTATTAGTGTTCTAAATCAATATTAAACATATCGATCAAGTTATGTTAAAACATTTATATGTATGCTAAAAATGTGAACAGTTTATGAAAACCTATTATTGTTTATTAGCTGTACTGTACACTTAAAGAAGATTCTGAGAGTAGCATTGCCCCTGCACTCTAAATCAATATATTTCCTGCCCTATGGGGGGCAGTTCAGATCTCTCATATTGATTCTATTAGCTTCCATCAGCATGACCAAGAAGTGTGCAAAACCTGGAACCTTCCTGTACTATAACAACTGAGCTGGAAGAAACTAATTTGAATTTGAGCACCAGGCCTTCAATACATGCAGCTCTTAATCCCTTGATAGTTTTACTGCTTATGGTCAGTGAGCTTTTGCCCCGTGTACAGCATCAGTTTGCAGTCACTTATGACCTGACACAAGTCAGTTGCTGCTACAGAAGTATGTGAAATTTAAGCGACTTATGCCCAGAGTGATGATAATTTGATTGAATAGATCATGCTGTTTTGTGAGTATGTTCACTAATGTATTTATAATTAATCTGTAATCCTAATTTAAATATACAGTAGTGTAATTAAGTACTGATTGTCATAGGAAACGTTAATGGTAGCCACACAAAATAACAGATTACACAACAGCATTTTTAGGCTTTACTTTATAGTCAGGTCACCTTGCCTTACTATAAAATGCACAAACAAATCTCAGTCCTTGACATAAATATCTGGGAACATTAACATACATTTAAATAGTTTTAGTGATTGCAAATAAATACGGTCATTCTGTGAAGGGTTATAGAGTTTAATAGCACACTGACTATTATATGATGGCCATTTATTTGGGATCCAAACAGACTTCTTCTCACATGACTGAAAAGAAAATATTTTTATTCAACCTGGTCCACTTTTTTCTTCTTCATGGCCGATAGCCTTTTAAGCACAGCATGCTGTCCAGGTATCTTCACATATTTTATGTGGTACAGCTAGCACAACAATAAAATAAGTCATTTTGTGAATTACTTAAGGGATTTGGTCCACCAATCTTTATGTATCCCAAATTTGACGCATGTTAGAAGTACGTTTCTCCGCTGTTGCATGAATGCATGTGGAGACTTATTGCACATATTTATAAATAAAAACATTTTACTTAACTAAAAAAAAAATTAACACCTAATCACTGTATTAAGACCCAAAGCGAGACTGAATGTAACAGGGTAGATGCCCTGGTGGATGCTGGTATTGACCTCCTTGCGCTTACTGCATGCTATTCATCTATGGGAGGAATTCACTGTACTACTTACTAATTATGTGTTTAACATAAACTTTCAAGAATTTTTAAATTGTTACGGGACCTATAGGATGTTGCCCATAAAGTCGAAATTCACAGATGTCGATTCATAAAATATGTATCCCGGAGAGAGTGCATAGTTGTAACCCTTCAAAAGCCAAATCCAAATAATTAAAAAAGATATTAAAAAAGTGAAAACTTGAAATATGTAGTGCTATGTTTAAAAATGTTTTTTTTCTTAGTTCAGCAGAGCCCTGAATTGATTGCTGAAAATAATCTCAGAGGGTTTCAAACAGCCTTGTTCTTTATTTTTGACATGTTATTGGTACCTGGTAGCCTTGATGCTAATAATTTCTTTTTAAAATACCCCTTGGAATCTGTCATGTAAAATACAAAGACCTTTTGTTTTGTATTATACAATTAATCTAGAAATCGTAACTGCCACAGTGCTAGAATGAATGACTATTTAGGAATCTTACAATCTTCTTACAATCTCCTGAATACAAAAGTGGTAGTATCCAGGGGCTGCAGAATTACTCATGTAGTATCCATCCATGAAATGATTGAGAAAACTGAATCAAGTAATTATAGACCAATAAGTCTATCTTTTGTTAAATTTAAGGTTATGGAAACAATTGTTGTAACTAAATCAGATGATCACCCATGCAGGAATAATATAAAGTTTTGCCAAACCACCTTCTTAGAGTTCTAAATGATATGGTATATTTAGATTTTCGGAAGGCATTTAAGGTTCATCATAAAAGATGAAATTCCAAATTGCAGGTGGGAGTCATTCAGGGAAATGCAAGCGTTTAATTGGATTGATTAGTTACTAAACAGGAAACAAAAGATACAGGTAAGGGGTGAATACTCAGACTGGGGGATGTACAGTAGTTAGTGGAGTATCACGATCTATACTAGGATCATTGTTCTTAATTTATATCAACGATTTTGTTTTAGAAGACTGGACCATCACCTAGCAGTGTGCAGAAGTGACAGTGTAGACAAGTGTATTATATACTGTGTGAAGAGGGCACTTATGAAGAATACTTAAGTGTTTATGTTGACACAGTTTTCATCTTTTAAACTATGTGGGGAAGTAAAAAAAATACAAACTGAACCTTAGTATATTTTGTTAAAAGGGTAAAATTGTATAAGCACGATTAAGGCCTAATTTAGAATACTGTGTACAATATGGTCATCCCATTATAGAAAAAGTTTTGCATCCATTGTTGCATTGCTGGCATCAGTCCAGAGAAGAGCAACCACATGCGTTCTGGAGCAGACACTGAACGTACAGCAGAGACTAACAGGGGACCTGATTCAATTAATCTAAATTCTCGGATTCAAAGAGGCTCTTTTTTACCCCCAGAGTTTGAGAAAATGGGACATGTTATCAAGCCATGTTTTTAAACATGATACCCTAGCTTCTGTCAAGAAGAGATGGGCTGTTATTAATGTCTAACAACAATACAGCCTACATACAGGGAAAATGGCTTCCTTTCATTTGTAACCTTTTGTATGTTTGCATGTCACATTATTGTAGTTGAGCAATATTTATTCCACGTAATGAAGTTGTGAATGTCAGTTGTGAGTCTTCCATACCTTTTCACTGTAGCTGTAAATAAAAGAAATAGAAAATTGAAATATAATTATTATTTTTAAATAATACTTTTCAGTTTTTACAGTGGCAGAAATCAAGCATTTATGTGTGGAACTACCAGATGTTCCAAAAATATGCCCAATGATTCTGTACCATAAATATGAAATGGGTAACTTGCTTGTTTTCTATATTTTTTTTATGCATCTCTCTAGAGCATTGTACTTCTACCCTTAGGACTTGGTAATGAGATTGAGTGGCATCTTGCGTGAGTGTTTATGGATGATTGACAATTAGGTGATGCGAGTCATCGTTTATCAAGATATTGTCATGCTTACCCTTGATAATTTCCCCCCGCTGTCAAGGGAGGTGGTGGGGACAGATATGACTTTGTGATGTCAAAGTAATTAGTGTTTGTTGGTTTCCAGCTGAAAAAAAGGGAAGCTAATGATCAGGTAAATGAAGATAGAATGCATTAAACTGGAGTGGGGTGCAAGGAGCTCTCTGATGAGCTGATCAAGACTTAGCTGTGGCCTGAACCACTTATGCACGTCATCCTCTCTGTTTAAGTGCCCTTTTTACTTGGAAATGTCGTGATTAACAGCAGGAACGCCCACACCATCCACCCTGCCGTACGAAAAGGTTTACTTGACCTTGATTGATTGTTAAGACATGTAAATTAAATTACTAAGAGATGCATTAAAGATTTTCCCTTTTGAAATGTTGACAGTATGTGATGAAAATAGGATTCTTTGTTTTTTCTATTTAGAAACAGTGCTGTAGAAGAAGGCAGATTCTAGGAGAGAACTGAAAGAGAGAATAGAGTTCTTTTGTTCATCTGACATAGAACCTGTTTGAGGAGTTCCATTAACGTGCAGTATTTGCTACATCTGAGATTATTTCTTGTACTCACAGAAGTGTTCCTTTAAAATGTAAATCAATTGAAAAGAAGTATATAACCTGTATTTAGCAAAGAAAAAGAGAAGATGCTTTTTACAGTTTTCTATTTTCAGTGTGCCTCTGTTGGTGTTTAATATTACAGATACATTATCCCAAGTTGTTACATATGGAAGAAATCTTTTAATTAACAGATTTAATTAACTTTTCTTATGTCTCCTTTGGGTTTTAAAAAAAAGGGGGATATAGCCTGTTTGCAAAAACTGTTTTGTGGAATTACAGGAATGATGAAGCTGGCTGTTTGAGTTCTGTTTAAGATGTTGAAGTAGAAAATGGTCTAGAATAGTTTACCTTGTTAAAGCTTCGGAAAGCCAAGTTGAGAAAGTATGCTCTTCTGCTTCAAAATTTTATCTTGGAAACGCATGATCTGAAAACAGGTTTTAATAAAATAAACAACTTCTTACTTTCAGAGGAAATCATTGCGTTTACTTTCCAGTACTGCTTTTATGTGAAAGAAGCCAACTGGGGTCTCTGGTGATTTATTCCCAGACTGTCGGTTCGTTAGAAGCCAGCTCTTTCTTACATATGACAAATATATCTGAAACACTGTTGACAGTCATTTTAAAAGATGCAGGAGGACAGGGAATTGCATGAAAGGATTCATATTCATGACAGATATTGTCATAACCTTAAAATATGGAAGGAACTATTTGAAGGCTGCTGTGTTATACAGTAGGTTATGGCACTGAGATTTTTTAAAACGCTTTTTAATGTTTTGTTTGTTCTATTCATCCTTTAAAGAGATGCATGGAATAGAAAATAATAGATGCAGTACATTAAGTGAGCATGGATAGGTGTGTGGGGGGTTGTTACTATGCCTGTTAATTGTTAGTGTTGAGTAGAGCACAAAGCCCAATAAGAATTTGTCCACATTCATTGTGCTCTTTAGAGATTCTGTATTTAATTGAAGAGCCTGTGGTATAGTGGCAGAAAGCTAAGGGGAATTATTAAGCAATAACCATCCCCCATCTGGGAATTTTGTACTAATCAAGGAGCTGGTGGGTTAGCTCAAGGGATGATGAGAATTATGACGATTATGACATGTTAGCACATGTCTGTAGGACAAATGGACAGGCGATGAGTTAATCAAGGGCTGTATTAAATGGCTCCCATGCTGGTTCCTAACTACCCCCAGACTCTATGTCAGACCATACAGCAAACTTACTATGATTAGGTTCAGGCTGTTTTTTTTTTTGTTTGAATAATTCATTACATTTTAGATCCTGGGCTGTGAGGAAAGCCAAACATGTTATTGACCTCTATGACACTGAGCTTTGAAATCTACTGTTTTTTATGTTATTTATTTGCATGGAGCATTTTGGGGACTCTTTCATGTCTAGCCTTGTCTTAAATATCAGCCTCATGCTTGAGTGTCCATGTAAGCTCCTGCTTTGTGCACAAGACCAAGTTCCCAAACACTTTTAGCTTGTGCCTGCTCTATTTTGTGCTTGGTGTTGTCTCCTGTGCACAGTATCTTTGTACTGGTATTAACAATATCTCCAAATTGATCTCTCGTGAGCTCAAGCAAAATGACACTTTATGTTGATAGACGTCTGTGGTAATGTTCATGAAACAGATGTCAGACTTTGGAAATGAAAAGTTTGTGACAGAAAGGGATTGTGCTTAGCCCTAAAAAAAGTGTTTTTAGCACTGTCTGTTCCTTTGTCTCACTTCTGCCCTGTAACAAATTTACAGTAGAAAATGTCATTCGGAGACCTAGTCTTTCTTTAATACAGAAGTTGTTCTTGCTCTGTTCCACTTTTAACTGTGCTTAAAACTCTCATCCTATTGCCAAGATAGAGGTCCTTTTTCTTTTGAATGAAAGCATTCAAAAAGCAGTTCAAGACTGTCTTTCTAGTATTATTTGCCTGACCCAGTTCAATGTGTTAATGACACTATTTCTCTAGACTTAAGTTCTGTAGAAAAGTCGTTATGCCCTCCATCTATATCACAGTGATGGTGGTACAGAAAGGCCTTGAGACATCAGGAGATTTGTTCCCTGATGGAGATAAATTGTGCTTTTTGAGACTTTAAATTTCTTTACTGTCCTGTGCAGTTATTCAGACCTGCAAGTGTGTCTGCAGCAAGTCTTGTCTTTCATGTGAGATATTTTCTTTCCAAAAAACCCAGATCATCTGTCTTGTTTTAGGTTGCTGAGTAACTTAAAAATAAAGTCATAGGAGAACAGCTGCAAATATCTCAATTTGTATTCTAAATGATTAATTTACTTTTAAGACACCCTTTTTTTACATTTTGAAGTTTAAATCTGTTGCTTTTTCAGGTTACATGAACAGCTGCATTTTAAAGCTATGGAGAATGTTTGAGATTTACTTTCATCACATAATATCAGTACTGTAAATATCTTAAACCCCATAGAACTTTTAGTTTTTGAGGTTTACTGCATTCCTATTCTGGTGGGGTTTTTTTTGCTGAAGGAAAGCGCATATCATAACTTTGCATTGATATCACGAAAGAACAAAGACCTTACTGTAAATAGGTTTCTTTATCTCAAGCCTCAAACAGACATTTATAGCATCAAGTGTTGATTAATTGTACATTGAATATGGTAACCTTGGCATGTACTGGCAAGAACATGGAAGCAAAATTACTTTTTCCACTTGTTTTAAGTACCTTAAAACACCTTTTTCCCTCCAAATTGCTAATAAAGTCATATTCCCTGCTGATGGAAAATTGTCAGTTTACCTCAAGCTACAGGGGGTTTAACAATCAGTCCTTAAAAAAGCTTTGACAGTTTAACCTGCTGAGCTCATAGGCTCCCAGGGGAAACCCTTAACTGCAGCTCTACATACAAAGAATCTGTTCACCAATAAGAGACAGATAATAGAATTGTTACCAGCCAAGGCAGTTTACTCTTTATGGACCCTGGAAATGAAGGTATATAAGCATTTTGTTTGCTTTTTGGTTTCAGATTTGACCTATTAGAAGATACAGAAAACGTTTGTTTTGAAAAAAATATATAACACTCTAAAAACAGTGCCCTTATTTAAAACAAAACAAACAAAGTACTTTTTGGGGTTTTTTTTGTACACTTAAAATGTCTTTTTATGTCACAAAGTTTTTGTTGTCTTCTCTTACTTTACTGATACTTAATTGCCTTCAATTCTAACAGGTTTTTGTATAGATTCTTGAACTCTGAATGTGTGGAAGTACTATAGACTCAGAGCCTTCAATGCGCAACGTTGGTTTGATTCCCTGCTGGTGTCATTGACAGGTAGATGGGCATTTAAAAACCACAAAGGAAGGGAAATACAGTACATATAGTACAGGTACAGCTTCATGAAGAAACAATCTTCATGTCTCCAAAATGGAAACATTGTATGCATAAGCTAATACTTTTATAAAACTATTTAGACATGAAACATCTTCTTGGCTAATTATTGACAGTTGCACTTAAAACAGTACTTAATGATCTATTGTATAATAGTAAAGTGTAAATTGTAAAATTAAGTAAAGTGTCCCCAGATCTCACAATGATGTGATGTGATTTAATAAAAAAAACACAGTATAAAACAGCACAGGACCACAGGAAGACCAAACAATAGTTCTGTAAAATCTGGAAGAAGGAATTGTCAGTGTTCTTGGAATTACTGCACAGGATTTGGCAATAATTGAGAGATGAAATTGAGAACAGGAAATCAACGAGCGAAACAGAAAAATGTGACAAGAGTGACATATGACATGGGTGAAAACCAAGAGTCATGTTTGAATCGTGTTGATTAATCTGTTTAACCACATTTTAATGGTCAATCAGACAAAACACAAACTCCTGAGTGCAGGGCTGTGATGTGGTCGTGATGTGGTGTTGAAGGAAAAAGCAAAAGTTAATTTCATGCTGAAAAGTCAAAAGAAGAAATGCAACATTTCGGCTTCTGAGCCTTCTTTTTTGTCCCCCCAAGGAAGCAACAGAATATTGTTAGAAGATGGGAAATTAAAGTTGGTGATATGGGCTTGTTTTTCTTCCTTGGGTATTTGCTTGCAGCCGTTATATTGTTGATGGATTGATGAAAGCTACAAAATATACATTTCACAGTCTTATGTGCTACCAGGTGCTAGAAGGCTACTTGGATGATGGTTTTGCATTCTAGCGGAATAATGACACTGCAGTTCTGTGAAGTTTGAAGAGGACGTTCTGCAAAAAAAACCTGCGTTAGAGACTTGCCAGCTTATTCCCCGACACCTGAATGACATAAAGGTGCTGTGGGACTTGAGGGCTGCAGTTTGAAAAAAAGAATCTGACGTTTGCTACAGTACTCCAAGCTTCTTGTGTTGAAAAGTGGGCACAGATACCTCCATAAAGAAGCCAGGAACTGGTTTCAAATTACTAAAAAGCTGCAAGCTGTAAAGGAACGAACTAATTCCAAGTGTGGAAGACCAAGTAGAGAATTACTAAAGTAAGTGTGACCAAATATGCTTGTTAGAGTAGTTTTAGCACATTATTTTTCATTTTACACACATTGTGTAACATCTTGTGGTTAGATTATAAATCTGAATCAAATTTCAATGTTTCGGAAGTGCAGTAGGAATTTCCCAACTTTTTATACAATGTAGGCTTGCTCACAGCTGATGTTTGAATCTGTCCTGGTTACAAACTTAATTATGTAATAATTTCCTTCTCTGCCTCATTTAATTTCTGACATAGAATCAGGTCTTGCTTTATCCCTGTATAGTCACAGTAAGTGTCAGTGTGGCGCACAACAAATTGATCAAAGGAAAATGTGCAGTAGCATTTAGCGTTGTTGTATCATATTAAGGCAAGTCAGAAATGAAGGATTTGAATTAGCTGCACAATTGAATAGTTTAATATCACCCTGCCCCAACATTTATGTGCTTTGATAGGTAGCATTAAACAAAGTGAGTTACATGGTGGTTTTTGACTGTATATGAACACTTGACTATCTGTTTAACTAGCTTACATTTATAAATATATTATATAGGGAATGAATATAGCAAATATCGTAGCAAAAATATATATATTTTCCTGTTGGTGGGAACGGTGCATCTGTGCTGAAGTTCTTTCTAATCAGTTTTGCACAGCACATGCAGAATAAAATGTTATTCAACAAATGAGACATGGAAAAAGATGTCAATGGGAGATTTTTAAAACAGAAGCAGAAATCAGATTGTTCATGTCCTACACTGTGCCGGTGACCGGGAAGACTCTGGTCAGTGGTTAGCAATCTTCATCATTTTTATTTGATGTTATTATGTTCCATGTTCCTGTTCATTAACCCTGCCTGGTAGTAGGCACGTAGTACAATGCCAAACACAATCCTGACATGGCTGTTTGGATTTTTCATTATGTCTGTATAAAAAAATAAACTTCTTACTACTGTAATTATTTCATTATGTTGTTTTTATTATTGTCTGATATCCCCCAGCATCAGATATTGGTTATTATTGGAATACATCAGTATTGAACATGGAATTTGTGCCCTATCAAATGCTTGCACCAGTGGTATTTGTAAATGGTACCATTCTGACATGGCTGTTAAACTTTTTTTATGCAGATGGGATCCCTGTCATGAAAGCTCTGAAATATGAATACGCATATTGCTGCTGAAAGTCAGAGTTTAGTCACAATGGATAAAATGCCGGAGATGACAGGTTGAAAGAAGGCAGCTTTTATGCCTTTGCTTCTTAAGCGCTTTGATATCTAAAAATGTACAATTTGTGATGTTTCCCATGGAATACTATTAAAACTGATAGCAGTGTGGCAGAATAAGCTGTGAAAAGCAATGTTTTCCAGACAGCAGCTTTTAGAAAGAAAAGGTGCCTTATTGTGAATAGCCCAGAATTAGGGCTAATTGTCATGAAACAGAATGAGTATCAAGATGAGGACCTCTGTGAAAATCCCTTGTATCTCCTTCACATAGCCCATAAGCGTGTTCCTCCTTGAACATTGCATGACTTTAAAAAAATCGTTCTAACGTAGACAAGTGTGAAGTCACCTACTGGAGGTGTGCTAGGCTTTATATGTCTAACATTTGAGGTTCACACAGTTGGCTGGCCCAAGTATTTGTAGAATGGCATTGCTTTATAATCTAATTCACAGACCAAATACATATTGCAGCCTTTACATTTTTCAGATCCACTGTTTGTGGTTGCCTGATTGCCTTCCCATAGGTGCAGTAGGAAGTTAAAGGTTGTTCACACAAAAAAGCAGTAAGGGAGGTGATTTCATTATGTTTGCAGTATAGACACCTCAAATTCTGAAAAGTGTTTATTGCTCGGTATAAACACCCAGGAAATCATGAAGTCATGGTCACCTATGTTTCCACAGTAGCGGAACCGAACTAGTTTACTAGTCTTTATTTAGTTTGTACTGCTCTGTGTGCCATGTTATATCCACATTAATAAATAATGGACGTATTTTATGTGGTACACACTGTTTAAATTACAAATTTATTTTGTTTGGAAAAAAAATGTAAATAAGACTTTGTGGAAGACCAGCTTATTTTCTTTTTCAGTTATTTGTGCATGGCAGTTCGACTTCCTCTCTGTTTATATTTGCATCAGCATAAAACCCTTTGCCAGCATGTCTGAGCAATTGGTGTAGTACCCAGCTGCCATTGGCAGATGTTGACGTTACCAGGCAGTTCATTATGTGCCCAGTACCACCCGTGCAGATCCCAAAGAATGAGTTAAAGATGAATGCAGTACCAATGTTAAGATAATTGGTATATGTTAAATGCGGTACCAATGTTAAAATAACTGGTTGATAGATTTATAAATGCTGGAAATGATGTAACAGTACATATTTAATCATCTGACTGGTGCAAAAATGTCTCCGAGTCTTAAGACGGGGCACGCATTTTAATTTGCATAGCAGAGTTTAAAAGTAATAAATGTGGGTTAAATCTATACGCATGCTCATGTTTGGATGTTCTTGCAAGTGCCTGATGGGTTTAATATCTTTCAGTACAGCGAACTGGGGCTTGACACCAATTGCAGTTTGGTGCAGAGTGTTTTGACCCTCGCATGTGGGGATACATGCTTTCTATCACTGGCAAATGAATATGGGGATTCAGCACAACCCCCTTGCCAGTATCTGGGGGATTTTCATCCATGTTAATATTAAAACCGCTGTCGTGCAGCCCAGTGACATTGAGTCATGATCTTACGGTTGCAGGGGAGCCTGATGACGGATTACAGTCATCAGGCAGAACTGATGCCCAGTTCTGTCAGCAGCTGTAGCTGATGCCACGCGGAAGTGATCCTTCAGATGACGCTTCCAAATTTGGACATTCCTGGCGTTGGGCTGCTGCAAGTTGTTGTGTAGGTCTGAGTTGATCACCAGCACTTTTTTTTTTGTCCCTTACTTGAGTCTTCATGCAGCATTCCCAGAGCACACTCCCTCTCTCTTTGGCTGCCCTGTGGCATCATTGCAGTGTGATTAAACCCAGTGATCGGCTGTGCATACAAATCACCTTTGCGCAGACAAAATCAGCCCGTGTTCCTTTCCGGTGGATGCGTTGTCTTGCTCTTTGTCAGCTCACACTCAGGAGGTAGCAAGGGATACTTAAAGGAGACACGACTCGGAAGACTTTCTGCAGCCATATCAAGCTATCATACTATATTTCTCATATTTATCAACCATTGTTGCATATTTAATTACCAGGAAGGCAGAGGAGGTTGTTATGAGTTTTAGTACATAAACCTATATATATGACCATTTAAAGAGTAAGATGTCTTTTTTTGATGCCTTACAAAATATCTCTATTCATTATTGGTTTAATATTAGGGTGGCACAATGATTAGCATTGCTGCCTTGCAGCGCTGGGGCCTGGGTTCAATTCTTGGCGTATTATCTGTGTAGAGTTTGTTTGTTCTTCTCCAGGTTCTCTGTTTTCCTCCTACATTCCTACAACATACTGGTAGGTTAAATAGCTTCTAGGAAAATTGGCACCGGGGTGTGTTTGTGTAGGTGTATGCACTTCAGTGGATTTGCATCCTGTCCAGGGTGTATCCTGCCTGGTGCCCATTGCTTGCTGGATAGGCTGTGACCCTGTATTGGCTAAAAAATGGATGGATGGAAAGTTAGCAAATGGATCTACAGTATTGATCCTATGACAAATTAATTTGGTTGGTTCAGCAGGTGTGCTCAAGGCCAATACATAAATTAATGCCCTCCTTCTTACAGAATTATTTCTTAGGGCTTCAGTTAAAAAAGAGCAATAAATACTACACTGAATTAACATTCAGTGACAATGGATAGTTTCAAATTTTAATGTTGCAAAATCGTGAAGGTGCTGTGGTTTTTGCACCAATATTTCTGAACAGACGTTGGAAAGATGAGAGTGGAAGAAATTGAAATTCCAATATTTAGATTTCCATTTTACTAGTCCTACGGGACCTTGATTGTATCGGGAACCAGTAAAGGTTTATTCCATGCTGAAAAGAGAAGAAAAGAAACACAGTGTTTCGGCTGTGGAGCCTTCTTCTAGTGACACCCGATGTTTCTTTTCTTCTCTTTTCAGCATGGAATAAACCTTTACTTGTTCCTTTGCAGCCTACGCATGCTGACACAGCTACCTACTTTAACTAGATTGTATTATACTAAGGTCTGGCTCAGAGATGGGAATAGGGTTTTGTCCATGAAAGACTTTTTTCATTTCATATATTTAATTTTCCCCTTCAAGAATAGCTGAGCAA
The DNA here is from genome assembly GCF_059453375.1 of Lepisosteus platostomus. Lineage (NCBI taxonomy): Eukaryota > Metazoa > Chordata > Actinopteri > Semionotiformes > Lepisosteidae > Lepisosteus > Lepisosteus platostomus. Next base: position 29,878,591 of record NC_142612.1, read on the forward strand.
AACTGTCCAAACAAAACAGTATTAAACTGAATGTGTTAAGTATTATACTTAAAAACCTGTTTGGAAGTTTTTTTGAAAGAGTTCCAGTGATACAAGTATGCTTATAGATCCATACTATTTTGTTCTTTTAGGCTACAGTATCGTTGGTTTTTATCTTCTTTTAAATTGATGCCAATGTGGTGGAGTTCAGAATGGTTGCAAATGAAAGAAGGTCATTCAGCTTGGTAGTTAGGAATTGGTCCAAGGTTCTCATCCAGCCATGTCCTGAAGGAAACCAGGGCAGTGGCTTCAACAACATGACTGACTACCTTGTTCCATCGTCTCATAATTCTGTGGGTGAAGAACTGCCTCTTCTCAGTTTTAAGTGTACTTGAATACAAAATGAACTTTTCCAGTTGTGTCTTCCACTTTTGCGTTTCACTATTCATTCTGAAGAAGTCTTTTTTGTTGACTTTCCCAGTGTGCTTGACAAGTCTGAATACTTGAATTGCGTCCCCTCCCATTTTGGTCTCCAAATTGTCCCCATGTATGATTGGCTTGCATTTGCCCTGCCATGGACTGGCGCCCCATCCAAGGTGTACCCTGCCTTGTGCTCGTTGCTTGCTGGATAGGCTCCGGCTTCCCGCCGGTATAAAGCAGTTTGGCGAATGACATGACATTACTAAATTAGTGGTAATAATTGTTTCCATAATTTTACATCTAATAAAAGTCAGACTTGAAGAAATTAGAGAACAACAACCCAGTTTCATTTTACCCACCTTTCTTATGCAATATTAGCAATTCTCCAGTCCATGGGTTCTATCCATGTTTTGAGAAACTGTTGAAATACTTATGTCAATGGCTTCTGTATATCTTGTCTCATTTCTTTGAGTACAATTGGTAAAATACCACTGGGCCCTGGGGATTTCTTAATCTTTGCCGTTTCTAGTACCTGAAACTTCTGTCTCTTTTCTTCTAATTTTTAAAAGATGACAGTGTTTTTGTTGTTGGTTCGAGAATATTGGTTAATTTGGTGTTACTTTAGATGCTGTTACATTTCATTTTACTGAAATTGCTATTTCTAACAAAAAAACACCCTAAAGATAAGGAACTCTTCAAACTTCAACCTGGTAGGCACGTGTGAAACAGGCACGAGCGAAATGGCAAATGGATTAAAATAAGTAGTGACAATTGGGATTCGTTGTCCTGCTTTTAGAAGAGAACTTTAGAAGAGAACTCATATCATAGAAATATTCAATGAAGAAAAAAATGAGAAGAGATGACATTTATATACACGCGTACCCTCACACACATATAATTTCTGTGCTGAAAGGTAAAAGTCAAAGCAGTGATTCATTTTAGCACCTTACTAAAAAAGAAAGTGATGAACAACTGGCCCATAAACACCTCCCCTTCCCCACAGTGTTTATTCAGTTGTTGACAGTAATTCCCAGGAATGTCTCCCCTGAGTGCAATTGTCTGTCACTTAATTAGCTGCAGTTCTGTCACCATGTTCTTCTCAGGTGTGCGTGTGTTGTTCTTCGATAGTAGAAGCTTGTTGAGCTCTGTGGTAAATTCATTGACCCTTATGGACAGAAGGGAAATGTCAGTTTCCAGTATTTTCACCCGTCCTGTTTGTAAAACAGTCAGGAACTACTGCACGTTCTGGGATCAGTACTATGCTGTTTATGTTGAAAATGAATAAATTAAATTCCTGATTATGTGTCTTAGACACCGTAGTCCACATCACAGAACTTGCCTTCAACTGGAATTTCTTTAAAAAATGTGAGCATTTTGTTACAAGATCTTGTATGCAATTTCTGCTCTTGTACAGTGTGCCTATATTTATTTTGGACCACTAGGATCACAGGCATATTTGCGTGCTGGATTAAATAAATAAGACGCACCTTTAAATATATAAGGTGAGGTGCCAGCCTGAATTTGTTCTTATATTTTTCTGGTTCACATGAATTGATATTGAACTCTTTAGACTTAGCTTTAATTTGTGCACAGCTCTGACCTGATGCTGTGCAGGGATATTCATTGCATCCCTTTTAGTCAATTCACTCTAATTATCCCCATCTTCCTGGGGTGCCAGTTTGGAGCTAGCTATGAATGTTGGTTTCTCAATATGAATGTATAAACAATGTTGGTTACAAGCATAACATATTTTGTTTCCCTTGAAATGTGTCAGTAATATATCATGTCACTTACTGGACATTAGTTGCAAATAATGGACTCCAAACATTGTCAAACAGCTCTATTTACCGAAGAAATAATCTGTAGATTATAACCATTTCAGCCTAGAGCTCCTAATTATTACAGCAAACTGGGGGAGAGCAGACATGAAAAGGCTTATGAATATTTTCTTTGTGATAAATATATTTAATGCCCCCTGCATCTCTGTCTCTTTAGATTCCCATGTTTTTTTTTCTTATTTTAGGGGCATGTGTACATGTGCTTTATGTTTTATGTTGTTGTTCTTCAGCTCTGTGCGCTTGTTTCTTCTCTCTCATCAGGTGCATGTGAAAATGGCGGACGAGGCAGTATGTGTTGGCCCGGCTCCCACCAGCAAGAGCTACCTTAACATGGATGCCATCATGGAGGCCATTAGGAAAACCGGAGCCCAAGCTGTGAGTCTGAATGAGTCAGAGTCATGCTGCCACTGCGGCTTAAACATACCCCAAACTCAAACCCCCGGAAAAAAAAAGGCTTTTGGAAAAAACAAGACCTTTTTTTCCCAAGAAAGAGACAAAAAAGAGTGACAGAAAGAGAAGGAGACTGTGTTTGATATTCCTGTTTAGCTTATGTGTTCATGCTGCACGGGTTTTTAAAGGCAGCCAAAAAACAGTGGCTGAAAAATATCAAAGGCTTCGTGGCATCTGGCAGTCCTGGTGGCTGTTCTTGCAGGTGGCTGCTGGATTCAGTTCTCACACCAGGGAGCAGCTCCAGCTTGTTCCCGAATTTGCAGTAAGAAAAAAAAAGACAAAAAGCAAAAAGAGAAAATGTAAAATTCTAGGTATGCGACAGGGGTTTAATTCTGAGACATGAAGGAGGTGAGATATCCAGGTGCTCAAGGAGTGAGGATGAGGGGAAATAGGAAATGATACTGTGCCCATCTAATCCTTATATATATAGTGAAAGGTGTGCTGGTGTAATGTATAAGTGAAGGACGTCTCCTCCTTTATTTGAATAAGGAAAGCTAGAAATTAGAGGAGAATTTTTATTTAACCCAACAAGAAACAACAAAAACACTACGGGGGGCAATTTGCAGTGCATGAGAGAATTAGAATGGCGTTGTTTTTACAGAGATTAAAAAGCCCGGTTGAAATATGTAATAAAAAAATTGAGTGCCCCGTTTTTTTTGTACGTTTTCAAAACACAGGGTTCAAATTAAAATCTGTACACCAAGGTTTCAAGGCTGATGGATAAGAAAGCAATGTTCACAATTTGTCAAAAAAACTTGGCATCACCAAATGTAGACAAAAGAAAACTCTTAACATTACATGTACATAATTCAGTGATGTGCTTTTTGTATTTAATTGTAGAAGTGGGAAAGGTTGCGACAATCAGAGAGGGCCCTGATGTGCAGTAAAATAGTGTTTGGCATGTTTTACATGCATTTTTAAATATTTTATAAAGAGTATAATATATTAACCGTTACTATAAACAGCATTGTCCTACACTTTATTGTGCATCTTGTGAACACCTTGGTCATGTTTTGAGTCTTATTCACTATTCATCACCATTGCACAGAGAATAGACTCGTTATGACATAATAGTTATTCATGCATTATTTGCTGTGCACATGACTCCATACACAGTGGAAAAATCATTGCATCATATATACTTTGTTTTACCATTGGTTTTAGTGGTTTTAGTAGCAAATACAAACCACTAGGTGTGCACTGAAGGGGTTAAACCTGTTGTAAACCTCACAGCTTGTTCCACTTCAGACACCAAGGACACAGAGGAGTCTGAGCTTCTTAGTTTTGTGCTCAGAGATCAGACTTTGGTCTGGTTGAGACTTGCTAGAGATTTGCATCCAGGTTTAGTTTCATTTTTATCTGGTCTTTAATTTTCCTGTAATGAAATGCATTAACATTTATTGATTGATTGATAAAACTACATTGATTATTTATGTATTGATAAAACTGCACCTGTCAACATGTAAGTAATGCTCTGACAGGTAGTCAAGGTGTATCCTTTTAAAGAGATGAAATATGTTCAGTAAACACCGAGGTGAATTAAAGACAGTTACTTAGAGGGTTTGATTATTTTTTCTGTGCTGTGGGCTGTTATTCTCAAGGCACACATACTTGAGAATACAATTGATTAATAGAGCAGTGAGGGCTTTAGTGTTTGATGCAAGGTTAAGCATACCAAATAAATGTGAGATGCCTTACTAACATATAATAAATGCATTGTAAATAAGAGGTCCTCATTAAAATTGAAACAATGTTATTTGAAAGAAGGTGAAATTCTTAAGTAAGCGATTCTAAGGGTGTTCTCTGAATTCCCCTTGATTGTTGCAATACTTAGTGCAGATCGGAGGCTCTGACTGAATCCCAGCAGTCTCCAGTGTTTCAGACAGCTCACTGAGGCAGGAGAGACAAAAACACAGCGGAAAAGAAAGATCAGCTGAGCAACTTCCATTCCTTTGTCTGATACCTAACCCTTATTATGCAGATAATCAGCCTGGCATTGTTGCTTGATGGGCAACTCTCCATTGAGTTTTAATTCTCTTTCTACAAAACAACAAAAAATGGTTTTCCTACTTTGCAATTTGATTTATTTTCAATGTATCTCGGCTGCCTTTTAATTAGGGTCAAGTCAGTTAATTGTCTTTAGAAACCTGATGTCAAATTAATATAAGATGTTGCTCATTAACATCTGTGCACAGATTTAATTGTTGGAATGTTAAATGCTATTTTTGAACAGGCCCTATTTGAAAAAACACAAACACAGCTTTGAATCCTACTGATTGGAGGTTGAGCTTTATTAACAGAAATCTGTTTTTTTGGTTAGCTTTAACTAAATTTTAGATTGCATGTTTATCTCTGTTTATCAGTTAAAGCTGTTTCAGCGTTAATTAGTTCAAGTTTAAACCCTGTACATTGTACAAGAGAATTGGCTCAGTCACTGAGGTCCAATAGTTGGTCAGAGTATAGCTGTTCAGTTTATTGTATTATGTTACTTGTGTTCCTTCATTTTTCAAGTGTAATGATTGAAGCAAACCTAAAAACACCTGGAACAGAGGCTGTGTTTCTGTGAGTGCTGTTATGGTCATTGCTTATCATATCTTTTAGAAAAAATCAAATAAAGTAGCAATATAGACAGTAATAAACTTAACACATACAGGTGAAGTAGATATATGCATTAGATTCTATTGTCAAACACTCGTATTCCTATTAAGCAGAATCAGGATATTTTGTCTTTGTTTTGGAAATATTTCAGATTGAATTAGTGACCTTGTAACATTTGAGCATTATACATTTTACTGTTTGTTATCTATTTATAGGTGCATCCAGGCTATGGATTTTTATCAGAAAATAAAGAATTTGCAAGAAGGCTGGTAAGTTTCTACACTTTATTTTTGAAAAAATAAATGCTGGTGCTGTTGTGGCTCTCAGCAATCATTTTACATATTCCAGCAACCTTCCTCTTTATTGCACAGCTACCTAATCATTCTGGGGCCCCAAATAAAAAATCCGGAAACATGCAATTAAAGATGTGCTGTTATACATAGATATTGCGCTTGAAGTTGGTATTGAAATACTTCCTGATTCTCACTGCTTTCTACCGTTAGCATTATTTTTCACTGTTTAAACACGGGTTTTCACAGAATATCAAAGGATCTCTGTCGTAGCCCCACTCCATGTACAGTATCTTAATCATGTCCTAAACAATGTTTTGAAACAAGCAGTGTTTTGTAACAAGGCAGAAAAGGATGCACTTTGCAGACGTTGGTCATTCAGAAGGTGTGAAATTTATTTCAAAATAGTCTGTAAAGCAGTTCTATTTTTTATCTTAAAAGTTTTGTTTATATCGTCACCCTGTGAGTATACAAAATGATTGCTGCCATATTTGCTTTCTTATTGTGGTGTGAGCATATAAAGTCTGCATCCATTTGTTGAATAACATGTTAAACCATAATGATTAGTTACCAGTGGAAGCTTTCAATTTATTTTTTTTTACAGAAAAGGTATTAACTGTCTTTCAAATGCTTTCCGATGTAATGGGGATTACTTCAGTCTGAAGCAATTCCTGATCTAGGCATTGAGATTATCTAACTAACCCTGTCAGGTTTTGTTTTTATTTTGTCACGGTTCTGTACCTCTGTTTCGTCCTGTAAATGAAGTATGTAGTACCTGTTACCTGCATTAACCTTTTGAGTGATATTTAATTAAAGGTTTAAAGGACACACAGCACCTGCACTATGATTTAAATGCATTCATAACATGGGAAGACATGAGAGTGGAATATTGCAATTAGCATGACCTTAAAACTTGCCAAAGCCTCCTTCCCATGCTGTGCTGGGTCACATCTCTCCAGTCATGTGCTCTGGGATTTGAGGCAGGTACAGTGCAGGATGTGGTTGAGATGAGGATGGTTAGCTCCCCAGAAGCCCTCATCAGGACAGTTCACAGGGCCACATGGGTCCTCTGGGGTGTTTCCATTTCCTAACCCAGAATTAATCCCGCATGAGCAGCCAAGCAAGGAAAATCCAGCTCGATTTGGGCATCGGAGGCCCTGTTTGTTAGTTTTACAGGCTTTCCGGGTGAACTGTTCAGTGTAGACAACAAATATTTCACTCTTTGTTGATGACGTGTCTTTATAATAAATAAACCTTGTCTTCAGAAATGTGTTCAACAAAAGATTATAGTATGGTCACTTGGTTATCTGAGTGATAACTTTTTTTTTTCCTCGATGCATTCTATATTCAGAGGTTAAAATCACTAGCAACACTAGTAACCCTGTGGCTTCCACAACATATCATGCTGTGCTAATATTTTTGTTAGCTTGAATGGCTTGCTGACATCGTGTTTATTTGGATTAGCAAGTTGTTTTCATTCAAATCAATATATGGTGCAGAAAAAAGTAGGTTGCGATTGAAGGAAGAGCCAAACGTAAGTGCACTGCTCAAGCAACCTTCTGTGATGTCAAAGAAATGTGCCAAATGACTTTCTGAGCATACTGAGGTATATCAAACTAAATTGGCATGAACTGGAGAGAGCTAGGATTGTTATTTCCATTTTCTTTTAAGTGTATTTATGATCAACCTTATGGTTTATTTACTTTATGATTTATTTCTTACATGAAATACAGTTGGTGAAATTAAGAAATGTAATAACGGCTGTTAAAATACACAGTATTTTGGCAGCAAACTGACCTTTGAGTTAGGTTGGTTTCATTCACTGAGTCTGTCTGCAATGATAAATATTTTTGTTAAGGTTCTTTCCTTAACCAAATTAAAGGTGAGTCATTTCTGTTTTGTTTATTAATGACTATTGCATTAGCCCAATAAAAATTGAAACATCGTAGCTTGGTAATCAACTTAATACTAATGAATGTATGAGAAATGGAGAAAAGGAAAATATCTGAATGGGGAGCATTTGTTTTCTAACATAAATAATGAAACTAAAAGAAGAAAAGTAGTGATTAGTACTAGTTTATGGTCTGTTTCTTGTGGACTAACTTTTATTGGGAGCTTTCGCTTAACATTTCTTATATTTTCTCGTTACCTAGACAAACACTAGTAACATATCACCAGAGATAAGCAGAAGATAAGCGAGGGGGAATAAAATGAATATTCAAATGTAGTGACTTGACAGCTAGGATAACTCAGTCTCTCCTCACATGTTGATATTCATTCAATTATTCAGCCCCTTTCCTCTGTTTTGACAACGGTTTTAGCACAAATGTTTTAATTTAATTAAAGGTGTGATGTCTCGGGTGAAAACTTAATTTGCACACATCTAAGAAATTCAAGGGTCACCTGATTAGAAAGAAACTCTGTTAACCTGAGCATATTTTTTTTAATTGGAATTAAAAAATGCTCAACAGCACTGCAAAAATGGAACATATTAAGTGGCCAGTAGACTATGGTAAGCCTCCCCTCTCTTTCTTCTCCTTGCCTCCCAGAAGAATAGTTTGATACCTCTGTAGAGTCTAGTCACCTTGAACATTGGACAAGCCTGCCAATGACAAGGAGTGCTTAAAATAAAAGACATGAATTGTATGCGTGAATTGTAGCATTGTCCTTCACTATTCCCTCAAGGCAGCGACCAACTGTGAAATAGATCTTCAAAGATTTTTTTTTAGGATGCAAAACATCTTGTAACGATTGCACAGGCATTTTCAATGGAGCTCAGATCGAGCAGGATAGAAGTCCATTCTCTTCTGGCGGTTCCCTCCTTTCAGACTGAAATATTTGTCCTCTTGTCTCTGTGAGGGCAAACATCATGACCCATTACGACAATATCTGCGTTCAGTTCTGTTGAGATTGGTTGGGGGATTGTTTTGCAATTCCTGCATATTAGACCTCTGACACTGTGGCTGTGAAGAACGGAGGGCTGTGTAGCTAGAGATAATGATCCCTTTACATACCATTTTGTTGCCACCCCCACAAGTGTCTCAGTGACTTGGTAATGGCAGGCACCATTTGCTGTCCATCAGTAGCGTATGATGTGAATAACTTTACATGTAAATCAGTCATCAGTAAATGAAGCACAGCAATTCCATGGTGTAAATTTTAGAGAAGCTACATCACTCTCAATATTTCTTCTAGTTTTCGATGTGTAAAATCACAAAAAACTCCTGTATGTGTTATTTAGCTGATTCCTAGTTGACAACAGTTCAAGTGAGACTTGCATTGGTTGATTGAGATTTCTGACAAAACTTTGCTGCCATACTTGTTGAGCCAGAGTAGCAACTTATGCATATAGATAGCCGGGCCTTGATGTCTCTGAAAATCTCCAGTCACTTGGAAATACTGCTAAGGTCTGTGGGTGATGCTCGTCTGTGAAGCCCTAGTCAATTGAGGAAGTCCTGTCTGCATTGCACCAATTGTTCTCTACAGAAATGGAGACGCTCTTCAAAACATACTGTAGTTACGTTTTTCATGAGATTTTATCTATGCATTTGAATTTTGGAAGTAAGACCTCAACAACATTTTCTAGTCCTTAGGTCTTTGCAGCTCTCTGTTTTACATAGCTTGTTAAATGTATGCATTTATTACATGCTAGTGAAATTTGAGATTTGTCAAAGTGCACATAGTTATCATAGGAAGTAAAGGGTTTATTCAATACTGAAAAGAGAAGAAAGGAAATGCAACGTTTTGGCTGTGGAGCCTTCTTTGTGTGTGAGGGCTATAGTTATTATGAGTATAGTTATAGTTGACTATAGTTATTATATCTGCTTCTCAGATCCATTTTGCTCATCATTGATATCTCTAGACTTCGTAGATTCCTTATTTTTTTAAGAATTTGAGTCAAATACGAAGATATATTATTTAAATGTAGGCATTTTAGCCTTTTTTCTGCTCTTTAGCCAGTGAATTTCTTTCACTCATAAAGATCACCTCACCTGAAAATTGCAGTGGCTTTTTCCAGTGTGGTCTGCCTGAGTTAAGGTGTTAGTTAAAATAATGAGACGCCATACTGCTGGATTAACTGTACAGTGGGATACCTCTTCTTGTGGGGTAATTTAGCAGATTCAAACTCCCAGGTATAGAAAGGCAAAAACAGGTTAAGTCCCAGGTGTGGGCACTTACTAATCAGTGCAAGCGAGCCCTAGAAAGCGTGGTTAGGGGGTTTAATTGATTTAATTCCAGTCTTCTAATACAGTAACTGGCTTGATCTTTGAGCTGGAGCTATACAAATTACCACTATAAATCTTTGCAGGATGGGGAACCTACCATTGAATAAAACAATTAACCGAGTGTGTTGTAAACAGCATGTGCTTTAAGTCAGATGTAAGACCAGTCATTTTCCGCTAGTAGTAAAAAAAAATGGCTGGGAAATGTATAAGCTGTTTCAAGAAATGGAATCACATTTCACGCAGATCACGCAATTTAGTGGTGCTTTTTTTTATGTAGAAAAAAAAAGCCTGCTCCTTAGTAACAGTACAGGTATCGGAGACCCTTGGTGTTCATTCAACTATAACCATAAGCTCCAAGAATACCATTCTTTGTCTTCTACATGATTTTGTCTTCTTGTACAACTTCATTATATTCTTAGATCCTGAGATTTCCAATTTGTCAAAATGTTGTAATCACAGTGCAGATGAATTTGCTGCCACTTGATTGCTTTTGCATGTTCCAAAATCATGCCATTGCTCTTTTTCTGCTTACAGTCCCTAATTTATTGACTACAGTGTGGATCAGGTCTTTGTCAGAACTTTTCTAAGGTGTGTGCAGTGAAGGGTTGGCGTGCACAAGCCTGCAGATAGCAAAGGGATGAATCGCTAGACAACTGGCTGCCAAAGGCCTTGCCCTTGTGACTTCAGCCTTAAGTAAGCTGGCCATAGGTTTTCCCGGTGGGTTCTGCTTTGAGCCAGATTTACTGCTGGTGGGGATGAATGAGACAGAGGTCAAGTGCCACGCTACTTCGGACTGTAACTCCATTGCAAACGTTGTGAGACTCCAAGCCAGAAATGATCTTGTTTTTCAAGATTATAGAGCTTCTGAATGTAAGCAGTATATTATTGTTTTTATAATGTTCTGCATCTGGCTTCATTTATCTTCCTCAGGCTCAGAATACATTTAATGGATGCATGTTTGCAACTAACTAAAGGTACATAACTCAAATGTAAATTCAATCCTAACTTTTCTAACCTCAATAGGTTAGACAGCAGGATTTGTTTAGGAAGCAAATCTAGGGGGAGACATCTGGAGTGAGGAGGTTATTTTAGTTGCGTTTAAACATATAAGAGGAAAGGTTCTTAGTTATACAGTTTCTATTGCTATTGTTTCTTATTGGGTGTGTCAATAATCATTGCTGTGCAAAGAACTAGCCTGCCTTTCATTTATGTTTTTACTGTTTGGACTAATGCTTACTATTTTCTATGTGATAAACAAAAAATAAAAGTTGTATTCACTTCTAGCTGTTTTGTTCTAGATCCAGGTCTCCAGCCAATGACATAATTATCACTTTTACAATACGGTGAGTGCAAGATTTGCTCTAACAAGTTGTTTTTTTCCCCATTTTTTTTTCGCTCCACAGGTAGACCGCTTCATTCCATTTAATCCCCTCTTTTTTTGTGGAGTTCACCTTTATAAATTCTGTCTTGCCCAGGATTCTTTGGGCTGCTTGTGTTTCCTGTCCATGTGAAAAAGCTGTGTGTTTCATGCAGGGAGTGGAACAATACAAAGTCTACCAGGTTCCTCTGTCCCCCCCTCTTCCTTTTGACTGCTAACCAGCCTCTAATTGTCATGCAATGAGTCCTGAAGAAACAAAGGGCTTGATGGGCTTTACTGCACCCCAGGATCAGATTATTGTTATTAGGATCCCTGTGAATATTTGCTCTTGGGCTCTTTCTTGTCCCCTCTGTCTGACTGCTACCAGCTTGTTGTAGCTTTATTTTAAGGCTTGCGCCGACAGCAGTGTGCAGAAACAACTTGGGCTTTTTAACAGATGTGAGTGTGTGTGTGTTTACCAGCTGAGCCATGGGCTGCTGTTATTGTTAGTCTTCGGTGATGGATAGCTGGAAATGAAGATGAGTTCTGCTCCAGGTGGAAATGACATATTGTCTTGCAGAATGCCTCTGTGACATATTGTCACTGTTTTGTGTAACAATAGAGTAAACCAAGGCTGTTTGGCACAGTTGTTGTAGTCTGGGTTAGTGAATATTATTTTTTTTATTTTTTAACAAGATAAGTGAAGTTTTCAAATAATATTAGGTTTCAATAATGACAAGAACATGCTGTTGCGTGAAAGAAAAAGGTTTTGCTAAAGATTCCTCGTTAACGTCCACAAACTATTAGCCTCCAGTCAGATTTCATGTTGATCATAATTGTTGGGCTGTTCGGCTTTAACTGTAAGATGTACCAATTTGGTTTTCTTTCACTGCAAAGAATTGCTAATCAGTGCAAAGACAGAATAGTTTGTAGAAGAAGACTTAATAAATGTATGTCTTCATACCTGCTGAAGCTTAGAACAAAAGGTTTCTTGCTGACACTTTAATATGAATTATTTTATATGAAGGAATTTAATATGTGCACATTTCTTATTTTTATAACACAAATAAGGCAGCTCCTTGTGTTTTAAGTTATTAGTTTAGGATAACTGTTCCAATGTCAAAGCCAAAAAACATTTTGTATTTAAGTGTTTTTTGAAGTATACATCAGACCTAATTTTCTGTATTTTGTGCAGAGCCCTTACGTTAGAACCGCTATCTTGACACAGAACTAAAAAGATGCTTACAAGATACCCAGTGCAGTTTATCAGACACAAACACATCTGCTTCTGGTAGCTTGGAATTGTGCATCGTAATGACTTGATGCAGATGGTCATAGGGAGAGCTGATCTTTATTCTGCGGCTAGGGAAATACTGTAGGGAATCTGGACATCTTTGCTGTTGTTGGGGCTGATTTTAGTGTGGCCAGGCTCTAATCTCTGTAAAAAGGGCCATTTCATGTAGAAACAAAGTCCTTTGCTCTGTTCATAACTTGAATGAAGGTTGGCCCCTTATGCCCAAACAAAAAACAAAAGCTTAGTAAATATAATGTTCATGAGATTGATTGTCACTTCGAATGAAACAGAAGAAGGGTTTGTCTTCCTACTCTTTAGGTCCAAGTAGCAAAACATTTTTTTTTAATTCAAAAAATGGCTTTGGTTTTGCCAACCCTAAATAGGATGTCTGTTCCAGAGTTACAACTCATAAATGCCAACATCTGCTTCTAATTATCAGTTTATTCCGGCGCTGGATAGGTAGAGTTTCCCTGAGAGGAGGTCTGCTAATGGAGCCAAGGCCAGGCAGAGGCACGGTGGATTGAGTGACAGTTCTCCTCTCTCCTGTTCTGCCGGGCAGATGGAGAGGTGTTAAAATGTTGATTAATTGTTTATGGTCACCTGTCTGCTTTGTCCTTCAAAGCTGGGGGGGTGATTGAAGTTGGCCTCGGAACTCTGCCCGACTCTGACGGGGGACTGAGCGCAGGGTGGCGAGTGGCGTGCCCGTCACGTTGGCGCGCTGGCCGCGGTGCAGGGTATGGAATATCTTCAGGCTTATGTCAAACACCGGCAGGCCATTGTAAAACAGATTCATTCTGAAGCCGGGATCATCGCCGCCGAACAATTGCGTGCCTTCTCTTCCTCATTGCCAATTCTGCACACTGCGCTAGCTGCAGAAATAATGTGTTGTGAACTGCAGCGCAGTCACAGGCGTCTTCTCCCCTGTTGTGACACAGCGCTGTTTCTGCAAGTCATGCATTCCGTAACACAATTAAAAACCTTTTGTTTTAAGTAAGTGTCCTTATAACTGGAGTGTTGAGTATTTTGTGCAACTTTTCATTTTCCTGCTGGGAAAATTAACATCTTAATGAGCCTGTTGTTTACCTCCAAATTCAGGATATTGTATTCAGGCGTGTTACATTCTGAAATCTGTAATTAAAATTGAAATAAAGGAAAACAAATATCCAGCAGTGATCAGATTAATTCAGTTAGAATAAACTGTTTACTTGGTGCTTTTGCCAGGGCTGTTTTCCTCCCCCTTTTTTTAGAGACCTTGCCTTCTCTGGAAGAGTACTGTGTTTGCGTGTTGTACCTAATCTTTTGTGTGAACTAGTTTTTATTAGTTTTACATTTTCACAAATGGAGGACAAAATTCAAAATGTTTATTCAAGAACAAATCACCTTCAAGTCTGCAACCAATGGACCCCGATCCAGAATCAGACGGAGGCTCTGTGCAATAAGAATTTGACAGCACCTCAAACCTTCATCTTTCCTGTTCCCTCAGTACATCATGGATCCAAGGACAAGAGAGCTCCCCAGTTGTGAAAGAGCTCTCCGCGGCATCTACACAAGTTCTCATTTGCCTGGTTCTGGTGTGCAGCGATCATGAAAGAGTACATGTAATTCATCTGCTTTTCCTTAGAAATATTGCATTCAGTTTTTTTTTCTGTCTCCTTGCGTTCCACAAATATAATGGGAAGATTTATTTGATCAAAGCATTTCGATTTCTCCAGAGACTCTGGGTTAGAAGACGATTGCATAGAGATTTAACTACAAAGAGTAAATTCACAAGAAAACGGCAACACAACTGTCTCCGAAGATTTCATTTAAATATCTGTCTTAAATAGCCTCTTAAGGACGAAGCTAGCTACAACACAGTATATTAAAACCTTAATGACTGCGAAGGGAGCATCTTCAAAACTTTATTATGTGTTACCATGGAAATAGAAGCCTCAGTATCTTAATCACTAGTTTATTTCAGGATGGTGGAAGTGAAATGTCTATTGCAAGTTGCTCTTTAAAATTGCTGTCCTTTGCCAGTCTTCAAACCTTATATTACTTTATTTTGTTACAAGGTACAAAAACACTGCAGTCATGGAAATACAATGCATTTAAAATGTAGATAATAGATATACAGAGTGACTTAACTGAGATTCATGCTCTAATTCATGCTCTTATTCATGAACAAAGTAGTTCATTAGTAGTGGTAGTGGTAGAAAGCACAATAATGAGAAGGAATGATAGATTACATAAAGCTGAGAGCAATAGTTGTATAGTTAATTAGTATGTTATTCAGATTTCATTGTCTGCTGTCCGAGAATAATGGTGATATTATATTTGTGAATTGTTTCATGAGCTGTCATCAGTGACCCTGTTTATAATGTGAAAGTATTCTGAATGGTAATGAAAAGACAGCAACTTGAATAGTTTTGTTTTCTGAAATTCAAAGTACGTGCTAAGATAATATTCTTGGTGGATACCCTTTGCCTTAACATTTTATGAAAAATAATTTGATTTTAATTTTTTTTTCTCCATTAACTATTTGAAGTCCTTGAAATGTTAGGTGAAATTGTCAGATTTCACCAATGAGTAAAGATAATTAATACTTGAACTCTCCTGTAGCGAAGCAATGCTTTCTGGTAGAGTTTCACAATAATGGTTGACATAAAAAAATAAGACTAAGGTAACATGTGGGAACAGGTGTTTGGCCGCTCTGAAGTTCATCTAAATCTTTTTGAATGTAATTTGCTTTTTCTGCAGTGGTTTCTTGTCTGCAAACCTGAGTAGATTCCTAACTATACCAGAATCTAAATCCTTGACATATTGATTTATATCATTATATCAATGATTATGTCAGTGAAGAGCAGTGGTCCTAATAAAGATCCGTGCAGCACTCCATTCAGCGCATTGCCCCAATGTGAACATTCCACCTCTATCTGTAAGTGTAAAGTGATAGCTGTCTGTGATGCTTATGTATGAAAATAGATCACAGGTATCCAGATGTGTTTTTCATATTTGTTTGTTTAAAACTGTAGCAGAAAGCATTTTTGGTATTCTAATTATACATGACATGCTGAACCCAATCTGTGTTGTTGCTTCTGTTCCATACAACTGTTCCAATTTGATTCTCCAGGAATAAAAGTGAAGTGGTGGCTTAGGTGGAAGTAGTGTCCAATTTTATGAAACATGGTGTTATAGTTGTTTTAATGGCAGTCTAAATTTAAACAGCTTAAAACACAATTATTAAAACTTTTTTGTTTCTCTTGTGCTTTTACGTTTCTGTTTCATATTTCTCTATCTTTGTTATAGAGTAGGACAAAATTTTATAGTTCTCCAGTGCAAGGTGTAAAAATGTGAAGTTCCAAAAAGAAGTAGCATTTTTCTTTATTTCAATAGAAAGTAGCTCTTGGCACGGAACTGTGAGAAGCATTGTTTAAATTATTTAGAATACGAATTGTTCCTATGAGATGATGAAGGAAACACAAGTTATTAAGTGTTTACAGAGGGAAGTTGAAAAAAGGTATATGATGATTTTTTATTTGTCTTTGCCTGAAGCGCTCCTTTTTAACAAATCCCTCCGAGTGAGGTGGACACTCTAAATTAGGCAAAAAATCTAATTGAACTTGATTAGCATAAATTAAATTATAATTCTATATTAAAAGCAGAATTATGGGTCCACTGTCAGAACATATCTGTCATGCAGACTCTTACACCTGGGCGTTAAAGAAACATTGAACTTATCTTCTGTGGAGCTCTTTCCCTTGTGAACGGGAAAGTATCTGAAGGAAACCCAGGACTTTTATCTGAACCTCAATCCTCCTTAGAAATATTTGTAATATATGTATGTTTGCCTTGTTTCTGCATTTGTGTGGAATGGGGATAAATAGAATTAAACATGAAAAGAAAGGATTAAACCTAAAACCCTTGTACATCTTTGTGAAGCCTAATGTGACATTCCAGAGTACTGAAATATGCATTATTGCTACTGCTGGCAAGGTATGTTCAGGTCTTTCTTGTTCTGCGGATGAGTTATGGCCTAATAAAGGAGAAAAAGGAAGGGATTAAAGTTGATAGGTTTAAGTAAAAGGCCACTGATTCTGTTTGGTGCGTTTATCTGCATGTAATCAGCAGCTACCTCCATTTCCACTGCCAATTTCAACTGAATTGAAGTGATAAGATGGCTTGAAGGAACATCTGCATTCTTGGCTCATTGTGTTGTTGATGGTGCAAGAAAAAGGGATGAGTTAACATGAATCTTAGAAGGCTGTTTAACCTTCTGTTCTCCTCTGGAAATGTAGATGTAATTACATTTGCAGCTAAAAAGGCTTATTCACAGTTTGTACAGTTTAAGGATGCAAATGAAGCATTTTGTGAGCTGCATTGCCCGGAGGAATGTGCAGGAAAGCAGAAAAGATTTGTGGGGATTAGTTCCACAGGTTTCTTTATTATGTAAAGACTGAAGCTTGAATAAAATTGAAGGGGATAGGTGAGTTGAGAGATTTTTTTGAGTCATCTTTGTGCCTCAATTACAAGAATTTTCTCTTTTTGCCTTTTTTTTGTGGGGGGGAGGGACACATCACACAGCGTGGAATGCTATCTGGTGACTGTGAGTTCTTAACACCAGGAAGATGCTTGCTAGACCCCCCACAAACCAATTTGTTTGTTGTAAACAGAAGGCAGAGCGGGGGAAAGTGAAATTTATAAAGAAAAGGGGTTTGAGTTGTCAAAAGTCACAACGTTGTACGGAATCGGTTTGTTGGGCTCTTTGCATCTGATGTATGTGTTTTCCTATTAAATTATGATCTGGTGTGCAATGTATGATTCTCCTAGCTAAGTTTTGGTGTAAAAACATACCAATGTCAAAAAAGGAATGATATAAAAGCAACAGCAAAAGACAGAATTAAGGTTTTGTTAAGAATTTCTAGTTAATTAGCAATTTAAATGTCCATGTATGCATTTTATCTGTGATGGATCAGTTGAAATATTTTGCTCTCAGTGCCTTAGGTTTCAAATATATTACTTGCAGTAGCCATTAGGTTTCCTAGAATCCTACAGGCTAATGGCCTAAAATACTTTAGTACCTAATTTCTTAATTTTTGAGAGTATATGTAGGTTAAGGGTAGCTGACTGTATTATAGTACTTGTATCATATTTTTAGCATTTATGTATAATGGATTCTTGACAAAGTCCCATATAATTTTACAAACATTTTTGTGACATTTTTCATTTAGTTGGATTAAATCTGCAGTTTGGAACACTTTAATAATGTCAAAGCAAATGTCAATGGTAAAAATATCATGGCCAGATTGGCTAAAACCTGGTTCTGGTCCTCTTATTAGAGGCCTGAGGCCTAATTACTGCAGGCAGGAAGTGATATCGTTCTGCATCACAAGAACAACAAGAATGAAGAAAGGGACTTTTTTCACAAAGGTCTTTCACCCTTAAGGGGTGTAAACAATCATTCAAAGCACAATAAGAGAAATCACTCAAAATAATATTCATGCTTGTGTCTTCATTAATATATGCATGGACCAAGTTTATCTGAATGGTCACCATTGACAACCTGTGTGACTGAATACTAAGCATAACATGGAGCATCCTCAAAAAGTTATTTTGTACCTGCCGTGTCAGTGGTCCAACAAAAACGATTAATTGCCCAATTTTTCAGAGTTTCTTTAATATACCATAACAGAAATACCTTGCACCATCAAAATCGCTAGAAGTTTCTGGAAAATGTTTTCATCCTTTAACCACTTGGTCTATAATCTGTTATAATGGTGATTTACCCCCTTATCTGATTTTAGTCCTGATTTACACTCTGCGGACCAATAGTAATTGGTCATTGCCACTAAATTAGCAGTCATGCAGTGGAAAGCCTAGCACAGACAGCTATGTCAAAGACTATGACTGTAGCCTACAACATAGCACAGTTAAGATCTTTTTAATTATATCTGGATAGTCTTTTTTGCTTTTAAGATTGTCAAAATGTCAAAAAGTAATTAAGCTTCCTCACTCTCTTGCTCCAAGCAAGAACATGAATTTATTTAGTGAAAGGGGAACACAGAGAATCGTGTCGTGTGCCATGACAACAGCAAGCACAATGCTGTGGCCTTCTTCACAGGAGCAGCAGTCACGCACGTGTTTGTTTTAATTAAAGGGCCTGTTTACAGCGTGGATCTTTCCAGTCTGTACAAAAGGGGGGAAATGGGGGTTTTATAAACAATTATTGTTCTGCTTTCCTGTAAGTGTGAATGCTCAGCTGCTGTCTAATATGTTTCTGTTGTAAAGTTAAAGCCTTCATTATCTCCACAGGCAGCAGAAGGTGTCACCTTCATTGGACCTGACACACATGCTATTCAAGCCATGGGAGACAAGATTGAAAGCAAATTAATAGCCAAGAATGCTAAAGTCAACACCATTCCTGGCTTTGATGGGGTGGTCAAGGTGAGGCGATTCTGTTGGATGTATACTAGGGTCCTTATGTTTATTACAGATTTTTAAATGCCCTGCAATGGTCATACAGGAGGAAGTGCTGTATATAAAAGTGCTGTGCACAAAATAAAAAAAAGTTATAAAAGTGTCCATATCTTTTTACAGTGACCAATTCCTATATATTACTTAATCATGGGTGATGGGGGAAATGGGTCGCTTTACATTATTTTATCATTTGTGTTACGATGATTTGTGTGGTTGAAGGTACAGTTGTAATCAGAGTTCTCAGTGTCATAAAGAAGTTGCATGGTATTTAAAACAATGGTGAAGAAATGTTTTTTCCCTGTTGCTGGTGTTACACTGTTACAGAGCTCATTGCAGCATTTGATTAGTTTGAGGCAGGAGTGGTTTGCTTTGCGTCTTTACATCTCCAGTTCCTTTTGACAAATGCTGTAAAATAGATGGTAGACCAGGGTTAAATAGGTGAGCAATCAAGGAGTGAAGGAGCCTATTTAACTTTTGCTCCCTGCTCCTCTCAGAAATAAGGTATGATTTGCAAGAAAAAAAGGCCATTTAAAAAGTTGCCTCCTTTGCTTTAATAGCAGGGCTTTATCAGTCATCACTCCTCATACATTTTGTTCAAGAGACCCTAATTGTCTGCATTTGGCAGGTTTAACACTTCCTGACAGAGTGGCTGTTAAAGAGAAGTGTTCTCGCATAACTGTCACAGACAGGAACAAAGGATTTGCAAATCCCAATGTGTGGAGACCACTAACATTCCAGAATTGCCCTCTCCCTGCATTTACATCTCTGAGAATAAATAAAAGATGCCAAAAGAACAGAGATGGGCTGAAAGACATCATATCACAAGAAAACGGTGTTCAGCAGCACTGATCGGCTACATGAACCAAATGTCTATTAGAAATGTCTCATTAGTAAATGTAGATGTTTCCATCCAGCACACAAAAAAAGGGGGCACTCACATAACTGATGCTGCTCTCTGGAACTCTTTGAACTTAACAAGCTCTGATTTGTGGAGCAGACAAGTTAATGAAAGGAAATTAAAGTTTCTGCCAGCTTCCTTAGCCAGTCGTCTTTTTTTTTGTTTTAACTGAATATTGAAACCTTTAAAAACCTATTTTCTTAATATTCGTCACGTTGTGTTCTTTTAAGGATCCAAAGAACTGAATTTCTGGTTTCAGATTTTTGCTTTGTTAAAAAAAAGTTCCAAACTTTTGACAGCTTTCAGAAGGGATTGCAGTGAAAGCTTTAAAGCCTATCGGGTTTCATTTTAATGTTCATAAGTCAGCTCCTGTTACTTTAGACACACCAACCAGCTGACAGTTCCTGCACCTAACTCCTTACACATTCCAGCTTATGCACAGTTTTTATTCTGCCAAAGCCTTTGCATAAGGCAATTTACAAACTATTAGTGAACTGCAAAAATAAGTGATATAACAAGCCCAGATAATGCAGTAGTTCACTCTAGCCCAAACCCAACAAAATATAAGATGCAGAAATGCTCGTAGTACTGAGATCAGTCATAGAATTTATATGTCATATAATAAATAATCTCACATCAATGATACAGCATAGGCTATGATGTACATGATGCTTAGTTTGTAGTTGTGGAACATTTGAAGAAACAGTGTAGAAGTACTATATTTAAACAGTTTTGGAGACCTTCAGATACTGAAAATGCATGCTGTTTTGTAAGCAAATGCCTGCAGCGTGTATCTTTCTGAAATGTATAAGCACTTATAATAAAAATAATAATAATATTCATCCATTGACTTTTCTGAAGCACGAATGCTGTTTTTTGTGCTTGAAAAGTTGTGTGCATCCTATCAATGTGAAGTTGCACTTTTAAAACTTCAGGAATTTTGTTGGTAGTATTATTTCATCATTTGGTGTTCTGTGGAATACTAAAAGGTACTTAGTAGATGATAAAAGATGGTTTTTGCATTTATAGCTAAACTAAATTGTGTTGTGAAACTGAAATGTGCATCTGTCCATCAAAAGGAAATCAGTGCTTTGTCTTGCTTGTTTGTTTGTTTCCCCTGAGCTGCTGTTTATATTTAGGATCAATTTAAAAAACTTAAAACAATAGAGAATCTACTCCCCCTGCTGACAACATAGAGGACAACAACCCCAGTAAATTTTTCAGGTATTCAGGAACATGTTGGGAGTGATAAGGCTTTCATGACATTTTTGTCATACAAGAAAATGAAAAATAATCGGTTTCTCTTTTTAGACAGCTCTACCAAAATGTGCAGAAATGTCCTGTAATTCCAGGAGCTCTTTTCAGCTGATTTTTTTTCCTTGTTGTTTTCGAGTGGTGTTGTAAAATTATAATGATGTAGAACCGGCTTTTGCAACTGATGGTATTAATTTTACATTGCCCCAAATGAAAAGGGTCAGAAGGTTGTAAAATCTAACCATAAATGAATCCAAGGAGACAGTAGAGCAATATATAGCTGCCCTGAGGACAATGTGCAAGAGCTGCTGGGATTAATGTTGACTCTCGTTTCCTGCGTCTACAGGATGCAGACCAAGCTGTCAGAATTGCAAGGGAAATTGGTAAGTCCTTGGTTTTAGCTGTTCTGATGTGCTATTCATCTCTTTATGGGGGCCATGCTGATAATTCACATTACTCTTTACAGCAGTGGTGCTGCTTATTATTTGGTGACGTCTTAACAGCTATTTTTTTATTTTAAATTTACGTACATGAAGGTTTACCAGGTGAAAAAGAAATATTCATCTGTTAGACTAAGTTTAACCCCCTAAAACTTGTGTTGCAATCTCATTGCAAGCAAGGTAGCTGGTTCTAATTTTATGTGCTGTGGGTTTACTGATACCATAGTTATGAGTTTGCTGTCAGACTGTGACAGTTTGTGTCATTTTCAGATTAAAATTTAAAATCCAAACAGGCAGAATGTTTTCTTGTAATACACAGTATGTCTTCAAGTGTTTTGATATTGTGTGCAGATTGTATTGATTGTTCTTGGTAACCTAGCTGAAAACAAACCCATTGCAGCTATGTGCACATAACTAAAGCTGGACCTATGTGTTTATATGCCAGATAACATTTGTCCAGGACTTTAGGATGGGAAAAGGTTTCAGCGATCGCAGATTTCCAGACGTTTAAATTAAAATGCACAAGCTGCTGCTGCCTCCCTCGTTTTTTGCGGAAAATGTGCTTTTGGGTGTTTTTTTTTAATAAGTGGTTATTGTCTTCTGTATTATATTGGACATATGGTCAGCTGTCATGTTCACATGACCAAATGATCAAAGCCTGAACTTCTGTCTAATTGTTCCCCACTGATAGGCTACCCCGTCATGATCAAGGCATCAGCAGGTGGTGGAGGGAAAGGCATGAGGATAGCCTGGGATGATGAAGAGACCAGGTGAGACCCTGTCCAAAAATCAAGCCTTGAAAAAATACCCGTTATCCAGCTTCCATCACCACTGCTGCTACCTGTCAGTGAAGAGAGATGACTGAGGAAAGGGGAGACGCAGTAGAGCTTCTCCAGATTTCACAGCTCTGCAGCCTTTGGAACTTTTATCTCAGCAGAGTCATGTCGAGTGCCACAACGGTGTCCTTAGTGTTTCAAAGCTGAAATAGAAATAGATTCCATGGTTTGTGTTACTTGTACGTGCTGCTGAATTGGGATTGCAACAAGAAGTACAATGCAAAAGGTGGTAAAAATGTACCAATCAATAGCAAAAAGCAATTGAACAATAAATGGGTTCAGTAGTTACTCCTGCACTAATTTGTATTGAGTATACTCTCGACACTGCACTTTTTGTTGTAATTAGCTATAATTAAGGGAGGCAGTATCTTAGCCTGACTTTAATTTGTGAAGTCCTTGCAAATTTCGATGAGAAGGGAATTTTGCTTGTTTCTGGCACTTCCTAAACATTTGGCAAACATTGCTATTCATTACTTTTGCAAAATTTAAAACTCTGTCCTCCGTTCACTGCAATCTGTTCATTTTCTGAACCGGTGAGCTAATCAGCGCTGTTTGGAGAAAAGCCTTGAAGGTTGGTGGAACATGAACGCTGTTCCGCAGTGAGTGTCTCACTGCTTATCGATGGAGGCACATCCTCCCGACCGGAGGTAAAGTCGTATAATGGGAGCGTGGAGCTTAAGGGTCTTCCCTTAGCTTTGGGACTGTACCTTTTGCAAAGCTGTCTTGGCAGGGGGGGAGCAGTGCCCCTCAGTTGAATTTTAATTTGATAAATTTTACCGCCAAAAAAAAGTTCAAAGGGGTCTGTAAGATGGAGAGTGTTGGGGTGGTCCTGTGGGCTGGAACAGGCAGATGACTGGTGTAAACAGAGCCCAGCAGGCATGTTGTTTTTGTTTACACTGTTGGAGAGGGTGCCATTAGACCAAACAGCTAGCGTTGCTTCACATGTTAGTGAAAATCACTGGAATGCCATTCACTCCTGTTTGTCACTGTTTACACAGAGCCAGCTCTCCCAGATGGTCCCTTTTCCCAGCTTTCCTTTTTTTTCCCTCCCTCTCTCTTCTGCCTTCATTAAATCGTCTCGAAGCAGACGGCGTGAAAACTGGGTGGTGAAGGAGCAGAAAACAATTTAGTGGCATTTAAAGACAAAGTGCTCCCATTTGCATTTGCTATCTAATCCAATCTAATCTTGAGCTACATTTTTAATTTGCAAATTCAAAAGAGCTTAAGAGAGGAGGCTAGTCTTAATTAGGTTAGTTATCTGTAGTCTGAATGGATAAAGTACTCACACTGTGGCTGTTTCAAATTAACCTAATTGGATTTTTTCATAGCAAACTTAACGAACAACGGAAAAAAAAACAACAAAACGCATAAAAGGAGAATGTATCGTTTTTTTGTGCTGGTGTTCACTGAAGGGTTCTCTGTTAGTCATGGTCAAGTTCCCTTTCCTGCTATGTCAAAACAAACAGCGTACCCAAGCAGCTAATTAAAGGGAGACTTCACTGGGCCAGTGGAGTGGTGCTGAGTTAGAGCCGGTGGACAAAGGATGCAGCTGAGGACCCCCTTTTTTTTTTTTCAAGCTGACCCATTCTCCCTTCACCACTTTCTGATGTCTTCTCGGAGTTGGTGGGCTGATACCCAAATGATAGCTATTGTCAGCTGCCATTGCAGCTCATGAAAGCCTGTGAAGAGAAGGCTCCCATCTGCATTCACAAGGCCATGGGGCTGGATGGGAGTGATAGCATCTCTTTATGTACTTATGCACATGCATAAATCGATACACACATGTGTGAAGGGTCCAGTCATATTTAAAAAACATTGCAGCTCCTTAGAAGAGTAGAATTCAGCCTCCTTGGTAACTGACTGCAACATCCTCTATTGGTGAGCAAGAAAAGGCTGCCATACATACTGTAGCCGTCTTCATTCCTGCTCTAGACAGCTCTTATCAGTCTCTGGCAAAACAACAACTTTAGGAAAAGTCTGCTCATTTTAATATGACTGGGATCTGCATGCATTTGCAGTGTTCTTATTGAGGCTTGTTCAGCTGTGTATAAGTTAAAAGAGGCCTAAAACGACATTTCAATATCCAGGTTCTGTGCTTAACTGGTTTTCATTTTATTGTTATGTGAGTGAACCACTACAGCATTTATCAGTAAAAGCAAACAAGTATTCTTACTAAAATCTAGCGCAAAAGTATCATTCTTCATCTGTGGAAAATAAAGCAAATAAGTAAAGGACGTTCATAAACAATTCAGTTTAAGTAAAGACTGGCTGTTATTTGATAATAGGGAGGGGTATTGACCCCATCAGAAATTTTGTCCAATAAATTAATAATTACATAATTTTGAAATGTTCTCTGTAATTTCCAAAAGTGCATGAGGTCATGGAAATTAAAAAGCTCAATTTTTTTCCATGGTGTAGTTTACAAATTCACACTTCTCTGTGTACTGGGATGTGAATTAACATTTTTTTTTCTCAGAGAGGAGTGGGAATGTGTTCCAAGGGGATAGCAAGAATGAGAGAAGTAATGATCCTTCCTTGCTGAGCTCCTTAAATGTATATTTAGTAACAGAATATAAACATTTGCTCAGCTAGGTATTTTTAGTGCATACATTTCTACATTGCAAAATTCTGCCTTTTACACAATACATCAATACAAAAAGCCCTGGATGTTTTGCTTTTTTCTCTAAACAAGTATGTTTGTTGGAAATATTCTAAAAACTAACATTTAATAATGGTATCTTGTGGTCAGTAGCTCTGTTGTAGACATAGTGATGATAATACGGTGCATTGTTTCATTAAGTTTTTCATCTTAATGACTCGATGTCTTTTGATCACAAAAGAAGACCAGACCAGAAGTAATATAAAATGAGGCTGAATTCTGCCTCTTTTATTCCTTATTGTAGTATGTGTTCTTTTGCATCAGGGTGCAAAATATGGGCTTGCTATTTTTATTTATATAAATGCCTGTCGAGACCTGCGTTATGCATTGTTGTGATGTATAGATTAATTAATTAAGCATATTGATTTATGAAGAAGGATTGAAGAGTGGGGATTTTTATTTAGCATACGCTTCAGTGTGTAAAATTGTGTTAATCCAGAAAAACCAATCTGAGGAATCTAGTGGAACTACTATAAAAGAATGCCTAATAAGTACATGCCTGTTGTTTTTAATCCTTTAGTTACCCAGATAAGTCAGTTTAGAACAAACTTTCATTTGCAATAACTTTAGACATGCCCATTTATACAACAGGACAATTACTGGAGAAATCAGTGAAGTACCTTGCTCAGGGATATAACAGAAACGCTGCTGCTCCTCACTTATGGTGTAGGTTTTAATCCCTAGTTGTTTGACGGCTTTACATAGTGACTCAAATTGAGGTCTGTTCCTTGCAGCCTAATAGTTGTTATTGGGGTTTTGGCTATGGCTCTCATACAACTTTTGTTTCCTCTGTATTCAGGCATGTAATTCTGAAGGATAATTATGGTACTGGGAAGTTTTAGAAATTGAGGCTGTTTAGGTGACCACACATTTTGAAGGTGAGGTGATCTGAAGTATGTGCAAAAACACTTATATGGTTATATATGAATTTACAATGAGTTGCATGCCGTATAATTAAAAATGAGTCAAAATATCATGATGAAGAATTAACTAGGAGCACCCCTTCATCTTCTCCAGAAAAAAGATGAGTTTAGAACCCCCCCCCAACAGTGATCATGATCCACATAAAGTGTGTGATACCTTGAGGTGTTGAGTTCTTTTCTTGTCCTCTATCTACTTCTTTCAAAAATAAAGACAAGCCCAGAGAAATAGCAACAATATACAACAATAACAATATATATGTATATACACACACACCAGTTCTGTTTAGCTAAGCACGTTTCTGCTGTTCAGTATTCAAAAATGATTGTTCTGTCTGTGCTTGCAGGGAAGGTTTTCGCTTTTCTTCCCAAGAAGCAGCTTCAAGTTTCGGAGATGACCGGCTGTTGATTGAGAAGTTTATTGATAACCCTCGACACATAGAAATACAAGTAAGTCAGTACATGGTCTGGCTAAAGTGCCAGATATATTGAGAAATTTCTTCATTACCTTAAAATGTTCTTCTCATGCTTCTCATGACATTTTAGTCTAGTCTATTCACTCATAACAATTGATTTGGGTGATGATGTTTTCTCCCCCTCATTTTAACAAGGGTGATACAAGTGTGATGCACTGGGTGCCATCTAGGCAACTCTTGAAAAGCAGTCTGATTGATTTCCTTGATCAGAGAATTCAACAGCCAAGCACCAAGGGAGTTAGGTGGGAGAACCTTGAGGCCTATTTGTAGACCTTTCAGTCTTTCAGATTAAAAATATATTGACATACTGTCCCTGAGAGTTAAGATTACTCATAGCATGGCTTTCATTGAAGCATTCTATTCTAAACATTTACATTTCATGTGCCATAGTCTGCATAGTCCATCATTTACAATGTAAGTACAATTGATTTTTTTACATTTGGAACGCTTGGCGTGTACAGGATGTCCATATCAGAGCCACCGGCTAAGGATCTGCGCCTGTAGCTGCAAGGTTGCCGGTTTGAACCTCAAGGCCGGCAGAGGAATCCTATTCTGATGGGCCCCTGAGCAAGGCCCTTTACCCCTAGTGCTCCAGGGGCGCCGTATAAATGGCTGACCCTGCACTCTAACCCCAAACTTCTCTCCCTGTCAGTGTCTCATGGAGAGCAAGTTGGGGTATGCAAAGAGACAAATTCCTAAAACAAGAAATTGTATATGGCCAGTAAAGTGATCTTATCTCATATCAGTCTTTGCCGAACTGGATTTTTTATATTTGGTCTTGAATACATCTCTTTAAGCTGGCAACTCACTGACAATGTTTTTAAGAAACAATGAAGCATTTAGATTAAAAATAAAAAATAACGCCTTTGGCGTTTTGTGTCCTTTAATATTTATGGGGAAAGTTCAAGCCATTTAAAAGATACCTTCCGCAGCCTTGCAGACATGAGCAGGGTAGCGATGCTACTAAACCCAGTATAACAGAGGAGAGCTGGCCTGTAATGTTAGTGATGGTACGTGAGATTATCAGATGTACTGAGGAGCCACAAGGTCCTGGCTGTTACCTGACCTGAAGACAGCTTCTGAAGTGAGGCTTGCTGCAGACTCCTGACTGTGTCCCCCTGACAGACCTCTCTTGGAGAGGAAATGGAAACCATGGTTATGTGCTGTCGTCTTGTGGTTTCACTGCAGGATCTGTGATAAGGTGAAGTCAAGTCAATTGCCAATCAATATGAAAGATCGTCTATCCATCAATCCATTATCAGAAAGCGATTTATTCCTGGTGAAGGTTGTGGCAGACTGGAGCTTATCCTGGACACTCATCTGAACGGGAGGAGAGACCAGTCCACTGCTGGACACACTCTCACACTCACTCTGGCACAGGTGCACAAGGATAATTTAGAGGCGCCAGATTGCTTTACCACCATGTCTTTGGATGATGAAATGAAACAAAAGCCCATGGACAAAACCCGTGTATATCTGATAATATCACGGTGTGCATGGGGAGCGCATGGAAAACACCACACAGAAGGTTCCTCGCTCAGG
Source organism: Lepisosteus platostomus (assembly GCF_059453375.1). Lineage (NCBI taxonomy): Eukaryota > Metazoa > Chordata > Actinopteri > Semionotiformes > Lepisosteidae > Lepisosteus > Lepisosteus platostomus. The sequence continues at coordinate 29,906,524 of NC_142612.1, forward strand.
AATTGAGCCCAGGGCTAAAAGATTTTGAGGGAACAAGGTTGTTTTCCTTTCCATGATGGATACTCTTGGTAGTCAAGTAGATTTCCTTCTTGGATGTATGTTAAAATGTTATCATTTGCCTAAGTATTACTTTAGGTCCTTACTGAGCATCATAATATGAGGGTTTAGGCATGTTGATTCTGTATGCTATGCTTTATACTTCTAGTGGTTTGATTGAGGTCCAGTTCCTTGTGTCATTTCTTTTATTAGTGTTCATTGCCTTTTATGAGCCAGAGCTGTTGACCCTAACTTTTAGAATATCATGGACATGCAATGTTTTAATGTTTATTTTTATATGAAATATTGTTAAACTGTTTAGTTGATCCCTTCATTAATCCTTTCAGGTTTATTATAATGCACAAAACATGTCTGAAGGGAATAAATGAAAAAATCCCTGCGGTCAGTGTTTCACAGCTTTATTTTGATGGTCTCTGAGTTAATCCTTTTTACCTGCTCTTTTAAAAAAATTCTCAGAAATGTCCAGTGCTTGAAAGGGCACCTGGACACTTGATGTTAAGCGGTGAGATTAAATTGGATCTTAAGATCTTTGAAGTCCAATCCTCTCAAATAATTTTTTCTGTCTTCTTTTGAACATACAGCAAGTAACTGACGCCATCTTTGCATGCCTTGTTTTTCAAGGTTCTTGCTGACAAGCAGGGCAATGCGCTCTGGTTGAATGAACGAGAGTGCTCCATCCAGAGGAGAAACCAGAAAGTGGTGGAAGAGGCACCTAGGTAAGACTGCAGATGCTTTCCGTTGCCTCAGAATAAGAAATGTACTAAACTGCCAAATCAAATCAAACGTCCGTAGGTCTAAGGGGATAGTCCACAAGGATTTAGGAAAGTAACTTTTGAAGAGTTCTCTGAACCAGCAGCAACAAAGTAGTTGGAAATGTGGTGTACTTAAATTTTTATTAGGCTAGGTAGGCATTTGGGGATACAAAATACAAGATAAGGTACAGATAAGGTCTCAGCGCACAAATGTGTTAATACCACAGGGATTTGTACTAGGAGCACTGCTTTTCCTAATTGATATCGATGATCTTGAGTGTAGTAAAGTTAATAAACTTGTCAGGTTTGCAGATGATAACAAAAAAAATGGAGAATTCAGAAAAACTAGAAGCAACAAATTCAATTAAGAAAGATTTAGATAAAATTTGAGTCTATGCAAACACCTGACTGGTGCTGTTTAATGTAAACAAGTACATTACATAGAGTATGAAGAGGCTACTTATAAGGAAGATTGAGGTGTTTATGTTGACAATTTTCATCTTCCGAACAATGACGGGAAGCAATAAAAAAGAAAAACTAAAAGTTAGAATATATAGTTAAAGGTGTGGAGTTTCCATCAACGGATGTTATGTTAAAACTGTACAATATACCAATAATACCTCATTTAGAAAATTGTTTAGAATTTAGGTTGCCATGTTTTGAAATAGATGCTGCTCTGGAATCGGTCCAGAGAAGAGAAACCAGTTACATTCCAGGGCTCAAGAGAATGTCCTACACTGACGGGCTGAAGGAGCTAAACCGTTTTAATCTTGAACATTAAAGGGATTATGAAGTGACCTGATTCAAGTATTCAAAATCCTCAAAGGTACTGACATCTTCAACCTATTGGACTTCTTCAAAATAAACAGGGAAACACAAACTAGAGGACAGAAGTGGAAATACCTACATGGATTGCATATAAATCAAAAACATGGAAGCATCTTTACCTAAAGGGTTGTGTGTTATGGAATAAGCTATACAGCCATGTTATTGAATCTGATACCTTTGTTTCTTTCAAGACATAGCTGGATGAGAACCTTGTCTCAATTAGCAGCTAACTACTCAACGGGCTAGATGGACTGAATGGCCTCCTCTTGTTTGTAACCTTTCTTATGCTCTTATGTCCTTTACGAGTTAGAATCACTTCTTAAAAACTGTGCATTTGGAAGACTTTCCCAATTAAATCTGTGCACTCCAGTGTAACTGACCCATTGATGCTTGACAGCTGTAGCATCTTTTCACCTGTCTTCTGAAAGAAACAAGAATTAAAGTGGTGTTGTGTGTGATGGTGTGCCTTCTTTTCTGAAATTCATGGAAACAGAGGGCAAAGGAAAAAAAAACAATCCCAAAATGCTTTTGGTCTCACTCGCACCTGCTCTGCTCAGAGGAGAGTAGAACATGTGCACTGACATGGAAGAGCATGCCAGCAAACCTTTTGTTCATCTCTTGTGGGAGGTTCTGAACTGGAAAGCATTTCCAGCTTCAGATATGGTGGGCCACCTCTGTTCTCCCTCTGAAACAAAAAAAAACATTTTGACTGATCAGAACTCCCTGACGTTGCATTAACGGTAACCCATGACACTGAGTAAGCCCTCATTTCTGTCGCTAGTCTTAAAGAGGCAATTCTGTCTTCTTTTTCATTACAAAACGTGTTTCGGGAACCCATCATAATGTATTATCGCCATATATCCTGTCTTGGTTCAGACTTCTCCAGGAGCACATTCATTTCCTTTTCACCCTGTTTGACATTAGGTAGCTCCTCCTTTGGTGGCACCAGTTGAATGTGGAGGCAAAAAAGAACAAACAAGCATCATAAAATATTCTTTTCCAGATGCTCTTTTAATTTTATGTGCATTGTTTCCATCGGTTTGTAGACTCTATCAAACTGCTTTTGTATATTCTAAAAAAATGTATATTTACCCGAATACAAGCCACACTTTTTTCCAAACTTCAGGGTGGTACAATTGGCCTGCTGCTTATATTTGAATGCAAGAAAAAATCTGGAAAGTTGATCTGGTTGTTGACATATTTCCCACCGGAGTGCTGAACAGTGCTGAACGTTTTGTGAGCGCTGTAATGGGATGACAATTTGTTTGGTTCCGGTGTGTTGTTGGAATTGAGTGATAAAACATTTCTGTTCATTTTTAGTTAATCAAAATGAACAAGAGATCACGGTAGCTTTTTGCGCTCAAGAAGGAGGTGATCCTGTGTGCTGAACGGCATGGGAGTCATCAGGCTGAAAGGAAGGTTGGAGTGGATTCGCGGTCACAACAGATAAGATAAAGTTTAAAGCCCTAGAGGCAGCGACACAGCTTAACATGAAAATTCAAGAATTGAGAACTTCCATTGCCTGGATAATGCACTTCATGAGAGGGGAGTGGGGTTTATCATTGTGGTGTTGTCCTAATAATTTTGCTTTAGGCTAGGTGACGTTGGATGTCAGTTTGCTTTATTCTCATCTGGAACTCCTTCCCTTCATTTCATCCACAAGGGAGGCTGCTGTGTAACTTGCATTTTGTTTTTTTAAATTCCTCTCCATTTCCCTGCATTTAAAGCCGAAAGTTTGTTTTTGCATCTTAACCACTTCTTTTTAGAAAGGTATCTTGTGCTTAGTATAAGTTCTTTTTTTTAATATCCGCAGTCCAAATGTGTGGGTGTGGCTTATATTTGGGTAATTATGGCAAAAACACAAATAAATTGCAGCTCAAGCTCTGCTAACGTGATGTATCTCTTGCTTAGACACAGAAACATCAGTATACTTTAAGGACATTGTCAACTTGGTAGAATGTGTTGATATATAAGAACACAAGAAAGTTCACGGACATAAGGAGGCCCTTTGGCATCTAGCCCTCTTAGTAGTTAGTTGTTAAGTAATTCAAGGATCTCATCCAGATGTCGTTTGAAAGAAGCCAGAGTATTGCCTTTATCAGAAAGGGTAAATTGTTCCGTACTTCAGCAACATTTTAAATACAACATATTGAGATGGATGATGTGAGTGTTATTCATTGGAGCATAAGAAGGTCTATTAGACATTTTCTCCACTCCTCAGGAACAGAAAGTAGGATGCACTCAGAGACCAGTAATTGAGACCATGGTGGTTCATTTTGTTGGCTTCACAGCCTGTTTCCATTCAGTTGCCCTTGTTTTCTCTGTGGTTTCTCAGCACTTTCCTCGACCCCGAGACTCGCCGTGCCATGGGAGAGCAGGCGGTTTCTTTGGCAAGGGCGGTGAAGTACTCCTCTGCCGGTACCGTAGAATTCCTGGTGGACTCCCAGAGATGTTTCTACTTTTTGGAAATGAACACCCGCCTTCAGGTACGGGCAGAGAGGGTTCTGCAGAACACAGGGGCGCCCTTGTTAGAGTTCCGTGTCGTAGCCTTTGCCACAGTGACCTGGAGACCTTGCGGGAGGCCCACGGCGAAGTGCGTCAGAGGTCTGCCCCCAGTGTGTGGCTGACCACAGAGCTTTGATATTTTTCCCACTTGGCAACCAAAATTTCCTTTTTAGTTTTCACAGTGCAGAGCACACGCTGAGCCACGCTGGCGACACTCGTGAAATTTATGTTGATGTCAGCAGTAAAAACACGGAACAGTTCTCAAAATATTTTGAAAACAGCAGTTCATCCTTTTAGTTTTGGTTTTATTTTTTTCTTTACATCAAAACCAAGTAGGATTTACAGATTTGCATGGAATGTTTTCGTTGCAGAGATTATTAACACACATTTAGAAACCAACCCTTGGGGGTCATTGAAAGGCAAGCTTAAAGAATTGGCTGCCAGTTTACACTTAAAATTGTAATGTTTTGCCAAACTCCTTAACCTTAAGTGGTGACTTCAAAACTGAAAATGTGATTGCTGACCCATAGACAGCAAAGGTTCAATTAGATATTGTATTTGAGAAAGGTTACCTGCCTACAGTAATTTGGCAGAGTGTAACCTGAGAAAAGGGTAATTTTTGCGGGGAAAACGATTTTTTGTTCTGGATGCCCTTGATCCTCACAATCTTTTTTGTCTTTTGATATTTTTTGTGTCTGTTGAGGAGCGATGGTGGGACCATCTTATGACGCAATATATGTGGTCATAATTGAAATATGAAACACTCGACTGATCTTGATGCTTGAATAGTTTACTTTCTTTTACAGCATTTCTTCTTTCATTTGCTTAATTACTGTATATACATGTAAACCAACAAGAAACACAACTACAGGGTCCTCTCTTCAATGTAGGTCTTTGTGAAAATCAGTAATGCATTGATATTTATTTTCTTCCATTAAAATACTTTTGAAATATAATAACAGCCATAAAGAATTTGGAAAGATTCATAAACCAGCACATTAAAGTTAAGAATGTGTAGCTGATCATTGCAGTTAAGTATAAGCATCACTAAACAGTTAAGCAGTTTTTTGTACTATATCAAGTGCCATAACTTGAAGGTCACAGATAAAACAGCGTTGGCATTGCATTTGGTTGAGTGAATTCTTGAAACTTCACTGCATATCGTTTAGAGATGTGTTAGGTATTTAAAATATTGGAATTAAAGTTGGACAGGGTTTTCTGAGTGATCTTTTCCATTACCCTGCGTTGGTGTGGAAGAACAGAGTATTTTTCTTATGAGAAGACCCTGCGTTGGGGAAAGGGACACAGTAGGCGAGAAAGGGGAGCAACAGGGGGGGTGCGAGAGCCCACTTCTGATGTGCTGTAAGCCATGCAGCTAATAGGAGCTAAGAATATGCAATCATTTTTCAGTTTTCCTCTCCCTTGGAAAGGGAGTAGTGTAATTGCACATCCCCCTCTCTTACCCCCCTCCTCTTTCTCACTTATGCAGTGTAAATCTGGATGCAGGCCATGCCTTTGGGCTGATTTTACATCCCACACCAACCCTCAAAGCTAATACTGGAACTCATGATCTTCCTATGCATATAATGCGTACAGGAGCCTAATTCCTTCTTGGTTCGTGTGATTTTCTGGAAGCAGTGATGGAAATGTGAGCTGTTTAATAAGGTATTACATAGGGCTCCAGACCTCCACCGGTCTGTGGCAGATCAGATAAGTGAATATTTTGACAGCTGCATGACAGTTTACAAATCATCTTGTAATAACCTCTTTGTGGGGACAAACGGGCTTGTTACACTGTTTTGCGTAATGATTTCCATCACAGAGGAGAGACTCCATTTTCAGATGTGTTGATTTAGCTTCAAAGCCAACAGTACCTCCATTGCAAATGCTATTATGTCCAGCAAAGTGAAGCCAGCTTTGGTGTAATTTGTCAGGACCTACATGATGATGTATATTCTGTATATTTCATTATATTCTTATATATGTATAATAATATTCTGTATTATTTCATTGTGGGTCTTGACAATATAGTTCACACAGATTGAATGTTTGAAAAACACATATTTGAATAACTCCTATACCAAGAAACAAGATAGTACTTCTGCAATTAGTATTCCTGCATTTTCTCTTATTGGTGAATTATAGGTGGAAAAGCTCCCTTTGTAGTTTTACAAGATTTGAAGATTATACTGGCTTTATGTTGCTTGAGCTGTTAACAGTTCTGCGTGTGGAAAAACTGAAAAAAGAATTCTTGACTTCAATCCATATTCTCTAGAGGTCAGGCACAAGCCACTGGAAATCATGAATGCTATTTAATCATGCCTTAAACCTTTTTAATAAGATAAGAGTGATATTTAGAGACATCCACTCTGTCGTGAAAAATATTACATTGCAATTGTCTTGTTTTCAAGCATTTCAGAATCCAAAATTAGAAAGAACAAAAGAATATATTTTTATGAAGGCACTGCATTATAATATGAAGAATTAACTAGACTTCCAGATTCAGCAGGTAACCTGAATTTGAAGCCACTCTTTTCTAATATGATTGAGAATGCCCATGAACAGATACATTGTCAGAATTAAGTATTGCTAAAAAAATCCCTTGATAGAAGAAGAAAATACATCATGGTTGTCTGTTATGTTCTCTCAGCCTTTACCAAGAACCGTATTGTCTGATGAATTAATAAGAAACTAAGCTCTTCCTTTCTTTCAAAAACTGAAATATACAAAATGGCCTATAAGAATATTTATACTCATTACCTACCCTGTTTTGAACAATTTTCATTTTAAATTCTCACATATACAGCATGGCCCAGTTACATTCTGTAAATAAAATTCAGGTGAATCATTCAATGATTAGAATTTTTGGGAACTGAATTGACATTATTAGTGTATTTAAACGCAAGAACATGCTCTTCTTTGTGCAAAGGCTTGTCAAAGTCTAGAACAAGATTTTCAGCCATGATGTCATGAGTTGTTACCCTGACTTCTTTCAAGAAACAGCTTCCATGAAGCAACTGCTTTCAAGAACGGAAGGCGACTGATCAATTGACTGCTAGAAGCCAAACAACTTTAGCTGAATGGCCTTCACTCATTTGTAATCTTTCTTGTAACCTTAATTGTTATATTCTTATAAAGACTAAATCCTGGAATGAATGAAGGCATTAAAAAGAGCTGCTAAAATATGAGTTCCCCTTTCAACTTTTAAGTGACCATCTATAGCAGAGGAAGAGTGCCATGTTGTGTGAGATTTTTTGAGTCCACCAAATGTCAAGTCATAATTAATAGTTATGAGGCCTTAACACAATATCTAAGGAGAACACCAGAAGAAATTTGGTGTCTATATATAGAGAACACATTGTCTTTTAAGTGGATGCCGTGATACAGTAGTGTCAAATTAAACTGAATAGATAACAATCACAACACATAGGAATGGAAATAAAATTATAGCTAGGCAAAAAGCTATAGTCCCTGAAGATCTTTCACACGGCTGAACGGAGAGTTTAATATGTGCTTGCTTCTCCTTTCATATTTATTTCAGAAATTCTTGCATAACAATATAACCCTATTTGGGGGTGAGAGAGAGAATTTGAATGAGGAAGAGCATTAATTTTAATTATGGATATGTGAACTTGAAGATAATGAGCATAAATAATTGTTTTAATTAAAAAAAATGTTATTAAAGATTTTTATTGTGATAGCATTTAACAGTGATTTAATCTCCATATCAAATGTATCTGAAGTGCTTGATCAGTGGTGCCGTTGGAGGTAGGCTGGTGTTTTTGCAGCATAGAATTTAAAGATACTACAGACTTGGACCAATTTATTTTATACCCTGACAGCGCATGGATATTCTAAGATGAGGCAGGGATTGAGAGACGTCATTTAAAATTAACAATATATCATCAATACAGAGCATTCACTGCTGAACGAAACAGGGATGAAAATAGTTGATTGACTGATGACTTGAGCTCGTAGTTCAAAAGACGAGAAATAACAGTCGAAAGTGGGGGCCCCTAGAAAGTGCATTAGAAAGAGAAAACTGTTGAAGGATAAGAACATAAGAATGGTTACAAACGAAAGGATGTCATTTGACCCATCTAGTTCATTTGTTAGATAGTAGTTAATTGACCCAAGGAACTCATTGAGCTGTTTCTTGAAAGAAGCTAGAGTGTTTGCTTCAATAAGAAGCTTGTTCCACATGCCCACAAGGCCTCAGTTCTTGCTTTTAAATGCCCTTCCCACTGATCACTATAGGCCACACTGATCTTAATAGAATTATCTTAAAAATTACATAAACATTTAATCCATGTTGTCTTGAAATGGCTGTAAACATTCCCATTTGAGATAGTCATAAGTCAAAAATGTCTGTTGAAGGAATAGTGTGAATGGAGGATATGTCTTTAGCCCAATTTATGCTGTGGAGGATGTGACAGACATTATCAGACACAAGATGGACTGTAATATAGTCTATCTGCCGTGGTGTACTGTTTTGGTCATGCATACCTCCTGCTGGCATGATTGTACCTTACCACTTGGCATCTGAATAAAGCAAAGAAATGGGACAATAGCTCAGTGTTCAGGATCATTGTGTTTTTTTCAATGTAAGCGGTATAAAAACAGTATTAATATCAATCTGAATAGAAACTTTTTCAGTGGCTGAAATGATCATTTTGAGCAGACTGTGAACTGATTTGTGTCCAATTGAGGAGGGAAGCTATTAATGCTTGGTAATGTGATCTTTGCCTTTTCCTGAGCTTCCTTCTTTATCTCGGGCAGAGATGCAGGTGCCTACAGTATATCTGCCTCTGCGAGAGATGGATCCTGGTAGATCCAGAGATTTGACTAAAACTGCATACAAATAATCTGAATCTGTTGCCTGTTTATATTGTATAAACAAGAAGAAAAACTTACAGTGGATATAAAATGTCTACATACATTACTGCTGTAATGAATGCAAAAGGTGCTTCCACAAAGTATTAGTTGGAGGGGTGTGCATGCTTATGCATCCAGGGGGTTGTAGGTTTTTTAATTTAAATTATTTTTCCTAATAATTATCAATTTGTTTTTCTCTTGAATTTTGTTTTGCAAGGTCACATTAAAAATGGAACAACGTCTGATCTTGATGTATCTTGATTTCTGGCTTTGTATCACAAAAATATCTGCAATTTCAATAAGGGTGTGTAGACTTTTTATATCCACTGTATATGTTTGTCTTGTGTAGTTTTATGATATTTATGATTATGGATCTGTCAGTATACCCCTTTGTATCAATATAATGACAGAAATATAATTTTTGAGAAGACTCAGAGTTAATAATTGGGTCAACATTCTTTTAAGTACTGATTTTGTCTATATCTACATATACATATTTAGTCCGCACTCCATTGAGGACACAATGGAAACAGATCTCAGTTCCCAATGGGAATGGCCACAGTACCAAAACAAGCACAAAAGCTTGCATTGGTGCCATACCCCATGATACCACAAGTCAGTCTCAACAATGGGATCCCGCACGCAATAGAAAGAAAAAAGTTGACAAAAGGTCCGGTTTTACAAGCATAGTTATAAGAAGGATATTTAGCAGAGAATATAAATATATTATATAAATATATTATAGTATATATATAAATATAGTATATATATATAGTCCTCACTCCATCTGAGATGGCACGGCAATTGATTCAGATTTGATTACCTCCCCTGTCTCCTGCACCGATGCAAACAGACCATGTCCACCAGCATGGAGGACATTAAACACTGCAGGATACAGCAGACATGACTGGACACCAGCCTGGCACAATGACTTCTTCTGCAAAGGTGAATCTCTGCTCGGTCGTTGCTGGACTGCAGTCGGGATGAAAACGCATTGCAGTTTCCCCAGCTGAGAGAATAATGGGGGATTGCCTGCTTTCTTACAAAAGAATATCCATCTCTGTACTAGAGAAGACTGAATAGAAACACCTGGGGCTTGTCATGGCTTGCGAACGTGTGCTCTCTATACATCCTGTGCACTCTTTCCGTGAAGAAGTGTTGTCATGCCAATACTTGGAAACCATGTAGAGATCACTTTTTTCAGGAATCCAACAGGTGAAGATTATTTCTTTGTGAGTGATCTTCCAGCTGGTCCACCTTATGTTTGAATTTCTGGCTTTGCTGTGTGTGTAGTTGGTGCCTTATATTATTTGTATTGTTCAGCTCTGACAAAGCCCAGTTATGAGGCCTATGGCGGAATACGTCCCATCTCAGTGTTCAAATCCCCGGCTTTTTCAGCAGTCCATGACCTCGCTGTCCCCATCCCGGCTCTCACAAACTGCTCTTGCTGCTCCACTGACTGCTCCAACTGGGCAGTCATCTTATTCACTTGAGGAAAAACAGACTCTTTCAGTTTCTTCATACTTGGTGAAAAAGTGGGAGAAGAGTAAGATTTTTCTTTCCTGTCCCCCCATTCTCAGATGGATTATAAATCCAAACGGATGCAAAAATAACTAAGGGGGATAGCAAAAACAAATGAAGCAAAGTAGCTAGCAATAGGAGCTCTTTCTCTGGAGGACTATTTTGGCATATTGATCACATGAACTCCTTACTGTACTTATCCTGAATGCTTTCATGGCTGAGTGCTGTTATGGTGGTCACATACTCTAAGCATTCTAAGCACATTTTAATTGTTTTTGAACCTCTGTTGTTCCAGGTATTTCTCAGTCCCAGTTTTTGACGTTCAACACTAAGGCAGCTTTCATAACTTTGATGTTCCGACTGGCTAGGCCAAGTCTAAAAACACCTTATTACATGAACATGCATGTTTAGTTTTCAATATTCTCCTTTTGATTTTGCACATTTTTTTAATAACTTTTTTACATTTTTAAAAATGTAAATGAACAGTAATAATAATCCTGGTCTCTTAAGTGTTATTTAAGGCTTCTTGGTTTAATTTGTTTTTCCTAGGGGACGTACAGTTCATCTATGAAGCAGCTGCCTTGTCTAAAGGCAGATAGGATTCCAACACCATTACAAATCAATAAATGGCTAAATTACATTATCTTCAAGAGTAAATGTATTTTTTTACTACAATATCTCACTTATTGCAGTGGTACATTGTGTTTTCTTGAGTTTCAAAAAGTACTCTGCTTGAAAGAAAAGAGAAATATGTGGTAATTCCGCAAAGTTTCTTTATTCACAACCATATATCTTAAATTTAATATCAGTAACTTGTTTCTTGGTATTACCTAAAAGACAGGCTAAGCATATGTGACTGTTTTGTCATCTTACGTTTTTCCCAAAACTGATCATAATAACGTTCTAATTCATATCTCAAATAAACTTTTGATTCTTGGTATGTTATCACTCAGGTACTACATACACAGGAAATAAAATGTAACTTTGTTGGAAAAAATGTTATCTATTAATAACAGTGCAAAGTATTCATATAGCTTTCAGAACATTTCAGGATGGGAAAAAACAAGACTAAAACTCGAAAACCAGTCTAAATGGTATCTGAAAACATGTCAAAGAAACCTGGTATAATTTTAATGATTGGGTAGGCAGTACTCTACCTGAAGAGTAAAGACAAATTGGTGAGCTTTTGCAGTAGATAGTTGAGCTTGCTAAAACTAAACGTCAGCAACTCAGAGATGATAACACAGATGTTATTGAGCTTTTGCCTGCTGGATTAGTTTTGAGGGTTTCTTCTTTTTAACCCAATTCTGAATTCTCGGCCCTTCACTTTGAAGTTACTGATGTAGTACTTAGAATAAACAAGTTGCTGTAAAGCACATGAAAAAAGGAAATCTTGGCCACACCAGGCCCAAACTGCTGCTATCATTTGGTTGCAACCAATTGGCTAAATTTGGCATTAGTTTGCTACGGTTTTGTTTCATTGTCAAAGTGAAAGCAAGGGAGAGTGACAGCTGTCCTCTCCTTTTCTGTCCTTAGGATGGTTTATTGACTTTTGCTTTTTCCCCCAGATATTTTGGTTTGGAATGTAACTAAGCCTGTCAAAATCTGGAACTTTACTCATTAATTAACTTAACGTCTTCCCAATTTGAAAGAAGTCATCATTCAGTTTCAGGTCTGCTGCATTTTTGCAGTGATAGGTTCTTAAAACGAACTACTGTATGTGGAAATCCTCAAGGTATTCAACAGGGGAGGCTGTTTGGAGGTTAACGTCACCACCCTGGCACAGTGATACAGGTGTTTTTGAGCCAGGGCACATACAAAGATCTTTTTCTCTTAGGTTTTGGCTCTTCACCTGGAAATGTGAGCTTCAGGAACAGTTTTTACAAATGGGCTCTTTATTTATATACTGGTGAGCTTTATGTTCCTCTTTGTAAAGCACAAATATAAGTATAATCAGCACAAATTCTGGAAGAAAGCTTACTTTTCATATTTTGTGTGCATACAAAAATATATTACACTCTTATACACAACAGCTGTTTCTTATAGTATATGTGGGTCTTTGACCCTTTAAATCCTGCACAACGGATTTGTGTTTCAATAGGATACTGAAGTTAGAATTATACTTCAACTCTTCAGACAACTCTGAGAAAAAAAGGGCCTATTTCCTTGAAAAGATTAAAATATGATGTGAACCCTGTAAAAATACATTGGATTACAAAATTATAAAGACACTTTGCCTCGTAATGTCTGTTGATGTTTAGCTCAACAAGACCAAAGTTGAAATACAAATCTGTAGACGCTCCAGCCCTCCTAGAGCAGGATTGGATTCCTCTGGCTTCTGATGCATTTAGACTATAGCAGGTTAATATGAGTATTTGGGGTTAGGAATAAATCTATGCCTTTGAAGTTTCCTTCACCAGGATCTCGAATGCCCTCATTCGGTGCAAAAAACCCCACCATTGTCTTTCCCTACTCTTTGCATTCACATCTTGTCTTGTCTTCTAGGAGCTTCTTGTAGCCTTTCTTGAGATTTCAGATTTCCTCAGGCAACATGTGCTGTATTTGTACCAGACTCAAGGAGAATTTTATCTTTTTACAGCTGTTCCATCACACCGTTCTCTTGTTTGGGAAATTGTACATAATAGAGACTTGTATGTGTATACTTCTGGGAGTCCTGGAGCTCTCCAGTCTCTAGCAGTTTGTTGTCAGTCAACTCAGCTGCATAGCGGTGTACAAAGAGAATGTTTGCTAACAGGTATCAACTGTTAGTGTTTCTGCATCACGTTTAGAGAGTGCTCTAGGGTCCTGGTATTATAAAGCCAGAAATACATACATTCCCGGAGCCTTCAAGGAGGACACTGGCTCTGGGGAGAAGTTTCTTGATGTTTAATAAGGTTAGAAGCACCATTTGTATATTTCCATCATTTGCTGCCACTCAGGAATTTATTGCAGTTTTTAAAAGCAAGTGCCCTTATATTGCTGTTTAGTATATATTGAAATCATGAAGACATTGCTATGTTTGAATGTGTGCATATGTACGTCCATATGGGTTATACATGTCATTAAGTGACAGCATTTTACTTTAAATTTAACCTAATTTCTTGCACTGCATATTAAATATAGTGAATGATTACTTGTGGGTATGACTATTTGATAATTATAGAATTATCATCTGCTGCAGCCTTCACAAAGTCACCAACTTCCAGACCTAAGAATGCAAATGAAGCACTGATTGCTGAGATAGTTATTAACTGCATCCTTAGACTAAGTAAAACAGGGAATGTTTTAAATATTGTTTATAAACAATATGAAACTTAATTAACTTTATTACTGGAATGTTATCTCCTTGAAGAGTTGAATAGCCTTTGTGTATCAATGTAAATTAATTTCTGTTTTTTAAACTGTTTGGTTACACAGTGAAGAAAAGGTCCAAGAATTAAGTATATTTTTTTACATCTTTAGCCAGGAGAATCGTGTTAAAATGCCAGTAATAACTAAGAGATTCTACTTATTTGAGACAAAGCCAAAATAATACATTTTGAAAAACAAGTCGTAAGAATGTGCATTCAGTTAAACTAATACATATACAAATATGATTACCATCTAAAAATGCTGTATCATGTATATGCATGATACAGCAAAACAAATCCTCTGCACCCTGGAGTCTATTTATGAACTAGTTACTATTTTGTAGACAACAAAGCCCCCTTCCAAAAAATCTCACATTCATTAGGCTCCTGTACATATTGTATGTTGTATTTTTGCAGGTGCATTGCTAGTGCTTAGACGGGTTTCTCTAAACTCATTTTTAGTTCTGAATTGTTATTCAGTGGTGCCAAAAATATGCCTATTCTGATGTATATAGTGTACAGTATGTGTCAGAATTATGATATATAGATCATATACACTGGAAGTAAGAAGTCCAAGTAAGTGATGGGCAGTCTTCTGGGTATTTCATGTTAAAGTCTCAAGTACGTCATTAGCCAGTTGTGTGCTACTGGCTAGCCAAGCTTGTGTGGCCTGGTTAAGCTTCAGGCAGGCTCATAGTTATGACTGTGGAGTGCGGTGACAGCTTCATAACAGTGGTTAAAAGGGATCCTCCTTGTTTGGTTGTCAGTAGTGAATCGATCCAAATACCTTATCCAGCCTTTCATTAAAGGAAATCAGGCTGTCAGGGTGTTACGACAACATGGCTGGTTAGCTTGTTCCATGCTCTCACACAACCCTTCGGGTAAAGAAGTGCCAACCTGTTCTCGGTTTCGAATGTACTTTCACAAAGTTTCCACTTGTGCCGTCTGGTTCGTGTTTCACTGTTCATTTGGAAGAATTCGAATATTGCAACAGGAGCAGCCAGTATCCCGTCTGTTCTCTGTTCAGCGCTAACTCTGCTGCGGGGAACTGTGGGGCTGGTGGTGTGAAAGAAGGCGTCTGCGCATTTCAGAGGAAGACACACATTGTCAAAATTCTTCAAATAATGGTGTGAGGGTCCTAGCTGAGTACCAAGTTGATTGAAAGTCAGAAATTCCAAATGTTTGTCAGAAAATGATTGGGTAGTAATAATTTGCAATAAATGGGAAAAAAAGGCTACCTGAAAACTAAATTCAGCCTATTGATCAAGCAGTGGTATCTAATATGATGTATATGACAAAGCGTTCTGCTGGGCCAGCTCCACCAGTTACACAACACACTTTGAAATCCATTGGGAGAAGAATGTTCTGCTTTATTTGTGACATCATCCTGTCAATTTCATGACCAGACAGTAGTCAAAGCTGTCATAGCTGCAGGAGATCAGTTTATATCGGATATTTCAGCTGAAGGATGTCAGTGCTTTGGCAGCGCAGTGCTTCGGAAATGTAACAGATACATGTGAAAGAAAACCTGCAGAATCAGAAATGTACTTGTGTAGTGTGCATCTCGTAGCAAATGCTTGATTCTGACTCTGGTTGATTCTGTTTTATCCCAGCTAAAAGGTAAAAGCATTGTGTATCATGCCAAATTGCTTTAAGGTATGATATGTTAATAAAATGTGTCAAGATGTCTGGAACCCCTTTCCTCTTTATAAACAAACTTACAACATGAACTGAGCTAATTAGCGGGACCATCTGTTCAGTTTAGCAAAGTTAGTGATATTTACTAGAGAAACTGTAAAAAGACAAGCTCAGTTTTGCATAGCAGGTGACAAGTGTTAGAAATTGGAATTTAATTCCCTGTCCTTTTTATGTTTGTGTGTATGTGCAGATATTGTGTATGTGCGTTTGTATATGTGCGTTATACCTTTACTCCCCTTTCCCATTTTACACCGTGTGCTGTGTAATGACTTCCATATTAATTTCATTTGACATTTTTTTATTTCTTAGATTATTTCTATAATGAAATAAATATTTCTTATTTCTTTTATTATTCTTTATCCTCCTAAAAAACTGAGCAACTACCCAGATTATTTTCTTCTGCTATGATGTACTTATTTGTGATTAGAGACCGGGGATGTATTGAATGAGGAGACAGAGCAGGGTATTCCCTTAACAGCATCATGCAAAGCTGTTAGCGGCAATTTGCTGATACTACATTGATTGCAGTGGTCCAGCCCAGCTATTGTGCATGCTAAGCACTACACAGATAAGTCTGTGGGGGAAAAAACTGAAGGATCCATCTGCTCATTTCTGCTCCTCTGCACTGATGTAAGATTACGCTAATCTGGTTACTTGTCAGGACAGGTTAGTGAAAGCAGGCGAATGGGTGAGATTTAGGCTGAACTGGTTCTCTGGAAATCGCCTGCTCTGCTCTAGATTTAGCAGTGTTATGTTTGGCAATGGAGACTGATAATCAGTTCCTTACAGCAATTCGGTGCTCTTTGCTTGTGGGTTATTGTTTTTTTTCTCTGAATTATTCAGACTGATACAGTGACTTAATTTGTTTTTTAAAATAACAATTTTCGGGGCTTTAGGTTAATGAGCCCTCTTGGTTGATTTTTGTAGTATGAAAATATTATGAGGGAATAAATACCATGTGCTGGCTTAGCCTTAATTGAAAGACCTAATAGCTTCATAAATTTTAATAGGAAAACATGTTTGCTTTCCTTTGCCATTGAAGATGCAGACTCTTGAACATCATGCAGAGAGGGAGAAAGGCAAAGGGAACCCCTGTTCAGTAAAATGTGGAGTTAAATGACGGATCCTTTTCAATGAGAGAATGTCCCGAATGCCCATCTTTGTGTTTGTTTCCACGATGACTGATGATTTTCTTTAACCTTGCAGGTTGAACACCCTATCACTGAATGTATTACAGGCCTGGATTTGGTCCAAGAAATGATTCGAGTTGCCAAGGGTTACGCACTCCGACACAAGCAGACTGATATTCCCATTAATGGCTGGGCCGTTGAAAGCAGGGTTTATGCTGAGGTAAAAAAAAAAATCCAAATAAAAATGTCTTCTCTGGCATTAGGTTCTCCAAGCAATCCTCGTTTTTTGGTTAGGAAAAGGTGCGGCTCATTATTTCAGTTACAGCAGTCTGTCAGTGGCTTTGTTTTAAGATCCCTCCTCTTCTTTGGTTTGCTTATGTTTAACATCTTTCAACATTTTTATTCAATTAAATTGCCCTCCTTAATTGCAGACAACATCCTGTATGCTTTAATGTTGTTTTCTCTGTGAGCAATTTAGGACGGTAATAATTTTGTAACTTGTTATGCTAATTAGGGGAACCTTTCTAAGTCTTTTTAGTGCAGCAGTAAATTTATTGGCCATTTGGTTGTAGGGGAAGAAAAGAAAAAGAAGTTTGAGTAATTAATCCCGTTAACCAAGGATAATTGGGCAAAAAATAGCCTTGCCAACGGCTTTAACTTCTAGCAACAGCAGTTAACCTTGTTTCCTGTGTTTTATTTAAAAGTTAATGTTTCCTCTTATTTTAACTTCCTTTCAGGATCCATACAAATCCTTTGGCTTGCCTTCGATAGGTCGCCTTTCCCAGTACCAGGAGCCAGTGAATTTGTCCAACGTAAGTTTCCAGTTAGATCTTGCTTTTTTCATTTCAAGTCATTAACTTAAGTTTCCAAAGACCAAGATCCTGTTTAATTTTTGTTTCATGAAACCTGTACAATTGCCACATCATCACGATTTATTACTTTTAGGGTTTTTGGGACTAATTTTCCTTTGTATGGTCAAATGAATATGAATGTGAAAGTTAATTCAAAAATGTTTTAACAACTTTCCCTGAAGCAAATATTGACACTTTGTTACCAGAAGATACAAAATAATGTATACTATAATATATTTCAGTGACATCTGGTGGTCTTCTTTTATTTTTTTTAATTCTGTACAAATACCAGTGATTCGTGGTCACGGGTTTGGGGGGGGGGGGTGTTTAAAATTACTCTCTTAAGAGATCCACAATGTGTGTACTATCACATTACTGTTTTTTGGGAAAAAGTATTTTGAAGTAATGGCATTTATGTAAATGGAAACCTTCCACGGGTCCTTTGTAGCTCCAAATAGATTTTAGCTTTCCCTTTTCATTTCTTGTAATATAATGGCAAGCATTTTCTCTAAAAACAGGCTAAGATGGGATAAAAGCCCTTTGAGTTTTTTTAAAAGTGCTTCTAAATAAAATTGTATTATTATTAAAAGCACAAGGTGGTAAAACAGCCCAAAAGGGTTAGCATTCTTCATCTCTTGGGCTCTTATCTTGTTCTTTGAACGCAAGAAAGATATGGATGATAGCAAGCTAGTCTCCATGTTAATGCTTGTCCGGCTCCAAGGAAACATGTAATTAATCCCAGGACTTCATAAAGGCAATTCAAGAGTATTTCTCTGAATCAGCTGCAATAACATGGATTGCTAACTCATTCCATGCACTCTTTGCGCTCTTTTAGAAAAGTGTCTCCTATTCTCTATTCTCCCGGGCTCCACGCAGAGATTGAAAGAGTGATTGGGGCTTCTTTTTTTGGTCTTCAGGAATTTATACAATCTCCTTGAAGTACTCTTTGGTAGGGGCTAATAAGATTCAAGTTTAAAAAAAAAACATTTGCACTTTGTATTCCAAAAATATTTTGTGTTTTTTTTCAACAGTAAATGTTTTAATAATAATACTTTGCTTTAACAAGTCAAACAAGATGTATCTTACTGAATTAAAATGAGCCTAGCCTGTTTATACCAGAAAAGACCAGTTTACATAATAAGAACAATTTGCTTGATTTTTAAAATGTATGAGATGTATCGAGTTGGAGACAGCACTACGTACTGAGTACTGAGTTTCATAACTTATGACCTATTTTATATTTATATGTCTAGGGATGGAGTACATGCTGGCATGTTTGGAAGAATATCTTTGTAATGTGTACTTTATAATATAAATGGGTATTACTGTATACACAGAAACATATGGTCATTTTTACTTCTGAAAAAGATTTTTCTTTCTGCTGTCATCTTGCACTCTGGAATCCACCCCACCTGAGCAGTCAATTTTGCCCTTTTCAGTTGCTGTGGTAGCTGCATTTCAGAGAAGAGGGATACAATCACTCTTCATTTAAGAGTCTGTGACATACAGGTAGAAGAAACATAAAAGTATAAACATAGGGTGGCATATACTGAGCTTGAAGAAGGTGCATATTGTATAAAAAAGACTTAGACTTAGTTATGGTGACATATACAACTTCTAGAGAATGTGGCAATGTGGTATAAAAGGCAAACGATATTCAAATCTTTAGTAAAGAGCATATAATGTATCTCAAGGGATGGTATGTTAAAATTGAAAAAGGCTCTATTAAGAAGGGATTTTGAATATTGTGTATGTGGCCAACACATAACAATCAAGATATTTTTGATTTGGAATCAGTCCACTGAAGTGCAATCAGATACATCCCTGGGCTTAATGAGATGTCCTATGCTGACAGGCTAAAAGAACTGAGCATTTTAGAAGACTTATATTCAAATATTCAGAATCCTCCAAGACGTTGACAAGACATGATCAACAGTGAAGGACATATCTAAGGTCAGGAGAAGTGCACTTTTTTACATGAAGGGTTGTGGGAGTATGGAACAAGCTACCCAGCCATGTTATCGATTGTTACTGTTAACCAGTGCCCAGACGCTGGCTGAGATCCTTGGCTCAGTTAGCTACTAACAATCAGTAGAGCAAGAAGAGATGACCTCTTGTTTGTAACCTTTCCTATATTTCTGTGTTTTTTAGTAAGAATTCCGAATACAAATCATTCTGTGAAGACAGGTTTTTAGTGAATACAATAACTCAGCACTTTGCAACAAGAATTGCTATGTTTATTTAGCAAGTGTGGCAGGGGGGAATACAGTAGTATGCAGTTCTTTATGTGAATTAACAGTCAGCCCTGTCAGTGGGTCACCAGACTTTTGACTTTTGAGATGCAGCTGATGATTCCTTCTCAGATAAGAATGTGTATCTTCATATCATTGTATTCTATAGGCAGTATACATGTCAGTATGTCATTATGTCATTTGTAAATCATCCAGACTCACTGTTCTATTAGTAAACAAATGTGTCACCTCTGTGTTAGCCACAGACTTAGAGTCTGTCTTAGAATGTTACATACTAATCCACTTTACCATGATACCTCGCTGAGGTGATCCTGGGGCTTCCTTGTCCTGTGCCTGTTTTGGAGCTCGGAGTGCTCACTGCCTTTTCCCTGACCTGGTTTACCCTCCCTGGAGTGGGAACTTCATTCCATGTGATTGCAGCACGTCCTTCTCCAGGGGCAGCAATTCACAGAGCCCCTGCAACCACGTTCGATAATCTGGAGCCCTCACCAGAGAGTATCGGTGCACCAGACTGCAGCCTCCCCCTCCACTTGTGCAGAGGGGCATTCACAGTTTCCAGCACCCGCAAGTCTTTGCAAGACATATCCTTGCGATGCCAGTTACATAATTAAGTTTAACTTCATTTTGATATTAATATTTTGTAGAATGGATGACTTTGCTGCACCAAGTAAAAATATCCTTCATTACAATGTGCATTTGTAAACCTAATTTTAAACTGTGGATGTTTATATACAATTGGTAGCGGCTAGTGTAGACAGCTATTTTGGTGTCTTCGTGAGGCTGGTGTCTTGACTCTCTGCTTGGTACGTTTCTCCTTTTGAGAACCTCGCGTCAAAATTCATTTGCAGAGGGAACTCGGCATGTCTGAGCTCAAGAGAGTGCAATTGTCAGTTACAGTATTCCACCTATTGTTTAGTGGAGCCTTACGAGGCATTGTGGTCATTTTTGATGCACCATCAAGTACAAATTGGAGCAGACACAAACAGCATTACCCGATCTGATGCATCTCGTGAGGTAGCAGTGCGGTGTATTGCTGTAGGGTCTGGACTTTGCTGGTAAACTGTCGCTTTTGACAACGTACTTCACTCAGATTGCTACAGTAAATAACCTGCTGCATTAATGGGTCTCCATATCATCATTGTAAATGAGAATTTGTTCTCAGTTGACTTACGAATTGAATAATAAACACCAAAGGAGAATCAATGTAACGTAATAATGAAGACAAAAATGGCTACGTTGCTTTTTTGAATTATTAAAAGCTCGATCACAAGGAGAGAAATGAATCTCAGCGCAAACTGACATTATTTTAAAAAAGCTGTATTTTACAAAGACGCTCATTTACACTGTCAGCTCCAGCGCGGAAGACAAGGGCAGTGGAAGAGAAGGTGTAACGAATGAAGTGAAAATGTATGCTGTGCAGAGCACTTGACATTCTCCATTGAAGCCGGCCCCCATTAATTACACAATTTAAATAATTATTTCCTTGATTTATTTGTTTTTCCTTTTTTTCCAGCTCTTTTTTTTTTCATCACAGTGAAGTTTTTTTCACCATATGGTTGCGGATCAAATAATGTCAAACATTTTGCCCTTGCAAGTTTTTGCAATTTGCAGTTTTCAAACGTGAGACCTGTTGAAAGCACAAGTGATAATGGACATGCTCTACCCCCTACAGTTTTTGTCCCACCATATCTTTCTTCAATTAATGCTACAGCAGGAGTTTTATGTAATAACACTTGCGCTTGTGAGCCATACACGTGAAAGAGAGAGAGGGGGGAAAAAAACAATTAAAATGCCTTAAATGTTCTGGTTGCTGCTGTTATGTTCTTGTGTGAATGTTGCATGTCAGCTAAATGGACCAAAGAAAAGATAATGTGATTGGATGCAGGAGAGTGCACGCTAAGCTTTGTCTATCATTATTGCTGGGAGCAATCAAATTGATGCCAGCGGGACAGTAGACGCGTTGACAGCTGTAATTATGTATCTCCATGGTGATCACTTTTGGCCTGTCATGGAGGCCCACAAGTCCCCTCGCTTGCAAGCATTTAATCAGATTGGGCTGTCACTTGTCAGGTAGACAGCAATAACTGGGGAGGGGGGTTGTGCGGAGGGGGAAGAGGTGAGTTAGAGAAGAAGGGTGGGAGCCGCCTGATAGCTTCACATGGGCTTGTCTCTACCAAGAAAATAATTTTTAATTATGCCGGGTGAGCTTCAGAGCAACGTGTTGTGGATTGCACACAGTTTGACCAGACATTTCACCCACTTTCATCTCTGTTTCCATTAGGAATTAAAAAAAAATCCTAAAAAGGGGGACAGAATGTAGTGGGTAGCTTTTTTGTTTTTCTGGAACTGACGTGTCCTCGGTTTTTCTCAAACAAGGGAGAGATCAAGACACGTATTTGAAGCTACTGTCATCACTCTGGGAATGCTACTGTTTCTTTTTAGTTTGTAAATGCTCAAGAGAAAAATATTCTAAAACCTATCCTCAGAAGCTTTTTGGTGGATGTGACTTTCCAGACAGTAATGGAAAATGAAAGATGGTATCAAATATCAAGTTATTAAAGAGCAGATTGAGCTGGACCAGAATTCAAAAGTAAAGGTTTCAAAGTACATTAATAAATGCAGATTCTTCAAAACATGATTAGGAGCCTTTCCGTGTTTTTTTCAGATTTTGCTAAATCCAGAGGAGAAATGCGCTAATACTGATTGTTGGATGTGCAACGTCATACTCTGTGGCTCTCAAATGTGTGCATTTTCTAAAGGGTAGGGGGCGAGAGTAGGGTAATAAGAGTCGCGAGCTAAAAAAATCCCCCCAGGATGTACTTTCTTGTTTATATTTACCTAAATGTCTTTGAGACTGGAAAGGAAAAACAAGCAGATGAAGTGGTAGTTATTTTAACCTTTTTAATGATCCCCAGTTTATATTTAGGAAAACGTATTGTTTCAGATAACTCACCGATTATGATAATTATAGAACAATATTTTTATACTTCCCTTAGCAACAAAAAGGAGGGGACATGGGTGCAGTGAATTAAGGGAAAAAAGATTTTAAGTGGAAATGGGGTAAAAAAAGGACAGTTTTTTTTGGCAAATTGTATTCCTACATCGTATGCTTACGTATGTGCTCAGACAGCCCATATTTGCTGTCAATTTAGAGCAATCTTTTTGACACAGAATCATATTTAAAAATTTTATGTTCTGAAAGTTACCTTGATTTTCCAGGAGTTAAGTTTTAGAATTGCGATATCTCTTAGGGTGCAGGAGGGAGTGAGTGTGATTCCCTTGTTCTTTTAGCTATCATACTACCCATCTTTTCTTTCTAGAATGCAGATGTGTGGGGCTATCCACTTTGAAGGTCTTGACCAGATGGAGATGTTTAGGGGTTCTGTGAGGCATACCTCCTTGGTATCCCTAATATCTGCTTTGCAGACCACCTACTGTCCTATCATTAAAGTGGTTTCTAGCCACCTCATGCTTAAAAACTAAAATTGGTTGTTTTTTAAAAACATAAGAAATCTGGCACAGGAGCCAGTGGAAAAGAAATCCGATGAATACCTATTTCCCAGGTGATGAATTTGGAAAGTTAGCCACATTGTTGTGCTGATGAGATCAAAGGGAGATAAAGAAAGAGGACATATGTATGTGGACTCCAGTTGTTGGCTGATATCGTCCAGAATTGGCTGGAGGTGCCAGTATTTGCAGTATCAGAAATTTATCTGTGGATTTTGAGATAAAATTTCACAGAACTTCATCTGGTAAATAGTTGTTTTTGGAAGGGGGGAAAAAGGTTAGAAGGGAGAGGTGGTAACTGAGGGAGCCATCCAGTCATTTTGAGGAAAGCAGACAGAGTAGCTCCAACTGGGTAACTTGTTCCAGACTTCAACTACTTTTCCTGTAAAGAAGCGTCTCCTGTTGTCATTTTTAAGAGCATTTCCCCATAATTTCCACCTGTGTCACCTGGTTCATTTCTCGGTTATTTCTGATGTATTCTAACATGTTAACTCTGTCAGTGCTGTTGAGCATTTTGAAAATTTGTAGTGAACTCGTAACTCCACAAATTCAAATGGGTTGTTGGGTTCTTTTTGACTTCAGAATTCTCCTTGGCAAATTATTCTTCAAACTCAATTTCAGCTGCAAGAGGTGACCATGTGATTCTATTGCATAAGGGAATGAAATGCATCATGGAGAACTGCAGTTACATGAGTTATCCACCAGGAAGTGCTACATATGCATTTGATTAGAACCATATTTAAACAGTATTACCTTAAAAGGGACCTCTGTTTTCTGTCGTTTGGCACATGTGGTGAGTGCAGTTCCTTTTATTAACTTAAAACGAAGGCCTTGCTAAATCCCAAACACATTATTCCAATGCTCAACCAAAACCAGTTAAAATTCACAAGGTTCTGTCTTTCTGCGCTGTGGTTCAATCATGTTTGTGTGACAACATCTCTTCAATGTATAAATTGTGGGGGAGATGATATTCAGGTGAATTTTTAATGTTCTTAAAACCTCTAATATTTTTAGAACCCATTTCTAAAAATATGCTGGTTTTTCTTGAATGTAATTGTCAGGGTACTAGATTACAAATGGGTGAAACAAAAAGTAATTTCAGTTGCTGAATAACTTGAGAGAAGGGCACTAAGTTGACAAGCAGTCCTTTATTACTTCAGTTTTTGTTGGAGAGGAGCACGTATATAATGTGTTGTGAAGGAATTCTTAAAGATCTACAGTATTTGTTTTAATGTATCAAAAATGAATTTTTCTTGTCTTTTAGGTGCGTGTGGACAGTGGTATTCAAGAAGGAAGTGACATCAGTATTTATTATGATCCAATGATCTCTAAAGTTAGTAATTTTCTTTTGATTCTTTACATGGACTGTATTGTTAGTTTATTTTAAATATCAATTAAACAGTGTTTTGAATGGTTCTTAGGTTTTGATTTTTATTTCTATTTTTCTGTTAAGTTACAATTTACATGTTCTGAAATTGAAACATTTATAAGCAAGCAAAAATCACGTTATTTCTTAAATATACTGGGAATGTATATGGAAAAAGGCCATTAGAAAAAACAACTTAATACAGCCTGCACACTATTGTGTGTTGAAGGAATGCATTTACTTGGCACTAGTGTGGTTTAATGTTGTGAGGTGTTCTATCTGAATTTCTTAATATGAACATAACTACCAAGGTAGTTGAGTGAAACATTGAAATAAGGACATAGTTCTAACTGCGTATGAATTTTACACGCCTTCTAAAATTATTTATAAAAAATATTGTATTTTTATATCTAAATTCAATTAGTTTTAATGAAACATTATAGAAAATTTAAGAAGCAAGATGCACTCTGTGAAAAGATTTAAACCCTTATTTGATCTTTTTCCGAACCATGTGATTTCTTGGAATTCAAAAATATCTACGGTACTTCATAAATACTGAAGGCATTGAAACCTCATAAATGTTTAGGAATCTCAGTTCATTCACAGAGTATCAGAGAAGTTGTAAGGAGATCACTTTTTTCACCATCCATCAGGAAACCCAGTAAAGGATTTTTTTCTCCTGCTAGAAAATCTGTAGTACAGTACTTGCAATGAAGTGAATGTGTACTCGGAGAAATGGGAGTCTGAGAATTTAAACTGAGGAGAGAACTTGAGTGCAAAAGAAGGGGCAGTATTCTCCTCACCTCAGACAGATCATGCAAATGAGTAAGCATACTGTAAGGTAGTTGCCATTTTTTTTTAGTTTTGCTGTCAATATCAATTTCTTATACCAGGTTTAGATGCAGTCTGTCACACCCTGAATTCTTTAATTGCAAGCTCTTTTCTTTATTTCCCCTAAAGGGCAGCTACCCTACACCAGCAAGCAGTTCATTAAAGCCCATGCCGAAATAGCATAATTTAAATGAACTTTACAGTAACTGTTAATATTCAAGTATTCCAAGTAATGAAGTTTTTTTTAATTAGTATATGATGTAAGCATACACACAGTGTGTAGGATATGTTGTACATTTTATTTAAAGTTTTTTACATGCTAAGGTTGCCCTGTTCAAATTTACTGTTTTTCCCCCACAACAGCTGAATTGATTTTGTTATAGAATACAGTCTGGCTGATGTGGGTGGAAATTATGCATAAAAGGGAAGTGAAGTACGTTTAAACAACAGCTTCAAAAACATACTTGTCCTTGAATATATTATTAATAGTAATAATAAAAATCAAGTAAGTGTAGAGGGAACTGTATAATTTCTGAAATAATTAGACTGAAGCACTAATGATTTTTACATGGTAATTAGACCCTTGGGACCAAAGTTCAGGCTTACATTTATACGGGAGATCTCCTTTGTTTCATGTAGATGAACTATTCTGAGACAAATTGATCCTGCACGGAGCCACCTACATGTATTTTAGCTAAGAAATGTACAATTTTAAAATCTGTTTAATAATGTATCAGTTTTTAAAATACAGCTGGTTAAAAGCACAGGTGAAAGCATTGCTCAGTGTTATAACATGACGAAATACATCATAAATCTCTCTAGACTATATTCATTGATCATATGAGCATACTTTTGCTTTAACTATATTATGGTAATTATAATGGCTATTTTTTTTCTCCTTTAGTTGGTTACATATGGCTCGACTCGTGCTGAAGCACTTCAGAGAATGGAGGAGGCTCTAGACAATTATGTCATTCGAGGTAACTACTGAAACTCCTAGTGTGGTAGGCTGGCATAAATTAAAGGGAAACAGCTGGAACAGGTTGTAATTAACAAATCGAATAAGATTGTGCTTATTAACTCAAAATTACAGCAGAAAAGGCTCACATTAATTAGGAAGATCCCTGATTTCCAAGGAGATTGCCATATTTTATTCCTACTGTCACCCCTGACTCAGGTGTCTGCGTGAGTGTGTGTATGTGTGTGCCACACACACACACCTGAAGAAGACTCCTTCACTAAAATTGTTTTTTTCTTTTTTTTTACTTTTCACTGCAGAATTGACCTCTGCTCGTAACTTTTGCAGCTCGCACGCTGACACAGCTCCGTGTACTAATGCACACCTCCGCTGCATGTCTTTTTAGGAACGGGCTTAAGCATTTCTGGACTGTCAGCACCCTTTTGCATTTGACACTTATGGCTTTGGGCTTAGCCAGTTGTATAAATCCCATGTATTATTAATGGAAGTATATTTGCTTGGAGGTCAGTACAAGATGCCAGGATTTTGGCTGGAAAATATTTTTATGTAATGATATTAAGCACAGCACCTTTTAGTCTGCTAAAATTCACACTTTGGTTAATTAAATTAGCAGCATTTTTTCTGAAATGTGAAATCTTCCCAGTATTTCCGGGACCAGAAATGTATTTTTGTTTTTCCGCCTTCCATTTGGTTAAGAAAAATTCCCAAAATTCCTTTAAACTTTCTTTGACGTGGTTAATGCATTTTATTAGTGATGGAAAGCTTTTTGTCTCAAGATCAAAACTTCTCTCCAACAATAAGCAAGGAATACTTTGCATAGCATCCCAAGTTAGATACAGAAAAATCCAGCTTTTCCCAGGTGCAGCTATAAGCAGCCCTTTCCGGCAATGGATTAAATGTAATTTTTTACTTCCAGTTGGACTTTCCAGTATGTGGGACAAAAGCTTGAATGAATAATGTGAGAATAGAGTACACTGTTACATGAGAGCGAGGAAAGGGAATTGACTCAAACATAACATGCTCAGAATGTTACCAGAATTGTAAGTAAAATTTGAATGAAGAAACAGGTAATACACTTATGAAGTACAAATAAAAATCAGAAATATACTAGTTGAAGCAGAGCTCGCACTAGATAATGAAACTTTCAAGAGGACCGAAGTATCTGGCGAACTGTATTATGAAAAAATAAAAAAATATATATTTTAAACAATTTAGAAACAAAAACTGGTACGTCTCAAAAACCATCTTGAGTTTTAAATTATTGATGATCATTTATTATGGAAAATTATAAGCAGCAAAAGCAAAAAACCCACTTAGGAATGTACTATTTTGTAGAGATTATCTGTAAGGGAAAGTCCAATAAATTTCAGACAATTAGCCTAAAAAGAGACTAACTGTTGTATGAATCTATGATGTGTTGCTGAAGGAATCTTTTTAAAATCGAAATAATACAACTATTATATATTGTAGATATATATACAGTAGAAAATTGATTATTTCAAAGTGGCAATCAGTGTGTAGATCATAACTTTTGCTTGGGTAAACAGGACAGTGGATGTTTGTAAGGGCCATAATTTACAGATTTCAATGTGCTCCCCAGGATGTGCATGAGGGTGCATACAGCTTTTAAAATGTATAGTGAGGACATCACAGTTCCCAAAGCTGTTCTTGATTATTAACTGAATGTCAGCTTTGTTTTGAAGGATCCTCTAGCACACTGTGTATTTAGAAAACAAGCATTCTGAACATAATATGCTTAAATCCTCTAAAAATGTGCAAAGATGCATTATAATGTCCACAAACTGTGGTGAATGGGAATTGTTTGCTTCCTTAAACTGAACGTGTTCTCCTAGTTTATGTGGAAAATCTTATGTGGCTAATTTTTATGAGTAAAAAAAGCAAATGCTGTATGCCCATGCACATCATAGTACACAGTAAAATGTTTAATTTTGGCCATTTTTTTAATGTACAGTATGTACTTTAGATGTAGAAGCACTTATTTGAGCAGATTTAACAGTAAGTTTAGGTTATTTAGGATATTGCTAGTGGATGAGAGGTGAATATTTAAGTGATGAATGCCGTTTATGAACAGGTAAGATTTCTGTGGATAGTGGAGGAATACGATCTTAAAGAAACTGAGTGACCATAAATACACATGGTAGACAGTGCTGATTACTGGTTTTGGACCAGCTACACATAGAATGTTTGATTAATGGTGTTGCTTACATGTCCTGTTGTTCTTCTGCTTTAATCTGTAAATTACAAAGCTGCTTCTTTGCTAATGTTTCAACAGTAATCTCAGATATGAAAAACAAGCCAAAAAAGGTTTTTTTTGTCTTAATAGTACAGCCCTGATTGTCAGATTGTGCCAGGGTACCACCTCAGTTTGTTTTTGCTGATAAAAAAACAAATTTGTAAATTAAAGTTATGAAAGGAAAACAAGATTATTAAAATATAGATATATATGAAAACTTTATTGCACAAAGAATTTGATTTGGTGACCCAGTGCAGTGTGAAAACACAGCAGCTAATACACACATATGCACATTATAAAAAAAGCATGTAAGAAGTTAGAGAATTAGAAATAACTCAAAAACATCTAAAAGGTTTCAGAAATAAGCTCCATTCTTCAATAAAACCATTTAGTCTGTGGTGATTAAATGCAGAAAACACATTAGCATATCTTAGGTATAGCACAGTAAGTTTTATGTGTTAGATTTTATGTGGCTTTTTTGTTCAAAAAAGGCATATGTCCTCCTCTGTGCTCTATGGCTATGCACTTTATAGTACATAGTATATTTTTTACATTTTGGTTGTTTTTTTCAGGAATGTGCTTTAGAAGTAAAAGCACTTGGTTGGGGGGATTTAACAGTATGTTAAGGATATTTAGGATATTGCTAGTGGAGCAATATTAATCAGCAGGCTACTAATCTTTGGAAAATTATTGGAGATGGCATCATAGAAATGGTATGTGTTTCACTTTGCTCTTTGACAATTATGAAACTCAGCTATAGAACATTTGAATATGAGCATGTGGTGCCAACCCTGTTAAGTATAGCATTAATAACCTTAATTGAAATATTGCTTTTGGAAGTTTGCAGTCTGTCTTTTAATCTGGGTTCACCTTTAAGGTGTTGGTATCAAAATATGAAAATTAACTGAAAAGTAATTTGTGTGATTTAATTAGTTTAATATCTAAGCATTTCCAAAATTTTGAAAAGTCTGGAGCCATAATTGCAAATTAAGTTACAATTCATATTGTTAACTAATTAGGTTTCAGTTCAACAAATAAAGACACAAAAGAGTCAGCATTTGGGCATTACATTTTGTGCTTTATCTCTTCATGCTAGCAATACTGTAGTCACCAAATACATGTTATTTCAATGACTTTTTTTGTGTTTTTACAAATTATTAGAAGTTTTTAAAAATAATAAAGCCTGAAGTGAGTCTTTAATAAGATGCTGTGAGTGTGATTTTATCCTTCATATTAAAAAAATTACAGAATGTAAGTACTATGAGCTTTTTTCCCCTGATTGAGAATGGCCTTGTTTTGAGTTTCAAGTTCTTGATATAAAGTCAGTATCAGTGCCTCGCTTGTTTTTTTTTCCATGCTGGAACAAGAGCAATGTCAGAGTGGTAGCCTGCGTTGGAAATAAAATTGAAAGCATGAAGCTTCTGGTCAATTTCTATCGCTCTGACAGGGTTAGTGGAAGTGGGCAAGTATTTTGCAGCTGTCAATAAAGGGTCGCAGAGAAAATCATTAGCTGAGGATTGAGTCTGAAAGTGGATTCATTGAAGTAATACAGAGTTCAATAACTGAAAACAAAGTGCATCCTATTTGCTGTAAAATATCTGCACTATTACTATTAGGGACGGATGATAGGCCTGAGTTCTTCCATTGAGAAGTAATCTAAACTCAATATCAGAGGTGACAGGGCTTTTCTCGTACGGAAGCAGTGTTGAATCTCTCATCTTTCTTTTGTTATATACATAACATCTAGCCTTCTGGACCTTCTTTATTTGATAACATCGTTATTTTTAAGCATCGGATTCTTTTGTTATTCCGATCACTTCAAATGGAAATAAAACAGTGCTGATTCCTTATGGTATTTTGCACCAGAATAAATCACCTGCTGTATAGATGTGTACCCTAAATTGTTAGTTTTTTTTAAAGTAATCCCATGTCCTTAGAAAATTTAATTGTGGATTTTTAATTATACTGTAATTTTGCAAACCTAATCCTTAATGGAAAATGTTTTATAACAGATCTTTTGTTCATCACATTTTGTTGTATTTTACAATCCCTGAACCAATGTATTTTTTTCATTTGCAATAAATTAATTGTAGATAGATTTGTTTTGATAAAAATGCTGAAATTAGCTGGCACCCATGGATAGAATGATTGAGGTATAGGTCAGTGTGGGTTATAGGTTAATTTAGGTGTATTAATTTAATTGAAACATGGTTGGAACTTTCATAATGCATATCTTTGGCAGTGTACATTAAGGAATATTTTTGTCTGTATGGAGAGAGGGAGTCGGCCTCTGTGCTTTAATATGTGAATGAAAAAAGAAAGCAGTCCGTGGATGCATTTTTGGTATTTCACACGTACAATGGCCCTTTCACACAGAAGATCAGCTAAGCTCTTTGAGCACCTCCATCGTCTGCATTATTATACCAGAACAATGTTTAATGAGAGCAGATAAATGGAGTATCATTTGTAGTGAGCCATACTGCATGCTGTACCCACAGAGGAAATCATAAATAATCAATGAAGCGCTCAATGGATATGCAAGGCTGGGGGTTGGTTTGAGGTACAATTTGTATCTGTACAGTGTTCCTTTGGCCACTTTTTCCTTACTGTTGACAGAGTGTCCGAGCAGCCAAGTGAGTATTTAGTCCATCCATCTTAAGTGGGAGACTGGCCTCGGTTCCTACTGTCGTTTTATTCCGATGGCCTTCATACTGGGATTAGATTTCACTGCACTCTCCACGTCCCCTGGACATTTTAGGAGGTAGCGAGTCTTAGGCCAGGGCCTCCCTTTTTTCATGGCATTTCTGTCTCTCTTGGCTTCTTGGATTAATCCTGGTGAGCTGAGAAGCTCGGCAGTGCGCAGGCGCTCTTCACCGCCAATCCAGAGAGTAGAGCCAAAGCAATCACAATATGCCCCCCACCAGTACTTTGCGTGCGATAGGGGGTCTTCACTAAATTCTCTTTATTCCAGACACAACAGACAAATACAAGCAGGTGCCAGAGTTTAACTCTGATTTTATCTGTTTAAAGTCCTATTTTTGTAACTGAGGTCTAATGATTTTCAAAAATGATATACATTTATTTATTTTATTTTTTTGAAACTAGCAGGAGTACAAAGACCAGCTGTTTTTTTTCCTTATTTTGTGAATGGAACAGACAGTAGTACTACAGACAATGAAGCAGAAATCTTTCAGAATCGAGTTGGATTTACCAAAGAAAAGCACATATTTATGGCTTTCATTTGTTTCTCTAATTGCTTAAGACAATTCAGTTCCCAGAGAAA
Organism: Lepisosteus platostomus; assembly: GCF_059453375.1. Classification (NCBI taxonomy): domain Eukaryota; kingdom Metazoa; phylum Chordata; class Actinopteri; order Semionotiformes; family Lepisosteidae; genus Lepisosteus; species Lepisosteus platostomus. The sequence continues at coordinate 29,938,563 of NC_142612.1, forward strand.
CCTCTTTTTGATATGTCAGAAAATCCATACTGTAACCTTGGTTTAATTGCTCTGTTTAAATTGTGGTACATGACTTGTTTTGATAGCCTTTCGTTTTATGTGAGGACCCCCTAGGATTTTGCATATTTTCACAACATTTTCAGAAGCTTTTTTTTTTTCATGGGCAGCAGAGAATAACAAAGAGGCTTACATTTGGGTTGTTTCTTAATTAAAAATTTAAAACGGATTAGGCTTCAAACAGTCTTATTATTTCAGCCCCCACAAATCATCAGCGGTATAGGTTACAACATAACGTGGGCAATAATTCAAGCATTTTGGAATAATTTGCAGAAAACCTGCAAATTCCTGCCCTTGAAATACCATTGTTGCTCCTAATATACTCTAAGTTCTCTTTTTAGGTTCCTGGTTTTATGAAATAAGCAGTATTTGTTGGCCTCGTTTGATCCTTTGAGCATGTTGGGCTTAATGTCTGGCCAGTGTTTTTCAAGCAGCAGGTAGTCGGGAACAAGCTGTTGGAGAGTCATCATTCTTTAGTCTAGCTGTTATTCACACACAGATGGAGACCTTATGAACTTTGACAGAGGTCATTTTTAAATTACATATTTAAAATTTCTTGTTTTCATAGGGGCTTTCGAGGGGAGCTGTAGGTTTGGGGGGAAAAAATGTCGTCCAGTTGCGTTGGGTTTATTTTTTTTGCGTTCATTTTGTTTCTGTTATTAAAGTTTTATTTCTTTGGAGATTCTTCACCTCCTTCATGCACATTGAAAATTCAATTATCCGGCTTTCATTCTAGTGCGAGGAAGCTCTCCCTCCCCTCCTCCTTTTTTTGAGATCGCTTCCCTCGCTGCCCAGAATAAGCCATGTTTTGAAAGTAGACATTCTGGCAACTAGCCAAATCTTCCTAGACAAATCTAAGCTGCGTTTTATTGCAGCTTTGTGAACTGTATTATGGAAAAATTAGATGCTATTTTTTCTTGTTCCCTTGAAGTATAATGATAGTAATAGTATTATACAGTAAATGTGTTGTGAGCTCATTTTGGTCACTGACAAGATCCCCAGATTCACAGTCCTTACCCTAATAGGTATTATAGCACAGAGTAAAATTTGCTGTCTTAACCTTCTTTATATTTTATCCAGGCACACCGGCAGTTTGTTTTAAAGCAGGCTGTATTCTGTTGCAGGTGTTCTCATTGGTTTCAATGTGTGTGCGTGTGCATATTTCTAAAAGTTCTTTGAAATGCCTTATGCTCCCAAGAAGAAAAAAAAACAGGCTTTCTCTGATTCAATTTAGATAAATCTTTTTCTGTATCCAGTGCTAGTCTGGAGCACTTATACACTGCTAGTCATCTTTAATGTTTCCTTTTAAGACATCGTTTTTTTTTTCCTTCTCAGTGGTCATCCAACAAGCTTTGTAGTATCAGAGTAGCTGGTTCAGAGTGAATTAGGATACTCCTGGCAGTGTTTGATATAAGGTCCGTTGGGGCAATCAATTGATACAGCGAAATCCCTAGCATCTGTCCTCAACCATCATCTCGCCAGGGATCCATTGGATGTGTCGAAAAAGCACGAGACTATCTGGATTCACACTATAACATGTTACATTTTCTATTCAGTGACACTTTGAAAATGGACTAGATTTCTTTTGCTTTTAGTCTAAACTGCAGTAGTGGCATCAAATTCCAAGACTGAAATGTCACAATTTCAATTGCACATCTTGTTCATAAATTATACTTTTTTAATCGTAGACTTTTTAAAGAGGATTGAGGACAGGACAGATTTCGGTATGACGCTGTGGCTCAGAAAATGAAGTGCACAGGGAGGTTTTATGTTTCAAATGGTGTTTTTATTTGCAGAAGGGTTATTGGAAAACTTTGACTGCTTATAATAAGGCCACTGCAAACTCCAGAGAACCGTGGTGACCTGAACTGGTCCTGTGACACCAGGTGGCGTGAGGACTGATCTTGTTTTAATCAAACGGTCAGATCTCCTCATTGAGCCAGTGCTACACAAGAACAGGGTATGGATAGCTCCTCAACAGCTCTAGGAGGTAAAAATGTCATATTTCAATCAGGCTGAGCCTCATTCTATGTGTCACAACCACTTTCAGCGTCTGCCACACACAGAGAGCCGGGAAACTCACACCAGCAGAGGGCTGGGCAAAAACAACTGTATATAAGTATATTCAGAGCTGGGGCTTGCTTCAGGGCAGGAGAAGATCTCTCGCATTCTGAAAGAAAAGCAAGCCATGCTGAATGAAAAAGATTTGGGCTCGGGGTATTATGTTTATCACTGTTGTCAAAAAGTGTGTCAGAGGTTGTGAATGCCTTTCTTTCTCATTTAATTATTTAATTGAATTATTGTTAGTGATTTGTGCAGACAGCAGTGTTTGAGTAATGAAATAGTTCAGTCTCAGGATTGCAAACCTCTCCACACCATGTAGAAAAACCTTGAAGAGGGAGGCTGGGTAGTTGTCATATTTTTCCCCACGATCTTGTGACAAAAAGCTTAAATGATATGAAGCCATCCTACTCGACTGCATTGCCTGGGACATACCTTATTTCTGGGGGAGATCATTCTGTGGATAGAATATTCTATGAAAAGAAGATTGTGATGTCCTTTAAAATACGCATTAGGCCTTTTTTAAACTAAGACATGCATAACCTTAAATAGTTTGCTTTATTTTGAATCTGTTTAGTTAGAATGCATGAATTCTCAGGAATTCCTTTTATTTTAAATTAAGTATATACCAGTATACCTGTTTATACTTGACTTTCCTATTGCAAAGGTTTTCCCATAGTTGTGACTTTATATTTATATTATATATAAAATTTATATTTGTTAGAAGTACCACAAAATATGAAAGAAATTTATTTTGGGGGTCATTTTATCATCAGTTTGGGTGATCCACTGTATTTCCTGGTCTTTACCTCAGTTCTCATCTTTTGGATTCACATACTAGCAGCATTTCTGATGAGGAAGAAGTTTCTTCACAAACAAGTCAGATTTTTAAAACACTCAGATGTTTGTCTAGAATTTTGACTAGAATGTAGCCATGTTGTTTTGCTTTGGTTTTTATATGTAAATTAAAACATTGGTGAGTTGGCAAGCTTGTGATAGACAGAGACCAGGTAATTAAATATAGATGTACTAAGAGGCTTAAATTTAATGCCATTTTCTTCTGATATTCAGAACTTTGTCAGAACTCTTTATGGGATTTGGGAAATTTTTCATTTTGGATTTCTTTGTGACTGAAGCATTTTTCTCTGGTTTCTTTTCTAGGTGTAACACATAACATTCCTCTTTTACGAGAGATAATTGGGCACCCCCGATTTGTTAAAGGTGATATCAGCACAAAATTCCTCCCAGAAGTCTACCCCGAAGGATTTAAAGGTAAAATACTTTTTTAACCATATATGTAGTTTATTAGTCCATAGAGCACTACCCAAAGGTTTTGGAAACACCATGTAGCTAGAAAAGAGATCAATTGTTCATTCTTTGAGACCATAGCTCCTAGATTTTTAATGATATTATAATATTTATACATAACTGAACAGATACCTGCCCCCATAAATAAATAGATATTTATAAAATAGATATTGATATTGAAATTGGCTTGCAGCCCAATTTTACAGGGAAAGCCAGTAAAACCTGTGAGTAAAGATGATAGGAAGTGAACAAATGTTGTTTTACTTAGAGTATGTACATTCTGGTATCACAGTTTCTTTCTTCTGCAGTCACTCCTAAAATGCAAGTGGCATCTGAAGCAAGTACCCTGCTCCCTGACATTGTCAGGGAATGGGCATACCCTTTCCAATAGGTATTGTCTTGTAAAAGGAGGATGAAGCTGGCTGCCACTTCACTTATGAGATAACTTATCAATGCCAGCAATACATTTTTAAAGAGAAGACAGTTGGACTAAGAAAATATTATAAATCATGCAAATCACCAGTTAATGTCCCCAGATTCTCCGAATGACGTGTACAAACATTTGTAATATTTTGAAGAGCAAGCTTACTAGCATACAGAGAAATCAACACATTTGATCTAAGCTGTTTACCAGGCAGCTTACATCCTACAGTTTTACAGTTATCCATATAAATTGGAACACATTGCATGGCTATCACATTGCAGTATATGTTAAGGGATGCAAACATAAATTGATCTAGGGATATTGTTCCTCTCTTTAAGTTATTACTATGTAGGGTTGTAAGTAATTCAAATTTTCATATTCTGATTTTTTTAAAAGAAATCTTTTTAATTTTATATCAGGTGCTTTCTTTACTCTTAAAGGATGTAGATACATTTGAGCCTGTACAAATTGTTGTATAGTTTACAGTTACACAGATGATTAACAGCCTTAGAATCTGAGAGAAGTATATGAAAAAAGTGTTGGAACAAGCAGGGTAGAGCAAGAAGTTCCATTTTTATTTCCTGTAGCTTCAAGTTATGTTTTCTCAACATGAAAAATAAAGCCCAACTCCTAACTTTTTTGGCACTGTGGATAAATCCTTAAAACACATTAAAAAGTACTTCGAAACCAAGACAGAGCAGTGATTTGTCATTTAGTGGGCTATTTATATTTTTTAAGTTCATTACAAGCTGAAACAATGATGGGTAAATAGGAATTTGATCATGTTGGCTTAATTGGAATATGTGGTTCTACAAGGTGGGCTCAATAAACTCAGAAAAAGTATTTACTAAATAAATCGTACTTCAATTTTCCCTTTGTTTTAACTATTTTACAAGTTAATAAATCCCCTTCTGGGTATGTTTAGTCCTTTTCCCCCCTGTAGAGTTCAATAAATTAGCCATGTCCTGAAATACATCTACACAGCAAGTGATACATTCAATAATATCTTTAGTGGATCCTTAAGTTTGCTTTATAAAGTTACCTCTCATTAAGTTATTATGAATCAAAAAGTGACATGCATTCTAAAATTTAAACTGACATTAAAACATAAGAAATGCCAGTCTAGCACCTTTGGATGGTTAGTATTAACAATTTAATAATCTAAAATAGATAATGGGCTAGATTGTATATGTAGGTTTATGAACCTTTATATTTTTTAAACCTAGAAGCATCCCAGTGTTGTTTTAATGTAAATTTATCCAGAAAAAGTAAAGAGTTCAGTTGCTGTTTAAAGTTAACCTCAACAGAAATCCATACATAATGAAAACAATATCACACACTTCAATTCTTTCAATCTGTGATTTTCATATTATTTTCTTATGTTATATCATTTGATTTAAAGTTTAGTATCAAAGGATTGTTTTAAAACAAAACTATCTCAAGGAAATGAAACTGGCTTTTCTGTATAGAATTTAATCAAAGCCCATATTATTATGTTAATATTCATTCATTTTTTAACAGCTTACATCTCTTAGCAGTACAGTTAAGCCAACAGTCTTAGAATAAAAAAATCCATTATTTCCTCTCTATGATGTGCCAGTCCAATGTGTCTCACTCCTTAGCATGGCTTGTAATGTAATCCATCATTTGAAAATTAAACTTTTCTGTAGCAGGTTCATATATTGCCAAGACGTCCTTGAAAAGTAGCGCTACACATGTTGAAGCAAAGTCATTCAGTGCCTGAAAAGAACAAGGCATGCCAAAGCTAAGCTTCTGGGGATGGCAGCATGTGGAGAATCTGCCATTTCTAAATGGGGGAAAAAAAAAGAAAACAAAAGAACTAAACATTGTAAAACTACACTGACTGTGTGTGGGAATCTGCTGTTTGGACGCTATGCTGAAATTTATCTCACAGACTAATCTTAGGTTGTAAGTTAATTTCAAGTTTAAATTTACTTTAAGTGTGATTCATTTTTGAAAGTTTATAAACAAGGAGTCTTTTGACGGTATTAGAATATTTAGTTGGATGACAACCGGTGCATATTAAAACTTTATTAGTAAAACAATTACAATATCGACATCTTAGGTATAGTATTTTGTGTGGAAGTTTGTTTTTTTTCTTCAGTTTTTTTTCTCCAGAAAGGGGTTCATATTCTCAGTGCATCAGACATTGATGTTGTTTTTCCTCTCCCTAGGCCATCAGTTAACGGATTCAGAGCAGGAGGAGTTGGTTGCAACTGCTGCCTCCTTGTTTGTAGCAACTCAACTGAGATCTCAGAGGTTTTTAGGAAGCTTGAGGTAAGTGAACTACAGTCCAGTGCAACTTGTTTTAACCTTCGAAATCCTTTGTGGTAGCTGAAGTTGGCTCCTCCGATTAACTTTATAACTTTCCATTTTAAAAAGGAGTCCTCTTCATGGTTTTCTTTCCCTGTCATTCAGTATGCTGGCAGGGGAAAGACACCTTGCTGGCTGTGCTACCACAGCCTAAAAACTCTTTACCAATCCGTTTATGTGTGTCTATTAGATGCTTCGGCTGCATAAGACCCTACTAAATCCCTTGTGTTGCACCGATCTATGACATGGTGAGACGCCCATATCTTGTCAGTGCACAGCTCTGTATCCTAGCGAGCGGTGAATTATCCTAAAGTTGAATCATCCATTGTGCTATAAATGTCACTGATTGCTTTCGAACCAAGATCAGCCGTGAGTGACAGTCGTACAGCAAGGGCAAAGTTCTCTCTCAGTATTAAGAACCTTCTAGCTGACACGGCCGAGTAATAACTGTGATGATCTCTTGTACGGTGCATAATTAAATACTGATCCTTTTTTTTTCTTGAAGGTGCATAGTTAAAAATAATCTTCTTTATATAAAAGTTGATTAGTGAGCAAGTTAGATTGCTGCTGTTCTTGTTTTCCATTCCTCACAAGCCAGTGGAGGAATGGATTAATTTTATTTATGTTTTCCACTGCAGAAGAACAATAGCTCCAAGGGGGAGACCTCTCCAACTTCACCCCAGTTGTAGTGACCCTGCTGTATCACAAACTCACAGATCACATTGATTTTATGTCACACCGACTTGGGGTGGGTCTGTGGTCAGGAAACGCAGGAACTGATAACTGGTACCCCGCTATCTTATGTTGAAGAGCGTATACTTTGATGAGAAAAACATGACCATAAGAGAGCACACTGAACTCGAACTAGTGAGGTACAAAGTAGACTAATTTTCTTATTGCACAAAGTGACAGTTCCTGGAGGAATCTTAACAAGTCCAATTAATTAGGGCTCAGAATGCCTTTAACCCTCGATAACTCATTTAAGCATCTAACCTACTTGAAAAACGCAGGCATACTTATTAATTTCCAAGGGAATTCATTTATCGGCTTGAGCTTCCATGAGGGATGCCTTTGTACACTTAGCATGAGGACTTCAAAGATAGAATTTCACTGAAAAAAAAGATTTCAGCCCAAGTTATGTATGGGTTTTGTGTTCTACAGATACCTCAGCAGGTAACATTTTTTTTTACCCAGGGATTTAGTTGATTATAATATGATGATGGGGGGATGTTGTGAATTATTGTGGATGTGTTGTTGGAGTTTTTTTTTTTTTTGGGGGGGGGGGATCTGTCTGTATTTGGTTGAAAATAAAAAAAATGATGTTATAATTTAAAATCTTTTGTGATTTTGGCATGGTACTGTGTATTTCATCTGTACCAGCTGTTGCCTGGTGTTACAATGTGTGTGTCTGACTGTGTGCCTGTGAGGTTTTTTTATAGCTGAATGTAAAAGCAGAAAGAAGCACCCGCCCTTTGTGAATTTCCTCCCTTAAAACTGACAGTTATCTGTCATGGGTTTCCTTCGCTATTCAGAATAGGTTTTCAGGCTTACTATACAAAGGATCACTGGAGCCACCAGGGTCATTCATGAGTGTATTTAGCTGTGATATATAGATAATGGGGGGGACACATATTTCCTGCAGGAAACGGCTATGAATGATGGATGGTTGTTTCATTGTTAAACCTTAACCCTGATTTTGTTTAACTTTCCCTATTTGTTCAATGACACACGAGCAAAGCTGGTGCCCACCCAAGTCCATTTCACTCTGAAGTGCCAGATGTCCACTTGATTAGGTCTTTATGTCTGTGTTAAGGCTGTAATTTGGAATTTCATTTGAGTACATCCAAATAAAGCGGACTCGGGTACTGTGCGTCATTGAAACGTATCTGAGGCTTGGCTACGATTTTGTTTTCACTGGCGGATTAGAAATTGAGAGGGTCTCTGCTCAGGTGTGGCTACATTTTACTATCTCGTGGGTCCACTAATGTTATGTTTATGCTTTTATGCCCAATTGCCTGCTGCACTTCCTGTGTGGTGCTGGTTTTGGCCGAGGGGAAAGTTTTCCTCGTTTCTGTATGGGCTGCAACCTTTTTGTCCCTTTGTGATTGTGAGCACATCCAGCTTTGAACACAATCAAAGATCACCAGAAGTTTCTGAAGGAATAATTTACTGTGAACTATAATGAATAATGAAAAGTGAACTATCCAAACATAATTGTGTGTACATAATCTTTATATATGCATAGAAATACACCTTATTTGTTAAACAATGTTTTTGACGGTAACATCTCTTCATCCTATTAGGTGATTGCTTGATCTTCTAGATTATAATACTTTAAAAGATAGATTGGCGAAATATTTATTCATCTCCATTAAGACTACTAGAGATATAAGGTGCCAATATTTACAGTATTGTGTGTGCCTGTAGGTGTATAACGTATATGTATAAATTTTGCTGCTATTGTTAGTAGTAGCTCAGTAAATGCGATCTTGAATTTGTGCATCACTAAATAATAAGATATTTCTATATATATTCTAAATATAAATTTCTTTGTATAGTATCAGAACATATTTCCTAGCTACTGTCCGCCATTTGTATGTCTTAAAATACACAAATATAGAATAGAAACAGATGCTTTTAAAATAGTAATTTGCTCCTTGAATCAAAAAGAAATTAAAAAATGATGTTTCAATTATTCATGACTGTCCCAATAAAAAGAAAAAATGTGCAAGTTCTGTTTTTGGACTCTTTGTGCCTTTCTTGTCCTTAAGGAAGGAAACCAGCTGACATATAGACACTTCATCTTAGAAAAAAAGATACACTATCTCTACGATTATTATTTCTAAAAGAATTGCTCCCGTTCAACAGAAATCAGGACCCACCAGTAACCTTTAGTGAGTTTGTAGATTTATTCTAATAAGTACTCTGCTTTTGACAGGTTAAAGCTTGACCTTTTGTGCTTTAGAGATACCTTGGTGTCAGCATCCTTGTGTTCCTTGTCTAGTTTTATCGGCAGGGAAAATAAAATGTAAATTAAATGCAGCATAAAAATAGATGATAGGGCTTGTACCTCTCATTCCTATAATACAGCTTTTTTGCACTGACTGTGTTGAAGACTGGTCACAGTAACCAAACGGGCACAGCATATAATTTTATGTTTTAGAAAAGCATTAGCTCGCATTTGAGCTGTTTGTGCATCAAACATTTGTCCCAAGTGTGTGAGCACCAAGCAGTTTAACATGATGTAGGGTGGTAATGTATGTTGGGTTACAGCTAGGTTTGCACTGTAATATACTCGTCCCAGAAGAGTGATATCCAGAAATTGTGGGTGTTTTGGGTTTTTCTCATTTTCTCGATAAAGATAGGCTGTTTGATGTTTGATCTTGTCTCGTTCTTTCCAAAAGCTTGAGAGGCAGCATTAGAGCCATTGTTGTACGACTGTTTCTGTGTTCCCCCGCAATGATTCTAAAAGCTTTTGCACACTTCATCAGTATTATTGTAATTCTTTTGCTGTAGGTTATTTGGCAGCTGCTGCACCCCACTGGCAAATTCTATTCATACCTCCCTTCCTTTCACCACTGCCATTGGAGAATTGATTTTTCTCTTCTCTCCCCTAACCTTCCCCTATTCATTTTGGATTGTTCGATATGAAACATTTTAATTTCTCATCGTACAACCATTCGGATAACAATCAGTGTTTCTTTCTTTTTTTATTTTCTTTTAACCAGTCAAGGGGATAAAGGGAAAATAAATCCCATCGTACTTGCCATTTCCTGTGTTAAAAAAAAATTGAAGCAAGACAAAATAAAATGTTTAATCCATTGGAGGGTGATTGTGTCCCAGACAAATTGATAGCGACAGCCTTTTCTAAAGAGCTTATAAGTTTAAACCCATATGAAATTAACCATGACAGAAATCATGCATAACCAAGTTACTTTGGTGTCCAAAATATAATTGCATGTAGGAACTGAGACGTAGAGTTTCCAGTGTGCTTGTCTACAAGCTTGGTCTGTGACTACATGTGTCCATATCTCTCCCAGAGTCTTTTGATCACCTCAGCATGTAGCCATGGTGCTGTCCCCACTATATAGTGCAGTGAATGCTTAGTAATTTGTTAGTTTCACATCTTATGAAATTTAATGGCCATGCTTCTGAAAGCACATGCCAAGGTGTCTATGTCCATAAGCAGTACTCTTACCCGGTCTATGCAACCATTGTCCTGTTTTTTTGCTGTAGATGCATCGTCTCATATAGTAAAACCTTGATATCAGTGTGTTCTGCATGATTTTGTCTATTTGAGCAAAGTTTGTAGTGACCACCTTTTCCATATTTGTGGGCTAAATTTGCTTATTGCTGTACTCCTGCACAGTAGGAGAGAAAATGCAGGCTCCCATTTCTGCAGCTCTTTCACCTCTTGGATCTGCTTCTGTCTCTATAGTAAGGGCAAAGCCTGGTTCCAAAAAAGCGAACATGTCTATGTAGAAGTGCATCATGGTTTGTGCTTTATTCAGGTTCTTTTAGGAAAGCGTTAGATCTGCATTTTGTGTAGATCTGTTATCAGAGTAATTTCTGTATGTGACTCAGTGTTGTGGAAAAAAAAGAAAAACGTTGAAGAATAGTGGTTCCCTACGCTATGACAGTCTCAATTCTTGTGTGTCCTGTAGAAAAAGATAGTAAAAAAAATTATCAGAAAGACAGTCAGACAAACTGCAGGAGCACGAGAGCAAGTTGTTTGAGAAGGAAGGGATTGAGTGCACTTAATTTACTTTCATGTCATTTATTATTGTGCTGCAGTAATCTCATAGTTTATCACAGTATATTAGTGCTGTATTTATAATAACTAATACAGGGTAAGCTATAATATCATAATAGTGATCTAATTTATTTGTTTACGCATGCAGTACCTGGAATTAGAAGGGAAAGGCGATTCTTTTTGAAGTTTTCAGTAATCATTTTCATTAAAAAAACTTAATACCAATACTTTCTAACACTATTTCTGAAATAGTTAACAGATATAACAATAATAAGACTACAGAAATGCTTGTTGCATGAGCCAGGGAAACATACCCTGTTTTACCTATAAAGTATTAAGTCCCTCATTTGCAAAAACACTATTCTTGGAAACTTCAAGGTACCTTACCCTTGCAGATACCGAAGTTTTAATATGACATTGAATAGTAGGCAAGTTTCCTTGCTTGTAAATGCAGACCATGCAGTAGATCTTTATTTCTGTTGAGTTTCCATGCTGAACTCCACACTGATATACACAGTATTCCACTCAAAGTATTGCATTCATTATGATTATGATCTACAGCAGACATCCTGGGGATGAACAGAATATACGGTAGAATTGCATTTTACGCAATATATTTTTATGTGAATTTGTGTATATGCAGTCGGCAACAAAGAAATAAATGAAAAATCACACAGTGTGGGAAATCTGGTGTGGGACACACCTGAGCTATGCTTTGGGGACTAGTTACAGACCCTAAAGCACGCTGGTGCTTTCTTTAACAATGCTTTCTTTATCGTGTGGCATCACCTTCAATATGGCAATAAACCAAAAACGAGTCCAAAGGGGAAGGGCAAGTCAGGAAAATTGATTTAACTTGTTTAAGAAAGTTGAACAAAAGGGTCTAAGGGGGATATTCTGATTATATGCAATTTTGGGTATACCAATATGTCCACTAGGAACCTTACTACCATGTAAAATGTGAGTCTACTGCATATTGATGAAAGATGCTTCACAAAATGTAGCACATAGCAAAATTTTCCATTTTGCAGAGTTTAATGGGAAGTGTTCTGTTTGACTGAGGAGATTAAATTCTGTTAAAGAGACGCATTTTATTTATCTGTCTGAAAGGACGTTTCAGGAATTTCAGAACAGATATTGATCGTGGTACTGAGCTATACCTGTTGGCAAGGTATTGGCTTCCTACCATATTTGACAGAGGAGAGCCTATACCTTTTTCTTCAGCCCATGCCCGTGTGTGGAAGATATATGTCAAAAAGCCTTGTGAAGATGAATGGCATGTGGAAATGCTGAGAAAGGTAGATTGGTATCTGGCAATCATTGGCTGTCATAGATAAGTCTGACTTTAAACTCCAGTATATGTACAAGGAATGTGGTGGAAGCCATTTAGAACTTGAAAGCTGCTTTCTTTGAAGTTTAAATAGGGAGGAGCAGGTAAAAACCTGCCTATTGTGTCATCTTTGTTTTCCTATTGATTACATTTGGAAGCGGTCTGCAGCAGGACTGTGCACCCTGTTGCTGCCAGAATGGGAAATGAATTGCTACATAGGCTAGAAAAAAAACTATTGCTAGTGGCAAGCTTGATAGCCAGTCTAGCTGTGACCCTGTAGACTGACCTTTGTCTATGCATTCCTCTGTACAATTCTATATAATCATGTTGAATATGATGCAAGATGCCAGAATTTGCAAAGACGTTAAACTAGTATTATTCACATTAACCTTATTTTAACCAGGTTCTTAAAAGCCACTTATTTCAGGACATTCTGGCATTGATTTTCTCCTAGTTGAAAACTTTATTTTTTAACTTCAACTGCATGCACGCTGAGTGAAAGTTTCCACTAATTTAGAAGCTGTCGTGTTCAGATCGTTTCTTCATTTCTGTTACCTACAGTATGTGCACACTTAAACAGATGCACAGAGTGTAAAAAGCAAATGTATATAGAAGTAAGACCCCCTTATATTCTTTAAGAATTAGTGAAGTCTAGGAAAAAAATCTAGAGGCAGGCATAAAATCTGGAGATTAACAATGTTTGACCATAATAATTTTCTTGTCTCTCTGAGTAGATTTCAAGAGGGAAATGTATTTAGATTTATGTGTATTGGCTTTTATTTTTTTTTGTTTTTCACCAAAGAGTTCAGGATTCTGAAAACTGAAGGTGTGTTTTTCTATTTATTCTACCTCCTGTGAAAGAAATTTATAAATATAATTTTGCACTTTGACGAGCAGATGCTATTGATTACAATTTTTGGTAAGAACATATTTGCCAGTAAGACCCAACATGTGACAAATGGTACATATCAGTGTTATTCCACTAGGGAGGCATCTTGAGGGATTCTAATGAAGAACCTGGAAAATCTTCTTTGGAGTGTTGCGATTTTAATATTTTAGGAGAAGACATGACAGCAATGTCAATTTCAAAAGATTAGCAGTGCTGTGCCTTCCAGTTTTATGAAGTGAAATTCTCATCTGCCAAGTCGGAAGGTAAACTGGGATACATTAATATATTTTTATTACTATTTTCCTTACTATCCAGGCCAGGAGAGAAGTTGTACCCCAGGCTCCCTGGAGGGCAGATTTGAATTGGCATCAACAGTTTCCTGGTTTCCTCCCAGAAGGTGATACCCCAGTGTTAAACAGAACTTTGTCCCTTTCACAGAATGACAATAGGATCTCCCCATTGTACAGTTAATGAATATTTTCTGTTTTGGAGGGCAGAAAAATGAGGCAGAGTTATTTCTCTTAAATGAAAATCAATTTTCTTTCTGCCTGATGGAGGCTGCGAGGCCGTCTCTAATCCCCCGCTCAGAGCACAGGTGTTTCTTTTAATGGCTAGCCTGCATTACTGCTGTGGAGTGCTGGACGAAACTGGGTCATATCAATTGTAAAAACCTACACAGGTCACCTAGAAGCATGTTTGCCTCTGAATGAGCCCAATTTTCTCTGATTTAGCCATATCAATCCTTTTCCATTTCGTGTAATGTTGTCTGTCTTTGTCTAGGTTCATCTTGGAGTTCACATTTACATTTTGCAGTGACCTTTTGTTTTAAAAAAATTTTTACTTTAAATGAAGCTTGAGCAATCTATTCTTAGAATATTGATACTGGTGTCGATGAGTTCTCTCACTTGAGTATAAATATCTTGGAACATTTACCTTAATTGAAGCTTTTGAGCTCCATATTTGAACCAAAATCAGAGGAGAGGTTATTATATGGTAATTATGTTTGCTCTTAATGCAGAATTATTTAAATTGTCATTTTTTCGACTGTATGTTTAAAAATCCTTTTCTTTCATTGGCAGTGAATTTAATGTGAGATCTGATTAAAACGAAAACCCATTTTCAGAGAGGAACCTCTTTTCTCACACCACCAACCAAGCAGAACAAGACATAGATATATAATGATTCCTTGAGTAACTGGAGTCTCTGGGAGGGTACCGAGAGTGTTATTAACAGTGTTAATATTGCATATAATTGTTTTTAGTAAAGATTTGTGGGGCCAGATCAAGATCTCTGTAAAAAAAAACGCGAAGTGTTTTGTTGCTTTAGTTTGAAGTTTCCAGGTAATACATGGCTTAGCAGATATCAGCCCTTAACCCTTTAATGTTTAAAAGAAAATATTAGCTTAACATAATTGTTTTGGGGTGATTTCAGAGCAAAGAGCAGGAAGCTGTGAACACTGAAAGTTTGAGATTTTGAAAAGAGGCACAGGCATACTTTGCAAATAATGTTATACTGTTTAACCAAAACATGCGATGTCAGTATGATATGTGCTGAGAATTTTTAATATTGTTCCAGTTTAAATTTTGTAACTTTTAAATTTGAATTTTTATAGGTCAATTTATGCTCAGATGCTAACAGTCATCACATACTGGCAATTATTGCAGGTATAAAGAAGTGTATTTAGAAAGCTATAGAGATGCGATATTTGCATATTTCTTGCTGTTTTATTGAAAACTGTAAAAAAAATAGAGATGATTATCATGATTGTAAAAGTGTTCAACATGTTTGACACATGGCATTATGTCATGATCACACAGTCTTGCAACATGAAAGTCTGAAAAGCTCCTTTTACAAAATCATGTCCTGTAAATCTGTAAAAATCTCATCAAGTCTCAGACAAGAAGTATCTGATATTTGGTATCAACATTTGGTATTAAAAACCCTGAGGAAAAATGTTAGAAACCAGGTTTTGTTTTTAAAATTACAGGGAAACGTGTTCCTTGCGATGCATTTTCTTTTTGCCTTAAAGAACCAAGAAATAAAACATCCCCTTGCCTTTTATTTTCTTTGGTGCCATATTCCCGTTTGAAAACCCTCCATTTGATTCCTTACCTCTTATTTTTGTGTTCGTGATGTCTGTTTTATTTAATCTAAGTGCTTAAAAGCATAAGTACTTTTTTATGTTGGCAAGACAGGCACTTGTAACACATATAAAATTTACTCATTCACCTTTCTTGGGATTTAAGAGAATAAAGATCAATTATTTGCCAAATCTAAAGTTTCATTAAAATCACTTTTGCTCTATCCCAGGCGTTTTAAGTGGGCCATCTGTCTAAACATCTCTCTATTTTTTTCTGATCATTTCCTCGACTTATTCATGAGCCATGGGAGGCCAGCTTTGTAGTCTCCATGTAGCTGGTTCTGTCTACCCCCACTGAATACATCTATGTGCTTGCATAAAATCTCTTCTACGGTGCTGGAAATTCTCTGAACTCTGTTCAGATGAATGGCCGACTTTCTGAAGTTTTTTTTTCATTGAGGATTTGTATGCAGAAACTGACCTCAGTTGCTACAAAGCACAGCACATTATTCTTGATCATTTTTCTGACTTCCTGCTGAGAGAGTTATGATGAAGGATTCCTTAATGATGCTTTGACTATTAACATTGTTTTAAGTCAATATGTCTCCTTTATTTTCCTGTTCAACTGCTTCAATAAATAACAAAAAAAAACTTTTGGGCCTTTAGTATAATTAGGTTTTTGAATCATCTGTAAGCCTTTATGATTAGACATTGTCTGATAGGTCTTCTGAAGCTTTTATTCTTGGGATGGATTTTGGCATGTTTAGGAATTTGAAATGGAAGCCAAAGTGCGAGATCAGATTATTACGTGGTGGTTTATCTTATCTGCTGTTTAGAATTTGTATGATTGCTGTTGAATTTATTCCCTCCTCTCCTTCCGAAGTTGAGAATTTGTATGATTCCTATTAAACGAATTGCATAATTTTGCTCACCCCAAGGAAAGCCATGTGAAGCTGACCTGCTCTACAAAAATATAGTATTTTGTCTTTCATGTCCTTGCTATTTGGACTGCATACGCACCATTTGAGGGTATTCATTTTATTTGCAATTTTATTATAATTGATATTCCGTTTGGTGTGTGTGACTCATCCTTGCTTCCATGTTTAAAAATATTTTTTTTTCGCCTTTGCTTCAGGTGGGCAGGCTGGTCAGTAATAGATCGAGCCTTACTATCTAGTAGAGGAAGATAAATGATATATAAGGAAATTGTCATCCCTCCTGATATAAAAGTGTTGTTAACCTAATGCAAGCTGATTCATCTTTATTTTATCCCTGGGTGACACTTTTCCTAAAATGCTTCCAAAAGCCATTCTCAATGTTGTTAATGCCTTCTGCCTGTGTGTCAGAAATTATTCTATAATTAGTCTTTGAGAGGCACAAGGAATCTTCTGTCTGTGAGAACGTGGTGCTGACGGATATTGGTTTCAAGAATCAACTGAGACATTAATATGAAACACTAGCACATATATTAAGAAAGCCTTGTAATGAGTTTAATTAAAAGAAGTACAGCTGTTGATTGTCCAGAGCTTGATCCAGTTCAGTGCATAGTGTATGAGAAGAATTGGATGTCTTTGTCCTTTCCGAGTCAGAAAAAAAATCAGCAACCACGACCAAGTTATAATGAGAAGTGTGCTGCTGTCTCCTCGTACATTTAAAACACTGGCATGTTTTCAGACATGTTTGTTTACTTTTTTCAAATATGTCCAGAAAAATGGTCAATAAAAAATGTCAAGTTCAGTAAATCATGGTTATGGTAGTAAGTAGGGAAAAAGGCAAATTTACTGTTTTGTTGTTATATTTTCTTCCGATCACATTAAGACACTATAACTGATAACATCTTCTGCCACATTTTCTGTAAAAGTGCCATCCAGGTTCCTTGACTTTTAACTATTGCTTAAATAACTTCACATAAGAAAACCTGAAAGGATTTGATATACTCTTGGTTGTAAGGAATACATTTAAATAAACTTTACTGTCTAAAGCAAACTGATGCTATTGTTGAAGGTAGTATAGTAGTAATGGAAAAATATTTGACCATAGAAAATCCATTTGCTTTACAAAATCCGTTATGTAACATAGCAAGGTTCTAAATGTAACATTGAAACTCATGAGGTAAGACTGTCATTTTCACTCTTTCATTTAACACACGTCATTCCACTTTCTTCTTCCAGCTCATTCTTAATTTACCATATAAAGCAATGGGAATGATAAAAAATCCCTTTTAATTGAGTGAATTAAATTCTACACTGGAGTACCTTTGTCGTGTATGTAAATAGGGTAGGAACACAACTTTCTCTTGAAATCTCCTTCCTTCTTGAAAGCCTTGGCACGACAGAGGGTAGCAGAATGTCTTCTCTCTCAAAGGTCTTTATTTCTACCGTTTCCTCTTACATGAGGAACTGGAGCAGTGGGCAGCCTCACGGGCGTCAGCAGCCTCCAGTTTCTCGACCCAGTGGTCGCAGGTAGCCATGTTGTCATGGCTAGCATACAGGCGTCAGCTCTGCTCTCGGTCCGGGGGCTTGTTTGAAGTGAGCGAGTCGGCCCATGTCACGCTTGTGGTATTCTAAACCTGCGCCTTCAACGGGCTCGACCTGCTGTGGCTACAGAGGCTTGGTTCACGAGCTGCTGGCCGGCAGCCAGAGATAGTATTTTCTCAGAGGCCCGGTGCATGCAGCCGTAGAAGATAGAGAGTGGCAGTGTATGTTTCAGAGGAGCCCTGGTGCCTGCGTTTTTAAGTGGTTCATCTTTGCTGATTGCACACTGAGCAAGCTATGGATATTCTCCTCACTGCCCCACACCACAATCTGTCTTCACAATAGCTTGGTACACTGCCAAGACAGTCTATCTGCAAATGGTCTTGGGCTACTTAAAAATTCCACCTAAGTTCTGTAGTTTGTTTTTAATTGCAGGGCATTCATTTTGCGTCTTTAAGTAGGTTTGATTATAGAGCCATTTATTGTAAGAGTTTACTGCTAATTATGCATTTAATTGGATTCCACAAGAAAAAAAAACGTTCTTAAATTATAGCGAAACAAAAGATTCACTATTTTCTTTCTCTGCTGAGGTTTTGAGACATTGATTGTCAATATTGTTTTGTAGTTGGATGTTAAAAAAATTTCATATAATAATTTCTGACATTTTTGTCTTCTTACAACTGAGATTCTAGAGCTTTGGCCACCGGACACTGACAGATTCATCTTGATCAAGTCATTTTTGACAGTGTGCCAGCATTGTGTCTGCAGTGCCACAGATATAGGGCCACTTCACCAGACTGGCCCACATCTACTGGGAATGAAGAGAGACGCTGGATTTTGGCCAGTTTTCATTTCTAGATTTAGGCTTCTGGCCAATGTGGGATTACAGAAAAACCTTGTTGGGTGTTTGGGGATGTTTTTAAGCCCACTGCCATTTGGGGAAGATGAAAGGTCAGTCTTTGATGAACAGTGTAAGAACACAAACGAAATCAGCTGGGTGTAAACAGTAATTGCATGCCACAATAAGTATCTTAATACTATTTTCCTACTTTCATGAGCTAAATGTCTTATATTTTAATGTTTATGAAATAATACAATTGATTGCCGAAGACAATTACCAAAGATAGTATCATTCTAAATGTTTTCAAGATAAAATTTTTGCACATTTATATGTAATAAGATGACTATATAGCACAATGCACGGAAACATTTCTGTAAGATATTTTCTAAAAAAAAACATTTATAACACTGTCATAATAGAAATTCATTCTCATATTATTTTACATTTTACATTTTTACGTTGTATGTAACTTTCTTGGCTAATAATAAGTAATCTTTCCTGGTTGTATTGCTTTATTAATTTCATTTAAGGAATCTTAAATAGCTTGTTTGTTGTATGATTTCCATGGACTTGTTTTTCATGTTTTATTCTGAATACAGCATTCTGAAGCTTTGTTACATCATAATTTAACACTTAGTAAAGTGTTCATGCAACATGGGTGAATGTACTGTATGTACTTAGTACTGATCATTGACGTTCATGTGTAATAATGTGGTAACTAGCAACAATGTGGTATAACAGACCTCTTTCATATACCATTGTAAAACTTTTGCTAAATGAAATTGATGGTTCTTTCTAATGTTAGTTACATGACTGGGTAGTTTTAGATATCTTATACCTGGTTGAGCTGTTAAATAAAGATCAATATTAACTTTAAACACCCATTTCCTTGAAAACATAAGTTAAATTATTTACAAAAATTCAACATTTATGTATTTTTGGAAGACAATTTTCTTTTATGATTGTTCTACGCTTTTATGTTGGTATTTATCCTGGCTTACTCCAAAGAAATGGATTTAGTCTTAGGCTGTAACACAATCTCTGGAAGAAAATACTTTAAAATAGTTTTGTCTGTTTAGACACTGTAACCAGACTGTAACTATGCAAGGCAATATTTGTGTTGGTTTTGTCTGTTTCCATATGAGATTTTGATGCCTATAAAGATTTAAGTTAGGCAGGGAAGATTTAGTGCTTTTAGGAAGTGCTGTACAGCACTGCAGTTTTCTTAATGATCGGCTGAGTTCCATGAACTACCAGTTAAATCTACAAGCCATTCTAGTGAATTTATTTGAAATGGCACTTCATACATCTTTAACTCTTCTGAAACACATTTTAAACACATTTTAAAATCAAGTCTTTTGCACCAAATTATTAATTATGTAACAACGTGCAGTTACTCTGTATGATATTGTGACAAACTTAAATATTCTGATAGCAGACAGAAGAGTTCAAGACCCCATTTGCACTTATTAACACTTGGACAAAGCTGATTGATACACATGGAAAAAGGGACCAAAGTTGTGCCAGTTTTGATCACACTGCAGTAAAGCATTGCATAGTGATATACGTGAAACGTTTTGAAAACAATGTAAAGTTTTCATAATCAAATGATAGAGTCAACCCTATGGAACCACCTCAGGACAGGATTCTTCAGTTTGGAGAGACAACATGTAAATTGAGTTGTGTATTGGTACAACCACAATGTGTTTGACATGATGAAAGACCATTTGAAAGTGACTAAGTTGAGCCAAAGCTGCATGACTGGAGTTTGCTATTCAACATGCATGCACACCATGTGAATGCTGACATAGATTTGCTTTTTGGGAGAATCCTGTGTTGTGTCTTTTTCAGACATGATAGAAGATATTTCTTCAGGAGAACATTGTTCTCTTTGGAGTCATTGTCATTCATGATGGGAGGATGAACAAAACATAAATTTAAACAAAAATTATATACAAAAATTATACAAAAAATGTAAACGTATTCAAGTTAATGGTGATCTCACTGTGCAGCATTATAGTGATAACAAAGACTAATGGCAGATTTGAAAATGTTACAGTAATACCAAGGCCAATCCAATACCTTAATCTTTCAAAACAATAAAACTGTTTGCCATGTGTTTGTGGGTCACTATCCTTCCAGAACAGTTAATACTTCACAGAAAACATGCTTTCGCATGTCCTATTGTTTTGAATGGAGTCTATAGTTTGGTCTGAGATTGACATCAGGTACAGTCCTGTTTTAGTAAATCTTAACATAATCAAGTACTTTTGAGATATGTTCAGTAGCTATGTGTCACTGTCACCTACTGCAAGCAATGTCTCTTATTTAGCAATTATTTTACCACTTAACAATTATGTAGTTAGAGATATCTGAATACATCTTGTGACGTGCATGGCATTTTTGTAGCTTTTCCGACTCTTTCCTTTCAGAAACTTGTTCACAAACAATGAAATGATGCCTGTGGAAAAACCCTTTGTCCTGCCTAATTATTATTTTTAATCTGGGGTTGTATTTCTTTTTATTTTCTTATAAATTTAGAATTGGCAATTATTTTTAAATGCTGGAATAACCAGTCATATGTTTTTCACGTCTCAGCTCACTGCTACTAATGCTGCTACTGCACACAGGGGAGGAAGTGAAGGAAGCTGGATGCACCTTGCTTCAGCCTATATCATTTAACTCAACACAGACAGCACTGCCCCCTACAGGAGGTTCAGAGCCAGCTGAAGGAGACGCATCTTCTTCACTGAATGCCTGCAAGCACCCAGCCGGCCACTGGGGTCATTGTCACTGAGAGATGAGAGTTTCCTGGCCAACTAATCGCACCCTACCCTCAGTGGGGCTCGGCCAATTGTACCCTGCCTATGGGGTAATCCCAGTCACAGACGGCTCATTACATGACCCAAGCTCGAATCCGTGACCGCAGACCTCATCCTGTGTTCTAGCAAGTGCCTTTACCAACTGAGCCATTCTGGAAGCCCCTGAGGCTGTCGTTCTAAATATGACTTCATTGGGTCTGTATCACAAGACCATTGATTGAGCTGGAACATGAGAGTTCACATTATCTCCCAAAGTTCATTTAAGAATACACAATATTCACACCTCTCAAGTTGCCTTTTTGAGTATGTGGGAGCACCAAAATTGAGGGGGGATAGCAGTATGTCATATTTGGTTTCATAAACCAATAACCACAGTACATATTCTCAATTTTAGAGAAGCACGTGTTTGTTCTTTTCCTAGTGAGGCTGAGGTGTAGGTAACAGATGTTTGTCCCCTGTTTATTTTTTTTGGTTTCTGTAGCAAAAGGCCTGTCATTTGTGTACCTTTTGTTGTTTGATCATACCACAGTGTAAAACGGAGCACTCATGGGTGCCATTTTCCTTTTTGGTGTCTATGGCAACAGCCCACACACATGCCCACACCCTTAACATTTGAATGATGAATGATACCTAATGTAGGTTCGTTTACGTACTGAAGGGGAAATAAAAAACTTCACATGCCCGGTGCCTGTCTACTAAGCTGTATTCTAGTGTGTGCATGTTCCCTGCTGTAGTCTAAATTGGGTGCAAGTGTGCAACATATAGTGTATAATGTCTGCATTTTTTTTCCAGAGTCTCCACTTCACAGCAGGAGCAGAAGAGGTGGGAGCTGTCAGTGGAGCTGGAAAAGGGTGTTCATGCCGTTACTGTTTCCCGCTTAGGATCAACCTACACAGTAAGTCCCATCTGCCAGAGCAAATATCTAACAAGTCGACAGAGCATTGATCCAAATTTTGTATCTCAGACATGTTTTTCAGATTTGTCTGTGGCATTACAAAATCCCTTCCTATTGTCGCTTGCTTACATTTTTTTTAATACACCATTGCAAATGCTGGCCAGGTGTAGTACAGTGTAACACCCTTATTTCTTTATTGCAGCTGAAGGAAATCTCTTAGAAATATGTGCCTATGAATTCTGAAGTGCTGATGGGAACAAAAACAAATCCTCCTGTTAAATGTTTTGTTTGCTGAATTCTCTAAACAGCTTTTACCAATAAGTACCATACATGCAATATTTATCATTTTAGCTCAGCCATGCTGGAGCTTAGCAGGGGTTATATAGTCATGTTAGTGGAGCTAAAGAGACTCTGACAAACTGAAGCACCCATGGGGTTATTTTCCACTTAGAGCCTCATTACTATGGTAGAATAACAGACAGCCTTTTACAGCTCTGAATAACTACACCTGCACATCTGCAGCTGTTTACACAGGTTGCTGAGCATTCATAAAACATGACGGTCTGACAATAGCATTATCATGAAATGATAGGTGGTATTTTACAGCATGAGAGTCGTGAGAAACATTAATGCAGCAGTAAAATCAGGTTGCTGTCAGATTACAGTGAATTAAGAGGAATATGGTAGTACAGACATATTTCCCTCACTAGTTAAATGAATTTGCAAAGAACTTGCATTTTCTTGAAATAATCTTGGTCCATTTTTTATTTTATATCATTGGTGCTATTCGTGCTATTCAAGAACAGAAGCACCAGCATGGCCATTTAATATAATTAGCAATAGTTTTCTATTGAATCTTTTTAGTCCCAGGTGCAGTAAATAAAAGAACTACAGAGCGCTATGTCACACTCTCTGCTGAATGGCCTGTTAGCCATGAGTGCATCATAGCCAGTGCAAACAGGTCTGCTTTGCTCTGTGTGTATTTGACAGGAGAGAGATTGTAGGGCATTAAAATGACAAGGCAGGTCAGGTGAGTTTGCTACACAGAAGGACTCTTAAATACAGTATAAAGTACATTTAAAATCCTACACTGCCACTGATGCCCTCAGATGCACGATTCTTCATAAACTGTTTTTTTCTAAGCAATGTTTATTAAGCACTTTTTCCTAACATTGTTTAGTAAGAAGTTGGCTTGTTGGTTGCACCTTACTTTATGATTACCTCAGTAACACAAGTATTACATTTTACTCATTGCATATCTTAGGTCTGTATTGCTGCCCTGTGTTGAACTGGTGTTCTGTCTAAGGTGCAGCCCAGTAGGTTGGGCTCAGACTCCCTGCAATTCTGTATTTGACTAAATGATGGATGAATGTGCAATTGTGTGTTTTTAGCATTTGCAGTTGGTGAAGGTAAAATGGCTTATTTAAGGTGGAGTTTCATTTTTCATGAGCCATACCTGGTGTTTTGAAGTTCTGATAATTGCAGAAAAGTTGTGTGAAGAACCAAAATGTGATATCTGCACACACATGGCAAGATTGCTCCAGCCTCTAATGATGATGGACCTCCACTCAAAAATGCACTTCCGTGTAGATGCCACTTGTGCCCCCTGGTTCGTTTTTCATTGTTCATTCTGAAGAAATCTGCTGTGCAGAATATGTCAGTGCCTTTGAGGGACCTGGCACTATAATTCAAAATCCTAACTTGTAGTCTTCTCTGTTCAAAACTGAAAAGGAGCAGTTCTTTCAACCTGTCAGTGTAAGGCTATTCTCTTAAGTCCCAAAATGCATCTGATGATTCTTCTCTGTAAGGATTCCAGCAGTATATTTTTTTGTTCTGTAATGACCAAGGTTGTACACTATTTTAACAAAGGCCAAACTAATTAATTATAAAATTTAAAAATAACATACTTAAACTTAAATAAAGACTAAATTCCGTGCTATATAGTAATTCTAATTGAATCCCCACATTGTCAGGAAGATGTAAACAACTTGTCAACGCTATACTTTTTCATAGACACTTCTATCTCAGTGCTTTCCATTTGGTGTATTTAGTTTTGTTTTTACTTCCTTCATGCAAACCTTTGCATTTGTATGTATTAAATGCTATTAAATGACAGATTTTTTTCAGGTCTTTAATTTTATCTAAATCTTTTTGAATTTCATTTAGTGCTTGTATAATGTTTGCTAAACCTTCTAATTTGGAATTGTGCAAACTTGATTCGTTTACTTCATTTAGTCTAGATCATTAATATAAATTAAGAAGCACAGTGGTCTTAGTACAGATCCCTGTGGTACTCCACTTATTACATCTCCCTAATTAACCTGTCATCAATCTAATTATATTCACTTCTCTGATTACCAACCACTTGTTAACTGAGAATTAATCTTTTATGCTTTATGTGTGTCTATTATTGTTGTTGCTTGTTCAGAAAACTCTTAACAAGTTGGTTAGTATAGATGTACCTTTTATAAATCCACGTGGAGCATTCCCAAGGATGTAAGTTCCTATATATAGTTGGTTTTCATTTGATTTTGTTCTAACAAAGTCAGATTTATTGGTCTATAATTACCTGTGTTAGTTTTGTCACCCTTCTTATGTATAGGCACTATGTCAGCAATTCTCCAGTCCATTCAGTATACTATCGCAGTCTTGAGGAACTGTTGTATGAGTTGCACCAATGGTTTCTGAACAAGATCTCTTGTTACCTTGGTAAGATACCACTAGACCCTGAGGACTTATCTCAAATCCCTCTAGTACCTGAAACACCTCTGCCTCTTCAATTCTAATCGTGTTCAATAAAGAACTTCTTACACCATCCTGAGGTATGTTGTTGACTTCCTTAGTGAATACCTTAGAAAAAAGTTTATTTATTCCATCTGCCATTTCCCTTTAATCATCTAGAAGTTTACTATAATTGTCTAGTACACATTTTTTTCATCTTGAATAGTTCTTTCGGTGTTGCAGTACTGAAAGTACTTTTTATTGGTTTAGCCTCCATTGCAATATTCCTTTCTATCTCTCTTGGACTTTCCAATATGTAATGTATTCTTGTGTTCTGTAAAATGTTTTAACTTGCAGTGATGCGAGAATATTAGTACACACATATCATAAAACAATTTTACATTATAAGTACTGCAACTATAAAATGGCCCAAATAAACTGATAATGGTTGCTTTCTAGTTGTTTTGCATCATATTCCTTTATGGATAAAACTTCAGTGATACTGAATTTATGAATTTCAAAATGCTTTGAAAATAGAGGCCAGTGAGATCTGGCTCAGGTAGCAGCACTGGATTCCAAAACTGTAACAGATTAATACTGACTTTCTGAAATTTCCATTCCTGCCTCAACATGCATATATAGTATGCACTGGTAGGGCAAATAATTTGATATTCTGATTTGAAGGGACACTTTTTTATTCAAATTTAGCAGAATTAATCAGTAAGTACTTTCATTGGTTTCTAGTAAAGAATAAGCTAAATTCACACAATTGTGTTCATGTCTTTCTATTTGGCCATGCTGATTAGATTAGTGTTGCCAAGGGGCAGCAGCATGTCACCAGGTGGGTGGGTACTTCATGGTGGATGAACTGGGCTCCCCCTTCCTGTATGTACAACACCTTGGGGTCCTTTGGAATTGCTACATAAAAGCAAGGAATTATTTAATATTTCTTACTGAATTTATTACTGATTAGTAGTTTGTGTCAGTGATTTACCCATTGCAGTGGGTGTAGAAAGTATTGGCCCCCCTTGGATCTCTACCACATTCTGCTGTGTTACAACCTCTAATTGCCACACTTTTGCGCAGGATTATTTTGTATGATTAAGAAAACCACCCTTAACATATTGAGGGGGCATAATCATTTTTTATGTGGAAGAAAAGTTTATGAAACATGGAAAACTGAAAAATACAGCTTGGACAAGTATTCACCCCCCTGAGACCTGAAACGTTCAATATCTGCAATTACAGTCTCAAGTCTTCGGCAGAATGTTGCAACTAGCTTTTCACTTCTTGCAGGTTTTATTTTCACCGACTCTTCATTGCAAAAGTGCTCTAGCTGTTGCAGGTTACAGGGGGAGCAGTGGTGTAAAGCAGTCTTCAGTTCCTGACACTGATTTTCTATGGGATTTAAGTCTGGACTTTGACACTCAAGGACTTGCACCTTCTTCTTTTTAAGGCATTCATGGTTCACCTTGTCTTTGTGTATGGGGTCATTGTGATGTTGAAATAAAAATCTCCATCCCAGTTTCAGATCTTTTGCAGACTGTTCCACATTTTGTCCAGGATCTGCCTGTCCAGGATATGCATTCTGCCCTCTGTTTAGACAAGCCAACCAGAGTTGTCTGCAATTTTTCTGCAATTTCCCTCACGGGATCAATAAAGTATCTATCTATCATTCCTTACTGATGAAAAGCAACCCCACAACATTATGCTGCCACTGCTATGCTTCAGAGTGCGGATGGTGTTTTGTAAAAGGTGTTTCTCCAGACATAACATTCGGCATAAAGGTCGCATAACTCAATTTTGGTCTCATCAGATCACAAAACATTTTTCCACATCATTGTTCCTACATGCTTTTTGCATATTCAAGACGGGACTTTCCTTGCCACTCTACAGCCCAGATTTGGAGAGTACCTGGACTATTGCTGACTGCCTCACAGTTCTTCCTACTCATTTATGAGACATTTTAAGTCTTTGAGGGTAGCTTTTGGCCCCTTGACTATTTCTCTGACCAATGTCTCTCTTGCCCAGCAGCTGAGTTTTGGAGGACAACTTGGTCATTGAAAATTCTGAGTAGATTTTTTAAAAAAGATTTTGGCCATTTTCCCCTGAAGCCAATTAACCTACTAGTATGTAGGATCACCCGGTGAAAACCCATGTGAACATGAGGTGAACATTCAGACTCCAGTTAGCAGCCCAGGTCTGGAGTTGAACACGGGGCACAAGCACTGAGAGGCAGCAATCTTAACCACTGCATAACCATGCCACCCTTAAAGAATGATATTATCTTTATAACAATATTTCATGTGATGCAGACTCTTTAAGGGTGTTTGGACAGCTGCTAAGAGAAATACAATGGGAAAATAAATTCATCTCAGTTTTCAAGTGATTATTATATACTCATACAACTGTGGGAAAACAAAGCTTTTCATATTTTCTGAATGATATTTTTGTTTTATTTCGAATTTTTTTGCTGAATTTTTTTAAATTTTGCTTCCAAGTTATGCCCTGGAGATGTGAATTAAAGAGTTGGTAGGAAATAGTATAGCTACTGTATATCTGACAGTGCCCATGTCAAAACAATTAAGTTTTCAGCACTTCAGGGCAAATATTACTGGCATTAATATTCATATAATATTAGCAATGAAGACTGAAGAATGAAACATTGTACACCTGTACTTGTATAATATGTATACAGTATGTATATATTATGTATCATGTTAATAGTTTTCCCTAAAGTGGTACAAGCCTTCCCACCACTGGTATAGACTAATCAGTACTTTTATGGGGAGCGTTAAAACATTGTGTTCAGGTCTGGACACATATGATCTGATCTGCTGTCCCACACTTAAAAAATATAAGAAAGGTTGCAAACAAAAGGAGGCCATTCAGCTCATCTAGCCTATTTGGTAGTTAGTAGACAATGGCTGTGGCTTGTTTCAGTCTCCCACCACTCTTTGTGCAAAATGTGCCTCCTGTTCTTAGTTCTAAATCCACTTTCGTACAGTTTCCACTTACCCCATCTTCCTCCATGTATACTTATGCCCTCTATGGCAGAATTTCCCACTGTTTGGCCTTATCCTACATTCAGGCAGTCTTATGTTGCATGTTATTAAAATGGTTTTGCTATGCCATTGATTTCCACAGCATGTGCCTTTAGAAGAGGAATTCACCATTCTGCTTTCAGTTTCACATATAGTTTTAGGATGTTTCATACAGGATAGTGTTGCTAAGTCTCTGTAGGTGACTGTTAAAAACTGGGAATGAATCACAATGTGTATTGCTACCTTAGATCATGAAACACCTGACAACATAATGTATTAACACCTCATATTTTGCTAGTGCTACAGACACCAAAATAAGCAGGTGTTGTTTATTCTATAATCTTAATTAAAATGTTTATTTATATCATTTTAAATTGTGGTGCAACACTTTGTGGACTCAGTTGTTTCATCAATAGTTGCAATTTGCAGTATTTCAAAGGACTTTAGCCTATGAAAAGCACTGTGCTGTCTCTACACCAGAACGGTGATTATCTTACTGTGCTACAGAAATAGTTATTATTCATAGTGGATTGCCAAAGTCTTCTGTTCTGTAAAGTTAAAGTAAACTTTGATTGTTTTATTCCGGATTATTTGTATGAATTTTGTTGTTGGCTTTCTGAGCAAAACTTCATTGCAAAGTCAAGGTGGGTTTGCAGCAAGTGAATTTACACATATTTCTGTATTCTGTTTGTTGTTGCTGTTGTCCTAACAAGCCAAGGTTGATCGCGGTGAGGAGGCTCGTAAGGGGCTGCAATGGAAACAGCAGGAAAATGCAAACAGAAAGGGGTTTAATCCCCCCCGAGAAGCAGCTGTACTGTCTCTTTGATCTTGTTCATCTCGTTTCTTCCAATTGCGGAGACATTATGACCCCTGTTTCACTACCTCTGCCTTTATTAGTTCCTTCATGGTTTCTCCTTCCACATTAAAAAACAATGGCCTTTACATAAGAAGATTATTTTGTAAGGCTGCAGCTCAAAGTGCTAACATTCTCTCCCTTGTCCTGTTTTGTTATTTTGTTTGTGTGCGCACCTGTGCGTATGTGCATATATGGTTTTTGGCATCTGAAATTCATGGTTTGATATTTTAATGCAGAATGATTGTTTTTTTTAATGTTCGCCTCCATTCCTCTTGTGCTTCGAGATTCCATGTATACTTTCAAAATATGAAATTTTTCTGTTTTGTTTCTTTTCTCCGTGTTCACCTCCTGATGCCCTGCTCTTCGGTCCTTGACCTTTAACGTGTACTACTTGTTTAACAGTGCCGAGTTGCATTAGGAGAACCAGTCCAGAAAGGATCATTTCGTATAATTCTTTACCACTCACATGAAATAAAAAGAAATGGGTGCCTGACCTCCCCCTCAACTCGAAACCTTTTTTACGCAGAATGGGAACATAAAAAATTCAAATCTTTACTTGTGCCAGCAGGGCGATTTTATTCCTATGTCTTGGTGAATCAGTTCAAACTTTAAAATAATTCAAAGCCATAAAAAGGGTATCATTGACACTGGTGAAACACCATTCAGTTGTACTTCCAAAACTCAGGCCTCTCTTTCCTTCATATGTCATGATCTTGCAGGATTTGTGTCATTTTGCGGCTGAATGTTTTTACACATGCAACTTGTGCTCTTGACCGGGTACATCTCCCGTAGGCTTTTGGTGGGAAAAACCTCTTGGTGCAAGTGCCACACATGGGTTTAATTAGGGAATCATATGGGTCTGATGATCGTTTGTTGCAATAGAATTCTTATTTCATTCACCCATAACGCGAAATGCCAGGACTTCAAACAGGCATCTCTTGAAAGGTTCTGTAAGGTTCACAGTTCTGCTGTTGTTTTGAAGTTGAGCTCCTTTTTGACAGTGAGATCTGGTATTTATACAACTGGCTTCACATCGAAAACATCTCTTTCTGGCTGCCAGGTTTCATCAGCAAATAATGATATCTGCTGGTGTCAGGGAGTGATCTCTTAAACATAAAAATTCTTGAAGCAGAGATGTCAGGTTTTGAATGAAATTAGGATTTTTTCTTATGCCTTTGAATTGGATCCATTTTTAGGTGATTTACTCTGCTATAATCCAATGTGTTCCCATAAGCGCAGTTCAGAAATAAGTTTAAATAAAAAGTAAACCTGACAGCACAGCCCATCATAATTGGGATTCTAGTTTAAAATTTTTATACTGGCTCGCTGAAATTAGTGCTTGTTTAAGCACCTAATTTGAATGAGATGATTGTGTTGGTTACAAAGAAAAAAAAATCCCCACACTGAAATTGCCTTCTAGTTTAATGTTCTTGTTTATATATGTTTAAAGCTTTGCATAAGGCATGGCTTGTTATACTGACTTAAAATGCAGAAAATTAAATCCCTTGACCAGGAGGAAAAATAGAAGGCTTTATTGTACATTCACTGTAGATTAAAGCAGATCCACAAAATACAAAAAACGGTGACAAGATCGACATCATAATAAACATTAATAAAAAATGAACAAATCACTTTTAATTGAATCTTAATGTCAAGTTTAGAAATAATTATGAGGGATCATTTCTTGCTTGTCTCAAGGTTTTGCAGTTCTCCCCACAACACAGAGGAATGTCCTGCTACAAGATAAAAAAAGACTGACTAGTGAGGCTGAACTGTGACTGACATAGTTTTTGTCTTCATGGTATGAACTCAGCAATTTTATTTCAGTACTACACAAGAAAGAAAAAGACTAGTGAAACTGCTCTGCATAATACAAGAGATCTTTACTCCATTCAGCATTTAGTATTTCCTGTAAAATGTTTTCCTACAGTATGTGACTTAGAACGAAATTTTTTTTAGTTGCAAATCAAGAAGTGTTTCTTGATTTCTCAGAGAGACAGCCATTTCATCCAGTATGTCCCTTTGCCCCATACAGCTGTGCTGTATTAATCCATGTGGCAGTTTCACAAAAAAAAAGATAACAGAAAAAAGAAATGAAGCATATATATATATGATTCTTTGTTTTGACTTGAATTCCATTTAGTACGTCTTTCTTTTTTCCCCCCCGTATATGGTAGTCTTATTATCCTGGTGTAATTTCTACTTTTCAGACAAGAAATATGCTGAATCTGACTTCCCATTAATTTCTATAAAGCACATGGATCACACTGTAAACCTATTTTAAATATTTTCAAAGATTAATATAGCATTGCCTTCAAAGCCTTTTGTATCCTTTTCAATTTGCTGTGTAGGTGAGCCAGTGCACTGCGCCAAGTTTAATGGTCTGCTGGTAATTAGTTTTTTTTTTTCTGGTTGTTTTCTTTCCTGCATACTTGCCAGGGTGGAGAACAGCTATTGTCCCCTCCACTTTTACAGTAAAGTTTCCACTTCCACTTTGTATTGTGGTCCCAGTGTTTTTCAAACCGTTATCTAAGAGTCCGATTGCCCATTCTGATATAAAAACAGGCGCTAAGCGGTCATTGAAGCGTAAACAGTTATTTCTGGAAAATTGAACTTGTTCCCGGGTCAGGAAAGTCTAACGACTGTTGAGCCAGGTAAGGCATGGAAAGCTGCCTGTGACACTAGCAGCTCTCCCATTAACCTCTCCCATTAACCTGCTCAATTTAATATGTTCTCCATAGCATCAGCGCTTTTGAAATGACAGGATGTGATACAGTTTATGTTGCTATGGAAAAATTATCTTTCTTACAGACTGAAGTCATTAATTTGCACTGTGAGAACAGTTTAGATAAAATGAGATGAACAAACAGACTCTCCATGTCTTTAAACTATAATTCTGGGGACCGTAGCTCTCGTGTTTTTTTTCTGAGCCAGAAGTGTCCTTTTTACATAAAGACAAGACATGGATTATACTTCATAGCAAGAGGGCAGGTATGAAGATGTTGAATATTGCATACATTTTATAGGCCACAAGTCTCTTTTGATTGTTGTTTCCGATTGAACCATTTAAGTGTTTAACCATAAAATGTGTCTTTTATATACAAATTGTTTTACATTGGTACAATAAGCTGTTAATACAGTTGTTGTGCTTCTTTTATATAAAACCACACAAAACAGCTCAAATGGTTATATGGTTAGCATATCTTATCAGAATCATGTGGTTGGTCATACTACTAACTTGTTGTCTCTTTGTAAAATTTACATTTGTGCTGCACACATTTTGGTTTTAAGAGGAGGGAGGAATGTTTTTTGTAGTGTAAGATAATGCAAAACCCTCACTTCTTCATTAATAAATGAAATGAAAATATATAATTAAAATATGAATCATTTTTATCATTTTTTCCCACTACATCCTACCAAATTATTCTGTCTATGGTCTGTTTGTGGTCTTTGTACTACAGCATTGAACTTTCATTCAGGCAGGACACTTATGTTAGTTCTGCTTAAGTAAAGATTCACCTTAGTGCAATTAATAGAATGAGTAATCAATCTAAAAAATAAACTGTTTGTCAAAAATGTCTAAGGGATATGTTAACAGAAGGATAAAAAATCCCATGACTGAAGATGAACACAATTCACTTCAGAAAATAACTACAGAAATATATAGTATTTTTCAATTATACTGTGTAGTGATTATTTTGCACTAACATTTAGTAGAAAATGTAGCAAGTAACTTTGTATCAGTAGTATCACCTTTCACCAGACCTAATTTTTCACCAGACATTTTCCTTTTTTGATTAAAAAATAATTGTAGCATTAAAAACAGGTTTGTTGTAAAGTCCAGAGTGTTTCATATGGTGGTCTGGAGGGTTAATATGTCTGCTTTGGAGCCTCTCAAGAGCTAATTCCAAAATTGCTGTCTGGTGCAAGGCCTGTTTACTATCATCTGTGCCCCTGTTCTTTACCATCTTCTCACTCAGGTCTTCCTGGCCAAATTAATAATTCATAGAACACTTGAGATCCCCGTGTTGTGCAGTACTTTGGAAGCTGTCGAGTTGCACACCACTTCGGCACACATCCATCCACTCAACATTTCTCTTCAGGTCAAAAAACAATGATCCTTCCTATTTGATAACTCTTTACTTCTGATAATAGTCCCCTCAACGACTATGTATTTTAAAAGAACCCAGGTGGGATTACATTTTTAACATGGTCAAGTTGTGATGAGGTTTGAAGCACCATAAATCGGTACAACAGAGGACTGGAGTTAACCTGTCCACTTGTCTCTTTTTAAGCCATTTTCTGATGTGGCTAAAAGGGAGTTGGGGGGGCTGAGGTGGGGGTCAAAAAAACATCTTGAGTCCTGAAAAGCTAAAAAAACTGTACCGACATGTCTTCTTATTATAAAGTAGCATCCTCCACTTGATGTAACCCTGGTACCCTAGTAGAATATACATTATCAGAAGGCCATGCATATAGGCCATGCAAACACATTTGTACAAGTTTTTGTCGATTAACTAATTCAGAAGTGGGCTTCATTATTTCCCCTTAATTAAGATAACAATGCAAATTCCTTCATTAATAGTGACATGGACAATTTCTTCCTTACTCCGTGGGGACGAGATTATATGCAGGCCCCGTTGAGCAGGTTGCAAAGTGTCACCGGATATTCAAATGGCGTGCTTGTTTAATTGCAGTAAATGTAGCATGTCCGGATAGGTAGAGGAGTTTGGATGGCTGTTTTGTGCGCCGCGCGGCACTGCCTGAAACCCTGAGTTCCCACCGGCAGCTGTTCGCAGGTCTCCTGCCACTCCCCAGGGGCGCTCGGAAGACCATGTTGTTGGACTCTTGTCTTTTATGGCAGCAGCGGTAAACATGACAGGTTGTTTGGGCGCCATCTGTTTAAAATGGCTGCCGCATGGTACGCGAGCGATGAACTTGAGATCTGTTTTTTGTCTGTCTGCTCAGTAACAGTCTTGTCTGCTCGTCGCTGCAGGTGGAGATGGGAGTGAAGAGCTTGGACGTGACCAGTGAGTGGAACCTGGCGTCTGCTTTGTTACCTGTCAGTATCAACGGCACCCAGAGGACTATGCAGGTACAAAAAAAAACTTTAAATAAACAAGAAAAAAAACTCTATTTGCCTGACAGGCCAATTGCCTGTGTTCTCTGAATATTCTGTAGCTATTTTGCTTGTTTTTTTTCCCCACAGTGAAAAGTGTTATCACATAACCCTTACTCAGAAGACATTTTCCAATTTAAAATTAAGATTTAAGGAGTCACACTTTTCGTAACACATTTCATTAATCTGTCGTTTATATTAAACATTCATAAATTCATCTAGGTCTTTTTTTTTAAAACTTTTCCCCCACTCAGTGTCGTTGAAGAAAATATTCCTCCTCTTTCATGTGCCCTTGTGGTGCCACCAGGGAAATTTGTGGCACTTCATTTATACAGTGTGCACACAGAAGAAATGAGTTAAAACCAAATGAGGCATTAAAGATCATTAATTGTTACTTCTTCTAATAAATTGTCAGATGATTTTATCAACCTAAATGTTTGGATCTTTGCTCTCTGAGCTTAAATAATTTTACACTTAAGCTGTTTTAACGCTTGAGTAACAGCTTCTTCACTTCCGTTAAAGGTTGGAGATAGCAGAAAGCTTTGGCTCGAGATAGAACATCTTGTTTTGTTAGTTGCCCTCAATTCTGTTCGAAACTCTCTGGCAACACATTTTGAATTCAGTATCTTTGGGGTCATATTTTGCACAAGAGTTCAAATTGCATATATGGGGAGTGTGCAGAAACAGCTTTTATTATGACTGGCTGAAGAAACGAGGGACAACAAATGCAGTGTGTTCAGTATAGAACACTGATATTAGAAAAAAAGAAGGTTCTGTTAAGAACAAACATCAAAATAAAGCATGAATTGCAGGTACAGTAACTGGGGCTAAATAATAGCTTTGTGTATTTTTTTTCTCCTTGTACCAGCTTTTAGAAAGCCAGCTACTTTCTTGCTGATTTTTCTGTTAGTTACAAGTTAGTTATAAGTCATAGTTTTAGCTTTCATTGTTTTCAGGTATCGGAAATATTTACTAAAAAAGGCAGATTTTACTATCTATCATTTCTACCATGTACATGACAGTATTTGTTTGATACTGAATGCAGTTTGCAAACTGACCCTATTATCCCTATAGAATACAGTCCTTCCAAGTGGTAATTAATAAATAAAAGTATATGAAACAATAAAATCTTCCCTGTCTAGAAGTGTATGGTCCATAGCTAGCTATATTTCCCTTTGAATTTTAATGTTTTTGTCCAGATTAACAGAATTGCTCAATATGTATTTGTCATTCAATATTTTAAGATTTATTGAAAAAAAAAGATGAATACTTTTGTTATTCTCTGTCTAAATTGGAAATTGAAAGTTCGGTGAAAAGTTGCATTTACTTTGCCTTTGTTTTATTGTTTCCCTGTGCAGAGGAGGAAATGTCATACTGCTGATCAACCACCCTTTACATTTTTAGCACTCTTTGTAAAATAATCGAAAACGATACCCATCTAAAATCTTGTATTTGTGTTGTGTATTCTTTAACAAGTTTTTGCAAATTTGATTTTTGCATTCCTTTTCGGTTTCTTTTAGATATTCATCCTTCAGGCTACATGAAGTGTAACTGAAGAATTATTTCTAACTTTGACTTTATACACTTTTTCCTTCTGGAATGTGACATTACTTTGATTCTTTTTGAATTCAGGGCAGTCAGATGAGGTTCACACAGCATTGCTACAGATTATCTTGCTGATACAAACACCAGTAAAATTACTTGCTGTGGTCAAATAGCCGGCACTGAAAACTCACTCTCCTGTATTGATTATCATAAACAGTGAGAATATTTTCCTATTTATTCATGAAAGGCTTCACATTTTCCAAAAGCATGACCTATGTGACTCTAAATATATATATATAATTTATTTTGGTTCATATAATGTGTGTATTCTGTATAATCTGTAAATAAGAATCAAATCACCTCACTGTTCCACAGCTTCACAGCTGTGAACGGAAAGCTTCCTGACAAAACTGGTCTTTTTTCTAGCCTGTATATGCCAGCTCTTGTCATTATCCATCTCTCCCAGGTGGACACATTCCTGATGGTGCTCAGATTGGTTTAGTTGAATTTGTAAAATTACCTCCAAACAGAAATATGTTGAAGCAGTATAGAATTGAACATTAAGCCCTCTTTTCTTTTTGGAATTATTGCATGTTTTCTACACAAATAAATTGTCTACACTACAGAACTGAAGTAGAGTATCTTTTAAAATAACATAAAACCGATCAAACAGATTCTATTACTGCATTTATTAAGATTATTTTTTATTGTCTAAATATTTTTGTAGCTGTCATCTTTATCCTAGTTTACTTAGCTACTTACTAAGAAACAAAGTAAGACTGGAATGATTTCTTTATGCTCAGTATAGTTAGTGTAGTTAAGTAGTAGGTGAGTTGTACGGTTGTATGCAAACGTTTGGGCACCCCTGGCCAAATTACATGTTTTGTTGATTTTCTAAGTGAAAAGAAGTTAACAACCTCTGCAGTGAGCAAACTTAACCTCAACATATGTCTGCAAAATTTAATGCACCGTTACTATTTATTTGCTGAATTTAACAGATTTAAAAAAACTAAAACAGTAAATGTGGCATTTTCAAAAGTTTGGGGACCCTATCAGTCAGTACTTAGTAACACCACCTTTGGCAGAAATCACAGCCTTCAAACACTTCTTGTAGCTAGCTAACAATCTTCCTATTCTTGCTTTACGAATTATTTCCACTCTTCTTTGCAGAACCCTTCTTTCTTCACTGACTGAATTCCAGAATTTGATACTTCCATTCTTCCATCTACCCGCACAATATTTTTCTGCCACTGGCTGCCACACAACCCCAAAGCATAATAGATCCACCCCCATTCTTAACAGTTGGCAAGGTGTTCTTTTCTTCAAATGCTTCTCCTTTTTTTCTCCAAACGTACCTTTGGTGATTATAGCCAAATAGTTCAATTTTTACTTCATCAGACCACCAGCACTTGGCACTCCTGTGCCAGCTAAACCTTCCTGCAGGTCCTTTGCAGTGATATGAGGGTTTTGCTTTACATTCCTCACCAGTCTACGAGCAGTTCTATCAGAGATTCTTCTTGGTTTTCCAGATCTTGTCTTGTCTTCAAAAGTTTCCCTTAACTTCCATTTCTTAATGACATTTATGACAGGGAAATTGCAAGCAGGAAGTGTTTAGATATCTTTTTATAGCCTTTCCCTGCTTCGGAAGAGTCAGTTATCTTTATTTTCTCATCCTTAGTCAGCTGCTTAGAGGAGTCCGTGGTTGATGAGTGTAAGCACAACATCCTGAGAGGTTTGAAGAGTCAGAGAATTAATGAAGCTCTGGAATTGTCATCACCTGACTTAGATTAAGGCCTAACGAGTCAATTAAATTCTGAGTGGATCAAACTGTTGTATATGCCACATTTACTGTTTTATTTTTTTCAGTCTGTTAAATTTAGCAAATAAATAGTAACTGTGCATTAAAATTTGCAGAAATATGTCAAGTTTAAGTTTGTTTGCTGCGGAGGTTGTGTTAACTTCTTTTCATTAAGAAAATCAACAAAACATGTAATTAGGCCATGTTAAAATTAAACTTTTGCATAAAACTGAAAATGACACAAAACATTGAGATTTAGTCAAAGAGACCTAACCAAAGAGATTCATGAACAATCATATTACTTACAGAATTAGAAAACGTAAAGAACACCTTTATGTTTTAGGTTGTACAATTAATAAGGCAGTCATTAGCTAAAGAAATATGGTTAATCTAAATTTATTGTTATTCATATGCTTATCAGGTGCCTTTATCTGGGCATATATATAATTTTCAATAATACACAGACTAAATTAAACAAAAAACATTGAAATACAGGTTAAAAAATAAGTAAGGATGCATAGTAGTAGCATGCATTGAGTGATTTGCCGTTATATCATATTGAGTTTTGATATATTGTTGATAACAATAAAAAAGGATGCCATTAAGCAGAATGCAGTGTAGTTGGTAGCAAAAGTTAATGACAGTGTGAGATTGATCACAGTTGTAGTCTGTACATTTTTACATTAAGAAAAATTATTTAAAAAGAGAACAGTTACAGCTTTGCCTGGGAGATTAAGCCATGAACGAGCGATTTTGGTGGATCCATTAAACCTAAGTTGGATGGAACAACAGAATAATTATAATTTTGATAATAATAACTTTACAGGACAGGACATCCATCTATTTTCTAACTGCTTCATCCAGTTCAGGGTCGCAGGGGAGCTGGAGCCTATCCCGGCAAGCGATGGGTGAAAAGCTGGATTAACCCTGGATGGGATTCTGGAACAGGGCAATTAAACTTAAACAAGAAGAGATTCATCCAATTTGGTCTTTTCTCAGTAAAATACACAAAACTGAGAACAAAATATTTGTCAAAACACACAACAACAAGCCTGAGTTCTTTGACACCATACTTAGGTATGTACGGTCTGAGAAGTCAGAAATTGAAGTGCTTCAGAATCAGGGCCTAAAACTGATAGGTAACAGAATGAAGATGCCCTACAGTGACAAGTTTCCCATTCCTGCTGTCAAGCGTGATGACAATTCCATCATTGTGTGGATCCGATTTAGCTCTTCAGGAACTGGAAACCTATGAATAATTGAAGGGAGCTTAAAAGCAGCAAAGCACCGAAACACACTACTAGCTAAAATGATACCTAGGGTAGTTTCGTCTGTCTAAGCCCTCATTTTTTCAGCAAAACAGTTATTAAACCATACAAGTCAACCACGAATTCCCAAAGAGGAAAGCAATCAAAGTTGGTCTTGCCATCGCGGTGACTTGATGTAAATTCAGTTGAAAAGTTATGGAGGTGGATCTGAAAGCTGTCCTAGCTGGGAAGCTGGGAAGCACATTGATCCGGTTTCATCAAAGAATGAGGAACATTGTCATAGTTTAATTATAATAATTAAATGCACTTATATAACATTTGTCATCCCAAATTATCCCAAAGGTCTTTATGTTCTGTATAGGAAGCAGAGCCACTTTATCCAACACTGAGGTTCAGAGCTCACCTGGGTGACAAACAGCAGCCATTGTGCTTTAACATCCCCAATATACTGCACATTAGATTAACAATTGCTTTACCAGTTGAATTCATGGCAAAATTAGGGAGGCCAGACTGTGCAAGCCCAGAGAGGAATTTTGCATGGGTTCAGTGGGTAACACCCCTAGTCAGAATCATAGATTAACTTTTAATCCAAAGTACAGCACCTCCTGCAGCAGGGTGCTCCTAATCACTATACTGCGGCATTGGTTTTAGAGTTTCTGGTTCTAACATGAGTGCCACCTACTGATCCACTGATCAATTACAACAGCAAACTGATTGTCCCTGGAGGTCTTTGATCTTAGTAATGACCAGACCTATGGTCAATGGGTGACAGGGCCTTCTCCTGATATGCCCCAAAGATCTGGAATTCTATCCTTAAGGATATCACCGAGTCAGCTTCTATTTTAAACTCCTTCAAATATAGACCCAAAGCCTTGTTCTTTAGAAGGGCCTTTACTTAACTGGTTCTGTTATTTACCCCTTCTGCTCCTACTGTATTCAGTACCTCCATCTGCTGTCTCATCTCATTGAGCATTTTCATTGTGCATATCTTTTGTATTTTTTATTGTTGTTGTCATTCTGTAAAGCACTTTGAGAAGCCACCTTTAAAGGTACTGTATAAAAAAAGTTTATTATTATTAGACATAGGCTTACGTTTGAGATCTGACAGGTCAGGCCAGGATACAGAGTGGTACTGTTGTTGTCCAGGCAAAAGGTAAGAATGCAAACAGCTCATCCACAGCTGTCCAAAGCGTTTTGCACCCTTCAGTTACCTTTATATTTTGCAGGAATTTGTGCAAAACAGCACACATTTTTTGTCTTTGATTATATGTAGCAAATGCATTTGTCTTTGATTATATGTACTATATTCAGTATATGGTTTTTAGTTACGTGGTGCATATTACATCCATCCTTTGAGGATGATTATGATTTACTTGTATTATCCAGCACAGAAGCATTTTAAAGTTAAAAAGCAATGCATTTAAAATAACAGACTGAGGAAAAGAAAAATGCAACCTCTGTAGGCATCTAAAATCTGCCTCATGGTTTCCTCTGGAGCTCTTAAATCATAATTGCACAACGCTTCTGCATGAACATTACCTCTGTTTTGTTTTTTCCGCCTTGTAATTTTGGTTCCTCTGAAGTTAGTCATCCGTTGAAAAGCTGTAGTAGTCTACTGATTGTAGCCCACTGCATTTTACATTGAATAGGTCATTGGTACCCAACTAAGTGGAACTAATCTGGGACAGCGTAGCAGAAAAATTGGGTGCAGTGTCACACGAAACCCTTGTCGTGTAATGAGAAATACTTGATTGCAGTTAAGTAGGAGAATATGTCTGACTGTGGCTATTAAGCTTCAACATTCAAACCATATTTTGACTCACGAAGCAGGTATGCATTGAACATAACACCCCACTGCAGTAAGGCTTATATGTGATTTAAATATATAAAACCTCCAATGTTCATGCCATTTAGGTCAAAGTAGCAATTTTTCTATTTTTTTTCTCAGTTGCAGTAAAATAATAGGATATGTTAACGTCATCATGAGGACAGAGTTTCAACTTTTAAACTTAATTGTGTCACCACAAATTTCTAGTAGTTTCCGCAGAAGGACCAGCAGACATTTTTATGTATTGTTCTTTCTTCAGGTCCGGATAACATACAGTATTAAAGGTGAAGCCATGTAATTTCAATGGAAACAATCCATCCATCCATTTTCTAACTGCTTCATCCAATTCAAGGTTGGGGGGACAATGGGAAAAAAAAAAGCGTAACAAATTACTTTTACTGCTGTAGTTTGTTAATAGCAAATCTTGTGCATTATCTTTTAAACATTGAGAGTGTACAAATTGTGAACAACTGGATAGATATCAAAATGTAATGTTCTTCAATCTGTT
This sequence comes from Lepisosteus platostomus, assembly GCF_059453375.1. Classification (NCBI taxonomy): domain Eukaryota; kingdom Metazoa; phylum Chordata; class Actinopteri; order Semionotiformes; family Lepisosteidae; genus Lepisosteus; species Lepisosteus platostomus. Next base: position 29,979,518 of record NC_142612.1, read on the forward strand.
TTTTATTCCAAATTTGTGTCCTTCATATACCATTAGATATAACAGGGTTTGAGTAATAGCAACCCTTGTCAATTATTCTTAACCTTCAGGTGGTAGAAAGACCTACATATTCGGGTCACAATACTTCACCAGCTGTTTGAAGTGAAATTAGAGATAATTTTATGTATCTGAGCTCTGTGTCTTCATTTAAAAAACATATTCAACTTTGGTGACCTGATTCTTAGAATAAAAACCCTGGTAATTTGTTACTTCTGTAAGACAGCAACCTTAAATTAATTATCTGAAAATTCTGAAGAAATTGGTTTTTCACTGGTTGGTAATGTTAGTTATGCCAAACTGAGATGGAAAAGAACAGCAAGTCCTGTTTCCTTGCATTAATTTACATGTCAAATGTACATTTCTGGAATGATTGTTTTTTTTTTGTTCTGATGGCTAATCAACAATATCAACCATGTCAGGTTTTCTCACAAAGCAGTGATGCCTTCTGCAGAAGGTGTCTCCATATGTTAGTTACCATATCACAACAGATTTGTGCTCATAATCATGAAGGGAGAGACTATTGGAATAGTCAATCTGAGTAATGAATTATTTTTTTGTTTCTGTGGGAACTTTGCATTACAAGAGTTTCAGTGCACATCATACTACAATAGAAAAATAATAAAATTAATCATTGTGAAAGCAGTTAAAACTGAATAATCTAAACGTCTGAATTTAATATTTTTGTGTTGTACAGTAGCTATCTTTTTCTTAACTTGCATGCTTAATATCGCCACCTGATTTTTACTAGATACCACAATATACTTTATGTAAAGGGCAATGTTCTTTCTGGATCCTGAATGAGGCCACTCCTTTGACCCATTAAGACAGCTTGATGATAACCCATTTGCCAACAATAGAGTATATAAATATTGTACTTATGCTGTGCCACTCTTATTTACATTAGGCACCTAACAAATGTGAAGTTCATTAGTTTTTCTTAACATTATGGTGCCTGTGGTCTGAATTACTCAATGGTCTAAATTAATAGGCCTTTATCTTTGATGACTTGTATAAAACAAAACGTCTTGGTTCCCAGTGCTGATCACTTTGGGTTGGCTCCATTTTGTCCTTGCTATGGTACATCTATTATTTCTATGTCAAAGCTGCTTATTTTTAAATTGGTGGGATACATTCCAATCGTCATGTTCCTGACAGAGGTAACAAACATTGGTGGTTACTTTTCTCGTAACTTAGCTAAAGTTGAGTCATATATATGAACTTGCATCCACAGTTTGATTGTGGAAAAAAATCATGTTGAATTGTAATGAGAGGCAAAAATAATACAGTAAGAGAAAAAATAGAAAAACTTAAGCGCTTGCTGTCTGTAGAACTGTCCAAAGCTATGGCGCTTGACCTTAACTTTGCAAATACAAGCAGTTGTCAAAGAGTGGGCACTAGATTATGTAAATGAGTATAGCAAATATATAACTATATAATCTGCAGTAACCAAATACACAAGTAGGTTGTAAGATCAAATTTAGAGTAACTGACCAAGCAGCAACTCTATCAAAATAAGTAAAAGAGAATTAAAAACTGTTCCCCAATTATCTGGTGTGCATGCTTTCTGTTAGGAGTGAAGTTTCAGAAGTGGGCCACCATGGCAGGCCACTAACACATCACTAATTCATCCCCTGAATTGTATTTCTTGTAATTTACATGATTGTTTTATGAATAATTTGTTCAAATCAATTGGTGTCCCTACAAAACAAAGTTGTGAAGGCTCAAAGCACCCAAGGCTTTGTTTATTGTTCCATTATTTTAGGTTCTGTAAGTTACTACTGGGTCAGATTTTTCATAGGTTTAGTTTAAGTGGTCTGTGTCACTCTGTATATTCTGTATGTATACATGAATTACTTCTGCCTTGTCACGCTGCTTAGATATGAAAAAAAGCAGATTAAAAAAATGTATGCTCAAAACCATTCATATCGCTCTAAATTTGAAGCAGCAAAACTTTTGATTGTCTTTTCTGAGCTTCATTATTCTAGTGCAGTTTTTGCTGGTGTATCCAGCTATGTTATCCTCACAGCATGTTCAGAAGTCAACTGCTTAGGTTTTATCCAATGCTAAAACGCATGACCATATGTTACTTGTTTCAATGTCCTTTAACTATTAAAAAATCTCTCAGATGATTTTTCATCTGTTTTGGTTCATTTTACAGTACCTAGACTGGATGTGAAGTTGTGAATGATGCTGTAGAAAATAAAGACCACTATTAAAGTAGGTTCATCATAAAGATTTTTAAAGGTTTACGGTAAAGATGTCTAAATGGCCCGTTTATAAATACTGCTTACCTTTGCCCCACAAAAAATAGTGCGTCTCTGCTCAGATAAATGCAGTAAGTGAAAATGAATTAGCACTTAGATAAGTCAAATTCTGTTTATTGATGTTGTTAAATAAGGTTCACTGATAATGTGTATCACAATAGCTCCTCATTTCTTAATTTGTTATCCAGTATAATATCTATTGTGATTATGTACTGTATATACACTGTATGTGAAGAACAGTATCTTCTGTGACATTTAAGTCTTCAATCAGATACTGAATCTCTCCCCAGGAAATGTAGCAGTCTCTGTTTTTCTTGAATGTGACTCAGGGTATGCAGAGGTCATAGCCAGTTTATCTTGGGGGCCATAGCTGTTTCCAGGAGAGGTATAGTGAGCTTTTGCTTTAGTCTTAGATAAGTGGTAGCCTTGCCAGAGGCAATCTTGTGTTTTCAATAGTAGTTTGTGTGGTTGTACAACTGCACCAGGCTTACAATAATGAAGTCTGTGGTCTTTTCTGTGCATTCTGAATTGCACAACCCTGAAACTGTTGAGCTGCATAACCTTTCCTTGATGCAAGTCCTAGTTCTTTCTTTACAATATCTCAAAACATGTTTTTTTAAGCTGCTGTGACATTTCCCTAGACCAAACATTTATATCTGAAGGAATAAAGGTTTTTTTGTCATTTTTTTGGATGTAATGTGCCTTGTACAAGCATGATAAACATGAAAATGTAAATATGTCACACTATGAAAAATGATTTAAATATCAGAATATATTCTCATCTTGATATCTTATATTTGTTGTACTGTATGTATTGTCTTCGATTTTCTTAAATAGGTATTTTTGTAAAAAACAAACATCTTTAAAATTGATTTATTCAACAATGCACCAAATCTGTATTCAGCCTTTTACACTTAACAGTAAACATTTTAGTTACCTGCAATAAACAGTGGTGTGATTGTATATTTAATTGACTGAAAATGTGGTGTCTGTCTCTCCCTGCCTTTCTCAGCAGATGCAGTTAATTCATATTTGTTCAGATGTCTCCTCACTTGCTTTAATATTTTCAGTTCTTTGCTCTTCAGACCTTCCTGGCAGATTATTACAACACTGTTACCTGAAATGTGGAGGCACTCACTCAGTGAATGTGTTTCTAGGGAAGCTAATATCCTCGGTTTTAGGCATGTTTTCCACAAGCGTAGTACAGTCTTTGGGGCTGAAATATTTTCTGCTAATGATTAAATCTGGGAGAATCTTTGCTTGACTTACTGATATGCAGCCCAGAGGCATTCTTTTGCTATACTCAACCCACAATACACAGTAGATCTTAACAAGAAGTTCTATTGAGTAGATTTTTTCTTTTTGAAGGATTTGGCCTGTACCTCACTCTGACGTGGTTACTGTATATGAAGAATAATGTCTAATAGAAAAAATGGCACACTCCACTTAATGTTATTGTGGTACTGGAACAAAACAGCTTATGGTAATGGAGTTTTGGATTATGGAAAAGCACACCATTGTGATTTTAGCATGTTTGCTTAGGCAAAGGCTTGCTGTGGTGAACAGAGCTGAGAAAGTTGCAGGTGAGCAGGAATGGGACAGTGCAGTCACAAGAGGTTCAGCTGCTGCTTTCACATTCTAATTACACAATAGTTGATTGTTCGCTTATCTTTGCAAACATTTGGGGGAAGGCACAGGGGCTAAGATCTTGCTGCTGTCTGCAAATTGAGGTAATCACGTGTCGATTTCTTGGTTCATTTGTTTTGGCATCGAGCACGGACAGCTTCCTCAGAAAGAAGGAGGGAGACAGTTCATTCCTCCGATTTCCCAGAAAACTGATTTAAGTTTTTGAGGAGATGTGTGTCCACATTTCTTTTATGAGAATTAAACTGCCACAATTTATATGAATTAATTTCACTCATTTTCATTACCCCATTAATCATTATTGTTGTAATGTGTCAGGCAAATCCTTCTTTCTTTCTTCTGTGAAGAGCTCTGATTATTGTGACAGATCCTGACCTGCTTTCCTGATAACTATTGTGATCTAACAAGGGCTGAGGCTGAGGACACTGTCAGTGGTTATTTTCTTTCTCTGCTGACTAAAGAGACCTTTAACATCTTATAACAAATGAAACTTAATATGAACGTTTATCTGCTGTCTCTAATTAAACCTTTTCTTTCTTCCTCTTTGCATCTGTATGAGCGAGTGAACTTGATGTTACTGTTGTATACAACATGTAAGATATATTTGCATAAAGTAAAGGTGCTCTTAACGAGTGTAATTGCTTCTGTGCCTTTAATTTCAAGACTTCCCAAAATCAGTACAAAGACGCAAGTCCAGATCATAGCTCCATAGCCCTACTGAACTGTTTCAAGGCCAAAACTCTAAACAAAAAAATTTATAGAAACAAAACTGTTTAGTTAAGTCTAAAGGCATAACAGTGTGAAAATCAATCTGCAGAATGAATTCTGGGTGTATAAATATAATGAAATTGGGCATTTTCAACTTCTCATGATATAAGTAATTTAAATGGGAAAACACAAAATACTTTCTTAAGCTAGAGTGCATATCATAGTTTGGGCTAATTTCAATTTAATAATCAATCTGAAAGGGACTGCTTTTTTAGGTGTTTGAAAGGTAGAAGGAACGTTTTTTGCTTTTATGAATTTCATTTAATTACAACTTGTTCGTGTTGACTTATCCTTCTTTCTTACAATTTCTAGTGCCTTTCCCGCACCGCAGGAGGAGAGATAAGTCTTCAGTATTTGGGCACAGTGGTAAGTGAACTAAATTTGTTTTTGATTATTCGTTGTAGACACTTTTCATTTAAAAAAGTTGGGCAACCAGCATTAAAAAATAAACCATGGATCCTCTGTGTTGCGATAGTAAATAAATTACATGCAAAAGCGTTTGCAGACTAAGAGATTTAAAATGCTTAGAATTTTTCCGACGTTTTCTGCTGGTACTTCTACTCATGCTGCACCACTAGAAAAAAATATTTTAAAATTACTGAAGAATCTCTTCACACAGGCAAAGGAAAATAATCTTGTATGCCCTTTGACTGCATTTTAAAGGAATTACTAGTGAGTTGTATAGGATGTCTTGTAAAAAAAAAAAGCCAAGTCGCATTACATGAGGCTGTGATTTGAATACAGCTTTCAGTTCTGAATTGCTTGTGCTAACTGATGAGGCCTTTTCGTCCAACGATCCTTGTTTCCAACACATTCTTTTATAATGTAATGTTTCTTTATTAGCCCTATACAATTTCTTGCATTAGGAATTCGTCTTTTCACATACCCCAGCTTTTTTCTCCAAGGAGACACAGACAGGGAGAGAAGCTTGGGGTCAGAGCGCAGGGTCTGCCATTGTACGGCGCCCCTGGAGCAGTTGGGGTTAAGGGCCTTGCTCAGGGGCCCAACGGAGTAGGATTCCTCTGCCAGCCGCAGGATTTGAACCAGCAACCTTCCAGTCACAGGCGCAGATCCTTAGCCACAGAGCCACCATTCGTACATGTACTGTAAAGAGAAGTGATTGATCTGGCCCCAGACTGCTCTAGGAAATGTAACGCATCCTTTTAAACAGCTTTATTTGTTTTTTACATTCAGTTGTCTTAGTTGAAAATTAGATAAATCAGATCTTCAAGTGACAGATGCAATTCAACAAGCAGCAGGCTAACAGGCTTCTGTAATTTCAGGTAACTTTGTACGCTCAGCAGCTGTCCGATGCCAGCACAGTACCTATCCTTATGCCTGGCACACTTCCATTCAGCTGGAGTTACAGTTCAGCTGCAGCTGCAGCAGCATGGCACTACTTAGCACATATTCTGCTGACCTCCCTGTCAGCGCTGTTTCAGGAGCTGGCTGATCGTGAGTGCTGTGAGGCTGTCTGTCAGGAGGGCATCAGCATGGATGAAATGGTTCATTTGATTTACTGACACTGGATAGCAAACCCAGTAGTTCTGCCTCAAGTTTTTTTTTTTGGATAAGAAACAAGGGTTAGCTGAGCCATCTGACATGCAGGCGCAAGGTATGGAGAAATTCAGCCCAGGAAAAAAAAAACAACAGAGACATCACCGGTCTTTTTTCACAGTGCCAGTTGAAGGACGTTGAACAACACTCAGACCTCTGAAACACTGGTGGGAATTAATTCCCTGTGATGGAAAGAAGCATTTACATGAATGAATAAATCTATAAGGAAGACACACAAAAAGAATATTATTTCAAGCATGCCTTCTTATGAAACTGGAAAATTCTCTGTTTATAATAATAATGTTATAATGTTTACTGTACTTATGAACTAAATAATTTTGTCATTAATCTATTAGTAGGAAGTATAAGTAGGATATGCCAGTAGTATGGGTATTGTTGTGGTGTCCTGATGTGGAAAGAACTGTAACTTATGTGTGATACTCAAGATTATCTGGGAGATCCTTCCAGCTATTCAGCCTTGAGGTAGTCTATCAAAAGTGTTGTTGTGTGACAATGCTAATATTGCCTGTTGCCTCACTGAACACATGAGTGTTGTGCAGGACATAGCCTTCCTGAGACTTGGAGTGCAGCCTTTGCCCTTGAAATATTTAGGGTTTTTTGGCTTTGTATAAGGTGATGGATTTTCCCAGAAAGCCCTGCTTTCCTGTGTGTTTTCCTGGAACACAGGTATTGTTTTAAATTGAGAAATCTATCTGCTGGTTTCTCTCTTTTGCTGTGAAAAAATGTATTGACATTTATGACAGTTCAGTTGTGTTTCTTGCCAGGGCATTTATGTGTATGTGTTTCTAAAGAAGTAAAATATATATATATATTTAAAACCTAAACTACCTTAAAACTAAACATGCAAACTAATAGAAAGAGAATACCTATGTCATAAAATGCCATATTGAATTTCCTAATGAAGAAAGCAAACAGGATTTCAAAAAGTACAGTACAGCTGCTACTTTTCCAATCTTACCTTAGACCCCAGTTAATCACCTGATTTTTAAATTGTGGATTAACTGCGTTGTAATTTGCCTTTTTCCAAAGATGTATGTTAATATGGAAATTAATCTTAAATAGAGTTCAGAATTAATGTGCCTTTAATTTGAACCTTGTTGCTCCAGCACAATCAAATCTGGGGGAAAAGCACTTGGCCTGCAGAAGGGATTAATGACGGCCATCTGAAACAATTTGGAACTTAATCAGTTCAGCTGAGGAGGGTAAATTTAATATGATAATTTATCTTCTTAAACTGTATTGGCATAGCAGGAAAGTATGCAAATTCATGACCCTTACCTAGTGACTAAATGGTTGCTGTGTTGATGGATATATTTGTTCCATTAAAGAACTTTGGGGAACTTTAGGATTTCCATGGCTGCCCTCCATTGAGGTTGAGGACTGAACCAGGTCTCATACTGGGACCATTCTGGTCGGTGTATTTCCATAATTCGCCTTTTCCGCTGACATGACAGCAAGAGGCAAATAAGTGTTTCTAATGATATCAGATGGAGTTGTAGAGGACAGCGTTTTAATGTAGTAGAAGACCTCCCTGTGGGGTTGTTATTGCCACTATAGAACATCAGTTACACAGTTGCAACAATAGTCTCTTAATTGATTCGTTTAATTAGCAGGAGATGGAGCTTGTGCTGCATCTTGTCATCCACTATCATAGGGGGTCCTGAGCAGCCTGTGCTGTCTGCCACTTAACAGTCTTTGCACTTGTCACGCTTGTATTAAAGTGTAATTATATGTAAATGAAAACCACAAAACCCTTCAGAAGTTGACCAACGTTACAATATTGGCTTCTCTTTTTTAAAAAAATACTGAAGTTTTGAAAGTTTTTTTTTCTTTTCCCTCTGAATGATTAGCAAACTATTTCTCTGGAATGGACGGGTGATTCATCTGGACATCCACTCTTAGAGGGAGGAGGTGGCCGGGGTAGACATTGCCTGTTTTAAAGGAACTGTTCCACTGAGCAGGCTCTCTTCCATCTCTCAGTACCTGTGAAGTGAATTGAGCACAGTAATTTTCCAAGTCTGATTACAACTTCCTTCTTTCTGAATACTACAGATGTCATTATGGTCTTATTCAAGCATGAAGGTGTTCCCAGAGAAGCAACACAATGGGCCTTTCATTAAGTTAGAGATGTCCCTCAGTTGCCTTTGACTTGAAAGATGCAAGGCAGGTGGCAAGCAAAACTAGAGCCCTTTAAGTGCCTTAAACTGAAAACATGCATATGGGCTTATAAAAGATACCTGTACCTCTTACGTATTTTAAAAATTGGTGTTAATGCTTGCAGGGGGTATATTATATACAATATCAGAATGTGCTCTAAGCTCCAAGGTCTCTGTCTGGATGTCCATCAAATTACATGGTTGGAGGCAGATGTTTTGCACACGTTATTTACAGCTACTCTCTAGAAATGGAGAAACATCTCGCTTGTCCTGCATTGTATTCCAGTGACTCATTGACCTGATTTCCAGCCGTGATTTTCTTCTCTCCACGCTGGATGCAGCAGGCTCCCATAGGAAGCAGCAGTTGTAAAAATGCAAAAAGAAAAAGAAGAAAGGGCTGCTTTTATTCAACACAGCTTTTGCTTCAAAGGGATGGTACTGTACTGATGCACTCTTATGTATTCCTTCCTTTAACTAGAGGATAAAAAGGTTTACTGTTTTGTAGCACTGCACCAATTATTATGCTAGCTGGAATCCCACCAAAAGTCTATGTCTGTAGCTTTAAACATACCTGAAGTAACGTCATGTTAAGTAACTGTTAAACCAACAGTTATGCCTATCTTGTCTGCTTTTCTTCTTGAAAAGTAAATAAGAAGAAAAGTTAGTTGCTGGCAAGTTGTAGAGTATAGAATTCCTTTTGTACCTTTTGTGCAAGTATTGTGAAACTATGGATCTGCCTTCTGGCAAAATGTACTCTTCAGTCGGTCAGGCCTTGGTCCTGTGGTGAATGTGCCAGCAGAAGTGCTTCTGTGAGGGGATGCATAATTTCCCTCCCCTCCAACTGAGAGGAGCCACCACCAAAATAAACACCACAGCTGTTCGCTGTTGTGCTCAAATGAAGACGTGTCACCTACCGCTTTCAAATAGGCAACACAAGAGTTAATATTTAATGAATAAATTAATACCTAATGAAGGAATCCGTAGTCATTATATTTCTAAATCACTTGTGTCATTGGAATAAACGGCAGCTTTAAGTCCCTTTGAAAGTGTAATTTATTCATCCCACGCTGGAGTGCTGGCAGTTCATGTTTGGCATCATGAAATACATCTGTTTCCCTTTGAATGTGTATTGGGTTACACCACTTTTCTTTTAGGGACCCGTGTTAAGGCAGCCCATACCTGCCTTGTTTTAAGTCCCAGCCAACTCGGTAAAAACTGTTTCCTGTTTTTGATTCCGCCGTTGTATGAGACAGCTGATTATCATGCAGCTGATATGGGCTGCAAATTGTGTGATCAATTTAAAGAATTACGCAGGAATTACTGCAGAAAATTAAAGCTTGCCAGAAGCTGAGAGAAGTGGGAGTGGAAAAAAAAGGCACTGTTCGTTTCAAAATATCTCCGCTAGCCCTATGATGTGATGACAATATAAACAACGTCACATTCTTGCACTTTTTATATTGACTTTGGCAGTGCTGCTTTCCTCAGATAAAAGGGTCTGATGCTGAGCAGTTCCGTTAATTTTGTACTGGGCTCTTGTCTATTTTTATGGTAACACACACTGAGCAGGAAGGTCAATATTCCGAAATACCCACTGTCAGCATAAAAGAGAAAGTTAATGTTGCTAATGGGCTTCCTACAAAGTATTGATATTATAGCCAAGTTTTTGTTGAGCACATTTCTAATATTGTGCTAAATACTATTCCTGGTTGCATAAGGAGAGGGAAGCTGTCTGTTTTTTTGTGTTTTGAGGGACTGTGTCAGTCCCTTTAAGCGCTGTTACTGTATGACTGCAGGTGATCCTGACAATAGTTTAATTGATTGACGTGATTATGTGCAAAAATTCATTTTTTAGAAGATAAGACTTAACACAAATATGAGCATAAAGGTTCAAAAAGTGTTAGAAAATGAAAACGGATGACCGTTTAATCCTATCAAAAAAGCTTATCACTCTCTTTATCTAATGCAGTTGCCAATATTACACCTAGTCCTCCTAGTTTTAATATTGGAACTATTAAAGACAGCTGCTTAGAACAAGTTGAGTGAGGATACTTAGTAATATTTACTAGTTCATGTTTTACAGATTATATGATCTCATTGTGACATATACTTTTCTTTTGGCCTTTTGGAACTGCAATGAGAAGTTTTAACATGAAATATGTCAATAAGAAGCTGTGTAGAACCAAGTATAGTTCTTTCTAAACAAGATTTAATCGTTAGCTACTGCTATTTTTCTTTTAATTCAGTCATCTTCATCCCAGGTTGTATTCAGTTTTACATATATGGGACACCACCAGCTTTATACATTTTTTATGGTAATAGAGCTTTTGCATTTTTTCTCTGAAGAAAATATATTTTTTTGCATTAAATTCAACCTTTAACTTTAAACTAAGATGCAGCAAACATGTCTTTAGTGGAGGTTGTAATTAGAAATTAAGATGTACCACACTTTAATAAACTTTTTTTAAATTAGAGTTGATTACTTAATCTTTGTCTGCATTATTATATTACCCCCTGTCTCTGTCTTTCTCTCATATTTATAGTGTATTGTGTTCCAGGCCAGCAGAAAGCCATGGGATTTCCTGTTAGAGTCAGCTAACGTGCAGGGTTGCACTCATTCTCCATTAACACTGGATCTCAACACCAGTGGATCAGAGCATGATCTGCATTAAGAATAATACACCAGCCTGGGGTCAAAGCTTAATTATATTTCTACTTCTGTCTCAGGCTCCTGTTCGTATTTGAATGGATGAGTATTAGTTGCACGTCGGTATTAAGTGCTAATCAAATCAGAGATTATCATTTTACACTGTTTTACCCAAAGAGCATGGCAAGTGCAAAGGAGGCATGATAAACTTAGAAAAACTAGCACATACCTGCCTCACCTGCATCTGAAGTGCAGTGAAGGGATAGCCATTTGCTTATCTTCTCAATATTCAAGAAAATTGATTATTGACTGTGCATTTAAATAATCTTATGCAAGCATGCTTCCTTAAACTTCAAGTCCATATACACAGTCTAGGCTGTCCTTAATAAAAAGAAAATAACAATATACAAACCAGATATTCTGAAAATCTAGTGTTGTTTTCAGTGTAATGGAAAATATTTCAAACAGATGAATGCAGTCTGAAATTGCAGTCAGTGTGATAATGGGCTTACATATAGCTGTATTTGAAAACCTGTATTCATTAAAGAGGGGGTTTAAAATATTTTAATAAAATTCTAGCAAATTTAGATATGGTAGAATCGCTCTGGGCTAAGTAAGTAGTATCTGTGTTATGCTTGGTTCTACTGTATGTTCCAAATTCTAAATATGCATTCTATGTTCCTTGAAGCCTGGGGGAGATAAAAAGAAGCACAGTTTTAAGCCATCATACACAGTTTGGCTTTTACATCACAAGCTTAAGGAAGGAAGCGGCCTGGGTTTATGCTTTTTGAAGCAGTCGTGAGCAACAGATACATATACGTGCAAAAGCATGTCAAGATTAGTGAAAGCAAGTTGCCTGACAATAAAAAGCTGACTCCTTCTGAAAGGTTAACACATAACACTTTTTCTTATATCTTTTGGAATGAAAATTAGCATCCCCTGTTTGCTAAATACAGCATAATTGCTCAAAAGGAATCATTTCCCCTTGCATTTCTAATCGCGTTGAATCAAACCACCCCCTTTGCAACACTGTCACGCTAGTCAGTTTACCTCAGAGAACATCTTTTTGCAAAGGCCGTATTGTTTTGACATTTTCTGGTTGGTAGTACAATGGTTTAAACTGCCTTAAACAGACCCTATTTTCATTGGCTCCCTATTAGAAATAACAGTTTTGATTAGATTGTGTGATAATGTTTCAGAGGTCTACAGTGTAGTGTCTATAACTAAAAGTCAGTAATCCCTAAATATGTGATCCTTTAGCAGCTCATTCTGAAGAATAGTCAATTACAAAACATACTTTCGATTTTGGACTGCATTTATACTATTGTGTAGACACCCTCTGCTTTGCTTGTGGAACTTGTCATGATTCTTTTAGGGGCTTGTTCTTCCCAATTTTGCCAAAACCCAAACTGCCTGAGGCTCTGAAGGCTCTCTGTTATGGATGCTTCCAAGGTGACCGTAGCTGTTAATGTAGCACAACTGTATAAGGGCCTCAAGGGAAGGTGAGTCCTTACTATCTTCAGTGTCCTTTCTGTATCCTTCACTCAGGTGTGCCAGACTTTTTCAGGAGAGCTGCAGGGGTGATCCAGCTTTCTATAGGGGTAACCACAGGGGTGCAAATATTTTGGAAGGACAGTGTAAAGCTCACTGTCAGTTTTCCCATTTCCTGTCATCTTTGATTTATAAAAATAAGACAAGAGCTTTGGTGTTTTGCAAGCCATGGCACATGGAGATAGAATTTTCAAATGCTACAGGTCAGCTCAGGGCTCTCTTTAGAGATGTGAACTCTTGTTTCTATTACAGGTGACACTACTAATGCTGTAATGCGCGGAAGCTTGGCAGTAGTGACGAACAGTTCTAGATGCTTAAAAATTCAGTTATTTCAACACCCATTTTGGCACTTTCTAAGTAGTTAAACATGAGGCTGCTTTTCTTATTTAATGTCTAATTATCAAAAACAAATAATAGCTCTTTGTATGAGCCAGAATGCTTGAAGTATCAGTTTCTTTTTAACTTTAAGTTGAGCTTTAACTTTTATTCTTCACTTTTATTAATGGCTCTGTACTTCTTGGGTAGGGGGCCTTGACATCCAGTTTGTAATGCTGTCTCTCCTGAAGCTGGAAAAAAATACTGTTGTGATACAAAATTCCAAAGCAAAACCCTGTCCTTTGGATGAGGCATAAAATCGAGGTCCTGACACTCTGTGGTTGCCAGGTTGCTTCTCGAAAAGAGTAGGGTTGTTACCTCGGCGTCCTGGCCAAATTTCCCATTGGCCCTTACCAGTCATGGCCTAATAATCCCCATCTCTGAATTGGCTTCATCACTCTGTTCTCTCCTCCCAACTGACAGCTGATGTGTGGTGAACGTTCTGGCACACTATGGTTTCCATTGCATCATCCAGGTGAGTCGCCATTACCTGTAAAGCGCTTTGTGTTGAGTGTCCAGAAAAGCGCTATATAAATGTAAGGAATTATTATTAGTTTTAGTCATTTTTTCCCTGATGTGCTTTTTAATTTTTTGTAAACATTTAGAATTGCCAATTATTTTTCTTGTTGCACCCACCCAGTTTTGGAATCTCCGTGTGTCCATTTTTCAAACCTTGCGACTGCACACGGGGGAGACTGAGGAAGTGCAGGCCGACTCCTCTGACCCACTCATCGTTTAACGCATCACAAGCAGCACAGCCTGTCCTGAAACTGACTGGAGGAAAGGCGCAAATCTGCGGGTGCCCCAGAAGGCCACAGGGGGTCTCTGTGTTTGCTGAGAGAGCTCTGGCTGACTGTTCCAGCCCTACCATTGGCAGCACTTAGCCAGTTGTTCACCCTCGTTTTGGGAATCCTGTCTAAGTCACAGGCTCAAACTCGAACCAACTTTCGGGCCAAGTGCCTCTAGCGGTTTTAGCCATTCGAGAGGCCCCTCGAGGTTTCCTTTTTCAACAACTGCTTTTGTTTGGATTCTGTATGATTTCCAAGGCCCACACAGTGCTGGTGATAAAGCCGAAGTATGCACATACTGTGGCAGTTGAGACTGTCTGAGACAGTTATTGCAGTTCTGTCAACCATTACTTGTAATGTTTTAGTGCTTAATGTTTAATGCAAGAAACACGATTGCAGAGAATTTTCAAGTTTACTCCTGGACATTCTTGACATACATTCTAATCAAGTTTTTCTGTACTGTCAAATTGTGTGTTATTGTTAATACCCTATTATTATTAGCCCTGATTAGCAAGCAGTGCTGCTCAGAAGATTCAAAAGGAGTAATACCCTAATGTCACCTGCACCGATGACCTGACTCTTGAGATACCCTGCCATTGTAATAGACACCTGACCAAGGATGACTTATGTAGCCGCCAGTGTTGTTTTAGCTTTTATCGAACTGCTGCTTGCAGGGAGAACAATTAAGAGTGTCAGTTTCAACAAAAAATAAAAACAAAGGGAAAAAGGAAACAATTCGTTCACAACAGGACACAACGCGGCAGAGGATAACCTGTCTTCAAAGATTTTTGCTTCGAGTATTATGATAGTTTAGAAATGGTCAACTTCAAAGGCCTGTGCTGCAGTGACTTGAGCAGCTTTCCTGCTATTCTTGTATGCTGGTTCATGGTTGCTATAAGTAGCCCGTATCCTGTCCCCTGTAGTCTCAGGTGGTTAGTCCTTTGTTTGTATAGCTGAGGCTGTTGCTTTAATAGTTTTCTCTGTGTTTCCAGGCTGTGTGGCAGCCCTGATTAAGCTAAGAACAGTACAGCGATATTCTCTCAGTAATGGACCCAGGCTTCTCACGATCCTTTGACACTCAGCAGTTATGTAAGCAGTGCACAAAGGTCATAGGACAAGGTTAACAGAGCAACCCTAGGTCTTAAATTAGGACATTTTTCTTCTCCCCCTTTTTTCTTTTAAGACGCAAATTAATTTTGAGACTTTTTTTCTAGCCTCAGTAAATTACAATTTGTAAATGTTAATTATGAAGCATATGAGAAGGAAAAAAAGAAGAATAAAAAAAGGAACAGTAGAGGCAACTTCATTTACTGTGTCCTAATTACACCCCGCAGGTCTTTTAGAGTCTGCAGGGGCTCATATAGTGTGCGATTCTCTGTGCTGCTGTATTTTCAGAATAAAAAAACTGAATTAGAGAACATGAAATGGGTCAGAGATTAAATATTTTCTTTACACTGGTAATTAAGCCTTTATCAGTCTTGGGAAAACCTATTACCGTTTGCACTGGTAGATGTGAAACTAGATTTATTTCATAGAGCACATCTAAAATTACTAATTGTTTTGTATGTCTTTTAATGTGCGTTGGCTTGTGTTGGAGCAACTTCGTGAAACGTCTGAATTTGCTGTATGGTACTTATGGTGTGCTGTGACTATAGCAGTATGCAACAGCTACATTTGCCATTGGAATCTTTTCCAGCAATTGTGCTCGTTTCCAAAATACTAGAAAGCGTACGAAACTAAAGCACTAGAACAGTACATTGTGACAGACAACCTCAATGTTTAAATGAATAAAAAAAGCAGAGCATTTGTTGACAAGATGACAGTAACATTTGAGGGCCTGCTGCCTGTGAACCACAGCTTTTCCAGAGTACAAAACAGAAGAATTCACACATTGCATGAACAAAAGAGGAAGCAGCTTTGTTACATTAAATAAAAAAAGCAGAGCAGAGGAGATGGTTAATATGAAAACAAAAAACAATATTAATAAAACAATTATGGTCTTTCCAGAAAGATTTTGGATGTATTAACAGTTTACCTTTAGCCATTTGAATGGAGGAGTGACACACCAGAAGGATGTTTCGGCATCATAGGTGGTTAATGGGGTTGGGGAGGGGTGTGACTACAGAGAATGCAGGAAAAAGTACAGTGCAGTGTTTATACCTTTGGTATCAAAAATTCTTAAGAAAGCAAGATTGCCAAAATTGCAACAGTGATGTTTTTTAACACATCATAAACAGTAGCTCACTAACATCATAGCTTTCTGTACATGTATCAAAGCATAAAACTGAATTGCTAACAATGTATGTAGTAGTCAGTAATATATTTCTGTCGCTCTCTTCCTCGGCCTGGCTATTCCCCTTTCATTGAAGTGAATGTTTACCTTTAGCTGTCTTAAGCAGGCAAGCCAGTGTTGTACACTGAAAGGCACACATGTTCCATTGTTCGGCCTCCATGGTTAATTGCAAGTAGTCTCTCCAGTTGGGTCGTGAAAGTAGCACTTACTTCAGTAAATTACCTTTGTGGTGTAATTACCTGCTTGTTAGGCAGTTTGTGGTCACCTGTCAGCTCAGGCCAGTCCAGAATGTACCTCTACACCTGCACCATTGTTAACCACACACGACAGCAGCAAGGTGGCTTCCCCCTAATTACACTAAACTTGGTCTGCCTTTCCTTTCCTCTGAACTCCAGGGTTATCATTCCCATTAATTACAGCTGCACTTTGATTGTAAGGGCAGGGAAAGTGTTCAAAATTGCTTCTTGTGTGGTACAGGCAGCACACAGCGCCAGACTGTTTATACAGTAACAGTTCCATGACAGATAGCCTTGAGCTACTGCACTCATAAGGTATTTCACTATGACAGAAACATTACTGCAGTTATTTGCTCAGGTCACCACTGTTGTGACTTTTATCAGATACCTACGGTTTAATGGGCTTTGGTTTAATGGACTTCGGATTTAACAGACATTCCTGGCAATAACAATGAAATGCACAAATAAAACAAAGTGACAATAAATTGCATTGCCCAAAAGTGTAAATTCAGTTGCTTACAATGGGTGTTGTTTTTCATACTCTTTAGCACATTTTATTCACCATAGGTATGATACATTGAATCAAGAGCTTGTATATTAATGAGAAAAGGCACAGGACCAATTGTCACTGACTGTGTTGATTCCAATTGTTAAAAAAAATAAGTGAAAACATCCAGTAAGTATGTATACTGTATGTGTTTCTCATAATTGTGTGTTTTCAGGCTGAGAAAACATCTTTTCATTAATTGACAGACATCTGGCAGTAACAGCCACCCCTTCCCCCTTATTAGTTTGTTAAACTGAGGGTTTAGTGTACTGTATATATATATATAGAAATACTATTTATTAGTACAGCAGGTCTTCTTTAAACCATGTTGTGTGGTAGACTCCTGGAAGGACAATTCAAGTGACAGTAGGGATAAGTGCGTTATCTCTGGGTTCAGTTTTCATGGGCCAAACTGATTATTTAGTACCTGAGGGCCCGTCGTGGTACCCTTTTTCCATTTTAGGTCAGCTTGGGTTTATATTGGTTGAAACGTACTATCAGTATAGAAACAGTCATAGCACATGTTTATCACAGCCTTATCTGAATTGAATATTAGTGTATGAGTAGGGCCTTTAAGAGATGAGATCGTCCATTTATGTAAGCAGTTTCAAACAGATGTGAAATTGTGATAACCACAGTATACTTATATATGTCTAAGTATACATACAGGAATGAGTGGGGAGCTGGGGGTAAGGTGCAGGCTATACAGAAACAAGTATAGGTTAATTCTAATTCTGAAAAGTAATAAGAAAGATTAGCCTTTCACCTGCTGAGCCTTATTCCCTCCCACCTGCCGTATAATATAAAAAAATTCTGATAAGAAAGTACTCTTTTTTTCAGCTATCTTGTGTGAAGACCATTTTGCCAGCAGCCATATCACCCTGCAACTCACAACTGGCAACCCACTGAAGCTAAGCAGGTGTGAGCCTGGTCAGTACTTGGATGAGAGACCTCCTGGGAAAAACTAAGGTTGCTGCTGGAAGAGATATTAGTGGGGCCAGCAGGGGGCACTCACCCTGTGGTCTATGTGGGTCCTAATGCCCCAGTATAGTGACGGGGAAACTATACTGTAAAAAGGTGCCATCCTTCGGATAGATGTAAAACCGAGGTCCTGACTCTCTGTGGTCTTTAAAAATCCCAGGGCATTTCTCGAAAAGAGTAGGGGTGTAACCCTGACGTCCTGGCCAAATTTCCCATTAGCCCTTACAAATCATGGCCTCCTTATAATCCCCATCTATGAATTGGCTTCGTTAATCTCTTCTCCTCCCCACTAATAGTTCATGTGTGGTGAGTGTAATGGCGCACTATGGCTACTGTCACATCATCCAGGTGGATGCTGCACATTGGTGTGGTTGAGGGGAGTCCCTATTACCTGTGACGTGCTTTGATTGGAGTGTCCAGAAAAGCACTATATAAGTGTAAGCAATTATTATTATTAATTATGTGCCCCGATTTTCTTTTGTTTGCAAAAGAAGCCCATCTATCCCCTTTGGTAGTTTGTAGTTAATGTCATAGTAGTGGCTCTGAGGATCTCATCCGGCTGCTTTGTTTGCAAGAAAGCAGGGTATTGGCTTCAACAACATGGCTATGCAGCTTATTCCGTGTTCCTACAACTCTTCAGGTCACTTCAGGTAACAACTCCTGAGTTTTAAATGCAGTTCCAAGTCATTTCCGTTTACAGACACTGGTTTATGTTTGTTGTTCATTATGAAGAGGTTGGTTACTGCCCTCAAATGGTTTAAGTCTTACCTCACTGATCGCTGTCACTTTGTCTCTCTCAATGGGTACAGGTCTGAAATTGGTCTTGTCAAGTCTGGTGTCCCCCAGGGCTCAATACTGGGCCCCTTGCTCTTCAGCATTTACGTGTTCCCACTTGGTCAGCTTTTAAGATCACATGGCCTCAGCTTTCATTTTTACGCTGACGATACTCAAATAAACATCCATACCAAACCCGACACTGATGTGGCTGTCTCTATTCTATCTAATTGCATCTCTGACATAAAAATTTGGATGACTCAAAACTTCCTTCATCTTAACTGTGACAAGACTGAAGTCATGCTTATTGGTACCTCCATCAACTTCGTAAAGCCAGTCCTGTAACCCTATCTGAAGATGGCTCTGTACTTGAGCTTCAATCAAAATTGAAAAACCTTGGGGTTATATTCGATTCTGGCTTAACATTCAACCCACATGTACAGCATACTGTCAAAACATCTTTTTTAAACCTTAGAAATATCACAAGACTACACCTTATGCTATCATTAACTGTGGCTGAAAAGCTGATCAACATATTTGTATTCTCTCGAATTGACTACTGCAATGCTCTACTCCCTGGGGTATCTAAATCTACTCTGAACAAGCTGCAGTATGTCCAAAATTCAGCAGCCAGAATCCTGACCAGGTCTAGTGCAAGTGTTCACATTACTCCTATCCTGGAGTCCTTGCACTGGCTTCCGGTCAAATTCCGCGTAGACTTTAAAATCCTCATGCTCACCTATAAGGCTTTACATGGCTTGGCACCTCAATACCTGTCTGAACTTTTATCGCCCTACTCCCCACCTCGCAACCTCCCCTCTTCAAATTCTGCCCTCCTTACTGTCCCCCAAGCCTGTCTACATTGTATGGGCGACAGAGCCTTCTCCTGCTATGCCCCCAAGCTCTGGAACTCTTTTCCCAAGGATATCAGAGAGTCACATTCTCTAAACTCCTTCAAATCCAGACTCAAAACCTTCTTCTTCAGAAAAGCCTTTACTTAACTGGTTCCATTCTTCACCTCTCTGCTCTTTTTAATACCACCTTCCAGGGTCTCCTCTATTGTTATTGTTGTATTGTTGTAATTATAATTGTGTCCTATCTTGTGAAATCTTATTTATTGTTGTAGTCTTCTTATTTATTGTTATTGTCATCCTGTAAAGCGCTTTGAGAAGCCACCTTTAAAGGCGCTATATAAAATAAAGTTTATTATTATTATTATTATTATTATTATTATTATTATGTTGACTTTGTCAGGGCCTTTAAGGATTTCAAATACTTGTATCAGGTTCCAGTAAAATGCATGTAAAATAAATCTTAGTCATAGCTGGGCTTTGGTCTTTCTAATGTGAAATAACATGGTAGTACTTCCTAGTATCTTTCAGTGAATGAGATGGTGGCTGTCAGCTTTTTTTAATGAAACAAAATATAAATCAAGGAACTTATTACTCTGGGGCCTTGTTGTGCAGTCTCCGCTCCACGAACGGCTATGCATGTTTGGGGTGGTGTGTTAGGACATGTTGCTTGCTGCAGAGCTTTCCCTCCACGCTGAAGCCACTGGGAAAGGTTCACAACCTAGCTTCTGGGGAAGGGCAGAGAGGGCGGGGGATGACGTCAATGAAACAGCACCTTCATTTTAAGTGGATTCTTGAAGCTCATTATAATATTTCTGGCACTAATCTGCTCTCTGAAGAGCTGCAGTAGAACTGTTTGCTGTTTCTGTTTGGCTGGTCCCTCTGGCTCAGTGCTGGTCTGAATCTGACTGACTTTAGGCAGTTTGCTGATGGCTCTTTCTCCTGGCACAGGATACTGTACAAACACTGACTTCCCAGCAGGGATTTCTATAAAACATACCTGTAGGCAAATTGAAAAATCTTTCACACTTTGCTCAGCTGCTCGGCACTTTGCTATTTATACCCGAGCAGATATCTCCCAAGATCATGGAGATTAACAAAACAATTTTTACTCATTAAAATACTCCCACAGGCTTCCATTTTCTGTTGATAAAAAGAGTTTGTTAATTATTTTACACCAAAAGGTACTCCAATTCTTCTGTCCTGTCTCTTTCAAGAAATAGGCATCGTGTGTTACTGATTCTAGCTAAAGAGAATTTCTCAGCTGTGAAAGTTTATCATGTTTTAAACATAGATATACATTTACCTTTTCAAATATTCATTGATTAGAAACATTATTTGCTTAGCAAACACCCATTGTCATGATGATTTAATTGATATGAAGTGATTATTAGTTGAAAGTACAATAGATGTGATAAGAATAATAATGAAAACATTTATGCTGCAAGCCTCTATATTGAATATTTTTAAAACAATATTTGGAGGAGCTTCATTATAAAATCTGTAGACGGCTTTTCATGATACATCATGAAGTATTTTTTGCAGTCAGAATTATTACAGCAGCAGTTATCTGTGTTGTACACACATAAAGTTTTTTATTCAGTCGGATTCAGAACCTTTATGCTTCTGGCCACCAGAATCTCGATCTTTTGCCCCAGAGTGTAGAAATTAAATAGTGTCTCATGCTTTCTCTGAACTTTTATTATCTGTCCCTCGGGACACACAGCAATGCTGACAGGTTGTCAATTAAATTTAGCAGTCCAGCTAACTGGAATATGCTTCTATCTTTGATAAGATTGCCAGCTAGAGTTTAACGCCCTTGCAACTGTGATTAATTGATTTCTTTTGAAGTAGATTGATTTTGTACGTTAGGTACTGTCCGAATGCCTACTCTTATCTGCTATTTCACTTGCTGCTGCTGAGAGTCGTGCCTCCAAGCACACTGTAATAACTAAGTGTTTTGCTTATTTTAGTAACACTTTATAATAAGTGTTACCTTCATCTATAGTAGTTAATAAATAATCTATTTAATGGTAATAATTGATGAATAGCAACTTGCTGTATAAAAGCATTACAACCATGGTATTCTTCATCGTTGAAGTACGAAATAGGATACTATTTGTGAAGAGATTTTAGGAGCATTGTCTTCTGAAATATGTGCTCTTATATGCAACTGCAGTATATTATGAATATATTATGTATATTATTAGAGAACAGAACTTGTGATGTAAATTGCAATTTAAAAACTTGTCATGGCTGTTTTTTTTAATGGACAAAAATCCCAGCAAATTCTGAATTTTTCTTCTATTAATTTGCCTGTTTTTTTTTTGACAAGGCCTAGTTTAAAAATTACCCAGCTCATCTGGGGGATCATAATTAGGGAAAAGTTTTTTACCTCTGTATTTCTGACAGGCAAAATCTTATATTAATCAATAAAGAAAGATCATATATATGTTTCTTTTATATGTAGCTTATATACAGTATATGAGTAACTTGAACGTTTTTGTTTTTATATTCGTAATAAGAGTGAGTTGATATCAGGAAGTGCAGAGCAATGCCACAGCAGAAGGGAAAGCCCAGATAACACATGCCCACGACCATCATTCAAGACTGGGTGCAGATGTTCGTGCAGAGCTGTCATATGTATTTAAAGGGAAACCCATGAAACGTGGGAAAATTAGATGGCTCCACTATTTTGGGGGTGCTGTTCTTGGGGCTTTGGAGTTTGCCGATGTTGTTTGTTTGCCTGTACTTTGTTTCTATGGTTTCGGATGTACAATGGTTTTTGCAAGGTCGTGACCACAGGTTAACTGATTTCAAGAGGAGAGTTTTGGATATCCTGGAAGAATAAATGGGAAATGTGCACTTCCCAAAACTCTCTGTGCCCCCCAAACATTTGATTTATGACCCCCCGTTGAGTAGTCCTTGATGGGCTATAACATAACTTCCACCTTTCTTTCTTCTGTTTGTCCAATGGGTATCCCACACTATAGATAGTTCATTATGTTATGTTCATTAGAATTGCATGACCTAATTAAGTCTCTTTCTGACATAGCTTTTATACAGCTATGTGAGTGGAACAAGAAACAAATTACAGTATACCGTCTTATTTTTTATATTTATTAAGCACCATAAATGTTGTGTTAAAACTATTTGTATATAGATTTTATAGACTCATAAAATGTTTTAGAGTCAACCCCTGTCTGAAATTACATAGAAATCTTATCTTCCGCGTGTCAGGATGAATAAACCTGTGTTCCATAAACTTAGCAGAACTATTTTTTTAACAAAGTACTGTTATACTGATATTTATTTTCTTAATAAATTAGTGAATACCATTTTCTGCACATTTGAGGTGGCAGTACTTAAAACTCTAAGAAATATTTTTTTGAAACAGGCCTTTTAGTTCATGCCTTTTAAAGCATTATTCTGTGCTAATGGTCAGTCACTTTAAAAGGCATGGGAAGAGCACAGGAATTGAATTTGAAGGGATTAGGGTTAGTGTGTGACAATTAATAAGTGGCTACAGTTCTGGGTCCAGATAGGGCTCTAAATGCCCAATGAGCATGTATTTGAGAGTTGCACCAGAGCCCTAACTCTTACCCAGCTTACCTTAGCTATTTGGTTTTGGTACAACAAAAAAAAGTTGCTGTCATGATCCAAAATTCTCATCTAAAACAAGACTATGTTAGTACATTGCCTAATTTACAGTATATTACTGTGTGGGAGCTCCTGTGTCTGCAGAGAACAAAATAAAGCTGTATTAATTGTATAAAGAACTGTTGGGTTATAAACTAGGGAGAGTTTTCCATTTCCTACTTTTCCATTTAAGTACATTTCTTTTGGTTCACGTTATTCCCATACAATGTTCAAACTAGATTTTTTCATCTGCTGGCCAAATCCCTGCTGCTAGTTACCGAGTTTGATGTGAATATATGTGATGTGAAAGGTATCATGACTCATATTTTTAACTGATTCTCAACAAAGCTGAAGGAGATAAGCATCCATTCTCTGCCATCTACAGTGCTAAGAAGTTGTAAATCTGATCTGAGTGTGATAGATATATGGTGTCCATTTAACCCCTCAGCAAAGGTCTGTCTTTTTTTTTGTACTAGACATCGTGTACTCCAGAATAGACTATATTTTCAACTCTCAAGCCCGTTTTTCTGTGACATACAATTACACATACTGTATGGCTATCAGTTCACCACATCAATTTTGACACGTCTCCACATGTAAACAAATATTACAGTTTCATGCTAAATTGCAGCAGTTTCGATGGCCCCTGTATTCAGTGGGGCAGAGTCATAGATTTAGTAAAAATTAATACTTCTATGTTTGCTTAATAATTTAGTAAATTTAGTAAATCTCACCTCAGAATATGCTCACTTTTTCTGAAATCATTTTCTGCATTGGAAATCAACCTTGTTGGCAAAAAGATTTTTTTGTTCAGACATCGGACTGAATTTCTTATAGGTGCTGTAGATCTAGACAGCACTATTATTTTAGTGGTAGTTGGCTTAGACACTGCTTAGACAGCAGTGAACACTTTGCAGATATTCCTGTAGTTAGATATGCACAGGGGATGCAGATTAATTCCACATTTCACCTTTCTAATTCTAAATTATACTTAAAGACTTTAAAACATATAATTATTTCTAAAATCGAATAGAGTTTTTCCAATCTCTTTGTTTTCCTCGTTTTACAGCAAAGGCAAGTCCTGAACGTAATTATATCTCTGTATAGGACAGCAATGGGTACATCATCTGGCATTAATACCACTCCTGTTTTAACTGATTTTTTTAGCTTCAGTTAGGTCACTTCTGCTTGAAATGATATATGCCATCATTAACAGAAGTTTGTCAGAGAAATGTTAATATTTCAATTTTAGCCCTTTTATTGTTAATACCACCATTGCATTAATGTAAAAGAAAAAAACAGGTTGCGTCAAGTGCTTTGGTGATCTCATGCTAGAAGGAATCTGGCAGGTCCTTACCTAGTAGTATGGCATACAGT
The DNA here is from genome assembly GCF_059453375.1 of Lepisosteus platostomus. NCBI lineage: Eukaryota > Metazoa > Chordata > Actinopteri > Semionotiformes > Lepisosteidae > Lepisosteus > Lepisosteus platostomus. The sequence goes on from NC_142612.1 coordinate 30,004,023, forward strand.
AGGAGGACCTGCTCCCGTTAACCACCCAAACTATCAGGAATCTCAAGAGCCTGAGCTGAGGCTGGACCAAGCCCGGTGCAATGAAATCTTCCCCATATACGGTCCGGAACCTGCTGGCCTATGCAATTTAGTCTAAATCTTGACAGGGTTCCTTCAGCCTGAAGTTGCTCCCTAGAGAGCTCTCACCTCCTTTTCCAGTAGAATACTAGCTTCTCAGAGTTAGCAACCCCTGGAAAGCTCACTTTTTTAACCTATATCTAATCGTGAGTCAGCGGGCAAGAGCTAAGCTTTATCAGAGACTCACTTCAGTGCCAGCTCTAGAACTAACCCGACCTAAAGACTGACTTCACCATGAATCTGATCTCTAACCAAAAGGACCACAAGATGAGAGCCCTTTACCTGTGTTCTCTGCCTATTTATGAAGAAATCTAATTGCAATCATGTGCAGTTGATTCTTCTGGAAACCTTGTACGGTTTTCTGCATGTTTTTTTCCTAGAGCATTTCTCCCTCTGGTAGCGACTTGACATGGCAACATGTATGACTCTGAGATTCGACAGATTCGAATGCTCTGTTACAGAGATCTATATGACCAAATCAGAATACCAGGACCAGGCAGTCACAAGAACATAAGGCAGTTTACAAACGAGAGGAGGCCATTTGGCCCATCTAGCCTGTATGAGGTCCATGGATGTCATCCTGCTATTTCTTGGTGGCAACCAGGTTATTGGTTGACTATATGGCAGAGTATCTTGTACCATACTTGCACAACCCTTCGGGTAAAAAATGTCTCCTGTTAGGTATAGTTTCCTGTTTCTTGTTTATGTACAAGTAGGTATAGTTTTCCTATTTGTGTCCTCTAGTGGGTGTTTCACTTTATTTGGATGAAATCTGCTGGGTTGACTTCATCTTTGTCTTTGAGGCTTTTTAATACGTGCACCAGAGTCTTCTCCGGTCCAGACTAAAAAGGTTCTGTTCCTTAAGCCTGTCGATATCAGTCCTTATTAAAAGGCTTCTTGTGCCTTGCAATGTTTGTTTTCTCCTCTACATTATACAAATTTACAGACCTTGTATCCACCTGTATCATTCTTGCTTTGAATGCTGAGACTTTTGATCCTCTTAAGTGGAAATAAATATTCCTAGTTTATATGGATTTGGGATGAGATGTCATTAATTTGGATACAATTGTATACACCGACTCTTCAGCAATGGTGTTAATCGGCAGTTTGATTTTTCAACCGGTAGTGGTCAGGGATGCCCACTGTCATCTCTGTTGTTTGCCTTGTTTTTTATTCACAATACTCAACTTTACATGTTGTTGTATTCTGATGATACTGTATCTTGTTATATATAGTCACTTTCAATTTCTTTTCAGATTTTTATCTGTCAGGACTGTAGCAGATTATACAATGAATTGGACCAAATTCACATTACTTTAAATTAATAATGAATTTCTTGACACTCCTGTATCTTGGCATCCACTTTTATATTTGAACTCCCCTTTAGACATTGTAGTTAGTAGTTTTGGCCCCATAATTATGTAATTACAACATTGCTACTATCCTAATGTCTTGCAGGTGATTTTCATTTTGTTTTTCTAGTTTAGAGGAGGAAAAACATTCACTTTCTAGCAGGTATTTGTAAAGAGGATGGAATGCAGCTGTCCCGGGATATGGAAGCTCAATATGAACTACCAGACTTTTTTTCCCTTTTCACTTAGATTTCCACTGTAGTGTGTGTCTGTGGCTTCCCTTGGGGAACACGTTGCCTAGACAACTAGTGCATAATCTGCTGGATTTCGAGGTAAAACAATATTTGTTTACAATCAAAAAATTACATTATGTTCTGTTACCACTTTCACACAAAGCTATATCACCTGTTACTCCATAGAACAGGGATTTGCATGTTGCAGATGAAGAAATTACCTGGGACACTGTTTAAACAATATAAATATAGCTAAATTTTGTTTAAATCCTAAGCATTTAATTATTTGCTTACAGAGAGCATTAAACCCCTTTTAGGAAGAAACATGCCCTAAGTCTCTTATGTGTGCCCATTGGGTAGGTTTTGGGAGTGTCAAAATGGGGTTGATTGAAGCATTGTGGTCTCTCTAGTAACAATTCTGAGTATAAAGAATAGGTTTTCATGAGTCCTTCAGCTCTTAATGGGTGATATTGAATTGCGTGTAAAGAGTTTCTGTTGGCTCCATTTTGTCAACTTCATTCATCTTGGGCCAATATGGGTTTTTGCAATATGACTTATACATTAGAATTATACAATTGTTAGTATTTTGTTTTGGGTGGTATAGATATAGGCAGTGGAGGAAAATTATTTTTAAATAGAGTCTTTTTCACAGGCTCAGTTTCAAGTCTGGCTGTTTTAAAGGCCTGTGATATTATCTAATGACAATTTTGTGTTTGAATCAAATTGTTATACAAAAAAATATTTGCTTCAATGAAACAAAAATGAATGTGTTCATATTAGTTTTCATCTTTGTATTTTTCATTTCAAACATTCTCTGGAGTGTGGTCTCTTTCTCCTTTGAGGCATCATATGTTGACCATGACCATTCTGACACCAGGAGAAATAAGGAATAGCATTTTGTAGCATCCTTATTAAATAACGATTGTTCAATTGCTCATTTATCCATTGTGAAGGCAGTGAATAAAGTTTTTTCAAGTGTAAGATCTCCATGTTATAAGTTAAATAACAGTACACCGTTGCTAAGATACTCCTACACTCCCCAGACAAAGCCGGAATTCAGTTGACTAGACCCATTTATGCATTTTGGTAATGTATTGATTTTAGATGTCAGTGAGACTCCATTCAGGTCATCAGTTTACACCTTCCTGGGGCTTTTAAGTTTCACAGCTGGTATCCCAGAGATGATTAGCATGAGACATTCTTCCATACCTAAGATAGCATTAGCCATTCTAAGTTCATCAGTGATCAGCAGTTTATTATTGCTAAACTGGTGAGTTTATAACTTGACTAACTTCAAGGCCCTTGATTGCTGTACATCTGTTCTGCTGTATCGGCAGTTCTTTGTAACAATCATCACCTTCCCCTTCAATGAGATATCGATATTTACAGTATTGTCTTATGCTGTTAGAGGAAATCTTAAAACTCTATTATGGAAGTGAAGAAACAATAACAGCAGATTACCAAGGAGCCTCAATAATAACTTCATTAGATCACACAAAGGCACAGACCAAGGGAACCAAGATAATGTCTTACAATAAATAGCTTTTTTTTAGTCATATGGGCTAGAGCCTAGCATGAAATGAAGCCTGTTAATCAAGCTCCCAACTTTCTACGGCTGAAAGTAACAGCAAAAAGAGGTCTAGAGTGAGCATGAAATATGTGTATATACCATGACAGGAGGAATAATGAGACAGGTCCCGTCCAGTCTCCCACACTCAAGGCCATGGCGGTGACAGATGGTGGGGAGAGATTTACTAAACTGAGGTTGGTCAGAAGAAGAATGACAGAGCATCATGTGTGATATGAAGAGAGAACAAAAGAGTGTGTAATTTTGCTGTGCCTGATTGAAACCGGGCAGCAGCGCTTTGGTAATTAGGCTCCTGCAGATTATAAGAAATGATTGTGAACAACTGGGAGGGTAGTGCAGTGGTGGTCATGATTTGGACTCTAATAACATTTTTGAAGACAAATCGTCAGCTCTTTTTTTTTAACCTAGAACAATTTTGAGCTCTTGCGATCATTAATTTAATATAGAGAAAGAGCACTGTACTTCATAACAATTTACTTTTTCTAAGCAGCGGCAAAAAAAAAAATGCCTTTGATGAAGTCTCTCCAGGGCTTTTTCGAAGCCTGGAAATGAATTGCAATCAAGGGATTGGGGGATTTTTAGGGAGATGTAGCAAAATCTAAGTCTCCGGGCTATGTGTCATCTTAGAGACACTTCTGTTAATCTTCTAACAATATTTCGGGGATATAATGTGAGAATGGTGTGTTATGACTAAAAATATAATGAGGCACAGTGTTCTTGACCAACACAGTCGAGTATTCAAGGCGATTGCTAAGGATCGTGCCGCGAGGAAGGCTGGATCAGAGTAACTACGTCAAGTACATGTGTTAAGAGGGGCTCGTGCAGCCCCTAATTAAAGGAACCGGATGAATGTCTCCTTGAGTGAACTCACAATGAGGGTGCCGTGGCAAATCAATGGATACCCAACACTATTATTATCATCAACACCAGTGAATTCAGAGCGATTGCCGCGGAACAAAGAGAAATCTGAAAGACAAGTCAGGGAAGCTTTCAGCACCTGCGTGACGGGAAATCAGCACCCTAGGCTGACTGTTCTATCTGTTCAAGAAACAAAAGTTCATCTCAGAAGGAAGGTGCTTGTTCACGAAAATGTTCTTTAAAAAAAACCCTGTAAGGATAGTTTTTTATAGAAAGAGTATAAAGAGAAAGAATAAATTAGCAAACCAGAAGGGTAAATAAAGGAACATGGGAAGAGATCTAAGTCTGACATTTCTCAATGCCAGAGCAACACAGAAAAGTTTGTTGATAAAAGTTAGCTTCCTTTGTAAATGAATGCATACACAAAAACGTTTTTTGCCTATATCAGCATCCCTGAAGTCAAATTAGAATGTGAGTTTCCCCCTTTCATAAATTTTGATTTTTCAGTTTGTTAGCAGACTTTGTGGTTTCTCGTTTCACGTTTCTTGTGTTGGGAACCATTTATTTTGGACGGTGCTGAAAATTCACTCGGTTTCACCATACACACTGCCTTCGGTCTTCAGAAAACATGGAACAGCAAGATAAAAATTTGTGAAAAACAAGTTACTGGCAAAAGTCAAGTGTCTGAAGTGATAATGAAAAAAAATCACTTTTTTATGTTAAGGCTATTTATAAAGGTGTGCTTAAAATTACTGTTTTTGAGGAGTAATAAGCTGAAACATTTTAAATAATTTGTGTACCATGATGATTCTGTAGCTGACTTCACCAACCCCCCCTGGCATATTCACTGTTATCAGATGTGTATCACATGCTGCCTAACATTGCCCCCTAATTACAGATTCTTTATGCCACCTTTCAACAAAGGAGCAGTGAAGCAGAAGAAGAGTATGTTGAAACATTTGTTCCCTTGGAACAGCCATTATGGTAGGCATTATGATTGCACCGTAAGATAATGGAGTGGGTTGGGTCTTCAAAAACCTTATTCTCAGGCTAGCCCCATTAAGGGCCTTGAGTTGGGTGAATAATTTAAGTTGTGTTCTCCTGTGGGCAACAGGCGGAAAGGTGCCTGCTCTGACTGGCGGCCCTTTGGAAGGGTCTGCCGCCACTCCTGGGAGAGGAGACTTCTCCTCCACTTCTAAAGGAGCTGCCGCTGCTGCCCCTCTGTGACTCACACTGCTGCACAGGCAGTCAAGGCCAGAGCTGGATTACCATCCTTCTCCTTCTGTTTCCTCACTCCCCTTTATTAGTGTAAAGTCTTTGGGAAATCCCGTAGAAGCGTGAAACAAATGCTTTTTTTGTCAGTGTACAAACAAGGTGTCACGTTCACAAATTGCATCTGGTTTATGCCTTCATGCTTGAACGCTCCTTTGAAGGGCCTTTTTCTTAAATTCAAACGCAAAAATATTTTTTCTATGGTAGTACAATACTTATCATAAGAAGTGGTGCTTGTGGGCATAAAGAGGAGGTTTCAAAGCAGTGCCATCTCCATATGGTTTGCTCGATAATCCTTTATCCACCATCTTCAGCTCTCATTCCACTGCTTTCTTGCCTGTGGCTACATTTCTATCTCTGCATCAATTAGCACAGTGATTAATACAACAAGCAAGCAGTTTAGAGGTAATGGCACACAATTAACATCTCATTCCACCATAAAGGGTATGCTAAATACCCTAGCCACTGCTTTCTCTGCCTGGAATTGAAATAAGTGTTTGTCCTAATTCATATGCTATCTAATGTGAAGTGGGCCTGCTTTGTACAGCACTACACCATTAATCTAATTATAGTGAGCTGCAAATGAAGTACTGTCTATCCAAAGAGGATGAATAAAATAGTGCTTTTGTCATTTAGCTTGAAGCCACCACAGAGCAAGATCGCACTTCACATGCCAGTGTTGAAAATAAAGTGGCGTCTTGAATTATATCGAGACTTGTTGCTTTTTTTTGCTTTTTTTTTAGCGTTTTCTAATTATGACCACATTGCAAACACAACTGTGCGCATCCATAAATAGAGCTGTAGATGTGCTGTCATGTGGTTTGCAAGGAAAAAGTCCTTGGAGTGCTGTTGGATTAAATGATGCATCCTGATTGACAGCTACCTTGAGACTTGGCTGATGGAGTTGTCAAAGCATTATGCTAACAGGCTGCTTCAGCAACTGCACATTTACAGAGCGCCGTGGCTTGCCCAGATTTGTACTTTTAAGTTCTATTTTCCTTTGAAACCTCAACCTGTTCAAAAATGAAAGGTTCCTCAAGAACACAAGCTACACAGGTGGATGTGAAGGAGTTTGGATTCATAGTTGGAACATGTAATAATTTTTACAGCTCGTTTCAATATTTCTGCTTAGGAATGTCTCCGATTCACTAAAAAGTAGTGTATCCTCCTCATCCCTGGTATTCTCTTCCTATTTATTTTTCTAAGCAAACCTTTGCGATGTCGAATTTTGGGGGCACTTGTGAGATTTCACTCAGATTTCAGCACTGGCATTTTTGACAAAACCATGCCTATGCCTATTGAAATTGAGCTGAAAAGTGTGAAAGATATGAAAGTATATGAGAATTTTATTTTCCTACATATGGGTTTTCCATATTTTCATTACAGGGGATAATTTACTAATGCATTCAAAAAGGTGTAAGTGCATTTCCTTCTCCCTGAGCTCTTTTTTTTTTAGCTAAATTAATTGTAAGTGAACAAATGTAGTAGTACTTTATCTTTATCTTTGGGAGATCTTGATTTAAGATACAGCAACTGCCCTACCTGGGACCTTAAATTGTTTCAGTTACACTGTAACTACACTGACCAATAAGCCCTGTGATAGGGATTTGACCATTCTTAGTTTGCACTAATACTGCTCACACAATAAACAAATTGCATCATTTGAAGGCTCAGTGCATCAAGAGCAAATTGTTTTTGCATTTCCCTTGTAACTTATAAGAATTTCAGGTCTTAAAAAACAAATGTTCACAAAAGTTAATCAAAACATCCAGAAAGCTTCCTGTTTTTCAGAGTTTTCTCGAATGCTTAAGAACATAAGAAGGGATACACATGAGAGGAGACAATATGGCCTATCTAGCCCATTTGATAGCTGGTAGATGGTTGATCCAAGGATCTCATGTAGCCAGTTCCTGAAAGAAGCCAGGGTATCAGCTTTGACAACATGAAAGTAAAAAGAAGGGTAAGAAGTGCCTCCTGATTTTGATTTTTAAATGCACTTCCACATAGTTTACACTCCTATCCTCTGGTTTGCGTTTCGCTGTTGACTCTGAAGCCCAGCAGAGTAATAGATGTACAGCATAGTCAAGCGAGGATGCAGGTGCTGAAACACTGAATGGGGCAGATGAGAGATTTATACAGCATTTGTAGTGATGGAGAAGAGGCTGACCACCCTCAGATCACATTTGGTCACCGGATTTAATTCCTTCATTCTTTTTTTGATTCGGGTTTCATCTGTGAACAAAAGCTGACTGTGTGCACCGAGCAACATCAAGGGCCTCCCTTTCCTCCATGGATATGTGGAAAAATAAACATCATATAATGCAAAACCTTCTCTTACTCTGCATCGCACATCTGCGCCATTCAGTTTTTCAGCTTGCAGCCAGCTGTTGGTGTGCTTTTTTTTCCTTCAGTGTTTTAGGTTGTCTCCCAGATCCTGCATCTTCACTTGACTGTGCTGTGTATCTATGTATCTGCTAACCATATGATGCATTTTACTAGCTACATCAAAAGGGCACAGGTCTGTTTCTGGGTTAAAGTTTCAGTGGACCTGTGAAAGGTCCTTGTTTATCTACGGCGATGTGTTGGTCGTATTGTATTCAGCGTCACTTCTTTTTTGTCATTCCAAACGAAACATGGTTCTTTTTAAATGTGTAAAGAGTCAGATCTAACGTGTGTCTTTATCCTGCATGTGTCCTTCATTGAGTAAATAAATCCAATCTAAAATTTCTGAAGATAACTTTGGAGGCTATTCATTTAATTTTAGTTGGAAAAAAAACTCTTAATATTGTTTTCAGAAGTTTAAAGCTTTGGTCTGGATCAAAATGTGTTAGCTGGAACTGTAATTCTTTGCAAAACTGTTACCCTTTCCTGTTTACTTTGTTTTATTAAGAGTCAGCTTTAAAAAAAAAAATCTGTTAGTTTCCTATAGCTTGATCTAAGAGCTCAACTCATTGTTTTAAAAGCCTTTGTTTTCTCAATTCAGGCAGTAGGTCATTGGGCTGTGCTTAAACCCCGTGACACAATTTTTTTTGTACATTTGTACATGCACTCTGGCTATGAAGATTTTTTTTTATTTCTGTGAAAGTTTGCTTTTGTCTTTTGCGATACTATCAATTACAGAGGTGTTTGGTTTAAATTATTAAAAACAGTCAATATGAAGAATATAACCTAATGTTATATCTGGAGTTAGTTTTGACAGCTGAAATAAATTGATTTTTGATTGGAATGTTTACTGAAAAGACATGCCTTGTGGAGTTACACAATTTCAAACTAATTACACTGTCGGATTGTTGTTCATAAGATTTGGAACAGTTATGGGCCCCTATATAGTTTAGTGGCGTAGGATTATAGTACTTTTGTAATTTCTTTGAAATTTTGTAACATGAACTATAAAGATTAAGCTAGTCCTTCGAGTGAAATGAATGGTGCACGCATGTGATTTCAGACATATGCCTCTAGTAGAAATTATTTGAAAATACCTGATGTACAGCACCAGTGGTCAAAATGCCAGGACACAAACCAATCTGGCCATGCTTCCCAGTACAGCATTCACACTTGTCCCGCTGCACAGTCCCTGAAGGATGATGTCCGGCATCACAGAAGTCTAATTAGACAAGCTTGCTGTCAGTATGGTATTACTATTGGGCTCGGCAAATAATGTTTTCTAATCCGAAGAGGCCCGATATTGCGGGATTCCAACAGGGCCCAACCGAGTAATGCTGCATTCTAATTTGCTTGTATCCTGTAGTGCATTATTTCAGCAAGACTGTGATCATAAGTGACTATTCTAATTGCTCTGGTCCCAACTGTGTGGCGTTCCAGTTTGCCTAGCTTCAGCCTTGCCTTCCTTCTCTCTCTACCCCTCTTCTCTGGCAAAACCTTCGCCGTACTGACATTCAGTGTTCACTCTACTGTAGTTAAATACATTTGCACTTTAAAAATATGAACATACCATGCCATTGTTTTTATGTACACCTACATAGGGATGTATTATAGAAGCCAATTTGTGACATAGAGGTGGCACAATTGTAGTGTAATTATACATATTTCGCTTTCTTTGGTTTTTAATGTGCAGCTTTTAGAGTACAATTATCTTTGGTAGACACTCTTCACAAATAGCTAGTTTGTTGGATTGACAGAGGAGTCGGCACAGAACCTTTCTTCTTCAGCTTGACTCCCTAGGCTTTAACATGAGCAAGAGGCCTTTATCTACACACCTCCTTCCTGGAAGCTATTCTTTCTTGAAGCACTCATGTTTTGATTGCTAAGAATATACTCTTCATTTTGTCACATGTGTACGAAATGGGTACAGTTATCTGTCTAAATCAGCAGAGCTTTTTTTATTGCTTACTAGAAATGGTTTGATAGGATGTTCAGTTGTTAGTAGAGCATATAGCGATTTGTTTTCCAGACAGTTATTTTAACGGGAGGGGGCATTACATTGTTTTCTTTTTTCTTTTTAGATTATTCTTCAATTCAGATGCTGAATACACCTTGAGATGACTGTGTGTGATTAAACGTAAAGCCATGAGATAAGCTATCAAGGAGAGAAAGCCATTTGGCTCATTTATCTCTGTACTCTAGGTTGTGTTAGTTTGGTGGAATCTCACAGCTTTTACTTCTGTGATGGTTTTAATGATACTCAGCTTTGCTTTATTTTAGCACACTTTTGCAGCTTATTTTTATGTCCTGTATCATTTACCCATTTACCCATTTCTTGCTTCAGAGCAAGAAAAACAGTTAACAGTTTGGGAGCTTTGATCTTGTATAGCTGGGGACTGTTGAGGCTTTTCTAAATAATTCACAATATTTACCTGCTCTTTTTTCTGAGCTATTTGTTTTTGCAATTTAGCCAAATATAAGTTAAAACAGAGGCGTGTTGCCATCTACTGGATTTTTAGTAGTACTTCAGTATAACTTAAATAGTTTTTACTGAAAAAAATGGCTAAATATATAGAAACATTAATTCTGCGAAAGCAAGGTAACTTTTTAGGTTTTGTAATACAGCACACCTTCATGGTTATAAAATATGAAAACACCTTTTATTAATCAACTTACTTTTCCTGTTAAAAAAACACACAGGCTCACACCAAACAAATCCTCAAATCACTGGCCTTAAAATATTTTTTGGAACAAAAAATACACTAGTAGAGTGACAAACTGAGTTTTTGTTCTTTGTACTTAGGGTAGCTAATTATTTCATAATCTGGAAAAAACAAGATTATAATTATTGGCTCCTCTGTCCTCATAAAAATCCTCTTTGGCATTTTTTTTTTTGAATCTGCATTTAGAACTGAATACTTTAGACTGGCTTCCATTCAAGTGTAGCCAATGTCAAAAGTTAAATTAAACTGATCTAGTGACTACTGTTCTTGTATGCACTTTTTAAAAAAATACAGAATGAAGAAAACCCACAAAAAAACTAAACCTTATTTTTTTTCCCTTGGTCAGTTTAAAGTGAGGGTGTTGAGCAAGCTGGCTGCAGAACTGAGCAGGCATATGCCTGAAAAAGTGCCAGAAGACACCAGCAGTATCCTGAGGTCCCCAATGCCCGGCACTGTGGTGGCTGTATCTGTAAATCCTGGAGACACGGTAAGAGTTCCTCTTTCCTATTGCTAAAAAACCATAGCCAGACTAGCGGTGGAGTTCCGAGTTTTACAACTCTTCGGAAGAAAGGGATGCGTTGTCTAATGTTTTAATTATTTGTCTTTTCCTCTGCATGGCGTGTTTTCTTTCTTGAATAAATTTCTACATGTAATGTAAAACAGTAATTATAAAGTTAGATTTATAAGTGGTTAGAACAGTTTTGATCCTCTGTTTTGAATTATTGTTCTATAAAAGGTTATTCAGTTAAATTAATCCAGTTTTTTAAGGTACTAAATGGCATTAAAATGGAACAAATGAGTATTGGAACAAAAATAATTTAAGTTTGAATGCCACTCAGTTTTATACAGTACATGTGCCCATGGTGTATGGAAATTGTTTAATAAGGTGTATTATCTGGCAATTTAATTTGTGTTATAATTATAATAAGTATTGATAAAAAATGCTCATTACTAAATTTAGATAATTGTTCTGTTGAAAGTGAGATTTACTGTATGAGTCATACTTTAAGAGCATGGCAAATAATTTACAGAATGTTAAAAACAATTTGTTAAAATTTACATTTGCAGAATTTTCTGAAAAGTTTTTTTTTAATGTGTTTCAATTGCATATAGACGTCAAAAGTAGAGCTTCAAAAGAGAATTTTTTACAAAGAAGAATAGAAATATTTAAAACACTTGTGCAAGCACTGTTGTGCCCACTTATTCAACAAGAAAATGTGTATTTTTTTAGCGCTGTAAGAAAACAATGTTAATCAACATACTTTTATATGTTTTTATAAATTCCCTCTTTTAAAAAGTCACAACATTGTTTATCATCTTGAATTAATATATCCTAATTTATATGACACATCAGCATTGTTGTTTAATTTTAATGTTTTTGCAAACTGAGAGGTAATCTACCTTTTTAAAATGCTATTGTATATTATATTTTTTCTATAAGTGGCTACCAAACCACTTCAAGTTATTCAAACGGCAGTAAAAGTACAAAATTTTAAATTAGTGCCTGAATAGTGCTCTTTATCGTTCCTAATAGCGCTGGCTGTTGAAAGAGATCCATTATAATTTCATGGCTGAGTTGCTGTGAAGGAACAGTGCACTCTGTAAAAAGGCTGTGTCAACTTTACTTAAATTTACCTGAAATCTGCCTTTCACTGTTTAAAACTTCTGCTTAAATGAATGTTTAAAGACTAGGATAGCCTTTCACGTGCTGTTAAAAGAAATTGTCAGTAGTCTGTGCATGTGTTCAAAGACGAATAGCAATTTATCAAGTGTAAAGAACTAAAACCAAACAATGAAACAAAAGGCTGGGGTTTATTTTTTGCACACATACAGGCACACACACATATATAAAACAAGATGAAAACTGTTCTATAAAAGAAATCTGCATTTCTATGTTCTGTGCATTAAGAGTTTGGTTCCGAATTGTACAATGAAACAATTGTTCAAACATTCATGTGTTTGGAAAAGGTGCACATAACATTTTGTCCAGAAGGAACAAGAGTAAAACCCAGATTATAACGAGTCATTTCAAGAAATATTTAAATATATATAACATTAACGACAATTAAGAATTATTTTACAGCTAGATAATACTATATAAAATGTATATATATACAAATATATACATTACAATATGCATTTCCTTTTAAGAGTCTGAGGTAAAAGTGTGGCATTATTATCTAAAATTGATACTCTGATATTTAACATACTGTATGTGTTGTTAATATTCTTGTAATATAGTATATTTTCAAGAAGTTGGTAGAAACTTAAAATTAAATACAAAATATTCCATCTAGTGATTTACAAAATTTTAAATTGGATTCTTTCTTCCAAATAAGTACCAGGGTCTTAGATTTTAGGGACTTGAGAAAAGAAATTGAAGAATTGACGTTTCATCTCGCCACTCATAATGTGAGAAGAAATTCCTCATGAGCATCAGAGACATGGTTTCGAGGGTTTTTCATTAAAAAAAACTATGAAGTAAATACAGTGGTTTGTATGCAGTATAAATGTTCTGTAAAACTCCCCCAAAAAATCCACTAGGAACTGTCTGGGATGAAGTCCAAGTTGTTCAGAAAAAGTTTTTTTTTCTTCACTTTGCAGCTGTTTGCCTTGTGCTTTGAGGAGCTGAACATTTGAACAGCGTAATCTGTGCTCCCCTGACCTAGGCTTGTCAATGTTAATTGTGTGGCTTTAATTACAAAAACACATTTACCATGTTGAAAGGGGTTTAAGTTAAATCCTTCCTCTCCAGCCCAAACCTCATGAATTAAAATGGAGACAGGATAGTATCAACTATCTGGGTTAAATGTGTGGTACGATGGTCTGCCCTAAGATTACTTGTCTTCCCCTGTCCATCACAGCTCTTTTACCCCGAGTTCAGATGCTCATTAAGAGTTGTCTCAGCACTTTGCATGTTGTGAATGTCTTGTTTTTTTACCGCAGTACCTGAGTTTTCTTTCTTTCCACTTTTCTTGTTAAGTGATTTAAAAAAAAAAGATAAATTGCGAATTTGAGTTTTTCTTAATTCAGCCCTATAAAATAAAATACCTATATATCAAGTGGCACATGGTGGTTGCAAGGCAGGTTTCTCCAGAATTCATTCTGGATTATGTTTAATATTGCTACTAAAATCCATAACATTAGAATAATCGCAAAGTGGAAATAATTTCTTATTTTCATGCAGGATAAATAAAGCTTATTCCACCTTGTTACAAGATTAGCAGTAATTGACAATATTAATATTCTCTTGCAAATTCACACAAGGTTGTTATGCTTCCACATTAATACACACTCATTGTTATGTTTTACAAGCTCATTGTTATGTTTCTCCACAATATGCAAAGACGGTATTTATTATATGAGACCTTCATGCGGCTGCTGTTCCATTTTTTATTGTAAAGAAATCCTGTGCTTTTGTCTTCAGGAAACAATTTATATTGTATCAAAGAGGTAGGTCTATTACTTATGATGCTTCCTTTGTCAGTGTTGTTTTTCAATAAATACGTTTGACACCCATCCTAAGGGCTAGCTATACCGGTTTGTAAAACAGGGGACGCATTACATAGCGTAATCAATCCTAATGAGGATAATATGTTTATGGTAAAATCCAAAGAACAATAAGATTATCTCAATGATTTTTTTTCCCCCAAAGCAAAAAAACAGTATTGTGTAAGATTTTTCATCTTCCAGGAGGGCTGGGTGACACTGAACTTTTCAAACTTTAAAGTTTGCATTGGGCGCAAAAGAAAAATCTCTCTTGGTTCTTGTAAATCCTGTTCCTTAGCAGATGATTGACAGGCTGCTTAGAGAACTATTGTAAACGGTATTTAGTGAGCTTGCAGAACCCCTGTTGTTTAAAATGAATTTTATGGAGATTTCAGTTAGTCACATGAGTAAAGCAGAGTCGGGCAGATTTTGAAACTCAGTTCAAATTAATTTTTAATTTAATGTTAAAGGACAACAGTTTATAGTTTTTTTTTCTGATTGGCTGTTTTGTCCTGTTGTTTGCAGGAATATAGAACAATATAGAGCTTGCAAGATGGAATCCAAAAACTAGTTATGATTGTGTGTATACACACATTGCCTACCTTCGTGTGGACTGGGACCAAACGTAGCTCTAACAGATCTAATTACAATGTATGGACTCTGTAGAGTGGAACAGTTGCAAATCTGAGACTGTTAAGCGCTTGGCTAACAATGCCTGGCATTCAATAGAAGAAAAAATCTGTTGCGGTTTTTCTAGCGACTCCTAATTGTGAGTTAGCACTAGCAAAATTACTAAATGAACTGTGAGTGACAATAAACAAACTGTCACAGTTCAGGGATGTTGTGGACAAAGAGGAGTGTGTATGTTAACTATAGGTAACAGCACCTCGACTTCTGATTACCAGAGCAGGAGATTTCTCAAAATGATCAATTTCCAGCATCTCGTCGTCATTCCCTTCAGGAATTTCCAATGTGCCAAAACTGAATTTAAAAATCAGAAGTTCCGTGTGACTTTATTTGGAATAAAATTGTATATTAGAAATATTTACTTAATTTATTCAGATTTCTTAGTGTTCAGCTGGGACTGAGTTAAATAAAATTCAGTTGTTAAATATCATTTCCATTGTCTAAAAACACTTTCATTTTTTTATTTTAAAATGCCTTGTGGTTTACCTACTGTATAGTATCTAAAGGTTTTTATGCTTTTAGAACTATTTTCTTTCTTGAATGCTGATAACTTTTTATAAGATAACTTAAAAAACAGATTTTTGGTTGTATTTATTTGTATCTGCTTTTTACATTCTGCACCTAGGCTGGAGAAATGGGCTACTGCAGGAGGTTTTCACTCAGTTTTAGGAAAACAGCGTTGGATGTAAAAGGGGTATGAATATTCTGAAGAATCAGAAGTTTTTTAATAGATGTGTTCATTTTACAATGCTAAAGCTGACACCTTCAGGCTGTACCATATTCTGTCTTAATTCCTTGCGTATCTGAAAAGCCACACTGTCGTGCTCATTTAAGATCTAAAAAGAACAGAAACGTGAAAAAGAGACTTTGAGTCAGGCGTTTTGCTTTAAAATATGAGAGCATTGATGGTTCCATCAGAAATAATTAGCCATCTATAGTAATTGAAACGCAGCTAGAGAGACTTTAATTAAACCCTTTTTTATGGTCTCAAATTAATTTAAGCATTTTACACTTTAAAAACAAATCTGGGTTGGTTCTAGTTTCAAGGCAAAATCCTTTCTAGTGTTTGAAGATTTGTACCACGGTCTGGATTGTTTCCTTTTAGAATATTTTACCCCTTTATCTCTTAACATACTGCAGGGATGGAATAGATGAGGTTAAAAGCTTCCTCTGTGTTTTGGTCATTTGAAGAAACAAATGAGTAAGAAGAATCCTAAGTGTTTTTGTTACTTGGAAGTTTATCTGGATTTTAAAGTTAAAAAAAGAGGACTCATTCATATATCAAATGTGATGCAAAGAATTATTGGTTGATATCTCTAACTGATGTAGATGACTCAAAGGAATTTAAAGATACTGATTATATTTGCTCACATGAATGCAGTTTTATTAGGCTTAGAACATCTTTATCACCTGAAAATGTGACTATATTGTGGGTGAACAGTGACTGGAAGGTCCAATTGAACTTTAACTACAGAGGAATCACAATTCAGGATATAAGTAGTCCACCCTCTCGTCTCTTCAACACATACTTTTTCTGCTATTGTTACTCATGAAGAGGCTTTTTAGTTAGAAAATTCAAAATAAGAATAGTAGGAGACGCTACCCAGAAAAGTGTTCGCCCTTTTATTCTCCCCAGGAGAATAAAAGGCACTTGTGTTTTCTTCATGCAATGAAGTGTTACATTTTATAAATATGAATGTTTGCACCAAAGGGAGAAATTTCTGGTTTACATTGGAGTGTGGTCAGTGCCAGTTTCCTTCTCAGAGGGACAGTCAGCTTTATGTCTTATTTTTTTAGGTTTGGATGTATTTGTGATGCTTCTGAAGCTTTCTGTCAGCAAATTTCCTTTAAGGCTTCTGCGATTTTCTTGATTGATTTGAATTATGTGTAAATAAAATCACTGCATTCGCCTTGCAAACTCCCAACACCCAAAATGAAAGCATGCCGTATACCTATGGTATTTACAGCCATGTGCTCTGATTCTATTGTGAATCAAAGCACGAAATAAAAAAAATCAAAATATTAAGAATGGCTCATTTTGATTAAAGAGAAATCTTTTTAAAATGTGAAATCTGATTTAATAAATGCAGCTCCTGAAGTGCCCAGATTCTTTACCTATTTCAAGAAAACCATTCCTTTGCTAAGTGTCATGTGCTTTTTTTAATGCATTTGCCAGCCTGTTTTTTGCTTCTTCAGTTATTTAGTTTGTGACAGGCTCTTTTTATGGGAAACAAACGTGGGGCATTTTTTGTAAAGATTTAAAGGTGTTCTTTAAGCAATTTCGTTTTTTGAGGGTTTCATATTTAAACTGGTAGTGGGCATTGATTCACTACCACAGCTGATCCAGCAAGGGTCTCAGCTTTAGGTGTGTTGTCAGGGGCACAACCCTTGGTACTGTGCCCTGGACAACACTCCCCTCAGTCCACACACACAGCACGGCAATCAATGGGACAGTGTTGCATGCTTTTTGCTGACTGGACATGCCCCTCTGGTTGGCACCTGTCTTCTGGTAGGTGCAGAACAGAGACCTCTGGGTGCTTGAGAACTGGAGTGAGAAATGTTCTGTGATACAGTATCAGTTCTGCACCATAGTGGCCTGTTGTAAGGGGCTGTCAACAAAAAAGCCTTCTCAGTCCTGTCTCCTACCCTGGCACAGTCCCACAGGTCAAGAGCTGTAATAAAGAATGCTTAAAAACCAGAAGAGATATGCACATGCTGTTCTTTAATGAAAATAATAAAAGTACCAAATTACTGTAAATTCTAATCATTAATGTTCAATCATTATAATTTCATTATTGCTTGTTCATACACATTTTGCAGACAATTAAAATTAAATTAAAATTTAATTAAAATAATAATCAAGATTATTTTTCAAGATGTAAAGATCACTAATATATAGCCCAAAAAATAATTTAATGAACAATGGAGCATTGGGTGTTTTTTGATCAATACAAATTCCATGTAACAATTATGCCATGAAGAATTTGTGGACAACACTGCCTCTACAGGCATCATGAAGAATTACAGGAATTTATTCAGTGTATTTGCTTTTTAACATTAAAACTCAGGTTTTACCAAAATTTGTTCATTCACTAGTCCTCGCTGAATAAAGTTGTCAGAAGTCATTTTGTTAGTCAATTATTTTTACATTTAAGGCCAGAATAGCTCTGGAATAATCTTACGCTCTGAATTTTGCTTGCTGGTTGTATTTGAGACAAACATGGTTTTTGTTTTGTAGTTTAAAAGAAAGTATGCCTTTCTTCAATCAGTTATTATCAGTCTGCTGAATACCAATGACACTCAGAGCCAGCATGTTTTAATACTGCATTCTGTATTACTATTCTAGCTGAATTTCTTGTCTGATCTTCATTTCCTTAAGCATTTTGACATAGTAACACAAATGAGGATGAAAAGCAACAACAGGCCAACTGTACTGCTCGGAAATGCTTTGGTTACATTGACCGAAAATAATTGAGGCTGATTTTGCACAATTTTAAAGGGAACAAATATGGAAAGTATGTATGTAAGAGTATGTAAGAGCTTTTGTTTTATTTTCCTACCAAACGTGATGGAAGAGAGGCAGGGTGCAAAATAGCCTAATTAAAGGATTTTCACTCTGCGTAGCAGTCAGCAGGGTTCAGAGTGATCCTTTTTCTTGGGTAGTTCCACTACGACAGAACGAGATACTGGGGTGGACCCCTGTAACCCTCAGAGCCTTCTGTTAAATTTGGCAGAAAAAACATACCATGGGCCAAAGAAAGAACAAAGAAAAGAGTTTGCCATAGAAATAAGGATCCCCAAAGAATGACTTAATTTGTTCTAATCTACAGACCGATTTGGTGCTTACTCTAGCAATGAGACATTTGAAGAAGCAGGAAACGGTTTGCCTTTAATTGCCTAAATCATTCGGAAGTTCTTCATGTGTTGCCTCTATACAGCAGATGCTGTGCATTAATTGGCCTGTGCAGGCCTGACCCAGGGTTCCTTGAAGAGGGTTTAAATAGCTTATTTATTATTTGGTATAACCTGGCGTACATGATGTGTGCTCGCAAGGGCTGTATTTCACGGTCTGCAGTTTCTAATGTCATGTGGGCTTCAGAACCCGTGTTTCTTTGGTAATGTACTAGCAGCAGGTAAGCTCTAAATACCATCCATCAGGCCCTGATTTTTTTTTTCATCCGGCTACTCTAATGACTGATGAACCTGTCTTTTGTATGAATGTTTAGCACTGTGGAAAGCCATATGCCACTGGCACTGTTTCCTATAAAGCCTTCACAGTTGTGGAGTGGGTGCTGAGGGAAGGATGGGGGGAAAACTGAGAGAAACAAAGGAGAGAAAAAAAAAGACTGAGGTTGTTTCTTTCGAAGCAGCCATTTCTAGGCAGAGATCCTAATAACCACAAATATAGCCAGCACCAAAACCCCCTTGAAAATAAACACTAGAGCTGCTTACGATTTTGGCTTTTTGTTTTATATCTGTAGCAGTACAAGCTCGGGGAGCTCTGATGTATTTTTCCATCTGTTCCAAGCAGACCACAACCCAATGAAGTAGCCACCCCCATCTGGGAAGACCACAGCTGTTACTGTAAACCTTGTCCAGTAACTGTATCACCCTGTATTCGCCTCTCTAAAGGATGAAATTGAGAAGTTGGGCACTGTGCAGTCAGGCTTTGCATCTGCAATTTCAGACCTCTTTAAATAATTTTTCATGCTCACCAGAAATGAATAATGCACACGTTGACTGGCGCCAGTTAATAAATTTCCGTTTCAATGCACGTTACTTTCAATAAGATTTTAGTGGCTTCATTTTGTTTTGCAAAACAGCTCTAAGGGTCCCTGCTGAAAATTATTTTCTGTCTCTCAGAAGGCAAAAGTAAATTTCGTTATTTAACAATAGGACAGTGTAAAGCCGATCTCGTACGAAGTCAGCTGTTGCATGGGATCTTCGATTTGATACATATTTGCTCAGTTAATTTGTGTTGCAGCAGTGTACTTTTGATTCCTCCTACTGATTCTTGTAGATTTTGTCTCAGCAGTAACAAAACAATCCCTTCGTGAGGTGGAAAAAATAAATCTTTTAATGATATGCAAAGGGGAATTCTGAATGTATTAGTCTTGTGTCTCATGCATCCTTCAAAAAGTTAGGAAAAAAAATTCTCAGGGGAACGGACTCAGTCTCAGAGAAAATGGAGCTTGAGAGATTTCCATATCATTTATAACTTGATTTAATTGTATTTCAAACACTTGCCAGTAAAACGGGGAAAAAAAATTGGCAGCCAATATCCATTATAGTAATTCAGTATACCAGGGCAAGCAGCTGGCCTCTCTGGATTTTTATTTCCCATCAGAAACAATTAATCATGGGCTGGAGATATCTGAAAGTCTAGAAATTGTGGCAAAATACTGTGTGACAGGCAAGCCTTCTTATAATGCCAAAATGTATGGATTAAACGGGCTTCCTTCAAGCTAACTCATTCTGGTGTCAGGCAAGCTGCTGCCTAATGAGTGCCAGTTTGATAATCAGATGCGAATGTGAACCCTGACCCCATGTCAAAGGAGAGGATGCAGCAAGCTGGATGAAAGATACTGATTTTAAATCTGCAAAATTTACATCAATTAGATTCAGAGTGGAGCAGCACATCACAGCCGATTAGTTTTACCAAAGAGACTTAAAGGGCTTGTGACCGTTTTATAAGACTTACACCGAAGACATCCTGTCAGAATCATTAAGTGTTTTCCAGAAGACTCCTACATCTATTGGCCAGATAGGATCCGGTAAAGAATCCACCAGAAGACAAAAATTCAGACTGTGGTGGTGAATCCAGACAGTGGGGTTTGTTTAGTTTTATGAAAATAAAACTGAAAAATAAAGTGGGTTGGATGATATACTGTAACAATGCACTGGTAAATGTAATTGCATCTGTTTAACAACTTTCAGGAGTTGGTTTTCAAATTTTACGACTAGGTTGAAAATAAATCTGACCTCCTTGGGGATATATGAAAATTAATGTGGCTAAATTTTTCGGTGATGACCAAGAATTGTGTCCCCTCCACCACCCAGAGAAATTAGGTCTTCATATGACGTACAAGGTGTGCCATTGCATGGATCTGTTGTTGGCACTTAAAACCAATCTTGCAGTCCAGTCACAATGCCTTTTAAGACTGGAAGAGTACACTTGCTGTAGTTCATAAAACCCTGTTAAACCCACAAGTGCATATGGTCATCTCCCATAGGTACAATTAATTTCTTAATAGAATGTTCAAGTTTACAATTACAGAGAAATATTGTCATAAATGTCATTAATAATTTCTATCCATTTGATTGCTTGTTCATAGGTGGCAGAAGGACAAGAAATCTGCGTGATTGAAGCAATGAAAATGCAGAATAGCATGACTGCTGCCAAAACAGCCAAGGTAAATATAAGTAGATATTTCAATACTGCCTATAAATTGCGTATTTAATCTAAATGTATTGGATTAATAATATATAGAATTTTCATTTTTTCCTCAGAAGAAAACTGAAAACTGTATATAACTAAAAAGACTTTTAGGTCACGTTCTCTGTGCAATCATTCCTGATAAATAGATATGGAAAAAGATTTAGGCCATTTTAAATTTTAAAAGGCTGTTAATGTATTCAGAACTGCATATTGCAGCAATATTCTAAAATGATTTTTTCATATTTTGCTTTATCCCTGGTATCACAGGTTAAGAGTGTCCACTGCAAGCCTGGGGAAACTGTTGGTGAAGGCGATCTCCTTGTAGAGTTGGAGTAAAGACATCCCTTCTTTAGGGTTTTTCAATCGTCTGGGACAAAGCCTTTCAGGTTTGGAAAGAAGAAATATCAGCAAGCTATCAACACCATAGTTCAAACATTCCCTTCTGGCAATTTTTTATACAGACAGTAATTTATTACTGAAAAAAATGCTGATTGTGAATTATTATTCCTCTTCCTCTGAACTTTACTGTTAGAATATGTACAGTACTGTTACAAAATCTAAATCTCTACACTAATTTCCCACTGGATGAAATCAATAGATTCAAGTGCCATTTAAGATCAAAGCTAAGTCTTTTATTGTTCTTTCAGAAGATTTTTTTTAAAGCCTTACAATGTTGTTTTTTAAAATGCTTTGTAAGTGATTTGATAGAATAATACAAGCAGCAATCTTTCATTCTAACTACCTCCTCCCATTGACAACAGTTTTCTGATTGTCCCAAACTACAGTAATCACAGGTGCCGAGTGACTCCATTTGAATGACACTTGTTTCCATCCAAATAAAGAATCACTGGTACAAAGATTTGTGCAGTATTGTCCCTTTATATCAAGATATAGATTATAAGGAAAATATATATATATTAATTAATACATATACTGTATAATATATAATTAATATATTAGAATTCTCATTTCATAGGATTCTAATCCATTCTACTTTTTTTCAGGAAACTTAGACACTCCTTAGTCCTTCTTTTTATAGCCAATAATTTTCAAGTTAAACCTGCAGTGAAAATAGTGTCCTGGTATTTAAAATAAACCTGCTCCATGCCTTAAGGTGGTTTAAAGGGGAACTGCACTGCTATTTTCATATTTTGGGGTTAGAAAAAATCAGCACTGATGAGTGCATTTCAAACCACAATAAACGTAATATGTACAGAGTAACTTGTAAACCTTCAATTTACATCACAATTTCCAGGTATTCGCAGTATCATGTTCTGCGATTCAGAACACGGCACCAAAACCTCCAGTGACGTGAGTGGCCCTACGACATTGTAAACGAGCAGAATTGGGAATACATCTCTTATAATAGAAATATTTCTTCCAATTTCAACACGGTTTTGTCGAAAACTACCACTTTTTAACTCTGCATGCGGATCACGTTGGGAAATTTCTGAGTTGAAATGTCTGCTTCACAACCTGCTTTTATTTGTTCACCACATTACATTAGTCATTATGGAGACTAGCGAGGAGGAAGGGCCGAGTCACATCGCAATTTGTCAGAACCCGAATGCGAGTTTGCGACAACATGGCGATTTACTGTACTTTCACAGAGTTCACGATTTTGTGCTTAATTAATTGTAATTTTTATATAATCAATGAATTTATTTTGTTACCTAGATTTAATAACTGATCTGAGAAATTGGGACTGCAATACCCTTCATCTCTTTTTACGTTCAGTGTAAATCAGCCCATGATCACCATAGGCATCATAACTGTCAAAGAAAGTGAGGTTTAGCCACTCAGGCTGGTAAGTAGTGGTGCTGTAGGCAAAGGCTTCGATGAATCTCCCAACAGTTGGCGTTACTTCCGACAGATTACTTCCAACTTTCCACTCCTCTACCCGGAGCTTCATAGGAGTGCGCTGGTACATGCGAGGACAGTCCTCAAATTTGTCCAAGAACTGCAGCATCTGCTTATCCACGTAGTAGATCTCGCCTCTAACCTGCCGCCCGCTGCCTGGCACGTTGAGGAGGAATGGGATGTTGTATTTGCCTGCAATCACTAAGGGGTACTTCTCCACCGTTTGCGCTTTGCCACAGTATTCTGCTTTGCCATTGTTTTTGTCCACCATCTCAAAGTAGTTTGGCTGGCCTTTTTTAAGAGTCCCATACACGAAGATCTGAGTCATTTGTACTCTGGCCATCAAGGGAAGCTGTGGAAAACAAAAAGGGTTGTTTTTTTAGTGCATGCATCCACATTATTGATCGTTATGAAAATAACATTAAATTAAAGAATGGACTGTCTTTTCTCTGCCTGTTAGCTTCACTTTTTCATCAATCTAGGCAGAACACAAACATTTAGTAGTAAAAATATTTTTGTTTAGCACAATTTATTTTTGGGCCTCTCTTAATTTATTCCTGTTTTTATCGTTGGATGTAAAAGAGCTTAACATTAGTGCCTACTGAGATCTATAAAGCTACTCAACCTTCACATGTAGCTTGCTTCCTACATCATATATACCACTGTGCAAACAAATACTCATTAGCCTTACCAGAAGGATGGAAATGAGAACTGCTGTTCTTACTCTTGCCATTCTGTTTTCAGAAAAAATATGTGGCCTAGAATTCTTTCCTAAATTAAAAAAAAAGTGGTCAAAATAAAAACCAGCAGACAGACGAACTGACGAACAAGGCCAAAGTTAGCGACTGAAACGTGCAATTAATTCACATTAGGGGATTACAGCTCTTGTGTTCACTACTCTGCAGTGCAATGAATTGTGAATAAAATTGTTCACAACCAAGTAGCTGCCTGTCAAAGTTAATATGGTCAAAAAAGTGGTTCAGTACCCCCTCACATTTCTGTGCATCAAACAGATTGGAGGAATCCTAACTCGCTGCCAAATACCCTTTATTTTTCAGATGTCAAGTAGTGACACTAGCAAATGGGATCAATTGCCGAATAAATCTGAAAGACAAGAGGATATAGTTTTTGTTTAGCTGCTTGGATTTTAATTCACTCTTGAGGGGGTGTAGGGATTGCCAATGAGGATTTTAGGAAATGGGACATTATAACAACTGTGCTAAAATGCAGTGGAGTGACTTTGTTGTGTGTCCCCAGTTTAATGCTCCACACGCACTTTTTTATTCCACATGAAGAAGACTCCACAACCAAAACATTCTTTTTTTTACATTTTATAATGGATTGAACCTTTACCAGTTCCTAAAAAAAGATATTGCTGCCCTCTGAACTAGTCCACAGAAGAGCAACCAGATACACACCTGGGTTTAAAGAAGTGTCTTAGACTGAGACTAGAAAAACTACCAGTTCCTAGACATTGATGAGAACTGATGGAAGTGTTATAAAACCAAGTGTTGAAGCAGTTCTGGAACAAGCCATGCAGCCCATGCAGCCTGTGAGTGTGGAAAGTATAGAAGAATGAAGGATAATTTCTGAATGACTGTAGACACATTGGTTCTGCTACAGCTGTTTCAAAGATGGAAGGTTGTGGATTAGATACGAGTATGAGGAATTCACTGCCCAGAATGGTCTTCAATACAATACCTGACCATTTTTTTAAATTGAGAACAACTACTAAACAACATGGACAGTAGTAAAATGTTTAATTAAACAGAAAATCTAAGTGTAGTCCTTTTCATTCTACTCTTCAAAGCTAACACAGACAATACAACTTCTTTTTTAGGGGTCGGTGAATAACAATGTTGTTAAACACTTGTATCTCTGTAGTATCAATAACATTCTAAGGTTGCCATACCAGTCAGTTACACTGGATCATTCAACATGTTGAACACACATGTTTTCCATTGAGCAAGCCACCCTATTCACTTTTTTTATGTGCAGTTCACATTTGATAAAATCACAGTCTGTCCAGATAGACTGGGCCCCAGGGAAAAGATGCCCAGCTGGGAGTCAGTAGAGGCTGATCCATGTCAGGACTGAAGGAGGTGCATCCTTATCCATTTCAATGGTGAAATGCTATCTTCACAACATGGGGCCGTGTAGGAGGGCTGCCATGTCTTTCATTTGGCAACACTATCTGACAAAAAGAACTGGACTTGCAGATGCTACTTCAGCCTTTTGGCATCTGGGCAACTGTCATGTGTTCTGATTGGTCTGTTTTTCATTTAATGTCTGTTGAACACAGTGTGGGTCAAAAAAGGCTCTCATAAGTAAATATATGACACATAAAACAGAAACTAGCGTTCTACTCTGTGTTGTAGACTACACAGAATACTTAGAGCTGCCTGTCAAACCTGACATGATGATTGAATGCTTTTGAAAACCAAGCCAGTATATAGAACACGCTCCTGCCCATTTGGGGTAAAAAAAAAACCAACATAAAATGAGCAAAAATAGATTAATTACAATTGTCATCAAATCCATCTGCTGTTTCACTTCCTGTCAAAATTTAAAAAAACTGCAATAATCCTGCAAGAAAAAACTGACTTCCGTGTATGATGAAAGGGGAAAAAATTAAAAAGACTATTGTCTTCAGGAAGGAATTACCAATTGTGATTCCTGTTTTCATACACTACATGGGCCCTGTTTTCAAATGAAACTTTAACCTGCTTGTTAATAACAAATTTCAAACCCTATTGTACTCAAATGCCAGTTTAAAGAGTAAATGTCTGCTAAAAACAGACGCCTGCCATCAAGTGGCATATAGTCTTACAGTTACTGGACCTGTTGAAGTTTGATTTTGATGTGATCCATATGACACAAGAGTAACTGATTACTAATATACAAAGTAGACAATAATAAACTACTATGTTGCATCATTAGACTGTTTAGAAAATATATCCAGTTTTTGGAGAAAACGGATTAAAGATAGCATATACAGTGTACACAAATGAATCAAAGTAAAGGAAGGTAATAATACAGATGTGTAATGTACTAGAATATTGTTTATTGTTCAGTGTGCTCGCTGCAACTTTTTGTAGCACTAAAAAAAATAACAACTAAATATGTTTAGTCTGGAAGAAAAAGGACTTTGGGAAGAACTGAGAAGGCTTTTTTAACTACTGTACATGTTTTCTTTAAAACCAACACAAACAATCCATTGAAACTAACAGGATACAAAATATACTGTACAAAGAGATATGGGTGTATGAGGCTAACTGCCAAGTCATGCAAGAAATCTTTACTTAGCTGCTAAAAACCAGATGAACATGTTAGGACAAATAGTCGTCTCTCACCTGTAACCTTACCGTACAAAGATCTGAAGTAATGAACAGTCCAAGTGAAGCATCACAAAACTCTGCGTTTATATTTTATATTTCTAAATCGGTGCAATATCATTCATGCTACCATGCTATTCAGAAGATAATGTGGCAGTCTATTTAAATCGGGTTCCACAGTTCTTTTACAACCAAACATCTGGAGAACAAGTCTATACTCTTTACCCTGACTACGTGATCATTTTCAGTGGAGGTAAAGCTAAGCTAAGTCTGGAAAGAAAAAGCCTGAAACATTTCAAAAAACGATCTGAGACTAAAATAAACACATCCTACTCGCGGAGATTATAACCACCTCAAGCAAAAGACTCGAAAGTCTTACCATTAGGTGAAAGAATGTGGAACTTTGATGGCTCGGGTAATACTCTGTCTCATGCAATTAAAAATTGGATTGTATTATTCTTTAAACTTTTTTTGCACAATAAAATGTATATAACCGATATATTGTTCACTATATCGGTTATATACAATATATACTGCTCTTGAAAAGGAACAACTATGTATGCATGTATGTTTTAAAAAATAATCAGATTTTGGAAAATAAAATGATTATGGTGTCATTTTGTGAGTCATACACTTAGTTAACTTGGGCAGTTTCATAAGCATTTATTAATGAGAGATGACTAAGTGATGAGGTGATTTATCGTGCTGAAC
Source organism: Lepisosteus platostomus (assembly GCF_059453375.1). Taxonomy (NCBI): domain Eukaryota; kingdom Metazoa; phylum Chordata; class Actinopteri; order Semionotiformes; family Lepisosteidae; genus Lepisosteus; species Lepisosteus platostomus. Next base: position 30,031,069 of record NC_142612.1, read on the forward strand.
ATTAAGCATAATAAAAACTAATAAGGAACAATAATAATAATTCCTTACACTTATATAGCGCTTTTCTGGACACTCAAAGCGCTTTACAGTTAATGGGGACTCCCTTCTACCACTGTGCAGCATCCACCTGGATGATGCGGCAGCGGCCATACTGCGCCAGAACGCTCACCACACTACTACAGTGTAGTGTCCCCGTCACTATACTGGGGCATTAGGAGCCACATAGAACACCCCCTGCTGGCCTCACTAACACCTCTTCCAGCAACAACCTTAGTTTTTCCCAGGAGGTCTCCATCCAGGTACTGACCAGGTTCACACCTGCTGAGCTTCAGTGGGTTGCCAGTTGTGAGTTGCAGGGTCTGCTGGCAACACAGTACAGTATATGCATGTGGTATAACAATATCTCCTGCTTACCATGAGAACACCACCTTTGTACTACTGGTCTTTTGAGGCCATACTAAACCACGTCAGGTGGATCTGAAAGCAGAGGAGCCAAGCCCTCCTTAAAGAAATCAAGGTTGTCTGAAGATCACCCTCACTGATGTCAGTGAGCTTGGCCCTGACGAGCTGACTGACAGCTAATTGTTGTGCAAAACAGACCAACAGATGAGGAGGTCCAAGACCAGCCACCTGGGCAGAAGTATGTAATCTCTACAGGACTCCACCTGTGTGGAGTGATGTCCACCTGACTGCACGGCCATATGTTAATCAAGTCCTGGGAGGTCGCTCATTACCCTTGAGGGGTTAATCCTGACACAGGACAGCACCTATCCTCAACCGGCTTGTGTAACAGTGGTTTTCCTGTAGGATGAAAAGCCCTACCCACCAGGCCTGAGCCTAAATTGATTATTGATGGGGACAAAGTGCATCATCTAGGGCTCAGATACCAGTGAACAGGGACATTCTCTGTGAAAAGAATGGAACACAATCCCCACAAAGATCTCATACGCAACCTGCATTACAGATATACTCATATAGCTGCTCCAAATTTGTAACTTCAATGCTTTTAGCCTGTGGCATTCACAGCAGACCCCCCTTTTGATGACAAATGTTAATCACCATAATGAATTCATTTATGGTGTTTGTTCAATAAAATGTCAGTGCACCTGCAGTAACACAAACATTTTTACTGATAAACAAATATTCTTACTGATAGCTTTGTTCTAGTTAAAGCTTCTTTGGAGTCCCAGTACATACAGTATGTCTTACTTCTGGTTCATAAACTACAACAGACTAGTTCAAAGTAGTTTCTACTTTGAAAAAGTAGTCCCAGAAAATCCCACATACTGTCTTATTTAGCCACCTAGTGGTGACAGTGTGCAGTGTGCATACCGTAGCACTTCGCTCCAAGTATGTAAAATGCACATTATTCGTACATAAAATGTAATGTTTCCAATTTACAAAAGAAAAATCCCTGTGCAATTCTTTCATAATAAAAGATTTGTTATGAATTCTGTTATTCCAATATTGTAGATAAAAACTGCCATAAAGTTTTATGTGTGTATACTCTACTGCAGTATTTCTGTTCACTAAATGAAATAGTTTCATTATCAAAGAAACACATCCAACACATGGTTTTAAAGAATGCAGTCTTTAAAATGTTCCTCTGACCTGACTACAAATTCAAAATTATGCATTTTTATGTACATTAAGCTCTTCCTGATTTAGAAACCATTACCACCTAAACTAAAGTAAAGCTAACTACACAAAAGGCACAGGACATAAGCAGCCATTAAATAATAAACAGTAAAAAAAAACAATGTAAAGAATTAATTCAAGGTTTAATTACGGAAGACGTATACAATTACTGTTTCACATTATGCTCCACTAGTGCTGTAAGATGCAACACTAACAACTACTATTGGGCCTAATTGGAAATAAAGCTTTAGTGGGTTGTTACCTTGCTGTCGCAAAAATACACATTAGGTTTCTACATTATAATTAAAAATACGGATTAGTCTATTTAAATTGCTGAAAACTATTAATTCAATGAGGCTGCCAATAGCCATGCAACTGCAAGTTTCCAGGTAACTTACAGTAGTCTTGTTGTTTGGATAAACTCCGTGTCATTCCAGCCAAAAAATGTTGCTATCTACAATTCATTCCAAGTCACTTTATGCTTACAGTTTTAACTTCAGAATATCACTAGAAGAAATCTGTCATGCACAGGCTTAGACTTATTTGTACGAACTGCATTAAACTGCTTCTTAACAATCGGCGATAGAAAAAATGCTGGCAATTTCCTTGCTTTGCTCAAGAATGTATTGTACTGTAAGTGTAAACAATTCTGGACCTTTCTGACAGATACAGTTACAGGCCAATTCTTCAAAAGTTTCCTGATAGCTGTAGGAAGCAGGTGAAAAAATAAAAACGCACTGAACTTTAAACCTGAGAGCAGACTGGTTGACTGAAGTTTGTCCCAGGGTCACTCCTCACTCAGTGGTAACTTTCAAGAAGAGCCAGTGTACAAGAGATGACTCCAGGGACTGTATCCTGCAGCTCTTTGATGCCTTCATTCTGTTGCTTGCTGTTTTCTTTTCTACCACAGACAAGGGCTTCCTGCTTGGAGTGACCCTTCCTCTCCTTGGTGAACACTTCAGAAAACTTTCTGGCCAAACACCTTTCTTACATTAACTACAGAGGCTCCTCTGGAATGAAGGGCCCTTTGAAATGAAAGGCCATGATCCGCACTCAACAACCCTTCACTCAGAAACTGTGAAATATTCATTTGTAAAAACAAACAATGTTATACTAGCCACTAACAAGGGTCTGCTATCTAAGATATCCACTCCTGAGGCATGTCTCCAACATGGTGCCTGCTTTTGTCATTTGCCAATACAGACAAAACTTTCACAGACTTACGGTGTAACAATATCTATTTGTCAAGACAGAAAAATAAATTTAAATAAGTTAATGACTTCAATAAGTTAATAGCTTAATGTGTCTTTCTTTTTCTAATTAACCTGAAAGGTCAACTACAAAAGCTAATTGGAAAAAAAGAAATTCAAAGAGATGCCAACAATAACAGTGCGCCTAATTGCATCAGAACACAAATTAATAATATTAGAGCTGAAGCAGCTGTAAAAACACATGAAAGGACAGCGAGTGCTGGTGCGTACCTTCCACATGTCCAGTATTCCATCTGCCTGGCAATATTCACTAGCTTATCTTGCAAATGAGGTATCCAAGATGGTGACTGAGAAGGCTTTTTAGTACATCTTGCTCAGGGAACTCCAATTATTTTAGCCATCTGCTTGACTAAAACCTTGAATTAAAATATTATCATATAAAGTACTGTGGCTATCAAAAGTATTCACTCGCCTTGGACTTTTTCATATTTTACCATTGCAGCATAGAATCTCAATGTATTTATATGGGGTTTTTGCCATTGATCAGCAAGCACAAAACACTCTATAATGTCAAAGTGAAAACAAAATTCTACAGATCCTCCTAAATGAATTATAAATATACTGATGGAAAAAAGAAAAGCAACATTTTTTTAATGAGAATACTATAGCTATAGCTTATGTGCTTTCACAAAAAGTTGTCCATTTGTTTTAAGCCCTCTGATAAGTAATACAGCTTCTGCAGTGAGGCATTGCAACTTGCCAATCACGCGAAAGCTTGTGGGGTGCACTTTTACCCAACGAGGTCCAGATGTAAGAAAAACGCTACACTTAGTCAGTTTCTGTGCATTCCACAATGCCTCGGATGTCACCGGAAGCAAGGGAGAGGGCCATTGGCAGCTGCAGGCAGGCATGTCATGTGCCAGCGTTGCCAGACACTATGGAGTAAGCCGCTCCACTCTGTCCTGACTGCAGAGAAGGTTTCAGCAGACCAGCAGGACAGATGACCGTCCAAGATCTGGTCGCCCTCGAGTGACCACACCAAAGCAGGATCGACACATCAGACTGGTCCATCTGAGAGATTGTTTCAGATCTGCCACCTGTACTGCTGCTGAAACTGCCGGTACCTCTGCGATGCATGCTTTCATCGGGCTGCAGCTGTTGTCTTTTGGGATTCTGATCTGTTCCTCTCTTACAGCCTGATCAAGCATTTTTCTTTCACATCACGCGAGTCCATTCAGCAAATCTCCAGTGCTCAAGTCTGGCAAGTAAAGTGTCTACTGTGTAACTGTTAAATTTTCATCTTCAAAGAAATCATTACATCTACATCAGGAGCAGGAGGATGTCTTGTCCTGCTTCAATACTGTCATGTGAAACTAGCACTGTGCGATTAGGATGCCCTCAATCATTACAAATTAAGTTCTATAGTAAATAGAGATTCCTTGATTGAGGATTATTCTTGGACATCTCTGTTGACCTTGGTAAGGCATCATAACTCCATCCATCCCTTTTCTAATTGCTTCTTCCAATTAAGGGTTGCAGGAGAGCTTGAGCCTACACTGGCAAGCAGGGGGTACAAGGCTTGGTACACTCTGGGCAGGATCACCACAGGGCAATTTTCCCAAAAGTCAATTAACCTACCAATATGTCTTTAGACTGTGGAGGGAAACTAGGTCAACCAGAGGGAACCCCCCAGAAAAACACAGGGAGAACATACAAATTCCATCCAGGTAGTACCCCTGGTCAAGAACTGAACCCAGGGCCCCAGCACTACAAGGCAGTAAATCTTACCACTGTGCAACTTGAATTATAGCTCATGTCTCCCAGATTATGGCCAGATCACCACAGATAGAGAGTAACACATCAGCCTCCAACACACTGATAGCACAAAGGGGCTGTTCTCTGGTTAAGTGGGGTGTATTGGTTCTTTGCTTGATTTCTACCAAATGTGGCATTCAATATGTCAAACTGCCTCAACCCCTTTGACCAATCAACTCTATCACTAATTAGAAGATTTTGTGTTTTTCAATAGTCACAAAGCAGCAAATGTCAAGTTTTTTGATGTTCAGAATACATCAAGAAAATTACACAAGAAAATATCAGTTTAATGCTACAATGCACCACTACTTAATATACTCATCTTTTTTCGATGTGGCCTAGGAAACGGTGTTATGACCCTGTATCCTGATTTTATCAGATCTAAGAAGCAGGGCTGGGCCTGATCAGTACTTGAATGGAGACCTCCAAAAATGTGGTGCTGGTGGACTTGTAGATGGTGCTTTATCCCCCTGAAACAGAATTTCTAAACCAGTGCTCCAGTACAATAATCTGATGCGCTATACAGCAGGAGGTGTCATCCTTCAGATGAGGAATTAAACCGAGGTCTGGAATACTTGGTCTTTCAAGATCCTATAGCACTTTTTAAATGGTTAGAGGATGTTAACCCCACTGCCCAGGCTACATTTCACTCTGGGATTGTGTAATCCTACCTAATAGCCCCCCCCTTAATTTAGCTGGTGAAGCAATTCCACACATCTCTACCTGATCTACTGTCCAGTGTACTGATCAATTTTGCTAGTGCAGAGGAATTATAAATTATCGTTATTACTACTTAAAAAGAAATATTACTATGGAAGCCAAAGTTTAAGAAAGATGGCTGAACTTTAAGGCTGAAGAGCAATTAAGAATTCTTTCATTACGGAAAAGATTCAAAAGGCACATTGAAAAGCAACAGACGACTGTTATAACTCCATTCTTCACGGTTACATAACATATACTGTGTGATCATTTATAACATCTGAAAATCACAGCTCCCAGTAATTTGTCTGTTCTAATGGCAATCCCATATTATATATTATATTGACAACTATATGTGAACAGCACGTTCTTTCAGGAATTCCTGTACTTTGTGTTCTTAAAGTAAGGAATTACTTTGAAAACGATTCCTGTTAACTCCGGTAAACGGTTGCGGTGAAATTCTGGAGCCACATTGGCATACAGAATAATCACTTTTTTCAAGAGGTAGTGAGAACAGGAGTTTCGGGAAGCACAATCGCTATACAAATGAGCTTGAAATACACATTCTACAGTGAGTCAAACTGGACACTATATAGTTCAGAGTTCATGCATTGTATATACTTCATAAGAGGAAAAAAAACATTTTAGATATTTCCTTATTCATGTTTGCAATACAAACTTGACCGTGATCTTTGACCATAAAGGCCTGCAATTTAATCATCTACTCAATTTTTCTGTGGCTGCGTTGAAGCTTTTGCTACAGAAAACGGTCTACATTTACAAAGTTAGTTTTGACATCCTATTCAGTTATATATCGTTACTTATATTAAGCATTTTAGTAATGAACAATTACCTTACTTTTTTCCGCAGGAACTTGAAATGTGCTTTCTATGCTTCCTCAACGTGCATTACTGTGACTACGGGAACTCTGTTTGGACAAACAACCTTTTATTGAAAACGCGTCAACGTAAACCTTACCGAAGAGGAGGGCTCCCAACCGTACTTAAAAACTATTTAAACCTACAACGATAAACAATACAATGTCATTGAGATTATAAAGTAAGAGTAAGTAGATCTGATATTTTTAGAACCATGGTTTATTTATTACAGTGAGAAACAGAAAACCTACATAATCATTCAGGAATACTCTGATTTTTTTGCTTTTTATAAATTACCATTAAATTAGAAATAAAATATTACAATTAAATAAGTAGCAACAGTCAAAGTTAAACATAAAAAAAAACTTAGAACAATTATTCAAGTTTGGTATCATACAAAAGAAGGTCCATCCGATTACAAACTTCAGATTCTAGCAGAAAAACAGTGGGATATTGAAATTAAGAGATGCAAAAGATCACATATTCCAGTATTTTGAGAAGATCTCACCAAAGATGGTTTCATATTAATAGCCAGCCCCCCTTTGTTCCAACACAAACATTGGCCTGTATTACAGAGCAAAATTGAGACCACACCGCTTTCCAATATAAAACAGATGAATATTTGAGCAATAACGCGATCACTTTATTGCTAAAGCAGATCCCAGTGAGACCAGTGGACATGAAATGGAAATTTGTGTTTTTTGCCATTTGTACAGTACTTACTGACAATGGTGAGAAAAATCAAAATGAACAATTTTAGGTGTTACCGTAAAGTAGACACGGACAGTATAAAGATTAAATCAAATGTCTGCAGCATGCATCAACAGTGTGCTTGAAGTTTTATCAAGCCGATCCCTTTTTATGTAGTTGCTCCAGTTTCCGTCTTAACATGTTGTAGTTCTCCTTTGTCCCTGGAGCATTAGGGTCAAGTTTTAAAGAGAGCTCATAGTGTGTCTTGGCCATGTCAAGTTTCCCCCAGCGATGGTAAAGGACAGCTGTAACAGCAGAAGAGACAACATATTTGACAGCAATTCAATATCAAACTCTTACATGGAGAACAATACCAGATTTTGCACTGTTTGCCTTTTATAGCGAAACAGCTGTGGGAAAAGTAACACGATAACTCAACTTTCAGTTGGTAACTTTCAAGGTAATGTAGATGTTTACAAAGAATGATTTGGCTTCTAAATCAATATTCATTTTCAAGCAAGATTCAGGTATTGTGACATCTGTGTTAAGACAGTATCTGTCTTTTGTCACCTTCAAAAACGCACTCAGTATCTTAGTCAACAAAATAGATATTTTCTGCATTGAAGAGTTCATTATCATACTCAATTTTAAAGAGTCTTGTGGAAGGCCGTTTGTAGGCTTTACAATACACAGTCAATACTGACAAGCAAAAATCAGACAGAAATCTTAATCGTGTTAAGCAAACACATACCTAGATTACCATGGTAACTGGCAGCACCAGGGTTGGTTTTCAGTGCAGAAAGAAACAGACTTTCAGACTCCTTTGTTTAAAAAAAGTTACATAAATTATTTTATTGCAAATCACAAATGTAATCCTGCAACTGCTACTAGTGCACATACCATACTATTTCGAAATAAGGCTACCGTGCTAGACAAAGTTTGTTCATCAGTCTCTTTTCAATCAAAATAGCTTCAGTTGACACTGATACTAATCCCACTAAGGAAATGTAGAAATGTGAACTATGGAAACATGTGAGGTTTTCAATTATGCTATAAACTACTGCACTGTGAAAGATATTTTCATTTTAAATCCTGAAAAGTAAAAAATCAGCTCCTGAAAAAACAGCTCTAAAATATCCTTGCATGACAGTTGAAACACAAAACCTTCATTTCAAAATACTGAATATATTTTCTTTTACATATTATTTTTAGTTCTAAATTCATCAATCACACACTTCACACAACAGGAGATGAGAATAACATCTAGCATAAAAAAATTACTATGACATAAATTGATTTAAGACATATTTCTTAATGGGTTTAAAATATTAACAGGTTCTTAATTTCACCTATTTAATTAACTTCACCTATTTACCCCACAATTCATAACATAAAATGCAGTTTTATACTAATTGCAAATTCCACATCATATGAGTTGTATCTTTAAGAGGTCTCAGCTTACATACAGTACAATGCTGCAGGTGTTAAATGAAAAGATTAGTCCAACACTGAGAGATCAGAGCTCAAAAATTAAAACAAAATGGTATGACCTATAAATAAAATAATTAAAGAGAATTAAACATACTAAAAGCAATTCCTACTGTACCTTATATTTCTGCAGTTTCCCCAGAACATTAGCCAAGGAAAACATAATAGTGTGATCATTAGGAAGTAGTTTTAAGGCTTCTTTGCCAATCATCTCAGCTTGAGCTAGATTTCCTTAAGAAGAAGAGGAAAAAAAGGTAAGAAATCAAACTGTTTGATAAATGCTTCAGGCATTTATCTTGGCATTAAAGAAAAGCTTGTGATTTCTGCTCAGACATTTGAGCATTTCCAAGATACAAAATACATCACTTAGAATATGGTATTTAAGGAATGTATGTATGGATAAAATAAATATCTAATTATAAAGCTCATATTACCAGGGATTAAGAGTCTTTTTTAGTCTGAATCTAAAAAACAAAAAATAACTATAAATAAAACGACTTATTCTGAAATGTAAGAACTTGAAAAATGAACTGAAGAAACCCCATTCAAATGTGAAATCCAAACGCCAAAAGTCATTTTCTATCTTATAAGGCCAAAAAACATTCCCTGCATTATCAATGCATTATCCGCTAGGACTCTGTTTTACTGGAGCTGATTTTGAAGGTCAGTGGGCTGATAGGCAAAATACCTTCCTCTTGCTTGTAAACATTCCTACATGGGTCTTCATCCCTCATCTGTTGTACTGTACATAGGCCGAGATTCAGACTTACTTTCCTGCACATGGAAGAACGGTTTACTTTCTTAATCAACACAAGGGCTAGTGATTTATTGATTCTAATGTCAAATCTCCACTTGGCCAAAGCAGTAGCTATGTTGGAACACCTAACATGGTCTTTAATCTGCAGGGCAATCAACTTGTTTCATTTTGAAAGAGGCTTTTTGCATGACTCATGTACCTTTTTCTTATTTATTGTGGGATAAATCATTTATCCCGTTTTCCTATCCTTCACTCAGGGAGGTGTCTGGAACACAATCACACGTAAGGGTGAAAATCCAGGCAGAAAAACAACTACCAGTGCCAAGATTCAATCATGAAACTTGGACCGTGCTAAGTCACTCCAGGGAGAATGGACCTACTCTGGTAATGTTTTATAAAGAACAAACACTGCTGCGTCAGAATCAAGCCATTCTCCACACGGCGGGGAATATTGCTTTTAAAAACAACACACAAAGCTTTTAATACATAAATTTCAGGCATTGCTGATTCCTGCCTCTACAGTCTAATAATCTCAGAAGCTTACATCATGTTAGAGACATCCACCAGGAGCTACTATAAAGATGATTTCTTTTCACACAGATAATTCATATAAATATTAAACACGTTTAATCTTACTTTGAAAGAGCACATTGGCTTATCGTGAAATAAATGATAAGTAAGATGAGAGAGGACATTTCTCTCTGCACATGCTGTAAGTAAAGGAAAAAAAAATCAGCTGTTGCACCTCGGATTTGTGATACTATGTTTCTGGGTAAAACAGATGTGAACGGATATGCGGCCTACTGTCTGTGCAAGCTTACTAATTGGAGAAAAAGGTTAATTGGTGAAAAGGCTTCACTAATTACACAGAAGGGACCCATGTGGCAGACTGTGCCCAGTGCTCTGCATCTGGAGCCACAACTTCACACCTCAGACCTACAGCTGAGGGTGGCAGGTAAACTTGGCTCTGAGCAAATTAGACTCCAGTCTCCCGATTTAAACATCTTCCACATATTCCTCACTTTCCTCCCTGTGGGCCTGAATTTTCAAAGCTGGTAGAAAGATTTTACTAATAAGCCACTTTCACTCATTAAAGTTACATGGAAATTGAACTCTACCCAGCTTGTCAAAAAATCAATCAATCAGTTCAATGAAGGAGTACATAGATTTAAAATGCACAGTTTATCTGATTCACTTTGTTTAGGAAAACATACGGCCATCAGGAGGCCGTTGACATCACTGACAGCTTACTACTGTTGCAAAGCATTTTAAATTTCAATCCAACAAGCTCAAGTTTTTGGCAGTGGTAAAAAGAAAACAAGCTTTCATTAGCAGCATTCTGGAGCTGAGACTAAGAATGAAGTTTTAGTCAGAAAAGATCAGTTCACTGCAAGTTTAAAATCAATTTCAAAATGCTGAAGACAAAAAGAGATTTAAAAAATCTAGTAACTAGAACTTGCTAAAAAGCTGAAACACAAATTCTGACAACTCACTCAAAACAAACCTACCAAAATAATACACAAAGAGTGATTCTAAAAGCAGTATTCAGCCCTTCTAACCCATTTTGTAGTGGCTGACCAGGCCAAGCTTTGCTTTGAGATCTTACAACATCAGGCTAGAAAGTGGACATTAATAAATATTTGAAGATTTCTTATTCTGTGCTACCACACAAAATTAATCCAGCTTGTTTTTCCAAAAGTGGTCTAGGTGCACACAGTACAGAAGTACCTGTATTATCAAGAAGGATCACCATATTGTTCCACGCCAGACTATGATCCGATTTCAGCATGGTTGCATTTCTCCAAGCATTCAGGGCATCAACATGGCGATTCAAGTCAGCGTACTAAAGGAATATAATACCCAATGAGAAGACAAGAGGATATCACACTGCTTTACAAATACTAACACACATTATAATTCAGTGGTCACAAACACATATAATACTACAGGTAAATCGGTCAAGGTCTGGTACACAGTAAGAATACAAGAAAGATAAGCCTAGTTTTCACTGGCTTATTGATCTTCGGATTTCATCCATCTGTTTTTTGAAGGAGCCAGTGTTTCAGCTTCAACATCAAGGCTGGGTTGTATCAAAGATTTTTTTAATGAAGACAAAGTCAGAAGTATACAAGAACAGAAGAAAAAAAAGATAAGGTGTGACAGAATTGCAGCAAAATGTGAAGCGCAAAATATTTGTATAGCCTGAAGCAGATGCAAAAGATTCATAGTTCTACTACAGGTGAAGACACCCCACTGGAAATTCAAACCATTCAACTATTTTAAAAGCTGTTCACTGCAGAGTGTCAGCACTCTGTGAAAATAGATTTAATATAAAGTAAGTTATGTTGTTAATTTACTTTTCTGCTTGTTATTTTTTTAGATTAGGTACTTACTAATCTTCCAAGGTTGTAGTAGCAATCTGGGTATTTCTTTCTGAATTTAATTGCATTCCAGTAGCTATTTTCTGCATCCTCAAACTTTTTTAAACTGTTCTGTACAATGCCCAGATTCATCCAAGCAGCAGCAAAATCAGGCCTTTGGAAAAATAAAAGCATAGGTCATTAAAAAAAAGCTTCACCATTTGCTGAACTCAAATTAATGAGCTGATGTGTGAAATAAATATACTGAAAGACATATTTCAAAACTCTTAGATCTATCCACCAATTATCCGAAAACAGCTTATTCCTGCTAAGGATGTGAGCACCCTGAAGCCTGTTCTGGCAGTACATAACATAAGGCTGAATTACAGAGTGGACAAGATTTCCAGTCCATCATAGGACACACACACAAGGACAAATAACAGACACCAATTAACAGTCAGTATGTCTGGAATGTGAGAGAAAACCTACACAAAAACAGTGTAGACCAGACAAAATTCCATACACAAGGTGCTACAGACAACACTCAAACTCAGAACCTGTCAGAGCTGCAAAGCTACAATATTCAACACCACACTACTCTGTCAACCACTTTTAATACTAGGAAAAGCCTTTGCTCTATTGTGAAGAGTACAGTATATTGAATATGTTTTACTTTTTTCAAATTCAGCATCCAAATTATTATTTTTTCCACCTACTGGATTTGCACAGCTCTCGAGAGCAGCTCTTCTGCTTCCTGCAACTCGTTTCTTTCTTTTAATATGTTTCCCAGGTTGTTCATGGCATGGACATACTTTGGATTTAACCTGTACGGAGAAAAGGGTAAGTAGGAAAAACAAAAAAGGCCGCAAAATAGTTAACAGTCACGGGCTGAGAAATGAATCTACGATGCTTTCTGGAACAAAACCTTTCATAATAAGAAGAATGAATTTTTAAAGTGCCTTTCCAAACCCAAGGGCACTGTATATAGGGATGAAGACATAAAGAGGAAAAAAAAATCCAATAAAAAAAGAGAAAAAGAATCTGCCTCTCAAAGAGTCACAGGAAGAGCATTCTGTAACAACTGTTCTCCCCCCTGCGGTCTGACAAGCAGTATTGGACCATAAAAGCCGGACAACTAAGCTTAAGAACAGCTTCTACCCTAGTGCGCATCCTTAACAGCTTACTGCACTGCCTCAGAACATATTGCACCTCTGGACTGCACATTTTTTGCAAGGACTTCCATGTTTTTTTTACTACCATATATTTACTGTTCTGTACAGCGTATTTATTGTTACTGGTTGTTACAAATGATTATGGACCACTTTGTAATGTACCGTTACACATTGTGATGTTGTCTGTCATACTGGGTCGTCTGCTGTACTGTGCATGTCATGAGAGATCGGCGCCAACACAAATTCCAATGTACGTGTACATATGGTAATAAGCTCCTCTACTCTCTCTTCTACCAACGGAGAAGTAACGAAAAAGGCATGGTCAATAGTCTGGTATTTAGTCTTAGGTACAGTAATCGAAGGACCAGCCTCAACTGAACAAGCCGATGGGAAGGAGTTCAGAGATGTATGATGGAGTCAGATTAAGAGCCTTATTAGTCAGTAACAAGATCTTATATAGAATATGTGACTTTATAGACAATGTAGAGATTTAAGCGTTGGCATAATATGCTGTCTGGTGTGTGTTACGTCTAGTTGCAGAGTTTTGGACAAAAATGTATTGTAACTTACTGAGGAGAGTGCTAGAGTAAGAAGTTGCAGAAATAAAGCCTTGTTGTTATGAATGCATGAATCAAGCACTCAGCATTGTACAGGTCCATTGATAGGAATGGCCAAAAGTAGCCGATATTTCTGAGGTGAAAAAAGTAGGTCTTCATCACATTTTTCACATGAAGCTACAGTATGAGACAGAAGAGGATTAAGTATGACTAAATAATAATAATAATAATAATAATAATAATAATAATAATAATAATAATTGCTTACACTTATATAGCGCTTTTCTGGACACTCCACTCAAAGCGCTTTACAGGTAATGAGGACTCCCCTCCACCACCACCAATGTGCAGCCCCACCTGGATGATGCAACGGGAGCCATAGTGCGCCAGAACACTCACCACACATCAGCTATCAGTGGGGAGGAGAGCAGAGTAATGAAGCCAATTCATAGATGGGATTATTAGGAGGCCATGATTGGTAAGGGCCAATGGGAAATTTGGCCAGGATGCCGGGGTTACACCCCTACTCTTTTCAAGAAACGCCTTCCAGATTGCAGACTATGGCTGATGCATACATGGGGGAGCCCTCCACCATTACTGTGAAACCCTTGAGTTTTTCCAGATGACATTTGTTTCCCACCAGTAAAATAAGTTTTTTCACTATTTAGCTTCAAGTAATTTGATTTCAACCAGAGCTAGATGTCACACAGACAAGTGATAAGCAACAGTAGCAGCAGATCGTTGGGGGAAAAGGTTTTAACATACTGTAGATCTGAGTATCAGCTACACAACAATGAAATTGAAGACCATGTGTATATATAATCTGACCGAGAAGAAGCATATAAATAATAAAAAGCAATGGGCTTTTATTATTTATAATATTGTAATCTTACAAAACTCTGAATCTAATTTCCTTTGACAAAAACATTTACTTTTGAATAAACAGAAAGATAGTCTTTTTCCCTTTTGCCATACTTTATAAGAACATGAGAAAGGTTACAAATGAAAAGAAGCCAAGCTAGCTCATTGGTAGCCAGCAGCTAATGGAATTTTATCTGCAGAAATTACAAGTGTTTCCTAAAAATGTGAAGCAATAACTCCTATTATTTATTCAATATTTAAGGATATGGGAGTATTTCTTTGATTTAAAAAATAAATAAATTTGCTTTAACTCCCATGATGTCTCAGAAAACCAGGCCTGTACACTATAGCAAACGTATGTGTTTTCTAACATGTTTTATAACAGATCAATAGCATTCTCCTAGAAAGAAAGCTATTTTCTCAAAACTGTAATGTACTGTACAGTACCATCAATTACTTTCATTAACAATTAGGTAACATGAGACACACTAAAGACTTGTATTCTCTGATTTAATAATTTAAGATTAGACTGTTGAATGTCCTGATAAAAAGTAGGTTGCTTGATTGAGGTTCTTCAGCAATTCCATAGACAGGAGATATTCAAAAGATCTACTACATAGAAAACAAAACACTGCAGCTCTCTGAAGAGACAGGTAAAATATTTTTACTTAAACCAAATATAGTGCCAATTACAACTGAAAAATCTGAGCTTCATACTGTGAGTATTAAAGGGAAACCACTAAAATACTAAGATCTACAAAATAAAACTACTTCAGAAGCTGGTTAAAGCTTAACGTCTGTTAACATGTGGTTAACCTGTGAAACAGAAACATTAGTGTTTATTTTAATCATTTGCTAACAGGAGCAGAGATATTCACAACAATTAAACAAGTTGTTAATTCCCTCCAGAGAACCCTTGTCTTCATTACGAATTAAAACATGTTACTACTAGTATATTTTATCATATTTTAAGGAAAAATGTTCTAACCCCCACCTCAACATATAGATTTTTATAGCAAAGCAAGTGGAGACATTTGAATATTACATGAAGTGTACCTTACAGCTTCTCTGTAGTATTTGATTGCAGCTGTCTGATTTCCCCTGTCTGCAAGGTTTTTGCCAACATTGTAATGAACCTAGAAAAGAACACCACATTACTGGTAAGGTACGTCTGTTATGTTAACCTGTCAGTGCTTTCTGACTTCTGTCATTGCTTCATCTAAACTGGAATTTTGTAATTCCATGTCTAAACAAATTTAATAGATTGCTCAATTCTTCAATAGGTGGAAAAATACCTATTGATGTTCCTGAAACTTAAATGATTAAATCAAAATACTGCAAGTAAAAAAATAAAACATTTACCTACATTATAGACCCATTAACAAATAAAAATCAGTGGAATCTAGAAGAATAACATATAAACCTTCAGTATAGGTTACATACTTCAGTTAACATCTGCAGTTTCAAGAGGTTCCTGAATGGCTCAACCAGGGAAGGTGTTTACTTGGAAAGCAGGTGGAGCTCTATAGCTTTGTTTCAAGCCTTGGCAAGGTTATGAGCCAAACGTCATCAACTAATGATGGCTCACTGCCCAGACAGAGGAACACAACTAGCCAAGTACCACAAGGGTCAGATGGGTTTCAACTGGGGCAGCAGGAGTTGGTTCTGGTGTTGCAATTTGAAGGTTGCGAGTTGAAATCTCAGCTGGGACACTGCTGTTGTATCCCTGAGCAACGTACTTCCCCTAGATACCTTTTGTTTTGCAGACAAAGCGTCAGTCAAATACTTTAATAATTAATTCGTAACTGGCAAGGGTTTCCTTATTGAACTTCCAGGTACCAGCAGGCTTGCAGTGGGTTGTGCCACTCTGTGTGCCCTATGTGGCTCAAGTGACTAAGGCTATGACAGGTGGGTGTGCTAGAAGAGGGCACTCTTCCCGTGCAGTCCAGGCAGGTGGAGCAATAAACCGATTAACTATAGCTCATTCCACATTGGGTGGAACAAAATTTAAAATATCAAAGCCAAATTTCAATGGTAAAAAGTCCCTTTATAACAAAACTTAAACATCTGAGGACCTTAGTGAAATACTATGCAATACATTTATAAAACTGCTAAACATGAGAAAAAAAGGTTTTTATTCATAACTAAATGTTCTCAGCCATAATATTGCTGGTATTATCAAGAAAATTAATGTAATGAATGTAGGTCTGCCACAGTAACAATTCTAAATATTTAAGCATTCATGACTTTTAGCATTTTTCTATGAGGTATCTATTTACGTCTTCTTCTTTTGTACTTTGAAACTGTGGAGAAAGTTCTGTGACACAAATAATAATTGCTACTTCAAAGGTGTTATGACTTCAAGTTTAAAAGCAACCAAAAGTGAAAACTGTGCAAGAGTCCAAATACATTTGTAAGGCACTGTACAAAACCATTCCATGGTAAACAGATTAAGGTGTACTCACTTTAGCATTGAGGGGGCACACTGACAGGGCACTGGTGAAAAGGCTCTCTTCTGACCTCCACTGGCTACTCCGGGTAGCACAGCGGAGAACATTCACACACAGGAGTACCAACAGCAAAGCGCGGATGAGTTTCTGCAAAGACAATGCCAAGAAAGGTGATGAGGATCCGAATGAAAAAGCAACACACAATTACATTTAATGAAAAAGAAGAATAAAAAGAAATACTATCCCTCACACTTTCTGTACCTTGTAGTTCTTGCAACGGCTGCATAAAGAGCCAATTGCGTATGTTACAATAAGACAGTATCCGGCACAGGACAGGTAGAGGACTCTCTCTGCTATCACGAAACCCACACGGAAGAACAGATTGCTGGCTGGAAGAAAGGGGATCACCAGCAGTACGAGTCCAAATGTCAGCGTCCTGAGAGAAAAGATGGGGGAAACATGCATACTATACATTGTATACCTCATATATTCACATACTGAAGGGATGTGCAAATTCATATCTAAATGTCAATACAAAATGCGAGATGTTGTAAAAAAAATACACCCGAATGAAGAAAATGCATGTAAGAATAGTTTATTCCAATATGAGGACTAAAATCCAAACTAACTAGATGAGGGAAATGGCCTCCTCTTGTGCAGTTTGATTCAAGGGTTAATCAGCATTTCTAAAATGTATAAACTAGTCAGAGCACAGTTAGCGTTTTCCTGAAAAAACATTCACATTGAGGTGTAAAAGGGTTCTTCGTTGTGGTGGTGCGGGATAAAATAAATCTTGAAAAATGTATTAAGTTGATAAATCTAATGTTGATGAAAATGTATTTCTCTCAATGACATTATTCAACTGGCAAGAGGTTTTGCCATGGAGACAAGTTCCCTTACCTTCTCTTACTGCTGTCCTCAGAACACAAGGCTTGACTTATCAAACCCATCAAGCAGATCCACAGACTGACCAGCGAGATTATTCTCCAGTCACTGACTGATCTAATAAGTGGTACACAGCCCATTGACCAATCAAAACACAGCCACCAGGGACACAGAAGCAGCCATGCATTCAGAGAGTAGTAGTAATTATAGTTCACAGTCTGCCAATCAAAGGAAACAAGAGTAAATGAACAGAGAAGTGCAGTCTTAAAGCAAACTATCTCATTTTAAATAATAGCCTAAAGCCTTCTTTGACAAAATACCTACTCTGAGCCACTGTTCAATTTTCAGATAAAAAGAAAATGAGGTTTTGATCGCAGCCAAGGTTAAAAGAATTACTTCCAGAAATCGATACAGAATTTCAAATGATGTGGGTTAACCAATTAAATCCTGGAGCTTTGAAATTAATTAGAGGTAACTCAATGAGCAAAATTAATGGGATTCACAAACACATTCATTATATTCCAGATTTTTTGCATTTTCGGGAAAAGTAATTAGGGTACAAAACATAAATATTTACAACCGCAGACTATCCTACAGAGTATTGTAAATTATTTTCCACTAAAAATCAAATGCTGCTTTTTATTCCTACAACCTCCTTCTTGTTCATAGATTTAAAATGGATTCACAGTTGTCTCCATTTCTCTTTGCTTGTACGGAGCAGGGAGTGCTTATTGGAACTAATTACTGAATTTAAACTAAAAAAGAAGAGATTAAAAGAACCACTGTGCATTATTGTAAAAAGATGATGAATATGTAATCAAAACATAGTTTGTACAGAATATATTTTTATATTCTTAAACACTATCTTCTAGATAATGTTTCACAATGCATACAAATAAAAAGGATTAATGAGTGTGGTAGAACACTATGGAACTGCCATGAACACTAATTACACTTACAAGGTATATTATGATACAGGTAGAGGTAGACACGAGTCATAAGAGCCATTAAAACCAGGTTCTAACCCCTCATCCTTGGCCTTGCCACTGGACATGATCAATGAGGGATGAGAGGTCAGAAGAATGAATACCTTCACTTTTGGAGCAACTTCCCTGACGGCCTTAGGTGAAAATTCCTGCACCCTACAACCTCAGCAAACAGTGCTCTGACACCCAAGTCCTCCACAGCACAACAGACTAAAGACAACATGCCAACCAGAATATCTCAATCCCTAGTCTAGTAAAGCTACAGTCTCTTGACAATAATAGATATTGCACACAGGCATCTTCCATCCCAAGCACAATTTCTAAGTGCTCTGGTGACCAGTGATGGAAGTAAGAGAGTGATTTCTGGACGCTCCTAGTCATGACTTGGTACGCAGGTGGAGGTTACAAGCACATGGGTTGAAGCAGAAGTGCATTTCTCTGCTCACCCCTTTTGGGGTATAGAAAAGGGGCCTTCAATATCAGAGATGGAAGAGATTCCAGTTTCTGGAATGAAACCATATGCAAGACAAGGGATGTAAATGTGAGCTCCAATGGCATTCCAGATGTTCCTGTGTGCCTGGAAGGGAGACTTCATCACCAACACAGTTTTCACACAAACATCTTGGCAACACCGCGTGTCCAAACACTGGCACCGCATTTACTCTGTCATTATCCGTGCCCGGAATAACAAAGATGTCCACATCACTACAGCAATGACGAGAGCTCACTGCTGCTAAACCAATCACATCTTTGCTGATGAGTTATGCCTATTAAACTGGCTACCAACAACTGGCTACAGAAAGAATCATATGCATGGAAAATCAACATCAAAGCATTAAAAAATCCAACCCAAAAAGAATTCATGAGAAATAAGGACTAGAACATAGGGCTTTCTGTGCATGGCCCGACAACCCATAATCCAAGCAGAAGAAGCAGGCCCACTAAAAAGCAACGGCAGAATTTCACAGGAGTACTTGAGATATAAAGAACAGGTGAAAGACAGAAAAGCAAAAGGAATTCTACATTTTGTAGACATGCATGATATCTGTGGTTTATTCACGGCCACAAGGACTTCTATACTGTATATGGCCTGAATAGCCAGAGAGGAAGGAAGAGAAGATAAGAGAAGGAAGAGAACTGATGATGGAAAGGGAGGCAGTCATTTGGAAGGAGCATTCTGAAGATATATTTACTCAAGAACCCACTGTCAGCAACAGTATATTCAATTCAATCCCATACCACCAAATCTGAGATGAGCTTGGAATTCTACCAGTACTCAGCGAGGAGATGAAAGTCATCACACAAATGAAGAACAACAAAGCAGCAGGTGGTGATGGAATTAGCTCTGGAAACAGGGTTGGCTGGAACTAACGCTACACCTCCATGCTCTCATCATACAAATCTAGAATGAAGAGGAAATGCCAAATTATATCAAGGATTGTGGCAAGAAAAATCTTCAAGAAAGAAGGGAAATCCAACTATGGAGATATGAAGGGAAAGTTTTGCTGTCCATTGTGGGCAAGATCATTAGAAGAATTCTACTGAATTGTTCTTCAGCAAGAGGAATATGAGTTATCCTCAAATCTCTATGTGGTTCTGACCCTCTGAAGAAAAGACAGATGTAATTTACTCATGGGCTGTCAATTACTGGAAAAATGCCTGGATCAACACCAACCTATATACTTAGCGTTCTGGACTTAACAAAGGCATTTGACTTGTGAATTGTGAGGCACTTAGAAAACCAGAATCAGCATCCTCTGCCTGCTTCACAATAATATACATGCAGCTAACCTCACTAATGGGTTACAGAGCCCTTTGAAGTCCAGACAGGAGTCAAATAAAGGTTTGCCATCACTCTAATTCTATTTTCAATATTGTTGAGTGCATTTCATATCCATTTGATAAACTCCCTGTTGGAGTACAGCTAACTTATCAAACATACAATAATAAAGCCTTGGTGATGATACAGATACAAGAATTTTGAAGCAGATTTCGATAATTAAATAGGAACAACTACATTTAGAATTATTTATAATACATTTTTTAGTCTTTGAATTTTGTGAAGTCAATACATTTATTGAACCTCTGAATTTAACTCGCTGATCCAGCTAAACACTGAATAAAGTCAAAATAACACAGAAATCAGAGAACACCTGATCAGCAAATACCAATAACTGAGCCACTGAATTACTTCAAGGTGTACTTGAACTTGCCAAAACAAGTCAATCCTAAACGCAGGTAAAAATAAATAACAAGTCAGTGTTGTGGAGGTCTTATAGAGACTGTACTGAATTTTGCAGCTATTATACCACAAAGACATCAGAGTAAATACATTGATTGATCAGATATAATCCAAATACATAATCTGAAATCTACATCACATGGAACTTTAAATATTTTTGCCTCCTCCCTGACAAATTTAATAATGCAATAACTAGTAGAATTCTATTTATGTTGTATTCCATCACTCACTCGTATAAATATATTTTCTGCAAAGGAAGCTGGGTTGTCTACTTCAGTGAAAGCTGGTGGGCCGGTTCCCATGATCCTCCACCGTGCATACAAAAGGATAGCTCCCCCCAGTGAGAGCAGGCCCAATCTTGTTAGAAAGCCCCTTTTGAACAATGCATGAATCTGAAAAAAAAAAGCTTAAGTATAAAACACATGTAATATGTTCCAAGCAACCAGAAATATGTCATGTCATTTGCCAAACCACTTTATACCATACGGTGTTGCGGGAAGCCGGAGCCTACCCGGCAAGCAACGAGCGCAAGGCAGGGTGCACTCTGGATGGGATGCCAGTCCATCGCAGGACAAGTGCAAGCCAGCCATACATGGGGACAATTTGCAGGCCATGGTAAAGGCCGAGGGGGAAAATTTGGCGCGGGCACCGGAAGAAGACTAATCAAGGTCCAAAAATAATTTATTAAATAACCTCAGGATAGGGATGGTTTTCAAACATAAAACTCCAAATGAAATCAGCTAATGTAAAAAAAAACTCACATAGCCACTCACAGTTTGTGAACAGTTGCGTAAGTGTAACAAGAAGAATTTGTGAAATTATTTGCATCTCTGAATAATTTGATAGTTATTCAATGTTATGTTAACTGTGCCCTTTTTATGGTTTCATAGATTTGCAATCTTTATAATTTAAATATACAGTATTATAGAATGTGAAAATAATTACCTCCACAGACTTTCCTTTGTACAGAAGCCTCTGGCTCAATTCATAGATATCTACATTGCAGATCATGAGAACATCAAAAGCTGCATTCACGCCCTAAAGGAGAGAGAACAACACACCAACAAAAACATCCGTTTTCGACTGAATTTTCATGCTTGGTTTTGTATCAATATCTTATTGTATTGTTATAACTAATTGATTTGGCAGACACTTTTATCCAAAGCAACTGCTGTACATTTGCACCCATTTTTACAGCTGGGTATTTTAGTGGAGCAATTTGGGTGACATGCTTTTCTCAAGGGAATAACAGCTGTGTCTTACCTGGGATTTGAACTCACAACCTTCCAGTTATGAGGCCAGAACCCTGAGCACTGCTCCATACAAATATTTATATTTAATATAACATACAATAACATTAAGCATTATTTTGACATTTCTTTTAAAAAACTGACAAATATATGCCGAAGAAAAACAACTTTCTTTGCAACATTCAACAGAAACAGATTACAGGAAAAAAAAATGCGTCATTTCTCAAATGGTTGCTGCACACATTACAGATCAGCAGGAGAAGAAACAGCATAGCAGTCAGAAACTGCTGTGTCTTTAATGTCATGACAGAAAAATGAGATAAAAATGGACTGAATGTAATATACAGTAGGATGGTGACAAAGAGCTATTCAGACTCCCTGGGTACATAAAGATAAAGACTGATATATGATCTTGGATGCTCTGGAAAAACAATTCACTTAATAGTATTGTGACACATTACATTTTAAAAGTCTTTTTTTACACAATATAAAACAATGAAAACTGCAGACGAATCAAAAGAAACCTAAAGAATTGAATGCTGAAGACTTGATCATTTTGAATACAAACCAAAACAGTGATGCCCTGTTCTTTGCAAAGCATGGCCACTGCACACAGTGAAAGGCTTACAACTGTCCATGATACTGAAAACTTGTCTTCTTTATAACCTACAGTATGGCAAAAAACATAAAAAAGAATAAATAATGATTTATATAATAATCAATACTTGCCTGGAAACTCGTGTTCTCATCTTTCAGACAAACAACTAAACATTTATATATACTGTATATATACAGAACATGACTAAAGGTCTGTATACGGAATACATATGTTGAACATAAAGCACACTATGGAAATTTCTCACACAAATGGCCCGCTAGCCTACTCATAACAGAAAGACAAAATGGACACTACAACAGTCAAATATTTTAATACAGAGGTCTTAAAACATTGCAGTGAACACAAATCATAAAGCACGCATGATCTGTGATTCTGATTAAACCTGAAAACGAAACACTCCCCAGAGGTCTGTTACTGGTCAAGAAAGGACAGTTCCATTCACCACAATACAAATTATCCACATTAGGCCAAATGGTATTTTATTTAATTGGAAATGTATTTCCATTACACCATTTCAATTAAACACTATTCACTATTAGAATACAATCAACCAACAGCTTGTACTAATAGATCACACTAGTTAAAAGCATTTTTAAATAATATCTAAAAGCACACATTTTAAACATTCCAATCTATGTATTTTACCAATTAACATTATTGTTGTTTCTGCATGATTTACATGCCAAATCAAATCTACACAGTAAACACTGAAGATATCTCTTACCTCCCTGAAATGCTCTGCAGTAGCTGAGGAAGGAGAGTTGAAAGAAGAGTGCGCACAAGAGGTCAGCTCTTCCAACTATCCCAGCAACCTTCAACAAGAAACAACGTACACTGACATGCAAGGCCGGGAACACAGGGCCTCCACTCAGCTGCAGTGGCTGACCACTTTCTAAGGTCGAGCCCTGTGCCACCAGAGAGCAACCTCTCTTCTTCTTCAGGTTCCTGACCTATCAAAAACCTACACTTAAGCCTATATAAATTGGAAGTCAGTCAGCTGAACAATATGGGTGCACTTTCATCGTTACACATTGTTTTTCTCAGACCTAAAAAAAAAAACTCTGCTTGCACAAAACAATGAAAGTAAAACAAAAGAAAAAGAATGAATTATTTTTGCAGATGCACCTAATAATACAAAACATATTGGCATCAGACCTTTCCACTAAACCATGAGAGTTTATTGATCAGCATATGAATAAACAAAATGGTCAGCAGACAACTTCAAATCAATATCCCTTTACTTTTGAGGTAACACTATTTCACTGCAACTTGATACAGTGTTGGCTGACAAGCAATAGTATAACAGATGCTGCCTATAAATGATTAATTTGACAGGATTTAAAACATCAGACTCAAAAAACAACAGCAAGAGTTCACAGCCTCTCGATGGAAATTCTACCTGTCTAAACAAGCAGTCTAAAACTAATAAGTCTGCAGCATGGCCCTCATTACAAGGTGTTTATTTTGCAATGCCCATCAGCTGAGATTTGCTTCATACCCCACCTGCCTTTAAAGTATGTTTCAAGCACAATCTCTGCAGTCAGCACATGTGAAAGGTACTTCATTAATGACTATTAAAAAAAAAGTGTTGTTTACAGGTGAAGGATATCCTGCCAAGTGAATTCTGGGTTCTACTTACACTTTCTGTGTGAACTGGATGCACAGCAAAGAGCAACGCAGCCAGAAATGATGCCTTTGGAGCCTGGTTAAGTCTTTTCCCTTTTCCATCATAAGCCAGGCCACCAATCAATATTGCAAACACATCAATCATTAATACAGAGATAACACCGTGAAGGGCAATGTTCAGCACATGAAAGCCAACAGGGTACAAGCCGCCAGCTAAGAGGCAGTTAAATCTGGAGAAAAAAAAACGATAAAGGAAGAGGGTTATTCACAGAGTAACGCACTAGGAGGAAAAACATCAATGAAGATTATAATCATCAAGGGAGCCAGACAAGAATTACAAATAGGGTTTTGAATTTCGCCGTACAAAGGTTTGCACCACCTCCTCAGATATGAATGCAATATGAATAGTCTGGCAACATGAAAGAACAGGGGGGAGACCCAGGATTAAGAGAGCAGGGCCGAAGAAAGCAACAAAGCAAAAGCACGCAGGACACAACAACAAAAACTCCAAGATGACTTCAGATATCATGATCCCAAAAGAATTGAAACAAATGGGACAAGATTTAAGAGCAAGTTGTAAATGTAGGTTGCAAAAAGTTTTCCCGTGAAAGAACTCTGAGAAATACTTGCAGCACTATTCTGAAACTCAACACAGCAGTTACCCAGAAACTCTGTAAGGAATGTGTCATGTTCTTCCATATTCACTTTTCCTACTGTAACACAGAAGCATATTGTGCACTGTACCTGTACCTAAAAGTCCAGAAATGGAACTTAAGCAAACTACTAATTTTATTTGCACTTAGGAATGTGAAGATGTAACAAACAAGACAAAAAATTCATACAAAACATCTAGGAAAGACATACAGTAATTACAAAACAGGAATCACCAGACAAAGAATGTATTTCCCTGCTTAGCTGCTCAGAGCTGTAAATAATGCTCATCTCTCCAACTCCCCATCACAGTGCTAGCTTAGTGTTTCGACTGCACAGTTGATAGACAATATCAATAAATAACCACAACACATACATAATGGAAGCGAAACCTTCCTACAGCTTAAGGCTCATTCCATCTACAGCCGGCCACAAGGACACACAAAGACAGTCCACACTGGAGACACTCCTCCTATCTGGCAGACATACCAGCTCCTCTGTAGAATATCAAACACTACTGGGCAGCAAACTAATCCACAGTTAAGCTTAGTCCACAATACCTGGCCATGGACATGAGCTGGACACGAGCCTCACTGAGCATGTGTGTGCAAATTCCTTATCTTGTGTATACAACGTGTGGGAACACTACTCATTAAGTAAAAAAATGTGGCACCACAAAGCTTTGGCACACCAGTCATACTGTATAAGTGCTGTGCATAATTCCCTCTCTACAAACTTGTATTTCCTTTTACTTATTTTTTTACTATTTATTTACACTTTAACCTCATATCCCAACTCCCAGCAATACACCAGCAATAACTGTAATCACTTTGGTTCAAGCGGGAAAAATCAGAAAAAAAAAAGCATAGAATTATACAATTACCTAAAGGTAAGTACGGTGAGTGGCCGGTAGGACTTGTGGCTGGCATTACTGCTTAGGTTACTTCCCCAAAAATCATTTCCCCAAATATTACTCAGGGGAGTTTCTGGTTTCAGGTCCTAAAAATTTAAACAAACAAGTGTTAAATCACTTGCAGTCATGATTTTATGACATCAAAAGGGTGGATTGTAATTAGGATTAAAGAAACAGCATTTTCAGGTTTTAAGAAGTTATAAAGCAATTCATTAAGCTTTCTCCTCACAAGGGTCATGTCAACTTGTAAACAATCCCAGAGGCACTGGGTGCAAGGCGAGATTATTCTATGGACAGCACACTAGCCCATCACAGGGAACACACACTCACAAGTGCATAAGGACGATCTAAAATATTAATTAACCTAGTAAACCTGACTTTGAGAGGTGGGAGAAAACTATAGCACTGGGTGAAAATGCATGTTAACATACATAGAGAGCATGCAAAAGCCTAACAACCATGCGTCGTTTAAAAATGGTAACGGAAATACGGAGTCCTCTAAAGTATCAAAAAATACAGCTGAAAGTCACACAAACAGACCAAAATTCTTACCAAGCAATTTTTAAATAGAAATAAAAATGGAAAACTGCATGCCAAGATGGGATTATCACTGTGCACACTAAATAATGGAAAATAAACATGGCAGTGACCTGAATGTAGCCTGTAAATAAATATCAGGGATTTCAGTTGACAGGTATCTACTACAAAAAACTGTTTATTGTAATTTCTGAACAAACGTATTCTTAAAGTTTGCAGGGTTTTACACATTCTGTATAATAATTTAATAGAGCCAGGACTATAACGTTACCTTGTTATTGATGATAGCTTCCGAATCATCGAAGACAAAGTCGCCATCATAACTATTGGCAAAACAAATAACAGCTACCAGCCCAACCACAATCCTGGCCTGAAAAGGCGGTAGGTTCGGCAGTTCGAGGTGGGGCTCCCAGGGCAGTTCGGATAATACCATCGTGACCGGTGCCACAGCATGGCCACTTATAACCTACGGCACAAATTAAAAAGGCTTTAAATACAGCTTGTGGCTTCTAATCTAAAGTCTAAATAATGGTCAGCTTATTCATTAATGTCACATCTTCCAAGACATACAATCTACAAGGACAGATTGTTTATTTTGAGAATCTATCTAAAACAGGCTGGTATGTATACGATAATAAATATTATTTAACTGTACATCGTATACATTGTACCGAGATAATCCACATCTGAAGTTACTGTACTAGCACAAACGTAAGAAAAACATTTTTGTCGAATGAAAAAAAATGTAGTACAATATATCTCTCTACAGAAGAATTACAATAAATGTAAAACTCACACCCACACTCATATAAACAAAAAACATACCTCTGCATTTTAATTCAGATTTTATTACATTGTATGCTTTCTTGACATACAGATTCCATCAGGTTACTCCCGGAGACGCTGACGAGGCAATACTCTCGGTCAGTGACCCACACAAAACGTCTGCAAATTACAAAAACCGACAAAAAAACATTTCACTCGGTCTCATTTTTACATTATGCTAAACACACAACAAAATACAGCCGAAAAACCTAATAACGTTTGCATACAGCCTGCTAGGCCTGTCTGACAAAAATATCATTAGGTGTTGCATGCTCCGATAATGTGAAGTCGAGTTTGTATGAGCAAAGGCACGCAAGGCAGAACCTACAAACCCTGCACACCAAAATGCACTAACTGCAAACATCAAGGGTCCGAGTCGAAATACTGCTACTTTGAACTCACTGCTACACTAGCTCGATCCTTACTGAAAGAACTGGACATGCAGGAAAAGGGGGGTGAGGCGGAGTGGCAAGACTGCCGTGTCACGTGACAAGACGTCTGCCGAGCATTTTCCTTTTCCATTTAAATAATGTGTGCTCACAGGGAAAAGCTGGGCTTTCCTGGATGCAAACATTAGGGATCAGACGAATTACAAGTAAAATTAGAACAGACAGCAACATATAGTATATACAAGACGTTGTTCAACGTAGCATTATCTCGTTACATCCTCGATAGTATAGTGGTAAGTATCCCCGCCTGTCACGCGGGAGACCGGGGTTCGATTCCCCGTCGGGGAGGACAATTTTTTTTTTCCCCCCAACGCTTAAAAACCAATTCAATGTTATAATTTGTACTTTACATCCAATTTTATTTTACACATATTCTACTTTCAAACAAAATTCATTAAGTCCACAAGAATCATCAGACCAACCCCTTTTCTGTGCAGTTCAGAACTGTGATAGTTAACTATAATAAGACACAGAATATAACTATTTGCATTTATTTATCCTCACCCCAAAGACTGCTTTGGATATGGAAAAGAACCAATGTCACCTCCCACTCAAGTGCCATTCATGCCAGCTGCCACACTACATGTGAGATCAATGGAAAAACAGAAAATAATTCACCAGTTTTATTAACAGTACTAATATTTTATATGGTGCCTTTAAAAGGAACTCATGTCAGTTTTAAGGGGGATCTCTTGAGATCAGATCTTACAGTGTCATGCAATCTTTCACAACCAAGTAATCAGGACCTCAGTTTGAAATCTTATTCAAAGTTCCTACAGCACAATGTCACCTTACTGGGACAGTGGCTTGGAGATTTGTCTCATAAACAGGACAAATGTTTATTTTTAGCATTTATGGATTTTATGAGCCAGAGATATACTTTTTCTCCAAATCTGAAATATATTGGTCTCTTTTATATTTGAACTTTTATTAGATCATCCATTAATCAAACAATAATAGAAAGTAAATTTAAAAACAATATCATTCTTGCTTATTTTTCATTGTCTCCTGAGCACAGAACGGCTTTCAGTCCAATTACCTTCCTGACTTTGTCTGATGCTGAAAGCTTCAGCAATGTACAGCTAAATCACTCCTCACTTTAAGAGGAGGTGTAACTCCCCTTCTAGAGGTTGGTTTTAATAAAATCATTAATATCATTTGTCCCTTAATGAATAATCAGGGGGCACTTCTTTACACAAAGGGGTGTGGGAGCATGGAACAAGCGAACTGATGTTGGAAAAGCACATACTTTGGCTTCTTTCAAAAAATAGTTGGATGAGATCCTTGGATCAATTAACTACTAAACGGGCTGGTTGCCCCCCAACCCTATTTTGTAACCTTTATTTTGTTTCCATATTTTGAGGGGATACCCATACCACTTTTAATAAATCCCTTGCAATAAAAATGATAGGCTATTTATCAAGTGTCAACATGTATTAAGTGATCAAGAGGATAAAGCCATATGTTTCCATTAAAACTAATCAAATGAGAAGAAATATTTAAATATTTAAAGGCTAAGCATCTTGAAAAGTAAAGAAATAGCTG
The DNA here is from genome assembly GCF_059453375.1 of Lepisosteus platostomus. Taxonomy (NCBI): domain Eukaryota; kingdom Metazoa; phylum Chordata; class Actinopteri; order Semionotiformes; family Lepisosteidae; genus Lepisosteus; species Lepisosteus platostomus. Next base: position 30,060,173 of record NC_142612.1, read on the forward strand.
TTGTACAAAAAAAAAGTCTGGAGTCTAAAACCCCAGCTCGTTAGTTTTAATAACCACCAGTATGCTGAAACAATGACATGCTGTTATGAGCAGCTTTTTAATAATCTGGATCAGAAAGAAAATCCATTCCTGCTACTGACACAAATTCCATGTGTGCTATTCTGGGTAGTACACTACTTCTGAATAAAAACGTCACGGGTACCTGAAGAGAAACACTCATATACAAAAGAAAAAGTGCATTGAAATTATTTGCATATAAAATGAATTCAAAGGAAAATGGTTTACTGTTGTAATAGAACAGAAGAAGAACTTTATAACAGCAAGAAATGAGAGGAGGCAACTCAACCCATTTTGCCTGTCGTTTGTAGCTGGTTGGTGCAAAGATCTCATCCAGACGATTCTTCAAAAAAGCCAGGGTATTGGCTTTAACAATATTGTTGGGCAGCTTGTTTCATATTCCACAGCCCTTTGGGTAAAGAAGTGCATACTGTCCTGTGTTTTAAATGCACACTGAAATAGTTTATACGTGTATCTGGTTCATGTTTTGCTGCTGATCTAAAGAAGTCTGCGTGGTTGACTTTGTGAGTGCTCTGAGGGTCTTGAATACTTTGGTCAGGCTCCCTCACTTTGAAAAACTCATTTTAAAGGGGCTGAAATATTTTAACTGCAAAAGTAATGTTTGCAAGGAAACCCGTCTCTAACTGATTGTAGTGGAACCATTTGTATTCCTTCTCATTTAATGACCAATGACTGCTTCTGTTTTCGTTCTGCCAATAAATTGAGAGTATTGAAGTACCATATTCAATTAACAAACATTCTATTGCAGAACAATTGATGTCCCTACTGTATGTCTGGTGTGAAGAAGAATTTGTGGTGGGCCAGTGTATTTTATATTAAAGATTGGAACAGATCAGAAAAAACTCAAAATGGGAACAAAACGTTGAACAGGAGACTTTTTTACACAGGGAGTGGTGGGTGTGTGGAACAAGTTATCCAGCCATGTTATCAAATCCATGTTACCCCAACTCCTTAGATTATTAGTCATAACCTTCTTCTTAATTTGAGAATGCAAAAAATTGGGTGAATCAAAGGATTCTGAAATTTGAAAAGTTTATGTAGTAGCTGTTTAATAACTGTTATTTCCAAAGACATGCTGCTGTATGTCTATTTAGAAACACATTTTCTCTTTACTAAAGGCTTTCCATTTTGGCAGTTAATGTATCCTTATGTAACTCTAATGGAATCGTGTGGCAGGGATTCTAGAAAATGAAACTGAGACAGTTATGCAGCAAAACAAATGCAGCCCTTTCACAAAAGCCCACAGGAACACAGAAGGCCCAGTTTCTGTGGGCTAGGGAGAGCCTCGAAATATTTGCAAATTTAAATGTCAGAATTCTTGAAAACACAAAACAATCATTTATGAATGTCACAAACTTTAAGCTCCAACAAAGAAAAGAGAAGCTAGGTGGTAACATTTAAATTAGGAGTTCCACATTTTGTTTATTTATTGTTTCTAAATATTAGTAAAGCCTTAACAGGCTAAATGGCTAAGTGACATCTTGGAGGATGATTAGCCCAGGCTCAGTTGTAACTGATTTTAAAGGTTAAATGAAGAGAGAAATCCCAGGTAAGCCCTCAGTGGATAAAGACAGTAAAAGTCCAGACAGTCATCCTGATACATAGAGATCAGCCATTCAAAACAAGCGGGCAATACCGCTTTATAATGCGGTGCGCTTGTCCCAGTGTAATGCAAGTTACCGTATAATACCGCATGGTACCGCAAGTAAAATAGTAGTATCTGGAATTTCCGCAAGGTGGAGCTAATAAAGCTCAACCTCTCATGTTTGAGCTGTCGCCATCAAAGTCTTTACCGAAGATATTACTAATAGTATTAATAATGAATGACCTTTGACAAGCTGTAAACTCAAAGTATTGCCCTGGTCCACATTCTTTGTAACCATCTTTGTAAACGAAAAGATTTTATTTTTTCATTGACCGTCTTCGTAAAAGTAACACCACAGCATTTCGTTGATCCAATCACGCATTTGTTTCCAATCATGCAAAGTAAAGTAATTTTTGAGAATCTCTGATTCACCATGCCTTCCACATGCTCATAAAAGATATTGATTTAGGAACATAAACATATTACTGTATGCAAACTGTACTGTATACAGTATGTATATGTACAGTATATCAGGATATGTATCAGGATGAAGAAGTTTCACCCGGGGCACACCAGTAGAAGGCGAAACGTTGTGTGTCTTTCCTTCTGTTTTCAGCCTGGAATAAACTTTACTTGTTCCTGATACATATATGAACCTTTAAAGGCATTCCCTTACCCAGCAGATGGAAAGACATTGATTGACCATGACCTTCACCTCCTGTAGCTTTGTGCTACTGCAATGCCGGCTACTGTTTGCTTTGTCTTAGCTGTAACTGCTGCCTGGAGGTAAATTAATTTCTAGGGCTATATTCTATACTGTCAAAGGAGCAAGAGTTCACCGGTACATTAGACTTTCTTCTAAATCTACTAGCATTCCCACTGTCATGTGTATTAAAGATTGCAGGAGTGCTATAAGTCATGATGGAAAAAAAAAACAGATCAATTCGTTTCCCTTGATTTTGCTGTTGTTATTAGCTGTGGGTGTTTGGATTCTGTTCAGTCATTTTTGTGTCTTTTTGGACTTTGAATGCGTCGTAGGGAACATCCATTAGAGACCACTGAGAGGGGTGGAATGTGAAGGCAGCCACTGATGCAGATGCTAGCAGGTTAATGCAATGATATAGGGTGCAATCCTGTTGTTGATTGTCACACTTTTTTCCCCCTTTGGACCGCTGACACATCACAAACTGCACACTAGTCTGACCCCCTCTTAACAACACAAATGCCATTCACTTCATTCCTCTGCCAGTCTCAGTGGACTGCATTCAGATCAGGAGCCAGGAATCTAATCAGAATTGACATCAGAGAGATTAGCTGCAGCCTCTTGATTTCAAATAATAACCATACATACACAATCTTTCCCCGTATTTAGTTTTCTAAAAGGTGGTGGGGCCACAGGGAACATGAAAAAAAAATTCCACTTTCCTGTTTAAAAAGAGCTAAAAATTGATGTTTATGATGATGTGGATGTTATTTGTTCAAAAGAAGCCTCTCCTTCTGCAATTGCTTATTTTTGTGTGGAATTAGGACCTCAGCACTCTACTTCCATTGTTACCATAGAAACTAATAAGCTATAAGGTTAAGGGCACCGAATCAGAAACAGGAAGTGAAGAAACTGAAAAGTAAAGACTATAATCCTACCCTGGAGAGGGAGAGAGGACTGTGCTAGAAGTCTGTTCCCTGACAGCTTTATTCAACTTTATCAGCCGATAAGGTAAGCATCATTTTACTTCTGCTTCATTTCAGAGCTTTCAACCAAGTTCGTCTAAACATCTTCAAAAATATTGTTAAGCAGTGAAAAAGGGTTTATATGATGTTAAATCTGGTTGATAATGCTCAACAGAACTAAACAGGCTGTAATATTTGAGAAACGTACACTATTAATGTTGACAGTGTCTGAGATTCTCCAATGCTTACTTAAAAGTTCTACTTAGTGGTACTGTACCTACTGTACGACTCACAGTATCAATAGCTGAACAACCTGATTTATAAAAGGCAAATCTAAATGTGATCTTGCAATCACAGCCAACATTCTTAGGTTTCAAGTAACACATTAAACATGAAATATTCAGTATTTGTGGTATGAATTTCATTATGTCCAGGTTTTTTTATGTCCAACAAAAGATTTGTATGTAATCAAAGCCTGATAAGCTCCACTGTCATCTTGAAAGTCGTACTCCAAAATAAATGATTGTTATTATTGCATTTAAGCAACCATAAAACATATGAAGCTTTTTCCTTTTGCCTTTGTACTAGCTGGATATTTAATATTTGTGTTTTTAGTGCATTGATAGAGAAAGCTTTAATACTTTAGATTAATTGTGCATACAGTAAAAGTCTTTGTAAAACAAAACAATATAACTTTAAACCATTTTATCACATAATTTCTTAGATGTGACCTTCTGTGTATCCTTAAGGGAAAACATCCACATCAAGGTTAGTTAAATAATCAAGTAATTATATGACACATTGGCATATGAGTCAATTTAACTGAAAATGATGATATTGACAAGAGAATTAGCAAATCTCTGTGTGGGTGTATCTGATTTGCATTAAAAAAACAAGTGCTTCCTCAAGTTGTTCTCTATCATTCATTTAAAAGAATTGTGCGATTTTCATTTTAAAAAGTGAAACATAAGTTATTTCTTATTACTTTGTAACTAAGAACATATGACACTTTTGCCTTTGTACAGTAACTGTACTTTTCTATGGTCCGGGCAATGATGAGCATGATACTCAAGTTTAAGTATATTTTATCTATAGTGCTGTGATAAACATTTTTGCTTTAACGAGTTTAATTCTTAGAAAATTCTCCAAAACTGAAACAAATGCTCAGAATACTGTACAGTATATTCATCACCAACTGTCTGGTCCACACTTCCTTCTAATAAAGGGGCCTTAGGAAGGAACATTTCACTATAGCCCATTTAATGGAAAAATGTTTCTACTTGAGGGGTTATTTCCTTAAACCCCAAGCAAGAGGACTTCAACTTGAATGATTATAAGTGGAAACTATGTTGTAGTGCATTTCAAAACCAAGAACAGGAGGTACTGTAATCCAAAAGGGTTGTGGGAATAAGGAATAATGGAATATGTAGGCCCAGCCATGTTGTTGAAGCCAATATCTTGGTTTCTTTAAAGAAACACCTCGATGTTATCATTGGAATCAATTTATTGCTAACAGCCAAATGGGCTAGATGGGCTAAATGTTTATTATCTTTCTTATGTTCTTGTGTTCAAACACCTTGTAGGCAAAAGTAGTTGTAGGACACTTGGACCATGTCAACAACAAACAATATAGTTATCTTCAGTGTTCTTACTGTATGATTTCAGACATACCAAATCAGATGATGCTTTGTTCCTGGGCAGCACAGGTTGAAGACCTTATTTTCTGTTCTCCATATGTGAAGTCACTTTTGTGCTGAATCCACACTGCAGTACCTGGTGTATAGCTGAGGTGTTTCTGGGGGGAATTTTGCTAAATTGTTAATCCCAAAATAACATCAGAATTGCCTTTTATGTTATATTCTAAGGAAATAGAGGAGGGGGGTGTTCTAAATTAATCATCTTCATCTTCATCTGACTAGGAAATTAAGTGAGATCTTATGTGATTATGTAATTTTACAAAGACAGCAACACATTCTGTAGCTGCTGATTCACTATCATCTTTCAGGATCTGGAGAGAGAAAATTCTGGAATAAATTAGACGCGTGGGATTGAACAAGTGTAACTTGGCTTCCTTTATCTCATTTTGAGGTGCCCCCACATTTCCTCTGGTACACCTAAGATCAATTCGAAGACTTTGAAAAGAATAAAATAACAGTTCAAATGAAAGGAGGCCCATTTAGCCTGTCTGGTAGTTAGCAGTTAACTGATCAGAGGATCTCAAATGGTTGTTTGCTGAAAGGATCCAGGGTATCTTCTTTAACCACTCGGCTTAGTTTCTTGTTTCCTTTGATAATGGATGAGTAACTTTCAGTGCAGAAGTCTGACTCTATGTTTCACAATTACATTATTTAATGGAAGTTATTAACTGACATTCAGGAGGGAAAACAACTGCAAATGAATCTCACACAACTGTTTCTAATCACATTTATCACAGAAATTAGCTATACATACAGTATGGAAACAAACACCTCCCTTTGCATTCATCTCAAGCATCCCATCTCCACCTTGCAGCTGCCCTTGGTTAACGTCTCTCTGAATGGGGTATGAGCCTCCTTGTCCTATGGCCAGTCTGCCTTTTATCCAAGCCAAACCTATCCCACCAAATAATCTACACATTCACACGTGTAATCATTCATAGCCGTTCAGGGACGCCAAATATGTAACTTTGCCATAGCCAAAATGTAATGTAGTGGCTCTCTGAAGGCACCAGTTCTGTAGGGTTTGGGCATTTACTGAGACGATTATTAATTGTAGCAGTAAATCACAAAGTTGATTCTTTTGATGGCTTCAGAATCCAACCATGCGGTATAACTCAAACAACGCACACACACAGGTACTAATACACGAGGATACATTTATTAATACATAGAATATGCATGTAAACCTAACAGATCTTATCGAGAGGGTTATCAGAATACAAAAGGTATATATTCAGTCAGTTACAAAGTGTTACACATATCAAGAGGACATACGTTCAGTATATCATTCATTAAGACCGTTTCGTAAATGAACTTGGTTATAACTTCTACATTAGATACTCAAAACAAGTACATAACTCTTATGAATTAAATTGATATCAACTGGTTGGGATAACAATTGAATTCTCGAGCTGTAATGCAGTGAAGTTGAATACTCATCCAATCCCTGGGGATTCAGATCTCCTGCGGGCACAAAGAAACAGTTGCAGGCTGTTGCTGTCCAATCCGCGCTATCTGGCTTGGTGCCAGGCTGTGCTGTGCGGCTTGCGACGATGCGCTGCAGATGCTCACTGGCCGGCTAGTAATGTTGGCTTTAACTAGCAAAGTTTGTGCACAGGAGAAAAGATGACTGTGGGTCCCAGCAAGTCAGGAAGAGGACCGGTTCGTTCCTGATGAAGAGCTAGTTCTGAATAGTGATTCAGCTTTCCACAGTACCGACCTGTTCACGAGGCTTGCTGCTGGTGCTAACCTCGGGTGGATCCTCTGGTTACTCTCTGGCAACCTCCGCTCTAGACTCTTAGAACAAAGGAAAGTTCTGGCACTCGGACACACTGGCCGTTCCGTGGTTGTCCGGGCTGAGTCTCAGGATGGTCAGGAGGCGCGCTGCGAGAATGTCCTGCCCTTGGGAGCCTTCTGCTCCTGGGCCGTCCTGCCCTGGAATTCTCCTTTGAATTCCCTTTAGAAAAGTCCACAGAATTCCACTGAATCTTACTGAATCTTACTTCTGAATCTTACTGAATCTCCCTTCTGAATATCACTGAATCTCACAGGCTCTCTGTGTTGCCTGTTTTTACCTGGAGGAACTTCAGCTCGTTGATTGGCTGAAAGTTCCATGGGCATCAGAGTCCCACGTGGGTTACTCGGCCCTACCAGTCCCTGATTGGTTGATCAAGGTGAGATATGAGTCACTTACTCCTGACACTTAGGAATGCAGTCCAGATGTCCATCTGGCACTCCCTAGACAGATAGGCGCCAATGGATGACCATTGATCATGATAGCCAGGCTTAGCTAAGTGCATCCCCCTTTGGGAGCTTGTTCCTTATCAGAGGAAACCTTAAATCAGCCTGCATGAATAGTTTCTCTGTGGCTGCACCACAGAGATGAACAGAGAAATGGGGCCTAATTTGGGAAAGCTCAGAAACACTTAATTCTGGCTTATTAATAAGCCTTGCCGCTACACGTGGCATCTGATTCTTGGATGTTTTTTCCCTCACGAATCGTTTTTTGTGGAGTTTCAAAGAAATGTCTCTACGGGGCCGAATTTAAAACTCACCCACTCCACACTGCCTACTTCAGTATCAAAAATCACGCTTCTCACGTATTCTGAAATGTGTTATATTTATCTGCCTCCAGCAGCTTACTGGCTCATGCGTCCTTAAAAGGGGGGTTCTGAGAGCCCTGTGAATACGATGTATTGTCCTTTCTTCTCAGCCAGTTGAGGCACCTCAATAAAGTCACCTGTCTTATCCTTCTTCATTAGAGTTTGACCAAACTACTGAAATGCAAGTTATAGCCATAAAAAACTAACAAACACTTGATGTGCTGTAGGAAAAGGGAACAGGGCTGTGCCACAAGCAGATAGGCCCCCATACTGTTTGCTCTTCTGTTCTTTTCCATGTGTTTTGTCTGTAGGCTTTAATGACAAATGAATCTTCCTCTTCCTGAAATAATATACTGTCTAAATGATGAAATGTTATGAACTGTGTTGAAAACAACAGCGTATTGTTACATATGACCCTGCAACGAGTCAAGAATGCTTGTGAGTGGGTTTGGAATGACTCATATCCAGATCTGTAATAAAGGGCTGTGTGGTTGGTTTAGAAAGTATGATATTCTAGTCTATTTTTCATTTTTTTGTATTTAATAACTGCGAAGTGAGACCACACTGATACAAGGCTTTTGTCCAAAGTGTAGGTTCCTAATTAGCTCAGATGATAAGATGTAAAACAAAATGACACTTTTTTTTTGTCTGTTCTCGCTCAGATATAAAGGGAAAAAAACAGGGGAAAAGGAGTGAGATTCAGTGAGATTTATTTATCCACATGTGAATAAATTAGGAGGTTGATTATTTATACTTAATGACATCTGTGCAACACATTACAATTAGAACATATAGCAAGCCTTGTCTCGTTAAAATGAACTACTTGGACAGAAATATTATGTAGGTTCGTGTGACACAAATACTAGAACAGAACTGGGAGCTGGCAAGACGGAGCTGCACGTAATAAGATGGCATTATGCACCATGCATGGCCTGAGCCATAAAATTCCGATCAGGACTGATATTTATACCATGGGCATGGATATGACATGAAAAAGCATTGTTACAGTTTTAAAGCCCTTACAAACATTTCCATTGTACTGATTTTAAAATTCTGTGATTTTCAGGTATATCTATGACAAATACCTCAGTCAAGGCATTAGTGTATTAAGAACATTCTTTCCTGATGTTCTTGTGTGTACGGTGAGTCAAACATACAGTAGCTGCCACCAATAGTATACCTGGGAACACATACTGTACATGATGCTGATACTATTGTGATTTTCATGGAAATCGTGGCTTATTCATCTTAATGATGTGTTCTCACAAAAAAAGTGAAACAGAATACTTCTCAAACATGACCAAGGACAATAATTAAGTTTCATTATCTTTGACTCAAGAGGCTTTTTGGAATAATTAGCGAGCTATTAGCTGGGATGTTTACTATGATGTTATTAAATTCAAGGGCCTACAGGAACTAAGACTATTTCAGTCGAAACAGAATCTCATTATTAAAGCTCATTGAAATTCTTTTAATTAATTTTTTATCAACACCCTCCCCCTCATTTTGCAAATAATTGTATTGACAAAAAGTTCTTCTTTTTAGTAGAAATATAATATGAAATAATACTTCATGTGAAATTTCTAATTACATTTTTTATTTAGCATTGCTCACTTTTCCAATTTTCTCTTTTAGAGATCCCTCTTGTATTTTCTTTTTCAGTGTGTGATTAATCTGCGCCAGAAACCTTTTTGTTGTCTGTAATCCTCCAGAATCTCTTTAATGTTCAGTAAAACACAATATGCTTTGTGGGGACCTAGCAGAGTGTCTATATTTCATCATCTTATGTTAGTTCAAATTTGATAACTGAGACAGTATATGCAAAAAGAACTGCTGTATATATACTGTATATAAAGGATATATGGATATAAGTATTATACAGTCAGTGAAAAGCTAAACTACAAATTGTAAAACATATCTATCAATTTTGTATAGGCATTTATTTGAGCATATACTAAAATTTAATAATTATAGATCTGTTACTATTTTGGGTATAAAGAATATAATGTTTCAATTGATATGGCACTATGATAGCTTATTTCTTCTTAATCATTTGGCATTTCTCATAAAACGTGGCTCATGCAGATGTTTTTTCCCTCTTAAGGCCATATACTATACCCTCAAGTGATTAGTAATTGTACTGTTATCTTTGATTTTATTGGAACTATTTTTGAAACCTATCAGATTACATACAATTCTTAACCTACTGTATATTAGCTTTGTGGAAGAGTGTGTGCATGTGTGTAAGATGTTACCTTGGCAACAGTGCCAACCAAGATTTGAAAATTAAAATGTGTCAAAACCCCCCAGAATTATAGAACTTTTGAAGACTAATTTATATTTCTTTTTTCCAATTCATCGATACTAAAATTTATGCAGAATTCATAGATTTATAGATTGTATTGGGTTCTGTTTTGCTTGTCAAATTCAGTTTGGAAGTAAGACAACAATGAAACTACATAACAGCCATTTTCTCTTCTTGCTCCCATAGTTAGGAATATAAAAAATGTCTTGATTTACCTAAACTTCAAAGTGGTATCTTTGAGTATCCTCTGCTATTGAATTGCATTATATTACTTTTTGGGGATTCTGCATATACAGTATATATTTTTAATTTCTGCTAATAAAATAAGCTTTCATGTACATTAAATATGTTTTTTTTATTTTAGAATTTTAATTTAGAATTGGAATACTGAGGGCATTTGGCAACATAATTTTTTTGAAGATGTTATATGAATGTAACTGTGAATTCTGATGAAGCATGGAAAAGGTATTTCTTCCACTGTCTTCATCTATTTGAAGACTTGAACATGGTGTCAAACTCTGGCTTTTTTCTGTCCTTCCAGAAATAGGAATTTGAGAATTCCTATTGTATGGAACTGCTTGATATAAGTTTACACATGCTGCTAACACATGCGTGCTGTATAAAGTCAGTGTCAGAATTATATGCTTTCTTTTTTTCACTGAAGGAATATGAAAATCTGTTAATTCTGATCAGCTAAGAGTCACAGTTTAGGGAGGAAGCCGACCAGAGTCCTGCTGTCATGTGGACTCCATTCCATTGTTCAGATATAGCCCTGGGACTCCTCAATGAGGCCATTAGGAAGATTCCCAGAATCCACAGCTCATTGGGGAATGAAATGGAGCACAAAATCCTAACGCCTGCACATGCCCCTTTTCCCCAACCTTGCAGACCCTCCTGTACAGGCAGCACAAGTTCACAAAAGCAGCCCCTGGAGGTGGTCCTCGGTGCGATGAGGCTGCTAGATGCCTTCGCAAGCCGCTGGTCTTCTCATCTCAAGGCTCTTAGCCCCTGTAGCACTGGTGCTTGCCCCATTTTAGATGAATGCCTTTGGGGCACGGATTCTCCACAGACGCCTCCAGAGAAGAGAATGAATGGTGCCAGTGCCGAGAGACAGCTACAGCTTTCTCTGCGGCTGGTATCTGCCATGGTGCTCCCAGGGGACCGCAGTAAGTGATGCCAGTTTGCATGGATGCCGTGGCAGCTGGCTACAATGGGGAGACCTTTATCAGAGCTGGCGCCCACCTCTGTTAAAGTTGAAAAGGAGGGCAAGCTGCACCACACCCTGAGTACATGAGGAATTCCACAGTCCAGAAATGGACGTCTTTAGCGCAAAAGAAGAGAGCACATATTATACAACATACTGTGAGTGGAAGGGATGGTACCAGGCTGTTGCAGAGACTGCAGGCCAATGGTTTAAGAGTAGGATGTGACAGGGTGCTGAAGGTTGAGTGATCAAGCTGGATGCCAACTCGAGCCCACCCCATCAAAGAGTGCGCAGCTACATGGGGATACACCTTGGAGTTTTATGCCCTACTCTTGAAACTGGTGATTTTAAGAACTGCTAACGAAATGGTAAAGGTTTGTGTACAGTAGCTGAGAGTTACAGTCCTTGTGTTTTTTATTGTTCAATTGCGTTCTTAATTAGATCATGGTGGGGTTTTAACACCTTTGCTAATTTACCCCAGGCTAATAATTAAAATCTTTCCCTATCAGCCATCTTTGGTACTCCAGGGGCTAGAAAGTTTTCCGCTAGCATTTTAACTCAGGATTAAACTTTAAACAGTATATTACTTCTGTATTGCTGAAACACAACTTGCTGAGTGGTAGAAAATTTGAAGAATATGCTCTATTAGTAAAACACACAGGGCAAGAGTTATTTATTAATAACAGAAGGTAGGAGTATCTAACTAGTCCTTATCATAAATAACGGATGGGGGTTGTCTATCATCATAAATAACTGACCCCTAAAACAGTGTCCCTTTTCAAATCAATATTTTTAAATTAAATTGTTTTTCCCCAATCAATAAAAATGACCATATTAAAAAATGATGAATGTTTCATTTTACCCTGTATTGACAGATGGTTGTTCCAGTGAATGTGAACTAATCATGTCCTGGAAAGACAAGCCAAGGGGATCTAATCTGGAGAGGATGGAGTCTGTTATGAGCCAATTTTCTGGGAGTTTAGATCACTACGACCTGCAGGATGACACTGATGAGCTAGACTTAAGCTGGCAGACTGATCAGTGTGATGGCAAAACGTCAGGTAAGGATTCAATTTTGTGAGATAACACTGAGGTAAATACATTGTGCTTTATAAGCCTTAAAAAACAGGATAAAAACCTTCTTCTCTTTTAAAAGTGACTTTCCAAAAATTTTAAACCTCAGAATGACATTGTATGTTAGAGGTCACCTATAGAAATGTTGGTAAAAGTTACAACGAGATACATTAAGCACTTTAGCAAATAGTTCATAGATGACTATTAAACAGTGACAGACTTTTAAAAATGTTCCACTAATCCACACTTTAACAATCAATATGTGCAAGTGAAAGATACATTACTTATTTCATAATTAGCTTTATAAAGGTTAATAACATGTTAGTCTTTTACCTATAATTTCTTATCCATGCTGGTACAAGTGAAGTGAATCAATGTGTATACTACTAAATGTCATGATAAAGGCTTATTAAAATACAGTATCACTACTGATATAAACATAACAATTAACATTACATTAGATGGACCACTTGAAATAATGCATTGATAATAACAGATGCAGTGCTCCTGTCTAGCTGCTTTTTATGGTGTAATTCTGTATATCCCTCAATACTTGCTGTAGTAATATTGCTAGAGGAGGGATACCATTGGGATACCAAAATGCTTGCATGTTTTACATTTTAGGAGCAAAACTGTGACTACTCAACAGGCACTGACCTTAGGAAGGGACATCCTGCATGGGGAAGAGAAATAAGCATTCAAATCATTTTCCATGGCTTTTTATTCCAAGTAGGAGAGCAGATCAATGCTCATAAGACATTCAAGGACATGAATAGTGTGGTTCTCCAGCTGTTGGCTTGAATTGCTATCCTGCTGTCCTTCAAATGCAATCCAGCAGACAGGTTATTGCTGTATCTCAAAGGTCATATATCCATTCAAGAAATTTCTGCATCTATTGAATTGCTCCCTCACCTCAATATAATCTGTACTGCCATAAGGAAGTTCAGAACAAAATTTGTCTCTACTGGTTCTGCTTTATTTTTCTTGGGAAGACCTATTTTTCCTGGTATTCAGAGCAGCACAATTTTCTGAAGAGATATTAGTTGTAATAAACGAAGGAAATAAATACACCGGTCAAAACAACCAAGGTTGTGATCATTAGCAAAGTCACACTTGAGAGAATGTAACCTGTTACATGTTTTGGTCAGTATCTGCTGTCTGGGTATTGTACATAACCACCCTGGTCAATATCTAATCTAAAGTGAAATGGTAAGACCATTACACAGAAATAGCTATAATTAACCTGAAGATGAGGTACAGAACTAGAGGCATACAGTATTTAAATTAATCTGTTAATCTGTACAAACAATAAAATGTCTGAAGAATCCTTTTTTTCCATGTGTTTTTAGAGCCAGGACAAATTATTTTCCATACCATATACAGCCTTCATCCATTCAAAGCACTGGAATGCAGAATTTTCCTCGATCAAGTTCCGATCTTTGTTCGGATCACAGATGTAGAAAGGTTTACTTCAACTACAAGGGTGGGTCTGTGAATATTTTCTATTTTTACCAAGCTGAAAAGGATTTTTTACAAAAAAATATTGCAATGGCTCAAATTGTGTAATATTTTTACGCTACTGTATATAATACATGTACATTTCTCACTTAATACAGGATCCATATAGTAAGCATATGAAACCATATACATCTATCTATGCACGTACAGTATACTATACAAATTTTGCATATCAATGAACAGTTTTTTGGCATGATTTATGTGAGGCCTTGTAAACGTCAAGCCAGAAACATCTAAAAGAATAAATATGCCCTGCTTATCAACAGAACGCACCCTCCTGCCATGAGTATAGTATGTTGGAGGCTGGACTGAGTCACCTCAGGTGAACTCACCAGCAGCAGAGCCTTACATTCAAAGGGTTCTTGTAGACCACCCTAACAGATACTGTATCACCGAGTGTGGCGCAGATGTGCAGAGCAGTATGCAAGCTGCTTCTCATCAACAGAGAAAGGGTGATGAGGAAGTTCAAGTGTGATGGTCTAGGCAGGAGAGATTAGCTCCTTAAGAATTTGTGATTGATAGCAGCATACAGTAGCTAGCTGCACAGCTCTACAGTACATTGATTAAGTCCTGGTACAACGCTTGCTATCCCTCCTGCCGGTTCATCATGACATGACAACATCCCAGCAGGATAACACAAGTTTTATATTCTGCTTGTGTTTTCTTGTAAAATAAGAAAGTGACAGTTCTGTCATGGATGGCCTGTATTGTCAGACCTGAGCCTCTTAAAACGTTTGTAAGATAAGCCGTGATGTCATGTGGCATCTAGAATTCAGAGATGAGTGAACGGGCATATGCTTATCCAGACTCTACGAGAGGAATGGGACAAAAGACAGCAACCAGGTACAAATCATTATATTGCTTCCAACAGTGGCTGTACTTGCTACTAGCCTGTGACTTCTACAGCAGTCCTCCTGTTGTTCAGCCCTGTTGATCAAAAATGTTAGTCAACATAATGAAGTTACCTGAACGATGTCTGTTCAATAAAATTTCAGTACACCTGCTACAAAAAAGATTTTGAAATTGTCCTGGAATTTGTTGTAGATATAAATGTTATTTACAAAACTATGTAGTTAATTCCTCTAAACAGAACAGTTGAATATTATCAGCTGCTATACATCTGTAATTGATGCATACTCTTTAAAAGCTATTGTACATTGCATGAGGAACAGTAAAATAATGAGACAAAGAATCAAAACTCAAAACAGTTTATATTATACATCTTCCTCCTGTTTCTCAGAAAACCTTTCTATTTCAAAAAATGATATGAAACCATTCAAATCAAAGGTACCGATCAACCACAAACTGAACATCACATATAAAGATTTCATTTAGTTTTGAGTCAAAAATAAAGGAGAAAAAATACTTTTATACCAAAAAAAAAGAAAGTGCTGAACAGAGTTCTATTAAAATAAGATTTGTGCGACACAACATTGAACAAAAAATGGTAATGACATACCACTTACTTGTATTTTGGTCATGTGCTTTGGCTGTCATTAAAACACCTGTGTTAGGAAACAGTAGTGAGGACCCTATGCAGAAAACCAGGACGATCCCCAGAGGCGTAGTGGATATAACAATCTGAGGTCTGAAAACCGAAGGTAAACAAGCTGGTTCAAAACTACAAAAAACAGAAGCGGAGCCGGAAGCCGAGTCGAAACCAGAACGATAACCAAAGTACCAAAACCAGGAGACAGTCGGAGGACAAACCAGGGCCAGGAAGCCAAAAACCAAGTAGTAAGCCGTAGCAAAAATGGAAGTAGCTCTAGCCAGGAAAAACCCTAATACTGAGGACAGGGGTATAAAGCAGCATTAAATAGGCTGGGGTAAATTGGCTGAATTGGGAACCATGCTGGAATATGAGGTGGAATGACGAGGTAAGAATATGTTTATATATGGAAACTTGACAGATGCATTATGTTCGGGCTGCTCATTTTAAAGTTGTACATCTTATTGATGCATTTAAGAAAAAATATTCCTTCTGAAAGAAGGTACTGTAATAGTTTGCAGAATATCTATAAACAGAAGTCCTTTCCCTTGTAAATTACTCTTTTATACATAAAATGTTCCATCAAAATGCAGGTACTGTATTCTCTCTAGATTTGGTTAACCTTACTTGAGAAATTGCAGCTCTGTAGTGATCTTTTTTTTAGAAATAGCCATTTACAAACTATAAATACATAACTAAAAGCTTACCATTATCTGCAGCCACTAATATTTTACTATTCATATGATCCTTAAGCTATAATTGAATCTCAGAAACCAGCATGCTGTATTTCAAGTGCCTTGCAAAAGTACGCACCTCTTTCCATTGATGAATTAATAATGATGAACAAATATTTTTAAAGTGAATATTTATAATTAAAACTTGAATGCTGAAACTGAAATGGTTTTATAAGTATTCACCCCTGGAGTCAATATTTGGAAGAAACATCTTTGACAGCAATTACACTACACACAGCAATGGTGCAATTTTCTCCCATTCTTCTTTGCAAACTTGCTGAAACTGCTGAAAGATTTCCTGAACAGTGCATTATTCTTTCATCATTTTGCAGGTCTTGAATCCCAACCTCTACACTGTTGAACTGAGCCATGGGGAATTCACCTGGAAAGTCAAACGTCGTTTTAAACACTTCCAGGCTTTGCATCAAGAGCTCTTAAAATTCAAGGCCCTGCTGAAAATCCCCATACCAACTCGAACGTAAGGCCTCCAGCATCACTTTAGCACACAAGGCTTGTCATAGCAGTTTGTCTCACTGGCTCTCAGACATGCTTGGGAACATATCAACCTGGGGATGAATAATGAAAAATTAAACCTCTCATTCAAGCCTGGGTTTTACTCTGATGAAGACACATGTCTCAACTGTTCCTATTGAGGATATTTACTCAAGAAGCACTGCTTTTCATATTTTATTATGATTTGCAATATAATGACTATTATCTATCCTCTAACTATCTGAGCTGTATCTCAGTTGCTTTTTATTGCAGTATAGACTAGGGAGTACTCTAATAGTGAAGGCTGAATGGAGATTTCCCATCCACTGTAGTATGCAATCTTCTGTTTCATATAATTGAATAATTCCTTTGTGTAGAGGACTTTAAAGTGTACTTATTTTACATCTGAGTTAGCATCTAAGCTATATATATAATATAAGCTATATTTGCAAACTTAACACCCTTCCCCAGACCTGAAAAAATCAATTTACTGTAACTTTCAAATGAAGTCTTTGTATGGCCATATAGAGACTTGCTTGAGTGTGATGATTCTGAATCTTGGCTATATTATTAAATGCATTTTTAAGACATGAGATTTCTTTCTCTTTCTAAGAGATCAGAAGAGACATATTGTTTAAGAATACTTGGTTAAAATATGTTCTATTGCATCTTGACATCTGTCAATATCACAACCTGAAAATCCAACTGGTATTGCAATTGTTTACCAAGAAAAGCATGACAAACTTTGTTCATGATGAGATTTGTCGCATGATTAGAATGATGAACTAGCCTAGATTTTAAGTTCAACCCACCTGCAAAATGCAAATTATAAATGATCTTGGGATGCCGTTTGGTAGAAATAAGAGGGTTTTGGCAAGTAAAAAGAAATGTGTTTTGATATGAACCATACAAGTAACTGTCAATAAAAAGGAAACACCAACATAAAGTGTCTAAATAGGGTTGAAGAGGTTCAAGGAGGTAGCTGTGTCAGCATGCATAGGCTGCAAAGGAACAAGTAAAGGTTTATTTAATGCTTAAAAGAGAAGAAAAGAAACATGACAATTCATCTGTGGAGTCTTAACCTGAAGAAGACTTGCATCTGAAGGCTCTTCACCTCCCACATAAAGAATGGTCTTAATAGGGTGTTAACCGCCCTGAGCCACCATAAGCCATCAAAACAGCCTCAATGTACCTTGGCATAGATTCTACAAGTGTCTGGAAATCTAATGGAGGGATTCAAAACCATTCTTCCAACTGAAATTTCATCATCTGGTGTTTTATTGATGGTGGTGGTAAACACTGTTTCAAGCGCTGCTCCAGAATTTCATTAGGCTTGAGAATTTGAGTTGGGCCATCCGAACCCAGATCTGTTGATCTTGAGTTGATCACGTTGAGTTGATCTTGATCATCAGTTGAGATCTGGTGACTGGGTTGGGTGGGATAGGCATGGCATATGGTTAAAATCGTTTTCGTGCTCATCAGTCGTGCCCATTCTGTGACCACTCATGCCCAGTAGATGGAATCATTGTCATCCTGGAAGATTCCACGCCCATCAGGATAGAAATGCTTTACCAGAGGATGAATGTGATCACTCAGAATGAATTTGCATTTATTGGCATTAATCTTGCCCTCTAAAGGGTTGATATGAACCCCTGGTGTTCTCAACATGTGTTCATGGTAAAGTTTGACTCACCTGACCATATGACTTTTTCACTGCTCAGTAGACTGCTGCCTGTGTTTTTTGCACCACATTACTTACTAAGGTTATTTTTTAGGTGTAATAAGGGGTTATGCACTGAAACCTGCCATAGTATAACTTTCTCTAAAGTTCTCAATGGACTGTACTTGATTAAAATGCCTGCTCATGCCTTATATTGACATTTGCAATGATTGCTCGTCCTTTGCTTTGCATTTCAAACCAATGCACAGGCATCACAGTTGTGGAGTATGCTCCTTCATTCACAGTTGTCCCTAGCTGATGATGTCTTTCCCTCAGACTTACATACCAGCATCACCTTAGCCACAGTTCCTCATGAAATATCAGCAAGTTGAGGAAATCTTTGTCACTGAACCTCCTGCCAAACATGCCCCAAAAATCACCACTCTCAAAGTCACTGAGATCTCCTGTTCTAGCTATCATAGCCAAAATAATAGGCAACTGGTCCAGCAATTTTATCCATGACCCTAAGCATAATGGGATGTTAATTGCTTAATAACTCAGGAACAGCATTTGTGTGGCAGTGCCTGCTTTCAATATACTTTTTGTCCCTCATTCACTCAAGTGTTTCTTTATGTTGGCAGTTACAGTACCTGTAGTCAAAGATCAAGACATTCTTTCATCAATTGAAAAAATGTATTGTAGAAGGACCACGTACCAAAGTTTCTTCCCTGTTCCATGTTCTGTAAGCGTGTGTCTGTTCCTTCAGGTTACATTGTAAAGTGTTTGACTGTGATAAATAGTGTGAAAACTCGACAGTACTGTAGGTACTTAGAGTGCCTGTCATTCCCTTACAAGTCATACGGTTCGGAGGAGGTCCTTCAAAGGGCAAAAACGGTTTCAAGGGGGACATATCCCGACTCTGCCACGAAGACCAGATGCCATGGTGAAGGAAGAGCAGCTGACCAGTAGAAAGGTAAATTGCTGTTTGACTTGTCAATGTTTGCATTTCAAAGATCTTCGGTTTCAGCAATTTCATTTTGGGACAAGCTGTATATGTTTACTACCCTTGCTTTTCTTGTTATATACTGTATCGTGTAAATTGCATGTACCATATACTGGAAAGCTCTGTATACGTCTCTGACATAAGAAGTTTCTAAGTGCAATATGCGGTATCTGTTTTACTGCCATCCAGTGCTGGATCAGTTTCAATTGCCCCTAACTGAAATGACCAGGAGTCTAAGTTAAATTAATTACATGCCACTAGAAATAATTATAATTGCAACTGATTGCGACCCGGGGCTACACTATGATATTATGTATTCATATTTTGAGGCTGCATTTCATTAAAATCTACTCTGCTTGACAAATCAGCATTGCACCCTATTAATATTTCAGTATGGGAGAATATGCTGAATAATAATTAAAATAAAAAAGTAAATAAACTGGGGAAGGAACTGTCTATGGTTCTAAATTCCTTATATTACTGAAAAGACCAGTAATTAAATAAATAAGATCTTCAAACAGATGTCTAAATTTTTAAGAAGGTACCATCTGCTTTTGGTGCATAATAGTAACAATGTTGGGATATACATGATACCACTTCTTTGATGAATGAATGTTCAGCAATATCCATAATGACTTGCTCATTAACAGAATAAAGAACAACAACTGGAGCATACAGTACATAAGAAAAGCAAAATAAGGAGCAAATGGTCTGGAATGTCTTGAGTATCTGAATTTTTCCATAGGTAATATTAGTAAATGAAATATGTATAGTGTTGTTTAGTGTACACATTTTTATTGTTAATACACATTTCTTAAACCCAGTTTGCCTGAACTATTACTCTTTTTGTCAAAGTCATGGCAGAGAACAAAGAGCTCTAATTATACCAACCACTCGGGTATGTTCTTGCCAAAAATCTTTACAATTAGGGGGTCATGATTATTTAATTGACTTGTTGATTAATCCACTCTGTCATTTTCTGATTGTAACAATATATTAATGTTGAAAATTTCCTGTCTTTGTGACTTTTCTGCTCTTCAGACTTGTACTATATTTATTTTTAACAGATGCAATTAGAGGATTATCTGAAGAATTTATTGAAAAGAACAATGTACCGGAATCATCCTGCAACTGTATGTACATGTTTAACTAATGGTTTTAAAAATTCAGCCAATACCAAGAAAATGAATCAGACTGGTCTGGGGATCCTATAGAAATGTATATAGAGATCCTATAGCTATTCTTCACTCCATGAAGTCTTTTAAAATACCACACACATATTTTGAAAGGAAGGGAAAGATTGTAGCTGTTTTAGTCACAGTCTTGCACTTCTTCATTAACCTTAAGTTTATGTCCTTTTTTGCAGTTTTCTGGTTCCTTCAACATTTTCTTTTCATAAAAGATTTAACATGTTTAAACTTTTTATTTACTTTATGGATTACTTACAGTTCTCTATGGAGATACTTACAGTTATTCAAGAGGGTTTTCCATATGATTTGCAAAAATTATTTTGTTACACTCCCTAATGGCAATATTGTAAGTATGGAGTATGGAGAACATTTGTTTAAAACCTTGAAGGACTCGAATAATATTTCTTTGTGATTTCACAACTCTACAAAGAGAACAATATTGTTAGACTGTAGACCTGCAATAAAACTCAGGAAAGGATAGTGAAGACATTCCAGTAGCATGCCAATGCCAAAGCCTACATAATACACAGTAAAAATAGAAATTTGATTACCATGGTAAATTTCACAGTGATGCGCAAAGATCAAAACAATTTAACCATGTGAAGCCTTCACCGTATTACTTTGAATACTTACCATGGTTACGGTCTGCTTAGATTTCTAATACAGACATCCAGAAATAATCTGTTGCAGTGTGAATGCTGTATGCGGCCTGCTATGATTTATATACTATTAACAATAAAATGAAGAAAAAACTAACAAACGTACAATCAAACTGAAGGTACTGAATCGCAATGGGCTCAGCAGGCTCTATGAAGTTATAAGTCTGAAAAATGATGTTTTACAGGATATCATTCCCACTGTGATTCCAACCATTAAGAGGGTTGTATGTAATAGTGAGGTTTTAACAGATCTGTTGCACAACATTTCACACAGGATGAGGCTTTGACAGCCACATATTAAACAAGTAATTTTTTCACTAATTGAAAACCATTTCTGTACTATGAAACAAGAAAGGGTCTCTATTACTATAGCCTTGGTGGCCATTATTCCCCTAGGTCAAGTTAGTATAGCATAGTTAATACAATTCTTTGTTTAATCCAAGATGTGTGCAAAAAAGTTTAAAACTATTTTGTTTAGGTATCACTCCAGAAAACTGTATAATTGTTTTCTTACATTAAATGTCCAATTTGTGAATACATGAACTAGCATTCAGTAATGCAGTTCCCAGTAAGTGTGTTGAGACAAAAGAGCACCTCATCATCTGTGAACCATGGACTGTTCTGGGTCTGCATGGCTGCATGTGGAACTGTCCATATCGTCACTGCACATACATCCAAAACAAAAATATCTGTTTTGACTTTGCTGCCTAATACTTTTGGAAGGCACTCTATAATGTCTGTAATCCCTATTTTAATGGTCAAGGACTACTGGATGAGAAAAAGGATTTAAAATAATTGTATATTGTTTTTTTTCCAACTTTCCAGCTTGAATTCTTGGAAGTAAGTCAATTGTCCTTTATTCGGGATCTTGGACCGAAGGGAATGTAAGTGTTGTGTGAGAGAATGGACATTTTATCCCCTCCCTTGTACATTATTTATCTACAGTATAGTTAATCAAAGTCAAATAAAGCAACTTTTGTCAAGAAAGTAAACATTTTCAATAATTAATAACACAGTGATAAATTCTGTGATTAAGCACATGAAAAAAGTCATGTGGATTTGGCATATGACACAAAGTTTTGGCATTTTCTATTAGTCCACATCTTATAAAGAAAGAAATGCTATGCAATTACTGTAGATCATGATTATATTTTTTGAGCAAATATAAAACCCGAACATTTATAGAAAACTAGTATGAATCAGTATTAATGTAAGTTTAATTTTTCATTATATATAATATGTTTCTGCCAGTCACCGATTCCAGACCTAATACTCAATGGCTCTTTGTATGTCCCCATCTTCTAATGTCTCAACAATGGATGCCTCTTGTCAAGTACCAGGCTTATAATTTAAATTTGGCAATTTCAATTACAAAGTGGATTGTAGTATTAATGTAGTTCTGAATGTACTGTAACTGGAGCTGTTCCACATCATACCACCCCTTTATATAATGTCAGCCTTATATATGGCAAGTATTTCCTTTTAAAGGTCTGTCAGGTGCAGTTATTCTCATTGTAACCCTCTTCAAAGATTCTGATCCCTTCTATTTATCTACAGTAGTTTGCTTAGTTGCTAAAAGCTAATTCATTTTTTATCTCTTCCTGCTATTAAAACATAGTGAGCATAACTGTTCCATGGTATTATGGGTATTTAATAAAGTACACTAATCAATTTCATTATATGACTTAATACAGTATCTTTAGATTCGTTGTATCCATTGAATTGACAGTTTGAGGTTTGAGACTGAAATCAGATTGTTGACTTGAAGGACTTGAAATCGTTCTGTTAGCTGCAACATACAGTAACTTTATGAATGGGTTTTCTAATCTAGTTTGCCTCTTTTGAATTTTTTTAAAGTGAGGGGCTTACTTTGAAGAAGTCAGGGGGCAATACATTTCCTGGGTGTTACTGCTGTGGCTCCAACAGTGTCTGCTACAGGTGGTCAAAGAGGTAATCAGTTTCACTAAAATGCCTGATGAACTGATGAAGGAAATCTGCACACAATGCTATAATGATTGCTGAAAATGTTTTTAGAACACTGGAGATGACTTTTTATATAAGCAGTTCTTCTTGCTAAAAGATAAGGATGGTTTTAAATAAGAATGGTTTCAAATCATGCCAAGTATGATTTATTTTTTTTGCTGCAATTACTGATAAATTAGTACACAGTATCATGTCTACAGCAAAAACATTATTTAAGATGACATGTGCGTAGGGTGACTGTATGACTCCATGTTCACCTTTGAGACACAATAGTATTTTAAACTACACTTAAATTTAAAAAAAAAATGTTGTTTAGTAAAATAAGTACAGTATTACACCTTGACTGAACTGAAAGGTGGACCAGCTAAACAATATTACTGATTTGTTCAAAACCAATTTCAGGTTTGGTTTTACAGTCACCAGCTCATCAGTATCACACATTTATGGAGCATGTGCAATACGTGTAGTCATTTTCAGCTTAGCAAATGTGTGAGGCTGAATTTAAAAAGTAATATATTTAAAGTTGAGTGCAATTTAAAATTGACATCTTGTCTCAAAGTGTCCCAGTGAACACAGGGCCTTGTCAGTATCGTATTGTATATATGAAATCCATATTTGAAATTGTCCACCTTCTTCATTTATTAACTTCTCCATTTGGGCCTAATAATTAATTGTGGAAACATCATTAACATTATTTCTCTAGTTTTGAATGATGTCAAGAGAGGATTTTTTTATACCTGAAATATTTAAATACTATACATTTTCCTTTACATTGCAGGTGGCTAGTAGTTAAAGACTCCTTTGTTCTATACATGAGACCTAAGGATGGACAAGTTGGATCAGTAATTCTTTTTGATAAAGGATTTAACATCAAAACTGGGACCAAAGAAACAGGAATTAAACATGGAGTATCAATTGAAAACCTTTCCAGGTAGGTTAATCTTCTGGGCTATTGAAAATATTTTTGTTTAATTTTGCACTTGGTCTGAAACATGAAACAACAGGCTCATCACTTTTTAATGTGATCTGTCTTAATACAATCATACAACAGAGACAGTATACAACAACAATAATAGAACATAGGACCATAATACAGCAGGGGTCTCAAACTCAGTTCCTGGAGGGACCCTTTTCCAACCACATATATTTTCTCAGCCACAACTGGTCTAATTATTGAATTTACTGCATAATTGTAATGTTTGTAAACCATCTCAGAGGTCATTGATAGATAATGATGCCTTTAACGAAATGATGGTCTGTAAAGGATTTTACAAATCCCTCCAGGAACTATGTGTGAGAGCCCTGTAACACAGATTACACATGAGAGGAGACTATTTGACCTGTCTTGTTGACTCGCTGGCCTGTAGCTACAGTAAACCCTCGTTTTATCCGAATTTAGAACACTTAAATGTATGATGTAGAAAAGATGTGATTGTTTCATTATGCTTGCATTTTAGTGAGATTTCTTACATATTTGTCTCATTTTAGCGTACATTACTGTACTGTATTTGTACTGTATTGTTTGTCATAAATATATAAAGTATTGTAACGTTATATACACAGTTTTATTCAAACAATGTCAAACCATGATGCAATTGCTGTTCGGTACATGCAAAATATTTTAAATTAAATGTATTTTGCGACTCACACTTTCTTTTCTTAAATTTTGCCCTATTTTTAAGAATAAACTAATGCTGTTATCTGGACTATGTACAGTACCTCTTTATCTGTTTTTGCCCGTTATTGTGGTATCATTATCATCATTATTATCATCATTGTCCATTATTGTATTGTCTGGTGTTTCTGAATTTAAAGTCAAAATTTATCTTTAGCAATTTTGTCTGTTAATCAGCTGGCTGATCTTGTCCTTAAGGCCAGGACCATTAAGCCAACAGTTTTCTGTAGTTTTTGTACAGTAATTTGGCATTTTGGATCATCCGTAATACAAACTGACATATACCTGTACATAAGGAATTGTCAGAACAGGGGACAAGACGCCAGAAGATCTGTGGAATCAGGCAGAGTCTGTACTCAATCTGCCAGTTGCCGTGACTTCGTGCTCTAATTTAAAAACAGTTCTACCTGCACGTCATTAACCATCACTTACCTCATCTTAGAATTCAGTTTCAAGTCTTTGCATTTCTAGTCTCCCTTTTCTCCAGTGTTTTGACCCTGCTTGTTTTGACTTTGCTTTGGATTCACTTGAGTGCTTACTCCTGACTATAAAATTGGCTTGTTTTTTTATGACTGTGCTTGTGGATTTTCCTATGTGGTTTTGCCCTCTGTCTTCCCAGTTTTGGACTTTGCTTTCATCTCTGACTGCGGTTTGAACTGTGTCTGTCTGTTCATTACACCAGCTTGTCTGTCTGCTTACACCAGCTTCCTCGTCTGTCTCAGCTGTACCTGGGCTCACCTCACTGCCTTAAACCGCTGTTCTCAGTCGAGTAAGAGCAGCAACATTTCAGGTATAGTGTAAAGGTGGCCCAGACCTGGTCCCCTACAGATACAATTGAGCAGGTCTTAGAGGTAACCATTAAATCATATCTGGAAAGATTTTGATCTGTTGAGTCAGTTAATTGATGCAATTAAGCTGTGGTCCTTAAGAGCTACAGAGCTTTGAAGCTTTGGCATTTTCCTTTCCAGTGATCTCTAAATTACATATAATTGAAAAAAAATACCCTTCTGAAATGGTGAAAATGAAATTGTTCCAAGTGTTTATAAATTGACATGTTAATGATGATCTATAAAGCCTGCTGGATAATGGCTCCTCTTGACCCGGATTAGCCGTACCTGATATAGAGCATTGATTCAGAGACTGGGAGTGCATCAGTAGATGAGAAAGATGTGGGCTCCTTTTAGAGTACAGGAGACAGGCAGGGTGTGAAAGAATGGGTCCCAGAACATGTGCATAATTATGGGGAGAAGACATTGCTGATACCCAAATACAAAATGAACAAAACACTAAAGAACAGCAAGTCTTTCCAATTTGTTAGACTGCACACCCGCTGTTTTCATGTCTCTGGACTGGTTAATATCACAATGTTTTCAATATTAAAGAACAATTCCCCAATGTACAGGCAACCTAATACACTATGGGGAAATTGTTCTCACATTGATATAAGTTGATAATATATTATGAAAGACTAACTCTGGTGTGCCAGTAGGTGGGACTGCCTGTTAGTAATGGTAAGCACAAGCCTTCATGACAGGTGGTTCTGCCTCAATGGGGTCATTTTGTCTTGTGAAGGTAAGTGGTTACAATTACTGAGCCACAACGCCACTAAGTAGCACAACAGAGTAAGTCCTCCACTCTATACATAAAATAGTAATTTTTTTTATTATTGTTCCAATATGTTGTTTTTAGGACACTTACCATTAGATGCTCGACTTACAGACAGGCCAGGTGGTGGGGACAGTCCATTTATGAGTTTTCACAAAAATATGGGACGGACTTCATGAAAGAAAACCAACATGGATCCTTTGCTCCTGTGAGAGAAAACACATTAACAAAATGGTAAAGCACATCACCAACCTGTGCAAGGATGTTTTGTTTTGTAGATGTTTCACTTTGCGGTGGCATGGTTAGCATTGCTGCTTCGCGGTGCTGGGGCTCTAAGTTCAATTCAGGACGTGAGGTGCTTTCTTCATTGGGGTTTGTGGTTCTCCTCGTGTTCGCTTGTATTTCCTCTGCATCCACTGATTCCCTCCCACAGTCCAAAGACATACCGGTAGGTTAATTGGCTTCTGGGAAAATTTGCCCAAGTGTGTATGTGTCTGTGTATGCCCTGCAATGGACTGGTGTCCCATCCAGGTCTCATCCCACCTCGTGCCCTTTACTTTCCGGGGATAGACTCCAGCTCCCCCACAATCTTGAATTGGATGAAGCAGATAGAAAATGGATGGACGAATGTTTCACCTTGCCAAACAGTGATTGACATGGCAAAATGTGCTTTAATACCTCCAAGTCCTGGAAGTGACAAAAGTGAGGACTCATTCAAATGAAATGAGAGGGACTGAAATGGACTTGTCCAAGGGAAAGATTTGTTGTTTATGTATAGAATATACATTTTGTAAAGCTGTTCAGGGATAATTAATAACAATGTTTGATGAGCAAAACATTTAATAAACTTATCTGTGGTTTTTTGGAAGTTATCTCACTGAGGATTGGATGTCTTCAATTTACTGTAGCATTGTGTGAACAAAACTGTTTTCTTCCCTTTCATGAATTATGTTATTGTGCTTCCCCTGCAGGTTTGTCAATGCAGCTGGTTACTTTGACACTATTGCTGATGCACTAGAAGCAGCCAAGGAAGAGATATTCATCACAGGCTGGTGGTATGATGATAAATGTAACAGCTGGCTGATTAAAAACTGCATAAATCATTCTGCCTGCATTGAATTTTTAAAATGCATGAAATATTTATTGAACACTGTTTCTCCAAAGAGCACTAAAACTGGGAAATACAGCATTCTATAACCAAACACTAAAGATAAAGTGTCATGAAGTATTGCTGTAAAGATTTAATGGACCATAGTGTGGACATTGCACTTAAGAA
Organism: Lepisosteus platostomus; assembly: GCF_059453375.1. Classification (NCBI taxonomy): domain Eukaryota; kingdom Metazoa; phylum Chordata; class Actinopteri; order Semionotiformes; family Lepisosteidae; genus Lepisosteus; species Lepisosteus platostomus. Next base: position 30,087,671 of record NC_142612.1, read on the forward strand.
CACAAGATTGCCGAAAAGAAACACATCTAAATCTATAGGCAATCTATAGGCATTGTGTTGCAGATCTGAGACTAACAGCTTAGAAACCAAACGAGTAATGATTAAACATTCCTTTCATCCCTTCCAGAGTGTATCATGATTTGAACCACTTGTCTGTCAGGCCAGGCTTAGCCCACAGTGAGTTTATATTGAGATATGGTCCAAAGATTTTAAACTCACTGGACATTCATTCATTCATTCTTTCTGTTTTACAGTACATCTTTAATGGTAAAATGTTGTGTTACATTCATTCTTGCTCCTGATAAAGTTTTAATTGTGCCAGGTTAAGTCCAGAAATCTTCCTGAAAAGGCCAGTCATGGATGGAAACACCTGGAGACTAGACTGTGTCCTAAAACGAAAAGCTGTAAGTATTTGTAATATTGAACTAATTTCTGATGATTTCTTAATATGACCAGAAAAATATTGTCATGGTAACAGTACATTTTTATATTTTACATATTACAGATCGCCTCCTTCAATTACTGTGTTGGTTTTAAAAACACACCTCCTACAGTTATCTCTTGTAGTTAGATTCTTGTTAAAAAAATGGAAAGCATGTTAGGATTAAGTGCCTAGGGCATGAATAATATTATAAACTGAGCATCAAAAGAAACCTATGAATATATTTATGCATGTATATTTTAGAAAAATAAAGTAGACCAATTTTGGAAATCGATTTAAAGGTTGCACTGTTATTTTGCTTGATTAATCACCTATGACTGATCATGATAGGCTTGAATGACTTTGGCTATTGCATAAACATTCAATCACCTCATTAGTGTGAGACTTGATTGGGCACTGGTGATGAAGTGATTTTACCTATTGAATATCAATACTGGTGAAAATTAAGTAAGAAATAAATAGATAAGAACTAATATGCTCCATTAATCAGAAGGACATCACCTTTTGGAATGTTCATAGTCAGCAGTTTCTCATCTGACAGAACATTACAACAAAACACAGTCCACAAATGAACTATCAGCTAAACTAAGATAGGTCACCTCAGGAGGACATTGGAATTGGAGTTACGTTTGCTGATGAATCATGAGTTTCTGGAGACCGCCCTGATGGACATCAGAAAGTTTGGCACAGCTGTCCAGAACAATATTCTGATTGTTGTGCACAACAAACAAATCACTGGGATGGTCCAAGTGTGATGGTCTGAGCAGAAATGTCTTGCTGTTACAGAGCTCATCTTGTAGTCATTAATGGCAACCAAGCTCCGTAGGGATCAAGACCTATGATCTGTGCACTAATCACCAGAAAGCAGCACTACTGGGATGATCTGGAATGATGTCTGGCATCTGCGATCGAAAAAGCGCATGCTTGTCAAAGTTTCAGACAGAATCCCACAAGACAGTATCTGCAGTCCAGTTCAATGCATATGTCACAGTGTACAACTTGCATCACTTCCAACGGTGGCTATGATACATGTCTGCAGCCTCTGACTTTCATATTAGACCCCACATTGATAACCCGTGTTGAAGACAAACATTAATCGACATTATGAATTTATCTATACCGTGTCTGTTCTTATAAAAGTCACCACACCTGTTACAAAAAATATTGTGTTTTTTTGTATCCTGATAATAACTTTGTGAAACTGTTGCAGTTATAGGTGATAAGGTTCTTCTGATGCTCAATATTAAATGAAAAACATATTGTAATGCGGACAGGAATTTACTATTTGTGAATGCAATGTGGTGCATGCATAAAAAAGCATTACTCACTATATGGTGAATAAAAAACTTTAAAATATAAACATATACATTTTTCTAAATGAAACAAAATGAGAACCATAAGCAATCTGCAGGTTCCTTTACATCCACTAGTACAGTAATTAATTCTCATATTCATTAAATATTTATTGGGGTGGCTGCAATATGGTTTCCCAATTTTTTTCCCTGTCTCTTAGGAACAAGGAGTGAAAGTATGTGTTCTCCTGTACAAGGAAGTTGAAGTAGTTCTGGGGCTTAACAGTGAATACACCAAGAAAACTCTCATGGGACTTCACCCAAACATCAGGGTAAGGAGCCTCTCGTGTCATTTTTCTGTTGAATTATTGAGTCTTAGAAAATATAAGGTTCTAAAGAAAAACATGAAAACATAAGTACATGTATGAAACATTGACATGTTAGAATTGACAGTCAATTCGTTTGAAAAAAAATGCAAGACTTTTAAAGTTTTGGACTAGAATCTTTTTCTATCTGGAATGATACAGTGTAGGCTATGATTTGTTGAAACAAATTGGGTTAGTTATGGAAAACCAGGACATTTTCTCAGATGAAATTGTTATAATACAGAATCCAAAAAAGTAGCATTATTCAGTAGAAGAGAGTCGATTGAAATCTCAGGTTTGATTACCAACAGCTTTCTGGTGAACCAAATACATTATACAAAGATTCCATATTAAATTCTGTCTGCTTCCTAAATCACCAATGTCTGCAGCGCAGTATAATAGGTTTTATGTAATTCATTACAAAACATTATAAAGAAAAAAGTGTTCATGAATAGGTTTCTTACACCCAAGACAAATGCAATATATCATTAACAAGCAGAAAAAGAAGAGCTTTGTTCTATTTCAAGAGTTTCTTTCAAAGCAGTTCTACAATAATCTTATTTGCAAATCAATTTCTATTCTAAATGGACAGAGGAAAACGGCTAGATATCTTGGAGGTGATGACCTTTTCAAACTCAGTCAGTGAAACAGGAGATAATTAGGATACAATTGTCTGCAGACAGATGTACAGAAAGCGTAAGTGATGTCACCCCAAATCAGCTCATTCTTCTCCACCACAGGTTTCTGATGGGACTCTTTGTTTTGTTGTGTTGTTTTTTTCTCATCATTCAATGAACGAAGGTTACGTCAAAATGTATTACAGACGGCACACTAGCTTTCTCTGTGTGACAGGCCTCTGGACACGCAAATGTTAGGCTACTAGACCATGTATGGTGACAGGAGAGCTGATTGAAGCACAATTACAGGAAAATGATCTCCGTGGTTGGCGCCCTACATTTCTTGTCTTCTTCACAGTGAGCTACAGGAAATTCCCCAGGCCGTTCGTCTCCAGGATCAAGCTTGCTTTCCCCAGGTGGGGAGCACAAGGCGTCTCTTTGGAGATGTGGCTACACGAATTGCCATGTCTTCTAATTTTATTCCAGCGAATCCTCGGGCTTATTATTGATTGACACGCCGTCAGATTTTCTTATCATAACTATTATTTTTCAGCAGCAGTTAAACCCTACCAAACAATGATATTCTTTAAAATGCTTGAGAAACCAACCCTGAGGACTTGTGTCATGCGAGCTCTTCAGTGTAGGTGTCCTAGATTGAGTCCCTAGGTCTTGCTGAACGTAGCGTGTGCCGAGAGCAGGAGGGTGGCTAGGATAAGGAAGATTCACTGTAGACACAGCTGTTTCTCACTTTGCGTGCGGTGGGCAACAGAAGCTGCTTATTTCTGTTTTTATGCCTAGGCACTCCCTCTGTTGATTTTTTTAGATCAGCGCCTTTAATGTTTCTCTTCAGTCGCTGTTTTGGGGTCCCCCATGTCCCAATACTTTTAAATGTCATATCTGATGGAAATTCAGTTCACAAAACAGCACAATGCCAGTTGAAGGCACTGTCAAACACAGTCATCTGGACACACACGATACCTGCTCATTTTGAAAATGTGTCTCCGTGGTTGTCGGCAGGTCATGCGTCACCCTGATCATGTCCCCTCGACGATACTGCTCTGGGCGCACCATGAAAAGACGGTGGTGATCGACCAGTCCGTGGCGTTTCTGGGAGGCATTGACCTGGCTTATGGGAGATGGGATGACCATCACCACCGTCTCACTGATGTGGGGAGTGTGAGGAGGACCCCTCAACCTAGCCCTGTGCTTTCTCCCAAACTAACCAGGGTACTTTCTTCACGCTCTTTTCCCCTTTCCCTCTTGTCTCTCAGGGAAGGACTAGTATCCCTACATCCTGAACAATTCAATTTCAATTTACGAGGAATCCCACACACAGGAAGAAAGCAGAGAGTGGTTTCACCTGCCTAACCTGGTTCAAGATGGAAATAGGAAAATGGAGGCAAAAGTTGAATGGAAGTAGGAAAGGGCAATAATAATGGTATTATTAGCTTTTCCTGAGGGGATGTCGTGGAGGATTATAAGTTAGAACAGCAGAGATAAAGGGGGAGTTGCTGTCATTCCTCCCAGGCTTTTGTTAAAACACCTATTTACAGATATGTGGTTGCAAAGATAATGTGTTGCTCCCTCAGTGAGGGCTCTGCTCCTTAAAGACACAACCCTTTCGACACATATAGTATAACAATCTTGGAAACATGCCTTAGAGGTATTAAGTTGGTGTTATCTCAAAGTAATAAGTATCCTCCACTTATATGGACCATTCACCTCCATTCCCTATCAAATAAGTTACTGTTTTACCTTTAATTATCTTTCATCGATATCGATACTAATGGAATCAGAGGACTTCACACATACAGCATGTACGCAGTGTTGCATAGTGGCATTAAGGATACACAAGATTGCAAGCCACAAAAAAAGTGTGTAGATATTAACTTTAACACCGAATTTGCACTTCAGGATAATCAAGAACTGAACCCACTAATTGAGTTCATTGCAAAGGCAATGATGTATAAAATACAATTAGACGACTGATGACTGTAATGTATGAAGCAAGTTCCAGTCAATAATACAGATACCCTTTACTTACCACTTTGAGTCAATTGGTGGAAACTTGTATTGTTTTGTTTTTGTTGAAATATGACAACAGTAAACATCTTGCAAATATGACCCATGGAGACTAATCGCCAGGAGTGCCGCACCAGTGTTTGTCAATATTATGGCTACTCTCATCTTTTTCCCTGCCAAGCTGATAACAGCTGTGTGTTTTTGATGCGTGTTAGTGTCATACGTCAAAATATATCAGACAGGTGACAGTTTCTGTGCATAAGAAAGGAGGTGCACCAGATTCAGTCATGGGCAAAACGTTTCCAAAGCCTTTGATGACAGAGGTATAATTTACATATTAGACTGGGTAGTTGGATATTGTATACAAGACATTTTTTAGTCTCTTTATTTAAATTAATGGTATTTTCAGATTTCTGATGCTACACTGTACAACTTAGATCTTGTTTCAACCCTTATAACTTCCTCCAAATGAGTTTCAGTATGATTCAACAGGCTGCCTTAATACAGACAGGCTTTTCAATAGGTTAGTAGATTACAAACTGAAAAGGAAACAGAAGTTATCTTTGTAGTCATTTTCGTCTCAAATCAGAATTCACCTAGCTAAAAACAGCAAAAAAATCCAATTGTGTGGACCCTTTTAAAATAGCTTTTTAAACTATATTTTAAATTAGTGATAAACACTAAGCTCTTTAATATAACAATGGGAGATCCCCAAAAATGCTGTCTTGTATTTGTTTAGGTTTCAGTAATTTGGTCAAAAACTTTGAAGAGGATGTAAATGAAGTTTTACTGGGGTAACTCTCCTGGCTGAAGAGAACTCCAACCCATCAACAAGAGACCAGGTCTTTTGCAAGGGCAAAAATGGGGTGAAATGAAAATGGAACTTGGATGGAGTGAGTCAGCGAGTAGCATGCTATTTAGACATAGGGGACGAGATTATGGTTTGACTTCTTCACACAAACTTCTGTTTTAAACTTCAGTTATTACTTCAGCATTACTAAATACTTCAGAGAATTAGTAAAGACAATCTACTGTATGTTGTTGTGGACATGAATCAGAAGTGAGGTTCTAAAAATGACTATATATATATAAAGAGTCAGACGTGATTTTAGGAACACTGGCAAAGTGAGCTTACCCAACACTAAGCCCCAACTTTCTCTGTAAAACAGACAATAATTTTGTATGAAAAGATCAACATCAATCTTTTGTCTTCTCTAGAGGTTGTTAATGCATCATGCCTTGAGGTGTGAAACTGAATCTTTAGCAGGAGAGGGTGTTTCTAGCTTTATGAGCTCACTCTTTGTGTTTTTGCAGCATCAGAAGAGTTGTTTTTAAAAGGAAAAATAAATACCAGTTCCATAATATCCGGGACTCCCTTTGAGGGCTCTGAGATAATCCTTACTCATTCACGCTGAGAAACATTGCTTAGCCTCGGTGGAGTTTTCTTTGCCTCATGAGAATTGCATTAAACATAAAGGTCCTCCATGGATGAATGAGTCAACAAATTACTAGTAACCACTAAATGAGAATGATTTACCATATGTACATACCCTGCCGCAGTGAATCTACTGTAGTACAGCACATACCTGCCATCATGTCATTAAATATGTCTGAAGTGTTTAAATAAACATGATTTTATTCTTTCTATGAAGTAGTTTATTGCATTCACTTAGGGCTTCTTTTTCTATGCTTGAGTGGCTGTGCCTGTCCTACTTGGGGCTCCTCAACTGTAAAATCTTTGCTAATATACATGAAACTGTTACAGCTGTTGGAATAACCTTTAAAATGTCTCCTAAGGAGCACAGTGATATTTGCACTTAATAAAATTATGCCTACCAGGAGAATACTGCTGTGACATTTGCCATTTGTCAAGTGGAAGCTATGATCCTCTATGAACCATTACCCATGCGCAACATATGAACATACAGATACTTAACACTTTGTGGACACAGATGAACAACCTATCCATATTTCTATAAAATGGCTTGTTTCTATGTCCTTTTCTTTTATTCGGTCTACATGTTTGCTTGTACTTCAACAAACAAGGCATAGTTACATTACAGTTAGTATCTTGAGGCCTGATAGAACGTCGCTGTGCACAATGAACTAGGCATTCAGATTCATTCAACTTTAGATATTCCCTTCTTCCCTTCTGACAAATACTCAAACTGTCTCAACATGAAAAAAAAAAAAACGATTTCACATCTAAGGCTTGTGGCAAAACTGCCTTAGTTGCATCCAAAGTCATGTTGTGTGGGGAGTGTGTCTCAGACATATCAAACGTTTTGTGAAAAGAGGCATTCTACTTATATTTGACTCAGAATACTTACTGCACATTATTTCAGTGAAATACTTTGAGGTTACAAGTCCCCGGGAAATTTCATCACATGATCTAAGTCAAGCAGTGCCAGTGGTATTTAGTAGTAGCTGGAAGATGTAAATTTGTCTGCTGCCGCAATGTATTTCTGAGTCTCCGACTAAGAAGAAAAAAGAATGAAGAGCTGTTTAATCTCTCACACTGCTCCTTGGCTTTTGACATTTCCGACTGTGGGGCAATACATCTAAAATAATGACATTGATAAGCATTTGTCTAACATTATTGAGCAATATCTAGTGTGTAATCTGGGGGCTACAGATGCACAGTAGTTAGAGCTGCTGCCTCACAGTTGTAATGTTCCTGGCCTTGATAATCAGACTGTGATGCTGATCATTATCCTCATGTGCTTGTGGGTTTGCTCTGATTTCCTCCCATAGTCCCAGGCCATTCATTGCAATATTTAACTATACACCCCATGTGAACTAGTGCATATGTGCCCTGCGATATACTGTACAGGCTACTGTTCAGGGTGTAATCCTGCCTTGTGCTCTGCGCCTGCCGGATTAGGCCCTGTCTCACCGCAACTCACTAATAAATAAATTAGTATTAAGGATCCCTTTAGCAGGGATCAATTACACCTTCAGACTACTGAATATTTAATTCAATGTTTCTTGTAATTTGTCTGTAATAAAAGTCTAGAAAGCACTATTTTTGGTATTTTGGTATGATTGGTGGTTACACTCTTTGTGTTGTGAAAGAAAGGAGTGCATCCAGAGCTCATCAGGGTTTCTTTAGTGTTAAGCAGCCTACAGAGCATGTGCTTTCCCTAGGATGGGATGCAGATCTTTCACAGGTATTAACTCCCAACAATGCTGGTACCCACTTATACAGCTGCATGGACTGGAGCACCAGGGGTAAAGTACCTCTCTCAAGGGTACAACAGCAGTGCCTGGAGCAGGGAATCGAACCTACAACCACTCAGTTGTGAGTCCAGGTGCTGTGCTACCTCCTCCTGTGGTATTGCTTTATACTGTTACAAAATAAGGGTGTTTGGGAAAATCCAGAGCAGGAAATGAAATAATTAAATCAAATAATACCTGAATGTCAAAGACATACTGGAGCAGTAGGAATAATGGCAGGCAAGTGATTTCTTTATTTTCTGGCACAGCTCTGGTGCTTAGTAATAAAATTGTAGGCTAACTAAGACCTAGAAACAGTAAATTGTAAGGTAAAGTATTGTTAATGTACATGTACTGAACAGTGATTGCAATTGATAGATAACAATACTTTATGCATTTACAAAAAAACTTACCGTACAGTAATGTACACCAAAATGGGACAAATATGTAATAATTCTCAGTAAAATACAAACATAATAAAATAAAATGCAACATATTTTCTACAATATATCTTTAAGTGGGTCTAAAAGAAATGAATAGCAATATTGCCCTTTCGGGGATAGAGGTAGGGCAATTATAGGGGATAGGGGTTGGGCAATTATAGGGGATAGGGGTAGGCAAAATACTTACATTGGGTGTTGTTTGTGTTTTGTATGCTTTAACAATTTTTATATACAGTTCATTCATTACACAAAAAATAAAGAGCCTGTATATTTATGATAAAAAAGGCCCAGGAAGAGTTTTCATTGACGATTGCTCCATCCATACATTGACTAACCAGGTAACAGGGTGTTGATTGCAAAACTAAGTCAGATCTTAAGGACATGTATAGTACTGTAAATATATATATTTCTTAAATAATGGTGTGTTTCGAGCTGAACAAATGTCATTTATGACTTAACCGACATTTGTCAATAATGGACACCCTTTGCCCCCTGTTAGTGTGTTAAACTGAAGGTTTACCCTATTAACAAGTGGATGGTTTCTCAGCGCACAATGAACTGAAATGCAATTGCATGCTGGGATTTTCACATCTGTTCATCGGCTTTTCCACAGCAATCGGCTATAATAGTTGAAGAAGAGATATGTGAAGCCAAGAGCAGCCAGGTGGGCAAAGACAGTCCAAGCAGTGTGGAGTGGAGCGGGGGCTTGAAAAAAGAACACACTGATGAGCGCCTGCAGGAAGAGAGCTGCGGTAGGCCAGCCTCACAGAGCAGCAGGCTTCACACCGCACACTCTGAGGACCCCACCACAGAGGACTGCAGCCACACTTCAGAAGATCCTGAAGCAGGTGAGAAGAAAACTGCATAGTTGCTCCATCAGAGTCCCTTGTCTTTTGAAGTATGACTTAATTTCTGGAAGAGCAGGTGTGTTTTCTTGCTGTGGGAAAACAATGATTAAAGAGAGATCAGCTGTGCAGTTTGAATTTTGCAGGATTTCATTTTGATCACGTGATGTCATTAGCCTCTAAAAATTGTTTTCAATGCTAAGAAGAAATATAAGGAAAACATTACTGTTCTCTTATTATTTCCAGCTCATTACCTTTTAGAGTTTGTGTTTATGACTGTACTATAATCACCTTTAAACAAAATCTCAATACCTAATTAAAATCTGTCCCCAGGCTCACTTCATGAGATAAGGTAAACGAAAGATAGTGAAACAAATAATCGAAAACTCAACAAAACTCAAAAATAAAATGAAACTCTGTGAATGTAAGACTGAGAATACAGGGTGTGACGCCACATGTTTGTTCCCAGGGTACTGCAGCAGGAGCAGCCTGAGCTCGAGAAAGATCCATCCCAGGGAGGTGTCCAACAAAAGTCTGTCTCTTCAGTCCAGTGAGTCTGGGACATTTCGAACACAGTATTCATTGACTTTGCCTCATGGTAGGTAACAACTGAACCTTATTCTGCTTGTGTTTCCACTATGCAGGAGCTAAACGTTCAACAACACAGCTATGCAATTTACAAATAATGTCCATTATGTATTTTTCTACTTTAGCTGTTCATGCATTCCTATTGTACAGTAGTATATGATTTGCAAAATAAATATTTAGAAATGTCATCTCTGTTGTCCTGCATTTCACGATACTGAAAATTATGAATAAGAGATCTTTTTACCAGCAGCCAGATATTTTTAGACATACTGTAGTGATAATATTCTGAAAGGAAGCATCCTGATTTCTACAATACATCTTATGTGACTAATGAACATGAGAACATTGGCTATTAGTTTGTACCTCTCATTTACAAGATCATTACTTAATAATAATTACTTATTTATACTGTAGAATTGATAAATTTCTGCTCCTAATATTTTCCATTTCACCAACAAAAGAAATGAAAAACAAAGTGAAGTTTCATTAATGATTTGCTTAGGTAATCCATTAATTAACACTTGATTCTGACCATGCAGAAGGAATATGTAATTTGTTATAGACTAACTCTGTAAGGTAGAGCAAAAACTGACTATGTGAAATGTTTTACTGAAAAATGTAATATGACAGGAAGAAAGGAAATGCCTGATACAAATTAAAAGTTGGCACTGTAGCTTTTTTCCTCACAAAGAGAGATCCGTCTTAATTTAGAGCACGCTGTGATATTAGAATGACTCAATAAATTGAGCTACCGTACCATACATAGGATTTTAATGACATTTACAAAATGAGTATTTTAAGCTCTTCCACATCACATTACCCTCCTTTATAACCACTAAGAGTGCATCCTGAATTACAAGCCTCCCATTAATAGATGGCTAAATGAAGAAAAGTGTTTTTGTTTCTTTTTTTTTCTTTCAGCTTGATTATGAGTCATTCGTTCTGTAAAAAAATACAAAAATATTTCTATTTCTTCCAGATACAAGCTCACTCCGAAGTCACATTAGTAGCAATGAGCTATGTGGAGAGGCCAGGTTTTGGCATGGCAAGGATTACTGCAACTTTATCCTCAAGGACTGGGTTAAACTGAACAAGCCTTTTGACGGTAAAATCCTGTCTATGTTATAGGATTTCTGATTGATGCATCTGCATCTTTCACCTCATGCATTTCAAATCAACCCTTGTTCCATGTGTAAGGGATTCAAGGCGTCACAGCGCAGGTCAGTAAAGGTTTCATTTGTGGCGAAAAAGGCTGTTTCTGGAGAACAGTGAAGAAGACACGCACAAGGTGTATTCCCCACAGTTCCCCAAATTCCATGCATGTTACAGAGGGTTTTACAGTACAGCCATGTTCACCTTAATTTATTACCATGAAAGGGTGCTTATGAGTGACCACTACCAACATATTGGAATATAGAAAATACTTCCACATATGGAATCGTGGCAATTCTTTATAAAGTTATCCCCACCTTTCAAGGTATTTCTGAGATGTCAAGTACAATACTTATTTTTGACACGCCAAATACAGCAGGTGTCTATGAATACGCTCAAGCCATGTCAGGAGGAGTAATCACCCCAGCCCAGATTATACCTGGTAATTCAACTGTGCTGTCTTCATTACTGTCTTTTACACACATTGACTTTCACTTTCAGGATATGGCCAGTTGACGGGTCATCTACACAGTATGCGCTGTGATGCGGAATTTGTGGTCTACTGAAAATTTACTAAGTATTTTGAAATGGCACAGGTCAGGTTAAAGCTTGCCATCTTGGAATTTACATCAAAGAGGTCTTACATCTGCGAGGGAAGAGTGACTGGTTACTGTAGATCTCTCTATGCATGTGTCGTGTCAGAACTCCCTTGGAAATCTGTATCCCCTGCCCTGAACTGGTTACAATGCCAGTGTGAAAACCTGTCAGGAGAAGAATTGGATATGATAACAGCAGTTCTAGATTTCTACCAAACATGGAGCCAACCTAAAAACTCTTTTCTGCTGACCGAAAGTGGATTACTGAAAATGGGGCAGACTCCCTTAACCTTAATACAACTCCCAAAATAATTGAGGAGCTGTCTTGTAACAAAACACTAAGAAAACACATTTTAACACTGGGTTCTAGATAAACGCACTAACACAATGGATCCATGCCAAACATACTGGGAAAAAAAACAATAGCAATCTGAGTGTTGTCACAGATGCATCAGTTTTATTTACCCCATATACATAATTTTCTACTTTCGCAATTAATGACTTCACACAGGAAAATATCTAATGTAAACATAGCTCAGTGCAATTAATTATGTTGGCTTTGTTTAACCCCCCGGATATAGAACAAGGACTTATCACAAAACTCACCATATTTGGGAAGACCTCTGGAAAACATCAATTTTGCATTAAGTGCACTGTGCAATTTAAACCAGGGGAATGCTATAGTAATCTACAGAATCTAAATAACTTGTGTTTAGAATTGTTTGCTGAACAAATCACCACTGGCAAAATGTGTGCATGTGCATATATATATGTATGATTTTTGTTTGAACAGATTAGGGATAGGAACATCAGAAACAATTGTTTTTTTTTCTGTTACAGATTTTATTGACCGATATAAAACTCCCAGGATGCCTTGGCATGATATAGGAGTGGCAGTACAGGGCAAGGCAGCAAGAGATGTTGCTAGGCATTTCATTCAGAGATGGAATTTCACAAAGGTTTGTATTTACACTGAACCATTTTGTTTTTACTAATTATTTGAATTCAGGAACGTTGTGATGCTTAACTTCATTATCAACAGATGTTTTGAACTATTCACAAAAGCAGAAATAGTAACATATATATTGAGCTGTCATCACCAATGAATGATAAGAAACATTTTATTAACCTTTATTTTTTTTATTTGATGACATTATATAAATCACACTTTTGGTTAACTTTTAAAAAATTTCAGGTAAACATAATCAATGTTGTATTGCATATTATGAAGGTGTTCCTTTGTTCCTTTATTTTGCACAGGATGTCCACAGTTACAATACCTAAATTATACTATATTTTATTTATTTTGTGCTTATTGTAAAGTCTGAGATAGATGCAGTGTAAATTATCTTTAATTTAGAAATTAGAATTAGAGGTTTTGTACACCTCTATAAAGAAAGGTTAATTTTTTGTAGCATAGAAAATCCAGTTTAAAAATAATCTGCTAGTAGTGACATTTGTATGTTCCATTGCTGAAAAGGTTTTTTTTTGTCTTGTAATTCTTTAGAATAAGCAGCATTAGCTTGAGCTTAGCACCACCTGCAGTTTAGCATTGTAGTGTGCTCTGAATGCTTGTGTGACTCAATAATACCACTGTCTCTCACAGATCCCTTTTAAAATAATTAGAGTCCTTTTTACTGGGATTGTTCAGTAATTTAATTGGTGCAGGCCTGTATTATTCTAAATGAAATGTCAGTCATATTTCATTTCTGGCTGCGGATCAGGCACATTCTCTGAATAATTAAAAATAAAGGGAAGCCAGGTGGGGAAGAGGTGGAAACAAAAGCTGCATGAATGGGCTTGATTAGGTGTTTAAAGAAAATGAGATTCCCTGGCCCAAAGAAAAGTACAATTGAAGTGATTTCTGGTGTAGCAATTGCCCACTCTGCTGATTAGGGAACTGAATTTAGTAATTGTCTGCATTCATCATTTTATTCAAGCTCCATTTTTGTTAGAGCAAAAATAATCAATTTGATTATTCTGCCATAAAAAGTACAACGATAAGCAGGAATAATAATAATAATAATAATAATAATAATAATAATAATAATAATAATAATAATAATAATAATAATGTTTTTAAAATCATACAGTATTTTGAAGATTGACAGAAATAAAAATATTTTGTCTTTAGAAATAAAAGACTGATCTACATATTTACACATATTCCATAAAGTTTGCATTTTATGCGAGGTACTTTGCAATGTTAAAAAGACGATAGGGAATAAACTACAGGTAATCTCTTTCATTAGGAATCTGCTATCTTACTATTAAACCATATCAACTGAATATTTCTACTAGCTTGTGCGGCAATCAAAATCAGAAGAATACTGTACAAACACCAGAATATGTGCAATCAAATACTAAAATAGACCCCAACTGTGATTGCATTTCTAATACCCAGGAGATGCTATACACCTTTGTATCTTTTCTAATAGAATCTGAACTGCAAGTATATTCAGTATCATAAATATTGTCGAAATGCCACAGAACACGAAACATGTTGTGATAATTAAAAAAATTACTAAGGAGCAAAAGGTTGCAGCTGTAGCCCTGCTGAGATTTTGAAGATGCTCCTACTCCTCTGTCGAAGGTAATGATGTAAATGAGATGAAGCAATCTGAAAATTGTTCTTATTCCACAGATAATATCAAATATACAGAGTGCTTGAAGAGATAATGATCTCCATATCTATTGTTACAGTTTACGATATTGTGCAAGCCATGGTATGACTCTGTAGTCTTAGACACAAAGAAAAAAAAAGCACTGATGAATTACTGCTAAGCTCTTGTACAATATATATTTTTATCACACTATTTAATAAACCATCCAAACTACAGCACATGTGTTGATCTTCCAGCCTCTAGGTCTAGACAGCTAGAAAAACAGCTAGAAGACAACAAGTCACAGTGACAACTGCTCACAAAATAAGACTCACCTCCATTACAATGAAATCAACACAAAATACCAGTTCAATTAGTTAAAAAATTACATTATAGCAGAAAGTACTCAATGGGTTAATTTTATTAGTTGTCTTCATTCTGAAATCGTTCTGTGAGTTAATTGAAAGATTTTGTTCAAAAACAACAATGGTCACGGAGCAATACCGGTAAGTCGTTCTCTACAACATGAGCTGTTCACATAACAATATGAGACTTCAATACCAGAGTGTTTTTTCTTTCTCCACAAGGGGATTTTCTTATTTTGATTATATTTTCGCAACCATAAGATCTAATTTATTCAGAGATGCTAGGCTGTTGACTGAAGAAAGAAATCCAAGTCATCAGTAGTCATTTTCTATCATGCACTCCTCATATCAGAATAAAATGATTCTGAATTATGTCAGCTGGAGTTTTCCATGATTTGAATAAACAAAATTTAACACATTTCTATGCATGCATCCATCATTCCGTATGCACAAATATATATATATCAGCACTTTCTTACTACATCATAGCTTTTTGGTGTCAAAACCACCTTCTTCTATCCTTGTACCTACTGTATATGCTGTAATTTGATGTCTTTCTTCATTTACACCTTCTGTCCAAGATCTCAGATTGTGTGATCGCACACTCTGGGCTAGGCATCTAACTAAGCCAGCTCACAGAATTACTGAAAACTACAGCCATCACCTAGTTCACTGTAACTGCATCTCATTACAATGTTCTCTGATACTTGAATCACGTGAGCCTCTAGACCCCAAAAAACATCATCTTTGTCTTTTTCACAGTTTTAAACACCACTCATATTACAGGTATCTTGTTTTGGAATACGGTAATAATGACTTAGACAGATAGGAGGAATGCATATTTTTTCTTTGTGGACTTCTACAGCACAGGACACCGAGAAAAAATAGAATTCCACCAGACCACTGTGATCAATGATTAGGTCTTAACTGTCAAAGTGGTTGAATTCTGTCAAATATCCAAATAACTAAAAAAAAAAGTGTTCACCATGCCTTTGGCCTTAGATCCCTCTAGACAGTGTATTCTATAAAGACTGGATTCTAATAAGGGTGATAACACTGCCACTTGTATTAGTCTTATGTGTAATGTATAATTCTATTTTTTTCTACCTACATTTGCAAAAAAGACACAGAAAAGATGCAGAAAAGACTTACCATCCATCCACTATCAGAAATCCCACATTCCTGGAATGAGTCATATCAACTTAGAATTGCTTTCCAAAACTGCAAGGAAAGATAACACTCTAAATGGGGTATTTATCCATCACAAGGTAAACACTCACATACAGGGACAAACATTTCAGAGACAGCAATTAATTTAGATAGTATGTTATTGGGTAGAAAGTAGTAGTAAACTGGAGCCCCCTGGCTAAATCCTATGTGGACTTTGGATCAACATGCAAGCTCCACACAGACAAGGCCCCGGAGACAAAACAATTCCGTAAATGTGTTTATGTTTATGTTTATGTTTCGGACTGAGCAAAAGTTTGTGATTTCAATCTTAACCAGGATTTTTTCTTTCCTTACAGTTGGTAAAGAAACGTTCCGGTGCAACATGTTACCCTTGCTTACTACCAAAATCGCTCTCTGCACCTGTGGAGTTCCCTCTGGATATGGGCAAATGCACACACGCCAATGTACAGGTCAGTAGAGTCCTATACAATAGGAATTATTGAATAAATTCACTTTATTAGTTCACTTTAGAAAATTAAAGGAATAAGGAATGTCTTTGATCTTATACTTTGTTTTAGGCTTGTTATTTTCTTCTTTTCCATCTAAACTGGATATGTAACTGTAGATACTTTTTTACAAAAAAGATTGTGGGAAAATGGAACAACCTGTCTAGCCATGTTGTTGTGCCTGATACTCTGGATCCTTTTAAGAAACAACTGGATGAGATCCTTGAAACAATTAGATACTGACTACTTAACAGGTAAAATGAGCCAATTTGCCTCTCGTTTGTAAATTTTCTAAATAACTTAATTCAATTCAGGTTTGCAGGGAAACAAGAGCCTATCCCAGCAAGCAGTGGGCACAAGGCAGGATACACCCTAGATGGGATGCCGGTCAATTGCAAGGCACACAGATACAGATACAGACAAACACTCACACCAGGGCCAATTTCCTAGAAGCCAGTTAACCTACCAGTATGCCTTTGGACTGTGGGACTGAGGGAGGAAACTGGAACACCCAGAGAAGAACCACACAAACACGGGGACAGCATACAAACTCCACCAAATAGCACAGCCAGGTGCAAGGCAGCAACGCCAGCCACTGTGCCAGTTTGCTACCCTCTGTAACCTAGTGCTTCTTACCCTTGTGCTTTGCTTTCTTATTTTCTAAATACAGGTCTTGAGATCTGTGTGTCAGTGGTCCATTGGCACAAAAATCCACGAAGAGTCCATTCACTTGGCATACATTTCTGCAATCAGCAATAGCAAGCATTTCATTTATATTGAGGTAAGACAACTACTAGATCTGGCATTTTCCGTTCTGTAGGTTGTCATGATTGCTATCAAAAGTATGTAACTGCTTCCCTGATAGACAAGCTACTTATATCTGTATTACAGTACTGTGCGTGTACTGTATTAGATTGCAAGGAGCTTAGGATCAAGTGTCATCTAAAGGACCAAGCAGCAGAAATGCATTCAGAAGTGGTTCTTCCTACTTTTTATAAGGAACTAGTCAGGGAGTACATCACTACCTAACTTGTAACAATTACTGGGTTCTCATTCAGTTTTTTTGAGTGTATTTTCTGGAAAATGTCCTGTATGAAAGACTAACAACTTTTGGAAGTCTATTGGCTGCCTTTGAATTGAAGTACACAGTACTATGCTTGAACATAGAATGTAGGCTTGTGTATGGCAAAAGTTACATATTTTATATATTTTTTTGTGTTCACAAAACTTCAAAGATCCTTGTCATGTCTTGCAGAATCAGTTTTTTATCAGTTGTGCTGACAAAACTATTCACAATGGTATTGGAGATGCACTGACAGAGAGAATCCTAAGAGCATACAGGTATGGTTGTTTTGAATCTTGAGGAAATCTTTGTTGCCTTGGTGAAATCTTTTTTTTTCAATTTCCTCCATGCCAAGCCATGTCTCGATACTTTGCTTTAAAAAAATAGTGTCTGCCATTCTTACCCAAAGCAGCTTGTACAGTATCTGTATCCATTCCAATATTGTCATTTTGGCAGAAGGAAAAAAGACTGAGATATCCTGCTCATACTGTAGGAACAATTACACTGCCCTGTCTCTGTTGTGAGCCCTTAGTCTTCCTGTTACAAGTTCATAGTCATATTGAGTATTACAAAATTTTTGCTAATATCACTGTTTCATATATACAGTATATAAGGACACGGCAATCCTAAAATCTCATTTAAATAGTTAGAATATTCTTTTAAATATCTAAGCTTCATAAATTTAAATTTCTACAGGGAAAAGAAGAAATTCCGAGTGTATGTTGTGATGCCTCTCTTGCCTGGATTTGAAGGGGATATCTCTACTGGAGGAGGTCAAGCTATCAAGGCAATCATGCATTTTAATTACAGGTATTCAGTCCTGACTTACTTTTTTTTGTTCATTTTATAAAAGGAAAGCATTTATGCTTGTCTTTTTTTATTATGTCAACATATAATTGTAGACACAGTGTACTATTTGTTAAAATGCAAAACATGAAAGATCACTACCTTATCCCTCATGAAGTGCATTTCAAGCATCAAGCAACTTTCTGTCTTATACACTTGCAACCCAACAGTGAGGCTTATTTATCTGCAGTCTCGGCAAAATACAAGACATTTTCTTTCAGTTTGAAACCAGCACTACATTCATTTCATCCCACTGGAGGCCCAGGGAATTTCACAGGTGAAACAGAACAACCTGCCTAACCTGCAATTCAGTTGGAAAGCCTCACGTCGATCTAAGCACTTCATTGAAACTGTTTTTAAAGGAAAAATAAGTAATCAGCACATCAAATGCCAGCTAATTATAAACTATCTCCTGAATAATAAGGGACAATTATGGCCATTCTGCAACTGGAGCATTTAAAGATAACAGCTTAGCCCCAGCAGGTCGACATTTAGCATCACAAAAACACAGAATGAAAGCTTGATCTTGGAAATGATGTGATATCGTGTCTTTAAAAAAAAATACAGAAATGGAGAAGACAGAAAAAGCCGATACACTGGATACCAAAGAGCATCTCATAAAATATCACATTCCTCCTGGTTTTAGGTTGAACAGGTTGTGTTGAATGCAGCCTTGATTAGATAAAATAATTCTACGCATTTGTACTGTATATGCACTACATCCCTGTTATATTTCATTTCAAAGCACTGTTTAACGTCTTGAAGGTCCCACAAAAATAAAATCAATGATTGAAGAAGGACAGTTAATCTTAGTGTAATTACTGAAAATAGATTATGTGTACTGTACCTTCACATATTTTAATTTCACAGGTTGTGAATAAGTCCCAGAATTTGAAAAAAATAAATTAGCAAGAATCTAATAACATGTCATCTGCTTGTGAACATTGTTATCTTTTGGAACTTTGTGGGTTTTTTTTGTGTAACAGTCCTACTGTTATATCTTTACTAGCATGTTCTATAGGAAGACATTAAAAGGCAAAATAACAAAACATACAGAACTGTTTTGCTCCAACATTTTTAAAGTGCAGTATTAAAAAATATATCTGTAAAACATAACTTACTGTAGCTAAAAATATATTAGATATGCATATTGAAGTCCCTGAAGAAGTGTGGAAATATACTATCTAACAGTCTCCAATGATAACATTTGTTCCATCAACAGACTTCTAAATTCATTCCTCATTATAAACTGTTTTAATTTTACACTATAAGAACAAGATCAAACCTAAAGCAGAACTCAGTGTTGGAGATGTAAAAACAAACCCAACACAATAACACGTGTTAATAGGAATTTCTGAACCCTGGGACATTATGTTTTAATCTGCAAAAGACTGATGCCGGGCAGCACAGTGTCATAGTGGTTAGCATTGCTGCTTTGCAGTGCTAGGGCCCTGGGATTAACTCCAGGTTCGGGATGCTATCTGTGTGGAGTTTACTCCATGTACTCTGGTCTCCTCCCACAGTCCAAAGGCATGGTGGTACAGTACATGTAAGTTAATTGGCTTCTGGGAATATTGGCTCTAGTCTGAGTGTGTGTGTTTCTGTTTGTGCGTGCCTTGTAATGGACTAGCATCCTATCCATGATGTATCCTGCCTCATGCCTGTTGCTTGCCAAGAGCCTGAATTGGATGAAGCGGTTAGAAAATGGATGGATGGAAGGTTTTATAGCACCTTAGCATTGTTAAACTGTAATGGTATTTATTAAATACCCTGATGCTGATGACAGTGTTGTGCTCTAATGAGCTGAGGCAAAGCACCTGAGAATTCCATCCATTCAACATGATGATTAATTAATTCAAGTAATTGCTTACACTTATATAGTGCTTTTCTGGGCACTCCACTCAAAGCACTGTACATACCACCACCTGGATGATGCAACAGCAGCCATAGTGCACCAGTGCGCTCTCCACACACATAAGTGGGAAGGAGAGCAGAGCAATAAAGCCGATTCATAGAAAAGGATTATTAGGAGGCCATGATTGTTAAAGGCCAATGGGAAATTTGGCCAGAATGTCAGGGTAAGACCACTACTCTTTTCAAGAAACACCCTATGATTTTTAATGACCACAGAGAGTCAAGACCTCAGTCTTACATCTCATCCAAAGGATGACACCCTTTTACAGTATGGTTCCCCCTTCACTATACAGGGGCATTAGGACCCACACAGACTGCAGGGTAAGCAGGGTAAGCACCGCCTTTTCCACCAGGTACCTTAGCTTTTCCAGAAGGTCTCCCATTTGCTGGCCCAAAGTGATATGGCTGCTGGCCGATGCATGATGAAGAAGATGATCAGGTTAAGGCAGTAAAAACCCAAAATGTTTGCTCTCCTTTGCAGATTAAGCATTGCTTACATAAAATTTAACTAAGATAACTAAACAGAAGATAATTCTGACTAAACACCTTTCCATTTCCCAGTTAATTATGCAGTACAATACCCAGGAGGCAGCATTTGTAGCTTTACGTCCAGGAGCTCTGTGGTTCCATACAGTAGGTTCTAACTTTCCACTAGGAGGGATTTAAACTTACTAGTAAAAAGTAGAAACCTCTAATTCCTGGCTTAAATAATAACACTGTACTATAGTATCCTACAATCATTTATTTAAATCTTGAATAAAGCTATAAATTTAATGTTTGCTAATGTTTGTCTTATCAGTGATATACAGTACAGTACCTGCTACAACCTAGTTCTACTTCTATATAACTAGGTTATTGTGAATAAATCTATAATACAAAATTCAAAAGTATACAATTAATACACAGTTCATTAAAAAACATGATGTACAGAAAAACTGCAAAATTATAGAGTTAAATAACATTACCGTATCATTTTGAATTTTATTTGAAAAATTAACTTTGCTTAAAGTTTTTAAACTGTCTTATTTATGTTTTTACCCTGGGACTATTGCCAAACAGGTATCACAGCTCTTAAAAAGTATGCCTTGGTTCCACAGCAGTGGAAACAAGGACAATTGAAATCAGAATTGAAAACTAAAAGAAAGTTTGTTTAGGTCAGCAAACAAGAAAAAGATGTTTGCACAAATAATTGTGGGTGTCCTGACCTGGCTTCTCTTCTATGGGGATGAAGCCCCACTCACTCTAGAAACTGGACAAATGTTTCGATTCACTTAGCTACTGAACTATCAAATAGACCCCTCTTACTTACAAGCCTTCTTATGTTCTCATGCTAATTATTTTGAGGGTATTGATACAGTAGATTAGGGAATACCCCTTAGGTAAAAGGAGATAGGTAAAAGCAGTTTATGATAAAGAACAGATTAACTGAATGCATTCTTGGGAAAAAATGGAACCAAAATAGATCTATTTGAACAGGGTACAGTATTTAAAAATTAGTTGAATGTTAGTAGCCACATCATGGTGAATGTTATTGCTCAATAACGTGCTAATCAGAGATTAAACTGTCTATACAGGTAAAGTCATAACTATTATCCTTGTCATCTTAGTATTGCTGGTGTCACTACAGATTACAGTTCACATTTAACGGTAATGTGTATATGACATTCGGATATTGTGTGTCAACATAAAAAATATACTATAAATGCAGCCCAGAATCTTTTGAAATCTATGCTTTAATATAGGGATATGGAGTGCCAAAAGAAGATGCAATATATTTGGTGTAAAGAAAAAAAGACGACAGTGAAAAATTGTTAAAATATATCTGGGTCACATAGTAGCAATTAACTTTTTACTGGAAGGCTGACTGACAGACTCACTGACAGTTTTCACCAATTTGGCTTTGTGCAATGAAAAACTGCCAGTAAGGAAAGAAATGACAATGCTTTAAGATGTGCTAGTTTTAATCTCCTTCTCTATTAAGAGAAATGATCACATGCTGTTCCCTCAGGACAATGTGCAGAGGGGAGCACTCCATCATCGAGAAACTCAAACGTGTGAGTAAGTAGACAAGTTGCTGATGCTAATTGATTTGATTCATCAAACCCATTGCGCAACAATGACTTAGACATGGTCTTGATTAGTCTGGACTAATATCCAAGGTAAGGGTGGGGGGTGCTGGCTGAGCCCACTTTTTGACCTGCAAACCTTTGTACAGTACATGAAGGATTTTCTCAACTACCCTTTATCACTGTTAAGTGAAAATCTTTTGTAATTAACACAGGTAACCAAATACTAAAGACTAAATGATAGACAATGTGCTGCACTTGCATGGGGTGTCTTTTTTGTTTCAACTTGGGAGAAAACCACACCAATACAGCACATGATTACAAAAAATACTCACATACTGTACAGCCTTTTGATTTTGTCCATCAAGCACTGGGTTTAAAATTTGCGATTGGCATGTAATAATAATAATAATAATAATAATAATAATAATAATAATAATAATAATAATAAAAAACCTTTATTTTATATCGCACCTTTACAGGTGGCTTCTCAAAGCGCTTAAAAGTGTAGAGAAACACTTTTATTTAGTCTTGGACTGTGATGGCTCTGTGTTTGTGCATGCTCTGTTTTGTGCTTAGTGTTATGTGGTTTACTGACTTTCACTCTGTCGAGGATTCTCATTGTGCTGCACCAGGGTCTTGTGTGTTTCAGCTAGTGCTTACTACTGTACTTTGAGCGTCACAACTTGCTGCCTGTCTGTTTTCCCTGTGACTCCTGCCCCACGTGTCATCACAGTGGCAGATTGCTGGATCAACTACATCTCCTTCTGCGGACTGAGGACTCATGCTGACCTGGATGGCAAACTGGTCACTGAACTCATCTACGTGCACAGCAAACTAATGATTGTCGATGACAACACCGTCATTATTGGTAAGAAACTTGTCACAAAAGGAATCAGCAGTAAACAGATAACTGAGAAATCATGATCCTAGTAAAATCAATCATGATAAATCATGATTCTACCAAATGGTACCAAACAGAACAAAACACAATTTGCATAACTGTACTGCCTTTTATGTACCATAGATGATGTTATGTTTGGGCAGGATTAACTTTAATCTGGTGATTTACCAGTCTTTATATTGTTGATTGAATGCATCATAGTATCCAGTCCAGGAGGACTCACAGGTTACAGGATTTTTTCTGGCAGTACAATACATCATTTTTCTTGATACAAAATAAAAAGTACCACCATACTCCAGTAGAGGGTACTCAATGTCTGGAGCACTTTACAGAATTCAGCCACACAACACAATAAATCTTTCTTGAGCCTCCCTCCTAAATTTTCCACAATCATTCTTTGTCATATCTAATTTAGAAATAAAACCCTCAGTAATAGTCAAAATAATTATCACTTGTAAGAAAGCGAATGCTATGTGAAATGTAATAATCTTTTTGGGGGGATGTGGGCAGCTCTGTATTATAATTTTGTACCATATACATTCCAAGTTGATGCTTCTGTCTATATTATACTGTACAACATGCAGTGATGGGAGGAATGAATAAACAGCTTGTGACACACTGCAAGCAAAAATTTAATAAAAAATGTATCAGTGACAAATTTAAAATGTTGATTTTCACAAAATAAAATCAATTTTCGGTTGTTTTTTTTAAAACATTCTGGCTTGGTATGTGGTCATGGCCTTTGACGTAACCCCTTAAATTTAAATTTACTTTTCCAATACATCCCACCCATCCACCCATTTTCTGACCCCTTTATCCAGTACAGGGTCACAGGGGAGCCAGAGGCCATCTTGGAAAGCAATTGGCACAAGGCAGGGTACACCCTGGATGGGATGCCAGTCCATTGCAGGGCACACAGACACACACACTCACACCAGGGTCAATTTATCCAGGCCAATTAACCTACCAGTAGGTCTTCGGGCTGTGGGAGGAAGCTGGAGCACCTGGAGGAAACCCATGTGATCACAGGGAGAACATACAAACTCTACATAGCTAGTACCTGAACAGGAACTGAACATAGAGCCAGCACTGCAGGCAGTGATGCAAACCAGTGATGCAAACCTCCAAAGCTTATGGATAACTGATGGCTGGAACTCAGACCACTGAAAACACTGATAGCAGAGGTGCTAACGGTCAACAAAACTGTTACACATGTATAACATGCATTGTGGGGCTGGTATTACCACCCTAGTTCTGCCACCCTAGTGCTGTTTCTGAACCTTGTCCTTCTGTTTCCGAGCAGGCTCTGCCAACATCAATGACCGAAGCATGCTGGGCAAGCGTGACAGCGAGATGGCTGTGGTAGTGGAAGACACAGAGTTCCTTCACTCCGTAATGGATGGGGAAAATTACCAAGCTGGAAGATTTGCACTGTCGCTCAGAGTAGAATGCTTCAGGTGCATGGACCAGTTTATTTCATATAAAAATAATATACTGTATTTCATAAGTGGACAAAGCCTGAAACCTTTATTATGGTTATATATTTAGTACCAGAGAAGTAAAATGTCACTGAATTCGAAACAGATACAATGTACTCAGCATTAATTGCTTGATTTGTTATGTTGCAATGCTAAGAAGATTGAACTGATTTTTATTCAGTGTCGAGCTACAGTAAGCTAAGGGAGTGTTACCTAAAAGCCCAACCTGTTAGATCTCATTTCCAACCTCACCTTACTTCCTAAAAAACACCTACAATAAGTTACAGTAAAGGGAGTAGTTGTAAAGAGAATAAAACTAAGAATATTACAGTACCCTTTGTGAAGAAGTAGATAATAAGTAGATAGGTTCCTTGGAACAGCAGGTTCTGAAATAGAGCATCAGTGGTTAAGTGGAGCAACTGGGGCAAATATTGTTTTCCCAATATATTCCAGTTCCTCCTAATTATTGGGCAATAAAATGGAAGAGCCAGATTTCTGTTTCAGAATTTTACACCATGTCAACAGTTAATCTCTATAGAACCATATCAGTATTGCCCCTTATAATTGTCTGGAGTCAATACTAAGTTTTCAATTTTTAGACAAACTTTCTTCTTTATATTTCAGACCTGCAGTGTTTAATTAACGACCACAATATGAGTTTGGACTTTGATGTAAAATAATTAAGGCTACAAAGTCGATGAAGTCTTTCTCAATGCAAGAACACGTTCTTTTCCTATACTGTATGACAGAAACAAGATTCAATTTAAATGTTAATTTGAAACAATTTCCCTACTTTTGCCAAGTTGTCAGGAAATGAATTTGTTAGGAGATATTCTTTGTATGCCATATCATGGTTCATGTAGAAACATCTGAAGTTTGTTAATTGTATACGGTAGTATTGTTAGATGCCCTTTTCTTAAGCTATTTATGTGTTCATAGTGCTTAAAACCACAAAACGTTTCTATTACAAATCAAAAGGCAATAATTAATTGATGACATCTTAACCTGCCTTATTTCTTTCATATAGACTGGTTCTTGGGCTTCTGGAAGACCTCAGTGTTGATGTCAGTGACCCCCTCAGTGACAGATTCTACAAGGAGATATGGATGGTAACAGCTGCAAAGAATGCCAGTGTGTATGACAAGGCAGGTGACACTTTTCAAGATTCTCTGTGCTGAAGGTCTGTTCTTGATTTAGAAATCTTAGACGACTATTTTATTATAAACAACTGAGGACAGACACTATCACAGTGCTTTGGTAAAAAAAAAAGTTCTACCTTGGAAGGAATCATTTTAAGTTCCCTCTTTGGTGTAGATATGAGTGTTACTAACCTGTCACCTATCTTGCTGTTTTGATAAACAGCGTATGGGACATACTTAAGATGTACTGTAAGCAGACAGTTACTGACAAGGTTTCCCTCAAAAGAAGTTTCCCTTTTTTCTCTCGGCTAAGAGGTTTTGCATAATGTCTTCCTTCTGTGAATGTATCGTGCATTTTTTAATGTCAGACTGAAAGAAAATCAATTAGCCTTCCACTCTCAGTCCAACAGCTGTAATGTATATCCAGCACCAAATATTCTATTGAACATAATTGATCCATTGTGTTTCCTTCATTACTATGAAAATGATGTCTTTACTGTATATGTTTTGGTTCTACGGCACTTAATCATATATAGCTGTATTATAGAACATAATGGTCTGATCCATGTAACCAATTGGTTTTATATGCGAACAATATCAATTTTAGAAAAGCCAAGCCCCTTATTGACAAAGTGGGAATTTTAGCTTTTGTTACAACCGATGCATTCCAATTATAATCACTTTCAAAGTTTCTTTTATTGCTACATTTGTCAGTACCATACAGTGCCGTAAGAGCAGTTAAGACACAAAAGAGATGTGCTTTGATGAAGGACGAAGCCGTCACCAGCTCGTGAGACCAAAACCGCTTTAACCTTACACAATGCAACTGTGCAGGTGTTCAGGTGCGTACCGACTGATGCTGTGCTCAACAATAAGATCCTGCGGGAGTACATGTCTCGCCCATCCTTGGCCACCGAAGACCCTCTGCTGGCCTGCGAGGAGCTGAGGAAGATCCGTGGATTCCTCGTCCAGTTCCCCTTCTATTTCCTCTCGGAGGAGAACCTCTTCCCCTCAATTAACTCCAAAGAAGGCATGATGCCCGTGGAGCTCTGGACATAAGGGAACTCTCCTCATGGCCCCAGAGAGGACACAAAAGCATCTCTCGCACTTCCTGCTAAATAGTGTGAAGACAAGCTCTGTTTCCGTTTTATTTATGTCTTCAGCGGAACTGATCCTACTTCTTTCTCTCCTTGCACTCAGTTTATGAGGGTGTGATAAGAGATGAAAAACCGTAGTGTCTCCCATATTATTCCATGTGGTTAGTTTCTTGTTCACATTTTCTTCACAATGAGTTGTGGAGACAAGTTAGTTTATTGCTGTTTTATCATTCAATCAAATGGTGATAGCGGAAATTCCCAACTGTGGGTTCAATTTATTTCAAATGAATAAACATTTGTTACGAATCATTTTCATCAGCAATTATTTCTGTCTCTTTAAAATGAAAGACTACACACACAATTATTACCTATAGTACATAACACTGCTACAGTACTTTACAGTTTTAAATGAAGAATAACTCATGATGGAGTTTTGCATCAATACGTTGACAGCAACAAAATACAATTCTACTCTAATATTTAGATTATGCAAAGATGGCTTTTATCTTGTTTTATTATCAAAAACACATAATACATTTACAAATGTAATCATAGAACCTCTAATTAATAAAATATAGGCCTATATCTGGAATATAAGTTTCTGTATTTTATATACTCACATTTGATAATCATAATTAATGTTTACATTCACAATAAAGTACTTTTTCCTCATTTGTTTAGAGTCTTTTAGAACAGGTAGCATATCCTTTATTAGTTTCTATTTTCCACCTGCCAGTTGGCTTCAGTGACTTTCTTTTGATCAACAGAGACATTGGTTTGAGCTAAAATGTAACACAAACTCTCATACACAACAACATACAATACAATACAGTATATGGGTGTACATAGCAACTCAATGGCATACTTTAATCAAGAAAACAGCAAAATATACAATATGAAGAACTTTGTATGGCTTTCAGTTTTAGCTTCTCATACTACAAAACACATTGCTTTTGCAGTTCAGCATAGTACTTTTTAAACCTCCAGTGCATGTCTGGCTTTTACTTCATGCTTTATAATGACATCCATATAAAAGATGATCCCATTGCAACAGTGGACAAATGGTCCTGGCATAGGAATAGCATCACAAAAGCTGGATGATATTGAGAGATCTACAGTAAACAGGGTATCCAAAAGAATAGTGGATTCAGTTATTTAAGGTATTTGTAAAAGAGTGGTGAAACTCTTTCCCTGGAATGAGAATTACAAGAAATACTGCTGCAGGGAAAATAAATACTAGCTGACTTTTTTTCTCCTTCTAGAGTTTTTTCTTTCGTTATACAGTACATATTGCGTTTGGAAAACCCAAACCTCTGACAGATTCGAATACAACAAAGCTTTACTCAGACTAGGAAGGCTTTGGTCTTACAGTACATCCTGTCTTCCCCCTGAAATGAAAGCATTTTCTGTTGTCATTTAAATGTCAATGAGATCGTCACCACTCTCGTCACTTTCCACAGTCAGCTGCCTCGTCCACCACTTCTTCACCTCTGAGCCTGAAGAGGTCTCTTCATTCATGGGGTTCGCCTTGCATACGATGGACTTCATGCTAGTCCGACCTCCAAACCGCAAGTTGACAGAGGAAACAGAATGACTTATAGGTTTAGGTGCTGAAAAGTCATTGATAAAACAGCTTTAATTAAAACAGCCTGGGAGCTTCAACATTACAGCCAAGTTACCAAACATTGCACATTAATACATTAATGGACAGTCAACCTTTGCCATTTCATACATACAGTGCGAGAGATCCCTAAGGGAAGATCTAGCTGCATACCTTTAATTATTTGGTTTAAATAA
This sequence comes from Lepisosteus platostomus, assembly GCF_059453375.1. Taxonomy (NCBI): domain Eukaryota; kingdom Metazoa; phylum Chordata; class Actinopteri; order Semionotiformes; family Lepisosteidae; genus Lepisosteus; species Lepisosteus platostomus. The sequence goes on from NC_142612.1 coordinate 30,116,197, forward strand.
TGAATAAGGATGTTTAAATGTAATGTAATGTGTACATTAACATGACTGGGAAAAGTGTTAAAATGGCAAAGTAACTGTACATTGTAAGAAAACTATTATTTATAATCATCTACTGTACAATACAGAATAATAGTATTCCAATAACTTCTGGATTCCTTATACAGATACAGTTCAAAGTTTTTTTTAATTATGTTTACTAACTGAATTAAAACATTGTCAAACTGTAAATAATTACCCCTTTAAGTTAATTATCTACTAAACCTTCCAGAATACTTGCAGTTTATTTGCAGTTTTTATGAAGACATACTAAAGTAAAAACCATATAAGAAGTGACCTAAACTAGCAGTTCAAACTGAAGATTGTATACTTCTCTGTACAATCAAAATATTATAAACCTCTCTTTAAACAAAAGCCAAATATAACTGCATCTCCACAAACCACTTCTTTTTTAATATAATTAAAAAAAATGTTCAATACTCTAAAGCATATTAAAGTTTGGAGAAACCACATTTCACAACAACAATAATGAAATTAATTGATTTTTTTCCCCTTTGCTTATATATTATATTTTAAAATTATTCTGGATACTGTAGCTGAACACTTGGTTTAGCATAGTCCATGTGTATTTGAAGGCACTGAATTTACAGCCCCATCTTTTTAAAAGAATATACAGTACAATCAAAGCTGACCTTTTTATATTATTTCATTTACTCTTTACCTTTTGCATTCTTGAAACACAATTTGAAGTAATTTCTCATTTTTGTCTATTGATTCAGCTGATCAACACTTGGATCATGCCTTGTGAACTGCTACTAACCTAGGCAATGTACTGTACCCTTGAGGTGATGTTGTGTGAGCCAAATTCACTCTTCCGCTGAGACATTTTGAGAAATACTGGGTTCACTTGTACTTTTGTGAAGCCCTCAGAATTGTGCGTCTGAATGCAAAAGAACAAGTAAGCATCATTCAGCTTAGCTTTGCAATGAAGTCAGAGTTTTACTTACCTGCTGGTAAGCGCCACTGACCAAACTTCCTCTGCGGTTTGCCCAACTCTGTTGAGTCCTGCCGATAACCTCTGTCTGAAAGTGTGGGGCTGAGCAGCTGCTGCTGACTGCTTGTCTGCACACAAAAGATGTTATTCTGTGGTACTTTTTCAAAACAGAGACTGGAGTCCAAAGGTCCAGCATTTCCCCCATTATGTATTTCTTTCTTGTTTAAATGCCCAACCCACATTCTCAATCCTAATACAGTATGGATTTCTTTACTGACATTTTCACTATAGGGCATATCTCAATATAGTTTGGAATAACTTCTCCATATAGGCCATTTAAGAGATCTTTAAGAGAACAGAAGACCACTATTGGGGCTAAGTGCAGTACGATCAACATTTATCTTTTGCCGTGAATTACAAAATAGAATATTTGGCACCTTAAAGAACAAATCAATTGTGTAAACAGGCCTAGCATCCTCCTAGTGAAGGGATGAACCTCAGGGAGATGTCTCCTCATCAGGCCGGAGGAATAAGCACGCAGTTAAGAGACACTTAAACTGCAGGTTATTTCTGTTAAACTCCCTTGATGTCCCATAATATCATATCAAAGCAAATAGTAACAGTGCTACAAACACTGAAAAGTAACTTTTTCGTCCAGTTTCAACTGTAATATCAAATTCAAATGCTACCTGACCCCATTATGAAGCCAATAGGAAGACATGGACAGTAAGTACAGTATACTATACTAAGTGTAGTAGAACTATACTTCATTACTGTGTAAAAAAGATGATCTTTTGTTGTACATTATAAATCCATATTTCCAGTTTTTCTTTGTGTGCTTTCTGCATTACACTTCTAGTTGACTCGTGTTCCAAAACAATGGATTTAAAGATCAATTTCTTCTGTGTTTTTGATGCCAATCCGAGAAAAGAAAAAGACCCACTTCATGCTTTCTTTACGTCCTTAGACAAAGCTGTGTCCGTATCCTTTACACAGTGCAGTTCTTGCTTTGATTGAAAGCTGGCCTTGCACAGTAATGAGCTACACTCTCGTAGCCAGAGCTAGTGGCCTTAGTTTGACTGGGCACATCACAGGCACTCTATCTGCAGGTACTGTATATCAATGATATTTGACTTTTTCAAAGGTGTACTTTTATATTCTGAAAGGCATTGCAATATTTTTTTTTGCACACTAAATGAAAAAAATGTAGCTTGGTCACATCCTTGATTTTCCTGTGAAGAGTTTTGAATTGTCAGTATTTTAGGAGTTGTATAAGCCTAGTTCCAGGGAAGGAAACACCAAGAGTTGTTGAAACACAGGTACTGTATATACAGTAGTATGATCATAGTCCAGTTTCCATATTGACACGGCAGAGATATAATGGCAGATTATTTTGGAACATAGTTTTTTTTTTAGCATCCACTGTTGTCTGCCCATACAAATCTAAGAAAAAATAATAAGACAAAGTTATGGGGAACAGTGTGACTTGGCTAAACTGGCTCAATGCATCTGCAGTAGCACAGACCTTTTCAAACAACTACTATACTGTTCATACTCAATTAACTCAGTCTCCAGGTTATTTCTTCCTGATTTTGCATTCCCTTTGTCACTGAAGTGACTGTTTTTTCTACTCTTAGAAGTTGCAAAACCTGTCAAGTAATGTCAGTAGTCTTTTGCTACTGGCCAGATGGGAGTCCCTTCAGCCACTGAAGTCCTCTATAAAACTGTCAGGTTCGATACCTCTGGCTGTGAAGGGTTGTCCTGGTTGTTGGCATTGGCGTCCTCACTAGGCAGTGTTGTTTCAATGCTGGGGGGGTTGAGGAATCGACTCAGTTCCTGCTGCTGGCTCTCTCTCAAACTGTGAATAATACTGCATGACTGTTGTTGTTTCTGAAAAAAACAATCAATATCAACTTGAAATTAAAAGCGTTCATGGAATAGCAGTGTTTGTAATAAAATAGTAAATAGGAAATTTGTTAAACTAATGAACATGCTTTATGTAACTTTAACAGCTTATAAAACAGTACGTTTATGAGAAACTATGATTATTAGTTACTCCAAAAGAATTGGGATAGCAAAGTCAAAAGTGACTTCAGACATTTGATTGGTCAGTGCTTCACCACGCAACATGACGATGACACCAACGAGTTTCTCAGGAGAATAAAGGTGGCAAATCCTACTGTGCAGTATATTGGCCAAGTCAATCTCCAGATTGAAATGCAATTGCATTTTACATATTGTACTGAAGAAAGAACTGAATTCATTCAAAGGCACTGCAGCAAAAGCTTGGCAAAGCATGATTACACGAAGACTTTGATGAGCTCAGTAAGTCATAGACATCATGCAGTTATTGCCTCAGAGTTTGGCAACCAAGTACTAACTTTTACACTATAAAATGAATTATGTACCCGAGTCCTTATACTTTATTTGGAAGAAGTAGGTTAAACACAAAGTATGTGCTTGCTCCAATACGATCAAATGCAGACAGGGAATTATCCAAAATAATTTAGATATTTTGACATGATATATGTCAAATCCAAATGGTCAAAAAAGCTGTCTTTTCATAAGAAAATGATCTTTTTAGAATTATGGGGCTAATTGACCTTCTTGACTCTTGACAAAGAGTAGCCTCAGTGACCAGCCGGTAAAATAAGAAAATAAAAACAGGCTACACAATACAGACCTTTTAAGACCAAACCTAAGAAACAATGTGGTTATCTGTATGCATCACATAAACTATACAAGTCATCCATAATATAAATTCACAGGAGCAAGTAATGTGGCCACTGTTCTTTTGTGTGCGTATGCAGAACTTTAGAATGCAACTTTAATTCCAATTTTCTGACAGAGGCTGGACAAGTTCAAAACCATACCTCTAACAGGGAAAAAAATGGAAAATGTCTACATATTGTGATTTCGAAAAAAAATGTGATTGTATTTTCTGTGTTTTGGTGCAGTGCATCATTTGGCTATCAGCACAACTCCCACTTACAGCCCTGATGCGCTTCAAGCACTTTTTTAACCACATGCGTATAGTCTGCTTGGCAACCTCTTCCTCTATTGTGTACTCGAGCTGCTCCCGTGCCAGGAGTTCTTCCAGCTGAAGGCTCTTCCTGATGTCCACTGACCTGTAGGAGAGCATGCTGCAAGAGGTTGAGAGGGTCACTGACATGAAGGCAGGAGCATAACATCTGGTGACAAATGAACCATGAGTTCTAAATACAAGTGTCTATCTTCAGGACATTTTCTTCAGAATCTTCAGAATGTCTCTATCTTCAGAAATATAGATACCCTATTGTGAATTCTTGAACTTCATTGCTAATATAATTGAAAAAATTAGCTGTATAGGTAAAGTTACATACTGTACTATAATATGCCAATCCATCTACGTTAGAGGATAGTTCAGGAAGAAAGTGACATTATCTGCCAAGAAATTGAAAAGTTTGATTGAATTCAGTTGAAAGTTCAATTGAAAACATTGAAAAAATATAAAATGCAGCATGTAAAAAAAACAACCTGAATTCACTGATATACAATACAGTAAGCACTGTGGCTCTGGTTTTTAAAAAATGGGTAATGGTATCACGTTCATAAAATTAGGTTTTAAACTATTCACACAATGTGAATATAATTGATAAAGGTGGTGGATGTGTCTAAACCATACTCCTCAAGAAAAATTCAAGGTCAGGTGAGAGAATTGTTCCCCGCTGCTTTCTAGTGAATATGGTTCCGACAAGAACAACAGGTAAGATAAGTAACTATAAATGTCAGCAAAAACAAAAACAAAAAAAGCTAAGAAAAACCTAAAATATGTTAGTGGAATACTGTAAGTTTTCAGACCTGTGAACTCAATGTTTGGTAGAAGTATGTTTGCTTGGGAATTACAGCCATTTTTGTGACAGATTTGGTCGAGCTCACTCAAGTTGCTTGGGGATCACTTGTGGACAGCAGTTTTCAAGTCTTTCCACAAATTCCAAATATTATTTAAATATTTAAATCAACAAAATGTAAAAACCGTGCAAGGGGACAAATGTTTTTTTCAAGGTCCTATATGTGTTTCATTTTTAAGCATATACTGTACCTCAGGACATCGTGAAAAGTGACATCTCCGCCATTGTGTAACCTCTCCATCTCATAGCACATATGTTTAAACAGGAGCTTGTCCTTATCCAGGTCCACCTCCAGTCTCCCTCTCAGGAGCCGGAGCAGAAATTTAACTCGTGAGGTAGGAATTACACCCTAGTGACCATACAGGAAAAAAACAGATAGAACTTTATTGTTACTATTACAACAATGGAAGCTTGATTCTCCAATATCAACAAACTTAGCAGCAGACAATAACATCTGAATGAATGAAAACAGAAGAAGCTAATTCAAAATATATTTCACAGTCCGTTGGGGGGTTTCAGGATTAATGGATTTACAACAGTGCAGTTTCAAATTAACAACATTATTTAAATTTCAGAGTGAATATATCTGGTCTAAGAGAAAAAAAGTCATTAGAAGTTATCCTACCTCTCTTTTGTCATCAACCATATTCCAAATGATCTGAAAATGTCGCAGATCATTATAGCTCAGCAGCTGGTCCTCTTCAGTGGAGTAAAACAGGGAGAAATTCTCCACAATTATAGCTGAAAGACAAGTGAACCATCTGAGCCTATCTCAGGAGAAAAAGAGGCTTGAAGCATAGTGCAATTATGATTTCAAATATGGATAAATGACTAAATATAGCAAAAATCCCAGTGATAAGAATCTAAAAAAACTCCTTGGACTAAGTGTTCTGTTTTCCATTACTGGGTTAAAAGCAGCGTAATAAAATGATGTATTACAGTTTATTACAGCATTAACAATACACTGATGAAATGGAGGACAGTCTAATTGAAAATAGGACTGTTCAATGTTTATTTGACAAGGCTGAATATGAAAATGTATCCAAAAGTATGTCTACAGTATACAGATACATAATATTTATAGGTATAATAAATCTATAGTGATATACTGAGTATCAAAAGAAATAACTATGACGTCTGTTTTAAAACAAAATAAAGTATACATGTCATGAACACTGATGTTTTTGGTGTGCTTTTGATTAACTGATCATTCATGTGTGGCTGCAATACACTCTACTGATTTTGACTGATCCTTAAGCACTAAGTCACCTTTTAAGTGAGAGATAAAGTGATTTAATCTGTGGAATATCAAGATAGGTGAAAATCCAGAAAGGTACCAATTTGTCCCATTTAACAAGGTAAACATGCCTTCATGCCTTGGTACACTTGCTGTTTAGGGTACTCACAATTTCTATTCTGGCAAGAACATACAGACAAATACAGTCCACTGATAGCAGGTCATGATCCTGGAGACCATGGTTAATGTGGAGGTCCAAGTGAGATGGACTGGGCAGGGGTGCCTGGTTACAACTGATCTCCAATTTTAGAGATTGATTGAAAACAGACTGCAGAGTGCTATCAGTGCTATCAGTCCAACCCTAACTTCAGGTGGGATAGAGGAATGATTTGAATCAATATGATTGATTGGCTTATCCCCTTTCCTGAGGAAAATGACAAACTGATCATGAGGATAAGCATGTCAAAAACCCTCCACCTTTACGAGGAATGGGCCAGAGAACCGCTGCAAGGCTGAAGTTGGGGTGGAAGGAGATAAGCAAAATGAAACATGCAAGTGAGTCATAAAGAAATGTGATTTATACAGTACATAGGTAGGCAGAAGTGAATAAAATTATGATTTGATCTCCTCCAACACTGTAGTTTAAAACTTCAGTGATTCAGCCAAACCCTTATTTAAGGCCGAGCAGAGACTGGATTGAAATGATTTAAGCAACAAAGAGAGACCCCATTATGCTGATCATAATTCTTAAGTTAAGAGAACTAAATACAGACCATGATGGAGGAAAAGGTTAGAAAATTGAAAGAATAAAAGGGATAAGTCTAATAGTAGCCTTAGTGCCATGTTCAACTCAACCACAGATAATGTGGAGTTAGGGGTTTAATGCTCCAAACAATGTTGATTTAATAAGGGTAATGAAAGGGACTGCAATAACGTCTGAAGGAGGAGGATTCAGTGTATTGATCCAGAGCTAGACTCCATGAAGCCTCCCCACATGCAGCAAAACAGATCACAAAATGCAGCTGAGGAATGTGGAGTGTGATGGCGAGATTTCACGAAAACCCATGGGGCTCCATGACTTCCCAAGAAATTTGGGGGTCAGGGGCCCAACACCACATGATTCTGTATGCCAGGAAGGAAGGGAGGGGTACCCCCTGCCAGGACCGCAGCTGAAACATTCAAAGAAGCAGTACCAGGGGTGGTGAGAGTTGTGACTTAACATGAACCTGGACCCAACGTGAGCTACTGTACATGTTTGGACCTGCACAGGGGACAGAGCAAGATTCAGTGTCAGAGTAGGTGAGCAGTACAAGAAAAGCTCTGTGGAGGCGTGACACCATCAAGACTATCTGAGGGAGAACTGGGGGACTTGGAGGAAGTTGAATAGGAGTGACAGTAGATTGGACTAGCCGTTCAAGGGAGTGTCGAGTTCTAAATTCAGCTTCTGAACTGGACTGGAGTTCCATGACTTGCTGAGCTGGATGGAGCGCTGGGCACGAGTAAGACCATGCCCCATTCTCACCAGGGAGGAAAACATAAGTTGGAATAATTCAACTATTTGAAGCAATTTGTTCCTGTGATGGAATTCATATATTTGGACTAAAATTGATCAGCTAAATGGAGATTCAACCAATTAATAAGACAAGAAATTACATCTTCCCACAAAGATCTTCCCCCATTCTTCGATCCCTTGATGTTTCTCTGTTCAGTATCTAGATACTCCTGCCTGTGTCTTGCAATTTATCTTGTCTGGTGGGAAAGGTGGCCTTGAGTGTCATTATCCCTCCAGTGAGCTTATTTTATTTTTTAAATTGATTTCCTTCATCATTCAATCTTTTTATCAATCTCAATTTTCTCTCACAGTCATGAATGACACAATTTGTCCAGAAGACAAGCCATAAGCCAAAAAAGGAGTGCAAATTTATTAACATGTTTAAATTGTTTCTATATATTATTATTATTGAAAGTGTGGATGTCTCACTTCTAGAACTTTATTAATTCCCCGTGTCCTGAAGGAATGGGGATAAGTTAATTTCAGTAAACTTAATCTTTCTATGAATTGGAAAAAATAATCATTATTATGTATTTGCTTAACAGATGCACTTATCCAGGTCAACATCTAATATATTCAAAGATAACTGATGATTAGTAAAACAAAATGTAGCATTTCATTAAGGAATTGCCCTAATATTTATAGCAGAAAGGAAAATAAATTCATTAGTCATTTCTGTTATGTTCCTGGCTTTTACTACACAGCTTGCTTACCCACGAGCAAGTTCAGCATTATGTATGCAATAATGACATAGAAGGAGCAGAAGTATATGAGAGCTCCTGCATAGTTTCCACAGTCTGTCTCCCAATAACGATGTTTATCTGGAGTGCAGAAAGGTGGCTGTACCTGTGCAAAAAAAACAACACAAAACATGTACATAAATATTTAACTTGCACTAAAAGGTAAAGTGTGTATCTACAGTATACTGGCAGATTTTTACAAATGGTTGGCTGAAGTCCTTCATTTTAACTTCAGTTATGCTTTAGTACATAAAACAACTGATTTAGCAATAAATTATACACAAGGAACTGTTGCTAGGACCTTTTCACCTCCATCATCATCAGTATTTCTTTTGTTATTAACAATTCCATACAGGATGTTTTGGAATTAATTCACTTTTTCTTTGTTTAATGAACTTATCATTTACTAATTTAGAGTTTAGAGAAGCCAAGGCAGGAGTCATCTATTTTGTGTAGAATGTCGTCTATAGAAACTCAATGAATATACTACTGTATACATCTTAAAGATATACAGTATGCAAAGTGAATGCATTTACTCAGGCACATTTTAACTCTATAAACGACTTTACTTTGGATTGGAAGTATCTGCTGGTACATTAAAAACATTTAGAGACTTTATTAAAAAATTTTCAACTGCTGTAAGTAACACAGTTTTACTGATTAATGTCTTGTGCAAATCTCCCCTTACCATACAGTCATGCATAATCTTGTTCCAGTCTTCGCCTGTGACAATTCGGAAGAGAACAGTGATGGCTTTGCCAGCAGTCGAGAAATTTGCATGTCTGCCATTGGGAAACAAGACACATACATTAAGCTTAATGAGGATGAAGTGCATCTCTCTAGTCCAATTAACTGGGAGAAATAACCTGAATAAATAGCTTACAAAATTAATCTGCTACAGAGAAGAACTAAGTCTTTACAGTAACACTCCCTACCCTCATCAATGACACTTTTCTGGGTGAAGTTAACAAACTCCTACTGTTCGGCAGGCATCAAGGATAGCTGTGACAGTGCTACATGTCGCACGTTCTGCAAAGCAACACTGCCGTCAGCTGTCAAGACAGCTTAAAGAAGAGAATGCCAACCTGTTAATATTCTCTCCGTATTTCACCGTGCCAAACAAAACTACTCCCGCAAAGGCGTAGCACAGCAGCAACAGGAACATTCCCACTATGATGAAGAAGCTCTTATACATGCTGACAACCACTGTCAGCAGCAGCATTTTAAGTGTTACCTGTGGAGGGAAACATAAACATTCAATGACAACTTTTGGGAACAGTTTGTTTCTCAGAGCTGAGTAATGACGTTCTAGCAAGGCTTTTTTTACGTGTCCTTTCTATGTCTGTCCTCGTATGGCACCAGTAGAACAGAAAAACTGACTTTTCATATTTGTAATGCTCCCAAAGAATGATTTACAGATATGTGCAACCAATTAAGATGTTCCTAATTTATCAGTACAAATTTCAACCTATATTTGTATATAACCTTCAATTCACTTTTCATTGTCTTTTGTACAGCTGATTCAAACAGTGCAAGAGGAGTATATAGCAAAAGAATGCTTATCAGTGTTCAGAAAATATTTCAGACATTTAATGTTGTTCTCAAGATGATCATACTACTGTACTTGCCTGTGTAGTCAGGGTGCCCTACAACACCATATGCAAATGAGGAACCTGAATTACCCTTGGACAAGTAAAGGCCTAACATGAAAAATGTCATAAAGGCATAACAATCAGAAGGTCTATAAATCAAAAGAAAAACTCTGCCCCCTCAGACTCATTTTGTACTATTTTCGTCACTTAACATGTACTGGCCATAAAAGGAATAAACCCCTTAGTCAGACTGGGAACAAACCCCTGGTCATACTGGGAACAAACCTTAACCCTAGGCTCTGGTTCTCCCACCGCCCAAGGACATTATCCAATTCAGGAGGTTCAAGGAAAATTAATACTTTTGGGACTGGTCCCCAATACAATGGGTACTTGCTTATATTATACAGATCTGACAAACCTCTTACGCATTCCAAATGTGTGTATTGGTAAACCAAAAGGCCATACAGTACTTTGTAAAGAAAAGCTTCCTGCACTTGGTTCTTTATTACCTTTGAGCAGGCCTGTAATGCTACTATTACTGAAGAGTGAATGACTTTAAAGATCTAAAAGAGAATAAAAGTCATGGGGATGATCCACAGGAGGTGAACCCATGGGAAAAAAGAGTTACTTGTGTTTTCTTTTCAAAATGGTTTACTCACATGTTTCCCACAGATGGAAAAGAACCTGAACACTATAATGCAAGCTCCCATCATATAGGTATACTCATTCTGTAAAACACACAAAAAAATCATTTTCATTTCAGCACACATCCAGGTAAAGTATGTACTGAATGTACTGAAACCTTTTCCTTTCAGAAACTGATAAATACAGAATACATCTGGACTATACCATTTTCATGTGTACTGCAGGAAAACTATTGCAAAGATACACACAGACGCAGTATAGTATCTGCCCTTTCTTTTGTGTCACCGATAATTCAATAAATTAATGAATGTATTTTTTTAAGTGCTGGAAACCAATGTACAACACCCTTTCCGTTAGCTATGTACGAAAGTACCCACCAGTAAAGCAAAGTGAAGAATGACCCATATAACTCCAAGGGAGGTCACCAGCAAGTCATAACGGTTTCGTCTACTCTGCCAAAAACCAGCTGGTGACATGGCAATCAATTTCATTGTCACCTAGAATTGAAAACAGTAAAAATGAAAAATGTTATGATACTCTTAGATGGCATTTTTATTGCTATTATCACTGGCCAAAACACTGCAAGGCACATTTTACTGATTGGATTAGCTAATAGAACAAGTTATGGTTCTTCAGGGTCTGACGTGAGTTTCAGTCATGGGCCAATGGATACTGCAACAATATAGAGTATTCATTTTCTGTTTTAAAAGCTGCTATATTATTTAAAAAATATGTCTGTACAGACAGATACTGTACTGTAGGTCGAGCGATCTTTCATCACTTAACTATGGGAGTTGACTGAAATATGGTTTTGAAGTGTTCATCAACCAAGAAACATCTTTGACAAAACATTATTCCCAAGCCGAATGATAAAGCGGCTTGACGTACAGATGATATACAGTAAGTGAAGAGCGGCATAAGACCAATGCAGAAAATGGAATAGGCACATCTCAAGCACATCTTTCCCAGGTTTATTGGCTTTGTACACAAGTTGCGGATGTTCTGTGATAAAACCGATCACCAGCACTGTTTTGGGAGGTTGCTTGCCTTAATATAACAGCTGCCTAATAACAATCTTGAACTTTATTACAATCCAAGGGTCCTACCTCTAGAACAAAAATGAAGGTGAACACCACCGACATTGTTGCCAGGGGAACAGTCACTGGGTCGTCCACGTCCCACTGAAATACAGTATAAACATACCCTCATGAAATTGACATGAAATTCATGAAAGCACAGCACCATGCTGTACTGTACTGTTTGTACAGGTCTGATGTGCTGGTGGAACAACACAGACAGTATGTATTGTTTATCAACTGCGAGCTGAATCAGACAGCACTGAACCTTTTTCCATTGACACTACTAGACTGTTGCTGCCATAAGTTGAACATGTGGTATTTAGAATTTCATAAAGGCCATTTACCATCATCGAAGTTTTCCATGTATCACTTTTCAGCACATGTAAATGAAGGAAGAAGTATCCTTCTGTATACAGTACGTAATGCACCTTCTCTATTTACGAATTGGCAAAAAAGCACAATTATGCAGTAACAGCCTTTACTGCGTAGTATAACAGACGTTGGGCAGGTTTAACACGTAAACCCTAGTCTCTAGAAAGGCAGAAAGGGCAATGATGAATGATAGTCTGTTTTACATTAAAAACCTAACTTTTAACAGATTTCTATTCACAATGATTTTTAGATTGAAATAGCTCCTGTTTACAGTATTCCACTACACCATACCTTCACAGAGAGGAGAACAGATTGGGCAAGGACCAGGACTGCAATTGTCCTTTTAAAGAAGGGGTGCTGAGTGATGTCGTACATCTTAGCCCGGAATCCATCATTATCTGTAAACAAAAATAGCGAAAAGCCTTAGGGCAGTGAGGGATCAGGGTAAATATGAGGCAGTGCTTTGTTTGACTTAAAATACTTATGTTGATCGGATTGAATTTTCAAAATGTACCGTGCAGTAGCAAAGCTGATGACATTTCTGGAAACACCGCCTGGAAACAAATTCCAAACGAATCTGTTTACTAAATAATTCAATGATCTTTTCTCAGGAAGAAATCCCTTTTTTGTGTATACACTACACGTGGGGCATTAAAGATGCCATTATCCACATGTCTTTGGGAGTACCCTGATGTGGTTAAACTTTGGAAACTTTGTATTTGTCCATTGCTCCAAACAAGGATATTCCTTGCTCTCATCTAATACTCTTACTAGATAGGCACTCTATAATTGGGATCTCACAGTAGCAGAAATGGATCTGGTTGGCTGGACAGAAAATATGTTGGCACCCACTTTATGTTGATTCTCTTCTCCGGCACCACTAGATCCTGGGCTGTCTTGAAATTGTTAATACAGACTTCTTTACTGCTCAGATCCCTGGTGAAAATACCTGGGAGGGGGTACCACGAATGGCGGGGGTTGAAAAGGCATAATATTTTGTTCTTATTTGTTCTGGTTTTGGAAAATAAAAATGCTTAAAAATTGGTTCACCAACAAATGTGGCAAAACAGGATTGGACAATGCAATCTGGGAGAAAAAACATTAGCATCTTCATTAAACGTTAATGTACCAAAGACTGTGGAAAATGTACTGTACTGTATATGCAAAAAAAATCTAACTGTAAAAACGTCCTCCTCTTATTCAAGTAATTTCATGAAACAAATGTAGATTAAATGCTTTGATTTGGGCTGCTAGCAGTGAATTTAATTTTTTCATACCTCATTACTTTTTAATTAGAACAAAAGTATGAGTATTACCTGGGGCATTTGTGCACTTTTTCTACACTTTTCTCACTTTTAATTTTTCTTTTTGCCCCTTGTGCTGGCATTTTTCATACAGTCGGGAACTAGCCAGACAGCTGCACTGAGGGGGAATGAACTGCCAGAGACAGGGAATTCATTGTAAAAATCATGCACAGTACTAGTTCCTCTGCCTCGATGCCTGCTTCATGGTATTTCAGCACAACAGGGATCTTCTGTGTTGAGCTTTGGGATTTACACCTCCCTCTATGCCTTGCTCGGTTTTTCTCATGTGCACAGACACCCATGTTGCAGAAAGCACCAGCAGCACTAAAGAAAAAATCAATTTTAATGCTTTACGCTATTGAGACCATTGGAAATGCAAGTGTTGCTTTAGAAATAAGTAAATAATGAAAAAGTAAACATTTTTTTCTTTTAAAAAAGAAAGTCAAATTGTAGGCAAAGATTGTGTGAGGTTTAACAACTTTTGAGATAGCTTTCTAGCCTTTTAAAGTGGCTCATTAAAGAAATGCTACCTTATGCATAATTCCAAAATTATGTTCAATTCTTGTTGTGTTTATATGCAAGATATTTCATATTTTAAATACGTAAATTGTTATTTTTTATGGCTTTAAATCCCTATCTGTAATCCCTTATCTACGGGTGCGGTCTGTCCCACTATATTTTAATTGTTAGTACCAGCAAGAAAAAAAGCAAGAACAAATTTCTAGTGTGGTCTGACAAATTTCTAAATGGTCTAATGTGGTCAATGGAGTACAGGTGAAAAAGGATACATTAACAATACTTTGATGTGAAAAAGTAGGCTATAGTTATTAGTAACATAAGACATCAGCATTAAGCAGCAGTTAGGACTCTAAACTAGACAGTTTTGGGTTCAAATCCCAGATGGGATACCGCTGTTGTACACTTGAACAAAGCACTTCTTTCAAATTACTCCAGTAAGGAGTATAAATACATGGTATTATATTTCATGAACTAAGTGTAAATAAGAACGTTCTCACTTGACTTAAATGATCAAATAAAGCATTGAATACATTAAAAGCATGTGGATAGCATCAGAGACAAAGCACATGTGCAGCTATAACCTTCTGGATTAACATGCAAAAAAATGAACACAATGATTTAAGATAATGAAATGTCTCACTTGTGTCTCACTAAATAAATCCTGTAGTCTAACTTAAAGAAATTCTCAATAGTCTAAAAACTAATTTAAAGTTCCAGCGGCCCCTCTAAATTACTACTGCGTATGTGTGCAGACTGAAGGGAGAGAGACGACACTTACAGTATATTGTATATGTCAATAAAGTGTGTGTCAATAATGCTTTGACAGGAGAGTGAGCCATGGCCATCCAATCATGCAGAAGTGAATTATGGGACCCCAGCCTGTCCCGTCTTGACCAGACAATGACCTCTGCTACCCAGGAGGTTAGAGGAAGAATGTCAAAAAATCTGACATGTGTGCTGGCGAGGAGTCCTCAGAACTGCTCCTGAATGACCCTGAAATTGACGGGCAGAAGCTTGGGGCTTGTCTTGAGCTGTCATAGAATATCTGACTGCATTTAATGGCTGAATGGCTGTAAAAGCTAACATCCCCAGAAGCCCTT
This sequence comes from Lepisosteus platostomus, assembly GCF_059453375.1. Lineage (NCBI taxonomy): Eukaryota > Metazoa > Chordata > Actinopteri > Semionotiformes > Lepisosteidae > Lepisosteus > Lepisosteus platostomus. The sequence goes on from NC_142612.1 coordinate 30,131,218, forward strand.
CAAACAATACCTGGTACAGTATTTCTGCATTACCCCTGCTTTAGCCAAAATTAGCCAAAATGTGGAAGGCGTTCCTAAGGAGGGAATTGTTGTAGATATTAAGGATTAAAGATATATTATAGCACTTCAAACTTTCATAGAAAATCTTTCATGTGAAAAGACAAATTCCTAATTCAATAAATTGTATATGGCTAATACACTGATCTTATCTTATCTTATCTTATCTTATCTTATCATACCCTAAGCTGGTAGCTTAGACATTACACATAGATAGAAGCTGTTCATCTAAATTCCAACTGTGATACTGTGCTGTATGTTGTCTGTAGGGCATTTCATTTTTGGAAAATTAATCTGGTTTGAATAAATCTGTAAGCATCTTTTAAAAAAGAGCTCTTTAAACCTTTATGATAACCCTATAGTGCTCTGTAAAGAAAAAAAAGTACATAAATCTATGTTTATAACTACGAGATTTCACCTTCACTGTATCCCTCGGGGCTGGGTCTGCTTTATGATGCCAAATTCTGAGCCATATCTCAGTCTGCTTTCAGCCTTGGGAACTAAATTTATATTCAACACTTTAACAAGGCCAGCTTACAGTACGTTTATATAGAGTGTTTCATTTCATTTGAATGAAAACATGCAGTTATCCATCCATCCATTAACAGAAAGAGGTTAAGCACAAGGTGAGACTGGTTGTGAGCTCATTGCAGGAAGCCACACCAACACATAGGCCTGTGCAGAACAAAAAAGCCTAAACAAGCAAGCAGATCAATTACTGACACCAATAAGCACTGGTAATTAAGGGCCTTGCTAGAACAACAACTATCAGACACAGGGGCACTCAGGATCAGGAGAGAGAACTACCGATTTAAGGCTCTTACACTGCAAGTAATAAATAATGTAACATAAGAACCCAAAGGAAATTTATCTTCTCTTTACTTGTGTATGAGGTCAGTCGTGAAAATCTAAGAGATGTATTGCATTGAGTACAAGATTTGAAAGATAAAATATGCACAGTATAGAGCATTCTAACCAAACCTGGAGCACATTATTGAAAAAAATATATTTGTGATAAGAAGTAAAAACAACATGAAACATACAAACTGCCTACAGGGAATCTTAAATTGGCATCCACATACAGTACATGAGTTTGGAGTTTAATTGGGTTGTTTTTCCATTAGGAGGGACACTTGGTCTCAACACTGGAAACCTCCTAACACTGCACAGCAAAGAACACAAGTGTATAAAGTCAAAGTAATTCACAGCACACACACTGCACCCAGAAAAGCTTCTGTCAAGCAGAATTAGCCTGGCAAACTCACCTGGGCGGGGAGGAAGATGGAGAGGCTGAGCGATCTTCAACCTGCTCTTCAGATCCTCCCATCTTCTCTGATCCACAGTCAGCAAAGCTGTACCCTAGAGATAGTGAGGAAATTGAGGAACTCGGGTAACAACATCACTGCACACCTACATAAAGATCCAAAAAAGGTCTCACGATAGGACTCAATATCTAAGATTGTTCACTTATTTTAAAGCTTAAGTGTTTATATTTGTGCAATAGAGCAATTTTTTTTTTTTGGGGGGGGGGTGGTGGGTGGCATTCTTAAAAAGGGACATCTAGCCAAGAAAGTAACAAACACAGTTCTTTACTTTACTAAAAGTAATGAGAGGAGGCATTAACCTCATCAAGCCCATTTTGTAGTTAGTAGTTAGTTGATCCAAGAATCTCCTCCTTCTTTCTTGAAAGAAGCCAGAGTTATCAACTTCAACAAAATTACTGGGTAGCTTGTCCCATACTCCCACACACATTTTGGGGGAGTTAAAAAGGATGAATTTTAAATGCACTCTACTCTAGGTTCCACTTGTGCCATAATTCCTTATTCGGGTCTTTCCTTCAATAGACAGCAAAATGCATACATATATACTGTAAACCTTATTCCTAGCTCTTTTCTACTAACAGTGCAATATAATGCCTACAGTACCATCCAGCCTTCCATGAAACCCAGTTGTATATGGAGAGATGAGTACACAGGGTTTAGCACTTGCCTTGTTTTCATTAAAATTAGCAATCACCACACCAACGAAGAGCGTCAGTCCAATCATGCAGCCGAGAAACACAAATACATGGATATAAATACCATGGATCTGTGTAGGAAACAAACAAATGTTACTTTCTGTGGTAGACAGGTTGTAAGATACAACATCCGATGGTTTAGAGGTAGAAAGTTTCTTTTTTACCGGGCCCACACGGTGGATGATTACATCCCTGACCTCCACCCAGCCCTTTAGGGACAGCACTTCGAAGAGTGCCAGCATGGCATTGCCCACATTGTCAAAGTTGAAATTACGTGGATTTGCCCTGGGGAGAAAAGGATAATTTTTTGGTCATGCTTTTATTCAAGAAGCACCTCAAATCAAATTAAGTAGCTTTGAAAATGTTGGATCGGATAAAATCCCCCAAAATGTAACCTTACCTATATAGAATGGATGGAAATTTAATTTTTGAGTAAGGTAATATAGTAATAATGTTTTCTACCAAACCTCTCTGAAATGTAGAGTTTATTAATGTATGCACTGCAATTTCACTGCTATCTCCCTATTGTATATTCTCTGCTATATTCTCACCTATAATGCCGAGCTTTAAAAAAGAGGAAGATTTTACTTGTCGGACAACAACTGATCAAACACTACAGTATTCTTTTATGAGGACTTTAGGATTTGTCAGAATGTAATGTGGTTATAGATGAAGGATTGATAAATACACAAGGAAAAAAAAGTTGTGATGTGAAATTACTGAAATGGGGCAGCTGCATTCCTTTTGTGTTTATAAGAACAAAACCATTGCTTGAGGCTATCAAAAACAATTTGTTAGGGAATGCATTCACAGTCTTTAAATAGCAACAAAACAACAAGTACTTAGCACAGATTTCTTTTCCAATGTCAATATTTCTGTGTCACTGTAATACAATAGGAAAATAGAAAATTGCCCATTGTATTACATTCATTGCCAAAAGTCTTTCTTTTTTCTTCTTTTCATAAGAAATTTATAAGTATGAGAAAATGTCTCATTTTGCTATTCTGACATATTTTGATGTTTTTATTATTCTCCCCAGGACTCCTTCAGTGCATAGGGACATATTCATAAGATTATGAACAAATTAACAGCTAAGCTTTTCTAAAGATTAAAAAAAGACATGAAACAGCCTTTTAGTTGAACAACATATCCATCAGACTGTCACAAGCTGTCATAAATGAGATGTAATTTATGGGATTTTCAGAAAAGGGTTTTACTGTCTGCATAAAATCTGTGAAGAATCCCATGGCTCAGTTAGTGAAGTGTCATTCTTCGTTGATACTGTATAAAAGCATTTTTTTGCCAGCAGCCATATCACCCTGCAACTGGCAACTCACTGAAGCTAAGTAGGTATGAGCCTGGTCAGTACCAGTACCTGGGAAAAACTAAGGTTGCTGCTGGAAGAGGTGTTATTGGGGCCAGCAGGGGGCGCTCACCCTGTTGTCTGTGTGGGTCCTAATGCCCCAGGGACACTATACTGTAAAAAGATGCCATCCTTCGGATAGATGTAAAACCAAGGTCCTGACTCTCTGTGGTCTTTAAAAAATCCCAGGGAGTTTCTCGAAAAGAGTAGGGGTGTTAACCCGATGTCCTGGCCAAATTTCCCATTGGCCCTTACAAATCATGGCCTCCTTATAATTCCCATCTATGGATTAGCTTCATCACTCTGTTTTCCTCCCCACTGATAGCTGATGTGTGGTCAGCGTTCTGGCGCACTATGGCTGCAATCGCATTATCCAGGTGGAGCTGCACATTGGAGATGGTAGAGGGAAGTCCCCATTACCTGTAAAGTGCTTTGAGTGGAGTGTCCAGAAAAGCGCTATATAAGTGTAAGCAATTATTACTATTATTATTATTTCTCTAGAGGAACTTCCATTAGCAACCACATGCAGTGGTTTATACCAGTTTTGCAATCTCCCCACATCACCCAAATAATGTATTGTTTACACACCAATTCAAATAAGGTTAAAAATTCAAATTACAGTAAGACAGAGTGAAAGGTCCAAGAAAGGGCAGTGACTTACCAGACACGTGGAACCCAAAATCCAGGTTTCCTTTCTCCAGGTCGCAATTTTAAATTTAAGTTTTTTGAGACGCTTACATTTATTCTGAATATACCATAGCAGTCCTCCTGCAGTAAGTTTATAAAGAAGAACATGTTATCACCACCTGACTGCCAAAAACACAACTCATTATTGCCTAACTACACAATGTGTTAGGTGCAAGGTTACTGTATATGTATTCAGAACAGACTTGAAAAAGGACTTGCACTCACCCGTCTTGTGATACGTGGATCATTGCACTTGGCAAGTTTTCCTGCAAAAAGTTGAACACCGAAGCTTGCAAAGACGAGCATTAATGTCAGCAGCAGGATGGAGACCTAAAGAAGGTACAAAGATATGTGAAAGCTTTCATTTCACAGGAATGAACAGGAATGCAAATGTTCAAAATTTTTTTTCCAACCAGTAGGAACCCCAAGTGGTTCCATCACAGCGAGAAGCACTGTAGGAAGCAAAAGCTAATGGGAGAATTGGATTTCAAAAACTCTTTCGAAAACATTCCAGTGCATTTGACTTCATGCTAATTGTTAACACAAGACAAAGAAAAACAACGAGAAAGCCAACTGAGAATGTAGTAAAGTTTTTTTTTTCGAATTTACAATCATCTTTCTTTTGAGTCTGAACTTGCCAATTGCTACACCACTAGAATGCTAGCAACGGCCCAAGAGAGATGAAGTCAACAAGCCATGAGCGTGCTTCCGTTTTTAGCAGCACAGCGACGTGTCAGACGGGGGATGGAAACAGCTCTCACTGATAACACCACAGCCATGCAGACTCCGGAATAGTGACAGGAGCGGCTTGTTTGCAGCTAACCCAGGATTCCCCAAGCAACATCATTCTGCTCAACTCTGATGGTGTGCGGCAAAGCATGTGCATAGTCTCCTAAGGCTCTAGAACCCTGGTGATCAGTGGCTCAGCCAGCAACCTTCAAGCTTTAGGGTGCATCCTGAACTTTACAGTTTAACAGGATAAGCCTCATCCGAGCCTAAGACCTCCAAAGTTAGTAAAAAAAAACAATTTCCACCAGCATGAATCAAATCCCTATATCTGACAGAGTTTATGGAATAGAAGTGCGTGTAAAAGATGCCCATGAGTAAAACATCAGTATGACAGATCACTGCATGTAGTCTTGATCATCCATTTGTACTCACCAGGAATATTTCCTTAAATCCACTGAAGAGCTCCCTCACCACCTTCCTCATCTGGGGGACGAGTTTGAAGATGCGCAGCGGTCTCAGACACCTCAGCATCATCAGCAGCTGGGCACCAGACTCAGGAGGCACATTGGCAGGCATCCAGCAGAGGAAGATCAGACTGACCTGGAGGAAAGGCACCGCAGAAAACAACTGAAAATCAAGGCACGGTCCTTCATTTTGCTCTACCCAGATACATGCCGGTCTTTCACAAACATCCTCATTGTTGTAATACAGCACTAGCTCTATATGAAAAGGTGTCATTAAACTGTATTATACTAAAGGTCACATTAAATTGTGAAGCTTGGTTAATGATCGCTTCATAAGAAGAAAGTAATTCTTACCAAATAAATGAATATATCCATAACTCCACCAAAGTCTCTAATGACAGCTGTAGGTGTAAAGAATAGCCCATCTGCCATGATCTTCAAATTGAGCTCAATACTCATAAAAATGACAAACACATATTCCGCAATCTGCAGAGAAGACAATAGTTATACAGACACATAAATCTACATATTAACTACTTTATAATAGCAGTGAAGAACTGTTCCCTTTTAATTGCAGCGTTACTGTATAATACTGTGCATGTCAATATGAATATGCAGAGGTATTGAGTAATCTGTCATTCCGCCCTCTAAAACACAACTGTTGCAATTAAGTTTAATGGAGTTTCAAATTTACATCTGGTAACAAGAACAGTATTTTTGTTCAATTGCCCATATATTTAAAAGTCAAGTAGAGGTTAAGGGGGTATGGAGAAAACCAGGACAGTAGTGTCCATCACACAAAGCTATTTTTGCCATTCCTCTAACCTGCCCCAAACAAGGTAATGGTTTATCTATGCCAGTTGCAGGAAGGCCTGTACTGCTTTGGGCAAAACTATTCACATACAGTAATATAATCAAAAACAAAATTCAGGTTTTTAGTCATCAATGTTAATGCTGTATTAATTTTATTGTCAGGAATATTTGTCCTATAGCGTTTGAAATATATTTCCTTTGACATATGTACAGTCAGATACAGCTTACATACTCTGTGCCTCATCTACTGACTCTAATTGTTCTATGTCTGGAGAGGCGAGGATCGTTTTTATTGTTTTGGGCAAAATTATTCATATATCATCGAAAAACATGCTATTGTATGTTATCAACATACTGTAAAAATAAGAATACTAGTAATATTTGTATGGCAGTGTTTGACACTTATTTGTTTTGACATGTGTACTGCCAGATATAGTTTATGCTATCTGCCTTCCCTACAGACACTTTGATCACCTTCTAGGGTTGTAAACTACTGTTTCTTGGGGATTAAACATAGTGTACAAAATCCACTAACTTCCTATTAAATGTATTATTCAAAAATGCATTCAAAGAAAAAAGTACAGATGTCTGTTGCAGATTGAATGCGCCTTGACTCAAAAAAATCAAAACATTGTTTACAGAACTCAAAATATGGTGAGTCGTCATAGACTAGAAGCAGGCAGAATAGTTTGAAAGAGAAAGAATCATGAGACAGTGCATGTTGGGGCTTTATGCTCAATCTATATCTGAAGAGGATTGTTTCCTCTGATAAACCTAGTAGTTTCATTTGTCCCTCAAATGTCTGGATATTGTTGCCTTTCAGGCTCAGGATCTTTCTGGGTCCTCTTTTCTTTGATAATGGTCTCTTTCTCGCTTGACAGGGCATGTCTTCTTAATGAGACAAAATACTCATGCTTAATGACAGCTTTCATGAGCTCAACTCGTAACAGCTGCTAAACTGATTAGTACAGTAGCTAGTAGAACTGATGGAGTGTTACTAGCTACAATATTAGATCAGTGCTACTAGCTACTAATCAGTTTGGGCATGCTTTAGGGTTAAGAAGTTTCAGTGAATAGCTTATGCATATCATTCCTCTCATTAGTGTTCCATTGCCATCGCATTTCCATACCCATCCATTCTCTAACCACTTTATGCAGCTCATGGTCACGGGGAGCTGAAGTCTATTCCAGTAAGCAAATGGTGCAAGGCAGGATACACCCTGGATGGGATGCCAGTCCATCACAGGGCGCACACACACACACAAACACACACATGCACACACTCACACCAGCGCCAGTGTTTTCCAGAAGCCAATTAAACTACCAGTATATCTCAGGAGTACGGGAGGAAACCGGAGAACCTGAAATAACGCGTGCAAACACAGGGAGAACATACAAACTCTACACAGGCACAGTAGCACCCCAGGAATTTAACCTGGAGCCTCAGCACTGGCAGGCAACAGCTGACCAATGTACGACTATGCAGCCCCTATTTGCATATCCATTACAGTACATGCTAAAGAACCCATCATCTGAGCTTTAAGAAGTTTTTGCTGCCATGTGTCCTTTGCTGCTAGATGTGGTTTGTTAATACAGTGTTGTTAGGCGGCAGGCAGTTACATTTTGGCTCAGCTGATTTTATAGCATAATAACTGTTTGTGAATTTGACTGACTGTGTCTTAAAAGTGTTTTAAAAAATCTGTAAGACATGACCTCCGTAAACACACAATTAAAACTACTGTATTTTGAAGGTAGGTGGGTCCCTTTTCAGGCCATAAAGGCCCATGGGAAAGGGAAGGCAAGGGCCACCATTTTACTCTGAGCATCCGACACTGGAGGTGGAGGTGACGTGGTCAGCATCACGCTCCGTATATTTTGAAGAACACATGCAAATAAGCCAACTGGCATTATACATTTCCATTACATGTTCATCACATATGAGGTAGTGAACAAAGAGCACTCACTTACCTGTAAAGTGGGGACATGCATTACTCTTGTGAAGGGAGACTCAAACATCATGGAAATGCAGGAGCAGATTGTCACAACTATCATCACCCAGTCTAGGTAAGTGACCAAGCCAAAGAGATCACTACAACAAATCATACAGTACATGGTCAGTGACCAGAAAAAACCCCAACAGAATTAATAAAATAATATTTGTTTCACTATTGTACAGACATGTATTAACTGATATTGACTTAATTAGCTTTTTATACACTGTATAATGACCTAATGTCTTCTTGTACTGTGAAACAAAGCTTTGTAGGATTCTGCTACAGCCCACAACTCTCTTCTGTGTCACCCTCCATTGCTGTTCTTTTCCAAACACTTTACTCCAGAGGTGGGTCACCTCCTAAAAAACCTTGTTCCTCCTAAAAAACCTTTCAGATATTAGTATCTTTTTTAGTTTAGTCTCAAGTACTAGTAATAGTTCTTTCAAAGGAACACCCAAGCCACTTCTAACTGTGGCTGCAGAAATGTCCCCCCTCACATTTGAATAAAAACATATACTGTATTTTCTGTAATTTAGAGCACGTTTTGCACTTTGGTTCTCAAAGCTGAAAACGTTTTCTCAGCAGTTCATTAAACAATTTCAGCTTGTATCAGTAAGTAACGAACAGGAAGAGGAAGATGTGACTCAAAGGACGTACTGTATACCTGAGGTACAAAGTCCATAAGTTACATCACACAAGAGACTATGTTTCCATGTAATAATGAGGAAAGTGGATGCAAGTTCTGCTTCTACTGCTCTATTGAAGTATAAAATGTAAGTGTCAAAAATAATATAAGAAAACAACACACTTCAGAAATAATAAATTGGAAGTGACTTGTAGAACTTACTAGAGCTGGTGGTACTTGGTGTTTTTCACTGCCCCTGTAATGGGATCTGTTTTTGAGCTGCACACAAAACCATAGTAAAAAAATGTAGTAAGAAACTCATATAGTTGACAGAAAGTCATACAGGGGTGACAATATAAGGAAGGAAAACCAAAATACTGAAATATTATCAATGATTCCAATCCTGAGAATTGGAATGTAAGTGTTTAACACTTAACAATAGTGTTTCAAAAACAATTTTGGTCATATACTGTACATGTAACACAAATCAATAGTTGGTTTGATCAAAGGCTGCTGGAGGCCTGCTTCTAACAATATATTTAAAGGTAAACTAAAGACAAAAAATATAATTATTTTCATGTTGGTCATTTTCATATTAAAATTTCTCTATTGAAGCAAATAACACATACAAAAAAACATATACTTACGCATTAAAACGAGCTCGCACTATTACCCTGCAGAAGTTTCTAAATCGATGTTCTCGTCCAACTATGAACAGAGGTTTATCGAAATATGGATGATTTTCACGCAGTTCTTCTTCTTGGACTTTTCTTTAAAGAAAAGTGGCAAAAATGTAATACTAATGTAACAGTTTTTGCTAAATTAAAGCTTTTCAGGTTAATTTCTTAAAAAGAACATCAACATTTACCATTCATCTTCATCTTTTCTTTGCAATGTTTCCAAGTCAAGAAATACGTATGTAAGAACATATTTCCCTAATTTGAATGAAAAACGTATCTTATTAAAATATTATTATAATATAAAATAATATTTAGAATTTATTATTATGAAAAATTATTAATTGTTATTATAATCAATTAGAATATTAATTGAGGTTAATTAACCTCACTCTCTTTAGCTGTGGGATTACAGGTGACATTTATGTTATCTTAATTGTTTGGAAAAATGTCAAATTAATGCAATACAACTATTTACTGTTTAACAAGTGCAACATATCCTTATAACTCCTTTTTCCCCCTCAACAAATTGCTGCAATGTTGAGTCTACACATGCTTGAACAGAATTTCAGTGTTTTGGGAAGAAGGAATCGGACATTAACATCTCCTGATACAATTTAAAGAAGTATAAAAATGATGATAATGAGGAATTATCGCGCTCTAATTAAATACAGATACTGTAACACATTAGAAATGAAGAATTTAAGAACCATTTATGCAAATATTATTGATTATTCCTTCAAAGAGAAGCCAGTGTACGTATTTTTGACATTGCTGTGATAAATGGGCTCCCAGTGTGCTCATTCAGTGGCGTGCAGCTATACATGATGGCAGAGAAACACACCATGTGGAAACACTTCAATATCGGCACTTCACTAGCACACAATGTAATATTTGATGGATGAAGAGGAAATTAAGGGTAATGATCTGAGTGCTCTGAACAGCGTGGTACCATTAACAAAGTAGGGTGCCTTAGCAGTACTGAGTTCCCACTCATCTCTGAAGCCTAAGAGAGTGAGAAAATGTTTCACCGCTCATACCGTTTCATTTCAGCCTGTTCTTTCTTTTCCTGGATCATTTTAATCTCACTGTCTTCTCTCTGAGCGTTCCGGTACCTCACAGTGCTGGAGTGCTGAAGGAGGAAAAGGATAAAAATATTCTTAATTGTGATTATCCTCTGTGACTTTCTTCAATCTTGCACATAAATGTACTGTATATATTCTTAAATGTATGTATGCAGTGTGCATATATAAACACCCACGTGTGACAAAAAGAATGAGTTCTCTTGTATTTTGTAGCAGTAGGACCATTATTATTTAACACCCTTTCTACTGTATGTCAGATGAAGATAAAACCATTTTTTTTCTCAACTTACATCCTGAGTCAGTGTTTCCAGGGATTTCCCTCTGCTGATTCTCTGGCTGTTTGAGCCATGCCGCAGAGATCTAAAGCCGCAGAAGCGCAAGGGTTAGTAAAATGATCTTTGGAGGGGAAAAGGCGATCCAGAGCTGCAGACGTTTTAGGGTTAGCACAATGATCTGCAGAGGTGAAAAAGCGATCTAGAGCCGTTGATGTGTTATGGCTAGTACAGTGCTCTTCAAAAGGTTCAAAAGGGGGAGAAGCAAACTAGAGCCATAGACATATTATGGTTAGTACAATGCTCTCCGGAGGGGAAAAAGTGATCTAGAGCCATACTGTAGATATGTTATCATTAGTACAATGCTCTCAGGAGGAGAATAAACGATCTAGAGCCTTAGACATTTCAGGTCAGTACAATGCTCTTCAGAGGGTAAAAGGAACTCTAGAGCTGCAGAAATGTAAAGGCTAACAGAGTTGCTGCATTATTATGGAGAGATTCACTGTAATAGACACCACATTTCTCTCTAAAATAAACACAAGAGACATACTGTAAGTAATTTGCCTTTAAGTGCTTTATAGGCTAGTGGCTTCTTTCCTGTAAATACAGCCAAATGACTGTGCGGCCATGCCCCCCTTTTCTACATGCTGTGCTGACTCAGGCACCTGCGTTCCTGCCGGATGTGATGCTGGACGCTGAGGATGGAACGCTCCTTGGCAGGTTGTCCCTCGAACGACCCGCTCAGCATGCGCTGTCGGGTACAAGCCCTGCAAGGAGGGACAGAAACCTTTTCATTTGGCAAAATGTCTTGATTACAAAAGCAAAGTGTTCTTAAGTGACCCTGGAAAAGGCAGCTGCTTGAGCACACAATCAGCGTGATTATAGCTTAACACTCTCAAAATCAAGCAGGTTCTAGTGATCAATTCTAGATCAAGACAGATTGAGCGATCGCGCACATTCAATTCTAGCTGTTCCACTTTTGGAGTTTTTGGGAGGGGCTCATTTTGACGTGTCATGGCTCTGCACAAACCAAAACCCTAGCCTACTGTCATTTCTGACTCTACTTTTGAAGATGTAGATACAGTACCTGTCACGGTTCGCATAACACATCCAGCTCCAATTTTGCAGAGAGGATAACATCTGCTGTCTTTGGTGACACGGCTTGCTATTTAATATTTCTGTGCTAATTCTAACAGGCACTCCATAATCTATATTTCTTACTCAGTCAGCCATTAACACCCTTAGTGGGCTTGGGAATGGTAACAGCAGCATGTTCCCCTAATGTCCCCATGAGGCTTATTAGCTATGCCAGAGAGCCTTCACGAGCGGCAAGGGTATAAATGCATTATTTATTGCAGCACTTAGAGGTTCATGCCAGCCACAGACTATAAATCTAAACCTACTCTCAAACAAATAATTATTTAATCAGTTATGCAATTGCTTAAGGCTCCTTTCTTTTAATTAATTGCCAAGTCATGTACTGTAAAACAACTAATTATTATATGGGCTTCATGAATAAATGCCACTTTTGTTTATGCTATTGTTGCTGAGGTGTTCAGACAGGAGAGGAGACAGAGATATGACATACAGTATGTCATGTCATACGTGGGAAAGGCTCACCATCAGAGATTTGTGTCACATACAGCCGAAACTTTCTTACTGAAAGAGCTTGCTGAAGCCCAGGGCCTAGACTTTGATTCAGCTAAAGACCTCTTCGTCAGAATTAACATGTAATAAGTGAAACGGAAAAAGTAATGTAGCCTAGCTAATTTACGTGGTTGCTATTGCAACTCTGCCAGCACGTAATTATTATTCATTCGTTCCATCACCCTCATAAATACAGTGTAAGTTGCCTGAAGAAGGAAATGCTAATATCCCGGCTGACGTCAGTACCAAATAAAAGACAAAAAAAGATTCTTCTGCAAATTCTTTATCGTTTCAATCACTTTAATACATTCAATTATTTAGGTAATATACCAACAACTTCTCCAATATTTATCTTTCTTCCCGTATCATCACATACATTTTTTTTTATTTAAAAGCGTATGATCCGATAAGTTAAAATTCACCTCAGGTGAATAGGTAACCCTGTTTTTTATGCTATTAACACTTCGACTTGATAATTGTTGTTGTTGTTCTTACCGAAGGGTCTTATTGATGGTAGTTTCCTTTTCTAAGAGATTCCGGGCTCGAATGCTGGATATTGATTTTCGTAGCTGTGGAAATAAAAGATGCTTTTTTTAAAACTTGAATTTTATATTTACCTCTGTAGAACTACACAGTGAATAACAGTAAAACAGTCCCAAATATTTACAGTACAGTATTGGAATGCCCTTTTTAGCTTATACTGGGTTTTCTATTTCCCACCCTTTTTTAAAGGAGGGGCTACAGTATGTCTTTACTACTCAGGAACTGTGTGTTTGAAGGTCTTTAGTCTGCCTTGATTTATATATTGTATATATAAACAAACACGTTGACCATATAACACTAAAAACCAATTACTGCTGTCTGTAGATTTTCAAAAGAAATCCTTTTCACGGTACAAAAATTAAATTAAAAAACATTGAAAATCTGTAATTTTGTGTTACCATATTTATGAGTAGAACTTTACTCTGGTAGGCATAATTAATATTCCAGTACATTATCATGGTTTTTACTCCAAATTATAAATGCAGTAGTCTTAGGAGAGTAATTAATTGGGTTACATGCATAATTAAAATAGCAGGGAAAAACATCAGTAGTATCAATACAAAGCCAAATACAGTATGTCTATTTTCTCTAAAAAATTATTAACTTGGACTGAAAAGATATTGCAAAGCACATTAGAAACAGATCTTATGGAAGCCCGTTCCCGCCAGCGAGTAAAAAAAAAACGCGCTATGGTATCTCAGAATTCCGACTTAGTATCTCAGAATTCCGACTTAGTATCTCAGAATTGCGACTTATCAACTCAGAATTCCGACTTATTATCTCAGAATTGCGACTTAGTAAGTCAGAATTCCGACTTAGTATCTCAGAATTGCGACTTAGCAACTCAGAATTCCGACTTAGTATCTCAGAATTGCGACTTCGAAATAGCCATATTTCATTGTCTGTCCTTTTGTTATTGTAACGGATTCGGGTTCTAGGGCTTGTGCCCTCGCCGCTCCCACCCTAGTTCGTGCCTCGCTGCACTGGCTCACTTTCTTTAAGAACACTTTGTTTAGCCCCGGCGGCCAGCATCCCTGTTATGCGCAGGGGAGGGTGGTGTACTGCAACCAGATCGTACAACCTGTATGTCGGCCGTTTCGTTACACTATTTTCATGAATCGTACAGGATCATAGGATCTATAAGCCTGAAGACTTGGCCTGTACAGTGCCCTGATAAAAATCAAATTAATTACTCTAATTTTTATAGAATCCTATTTCCGCCAGTGAGACTTCCATAGTACCCGGATGGAATAGTGCACGGTGGGCTTTTTAAAAATAGTTTTTATTTACGTAGACAGAATATGAAATAAGATACAGAAATAGGCACTTCACATCCAGAAGAATTCACAATTATAAAAGCTGAAACATACTTTTTACGTATTTCCATTGTATGTCCTTTTTTACTTAAAAAAGAAGGTCTTCTTTAGCTCAGCTGGCAAGACTCAGGTTCGAGCCAGTGCAGCGAGGCACGAACTAGGGTGGGAGCGGCGAGGGCACAAGCCCTAGAACCCGAATCCGTTACAATAACAAAAGGACAGACAATGAAATATGGCTATTTCCAAGTCACAAATGTGAGATGCTAAGTCGCAATACTGAGATACTAAGTTGGAATTCTGAGATACTAAGTCGGAATTCTGAGATACCATAGCGCGTTTTTTTTTTACTCCCTGGCGGGAACGGGCATCCATAAGATCTTGAACCACACCACAAATATTTATTTTTTACATTAATTGCTACACTTAAATTACTTAGATTGTCAATTAGATTACAATTACAAGCTCTTAATAGGTAGTGGATTGCCAAATCAGACCTTCTTGTTGTGTCTGGCAAGGATATTGTTGAGTGAAATGTTTGTTACTGTGTAAAAAATGACCTAATGAAACCTAAATATCTACCTGCCATGTCAACAGGCTTAAAGAGAAATGCCAAGAACAAAAAAGAAAACTGCTATCAAAAACAGGATCGGTGATCTCAAGTATTCTAGAGAGTAGAGCTGTTTTCATTTGGACAGAAAACCATGAAAACAACTCTATTCTTCCATCTCACTGTCAGAAGAGAGAACAAGAAATACTGTAAAAGAAGCATTGCATATGCCTTTTCAGTTATTCAATCAGATACACCAGTAAAGAATAATGCATTACACTGAATGAAACAACAGTCTGGCTAGGAGAAAGAAAAATATAAAACTGATAAATATGCATTTTCACTGTATAAACATTTAAGTGGTTGTAACATCCTGTAAGGACAATACTCTGATGTATTGCCTTCATCTCAGAGTAAATTGTCTTTTCCTGCTGCAGCTCACAGAATCTGGTCAATTGAACTAACACATTTACTGCCATCCCACAGAAAGGGATTCCTTTATGAGCAAAAACAAAATTTGATGAGGAAAAACGAATTTCTATGGAACACAAATATAACATTAAATTAATTTGCTGCCACAAAGGAGACAACAACATCTTGGACCACATTTGCTTTATCATAATCCTATTCTGACTCAAAAGCAGTTAAGTTTGGAATATTTCTGTGTTTATTTAAATGGGTTAAGTAGTCTTATTTGTGTAAAATTTAATGAAAAAACTTTCAGTTCATAGCTTCTCCAAACCCCCTGGTAAATATAATCTGGTAAATATAATGGTAAATATAATCTACTGTTTATTCAATGTCAAATCAGTATTTGTGGAAAATTACAAAACTAATAAAAAACAATCAAATAACAGTTTACCTCTTTCTCCATTTGACATTTAAAATCATTTTGAGATTGCTGACAAACGATGTGTGTGAATTGGATCTGAAACCTGATATTCAAAAATGATACCCAGGATAACTGTCTCTATTAGGAAAATAAACAATAATAAAAATAATAAGGCTATAGAGTAAAACCCAACATTCCACTGTAAAGCCACATCAAGAATGAAAAGCCATTTCACCAAGCTCTGTTATCCAGGGTGTGTTTTAGCAACCTGCCAGATCTAGCTGTGAGATAATAGCTCAAGTTTTGTAGCATTAGACACTCAGTGGGGTGAAGAGCAAAAAGCTGTTTACTCGTTTAAAAACCATTTGTCCAGATTGTGGATCTCAGGGTACCACTTTGAGATGCACATGCAGTATTAACCTCAGAATACCCTTGTTGGCTTTGTGGACAGTAAAAATATCATGTAGGCCTATTTTGAGAAAGGATGGGAAAATAATCTAAAATACCTAGAACTACAGTAAATTCCACCAACAAAATAATAAAAAACAGCAAAACCAAAACTGGTACTGTCAACATTTTAACTGTATGTTTCTAAACCCAATGTATTAATATCTATAGGGTTATATGAGTACCCTAAGAGAATAAAAGACATTTGTCAAAAATAGTTTTCTGAAATTAAATGAAGCAAAACGTGTATATGCAGTATCCAGTATACTGTATATCCTTTACAACATGTAAAAGAATCTGACAGTACCCTACTGACAGGAACTGAGATTATTAATAATTTTGAAAGAAATGCTTTTAGCACACTATTTGATAAGTCTTGTAGCTGTTTAATTGTAATCTTTTTATATGGGTGAATGTTAAAAACAGGCTTGTTTGTTGTGTCAGAATAAACATCATTAAATTATCCCATGATAAAGCAGTACTATCACTGATCTGGAAACAAACTGTATAGCAAGAGTGTTCATACTTCTGGAAATAATATATGATCAGTTGTTAATATCTCAAAACAAATAAATCTTCTACTATTGTTAACAGACACTGTTCCCTTTTATGCAAAGAAATGACTCATTAAGTACCCAAGGTAGACAGAATTTGTTGCAATGAGATAATTAGTTTTGAAACATTACTGTACACTGTAATAATACACTGTTTCCATAGGTCTATGTAAAAGGTCTCATGACATTCAGACTGCCCTTTGTAGCTTTTTCAAGTTGTAAGTTTGAAGATTATATGGTCTGTACAAGTTGTGTTTTTAAAGGCATTTCATAAGGCATAAAATTTCAATTTGGGGGTCCGACTGCACTCATTACAATGTGAATGTAATGAAGCCTCCAAATAGCAATAATTGGACAGCAAGAGACATCCTCATTGTTAATGTACCTATATACGCCTCAGAAGTGGTTCAGGCATCACTGGAAAATACTAAGAAGATTAAAAAGATAAGTTCTATGGGTTCACTGTGTACTTTGGCCTCATAAACATTTCCATTTACTCTGTTTTCACAGCACACAATCTTTAACCATTAGGTACAATACTTGTTAAAGTCAGCACAGAGAAAAGCCCTGATGTCTCACACAATTAAGAATGATTCCTTTACTGTTTGCTACCATTTTGTTCCACCAGATGGTGCCTCTTTCTTTATTCTCTCAGATTTGAATAAACTAAATTGAGGAGAAACATAAGCATTAGTAAAAAAAACTAACTGTATCATTGGATTTCCTGCATTATTTCCCACATGCTTTATTTTAATTAAAAAAACTGAGAAAGGCTGTTAAAAATACGTAGCATTTACTGTATATAAAATAATCAAAATAATTGTGTCTTTTTTCTGAGAGAATATCCCATATTTTGTTATTTATTATGTTAAGCAATAAAAAATGAACAATTACAGAATACTTTAAAAAGTATGCTTCTCAAGAATCAATTAATTTTTTCTGGTTAGACCCAGCTGCAGTCCAACAAAATAGTTTGTAAGAGCAAATGAAGGGAACATGTGAGCGCTGCACTTTTCAAGAACCCTCTTGCTTTGCACGTGCAGGCCTCACACTGTGTTAAGTTTGAACCAGGTCATGATCTCAATAAAAATGCTGAAGCCTGGAATATTGTGTCTGGTTCTACAACAGGGACAGTTTGAAAAAGAAAAACTGTAGGCGATGGTTAAGAGTGTAACAGCAAACCCTAAAGGAAATTGCTGTAAATTGAGTTCATGGGGTAATGCATGATGACACAAAATATTAAGTTACCTTTTGATCAATATATTTGTTATCTTCTATTCCAGACCTCTTCGAGTGATCGCAGGAGGAAGAAGAAGCCGAGGGGAGTCTTCGGAGGAGACAGCTGGTGTCCTGCTGCTGTCGATCAATGAACTGCTTCATAAAGCTTTCCCTTGAAACACAGCCAAACACACACACACATAGACACAAAAACTTGTAAGCTTTAAAGTAAGAGAAAAAGGACAAATACATAAAAAAACAATGGAGTGGTACTGCATTTGCAAACAACAATGGTATGGAGAGAAATGTGCACTGTGGGTAAGAAGGCCACTTCTTACAGTACTTCAAGTATTTATTTAAATGGATTTGCAAACGTTTATTTAAAAGGAAATATGCAAAGAACAGCTGCAGTGTTTCTTTTTAAATAAGTAATTTCCTGTGAAACTGTCCGTGGGTTGTGCAGTAGAAGCCATTATCACCAGCCTTTTGATTATGTCCCTCATCAGTGTCCTTTGATATTTCTTCACAGGCAGTCCGAAACCGCCCACAGAACCTTAAGGCTGCAACTACTTTTCGACATTCAAGTTTTAATTTTTGCAGGTGGACCGCAATAGATGCTCAAACTCACAAAAAACGAACATCTGAATCGAATGCTATTTTCCTCTGAATCAGAAAAAAAACTTTCAAATGTACGATGAAGGTCTACTCTAGAAGGTCTGACAGCACAACATTTGATCTGCTGATTTTTCTTAGCATGTGTTATGATTCACCTGCAAAAGACTACTGTAAGTCAAGGAGGAAAAAATAGAACAGTGTAACCTGGCTGTCTGAGTAGAAAAGTCTGCAGCATCTACATTAGACTTTCCTGCATCGCTCTCTCACTTTTACCATTTACTGACCAGCAATTAAATGGGGAGATAACTTATTAAGTAGATCTTAATGAGTCCACAGGAGGGTAGAAAGCAATATTTGCTGGCTATTATGGTGTAGTTAATATAAAGCAACGCAATCTGCACTTAGTCCCAGGGCACCTTACAATATAAACAGAAATCCTGAGCTGGAGGACTCAACACATTATCCAACTCAATCACAAGCTACAGTACATGTAAGATTTCATTTAAAAGATTCAGTCCCTAATTTCGACTAGATTAGAGTACCAGAGGAGAGGTGTTTGACAGCTAGAATCTACTGCTCCTTAAAAAGTATGAACAAATAAAAAAAACTTAATATAGTGGCCAACCATTGACAAGTAGCACTGTATAGTTTTTCTTAGAAGACATACAGTACATCATATGTAAAAAGACAAATTAAGGGTTAAAGCTGTTCTATATTACCTTATTCTGGGGACAGTGAAATCAGAAGGCAGCTTGGAGATTTTCACCATTTGTGGCCGGTTAGGAAATTTCTCAAAGATGCGAAGTCGCAAGGGAAGCTTTTCTTTGGTGTCAGCATTTGCTTCGCTTTGCTTCAGCTTTAAAAATGATATACAGTTTAACAACAGTATCAATATCCACAGAAGAATAAAAGAAGAACAGCTGTGTTTAATTGCTAATATTCAAACAAATCAGATCATTTCCATAAACTAAAATTGCCTTCAAAAATGTAAAAAGAAATTTGATTGATGTTCGGTGTCATTAAGCACTTTTGGCATTTTGACATCTAGAGGTCAGAGTCTAATGTGAACTAACATATTATGAGCTCTAGTAAAATGAATCTTCTCTCAGAGAGCTTGAAAGACCTAATCCATCATGAACTCAAATTTCCTTGTGAAGCTGCTCTGTAATATAATGTTCGCGGACATTTACTGTGATATCCAAATGATGGCGTAGTAATGCAGTTTCCAGAATTTTACCAGAAGCCACTGTGTGTTTGATCTGCACCACCTCGTCTTTGAGTAGAGGCGGCCATTAAACCCCCAGAGAACCCACAAGGACATAAGAAGGGTGACGAACAAGAGGAGGCCCTGCAGTCCATCTGCCTATTTGGTTCCAGTAGCTAATTGATCTGAGGATGTCAGCCAATTCTTTCCTAACGGATGCCAAGTTTCCCGCTTGTCATAATTTGTCAGCTTCGGCAACATGGATAGATAGATTGTTCTAGTTTCCCCTCTTGTTTCAACTTGTGTCCTCGGGTTTGTGTTTCATTGGGCTGTTGGGCTGCCTTTGACAGAACCATTGTGGATTTTGAATACTTGAACAAGGTCCCCCTGTAATCCTCTCTGTTCAGGTCTAAAAATAGACATCTCCTTTAGCCTGTCAGTGTATGAGAGATTTAGTCTCTGATGCTCTTTTTGAAATGTCAGGAGTTCTCAGGACAATTTAGAAGATTTAAGTTGTTTGGAAAACTACTGAATCAAAAGAAATTTTCTTCTTCCATTTTTTTTGTGTGCTCAAAGTTTTGAGATCTTACATAAGAATATAAAAATGACTTTAAATGAGAGAGACGCATTGTGTCCCCTTAGCTTATTAGGTTTAACTAATTTGGGTCATTTTCCATTTTACCTCAAGGGAAGGAGGAAGTAGGTGTAACTGTAACTGGTAGGGGTTCATTTCTAAATCTGGATAACCCCTAAATAATGGCACTACATGTTTTTTAGAACTGGTTGTTAATAAGTAAGGTTTGGAGAGAAAAATCTTGTAGAGTTCCAGGTCAGACTGTCATGCTTCACTACAGCCAGAAGGTGGCAGCAGTACATTGCTAGACCTTATAGTTTCATATAGATTAACAATAGTCATGAGAGACTCGTATTTACATGTAATGAAAAAGGGTAGGGAAAGCATAAAAGAACAGAAAGGAAACGACAATGTTTATCTGAAATTGTTTCTGCAAGAAGGGGAATTAGATCTTTTTATCTGGAGCACATGTTATCACCATCATGGGCTTGAATGAAAAATTTTAAAGCCTCTCTTATAATGGACCAATTATATCAATTTAATTATATATAAAAGCTGCCTATTTAAATTCTCTACACGCCTGTCTGGAAGCCAGGAGATAAATCTGATGCATTTCTGATTAGGGTGACAGACACCTAAAGTTGTCTTTCAATTAAATTCTTATCACTGGAAACGCACACAAGATACGAAACAATGCACAATTCTTTGTTTACCCATGGTATACTTAAAACATTACAGGAAATAAAAAGGACATTTTCAGGAGAACAGACTGAATTGAAGCAATATGCAAGTGTTTCATTTGTTTTGTCTATACTGTTTGTGAGTCATTTTGCTGATCACAATCTTACCTTAAGAGAGGTGCATGGACAGTGTCCATGCAATTACACTTGGCAGACACATTAAAAACTGCGGGTATAATTACACCAACAGAAAAGAAACTGAACAAATGGAATAATTTGCCAGCCTTATATTCAGAATATTTAAGACTCACAAATATACAGCTGTACATAACCAAAATAAACCTAATGCAATGTATTTTTATTCTTATTCTTTTTAATTATGTTATTATTGATTGTTATAAAACAGTAAAAGAAATACCCTTTTTAAAAATCTTCCTAGAAGCCAGCATTATAAGTCAGTTAAAAAATAAATCCATACTTTCTCAGAATTTCAGTCTTAGTTTTTCAAGTGGCACTAGAGTAAACCATACATTCTAACAAGCCCAACATTCAAGGCCTATCAAAGGCTAAGCTGTTGGAGGTAAAGTACCATTGTATCTAGATATGCTGATATGCAGTGAGTGCACACAAAAACTGTGAAACTTTAACTATATATCATGAGCTCTTTATACAGAGATGTGGAGCTTGACCTACTACATCAATAACCTATGTGAATTGATTGAAGTTTGGCTAAAAGTCCTCAAGAGATCCTTTCATAAGGATAATATTGTCATTATCAATATAGTACATTCCTGGGATAAAGCCTGCAAGCATAAATATTTCAGTATTGACTGGGTGTTTAAGTGTGAACTGTAAATATGGTGGTTTGCACCTCATCTAAACTAACTGCTAGGGGAAAAGCATTTAAAACTGAAAACAGGATGCACTTTTTTACAAAAAGGGTTGTTGGAGTATGAAACAGGCTAGGCAATCTTCTTGTTGTAACTGATTGTTATAAGGACTTCCTGGATATTTTATGCAGCCAATGACAACTTTAAGCAAACAGGCTTGTTGATCGGATAAGATCCTTAGATCAATTAGCAAACTAGTTATATAGGCAGAATCCCAACCAGTCAACCAAATGCATGAATTGAGGCATGGATGGATGAACAGACCTACAAAAATATAGATGAATCGATAAGGGAAAGATACTGTATATACTAGTTTGTGCACAAAGGTTATGAGGAAAGGAATAAAAAAGGAAGACTTGAAAGTTCTTTTACTAATTGCTCCAAATGCTTCAAAGGACAGGATTGAGGAAGCTGTGCTGTTATGAACTCAAGCACAGGTACACTGTATAGTATAGTATAGTATAGTATAGTATAGTATAGTATTGTAGAACATACTGTACATTGCTTTATGGGAGCAGTTATGTTTGATGATCATATTTAATCAATGATGAATTTAAGCTGAGCAGAGACTCTATTAATCTTATTTAGTATTCAGAAGGAGTATGAATCAATATGGTTGCAAAACATGCTCCTCCCATCCCTATGAACAAACATAAACAGAAAATGCTTTTGTAAGTTTGAGCCGTATTGTGGAAATATAAGTGCGCTAATTTTTAAAGTATTATTTTTAAATAGTTTAATTACTACTTCAGAAAGTAACATTCACAATATATGATATATTGATTCCTGCAGATATTTTAACTGCAGAGATTTTGTTTCCATATCTCATTCATTTTATTGTCCAGCTCCAACAAGAAAGCTTTACAGAGATAAACGCTATACTAAATACTAAAGTCTTAGATGCTGAGCCAAAATAATGAAAAACCTAGCAATGATAGATAGTGTATTTTCCCTCAGAAGAGTTTTTGTAATGTGCAGATTATTGGCATAATGGATCTCAAATGTTTTCCGGGATTTGGTGGGAAAGCTTTGGCTGGAGTGCTTGGCATCTCATAACATGAGAAAGGTTACAAATGAGAGGAGGCCATTTGCTCCATCTATTCCTAGGTAATTAGTACCTAATTGATCCAAAGATCTTATCTTGGATATTGGCTTCAACAATATGACTGCGTAGCTTGTTCCATACTCCTACAACCCTTCGGGTAAAGTGTTGGCTGTTCTCAGTTTTAAATGCACTTACAGGTACATGTACTGTAGTTCCCTTTTGTGTCCTCTGGCTTGTGTTTCTTGACAGCTGTACTTGAACTTCAACCAGGACACACAGACCCTGCATACAACACGGTTTGGCCTTAGACACTATTAGAAAGATATCTTAACCTTTTTCATGGCAACAGTGATGGGGCTCTGGATTAAATCCCAGACCTGGGGTGCTGTCTGCGTAGGGTTTGTATGTTCTCACCGTATTCACGTGGGTGTCCTCCTGCAGTTCAACAACATACTAGTAGGTTAGTTGGCTAATTGGTTAATTGGTAGGTTAATCTGAGAAATTTGGCCTGGTGTGAGTCTGTGCATGTCTGTGTGTCTGTCTGACCTGTGACCCTTTATTGGAAAAGCAGGTAAAAAATGGATCGATGTACCATAGTAAGTCTGAAAAAAAAATGGAATATCCAGTGTAATGTGGAAAGAAGTTTGGCACAAAAACAATTTTTTAAAGTAACTTGGAAAACAGATTACAATCACAGTCTGTTATTATGAACCAATGGCATAATTAAAATTTGGAGCACAGACAAAAACCCTCTTAAAGGAATGCTCCGTTCATTTTATTAAGCAAATGGATAACTTTAAGTGGTTATTTATTAACATCATTGACTATACAAAGAGAACTTATTCATTGCATGATGCTATACTTAGACTGCCAAAAACCATCTTGTTAGTCTGATTTCTGATTCCAAATCATCTATATGTGGCTAAAACAATAAAAGTCAACCTAATGGTCTATTGGTGTTGTTTTGTAGACTATATGACAGTAGATGTAATACTAATATACTAATGTAATAATACTAATGTAATACTGTTATTCCTGTATAGGAAACCAATCCTTATAAAACATCAGAAAATTGAATCTCTGAAAATGAGAAAATTACATTGTGTAGTGATGGTTTCATATTTTTGCTGCTTTACTGAGCATAGTTTTTGTGTATCCCAAATCCAAGATTTAATCTATTAGATGCATATGATGGTGCTAATCATTATTATTATGATACATTATTATAATACATATTATCAATGACATTCTTAAATTGTGCATTAACTTGGGCCTCCTTTCATGGTGTAAAAAGGACAAAGACATACATCGAGCAGATACACAAAATTTGCAGGAAATTCTGCTTTTTAAGGGATGATAATGAGTGGGTGCTTTAATTTAATAGTCTTTAAATTTAAAATGTATGATTTCAAAATAGATGTACAAAGTATTGATACTACTAAAAATAAATAAGAAGCTGGTTTGCACAGATTGAGCACAGCTAAGAACTGCTACAGAATTATTAAATGACTTGGAAGTACAGTATCTACATCACACTGATACTGAGACAGTCTGGCTAACTTGTATGCAGCCAAGAGACACAGTGGGATTGTGGACGTGCTGTCTGGTCTCAGATACCTGTAGGACAATACAAACCTGGCAACATAAAAGCTATGGCATTTTGAGAGTAGATCATTCTTACTATTCTCTTTAATGTATGATCTAAAACATAGATCAATCTTTTTGTCCACGTTCCATGACTAATTTCAGAACAAACACAATCAAAATTATAATTTGCTGTAGCTTTGTTTTAATTGATTGTTTACTCTTAATTCCGACACTGCTGTGTGATACTTGCAGAATTGTGAAGTAGGGACAGGTAAACACAGCGCTGTTACTCACCGGACATTTAACGACAACATGATAACCAGAATTAGTCCGCCTGAGAAAAGAGATGTGAACTTCAATGACGAGCAGCTTTTGCAACATTTACCAATAAGAATGCTTTATACTGTATAACTCCAGACATACAGCTCACAAAAGTAGACAATTTCATCAAATATTATAGTGAAAATTACACATCACGTCACCTCTTCCTCTTTTTTTTATTCTTAATCGCATTTTATTGTAGTTACTCCCTGTGCCATCCATCCATTTTCTAACTGCTTTGTGCAGTTAAGGTGTGCAGGGGAGCCAGAGCCTGTCCCAGAAAAAAACCCTAGATGGGACGTCAAACCAGCACAGGGCAGACACAAAAACACAAACACTAGGGCAAATTCCTGAGAAGCCAATTAACCTACCAGTATGTCTTTGGACTGCTGGAAGAAATTGGAGCCCCCGAAGGAAACCCATGCAATCCTGGGGAGAACATGCAAACTCCACACAGACAGCACCCCAGCTCTGGCATTGAATCAAGGACCCCAGCGATAAGTAGAATCCAAGGCAGCTCTATAAATCCTCAGAGTTTTTCAAATGAAGTATTTTTAATATATTGTGAAGCGCTGTCTATACTGAGTGTAAGACTACGTACTGTAACAGCATCACCAACCATTTTAATCTCCACTGGTCAAGAGATTGTATGGATTTTCAAAAATATTTCTTTCAATACCTTCAGAGACCTAAATTTCAACCTAAATTAAGAAGAGATGGGGAATAATACAGACCTTTGTTCTCAGTGTGAATGTACCTTAGTATTTTGCACATAGGGCTTAATAAATGTCTCATGGTTACTGTTCATTCAGTATACAGATACACATGTGTTCACTTGATGAATGGACTCAAAGAGCCCACCCCTGCATCTCAGGTGGTGAAGGAAAATTGCACTGTCACTTCCCATCTGTGCAAAACTAGCTGGTAGGGTGTATGAGCCAGCCAGTAAGAATTGTGGGGTTTGAGAATGCAGCTATAGTAGAAGAACGCACAAAAAAGACTCCAATAGCCAGGCCCTTTGAAAACTAACTAGGTTGCTACCTACAGTATAGTATAAACCACTATTTGGCAAGAAATGTTCATCCAGCATGCCGCATCAGTGTCCAGCCAGTGTAGTGTAAATGGTTTTCATCTCAGTCGAAGGACGGGGCTGGAAAAGTGAATCTCAATGGTAGCACACTTTTTCATGTTGTGTCAGACAAGAATTTCCTGGCAGGGGACTTCAATGCAATGTTTGCAGGGGCTGACAGCAAGATATGCTGTGTTAAAGTGTTCGTTGGCTGCACAAAATTACGGTGTCCCTCACGTCATTTATTTCCCTTCTCCTGTGTTAATGATCAATGGAAATTTTATCCAAATAACCTTTGACTGTACAAATAAATGTTTTTATTTCCATGCTTTTATTTTATTAATTTAATTTAATTGCATTTTGATTATCCTTGGGATTGTGAGTGCAATCTGATGTGGTACCAGACAAAAGCAACTGGGTAAATGAGGGACACTAAGTATATTGAAAAGTAAGGGCTTTAACACACAGAGCGTTGCTTAAGCAAATAAAATCACAGCATGCTTAGGGTCATGCACAAAAATGCTGGACATGCCTGGTTGCCTATAATTATGACTAGCATGGTTGCAAGACAAGACCTCAGTGACTTTGAAAGAGGGGTGATTGTTAGGGTGCGTTTGGCAGGAGCTTTAGTGACCATGACAGTTCAACCTGCTGATGTTTCACAATGATTTCAGCATGACAATCAGAGGAAAATACATCATCAGCAAAGGGCAACAGTGGCCATAAGCACATACTGCAAGATTGTGATATGCATAATTCAAGTGCAAGGCACAAGAGGTGATCAACTGCGGATCATCCATCCAATTTCTAACAATTTTATGTAATACTGGTTCTTGGGGGAGCTGAGGCATATCCCAGCAAGAAACATTTTACAGACAAGATACAGTACACCCTGTATGGGATACACACACAGGGCACACATACAGTATATACCAGGCTTCTTATGGCAGTGAGTGATAGTCTTCATCCCATGCTGAAGCATTTCTTTCCTGCCAAAGAGTATTTCAGATGACAGTACCTCTCCATCCACAGAGCAAGTGTGGTTGCCCAGTGCTTTGATGAGTGTGACACTGATGTTATCCATACAGTATGTCATGGCCTTCTCAGTCACCAGATCTGCATCCAATCAAGCTTTTATGGGATATTCTGGAATGATGCCTGAGACAGTGTGTTTCAATAGGCAGAAATTTCTATCCTCTCTGTAAAAAGTATTAGTATTCCTGAGACTGCGTATTCCATCGACCAGGCATGACTTGATTTTCTCATGGAACAGCAGTGCTGCACCTCTCCTGCAGAATCCCAGATGCTGTCTGGTGCCATACCACAGGTTGCAAGCAGGCTATACTGGACACATGTGGTGGCCCACAACCTAATTAATTGACCACACATTGGCGTTTCCATTTATTATATTGGTAAAAATATAAGTAGCAAAAATTGTAAAAATGATTTAAAAATGATTTGGTAAAAATGCTTAAAAAATCATACAAGGAAAATACAATATGCTTTGCATCTCCTGGTATCTCATTTTCCAGTCTTAAACTCTCCAAAACAACCTAAACAACGCCTGCATAAACAACATACAGTAACTGTAAAAATATTGTTAGTATTACTTATGATCTCAAATGAGAACAGTAGAGGAAATAAAAACATCATGGAATGTACTATATTGTGAAAAACTATGAAATGTTTTTTTCCTATCAAACTGAAAACCATTCTTTACCCTGTGGATTTAGTGAACAGCCAAGCGGCTGTTTTAGAAGAGGAACAATTTTTTCCCTGTAATTTGGTAACAAATGAACCATGCTAGTGTTCCATAGGCTATAAACTCCCAGGCTACTTAATGCTACACCTTCATCACCTGAGAGGATGCTTGCCAACATACATGCTATACCCTCAGAAAAGCATATTTTGAGGTCTGTTTCTGAGGACATATTCTGCTGTTTTCTGAAAGAAAACCCCTTTAAGATGACCTTGAAGACAGAAGCTAATAAGCATTTCTCCCTTAGTGCTTGGTAACATAATGTGCTTGGACATAAATACATTAGCAGACAGACTTCTTTAATCAAAAACAAAATAGCAGCTGTTTGCTTAATCAAACAAACAAAAAAGCCATAACAAAGTCTGAGCATGGCAGAATTTGATACCTCTCAATTGCACTGAAACAGATTAAAAGGTAGCACCACAAATACATAAATCAGGGCCCGTTGTTCAATTAACTGATGTCTAAGAAGAGATGTGAAAATAATTTGGAACCTACAGTCATTTTCTCTAGCTTTAAATGTGTATTAACAAGATGCTCTAAAACAGAAAAGAAAAAAAGAAGGTAAAAATGATAAATAATTAAAGTTTGTAACTGACAGACACAGGGCTTTCTTTTGGCCCTTATGACACGGACTGAGCATCTTGTTCATGACTATCTGTGTTGCCAAGGGGAAACTGAGGCTTGTCACAGCTAAAAGAAATCTCAACCCCATCTGACAGCTGGCTGTTTACCCACACTCTTATGGGCTTTGGCTTCTGAAATGTCCGCACCCAGTCACAGTTCTCTAGGGCTTTTTGACTGGAAACAGATGTGCTTTGAGCAGACAGAAAAATACAAAGTTTTACAATGTCCACACCAAAAGTCTCCGGCATTAATAACTTTGTATGCGCCAGCCTAAACATTCCAAGTAAATTGGAAACAGCTGACACAAACCAGCATAACCACAGGCTGAATTTGAAGAATTTTATGCTGTAAGGCACCTTGAATCATCATCTATTTTTCGACAGGCAGCTGCTTTGGTTATTCTTGTGTCCTTTTTAGAATTCCTAACTAATTTTCCTAAATTCAGTCTGTGTGCTTTTGTATACCATAGGTATGATCAAATACCACACATACTTCAAGAACTCTGTCAAAACAGACTTAATTTGCTTCTACTTACAGTATGTTGTCTTTTCTTGCAGTTTTTAAGTAACTTGGATGTCTCACATTGTTCAAAGAAACATGGACTGTATTTACATAAATAGACCTTGCACTAGATGGCAGTATGGATGGATGTAGAATAAATATCTATAGTATACAGAATACAAATTGCTAATTACAAAGCCACTCATAAAAGATCAACCTGTTCTGATACTTTGTATGTAAATGCATTTTCTAAGATAATTTAAAAGCATCACACATCATCATAAGTTATTGTGGCTCATTTTTTCTGGGAATGCTCTAGCAAAATGTCATTGTACAGGAGCAGATATTTAAAAAATCATCTATTATCAGCATGCTTGAATTGAGCTGAATTAAGTGGAAATAAAAATGACAGAAAGAGAAATCAATCTGACAGAATATCACATGAATATAGTGTACTGTATTTTGGAACTACTGTGGTATCAGTCTTCCCTGTAATCCCACTTAGAATGGCAAATTACTGTCCTTCATTAAATACTGAAATTCCATTGGATATCCTTTTTAAAGATCCCTACAGTATTAATACTGTTCCCTAGAAGGTTATCTTGAGGTAAACAGAAGTTACAGAATAGTTTACTGCCTGGGGCTAAATCAGGTGTTCTTTAATTACCCATTAAACATATTAATATTCCCTATGTAACACTGCCTGGAACATTTCTACTTTAAAAACAAAAAAAATATTCAGCAAGTATTTAGTCATGTCAATAAAACATTATCAATTCTAATTAATGTTTTCTAAAATGAGACATAAAAACAATGTGAGAGAAAGAGAAAGTATAATGTATTTAAGTACTTAAGATATTGAAGTTACAATAATAGTTGATCAAAGCCTTACTATTACTAATTACAGTATCATTTTGTTTAAACAATTAAATGCTACCTCAATGGTCTTAACATCAGCCTTGAGGATGCTAATTCCAGAAACGTATTTTGTCACACATGAAAATTGTGTGTTGCGTGGGCATAATTATTGCAACACAGTCTCAGAACCATATCAGGTAGCATCAACAAGAGTTGCTTGGAGAAACATCTGATAGAAGATACTTAGAACTCCATGTGCACAACAGCCCTGAGGGGCTGTTCTCCATTTAATATTTTATAAAGATAAACATTTCCCACATTTATATTCACACTTGGCTTATGATTCTGGCTTGTGGACAGATATGATTTACCGTAATCACATACATTTCTACAATGACCATACAAAGGAATAAAAAGAATGAAATGAAAAGAATGAAACAGCTGGGTAAAATGCAATACAGCTGAAGACTCTGTGTTTCAGACCTCTCAGAATTTATTTTTGTTTTTCTTGTATATGTCTACTACAATCATTATTTATTTTTCTTTTGATTTAGAAGTGACATTATGCAGAAACGTCCTGTACCCAAGATCTTTACTAAAATAGTCTGAAAGCTAATGGTAAACGAAACACTGAATATACTGTAAAAAATAAGATCATAAGAGGGTTACAAACAAGTGATAGTTACAGTATTCAACCCTTCCTGTTTATTCGATTGCTTAGTAGCTTATTGATCCCGGCTTTTTCTTGAAGGTTCTCAGGTAAATAGCAACAGCATTGCTTAATAACCTGTTTTAGATACTCACTACCCATTTTGCAATAAACTGTCTACAGTTTGTAGTCCATAATACACTTACTTATAACTTCCAGTTTTGTTCTCTTGTATAGTACAGTACTTCTTTCGCTACCATAGAGTAACCCTTTGGGATGACTTTATCAAAACTCTTCAGGATTCTGAACACTGAACACTTGTACTGTGTAAGGCTCCTAGTAATCTTCTTTACTCAAGACACAAACTCTGCACTCCAACCTTGGGAGATAGTAGCTTCAGAGAGTCAGTGCACAGAGCTCTCAATTGAGCACGTTAATGCTGGTGTGGCACACTTCCAGCTCCAAACCATACAGCCCCATCAAAAAGCAGTGAAATTTCCTCAGCCAGTAGTCTGACTCTTGCCTCTACAGACTGCAACAGAACTGGGATTCCTAGGATGTGATGTCAGTGCAAGAGTCTCATATTACTTGCTCTACATTGCTTAATATTCTGATACAAAGACAAGTGCTGCTCTTGACTAAGAAAAAAATGGGTGCCAAGGCATAAACACATTGTTACTAGTGAGATTTTTATACATATACTTTATACATATTTATATTTTATACATATTCATACTTTCTTTTTTGTTTGTTTTCTGTGTGTGTGTTCTAGATCAGATGATGTGTCAGCATAACAGCATAATAAAGTACAATTATATTGTATCATTAGAGCCTGATTATCATTTCCTTCAGTAACACTTAAGAAGATAAACAACATCTACTTACGTAGATGACTATTCTCCACTCCCACAGGACATGTACCCTTCTATGAAAGGACTAATATACTATTTATTCTATTTTAATCTCTTATTTCAAGAGATAATTGAATATATGTCAACACACAGAGGAGCAGAACTTAGTTTTGCTACAGAAGCAAGACAATGTGTTCCCTCAAGAGGTACGAACCATTAGTGCATAACGTAAAGGCAGCAGTGTGAGCAGTGGTTAGGGTTTTCAACTGCTGACAGAAAGTTTCTGGGTTCAAATCCCAGGTGAGGCACTGCTGTTGTATCCTTAAGTAAGGCATTTAACGCCAACTGCTTTGCTAAAATAGCTACTGTAGGTGGATAAATTGGCACATTTCCTTGGAAGGGATAAAAACATCAGTGGAATGGATGTAAAATAATAAAGATGGAATTGAAGGGGTTTCTGCAATTATTCGCTGCTCTTTACAATGCTAAAATACTTTGAAATCACTTAACTCCTTTTAATGTGCATTATTATTGCATTTGTTTCAGGCCTCTTTCCTGAATTCAGATTAAAACCAAAATATCAAATACCTGAATGTTAAAAGATCACAGTGTTTGAAGTCAGAGGGATATTTTTTTTCTCTATGTTATATTGCAGCTACTGTAGCTATTCCAGAAAAGCCTTCTTTTTAGTTTTTACAGAGCACCTGTAAAAATCCATCAGTGTAATCTATAGTATATATCTGCCTCTATCTATAACTTACCTAAACTACTGGTGCTCCACAGATATGTAATTACAATCAACCTCAAGGAGTGATGCAGAGGCTAACTGAAGCAAGCCCTGATGATAACTGAACAGAAGGAGTCTCATTATATGTTTCCTGTTATCTTCTCCTGATCTGCATTGTGCTGTACACAGGCTATTAATTAGCAGCATCTCCGGCTCTTCTGTCTGATTTAACTGCTAATGATGCTACGATGTATACTTTGGTCTTATTAACATAACAATGAAAAAAAAGAGAAATTCATTTCATGGTTAAGGATTGTGATTACAAAGCAGGGAACATTTATTGCAAGTGCAGTTTTTTAAAACCTAATGGTAAAAGTCATTAATTTTACTACAAACCAATAAGTAAGCTGGTCTATGAAATTCAAGAATGACGTCCTGGAAATGTTATGTAGTTACAGTTCAGCTGTTGGATTAAAAAAAAACATTTTTTATTGACAATAATCAGAAGGAAACTTGGCTTTTTGAAAATGTGTCCATTAACATGACACAGTTACTGTATGTGTATCCTGTACCATTTCCTTCCAGGAGATAATGCATGAGAGGTGTGGTCAAAGTCAAGTATTTCTAGTCTCTTTTCTGTTTAAAACACAAGGATTCCAACCCTATCTGAGCTTCCAGTTTTTCCCTCTACATCATGGCTCTTCAACCTTGGACTGAGGAGCCCCATTACTGCAGGTTTTATAGGTCACCATTAAATCAGCAATTTCTAAAAATGTCATTGTTATCAATTAAGCAGCCAATTTCTCAGATGACAGCATGTAGAGATCATCTGGTACTCAAATCTTAGCAACCTTCAGTCCTAAAGGCTACTGTTCAGAACACGTTACAGGTGTTCCCAATGTTTAGAAAAGGAGAGGTATCAGACTAACTGGATTGGGACTCTAAAGGACATTAATTGGAGACCCCTGTGCTATGAAATTGATATAATGGATATAAATTTGAAAATAAATTACTTTTAAAACTGGGCACAAATTAAAACACTACTTGCAAAATACAGTAATTTGGAGAACAGACAATACTCAGTGATGTAAAATTAAAGCACAAGGAAAAAGCAATGGCTGATTAAAAGAAACATCAACATACTGTATGTCCCGCAAACCCCTGAGCATGATATAATGACCATGAAGAGCTCAAAGAGCTAAAAGAGACATATTTTCAGAAGGCCCTTTTCCATAGTGGAACAATGCAGTTAATCACAGCATCTAAACTGCTTTACAGTATACTGTATCTAATTACACTACAAAATACTATACTATATACAGAATAGTACACATACAGTACATACTGTATACTGTATATTATATTATACACTACAAATATATTTGATAATACATAATTTCAAATATAGGGTTTAATTTAAAATAAAAAACACAGAATACCTTCTGGTTAATGTTAAGTGCCAGAATTTCTAGTCAGTAAAAAAATAACAATAATGATGGGATAGAATAACTTGCTATACTGTAATGGTGAATACTGCCCTCATCTTTATTAGCTGTGACCTGTTGAACATAACAACGTTTACACCTCAAATCCCTCAACGGTAGACTATGGCTTTTGATACATAGACCTTAAATCCACAGAGCAAGCTGACCTAGCTATTCTCCTGTCTGACTGTGATAATAAGCAATTTATGTATTCTGTAAGTGCTGTGTTGGCTGACCACTTTCAGAAAAATGCAGGATGATACTGTATGCCAAAACGAAAATTCTATTTAATGAATCAATCACGTAATAATCAAGCTACTGCCTTCGAACCAGTTTATAACAGTTGCATCTGGTTCTAACAGGCTTCTTCTAACAGGCTTGGGAAAAAAAGAGAAAAGGTCGAGATGTATCTGAAACTAGCTGATCCATTTTTTCCCTCCTGCTCCTGTAAGAATAAGTGTGATTTTCAAAGAATTTCCATAATGTGACTCTGCTGTGATAAATATTTAAGAGGCTGAAAAAGTTCCCTTGCTGTAATATTAAAAATAATTTGTGGGCTTATTTATTTGCACTTTAATAATGTGGCACTTTTTGCTGAATGTATAGAAAAGATTGCAGGGAGATAAGTGGGGTTCTGTGTCAGTGTTTTGAGCTGTAAAGGAACAAGTAGAGGTCAATTCCACACTGAAAGAGAATTCCAAGGATAACAAAAAACACATCATGGCTGTGGAACTTTTTTTCAGGGCTGATAGCATAAAACTGAATGGTACTGAAGATGTGGCTGTAAAATTCACACTTTGTAAATTTTGACTTTTGATTGTGTATTGTCTTAAGAATATATAGTAAAATAGTTACGCTGAGTATTGATTACAATGCAATGTATTTTATTGAAAAATTATTTGCCAAGAAAACCTTTTTTTTTAACCCGAGCCTTTTCCATTAATATTGCTTTATGATTAAAGGTCTTACTGTTAACCTCCTCCAATCCAAAACTGAATAAAATATGAATAATAGTGCATGAATAAAATACAGGTATGAGATCTTCATGATGATGCCCTAAATTTGCAAATAAATTAAATTAAAATTAAGCTATGGTGTTAGGAGGTTCTGAAAACAGGGTTATGACCTGACCTCTCTATACCCTCCACCCTTTGGTGACATGGATGTAAATCCTGACCTGTGACGCTTTTAACCAAAAGGCTAAGCTCTCAAATAGTGCAGCAAGCTACAGTGATATTGATTCTCCCCAACGTCTATTGGAACCTGACTCCAATGAAACAAATATTCACGGTCCAAACTTGCCAGATCACCTGCAATGTTAATTTCAGTGATGAGAGCTGATTTAACATATCTGCACATTCTAATTTATTTAGGTGCTCAATTAAAATGTATAGATTATGAGCTCTGTGATTTTTCTTATTTTACAGAGCCAAAATGCTCACCCATGTGTAATAATATAGCACAGCTAACCTTTTTATTATAAGATATGCCAATTATAAAATAAAGTGCAAAACTGCTCTGTAAACAACCATACAATTATACACCTATTAGAAAAGACTTGAACTAAATACCTCAGATCCTGTAGCACTCGTGCATTAAATGATAAATAATGTTACTGTGGCATATCTCACAGTAAGAAAACATTATTAATTATTTTGAAGAAATGCAATTTTATTTTCAAACGTCTTAGAATACATTTTTAAAGAAATTACCTATTACATTTACTGTACAAATAGCTTGTTCTGTATATGGAGTTTACTACTCTAGTTCAGAGCTTTCCAGTCTTCCATACTTCATTGTCATGCAATCTTTCATTTTAATTAAATGAACAGTTAATTTAGCTAATGTGCCTCTCACTTTGACCTTCTTCATTGCTTTCACTTAAAAAAATGGAGATTGAAATTCTATAAGCAAGTCAGAATTCATATCTGAATTAGTATTTCAGATAAACATTCAGCTAAATACAGTAACTCAGATCGTATTTAAATCTGAAAAATTAGATTCTGGAAACACTATTGTAGAAGGGAAAACACTATATCTTAAATTAATATGATTAAAACATTTGATTAGATAATTTAACACATAGAGATTTGTTATTTGATGTTTAATATTTATGAATTTGATTAATTTATTTAAATAGCATAATAAGGAAAAGTCCACAAAAGAACCAGAATAGAAGCTATTTAACTTTACAGTTAGGTTCTGCATTGGTTTATTTTTTAAAAGTAATAACCCAATAACAAATAGAGAACATCTGTGAGGGTTATGCTCATTTTTAGCTTTAAACTGTCTACCGGAAATGTCTACCATACCAAGGGGTTACTAAGTCTTTTAGATATTCTTAGAAGAAAGATGTTTTGATGGAAATAATCCAAAATGATTTTTTTTTCAGACACAATCTCAGAAGCATGTGATGTTTCTGAAGTCCACACTTGAAAAACAAGGCAAGCTGGTAATTCAAATCCTCTTTTTATTTTAGATTCTCCCATTAATTTTGATTATATACCCAAACAATTCAGAATCACCGATTGTACCTTTCCATCAGGGCTTATAGTAACAGTCCTTGTTCTGTACCAGCATAGGCAGAATGGGGGAATTATAGGCTGGATCCTTGAATCTGCCTATCCTTCCAATCCTTTATCTTTTGACTTTCGAGGTTCAGTAACAATTTGAAGGAAGGTGCGTCCTTCAGAAAGCAGGCGAGAAACCTGCAGGCGACTGGAAAGTTACAGAGGCTCATCTTTTCCTTGGAGAAGGACAGAGAACTAATTGACTAATCCCAGAAGTGCTGAGCCACCTCCCAATTCTTTTGATGTTCTAATACAGTACATCAACCATGAGTCATAAATCCACTAATAAAATCAGATGATTTCTAAAATAAAGAACACATTTTAATTTTGAATTTATAGAGTATAGGCATTGTCTCCAGGATCTCTTTAGAGGCTACAGCACGTACCATTAAAACTTAAAGCATCCATCAAACATGAATTCATGCTGTATAGCTGTCTAACACAGACCCTGGCAAGGGTCCCTCATGATCCTGTACCAACCACATGACAATCCAGCTGTTCTGTAGCCCTCAACAGTGTTTCTAAAAGAGCCTGAATACCTACAGTATGTTTATTTAAGATATGATAAACTATTTATTTTTATAAATATATACAGTACTGTACAGTGCTGTATACACAAATGAAACTGTAAATACACACTGGTACAAATCAACAAAACATGACTTTCAAGATAAAATATCATCTACTCTTTGAGAGGTGTCCCAGATTCTAACCCAGATTATCGTTAATCATCTTTGACCGGGGCAATCATGCAATGATACAGTACCTGTTTTAGATAATGTAATCCTGAGAAATCACCACATATCCTACATATACAGTAGTTCAAACCTAGTCTTTGCATTACAGTCATATTATTACTGTTTCCCTTTTTTGCTTTTCAGATCTACAACAGTACATTATTCATTCTTGTAAACTGGGTCTTTTCTACAGCTACTGTACTCT
Source organism: Lepisosteus platostomus (assembly GCF_059453375.1). NCBI lineage: Eukaryota > Metazoa > Chordata > Actinopteri > Semionotiformes > Lepisosteidae > Lepisosteus > Lepisosteus platostomus. The sequence goes on from NC_142612.1 coordinate 30,168,058, forward strand.
CATAATAAATCACAGGGATTTAAATCTGGACAATGAAATGAAATAATTTCCACGTGTCTCACAATTGTATAGTATAAGGTACTGTCTTGAAAACTCCCAGCTCTCTTAACAATTGAGATGAGTAGAACACAAAATTTTTTTAGCATTTGCTATTTGAACTCTTCCAGCCTTCATACTGTACATTAAAGCTGTTCTGTAAGCATAATAGAAGAAAGTTATCAATCACTTCTTCCTTTCTACAAAGTGTCCCAAAAAATTATGAGGAAGGTACATCATAAAGAGGCTTGTAGATGAAGTGCATATTTCTGGACAGTTTCTATAAGTGACCTTTTCATTTGCTATAAATATGCTTGTCCAGAAAAAAAAATCTTATACTGTATACGGATTATTGTAAATAGATGCTAGCCCTATACATCTATTTTGAAAACATTCTGGGTTGTTTGATATGATCAGTTAAAAAGTGTTGAGAAGTTTTTAACAATTTTGATCAAATAAACTTTTTAAATTGATTACTCATGAGTACTAATTAGATATTCAATTATTTTATATTAACTGAAATCATTTTGGTTAATTTTTTTCAATGGATTGAGAAAATGTGCTCATACTATTAATTATGTTAATACATTCCACAAAAAGTACTTACAGTATGACCCTATCAGACTCACCAAAAAACAACCAATTAAGATGCAGATGCAGAATATATCTGAGATGATCTAAGAAACTGCATTCAAACAATATCAACTGTATTTAATTGTCTTGTTGCACAATTGCCATGAATATCTTATCTTGTAGGCCATTGTTAATTGCATTGTTATTTATAAAATAACGGAAGTTAAGACAAGAAAGACCTTATAGAACCTACAATGCCTATTGTCTGCCACTTACCATATACACTACAGATTAACAGGGGTGCCCAGCTATACTGCAATAAGAGCTACTGTACATCAGAAAACCAGATCAATGTAATGTATGCATACTATAGGAAAAACACAACATAGTTGAATCCTTATTTTAGCCTCATAGCTGTCATTACTATCAAATGATACTGCAGATGTATTTTTGTGTTCCAAGAACCTTAAAAGGCAATTTTATAGCTTAAGCTTCAGATCAACACATCTACTTATCTGATTATAGGGAGCATTTGATTTGGTCTTAAGGAAATGTGTGAAGCATGACAGCATTTTGAGTAACTTAAAACTGAACAGAATCTGTGTTTTTGCTTAAGACCAGGTCTACATATTTTAAGAAAAGAGCATAACGTGGATTCTGCATGTAATGCAGAATAAGCTATCCAGTGAGTTTTCAAGTACAGTTTGTTTCTGTTTGATAGAGGAACTATTTTATAATATTTTAAAGAAATCTGTATTCTTCTTTGTCAAATACGTGCAATCAAATCAGCAGTTTGCTGATATTTTCTGGTACTAATTACTGCGTGAGTCAGAGTTTGGCAAAAAGGTAATGCTGAGGTTGCAATTTGAGAGAAAAGTCATTAGAACTTAAATTTATGAAAACTAAGAGTGAACCATATTTACTTACAGTTGGAGTACTGAATAATGGTGAAGATTATCATCATTGCTTTTGTTCGTGCCTTACATATTATAAACATATATACATATACATATACTACTGTAGGTATATAAGCAATTGTATAACAAGGAACAATAAAATAAATTCACATACAGTAAAACAATAAAAAATGAAGTGCTAAAACTAATTGCTAAATAAAAAATTACTTTATGTTGTAAGCAATCCAAAACACATTGTAAGATAGTGTGAAGTTTGAGGAACTGCAGCAATTATAATGATGTAAACTAAATTCAGCCGAGAATTTGACAGCAGGACCAGAAGACAGATTTCAAGAAAGATATTAGTTTAAGAAATGTCTGATATCAGTTTCAGCTACTGGCATTCCTGTAGAATTTCCCAATCTAACAAAGGAAAATTAAAAACTCCTATGATAACAACTTCTTACTTAACATATAGATTTTTATCAATTATCACTCACTCAGGTAATTGATACCTGAGTTTATTTCTCTATCGAATGTCTGTTAATTGAGAACAGTTGACAAAGAATGCCAGCAAATATCAGCCAAGAGCAGTGTTTCCTTAACCTAATACTCAGGACACACCATCTCTTTTAGGTTCTAATTATAAGCATTGCATGTTAAGATAACTACGGTATAAATTTCCGTACATATAATTTTTGAAGGGTGAAACAATTCAGACTTGTTTAATTAAAAAAATGTTGGTTTAATGGTTTAACTATTTTAATGTTGGGGAAATAAAAACAAATGGAAAGCCTGCAGATCAGGAAGTGAAGAAGCTGTCTGTTGGATATGAAACTGATCAAACACAGCCCTAGAAAAGTAGCTCAACATGCAAACAACTGAACAAAAATCCCTTCTTTTTTGCACTTCTGATCACTGCACATAATACATTTTATGAACTCCTGTGCATTTAAATGCTCCCAATCCGTATTTATATTCTGCACATGATTCTGGAGTTATGCACCAATAATTATGGCTCACTGAATCTGTGCATAGTGTTTGTTGGGCAATAAAGAGTACTGCATAATAAAAAAATCAAAGCCATTAAACAATTATTCTGTTATCCCTAGACTGATTTTCCATTAGCCAGAGGCAAGCTTCACAATGAGAACAAATTGGAAGTCGTGCATTTTATACATTATGCACACATTTGTTTTTAAGAAGGAAGGGAGCTGAACTGTTTCAGTAAAAGTACAGTAACCACCACTGTGAAGTTCTGTTTTAGTTTAAGATTTACTGCAAAGTTTTCTGGAAAGAAGGCTTGAAATATTCATAGTTAGAAAGATTATGTTGAAAAAACTTTGCTAATTCAATGCAAAATGCATGTTATTCTATTGATTTTCAACATAAAAAATAAGGCATTTACATTTATGACATTTACAAGCATCTCAACAGTGTTAGAATTTGTTGTTATATACGTACAGTCTGAGTAAAACAACTTTTTTCAGTTTCATATAGACAGAAACATTAGATTGTGTTACAATTTGCACTTCTCCATTCACCAAATTTCCATTTTCTCCATATCAAATTCACTTGTGCTTCACATGCAGACTGTCTGAATATGAAAGAGAAAATCTGTTACCTACCTGTTTAAGTTTCTTCAAATCTTCATCAAGTTCCAGATTGTCGAGAATTACTGCAACAAACAAGCTCAGCAAAATCTAAATAAAAAAGTCACTAGTTATTAAGTCAAGAAATGTACAGCATCATATACAAATAATTATTATCTAATGGAAAAATTAAGCTCATGTGTTGATCATGTGACTTGTCCAAAGCAAGTCCCTTATTAAATATTATGCAAGCTAAATAACTAAGTTTAATGTCAGTTTGAGTTATTAATAGGCATTTTATTAAAATAAATGTAAGTTACTTAAGTATGAACATACAATAATAAATAATTAAAATGAATGAATAATTAAAAGCATTTTTCACCATACTGTGCTTTGAAATACGTAACCTCTTCTGATATGCACTCAGCCTAACAATCTTAGCTATTAAATTGGAATAAGATGTTGGATGAATCATTTGACAGCTGAATCAGATTATATTCTTTTATTGTTTAAAGAAGGTTATTCTTCAGGTGACGCACTTTCCAAAAGAAATTCTAAATTAAAATTCTTAACTTTGAAAGGACTCATTATACTGGCTTATGAATGCAGTGTTTTTGATACATTTTATCTGAAAATAAATTTACAGGGCTCTCCAAAATTATTGTAGTAGTGAAAACCTATTTTTTCTTTACAGTCAAATAATTTGTATTTGTGATCATAAGATAAATATGTAATCACATATGTTTTTTGGGGGTAATTACATGCACACATTTGATTGTTTAACAGAAAGGGCACAATGCATGCTGTTTGTTTTGTAAATCTGAAGATTGACTTGGTCAGTTTAAGACTTTCAATGTTTTTCCTACTAATGATCTTGTTTGCACTGCCTTATGGGTCATTGTCATGCTGTATGGTGAAGTGCCAACCATTGAGTATGGGTGTCAGATTCATGGCTGTCTCTAGAAAGAGCTCAAGTGTCTTAATTGATGATGAACTAATGATTGTAGCAAATAGAATGAATTCAGCAGGTAGCAGAACATTTTTTGCTTATGTAAAAGGAAATGCTTCTATCCATACTGGCTGGCATTTCACTGCTAATTTATTTAAAATGAATGTGTCCTAATAGTTATGGTCACTGGAAATCAACGGATTAAACACAACATACAGTATGTTTTTAATCTAAAGTGATTGCAATATATACCTATAGTATATATATATATATTAGTTCTTACATGATAATTAACAATTCTGTATTCATATATCAAAATTAACATGGAATTACCCAAACACAAAACATATATTCAAGTAGGTAGCTGCATTAGCACGCATAGGCTGCAAAGGAACAAGTCAGGGTTTATTCCATGCTGAAAAGAGAAGAAAAGAAACTGTGGCTGTGGAGCCTGACACTCCTGAAGAAGGCTCCACAGCCAAAATTTTGTGTTTCTTTTCTTCTCGTTTCAGCATGGAATAAACCTTTACTTGTTCCTTGAGAAAACATATACAGTATTGTACTTACTATACCACTCATAATAATCTCATGATCAAAGATGCAAATTTCTTGACTTTAAAGTAATAGTAAGAGTTTGGACTTTGCTGTCCCAAAGCTTTTTGAAGGCACTATACTTTATGTAGTGTACTGTATTACAGCAAGAGAAAAAAAATCTATAAATTTAAGAGATAATTTCATTTTCCCTAATATGAAAACCAGAATTCATAACTCCTCCATTCACTGTTAAGGCTTCCAATAACAAATAATTTGCTTTTTTATCTGCTTCAGCAGGAATATATTCAACTAGAAGACATTAAAACAATTCAAAGAACAGTTTTTATTACTTTTTTTTTACTGAGAGAAACCTCTTCTTATTATAAGTCTTTGGTGTACAGGTAATCTGTGAATCAGGATATCTAATTTCCCAGTAGTCATTCATATTGCTCTGCATTAATAATTCTCAGTAACGAGAATCCTGCACACCTGCCACATTCATTAGCTGGTTATAAACAATCTACTGCAGAGCAATCCCACCCGGAAGAATGAAAACAACAGCTAAAGAATAAAGAGGATAGTATATTCTTCTCTTTTTGGACTTAACACTTGGAATGAAATACTGTGCACCATTTTCTAAAGCATGCTGAATGTGTAATTGCTCCAGTAGTTGAATGAACCAAGCTGAAAGTTAACACATTAAATGTGTTTTAATGATATTTGAACAGCAGAAGACAAATGTCTTTATTATGTTTAACTCGTAGTAAATACTACTACTGTACATGCAGGGTACATAGAAATACTATATTTCTGTGAAGTGAAAATAACAATTGTTATAATTCCTTAATTGTCTTAAGTGAATTCAGATGCAAACATTCTACTGCTAGCCTAGAAACATTTAATCTCCTTTTATTAAACTGTGACGTACATGCTACTTAACTTTAAACACTTCAAACATTTTTTAATTATAATGAAAGCCCTTTTTATTGCTGTATTCACTGAGTTTATGCATTACTCAGTGAGCACTTTCTGAAAAAGGCTAACAGACTGTCACAATTTTGTGACCTTCCTAGAGAATTAATAATGCAAACCTTGTGATGTAAATGCCTCCTATTAGCCAATTCTTTGTTACCATTTCCAGTCTCAAGAGAATACAGAACTGCCAGCAGACATCTTTCCTCTACATGTCTAGATCAGAAACAGATTTCTAATAGATATTTTCTTTTAGGCAAAGTCTCTCTGGATGTAGTTTGTCATTGTGTTTTATTATGTCTGTGTACTTCACTGTGTGTTGCTTCCTGTTGTGATTACATTTACGTGTTTATTTCCTTATTATTGACACATACTATTTCAAAGTGTAGGAACTGTAAGGGGAAACTCAGTGTCAGCCACGTAACAGTACTGTATCAGTGATGGGTTAATGCTGCTGGTGGATTATTACTGTAACAGCTGGAGGAGCAGTGGGTGTGGATTATGCTCTTGATTCAGAGGAATGGTCTCTAATACAGGCCGCTAGGGTGCCTCTAGCAGCTGCAGAGTCCCAATGCTGCAATTATTACTCTCACTCCTGTGTAAATAATACAGGTCTATACCCAGGACTGGGACTTTTCATAGTTTACAAGTTTACAAGTGCTCCTGCAACTATACATACTGTATCCATATCTCATGTTTTACATATTAAGCCTATGTTTAATTAGCACATGTTGGTTATAATAAAATGTTCAGCTGTAACACTGCTCATAGTATGTATATGAGCTTGCTAACAGCCAATCCAATGGGCTCTCAGGAGGAGTCCAGCCTTTTGAAATCCTCTAACATCCAATGACAGACCCCATATGGCTTATTTTGGTGATCACATGCTTCCAAATCTCTCTGATGGGTCTCTCAGACTCATTTGCAACATGTCATGTGTCATGGATTAAAACTGGTTGTTTGGCTTTAGGGGGAGGGGTAATGGTGTCACTGTAATACTGTGATCATATACTGTACTGCAAGACTCGCTATTACATTCTCTTCCTCTAAATTCCAAATTCCAAAGCAACCTCATTCCTAGTCGGCTACACACTCTTAGAACAATCACCTCCCTGGATATGACATGTTTAAACTGAAAAAGAGCATTAAAAACACTGGAGCATAACATATCAGAAGACTGATATTTAGAACATAAGTTCAGATATACTATTCAAAAACCGGAGACACCTACATCATATACAGTATGCAGATACATTTCAATAGCATACTGTAAGTGTATTCAACAGACCAGGTGAAAGTGTAGTGACTACCAGTAGGAATAATAATGTTAATGTATTACTCCGCCATAAAGATGAAATACATATACAGTGCATACATCTAATGAAAATGACGTCACAGCTGTATGTAAGTATATTATGCATAAATCACTTTTCAAATACTGTACATGTACTGTATGACTGTCAGTTCAGGATCTCATTGGAATTCTGTAACCTTTGTTTGAAAAGGAAAGTGTGCTAAAACATCACCTTCCTGTACGCCTACAGCACCACTGTCTCTTGCTTACCCTATTGTTCAATGATTTGACGACAATTCCAGAGGAAGTATTTAAATAAAGGGGCAAATGTGTTTTGTCTTTAACCCAGAAACATTCTATTTGCTACTCAGTATGTCATGAGAAGCACTGCGGTATGTATTACCCATGTGCTCACTTAAGTGCCATACGCCAGTAAGCAGCATCTAATTCCTAATTAACAGTCTATGCCCTAGAGTGTTATGCTCGTGCCTTAAAATTAAATTACATCTGTGAGATGCATACAAACCAAGGGCAGAAAGCAGCACAAAACAATACAGATATGACCCTTTTCTATAACGAAAAAAGCTTTAATGTGATTTACTGTAGTACTGAAGTTCACACACTGACAGACGTCAAGCACCCTAAAATTACTGAATGAATAAAGCTGACATACTTCTAACTGATATGAAGAGGTCTATCACAAGCAAATAATCAGTAGCATGTTTATTCTACAACATACCAGAGTGGCAAAAAGATGGTACAGTATAAAGTAAATGGCAACCACTGGAGCCCACATGTGTCCAACTGCAACAAGTGTTTGGTCCATGACATCAACCCAGCCTTCTTGGGTGAGGATTTGAAACATTGACATGAAAGCCTGTAGGAGATACAAACAAGTTTAAATTATTAGCTATGCACGGAAAAAAAATATCTGGAAATTAAACCATGTAAATGCAATCTTAAAACCTGAGGATAAAATAAATAATTCTGGTTGGCACATCTTTTTTTTTTTACAATGGTCTTGTGGTACTTTATAACATTCCGGTCATTTGCAGTGATATTCCGCAAAATTAAATATTTTTTTCTGATAGAAACAAATCTGCTGGCAAAATGGCAAAATGTGTTCACTATGAAATGTTTAATTGTTGGTCAACCATACTGTATACTATAATGTACTGGGGCTGGAGAATAGAATACGGGTACTGTATATCAGACTCAGTCAGGCTAGACAAGGAACTGAAAGTCAGAGAAAAACCCAGAAATCTGGAAAAGAGTAAGCAATTGGAGCATTTTCCGAAACACCTGCAAGAAGGAATACCCACCATTTGTATTTAGACTGACTAGCAAGCAAGAGTCAAGGAGGCTGTTAGGAGAGTACAGAGAGTACAGAGACTATACAGGGATATCTTTTTTTCTGGAAAGCAGATATTTTTGAGAAGGAACTGGAAATGGCTTCTGAATTGGACTGGCAGAGAATATGATTTGGTCCAAGTGAAAAAACTCTGACTAGTATTGGATATGACCATTTTTTTTCCTGCATAAAAATGAGTGACTTTGTTTTCATAATAGTGTTTTGTTCATAAAAACTGCCTATAGAGACTCCTAAAAAAACATAGTTATACTATGTACAATAAACAACATGTACAATACTGTATAGCTTTATATAAAATGCAATCTGAAGCACTGTGGCATAGCTTAATACAGTGTATATTTAGAAATTGTGGGAAAATGTTATGCTAATTTACTATGAGACACATTCATTTAAAATCTTTTGTATTTTCATTTTCCACTGGTATTTTCAAAGCTTAATAATGGTTTGAGAATCTGCTCTCTCAATTGCTAAATTAGACTTTTCCCTACATTTCATCCTATAATTTACAGTACGTGGGGTAAGGCAATAGAAAAGGAAAATGGTTGACTGACAAACCAGACAGCTGTTAAAAAGCAAGACACATTTTTGATGCAAATGTGCCTAGTGTATTTTTCAAAACGAAACAAAAGATGTTTTTTTTTATTGGTGTTCCTAATAATTTACTAGTCCAAATACAAAAAGAGACTTCTCTGTCAGTGTGAAATGTCAAATATAAAAGCAGCTATTTAAATAAAATGTTTTTTTCCCCTTTAATTGTTCATGCTTCACGGAATGTCATATAATTTGTATGTATAAAGTGAGATTGGAACAATCCAAATTATTCTGTTCTAAAGAAATTAATGTATTTTTAAGTGTCTACAATTTTTAAAATTGCCAGACCAATCATTATATTTCCATTATACTGTATACATGTAGCTCTACCACAGAATTGATCATGCCTTGAGTTAATTTCCCGGTGACTGAGCTAGAACCAAGTGCTTTTTCACTCTGAACAATTGAAAATCCCATTTCTGAGTTTTTAAAACCTTTGTTAAGAAGAATGCATGGGTATAATAAGTTGATCTTACTACCCTGGCTCCCTAATAGGGAATCTTTTTCATTACCTGTGCGTTTTTCAAGCACATGCTTTCACTGGAAATTACATGCCACAGCTCTGGCATACTTGGTGCTTCATACACTGTACTGATACATTGCATATGGTATAAAGTCACATCACAATTGCACTTTATAATTCCACTGAAGTGCTGCACTTATGTGTACGATGCACAGTGACCATTATGTGCTACCAGCCCCAATCCAGACAGATGAAGAAGTGAGAAATAGCTTCGACATTTGAATTAAGGAAGAAGTTTAGGTAGGGCAATGTTCAAGCCCATAGTAGGCTTTAGAAAGGCCACTGGCATTAACATCCCTATTCTTGCATACAGTGACATGAGCTCTTTAGTGACTAAGTAGTCAGTCCCTTGGTTTAATAGCCCTTCTGAAGGAAATGTACCACCTACAGCCCAGTGTTCCTAGTCACCATAATTTTCATTTGGAAATTCAGGTCCAGAGTGAAGATTACCACCTTCTAGTCAGCCAACATCCTTTGCAGCCGCAAACTGGTATCACGATCGTTATCTCTCCTCTAGAGGGCGCTCCGAACCTTTTGCGTTTGTTTCATTATCACGTTCACTTGCCCCTTGTTCCGTCCAGAGTTTATGCATTGGAAGATGGACACCTGGAGGCCCGCCTAGCATCAAATCACCCAACGTCCGCGGCTTGAAGGCTTAGGCTTCTGATTGGCGTCCTGACCAAGCTGAGTCCGAGGTTCGGAGCACCTGGTCTCATCATTCTGTTTTTAACCCCATTCCTGCTCGGGATCCCATTCTGGATTTTAACCTTGTCTTGTCTTGGATGGATCACCTGGTTTGGGATTTTGGACAGCGCCCGGATTTCCCTCTTGGACAGTTTTGGACTTGTTTGCATGTGCTCCCCCCTTTCGCCTGATCTCTTTAGGCACCGCCCCCTGTTCGCCATCCCTTATATGTTTTCCCTGTAGCCCTTCTCCAGTCACTTCTGGATTTTACAGTCTGCACCGGCTCCTGTGACAACTGGTGTTCTTTGGAGGTCTCCCGTACTAGTGTTGACCAGGTCCAGCTTAGCTTCTAAGATGTGATGAGATCAGACAGTAAGGTCTGTAGCTTAGATGTGGGATACTATTGCCCTTAAGGAGGCAGAGACTGTCCATGTTAATGGCTACAGTATTTTCCCGTTAGGGTAACTAAATTTAGGACAGCAGTTTTTCAGTCCCTAGCAGATTAAGAACAAAGGGCAGTACCTTAGGTAATGAATACCCAAAGGTATGAAAAGTAGGAAAAAAACATCACCTTACTAATATGGGTTGCACAGCCTTCGGACAGTTTTTGGAAATCAAAAGGCCACTGGATATGAGATGTTTACTAAGCTGAACAGGGTGATGCACAGTATGGAACCAGACATTGGACCAAGCACTGGAGATTCAGTGGTAGAATTCTGTTCTCCCTTATGGGTGGCAGGAGTATGGAATCAGCTGCAATACCCAGCCATTCTGCTGAAGCAGATACAGTGGTTTCTTTCAAGAAAGCTAGAGGAGATACTTGGATAAATTACCTACTGACTACCAGGCAATAACAATATAAGAGTGGACAATTTCAGAACATCTCAGCTACTGTATAAGTACATTTATTTTTTTCTACTCAACCATAAAAAGTTATATAAATAAAATAGTTTCATTATAACTGTAAAGCTGCTACTAAAATATTTTTCTTTATTCAGACAACCACAATAAAAAATCGTGAGCAAGTAACAATGTGTTAGTTTGAGTTTAACAAAACTATCTAAGCTCCCATTAAATGTTACAAAGATTAATACACCCGCAAGTATTTGAACTGCAATATATCTCAAACAAAAGTAAAATGATTCGAAAAATGTAGACCAATTGCTCACAGATTTGAACAGGTAGGCCATTATCAGCTACAAAGTCAAATAAAATCACTTGCACCTGAGATTTCCTTCCTGTCAACTGAAGTACTGTATTTAACTGTGTCACACTCCCTTTTTCTTGGCAGCATTTGGTATCACAGAGAATTTTAAGACAGGGAAAGGTCAAATATCATTATCCTCAATGGTTATTACTCCATTTGCAAATACTGTATGCAGCGTCTGTTTACAGACACCTTTTAAAGTCACCTTGCAAAGAGACCAGTGGATCCCTCGCAGGATGCGATCAAAAGACTTTGTTAATGAGAGAGTTTCTCATGAGCACTTAATATCAAAGAACTCTGTGCCATGTCAGACATCTGTTTGCAAATTAGTCACACACTATTTGTTCTTTTCCCTTTGTGTGTTGCCTATCAATGGTTTAAACTAGACAAACTGACAAATACTTGTGCATCTATGAATAAAGATTTAATATTTGAATAAATATTAGATTTAACATTAGAATAGAATCATATTTTTTGTCAATGTGGTAGTGCGTGAGCTGATTTGTTTGATATTAACCTTAGAATTAACAAACATCTGAATGCTACTGTCATACAGGGTGAAGAATAGTTCCCTAAAGAGCTGAGTGTCGTTTTTCTGTTACTACAGCTATTATAGAAATGAATGTTGAAATTCTGAACCTATGATTGAACTGTTCACCTGCTTGCTCAGCACTTACCCTTGGAAAGGTTGTGAATCGGTCCAACTCTTCCACAAAACAGAACATCTGCAGGCTGATGGCTGACATCACAATGAGGAGACTGGCTGTAAACACAACCAAACTGCCGAGTTTTTTTCCAGGGCCAAAAATCTTGTACACAAAGTCTTCCAGAGCTGGGGAGATTTTAATCAGCCGTACTACTCTCAGGACCTGTTGGGAATTAGAAACAAAAACAAAACAAAAAAGAGTTGTGTGAATACAGGTATATCCCCATTGTCAAAATTTGTTTGCCAATGCTTCATGCGATATTGCTAATACTGTATATTGTATACCAAGATATAAGTAAATAGATGTCCATGTGCATTTTGGTACACAGTACTATGGAAACATGATTATGGTGATGGTACTGCAGAGCTAGCCCTTCTCCTGTGCATGGCAATGTCAGTTCTTTGCAAGTAAACAAATGTATATGTAACATAGCCTGGAACAATTGAACATTGAGTTGATCAATGTCAAAAAAGGAACCACTGATTTCCTTAACTTTAAAATATGAAAGCTGTGTGTACTCTTTTCAGATTGGTTTTACTGACCATATGGCCTTGCAGACAAAGAATTTTGATGGATAAACCATTAACAAAATTTTGATCATGAACAAAAAATGCTATCAATCTCAATTTCTGAATCATTTTGACTCAATCTTAGGTTTATCTGTCTGATTCCTGTGCCTGTGTGCTAGACAGAATTGATATCAATTGAGCAACATTTAAATATAAAAGATCTGGATTCCAGGCTTGTACTGTAAGTGATGTTAAAAAAGTGATGTTAATGATGACAATAATGCTAGGAATAATTACTGTGATCACAGGTCACAGACACCACTTTGGGTGAGAAACAGGCAATATCCACAGGCTGCTTTGGAACTTTGTGCTCTAACGTTTGTCATAGTTTTATATTTTCCCCGGCTTACACACACTCTCCTCTGAGAGTGGTGCTCTCACTCAAACCCTTTGTTGGAGCAACTAGGACATTAAGCACAGACACTCACTCTGTTTCAGCTTGTCTACTTTCAACTCTCTGAGCCCTGGCGGATTCTAAAGTTCAGAGTGTCACACTTCTGACATTTCTCTCAGTGTCATGTTGTCTCTCGCATTGGTTCTCATAGAACACTCTTACTCCTACTCACAAGTCTCTTACTCATGCCTTGGTCCTTTCAATTACCACTTCCAAGATCATCTTGAGGTTCACTCATACCGTACTATTGAGCCCTTCGCTTCTGGAGAGCCAGGCTCAACGTACCTCACCTCCGATTCTCTCTCCCTTTCTGGAAGAAACAGTGGAAGACTCAGTCTATCCTATTTGGATGAAAATGTTCTACTGCTTTCTTATTGGTGGGCTGACATGGCAACAACCAAGACTGTGACTCATCATGGGTCGTCCCTGCACCTGGATATTTCATGTTCTGTCTAGAAGCCTCCCTGCTCCCACAGAGCTGTCGCAATTTCTCTTGGACTCCTGCACCCTCTCAGAGCCTCTCCTGCTCCTTGTTCTCTTTTACTCATAACCCACTTAATTCACACAGCTTCTGGAGCATATCCATTGCCCAGACTATGCTGTCCCACTCAATGCATATACTTCAGTGGAGCCCTACACTTCATTCTATCGATGGAGGTCAGCATCTAAAGGAGCCCTTTTCATCATTACCAGAGTGAGAACACTTCTACTACACCCTACTCTCTGTCCCACACACTTATTCATTTGATCTCATCCATCACCAGGTCAGCAGCTAGATACTATAAGCCTTTTTTTCTCTCTCTGCCTCCATGATTTCTGCATTACCAGAGAGAGAGGGAGCTCCACTACCACACCCTACTCTCTGTCCCACACACTTACTCACTTTAATGCAACAATATCACCCTCACATTTAAAAGCCACTTTCTCAGTGAACATTACATTACTCAGACAGATTTGTTCTTTCTCCTTCTATAACAGGTTGTCTGCTTTAACTCTCAGGGTCCTTTCCAGATTGTTATTCTCACTGTCACAGGACTACAGTCCTATTCCCTCTCCACCTTAGAACATGCTGTTGTTTTAAATACAATGGATTTCTCTAAATCCCAAAACCCCTCCGAGATGGCTGTCCCTCACAGAGGTATAGACAATAGTGCATTATTCTCATTCCTCTTCCTATTCCCTCTGGAACTGTTGCTCTCAACTGCCCCCTCACTGGGTTAAATTTGCAACCTGCATCATTTACTGCTCACTAACCTTCACTCACTAGCAGTCACTAACCTTCTGTTTAACTACTAACTAAAAGTGGCTTTGACTTAAACGTCGACTCAACTCGCTCACATCACACACCTGCTTGCTTCCAGAGCCTGCTCTCTGGCAATATCTTTCTTTCTCTTTGTTTTGGCATAGCCACTCTCACTCCCATCCTTCATCGTGAGTAACCAGACGGTTACATTTACACGTCAGCATCACACACCCAGCTAGTTCTTCTGCCTCACCTCACTGTACTGACAGGAATCTACCATTCACTATAGTGTATCATAAATGGGAGACTCTTGATTTTACTACCTCTCTTGACTGAGGCTAGCTCAGGTCTGAAGTCCTGCCATGCTTTCCTAACAGGGAAATTTCCAACCTGCCCTTTTTAAACCTCCCACAGCTGGGTCTTATCAAAGCAAAGACTGCCTTCAGCTGTGGTCGGATAGCAACACAGTGTCGTTATCAAGAAGCTCCGCCCCTCAGTGATCCCATGCCCTAGACGGCATTACAGTACATTACCTACATCTAAAAAGTAAATCGCAATCATATTTATTTGCAAGTTTCAATAAATAATAATACAATTTAATAATAAATCTAAACCTTTATAAATCACATCTAACTTAGTATTGGAATTGCACTGGAAGTCCTAATATTTCTTCCCCTAATATTATTAGATCTTGACCTGTCTTGACATTACTTATATGGAACTTTCCACTTCTCAGATCTTACAGGATGCCATTAAACTAGGACACAGCATGAGGTTTATAATCCCAAGAAAAATGTCTTTTCAGAGCTTACTTTGACACAATCTTCCATGCAACAGTGTTTCATTTTCTGCATGGCTCTGCACTTGATCCCTGACTTGTCTGTGCTCCTGATACGTGGTCTGTCTGCTAATTACTGCCTTAGGTGCATTGAAAATTCTGAACACATTTCAAATTGTGCTTCCCAACTAGGAAGCATTCTTATTATGATTAACAATCTTTCATGTTCTGAAAGATGTCTCTAGTGTGGCATTTTTACTGAATTAGATGACAATAGGCTAAGTCTGACCTTTTGGAATGAAACTGCAATGAATTAATGCTTCTCTAGTGTGTTTAACAATGCCAAGCATATTTAAAAAAACAGCCTGTATTCAGGCTTGTATTCCTGCCCAGTAACATTATGGAATAAATAAAACTTAGTGTATGGGTTACTGCTAAACAATAATAGGTCATGTATACATTTCACTAATTGCATTTGTTAGACACTTTAAGACAGGTTAATAGAAGGAATATAATCCCTTGCAGTTTACTGTATATCTGTCTTATTTTCATGTTTTCATGAAAACCCCTAATTTCAGATGAGGGTGGCTCAACATACTCAAATATACACAGGAACAATGTAGAACAACCAATTACTTCAGCCTGCATAAATGCAGAAAATGGGAGGAAACCAGAGAAAACACATGCAGACACAAGGTGAAAATTCAACCTCCACACAGAAGAGACACAGTTCATAATCAAACCAAGGACACTTGACGTGTGAGGCAGAAAAACTAACTGCCAAGCCAAGCGTTTCAGTATACAGTAAAGAAAATATTTGAGAAAGGTTTAGTTTTGAAATTAGATCATCGTGATAATGGTGATCTTGATAATGGATAATTGGATAATGGTGAAATTGATTCTATGATAGTTCTAATGGCTGACAAATTTATCATTTGTAATTTCTGGCTATAAATTTGGCTTCTTTTAAGATAAATGATAGTGCCTTCAAATTCAGCCTTTAGAAAATGACACTTTCAAATATTCGATCTACTTAAAATGTTTGTTTTTAACTTAAACATACCTGTATCAGAACAATGAAAAAATTAACAAGTTAAAAAATTCAAATAATATTTGATTTGGTGAGATTAACAGTAAATTCCTTCCAAGAATTCAATTTCAGGAACTATAGAGAAAAACATATTGTACCTCTTTACACCCAGTGGATTTTTGTATTATAATGCAGAACAATCCCCCCAAAAAATAGGTAGAAGAAATGATGAGTCAGTACATAATGGTAAAGAACTACATTGAATCAGGTGGCTGGGGACTCATTAGCTTCAGAAAATGGTACAGAACTTGTAAAATGATTAGGTAAGCAAAGTCATTTACAAAACTGTTAAAAGCAATTCCCTAAAAAAATAACCACAGTACTGTACTGTAATACATGTACTGCATAGTACATTTTGTGTAAAGAGATTATATTATAATATATATGATATAATAATAACAATATTAGGGTTTTGATTTAAGGTCATTTAAGGTCATGGAATTAATAAAATTAAAATTAAACTTTTAATTATTAAGTGTTAAAAACTTAATTAAGTTGTTATAGCAGTGGTCCTTAAAAATTCTTTGATTGCTTTTGATGGTTTTGACTTGGTCCAAAATTTTTAAAGTCAACCCAGAAGATGTCTTCAGAATAAACGAGTGAAACAAGTACCAGAAAACACAAGTGGACACTACATGGAAATACATTTTAAAACTGAAAACAGGAGGCACTTCTGTATGCAAACTGATATGGTAGTGTGGAACAAGCGAGCTTCACATTTTGTTACAGCTGATAAACTGGTGCGGTGGCTCTGTGGCTAAGGATCTGCGCCTGTGGCTGGAAGGTTGCTGGCTCGTATCCTGCGGCTGGCAGAGGAATCCTACTCTGTTGGGCCCCTGTGCAAGGCCCTTAACCCCAACTGCTCCAGGGGCACCGTATAAATGGCTGATCCTGCGCTCTGACCCAAAGCTTCTCTCCCTGTCTGTGTGTCTCATGATGAGCAAGTTGGGATATGCGAAAAAAGACAAATTCCTAATACAAGAAACTGTATATGGCCAATAAATTGATCTTATCTAATGGAGCAGCTGCCTCTCTGAGCTGTCCATGTCAGTCTAAAGCCACCAGTGGGTGGCACAGAGACAAGCTATAATCTGTATGCAGGTATTCCCAGAAGTTAGCAAGAGAGGGATCTAAAGCATCATTTTTTAATTAGGCTTCTGTAAACAAACATAAAAAAATATAGGAGGAGGAGTCTAGTCTCAAAGTAGATCAGACCAGTTCAGTCTCTTAGACTAGTGGTGTGGTGAGGACAGTTTTTGTGCTTAGAAATCGGACTCATAGTGAGACTAGTTACCAGTTTCTGTTACAATGTCATACCAGTCTGCAGTTTAAACTGATTTACAGTAAGATGCTTTAATTAACATTCAGACTTCTTTTGTCATCACTCCATTCATCGCAGCAAGCAGCTGCTATTTTATCTTACATTAAATATAACAAAAAAAGAAGAATTGACTATACATTCTGATGTTGTCTTCAAGTAGGCATGTCTGAAAGGAACTTTACAAATTTAAATGAATTTTAAGGAAGAAAGGGAAGGGAAAAATGATGATGACAGTGTCTGTTAGATTTGTGCTTCTTTGTTGTTCACTTATATTTTAGATAATCCAGCAAGAGATAAATTATTTTTAGAACAATGAGCCTGAAGCGCATACTG
This sequence comes from Lepisosteus platostomus, assembly GCF_059453375.1. Taxonomy (NCBI): domain Eukaryota; kingdom Metazoa; phylum Chordata; class Actinopteri; order Semionotiformes; family Lepisosteidae; genus Lepisosteus; species Lepisosteus platostomus. Next base: position 30,185,716 of record NC_142612.1, read on the forward strand.
TGCATAACTTTGGTATACATTTTGGATCAAATTGTATCTTTGCAGGAATAAAGGATACAGTATAACAATGGCAAAATGCTATTGCCTTTTTTTCAACAGGTTGTATAATGTTTTAACCCTGATTCACACACACTGGAAGAAAAATAAAAGCTGCCTTATCAATGACGCTTCTCTGCTATTATGACCCATTAGTATAGCCTCCTGTTAGCAACAGCTGTCATGATTACTACTCCTTCTGCTGTCAGCTCTCAATGGATAAAGTGCTTTTTTTACCCAGATTTTCTCACGATCAAAGACGCAATACATTATTTTTTCACACTGATCAATTAAACACTTCAAATGTCGCTTTGATTGATTAAATAGATGAGGAAACATCAGTATAAGATTTTCCAATAAAATGAATATGCAAGTGGTAAAAATAAACAAATATTTACAGTGCAAGGCAGCTAGAGTCAGTGCTTGACTATAAATTTCTATCTTATCTTGCAAACAAGTAAATCAATAGCAGATTGATTAGATACTATTTTCATAATTACACAGACACAGCATTTTAAACTTACAGTCATTATATTTTAATCAAAATATCAGACCGATAATGGTAATTTTTCCCTCATTTGCTATATGATGATAAATTATAGTAGGCAACTAACTCAGTATTTTTTCTTTTTATTCTGCAAACCAGCACTTTACAAACCTTTAGCCCAGCACTGCCTATGATATTATGAGATTGTTTTAAAACCAAAGACTGGCCTAGTAACATCTGTTCATTTTCAAAAACAAAACCTAGGAAATTCCTAGAATCTCCAGATAACTGTATACTTAATACCAACATACAGTAACAGCATTCTGTTAAATATTAATTCTCTGCTATTTTTTGTATTCTTTGGGAAGGCCTGATCAGGTTATCAAGAAAAAAAGTCCTGAAATGAAAAGCAATCCTGTCCATAACAACTTTTTATTTTTTTCGTTACAAAATGATTTACTGTATGTCATTTCAGCCTTCACCCTCTTAAATAAAGTAATCCATTTCCTTTAGAACTAACTGTTACATCAAAGATATGCCCTTAAATGAACCCTTGGGCTTTTCATCAACATTTCACGAAAAAGACACAAAATCAACTACCTAACTTGAAACAGCTGAACATTTATACAAAACACATTTTCTTACAAGACAAAAATCAAACACAACAATGAAGCATCATAGACATAACCTCCTATCCAAGAACCATTGCGCTGTTTCACCCAGACAGATACAGTATCTGGCTTTTGCAGCAGCAGGAGACAGAAGATAAAATCTCACAGCTCTTCTGCAATGTACTGTACCTCAGAGCAAACTGCAAACTACACTTTTGCTTTCCTACCTTCTGGTGGGACTAAACTAGCCTAAATTACTTATCAGTGACTATGCCCGCAACATGTCCATAGTTTCTTGACAATAATATGAGAAGCTGAAAGTGAACTCTTTCATTTATTTCTTTTTCATTCATTTCTTGTAAACAAAGAAATCCATGTTTGGGAAATAGGCAGTATTTTCTTCTGGTTCACCTTAAAAAAAAGTAAAAAAAAAAACAAACAAAAATGAAAACAAGTGTAACAGATATAAGAATTTAATAATGACCATGATGATTTAGGAGACATTATATACAAGGATACATTTAAATGTGGTTCAAGGAATCAAGCATTACTATTGCTTTAGAGTAATTAATGTATCTGCTGTGCTTTTCCATCAAGATAGATCAGGTTCCTCAGAAATAAGAGCATTTTCACCTTTTTTTAAAGGGGTCCTTCTATGATCAGTATTTACATAGAAATATGTGTGATTAAAATTGGATTGGGGAATGTTTCAAATTAAAAATAATAAAAGTATTTAAGGACTTTAAATACAATAACATAAGATGCTGAAATTCCGGGGAGCAGTATTTTTACAGTTCTCAGAATACACCCGTATTCTGAGCATATAATGTCTATGAAAAAAGATATTTCACCTGCTGCTGTGATGGTAGACTCTGCAGATATTATTACCTGAAAGTAGGTGAACTGTGAGTGATACAGATCAGGATAGATATGCAGTGTTGTGCCCACAACCAACAGCGACTCAAATTTGTGAAGGGAAGAGCTGATGTAGCCTGTGAACCCCAAACACCAGATCTTCAGCAGAGCCTCTAAATCAAACAGAACAGTGAAGGCTACCTGCAGGAAAAAACAGCAGAAGACAAAGCGTCATGTTCTTTTCTATCCAAGGATAGTGATACCCCTTAGTGGCTTCAAAGAAACCTTTTACAAATAAAAAAATGTTTTTTGATTTGTTGTGCTGAGTTGTGCTTAAATTTGCTTTGATATTTTTTGGAAGCAAAAATATTAATATAATATTCACATTCATATCCATGTGGTAAAACACATGATATTATTTTACCTGTAATAGAATCTGCAGTAGTACACAGACAACTGAATAGATATCTTTTTAAAGATAAGCTGCAACTTAAAGGAAGGATTTGTAACACAATGGATTGGGGTGAATATATACTGTATATCTATAAAAGACTGACGGAAAAAGAACACAAAAATGCTAAATTTTAATTTTATTTGGGAGTAAGATCTAGAAAAAAACATTTTATCTCCCTCTGACATATTTGCAAATTTAAATGAATAACTAAATAAATTAATAAAATATGATATGGATCCTGAACACTTTGCAAATAATTCACGATTGCTTACACAGCTTATCTTCTGAATTCAGCTGCAAATAGGCAAGGAGTCTCCAGACTTCTAGCTGTCTTTGTGCCTTGTGCACAAGCTGAATACTGATTTTGCAACCAGAAAATTATGGGAACAGCAAGGGGAAAAATGCAAATGATAGAATGATTTTAAATATGGAAATCTGATCATGTGGGTTATCTGTGCCTTCAGTGATGTTAATCAAAAGTAATCCCTGTTTCTTAACATCACACACTGTATAAGGTATGATTTAGAAAATAACAAGAAAAAATGTGTACTTTAAAGAGAACTGCATTCCTAATGTTCCTGCATACAGTATTTTCCTCTTTTTTCTTTTGTAAACTGCATTTTTATATAGAGGTAAAAACATAAAATAAATGACGTTAATAGGCATTTGACTTCTATTTATGTATGTTTTCTGTAAGAATGTACACTAAAAACTAAATAAATTAAATATGAAATTGAGTGTACAACTGTATAATGTACACATTAAAAATAGAGTAATACTGTAATTTCCTATAACTGAAATTAACTGTTTTTAGATTGCTGCTGTAAAATGAAACATTTGGATAAAAGAAATAACAATGTTATTTATAAAACTGCATTGAAGTTCTTTCTTATTTGTGGTTCCATTAAAAAATTTAATACAAATAAAATAAACGTATCCAGCCATCTGTACCTTTTCACCTTTGGCTTACATAGAATCACATGGCCCCTCCCACAGTTGCAACAATTTCATCTTTCATTTTTCCTCTGAAACTTCCAGGACTCCAGATGTAACACATCACACCCTAATCTCATTCTTGGGTAAAAGGTTCATTATCAGCTAAAACAAGGAACCCTTTTAATTTATGCCCGAGATTAAGGCCACATTTTCACATGTAGATTCATTACATTTTTTTTTACATTAATGCTACAGTAAGTAGCAAATTTAAATAAACCCTACAGTGAAAGGTATACTTCAATTGGCCATAACACAGTTAGACTCAAATGGACACACACGAATCATCATACAGGGAGGTGCTTTGTAAAGGAATATTAAAATCGAGTAGCTTGTAAACAGACATGAAACAACAATTTTAAAATAAGGCAATTAAAAAATATTTAATTTCTTTAATTAAACCTACAGCAATTAGGCTGTACTTGCAAATCAAAATTACATGTGGCTTAAAACATGTTGGTAATGCTGAATTATTTTAATTTCTTTCTTAATATAATTTGTACACTGCACAAAAAATGGGTTCTTTAAATGTCTTTTTAATGGCAATGATCAGAACCAGTTTGGGAATACTCACTATTGGTTAGAGAATGTGAATGTGGAGTTTGGAGACACACAAAAACAGATATGGGCTGTAGCCTTTTCTATTATTTCTAGTAGGTTTGAAATACTTTTACCTCACTCTTACCTCAGCCAGATAGAACTCATCATAATACCGCCGATGATTCTCTCCTTTATAGTAGTTACTGGCCGCAACAATCACATCCACAGCCACCATACTGAGAATGAACATGTGGAACACGGAGGAGCGCATCATTTTCTGTGAAGACACAAACACAACAGCAATCAAACATTTAACTCACAAAAGATCTAACTTGCTAAAATACAGAAGTACAGTTAGAATGCAACACTGACGTCTAAGTTCAGCACGCTAACCCTTTCAGAAAGGTAATCATTAGGGACATAGAGGGTATGAGTGGCACCTGCTCAGACAGGTTAAACTAATGTCAAAAAAGCAATAACAAAAGAAACAGAGAAAAAACAGGAAATATAGAAAATATACACTGGTTCCACTAGCTACTCTGAAGCCATCGAATTGGCACATCAGAACTGGACACTCGAGTCCAGTTCATGTTATTGTGTCTTCCCAGGTAATTCATGGCCCACAGTGCTACTCCCCAGCAGTGAATTTAAGGCTGTGCTTGAGCTTATGGATTTTGTACATTGATGGGTGCAGTGAGATGAAGAAAAGAGCTATTTTGAGAAGACTATTGAATACTAAATCTTCTTTATCGTCATAACCTGCAAAATGAAATATGTATCTTATCAGCTGGCTCACCCCAAAATTAATCAGTCCTTTTAATAAATGAAAGCAAAGTTTAGCCATCTAGAAGTACATTTTTTTTCGTTCTCACTTTTGTTAAGTTTGTGCATTTTCTGTGGAAATTCCTGTTCAGCTTGAGATCAGTTAGATGTAAACATTTCTGCTGAGCTTTTAAATCAATGCTTAAAAGAAGTCATGCATAGGTTTCAGTATTTCCGATTGACAAGCAGTACAACGTTTCAGAATCCTTAATTCTTTTGACTTATATGGAATACTTTCTCCTCTTCTGCCCACTGCAACACTTTCACCCGTTTGAGCATGATACTAGGAATGGCTGAGGTACGCAGGTTAACCCAGAGTCAGACAGCCATGTATAGAGACCGAAAAAGGATTTGGAGAAAAAAATCGGATGCATTCTTTTTACACAGCAGAAACTACAGCCTCTAATAAAATCGTACATCACTGATGGCCCAGTCCCTGAATACAGTGAGAAGTGACCAAGCAATGGTACAGTCATAAGTCAACATTTCCATGTAACAAAATCTGCTAAGCAAACTAATAAGAATACTCTGGTTTTGGATCTGTGTAAGGGAACAAGCATAATGGTGTAGGTGGTGGCTTGATGTCACCAGTGGGAACTTCACTGCAATGCATTTTGTCTTGTGCTCCACATATTATTACATCAGCACCAGCATCAATGTAATCCCTTAATCTTTTAATATGATAATGCTAGTCTCCACTTCGTAAAAGTCACCTAAGAATTTCTATTTCAATCTGGGATCAAAGTCACACGCTGACCTGCTGTTATCTCTGGGTCTTAATCAAATCAAGCACCCGCGGGTGAGCAGTGTCAGTGTCCACCACTGCCAGGAAACCCTGCTGCACTGCAGTTGCTTTGCAGGAGGAGAGGAGGAACATCCCCTGGGGTCTGCTTTGCGCTGTGAGGATTCCATTCTGCGTGCATGCTCTTGTTTGAGCTAACTGTGACTAGGCCAGGTATTCTTCATGTAAAAATAAGGGAACCTGGTGTGCAAAAATGATTCTATCACGTTTTAAAACTTTATTTTCAGCACTAAGGGAAATCTAACATACTCGTATAAATTGTTTGAGATGAAAGCCCCACGCAGCAGGTTCTGTTTCCGTACAACACTTCTGAGCCCTTGGTACTGTATAAACACCAGCTTGCTGAGTGAGTCAGGTCCTGTAGGATGCATGGGGCCAAGATTCCAGAAGCAAGATTTGTGTCCTGCTCTGCCTTTTTTTTGGTGTTGTCACATGCCCTTTATCTCCAGGTCAAACCTGCTCTATTTAACAAACAGGATATTGACTCACAGTTAGCCTCTCTTCAATAGATGACCAAAGGATTTCACTGAGCTGCCTATTCAGCCAGGGCACAGAAATATTCTAAATAAAATATTTAAAGTACATATGCATATAACTATTATAATATTTACAATATAATTATAAAATAAAAATAAATAACTAATTATTATAAACATATTGACCACATTCTTTGTATTTGGAAATTATGGAATTTAACAGTATTCCATTAAATAGGTCATGACTAGATCAAAACCATTAGCACCACACTTTTTGTATTATACTTTATTTCCCTCTATTGAAGAAAGTATTTAAGAATTTTTTGAAAACATGACTTTACTTTGAGAACAGAGAAAATGAAATTAAAATGACTGTGAAACAAATAAGAATTATATTGTACATAAGGGAGCGTGTTGTGTTTGCCTTATACAGTTTTAGAGCTTAACTGTCATCACAGATGATTAAATTGAGCATTAAATCAGCCCTATGTCATTCACCGTGCTCGGCAGGCACATTTAATCTCTTATGTTTTAGGATTTATTACTAAAGCTCACTGCAGACAAAGACACAGACAATAGTATTCCACCTTCTGGATAAATGACAGAATATAAAGAATATGCAGTAAAGATCAAAATCAGATGCTTATTAGATTAAATTCAAATAGAATACAGTAACAACTGAGAAAAATCTGGAACACCAGTACACGAGACAGTTGTGCATGCTTTGCTGATCATGAAGACATTCCTTGAAACAGTGAAAAGTCACCATTATCAATGAACAAGGAACAAGGAAGAGTAAGAGGCTGAAAGGAAACATCATCTGGCCAGTGTTAAAGAAACACAAACGCTACTAGTTTCGTCACGAGAAGACATCCTCACCAGATATAGATTAAGTTTGAAACATCCTACAGGGTTGGTCTTATGAATCTTTCAACTTCAGTTTTTTTTGCTTGTTTCTAGCATGTGAGGCCTTTTTCATGACTGTAAAACTGGATTTTATGTGGCAACTTGATTTTGCTGGTGATCTTCAAGGCAAATTTATGGAAAATTATGCTTATTCCTTTAATGTCCTTTCTGCTTGAGTTGTCTATTTTACAACAGAATGTTTTGGTTGATCTTTACTGTTTGTTTTTAATCCCCAAAGAACAATTGCTTAGAAAGCGCTCCAGGAAGAGGAGGATGAGGGGGAGGTTGAATAGTCACTGGTGGAGGCAGAGAGCATGTAAACCACATTTGACAGTACACGTCAAAACAAATATGTTTCAAATATGACTGGACAAATACCTTGCATTCATATTCCATATACAGTAGTTTTAACTGTGCAGAATGAAAAACTGAACTGTGTTTTTGATTATATTACTTGAATAGTTTTGCCGAAAGCAGTACAAGTCTTCATTCTTTCTTAGGGGCAGAAGAACGGGGGGGACTTCAGAAATAGGGGCTATATAGAACTTATGGGACCTTATGTGCCACACTTAAGAACATATAGTATGTAAAGTTGCAAATGTGAATAGGCCATTCGGCCCATCTAGTCCATTTGGCAGTTATTAGCTGACTGATGCAAGGATTTCTTCCAGTCATTTCTCCAAAGAAGCTAGCTTAACCAACCTGTCTGGGTAGTTTATTCCATACCCCCACAATCCTCTTCTGTTCTCAGTTTTAAAAGTACTTTCACATACAGTAGTTTACAATTTTTAATTTACTGTATGTTCATTCCTTAATAATCAGTGGTCACTATGAATGGCATAAATTTTCTTAAACCATGCTTCACATTCAGCTAAGAAAAGGTGCCTTATTGTAAGAGCTGTGTCTTATTAAGACAGGTTTTACGTTTCTAATGATTTCCATAGCATCTGTTCTGTGTGCACTTGCAGAAATAATAATAGTAAAAAGGATATCTTAAATCAGCTGTGTTTCAATAGGTTAAACATGCCCCTGCAAAGTTTATGAGGGTCATGACATGTTATCTCCTTCCAGCGAAAATGGATCACTTTTCAAGTACAAGTTACTTAACGATACATCTGCATCATTACGCTACTCTAAGGCATGGCACATCTTACATCTTACTACACTTAGGCATGCTGTCGTAACAACCAAAGCATTCATTTTTATCAATGATAAGTTAACTGCTTTTGCTAGACAGGAGAATGGTCTGAGCTGTATGCGATCAGTGAGGACATTAGACAAGGGGTAACTGCACAGGGAGATAAAGAGATTAAAGGTGATTTGCCGTTCTCCAGAGACACCATTACCATCCGCCGTGTGATGGATGGATTCCGGATTACAGTGCTCTTATACTGTACATCCTCTGCACTTGGTTTTCTGCTGACTGGTTTGAAAAGCAAGCATCTGGCAAAGTTACAAACAATGCTAAATATCTCTGAAGACTTCCAATGCAAACAGCATAACCAGGCTAACTGAAAGGATCACTGAGAAAAGCCCCTAAGGGCAGTTTTAGAAACACTGAAGACTTGCTACCAACTATAATTGCTGTCATCCCCCCCCCCCCAATATGCTTGGTTCAGCTAATTGAGGGAATTATGCACCTGGAGCATAATGGTCAAATCGCTTGCAACATTTCCAATGATAAATGTTCTTAGATTTTTCTTAGATGTTTTCTTTATTTAAACCGTTCGTACTTTAAATAACTATGCCACAAGCTGTTACATTTCAACAAAGATGGCATTGAGAATTTGGTGCAGTTTCTTTATTTATAAGACTTTTTTCTCAACATAACCTATTTTCACAGTACTTGGATGAAAAAGATACTGATTCTAACTGCTGTCATTTGCTTGTTTTCTCCCATGATTTTTATTTTTTGAGAGAAGAGAGATCATAGGACTCAGACTTTGCACTGAAATATTTTATTTAAGCTGACATTTGAATCTTCGCACAGCTTCATTATACTGTAGGACCTATTAATCACAACATACTGTACCAAGAAGGGAATTTTAACCAATTTTAAATCCAGTGCTGTAATATGAGCCCTTGTAATTAAAGAACCTTCACCTTGGGCCTTCTTTGAGAAATCATTTGGTAAAAAAAAGTAATACTACATAATTGTTTCCAATCTTTGCAGTATATTTGATTATGACAATCTTAAGTTTATAAGACTGCTTTTATAGAAAATGAATGTCCATCCTTGATATCAATGAAAACTACACAAAACTTCATACAGGAATGCATACAAAGTGAGAACTTCTTGGCAGCAAACTTGTTTAAAGAACTAGCCGAATACTCTGCTTAGGTGAAGTACATATCATGTACTGAAGCATGGCTCTCAACAACAACGTAATTACTCAAAGTTCCTAATTTGAACTCTCATACAGTTCTTTACCTATTGTAATGTTCAGTTTCTCTAGGTGTGAATGTTTAAACGACATTTGAATTACAGGTAATCAGTGCCAAAACTTAATAATTTTAGTATCCCATGATACTAATGAGCTATTGTGTATTTTAAATGAGTTAATTTAATATCAGTTTATTTAATATAATTTATATCAAAATTTTAAAACAATACGCTTTCCAAATATGTATATACCTGTACATAACATACTGTATGTATGAACAAGTAATACTGTAGGTTTATTCCATGCTGAAAAGAGAAGAAAGAAAACACAACGTTCTTCAGGTGTGAGGGTATAACACATACAGTATATGTTCTTTCCTTATTTTCTCTATATTTTCAGGTATGATAGCATATACAGTATATTACTTACAAACGCAAAAACTTCACAGTGTTAGTGGGAAAGGACAACCTGTTTTGTAGCAGGTGCACTGATATTGTATTGAATGGTACATTCATTATATTAATTAACATTTGTCATTAACATTGTTGATCTACCAAGAGGCCACTCTTGCTGGAAGCAATATTAGCCATTATCTGTGATGTACTGCATGCTTTGGACTAGGCTGTAGATGTTGTTGTTGTATTCTGTCCCATTCCCCTTTCAATTTTTGGACAAACATGTACCTGTTTGCCAGACATTGTCCCAGTTTATTCACCAAATGTCTAATGGTGCTCAAGACTGATGAATAAGGCATTCATAACTCTGGCATTCTCATCTTAAAAAACTTAATCTTTAGATGCACAGCATGAGGACATGTGCTGTCCTGCTGGAAAGTTGTCATTATATAAAGCGACAGAGGTGCAGTCCCAGGACTTGATCAATACAGCTCTGTGCAGGCAGGATGCCAATCATGACAAGTGGAGTTTTATAGTGCCTCTTGCCCAGGCCATCACACCTGATTCTCCCCAATGATAATGGAAAGATGCCATGACTGCAGCCTATAGTTGATGGACTGCATTTGGCTGTGAGCACCCTGGATGACGAGCAACTTTGTCCATCCTCCAGCATACTAGTGGCACAAATACATTCTTGTCTTGAGGAGCAAAGTATATTGGTTCCTTTCTGCATTTTTTCTTTCTATTCACCAGGCTTGCCATTCAATAGGTTAAATTACCTCATCACTTGAGCCCAATCATCTCTCTCTCTGAAGAGGTGATTTAGTGTTCAGGGAGCAAAGGCACTAGAGTGTTGAGCATAAATGATCAATTAATCAAAATGACACCAAAAACATTTAATCAATATCCATATACTTTGTTTTTCTAAGAATGTATTTACAACGACTGATACGTTTCTTTTTAATGCTCAGAATATTATTTTCATTTCAAAATACAATCAATTTACACATACACTATGGCAGAGTATCCAAAATATACTATTTTAATTGTAATTAATTAAACATAATTTAAATAATATCTTTGATGGGCAGTCACAAATCTCACTTCACAAATTCACCTTAATGTGTACATAATATTCAGCATGTAAATAAACATATTAAACCAATATTAAATAATTTACTATGAAAATTAATTAATCAAAATATTATTTTAATATTTTATGAAATTTATACTTATGTGTGATAAAGCCAAGACACATTTGAGAAACCTAAAGCACTCTCAAACTTCATGTCCTTAAATTAACACTTAAATCATGAACAACATAAAACATTAAAGTATTTTGTTAAGTCAAGACATTTCTGTGTTGAAAGGATCTTGCCTCCGCTGTTTGTCATGCGGCTCACCTCTCTGCTTGCATTCCACGGTGTACAATCAGACAAGCAAGCACTGACCAGCAAGCGCTGAGCCAACAATGGCAGTAAGTTGATTTGGTTGGACTTTGATGATGGCTGGTGAGAATGATCTGTTTTCAATGGCAAAGACCAATTACAAGGATAATTAGATACAGCAATTCTCTAGTAGATAAAAGCTGCTCTTTTGTATATACAGTACTGTATGTTTTTGTTGAGATAAAGGTCTTTAACAATGAAAAAAATACATGTGATTTAACATAGTTTATGAAAATATAGTGAGAGATAAAAAATAAGTGAATTTAAAGTGGAGCCAAAGGCTTTGAGAGACGGTTTGTCTCCATAATCTCAAATATACTGTATATGAAATTCCATATTAGCCTGATATTAGCATACTGCACTGACCACAGTGTAGGCTAATGTGAAGCATATGAACAAAACTGCATTATCCCAGTAATGTTTATCTGGGATATTAGAATGAGGGTGCAATGGAAACATTACAGTATGTAATATTTAATACTATAATATGAAATTACCAATTTCTAAGCACAGCATTTGAAAAAAAGCAATTTGGAAGATGCTGCTGAAGCATAGAGGCCACATGACATTATTAACTGGGAAGTAAACTCAGAGAGGTAAACAGAATCTACAGCAAACCAAGATTTTATTTTCTACATTAAATACTGTATAATACTGTATATACTGCGTGTATAATTAAAAAAGAAGCAAGAATCCACATTGTAATTCTGGTCCATAAACAGCAGCACCAATATTATACAACATATTTATTACCATACAATGTAAGTCATTAGATTAATGGTAATGCTAGGTACTATAATTCATTAGTCTGTTACCTTTTGTAATCTATAAAAGCATGAATTTAATCTCTTATTATCTCACAGAAGATAAAAATAAAAGACTAATAAATTGATTTAGTCTTCCTAAAGGATATTACATGTAATGCATTATCGAGAATATTTCAAAGAGTTGTAAAAAGGTTAATACAGGGACAGCTGGCACACAGTTTCGAAAGCCATGTTAATTTTGCCTCAAAGCATCTCGTAATTAAAATTCAGGAGACTTCAATTGAAAAGAACCAATATCAATAATACAAAGGAAGGCATGAAGAGGTGTCAGTTGTGAGGAAATATGACATTTTAGGTCACATTAAAAATATGTACAATATTTAGAGCAAAACATGGAATTTGACACTTGCTGTGACATGAAGAAAATTAAAAATATCATGGTGGACAAAAGACTTATCTTTATTAAAACAATCTCTGAAAGTGTTAAGTATTTGAAATGTGTTCAAACTACTGTATTTGATTAAATAAATAAAAGTGCTGAAGGATAAGCAACTATTGCCATTGTTCTACAGTACTTTACATTTATTTGAAAAAAAAAGTGTACACCTTTACTTCATTACAATATGATATCTGTGAACCTAGTTGAAAATGATTAAGAGAATTTAGTGGTAAGTCATGCCAGTTCTGAAATTAAGCCTAAGCAGATACTGTACAATGTATAAAAGCTTTTGATCTCGGAAACACATATTCAAACATCTGGATTACAAATTGCTAAAGAGTAGAACAAAACTGATTTTAAGCAAGCCACATTTTTGACAACCTCTAGTAAGTCTTGTTGTCATAAAAAGCCCTGTCAAAATACAACAACCTCTAAAAATACTTTTATTATGTATATTGCAAGCCAAACTGCTATCGCTGAAATGAAAATAGATGAACCCATGCACACGTGTTAAGAAGTGACATGAACCTTTGTAATAATGAAAAATAATTCCCCAAGAGCATGGTCATTCCATTTAATTTTAAAGAAATTCAATTTTTTTATCAAAATTAAAACAATTTCCTACGGTATGTGTGGCTATCTATCCTCTAAATTCTATATTTTCATAAAGGATTTCTGGCCTGATGATGTTGAGAAAGTGAACTACATGACTCACTAGCTGAAAACACAAGGAACATCTTGTCTCTCTTTAAACACAGCAGGGATGGTATGAAAGGTCAAAGCTAAAAAAGCTATCCATGCAACACTCAGCAACTTCACAAAAATAACGACTCAAGAACCCATGTCAGATATCACGATGAACCAAGCTCAATTACAGTACAACTGTCTTTACGTTTGGCCCCATGATAAAATTTACAACATGCAGCTGTAGAATTTTATTTTCACCTTGACATTATACAGTGTTTTCTGTTAATCCATGGCAAAAACAAATTCCAATTAAATATACAGTATTATGATTCCATAACGTAACACAACAAAATGTGAAAATATCCAAGGGGTGAATACTTTAGACAGTTATTGTAGACAAAGACACCTCAAAAATGAATTTATATTTTAATGTCTAATCTATGCTATTTACCTGATTTAAAATTATATTATGTAAAGTCTCTTTTTATGCATGGTGCTCTAATGCTTTCTTCACTTCCTTTCGTGCATGAAACAATAAAAAGGGTGACAACATTCACATAATCGGAACTGCATTTTAAGTCTCTACTTGAAGGCAAAGGAGAGGCTTACAGTACATGCTTAAAACGAGCACACAGTAGGTTCACTGGGTTTAATCACATGCAGGAAGAGAAAGGTAAAGTATGCTCTTGGAATGCTATGGGCATCCAAGACTCATCCATTTGCCAGAGTTAAACTTTAGAAGAATTGAGTGACAAGAAACACCAAAGTGCTACCAAGAAATGGAAACCATCAGTAAAAATCCAATCGAGTATCATTTAGCAATAACTACAGTATGTGAATACTCTGATACTAGATATTAGATATTAATATCTTGCTACAATCATCAGAGTTACCTCTATGCAGGCACCTCTACAATAGTGATTCAGTGTCACCCTACACCATGACCAGTTTGGACATGAAGACTGACTCTATGGGATCCTAGCAAAGGGATATGTTTTCTGATAAATCCTCATTCTTTCTTTTGATCGGTGGCAGAGAACATGTACAGTATGCAGAGGAAATACCAAATTATTTGCTGGGGTCTTTGGAAAGGAGCAATATTGTTTTGTTGAAAATGTAATAATGGTATGGGGTATCCATAATACAAACTTTCATTCTTGTCATTCCAGAATCTGGAATTATTCTTGGATCTGTTATATTTCCGAATGTTAACTCATCTCTCATGGGACAAGCAGGTTAATCAATGTCAACAGTCAACATAAGACATTGCTGATCTAGCAGTACAGGTTCCTTTCTGTTTCCAATACTTTTGCTTTGTGAACATTCCAGGTACTGAACACTTACTGTAGGCAGGGGTACAGGACTTGCAGTAAATTCATGAACCATGCGCATGTTTTTTTTTCTCCTTCATCAACACAAGCTTAGTTCAAATCATGTGTCATTACATGCTAGTAACATATAGCGAATGAAGCTTAGTTTCCATCAAGGAATGTGAAAATTAATGTTATTTTTAAGAGAACGATTTTTTGTTTTTTTGTACTTAAAAAATGATTGATAAATAATGTGGGGGACCTCTGTTATAGTTTCCTTGAAACCCCTTTTTCTGGGAATCGAAGAGACTATGGAGAAGCTGTCATTAGCATGAAACAATACCAGTAAAACCAGGCTACCATGCAAGTAATGTAACATTTCTAGAGAGCCTACAGATATGGAGAGACTCAGCGTAATGGGATTCATTGTCACGGGCAAAAGCCTAAGACCCCCAGGAGCTAAACTGCAGGGTCCAAAAGCAATCAAGGCTGTTTCATCAGATAGTGCAGTAAAAGGGAGAACAAAAGAGTAGCAGGAACTGCAGATCATGCTTGTGGCACAATTAATCTACAGCATATAGTACATGTAAACATTGATTTTGTGAGCTCTAAAAAACGTACTTTGATGAAGATGAAGAAGCATCATTGGGAGCACTTTAAAAAGGTAATAAATTACTCTTAGGTGACTTTCCCTCCCAAAACCACTGGAAAGACAAGGTCATCTTCAAAGAGAAAACAATAGAAAAATCCATTTATAATATGTCTTGAAAAGAAACAAATGCCCCATTTACACTAAAATTATTAGCACTGCACTTAAGCTGTCTGTGAACTGAACTATTAGAGTGAGGAAGACACAGGCAGCAGGAGGATCTGAGAAACAGAAGGAGGATTTTATCAAGCCATTGGGAGACTGATCCACATGAGGTGTTGGAAAGCTCCAAACCTTTCGAGGTAAATGGGACGAGTGCCACGTGTGTGGACATTATGCAAATACATTTAAAACCATCTGTTCGGAAAATATCGCGGAAGCGCACATAAATCTCAACAGGACGCTCAAGTGTGAACTCTTGAAGCTCATATAAAACACTCCAGGAGAAATTATGCAACATTAACCTTTGGAGGCTTCTAAAAGTTTGTTCATCCACCCACGGAAAGCTCTTTGAAAATATCTGTGGCTTGATCGGGAATGCGATTCATTGACTCAGATTCTGAAAGCAGAAAAGCTAACGGCTAATGGTAAAGAGTAAAGACTAAAGACAGCTTAATATAAAAACTAAGATGAAATCTGAAGCGCAATTTTAGATCTGAAAATATCCTATTCTGTAAATATCTAAAAATATAGATACTGCTCTTATGAATGAAATAGTGCAGTAGCGGTATTTCTTTGGCTATGCTCCATCATTGTCACATTATGGAACATTTCCATGACCAGCATTATCTTTCTGTTTTGGAATAAAAGGTAAAATAATATACTGGAATTTTTACAGCAATTTCATATTTGCAGCAGTCAACATCAACCTCATATTCTGAGTTATTTCTTAAAAGTGGATTCACTGGATGCTGAAATTTACGTTTTGAATTGATTTAAATAGTATTAGCAGTAGACCATGCAGAAGGCTATATCTTGTGTAGTTGTGCAGTCCTCAATATGGTGAACATTTACTCACACATTAAATTAATCGCACATATGAATTAAGATAAAACTGTTAGTTCTTAAATTCTTCTGCTGATTTTTGGATTTTTTAACTTTTTATTTAAAACTGTTATCTTGTATTTGTATTGTGGTAATGCCAAAGAGGACTTAACATTTTTAGCATGCATTAAAGGTTACAAAAATGAGCTAAAATCATCTAGAAGGCCTTCTCTCATCTGTAACCTTTCTTAATTAATACCTAATTAGAAAGGAGAGAAATATAATTTGTAAAGAATATTTTTAATTGGCTAGTGGGAGCAAATTTCATCCTTCTGAAATTTTTAAGACGGGATTGAAAAATATGTACCTGTCCTTATCCATGAACCTTTTCAATCTGAATTACAGTATGAAAACACACAAAATGCCTTTACAACAATCACAACATGCAGACTCATTTCAGAACCTAACAACACATGCAAGATACTGTATCTTTCTCCTTTCTCGTTTGAGACAATTCTCAAAGGAATGTCTTCCAAGATCTTCAGATTGCACAAGGAAAAAAGGAATTGATGTTCTCATAGATGACTTTTCCTGTGATCCAGAAGCACAAATAACTCAACAGGCTAATGTCACCATATATCTAAAATTTTGAAATATTTTTTAAAAAGCAATTATACTGAAGAATCAAAAATATGAGCAAACTAAAACAATCTCTTAATGGCCCACCGAGCCTCAATTTAACCATAAAATTGTGTTTTGCAACATTTTAGATTTTGGTATGATTTTTTTTCATCCAAATCTGAAACAAATGGTGAGTTTTCCATACAATTCTGGTTAATTTGACATGGAATGACCAACACAATCCAAGTAAGGAACAGTCTGGGTAATTTACAACAGGCCAACTAGATACAAATATTTTCAGTGAATAGAATTAACAGATCTGAAAGCCATAAATCACTCAATACAAAAATTGTAGTTATAATTTCTACAAAATGAACCAAAATAAAAAACCTGCTTTTCCCATCATCATCATGATTTATGTTTAAGACGAGGATAGCATGGCCAGCAGCCATATCAACCTGCAACTCACAACTGGCAACCCACTGACGCTAAGCAGGTGTGAGCCTGGTCAGTACCTGGATGGGAGACCTCCTGGGAAAAACTAAGGTTGCTGCTGGAAGAGGTGTTAGTGGGGCCAGCAGGGGGCACTCACCCTGCGGTCCATGTGGGTCTTAATGCCCCAGTATAGTGATGGGGACACTATACTGTAAACAGGCGCCGTCCTTCGGATGAGACATAAAACCGAGGTCCTGACTCTCTGTGGTCATTAAAAAATCCCAGGGCGCTTCTCGAAAAGAGTAGGGGTGTAACCCCTAACCAGGTGTCCTGGCCAAATTTCCAATTGGCCCTTACCAATCATGGCCTCCTAATAATCCCCCTCTATGAATTGGCTACATTACTCTGCTCTCCTCCCCACTGATAGCTGATGTGTGGTGAGCGTTCTGGAGCACTATGGCTGCTGTCGCATCATCCAGGTGGATGCTGCACATTGGTGGTGGTGGTGGAGGGGAGTCCCCATTACCTGTAAAGCGCTTTGAGTGGAGTGTCCAGAAAAAGCGCTATATAAGTGTAAGCAATTATTATTATTATAGCATGGTGGTGCAGTGGTTAACATTGCTGCCTTGCAGCACTGAGCCCTGGGCTCAATTCTGGACCTGGGGTGTTATCTCTGTGGAGCTTGTAAATTCCTCCTGTGTTCATGATGGTTTACTTCTACAGTTCATAGTAATCTTGGTAGATTAGTTGGCTTTAAGGAAAATTGGCACTAAATGTAAGCACGTATGTGTCTGTGTATCTGTCCTGCGATGGACTGGCATCCTGTCAATGCTGTATCCTGCCTTGCACCCATTACTTGCCGGGATAGAATGAAGAGGTTAGAAAATGGATGGATGTGGTGAGAAGTATTATGGCTGGTAGCAGATGTTATATATGTGGCTAAAGGTTTTGTTTAAAATAATTTAATAATGCGATTTCAAAGGAAGAAAAAGAGAACGTACGTAAAGCTGGTTACACAGATAGTTCAAAATGCTCATTCAATCAAGTACTGAACAAAAATAATTATCAAATATTTATCATTGCTGCCAGACATTTCTTATTCATGTTTTTCCTAAGCATTCTGTTTAATATACTTATGCAGAACAAACTGCAATTCCACATTCTCCAGAAATGGCATCCAAATAAATGACAGAAGATAAATGGCAGTCAATAAACAAGGCTGTGTTTCAAAGTGAGTCCAGCAAGGAGAGAAATCTTAAGCTCCAGTCTGGATTATCACTAAATATACTATATATCAACTATAATTTTAGTACAAATGTCTTAACAATACCTCCAGTGCATCCTTTTTTACTGGGATCTAAATAAAAGATCATAAATCTTGATTGAATCTTGATAAATCTTGTGCAGTATTCTCAGCTTCATTAACAATGTACTGTAACAGTATAAACAACAAAAACAATAATGATAAATGTCTCCTTAACAGTAACATTCTAATGATTTAAAAAATACTACTTTATATTTTTTTACAACGACAAATAACAACAACACACCAAGGTACCCATAGAACAAATGGAAAAAAGTCAGTTATTTGTATCAATAATGTATACAGTATATTTACCAGGTCATACTGTAACCTTAAACTCTCTGTGGGCCAGAATTATAATACAGTATAATACAACCCTCAGCCAGAATTTTCAAGGAAAGGGTTTTCAATGGCTCCTCATGTGCTGTGTACTACTACACCAAACACTGGTTCATACAGTATGTTGGCTTCCAGGATTCTGTCATTGTATGTGCCTCAGGCTGATAGACAGGTTTGAAATACTCCCCTGGGCTAAGAAACATGTCTGTCAGAAGCTTTTAAAGAAGTGTTTCACATTTGGAAATAGGAAAGCTTAAGGAGCTGCCATGGTGTTAATAAATTTAGAAACCATATTTACCACATACTGTAATTCCTGCTAAGTCATATCAACAATGTCATAAAACAATTTCTTTCTTTTCAAAATTTCTATCGCATTTAAAACATTTTACTCAAAATAGGGAATATAAAATATGGTATAGTCTTCCTTACATTGATTAAAATCAGTTAGAATTGCACCTGGAGGGGAAATTGTTTGTATGAAGGAAAAGGGAAGAAAAATGGAAAAGAAACGGATTTCCTGTTTGCAGGTATGGCTTGTCAACAATGCATCCAATTATATACATACAAGAAATTACTTCCAGTTATGCATTTTCCACACAAATTCCAACTGTTTTCCTGAGTGCTATTAGCCAAGTATAAAAAATAAATAAAATGATGCGACTTAAATAAGAGGCTACATGTACGTCTTCCAAATTGTTGTGATACAGTATATCACATTTCCCTAGATCATAAAAATTTAATAATTTGTTCACCAAAATGAGTTTTTATTTTTAGAGCGCAGATGAAAATGCTGGGTACTCAACTTCTAGGGGGACAGAGAAGCAAAATTAATTCTTTACCTAGTCACTGACATACACAAAAGGCTATGTACAGTACAGATAAAAAGAAAGATACTTCCAATGACCAAAATACCTACCTTTTATGTCTTACAATGTACAGTACCTTATAATTAATAAACATAAAACTAGTACTAATTCATCAATAGACATGAATATTCCTTTTATAGAAATGTTCTTTTTCTGATTTTTTCTAGTACTTAAAAATTCACGCCACTCAATCGGTACATAAATATTCTGATGTTCAGAACAGCAGACAAAGAGACACCCCATTTCTGAAACCCCTCAGTGACCCAGGCTGGCGAGACAGTCTCGTCTTTCCCTGTCTGCTATTAGCTGAATTTGTTGCTCCACAGCTATAAACAGAGAGAAGAAACTGGCTAGAAGCTTGGTGGTGTAGCTGTAACACTGGCAGATCAGAGAACTTCCCTTCTGGTACAGTCTTTCCAACTAAGATCCAATCCGACAAAACAGTTTGACATTTTCAGCTTCCAGACTGTCTCCTCAAGGGTATTTTGGCTGAAGGAGATGAACAGATGACTACATGTTTTTTTCAGGGTCTTTACTTCACCCACGCAAACTCGAAGCTGTTCGTATCACACAGCCATTAAAGAGAGAATTCAAAGAAACTTTTGAGCCAGGCCTGGATGCATAACAATCAAAATCCTTTTACCCTGGATTTCTCATGTGAATTGTACTTCTGTTTTCTTTGAATTGGAAAAAAGGCAAAGCTAGGAACATTAGAAAACAAAAGGTTGATCTAGAAAATGATTTGTTATTTACAGTACAGTTCTGAGACAGCCCAGCTCCTTGCTTCTACCTGAGGTTTAACACATTGTTAAGCTTGTCTTTTATGTTGTTTTGAAATCCCTTTCTGGGGAAAGCAATTACAGTTGGTGCTTTTCCAGCTATGAATATTGTATGGTACATCTGTCAAGTGACATACAATTAGTGTTTTTATTTTGGCATGAACCTTACCACATACAAGCACAGTTATATAACTCAATAGGATAAACTGACTGGAAATAAGACTGTTGTTTTACTCTTTTAGGATAATTATCAGGAATCAATGTACCGTACAATACAAAATACCTATAAAAACACAATATATGAAAATGTTGTTATATATTTTGTAAAGAAAAGATGTGAACAAAAATACTTATAAGTTTCTTTTCTAAACTTTTGACCTTACTTTCTGTATTTTCCACAAGGAAGATATTTTTTACTAAATGCAATAAATACATTTTACTAAATAAATAAATAGCAGATGCTGCCTGCACTGACACAAGTACCAAAATTCTGTCAGTCAGTTGATGGACAATTATTCCGATTATTTTTATATTATTATTCTATTCAGTGGGGATTTGGGTGTTCATTAGACAGTTTCAATAAACAGCAACACTTGTTAGTAGTAAGAGGTTTGAGGACATTCCAAAAAAAAGGTATTTCTACAATAAATCACACTCCACTGACGCATACTGTATGACTCGATGGACAAATAGATCCTTTAGTTTTCGTGTTGGAATAAAACCAAATTGAATCTAAACCTGTATAATTCTGATTCAAGCTCCCACACATCCCAAACAAAACAAAATATACCCTCTGATGTTACAGAAACCTCTTCCAGACGGACTAGTGCACTAAGCACAGGATTGAAAAACTTACATACAGTATCTCAGCATTTGTCCCGGAATATGATGAGTATGGTCAATATTTTGCTACAACTAAATTCACAGTACTCAATATGCCTAGCTGTTGCTTCAAGCAAAGAGTTATACATAAAAAAACAGATATATACAAAACGTTCACCATGGCAGAAGATTAACCAGAAAAGCAAGAATAAAGACATTCAATTGTGCCGTTCATTTGTGAATAGAAGGTAATGGCTGTGGCTGGTCAGGAAACCCTTGCATGGGCACAATTACTGTGTGAACAAAGGCAAACTCTTGTGGGTAAATCTAACAGGAACACTTCAGTCTCACCTCATGTACTGTAGAGTACTGTAGTGAGCTACAATACTACTGTATATGTAACCAATTGCTGATTTAAATTGATATTAATACAACATGACACAATTTAGCTAATGCTCCAGGTGCTTCCATAAAGAACTTTTCAAGGGCCTATCAGAAAAGAAAAAGCTACTCAGGAAACAAAGCATCTGGAAGCAGTAGGGAATAACATCTTTTGGCTGCAGTGTAGAAACTTCAAGAACTCATTGCATATAGAGGACTCAACTGTATTGACCTGCTGTCGCACTTTACCAGAAAAGCTTTAAAGTTTATGATTATGCTGTCACCAGGATCCTCAGTTGCACTTTTCCATCACCCAGCTGACAATGAATTAAAAATGAACAGTGATGTTAATTCTCATTAATTATTGCATTATTAATCAAAGGTACCAAGATTAAACAATACAGTACCTGTCTGCAATATTATAGCATGTATATTGTACAGTACCTATAACACTTTTGCCTTTGCTAAGCTGGAGGCATACAGTATACCTTCCTTGGTGAACTGTGAATGAAATCTTAATTTAATACATAACCTACTTCCCCTGTATCATCCAGAAGTTTCCCATTATTATTCCAGAGACATTTTACTGATCTTTTTCTTTTTTATTGTCTGGTTCTGGTAAGGCAAAGAGAGTGATAGTATGCAAAACGTCTGCCCTATCTTTATACGGCATTTTGTTTCAACCATAAAATGCATTTTTTTCTGTTCTTTTTACAGATCTCTTTCTGTTGCACAATCAAAGTGAATGCTCTAGATTCCTTTCCATACTGGTGAACATGCATGCCAAAAATATCTGTTTTGGGTGATCCTGCTGTCAGCACTGACAGTACAGAATGAAATACACCGCATCAAATGACACATTTAATTCTCTACATAGCAATCACTTCTGAATATGATTTGTCATGATAAGCCTGTTGCCTTTTCTCATATCTTCAGAATAAGACATCTAACTAGAGGCTGTCCCTGCCATATGTCTGATGTGCCTATCATTTTATTTTCAACCTACAGTAGATTTATTTTCATTTCTAAGAATGCATATCAAATTTAAGAACTTTTTAGAATATTAAAAAAAAAATCCAACTTTTTCAATCGCTTTAATCTGCCCTTAATAAATAGAAAAAATATTTGACTTATTACACAAGTAAGAAAGGTAGCCATGTAGGCATAATTCTCAGTTCAGTAGTTGTGGTTGTTATCTATGAACGGAAGGCTCACTATTGAAATATATTTTGTAGATTGAATATCCATCCATCCATTTTCCAACCACTTCATCCAGTTCAGGGTCATGGGGGAGCTGGAGCCTATCTCTGCAAGCAACGGGCGCAAGGTGGGGTACACCTTGGACAGGACGACTGTCCATCTCAGGGTACACACAGACACATAACACATGCTGACAGACGCTCATACCAAGGCCAATTTTTTCAGAAGCCAATTAACCTACCAGGGTGTTTTTGGTCTGTGGGAAGAAAAAAAACCCACGCAGATAGAGCCCCAGGTCTGGAATCAAACTCAGGGCCCCAGTTCTGCAAGGCAGCAATGCTAACTACTGTACTTGGCCACTGTGCACTGTATTGAACAGAACATTCTTAAAGTGTCTTCAAAACAGATCTTTCGTGCCAAAATAAAAGAAAGACAAACTCAAAAACAATACTTCTCATATGTGGTAAATTCAGTATAAAAATGTATCTGGTTATTAAAATAAAATTGACTGTTTAAATAGTGAGTGCCTTTGTTTCATATAAAAGGGACATATTTGAAGTTCTGCATTTAAAGCTGAGGTCTTTTTACAGATCAGCTTTCACTTAATTAAACAAACTGTTTAAAAATAGCCATTCGGAACATTCTGGGACTTAAATCCCACTACTTATCGAACATATTACTGTAGTGTGATGATTCATATACTCCCTGGGACAGAGCTAAGAGCTAAAAGCTTAAGACCTAATTAAAAAGACTTGTCCTTTGCCTTTCTGATTCCCAATCTTGGAATTCCCTTTCCAATTTTCCCTTTTCATTCTTTTGAAAAGCTTTCATTGACCTTAACCTCACAGAACCTGTTCTTTAACAAGTAATTCAGGCTTTTTAATCAGCTCATTTGATAGGACCAATGTATGTCTAGCTGCTGTTGACAAGGCGACTTGGTGGTTCAGCTGCTGCTTGTTTAAAAAAAAATACAGTATTTTAGTTCTAACTATTATTACTACTAGTAACTAGTAATAATATAGGACAATAAGATGTAAGCCTGTATTTTTATTCAGGGCAGATCCGCTTTGTGATTTCACATCATTTACAAGAAATGGCATGATATTAAGCCTGACAGAAAATGTATTAGGCAATATTTAAAACAATAACTGTTAGAAATTTACTTAAACTTGAGACGGTACTAAATTGAAGCTTTTTTTTGAATGACTTACAAAGTGTAAGTGTACTGTAAGTGTTACACATATGAATCCTTGTAAATTATAGAAATGTTATTCTTTTTAACCGGCCCGAATACCTCACTTATTCAAATTATGGGGGGAATTCAGGCAAAATAGATTGCATAACATTAATGGACCATGGGAACAAGGCATAACACGTATTGCTATTGTGCATGCATGCTCATGCTGTTATCATTCTTAAATCAGCTGGCTATGATTTGAACAGAATTTAGCTTCTGACTTTTCTAGTGGTAGTACTAAATATGTAAACACCCTACTAAGACAGAAATGGATAACACCAAAAGATAATTCCAAAACTCTATAAGAAGAAAGAAGAGCAAAATTAAAATTTAAATAGTTAAAATTTACTTGTAAATAAAATGTGTGCAAAGGCAAGGACCATTCAGCCCATTGATGATTTTCTGGGTTCCTAACTTGCAGGATCCTGTATTTAAATGATTCCCATAAGTCTGGCTATTCCTTGACAATTGCTTTCATGCATCACTTCCTGTGAATTTCTTGCTATGACCTTCTTGCCTCCTGACCTGTATTTTCTCTTGGTATCCCTGCGTATCATCAAACTACTTCATCTGGCTCAAGTCTGCACCTGTAGTTAATCTCAGCTCATGATTTTATTTTTAAGTCTCCTTCTGAAAAAAAAAGTATACATCCTGCCCACATGAAAGATTGAAGAATTGTGGCACAGTAACCTAAGGCAATCTGATTCAAGTATGAATGGATGTATGAATCTGGTCATTTATTAAGCTGCAGTTCTATAAATTAAGCACAGAATCAAAGTCTCTTTCACCTAATTTTTTGATACAGTACATGACTTAAGAACGTAGCCCTCAATTTGAGAACATTTCAAAGTTCATCCAAAACACAATAGTTTACACAGTTTAAGGTACAGTACTTAATCACAAATGAAAATCTCAGAACCTACTGTACCTTTTGAAAGGGATTTTTATTTAGTGGAAGTACTGTATTTACATATGTTTATCATACTATACATCACTACCATGCTATGCTATGCTATGCTAGTTCAGGTGGGTAGCTGCGTCAGCATGCGTAGGCTGCAAAGGAACAAGTAATAGGCTTATTCCATGCCATAAAGAGAAGAAAGAAAACAAAATGTTTCAGCAGTGGAGCCTTCTTCAGGTGTCATATTGTATATATACTGTATATTCTATACAATAAGGGTGAAAAGATGGCACAGTGCTTAGCATTGCTGCCTTGTAGCACTAGGTCCCTGGGTTCAATTCTGGACCTGGGGTGCTATCTACATGGAGTTTCTTTATTCTCCCTGTGTTTCCTTCCTGTGTGGGTTTCCTCTGGGTGTTCCAGTTTCCTCCCGGAGTCCAATGACTACTGGTAGGTTAACTGGGGGCCCTGTTGTGAGTGTGTGTATGTTTTTGTTCCTGGCCTGCAATAGACTGGTATCCTGTTCAAGGTGTACTGTATCTGTTACTCTACCATGACCCTGAAGTGGATTAAGCAGGTAGAAAATGGATGAATGGATGCTAGTCTATATAATAATATCATTATTGCAGTGCATATGTACAAATTAAATGCTGTTTAATCAAACAGCCTGAATCTATAGTAACACATTAGTACAATCACAGAAACATGGCTAACTGAAAATGATGGAGATGGGTTTATCATTTGTGGATACATACTGTTCCAGAGAAATGGTTAAACAGAATAGAGGTGAGGGGGATGTACTGTACAGTAGCTCTGTATGCACAAAAAAAGTACTTAGGCTTTTAGAATTAAACCTAGAGAGATCTCAGAATCTATGAGTCAAAATTGTAATAAAAACATTCTAAAGATATAGTTAGGAGTATATTATAGCCAAATGTAGATCTTACTGTAATTGTAATTAAACACCGAATAATGAAACATCTACAGTTTTTCCCCAAAATAGACAGGGAAAAAAACCTATGGGAATCCCAGCTGCAAGAAACTAAAATGATTGGCATGGTTAATGACTACTTTCTAACTACGTTTGTTGGAGCGTCTACAAGAGCAAAGGTTTTTATTGATCTTGTCTTTTCAGGTCCAAAGCTAAAGGGAATATCCTACAGTATATTGACAAGATGAAGGGAATTACCCTTGAACAGTATTGAAAACCTTCAAAGGCTTGTGTCATCCCAGTGGGATTCAGTTTGACACTATTTGAAATTGGGTAAAAGTGTATTCACAATGAATTACAGGAGGGACTTCTTTACACAAAAGGTTATGGGAGTATGGAACAAGTTTCACAGCAATGCAGCTGAAGATGATACCCTGGCTTCTTTCAAGAAATGACTGGATGAGATCCTTGGATCAATTAACTACTAATTACCAAATGGGCTGAAAAACTCAATGGCCTCTTCTTGTTTGTAACCTCCTCTGCTTATGTTCCTATTCAATTGGCCTGCTGGTGCAGTGAAACAGAACATTTAATTAAATTAAACACTTCACAAGGCTAAAATGCAAAGGCATTAAACTATCATTATTTATGCTGGATGCAGACAGACAGTAATACAGGCTCTGTTGTAGGAAGTGATCTTATAAGAGGTATCTATTTTAAAATTGTGACAAAAAGCAACACATTAGTTTAAGCAATTGCTACTGCCTAACCTGCAAGCAAAGATTTCCAAAACTATTTCTAAGTGTGATATTTTATTTATTAAATTCATTTTTAAAAAATGCTTCCTCAAATTCGAAGGGTATTTTTGTGAAGTTAATAAACATAATGCACATCTTAAGCATTCATTTAATTTTGTAGCCACTGTATCATTTTAGTAGGCACAGCAACATCTACAAATGTATTGCTGTAACTTTAAAGACTATTTCTTCATTGTATATTGATTTTTCCAAATGCTAACCTCAGTTATAGAGTCTAATTGCGTTTAACATAAGAATAGAAGCTGTAAAATTATTTTTGGTATGATCCCCTAATAAATTCTTTAATAATGCAAATAGAGTAATTTCTTTAGAACAGGGGCAACAGAAGTCATTAATTTTGACCTTTAACCTTATAACAAGATCTTTGCTCATGTATAGTCTATACCTCAGAATAGGAGCTGTAAAATTCTTCATTAGTGACGAACAAGCTCCTAAAACCCTGAGCAGAAATGCAGTCTTCCTTGTGTGTTATAGTAATCTCTACTGAAATTGAAAGGAAGAGCTAATTAACAACATTTTGAAAACATACTTTATCAATATATTCTCCAATTAATATACAGTAGCTACTTAATTACTACATGATACATAAATTACAAGCAGCCAAGCTCTTAGCTGAACTTTTCACTTGAGAATGTGGGAAATGTAAATATTTTATTAAAATCTAATGAGCATTTAATTTAATATTACATTTAATAATTAAATGTAATAACTAGCTTATTACTAGCCTTATTTACCACTTACAAATCTTTTATTTGGTGCTTGTTGGTAAAAAATGAGTAATGAAGAAGGGAAGTCTTTTATACTGTTTGCTTCTAGAATAAACAGGTGAACATTTAGTCTTATTAATCTATTAATCTATCATCTTCTTCATATCTACAGTTTAAAAAACACAGTATATAAGACCCCAAATTGACAGACAAAAGGCAGCTGTAGTAGCTGTAGCTGTAGGCAGCTCATAGTACGATTCTTTAAAACATTCAAATTTTGTATTTGCAATTTGTACTTTTACATTTGCAGGGACTATGAATACAAGATAATTAAGTCCCTGGAATGTATGAAAACAACTTGAGACAGAGGGTTACAATCTCCCATCTCTTCCAAAAGGATGGGGAACCACTGTAAGAGCGGTTCATAAAATGTACCATAAAATGTGGTTCAGAAAATTAATAAAATGTACATCCAAGCAAAATACAAACAAGACATGTACAGTAGTTGAAAGCAATTAAAACATGGGTTTAATTATTTTATGCTGTATCATTACAACTTAATCAATTTTTGGTGATTATCCATCCACACATTTTCTAATATGCTTAGCCATACAGGATCATGGGGGTTCCAAAGCATAACCTGGCAACGTTACTAATTAGAATATACAAATATTGTGTTTTGTTTCTTTTTTTTATTTATAGACTGCCCTCAGTAAAGCCACATTAGTGCTATTCAAATTCAAAGATACAGTATGCTATAGTATGCTATTACTATATTACTATTACTACTATAACTACTACTGTAAAAGCAAACTCTTGTGGATTCCTCTAAACATTGGAAAAACACAACAGCTTGCTAACATGTACACCCTGTATGACTTGGGTCAACCTGAATCTATCAAATTTGTAAATACTTTGGTCATTACAAAGGTCATAGCTGGCAAATTAAACAGAAACAACCTGCCATCTGCAGTCCAGTGTTTATGAATATAATTACGCAACCCCCAAACCTACTGTAACACAGGGAACTTTTTCCAGGACCTGTACAACAACACTAGTTTAAAATTTAATCAGGTATTTCCTGGAGGCAGATGGAAACAAGAGTCTTAACCTGTTTCTACATTACAATTCTTGCCCATAACATCTCTCCAAAAGGTCAAAAACCTGACAGATGAGAATTAAGTTTGTTTAAATGTTTTGCCTCGGGAATCCAAATAACAGTGATATAGATTTAAGGGCAGTGTTTCAGCAGAGGTAAACAAACGGACCGAATCACAAGCAGCACTTCATGGTGAATTCCTAAATTAAATCAGTCAAATGTGCTTATGGTTTACACTGTGGGGTGTTGTGAAGGGTAATCTACAAATAAAAAAAGGAAATAAGATCACGCAGAAATTTTCAAGTAATTTTTTAAACAATCACATCACAGTGGTCCATCATCTAAACTATACTGAGATTAAACATTTTTTTTCTTTTTTGTTTTACCAACTTTAATTCCAAGTTAGCAATATCAGAAATTTCCTATGAAATCCATCTGAGACTTGTACTGGAGCACTTCAAAAGTTAGGCAATTACTGTATGGTTGATTTTTTTTCTAAACGTAGAAGGGTCTGGCAATAGCCTGTTTATTCGTGTTAATCTTCTGCTCTCTATCAAGCAAAGCCAATCAGGCTGCATCACCATTTTGAAGAATTACGGTACTCCACAGTGACACTGCATGTGATTATTAACTGCAGTACCTGATTGCAAAGCATTACAGAAGAAAGAAAGTTGGAGCCAGACTATCAATAAAGCATTCTCTGAATTCTGAAAAACAACACAGGTAACTGCATGAGACAAAAAAAAGATCTTTACACTTACTGTACAAAACCTTTGGCTTTATGAAATTTTATGATGCTTGAAAGAAAAAGTGCAAGGAGCTGTCCAAATTTCCTAATCTCCAGTCTCTCTGCAACAGGGATGATATCGTCATCAAACCAGCGGACAAAGGAGGTGCTGTTGTGGTGTGGCGTAAGGATCTATATATCTTTGAAGCCTCTAGACACCATTATCCTTCTTATCAGCAGTAATGAGCTCCCCCAGGAGGCGAACCGGCTCATCATTGAACATCCGCAGGTATCTCAATTTTACTTCCTCCCCAAAATCCACAAACCGGACACCCCTGGACGCCCCATCGTATCAGCATGTAACTGCCCAACTACTTACATCTCAGCCTTTCTCGACAGCCTCATGAGACCGCTGGTTGAAGGTCTTCCCTCAAACATCAAAGACACCAACCACGTGCTCCAACTTTTTAATGATTTCCAATTTCAGGGCACCGAATGATACATTTTTACCACGGACATCACATCTCTTTACACCGTCATTCCCCATAATGACGGCCTTACAGCCCTCGAGCACACGCTGGACAAACGCATACTGCTTGATCCACCCACCCACACCCTGGTATGCCTTGCAGAATTGGTCCTCACACTGAACGCATTCTTTTTCAATAATCTTATTTACCAACAGGTGAGTGGAGTTGCCATGGGCACCAGAATGGGACCCAGCTATGCCAATATTTTTGTCAGCTGGTTAGAAGAATGCTTCTTCGCTTCCTACACTGACCTCTACAAAAGATATATTGATGACTGCGTCGGTGCCGCCACATGCTCCAACAATCAGCTTGAGTGCTTCCTTCACCATTTCACCAACTTCCACCCGTCCCTCAAATATACAGTTAACATATCTTCCACTACTCTTCCGTTTCTAGAGATCAACTTCTCCATCAACTACCCCCAACTACTCTCCTGCCAACTACTCTCCACTTCGGTTTATTACAAACCCACGGATTCACACAGCTATCTCCTGTACAGCTCATTTCACCCCAAACACACTAAAAACTCTCTCCCTATTTCACAGTTCCTTCGGCTACGACGATTATATAGCAACGACATCGTCTTCGAGAACCAAGCCCTCAAAATGTATTCCTTTTTCATCAACAGAGGGTACCCCAGCAATGTTATTGACAGGGCCCTTGCCCGAGCCAAAAACACCCCTTAGACCATTAACCCAATCAGGAACTCCCGCCGTAACAACCGCATTCCTTTGGTGCTTCCCTACCACCCTAACACACTTTCTATCCCCAGGACTATTAACGACAACTTTTATCTCATATCGACGATCACCTAATCTGCGCAACCTTCTTGTTCACAGCTCCCTTGACCGCCCTCAGCAACCATCTACACCAGGCACTTTCCCTTGCAACAGAGCTCGCTGTATCACCTAAAAGTACACAACTAACACCACACTCACTCAAGGCCCAAGGACAATTCCGGATCACCCAGATGGCATCTTGTACCTCCAGCAACCTTAGTTACTGTATCTCTTGCAGTAAATGCCCAGCCATCTACATTGGAGAAACAGGAAGGAGACTCGGAGACCGCTTCAGAGAACATGTCAGGGCTGTGAAGATTAAAGATCTCTCCAAGCCCATTGTTTCTCATTTCACCTCTGACGGCCACGACCACTCTAATCTCTCTGTCTGTGTTCTCAAAGACGGTTTTCCGAACTCATACATCAGAAAGACTACCAAAACCAAAATTATCCTGCAGCTAGGATCACACCTTCCCCCTTCTCTTAACAACAGACTACTCTTCTTCTAAATTTTCCCCATTCATTGGAAGTTTCATTTCACACCTCTCTACACCTATTCTGACTTCACACCTCTTGATTGGCCTCTCTTTCTGTCCCCTGCTCCCACCTCTCACTCCTCCTCTCTCCCAGGCTTTATTCTCTCGCTACAATACCTTTGCCTACTGCCTTGTCTCTCTCACACCTGAAGAAGGCTCCACGGCTGAAACGTTGTGTTTTCTTTCTTCTTTTTCAGCATGGAATAAACCTATTACTTGTTCCATTGTATTATTACAATAGCAGGGTACTTAGTGTGCATTTATGAAGGCATGAAAAAACTCCAAGAACGATAAAGCTCATTGTGAGGAGAAAAAAGTCCTTTGGATTTACAATTGCTTCATAAAAGCCTTGCTTCTCAAATTAAAAACAACTTTCAAGTATACAGTATTTAGCATTTTATTACACAGGGATGATAAAAATCAAGAATACAGTATACTGTATATGTGCTACATTCTGAAGTTTAATCCATTTTAAAATTGCAAGATATTCGTAATTGCTGTAGGAGTGTTTTTCTTTATATTTCAGCACGCTAAGTGAAACAACGTGTATAGTAATGTGATGGTGCAGTGGAAAATTGCTTTATCTTATTTACATGATATGAAACCACAGATAATATTGAGTGGACCCATTGTAGTATTGTCTGTTTCAGCCCTGTTAAAAAGCCATTACAGCAATTACTCTCACTTAAGATGGAGAAATAGCCTTCCCTATTCCACAAGAATTGTTTTTCAACAAGTCTCAGTGAAGTCATGTCCATTTCACTACTACTGTCTCTTCATTCTGTCAGATTTTCTCTTGTGTAAAACTTTGTCAGGCAAGAAGGAGGAAGATTAGTATTGTGAAGATGAGTATTGTGAGAGGTTCTATTGGGTTCTCAGCAAGAGATGAACATACTCTGTCACTCACTTTCCAAATTAATTACCGTAGTGGATTCAGTTTGATCAAAAGGATACTCTTTTGACAGTGATGTATGAGAACTGAATCACATTTCAGGTCTTTGATAAACACCTTGAATGAAGCTTCCACATACTGTACAGGTAGCTTTCACATAGGACATGGTGTTATCATGAATAAAATGCAATATGTTCAAATAGATTTCTGATACAATGATTTCCTAAATTACAAACAGAATCCAAGAAGTTATGGAGTTTGGTTTATATTGTAGTTAAAAGTTTTGCAATAGAAAACTTTTCATTCTTTCTCTTCAGTGCTTGATAACAGCATTATACATTTTACTTCTGAGTGCGAGATCAGGTTTTATTTTCCTTTGCAAGATTTCAACATTTCATTTCCTCCAGATAGTATATTAAAAACTTTTCCACTTTAATGTTAAATTTAACTTTATTTTCAGTCTCTTGTAAAGCCTCAGCTTACAGTCACAACAATTTTTATACTACCTTATTTAGAATCTACACAATGTACTCCAAACCAAAAAGCTTAAAAATGCTGATAATACTGTATGTAAACCTGTTAGATTTTTAATTAAATTAAACAACGGCATAGGTATTCAATCCCTTTCCTATAGCAACTCTAAATAGATTCCTGTGCAAAGTAATAGTTTGAAAAGTGACAGAATTAGTGTATTGGTCTCCGTGTGTAATCTAATGGGTTTCATTTAAAGAGTAAATGCATCCCATTTCTGTACGTTACCTCAGATGGATATTGAATTTCAAGACAGGACATGCATAGTGATATTACAAATTAACCATCAAGACCAAGGAGCTTTCAAAACAATTCAGTGCTGTAGTGGCAGAAAAGCAGAAGCATATTTATCCCTTTTCAGTACAGTGAAGTTCTTGTTAAGAAGTGGAATATGTGTCATACAGTACCCAGCAGGCAGCCCTTCTAAACCGAACAGCCGGACAAACCGAAAACTAGTAGGTGTCACGGAACCTATACGTGGAATAGGAGGATCCTTATGCGTGACCGGAATCCCACAGGACGCAGAGTAGCAAAGGGACAATCCAAAAGACAAAATCCAAAGGCTGGGTCGATAAGGGAGGCAGAGGGTCCGGTAAAGAGAGACATCCAAAAACAATCCAAAAGACAAAATCCAGAAGGTGAGGTCAAGAGGCGGAAGCAGAAGATTCGTAACGGGAGATCAGTTGAAAGGTTTGGAACCACACACTGGAGAATACTATGAAAGGCTTCTCAATAGTGAGCATGGGAAGGTGTGCGAAGGGGGTTTAAATACTGAAAGGAAAGGGGTGTGATTGGATGATTGGTTAGGGAGTGTGGATTTGAGGAATCTGATGCATGTGAGAATGTGATGGGTTCAATCAGGGATGAGATTGTGAAGCAGAGGTTCCGGGAATGTAACGTCGTTTGCGAGGGAGAGTGTGGAATGTGACAGGGACAGAACGGCGTTTCCGAGTAAGAGTGTGGGGCGTGACAGTAGGAATGCTACTGTGAAGTCAAAAGTGACTTTGCAAGATTTGCAAAGTTCTATGTCTGAGATGGGCATCACTATTCATACTGAACATTGAAATTATTCTAATCCTTACACAAAGCTGGCCTGTATGGGTGAGTGGCAAGAAATACAGTAAGTCCCTCCATTCATTTCCTAAATGGCTTCATCCAGTGGTTGAGGTAAAGAAATACATTTAAAAATACTTTTCATAAAATAAACATTTTAAGATATTTATCTCAAATCTTACATGAACATATTTAATTTGGCTGGAAGATCACTGTGACAGAGATACTCTTCATCCTGGTATACAGCACAATACCTACTGTATGTCTGATATTATTGGCAGGAGGTGAATACTTCTGTAAGGCACTGTAGCTCTTCTTAAAATAGGCAGTGAAGGCATTACTTAACAGAGAGCTATACCTCTTTCTGTTTAATATTTAAATGCTCTAGCTGTTGAAACATTTGGCAAAACGTATAGCGTATTTACAGTACTAAACTCATTCATCACCCAGATTAAATACGGCATTTAAGTTACAGTAAGTAAGAAATCTTACGTGCAAAATGCAGATTTTAGTGATAGGGCATACTACATTTGCAGACTCTAACCAGGAGAATATACTAATTGAGTATATTTATTTTCGATTACTTACTTATTTCTATTATTTCATTCGGTACTGTAACCTAAGCTATCAACAGAAATGACAGAGGCAATCAAGATTGTACAGTAATTCCTTCTCAAAGATTCAGAATGCAAAAAAGATTAACTGCAAAAAATCCTAAGAAAAGTATTTCTTTTTGTTATCTAAAATTTTTGTGTCGTGTGGTTTTTTTTCCGTTTAGTCCACACCACATTTCTGTGGAAAGTCACTGTAATCAAAGTTTTGTAATGATCACCACAAGGATTCACTCCTTGTCATCACTCCATTTTCAAATGTATAGAACAGAGCTTCCCTTTATAATAGCATCATCTCAAAACCACCTGCTGGCAGAGATGCCATACAATATCAGACTTCAAAGACGTAATGCATTGTTATACCGTTGGCAGATCAAGATCAGAAATCATATCTTTGTATTTACCTTTACTATCACATATGAACTGTGACTTCACATGAATCTGCTTATTTTGTCAATTGCCACAGAGAAAAAAACAAACAAGTGGGACTTACAGACGAGATAAAGTATTTGAAAATAATCACATTTTTAAGTAGTTCACAGGGAATGTCCACAGCTACTTTTGCTGATGCTATCAAATGTATACTTTTAGAATCACCTCACTATATTGAGCATCCAAGTTTAATCTCATGAAAATAAAAAAATACCTTCTGATTACAATACAGTAGTTCTATATTTGGACTGCTCTTGTAACAAACATATTATTAAGAAATTGTTCAAAAAAACAATAAAAATAACAGCAATCATTCATTCTTCAAATCCCACGTAATTGTCAAAAGCTGTCTGTTTCCTTGAGAATGCAGACATAAATTATTGTCACTTTAAATCCAAGGAATAGCATAACACATATTGTCACATAATCTTAGAACATACACTGTAAGCACACAACTTCATTTAAAATAACTTCTGAGGCCAATCTTATTTTTTATTTTAAAAAAACTTATAAAAATGATAAGATCGTGTTCTCATACTAGCTTTGATGTTCAAGCCAATGGTTTCTGTTAAGAGCTTGTTCTGAACTGTTCATCCTTTTAAGATGTAATTTAATTTTATTAACCGAGCCTTCATTTTAAGGAATTACTTATCCAGAGAGAATAATTTAAAGGCCATAGCATTTTTCTTTAAATAACCAAACTAGTTTTGTTTTTTCATGGTGACAGTCACACGAATTGAGAATCATATAATTGAAAAAGCAGAACTGTATCAGAAATGATAAAGACTCAAAGCATTACAGCACATGACCTAACGCTACATTTGAAATATTAAATATGAAAAAATTGAAATATTTGGTAAAAATATGCTTATTTATAGTTTCCATGTTTTGTTTTTCTCAAGTGCCTCACCTAAAACATGGGTGAGATACAGTACAGTATACTATAACATCTAAGAAAACATAAGACAGGACTAAATATTTTAGGAAATTGTGGGTGATGTTACTTACAGAATCAAATCCATGAAAATATGACTTGTTTCATTTAGTCTTGTGAAACAACAAAGTTCATTATCCCCCGAGGGTAATTTGTTTTAAGGCACCGTTTAATTCAACAATTCCACAGCAAGGAAGACAAACATTCCGTCCTTCGGATGAGACGTAAAACCGAGGTCCTGACTCTCTGTAGTCATTAAAAATCCCAGGGCGTTTCTCGAAAAGAGTAGGGGTGTTACCCTGGCGTCCTGGCCAAATTTCCCATTGGCCTTTATCAATCATGGCCTCCTAACAATCCCCCTCTATGAATTGGCTTCATTACTCTGCTCTCCTCCCCACTGATCGATGATGTGTGGTGAGCGTTCTGGCGCACTATGGCTGCCGTCGCATCATCCAGGTGGATGCTGCACATTGGTGGTGGTGGAGGGGAGTCCCCATTACCTGTAAAGCGCTTTGAGTGGAGTGTCCAGAAAAGCGCTATATAAGTGTAAGCAATTATTATTATTATTATAACAGAGAGGATGGTGCACTGGTGTTACAGGAGACAAGAGAGTTAATGTCCTATGTTTTAAGGATTTGTCATTCAAGATACATTTCTGAAACTCCAGCTGACAAATCTAGTATTTCACAAGACAACATTTTCTCTAATAATATCCAACAGCATTAACTTTATCATCCCTTTTGGAAATGCCAGCTTGATTAACCCAGACATATCATACCTGTAAGCAAGCTGGAGCTCTGCCATGCGGTTTATTCACATCAACAGCAACCAACTGCCATCCTCCTGCAGCGTCTTCATGAAACATCTACATCCAAGAGATGGCATGGGGGAGCAGAAAGAAGAACAAGTTTAAGCAAAAACCTTGTTAGACCACAAGTGACAGATGCGACTTTTTCCACCACATGTCCATCAAAATTTGCAGGGTGTTTTTATTCTAAGATCTTAGACTCACTGATTCACACCAATTGCTTATATACTGAAATACGTAAATCACATACTGTACAATTACAGTAGGAGTCTTAATAGTATTGGTCTTACTATGGCATCAACCAGACCTTTGTCAGAAATGTTTAAATAAATGAACTGTAATTCTTTGTTAAAGATAGAAGTTTTTCTTTACTGCATGCTTACCAAACTTAGTCTTTTCTAGGCTGTTTCATGTCTGTACAAACACAGTAATATTTATTCAGAAGAAAGGTTCAAGGAGATTATCAGCCCATCTACATTGTTTGATAGTAGCTAATTGATTGTTTTTGGACTATTGTATCTGATTTTATTTAAAAGCTACACTTTTGTAGCTACGTTTACAGTGGACAGTGACTGTCATGACAAGATGGCAGAGGTCCCTCAGAAGTGATGTAATGTAACACATATTCAGTATAATGATGCATTTTATCCCATATTAAACAGAAATGTAATTTAAATTAAGATAGGAGAACGTAACACAATAGGAGATTTTAAAGTTTTAGACATTATATATGGTAATTTATGTTTTAACACAAAATGTTTATCTCCAAATATTAAGATACTATACTTATGATGTACAAATGACCATAGCATTTTTGCTATAAAGTTTAAATTCAGTCACATGAATGATTTCTATACTGCCATACCTCAGCAAGTATATTGGGGCAAGCTTGTTGTGAAAGGCGCTATTTAAAAATAAACTGAATTGAATTTAATTGAATATTTACAGGGAAATACAGTATGTTCCTTCTATTCACATTTCCTCTTCTTCTATTTTATGATACACAACAATTAAACATTTCCCTCTTGGTTAGAAAATTGCTGATGCTGATTTTCCAGCCTTAGAAGTTGAGATTTAACAGTGACAATGACCACAAATTGATGAAAGAAAAATGACTTCACATTTCAGCAAGTAACTATTCACCTGTTTCGTGATCAAAAACTCTCAAGAGTTATTCCTGGCAGATGGGTGGCTTCTGCCAGAAAGGCAAATGGAATGAGGTTAGCCAAGTGGACAGAAATCTGGCACTTGACTAAGCAAGCTAACCTCTCTAACCTCAATGTGTGGCAAGAGAGATAAAATGTTTAAAGGCTTCAGACACAGAAGTGGCCATGAACCCATAACCTGTAAAAACTGTCAGATGCAGGAAGAATTAAAATAAATACACCATACTGTATGTGTACATATTAATTTTGGGAAGCATCTGTATATTGATGCACAAAATAAATAATATACTCATCTCTAGTGGGTTCAATTGAACATTTTAAAGAAATCAAATTACTGAATATATGAACAAAAATACAGATCAAGGAATATTTTTATTTACAGTACATGATGAATGACAAAATGAGAATATTACAAATTAAGCAACAGGTATGACCCCCTTTACCATTAAATTGTCCTGGCAACCTTGGCTCATAGTCCCAGCAATGGTGCTGGCAATGGTTGCCTAGTTATGGTTGTCTTCTGTTGACAAAACCAACCAGTTAGTCTTACCAGCGCTTTGTATTACTGGACTCAGTTCAGGAGAAAAAGATGGCCTTGACAAGATTATGAAACAGTTTACCTAAAGTTGTCTCATGGTAATCCTTGCCCTGTGTGATGTTGCAGTGTCCTGCTGGGCTAAAGGAGATTCCATCCCAAATGATCTATATTCCATTATTCTACTGGTTAGCTTGAACACAACAACCACCATAATGCTTACCACAACGTCTTCACACACTTTCTTTCCCCATTGAGTCTATCATTGATCAATAAAACACTTTCCCTCCTCAGTCTGCCATCTCCTATAATCTTTAGCTACTGTATTTAAGAAAGTGATTTTATCTCTCAGCCATCAGCATGTTTATTTTTTCCTGAACAAGGAATCCCAAGAATGCAAAACATTATTATGGCAAATCACTGTTTTTCTGAAGATGCAACCAATTCAGTCTTATTAACAGAAAGATGTTACTTATTTCTTTGTTGAGTTTCTTGTGCTGTACACATTTTAGTCAAAAACAATCAAGGATCATGCACAAGGATTATATGAATGTGACATTCCTGGGTTTTTCTTGGTAACCTAAAGTCTTCCAAGACAAGTATGCTCATTGCTCCTTCTATCATACTGATATTAACTGGGTAATCTTTAGTACTCGAGCATGGCATGTTAACTGTTTACAATTAATCAAAACACTATTTGAATGGTTATTTAGAGTATGCAATTGAATGGCTATTTACAGAATACATATTCTGAATCAACTAACTTAACATACCATTTACACTCAACTCGTATATGTCACGGTTATAGTCCCTCCTCCTTAAGGGTGCTCCAGCCCTTTCACTTGAGACTTTATTCTGTGCACCTGTTTCCTATTCCCAGCCCACCTTAAAAGCCAGGCGCTGACGCTCATCTGGGCTCTGCATCTGATTTCCGTATCGTGCGAGTCCGGGACCTGGAAGCGCCTGGTCCCGTTAAGGTTTTAATCTCGGTTCCCGTTCCCGTTCCCTGTCTGCCGGTTCCGACCCAGCCTTCGTGTTTTAATTCCGCGTTCTGATGGATCTCCTGGTTTTGGACTTACCCTTGTGTTTTGGATATTATCTAAGGACTACTCTTTTGGATTGTTCGCCTCGGCCATGCCTCCCCCGTGCACCAGCGCACCTTGGACACGCCCCGTATTCCTGCATGACATTTCCCTAGTGTTTCCCCAACTTCTTCGGATTGTGTCGTCCGCATAGGGTCCGGAAAGAACTGTTCGCTACAGTATATTCCTAATATTTCAACACCTGGTGGTTTCATAAGATCACATATGAGTTGAGCATTTTGCAATCACACAGAACTATATTACTCAAACAATGAAAAACCATATGTGCTTACTAATCACAACACAACTAATATTATGTGCCTAATCAGCTATGGATATGAATCTTACAGTGTTGCATTTTCATTGTGCATTAGCATACATCCAGGCATTGAGCATTGCATTCTTGATCATCTTAATTTTTCTCTACAAATACCACCAAATTGCTTCTATGTTACCGCAAAGAAATAAAAAAGAAGACAATTGGGAATACAACGATATTGTATTGAGATATAAATCAAGTTTTACTAAAGTATTTTAAACAAAAGGTACTCATAAAAATAACAAAACAAATTAAATAATAAGTGCCTTTTAGAAACTGCTATAAAATCTCAACAAAACGTATTATTATTTAATTTTTCCATCATATTTGTTGCCTCATCTACATTCCAAGAAATTATGTGACCTTAGTGTTTCCCTATCACTATTATTGGGATATTTGCCCCTTTGTTAGTATTTCAATTATTATATTTTACCTCTCCGATAAGGGAAATGCTCATCAACTAAATCTATATTATGATTAAAAAATGAATGGTAAATCTCCACTATCATGTTACCATTTAGATTGCATTGCCTTTTAGGTACTGACGCAATGGAAGGTTTACTTAAAAATGCATAAATGTAAAAATACAAGATAAAACATAAAACTTAAAAGCAACGTCTTCCTCCATTGTCTTCTAATCACCACGATGTCATTCATTCACTAAGCGTCTTAGGAAGACACATCAAATTAATTCAATATAACAATATTACTGCACAGAAGAGTATCTTGGAAGTCTTGCCAACAATGTAGCAGTGCAATCCCTCTGGATTGCCTTAAATCTTTATTTCAATGAGATCAAAGCTAGAAACATAAGCCCTTTTGTTTCACACCAAATAACTGACAACTTTACGTAAAGCTTTAATTACTTTTTTAATAGAAGAGGTGGGCAGCTCAGTGCGATTGTTATAAAATTTAATAGATACAGAGAGGAAATACATTTTCAAGGTCACATCACTGTACACAGCAAAACAACTCCATCAACTTGAGCTCTTTGGAGAAAAACAATCTTGGGCTCAACAACATTCACCTGTTTTGACAGAGGGGTGTGGGGCTTGGAATCCATGAACGTGGAACAGTTACATCCCAGATGCTCTGGTGTAAAATGGAACTTTGGAGTTGGAGAGGAACCAATGACTATCTGAAAAAACACCCCATTTCTTTTTACAGATGGGTCATCTTGCCTTTGTCTAGTTTTCATCTGAAGTTAAAGATAAATTGCGTGCTCCCCTGTTTGGGGATGAAGGATCACCCCCCTTTTTTCTTTCTAGCACTTAGTGTTTAGAGTTGCTTTCATCTGATTTACAGTTTACAGTCAAAAAATAGTTCTAATCCTATATAAAGGTTAAATATAGTTCATTACAGTGTCGTTATTTGATTGAAAGAAAACAACAGCCAGATTAGCCAGAAATGTGGGAAAGAACAACCTAGTACTGGAAAGCAGCAGATGTTGTTGACAAACATGCCAGCTTTGAAGCTATGGAAGTAAAATCACAAGGAGCTCAAATCAGAGTGAATGCTGCTTTGGGAAAACTGGGGAAGGAGAGTGTTTTCAGCAAGCTGGAGCACCAGACACTGTAGCAGCAGAAGACAGAAGCTCCAGATGAAGAAGTTCTGGGTATAACACAAAGATGTCATCAGATCCAGCACAGGTTTCAGCACAATGAAATCCTCAGGTAATGCCAAAGGATGTGGAAGAGAATAAGTGAGCTTGGAAAAAGAGGATATTTCATATTGATTTTTCTTATTAAGTATCGCCACCCCAACTCAGCTCAGTGAATGCTAAGAAGTGTCTGTCCTGCATGTTGCCATGTCTGCGTCACCAAGGGTCAGACACCATCAGGTATTGCCTTCTGATTCTTTAAATGCAAACAGTGAAATTGAAAAAAAAAAGTGAAAATTGAAGCAGTTTTCTATGACTCTACTTTTTTACTTCTACAAATGCATTGCACAAGGCCAGGGAAACAGATGGGACTGAGAAAGAAGATAGTGAAGAGAGGCCAAGCGCCATAGTAAAGACTATAATGGGCCCAGGCTGCTGGGAATACAGCAGAAAAGGCCAAAGAAGAAAAGGGAGACTGGAAACTCCAGTGGGCAGCCAGAGAAGGGGATAGGGTGCTTTGATCTAGCAAACACCCGAGATATAGTGCTTTTGCAACAGAAGGTTCAATCTGTGGGGACACGTATCATTGGGGTTGCACAGCTGGATGGGCTGCCTAACTCTCCTATAAGAACCGGCTGGACTCCACCCAGCACCCCCTGTGTCTTAGGGATTAATGTTCTGCAATGAGCAGGGATCCAGTCGAGGTCAAGAGCATCAAGCTAAAGACAGGGGAAGCCATGTGCCCTTTGCTTCAGAAGAGAGAGGTACTGTACAAGGGGGAGTAGCAGGGGTGGTGTTGGCAGTGATGGAGTACAGTATCTGTGCTGACACCTCCCCTGCAGTTATGGATATGGACTCTAGCAGTTTCAATGCTGACCGTGTGAAGGAAGATGTGTTTGACCTATTGACATCCACCTATCAGCATTTTGAATCAGTATTCAAATCGGCGGGGTGCAGCAAGAAGGGCTCCTCCAATAGCAAGGAGAAGCTTGAAAATTGGAGTTTCATGTTCCATATGTAAGTGGAGTGGGCTGAGGACTGCGCCTGTACTAAGCTAGTGTCAATTTAACTTAAGCTTAATTCTCTTCCAGGGGAAATTTGTTTTACGGCACTGTCCAATACAACAGTACAACAAGGAAGACAAACTGAGTTTTTGAAGAACAGTGAAGAAGGAATAGCAGTGTTACTGAAGATAAGAGAGCGACATTGCAACAGGGATGAAAGATTTCCCGAGTCTGTTATTTTTCACCTGGGGACACAGAGGCATCTCCCAGATGGAATTAGTGTAAACTCACAATGGAGGGTGTGAGACACACACTCCATAATGCTCTTGACCTTCTTAATAACTCTATTTGTAGAGAATATTTAAGTTAATTTGATGTGCCCCAATTATTTTGCTATTCAATTTCACAACTT
Organism: Lepisosteus platostomus; assembly: GCF_059453375.1. Classification (NCBI taxonomy): domain Eukaryota; kingdom Metazoa; phylum Chordata; class Actinopteri; order Semionotiformes; family Lepisosteidae; genus Lepisosteus; species Lepisosteus platostomus. The sequence goes on from NC_142612.1 coordinate 30,228,151, forward strand.
TTCCTAACCTCCTACAATTATAGGTTAAGATGATGCAAAATCAACAAGTGAGACTGTATATTAATACACTTTCAGTAAATGACTGGTAGAAAAGCATAAAAATAGTTCTATCTACAGTACCTTAAAATAACAGAGTTTACTAAATGAAAAGGAGTCTTTGTTATAATTGGTATCACAACATTTTCTCATCTCAGATTCTTGTCTATCACCAGTCCCATGTACTTGTAGTCATTGACAATTTCTACAGCCTGATGTTTTATTGCAGCAGGTTGGAGTGGTGTTTCATTTTTCCTAAAATCAATGACTGTTTTCATAATATTTAGAATAGGCCCATTTTCTGAGTTGTTTAATATGCTGACCAGGGATGTGTCATCAGCAAACTTAGTGAGACATCTATCTGTGTGTTTGCTCTTACAATCATTAGTGTACAAAACATATGGTGGGGGGGCTAGAAGGAGCCCCATGGTGAGCGAATGTCAGATACTGTGACCAATTTGACCTGCTACGATTTGTTTGTTAAGAAGTCTAGGACCCATCTTATCATGTTGCTGTTTAAATTGACATTCTTTCACAGTTTCTGTGCAAGAAACGGTGGTTATATTGCATTAAAAGCAGGTGAAAAATGAATAATTAAGATCCTTAATAATGTCTTTACTTGGTCAAGATGCCGAGAGATCAGATTTAACAATGTGAGTATTTTGTTTTCTACTTACCTACTTTCTCTGTATGTAAACTGCAGACAGTCAATAAGGTTATTTGTGCTCTTTGTGATGTGTTGCTTCACTATTCTCTCCAGACCCTAATTTGGAGAGATGTGAGAGCAACTTGCCTACTGTATAGCTGTTAAGCTTACTTGGCCTGGCATTTTTCTGGTTGGGAATAATACTAGATGTCTTCCATGGTGAGGGGGTGATTTGCAAATTTAAGGACATCTTAAAAAACAAACTAAAAATATTGCAAAACTAATCTGCAAGACATTAACTCTTCCACACACATTACCTGGACCTGAGCATTTCCTTACATTATTCTCTTAAACTGCCTAAGTACCTCTGCTGTGTCGATTTTAATAAACTCTCTGGATACTGGGGGATTACGTATTAGTATTATAGGAATAGTATAGCACTGGCTGTAGATAGGAGTTTCAACACATGATCCAACACTTTGATTTGAGTCTGAATGCTTGTTCAGTTCAGTAGGCCTGGGGAATGGATAAGTGAAGCTGGCACCTAAAAATCACCACAAAATACAGTAGCTTTCTCACTAAGGACGGGCCTCTGGTTGTTTAAGATTTGACCTTTTTGTCTATGTACCATTGAGACAGATGTAATGGGTGCTCAATTCATGTATCCACTACCTAGACAACCTGCTGGTACAGGTGACTGTTTCACAGCAAAAGCAAAGTTACAGGATTGAAGCTCAGTCTTTTCCACTAGAATACCAAGTTCCTGGAGCTGTGTCCTTCTGCTGTCTCACTGACAGAGCAGCTACTTTTGACTAGTACGAGAAGCGCAAAGATGCCTACTGGGACCTGGAAGCATTGTTTACCCAGTCCCCAGTCCTGGTGCAGCCCCAACAGGCCCTTCTTCGTGTGCTTGCCCTAGACCAGCATGTCCTAAGGAGCAGGGACCAGAAGTACTGGGACAAATTGCAGAAACAGCTGGCCAGTCCCCACCGGTTCGCTCATGAACACTTGTTAGCAGCAGAGATGCATCGAAATGGCTGTATGACCTCCTCACACTACCTTTACCTTCAGTGGAGAAGGCTGGAACTCTCGGGGACAGAGAGACCCCTGCATAAAATGTCTGCTTGGAACAGCATTGATTATTTTGCAATTTTGGAAAGCCTTTGGACACATAGATTTCAGTTCCCCGAATCTTTTTTAAAAAAAATTATACTGAACAGCTCTTACTGTTCAGTATTGTTTCGTTCAAATATACTATTTTAAAAAAAATAGCTCCACCTATGGTTTATGACTAAATTGGTACACTCTGGTACTTCACAATTTATTATACAGTACCTTCAGCCATGAAAAACAATGCAAACATGATATTTATTCCCAAACATGTTTTGTAATTTCTACTTTTAAGTTAAATGCAATGTTGAAGAACTACAGGCAAAGTGAAAAATAACCTTACATTAGCTTAATGTTTTACTACCAAAAATTCAAAATAAATCTCTTCAACATACACTGAATTTATGATTGAGCATAAGCACAGCAATGTGAAATTAACGGTAAAGTATGCATAATATGAACATCTGTGGTTGTCATTTTAAAATATGTAAACAGCTTATTTGAAATATCTTGACAGGCAATCCACTATACTTTCAAGGGATATTAGAATAACAGTGAAATAATTGTTTAAGATGACAAACTGTATAGAACAAAGTACCTAATTACAGTGTAAAACACAATAGTAGCAGTAAATGTCCAAACAACCAATCATGTAATAAGGCGATCTTGTGCTTTTACTTTTAAATTCAGTTTATTATTCCTTAAATTAAATACAGTGTATGCACATCAATGCCTGAAAATAAAATAATTTGAACATCAGGAATTCACTTATCTTGTGCTCTTAAATTTCATCACACTGATTCTGTTTAATACTTAATACATTTCGTAAGTAGCCATATTGTAATTGTATTTATCTTTGTGATCATTATTATTAAGAGTGGAATATTTTCAAATGCAGAAACTGAAATAGTGTCTAAGCAAATTAATAACTCATTCTTTAAAAAAAAAACACATTCTGTTTTGGCCATTTGGCTTTCATCTGCCAAAGCTTTTGTTCTCTGAATTGAAACACAGGAATATCTTAAAGAATATAGACTATCAGCACAATCCTATTACAGATAAGGAATCCATTTAATGCAATGAAAGGTCAGATGGGCAAGTGGTTGAATGCATTTCAGTTGTATTTTTACAGAATGAGGTTTTCACTGGTTTTATATACTACGTTTTAGCTATTTTAAAACTATGAACAACAGTTCATGCAAAATAATTTTAGAATTATGCCAGTGAAGTGGTAGAAACCTACAAATATTTCTCATTATTACTGTATGAACTGTATATTATTTGAATCTTAAGAGTACTTTGCCAAAAAGTAGCATTTTTTCCATTAATGTGGCATAAATCTTTATTCATTGCTTGCAGTCGAGCCTCCAAAATGGCCCTAAATCCTACATGTTAGGCCAATTGCCACTGTTTACATTTAAAAAATGGAGGTTAATATTAACTGAAAGACAGACACAGATGTCACTGAACAGCCACAGTTCCTCAACCTAATCACCGCCACAGGTCCAATTTAGCATTGCCAGGAGCCGAGCCAATCAGTGACACACCAAGGATTTGCATACTTTCCAGTTTTTGAATCCAATGGCTGAGAGCTTTATGAAGTGCAGTTTTGAATTGAAATGGTGTCTATTTTATAGGTGAACCATTAAAGTCAATATTGAGGATAAAAATGTATGCCTTCTTGTAGAGTAGCAAAAAAAGAAAGCTTAACCATGAAAAAATATACTCTAGTTAAACTGCAATTTTTTTTTTCTCCTGTGACTTCATCGAGAGACGCAGAAATGTAAGTCGAGGACAAAGTGTTTACTAATCCACACTGAGTCTGTGCCTTTTAATGCCCTTTGAGTAGACTGGGGTCTTATTTGAATATTCAATCCAAAATTTCAACTCATTAAACACAAGTTCCTACCTTTAGCATATCCTAAGATATCGTAGGATTGTATTGTTCTAATGAAAAGGACATACTGTACTACAGAAGAACATCTGTAACACCTTTTTGGGACGTTTTCAACAGTACAGTATATGACATACTGTATGTTTTGGACATACAGCTATACTATACTGTATGTCCAAAATTCGGTCCCGGCCTAAAAGAAGTATTAGAAGTACTTCAATGCTTCCAATATGTAACTTCAGGATCATTCTTCTGATCTTCAGGTTAAACTGGGCCAATGTAACCTGCTTATTTGACAATGTGAAAGCTGCTTTTCAAAGTCCTAGAGACCATATGGATGACCACCCTTCAGGACTGGAACTGTGGAATACCATTTTATACAGCTATTTGAATATTTAACTTCATTGAAATACATGTAAACTGAAGTGTTTCCCGGCATTGCTAACTCAGAGCTATGTGCTCCAAACATTGAACTCATGCAGACAAGACAGCTATTATGCTCTTTCGCCAATAAATGTAATACATTATCTGATCTATTTTTTAAATATGTTTGTTCCTCACTCACTTCTTTTATTATCCCAGGCATCCTTGTAAAACAGCTGAACAACAATGGCCAATAAAGCCAAAATGTAAAAGGCTGAGCTACAATTGTTACATTGGCTCTGCTGTAAAGCTGGGGGGCGTGTGCCCGTGGGCCACGTCTCTTCCCCTCTGCCTCCCTGCACCGGTTGCTGAGGAGACAATATACTCATAGCACCTGAATGCAATAGGAAATCAGCCTGCATCAGGTACTGTGGGTTATTTAAGTCCTGTTTGGCTTCTCCACAGCAATCTGGCATTGTGTATTAGTTCCTGTCCTGCCCTGAACCTTCGGACTGCCAGCCAGAGGTTTCCTGGAGGAGCTCTCAGTACCTTCCCCGCATTTTCTGTTCACTCCTGGTTCCCTGCCTGCCTGGATTTGGCCCGTCTCCTGCCTGTATCCTGACCCACCCAGACTCCAAGTGGGGAACCTGTCCTTTCCTGTGCTCTCCTCCATCACTCCAGCCTGCTGCACCTGGGAGCTCAGCATAGCTGCCAGCTCTGATGGTCCTCCCCCTCCTCCAGGCCTGTGTCCTGACAGTCCTGCTCTCCAGTCCACTGCACTCTCCTTCATCCTGCCAGCCTTCCTGGTAGACCTTTGTTCTGTCCTGCCCCTGGGAGAACAGACCCAGACCTCAGTGGTCCCTGACACACCTCCCCAGTCCACCCTGACAGTGCGCGCTTGGCCAAGTCTCTGAAGATCACGAGCTCTCTGCTCAGCCCGATACCTGGTGCTCCGTCTGATGGACCACGACGAGGTTATGTGCCCTTATCTGCCCTGCTCCAGATAAAGACCAACCAGCCCTGCTCTGTCCCTGGTTACCCTGCCTGCACTTGGTTCAGTGAAGCGCAGTAGCTTCTGGGGACCGGCTACTATCCGTGGACTGTGACGCTTTTGCCCCTGTGTCCGGAACAGCTCCTGGCCCGCCCCTGCCATCTTGGTGGGTGGTATGGCGTAAAAACAATACAATATTTCTCTATGAAGTATAAAAGCTTATACAAACTATATGTGCTTTTTGCCAGTAGATAAAGCCATTAATTTTAGCCGAGAAGACTTGCCATTTTACAATGATGTTTTTCTTTTCTGTTTCTGTTTGAGAGTCAGGTCTGTTCTAAATAGTTTCCAGCACAGGGGAATATACCTTGAAGTTAGAGGGACCATTGCCACATCACTCACTGTCTGGCACAGTCGTCCCTTGTTTCTGTCACTTGCTCTTCAACAGTCATCCTTCAGTGCTCTGCTGTGATTCACTCTCTGCCATCTGCTAGAAGCCATTTGCTGCACCCTCATCCAGACACAGTCTAGGATGGCTTCCTGACAATCGGCCAAAGTTAATTTAAGTTGAGGCTATACTCCAGTAGCATTCACTGTGAAAGGACAGTGATTTCAACTTCAACACAGCCAAAAAGAATCAACGGACTGCCATTGATGCTCTATGTTTCTGGAAAGCAAACTTTGCAACACACCAGGCAAGGTCAAAGGATTAATAACACTTGATGAACAGTGCCATTATTGAGAAAAATATGATGACCCATGGTGGCACATTTTTAAAGAACCATATTAGTCAGGCACTCTGATAATGAGCATGTGGGAATTCCAAGATTGTTATATTAACTATGATCATAAATAAACATTTATTTTTATAAAAACACTTCTATAAATCTGTATTTTAGATCTGTGTTTCCCAGCCTTGGGCCTGAATTATTTGCTTTTCTTCTGGTTTTCATTCTAAGTGAGCCTTGTTAGTTTGCCCTTAAATTGAACCACAAATAGAGTAACAAAATTATAAACGTGCCCCAAATGCTGGGTTTCAGCTCTCTAAATTAATCAGTGGGTGTTGCGGTATTATGTCTACCAGTGTCTGCTTATCACTAACTGGTCAACAGTAAGAGCTGTGTAGAATGTTACAGGGAAGCATCTCTAACATGGGATTGTTTCTGAGACTAGGTTTTGAGAGCAGAAAATAGTTCAAATTAATCAAATGACACAATTAATGGTTCTTTAATCTTTAAATGGTCTTAAATGACTGAGACCACAGAATGAAAACCAGAAGGCACAAGGGTACCTTGAGGACCGGTATTGCTACTGCTTTGCAATGTCTTAAAATGCATCATTTTCAATTTCAATGTACTGTATGCATGCTAACTTCTAAAGAAATACCTACTGTATTTGTGATCTTAAAACAAAAACCTAGGCTTCCCAATGGTTCAGCCCGTTAAGGGTTTCACTTGACCACAGGCTGATTTCTACAGTATGATCCAGGCCATGTGGGAGCCTGGGTCACATCTCTAGCTGACTACGACAGGGATTCCTAACTGGCTGAGCGCTGCCAGCAGATGGGTAGGATTAGTCAGCCAAGCCTTCCTCTGCTCTCAGAAACACAGCGGCCCCTGTGACCTCCAGGCACTTGCGGGCTTGCTGTACTGTTGGTGAGGGATGCGCCTCACCTCTATTCACCGCTGGACTCCCCGCACTGACCTGCATTGCCCATGAAGTGTTTAATTTTCCCCTGTGTGCAAATCCTGGTTGTAAAACCAGTTGAAAAACCAAATTGTGCATGCATCACAAACATAGTTGGGTGATTCTAAATAAAAAGCTTACATAGTGTGTCATCAGTTGTCATGAACTGTACCTGAGTAGTAGCTGTTGAAGTGGTACTGCTCCTGGACCCCCACATCTGCTGGAACTGTACCCTGATTTCAGCAAAGGTCTCAATTATAACTGCAATGAACACATTCTGAGGAAAGCAGAGGAAAGTAGTAATAAGCACAATATCACAAAAGCTCTGTGATACCCTGTTTGCATAACTTTACATGGTTACATCACAGCAAACCATTACCATAAATAGAAAAGAAAAATGATTACTGATGTAAAACTCCCATTTCTATATCATGTGCTTGGCATTTTATTGTGTTTTATGTCAGAACAATAGAAAATTGCATTAATAAGACTATGACGCACAATGGTTGAAACTCCTTTCCTTGAATGTGCGACTGCACAGGGCTTTTATCTGCAGCATGTTAAAATTCTGGAACTTTTAGGTTATATAAACCTACGGTTAAGATACTCTTGAAAAGGCTTTGTTGGCGAAATCTCCAGAAGGTTCTTTTTTGGTACTTGTCAGTCTGGTTGAAAAATGCTAAGATATGAAAAACAATAAGAATCCGAGAACACACTTTCTTGTTCTATTTTGGAGTGTTTTTGTTCTACACAAACAAACTGTGCAGATGTAAATAACAAGGAACAAACTACAGTATATCTGCCTGGCACAAACTTCAAAACTGCGCTGTTAGCCAAGACATCAAGTATTGGCAGGTTTATAGTCTCACATAAGCTGGAACCTGAAGAGACACTGGAAACACATTAACTTTTTTTTCATCACTAGTTCATCCCAAAGAAAATTCACTCTACCTTAACCAGCCAAGCGAGGAAGAAGATAAGAGTGATGAAATAGAAGTAGGAGCGCCAGCGAGGAAAGCTGTCAATCGCTCTGTACATGAGGAACACCCAGCCCTCTTGGGAAGCTGCTTCATAAACTGTAAATATACTGGTACCTTTATAGACATAAAAGAACACATGTAGGATTAAACATTTGCCATCCTTCCTGCTGTTTAAAAAACAAAATAGAAGACTTAACATGGCATGCTTTTCAGTACAGGTACCAAGCCATGCTGCTTTTTAATTTGTTTGCTCCTGGAAATTGAACTTGATCATCTCTCATTCTGTCCTCGTGAATTTTCAATGTTATTTTTTTTACTGTAGATTGGCTAGGATTTTTTTTTTGCATTAACCCAGTACAGCAAATGCTGTTTGCAGTGTAAAAAAATTGCTTGTAAGTTTAAAACCTTCAGGTGCTTTTACAAGTAAGTGCTTTTTCAGTTAATCTAACCTACAGGATAGGCATTTATTTACAGATGCATCATTCATTTTATAGACTTGAAATCCAACTTCCAGTTATCAATAACTGTACTGTTATTGTCAATTGCACAGAATATTTGTGTAATTCTGTATTCCTTATACAATAGTCAATAACTTAATTAATGGTACAGTAAATAGAAAAGCAAACCTAAATAAGGAAAATAAGTACAAGTACAAGTACAATAGGTTATGTAATATACTGTAGGTAAGCAAATCTTGGTTCCCCGTAATTCTAGAAATACACAGAACAGACTTTAAAGCAGGAATTAAAACAAATAGGCAGTAAAGACACCATTTTCAGATATTCACATTAGTAAAATGTTGTGTGGGTTCATGTCTGTATCATCAGATTTGCCCTCCCCCATGTCCCCAAAACTACCTCATTTGTCAAATACTGTATGTGGTAATACTGAACCACAGTCTTTCCTATTTCAATCCCACATAGCACATTTAACAAGCAAGTGATACCACACTTGCACCACCAGCCCAAATTTATTCTCTATGTAAGTATATATAGAAAAGGAAACTCATTTAATTCTGCCAGGGCACTGCAGCATTATTATAAATCTACTGTACATTATAAACTACAAATGTTTTGATTTGTTGTTTAACATCTTCTTTTGTTGAACAAAACTTTAAAATATTTAAAAGGAAAGAGATATTCAACACTTCTTCCAAGTTCAACATTATTGCTTGGCAATTAGGAGGATGTGTTATGATACACTGAACTCTATTTTGTTCATGGGTCCTGACAGCAGTCTCATGGATGGTGCAGTCCTGTAGGTCAATGAAAAAGTAAATTAATTATGGTTTTGAAATAGTCACGGAAAGCCCTACAGATGTTTAAGTATGATACATTTTAGAATAAACAGCAGCTCATCTCAAGCTTAGCAAGCTGGTCTCAGAGACACTCAGCCAATCAGCCCTTATTTCTCTCCCAACTGTGATACATTTATCGTCCAATTGTCATTGTCTAATACTGTGCATGGCACAATTGTCATAACTGTCCCTCAGGTTCCAACTAAGCTGCTTGCCTCCCACAATCCTCTTAATTTTAAACTGCCATTCTTCAATCATCAACCATCTACTTCCGAGGGGCAATCGAACATTCTTTTCCAGAAAGTGTAGAGCAATGTAAATAATGTGAATGTCTATAATTCCAATACTGCTGCATATTTACTCAGCAGAAGTGAAAGCCCATTTTTTTAATGTTATATTATTGTGACAACTCAGTCTTGTCAATTCTTCTCTCAAGATGATCATTACAGAAGGGTATCTGTTTTTTTCTATCACAGACAAGCGCTTATTTAAAGGGGCCACAGTCATCTATATCTGCTTGTTCAGTAACTGTACATAACATTCATTGACTATGGTTTGGTAAATCGTGGCTGACAGATAATGCACCTGTAATTATTGAATCAAGTTGCTGACTGAAGGCTGAAGAATGTAAAAGTCTGAGGTGACACTATTGTTAGAACTTAAGAAATCTTAAAAATCAGATGGCACCACTCATCTCATTTAGTCTGTTCGGTAGAAGTTACAGGAGCTTCTACCCAAGGATCTCAGCACACCTTTTCATAAAAAGAAACCAGGGTATCGGTTTCAGTAATTTGGCTGTGGAGCCTGTTACAGATTCCCGTAACTTTCTAGCTTGTGCTTTATTCTGAAGAAATTCATTATGTTGACTTTGCCAGTGCTTATGTGGATTTTAAATACCTTGATGAGGTCCTCTCATAGGCATACTCATTTAGTTTTTATGTTACTTAACTGATATGGAGATTCTTAATTTCATTTGTAACAGAAAGTCACATGAATCTGATCACATGCTCTTACTGTAGGTCACTTTTGTAACCCATTTTGTTTTCTTTCACAATGTGACTTTAAATAACAGAGTAATATAATAGTAACCATAATAAAAAAGTAGATATAAATTAATTTAAATCTGTTGTTTCTCAAAAACACACTACAGCAGGGTGTAACTCAAAAAAACAACTGAAAAATATTTTATAGAAAAATACCATCTATCAGAATGTCATGGATAATCAAAGTCCTTCTCAGTTACAAATAATTCCACACATTACTTTCCAACAAATCCAACCTTTATCATGACACTTTGTCTAATTTCTTATATGATTATCTGCTGTTTTCTATTTCATATGCACCAGCAAATATATCCCAAATACTATAAAAAGAAAATAAAAATAATATTCCAGTGAAAAAGAAACCACAAAGCAAGAACAAACATATTTTAAATAAAGCTGTAAAACAATTATTCATTTCACATATCGAAAAGTTGGAGAACCTTTCTTGAATCAAGGTCTGAGATTTGTTGTCGCTCACAGTGATTACTCTCAATATGAAATGTGTTTTTTCCCCTCAGGGCTCAGTTTCATTGTGCTATGACAAAATGCTCTCATTAAAAACTCACTTATGTTGAAATAGCTGAAGAAAATGCTGGGCAACTACGAATGAACTTTTTTAGAGAGTTTCACTATCCTTGCTGAGTTTGATTATTGTTATGAGCGAAGGGAATCTTATACAGTAGATCATCAAAATTATTATTTTCTAATACTAAATAACAGGTTGTGTTCCTCCATTTCTAAATAGTAAACCAGTTCATTACGACACTAAGTCAAATCACCCACATAGGCATAAATGTAAAATACACACACACAGTATATCACTCTATAATATATGCATTGTTTTTTTTTTAAATGTATACAGACTTCAACTGCAACCTTGACTCTTTCTCTCCTCAGCTATTCTTCTTTAAACCCAGCATGCCATGATATGAAATTCTAAATTACATTTTTTTGGTAAGGGCTGGCTCCTCATAGTAATCAAAAATATACAAAGGAAGCAATTTAAGAAGGAAACGAGGCTATCACTGGATCAGACTGAAGCAGATGTGCTTTGCTCACTGACCTTCTGAGGTAAGGCAGAAGGCAGGACAAAACGCTTTTAGCCTAGTCAAAGCTCAATGCTTACAGTATGAACTGTAGATACTGCTATATTTAGGATTAGTGAGATTGCAAGGAATACATGTTTCAGTGCATTAATACCAATGAATAATTAAACTCCATCCACTCATTTTGAATGCAAGTGCTAATGAGTGATTGTACTGAACAAATTACCATATCTGTAAGGTTATTCACCGGAATCATTAAGGAAAAGCTTTGAATATATCCTTTGATCACATTCTAAAACAACCATAAGCTAAATGGCCTCCTCACCCCCTACATATTTTTAATAGAGTAAAAATCAACATACAGTAGGTAGCCCTCAAAGCCATAGCGTCTCTATATCAGCTGATTATTATAAAATCAACTGATTTTATAAACCTAGAATTATAATAGAAACTGACAGAAATTCTACCAGAGAGTGTGGTACAGTACTCGTGTATTCTATCACTCATGTATTAAAATAATGTAATTACAAATTAAAATAAATAAGTGGATGGATTTGAATAAAAAAGCAATTGATAGACAACAGCAAAAATAATACAAGCTTTCACAACCCAGTGGATTGAAATGTCTATACAAATGGGGTAATGAAAAAAATGCCAATAATAACTATACGAGCTTAGGACCCAACCTTAGTCCATTAGTCAATCTCCACCACGTTCTTGTGGTTCAGGTTCATTTTTAGGATTCTTCTATTTCCCCATGTTTTTGTCAACACACACTAAAAAGCATATGAATAGATTTTATTGTATTTTTCACACTTGGCTGTGCTTTGTTCTTTCTTATACTGTATATATACAGTATAGACACACAAAGGAAGAAGTTGTTTGCTTTAAAATAGAGTAGTATTCTCATTAACATGCTCTGTGAGAAGTAATGATCTGCTTAACAGCTTGAACCATTTTTTTTTTACAAATGTGAGCTTGTTAGGGCTAACATTTAATTCTGAGGGATGCAGGGAATTTGTGTTCTGAAGGAAGCTTTTAGCAAAGGTAAAGATTTGAGACTGTCACTCCCCAATCTGTTCGCATTAGTTTCAACTACGCTAGCGTCACATGCTTAAATGTGGAAATTGATTAACTCCATATCTTCAAAGCTAACATACTGGGAAACAGGATTTTGTTGGAACTCCATAAAGCTTGGAGCAATATTTAAAAAAATAGTGACTTAATAGTGTATAAAAAATGACAACATGTTTATAGACACAACATATTAGAGATATAGGAAAGTATTAAACAATCAGTCAGATACCACTATGGACAATGTTCACATGAACATCAGATTTTCACTTTGGTTTTATCATAGCATGGGCTTTTTCCTATTATGCTGTTATCACTGTAGGCATGACCATTTTAAAGCTGTGTTTGTCTAAAATGCCATTATTGTTCAGAAAATAGTAAATGTCCTAGAAGAAAAATCTAAGTATTTTGTATTTGAAAAAAAAATGGAAAAAAAGTATTTAATCCATTAGAAATCGAAACAAAACCTTTAATAAAAGTTCAAATAGAAATTATAACATTCATTGATATGCTAAACACCGAAACCACAAACTATCCCCCTACATTTGGGTCTTTATAGCATTTAAAATTATTGCGATTTACTTTACTAGATCAAGCCCACAGAATACTCCAGTAAAGATAAACTGAGATATTGTACATCACAGCTGAGCTATTTTGTAATTATTTGTTTTGTTAATGAGACCTTTGAAACCTTTAATAGAAAGCCATAGCCAACTAAACATTGTAGTTGGACAATGGTTGCATTGCTAATATAAGGAAAATGGTTTATTTGGCTCTAGCTGCTGTCTAATGTGTGGTGACTTACAGTTAACTACAAAACCCTGGTTGGCCACTGTGATTATCACCTGGTATAATATCATCCTTCTGAAATGATATTTTAAATGTTGTATACGTGTTTCAATCAAAATTTTATTAAACTGTACCTTGAAAGGAAAAGAAAAAACGCTTAACAAGGATGCTAGGAAGAATTTAGTGGATGTGAATTACAAACCTATCTCATTGAAACCACTGTAACCCAGCTCTTGTCTACTGAGACCGAGATCTTCAAGGTCCATGCATTTAAATCCCATTGGGCACTGGTAGCCTTCTCCATCAGGTGAGCAGTGCGTATCCGGAATCGCTAAATTATTCCAGGTTACATTCCTGAAAGACAAAATGTGTCGATCAATTAGAGTTATTCACCATTAAAAAGGATTTCACCGCAGCAAAAGATAAAGAGCTAATTGAATGAAAATAATGGGTCAGTCCTTTCAATTTTTATAAATGCTTTTTTGGACTAATATTTAGAAGGGCTCCTAGATTCAGTAATTAAATCACTATTTCCCTTTATCTCTAGCACTAAATTTCCCTTGGTCAATGTAGTGTACTTCAATTGTCTATCTAAGCCATAACACATTTATACTGAGCTTTTCAGAGAAATACATCAAAGCACATTTACAGTAAATCTCCTAAGAAAGTACATGCAAATTGTTACATCAACAAAAATATCAACTAAAAAACAATATCAGGAGTTAATGTATAGAATGCAATAAGTTTTATTCTGTTGCTGATGATGTTCTTGATTTAGAAACAAATCTATAAGGTTTAAAAGTGAATTTCAATATATTTCAGGTTCTGATCCAGATATCCCAATGCCTACTGATAAGATCAGATAATTTGTCATACCAATAAAAACCTGAATTTAGTTAAAGCTTCTTGATATGCATATTGGTGAGAAATCCAATTTAATACTCATGTTTGGGCATCATGCCTGGTGCTTTTTATTTTTTTACTTATCCTTCATCAAAGGAAAATAAACATAAAAGCAAATAAAAGACAAATAAGAGTAACATGTAAAGCAGTTTGTGTTAAAAAGGGCAAATTTATTCTCAAGGATACAATAAAGCTCAAAAAGCTCCCACAGAACTCTACTCCACACATAAAAAGAGTTCTTATCATTTTTTGTCACTTATCTGAAAGTTCAGTGCCAAATGATGTGATTTTTTTACATCAAAACTTAGAGAGACAAGAGTTTAATTACTTTAGACACCTATTAACATCTTCTCTAATTGTGTCCAATTTCATCAAAATTTGAACTTTATGTAAATCATATTTTATATTTTGTGAAATATGTTATTTTCTATTTTCTGGTAAACAGTGTAAACCTTGACAATAAATAATAATACAAAAATACATTAAGCATATGGTGCTACAGTATAAAATAGAAGATTATAGATTCACAATGAGCCACAGATATTTGGACATTAAGGTACAGTCCTGCTTTATTGAAATAAGAGGCCTTGACTAGAATAAAATGCATTTTAACAGCAAAATGTGAAACAATTTACATTGGCCCTAGAGTATTTGTATGAAAAATGACCACCACTTTGAGAGGTGCTTATTTTATTTTGGCAGAGGTTTGTAAAGTGCAACTTTATAGATTCAAGTTTATGACTTTAATTTATTAAAATAAGAGAACCAAAGTAATGGCCTTTTAAGGTTCTTACAAATAACCCTTTTAAGGGAATTGATTGTCTTTGGTCTTGAAACACTAGATCACAAAAGTTTAAACTCAGATATCCAGAATCCTCAAAGGTATTGACAAAGCCAACACAGAAAAAGTCAAATACTCTGAGTCATAAGTGGACACTAAATCCATGTATATACAGAACTGAAAATATAATCTGCTTCTTTAACACAAAGGGACATCCATTAGACACATTAAAGCTCATCTTGAAGAACATAGAAGATACAGCTTAATGAGATTCTGAGATTGATTAGCCAATGCCAGCAAAGCGCTGAAGGATTTCATCTGGAACCCTCGCTCTCAGAGGTGGAGACAAACATTTTAAAACAGGGTGCTGACAGAAGATATTGTAGACAAAACCCAAGAGCTCCGGAGGATGTGGGGCTGAGTAATGTTCTTAAAAATAACTTTCCATAATAAAGAGTCCACAGTGATCAACAAATTTTAACCAATCTATGAACTGTTATCACTGTGTAACATCATAAATAGATCAACATAAAAATATTTTTTAAATGTTTAATTAGATTTTGCAATGTTCCAAGAGTCTACGAAAGCCTATAATGATTTCATGAAGTGTTTTACATTCTATAATTAATACAGTACACTCTGTAGCTTTAAAGAATAACTCTTGCCAATAATGCTGAACAACAAAACACACAAAAATAAATTCTCCTGCATCACCACCTGTTTCGGCCATGTTTTTTTCACCCAACACAACACACTCTTTCACTCTTCATCTGTTGTGCTTTCTCTCCCTTCCTCTCTTGCTCCCTCAATCCATCACAATCCTTGCTCTCTCCTTCTCTCACTTCCCTCTCTCCCTGGACACAGGTGTGACTCTAAGTGCTGTTTAATGTCTCTAATGAAAATTAATGTCTTCAAAGCGGTAAGCTAGACACTCTTTCCAGTTGATTATTAGCGTGTTGGAATGAAAGTGGATAATTTATTGCTGTATCAAAGAGACCGATGGAAGGCACTCTGATGAGTCAAAGTGTCTTTAATTATTTTCTGATTGATAATCTCCCACTTATATAAAAGAAATCTCCAGGTTTTACGGAACAGATATGATAAATGAAACAGAAAATAAAAGTTTACAAGTCTGCTAATATCATAGTAATGTGATTCACATTCTCAGCTCTAACATGAAATACCACTGATGGTACTTATTACATTCATTAATCTTTTTTTTTAAGTCATTTTTAAAATTTGGAATAAATATGGAATAAAAGTAAAACATTTTTTATTGAATTTGAAATTTAGTAATCCCCTTCATTTCAATAATTTAGGAACACACTTTGGTCCTTGAACCTTTTGAGACAGAAGCTTGAGTAGGCTTTTCAATCCAGGGAATTCAGGGGGGAAATGTATTTGTTTTGAGATGTAACTGTCCAAAGATGACAAATGTAGTTTTGTTAATAGTATTTTCAACCTGTGTATCCAATTAAAGCATATCTCTGAGACCTGATAATAAAACATCATACAGCTTTGGAACAAGTAATAGGTTTATTCCTTGCTGAAAAAAAGAAGAAAGAAAACACAACGTTTCGGCCGTGGAGCCTTCTTCAGGTGTGTATGACTTCAAATGATGCATGACCTCATCCTGACTAAATATTGGGTAAAGCACAAATAAATGAATACCCTAGTCTTCTCATACTTTACTTTCAGTTGGTTTGAGTACACTGTCATGGATAAAGTTCATACTTATAACATTACTGGAAATCCAAAATTGACTTAATCAACATCCACACAAAAAGCTGGCAACATTATCGAAAAATGTGCATTATGCAGTCATTTTTCAGTCCTACACAAAAGAAAACCTTTTATCTTTGTCAACTTCTATAAGAAAAGAAAATGTTCTAATTGACTCTAATTGAAACACTTCCTGCAATTTGTATAAATGTAAAGTGACAGGTGCTGAAATCAAAATGACAGCAGAAAAGGGTCAATGTCTATAATCTTCTCCCTGGCAGGAAAGCGTTCACTGTATTTTTTCTCCTATTTCATAAAGACAGACATCTCTGTAAAAAAAAGTAATCATTAACAACACATTCCTGAAAAAAGTACAGAAATGTTAATTATTATGATTAGAAATGCTGCTTCCCCCCAGATAGTTCATCTAAAGTGCAAATTTCTCACACTGTTTTGCTTGACACAACCCTTCATGCAGCCCGTCAAGGTACGAAT
Organism: Lepisosteus platostomus; assembly: GCF_059453375.1. Classification (NCBI taxonomy): domain Eukaryota; kingdom Metazoa; phylum Chordata; class Actinopteri; order Semionotiformes; family Lepisosteidae; genus Lepisosteus; species Lepisosteus platostomus. The sequence continues at coordinate 30,245,007 of NC_142612.1, forward strand.
GTTAAATATTTTCCTCTTTGCAGCCTTTATACTTCCAGCTGGAGTATAAAATACCCAAAGGTATTTTTACCAATGTCCTTCAATCTTAATTTAACCTGGATTTGCAAATGGCATTAATAACTTTTGTTAAGACACGTTTGCACATTTTAATTAGGTGATGATTTCCTTCATTTCATGATGGCAGAGAGAAGCATCAATAGGGAATCCTAATCTGTGGAATGCAGGCAGAGCTGGACCATAACCTGAATAATCAAAAAAAGACATTATGAACATTCGTTTTAAATACTTTTATGTCAGGTTAAAAAGTCAAATGCATTCCCACTTAACAGACTGTTTTGTACCTTATTAAGGCACTTTTGTGAGTACATACAGTATATATATCTTTAATTCGTTCCCAAATCATAATTTATCTTAGTCGTTTAAATCAATTACCTACAGTACCTACCAATTACCTACCTACCGTTTTATCTGCTTATCTAAAAGACATCACAGACAATGGCCTCCATAGTACACACAGCATTGGTGACTGTAAGAACACTCTGTAAATTTAGACTTTAGACTTGGTCCTTTGTTATTTCAATTTTCCTATGTTCTTTAACACTACAACACAGCACAACATCGGGACTTTTTTTGAGAGCAAAGAAATCAGACACCCCATGGGTTTTACTCAGAAAATGAGAAAATTAGTAGAAAGCAGCCATTTCATACAATAGTTCTTTTAATTCTGCAAGTTCTGCAAATCATACTAAAATATAAAGACCACAAAGTTAGTAATCTAACTGTACATCTGAGACACCAATCCAAATTGTCTAATGGGCCTAATGCTCAGATTACAATTACACAATTACACAAAACCACATTCACGTACCCTTGCAACATCAAGAGCAATAATTTGGACAATGTTCATATTCAAGGTGTTTTGACTTCATGAATGAATAATATACTGCACCTTCAAACATTTTAACCCACACAGAGTACTAAACCAGACTGATGATATACAGATGAGAAACTGTATTCGTGGTCTGGCTTTTTGGTATCAGTACAAAAGTTGGCAACAAAACCAGTACATTTTCAGTTAACAGTGTTACTACATTTTTCACGGTTCCTGACATAAAAGTAACTGTCCCATTGTCGATCTTTCCCATTGGCAAAATTCAAAGTATGGACATTTTTAGCTAAAGGATTGTGATCAATGTACAAACCATTAACATTTTAAGCAAATTTGAGAAGCACTATATCGTCTATGGCCTTTAAATGTCAATTACAGGAAGGCAGTGGCATTATAAACAGTTAACACTGAATGCACCCGCACTGATGTGCTTCAGCTCACTTTAAAAACTTGTTCCAAGGACCAACACGTAAGGTTTAATTTAAAGTTTACAAGCAAGTCCTGATTTCTTCATGTGTTTCACTGATGATAATATAAGAAAGCTTAATAAACGAGAGGAGGCCACTCAGCCTGTGTGTTATTACTTTAGTAGGTAATCTGAGGATCTCATCCATATACTTCTTGAAAGAAACCAGTTTCAACACCATGGCTGATTGGCTGGCACTCCCAAACCCTTTGTATAATAAATGCCTCCTGTTTTCTGTTTTAAATCATTTAAAAAATCATATATTAAAAAAAAAATACATTATCATGTACAGTAGTTTATACTTATGGGTCTTACACTGTCCACAAAGGATACAAATCTGCAAAGAGAGGCCCCTGTGGATATTCTGTCCATTCATATCCTCAGAACATTTTGAAATTCTGTAGTTCTAAAATGTTCCAGCTATGCTGTTGTAGACAAAACTCAGAAAGAAAATCTAGTTTGCTGTCTGTCCACTGCTGATTACAAAGAAATAGTCAAGGCTCTCAGAATGAACCTACTGTATGACAAAATGTTGATTATGTAACTGAGGCGTTTTTTCTCTCCACATCTAGACTCAGCTGGTATCTTAAAGGGCAAAAGGGGTTATTTCAGTTAACAGATGTCCACCTGACTCATACTTTGGAATTCTTTTTTTTTTCTTGCCGGTTTGAAAAATGAATGTCATGGATGTTTGTGAGGGTCATGTCAAGTTTTTTTTTTTGGGGGGGGGGGGGGTGATTTGCTGCAAGAAGAAAAGATAACTTACCCTGGCTGTGTATCATTAGTCACACAATGGTAAGTAAATGTTCCAAACATCTGGACTCCGAGAATTCCATACAGGAGAAGGAAGAAAAGCAGGAATATGGACACACTCCAGATCTGTTCTCCAGAGCGCCTAAGGTGAGAAACAGAACAGCAAATCAATTTCCACAATCACAAAGTCATATACTGATTTCACAAACAATTCAGATCCTCCCTATTGTGTCCCATGTTGTGAAATTACAAAAAGATACATACTGTACACAGTGTTTTAAATGTATTTATTCAAAACCTAAATGTTCATACTGAAGATTTCTAGGGTAAGAATTTACAGCAAATGTCAGCAAAAACTTAAGAGAAATAAACAAAATACCTATGCAATCAGGATATTCCAACGTGATTCAACATTTAGTAGAAAAATGGTTGGCAGCAAATACAGCCACAAGTTTAACTAGGGTAAGTCTCTCCCAGCTTTGCATACCGGCTTGGTTCAATTTTTGCCCATTCGTCTTGGCAGATTTGGTCAAGCTCTCAAGTTGCTTGGGGATCAATTATGGATTGTAGTTTTCAAATGTTTCCAGAGATTTTCCACAGGACTGAAGTCAAGATATCTGAATTTTCAAATGTTTCCAGAGATTTTCCACACGATCCAAGTCAGGCCCACTCAATGACATTTAAATTCTTATTCTCCTGCTGAAAGGTGAAATTCTCATCCCAGTTTTAGATCTGAAGCAGTTTTCCTCTACGATTTGCCAGTGCTTTGTTCCATCTATGCTCCCCCGTGTCTTGAAGGGTTTCCTATTCCTTGCTGACAAGAAGCAGGACTATTACATACTGTAATTATGCCACCATCCTTTTCCTTAGAGAGAGTGTTTACTTAGTGATGTACTGTACTACTGTATGTTGGGTTAATGTGTGATGTACAGTAATGCGTTGAATTTAAATTAAAAATAGCCAATTTTGTCCTGTCAGATCACAAATCCCCTTTGCATACATGTTTGCAGATTCATGTAGGTGTTTTGTAGGTGTTTTTTTTCTTCAGTTACATGCAGTCCCTTCAATGAAGTGACAGGAATATTGTTGACACCTTGATGTTTGCTCATGCCTCAGCTACTGAACTTTGTAGTTCTTTGAAAGACCTTTTGGCCTCACAGTGGCTTGCTTACTTACTGTAGCTAGGGATAGCCTGATTTAGGCAGTGTTTAGGTGCTTTCTACTTCTTTATGATTAGCTTCACCATGATTAAAGCAATATTAAGGGTCTTTGAAATGTTTACAATTCTCTCTTCGTTTGTGGCTTTTTAAACATTTATCCGTGAGTTATTGCTCTTATGAAGTTATTGGTCTTCATGGGGACCTTATAGAGACAGATACAATATATTTATTCTGAAATCATGATAACCTACATTTTCCAAAGATAGAGGTAATCTAACTAATTGTGTGGCTCAGTAAGGTAATGTAAGAGAGTTTTTTTCATTAATTCACCTGAGTTAATTAATTAATTAACACTTCCCAATATTAATGATCTATTTTTCCTGTTTTTTTTTTGCAGAGCGTGTGTGGAGTGGTTAGTGCCTAAAATAACAGGAAAATGTGTAAACTGAGCAAGAGACTGAATTTTTTTACAAGGAATTGTATTTTTTAAATAAACACATTAGAATTTCAAGAAACATCTATCTTACTTCAAAATATTTGTAATTCTCGTGCGCGGCAGCTCAAATCTGAAGTAAATTCGGAAAGCTCTAATCATTATAAGGGCTCTTGGTATTCTCAGCATTCCCCAAGGTGACATCTGGTCGACCAGCTCTGCTATTTCAAACACCTAACAAAAACAATGGAATAGAAACAATTGTCCAATCAGTTAAACAGTTCACAGCCACAAAGCCAGGAAACAAATGATCAATATTTTTAATTACCTGTAGTACCAAAGAAATCCAGAGACAAAAAACCATGATGCCATCAAACACACACCAACGGTCCTTTACATAGGAGTTATCCCCCTAAAAAGAGAAAAAATATTTCAACACATTTCAGTTATGATTCTTTAATTCACACGTAAATCCAATATTTTAAATCTGATCTTGAAATGGAAAGTCAACAGGTGAATTGCAGATGCTGTGAAACCACTGGAGGAATAAAACTGGGCAAGGAAATGTCAGAACATATGGTAGGACTCAGATTTCATTGGCTTCCTATTAACCCAAGCTCGCCTTTTCAGAAATGTGGTCACAATTTGATTGCCAGTGCAATTACACACTGGCTTTATAAACAATAAAAACAAAATCTATATTTTTTAAAATAATATCAAAATTACATTATTGTATGTATGTATCAATTGCTAGATATGAATACTTCATTACTGACATTGAAGAAGAACACAAAAGGCATACATTGCTTATAATACAAAAAGTAAATAATTCAATTTAAAGAACGATTTCAGTTAATGTGAGTTTGGAGTTGCATATAAAGACTTCTTGTCATGTAACCACTTATGATACCCATATAAACTGTGCGTGTGACAGATGAAAATCACACACAGTAAGTACTTACTATTATGCATTCAATAATATAATATTATTCAATATTGTTCAGTATTCAATAATAAGAACAATATTCAGACTTCTGCACAGTTTTCATGTATTGCTGCTTCAAATCTTGCAATAATAACACTCTGAAGTAGCAATTACAGAGACAGGTATTATTCTGTTATTTACACACAACCTACTCCACACATTCATTATACAAATGAAAAAGAAAAGAAGTAAACAGATAATATGAAATAAAAATGGAAAAGTCACGATGGCACCTTTCCAAATTCTTTGCTAAATTAAATTAGGTGCACAAAATGACCTTACCCACAGAATTATCTGAGATATTTCTGAGGGGTCTCTGACTGTATAGATCCCATGATTTGTAATAAACACATCTGTCTCAATATATTCCATACATTTATTTGCCTCTCTAATGTTCTTCTGACAGGTAGAGGATTTAAAGGACTCAAAGTTTTATTGAGGCAGAGATCAAGAGAAAGGGATAAAAATATTTGAAAGACCATTAATATGTCAATGACTTGGAAGTGGAAGGCACCAGATGCTGCCTAGTTCATGGTTTCCTTCCAATCTAAGCAGCCAGGCAGGGAGAACACTGATTAATACCACCATGAAGCCAACAGCAACTCTGAAAGAGAATGTCTGAGATAGAAGAAATTGTCCATGAGACAAGGCTGGCATATATGGCTGAGTGGAAAGAAGGAAGACATTGCTGAAAAAACATCTCAAATCCTGCATGCCTGTTAGAAACAAAGCATACAATTGGTACTGTTATGTGGCATTGGAAATGTATGGTCTAAATCAAGAAACACAGTGCATAACTCAGTCAAAACACCATCCCTACTGTCAAACATGGTTTCAGTCACATTATGTTATTGTTCTGCTTCTTATTAGCAGAGACTGAGAAGCTGGGCAGGACTAAGGATAAAACAGATGAAGAAAAATTCAGGTCAATCCTACAGGAAAAGCTGCTTTAGCTTGCTAAATATCTCAAACTTGGACAAAACGTCATTTTTCAACAGGATGGAGTAGCTTAAGAATTAGATGGAATAAAAATGTCCTTGAGTGGCCCTCAAAATCCTGACTTGGATCCAACTGGGAATTTGTGGAAAGACTTGAAAACTACTGTCTATAAGCAATCCTCTAGCAACTGGAGAGCTTGATAAAATCTGTCAAGGAAAACGGCCACAAACTGAACCAAAAAGGCCACCGAAAAGGCGATAGGGACTTTTGTGGCTACAATTCCTGCCGAAGTTGCTTCTACCAAATATTGATGGTCTTTTTACACTTTAGTTTTTGTTGACATTTACTGTAACTTATCTTACTCATAGATGTCTTCAGTTTGAGCATTCCAATTTTTAATAAAATATTTAAAAAATGTGTATGTATCATTTTGTAGTTTCAAAAATAGAATACCTTAGGGTTTTAATACTTTTGCAGGTCACTGTAAATATCTTAAAATTCTGTCCGTTCTCACATCCCTTAACCAAGTCTTGCTTAGGAGTCTAAACATGTTCTCTTATAAAATATATTTCTAAGACTAAGAAATAACTATTCTTTCCAAATAACGTAAGGTCAAAAGAGCAACTATATGACTAATAAGGTGAGGAATTATACTTCAAGAAAGATAATAATAACCAAAATGATATAAAATAACATCCAGTCATTCAGATTAAGGTCAATTAAGAAAACTGACCTTAATCTGCTTTAAGAATCACTTGCAATACAATAATCATGATAAACGAGTTAGACATTTATCTGAAGGCAAAGTTAAATGCCAAAGACCCAGGAAATGAGTACAAATCAAATTATCAATGCAGCAGCCCCAAACAGTTTGATGTATAATTTTTAACTTTCCTAGAACTACTGATATTTTAAATCTGTGCTATTTATACAGCGGTAGTAAGGATACTTTTGAAAAAATGAAAAATGCAACCCCTTTCAAAATGAGGTCTCCATCTGAGCCCACATTTATAGTACAGTACAGTATGTAGTGTGCAAGTGGTCATTACACTCATGCAAAGCTACACAACTTACTCCTTACATCACTTACTTACATCAGCTAGACCCACAAACCTCAAGATGCATTGCTACCTGGGAAGTATAATGTAAAGGTCAAGTAAAAACCTGGTTATACTTTGTTATCAGTATTTTGGAAAAAATGAAGTAGTGACCATGAAATATACAAAATGTGAGGAGGTTATGTAACTTTTATAATGGAAATACCATGGTTTAGTGCAGCCTGTAAAGTTGTAAAGACCATAGTGAAATCTGCTTTAATCATATTCAGGATCTCAAGCACACTTTCTTTATGAAGCTTCTTACATCAAAGCTAGTATTTAAAGCCAGGTAGATACAGTAACTCTTAACAACTACATCAGAACAGGACAATTGGGTGTGTCACCACACACCCCTTCCTCAAGAGGTCATCTGGGAGCCTATTGTATAAATAGAGTAAACCCAAAGGACAATTCCACTGTTAAATATGTAAGAAGCAGTTTCATTACTGGGCCACATTGTATCCCAAACAACATTCCTATAAGAATAACTGAACAGAGGTTTAGACGAGAAAGAGTAGCAAAGCAATTCCAAAATTAGTCACATTCTACACTACCAGGCAATGTACAAGGAGTGACAGAATCTCTAACACCTCAAAGTTCAACAAGAGAACTAACCAGGTGGCCACCTCCCCTGGTGCCTTAAGGTATATGGGTAAATTGATTATTTTTACATTTCTACACATAAAATCTTATCTTTTGTTTTCTTTTGTTTCTTTTGTTTTGTCTTCTTAACAATAATAGCTGGCAGAAATACTTTGTTACTCAGCTAAGCACCTGTGTGAATAAATGGGTGGAGAGAGGGTGTTGAGGAAGAAGGCTGGCAGCCAGCTGGTAACTGCTTTCTAGGCTAAATTTTTGGCCCTATGACTAAATTTTGTTTTAGCCTGTAGCGTTGGTGGGTAAACCATAGCTGCAGTTTTAATATGCCAGAGAAATAATCCTATTTACTAGTCCTTTTCCGTTCTTTCTCTCATCTCAGCCTGCTAAAGCCAAGAAACAGAGGAATCAGAGAAAGTGGAAGTGTATTTAAAACACTTCTTTATCCAAAATGCTGTGGGAGTCTGGAACAAGCTACACAGCCATGTTGTTGAAATCAATAATCTGGTGGCTGGATGAGATACTTGGATTAATTAGTTACTAACTACTAAAATGGCTAGATGGACTGAATGGCCTCTCATTTTTAATTTTTTTACAGTACAGTATGTTCTTAATCCTGGATCCTCCATAACAGGTAAGTGTTTTCAAATTAAACACCGACATGCTAGCAGAATATACAATACAGTACCTGTATATGCAGACTGGGTGAGGGTACACATCACAAGATGGAAAGAAATAGCTATATTAGTGAGTTTAAATAAGGTTGGATTTCAACAAATGTATTGAAAATAACAATAAAGTCTAACAAAGTTATTAAGTAGGCTGATGATGAAGGGAACTAGACAAGAAACATCGAACAGGAAAGTGATCAGTATGGGTACTTGTCTTTATCAGTTGGTGTAATGCTGATATTTTAAAGTTAATTCCACACTGAACTGTCAAAAACCAAAATGCACATTGTTTTTGGCTGTGAGATGCAGATGTGTAAAGATGAAAGGAAGAGCACAGGAATAAGAGCTACTGTAAAGAGGAGAAAGCAAAAGAAATGTAAAGCTGGGAGTAAGAATAAGGAACACCTTCCTTGGATGTTCTTATTGTTCCTTTACCTTGACCTCCAGGCAGTCCGTCAGACCCAGAATGTACAGTAACAGGCTATACAGATAGCCCGTACAAGAGGTCTGTCTGATCAAGATTCATCAGGTGATACATGTACTATACTGTACATGTACTGTAGGTCTCAATCTGCTTCGAATAAACTTTTGCAAATATCTTTATACTGTATCTGAGTCTAATAGAGAAAACAGCCTGTAACAATAGCGTTCTATGGTGTCTACTTTTCCGTTTTTCAAAATAAAGTTAGACCTCGTTTGGATCATTATTAAAAGAGACAGTTTGCACTGAAAAACTATACTGCAGTTTAAAATTAAGGACATACCTGATCACACACCACTAGTAGCAACAGAGGTGGAATGCCGTCTTAGCTAGGAGGTTTTCACCCTTACACAGATTGAGCTACTGTACAAACAACTGCTTCCATTCTTTCAACGGTAAAAGAACATTTAAATGCTTAGCCTGTTTTATTGAGGAGTTAACTGAGTTGATTTCAGTAAGTTAAAAAAATCTTATCTTGGCCCCGTCTTTGAAGCATAGAGATGTCTTGGAGAAATTTACTGATTTACAGTTGCAGAATACAACATTGTCATTGTTATTGATTGCCTCAATAGGAGCTAGACACCCATTTTGTTTTGGCCTACTGTAGTGTGAGAAACCTATTAGTGAGTTCAGCATGTTGAGAGCAGAGTAGCCGTGTCTTGTACTGTACAGTGGTGTGAAGAAGCGTTTGCCCCCTTCCTGATTTCTTATTTTTTTGCATGTTTGTCACACTGAAATGTTTCAGATCATCAAACAAATTGAAATATTAGACAAAGATAACACAAGTAAACACAAAATGCAGTTTTTAAATGAAGGTTTTTATTATTAAGGGAAAAAAAAATTCAAACCTACATGGCCCTGTGTGAAAAAGTGATTGCCCCCTAAACCTAATAACTGGTTGGGCCACCCTCAGCAGCAACAACTACAATCAAGCGTTTGCGATAACTGGCAATGAGTCTTTTACAGCGCTGTGGAGGAATTTTGGCCCACTCATCTTTGCAGAATTGTTGTACTTCAGCCACATTGGAGGGTTTTCGAGCCTTAACCGCTTTTTTAAGGTCATGCCACAACATCTCAATCGGATTCAGGTTAGGACTTTGACTAGGCCACTCCAAAGTCTTCATTTTGTTTTTCTTAAGCCATTCAGAGGTGGACTTGCTGGTGTGTTTTGGATCATTGTCCTGCTGCAGAACCCAAGTGTGCTTCAGCATGAGGTCACGAACAGATGGCCGGACATTCTCCTTCAGGATTTTTTGGTAGACAGCAGAATTCATGGTTCCATTTACCACAGCAAGTCTTCCAGGTCCTGAAGCAGCAAAACAGCCCCAGACCATCACACTACCACCACCATATTTTACTGTTGGTATGATGTTCCTTTTCTGGAATGCTGTGTTACTTTTATGCCAGATGTAATGGGATACACACCTTCCAAAAGTTCAACTATTGTCTCGTCAGTCCACAGAGTATTTTCCCAAAAGTCTTGGGGATCATCAAGATGTTTTCTGGCAAAACTGAGACAAGCCTTTATGTTCTTTTTGCTCAGCAATGGTTTTCGTCTTGGAACTCTGCCATGCAGGCCATTTTTGCCCAGTCTCTTTCTTATGGTGGAGTCATGAACACTGACCTTAACTGAGGCAAGTGAAGCCTGCAATTCTTTGGATGTTGTTGTGGGGTTTTCTGTGACCTCTTGGATGTGTCGTCGCTGTGCTCTTGGGGTAATTTTGGTCAGCCGGCCACTCCTGGGAAGGTTCACCACTGTTCCATGTTTTCGCCATTTGTGGATAATGGCTCTCACTGTGGTTCGCTGGAGTCCCAAAGCTTTAGAAATGGCTTTATAACCTTTTCCAGACTGATAAATCTTAATTACTCTGTTTCTCATTTGTTCCTGAATTTCTTTGGATCGCAGCATGTTGTCTAGCTTTTGAGGATCTTTTGGTCTACTTCACTTTGTCAGGCAGGTCCTATTTAAGTGATTTCTTGATTGAGAACAGGTGTGGCAGTAATCAGGCCTGGGTGTGGCTAGAGAAATTGAACTCAGTTTTCTAAAGATGTGATAAACCACAGTTGATTTATGTTTTAACAGGGCGGGGGCAATCACTTTTTCACACAGGGCCATGTAGGTTTGGATTTTTTTTCCCCTTAATAATAAAAACCTTAATTTAAAAACTGCATTTTGTGTTTACTTGTGTTATCTTTGTCTAATATTTCAATTTGTTTGATGATCTGAAACATTTCAGTGTGACAAACATGCAAAAAAAATAAGAAATCAGGATGGGGGCAAACACTTTTTCACAGCACTTTATATTACTGTGCAAGATCCTCGCTACTTGAAACATCACATCACAGTTTGATGAAAGGCTTTACAATTTAAGCGCTCTGATCCCAAAAAATATAGCAAAAAGGTTGCTTCCAAGCTTTATCAAATGTGATGGGTCCAAAAAATAAAAGACTTGAAAACAGTTGAAAACAGAAAATACCACCTAGTTCACTTGTGGTGACTGTTGATGTTAGCCATCTTAGCAGAGAGTTTTGTAAAAAAAAGGAAGCTTTCCTTACTAAACACCTTCCAGCAGACTGACAATACTTTAGTTAGATAAGTGGCTTCCACCTTCCAATTTAGGCAGGTGGGACTGAAGCAGAGACTTCTTCTTCTTGAAGTCCAATGCTGTCAGGTTTTGGGCAACCCAGATAAAATCCCCCACCATACTTTGCTTGGCATCAGATGATGGAGTATTCACAATCCTCTGCTCCATATTCTGTGGCTGAGATTAGATGATCTCCAGAATAATGCTGAGTGACAACTTTAACATCAGCACAGAGATGGGTTTTCCGAGAGTTCTCTGGCAACCCACAATGAAATCCCAGTGAACAGAATTGTGAAACTGAGAGAAATGGTTTCACTCCCCAGTGGGTGCTTTCAGAAAGGTGTGGTGTCTGGTGCTGAACCTTAGTAAGAAGATTCTTTCTGGTTTTTTTCCCTAGAGGGTAGAGGGTGCCCAGATCCATATCTAATGAGATACAGCTCTCAGGGGCCCGAATAACAGCAGAGCTATGAAAGCTTCTCTAAACTGAAGTTGCACTTAACTGAAAAAAAAGAGTGTAGCGCCTTTAGATTAAGATGTTATTTTGGCAGAGAGCCACCAGAAGTCCTCTCAAGAGTAATTCAATATTTCAAAGTTTGTATAATGTTATCATTATATAAAATATATAAAATGTATATTTAATTTAAGAATCCAATAACTGGCAATTATATTGCATATGTTTCCTCCACAGTATTTTTTACGGAAAATATATTTTATCTGAACTAGAATTAAAGGAAATCAGTGCTATGAATTCTTCTTAACCACGATTTTTAACACAATACATTAACATATTTATGTTTTCTTTTGAAAAAAACATTGTTAAAAAATGTTTTTTTTTCTGTCTTACCAGGGTAATTGTTTATTAAACGTTATATAAATAACATAAAAAGGAACCTAGGTCAAATATTACTGCCATATTTTATGTACTGTATACTGATTAAGAGAAACGCGATTTAATGCATATGAATGGCTAAGAATTTTAAATAATTATCAAATCAAGTCAACAATGAAAGTAGTTAATGAAAAACAGAATTGGTACAAAACCTTCACATGCATGAGATATCTCTGTTGTATGGAAGCCCGTTTCCGCCAGGGAGTAAAAAAAAAATGCGCTATGGTATCTCAGAATTCCGACTTAGCATCTCAGAATTCCGACTTAGTAAGTCAGAATTCCGACTTAGTATCTCAGAATTGCGACTTATCAACTCAGAATTCCGACTTAGTATCTCAGAATTGCGACTTAGCAACTCAGAATTCCGACTTAGTATCTCAGAATTGCGACTTAGCAACTCAGAATTCCGACTTACTGTAGTATCTCAGAATTGCGACTTAGCAACTCAGAATTCCGATTTAGTATCTCAGAATTGTGACTTAGCAACTCAGAATTCCGACTTAGTAACTCAGAATTCCGACTTTATATCTCACATTTGCGACTTCGAAATAGCCATATTTCATTGTCTGTCCTTTTGTTATTGTAACGGATTCGGGTTCTAGGGCTTGTGCCCTCGCCGCTCCCACCCTAGTTCGTGCCTCGCTGCACTGGCTCGAACCTGAGTCTTGCCAGCTGAGCTAAAGAAGACCTTCTTTTTTAAGTAAAAAAGGACATACAATGGAAATAAGTAAAAAGTATGTTTCAGCTTTTATAATTGTGAATTCTTCTGGATGATACTAAGTCGGAATTCTGAGTTGCTAAGTCGCAATTCTGAGTTACTAAGTCGGAATTCTGACTTACTAAATCGGAATTCTGAGTTGCTAAGTCACAATTCTGAGATACTAAGTCGGAATTCTGAGAAACCATAGCGCGTTTTTTTTTTTTACTCCCTGGCAGAAACGGGCTTCCATACTGATGGGACCACAGACAAATTCAATAATAGGATCACAGCAAAGAGCATTGTATTTAAAAAATGACTAATGCGAACTAAAATTGTTTCGAACTTTGTGCTTAATGTTTAATACGGCTGTATACAAACATTTGCATGCAAATAATGATGAAACGTGGTTATGGACGGCAGTGACAATTCTAAACCACTCAAGATATTAATAAAAAGAAACTTTAAATACAAGTTTAAGCAAGTGCCTCCACAGTAAATATGGTCCAATAATTAAGTCTATTGACAAGTCACAGTTCTTTACTTTTCGGCAGGTAGGGTTGATAAAATAAAGGGATTTATAAAATTATGTACTGTACACCCCTAAAACAAGACAAAGCCAGATTCATGCTCCATAATTTGGTATAAATACACAAATCAAAGAAATAAAGGGCATCAACTATGCTCAATTACAATTAGGCCCGTTTTCTTTGTTTCCCTAAAGAGTAAAGGGATTTTTTGTGAGGAATTTGTTAAAAACCTCTCAGTATGCAATATCACATAAACAAAAAATGTAATCCAGTAGCAACCTATTTAAGATACAGTATATGTTTAGAGAAAAACACAAACACATATTAAATACCTATATTAATACACCCTTCATTTATTTCATTTAATTCAAATTCATTAATGGTATTCACCCGATTTCATGCATATCAATGTTGGTGATCAATTTTTATACACTGTAGTGATGGTTATAATAAAAAACAATATATATTTTTTAACATCTTCTTGTGTTTTACCCAACGAAGAGGCTTCTTCTTCTTGCAGCCCCACTATGAATGCCACATGCAAGATCAAATGGTAATTTTTATGATACTTTGTATGTTGAATATTGCCAGAGGGTATTAGAGATCTCCAAGTGTTGCCTTTGAATTTACAGTTACCTCTTATTACTTGTTTCACAGCACGTGAAGGCCAGATGAACTTGTGTCCTCTTTCTGACAGTGTGGCCACTATACCAGCAGCTTTAAATGTCTAAATAATGGAACTGTAGTAGAAATCGTTTTTTGTTGATTGTTCAATAGCTTTCCCCCACCTCGTGGAAGTCTCTAGTACTCAAAGAGGTCTCTGACCTTAACCGTGATGATGCTACTATTGAATGTTTTAGTAGGTTCCCTCCTGTTATATCCCAGGGAAACAGGAAACCTTTACAGGCCTCCATATACAGTAGTTCCAGAAGCTTCCATTTCACTTCCTGAACAGTGCAGAGCAGAATGTTACTATTGATTTGTTCTTGTTATGTTATTTAAAGGAATACTCCTAGATTTGAATAAATCTGACCCTCTTATTTTCTGGAATACAATGACAAATACGAATTTGGAAATAGGCCCTGGGCATAGGCAAACTAGACGACTGTCTAGGGCACTGAGGCCACCAGGAGGGCCCCTCCATGTGAAACACAATGTATTTTAATTGGCACACTCAAATGTGAGCGTAAAATAGGGCCCTGCTCTGTGCAATACTATTATGATCACACTAGTATTGCACAGTAGTTCTAATAATTGTAAAATTAGATTTTTCAAGCAAGACATGTGTCCAATCCATAACTCACTATGAGGGTTATAAATAAATCTGGAGGGCACTCTATGCATTGTATAGTTATAACATTTCACTTATCATTAATGTTTTAAGGGATTATTAGATCTTACTCTTCAAAAAATCATTAGAACTTAATATACACATAAAACATACAAACATTTAATGTTTAATGTCCAACACGTCATGTATATACAGTATAAATAAATGTTAGAAATATCTGAAGGCCCACAATATTTTTGATAACAGAACAGTTACTTTATTACGTTTCACCAGCAGATGATAAGACCAATAATAAACTGTGCTGCTAAATCCATTTTTTATTCAGACAATATTTGCTTTTAAAATTAACTGTCCTTGTTGTATTTTTAAATTGTCTCACACAGATACAGTATAAGCTGCAGTCATTACTGGAAAACAAATTCCTCTTTGCGTGTTTTATCAGAAATATACTGTATGACGTCTGCTTTGTTTGTAACAATATTAAAATTGTTTTTAGGCTGTCAAAAAAAAAACATAGCTCTTACTCCAATATGGCAAGGCAGGGTCATGCTATAGGTTTAGGGTTATGCTATAGGTGAGTACCTGGGGACTGTAAAGTTTTCTTGACAATTTCAAGGAATCATGGCAATCTTGTTTTTAAAGGATAATTTTGCTTTTATTCATCGATATTTAAATTGTCATTGTATTTATGCATAGTAAAACAGTTGCTACAGTATATCAAAAAGGAATCGCACTTTACCCTGCACTTTTATATTGAGAATATTCCGCCTGAATCAAGATGTCCTGTGTCTTAGGCAAGTAATTTGTTGAGCATTTTCAGGCTGTTTGCATCAGAGTTCATCACTTCCAGACAAAAAACTCTTTTTGCTTTACAATTTATTTCAAAATATCACAGCCTTTGACACATAGCATTCTGATTGTCACCTGTCACCAGTGGCATTTTCCGAACGACAGGCTGTTTCCTGCTGGGTTTCAGCTCTAGTTCATAAGGGTGATACCATTTTCTACCTTCAAGCCGCATTTGCAGTTTCACCTGCTACGAGTGACATTTCATAAGAGCACTTTGCAGACTTTAATAATTTCCAACTCTCTTATGGCAATTTGCACAGCAATTTGCTTGCTTTTACCATGCTTTTAGCATTCTTGTTAGCATTTGTTTTCATTTGGCAGTGCTTAATGTTATTAAGTGGAACTTACTCCTAAGCGTTAAGTGTTTCTGCCCATGAAAACATCATGGGTTTTCTGTCTACATTTTCAGTTGTGATCAACTTTTCTAAGCGAGATCTTTTATACATACTGTTACACTCTAAGTGTACTGTTATGCCATTTTAAAAAAGAGATCTTTAGGATCCAAAATGTTAACATAAAAAAACAGCAGATGATATTGATTTACTATATGTATATTTTATGTTTAAAATGTATCTGCAATGCTCAACAACTTGTTTGTGATGATTACAGTTTGTTTTTGGGACTCAATGTTAATAATGAAATGGTACAAAAATGACAGTAGAAGGCCCGCCTGACATGCCAGGCAGTAGAAAATGTTCCCTTTACAATCCTAATAAATTCCTGATTGTTCAGCTGACAGTGATTTACTGCACATGACCCCTTTTCTCATATTTAATTTGCCAATTAAGCTGTCTGACTTTCTTTTCTGGTAATTAGGTGCTATTAATAAAGCAGCTGCCCATGGTGTTCAAACTCAGTCTGTTTTATCATTTTAAATAAAAAGTGAAGGAAAAAAGGGAATAAATGCATTTCTTCAGATGTTTTAGATTTCTACATATAATTTTAGCAAAAAATGTATTACAATAACTCATGAAGCTTATTGTTTACTTCCATCCATCCATTTACTAATCCAGTACTATCCACTATCACTATCCAGTACAGGGTTGCAGGGGAGCTAAAGCCAATCCTGGCAAGCAACAGGCACAAGGCAGGGTCCACCCTGAATTAGAAACCAGTCCACACACACTCACACCAGGGCCAATTGTTCCAGACATCTGTTAACCAACCAGTATATCTTTGGACTGTGGGAGGAAACCCACATGAACACAGGGAGAACATACAAGCTCCACACAGATAGATCCCCAAGTCTGGAATTGAATCCAGGACTCCTTGACTGCAAGGCAGCAATGCTAACCACTACAACACCACTCCACTTTAATTGCTAACTTATTTTAGAATATAAAATCCAGAAATGTATCCTTCATACCTTAAGTCAGAGCTTATGTCTGACAACCTCCCATACCTAATATTGCCAAAAAAAAATGTATTGCCAGAAACAATGTCAGTTCAAAATTGAAATGAGGTTCAAATGATAATGATACAATTGACTTTTCCCTTTATGATCTAAAATAATACATACCTTAACTATGCCCCTGATGTGCATTTTTGCAATCATCTCGGCAGTGTACAGGAACATGAGCAGGGTGTCCAGGGCAAAGGTCACATACTGAAGAGGAGGGTAGTGTTCAAACGTCTTTGGCGTGTTCATGCACACAGATATGACGCTGATGATTGCACATGCTCTCAGCAAAGAGTGCACCCACTGAAGGAAGAGAAATTGAAGAATAATTGTTACCGTCTGCCAACTTGGCTTACAAAACATTTCCAAACATCTGTTGCCAGATGGGAAAATTTGCCTTTACGAAGATTGTTGCAGGTGGTGAATCCCCTCTAATTAGGGTACTGAAGACCAACACCTGGATGGTAATTTTGAGATCCTTGTGATTTTGGGACACTGGTTAAACTGCTCCTGATTATCCTTTTATATTCTTTGCAATACAAGTTATTTTGAACCATTTATAAACATTAATAACATCATTTTAATTATAAATACGAATACAATATAATAAAAACAAACAGTACTAATTGATTTATATACAGAATATAGCACAAGAGCGCCATGTGTAAGAGCGCAGTAGATTCAGACAAGATGGTGATCCCTGTCTGAACCAAATTTCACAAAATCCTGTAGGGAATGAGATGATGTGGGGAATGAGACGCTACCTTTGATCATGTGACCAGTTCTGAAAAGATTATCGTTTTAAAGCCAGGAAGTAAAGGCTTCTAGGGTGGATTTTAATTGCCACCTGTGAACAGAGGGCAGAGCCTCAGTGTGCCAAATTGCTAGAGGGAAGACATGGAGAACGACCAGGAACAGTTTTGGAATGCATTATGTAGGGAAGCATACTGTAGTTTTGATAAGAGTTTTGTGAGGAAGTGTTTGTGAAAAAATTGGAGAGTCTTGGAGAGAGAGACTGAGCTTTGGTGATATTATTGTGGAAGATGGGAGGCACTACCTGGCTATGAGTGGTGAGAACAATGAAGTCCGTTGTAAGCTCAAGGAAGAGCTGAGATTTTTGTTTTGTTACCTCGCACTCTATATAAAACCACTGGCTTTGTGCTCTATGCCTGTGTGCCTGTTTCCTGTGCCTGCCTATGTTGAATTGCACTTGTTACTGCACCCTAATATCTGGGCAAATACTGTAGTTATTAACTGATACCCAATCTAAAGTGTCCCCGTTATTATCCATATTATAGCTGCAATTAATTTTAATTTAATCAGTTTTATCTGGGAAACAGAACTGGCCAAATTCAGTTGAAAATAACAAAGGTAAATATGTTAAATGCATAACACACACTAAACCTGCTGAACATAAATCTTTAGCTTTATATATACCGTATACAGCATATGTTGCTGAAATCTCTACTCACCGGTTTGTTTATCCAGAGAATATCTGCATTGTCTGCTAAGGTTTCATCTGGACCAAAGTCAGTCATGGGTTGGGCCTCAACCCGTGAGCTCTGCTTCCTTTTCAGCATGCTGGGACTAGTGGTACTATACAGGGAATGTATCTGGAAAAAATTACCAAAAAGGTTAGCAGTTAAAAATAAAAGAACCAGCACTTAAACTCTTTCAGAAATACTGGATACTCATGCATTCCTAAAGAAATACATAATTTCAACATTCTTACTTGAGCTGAGAATTTTTTAAAATGAGTTACTCAATTTGAGTTTCTTGTAATTCCTTAAAAAATACAAAAAATATTAGTTACCATTACTGCACATTTGCACTGATGTGAAATGGTTTTAGAAATCGTCCTTAGAAAAATCCTATTGATCCAAGATATTGGAGGAAAAAAAACACTTTTACAAACTTTGGATAAACAATTGACACCAAAATCTGTCATGAAACAGGTCACTCTAGCAATCAGTTTTCATCTTTTTCTCTCACATCTACAGTAAGTCTTTGTTTCTTTAATGTAATTTTTTCTTACTCTCATACACCAATATGTGTACGCACCAATTTTTGTTATGGATATTCAATGGTGCCCCCTTTTGAATAAAAAAAACAATTTAATCAACGGCTGTTTGCTACCCTAACAATTGAGTATTTCTATAACCTGTATGAACGAATCAATAAGAATTAATTTACTATTATTATATTAATATAGACCAGTTCCTTGACATGTAAGTGAACATCTTATGCCTTAATATTTTCTTTACTTTACACAAATTTGAAAAATCGGTTGTTAGTATCAAGTTGAACTATATAGTTGTACTATATATTTATGAGCAAAATGTATCTGCAGATCATATGGAGTTCACAAGGGAAATTTGATATACAATTACTGTAGATATTATTAATCTGACATTTTTATGTGAAAATGATAAAAAGGTTTGTTGAAACTATTCCTTACAGTACTTTCATCTGTTCCTGATCAGATAGAGTAGTTTGCACAATAAAGTACAATGTATAGTATCCTGTATACTGTTCTGTACATTGAGCAAAGGTAACATATACCGTTGTATATTATATAGCCTAGACTGAGACGATGTCTCCTACCGTGTTTATACATACTCCAGATGTTATTCATCCTGTTTGTTCCCAATGCTGGTTCCGGTATGAATTCTCGAGGAGTAATGTGGACATTTTAGGTTAGTGTTCTAATGACAAGGGACATCACTTAACTCTGTTTTGTGTTGAAGGCAACAACGCCTCAGGACCTCGTGACCTTCAAAAAGGGGGGATATGTAGCGGCAATGCTTGTTAATAAGACAGAATTAAGTGTTGCAGTGCTTTCCCAAATGAGGCCTCATCTCTCTCTTCATCTCTGCGGTGCAGCCACAGAGAAGCTATTCATGCAGGCTGATTTAAAGATGTTTTCTTTTGATAAGGGACAGCTCCCAAAGGGGGATGCACTTAGCTAAGCCTGGCTATCATGATCAATGGTCATCCATTGGCGCCTATCTGTCTAGGGAGTGCCAGATGGACATCTGGACTGCATTCCTAAGTGTCAGGAGTAAGTGACTCATATCTCACCTTGATCAACCAATCAGGGACTGGTAGGGCCGAGTAACCCACGCGGGACTCTGATGCCCATGGAACTTTCAGCCAATCAACGAGCTGAAGATCCTCCAGGTAAAAACTTGCAACACAGAGAGCCTGTAGTGGAATTCTGTGGACTTTTCTAAAGGGAATTCAAAGGAGAATTCCAGGGCAGGGGAGTAACCAGAGGATCCACCCGAGGTTAGCACCAGCAGCAGGCCTCGTGAACAGGTCAGAACTGTGGACAGCTGAATCACTATTCAGAACTAGCTCTTCATCAGGAACGAACCGGTCCTCTTCCTGACTTGCTGGGACCTACAGTCATCTTTTCTCCTGTGCACAAACTCTTGCTAGTTTCAGCCAACACTAACTAGCCGGTCTTCAGTGAGCATCAGCAGCGCACCGTCGCAAGCCGCACAGCACAGCCTGGCACCGAGCCAGAGAGCGCGGATTGGACAGCAACAGCCTGAAACTGTTTCTTTGTGCCCGCAGGAGATCTGAATCCCCAGAGATTGGATGAGTATTCAACTTCAATGCATTACTGCTTGAGAATTCAATTGTTATCCCAACCAGTTGATATCAATTTAATTCCTAAGAGTTATGTACTTGTTTTGACTATCTAATGTAGAAGTTATAACCAAGTTCATTTACGAAACGATCTAAATGAATGATAAACTGAACGTATGTCCTCTTGATATATGTAACTCTTTGTATCTGATTGAATATATATCTTTTGTATTCTGATAACCCTCTCGATAAGATCTGTTAGGTTTACATGCATATTCTATGTATTAATAAATGTATCCTCGTGTCTTAGTACCTCTGTGTGTGCGTTGTTTGAGTTATATCACTTGGTTGGATTCTAAGGCCATCAAAAGAATCATTTTGTGATTTACTTCTACAATTAATAATTGTCCCAGTAAAATGCCCAAACCCTACAGAACTGGTGCCTTCAGAGAGCACACTACATTTTTATTGGCGTCCCTGGGTGGGCTGGTAAGACTGAAATGAGTCAACCAAGTGGAATAATTCAATATAAAACACCGTGGGTTTCATACATGACAATACAGTGTGCTGAAAGCCAAAAGGAAAAAAGTTCCCCTTGCTCTTTAAGCAGTGCTTGATTGTTTTGTGATCTTTTGCGATCTTTTGCGGTTGATTGCATACTTGATCTTGTGGTTTTCTGTGGTAAAACTGTGATTTCGTAATACTCTTTAAGTTTAACGATGGTTGCTAAAAGGTCTGAATTTGAGTCGCTATTAAGCACTCTCTCTAGCAGCGACAGGTCTGACCACGATCTCCGCCATATCTCCGTCAGCGGAGAAGCTAGGAGAATAAACCTCCATTCTCTGAGAGAGCTAGCGAAGGACATAGAGAGAATAATATCGAGAGTTATATTCAGGACCTCAGGTATACCCTGCAGTACCTGCCAAACACCACAGAACGGGAGAAAGTGTTTCTGGTCAGGAAAACTACCAGCAGAGCTGTACATGAGTGGATGGCTAGGCAGATGAAAGAAGTCTGTAATGACTTTGAACAGCTGTGTCAAGCACTTATTGAAGAATACAGTGCGTTTATTGACCCGACTGCCGCGATAGCCGCCGCCCTTAACATTAAGCACGAGAGAGCAGAGTCCCCTCGCGAATATTACGAGAGACTTAGACAAACTTATTTTGCAGGGCGAAATGATGAGGGTTGCGAAGAGAACACACATTTCAAGGGTTTATTCATTGCGAATCTCCACCCGTCAGTCAGAAAGATGATCTTAATGCATACAGATGCACAGACCATGAAAATAACTGATATTAAGAGATTCGTGCAGAAAGCCTGGGAGTATGATGTCCAAAGTCGCTCTGAACAAAAAGCTGTTAAAGCGACTGCGTTCGCCGTCAGAGCCAGCAGGGTTAATTCCCCCCTGCTCGAAGGAGCACAGGCTCCTGAGATGGCTAAGCCCCGTTCCAAAGCAGGCACACAGGACCGCACCCAGCGTCCTAAGTGCCATGAGAACACCGGGGGAGGGAAAGGGCTAGAAAAGGCTGAACAAAAGGATTCAGTAGCCGCCCGCCTGGCCAGGCTTGAACAAGTTTTATTAGGACAGAGACAACCGCTCCCCAAGGCTGCCGGAAGCGTGAATGAGCTGATACTCTCCACTGGAGGAGGCGGAGACCCGCCCCCTCTCCCTCCCTCAGTCTATCTGATTGAGCGGAAGGGTTCCTACCTGGATGAGGTCAGCCACTCCCAAGCGAGTGCTGACTCCACCCCTGAAGTCACAGAGCAGGCAGTAAAACACAGAGGAAAAGCAAGAAGCTTTTACCTCAAGGCTGCCATGGGAGATGTCTTACACAGTGGGACACTGATTGACACTGAGGTTGAAAGGTGTTTGATGTCACACGGCAAGCTCAAACGGGTTGAAAAAGAAAAGGGCATGCGACTCACAGAGGAACCTTTGGTGGATCACCAGAAAGGCAAAGTGTGGAAACAGGTCAAGGCTCCTAAGCCTTCTGTACAGAAGGAAAGGGGGGCCAAGAGGCAGACTGTGCTCACACAGTGCCCACCGAACACAGAAGCCCATGCGGCGATTCCTTCTGTTCCCTCTGGACAAGAAATAAAAATATTTTCTTGTTCCCTGAATATACAGGGAAGTCATGTCCCGGCTGAGGTCCCAACAGCCTCCCTGCTGCAGGAGCGGTGCTCCAAGCAGCCGCCTGATCCACCAGGTAAAGCACACACCTTTTACATCCCTAAAGAGGAGCAGATCTCCCCACCTGGCGATGAAAAGGAGCTTTCCCTGTGCACCCTGGCACCCAAGAGGGGTCAGGAACACCACCCTGCAGTGGTGGAAGGGATCCAGATGGCAGGAGAGCAGGTTGGTGATGTAGCCCTTACCCTTAGCCCTGAGAGGTCCTCTATTAGTGAGGATCTGCTTGAGCAACTGTCACAGGGCCACCACCAGGTGCCCCTGGTGCAACATTCACAGGTTAGACAGGAGGTCTAGCTGGACACTGGGACTACTGCGCTGTGGACACACCTGATCCCAGATGCCAATTCCCTCTGCCGTGACCCAGGGAACCTGCAGTCAGGTAACATTATTTCTCACAACTACCAGGTAGTGAGTGAGACTGACCTGATTGTTCCTGCCTCAACGGCAGGGTTGCCAGCACACCCAGTCCCCCAGAAGGGACAGGGAATGAAAGCCGAGCCGGTTTTCTTACAGCCACCACCTCAGTCTGCCAGTCTGAGTCTGACCAACAGCGGTTCAGCCAGACTGGAGCTGGATGGTCAAGTCACCCGCCTGCCAGTGCAGGACATTGCAAAGAGGGGTGTCAGAATCCCCGCCTGCACTGACATGGGCCTGGTGGGTGATAGTAAGTTCAAAGACAGTGAACTAGCTATCCCACTGCTGGGGCAGCTCCCTGAACCCCTAGCGAGGGAAGGGGGGAGCGAGCAGGTGTCCTACACCCACGCCCAGCGAACGATTGTAAACATGCCGATAGAGGGATTCCTCAATCAGGAAGTGCGCAGGGTGGACCGGAACAGTGAGAATGGGGTAACAATCCCAGATCACTCAGGTACTCCAGATGACCACTCAGCCGAGGGTCCGGCATGCTCCACCGCTGCACCGCCCCCTGCAGGGTTCCTAGAGCACAGGCATGAAGAAATCGAAAAAGCAGATGCCCTGGAAACGGAGGAGCAGCATCAGCCGCTGCGTCAGATCTCCCCAGATTTCCAGGATGGTGGTGCCCAAGATGCCACAGGGCATACTGAGAAAGACACCATGTACACGCTGCGCCAGCTTAGAAAGGCAACAGTCACTCAGAAGGAGATGACTGTGATCAGCCACCTGAAAAGACTTTTGGGAGGACAGATTGCTGCCGCCACTGTTGTGCGTTTGCTTTTTCTGGTAGGTTTGTGTGCTACTGGCACTCTCACCCTGACTGCCCCAAGAAGGCAGGTGTCAGAGATGCCAGAGGGTAGTGACAGACTGTATCGACAGCAGCAAAAGTTGGAAAGCTTAGGGAAAACCCTACAGGCAACTTCCTATGCAACAGGGTTAAACCTTATCCCCCAACCAGTGGACATGATTGTTGGTGTTATACAGTGGGTTTATGCTTGTGTGCAACAGGCCAGAATGTTGACACAAGACCTGTTAAGGGAGTTTAGTGCCACTGTAGCCAGTCTAGCCATGGCACAAATCCCAACCCACTTGATTCCACTGTTCTCAGTAGAGGAGTGTGTGACATTAATCCCATCGCTCATAGCTCACCCAGAAGGCAATCCAAGATTGAATTTGGTTCCAAATCTTGAGATGGGTATGGCTACCAAAGCTATCCATTGGCTGTGTCTAACTGATACACCAATGAAGGGTGTAAAGCTACTAACGAGCAGAGGGAGGTTAATGAACCCCATAAAAAGCAGGTGGGAAGTAAATGGCTGGTCAGCACACCACATTTAACTGTCACTATGACTTGTGACAGGCATGATACAGCTACCACAATGCAGCTACCTAACAAATAGTTTTCCTGTAAGTTCCCGAGGAGGCCATAGTACAGCTTGGTGACTTAACACTGTACGGTCTGGAACCAGACAACATAAGACCAAACTTGAGGTCATGGATGCCTTCAGGTGCCACACTATTGAATTGGATAGAAATCCAAGAAACAGTAAGCCCTGAGGAGGTACAGGTAGTTAGTTTTCTTTAATGGAACAAACCTCCAAACCACCCTAGCAGATACCCAACACAGGTGTTGTGGTTTATCGGGGGGCTGGGAACAGGAACTGTTGTTATTGTAACACTACTGCCGGGTAGCTGGATCATGACTGGATGTACTCTGAATGCTGTACTCTCACATCAAGATGTACTCCGGGTAGCTCGAATGAGTCAAAGGTAGCATGTCATGTGTAATGCCTAGACTGAGACGATGTCTCCTACCGTGTTTATACATACTCCAGATGTTATTCATCCTGTTTGTTCCCAATGCTGGTTCCGGTATGAATTCTCGAGGAGTAATGTGGACATTTTAGGTTAATGTTCTAATGACAAGGGACATCACTTAACTCTGTTTTGTTTTGAAGGCAACAACGCCTCAGGACCTCGTGACCTTCAAAAAGGGGGGATATGTAGCAGCAATGCTTGTTAATAAGACAGAATTAAGTGTTGCAGTGCTTTCCCAAATGAGGCCTCATCTCTCTCTTCATCTCTGTGGTGCAGCCACAGAGAAGCTATTCATGCAGGCTGATTTAAAGATGTTTTCTTTTGATAAGGGACAGCTCCCAAAGGGGGATGCACTTAGCTAAGCCTGGCTATCATGATCAATGGTCATCCATTGGCGCCTATCTGTCTAGGCAGTGCCAGATGAACATCTGGACTGCATTCCTAAGTGTCAGGAGTAAGTAACTCATATCTCACCTCGATCAACCAATCAGGGACTGGTAGGGCTGAGTAACCCACGTGGGACTCTGATGCCCATGGAACTTTCAGCCAATCAACGAGCTGAAGATCCTCCAGGTAAAAACAGGCAACACAGAGAGCCTGTAGTGGAACTCTGTGGACTTTTCTAAAGGGAATTCAAAGGAGAATTCCAGGGCAGGACGGCCCAGGAGCAGAAGGCTCCCAAGGGCAGGACATTCTCGCAGCGCGCCTCCTGACCATCCTGAGACTCAGCCCGGACAACCACGGAATGGCCAGTGTGTCTGAGTGCCAGAACTTTCCTTTGTTCTAAGAGTCGAGAGCGGAGGTTGCCAGAGAGTAACCAGAGGATCCACCCGAGGTTAGCACCAGCAGCAGGCCTCGTGAACAGGTCAGAACTGTGGACAGCTGAATCACTATTCAGAACTAGCTCTTCATCAGGAACGAACCGGTCCTCTTCCTGACTTGCTGGGACCCACAGTCATCTATTCTCCTGTGCACAAACTCTTGCTAGTTTTAGCCAACACTAACTAGCCGGTCTTCAGTGAGCATCAGCAGCGCACCGTCGCAAGCCGCACAGCACAGCCTGGCACCGAGCCAGAGAGCGCGGATTGGACAGCAACAGCCTGAAACTGTTTCTTTGTGCCCGCAGGAGATCTGAATCCCCAGAGATTGGATGAGTATTCAACTTCAATGCATTACTGCTTGAGAATTCAATTGTTATCCCAACCAGTTGATATCAATTTAATTCCTAAGAGTTATGTACTTGTTTTGACTATCTGATGTAGAAGTTATAACCAAGTTCATTTACGAAACGGTCTAAATGAATGATATACTGAACGTATGTCCTCTTGATATATGTAACTCTTTGTAACTGATTGAATATACAGTATATCTTTTGTACTCTGATAACCCTCTAAGATCTGTTAGGTTTACATGCATATTCTATGTATTAATAAATGTATCCTCGTGTATTGGTACCTGTGTGTGTGCGTTGTTTGAGTTATATCGCATGGTTGGATTCTAAGGCCATCAAAAGAATCATTTTGTGATTTACTGCTACAATTAATAATTGTCCCAGTAAATGCCCAAACCCTACAGAACTGGTGCCTTCAGAGAGCACACTACACCGTATAGTACAGTATATACATGCTGTATTATATACACATAAATATATTAATTATTGGGGATTTTTGTCACTGTATTCCACCTGCTTCATCAATTAATATAGTTTACTCTAGTTTATAGTTCTAGAAAAAAAACCTGTGTGTTAAAAAACAAAAACTAGACTGTGGCAAAGCTTGAAAAATAATGGCAACAGTAAGATTATTTTAATGGTGCAACTGAACTCCAAAGATTCTGAGCATCAAAACAATTTATCGCTCTATTCATGCATGTACAGTATGTTTTTTAAAATAAAATAAAAATATACAGATTTTGGATATTGATCAAATGTTTTTGGTGTCATTTCGATTAATTGATTATTCATGACTAACCGTGATACACTCGGGTGACTTTGTTGCATAAGCACTAAATCACCTCATTAGTGTGAATGTTTATAGCCAAAACACAGTCCATCAATGATAGGCCACAGATCTGGGAGACCACAAGTCATGACACCTTGCCAAGATCGAAATATCATCATGCTCCATCTTTTGTGATTGTTTTACACTGCCACAGCAACAGAAACACTAGGTCATAACATCCCACACATCAGCAGTTCAGCTGTTCAGAGGAGGTGGCTAAACAGATACTGTTTGCTGGACAGATGACTACACAGGGGCCCAGTTCACACCAATGTTTATCACCCTAAATTCATGAGATGGTATAAGCAACACTATTACTGAAGAATCAAGGTTTGCTAAAGATCATTCTAATGCATGTCTGGTGGTGTGCAACAGGTACGCAAAATAATACACAAACTGCTGTGTTCAACGTACAAAGCAACAGGAGTTCCAAATACAAGTGGGCAGGAGTGTCTAGTTGGATATCAAGCCCTCTTGTAATAGCTCATGGCAATCTGATTACATGGCACTACAGTATACTCATCATGTCCAATGTGCTCACTTGCTGCCCTTTCTGTGGGGTTCATGGTGATGTGACAAAAGCCCAACATGACAACCCATCCTCTCAGGTTGCTCCTGTAATGTGTGGCATCTAGGGCTAAAAGACCAGGGAAAATGCTTTACCAGACCCTATGAGAGGAGTAAGACAGAATCCCACAAGACAGAATCTTTAACTTAGTGAACATCATGCATTACATACTGTATGTACAGCCTGACTACCCCTGGGTCAACGCTGTTGATGACAAAGGTTAAGCAGCATAATAAATTTATCTAGGTCTTGTCACATTGAATTGTTGGTGTTCCTGCTAGCACAAATACATTGGCATTTCTCTGATAACCTTATGAATTTGTTGCATTTATAAGTGATGTTTGTTTCATGCTCAGTATAAATCAAGGACAATAAGGCAGACATTTTTGCTTGTCTTCCATGGCAGAACTACAAGCAAATTGTAGTCAAAAGTTGCCAAACATTTAGTGTCCTTTTAACAGAGTTGTATAAATGCACTGTTTAAATGCTCCTTTGGTGGGGATTCCTTCATATTGTTTGCATATTGTTTGCTTTCTTTAACATTCTTCAAGAACTACTGCATGAGGTCAAGCAGTTATTTTCTCTACTTGTCAGCACAGCTTTGAAAAGGTGTTGTGGGTTGACCTCATAATCCTTTTTGTATTTTTACTTTATACCAATATGATCCTTAACATCTACAAACACATGGAACGCCATCAGGAAAACAGTAAGTTTCTCCACTGTACAGTAGGTATGATTTGTACGATGTGAAATCTTACACTTATCATTTTGAGTGAAGCTACTGTGTTACATTGGAAATTGTGAGTGATGTCAGACAGCCAACAGCATTTGGCAGCAATCCCTTTGCTATGAGACTGTTAACAATTACAGTAATATAGGCAAAATATGTCTCGAGCCATTACTTATGAACATGCACCTTCACGTAAAACTAGGAAGCGAGATATGGATGAGAAAAATTGGAAATGTACATTTAAAAAAAGAGATTCTTCCTCTTTATCTAAGGGATAGAGGGTAAAAGCCTGTTTCATATGTTAAAACAAAATATTCCAGAAATACGGTTGAGGTAAGTACTGAACCGGTAGATTAATTGAACAATTAATTGTCCTGATAGACTGATCAATTAAAAGGCTCATTTTAAAATCCCCAATATACACACAAACAGTAAATCAGCATGTTGCTCTTTTTTCCTGAGTTGTTTTAAATCTGAGCTATCTTAGAAAACACTCGATAACCTAAGAATAGTCAAAACAGTAATACCTACAGTAACAGTAGAAATACAATTATTTACAATGTTTACAATTAAATTCTGTTTACTTTTAACATATCTAATTTTATTTTTAAAAATACAACTACGTTGTAACGAACATAATTAAAGTTTAGGCCAACCAGACTCTTTGTTTATGGAGCATATACACAAATGACTAGATTACTAAGAGAATGTACTGTAACAAACTCTCCTACAAGCTGGTCCATCATACTGAGTTTGTTTCAAAATCTGTCAAATCTGCTATACAACTTATGAACATGCACAATTAAAATTTAACATTATAGAAACAAAGTATTGCATTTCCTTACTCAAACAGTACATAGGGCTACAGTACAAATCACACAATGTAATCTTAGATGACACTTGGGGGTATTTTTCCAAAGTATTTCAAACTGTCACGAAGGACCTATCATTTGAAATGGGAAGAACATAAATACCTCATACGATTGGTATAATGCGAAATCTTATACTTATTATTTGAGTGGAGCCTTTATCAGAAAGAGCTTACAGTATACTCATATAGTATTCATTTATACAGCAAGGACATTTTACAGGACCAATTTAAGTAAAGTGCCTTGCTTAAGGATACAATAGTAGGACCTCACATGGGATTTAACCCCACAACCTTCCAGTAATGAGTCCAGAGCCTTACCCATTACACCACACTGCTGCCTTACCACAACCATCTAGTCAGAATTCTTCAAAGGTGAGCATCTACTATTTTAATTTGAAACACAATACACTCTAGTAAACCATACACCTTAATGAGGCTATTATTATTGAATAATAATAATAATAATAATAATATTTTTATTATTATACTCACAAAAGTATAAAACAATATGTAAAGGAAAAATGAAACATTTATACTTACATGTGGAATTATGTTTGCATTACACTGTAGTACCAGTAGATACTGGGGACTCATACTTAAGCAATGCTGCAGTACACTGACAATTGGATGGTGTTATGCCACAGTTGACATGAACAGGTAATTTCTTTAAACAAATCTAATTAAAAAGCAGCAACAATAGGAATGATCATAATTCCTGGAAATTTATGTATTAGTAACATCATTTTGTTTGGCTAACAACCATCTAATTTTCAACTGCCCTTGAGGCAGTAAACGAATAATAAACATGCATGACAATGGGTGTTAACTGTTAAAACACTTACAGTAAAAGCTGAAACATTTCAAATGTGTACGAAATCAGTTAGGATCACACATTCTATGGAAGGTGCTATGACTTTGTACTGTATTGTATAATACAGTATTTGTACTTACAGTACTAATGTGGTAATGTCACCCTGGATAAGGGCATCAACTAAGCAAATGTTCTTATTTTTCAGCATGATTTAAAAACAGGAACAATCTCCTTAGCCTATTTGTTTTTACTGGCATTTACAAATCATGCAATGTATTCCTTGACGACACTTACTGTGTTTTTCCAAAGTACTTCAAATTGTCACGAAGGACATTTTTTTTTTAAATGGGAAGAGGGTAGTAAACCTCATACTGTAGGTGAGACCATGAAAAGCCCATTTGAAAATATGCCCTTCAGAAGTGAGAGGCTTGACAACTAGTCTATGCGTGCAATGCCTGAAACACGCAAATCACATGTGAAGGAATCTACAGTAGCTGTCTTTTATAATACAGGAACAAGTAATATTGTAGGTTTATTCCATGTTGAAAAGAGAAGAGAGAAAATACAATGTTTCGGCTGTGAAGCCTTCTTCAGGTGTGAGAAAGACTGTCTTCTCACACCTGAAGAAGGCTTTACAGCCAAAACATTGTACAGTATTTTCTCTCTTCTCTTTTCAGCATGGAATAAACCTTTTACTTGTTCCTTTGCAGACTACACATGTGGATGCAGCCACCCACTTGAGCTACTTTTTTTAATACAGTGTCAGTTTTGACACAATGTGAAACAAACACAGGACCAAATGTGCCAAAGCCCTTTGAAAGCTGCTTCTTCTTGAAATATCCATGGCATACAGACAGAAAATGGTGCACTACATACACTAATGCAGCACAAATGTGGCAAGCTTTCGTACACTAAAACAAAAATGTCAGGCAACACAATCAAGATTAAAGTGCTACTGTACTATTGGGCATGAACTGCACTGCTTTATAGCAAGCATCAGCCAAAACACATGCAGGACACAGAAAAAGATAGATTTTGCTTTTAATGGCTTTGGTAACTTACCTGGAAAGAAAATGTCAAGACATGTCTGCAACAACAATGTGGGAACCTGAGACTGTGTGAGCACTGTGCAATGACCTTTTTATACAGTTGACAATAAGATGCAATGAAATCCACGAGAACAAAGCGCACATACCAAAGGTAAAAGTAATGCTGAAATTGCTCCAGCACGGCACATAACATGCGATCAGGCATACCCTGCAAATAACACATGATAGTTAGTCAACATGGCATACAGTACGTGGTAAACCAACAGATACTGCATATAGACAGGAACGTTAACCACAGCTGACAGAGCATATATACGACATTCAGTGAGGGCCGTGGACAGACCACCTAGGGGACAATGTCACTCACTGTCAGACTCCTCATGGGTGCGCTCATCCCAAGGAAACAAAGATGGAGAAATCTGCGAGAGACTACGTGCCGGGGTTTTCAACACCTCCTGATTCCTGTCATCAGAAAGACATCAGACTACAGCAGCATGATGGGAATAACTTACCTTCAAGAGCCACAACAATGACTGTGGGGAAATGCAGCTAACTGTACCACGGAGAACGTCTATGTTGCACCCAAGGTAGCATCACTGTGCTGTGACTCCAAATGCCCTGCAGAGAGCTTTGTATTGGCAACAGTACATTCCTTAATCTTTTACCCATTTCACATGCACAAGCAGGCAGATCCTATTTGGTTTTCATTTTGTTATAGTATGGGGGTGTCTTGAAGTGTCACTTCATGTTTGATGTCAGCCTTACAATATACAGTACTGTACTGTGCAATACTGTATATGTCCTTTACTGTATGTGCAGTATATCCTGTAAATATGCCTAATGCATAGAACTCTTACCAAAAGGCAAAATGTAAAACAACACTCATGTTTCACACAGTCTTTAAATGCAGTAATGAAACTGCACAAACTGCAGATGTGAGTACCACACTGTTGATTGTATGTTATTATATATGCATATCTATACCTCTACACCAAAGTCAGAGATCAGGAACCATGTTAAAATAGGGAAGAAAATTCTCTTTCTCCCCTTCACAACAGAAATGATCACTTTAGATTAGGAGTTGCAAAGGTCAATTATAAATGTTTTACAAATTGAATATTTTAGGAAAAAACACCAATGCTAATGACTACCTCAGATCTAGCCTAAGCATTATTTGCAGAAGGTACAGTAGATTGTTCCATAGGTAATATGTTATGTATCAACAGCTTACATATATTTATAAAGTGCAATTATAATAATAATAATAAACTTTATTTTATATAGCGCCTTAAAAGGTGGCTTCTCAAAGCACTTTACAGGATGACAACAACAATAAATAAGAAGAATACACAAGATAAAACACAATTACAATATAAAGAGGAGACCGTGGATGGTGGTACTAAGAAAAGCAGAGGGGTGAAGAATGAAACCAGTTAAGTAAAGGCTTTTCTGAAGAAGAGGGTTTTGAGTCTGGATTTGAAGGAGTTTAGAGAAGGTGACTCTCTGATATCCTTGGGGAGAGAGTTCCAGAGCTTGGGGGCATAACAGGAGAAGGCCCTGTCACCCAATAAATGTTGACGGGCTTGGGGGCAGTAAGGAGAGCAGAATTAGAAGAGCGAAGGTTGTGAGGTGGGGAGTAGGGAGATAATAGTTCAGACAGGTACTGAGGTGCCAAGCCATGCAGAGCCTTATAGGTGAGCATGAGGATTTTAAAGTCTACATGGAATTTGACCAGAAGCCAGTGCAAGGACTCCAGGATAGGAGTAATAGACCTGGTCAATTATGCAACCCCCAAACAAAACTGTGACCAAAATACCCCTATACATGAACATTTTATAGATCCTTATCTTCTCCAACAACAGACCAAATATTTCTCCTATTTTTTTTCTCACTACTTTACAATCCCTTCCTTCCTGTTTGCAAACACTTTCATGTAACATGGCAGTTGTATGCTGTTGGAAGAATTGTTAAAATAATCAACCTGTAGGCATCAGAGAATATAAAAAAAGGAATAATATTGACCAAATTATCAATAAATGCATATCACCTTACTCCTCACTTCTGTTACAAACTGCTGAAGTTATCAATAGTAAAACATTAGCAAGATACAGTACAACTGGAGGCTTCCCAGACTGACTGGGTTAACTTTATCTTACCTAAGGCTCTAAGGTTTTCATTGATGTAAACTACAGATGTAAACTACAGAATAAATTAATTATTTTCTGAACTGTCAGGCAAAGTACCTTGGCAGGCAGAGAATATGCACCAGGATCTGAATGATTTACTGTCTGCTATGTATTATAAGGGTATGACAAATGTGTTTAAGACTAAAGACTAAGGAAAGGCATGCAGGAATTGACACTGATCAACTAGTGCAAGAACTGTGGGACTTTATGATCTGTTAACTAAACCTGTGGCTGAGACATTGACTCACCTGCTACATTTCTTAGCTGTAGCCACTGGCTTAAAGAATCCACATTTTGACTCATCCCAATAAAAGACTCTTTCCAAACGTTATTGTTTGGAGCCTAAACAATTGCCATTGTTTCTAATCCAGATTTTATCCCCAACAGACCTTCACTCACACATTACATTCAGAAGCTTATTAGGTTTGAGTACATTTCAATTACTTCTGACAATAAATCTGCCTTGTCTTAATTTACTGGTACAGGTTATTAACATAGTAAGGATAAATTTCATATTTAACGTTCTCCACTAAAAATTAAGAAATTAAGAACTCTGCCTTTCAAAATATCAGTTTTAAGTCGTCCATCCATTACTAGAAATCTGCTTATTCCTTGTAAGGTGGATGCTGCACATTGGTGGTATAGAGGAGTCCCCGTTGACTGTAAAGTTATTTGACTTGAGTGTCCAGAAAAGTACTATATAAGTGTAAGGAAATATTATTGCTATTATTGTAAGGCTATCTTTTTCCTTGTAGCCCTGACTAGCTCTGTTGGTAGAGCATGAGACTCATAATCTCAAGGAAGTGGGTTTGTGTCCCACGTTGGGTGCAAGGTTCTTGCAACCAAGGAAGTCTCCAGTCGTGCCGATTAATTGTACCACTGGACCCAGGCTTCTAAGGTCGAGAGAGTGGGACTAACCAAGTGCAACTGCTGTCCCACTTAAAATAAGCTCCCGCAATAGGTCTCAGTCATCATCGGACACGACGGACAACCGACCATCCATCCGTCTTTAGTCCCATATAAATACACATTATAAAATAGTGTTGATAAAAATGTGGAATTCTTTTTGAAGGTTTGAAGGTGTATTTTTAGCCAAGAAAATGAAGATGAATAAAAAGTAGGATACCCACAGCAACTCTTCTTTCTTTATTATTTGGATGGAAGTTTAGACTGAGCAACAGGACCTCAGCCAAGGGTGACCAATTAGGACACCAGTGAAAAAAGTCATTAGGTGCACTCTCCTTTCCCACCAGGAAAATGTATTTTCAGGAAAAGATTGTGGCACAAAGTGCAACACAAGCTTTATAATAG
Source organism: Lepisosteus platostomus (assembly GCF_059453375.1). Taxonomy (NCBI): domain Eukaryota; kingdom Metazoa; phylum Chordata; class Actinopteri; order Semionotiformes; family Lepisosteidae; genus Lepisosteus; species Lepisosteus platostomus. The sequence goes on from NC_142612.1 coordinate 30,279,264, forward strand.
GATTCAAAACACTCACGAATTGCTTTAAGATAACTGGGCAGATGAAGATTAAGATATTCAAGAATTGCAAGACATTAAGACAAATTAGAAGTAAGGCTTTATATTCTTATATAAGCGGGCAGAAATTGAGAATAAGATAGCCACAAGTTAGTTAAAATGTAATTACTACACTTAACATGTTTTGCCTGTGGTTTGTGGAAAAAAAAATTATAGGGTGCCTTAGCAACAGTGGGAGTAAGTTACCAAAGACTACAATTAGCCTTAGCCTTTAAGAAAGGTTATTTTATCATGACAGGATGCAATCACTGAGAGGATTAATTGTGTACTATTAGGTATGTATTAGTTTCTTAAATGCTAATTCTGAAATATGTTCTCGAGAAGTGTGCAGCATTTTAAGAATGTTAAAATTACTACATAACACAAAATGTTTATGCAAACGTCTATATATTAGAGGGGCATTTACTGTACATTTCTTCTAATAGGAAAACATATAATACCCACACTTCAACATCAAACAGTTTTCAGCCTTCAAGAAATCTTTATAATATATCTCTTGCTGGTGTCATCCTGATGAAAATCCTTTTGCAGATGTGCGGAAATGTTTCTACAGCATTTAAACTAGTGTACGGGTATTACATTTTGGCATAAAATTTAATGCATGTCTTGTATTATTTATGTACAGTATGCCTTACTTTGCACTTGATTCTTTACTAAGCCATGTCATCACTTTGAAACTTTAATATTTTCTGGTCATTATGTGAAAAACATTTATATTACATCTCAGAAGGTTCTTTCACATACTGTATATGCTTGCCAATTTATAAATCTAAATTGTTCCTTCTCCCTTTACATTTAAGGCAAGGAAACATTACTGATGAAAGAAATATTATGAATAATGAATTTTCCCAACAGTAATACTAAGAAAATGCTTTACAATTTAAAAACCAGGAAACAATTTTGGGAAGTATTCTGCACTTTAAGTGGGAAGTGATTTTTTTTCTAGCCTGTGAGCTGTTGTTGGTTTAGTTCAGAAACATTATTTCCACTTTGGACTGTGATTTTGCCAGAAGGAAATATCAATGGAAAAGATACTGTAATTACTGTATAAAATGGTGTACTAGCAGAAAAAGGCATTATAATGAGTACAGTATGTGTTCTTTAAAGGTAAGGTTAAAGAGAACAGAATTACCTACACTGAACTGAACACAGAAAAGCATAAACATCGAAAGACAATTCTGTCTGAGAATATCCAGCACCCAAAACTAGTACAATACACTCCCTGAATTAATTTTCAGAAGCTTGAAAACACAAAGTCAGGCAGAGATGGGAAACATCAAAACACAACAGTAAATAGAAAGGGACAGATAACCCTCATATTTACTTCATGACTGGTTATTTCTCTTACTCCATATAAGTACTGTACATCTTGCCAGTTAACAATGCATGGTTACTGGGGTAGGCTTCATGAATTATCTATAAAGCAGTTAGGTAAGCATTAAGTTTTAAAACAACATCCCTATTTCCTTTACACGTTTAATTTTGAAAAAATATCTACCTGTTCTATTGGAATAGATTATTAATGCACATATGTACAACTCTGCTATTTAAATTCTAGCTGGAGTTTCCAGTAATCAGCCAATATACAGTATTTAACTTCACAGCTACAAGCTGAGAGGGAAGGTTAGCACTTTGAGATTATGATTTCAGTGAAACCATTTTATGATTTAATGGTAAAGTACACTAATTGAAGAAATTTATCTTTACCAGACAGATTCTCCTGTGAATTAGGTCTACAAAAACATATACATCAAAAAAGGAATATTTTAGTAGGCCAATAACTGCTTTAAGATTTTCAATATCTGTCTTGTTTTTTTATGAGTCAGCCCTTTGGCTATTAATAATATTAATCTGCCCTAGATTTTATCAAGAAATTTCAGAATATCAGAGATTTCATTAGCATACTATTATTTAAAATCAATAAAGCCAGACAAACAATTACTGGATATATGGAGGCCAATTCTACTTGTGAACAGGTTAAAAAATAATATATGATAATTAGACTGCTTCTAAAAAAAATACGTTTATAATCTAAGCATCTACGGACAGTAAAATAAGTTATTAAATGTCTGTAAAAACCATGCATCCTCAGAATTACTTGCAGTCTTATTTATGCTAATTTATAAGACAAATTAGAGTTATATATGAAAAATATTTCCCAGAGATTTTCTCTTACAGAACTGGTGCACAGGGTCCCAAGAACATATTAATTTAAAAATCAATTTTACATTTCACTTTATTTTAAACATGTATTACTTTATCTAAAGGCATGCTATTCTTCTTTGACTACCTGAATAGCTGTACATTACTGTATGACAAATGACATCTCTATGGTATAGAATTTAGTTCCTTGTAGCAGGGGTCTTAAAGTCCAGCAAGTGTTGAGGTCTTACAGTACATGTACAGTATGTGCTCTTAAATAGGTTTTATGGAATAACCTGTTTAGCTTTTCTGCCTCACAGCGCTGGGAACCTGGACTCATTTTAGGGAAGCTATCTGCATGGAGTTTGTGTGTTCTCCCTGTGTTCATGTGAGTTTCCTCCCACTGTCCAAAGACATACTGGTAGGAAAACTGGCTTTGGTGTGAGTGTGTGTGTTTGTCTGCGTGAACCCCGGGGTTGGACTAGTGTCCTGTCCAGGGTGCGCCCCTGCTTCCGCCTGTTTGCTTATTAGGATGTGCTTCAGCTCCACCATGTCCCTGAATTGAAGGTGGTTAGAAAATGGATGTATGGATGGATTATAGCAAGTTTTATTTTTATTATGAAAATATTTTTTTTAATATGGGCTCTACTTATTTATGATGATTGCGGTTAAAAACAACAAAGACTAATAACAGAAACCTTTCAAAATTTATAGTAACCATCAAAATCACATTTCAACTTTGTAAGAGTCTTGCATTATGGCAGTTTTCACTGTATGAAATACTACGGAAATTAATGCACAGACTTGCAGAAATTAAAAATAACAAAAATTGAGTAACCTGGACACAAGTAAAAGTATATTATAGAGCCCATTGTTTCAACAGAACATTTATAGAATTAACTGAAGTAACTATACATGCCTGGCACTCACTCTGATATCTGAGAATATACTTTATACTTTAAAAAGAATGTGCACATTAAGATATAGTATAGATTTAAATGTGTTTTCTGTTTATTCTTAGATTTAGTGTAACAGATGTTTCAGGGTCAATGGTGAGTTAAGAGGAAATTCAGCACAGAAAGCTGATCTTCATTATGGAAACTCAAAAGAAACATACCACAGAGGACCCTCAGGAGTGTAAAGCAAATTAATTGTTTTTTTTGTGTGTAGTTATTGTGGTCTGGGTTTTCACTTGGGCCAAGCACCATTGAACTCAAGACACCATTTGATCAAGTCTGATTTTATTTAAAAATGAAAAGTTAAAAAAGCAAAACTAAAAATTATATAAACAATGGCAGCATGTTTGCTTTAGGGTAAGTCAAAACTATAGCATAGCTAGTCACTGTTATTAAAACAAACAAAAAAAATAAATTAACTGTAAATAAACAGAATATAAAGGTATTTCCCAATCACTGCAGAAGAGTCAAGACACAGAGATATTTTGAAATTAACAGCTGTTTTCCTGGATTGTCTGAGCTACTCCACCAAACCTGTCCTGTAGTTTACAGCCTGAACCGGTGACATACTGTAGGGATTTTAAATCCTTTTCATTTTTGGTGTGGGCATTAAAACCTATACTGTATATGCTTAAGGCCTAAAAAATATCCATACAAATTTGTTTTAGGGAAATACGATTATCAACTGGTAAAGAAAGGTTATTGGATTAAGAGTAACTATTTAAAACGATGCATATTTGGGTAATACTCCATAAAATATTTTTAAATGTTCAGATGTTCGGATTTTTAAACGCTGTATGAACGCCAAATAAAACAGATACACAACAGCACGTATTGGGTAACCATGGAAACAGCTGATGAGGTTTGTGCTGCTCCTGTCCACACATGCTTAAATATTTTATATTTTACGAACGTGTATGACCAGATCTAATATATATATATAACCTTCATACTGTAGGTATCAAATCTATGTACGCTAACTGCACATATCCGTACAAATCATGTTCTAAACTGTTATTTGTGTTAGGCCTAGGCAACCAGAGAACAAACAACCAGAGACAAATATAACCCGAAAGCATCAATGCTTAAAAACAAAGCACTGAACGGAGTAGAAATTAACTCCACATTTTATAGAAAATAATGCAACATTACTTACTTGCAATTCTACTCCCCTTTTTCTCAATGCAATATTCTATCCATGTCTTCATCAGATGTTATGCCTGTGCTTTTTTAATTTAGCTAACTGGTTGGTCGCAGTATGATCAGCTGTACAATCACATCAGCTGAACAGCTGCTACAGAGACGCTCCATCCCCTGCTACTGCGACGATCTACACTCGACACGGGTTAGTCTAGTAAACGGACAGGCCTTCAATTGTTACTTTGTCGCAGAAAGCTTAAGAAATGTACAATAAAAAAAAATATAAAGGGAAATAAGCATAAAGTATTTTCAGTGCCTCAACTACAGTAAGTATGATTCTTATCATTCACAGAAATCGTATATTCTATTTACCTGCACATCGCTATACGTTTTAGCATACAATTTAACACACCGTGTACAATTAATACACAACATTAGTATGCAAGTCCCAGTAAATATCAAACAGTTGGACGTGGTTGCTAATTGAGTTTATATGGCATAAAAGGGAATTTAAAGTCTCTTTGCTTTATATCTCTAAGTGGTGTGAAACTGCAAGAGCTATTTCCAATCCCATAATTCAAATACAGTACTATTAATGTCTTGCATTTTTATAATGAAACTGATAAAACTAAAAGTGAAATAAATCAATCTTCAGATGTACTGTAAGGAGTAGTAATTTATATTTTAATTTTGAATATTAAAATGTGGAATATTGCTCCTGGCATATATGGAAATTAGAAAAAAAAATGTTGTTTTCCATTGCAAGTATTATGAAATATAATAACAATGAATTATATTTGTCAATAATCCTTAGGAGGAATATGCCTTACTATTCACCATATTCAGGACTGTAGATACTGTACCAAAACAAACTTGTTTAGGCCATTAGAAAGAATGGACATTTTTCCCAATAATAGATTAGTGTTTTTTAAAATATGTAATTTAACCAAAAAATGTAGGTTATTTGAACTTTTTATGAGAAAAAATGGACAAATGGAATGCGTTTTCTGCAAACACATTTTAAGTTAAACCAACTATTTTTTTGTTTATATTATTTAACTTTGACTTAACATAATTTAATGAAAGAAAATCTCTGATTTGCAAATTAGAATGTTTTTTGGTAATGATGAAGGGTACTGTATAGTATTACAAAGAACTCATCTTGAATCTGTTGGTCTTGGTTGTGTTTCATTCTGTTAACTCACTGGTACAGTAGATTACTGAAAAGAGGTGTTTTGTCAACTGCCAGACCAGTTTAGTAAAAGTACTAGTACTACAACTGGTTGACAAAGCTATTTGTTTTATTGAATTGCACACCTTTAAATATCCCAATAAACCATTCCATACAAGTACTGTATATGATTGACTTTCATAGCTGCACTGATTTTTTTAATCAATGTGTGTTTGTGGGTGTGTTTTAGAATGTGAATCTGCTTTATTTCTCCAGTCTACAGTATGTTTGTGTGTTCTGTGATACAATTCTGCTATAAATTCCACAACATTGAAAGCTTACAGATGTAGAAATGTAGTATGGTACTTCCTGAAATGAGAACAGCAGTACTCCTTTATATATATATAATAAACTCTGTACTTCAAGGTACTGTATTTGCTAAAATATAAAATTAATTACCATAACATATTAATTACTACAAGCTAAATGGTTGTAGTTGCTGCCCGGTCTGGTTTCTAAACATTTGGTTTTGGCATGTTACTCTTTTTTGGACTGCTGACCAAGAACTAACAGTCAGAACTAATCAAAGGCACTTGCATGGGAAAAGCTATTGGCCTCTGAAGGGTTGAGCCGGTTTTGGCCAGCTTTTAGCTTGCTCTCTCTGTGTTTGGAAAACTTGAAACTCCTGAAGGCATTTCACTTCAGGTTTCTCTGGGATCTAAACATGCATGCAGAGGCTTTGTTGAACTCCGTTTTAGTCACTTCAGTTTTGATTATTCTCTCAGCTGTTCAAGACGGTTTATCTCAATCATTGAGGTAAGTTCTGAACTAGATCTGTCTTTTTTTTTTTTCTGGCAGCTTCTGAAAGATTATTTACCCACAAGGGAGGAGACCTAAGACTCATTTCAGAACACACACGAAACTGAAGTTGTTACTCACAAACAGTACATCAAAGTGTCAAAATGATTACTGCAGTATGTCAGACATTGTTTTCTTTGTGCTTACATTTGTGCTGCAGTAAGATAACTTTTGTAACATACAATATTTTGAATGTCAGTTTGAATACTGGGTGAAAAATGGGTGGGTTTTTTTGTCCTGGCCTTCTTGCCTAAAAGAAGACATCTATACTCATCTATAGTGAAAGGAAGCGGGTTTATTTAAAGACTTCGATAATAATGTTAAAATTCTTCATTTTAGTAATTTTGCTATCTGCGTGAGAATAAATCGACATTTAAAATACATCTATTTTAAGTACATCTAACAAGTTAGGACTGGTTATGTCTGTTTTTTCAATGAGTTTTTTTTAACTTAGGAAAGTTTTTAAAGAGGTACTGTACACGGAACATGTTTTAATATAACAATTAAAATAGAATTGAAGGAATTTCACACTTTTTCTCAAAGAAAAAGTCTCTCAAATGCAACATGGATGTAAATATCCACAGTATTAGGTGAGAGCTTTACACTTTTAACTTTATAATGATTATAATGTCATAATAATATGGAATAATATTGCACTTCAGAATTGCTTTTCTTCAGTAGTATATTAGACCAGAAAACACAAGAAAGAATAATGCCATCAAGAAGCCCCCTGTGCAGTTCCAACAGCTGGAATGTTGTTTACATAGAGACTGACCGAGCAGGTGCAAAACAGTATAATAAAGTTATGTAATAGTTTTATTCCTATTAAGTCTCATGTGCACACTGCTCTGTTGTACCAGCCGTTTAGAAAAGGTTAACATATTTGCAGCAGAAATTAATTGACAGCACTTCAAGCTTACTGTATGTATCAAGTATAAATACACTTCTTAACTATTTCAAGTATCAAGTATAAATACTGTACACTCAACTATTATTTCAGTGAAACAAAAAGGTCTAAAAAATATACAGTATATTCTCTCCATAAAATATTATCACATCTTACCGCTGTAGTTAGCGCAATTAAAATGGTATTGATTAAAATGTTCATTATTGCCTCATTATATTTTTCATTTTAAAATAAAACAGCCGAACAGTTCTCTGCAGATTCTCCTGACTAAAATTTTAGAGAAAACTTTTAAAAAGCTGAGATAGAACAAACAGTATTGAAACTGATTATGGTAACAGAAAAAAGTGGGTATATCATATAATACTAATAAGCCATTATAAATAAAATTATTTTGTCTAAATATAATATTTCCATTATTATCCTGATGTACTTTAATGTAATTGGTGAAGAAGGCCTCAGAGTTACAACATCCTGTTTCTTATTCATCCTTTCTATTTTAAACTCTAATTATTCCTGATGTTGCTGATGGTCAGGCAATCAGAAAGAGTCACATGGCCTTGAGGCCTATATAACCCTTGTAGCAAGTACAGGTGTTTATGTTTCTTCAGGAATGGTAGGATACACATTTGCATACATTTTAGTCTCAATGTAAACTTGGAAGCCTTAATTCATCCTTTTCGTATGATTGATATTACATTGTTTTCTCAATAAATATACACTAAATGTGTCTTTACTTGATATTTGTCTCCACAAAATACAAACAGGTGTTTACCAAGCCATGAGGAAAGGCAGGCAGCCAAAGTAAAAAATGCCAATTTTGTAAAAATCTATTTTAACATCCTAAACTGAAGTTTAAACTAAAGTTTGACATACAAAAAGTCATGATAGGTGTGTTTTTTTTTTTAAAAAGAGGCCACGTTTTTGTGGTGATAGACTTTGCTTGGACCTTCATTTCTGTACCTTACAAACTAACTCTTACTATTTGACCTGGGTGTTGAGGGCACAGTGGCTTTGTGGAGCTGTTTTTAATCTCAGAAAAAAAAGAACAGAACTGAAAAATCTCAGTACATGTACTTCAATATTTTCTTAGCCTGAATATTATAATATTGTACCTTAGAACTCTGGCATCATGGGTACTGGTATATCACCTGATATACTACTACAACATAAGGATTAAATTGTATTGTGTTCAACAACAAAACTGTTATTGTCTTGATTTTACAGTACCTTCCAATTCCAGCCATTTCATTGAAAAACCTCTGAATGTTTTGGAAAAAAAAACTATTATCACTGAATATCCCTATACAGTAAATGCCAGTGGATGGCAAAAAAAAATTGCCATGGAATGTCATGGAGTTACCAAGTGAAATATATTGCACTTCAAATTCTGGGTAGGGAAATGATAGACTTGGAGGTGCAGGCAGAGATATAACAGAATACCTTTAATGGCCAGGGTGACAGAGTCGGCTTTTCCAAAGTCTCATATGGAGAGTACACAACGCTCTGTATTGTGGAACATTTTTTTATCCTGTAATTCTCAGGCATTATAGTAGTTTACATAAATATACAATCATGGAAAAATGTGGAATATATTTATTTTTTTGTTACCACACAGAGCAGTTTTAGCGTTTTTATGTGAATGAGTCGTCTGGCTGAGATTCCTGTGTCATATTCTAACTTAAAGTAGATCTATGTCTAGATCAGCAAATATAAAAGCTATATCACTTACAGTACCCCTGTTTAGTGAAATTTGTTGTGTTCCAATTGATACAGTTGCAATAACACATAGGTCTTGAAACTTGAAAAAGTAAGATTTTGAGATATTTAATTGTACACATGACCAGCTCTGAAAATTTACATTACAGTGGAAAATAATTTTAAAGAGGCATCTGGCGTGCTCTAAATGTGCTTCTTGACTGCCAAAAAACATTTTGTCTGTCTTATTGTATGGAAACTCTAGATAATTTTAGTCACATCAGGTCTTTTTTGCAAATAAAACAAAAGTTTATCGTAAATTGTATAAAACGTTTCAGTTATTTGATTAGGGTGTTATTCTTCTCAATGTAAGATCAGAGAATATAAGACTTTACAAAAAAGGACGAAAGAAGGCATTACAAATTGTACAGTATATGTTATATAATGTATGAAGTTTGATATGAATGATACAATGGATTTGCAGAGTAGAACATAATTTTAAGGAAAAATGATTCTGAATAGACAGTATAAAGGCAGACCATAAAAGAATGCCCTATGCCAATTTAATAAAGGAATTGTGCTTTTATCAGATGTAATTTTTTCAGGAGTAAAAAGATTTGGTTTGACATTTAATCCCACACATTTAATACATCTTTTGTATTTTAATGGCAAATTCTAAGAATGACAAGGTTATGATGCATGAGCTTACTGGCTAAATATGTGTTATAGGAGGCATTTTGTGACTCACTCTTTGCTTTGGGTTTAAAAGACAGGAGGCTTTCTGTTGGCATATGTCAAAGCTGCAGAAATGCTGTTTAATTTTGCTCCAGGATGAATTTTTGGACATGATTCTTGTAAGTCTGGGTCTTGTACTGTACTGTGAGATTTACCAGTGAACTGAGCAATCGGCAATAACAAATCAAGGTAGAAGCCAAAACAGAAAGTGTTACAGCAGAGAAATAATGGGAATGAAGGAGGCAAAACATAAGATATTCAATATACAGTAGTATACTGTACCATCCATTTGGAAAAATATTTCTATAAAGCTGTTAAAGAATTAATGGGTGAGGCAAGTTCCAAAGCTTTTCATACTACAAAAAAAATTCACTCTTCATTTTCTGAAGTTCCAAAACAGTTCAAAGTGTACAGTAACAGGATACAATGTGAGTACTGAAAAGAGAGATGTGTTTTTTGATCATTTATACACTTCTCTAAATTAAATTTAAATAGACTAAATTGTGGTCTAGGAATATTTGCTGGAGTTTCTTTGGAGTTAGAATGAGCTGAGCAAACTTTACAGCAGAAAAATCCCTTCAAAAGTCATTTTATAATTGAGAACGTCATTCTCATATGAATAGAGGGAAATGCAAACAGTTCTTTCTGACGTTACTATAATGTATCTAGCGTATATGGTTTTGCAGGACAACTCTGAAACCTTCTGTAACTGATTAGAGCATTTTCCCGAAGTTATAGTTTAAAGAAAAACATATATCTATTCTTGTTTAAGGACTGCGAGTGGAGCTTGCAGACTATCAGCAGAATCATCTCGGAGACGGTGCAGGACTCCCGATGGTCTGATCTGCAGTGGCAGAGGAGAATGTGACTGTGGGGTATGCATATGTCAAGTGACTGACCCTGGGAAATATTATGGGCCCCGCTGTGAATGCCATGACTGGGTCTGTGCAACATATGATGGGAAGACCTGTGGTGGTAAGCAAATATTACGTCTTTCATACAGCACTCCAATCAGTTACTTTCTGGATGCTTTACAATAAGCCTCAGAAAACCAATGCTCCCCAAACACAAGATTTTGATGAGAGGACTCAATGAGAGGAAGGCAAAGCTCATGCTGTGATAGAAACTTCACATGCTTTATATTTTAGATTTCTTTCTGTTGTTATTTTCCGAATTAATCAATCCCCCTTTCTTCTGGATTTACGTGATCCCACCCACCCCCCGAGATAATTTCTCATTTTAAGCAGAAATCTGTCAGCTTTTTGCCTATCTTATTAAACATCTTACACGTTTTTGTTTCTGGAGTGCAAGGCAGGGACACAATTGTATTGGCTTCAAAGGCTTCTAATTTTACTGATTACGTCATAATCCCCCATTTGTTTGGATAGGAATTCTTTGAACCCAGGAAGCAAGTTGGCATTTTGGAACAGATTCTCAAAGAGATGCGTGCCCACACAAATCCATTAAGTTTCTATGAGCATGAATGCACACTTCTCCAGGAATCAAAGGCATTGTCTGGCTCCTATAGGACTTTGAATTCTATTGACATTGCTACCTGCAACAGCTGTGACATGAGCGACATTTGAAGTTGGGGGCGAGGGTAATCATTTGTGATGACCTTTCAGCCCACTCTACAGTATAAAAGCACTAACATTAAGATATCCATGGAATTTCAAACACTCTGGTCAGCTCTAAATACTGCAGAGAGGTAACTTCACAGTGAGAAAAGACAGTAGATTTAGCGCGTTAGTGAATTACAAAGAGATTTTATATTAAAGCTAACTAACAAGTTAGTATTTTGCTTTTGTATGTTTTCTTTATGATTTAAGGTTTTTAAGGTTGATATACACATTAACAACAGTTCTAAAAGTATTTTCAGTAATTGTGCAAATTGAAAGTGGTGAGAGTATAATCTTATCTCTAAAACGATCCTGTTTTTATGTTTTGAATATGTTTGCAATTTAAAGCAAAATTGTAAAGTCTCCTCATACAGTATGTATTGTACACAATCACACAGACACGGTTTATTGTTTTAATAGTTACAGCATCAGTAATAAAACAAAAAGTTCCATTAGGGTATACCGTAGTTTTAATCTTGCTGGATGGAATTTACTCAAAGCCACATCTTGGCTCTTGATTCCTAACATGATGTAAAATCATTATTGTTGGGGACTGAAGACCAACAATGTTAGCAGCTGTCGGAAAGAGTGAAGAGTGGAAAATGTGTTACACACAGAGAAAGTTAATCAGGTTGCTGTACTGATGCTAATAAAATCTATCAAATGCCAATTCAGTGTATATTCCCTTATTTGAAGGTTTCTGGATGAGTTGTTAAATAAGGACGTTGCTGCAAGCCCAGGAACATTTTTAAGACATGGTTATAATATGTGGAACTGTAAATTAAAAAAACACCTTGAATTGAGGTGGAGTATATTTGTGAAGTGATGTGGTAAAGTCCTCATTTAAATCTGCTGATACAAATAAATCAGGATCTCAGAGTTGCCTAGAAGCAGGTTTCACTGGAGTGTGGCTGCATTGCAATGATGATACCTTTCCGGTAAATTTCAAAGACAAAAAGAAGAGTTTATCCTATTAAGAGTCCAAATGGAAACCTCATCATAAAATAAACACTAACATTCGAAGTCCAGATGACAGTTTTAAATCCAAAGTGGAAAAAAAATGAAACTTCTTAAAGATAAAATTTCCCTTCAACAATAGAGCAATAGTGAGTAAAATCACTATTCTTAAGGAATGGCATCCCCCAAGAATTAAATGTGTTGAAAATATGTAGTTAGTGTTTAGTCATAGTCAGATTTGTCTAAAAGTGCTTGGCTGAGGCCCAGTCCCCTGACTGTAGGACGTGGAGGCTGGAACCCCCTGCAGAGTGAGGAGTGTGTTAGGGTTTAACATCCTTTCCCCTTGAGGGCGCTCCAAATTCCTGAGTCCTAGTCTGATTGCTGTATTATTTCCAGGTGTTAAGAATCAGTGTTGATATATAAGCCTAGAGCTTCCGATACTCAGGGCTCAGTGTTAGGACACGAATGTCCAGAGGCCCGCCTAGAACCAGACCACGGAGTCATCTGAGGGCACAGGCCTTGCCAGAGACATCACGCCCCCTGAGCCCAGGGTTCTGGAGGACTGGGCCCAGTTGTCACGATCGTAAATTCCTAATCTTAAGGACGCTCCAGCCCTTCCTCATTGACCTGATCTCCTGCACCTGCCTCCTGTTCCAGTCTCCCCTTTAAAAGCCAGACGCTCCCACTATTCTGGGCTCAGCTTTGGAAGAGGGACGCCACAAAATAAAGTCCAAGTTATGCAGTTACTAGATTTTACTTTAAAAGTAAAAAAAGAGTAACGTATGTTGAGTTTTATAGTTAGAATTTCACCCTAATTTTAGAGGAAGGATCCTAACACAGAGATCTACTGGTACATGTCATATTATGGTTTTTATGGATTACTAGACAAGTCTCATTTTACTTTCTTCAGCATCCTTATTCTGTCTTTTACTACTGTTCTTAGATAAAGAGGGATATTAATGTATGTTTTTTTTCCTGAAAAGATTAGTTCAGCTGTCAAAGATTTTAAAATAATACTACTCAGTGCTTCAACCTTTTTAATCAGTATGAGATCGGAACCCCTGCTGAAAAAATATTATTGCTGTACTGTCAATCACTGATAATGGAATTCAAATATCTTTAAAAAGGAAGCCTGAACAGACTTGTAACCTTTGTAGAACTACCCTTCAAAAAGAACATAGTGACTCCAGAAGTGTTTTTCTGTTTTGAATTTTCAAAACTCTTCTTATTGTGTCAATTTCATGAGCTATGACAATAAGCTATGCTAGCTTCTAGGTTTATGTCCAAAGGAATGTTTTTAGATTTACTGCCACGTGTGAGATCTCATTCATGAATAAATATTTTTAAGTAATTCATTTCTATTCATTCTTTGAAGCACTTCACGTAGTTTGATGTCTTCTACAGTAAAGCACATTTTGCTTATTAATTCTTCAGGTAAATGTACAAGACTTTCTCTAAGTTTAAAATATACTGAATCCTGAGGTTTTTTAGAAAGTTCACCTGAACAAATAAGAAAATCTTTACGAAATGCCAATGCCACCTTCAGTGTAGATCAAAACCTAGTTTTCTATTTTGATATGCGTTTTGACAAATTCTCATAAATTACAGAAATTGTCTCTAAAGCAGTAGCCCTCAAACTAAAAAAAATAACAGGGTTAATTCAGTCCTGCTTGTAGGTAAAATATCACGGCAGCTTTATCTTAGAAGAGACAGCACAGAAGGTGAGTTTGAGGTATAATTTGTTATGTTGTCTCTTTGAAACAGATGTTACTATTGGATTCACCTTATCCTGTGCTATATGTGTATCCAACCATTTCTAAACCATTGTAAAGTTAGCTGTGGGACAATTAGATTCTTAGCATACTTTTGAGATGTAATAATTGATTGTAGTTGAGTTACTGTACTTTCTCTCTTTACAGACAAATACATTGTATACATTAATGTTATGTTTTCTGGCAGCAAATAGCTGCCACTACAGCTACATTGTAAAGTACAATGCATTTAATTGCCTGTGCTACAAAGTGTTTAGTCGCCTCTGTGACTATATACAGTAGTAATATACAGTATTACTATGGCTCACACCTGAAGAAGGCTCCACAGTTGTGTTTTCCTTTTCTCTTTTCAGCATGGACTAAACCTATTACTTGTTCCGTATACAGTATTAGCCTTGTGAAATTATATATTGTTTCATTTGTGCTGTTTATTTTGTAAATGTATTGTTATGCTGTAGGTGTTTAGTACAGCTCTTGTCGGAAACATATTGTGCGATAGAGGAGTGTCATGACCTGGGTCATTCACTTCTGGCTATGGTGTGTAATTGTGTGGTTTGTTAAGTTACTTTTGTGCATCTAAATTGAGGTTTGCCACAGCAAGGGGTTTAAAGGCTTACTGTATATAATCATGACTTTTCCTTTTTCTTTAATATTGTCTTTTTTTGTCATTTTGCTTTAATTTTTAACATTTGATAACAAATGTTAATCATGTATTTACATTAGAGTGTCACAGCTGGACGTTTTAAAGCAACAAATTTTGGAAAATGTGCAAGGGTCTGAATAATTCTTCACAGCACTTGATGTTGTGCATACAGTACACCTCTTCGGCCAAACAATTGACAAATTTACAAAAATCATACTCCAGAACTAACTATATACAGTATTTTGTTTTGTGGTACACTGAGCTGAGATACTGCTCACATCACTATCAGATCACCATATCATTTTCTGCAGGTCACACTCCCCTGTAGATTGCTTAATATCACTCTCTTACAGATGTATTGAATGTAGTTTCTAGTTTATCCATGATTTATTAGATGAGCAATTTTCTGTTTTCTATGGGATGAAATTAAAGCCTTTATTGTAGTTCTATTGCAAGAGAGAATAACATTCTCATCTTTGAGAAAATACTGAAGTGTCTGCTTTTGACATTATCATCAACAACTACCTTTATCTAATGTAACTACATTGGAAACCAACACTGTTGGATATGTATGTTTCGCCTAGCAAGAATTATTGTTTTAATGGTACTTGGCTGAGTAATTTAATAGTTTTTAGACTCCATATCAATGATCAGTTCGCAGATATTCCCGCAGTTACTGTAGATCAACACATGGGAGACCGCTATCAGTTCCATTGCAGATAAAAGCTGCATTTAATCTTTTCTGTTCTAAATAATATGGATTGGAGATACAGTATGATTGGGGGAAAGTGCATGAGATTTCTCCTGAAGAGGTGGCACGCTATGGGTCTGTATAATCTAGCCAAAGTGGTTCAAAACATGACAAAGTCAGTTTTCTAGCGTGATAAATTTAGCTTTTTTCAGATATTATATTTAATAATAATTTATATAAGGTAATAGGAAATATTGAATATTATTGAATAGTACCTACAGTATTCTATACATTACTACTTTGACTACAATACATTTTGTAACATCTAGTGAGCTATAAAGTACAATCTGGATCAAAATATCATGCATGTTACAGTAAGACTGAGCATCTTACAAATGGAAAAATATAGATCCCTCTACACTATGTCATAACAGACTTCCATGAGAACTCCATCTATTGTACATATTATATATATAAGCATTATCTGCTTTTAACAACAAATTTATTTTTCGAACCTTATTTTCTAAAGCAATGTGTGAAAAAGTAAGCCTTTTTATTTCGGATCAAATATGGCAAAAAGATATCAAATTTTACACAATTGCTGCCAAAACCATTCCATCTCTGAGGCTATGAAAAAAGTACCTTTTAATACATGGGTAATACAAAGGGTTTTCATTAATGAATGTTGCTCGTCTTGGTTTAGTATATGCCAAGCAAGCTGTACTTGCAGAGGTCATCACTTTCTTAGTTGCTTTCTAGACAAAACAACCATTAGTCAATTATCTCTGGAGACCAGACCTTCATGTCAGAACACGTTTAACCATCATCCCCTGAGGGCTGTCATGCTTAGTAAGGGATTGGTAAAACCAATTCCTTAGTGGAACACATTATTCATGGGAACAAATCAGTATATACATGTATACTGTATTGCATATTGCATGAAGTATCACTTCATCAACAAATATGAACTTAATATAAATTGAGAGTTATCATTTTGAGATACAGTAATGTGGCCTTTCCCTTTCTTTTAATCCCTGAAGAGAAACATCTCATAATATTTTATTTAACCACCACCCTTTGCTTTTCTCATCATTGTGTCTCCTAGATAAAATAGTGTATAGTATATCACAGAATTCTTTCCTATCTGACTTTTCATACTCTAGGGAGAATTTTTCTTAATGATCATTATGATACTTTAGTATTTATGTGATTGCAGATTTACAATTTTAACCTCACTCTGTATAACAGTTTCTAGAAACTTCTATGACATTTGTTCAAAAGTCCCAGAATTTAAGAATTTGGGGGGAAATAGTGTTTCTTTGAGGTTCTATTGTGTTATGAGGGAAATAATTACATCATCTGCTTATATATTTTAAAAGTAAAGTCAACTAAGAAATTAAGAACACAATACCTTGTTGACGTCTTGACATTAACTGAATTCCAGATACAATACTGTAAATATATCTAAAAACTATTCCATTATACCCTGAATAGAGCGTACTGTACATATCATAGTGTTCCACAGCCACTGGTACTGGACTATCTCTACAACCTCTCCCTTTTTATCCCAGATTCAGCCTTTCCCGCCATTTCCTGCTAAAAAACAAGAAGCAATCCCCGCTTCTTTCTCTTTTCTCTTATCTACATCGAGAGAGGATGTCTGTTTCTCTCCTTCTGCCTTCCTAGCTTTACCTGCTCTGTGACTATTACACCCCAATGTAATGAAAAGTGCAATAAAAGGGCAAATCAAACCAGTGAGCCTGTACAGTAAGACATCTCCAGATACCAGTTCCGCCACCGCCGAAAGGGGAACATTAAGAAGTGGGATGCTCCACCTCGGATTATAGACAGGACTGGGAACACAGCAGAATGACTGCTGCCCGGACAGAGTCACAACAGAGTAGCTGGAGGGGGTGATGGACTGGAACGCTGATGGTGGCCTTTATGCAGTGGCTTCCTTGCTCGTAGTGCCCCAGAGGATGATCCTCGCTCTGTTCTCTTCCCAAAGAGGCCAGAGACAACGCAGAGCACCTGGACCAACAGGGGAGCCATGTAGCACCACTCTCACGAGCTGTGGAATCCAGCTGCAAAAGCTCCACAGTGGACGCTGACCGGCACCGCCTGATGAGTCTATGCTGGGACAAGGTCCCCGACTGACCGCAAGCCATGGGACTGCTGCCAGAGCTCCGCAGTAGAATTGCAAGTGCTCCTGCTAGTGCCCTCCACCTATCGTCAGCCATCAGATCCAGCTGTCAGAGCATGTGTCCCCCCAAAGAGGACAGCAGGGATGCCACAGCGAGGCTCCAGATGGTCAGAGAGTGGATGCAGACCAGTGATTGCACCAAAGGGACCCATGAGTGCCCCCCAACCTACCTTGAGCTGCTGGATCTTCCTGCCAGAGCAATATAAAGGACCCCATCCAGCACTGCCTAAGCCATGGGACCCTGTTGCTAGAGCTCGATAGATGACGTAGCCCGGTAGAACCGCAGGTCCACCACATGGACTCACAAGTGCCCCTCCCTACCGTGAGCTGGCGGACCCTGCTGTCAGAGCATGTGCCCACAAAACTGGGCTCCAAATGGTTAGAGAGTGGGTGTTGGCCTGTGAGTGTGCCATGCGTGATTAGATGACTGGAGATACCAACCAGGGGCCTCTGGGTATTGCTGTCATGCCTGCGCTTTCCAGAGAGGACAGCAAAGGAACTGACACCAGGCTCCAAATGTTCCTAGAGTGGGTGCTGTCTACATAGTGTCCTGCATGGACAAGACAGTTGGATGTTCATCCCTTCCCTTTGAGAGCATGGTGAGACTGCCCTTGATTCCTCCACCAGGCAGGTGAGGGCTGATGGACAGCAGATCTGAAGATACTGTCTGGGCTAGTCAACATGTGTGTGGGCTCGTGCAAAGTAGTCGAGTGGGGAAAGGAGACCGGGTGAGGCCATTGCCTCTGTGTCCACGGGCACTCAAACAGATGATTCCCTTTGCAGAGCTCTACAGAAGAAGACCCCGCAGAGCTTGATAGTCCCAGTGCTAGCTGATGAAGGGTTCTCTCTTTATTGTACGTCAGCAGCCACTGTGTGCTCCGGTCCTCCTCAGGTCAGATCCTTGCTGCTCCCGTTATTTGGAAGACAGTGTGTCCAGCTCCGGGATTTCAAGGTCTCCTCTTGGACCAGGGGCTAGGAGAGGTGGGCATGATCCACATACTGTACCCTCGGCATTGGACTGTCCCCATGACCTCTCCCCTTTCACCCGAGGTTCAGCCTTTCCCACTGTTTTCCTCTATAAAACCTGGGAGAAATCCGCACTCTTTCTTTTTTCCTTCCTCTTTGTCCAGAGAGGATGTCTGCTTTTTCTATGCCCTCCTACTGTAGCTTGATATACTCCATCACTAGCACACCACCCAGTAACGAGAAAGGGGAAAAATAATAATAGTAATAATATATTTTTTAAAAACTTTATCTTATATAGCGCCTTTAAAGGTGGCTTCTCACAGCACTTTACAGAATGACAACAGCAACAACAAAACAATAAAAAATAAACAATAAAAAATACACAAGATAAAACACAATGAGAATACACAGGGGAGACAGTACATGGTGGTACTAAATACCATAGGAGCAGAGGGGTAAAGAATGGAACCAGTTAAGTAAAGGCCCCTCTAAAGAAGAAGGTTTTGAGTCTGGATTTGAAGGAGTTTAGAGAAGATGAGTCTCTGATATCCTTGGGGAGAGAGTTCCAAAGCTTAGGGGCATAACAGGAGAAGGCCCTGTCACCCATTCAATGTAGACGGGTTTGGGGGACATTTAGGAGACCAGAATTATAGGAACAAAAGTTGCGAGTTTATAGGTGAGCATGAGGATTTTGAAGTCGACATGAAAAATGACAATAAGCCAGTACAAGGACTGTAATGTAATGTAATGTGTGTAATGTGTAAGTAATGTGATCACTTGCACTAGACCTGGTCAGGATTCTGGCTGCTGAATTTTGGACATACAGGAGTTTGTTCAATGTGGATTTAGATACCCCAGAGAGTAGAGCATTACAGTAGTCAATTCGGGAGAAGCTGTGTTGATCAGCCACAGTTAAATAAAACTGTCAGTGAACCTGTAGGTAACTGTCAAGATGGGAGCGTTTGTTGCAATATAATAACTTTGTTTTGAACTGAAAGTCAGTGCTCTGGTTATTTTTAGTGAATAACTTGAATTATAAAATTACATTACAAAAAACAAACTAATCACTGGGAAAGGGAATTCATTCATGCAACTTGCCTTTTAAGAGAGTAAGTTTGGGTAGTTTTGGTGCAGGACACTTGAATACAAAGATGTAGAACTCTTTATTCATCCACAGTGAGCTACAGTACATGGGCACGAAACTTTGCACAGTCAACAAAAAAATGACTCTATAGCAAGATATACCTAGAGGTATTAAAAATGAAACAATTGAGTATTGGAACCATTAGCATTTGTTGCATTTTTAATGCATCTCAATATACATTCTAAAATGTTATTTCTTTGATGGCCGTCAGCTGAGCATGAAAAATAAATGACAAAAGTTGCTGGAAAATATTATATTCTGTCTTTGATTTATACAGATTTTTTTTTTTTACTTTTTAATCATGAGTCTTGTGTACTGTAAGTAACTTTTCAAGTTCATGGAAAATGTGTGGAATAAACAGTTTGATTTACTGTATGTACTCTTTCTTGTTTTGGACAGGGAATTGCAAATCATTTAAAATGATAGTCATTTATTTTATTTTACTGCATTACAATCATAATAATTACAGTATTTACTGCATATTGAAGCATCTGCATGTTTTTCCATATGTTGTCTGGGTAGCTTGTTCCATACTCTTTGGATAAACAAGTGCTTCTGATTCTTCCTTTTAAATCCCCTTCTTCACCAGTTGTCTTTTGGTTTGTGTTTCATGGTTTTTTGAAGACGTCCTCTGGATTGACTTTTGAATATTTGTGTCAAGCTCCTCTGTAGTGTTCTCTGTCAAAGTCTAAAACAGTTCAGGTTTTTCAGCCTGGCAATTAAGGGCATTCCTTTAAATACAGTATATCTGGTTGCTCTTCACTAGTCAAATTCCAGAGCTGTTACAGTATATATATATATCTTTTGTTGTAATGTGGCAACCACAATTGCACTCAATATGCTAAATAAGGCCTAACTAGTCCATTATACAATTTTAATATGACATTCTTGAATTTGAATTCTGCACTTTTAGCAATACAGTCTAACATTTTTGCCTTTTTATTGTCTTTCCGCATTGCCTAGGATCAACACAATGTTTCAACATGAAAACGCAAGTGTTTCATAAGTAATCATTTACATAAGTCTTTTAATTCTGGTCTCCTAACTGTCCCCCAAGCCCATCTACATTCTATGGGTGACAGGGCCTTCTCCTGTTATGCCTCCAAGCTCTGGAACTCTCTCCCCAAGGATATCAGAGAGTCACCTTCTCTACACTCCTTCAAATCCAGATTCAAAACCTTCTTCTTTAGAGGGGCCTTTACTTAACTGGTTCCATTCTTTACCCCTCTGCTCCTACTATATTGTACTTAGTACCACGATCCACAGTCTCCTCTGTGTATTGTAATTGTGTTTTATCTTGTGTATTCTTTTTATTTATTGTTGTTGTCATTTCGTAAAGCACTTTGAGAAGCCACTTTTAAAGGCGTTATATAAAATAAAGTTTATTATTATAATAAACTTAAGAATGCCACAGATTCCTGGTAAGTGTCACAGAAACCTACCCCAGAAACAGAGGACTCTAGGTGGGACTATACTCTGGATGTGACAAAAATCTGGCTGAGGCCTTTTCAGGTCAAATTGCTTCAGGTTGTTACTTAAGGGGATTATTGTTAGAATATCTTGCGCCTTCTTTCTTTTTGTGTGTCAAATCTTAAATAGTACTCCAAGGCCTTTGCAGCACTGCTCAAACAATTCTGCACGCTGCTGCTCTGCAGCTGTAGCTGATTCAGTTTTCTTGTATGTGTGTCAGTAACATTCCACAGCAATTTAGTAAGCTGTGTTTTTTCTTTTAGTCTTCTTGTATCTACCCCTTCTTTAGCCATATCACTGCTAGTTAACATTATTATTAGACTTTTGTTTTAGCTTTCTTTCTTAGTTTTTTATGTGTTCTGCAATAACTGACAAGTAATAATTTTCCATCTTGGTAACCGTCAATAATCGGCAAAGGATGGGTTTCAGACAAATTATTTTTTTGTATATTTTATATTTTACAGACTGTGGGATAATTATCATCTTTATTACATCTGTACTTCACGTACCTCAACAAGACCATTAGAAATCATATAAATCAGTCTGTGTTTTTGTTAAGTACTGTAGTTCATCTGAAACTGTGTAGTATTTGCTATGAGTTACCATACCAGACCAATGATGTCAATTTAGAAATCTGTTAAACTATTTAAAAAAAATAGTGTGCTTGATTTGAAAACTTCTGACCTGTATCTTTCCTGAAGGGATTACTTGTGTTGCTTAAGGAACGTTTGGACAGAAAGTGGTTCAAGGTTCTACACAGGCAACATAGTGACTCACTCCAATTTACTCGTGAATGCATAGCATTTAGAAAAAAAAGACTAATGTGCACTCACAACCATTTCATGCTGCCCAAGTGACAGTACCTTGTCTTCACAACTGATAGAGGAGGCACAGAAAAATATACTGCCACAAAGTCTTCCATTTGTTTCTGTGTATTGAGGTTTTATTTAAATGAAAGACACAATGAAAAACTACAGTTTATCATGCAATCTAAATGCCAAGAGCATATCTGGAAGTAAAGTAAATATATGTCAGCCATGAAAAATCTGATCCAAAAATACACATCCAATAATGTGCCTCCTTCAAATGCAAACACACTGCCTTGCCTGCTGCAACTTTGATAGCGGTTTCTGAGATTAACTGATAAGATAGGTAAAAGAGTGGTTATCTTTATGTTTTTTAATGTATTCTGTTCTGCCAGAAGCATTTATTTTTAAATTAAACTAAAAGAGAGAAACCTTTTTGAGACAGTGGGGTTTGTTTTCAGTCCTTGACTTGAATGAGGCACAAAAGAGCAGGTTTACTGTATTCACACTCTTCCCAAATGGACTTTAATGAACCGCCTACTGTATACAGTATGAAAATACTAACAAAATGATGATTAGGTGAGAATATAATCAGGACATGAAACTATAATAATAATAACCTGTAACCTTTTAACCAGTTTAATGTAACTTAATTAAGAATCGAAATGATTCAATTAGGATCTTACAGGAAGGTATATCAGCCCAGAATTACAGATTAAATTATATTGCATAGGGTGCCATTTTTTTCCATTGTCTTAATAGGGGTCACTGAAATCTGAATACTAAGTAGAGCACCCCGAGCAATCCCTCCATTTCCATATTAGCACTAAGAGAAATTATTAAAGGAACCGTCAGTCAGACCTTCATGATTATAAATGATCACTGCTCTACATTATACGGTAGTTCTTCAGCTGACAATGGTACGTACCAATACATTGTAAATGATAGCCTCATATTTTTCCATGCAGGCAATAATTTTGGTCAGTAAACTATTTTTAATCATTTCTCATGTGCAATCATTAGATGCGATTGGATCAAAAATCCAATATGGTAGTCAACCCAGATGACTTAGTGAGAATATAGCCTTTTCTCTGATACAACTGATCTGTCGGCCTTTTCAATCCTGCCAACTTTAACCAGTTTTTGTCTCTGAGATTGGATTTCATAGTCATTTGAAAATAACAGCAGAAGAAATTCAAATCTGAATAATAATGATTGGATTCCCTACAATGGACTCCATCCAGGGAGTATCCTGCCTTGTGCCTGTTGCTTGCAGGGATAGGCTCCAGCTCCCCTGTGACCATGTATTGGATAAAGCAATTAGAAATTGGATGGATTGGATAGGATTCCAGCAACTTCTTGGGGAGCTTGACCTCCTAATAAATATTAAGTTCTGAAAGCACTGCTTCTGCTATGCTGTAATGTTAGAAACAGTATTGGGACACAAAAGTTCAAGAGGAAAAACTGGTACAGTTTTAAAGACACACAAGACCTCACAAAGGGAGTCCATTGTTCAGCTGATTCTGAAGGCTGTTTTAAAAAAATACCACCCCACTCCTACAGTATGTAGAATTCCCAACAGCAAGGAAAACCCTAACAGTAGGATGTTTTAATGTGATCATCCAGGGGTGTAAGTTCTGGCTGTCTGAGGCAAATAAGGTATTACAGATAAATACTGTATATCCCAGCCAGTATCTTTGAAAACGCCAAGTTGGTTAGATCCAGGTGACCAAATCTCAGCTGTACTGTAGGTAAAGAAGCAAATAAGTGATGAATATTCTTAAGACATTCGTCAACACAAGCACAATTTACTGCATGAGATTTGCATTACAACATTTGTGTTAAGGTTTGACCACACTACTGTATAATGATGGTTATTTGTCAAGCTAAAAATTAATATGGGAGCAAAATAAAATAATTATTCTAAGCAAATAAAATATTAATAAAATCTAATATCAGCATATAATAATTACTAAATTTTAAAGAAAAAAATAACCAATCGTCCATCAGTCCATTTTTTAACCACTTCTTCCACTTCAGGGTCATGGGGGAGCTGAAGCTTGTGCCAGCAAGCAAGAGGCACAAGGCAGGGTACACCGTGGATGTTACACCAGTCCATCTCACACAGGCACACACAAACATGCATGCACATACTGACACCAGGGGTACTGTGCCCAAAATGCAATTAACCAGAGCACCCAGAGGAAACCCTTACAACTATGGGAAGAACATACAAACTCCACACAGATAGCACCCCAGATCAAAAATTGAACCTTGGGCCTCATTGCTGAAAAGCAGCAATGCAAACCACTCCACCACCATGCTGCCCTCATTCGTCGCTATTATTCCATCCATTATCATTTAATTAGCACAAAAACACCACAAGATACAACCTTGTGAGTGATGAGCAACACTACAGCAGGTGTCATTGGGTAAATCAAATACAGCCTTGTCTGTGAAAGAATTAGCACAAAAAGTTAAACATTCTGCTTCAACATTCAGCAGACTCAGCCCCGGCATCCAGAACACCAGCGCTGCAAATGACATGACAGGAAGGCAGAGTGTCACCACACTGACCCTGGGCCATCACATCCGATCCCATCAAATCAATCGTGTAATCTTTTCAAACTGGAACAGCTACAGCACAAGACATTGGAACAACCCGTACATCAGCAGAATGATTGTAGCTTACCTTCATTAAAAATATCTTTGTACTCTTTGTAGGCTGTTCAGGGGTAATATTGGCAGCTGACAGATGGAGTCATTGTCTCATGTGGGTAACAGAACATCTACAGTAATACAGTATGTTAGAAAAAGAGGTGGAGTGCTTTATTTGCCATTACCATTTTGCCCTTGGTAGAGATGATGAAAGAGATGAGAAGAAATTGTAGAGATGTAGTGATGAACATTGTGCTGACTTTTGCCTTTTTAAAGTCAAGCTGGATGGTGGTAGAAGTGTGTAATGATGTGGGGAGGAATCCACGTCCACACAAGGTCTGGTGCTTTTACTGTAAGTGCAATGTTACTGCTCAGTCATATTTTTGAAGTCATTGAACCAACTGTTTTTCCAGTCATGTAATGCAAAACAAAATTGTCAATTTTCATGCAAGACCAAATACTACTAGGACTAAAATGGCTTACCTTCAAGAAAGCAATGTTGAAGCTGTGATCTGGCCAGACTGGGTCCTGATAGTGGTCCATCAGAATATCAGTGGAACCAACTCTGAGTATCTGTTGGCAACAAAGCAATATGTCCATACTCACATTTAATAGTATTTTCATCCTATTGGTGGATTTTTTTATCATATCAAGAAGTAGAATAGTTTATTTTCTTTTGGACGTCATCAAGGTTTTAAACCATTTGTCTGAAGGTTATAATGCAGTATTATTTTGTTAAAAAAGCAAAAGCACTTAAAACAGTCACCTTACAGAAATTATTACTTTTGTAAAACATATGTATTCATTTCTGATGTTTTCATATCGTTCAGCAGGGGATACTATGTACATATTGGAATGGACATAATCTACTGTAGGTCCTTTTGGTTCAGCACAAATCAAGAGTAAATTGTTTACCATTTCCTTTTTACTCCCACATGCAAAGTATCCTATGTTGCTGAAGGCTTTTATGACACAAACAGCAAAAATTTTACTTTTTACACTGTGATTATAAAAAGGTAGATACTGCATACAATGACCTTCACACTATTTTTCATAATTATCTGATTAATGAACTTAATTTGCATGCATGTCAGTGTCATGTTTCAGTAAATTAACTGTCTATGGTCTGCTTTAGCTTTTCCTCCTGCTGTTTTACGTAGGTAGGGGTGAGTTATTGCTCTGAACAGGTGTCTTACACTTCACTCATGCATAACATGCTCTGCCTTGGAATAAATTTCATGGCTGGCATCACTAAATCAAAATACTGAAAAGAGTACTATAATTGGTTATTGAAATTTCTGAGCTTCATATATAGCAATCGCTTAACAAAAAAAGAACAATCGTAATGAGAAAACAGACTATAAGGCAGTGTTCCAAATTAATCCCAAGATAAATTTCATCAGTTAATTATTACAAGAGGTAAGCATATTCGATTTGGAAAAGGGAGTTTACATAAATACACCCATTTTGTGTGTGTTTTGTGTATCTTGTTGCCGGATTAATTTCCACAATAATTAGAAAACCTTATCTTTAATTTGCAGGGTGCAAAGGGCAACTTAACAAGGAAAACAAAAAATGTCTGATCCATTAGTTTAACAAACCTTTGTGCACTGACTGAAAGAGAAGACCTGAATATAATGCAGACTGAGCACTATGATAATGGCGAAGTGACACTGTGGCTATGTGAAGACTGAGAGAGCAATACTTTAGTTACTAATTAGTAATTAGTGCACTGTGTGTAAATACGGACGGTAGTTCGTGTACTACAGAGTGCATTCATAGATGAGTGCATACTTTTGCATTACTACAATAAGATTTAACATTTTGGTTTGCAGTCCTTTAAAGTTCGTTACTCTTGCTTGTCATTACATTACACTTGTGAGTTTTTGTTCCATACTGTACAGTACATGCAAGTGCTCTGTGTCCTGCTTGGCTATCAGGGATGACATGTTGGTTAATGAGGAGGAGCCAGACTGAATGAAATTTGTCTCACTCACAGTAAAATATTATCATTCAGAATGCAGTATACTCATCCTGTAC
This sequence comes from Lepisosteus platostomus, assembly GCF_059453375.1. NCBI lineage: Eukaryota > Metazoa > Chordata > Actinopteri > Semionotiformes > Lepisosteidae > Lepisosteus > Lepisosteus platostomus. The sequence goes on from NC_142612.1 coordinate 30,305,894, forward strand.
AGCGCCATACAAAATTCAGACCAGAGGGTGTCCTCCTTTATGAAATGTAATATTTATTCAAGACCTGGGTGCTCAGACTAAATACTTTAAGGGATAAGATACATTAGGTAAATGACTGGAAAAAATAAAGAATAAAATGAAATACTGTACTGTATTTTTATTGCATAAGTATTCATACCCTTGAGCTATACCCTTGAATATTTGATAAAAGCACCTTACAGCTGTGAAAGTCTTTTTGGGTAAAGCTCTACCAACTTTCTGTACCAGCCTGTGTACGTTTTCTCCATTCGTTGTGGCAGATTTGATCAAGATGACTCCAGTTGCTTGAGGATCAATTTTGGACAATGTTTTCAAGTCTTTCCAGAGACTCTCAATAGGAATCAAGTCAAGACTTTTACTGGAACACTCAAGGATATTCACTTTCTTATTCTTAAGAAAAGCTGCTCCTGTGTAGCTTTGGCTTTGTGCTTTGAATCACTGTCCAGCTGAAAAGTGAATATGAGTCCCAGCTGGGGACAGCCTGATCTAGGCAGTGTCTGGGTGCCTTCCACTTCTTAGTGACTACCTTCACCTTGATAGATAGACATTTAAGGATTTTCCAAATGTATCACGTACTTTTATGCCCTTCTGATTCGTATCTTTATTCAACTTTATTCCTGAATTGTTTTCAAAACTCCTTGGTCTTAATGGTTCAATCCTGTCTTGAGATTAATCTCTTGGTTGAAGCACTGTACATTTTTCTGGACTCATATCACCTACTGTAATTGCACTAGTTGACCACTCAGCTAATTGCATGGCTCATTAAGGTAATTCTGTGCACCCAGCATAAAAAGTTGTGCCAGCAACTGATATAAATACTAATGTAATTGTGAGTTTTTCATTTTCTTTCATATTGTCTATTTAATTTGTTCTTTTGCTTTATGCTTGTATGGATTATGTGTGGATTAGATTGTCATTAAAAGTGTTATGACCACAGGCTTTAAAGTAACTAAGTATGCAACCTGTGCAAGGGTCTGAATACTGTGGCAAGGTTCTGTGTATCTAATAATTGCAATTTACCTAAATTACCTTGCTGCCATTTTTAAAGTATTTCTATTGTTCAATAATTGACTTTGATCATCTCCCTGTACCTGTTTAACAAAATACTGTGGCTTAGATCAGTTTGAAAATTTTAAATTGCAGTACTATCTGGAATCTGATAGATGGTGCTACATTTTGTAGCATTAATTATGCTGTCATAGAAGAAAGAATATGAATGCAATGAAGAAGACCATACAGGTAACTTACTCTAGGTTGATATTTATGAATAATATTGGTTCAGGTGGGTCAGCATGCGTAGTCTGCAAAGGAACAAGTAATATGTTTATTCCATCCTGAAAAGAGAAGAGAGAAAACACAACGTTTTGGCTGTGAAGCCTTTGAAGGCTTGAATATGACTAATATTATACACATAATGCTAAATTATAGTCATTTAGTAATTGAGTATTCTGTACAATAAGTCCATATCTAAACATACATAAAATACATTAAAAATGTCAACTCAAGCATGATTACTTTCCCTTCACAACCTTCAGGAACTCATCCCTGAAGATGATGATACATGGAGAAAGCCATTTAATTGGGTACCAGTCAGGTGGTAGCAACTTAATTGAGCTTTTTTTTAAACCAACCCTACAGCTTTAAAATCCTTTAGCCACTAATCCATATCACCAGTTTTAATTTTTTTTATTGATTTACTGTATTTGTATTGGTTTTACACCGAGATAGCAGAGAGAAATTTTAATATTTGTCTCACAGGTGGTGCACAAGGAGTAAAGCTACTCCTGTTACAGCCACGTGGCACAAGCTCTTCAGCTCTTTTCAGTAATAGCAGAATATTAGGTGACTTAACATCACTTGGTCATGCTTACAAGACTCATATAGCGATAAAACCCAAACACTGAAAGTGAAGAAACACATGTACAGTATTAACATACTGCAGGCATGAAAAAGAAACCTCATTAGGTTAACCAAAAAACAGAAAATAACAACCTAAGTGACTCATTGCTGAGTAACTCATCAGTTCATCTATTAATACTTTCTGCAGCTGTATTGTGTGATTCATGGGCCTTGCTTAAATTTGCTGCTTTTTACATCAAAGTAGTTTAAAGGAGGTACAGCCGTCCCTATGGTGATGTAAATTATAGCCTGAGAAGCACATAAGCACATCATTTGTGGACAGTGGAGCTCTGTGCTCTTCTGCCAACAGAATCAAAAGTATCTAATTAATCTATCAAGATCCTTGTCACTGGATGCTTCATTAGGATCTGGCATACAAAGTGGACATGAAGAACTACATTTGTAAGGAGAATATACTGTTCAAAGGTTTGGAAACACCATGTGCAAAGAATGCTGTGAGTTTTATTATCCATTGATTCATTTGTATCTTTGTATCTCTGAACAAATAATAATCTTCTTTAAATATAGTATACAGCAGGCATTGATGTCACTGACCTGACATTAGATTTTCATGCTTTCACCATGAAAGCCAGACAGCTGTGTGTATTGTCTCACGTGTCAGCTGAGGATACTGTACTTATAAATGAGCACTTTTTTCAACCTTCAAGCAGTGTTTCAAATGTGTATTCTAATATGATGTATCAGACAACACACACTCTCTTTCCAATTGTAAGCCTTTCTAGTAAAAGAAGGATACATTGGACTGCCATCATACTTAGGCAACATGTTTATCATTGTGTTAAATTCTGAAAGTGGAGACTGATACAGTACTGTATATATGTTTAGGTATCCCAGGATATGCTGTAAGCGATTCTAGCAATACAAGTAAAGAAAAATGAATAATATTCTTCAATCCTCAAGACTTACTGCACATGTACATGGTGTTTTCAAACATTCATATTGTACTGTGTGTATGTATTGTATTTAAGGATTTAACTGTTAAGCTATACTGCTAAGCTTATTTTTTGTACCCGAAAAAGGTACTCCAATATTAGTACTGAATAGAGCCTGTGAAACCATTGATTGTATCTACCTTATTTTGTTTTGTTAGTCCTACAGTACCAGATTAACGGACTTGGCTAAGTAACTTGATTAATGAGACTTTAACTCTCATTGAATTATTCCTTCATACTTTTTGCTCTATAAATAGATGATGTCATTGATACCACCAAAACATTTAAATAAGTATACATATGTATCAGAATTCATGCTGGTCTCTGCTTATAAAAATGACATCACTGTACAGTGAGATTTTACAGAAGTCTTCCAAGTACCAAAGGTTGCCATAACATTAAAATAGATTATGTTCCCATTTGGGATGAGTTTGATAAAGTGATCTGTGCACCTTACTAACAAAACAGTTGGTGAAGTTTTATATCTGTATATAAGTTTTGGTGAGATGAAAACACTTCAGTTCTGGATAGGATAAAAAACAAAAAATTATTATGGAATTATATTCAGGTGAGACTGAAACCAGTTACCCCCTCAGTGCTTCATGGTTTTTATTGTTTTAGGTCTAAATGATTATTGCAAATGGAAAAATAGATCATACTGTAAAATGGAAGATTTTTTTCCTACCCCACTACCAGTATATGTCTTTTTGAATGTACAGTATTTGTATTAAGAGCTAAGAGCGCAGGTTTTGTTAAAATAGTTACAATTCTCACACTTGTGGTAAATATATACTGTAGTAAAAACAAAAAAAAGTGATTTTTTAAATGAAAATTAAGGCAAGTGAAATACGGTGCAAACTGCTGAGACAATCTTAAATATACAGTAGGATACTCCACGTCAGTTGTTTAATAGAATTTTATTTTATGACCTGAGTGCAGGACTCAGTTCTGGGTTAGTGTAGCTTCTGTCGCTGTCTTAATAGTCAGCTTTGCTGTGTTACAATACATAAAGCAGAGCTAACATCCGCAGTCTTAGATTAAATGTTCAATTTTAGTGTCAAAAGCTCCACTCTTAGACATCATTAACTTACCATACAACTATGCTGTTGATGTTTAACAAGTAGTCATTTTCTTGAAAAGGAGTAAACTGTGCACTGGTGCTCGGGGGGGCGTGGTCAGGGAGAGTCCAGGGACCAGGGAGTCCAGGGGGTAATCCAAGTCCAAAAGTCCAGAGCCGGTTGATCCATCCAAAACAAAGACATGGTTTAAAAACCAGAACGGGATCCGGTGCAGGGACAGGAAATAACAGTGGGTTAACGAGGCTAGGCACTCCAAGCCCTGGACCCAGATGGTCAGGATGCCGTGGTAAAGCCTATGTCGTCGGGTCACTCAAGGATCCGCTAGGAAGAATAGTAAGAGCGTGTGGCATAAATAAAGAGGGGCTGGATAGGAGGCAGGTGCACATAATTAACACCATAGTGAAAGAGCCAGAGAACCCTTAAGAGGAGGGTTTACGGTCGTGACATAGTCAGTACAGTATTCAATGTACAGAATGTACTGTATGTCAATTGTCAATACAAGCAGTGCTTTGATTGAAAATACCATGGAAATTCAAGCAGCGTTTTAAAATGTTGGGCTGACAGAAGTTTACACTTACATATTTTCTTTGCGGTTTTATGGTTCCAATCTAAAACAAAACCAAATGTGCATTAAAATATGTTTAGCAAAAACGTAATAAAAGAGTGAAAAGTACTTCCTTTCTCCTTTTTGTATAGAAATTAACTGCAGCCATCATGTTACAACTTATGTAAAAAACTGTATTGCTTAGATTTCTGGCCAGCATTGGAATGTGCATTGTTGTGTTAGAAAATGGAGGAGAGCTGCTAAACAAATGTGCTTCTGTCAGTCTTGAAAATCACCTTCACATGTCAAGGGATTGGATGTATGTACTCATATTATTTAAAATTGCAATGCTGCTGGGATTCTTGGGGGCCTATGAATTGATTTACTCTAAATGGTGATCCTCCTCAGTAGTTATACAATTAATACTATTACAAATACACCTGGGGCATACTCAAACAGAGATGTTCCATCTCTGTCTAACCACTCAAAGAAGCTGACTTTAATTCTCCAAATGTATTTACATCTACTTCAATTTAAATCTATTTAAACACATTCTGTTTCTTACTTCCTGTGCAATGGTATGTCTTACAGCATCAATATAATTAACACAAGATCTTTAATCCACTTTGTGATAAACAAATGTCACTTTTTGTTTATGAGACAATCAAAGTCTTATTACCTGAAGACTGTGGCTTTTCTGAATCTGTTCTATTACAGATAAAGTATGATATCAATTTACATTACCATCGGCATCAATAATCCTTAGCAGTTTTGTAGTCCTAGTACATTCAAATAAATTGTAATTAGATTAACCTGGTGGAAAATGTTCATTAACAGCCAGTGTTTTGCAAGTAAATACAATGGTTTGTCACTAATGCATTTTTAGACATGATTGGCATGCACTATAGGCAGTGAAACAAAAATTTTGGATAAATATTAAGAAATGGTTTAGTGTCACTGCGTCCTCTTGACAAGACAACGCAATTAAGATTTCAGAAAATACACTGAATGAAGAAAACACATAAAGTACTTAAGGCATGCTGATTATTAAACAACAAACTTAGTTTTGATCTATCAAGAAACCTGTACAAAGGAAATGATAGTATAACACAACCAGCTAAAAGCCAATAAGAATTTACATGCATTAACAGTATATGACAATTAAAAGTCATATTGTTGAAAAAGTAAAAAAATAAATAAAGGGTTTCCAAATATGATAATATCAAGAATATAAATAAATAACACATTAACAACTATGCTCTGTCAAAAAGAATAGAACGATACTTTAAAAATGTGGCAAATCCCTCCTACAACAAGAAGGACACAAATACATCATTATACTCTACCTTCCATGAAATAAATTTTGTTGAAGGTGTTCTTCCAGTAACATAAAAAGATAGCAGTTAGACAGAATTGAGAGTCTCTATTAGCATTATTTTTTGTGGTGCCAGATTGAAAAAATAGAGTATAGAGTTTCAAATCCTAAGGTGACACGCTAAGGCATTCCCGTAATAAACACAAAAGTAGACCAAGGTATCATTAGAGAGTGATGGATGGCCTTTTGATTTGGGCATGGAATTAATGTGATGAATGAGAGTGGAGAATGACTGAGGAGGTTGTGTTAAGAGTTGACAAAATGCAAGGACCTAAATTTATTTTAATTTGCTAACATCTGCATGCAGTGCATCTTATGATTTGAGACTCAATCGAGAAAAAAAAATGTTTGGAGAGCTGGCAAATGATGATGTAACTGAGACAATGCAGTTACATCAAAAGAATGTTACTCCTGTAACCTGTAAGTGGTACTGTATGTGTTGTATGGTTAATGTTTGGAGCCAGACACATGCTCCCTTGAGAAAGATGAAAATATTTTAAAAACACATGGATAGCAAGATTTTTTGGGGAAAATACAGTATCTCCTGAAAAATGAATACTTATAAATAAATAAAAAGTAACCTTTATTTACTAAAGGAAAGGTCATAGCAAATCATTTCAATTATGTTTCTTGAAACACCAAAGGTGTTCGATACTAAAATGTTGGGGAAAAGCAATGCAATGTATGAAATACCGTATCTAGGAAAAACTGACTTAAGGTCAGTGCTCTATTACAAAAAGTAAAAGGCCATAAGGCTGCATATGTATTGAATAGGCATGTCCTTTTAAGTCCTAATCCATTAAATTTTTTTTTTTAATATTCCAAAACAAACATTAATGAGGAATCCTCATGCTTGCTACAGCAGATTCAATATTAAACACACAGGAATACATTACCCAGTGCTGATACTTAATTGTGTATTTAAAACCTCAACAAACACTTAATTGCACCCTTATTGTTACTACAAAACCCAAAGCAAGAATTAATCAAAAATCAGCCAGTGAATATTCCACTTTGAGGATGTGCATTTGTGTTCTGGATTTTTGAATTAGTACTGGCCTTCCAGAGTGTTAGAGAACACTGACAGTGCTTCAGTCCATCCCTATGGGCTAGTGCAGCCTGAAGTCCTGTTGTTCATCTGTCAGCCACTCCTATGAGGCTGCCATGTACTGGGCCACTTCCAACGCATTGCACAGCACACACCACTCCTATGGAACATAACATTCTCTAACACTTTGATAGTAAGGTATATTTTTAGAGCTTAAATCCACCGCTAAATGTTCTCTTTTTTTAAAATCAAGCATATACCGTATATGACAGAGCATTAGTCCAACTCATGCTAAGTGATTCTAATGGGATTTGCTGGGATTAATATAGAGCCTAAAATTCAAGAAGCAACTATTTTTGTTTGTTTGTTTGTCTTCTCTGTATGATGTTTTATTTTAATTTAATATGTCTTAGCAAGGTTTTTTTCCATTTGTTTCTATCCTCTTAACAAAGCTTCTCACATATACTGTACAGTGCTCTTTACAGTAGTAAAGTAGTACATCTCAGGAAAAGTGTACCTGGTGTTACATTTTCAAAGTGCCACCTTCTAGCATCTGGACTACTAGTGCCACTCAAGATCCAAGAAAATATCACAGATGGAGAGCTTTCCTTCGTATGCATTAACATGACAATTAAATAAGACAGTACTGTAAACATAGGGCAGCATGATAGGATTGCTGCCTTGCTGTGCTGGGGCCCTGGGTTCAATTCCAGACATGGAGTGTTTTCTGTGTGGAGTTCTCCCCCTGTTTGCATGGGTGTGCTCTGTTTTCATCTCACAGACCAAAGACATACTGGTAAGTCTATTGGCTTCTGGGAAATTGGCCCCGGTGGAGTGTTTATATTTGTGTCCTGTGATGATGATAATAATCATAGGCTTTATTTTACGCAGTGCCTTTAAAAGTAGTGTCTCAAAGTTCTTTATAGTAGTTGTAAAATAAAACAGTTATAAGGATACTGTCACGATTGTAATAATTAATACTAATAATAATAATAATAATAATAATAATAATTGCTTACACTTACAGTATATAGCGCTTTTCTGGACACTCCACTCAAAGCGCTTTACAGGTAATGGGGACTCCCCTCCACCACCACCAATGTGCAGCATCCACCTGGTGCAGCTAATCCCTCCCCCATAAGGGCGCCCCGGCTCTTTCACATTTTAGTTGATTTTGTGCACCTGCCTCCTATCCAGCCCACCATAAAAGCCAGATGCTCACTCTATTCTGGGCTCTGGGGTGGAAGACGGACGTCCGGAGGTCCGCCTACCACCAAGTCGCCCTACGCCCGTGGCTTGAGGGCATAGGCCTCCTATTGACGTCCTGACCCAGTCGAGTCCAGGACTTGGAGTGCCTGGCCCCGTTACCCCTTTTTTATCTCCCTGACCCTTCACCGGATCCCACTCCGGTTTTTAACTTTTGTTGTGTTGTCGTCTTTTCTGGATTTCCTGGTTTTTGGACTATTGGCCTTTGCTCCGCTTTTCCCCCTGGACTCCCTCAGACTTGATCACCTGGACCATGCCCCCCCGAGCACCAGTGCACCGTCGTCATGCCCCCCTGTTCGTCAACCTGCCCAGTTCCTCGTCGTCTCCTCCCCGTGTCTGTTTCACTCCCTTCCAGATTCTACTGTCTGCACAGGGTCCTGAAAAACGCTTCGTAACAAATAGCAAACTACAAAACAAGCATGTAAGGAACACAGGTGGTTAGAGGTGCAGCAGAAGATACAGATGCAGCCATTCAAAGTGCGTGGCACAGACATGTACCGGAGGTTATTGGCTACGGCCTCGCGCATCGTGACGCGCGTTGACACAAAATACCGCGGTACGTGATTGGTTGACCGACAGGGGCACTCGTGGTGCGTTGGTTGGTCGTAGAAAGATTTAAATGTCTTTACTGTGCCCATTTTAGTATTGAATATTTATATGGAATTTTACCACTGAGGGGAAATCTTAGTAGCTAAGCATAAAAAGAATAGGAGCATACTGTAATGCGTGTGAAGGCCATAAACGATATTATATTTGGAATATAAACATATAGTATATGGCTGGTCTCGGTACTTTAAAGAAAACATACACACCAGTATTCCATTTCTCCCTAAACATTTTAAGCATCTAAGTCTTTAACTTGATACCGGAGTCAACAAGCATACTTTTAGAATTTGATTAAAAGGGAATATAATATGGAATCGGGTTTTTGGAATTTCCAAGTTTCAAGTCTTTGTCTTTGTGGACACATTTAGTTTAAAACAAAAGTGGGAAAAAAACACTAATTAAAACTGATGGAACGTGACCTCAGAACAGGACCTTGAGTAGAGTAGCTCTGTTTAATCCTCCATCCTGTCAGAACTGGATTTACCCAGTTCAATGAAAGACATGGTACTTCCATCACATGCAATCATGTTAGATGTATATGAAAGAGCACCACAACATTAAAAGGGATTTTTTAAAAATTACATAAACCTATTGCTTAATCCAGAATTTCCAATAGAGACATTTTTAAAATGCAGAGATAAACATTATTCCAGTGCAGAAGATTTCTATTTTTCCCCCTTTTGAATGGTTAAAAGCATGTAATTGTAAATGTAGTTTGTTTCAGAAAGGCACAATCACCCTGCACTCATTTTTCAGAAATGTAATTTTTTCTCTTGCAGTCAGTGTCTTAACAACCAAGTAATTGCAGTTAGGGCGTCAATAATATCATGTCAGTTTTCCAAAGATATCTAAATCCTTCAGGAGAAAAAAATAAAATAGTTGTTATTATATAAGCTTTTTTTTTTATTCTCCATTCGTCTGCCTGGTGAGTTGTTCCTACAAGTTCAACCTTTTATATCAGCTCCAGTTAAAATAAAATACATTGAAGTTTAGAAAAAGGGCAGCCTGGCCCTCACAGAATGCAAATACTAAGGGAGAAAATATAATCAAGAAACTAATACTTTCCACTTAACAGCAAGACTGTCGCCTTAGGGCTGTAGAAGCTAGTTCAGTAGTGCCCAAAAGCACTTGTCACCAGTTCCATTTATCACCCTCAGGCCCTCTCTTATTACAAGACAAGTCCTGCTGGAATATTCCGGAACTCTCTGTATGGCCATTTAAAAAAAAACAAGCAGATGTCTGTTGTCCTCCAGAGGGCACAATTCTAATAAGTGTGCTGTTCTTGGACAGATTAATATTTTTTTAAAAGACTGACTTACAGACATGTTTATTGGATGTTACTGGGTCATTTGTTTTGTGACTGGAAAAGAATGCCCCCTGGCATAATAGTGCCAGTGTATTACCAGAAATAAGCCTTATGGATGTTATTACTCGCTCTGCATCCTTGGTCATAGCTGTCTTCATTTTTAGATACATTTCCAATGGCGTTCCATTTCACATCCAAATTTAAATTTTAAGCACATCTCTGCATGTGATGGAATCTCATCTGTCATAAATATTGATTAGGAATTTCATATAATCAGAGCCATGTACAGTGTGGACAGCCTGCATTAACATAGCATGCCTTTGCCAGGTGAATAATTGCAACTTTAAGCTCAATTCACCCTATACTGTGTGTGCAAACGTTTATTAGCACTTCAATTAACACATTTAGGTTTGAAATGCAAGTACAGCTCTAGCTTCATTCAACTCAAAAGGTCACGTTTTTCCTGCCTGTAATTCATCACAGGTGTTTGATCTACAGTATATTTCCTGTTCATTCTCTTCTCTGCTTACTGTACATGAAGTAAAATGTTGAGAGTTGGCCTCTTTTTCACTGACAATCAGCACCTGAACAATCTACTAACTTCTCTTACAAAACCAGCACATTACATTATGTACTAGCAAGATACACTGTTTTTGTTCTGTTCCTCAGTAGAAAAGAATAATTTCACTTTGTCCTTCTTCATCACTGTCATGTTAAATAACCTTTTTATCATTGGATAATTGGAGGCTCCTGCAAGATTGCTTCAGCCTTCCTGATTGAGTTGGACTAGACTCTCAGTCAAGTGTTGTATGGCATTAAAAGCATTTAAGCTTATTAGACTCAATATTTCCAATCATCACACTAAGAAACAGGTTCTGGTCTGCATATTGAGTTATTCTTGGATGATACAATGAACCTGGTGTGACAAGGATAAGGTCACAGGAAATGAAGGTATAAAAACTATGAGAATTTAAATTGTTTAAAAAGAATAGTGTAAAACTAGGTATATTCTTAATCTGAATTGTCCCAACGTGTTACAACCTACAGTTATTTAAAAAAACAAATACTGTGGATACTTCTACTAGTATAAATTACTGTGATTTGGAGAAATCATATATTTTAGTCCATTACAGACTTAGACCTAAAGGTAACTTTTCTGAATGTGGAGGATGTGCAGGGAAAGTGGGGTATTTTCTGTGAATGTCAGATTAAACCCAGGTAAATGCAACCTTTTTTCCAACACACTGACAGTATCTCAGTTGAATCTGAAGGACCAGGGATTTTCTGCTGTATTTCCTTGTTATACTATAGCCTATCCCACAGTGGAGTTCATTTAAGGCTACCAGGCAATTCTATATTCTTGGACTTTACAGGACTTCATAGAGAAATTATTTGATACTGTATGATACAGTAATTTGACTGTGTTAACATTCTTCTCTATTTTGTGTAAACAATATGGATGTAATTGATCTTACATTTTTTTAGAAAGATATTCATAGGTCTGACAATATCTGTGGTCAGAAGATATATTAGATCCTTCCTTAATACTGTATAACCACTCAGAAATTAAACTAGCTTGTTAATTACGATTTATTACTGCTCAAAAATTAATTCCTAGCATAAAACCTTTTAACCTTTTGAAGCCATTTTTAGATAACAGACCAGAGAAATGCATTTTAACAGGTTAATGTTTTCTGCTGCAAACTGTCAAATGTCTTTTTGTTTAGCTATGTTGATAGTCTGTGAGCTGCAGACTCAATATGATTAAGAAATAAATAAAACCAATGATTTTAGTGCTTATATTTTGGAAGTGTGTAGCATAGGAATTTAGCAGTAGTTTTTGCCCTCTTCTGAGGCCCTTGAAAGTTTGATTAATTTTGTTCTATTAATGCAAGGTATTCTTGTAGAATATTAAATGCAAAGTTATTTTAAGTATTTTTAGACTTAAATATTCATCCAAAAATATCCATGAGTTCTTTGACATTCTTTTCTTTTGATGTGAAAAGAATGATATTATGTTTTCCAAAAGATTTTGCGAAACCTTTTGTTTGTGTTTCACATACAAAATGCATCATGGTGTGTGTTATCATTACCTAATACATCATGGAAGCAAATCAGCTGTGTATTTATTTGTTATTAAACCACGGAGAGTCCTAACTGAACTTCAATTTCAGACTGGAAGTCAGGAGGTTTTACTGAAGTACCCATTTAGAGTTTAATTGCAATAGCTTTTATTTTTGTTGGCTTTGTCTTTCAGGTCATGGCACCTGTGACTGTGGAAAGTGTGTGTGTGATGACAACTGGTTTGGGGAGGCCTGCCAGTACCAAGAAGACTGTAACATTTCAAAAAGGAAAAGTAAAGAGTTATGTAAGAATCCTCAAGGAGTGGTTTGCTCTAATGCAGGTAGGGGAAGTTTTCCAGGATTCATTCGATAATTCTCCACTTTACAAAATGCATTTTGTGGGAAAAGAAAGTTGTTTAAGTTGATACCCTGACTTAATAATAATAATAATAATGCCTTACACTTACAGTACAGTATATAGTGTTTTTCTGGATACTCCACTCAAAGCGCTTTACAGGTAATGGGGACTCCCCTCCACCACCACCAATGTGCAACCCCACCTGGATGATGCGACGGCAGCCATAGTCCGCCAGTGTGCTCACCACACACCTGCTATTAGAGGGGAGGAGAAAGCCAATTCATAGTTTCTTGATTTCTTTCAAGAAACATCTGGATGACATCCTTGGATCAGTAAACTAATGGTACAGTGGTACATCTTACCCCAGTAGATGGGTGAAATAGTCTTCTCCTATTTTTAACTTAACCACTTTCTTTCAAACTTTTGCTTTTCAGGCAATTTACACAACATTCCCATTTAGGGCAATGCAGTGTGTAGAGCCATACAGTATATGCAAGAATAAAATGTGAGGATAACATTGATATATCACTTTTCCTAAATTTCATTTCTGTCCTAAAACACAGCCATCCCAGCAAACATCCTGTATGTTTTCTAATAATTCTAACCCTAACCCTAGCTATGGGTTTGGGTAGGAAAGGTTTAGGGTTAAGATTTTCTTCAAAGAATTAATGCAACCTTCCACTCATTTAAGCAGAAAATATAACTTAGGGCATCAAAATGTTAGTTTGAAAAGACATAGCAACCTTGCCAAACCAAACAAAATGTATCAACAGTGGTACAATTTTATTTTTTATTTATTTAGTATTCTGTTACTGGAAATTTAGTGTTGAATGGTGCACTCAATGAGCATGGTTTCAGGGTTAAATAGGTTAAGAGTCAGGAATACCCAATACATTTTAGCTGTATCGGTTAAAATGCCAGTGCGTTCAATGCCAAATGCTACAGTTTGAAAAGTGCATGGAGCCATACAGTATTCTGTCCCTGTATGTATGCATCAACAAAACTTTTCATTATATGACTATTTAATGAAACTTTTATTAGCACTTCAATCAACACACTTATTGTAATTAACTTACACTTAACATTATTTAGTAATATTCCTTGCTGGTTTTGTAATATTAATAATATTGTAAAATATTAATATTATTTGTAATATTAATAATAAACCAGACACAATATTGCAAAACTATGTTCCAAAGGACTGTAGATTTCATTTCTGAAAATCAGTGTAGACACCTGTATGAGAAAGATATAATGTGCAAATAATATTTATTGTGTTATTCAAAGATTACTTAGGAAATTAAAAAACACACATTTCAAAAGTCTACATTGCAAGAACCAACACCTGAACTACATTTCCAGTTCTCAACAGATGTGGCTGTGTGGAAGGTGCTTTTAACCATAAATCTAACCAGATTTAAGAAATTAGAAAATAAACTTGGATTGTGATTATTCAAGGATCACCTACAGTATAGGCTTGTGATTTAACTCAGAGCAATGTATTTTTATCATGAAATTATACTCTGCCTTTTTACTGTAAGAAGACATTTTACTGTATTCTTTTATCTCAGTAGTACCATATGTTTAATAGAGCAGTAATCCCATGGTACATTTTTACAAAGCTTCCTTATCATAGTTGTCCTGCTTCTTTGAAAGGAAAAAAATGTAACACAAAAACATGGTGCTACCCAGGATATTATCTGTTTCAAATTCCACGTACAGATAGCCTTGAAATTTGCTGTGATTTAATGCCCTAGCCTTTTGCGCAGGTCACATTGTTGAGTTGTTGGATGTGCTGCCCACAAAGTAGCGAGAAAATAGTAGGACTCATCTGTTTTGCAGATGTGAAATATCTCAGAGCACACATACTGTACTGTACCGAAGAGCCAGGGATGTGAAATTAGTGTCTTGGCTGAGCAGCCACAAGCAATGGCGACAGCAGGGGATCTGGGGAAGAGTGCTGGCTCCCCTGAACCTAGGCGCGAAATGATTAAATTAAATTGGTCTACATAGAAGTTGATGTCTCTGCTCCACAGGCTCCTGTCACTGCGGCAGCTGCATGTGTAACAACCCGGATGGCAAGGGTCTGATTTATGGTAAATTCTGTGAGTGCGATGACAGAGAGTGCCTGGACGAGGAAACTGGAGAGGTGTGTGGAGGTATGCCCTTTACTTACTTAAAAAATAGGGATTGCTCTTTTGAAAAAAAGAACTGTTTTTTTTTAAAAAACTAACTTTTGTGGAAATTCTCCCACTTCCCTCCTCCCCCACAAACCCCCCCCCCAAAAAAAAAATCCTGCCCTTGAAAACTGACAGAATATCCTCTTCATGTGGAAATGGGATTAGTTTAACCGAAATAGAGGCTATGCTTTGATTTCATACAGTTGTATCCTGAAGAAAGATTCTCTAACCGAACTGAAGTCTATATTTTGAATGTATTAGCTATTTCAATACAGTAGAATTTACTAAATATATACAGCAGACATTCAGAGTATTTAAATTTCAATTTTGCCCTTTAGTTTTTAGATAGAGACAATCTGGTAGCAAGCTTTTTCCTTTCCAATTAAGTAAAAATATTATGAGGATTTGTCAGCATTTCACAGTTTAATTTAATCTCTTGCAATTCAAATTTAAATTAACAATCCAAATTGTTTGGATATATATATATAGTTTTGTGAATCTATTTTCAGTTATAATTAAATTAATTAAACTTGGTTTAAAATTAGGATTGTAGGATATTGAAAGAAGGATTTCAAAACTAGAGGTTTAAAGGGGTTTAAAAAAGTACATTTACAAAACCAGTAGACTAGATACATATCATGTAAAAAGGAAAATGAGAAAGTAATTAATGTTTCTCCAAATAATTAAGCACTCTTTGGAAAAAAATAGTAAACAATACTATAGGTAAAACATCATGCTGAAAGTACAATATACAGTAACAAGCAGAATGCAGTGCAGCGGTTACAACAAGCAGAGTAAACATCAGATAGAAATGGGGCATTCTGAGGGGCTTCTCCAGTAAAGGCACAAACGTGCCAGCTCTGACTGGGATTCCCCTTGTGCAAGCACAATCAGGTGATGTGCCAGGGGCAGGGTGACATTAGTTGACCAGGACTCTGAAGGCTTCTTGTGGGCAGTGCAGTGGGCACCTGGGCACCTGGGCACCTGTGGGCAGTGCAGTGCCTGTGATGTGTTAAAGCACAAGTGTCTCAGAGGAGGGCAGGTTACTGGAGTGTGCTTTGTAAAATACAAGGTAACTTTCAGGACTGAAAAACACACAACTGGCTTTTTCCACATCTGGTGGATATAACAAAAATATTTGGCAGTTTGGTAGAAATTCGTTTTTTCCAGAAAATCAGGTTTTATCCATATTATATCTGGGGCTGTGAAAATAGCCTCCTTTTTCAGTTAACAAGTTGGTTTCTTTTCTTATTATGTCCAAAAAGAAATGGTCACCTTTATTCATTTATCATTTGCAGCACAAAACTAACACACAGCCACTAACCATAGCTTTTACAGTATGTCTGCAGGACCAGGGTTTGGTATTTGTTCATTTCTGTTAAGAGAGAAACAGCATGAATTGGAGACACTGAACATGTTTTTTTAGGAACTGACTTTAACAAAGAGACCTAAATATCTTGACAGAATTCCAGAAGATGACAAAATAAGTTCATTATCATTATACTCATACACAGGTATAACGAAATGCTATTAAGATAGCTCTCAGATGGTAAGTAGCACAATAAAAACAACAATACAATTGTATAAGAAAAGAAAGACAGAGACAACAGGTAATGTACAAAACAACAACAGTTGTGCAAAATCATATGTCAACAGAATGAAATAAAGGATAGAAAATTATGGGGAGTGAACATCTTGACATGTGAGGTAGAGGTAGATTTCAATGTGTGTTTGAGTTTTGATAAAGAGAGAAGACACTGTAAGGGTTCAGATCATGGGTGAGAGAGGCTGGGAGTTTAATACAGTAGTTTCATAGTGCGGAGGTAAAAACTGTCTCTGAGTCTGGTAGTCCAGGCCCGAATGCTCCAAATAACACTCTATTTTAACAGTTGTTAACATTAAAGGATAGAATAGATGTTGGATAGAATCATTTTTGAAGAGATAAAACTTTCATTTTCATATTGTTTTTTCTTTAAGTTAAGACCAAATCAGAGAAATCAAAGAGTGATTATATGTCTTTATATTGCTTATTTCTTATTTTCTTTTTTGGAACGTAATGAATCCTGGGTACTGTACAGTACTGTATGTTGCACCTTTAATGAAATTTCATGTGGTGCTTTCACAGAATGTACTGTAGGTGTAATAAGTTTAGCTTAAGAGCTACCTCTGAATATGTTACAGTGAAAGTCCTGTTGGTATTCCATACACTGTTTTATACCTGGCTTCTGTGCGTAGCAGACATGGTGTTCGATCTCTAAACAAATACTAATAACAGAAGATAGAAAAAACTTCCCATGATTGGCATAGATTACCAATAAATAGAGGCAAAAGATACATTAAGAAAAATCTCCTTTTTATGGAATATTTTCATTTATCATACAAATGATGTACTCTTGCTGCCAATTAACGTTAAATGAATGAACAAAGCAACAACTGACAGGCCTAACCACACATTTGCATTGAAAGGGCACTGTTTAATTAAAAAAAGAATAAAAAATTAACTAGACACAGGTGTTCAAGATGGAAACACAACAGCAATTTGTGACTGTCCTACATGGTCTCTAAACTGTGGCACAAGAATGTTTGGTCTTGCTCGTTTATTATTTAGCCTTGTTTCTTATGGATTCAAAGACAACTTGCAGCAGCGGGTCCATTTCTGTTGATCTGGGTTGAAAACATCGCTCAGGAGTCCAGCAGGAGTAATAATGGTGAAGGATTAACTCTGTTAAAAGGTCAGGTAAGAGTCTGTTGAAAATGGTTAAAGCATCTTTACTCTCTGGTTTCAGGCCATGGAAAGTGTTACTGTGGAAACTGTTACTGTGCGGCTGGTTGGCATGGAGATAAATGTGAATTCCAGTGTGACATCAGCCCATGGGAGAGCAAAAGGAGATGCACATCTCCAGATGGCAAGATCTGTAGCAACCGAGGTCTGTCTTAAAAACCACTTTAAATGCAGATGTGGTGTGTCACAAGAAAAAAAACTCAAAGCATATTATCTTTCATTGTGATTGTATTGATATGTGTAATTCAATTGTACTTTGCTGCTTCACAAGTCAGCCTTTTTGTCCCATCCTCTCATGTCAGTTGGAACAAAAAAGACCTTGAACGCCTGCTTTTCAGGAAATACTTTTAGCCAGGGGGTTTCCTGAGCAATGCCCTACACACATTGAAAACGAAGCGAAAACCTCATTTCAGTCTCTTATGAGTTCAGGTTACCCTAACTGACAGTTACAAATGAGAATGTTATACATTTGGCTTCAGCCCAAAACTATTACCTTGCATTAGGGGAATAAAATAAATACTCGTCTGGTATATCCTCCCTGAAATTCATCATGTCTAGGAAAGCACGCTATAATGTCAGTGTGGAATTGCCCTGGGAACTTTCAGAAATGTTAATTATAGGCAAAATGACTGCATAGATTGGTAGTGCACTAATATAAAATGGCACACAATTTGAACTTGGACCATGGAATGTAAGACATAACTGGCTGTGAAGAGTTCATTTAGATCATGGAGAATAAGAAGCTGTCCTATTTTTTTTTCATTTAAAGAGGTGCATGATAATATGTAATAATACAGACAAAAAAGAAGTGATGAGTATGTTTATTGGAGTGTTTTGTTGTCGGTGTGAAATGGATAGCTGCATATTCTAACCATCCCCACCTCCAGTGTTTGTGACAGTTAATAAATGTAGACTACCTGTAGTATTTAGCAAATGTTAGTGCCATGTAAAATATATATATTCTTAAGGTAATATTTCAAATGAAAACTCTTTGATTTTTAAGCAACAAAAATAAGGAAAACATATACTGTACCTGCTTATTGATTTTAATTTCCAAAACTGGGAAGATAAGCTGTAACTTGCACAGTAACAAGATTTTAACAGTCCAGTTGTGGAATAAATCTTCAGACTGATCATCAAATTAAATCAAGATGACAGTGTAAAAAAAATTAGAGGCTTTCTTGTTTAGGAGAGTTGCAAGGACTCTGCACTAACTACAAGGTGTTCTCCTCCTTCACAGTCTTTTTTTTACCAGTACAGTACAGTAAGGATAGAGCACAGATTTGATGAGCACTAGTTGAAGAGAAAATCAACATGTACTGCATGCAGAATGCCACAGCATCCAGAATGGGATGCCAGTTGGATCTGCTCCCTATGTGCTATCCCTTCTGAAGGAGATAAGAGGGAAAAGGGATTGCCACTCGTGGTATTCAGCCAGGATTCCAGTTTTAATAAAGAAGACAAGTAGGAACTGGCAGAGAGACTGTGAATAGAACAGTCTGTGCCTTTTGCAACCTAAGAACGATCATCTGTGGATGGCAGCGTGCCCTTGAATCTGCAGAAGGGCCATCTCAATCGTTTACAGCAACTGGACCTGCTTGGGTTTCTTCAGTACACAGATGGCAGACCTTGATAGAACACTGGGAGGTTTTATTGGTGGCTGATAACCTTACCAATGTCATGGCATTGGATTTGAAATTCCAGGGAAAGTTGCTTTTCTTTTTAAAAGATTACTGCAATATCCTACTGTTTTTAAGATCAATCCCTCAAACCCTACACTAAAAAAGAGAAAAAAGAGGACAGCTCATCTGGGATCGAAAGTCTGAGTATTACTTGAGATTTTACAGTTTAATGACTTTTTTTATCTACAAACCATGCATTTTATAAAGCACTTTCATATAGCAGAATCTGAGCACACAAACAAATGAAAATCAAACAAATGATTAATTGAAACTCAATTTTGGGTCTAGAAGACAAGATACTAAAGGTAAGAGTGTAAAAGTATGAAAACATATTACTTGCAATATATTTACAGGATGATAGTACCGTTCATAAACACGGAAGAAAAGACAGTAATTAAAGCTTATTCTGGAAATCTTCAAAAGCAAATTTTATTTTATTCATTTTCTCCCTATCAAGGTCTGTATTTAATTTAAGCCATTTGTCTTCAAATTCCCCTTTGTCTGTCTCCGCCCCTTCCAAGCAAAAAAGCATATTTATTATCTCAGAACAGTGTTGCAAGAATTGTATATCATTGTGACTTATATTTAAAAAATATTAAATATAAATTATTTCTTCCCCAGAGTGGAGTCTATAGCACAATCATGTAGTTGGATCAAAGTGCAGGAAAGCCATTACTGTCTTCAAACTATTTTAGATGTTCATTCCAGTCACTTTCCCTCCTTCACAGGAACCTGCGTCTGTGGTGAATGCACATGCTATGATGTGGACCCCACCGGTGACTGGGGAGATATTCATGGTGATACCTGTGAATGTGATGAGAGGAGCTGCCATTCAACGTACAACAGATATGCAGATGATTTTTGCTCTGGTAAATAATTATTTTAATGGAGCATGAAGTATTATTGCCCAGTAATGAAGCATGTAATGCATGGAGTAATGAAGTATTATCACCCAGCTGCATGAGGTATATACTACTGTATATGCTCTGTATATATTGTACTGTATACAGTACTGTATACTGTACTGTATATGTGGTATGTACTGTACCTGTATATACTGTATACAGCTGTGTACACAAATATATACAGTATGTAGTGTATTGCTCATTTGAGGAATTCAAATATGTTATGTTTAGTACAAGTAGTCCTGAAAGCTGATGCAATGTTTGAGACAATATTTACCCAGTATTCATTATTCAATTCAGAATACTAGTTCTGGCATTTCAGATATTGTAATATTCAAACTCCTAGAGTTATGCACACTAATAAATCACTTTTATGCTTTTGCAAGTATAGCAGCTGCACTGTTTAGCAACATTATACTGTATTTTCTCCAATAAAAGGACATTATTACAGCCTGATGTAATATTTGTATTTCTGTTCTTGTTCGTCACTCATTATCTTAACTCTTAATTATCATAACTCCCTCAAGCAGATCTTTGCATGACTGTATTCTTTTTTGACTGAAAGAAATAAAAATAGAGTGTTTTCCTGCAGGGAACAGTATGATTTCACAATTGAAGTATTATTGAATTATCTGAATCAGCAAATCCCTTTCTGGATTACATTTTATTAAATTCAGAGAGAAGGGAGCCATTAATGATATTCCACACTGAAATTCTAACCAGCAAAAATAATTCTCTTTGTCACACCAATGGAAAAACAAAACAACTTTTTTCCCCTTTTTGAAGAACTTGAAAAATTAGTTGAGGAACTTTCAAATTTTATGGAAATACTGTCTTGCTCTTCTGTATCTGCTATTGTCTTAATATTAAAATGTCCACAGTAATTTATGCTTGGGGAATAAAGCTTAGTCTCTTGTATGTCTATCTGAAGCAGACCCTGGATGATGTACAAACCTGCACTGCCAGTTGTGAATGTGGTTGAGCCTTCTCAATTTTTTGCTTGGTACCTGTATTCTGTTGTAGTGTATTGTGCGTGTTTTTCAGGGCTGCTTATTCAGAGGTAGAATTTTGTCTCTCTCATCAGCTCCTTACCTTCAGGTAAAAGAAGTGAACCCGGGCAATGGGCTGTGTTTAATAAATGTGCCCTGTTTGGACTTGTGCATGCAGGTTAATGTAATTCACCACAGACCTGTGATTCTCATAAGATTAAATTTATGGTCCTCATTTGGACTTTTTTTATTCATGACAGCTTAGGCTGGACTGAAAATCTGTCTCTTCACCCAGACATTTGATCTTCAACTAAACATTTGATCTTGGTGGTCATTTTCATTACATTGAGCCCTAAAACATGCAATACAAACTAAATAAATATAAACAAGTACAAAGAGCTTTGTGCTACATTTGACTCAAATATATTTATGTACGTCTTGTGGTTGTTTTCACCCACTACTAAAAATTAAAATTTAATGACATCCTTGTTGCCCTGCAAAGAAACCATTGGTGTCCAGCAGACTATTCTAAAATAGATTAAGACCTTTTAGCCATTGAATAAAATGGTATGTGTCGTTCTCTCTCAGAAATCTTTAATTGGCTTGTCTCCTTACCAAAACTAGTATGCTCCTGGGTGGTGTAGGGCAGGCAAATGGATTCAGTAATTAATGATGTATTGATTTTGGCAATGTATACAATGTCCTGATACACTCTAGGGAGCATTAGGTTGTGAAGGACTACAATATATAACCTGAAGATTCAGAAGGTTATTATTTTCTGAATTTAGATATAGTGACAGGAATTCTAGGCTTTCCTTTACTATTTTTTGTGAATGTGTAGGTTTGGATTTTTGACAGCTAATTCATTCCTTGTCTTTCTGAAATAGTGTTCAAATTATTCATAATTTGCTATGGATTTTTTTATAACTTTTCTCCCAATAGCAAATCTTTCTCTATTAGTGGTGTGGATGTCATATACATTTCACAATTTTGTTTTGTTTATTCTTGAAATAATGTCTCTTTTTTCCATCCATGTGTTTTAAACAGTACTTAAAAGTATATATTTTTCATTTCTTTTACAAAATTCCCCAAATATTACTTTATATATTTTTTAAGTGCTTTTGTACTTGTTGTTTTCTCTTCCTGAGGCTGCAGTTAGAGTATAATGATTAAATAAAAGCCAAGGATCTTTTTCAAAGTTCCCCAATACGTTTTTAAATTAGTTAACTTCTTAATGAATTAAAGTTGTTTTTTTTCTTTCTCAAGCTACCCCACTTTTATACTTTAACTTGTTATTTGTCCCAGAGGGCTGACAGGTACTGTATTTCTACAGTATGTAAAACCATAAGCAAAGACCATAAGTACAAGCCTAGGCTTGCCAAGCCTTTCTGTTGCTACAGCTCCACACACAGATGCTGGTGACCAGAACCTGTGTATTGGCTTGATTTGTCGACAGATCATTCCGGAAAATAAATCCTCATCTTTTTCATCTGTATCCTCTGTGAAGGTCATGGACAATGCAACTGCGGAAGGTGTGACTGTAAAGAAGGCTGGACAGGGAAGAAATGCGAACATCCACTCTCTTGTCATCTCTCCTTGGAGGCCAGCCTCAAAAAATGCCAAGGAAGTTCCAGCCTGCCTTGCTCCGGGAGAGGTAATTAACCTTCTATTCCTCTTTTCATTTCAAAATCAGACAGCAGGATTGACCATGCTATATTAAAAGCAACTGTTTGGGGACCCGTTTTTTTTCTTTCTTTTACTTTTTAATAACTGAAAATATCATTTTGATGCACAATGTTATTGAACTGTAAAACAAGGATATTGTGGAATGTGAAAAATGATTTCACGTTTGACTGTTAGTTTTTTTTTCTCCAGGCAGAAAAAAAGGGACAGAGACGTCTCTCAAAATTAAATAGAAATTTCACATTTTTATGAATACAGTACATATGGGCAAGAGGCGTCACCTCTATTCACAGTAAAACACAATAATGATCAGTTTTAACATGTCTTATCCCAGTGTC
Source organism: Lepisosteus platostomus (assembly GCF_059453375.1). Lineage (NCBI taxonomy): Eukaryota > Metazoa > Chordata > Actinopteri > Semionotiformes > Lepisosteidae > Lepisosteus > Lepisosteus platostomus. The sequence goes on from NC_142612.1 coordinate 30,328,989, forward strand.
ACTTTTAGTTTCACTCCAGGGACACAGATCAGTTCCTACAGTACATCTGAAAGCTCATTCACCCCAATAATCCACTCCTCCATCCCTTATCACCAAGTCACTTAAGTCCTAGAAGGGGTGGGACAATTTACAGCCTTCATGCCAGTTATAACTCTTAAAGTTACAAGCCAATGGGCCATGTTCTTCTTCCTTTAGCAGTACAAGGGTTGTATGAACCCTGTAGGCTGTTCATGCTCATGTTCTGTGAGAAAACGCTGCCCATGTAGGGGAAACTGACCATAATAAAACACAGAACCATGTCCAGTTCCAACAGTGAAAAGAAGACAGCAGCTAAAACCTCTAGACTGGACATTTTCAGGTATCAAACCTTTCTTAGGTTTTTTAGAAAAGCTGAATATTTTCCACTGTTGTTTTTTACAGTTGGGAAGCCAAAAGTGTATTTGCATACCATTTCCCACGTAGATACTTACTGTACTTCGTGCACTGTCTGGAACCAAATTGAAAAATGTAGATACTGTAATCGTAAATGCTTGGTTCCATTTAGCTCACATGATTGGTAAACTTTCCTGTTGTTGACATTTACAACACCAGAAGGAATGGAATGAAGGCTTACACTCATTTTTGTAAGCTTTAGCATCGGTAAGAAATTAAACTAGTAACACTGTCGCATTGAGGTGAGTGATTGTAATATGGGTGAATGTGCGTCTTAGTTACATGGCTTTTCAATAGTTCCAATAGTAATTCCAATAGTACAGTATATAAGTTATTTTCTTCCTTGTTTACTATTTTGAAGGGGTTAAAAAAGTAATTTCACAAATGCTTAATTAAAGATGAGACTATAGAACAAAAAAAATTGGAGTAAATTTTATATTCACTCTATATAAATAGGATGGTAGGGGTATAGGATAAGTATAGGAGTTTAATATACTGAAATAAATATAAGTACAGTATAATAGATCACTGTTAACAACACAGCAATGACTGATCTTTTGCCAGATATGAATATTTACTTATACAGTACAGTAATTCTAACCAGTAGCTCAATATTTTGGGATTTTCCAAACTTTCATGTTCTGACATTTTTAAACATGTAATTGATTTAATTATGCTGAACAGTATGATTCTTTTGTGGAGAGTCTCTGCAGAGATATAATGTCAAGCAATTTGAGAGAAAAGAACACAGGTGAATGAATGCGAGCACAGGGGTGGTAAGGCCCTCTTTGATTTATCAAAATACAAAACTGGACCGCGGTTCTGTTCTAAGAATAGAAAGGAAAATTGGAAACGGTCTCTCAGAACACTGTCAATGCAATCACAACTGAAGTACGGAGGGCTCAACCTTCCTTGTGTAATTTGTGAAGAGTCTTTCAGGTTTTGGACTTGACCTTTAAATTTCATTAGTGTCTTTTTTTAAAATATATATTTTTTTCATAATATTGTGGCTGGAAGTTTTGGGGGGTTTCTTGTATAGCTGGAACAAGAGTATTTTATTTGCTCTATCACTTTTGCATTATATCTAAACATTACAGTTTTTTAAAAGAACAAGTAAATTAAAAGATTTTAGATAGGAGGGTAAAAAGGTCCAAATCCATTCTTAAATTCTTTATCTCTGCTGACAAAGCTTTGGTGATTGCCCGATCATTTCTCAGTATGCTTTCTATCTGCAATACTAGAAAAGATCTTTAATTTCATTTTCTGTGCATGTTTCTGGTTTGCAGTAGAGCATTTCTGGTGACCTAAGGGAATAAAATACATCAAAACAGCTACAGAGGATCACCAATACAAGAAAATGCAAGCCTGTGAAGGTTATACAGTACACCTGTCACTAGGGCTGAATCACTTACATTGCAGGTCTCTATACATGAACTATTTAAAGGATAAGCAGTTACTGTACATCTGTGTCTTGTAAATTAACTTAAGGCACAAAAGCAGAACGATTTAAAGAAAATAATGTTGTAATCAGTGTTATAAAATTCCTAAAAAATATCATAAATAAATAACATGGGACATCCAAGGCTTTTTTAGTTTTTGTGTTTAATGGAAATGGAATAAAAGGCCATTCTTGCATTCTTACATTGTAGATAACTTAGCCAAAATATTCAGGGTGGCAGTAGTCAAAAGATAGTCCTCTAATTGTAAGGACAGTATTGAGCAGTAAATACTGTACAATAAATGGAAAAAAGATTGATTGTGTTCATTTAAACTGTAATAATGGAGGTGACCTCTCATCATGTGGTCTGTGTAAATAAGGAACTGATTTGGTGTTGCTTTAAGAAAAAGGAATGCCAATTAAGATTTAGAGCAGAGGGCACATACTCAGTTTAATAACACAAATGAAAAAACACAGGTTTGATCGAATTTGATCTTGATATATTACCCTGATACCTTCTCTCATGAGCCTGCAGGTCTGTGTGTCTTTAATGAAGCACCACAAATATTGCTGAGACTGGCATTCATCCCAGACTGGAGAATTACAAAAATAAAGCTAATAATGAACCTGGCAGCGTGCTTAGCGTCATAAGTCCCTCGTTAGGATAAAAAATATTGCAGATAAAATCTACATGACAACACTTAAGAATACACTTAATTAATAAGAAAGTGGAACTAAGAAGGATTATAAGTGTTAAGAAACACAGAAGCAATACAGTATGTTGTTCATTGGAAGTTGAAATAAATCATTTTTTCTGAAAGCTAGTTCTGTGAAATACCAGTAAACAGATAAAATGTGACTTACATTTTTAGACCTGCAGCAGTGCCTTTAATTCTTCAAGCATATTTACATAATATTTGCTTTAAATCATTAAGAAAAATGTAAAATACTGTACATGCTAGGTGAATTTAGCTTGCTATCTCCATTATCCCAAGACATTTTTTTATAAACTAACCACATTCTAAATGGTGATCAGGTAGATCAGTTTTGCTTCCATTATTTTCACTGCTTTATTATGATGTACAATGAACTCAACCAGCCAATTATTGGCCTAACTGGACTAATTCAACAGCTTCTCCCAGCTCTTCAGGTGTCGGTGCTTTAAAGTGACCTTGAAAACCTGCACATGTACGGTATGTTCTCCAGGACCAGGTATGGACACCGTTTTGCTTGAGAAGGTGCCAGCAATTGAAAAAAGCAAGACAGTTATCAGATCACTTGATTAGGTGACGCTGCGGTACAGGGGTTAGCATTGCTGCAGTTTCTGTTCACGTGGGTTTCCTCTGGGTGCTCTGGTCAAAACCACTGTGGTTAGCCACAATCCAAAAACATACTGCAAGGTTAACTGGCTTCTGGAAAAATTGGCCCTACTGTATGTGTGAGTATGTGTCTGCCCTGTGAGGGACTGGTGTTCTGTCCGGTGTGTATCCCACCTTGTGCCTGTAGCTTACTGGGATAGGCTGTGGCTTCCTGCAACCCTAAATTGGATAAATAATATAGTAATAAACTTTATTTTATATACTGCAGTACTTTAAAAAGTGCTTTGAAGTTGGTCTAAAAACAGTTATAGGGATAGCAAATTACAAAATAAGCATTTTAGAAACTCAAGTGGTTAGAGGTGCAAACGCACATACATGCTCATTAGAAAATGCAGCTGAACAGACACTAATAAAAAAATATTTTCACATTTTTTGTTGTTTACATACTCAGAAACACATTTTAATAATATTGCTACATTATAATAATTCAGATCACACTGCAATTCATTGCAATTATCTCAAATTCATATCTGGAATATGCAGTGCTAGATTGAATATAGCTTGAATTTATATTTTATTGAATTTTGGGGGGGTTAACTGACAAGAGCCTGAAAATTTTAATTTAATTCGGTTTAATCTTTCTAATTTTGGTGTTGCTTCATCATGAGAAAAGTTATCAATACATCATAAGCTGGGATGACTATGTTTGGATGGACATACTGTACCATAACTGGTTTGTGCTGTTAGCACAATATACCCTGTTGTTGCCCTTTTCTTTTTATCTGTACTGACCCATGAGGCATTTCCATTCCTTTTCATCTGGCTGCCCTTGAAGTGAATGGAAACAGCCTGATCCCCATTCTCTGAAGTCATGGTATTAGTTGTTATATTACGAGAACAGCTATACCATTCTCTTCACATTCCAGACATTCCAGACTTCTGGCTAGTCAGATGTTCTGTTTGTTTAGTGTTAAACTTCCTATAAGACTAATAAACAAAAGCAATATGAAGTGCATTGACATACTGTATTTACAGTATCATGTTCATTCTGCAGGACTCTGGCAGACCACCTTGTTCCTCTTAACTGCCTCGAGTAGTAATTTGGTACAACCTGGAGGATACAGCAGCCTGTGAGCTGGGCTGAATCCACGCACACAGCTCAATGAAAAAGACACCAGGTGCTGAAAGTATAGTAAACACAGTCCAGGCACTGTAGGGAAGTTCCAGAAATCGTAGTCGAGCTAGCAGAGTTCAAAACCGGGGAGACACGAGGAAACAAGCCAAGGGAATAAAGAATCAAGGTTGGGAAAACCTAACAGAGGTCAGTACACAGTGAGTACATTAAAGAGTAAGCAGAGAGAGAGAAATGTCTCTCAATAATGCTCCATATGTTTGTATGTAACTGTATTTAGATGTATCTGTAGTTTAAAAGTTCTGTAAATGTCTGTAGATTTTATGTTAATTGTATTGGTAGTGCTTTGGCAACACTGATTTATTCATTGGCCATGCCAATAAAGCACCTTGAATTGAACTGAATTGAATGGAGAGAGAGATCAGTGGCAGAGCAAGCAAGAGCACGGCTCAGAAAGTGGGAAAACCAATGGCAGAGCATTGAGCAAGGGCTCTTGTCAGGATTTAGAAACGAGAGCAGTTGAACATACTGTAGTTAACAAATGATTACCTCGTTAATAAGCAGCAGGAGGGACTGACAACCCCAGTGGATGATAATGGAAATGTGGCTGGTTGTCATAGCGATATGGGGGTGTGAGCTGTCAATCATGTGGGTATTACACCTCATCGTTGTTGAATACTTTCTGGAATTATGAACTTTGACAGCAATCACTGCTCTGTGAGATTAAGGGTATTGATTACACAGAGAGAAATAGTCAATTAGCCAGACATTTGCTTTCCATTACAAATTAAAATGTGATAATGCGAAAAGCACACAAAATGGCATCTGTTTTGAAGCAAAGTTATGAAAGACTCGTTTTGCCCTGCCAAGAGCAACTTCGGCAGTAATGTTTTTGGTTCAAAGTATGGATATAAGAACACCCTGGGCTAAATGTCTGGAAATGAGAGGGCTACTTACTGCTTTGCTGATTGAAACAGCAATACAGACATTGAAAATTAAGAGAGCAAATTGAAATCATATTGTTCTACCCAATCTCATCACCAGATGGTGACAAGTTGGAAATCAAACCTCTTGAAAGAATGCTAATCAGAGTGTTTAGGTCACAGTTTCTGCATAAACAGATTATTTATTGCATGTAAGGAGGATTAAGAAAAATAAAACAGAGAGTGTTCTACACAAACTGATTGGAGTATTGAGCAATTCCTTTTTGTATTGGTTTGATGTTAATTTATTTTTGATTAAGACATAAAAGACATCTACAATTTCAAAAATTGCTAAAACAAATCGCAGGTTTGACGAGAGGAGAACAGGGTGCCTTTGCCTCTTTGCTACTGTGTCGTATGCTCCTGAGTCAGACTGTAGTGAAAGAAAGACTTGTACAAATGATTATTTATGCATTTCTTTAACATTTATACCTCAATAGCTCTCCAGGGAATGTGCAATAGATCTTGTTTCCAAGATATTCGCCACAGGCAGTAGGTAATTACACCTATAGCCTCAATACAGTGTTTCATTTACACGATTTGTAATGTTAGTAATCTGCTGGTTGGATGTTGTGCTATCATGGTCATCTTCCTGTGAGAGTTTCTGTCAGAGGCAGTTTGGTGGTGGGCATGTTTTTGAATCCTTTTTACAGGGGACTTTAAAATTTTATACATAGAATAGAAGTTGAATATTATGGTAGTGCTTAGGATTTTCTATCCTAAGGGATTTGGGGGATGTGGCTATGCAGAATTATCAAATCTATAGTTGCATGTCCAGTAATATCTTCACAGTCCAATACAGCAAACACTAAAATAAGTTGTTGTTCTATTCAGCATTGTGTAAAATAGTGGCTACATGAAAATTGCCATAGATTTTATGTGTTAGAAGTATACCATGTGAATGTGACAAATTATCATGGGTATTATTTGATAAGGATCTCCGCAATTCTCAGATTTCTTCCACAGATTAATTGAAAAGTGCACATGAAATCTGTGCATCTATGAGACTAGATAGATTGGATATTAAGTGCTTAACTCCATATACAGTCTTTTCTTTACACTAGATTATGAATGCCACCTTTGAACGCTGACTTTTATCCAGTCTGGATATGGGAATGGGGAACTATTGAATGCTTATAGAAAATAATGGAAATGTCACTCAGTGAACAGGCTAAGGAAGCAATGATACCAATTAAAGTGTTTGGAAAAAAACTATGTTGGATATGATAATACAATTTGCCCTTTTCTTAAACCTGTCGTCTGTAACACACTAATCTCAAAATTATAAATACACTGAGGCAAACTTTGAAACAGTTAAGGTTTATAAAACATTCATGAGGACACTGAAGCATCTCCCTAATTTCTTAGCCAACTACGGTATGTGAAGAATGCCTCCGATTAATTATCCTGGGCAGCAATCATCGTGTGGAATAAATCACACTTTTGAAGCGGTTGTTTAACAGAGTAAAATACTCCAATTTGCCTTGCAGATGCTGATGACTTTTCCTTGACTGGCTTCCAAAACCTTGTTGAAACTGCTGAGATGATGAGCAATCTATTAAAAAGTAAATCATTTAAAATTATGCTCAGGCTGGTGATTGCAATCAATCTCTTCAAGCCCTAATAGCTGGTTTCTTCTTTACATTGGCTAAATAGGGAACTGAGTGACTTGTTTACCCGATAAGAGTTTAGACACCATGGGCCATGAAGCGTTGCATTATATTAAGCTGGATCACTTTTTCAAGATCCACGTCTGATGATGAATGAGAAGTGACATATGCAATGACACAAAGAAAGTAATAGGCCTGACTTTGAAGAAAGTAATTTAATATTGAGCATCAACTGCAAAATTATATTTCATACAGAATAATCATGCGACCATCAGTTCCATGCTGAGATGCCTTACTTTAACTGCCCTGCCACTCAAACTTTCAAGGCAAGGTCTCCAGCTGTGGTCTTAGGGAGCTACTGGATCTCCTGCTATTGCTGACAATAGAAGTGCTTGAGGAAGAAAACTCAAATACTCCAAAGTGTTGTCTTGAAAATTCAGATTCAGATGTTGTATTGAAGATTCAGTACGCATCTTGTGAATAACCCTGCTACAAGTACAGTAGTTGGAACACAAGAAAGGTTGTAAACAGGAGGAAGCCATTCAGTTCATCTAGCTGGTTTGGTTGCTGTTAGCCAATTAAAATTAGGAACACATCCCGCTCTTAAATGAAGAAGCCTGGGTATCAGGTTCAACAGCATGGCTAGTTACAGTATCATTCCAGAGTTCATACAGTACGTATTTCTTACAGAACAGGAATATACTATACAATAAGCAAGAAGACTCACTATGCTTGTACAATACCTGTAGCTGATTAGAAACCTTTGCTCAGGAGAGAAAACCAAGCATGAAGGATAAAACTATTAATCTATAATGTTTATTTTGTATTGTGTGCCTACATTTTTTCCATAATTATTTTCAACACTGTCTGCTTAATTTAAGTAACCAAGCCATAAACCCTTGACCCCTTGTCATGCTGGATTTAGAGATCTTTGTGCTATCAGTGATTGCAAGTCATGTATTGTAAAGCTAGGGAACTAAGCTTAGTTACAGTGACACAATAAATTATATTAGTGCTAATATTTTACAGTATGTACAGTAAATACGGTATCTGGATGTTGGCATACACGTATTTCAAATTTCCCAAATTTCTTCTCCCTTTCTTCAGAAAAAAAGGGAATGTCATTTGGAAGCTGTGAATAAATGTCTGCTAGCCATTATATTTCAATCATGTGTGAATTACAGTTTTTTTATGGTGTATAATTTCTTATTACGTACAGTGTTTGTTTTGTTTAAATGTGGAACATTTGACAGGCAAACTTCTTCATTTATGCATTTCGGGTCACACCACGACAACCATGACTCATTCTGTGCTCTCTGACATTTCATTTCCTTCACTGATTGAAGGGTTCAGCAAAACACTATGGTCTGGAAAGGCCACCTGCTAGAAGCCTGCACTTGTCTGTGTGCCTCTTTTACGGAAGGAATCCTGGTCTCTGGCTGGCTGTTGATAGTAATTGCCACAGCAGACTCAGGTGTTGTGTTATATTTTATTTATTTTTAAAAAGGTAATCATAAGTGGAAGCAATGCAGCTGTGCCTTAATTAATGAGTGAGAACCTGAAGGTGGCTGCAGCTTTGAAGAACAAAAGAGAATTAGCTATTCAGGTGAGGACAAAAGAAAAGATTACAATTCAGGGATGGAAGGCTGACCAGGAATTTAAACAGTTGGTTCTCTCTCTGTCCGTTCTTATTAACTGTTCCTTTGTCCTGGTGTATTACGTACACTGAATTATTCAACTCATGTAAGTCTGGAACTCAATTTCTTTTCTAAGTGGTGAAGAGTATACTGCACTTGGCACATCATATTGTACACATCTGTATTATTACATTTAATCAACATCTCAAGATAGACACTACTATTTAAAATTGTTTATTGATACAATTCTGATACTATGAACTACTGTATATAAAACATTGTCCTGTCAAGTAAATTTTTGAATTTGAAAAAAGTCCTTTGTTCTATACTGTATTATCAATAACAGATGGAGATTTTTAAAGAATACTAATACTGATGTGTTCAGTTCTCAAAACTATATTTAATATATTGTGTTTTGAAAGATATGGCTTGAAAAAAATAAATTAGGATGTTCAGCATGCTAGCTGGGGTTGAATATAAAAAGCATATGTTGTGAAAAACATTTTGCAGTCAATGTGAGTTTCTAATTATAGTCAATGACTGTCAAATATTTGTACTTTGACACTGATAATTAAGGGAACATATTGACATTACCTTGTCCTGGGCCTGGTCCTGAGTGGTTTTATGGACATATACAGTACTGCAGGTGGCGCCCTTCCCCCTAGACCAGAATTTCCAGATAAATGCCCCAATATGGCATCTGGGGGACACTGTGCTGTAAGTTCAAGTTCAAGTTTATTGTCATTATACTCATATACAGGTACCATCCAAAATATATAAGTATATAAATGATAGAGCAGCACAATTCTACTGAAAACCTGGGTCTAAATCAGTTGTACCATGGACAAAAGGAAAACATAATTTCAGAGAGAAACATTATAATAATAATAATAATAATAATAATAATAAACTTTATTTTATATAGCGCCTTTAAAGGTGGCTTCTCAAAGCGCTTTACAGGATGACAATAACAATAAATAAGAAGACTACAACAATAAATAAGAAAATTTCACAAGACAGGACACAATTATAATTACAACAATACAACAATAAAAATAGAGGAGACCGTGGAAGATGGTATTAAGAAGAGCAGAGGGGTGAAGAATGGAACCAGTTAAGTAAAGGCTTTTCTGAAGAAGAAGGTTTTGAGTCTGGATTTGAAGGAGTTTAGAGAAGGTGACTCTCTAATATCCTTGGGCAAAGAGTTCCAGAGCTTGGGGGCATAGCAGGAGAAGGCCCTGTCGCCCATACAATGTAGACGGGCTTGGGGGACAGTAAGGAGGGCAGAATTTGAAGAGCAGAGGTTGCGAGGTGGGGAGTAGGGCGATAAAAGTTCAGACAGGTATTGAGGTGCCAAGCCATGTAAAGCCTTGTAGGTGAGCATGAGGATTTTAAAGTCTACGCGGAATTTGACCGGAAGCCAGTGCAAGGACTCCAGGATAGGAGTAATGTGAACACTTGTACTAGACCTGGTCAGGATTCTGGCTGCTGAATTTTGGACATACTGCAGCTTGTTCAGAGTAGATTTAGATACACCAGGGAGCAGAGCATTGCAGTAGTCAATTCGGGAGAATACAAATATGTTGATCAGCTTTTCAGCCACAGTTAATGATAGCATAGGGCGTAGTCTTGCGATATTTTCTAAGGTGAAAAAAAGATGTTTTGACAGGACTGGAATAAAGTGGTGGGAATGGGATCTAAAATAGATGTGGTGGGTTTCATGCGCGTAACTAGTTTGTTTAGGGATGCTGAGTCAAGAAGAGAGAAGCTGGAGAGACGGGAACCAGAGAAGTTGGATGAGGAGGGAGGAGGTGTGGAAATTATATCCGTAGTGGAGAGAATGTGATGCCGGATGTTGTCAATCTTAGAACTAAAGAAATCTAAAAATGTGTTGCAAAGTTGTGATGAGGCAGGTAATGTGGTGGGGCAGTTTGGCTTGAGCAGTCTGTTGATGGTGGAGAAAAGATGTCTGGGATTGTTTTGGTGATTTTCAATGATGTGAGAGAAGTAGGTGGATCTAGCAGACTCTATAGTCTGCTAGATCATTACATCATTAACATTACATCTTAATACAGACAATTCATTTTCCTTCCAATGAGAACACACTGCTTCATCATACTGTAGCTTTACATTAGACTCGTTGTCAGATTTACCACAACTTCAGTTGTGCATTTCTGCCCTCAGTTTTCATTCCAAAGGCTAAGCAAGCTTGCCCAGTTAGCAGCAAGGGAACTTAAGATATTTTGCTTTTTTATCTAATATACAGTATGTGATAGGCAATGAAACTAATTCAATTGGGTATTGCACAAAGAATTTCCTGGCAGCCTTTAGCTGTGATTAATCACCAGACTCTTGTGAATATAGACTGTAAAGTTATCTCCCAGACTTTTATTTGCTGTGACTCTACTGTTTGAATCTAATGAAAGTAAAGTGTTGATAAGGTATATCGTTTGAAGTATACAGACAATTAAACAGTGCTGTCTAACTTTGTAAAAGACGATTCACATTACAGCAGCAAATGATCTCCGGTAGTTTTTGAAATGTATACAGAATGTATAAAGTCTTCAAGCTAACATGTCTGTGTTTAAGTGTCTACTTTGGCTTCTTAAAGTATGTACAGTAAATGCAGTATGTACAGTACCTAATGTTTCATGTTGCTTGTGGATATTGGATGTTTCCATTCTAGCTTTTCAGATTTAAATACGAATGATCTACAGTATGTTTCAATCTGTAAAACGTTTCCTAGAAATGATACAGAATGTTTATTATTGTTTCATCTTAGTTTGCATCCCTGACATTCCGGTGCAGGTGCTATGTCAAAACCAACTTCCCCTTCATCCTTTCTTTTTAACATTTACAGTACTGCATTACAAAAAATCAAATGTTTTAAAGAGGTATACAGTACATCGATGCATATGGCAACATATCCACCCATTTTCTAACTGCTTTACGCAACACAGGGTTGTAGGGGAGCTAGAGCCTGTCCCAACATGCAGCAGGTGAAAGTGGTATACTGTACACCCTGGATGGGACACTGGTCCCTCGCAGGGCACACACAGACACAGACACACGCACACCTGGGGCCAGTGTTCCCAGAAGACAATTAATCTACAAGTGTGTTTTTGAATTGTGGGAAGAAACCAGAGCACCCACATGAGCATGAGGAGAACATAGAAACTCCACACAGATAGTACCCTAGTTCCAGAATTGAAACCAGGGCAGCAGCACAGTGAGGCAGTAATGCTAACAGCAGCATTTAAGAAAATGTGCCATTCAAATGTTTTGCAAGCACATACCAATGTGATTTCTGTAAAAGCAGAACAGAGGATGGTGATTCAAAGCATAAACATAATGTGAAATACAAGAAGCTAAAAATAATGAAAAGTACCTAGTGAGTGTCAATACAACAATACTGCTACTGTTTTTATAACCTGAGGATTGAAACAATGTGAAATCCCTAATAAAGGAAACTTAAACATCAATTTGAGTAAACTTTGAATATACAGTATTTCAACAAGTGAAAAGGCTCAAATTGGTAAATAGATATACTGTAGCAAAACAGACCTATCAGCTATGAGGGAAAAGTAAGTTCTGTACAATTATTGTATATCAAAATGCTCAACAATTGAAGAGCTCTCATAAAAGAACACGTACTGTATACCACTGACTTTTCTGTAATACTATATTTATTGCATTATCACAACATAATGTAGTTCATATACAATTTGTAAAGCAATGAAATTATAATGGATTCACACATCGATTTCATAAGAACATTAGAAAGATTACAAATGATATGAGGCCATTCATCCTGTCCAGCCCATTTTGTAGATAGTAGCTAATTAACCCAAGGGTCTCATACAGCCATTTCTTGAAGGAGTGAGGGTATCGGCTCAGCAATATGGCTGGGTAGCCTTTCCCACGCACACCCACAACTGTTTGGGTTAAAACGTGTCTCCTGTTCTCAGTTTGAAATGTATTTCCATATACTGTAGTTCCCACTTGTGTCCTCTGGTTCTTGTTTAACTTTGCATGTTGTACTGTTCTGAAGACGTTCACTGGTTGGACTTAGTCAGTGCCTTTGATTTAGAATACAGGATCAGGTCACTTTCTGATACAAGGACAGTCTTCTGTGTGCAGGAATAAAAAGGTCCAGCTTTTTCATCCGGTCAGTGTATTACAGTAGTTGCTCATCCAATTTGTATGAATGGTGGCTTATGAACAATATGTACAAAACTGATTGAGATAAAACATGCATACCCATACTAGAGGATGCTTAGGGTAACTACTCAGTGCACGTTGATGTTGGCATTGCACCTATAGTAATAGCTCTTTCAATCCAGAGTCAGTGTTGGAGTCATCTACAGGAGGTGCATGCCTTGGCTATCTGTTGAGAATGTATAAAGAGGTGTTGCCAGTTGTCAGCTGAATGCCCCAAGAGATCTCCAGATGCAACTGCCTGGTTACAAGAAAATCTAATGTAGTTATCACTTAAATATAATCATAAATAAACACAGCTGTGAGTACTGTATATAACCCCATGCTTTCTGAGGTGAAAAATATAAATCAACTTAGATATCATTATTTACAATGCATACTTTAAAACAGAGCTCTATACATCCAGAATTTGAGAATGTGTAGACTGTTAACAATTACTGAAGAATTTAAAACAATATTATTGTTACTATTTAATAATAGTATAATAAAAGGGTTTCAATTAAATGCATAGATAGCAAGCAAAGTTTTAAAGAACTTTTGCTTCACACGGCAAAATTCATTTGGCCTGGAGTTTAAGCAATTTTTGATGTATCAGTAAAAAATAGTTTCAAGAAACCTTGAAGTTCTCCTTTCTCTCTGAAACTTATTAATTTACATTAACGTCTGTATATTTCTGAGCTCATGCATCATAAAACACATCAAGATACCAAAAGCAACGCTCCTATTTTCTGTTCTTGCTTTGTGAGCACTACTGTCATTTACTGTTGAAGATTACTGCTCTTTGTGCAAATGAACAAGTCTGTATTTACAAGTCAGATTTTCATTGTTAACAGTGCTTGTGAAAGAAGAATGACACTGTCAAAAAAAGCCAAAAGCCTTGAAGACAATGGACAGATTATGTACAGAATTACACTTTTAAACACACACGTGTTTCTTTACATACTGTATGAAATCAAAATGGAAAATTAGGTGAAAAATGTGTATTGCAAGATATTATTAAGTAGTTAGAGGGTATAAAATACCAATGTGTTTTGTCATATAAATGTATTATGAATTGATTTGGCCGATTATTATTTTTTTTCAAAGTATTGTACCTTCATATCCATTTACATTGTAGATCTGGGCATTAGGTGAGGTACTTTAGGGATACAAAAATAGTATTCCTATCTGGAATATGAGCCCACAGTTTCCAGTTATAAGTCCAGAGTTCTGTATCACTGTAGCACACTGCTGTGTACAGTACTGTATGTCTGCAGTAGTTTATAATGTTAGCAGGTTACAGTAGTAACTTATCATGTTAAAAGCTTCAGTTCTGTATATGTGCAGAATGCAAAAACAAATTTGTTTTAAAACATTCAAGACATAGAAAGGTACTATCTATGAATCGGAATATGTGCAGAATCAAGGTGAAAATGTTAGTATATACACCATATACTACCATATACTGTACCACATTATACCTCTCTCAACGCATGGGTTAGTAAACTCCAATTTTAGATGTATGAATTTGTCATGTTCAGACCAGTATGCAGTATTTTTTGACAGCTTGCTCTAATCAGTTTTTTTATAATTTAATAATTGCACATATTAAATGCAATTATAATTCACTTTTTAATCTTTTAATCATTAAATGCATTAAATGCTCCAGACTGTTGATGCTAGTGGCCAAGGTATTTACATTTTGGAAAATACATTTCTATAGATACTGTATATATACAGGATAGAATTTCTTTTTTATATTTAACCCTCAAATTTTTTTTTTAAAGGATCAATGCTGTCAGTGCACAATGTGTCCCACACAAAAGTCCAACCAAGAGTAAAGATCACAAAGGTTTATATTAGATCTACTGTAAATCCTCATTTCCAACTAATTTCCATAATCAGAATGTTAGATAACCTAATGGTTTCTCACTCATTATATCTATTGTATACTGTATTTTTGAATATGCAAATCCACATTTTCACAGCCATGAATAACTATTATAGTTCCCAGAGTGGAACAATACTTCAAAATGTAACAGAGTCTGAGAGATCCTCTTTCTGCTTAACATACAGTACATACAGTGTTATGGCTTTGTTGTGGGTATGTTTTTCAAAAATTAGAATACACCTTAATCATGAAGTCATTTTTGTATTCCTTTTTAATACTTATGTCAGTTCTGCATTGCTTTTTATTAACTTTCTTCAAAAGTACTGTATATCACTGATGATTTAAGGGCTACATTCCTAAATGTTTTTCTAATATACTGTATTTTGTTGGTTTTTTATACTATGTAACGCAACGGGGGCTCATGCGGGCGCCCTTGCCGCATCTGGTCGGCCCCATCCCGACTGGAGGCTCGAACCTGGGACTTCCGCGTCTCTCTGCAGCGACCTAGCCCCGTGAGCTAAAGAGAGATCTCTCCACAGCCCAGTAGCTGTGGTCCTGCTATCACAGGGAAGGGCGGTGACGTCACCCGCTCTGGTACGCCGGCTCTTACACACAGTGCTTGTCGGCCGTAAGCGTTACACTCTCCCCCGCTTAAATCGCCGTCCCCGGCGAAGGGCTATCCCACCCCGCTTCTGACACCAACAATCATGTCCACTGGTTGGGGAATAAGGTTTAACCCTGTTGCATAGGAAGTTGCCTGTAGGGTTTTCCCTAAGCTTTCCAACTTTTGCTGCTGTCGATACAGTCTGTCACTACCCTCTGGCATCTCTGACACCTGCCTTCTTGGGGCAGTCAGGGTGAGAGTGCCAGTAGCACACAAACCTACCAGAAATAGCAAACGTGCAACAGTGGCGGCAGCAATCAGTCCTCCCAAAAGTCTTTTCGGGTGGCTGATCCCAGTCATCTCCTTCTGAGGGACTGTTGCCTTTCTAAGCTGGTGCAGCATGTACATGGTGTCTTCCTCAGTATGCCATGTGGCATCTTGGGCACCAACCTCCTGGAAATCTGGGGAGATCTGACGCAGCTGCTGATGCTGCTCCTCCTTTTCCAGGGCATCTGCTTTTTCAATTTGTTCCTGCCTGTGCTCTAGGAACCCTGCAGGGGGCGGTGCAGCGGTGGAGCATGGTTGACCCTCGGCTGAGTGGTCATCTGGAGCACCTGAGTGATCTGGGATGGTTACCCTATTCTCACTGTTCAGGTCCACCCTGCACACCTCCTGATTGAGGAATCCCTCTATCGGCATGTTTACAATCGTTCGCTGGGGGTAGGTGTAGGACACCTGCTCGCTCCCCCCTTCCCTCGCTAGGGGTTCAGGGAGCTGCCCCAGCACTGGGATAGCTAGTTCACAGTCTTTGAACTCACTATCACTCACCAGGCCCATGTCAGTGCAGGCGGGGATTCTGACACCCCTCTTTGCTATGTTCTGCACTGGCAGGCGGGTGGCTTGACCATCCAGCTCCAGTCTGGCTGAACCACTGTTGGTCAGACTCAGACTGACAGACTGAGCTGGTGGCTGTAAGAAAACCGGCTCGGCTTTCATTCCCTGTCCCTTCTGGGGGACTGGGTGTGTTGGCAACCCTGCCGTTGAGGCAGGAGCAATCAGGTCAGTCTTACTCACTACCTGGTAGTTGTGAGAAATAATGTTACCTGACTGCAGGTTCCCTGGGTCACAGCAGAGGGAATCGGCATCTGGGATCAGGTGTGTCCACAGTGCAGTAGTCTCAGCGTCCAGCTGGACCTCCTGTCTAACCTGTGAATGTTGCACCAGGGGCTGCTCAAGCAGATCCTCACTAATAGAGGACCTCTCAGGGCTAAGGGTGAGGGCTACATCACCAACCTGCTCTCCTGCCATCTGGATCCCTTCCACCACTGCGGGGTGGTGGTCCTGACCCCTCTTGGGTGCCAGGGTGCACAGGGAAAGCTCCTTTTCATCGCCAGGTGGGGAGATCTGCTCCTCTTTAGGGATGTAAAAGGGGTGTGCTTTACCTGGTGGATCAGGCGGCTGCTTGGAGCACCGCTCCTGTGGCATGGAGGCTGTTGTGACCTCAGCCGGGACACGACTTCCCTGTATATCTGGGGAACAAGAAAATATTTGTATTTTTTGTCCAGAGGGAACAGAAGGAATCTCCACATGGGCTTCTGTGTTCGGTGGGCACTGTGTGAACACAGTCTGCCTCTTGGCCCCCCTTTCCTTCTGTACAGAAGGTTTAGGAGCCTTGACCTGTTTCCACACCTTGCCTTTCTGGTGATCCACCAAAGGTTCCTCTCTGAGTCGCATGCCCTTTTCTTTTTCTACCCGTTTGAGCTTGCCGTGTGACATCAAACACCTTTCAACCTCAGTGTCAATCAGTGTCTCACTGTGTAAGACATCTCCCATGGCAGCCTTGAGGTAAAAGCCTCCTGCTTTTCCTCTGTGTTTTACTGCCTGCTCTGTGACTTCAGGGGTGGAGTCAGCACTCGCTTGGGAGTGGCTGAATTCATCCAGGCAGGAACCCTTCCGCTCAATCAGATAGACTGAGGGAGGGAGAGGGGGCGGGTCTCCGCCTCCTCCAGTGGAGAGTATCAGCTCATTCACGCTTCCGGCAGCCTTGGGGAGCGGTTGTCCCTGTCCTAATAAAGCTTGTTCAAGCCTGGCCAGGCGGGCGGCTACTGAATCCTTTTGTTCAGCTTTATCTAGCCCTTTCCCTGCCCCGGTGTTCTCATGGCACTTAGGACGCTGGGTGCGGTCCTGTGTGAGTGCTTTGGAACGGGGCTTAGCCAGCTCAGGAGCCTGTGCTCCTTCGAGCAGGAGGGAGTTAACCCTGCTGGCTCTGACGGCGAACACAGTCGCTTTAACAGCTTTTTGCTCAGAGCGACTTTGGACATCATACTCCCAGGCTTTCTGCATGAATCTCTTAATATCAGTCATTTTCATGGTCTGTGCATCTGTATGCATTAAGATCATCTTTCTGACTGACGGGTGGAGATTCGCAATGAATAAACCCTTGAAATGTGTGTTCTCTTCGCAACCCTCATCATTTCGCCCTGCAAAATAAGTTCGTCTAAGTCTCTCGTAATATTCGCGAGGGGACTCTGCTCTCTCGTGCTTAATGTTAAGGGCGGCGGCTATCGCAGCAGTCGGGTCAATAAACGCACTGTATTCTTCGATAAGTGCTTGACATAGCTGCTCAAAGTCATTACAGACTTCTTTCATCTGCCTAGCCATCCACTCATGTACAGCTCTGCTGGTAGTTTTCCTGACCAGAAACACTTTCTCCTGTTCTGTGGCGTTTGGCAGGTACTGCAGGGTATACCTGAGGTCTTGAATATAACTCTCGATATTATTCTCTGACACTGCGGGGTCAAATCTCTCTATGTCCTTCGCTAGCTCTCTCAGAGAATGGAGATTTATTTTCCTAGCTTCTCCGCTGACGGAGATATGGAAGAGATCGTGGTCAGACCTGTCGCTGCTAGAGAGAGTGTTTAATAGCGACTCGAATTCAGACCTTTTAGCAACCATCGTTAAACTTAAAGAGTATTACTTTTAAGTACGAAATCACAGTTTTACCACAGAAAACCACAAGATCAAGTATGCAATCAACCCGGTAGATCGCAAAAGATCACAAAACAATCAAGCACTGCTTAAAGAGCAAGGGGAACTTTTTTTCTTTCGGCTTTCAGCACACTGTATTGTCGTGTATGAAACCCGCGGCGTTTTATATTGAATTATTCCGCTTGGTTGACTCATTTCAGTCTTGCCACGCCCACCCAGGGACGCCAAATAATGTAGTGATTCATAGCCGTTCAGGGACGCCAAATATGTAATGTTAGTGGCTCTCTGAAGGCACCAGTTCTGTAGGGTTTGGGCATTTACTGAGACAATTATTAATTGTAGCAGTAAATCACAAAGTTGATTCTTTTGATGGCTTTAGAATCCAACCGTGCGACATAACTCAAACAACGCGCACACACAGGTACTAATACACGAGGATACATTTATTAATACATAGAATATGCATGTAAAACTAACAGATCTTATCGAGAGGGTTATCAGAATACAAAAGATATATATTCAGTCAGTTACGAAGTGTTACACATATCAAGAGGACATACGTTCAGTATATCATTCATTTATACCGTTTCGTAATTGAACTTGGTTATAACTTCTACATTAGATACTCAAACAAGTACATAACTCTTAGGAATTAAATTGATATCAACTGGTTTGGATAACAATTGAATTCTCGAGCTGTAATGCATTGAAGTTGAATACTCATCCAATCTCTGGGGATTCAGATCTCCTGCGGACTCAAAGAAACAGTTGCAGGCTGTTGCTGTCCAATCCGTGCTCTCTGGCTCGGTGCCAGGCTGTGCTGTGCGGCTTGCGACGGTGCGCTGCTGATGCTCACTGACCGGCTAGTTAGTGTTGGCTTTAACTAGCAAAGTTTGTGCACAGGAGAAAAGATGACTGTGGGTCCCAGCAAGTCAGGAAGAGGACCGGTTCGTTCCTGATGAAGAGCTAGTTCTGAATAGTGATTCAGCTGTCCACAGTTCCGACCTGTTCACGAGGCCTGCTGCTGGTGCTAACCTCGGGCAACCTCCACTCTCGACTCTTAGAACAAAGGAAAGTTCTGGCACTCAGACACACTGGCCGTTCCGTGGTTGTCCGGGCTGAGTCTCAGGATGGTCAGGAGGCGCGCTGCGAGAATGTCCTGCCCTTGGGAGCCTTCTGCTCCTGGGCCGTCCTGCCCTGGAATTCTCCTTTGAATTCCCTTTAGAATTCTCCTCAGAATCTTACTGAATCTCTCTGAATCTTCCCTTCTGAATCTATCAGGCTCTCTGTGTTGCCTGTTTTTACCTGGAGGAACTTCAGCTCATTGATTGGCTGAAAGTTCCATGGGCATCAGAGTCCCACGTGGGTTATTCGGCCCTACCAGTTCCTGATTGGTTGATCAAGGTGTAATGCAGTCCAGATGTCCAACTGGCACTCCCTAGACAGATAGGCGCCAATGGATGACCATTGATCATGATAGCCAGGCTTAGCTAAGTGCATCCCCCTTTGGGAGCTGTCCTTATCAAAAGAAAACATCTTGCATGAATAGTTTCTCTGTGGCTGCACCACAGAGATGAACAGAGAAATGGGGCCTCATTTGGGAAGCTCAGAAACACTTAATTCTGCCATATTAATAAGCCTCGCCGCTACAACTAAAACATGATTTTTTTTCCAACATTTAGATTTAAATGGTGTCATATTTAAAATGTCTATTTTTTATGTCTACATAAGGTACTCAGAATTAATTCTGTGAGATTCTCACTTTTAAAATCTTATGAAGGAAACCAAATACAGTAGCTTAGATGATCTGAAAGCCTTCCTCTCGTTTTTTAAACTTAAACATAACGCATAAAAATAAGAACTGATTCCTTCAGTGAGTGAGAATTTTGCCTTTTTTTGGACATTTCCACCACAAACAGGACATTGCAAAAGCAAATTGTTTTTCCAGGAGCAAAGCTAGTCATTGTTTTCGATACTTTTCGTTCATCTCTGAAGTGACTAAAACATCATTATTTGCACAATCATTAAGTATTGTGACTGTATACGTACTGTATTAATTGAAAAGCATTTAAATACCTGTGTTAAACAGAGGACACAAGTAAAAACTATATGGAACCAAACTAGGAGCAACTTATTTTCCCAATGAGTTGGGAACCAGCTACCAGTCATGTTGTTGAAGCCAATACCCTTGTTTCTGGTAAATGGCAAGTCTGATCCTTGGATCAATTAGATATTAACTACTAAACTGACTAGATAAATTGAATTATGTCCTCTTATTTGTAGCCATTAGTATGCAACTTTTCATTGTGGGACAACACAAAGAAAACCAACAATAAATGAAAAAGTGTGCATACTGTACCATTTGAGAAAATGTAATGTGCATATACTTTTAAACTTTTCAGAAAAAGAATTATGTGATTTGATACGTTTATTATATGTCAAAAATGCATTTTACTGTATTGTTTTGAATACTTGAATCAAACTCCAAATAAAAGTTTGCCATTATTTTATTTTTGTCTAAGATTGTGCAAATCTTTGTTCATGATAATACAGTAGATATATAGTAGAAGTGTGTGGAAAGTATTGTGTGGTCTCATTTGTCACAGTGTTTTCACGAAATCAAAGAAGTTATCTAAGAAAAATAAATGTGTAGTTTAAAAGTGGGTGAAAACTTATCCTGCACTGAATAAACTATGAGTTTGTATTGCCTTCTTGGTTTTATTAAAAAAAACTGTTATTTTGCAACACACTTAAATGCTGAAGAAAATCGATAGAAATGGCAGTGCTGCTAAGTAATAAATGATTTTCCTTTCTGGAAGAGCTGCAGGGAGGTGAAGGTTAATCGATAAGGCGAGTGTGCCGTGACATCATCTGTTGCCATGGTACCCAGACCAAGCAGATGTCTGATATCTACAATGAAGAGGTTGCTATGCCGTAAGATTATCACTGGGTGTTGTTTACCTTTTTGTTTTTAGCAGTACATAAGTGGGTTTAGGGTCTGACAGTTTAAATACAAGACATTCTATGTGAGTGCTAGATATTCTCTGATGATAGGAGATATCCCAAAATTTTACAAATTAATGATGTGATAATCTAAAACTGAAACTGCATATACTTAACATTTTGGTGATTAAATCTACAGTGCTGCTGACATTTTCCGGTAAATTAATTTAAACCTCAGTGGAGATTTATTCTGTCCATCATTGTGTGGAAGGTCATTTATTAGACGTGGCAATTAGTCAATCCTAAAACTCAAAATGCTGGGTTTATACTTGCAGTACAAACAGCTTATTTTTTCAGAAAAAATAAAATCAATAAAGAATTGTGTAAGAGTCTATGCATTATCATCCTAGCTTAAATAAAACCTTAACATTTAAATTACATTTTCAATTGATTAATGGAATGAGTGTCAAAGGCATTGGTAAATTTTTTCTTCAATGTTTAGCCTTCCCGTGTGTGTACCTTAAAACCTATACCAGTTCCAAGAAAAACAGCTTAACTACCCACGTCTCATTGATGTCCTTACGTGACAAAGATGAAGAAATGGAATTACTGTATCTAGGAGTAGACAATAGATACCAGTGCAGAATTAATATAAGAAAATAAGGAGGGGCACGAACAAGAGGAGACCATTAAGCTCATCTAGCCTCTTTGAAGTTAGTAGCTTATTGATGTATGGACCCATTTTAAAAAAAACAAAGTCATCTGCTTCGACAACACGGTTGGGCAACTTGTTGCAGATTCACACGGCCATTTGTGTGAAGAAGTGCCACCTGTTCAATATAGTGTCCACTTGAGTCTTCTGGCTCTTGTTTAATGGCTTGTTCTGAAGACGTCCATGTTTATTCATTTGTAATACTCATTCTAACCGTCTTCTGTGATCACAACTATAAAGGTGCAGTTCTTTCAGCCTTTTTATACTGTATGTCGCATTCGGTATCTACACAGATTTTTGCAACGTGAATTGAAGAATTGAGTTGGAATGAGAACAGGAACCAACTTTTCTATACAAAGGGCTGTAGGTGTCTGGACCTGACTATGCTGTGTAAGCCAATTCCAAATGAAAAAGAGATCTGAGATCCTCAGACTAATAAGCCATTTATAAGTCACAAGCAATCCAATGAACCCTCCTCTTATTTCCAGTCTTCATATGTTCTTATGTTCTTGTTTTATGTATTCACACTATAGGTGTATTCATCCAATACTGTACATACTGTATGTGGTAGCTTATTATGGAAGAAACACATTTCAACTTGATGTCCAGTTTAAAAAAAATTAATACTTATGTACAGTATATACTGAATGTATATATAATCACAATATAGAGATTTGGATACTTCGATATCATAACCATATGTTTTTATATAATCAGTGTGTCACACTGTAGATTGCTCATCTTGTGCTGTTTACATTATCATGTCTATGTTCTCTAACATTAATATGAATAACATCAATAGGTTATAATGGCTATGAATGTACTTCCTCATATTAACACAGAGGACCTGCACAACTGTTAATGTTTTTTGCATTTATTCAAAGTTCATCGTTTGTTTTGCTGTCTCATTTCCAAAGACTTCTCAGAAAATTGCAGTCAAACCAAATCTGTTTCTTTCACTGTATTAAAATAAATAAAATATTTAAATACAGTGAAATCTGGAAAGCTGTCAAAAATAGGTATAGGATTGTTCATCTGAAGGTGATGCCATAAAGGACATATTAATTTTAATTTGTTATCTGTTATGATGATACAGGACATTTCATTTGTAAAAATTGCTCCTGACACATTGATTAGTCAATTTGTTTGTTTGTTATGTTTAATAGTTCATTCTTCCAAATGTGTAAGGATTTTTCCTGATTATACCTGATAATGCAGTA
Organism: Lepisosteus platostomus; assembly: GCF_059453375.1. NCBI lineage: Eukaryota > Metazoa > Chordata > Actinopteri > Semionotiformes > Lepisosteidae > Lepisosteus > Lepisosteus platostomus. Next base: position 30,352,095 of record NC_142612.1, read on the forward strand.
ATGTCCTCTAACTCCTTTTTTTACCTACTGTACATACATCAAGGGTCTATACAGTACTGTACAGTATATAGAGGTAGGAGTTTTATATACATATAAACATATACAGTATGTATTAACATATTTTAGCTATAATTCAATTTCACTAGGAATAACAAAAGCCAAGAATTACTTTTACTTAATAAAAAAATATATATAGAAAAAAAAGAAGCAGTGGCTCTTTGGCTAAGGATCTGCGCCTGTGGCTGGAATGTTGTCAGTTCAAATCCCGCGGCCAGCAGAGAAATCCTACTCCATTGGGCCCCTGAGCAAGGCCCTTAACCCCAACTGCTCCAGGGGCACTGTATAATGGCTGACCCTGCGCTCTGACCCCAACCTTCTCTCTCTGTCTGTGTGTCTCACGGAGAGCAAGCTGGGGAATGTGAAAAAGACAAAGTCTTAATGCAAGAAATTGTATATGGCCAATAAAGTGATCTTATCTTTACTGAAAGGCTTATGGAGTGTTTAGTCAAAATTTGGCTTCATCCACTTGGCTGAGGGCTAACCTCCTGACCACAGGACAAGGAGGCTGGGACACCTTGCAGAGTGAACCAAAGGGCAGCTGCACAGGTGGAAATAGGGTGGAGGTGAGATGCAAAAGGATGTACAGTACAGTATATGAGGAAATGACATCAGAACTGATTGCTAATTATTGACAGCCAAGTCTGATTGAACTTGGTTGTTGTCATCCCTAGGAAACCTTCGTTATAAAACTCCATATTGTATAATGAAATCAGGGATGTGTGTGTAAAGGGCTTATGATGGAAGTATTTCCATATACAGTAAAAATTAGGAAAAATCAAAAGGAACATCATCAAAAGAAACTGAAACTAATAACTGTTTCCATAAATGGTTTGTAAGAGTACCTACAGAGGTAATCCCTGTATTGATCTTGTCCAGGGATCGTGGATCCAAAGAGCCAGAGTGTCTTCCGGTTTCCTAACAAACCTAAAATAGCAGGACCAGAGGACATGAAGGAGTTCTGATCCAATTAAGTAATTAATAATAAAATATGCTGGTTTGAAGTATATTTTGAAACCGTACAGGCTAAGTCCAATAAAGGTACAGTACTACAAGCGCTTAAGATAAACAAATCTTCAGGACCTGATGGTATCCTACCACTTGTACTTACTGTAGATAAGATGTTATTGCAGTTGCTTAAGGCCAATATTTATCAGTCATTGATTTAAAATTTGTTGTTCATAAAAAGATAAAACTGAAACAAGTAATTATAGTCTAATAAGTAAGATTATGAAAATGATAATTAGATGTAAACTAGAGGATTGTCTAAGAAAAGGTAGCTTTTGCTTAAATAACTTGTTCTAGTCCGTTAAAGCTATAGACTTTCCATAAAGTTCATTATAATTAATTATCACATTTCAGGCAGTAGACTCTGCAGGTAAAGCTTGTGTTTTGATTGAAAACTGCTGATGACAAAAACAGTACAGATGTGGGGGAAATGCTCAAAATGAGGTGATGTACTGTAATAAGAGGGGTGCCACAGGGATCTGTTTTAGGAGCACTGCTATATTGTAATGATGTAAATTATCTAGATTCTGTATAGTAAGTATAGTACAAGGTAGTGATATTTGCAGTAAAAGACTAAATAGATTTGGACAGCAGAACAGATGCTGCAAAAGATGTTTAAACTGTAAGAACAAAATAAAGAAAGGTTGTAATTGAGAGGGAGACATTTGACATTTGATCCACCTATAGTACCATTTAGTTGCTAGTTTCTAATTTGATCCAAAGATCTTACCCAGCTGTTTCGTGATCGAAGCCAGGGTATCAATTATAAGAACAACTATGAGGAGACCTGATTCAAGTATTCAAAATAGTCAAAGGCAAATTGATTGACAGATTGACAACCCAATGGATTTCATTAGAATCCATAATGATACAGGAATGAGGCGACAGAAGTGGAAGCAACGGGAAATTGCTTTTAAAACTGAAAAACAGGAAGCTGTTGAAGCTGATAACCTGGCTTGTTTCAAGAAACACCTGGATGAGATCCACAGATCAATTAGATACTTGGAATCAGCTAGGTGAGCTTAACTGTCTCCTCTTGTTTGGAATCTTTATTATGATCAGTTCAATAGCACAACTAATATTTATAGCAATAATAATACTGTACATCCACTGTGTTTTTTTAACATAATACCTAATATTTTTGTTTTTATATTCATCTCTAACCCAAAGCAAAACATCTGATCTTTCCCTTCTCCTCAGTACTACTACAGTACTTCCAATTTTAAGGACTCATCCTTTTCTGGAAAGTATGGGATAATGGAATTCTATAGAATTGTGAGATTTCACTGTTTTATAGACATTTGGTTAGATTACAAAGATTGAGGAAACAGTATTTGACTCTCTGTACATTATTTTAATGAGAAATATGATGAACAATGACTTGAAGATAGTTTTTTTTTCTCTTAACATTTACTTACAATACATGGATCACTCTAGTATGAAATGGTTACTATTGTCCTATGGCAACGTATAGCATTTGATTTTGAACTTTTAAGCAAATGTTTTCGACACACTTGGTAGTAACTCCCTTTCGGTTGCCATGGTGAATCTGATGTAAGAAAACAAAAAAAAAACTGTAATGTCACAGCAGGACTTCCTTTTCAGTTTTCTGTAAGTCTCTAATTACCATCACAGGTTTCAGTGCCAGCACAATATGTGTGATAATTATGTTAAAGAAGCAAGAATACAGAACTCTCAAGTGTTGCTTATTGTTACTTTACCAATGATAGATCGAGGTCTATAATCACTGAAGTTGTTGCTATGCAGAAGCTTTTTTCTTTCCTGGATATTACAGGAAATTGCCTCTGATTTATTGGGAACCTTTATTAACTGTTTACCATAACAGACTCATTGCAAGATCTAACATTATTTTATTTATTTAGTTATTATCTTTTTCATTTCCCCTATATCCCTAATAAAAGTGTTGTGTGATAGTGCAGGGACATAAAATTAAATGTCTGAGTGCAATTATGGATTATGGAATAGAGATGTATGATTAAGAAAGGAAACCAAGGTAAAGGAAAATAAATGTACAGTAAGTGTACATGCAAACTTTATAGTAAGCTTTTATGAAGTATACAACACACTTCATTGTCCCTCCCTGCATATTGTATTAATTATATGTAATGATGTATGATTAGAATCAAGGAAAGAATGTTAAAAGGTCGTTCATTTTATAAGATCCTGATTTTGTAGATTGTCACCACAACTGGATTATAACAGATCATCCAGCATATTAAATAAAATTTAAATAAAAAAACTATAGTATTGCTACTGTATAGTACAATCAGTTCATTTTTGTGTTCTGATTTCCCCACTTCATATATTTTAAGCAACTAGTACGATCATTACTGTCCGTTGTTGGAAATGTCTTTCTCCAATCAAGTACATTTAGTAAGAAATAAAGGCTTCCAGCACATTTTGACAATGTTTATTGTATTCTCATCCATTTAAGACAAAGAACACTACAAGCAATGTAAATAAGATAGAATGTTTTGGGACCAAAAAAAGAACAGAAACTCTTTCTCCAAAATGTGCCATGTGCAAGAACTCTTTCCTTACATTCAAACTTAAATGTAAAACATTATACAGTTCCGGAAGGTAAACACTTGTTATTGTCATGGAGTTTTTCTATGGTTCAGGATAAAATAACTTTTAAAAATAATTGGATGAAGGGGTTAAGGGCATGCAATGGACCAAAAGTATGACCCCTGTAAAGCTATTGCCTTGAATATGTTTCTTTAGTGTTTCAGTCAGGCTGATGGATGTCTTCCTTTGGACTGATGGAGATGTCTGTTTCAGGACAATGTGTGTGCGGTCAGTGCACATGCTTCCCACCGGGCGACCCAAGAGTTCAGGGAAAGAACTGCGAGTGTGATGACCGACAGTGTGAGGACATCAACGGGGAAATCTGTGGGGGTAAGCCTTGGTTTTCAACATTTAACAGCATGCGCCTTACTGTCACAGTTTGTGATGTGAATATTGTGACACTTAAATGTGCAGGGAATGCCATGAAAGAGCAGCTGTCTGGATTTTCAACTATGACAAACTAATTTTTTTACAAATGTGTGGTAAAATGGTCTTGGAAAGAATCCACACAACACACATATAAGGCATACCTTGTTTTCACCAAATACAATTATTTTCAGAATTTTAAGGAAAGATACTGTATGAGCAAAATGAAGTGTAAAGACATTTTGCAGCCCTCCTATGAAAGTTAGTGCACAGTGGTTTTTGTAGTTTTGAAACTTTGAATTTCTGAATTAAAAGCAGTATGTTATGCAAAAAACTAATACAGTACGTGAATGCAAAAAACAATGCTGTAAACCAGTTTGCCAACTACCAGTAGTTCCAGACTTCAGTAGTAATTATACCTGTGAAGTCCATTTCAGTCATAATTGTACTGGTGAAGTCCATTTCAGTGGTAAGTATTCTGGTATACTCCTCTGCAGTAGTGATTATATTAGCGAAGTCCACTTCAATAATAATTATACTGTTGAAGTTGACTTCAGTAGTAATTATGTGATGTACAGTACTTCACTTCAGTAGTAATTATATCTGTCTTGAATCTGTCTTTGACTGTTTTATTTATTCCCAAAGAGATTAAACTTTGGAAACTTTGGAAAAGAAAATATGAAAGAAAAAATCTTCAATTGAATAACCAGTATATTACTTACTGGTTGCCCCAACACCAAGAAAGGCCATGCACTGTTCAGTCAAGTAAGGCTGGAGCATTTAAAGTGTGTATACAGTCCACATTAAAGTAATGAGTTACACCACCAAAGCTGCATTACTGAACTAAACTTAAATTTGTTACATCCACATTAGAGGAAAGTTTCTAAATATGTGCAAAGAACTCTACTTAGATTTTAATTTGCTGAAACAATTAAACATTGGAGCAGTAATTGCGAGAGTCTTTGACAACTGTCAAAAATCAATCAAGCAAAATAACATACAGTTTCACACACGGATTCTAAATATACAATATACAATTTATTGATACAGCACCTAAACATGCATAACAAACCATCAAAAGTGGTACAATATAATTTGTGAACCATTCTGCTATTATACAATTAGTTGATCTTTCACCCATTCTCATTACAATGAGAAGAAATGAGAACATTAAAATTAAACAGTATATTGTATAATTGTCTACCTTGTAGATTATATTTGTCTCTCCCACTTATATTTTCAAAGACAAGTAAGTCTACATTTACTAGCATGAACTTTACTTTATATTTACTGTTGAGAGAGAGCTCTTGATCTCTCAAGAATCATAATATGAATATGAAAGTTTTATACTCAAATATTCATTAGACAAACATTTCTTGATGCGTTTGAACACTGAGGATGGAAGTAGGCTGGGTTCTTACAATGGTTTCTTTGACTGCTTGCTCTGTGCTGGGAGTGTCGTTGTGCAGAGAGAAGAGAGAGGAGAGCTTTCCCTAATGATGCTGAGGACTGCTCTGCAAGCAAATGAACATCTTTCTGAACTCAGCTCTTTAAAACAGTCTGTGCACAGTCATTTGTTTGGGTCTGGCCACAAGTAAGATGGGTTGGAGGAACTTGGTTCTTCCTGACTATAGCTTTATACTGAATATTCTTGGAAGGGAGATAGCAGACTAAGGGATACAAAGCTGCACCATACTGTATATCATCAGGGTGTTTCAGAATTAGCACAGCTTTCCAATGTCCTTCTCTGTATTACAGACCACTTATCTGAGGGACCATTTTTAACTGTAGTCCTTTGCTTTTACACTGAAGCACAGGCTGCTTGGCCAAGGAAACTATTATTGGAAATCTTTAATAACACATAATTCTTGCAGCTACGCTTTATATGGAAATAAATTGTAATAACATTGTGTTTCCTAGTAAGTGTGTTGTGTAAAAAATCTTGAATATGTCTGAACCATACAAAATCTGCAGGCATACCTGAAAGAATTTTCAAGGCTACAGACAGGAGATATAGGTAATTTCACTCACTACATGAGCTTTTCAGCTTCTGCTTCTACACGGCTGTTCACTAGGAACATCTCACAGGTCCTTCACGGCCACTACATAAAGTACTGTACATAAAGCTATTATTTTCTTCAAAATGACCAATAACTCCCGAAAATAATTGCTGTAAATGGGAGTATTTTGTTAAACTTGAAAAGAGCATTTTGTTTTATCTCTAACATACAATTATGCGCTATTCTCCAAGTGCAATTTAATGTGAATACATGCTGTTTGAAAATACATCCTTTCGTTGGTACGCACCCAGTTAGAATTTCATCAGCCATTGCCTTTGCACAAAAACCTGGCTTTTCTACTGTTACTGCATAGAACCGTCTGTTGTTTTGTTTCTTTCTTGCTCTTGGCAAAGTTTAATTTGTCAAACCGAATTTAATTTTGTAAACAATAACATCCTGCAGGTATGCGGCTTAGCTCTGGTAGCGTCTGCTGTCCAGTCAGGTTTGAACAGAGAAGCATGCTCTGTGTTAACATCAAATCACACTTCAGGCTCCAAAGTCACTGTTCAGAGACACGTTGTATTTTGCCACATTGATGGGTCTAAAATCAGAAAGTTCAGTCAGAAGGATTTCTGTGGACTGCAGAAATATATGTGACAAGTGTTAATAGTCTTGGCCTGAGACTTTGGGCAGATTGCTCTAATCACAGTTAACATGCCTTTCATTTTTACTACATCCCTGGATATGTAGCTTTCAGCCTGGAGAACTAAAAAAAAATAATGCTCAGTTTTTCTGTCTTGATTTTTTTGTGCATTGTAAACAACCCCCTGCTGTCAGCTCTGCTAATTTAAAGTGTCATTTTCTTGCTGTTAATTTTGAAGGTTACAGTATATGTTGTTTATTTTGGGGAACTGCTTTGGAGGGGGGAGCTCATGGGTCCTTTTGATTCATTATAGATTTACTGCATTGTCTGTTTTTTTTTCTCATTTCATTATTTTAATTGTGATCTCTTGGAAATCCCTGCAGTTCATATTCTTATAGCCATTTCTGTAGTTCATATCAAAAAGTACTTACTTGGTAAAATCATATTCACAAATGACTGGAAACTGCCTTCATTTTCTGAATGTGCTTGCTTTTTGAATAGCTCTGTCCTTTTGTAATGTCTTCTCTACAGCAATTTGGAGGAGCACATACTGTAAATAGGAGATAGTCTTAAATAATTACAAAATCTTCATATGTCATCTGCTACCATTTTTCAGATTTAGTAAGACTGAAAATAAGAGCATTTTGATGAGTGTTTGAAAAAGTCTTATTCAATATTATTTTCCTGTATACACACAAATTCACACTCACAAAACTGCAATTTGCAATGCTGTTTTAAGGGATTTTTTAGGCTTTTTTTTGTCTGAGAGAGATGTGTATACTATATACCAATTGTGTGATAACAGTGTTACAGCTTTAGATGACTAAGAAGTGTGTCTTCAAGTTTAAATAAAGTTTGTGACACTTGGCAGAGTAAACACGTCTAACTTCAAAGCAGAGAGTTTGATTGCTGAGGTCTGGGGGGGTCCCTTTAGCAAAAGCAATTGTAAAGTTTACCTTAGTATACTTATGTAGATTGTTGGTTAATGATTGTCAATGAGCCATACAGAAACACACATTATAAGATCACATGGAGAGCAGAGAAAAAGGACAAGAATTAAGGGAATAAGAAGGAAAGGAGGACAAGGATAGAGAGAAGAGAGGAGTTGGAATTTGAAGCTTGCGAGAGTGAGAGTGTCAGGCGAGAGCCCCTGCTTTATGATCAGCCACACAAGACCTGACTGGAGCTAAGTATTTGAATCTTATGAGACAGAGCTATTCTGATTTTAGGGAACTTGATTTCCTGGGTAAAAGATGTCTTTTCTGCTTAGGGCGCATTCTTAGAATAGGGAGATAGACTATCATTTATTTTGTGGCAGAGAGAGAGATTAAACTACTCTTATTTGGCCTCTGTAGGTATTAAGAGTTTAATGCTTAGTAGAGGTCTGGTGTTTTCTGGGTGACCAGAATGTTAGGCCTCTGAAACGCCATGTTTGTAAATACTGTACATAGGCTAATGTGTGTGTTGTATGTTTTGTTGTATGTAGTGTAGTTTGTGTCTTGTCATTGTAATAAATATTTGTTTAATCCAGTGCCTGGATTATTTCACCTTTCACCAAAGCTGTGCCAACGAACACGAGCCTTTAATTATACCAGCTGCCTGGGTATCCCCCATTCATAATAATATCCTTTTAAAATACTATCCTACATTATTTCTTTCATAGCAAACGTTTATCATGTGAACGAAAATGTAAGGACATGTGCGGTTGTGCTGAATAAACAGGATTGAGTGTCTACAATCTGGCCTCAATCACTGCAGAACCCAGAAAGGTTTAGCGAGCACTATGTTAAAAACATAAGGTTCGAAATGAAAGGGAGCCCATTAAGACCATCTAGCCCACGGGGGAGTTGATTTAACCTAATTGATTAAAGGATTTCTTCCAGACATTTATTTAAAGAAATCGGGGTATTAGAATTAAGAGCATGGCTGAGGAGCTTCTTTCATAGTCATACAAACCTTGCTCTTGCTATTAAGATAGTAATAGAACATCCTTTTTCTGTATTAATAGAAAATAATTTAAAAAAACAAGGCAGGGTGAACTTAATGTCCAAAAAAAAACATTCACTGGCACACCAGATACTCCTATCACCACACAAAAAAGAAAAAAAACATTCTTGACAAATGTCTGCCACCAGTCATTTATCGTGTCATATGTACTGTATATGTATTCATAATTAGTGTTAAACCTCTGGTTTTATGAATCTGCATCTAGTGTGCTAGTGTTATTATTTCTTGTCACACTCCTGGACACTGTATCTGCAACTGTAGAAGCAATATGCATCTTATTTAAGGTATTTATTGACAGCTGTAATGACAAATATTCTCTGTATGGCACTATATTACCATATTCATTTTACTGGACTAATTCGTCATGGTTATTATCTTTAAATGTCATATCCATAACCAGGGCTCTCTAAAACCTCAAGGTCTAGAGGCATGGATGACTGGATTATGTGTAAATGAATGCTGGAAACTTGCAATGGACATCCATGTAATAATCTATTATTATGAATATTAAAGAAGAATAAGAATTTATAATTTTGAATAAATCATTCAGCCTCGTTCATAACATTTATCTTTATGTTATTACTCTCGTGTTTGTATTTTTTATGATATGTTCAGATTCTTTTCTGTGCTGCACTGCAGATATCTAAAAGTATATTAAGGTGGTGAAATATTAATGTGAATGCATTCTCATGGGTTATTGTACTTTGCGGCAAAGTGACATTGCAATAGATGCCTGTCTATTCTGTCTTCACAGTGCCAGATCAGATGCCGCTAGTATGAAAAAGGATTTTAAAATATGTATGTCCCTCATCTTCACCACTCACTATGAAAGCGGAACTGATTACATTGGGTTAACATACTGTAGCTATCTGCAAAACAATCTTCCTCATTGCTGTTGCATCAGACAGCACTCTCTTTGAAAAATCATCTTTAACTTGTCTCTCGTTCTTGGGTCACTCAACAAATCCTCTTAATGAGAGAAAAAAGGGCAAATGCACGTGTTGGAATTAAATCTTAATGTTGTCTAATTACCTTGGCCTGGTGGCTTTGCTAATACCGATAGAAAAGTTACCTTAAGTTTATCCTTTACTGCAAAGTCTCATCCCTACTTTCAAAACGACGTTTCTATAAATGTTCCAGTAAATAAGATTTCAATTAGAACTAAAATTAAAATTAACTTAAAAATTATCAGACTTTGTACTAGTCTGTGTACTAGTCACTTTTAATTTATTGATGTTAATTGGGTTCAAGATCTTTTACTGTACACATCCAGGTGGTGTCACGACTATAGTCCCCCCTCCTTAAGGGTGCTCCAGCCCTTTCACTAAAGACTTCATTCTCTGCACCTGTTTCCCATTCCCTGCCCACCTTAAAAGCCAGGCGCTGACGCTCTTCCGGGCTCTGCATCTGATTTCCATATCGTGCGAGTCCGGGACCTGGAAGCGCCTGGTCCCGTTAAGGTTTTAACCCCTGTTCCTGTTCCTGTTCCTTGTTCCCTGTCCGCCGGTTCCGACCCGGCCTTCGTGGTTTTAACGTCGTGTTTTGATGGATCTCCTGGTTTTGGACTTACTCGTGTGTTTTGGATACTCTATGGATTACTCTCTGGGATTGTTCGCCTCGGCCACGCCTCCCCCGTGCACCAGCGCACCTTGGACACGCCCCCCTGTCTTCAGCCCCGTTTTCCTGCATGACGTTTCCCCTGTGTTTCCCCACTTCGTCGGACTGTGTCGTCTGCATAGGGTCCGGAAAGAACTGTTCGTTACAGAATGCAGAGCCAACACCTGGACCCCGCGGACGGCACCCTGGCAGCCTGGATTCCATCGTTTTTTTTTTCTCCCTTTTTTTTTCTTAGGGCTTCGGAGCCGCCCTGAAAAGGAGGGGCGTACTGTCACGACTATAGTCCCCCCTCCTTAAGGGTGCTCCAGCCCTTTCACTAAAGACTTCATTCTCTGCACCTGTTTCCCATTCCCTGCCCACCTTAAAAGCCAGGCGCTGACGCTCTTCCGGGCTCTGCATCTGATTTCCATATCGTGCGAGTCCGGGACCTGGAAGCGCCTGGTCCCGTTAAGGTTTTAACCCCTGTTCCTGTTCCTGTTCCTTGTTCCCTGTCCGCCGGTTCCGACCCGGCCTTCGTGGTTTTAACGTCATGTTTTGATGGATCTCCTGGTTTTGGACTTACTCGTGTGTTTTGGATACTCTATGGATTACTCTCTGGGATTGTTCGCCTCGGCCACGCCTCCCCCGTGCACCAGCGCACCTTGGACACGCCCCCCTGTCTTCAGCCCCGTTTTCCTGCATGACGTTTCCCCTGTGTTTCCCCACTTCGTCGGACTGTGTCGTCCGCATAGGGTCCGGAAAGAACTGTTCGTTACAGGTGGGGGCTGTGGTCAGGTTTGACAGGTCATTAGTAATGTGTACAAATTCCTGGAGACTCGCCTTGTGAATTGTCAGCAACCTCTAAATCCATGCGGATTTGGTTTGGGAAGTTGCTGAGCAGCAGCAGTAGTGGATAGTGATCAATTGGCATGTGATATTGTCTATACCTGTAGTTAGCAGGTAGATCTCTGCCACTTCCAGTTGTTGTACCATTGGAGCAAATATGAGAGGCACAGATTCAGAGCATATCAGCTTCTGGCAGAGAACAGGAGGTAAGCCAATACACTTGAAATGGGGAGGCTTTCATCAAAGGATGGGCAAAAGCCCTGTTGCAGCAGAGTGATAATAATGACAGCAAGCCTGCGGAGCTGGAAGCAGTTAGTCTTAACTCTGTACACAGACACCCTACAAGGGTAGGTCTCGTTATTTTACACAAACATGAATCCATGAAGCAGCTACCTACAGTAGCTGACCAAATAGCCCTATTCTACTAAAAAGGCTGCTTCTGCTTGGTTCAGACAGGGGATTAAAAAAATATTTGCTCGAAAGGACAAGGCAACCTCCACATAATACAAAACGGATTCTTAGGGCAATGTCAAAGCCAGCTGCTGTTCCTCGTATCTCCCTGTCTTTCACAGTTCATTCAGTAGTGAACCAGGGCAAATACTGTAAGTGAAGCAGGTGTCGACTTGGACAACTCCCCACTTTATCACAGGCTGTGTGTGACGGAATATTGACGGTCAGGATAACTTTGTCACGCCGATGAATGGATATGTAACCAAAAAGACTTGTTCAAATACAGATGGCTTGAAGAAAACATTAACATGCAGCCAATATCTGGTAAAATTGTCTTAACTGAAGAGTTCAGTATATTAGTCAATAAAGACCATAGCGCCTGTGAGTCTGCCCAAGGGAAGCATGGCAAAGTAGAGTGCAGTTTTCTTGGTGAATTACTGCTTGATAAAGCGAGCACATTACACAAACACAACCTTGCTACAGCTAATACATACTTTCACCAAGCTGATAGAGATTTTTGCAGGTAGTGACACATAGACTGTGCTCTGACCCGCCATCTTTACCTGAGTGACATTTTAAAACCAGAGCCACGCGAGGTATGTTTTCAACAAACAATGACATAGGCAATTCAAGAAGTACTCTTAACATCCGTATATCAAGGACAAAAATGGCATTGAGCATACAGTACATCCTGTACAAAAAAGCTTGAATGCTAAAAGGTTGGACAACACTGCTATTGAAAGTATGAAAATGATATAACTGATAACAGTGCCAGAATGAATGATGAGTCTATTAGCAACACCTGGGCAAGCTTAAAAAGTAAGATGTATGAAGCTGCCACTATCGCACTGGGCTTCCCTGACTGAAAACATGGATAGATTACTGCATGAGAAATCAAAATAATGTGAGATTCCACTCCCTAGAAACTCAGCAATGACTGCAAAATGCAAAGTATGAAGCACACTTACAAAAATAAATGCATGACCTGAGAAATAGTTGATATAACAGAAAAAGCATAGGAAATAGACCCAAATCAAATACTTTGTTACAATTTAGAAGTGTGGATGGTGAATTTTTACCATCAAATTTGATAACATCCAATCAGAAAGATTTTTACTTACACAATATCCAGACACAGATCAGCAAAGATGCTTACTTTGCTAAACTGTTATGAATCATTTTAGTCGAGAACAGAGAGGAACACAAAGGGACCTGATTCAAGTATTCAGTATGTTCAAAGGCACACCGCTTATGCCATAGAAATATGTGTTAAAATAAGCATACAAGTGCAAATCACACAGTTGTGAGAGTCTGGAATAACATGTTCAGCCATATTATTGGAGTCAGCCATGGCTGGGGACTTTAAAGAAGCCATGTTATGCCATGGCTTCTTTCAAGAATGAATAGATAAGATATAAAGATCAATTAGGTACTAGCAACCCATAAAGCTAGATGAGCTGACTGGCCTCCTCTCATTTGTAATCTTTTGTTGATGTGTTCTTATGTTGTGTTTGTTAATTTTTTTCTGAAGGCTAGGACACAGTACATCACAACACCTCATAGATTTTGCTGAAATCCTATGGCTGCCTAGATGTATTTGTCAAACATATAAGAGAGTATCATGGTGTTTGACAGAACAGGTCTCCATTGAGAGTAATGCAACAAATCCCTTTGACATCTGCCATGGCATTGAACAGGACAACATTCCGGTATCTACCCTTTCCAGGTTCTGCCTTGCTGTAGTACTTCTGATCATGTTTGAAGGCCCCAAGTCCTGGAAATTAGATCTGCGGGACGTATAATGGAAAGCTTTTTTTATACTGTGCTCTACCTATACAAGGTCTGTGAAATTCAAGTCTATTTTAAACTGCACTTTTCTGGATTGCATAGTTGAATACAAAGTGCAAAGCTTACCATGGGCTACTGTAATTAGGTTAGGTCCCCTTTTCAGGCCATAAAGGCCCATGGGGGAATGGGGGGCAAGGGCCACCATTTTTTTCTTGACCACCTGACTGGAGGTGGAGGCAATGTGGTCAGCATCATGCTCTAGCCGGCCTATTACCGGACGATTAATTCCCAGTACTCATTTGGAAAGCAGGCTGAGTGGACCTGGGAGCCATCTGGAAGGAATTAGAGCAAGCTACATCACTTGCCACTTCCTGGGATTGAACCCACGACCTTCTGGTCAGGAGCTACGGTAGATCCCCTTGCCGTCTGAGCTACCATGGCTCCGGCCTACTGTAATTGAAATCCTTTCATCTGTAGAAACACTGTACATCAGTAACATATCATGAAATTTACATACACACAGCTCATGCACCTGTAGCAGTTACAGCATTTGCCAGACAGAGCAATCAGAGTGTCAAATATGGAGTTCCTGAAGTGTACTAAGTATGAAAGCCCTCTTTCTAGCCAGCCATCCAAACCTTTCTTTTTTGTTATGTAATAATCATTGTTTCCAGCATCATCAGAATTTTTAATAATTGGCTACAAAGGGGTTGTATGTATAAAAAAGTTTGTTAAATAGGATAAAGTGAAGTTAAATTCCGTGAAAAATAAAATGAAAAAACATATGGTTTTGCGTTTGAGCCTTCATCAGGTATGATTGAGAGTTTAGAAGGTAGCAGGGATGTAACGTTTTGGAGCACAAAGGACAAAGTAGGTGAGAATAGGCACCGAGCAGGTGAGAAGGATTTTCCAGATTAAGTGAGATCTGGGGCGAGAGGTGTGAAAAGCCAAAACCTCTGTTTGAATGGAATGGTTTTAAAACAGAAATGATTATGTCATTGAGAGAAGGGGGAAGGTGAGATCCAGGTTTGAGGGTAATCTTGGCTTCATATCTTTTTTCTGGAGTAGAAGTTCTGAAATCCCTGTAAACGAATGCAGACAGAAAGGTCAGTGAAATCATGGCTTGAAGAGCTGAAATAGTGGAACTGTCAGCTTGGGGAGATCCTCAGTATTCTGACGTTCCCTAAAATGCCAATCTTCTTGCTGTCTTGCCAGACATTGTCTGCAACAGATACTCTAAATGAGATAACTAGATATACATGATGTTCTGTGGGTGATTTTAAAATGGCCCAAGGGACAATGTATTTGTATGATACTGGACACAGTACCCAGCCGTTTCTGTTACAGGTAAAGGTGCTGTTGTGGATAGTAGCTATGGGTGGTTGAGGGAATTGTTGGACAAGTAAATTGCGTAGATCAGGTGATATGAGATGGGTGATGAATGGGTCTGGGTAAAAAGGTTCCAGTTTAGGAGCAATCCTATAGATTACATGTAGAATGGAGATCTTTCTTTGATGACCCTAAGAATAGAAAAGGTGTTGGGGTGGAAGCACCAGTGGAATATGGTTCACGGTCTAGGATTTCCTTTTTGGGTTAGAGCGAAGGGCTGTTTGGGGATTAGGGCCCTGTCATTGCAGTGTGTAACATAGCCAAAGTTAATGAACCAAGAGCACATTTCAAGGGCTTGATTTTGTGGCACAGTGGTCAGCATTGCTGCTTTGCACCACTAGGGTTCTGTGTTCAATTCCAGACCTGGGGTGCTACTGTATCTGCAAGGAGTTTGTGTGTTCAAACTGATCTCGCTTGGGTTTCCTCTCATAGTCCAAAAACATACTGGCAGGTTAATTGGCTTCTGGGAAAATTGATCCTAGGTGCGAGTGTGTGCATCTGTGTTTGTCTCTATATGTTTGTCCTGTGATGGACTGGCATTCATTCGAGGGTGTACCCTGCTGTACACCTGTTGCTTGCGGGATAGACTCTAGATCCTCAATGACCTAAAATTGGATGATGCAGTTAGAAAATGGATGTATGGACTTCCAAAATCCACCATCCAACAAGCAACAAAGTCAAAATGGCTCTGTGAGAAATTTAGAGTTTTAGTGTTTGGGATGGAAAGTGCTATAAAGAAGATAACTACATGAATTAGTGGATTTGTAATACACAGAAGTTGATAGTGTTTCGTGGAGAGGCAAATATCCAGAAAAGAAAGAGTGGTATAGAATAAGTAGACTTTACAGATGATTTTTATATATACATTCACAAGGCTTTGGTGCAGAGAACCATCACGTATAGCCAAATTCACATACTGTAGAACCAAGTCCACCCCTATACTGTCACATGTATGTGTATGTGTGGTGAAAAGACATAAGTAACCCTCTCTTATATGATAATTACAGTACTAATGCATTGGCCTTAAGTTAATCACAATAACAATTATCAGCTAAGACAAACAGCAGCACACACAAATATCTAGTAATCAGCAAAAACTAAATAACATGAATCCCTGCCCTGCGTCCAGCAGGTGTCTTCACTTTGCTTTTCCACCTCTGTGATTAGCACACCCCAATGTAATGAAAAGGGCAATAAACTGTCTGTGAGCCTGAAATGTTGTCTCCACACTGCCAACACAGAACCGGGAGTGTTTGCTACAGTATAAAAACTAGACCACACTGAGATGTGGATGCTGGGTGGTGAGTACTTGGATACGGGGTAGGGTGAGGCTCTTTCACTTCATCTTACGATCCCTGTCTGTTGCACAGCTAATTTGAAAATTGCACTTAATAACTTTTGGCTTGGTTTCATCCTGCTCTGCTTTTTATCCATCCAAGACCCTATCTGCCTGACCGAATCATGAATAAGTAAATCTACGAATGTTAAATTTACAGATGTTGAGACCCTACTGTACTAATAAAATTCCAGATTATTTTTTATTAAACTGAAAACTGAAATTATTTCTGCATACATTTTCATTTTGAAAACATTTTGTAATTATTAATTATAAAGTTGAGTCTGCATCTCAACAGCACACACTGTATAGAATTCACTTACTTTTAATCTTTTTTTAGCTGCCCAAGTCCTTGTGTTGGTGGTTGTATAAAAAGAATATGAGTATTAATGGAAATTGATGAGACAAGTAGCTCCCTTGTGGCTTTTTATTACACATGTTTCCCTAAGCATTGCCTACAACAAGCTGTGCGAAAGCCTGGTTGCTCAGCATGATCATCATGTGCAACTTGTGAAAATGTGACATTTGTGATTTTCAAAAACTGCACACAAACAACTTTAGGAAACAAAATAATTTTGTCAAGATTCTCAGATATCTTACCCAATTAGAGGTGAGTATATCAAGATTAATTTAAATTTTAAGGTCAGTAGCTGTCATACTTTCAGTTCTCCATCTTAATTAATCTACATTCATTTCACATCCTGTGTACTGTAGATGGAATTGAATGACAGGAACGGCACAGTCCCCTAGTAAGTGAGCTAGAAGACTACTGTATGTCTCAACATAAACATACTGTAGATACTTTTCACAAGTAAGACATTTATCAGAGCCACAATAACTTCAGAGGTTATGATAAGATTGGGTAAAGCACAAGGTGTTGGGTCTGAAATATATAATTGTATATATTAACAGTTCTGCTGCTACCAAATCCTGTCTTTGTCTCATACAGAGAGATTACATTCACATTTAGGACATGTACAGTTAGACTAGCCAGACACTTCTGGAAAGTGTAATCAGAGTGAAACCAAATTTTTTAAGCGCTTCAATGCAGTGGAAAAGAAAATAAAAAGCTTGCACAAACAGGAATGTTCCAATGTATTTAGAATTTTGGATTTTGAAGAGCTTACCCCAGATTTATTTCCCAAAATGGTTGGTGTGAGATTGGGACTTGGACATCTTTTCACAATGGATCAAGGCTGGTGAGTGCTTTGCAGCCAGCCAATTGTAATTTGCAAGGAATAACGACATTCAGTATTTGGATATGTTGGATGATGTTTCCTGAGTGCTACAGGAGACTGAAATCACTATGCAGAGTGAGGACTAACCAATGGGTAGCTGGAGGTTAGCAAAGGTGGAGATGGGATAGAGGGGAGATGCCTGTGACAAAATGCAGTACAGACGGGTTTGTGTGTAATATACTGCATAAACATTAGCTTTACAAATGTAATCGGGAATGACTATGACTTAGAGCAGCTGAGGTTAAAGTTGCTTGATTATCATAATCCCTCCCAAATTTCGGTGAAGAACCCCCATTTAATGCTGACATTCCCCAGCAGTTGAATTTACTAGTGTCTGGGCTCTAATCCAAAGGTAATGCTTTCTAGAAACACCAAATGTAAGTAATTCTTGTTACCCAGAGACTCAACTCAGATTAAATCAGAAATTTTGACCCAGTTTCCAATGCAAGTAAATTATTAGTCAAATCTTTGGTAGTAACTTTGTGTCTGTTGTACTTGCCTTTATTAGAAATCCACCAGGCACTTAGTGGATTTTAATTTGCATTGTGTTGATAAATAACAGTTTCTGATTTTCTGTTAATGTTCTGCCTTCACACACAGGGCTGGCCCTTGGTTTAGGTGGCCCAACAACTGCCTAGGGACCAGTGGCCACCAGGGGGCCCTATAACTGTACAACACAACAGATTTTTTTAATTGGCACATTCAGATGTGAGTCAAAAAGTCTCTCCCGTGGCCCTTTCTGGTGCTCCAGTGCTAATCTAGGCTTTTAAAAATTGTAAGTTATATATTATAATATTATTAGTTGTGAATGTAATGTAAGTGTAGTTGTTTATTTCACTGTTAATGTTGTTAATAACTCATCATTGCCATAAGATGACAAAATCAGTGCGGTTTCAGCTGCTGCTACACTCATTTAATTTTGAAAAATAACTAACAACTAACATGTAATAGTATAGAAGTAAGTAGTACACTCCTTTGGGAAATTAAGATAACAATAATGCAGAATATATGTATTTCATTTGCATTAATACATTAAATAGTAATAGTAAAAGACAGGTGATCTTTCATATTTTCTCGAGTATCAGACTGACTGAATTTTTAGGGTTGTTAATAGCCATTTAATGATTTTGAAAAAGGGCACTGGAAGTTTCCTAGTAGCCAAATATATTGGATAATAAACAAATCTTCAAGGTCCAGCTGAATCACACGCTACACTGAGAATTGAATTAACAGGACAAACTGACCTTATCAGAAATTGACTGGTTTCATCATTATGTCTGTTTTACACACATGGAACAATTGCCTTTAGTTCAGTTACCTGTCTGAGCATGCATGATTCCTTACAGGGTTTTTGTTGGGAGAATATTCAGTATGGGATAAAAGCAGAATTTCCCACTCAGCACACAAGTAGAGACCCTCAGATGTTGTCTAATCCTAGAAGAGAAACTGACATGAAGAAGAATGAAGATCTTAAAAAATTTAGGCACTTAAATCATAGACCTGGTTTAGCAAAAGATGTTCTGAAATGAATACTTTTGTAAAGCCCAAATTACACTGCTATTACTATAGGAGAGTCTTAAGCAGGAGATCTTTCTCACAATGGCAAATGATAAAGCTCAATAAAGATTGTGAGTGCTGAAGCTAACTGGTAAATTGAAAGGTGACTCTAAGACAACACTTAATGATTTCACTAATAATTCAAGATTGTGGTATCAACTGACATGCACTTTTAAGAGAAACACTGTATGTAGTATGTACTGGAATACTTTGAACTTCATTTGTAATTGTGTCCCTGTAAACCAACTGTAAAGAACTGCATTATT
The DNA here is from genome assembly GCF_059453375.1 of Lepisosteus platostomus. NCBI lineage: Eukaryota > Metazoa > Chordata > Actinopteri > Semionotiformes > Lepisosteidae > Lepisosteus > Lepisosteus platostomus. Next base: position 30,371,231 of record NC_142612.1, read on the forward strand.
TATTGTTAATATATTTGATTTTCTGTACACTTGCTGCAGTGTAAACAGTGTAAAGTTTACTAAAGTTAATTGTAGCATAAAACTTCAATAAAACACAGGTTGTTGATATATTTATGTTTAAAGTATTGTTTTGTGAATCTTATCCAGAACAAAAAAGCAATACAAAGACAACAATATTTAATAAGGCTTCTTAAAACGAATGAATCCACACTTCGTTAGCAAAGTGGTAATGTCTAAGATGATCCATGTCTATGATGGCTAAAAATGATCTATTAAATTACATCCTGTAGCTAAATTCTTTTTATTCGGTCATCTAAATAGCTGCAGCTTAGTGTCTGTTGAAAACTGGAGTATATTATTTTCCATTTCTGGGCTTTTTGTACTGTATGTGTGTGTAGGTGGAGGAAGATGGGAGATCATTTCCCTTTTCTACATTTAACTCTTGAAAATCTTTTTTTAAATCTTCTTAGAGTAGTTGAACAAGGGGCTTTACTCGCATTCTGGTAAAAATCAACTCAGAGAAATCAGGACTTCAGTGATCACTGTACTGTACAGTATGTTATCAGTATCTAACAGAACAGTTTGTTCTTTTATTGCAGATTGCCAGAATTATTCAGCATTTTTTATAAAGTGCATATCCAGTCAATCATTTTAAATCTCATTAATCTCCTGTTTACATGAAAGGCATCTATCCAGGTATTCAGAAAGTGATAGAAATGTATTATACGGTAACTGTTTTAACAAGATGATTAAAACACCACACCACACTTGGAAAAAATCTGTGATGTCATATTAACTTTTCGAAGTCGGAAGAATTTAAGACAATGAATGTTTTGTATTTTATATGGGTAGGCAGAATTCATAAGCAAAAATGGTTTCAAAGGACATTTAGGCAAACTTCAGTTTATGTTTAACCCCTTCACAGAGCTTTTACACAGCAGATAGTCTTTCACCACCTTCTCCATCAATTGTAACTAATGAAAATCTGCCACCTTTAATATTATTGGTTTACTTTAACATGAAACACCCCATTGTCCTTACACTTTAGACTTCTACTTATTCATCTTCAATTAAATCTATAGAGCAAGATTAGATACTCTAAAACCAAAAGGCAGAGGAATCAGTAGATGGTATAATAACCCTGTTGTTATCTGAATTCCAATGAACGTTTCTTCCCTATGACTGAAGCGGGACTCAAACAACTCTCTGATAAAAGAGTGAAGTTAACAAGCGTCTGATTATGGTAGGTTTAAGGTGCTCCAGGATTGGCTTTTAAGCATTTCAAGGATTGCTCATCCCTTGGGCTTTTTTCCCCCCTTCTCTCACTTGATGAAGGAGTCACTCTGCAAAGCTATTTTATTGTCAAGGGAAGTGTTTTTGAGCAATTAGACTTGCATGAATCAGACAGATGCACTTTTTTTTTAGAAAAGCAAAACTGAAAGAAAACAGGAGGACTGGTACACAGTGTGTCTAGCACAGGGATCAGCAACTCTGGTTCTTACTTTTTTTTGCATAATTGGCAGAAGCGAACGTGTTTCCAATTGTTCACCATTTGTCTATTAAAAGCCCTTGCAGTTCCAGGAGGACTGGGGTTGTGGACCTCAATTCTAATCCATTTCTGCTGTTTGTATGGTACTGTAGGGCATGGCTTCTGCTCCTGTGGCCGATGCATCTGCAGTGATGGCTGGTTTGGTAAACTGTGCCAGTTTCCTCGGAGCTGCAACATGACGGATAAGGAGAGCAAGAGCCTGTGTGAAACGTCAGATGGGGTCATGTGTAATGGGAAAGGTAAGATCAAACTGAAACAAATTAAAATAAAACTAAAAGGGTGTTCTTAACAAAGTCCATCTTCAAAGGTTCGAAAGGTTATCTGATATGATCAGTCATAATACATTTCTAGATCCTACTTTGATTTCAACTTCATTCATGCCCATGTTTTTATATACAGTATCTAGGGTCTCACTAATGTCATATCAAGCAATGGTAAAAATGCAGGGCTTCTATTTTTTATTTATTATTTCAGATGCTGCTTCCTATGTCTAAAGCTGAATTGAATTTCAGCATTTTGGAAGGATTTTATTATAAGGGCCATCAAGTAGCCTCATATCAATTGAGGAGATCTTAAGAAAATCTAAGAACTATTGCAAACTACTATAAGTGCAAGAGAAGCAAATTATTAATACCAGATTTTTGCTGCTTGCATAAATACAAAATAGTTGAAACTTCTCATTTTGAAGAATATTCAGACAAGCACAAGTCTTATACAGCATGTATAGTACAGCATATACTGTATTACTTGGCTGTTATGCGTGAATAATATTGAATCACAGCAACAAAAATCTACTTTTCCTGCTCTTCTACACTCTAGAATTTTACAGAAAATCCATTTAAATTAAATGAATTCTTCAGCTATATCAGCCTTTAACGTCAGATGGTCTGCTCTTGTTCCTGGATAATTATTATCTTTTTGTTCCTGGTTTAATTCTTGTATTTCTTTATATCAAAAACACAAAATGAGAAGTGACAAGAATATGTTTTTTATGGCTTTGCTGTTTAGTGTAATGTATTTTAAATATATCAATATCAAGGTATCAATGACTGCATGTAATATTTTTCATCTCTCTGAATCAGGAACATGATTATCTTGGCCTCTAAATTATTGCTTTTGAGGAGCTCAGATTGGGGTAAGAACCCGTTTTACGATATGAAGGGCAGAAAAACCATTTTTTCATTTTGTATAAATATAACACTGTCACCATATATATGATAAGCTTCACAAAAGCCTATAGGCATTAAAGTGTATTTAAAGATTTTAAGATGAAGCAGATATTTGTAGTACTTTAGGGAATGTAGGGTATTGCCCTAGTAAAAATAAGGCCCCCAAAGCTGTTTTAATTAACACAGCTTTAATCCATGTATATATCTAAACTAAAAGAAATCAGATTTAGGTGATCTCATATTTTAGAAGGCCTTCCTGTAAAATCTGTTGCAGAATGGATCAGTAACATTAAAATTAAAACAACCTTTGCAGGAAACCACAAAATGAGCTTTTTTGACAAAGTTTCTTAAAATGTTGAGTAACTGGATGGAATCTTGAGCATCTTCATGCTGTACTTGAGGAACAGTGCAGAATCGTTGGATATTTGATAAGGTTCACACTCCTTTTCTGACATTTTAGATGTTTTTAGATTCATTCTATAAAACAGCATAACCAATTTTCTATTACCACTACCTTGTAGCTTTTATTGATTTTGTTGAAAGTTTTATTTTTGAAGCCCAATTGCATGTAATCTTTTGAGAGCCTTCATGTACTGTAGATATTATTCAGACATCTGCACCCCTCTTAAGCTTCTCATGGGATTTCAGTGGCAATATTTTTATTTATAATTAATTTGAATTAATTTCCACAACATGTATGAGCATTTAGATGTCTATGGTAAAAAAGGGGTACTTGTAATTGAAGGCTTGAGACCTGGACATACTGTATACAGTAGAGGTAATGGGATATTATCCAGAGAAAGGTCACATGAACACGAGGAGAACATGCAAACTACATACAGAAAAAGAACACCCAGTCTAGAAGTGATCCCAGGACCCAAGAGCCAGCAGGGTTAGCTCATCAGAAAATGTGATTGCAGTCGTAAACAGCACCGTTATCACAAGCATTGGACCTCCATTGGAAACATTCATTTTCTACACAGATTACTGTTGACATACTGTATCTCATGGTTGTATTACGTTTTGTACAAAGTATAATATACTCTAAACCAAACCCCAAAAAAACATACCATAAGCCAAGACTCTGTGAAACCCATAGTTATTTGATCTGAGACAATCGGTTGATCACGTGCTTTTTTGCAGTGTTAGAATTCTGACTTTTATTTGCATTTATTATTTACTTTCTGATTGCTTGGATGATCCTAGGCAATTCACATTCAAGAACATATTTGCTGATAAGTAAAAAAGAAATGAGAGAGCTCAATGACAGAGTTCTTTGAAGTACTGTGCTGTATAAACTGATTGCAGTACAAGTAGAAAGAAGAACAAATGCAATCTACAGTATAGTAAATGAGTTGAAGGATGTACACTCATGGACCCTGCCTGATATAGAGAAGAGAGTTAAAAAAACAAGTCTTGTAAATTGTCTGTAGTTTGTTATCCATTTGAAGTAGTGCAGGCCTTCTGATTTAAGACGAAAAGATCACAAAATCTCAGTTTTAGGGACGCATTTGAAGGTAGTCAGAGATGATCTTCATATTCACAGAGAACTGGTTTCACGTGGAGACTAGGGAGTAAAATACAGTAAAAAGATCCAGGAATTAGAAGAGTTACTAACAGAGAGCCACCATATGATAAGCAGAGGGGACAAGCAGGGTAAGGGGAGCAAGAGAGCAAACTGGACTGGAGTAATGAAAAGAGAGCAGCAGGCGAGGATAAGAATCTAAACTGGGTGTATACTTGTACAGACCGGCAGTCTGAGGAAAGAGTGAAGCACAGAATTTTCAAAGGAGAAGTAAAGCAGAGAAAATACTTGGTGAGAAAAGTTTTGAAACAATATGGAGTGAGTGGGTGGCGATTGCTGTTGATGAATTTATATTCTTCCCGGGTCTCTTGTTGTTTATGTCTAGTCTGTAATGCTACTGTAACAATCCTGGCAAGTATATTTTCTTTAAAAAGCATTTGAAAGCTGAGGAAATATATTGTGGAACAAGTTAATGCTACAAAATGCAGTGAAACTGACAGGTGAGGCATTGTGCACTTCAGGCTTAAAAATCTTATTTACAGGTCTATGCACTGGGTAGTTATTTGTCCTCAAAATAACTGATTTGTAGAACATCATTGAGTGCAGGTACAGCACAATAACAAATCCATTGCTTTATTGCTTTATATATACTGTATATAAAATAGGATTGCCACTGATGGCTTTCCTTGGGTATATTACATAAACCAAGTAAAATGAAAGCAGTAATACACCTTTCACAACCATTATTTTGAAGTCCCTACCACAGGTAAAAATAGAAAGGTTTGAATGGCATATTTTCCTTCAGGCAGCCTTGAATAAGAGGCAGACATTGGGAAATTCATCTATCTGACTGCCAGCAAACTTCATTTAATACCACTCTAACAGTACATCCAGCTGCTATAAATGTCCTTTTAAAACACAACAATAAATTTTACAAATAAGGCTGCAATTTAGTTTATCATTGTGTAAAATTAAGACATGTTGAGAAAGGGGGTCCATTTAGAGTTTGTTTTGTGTGCGTGGCTGCAGTTCTAAAGGCTTAATACCTCCCCTACAACAAGAAAAACAAAAATCAATGGCAGATGCTTCAAAAGATGGAGGTGTTTAAAATCAGGAGGAAAGGTTACAGGGAGATTTTTGTATGAGCATGTGTGGCCGGTTAGAGCACCTGTTTTGTTTGTGGGTCTATCAAAGCCAATTACATTAGCCTCAATTAGGATTAATTATACAAATCCTGAACTGATTGCTCCCACACTGGAGGCAATCATTACTTTTTCCAAACTGTCTAAAACATAGATGAACAGGGAAGCAATCTCTAATTTCAGTACGCAATCTTAAAAGCAATTCTGGCACCAGCAGGTGTTGCTTCAGTGAAGTTTTTTATGACTTTCCCCTTTTTTATAACCCTTAATATTATATTAGAGTGAGCAACTAGAAGGAAATATGAGGAAAATCTGAAAAACACAGAATCAGCAGTCAAGGCAGCATATTTGTTTTTTCCAAAATATTTTTTTTTAGTAGAAAGCCACCACAGAGTTAGATTTTTGGAAAATATGATATACAGTATTGGTTTCAGTAGCATGAGTTGGTATATTGTTGTAGATTTCATTGGCCTACAAAATCGTATCTTTTTGCGTAAAAGTACAACTCAATGTAAGAAGTCATCTTACAAAAGGTCCACTTATACTGGGTTGTATGACATTGACGTGACATTCTAGCTTTCACAAGTATCATTAATTAAACATTGAAGTCATCTGTTCAAGATTTAACTATGCTTTTGAATGGGTGAGCATGTGTTGACAGCAAAGGAATGAGTAAACGTTAATTCGAGATCACACATGAAGTAGGCCAAAACTTTGTGTTATTTCCACGTTGTTCATTCAGTGTGGAATTACAGTAACTTTTACTTGTTCCTAATTATATTTTTGCTATTCAACTGTTTACCCATGATGCTTTCGATTTTACTGTCAATTTCAACTATATATTGACCATCAAAAGAAACTTTGGTTATGTGTGTTCTTATGCATGTACAATATGTATAAATAAAGTATATTAATGTTGGATATTGTTGTAATGTTATTCAAATTATTTTGATTAACTGATCATTCGTGACTGACTGTGATACATTCTAGTGATTTTTACTGTAGCATAAGCACTAAATCTGTAGGTCCCAAGGCCACAGTGCTCCTAAGAGACAACTACAACTATCGTCTAGCTTTCATTCCAGCCAAGCTCTAATTGATGACTTTGATCTGCTTGCTTGTTTAGACTATTGGTTAACTTGTTTCTGCACTCATTCCTGAGTTTCAAAAACACCCTACTTCAAGGGCAATGTTTCCAACAATTCAAGAACACAGAATTTGAAGTACTGTAGTCTCTCCTCAAATTATTTGTCATTACTGTATGTTTGACTAAACAGCTGTTACTAGGTGATCAGTTGAGGATGAACAGACACAGGAGGGAATAAAAATGTAGCAGGCACTCACACAAAGTCCTTTTTGTGTTTTAGTACATTTCAGGCAACACCCCTGAATGAGGGGACATCTGAAGTTATTTAAACTATGGTCAGGAACTTGGTATGAGCAAATATCAGGATCCTCCAGGACCAGGACTTGAACCATAGACTAAAAAACCTGATTGGTGAGAACGAAAAACACCGAACCATATGCCTCCCCACTCAGAAGAACAATGCCTTTGTGCAAGTGATATGTTGGAGGCCAAATTAAGTCAGTCCACTGTTGTTTGCTGTTTGGAGTCTAACCTAGCAAGCTGTAACAGCAAAACATACTCTGTCAATGCAAGGCCACACCCTGGAACGGTATCACTCACAACACTGATTCTCACAATGATATTTGTCCTTGGGGCCGATTTTCATGCTGCCAGCTCCAGTGCGTGAGGAACGCAAGGTTGCAACAAAGGATTGATGGCAACATGACACAACACTACATTGATTAACTTCTGATTGATTAGTTCTGGAATCTCTAGGTTGCCCTTGTTGCAAACACATCCATAACAACTTCCAACAAGAAAATGGACATCTTTATGTTGCTCTTTTAATGGCAGCTTTCTTGGGAAATAAGAATGGGACTGTTCTGCTGTGGAAACCACACTTCCCAGTCATGAGGACTTTTCAACATCTGAGGGATGAGCGGAAGTATAGCTTATATTGCTTGAATCCCAGGCCACATGAACTACTAGACTGTGACATTCACACTAGCTCCCCTGTTGATCTACCCTGATGATAACAAACGTTAATCAGCATAGTGAATCTACCTGTGTCACATCTGTTCAATAAAATGTCATTTTTTTCTGATAATAACCTTGCAAATGTGTTGAAGAAGCAAGTGATAAATTTCATTTGATGCTCAGCATATATCAAAAACGTAACCTTTGTATAAAATGTCACATTCTTAACATTTTACGATTTCAGGTTCCTGTCACTGTGGGAAATGTATCTGTTCTCCCAGGGAATGGTACATATCAGGAGAATTCTGCGAATGTGATGACCGAGAGTGTGACAAACAAGATGGGCTGATCTGCACAGGTAATGAACAAAGTGAAGTGTACAATCACCTATCGACACCTTTACAAGTTGTTATAATCTGGATCACAATCCGCTTCAAATCTATTGACACTGCAAGAAAAAATACAAGGTGTTATGAGCACAGAAAAATATTAACAGGACTTTTACAGAACAGAGACAGCAAAATTTTCCTGTTTTGGTTTAATTGAGATCTATTTAGTGGATAGATTTTTTAATGTGTGTGAAGCAAAATGTAATTTTCTCTAATCATGACATTCCCATTTTTCAAACAAGGCTGTAGAAACCTTTTTGCCTACTGCTCTATACGTCAGTGAATTACAATATGTTTATCACATCATTGTTCAATTTACACAGTATGATTCACAGAATGATGAGTTTTATATCTTTTGTCATTTAGCAGTTTGCATGTCAAACACGCACACCATTTTACATTTTATTTTAAGGTACATGACCAAAAATATAGTCAAATAGGAGATACTGTACCAAAACTAAGTTTCCTCAGACATATTAACTAAATACATATTGTTCTTAACCACAACTGCATGTGTAACCATTCTGACTTTGATCTCCAGTTCCCTTATTTACTTTATTATATCACATAACTGTTTATTACATCACACTGTGCAGGAATGTTTATTTGGAGGTGGTGCCAAAGGCAAAAACAGTATGAACCTTTCAGAAAAGATTAAATTAACTCTTTCACGTCCTTTAACTAAAGACTTGCCATTAAAGGTCAAGGCAAAACAAACATTATAAATAAGAATAAGCTCCTTGAGCGCTTAATGTGATCACAAACATTATTTTTATATCATTATTATAAATCATTTGCTGAATATGTCTGGTAAATAATAATGAAAGACTCTAAAACATTTAAAAGAGTTACATAACTGCGATATTTCATAATGAAAAAACAACGGGATAAAAACAAGAATTATTGAATGTCACTAATTAGCATATTTATAAATACAGTTGTATGCTACATCATTTTAATGCGTCTCATTAAAATCAAGTAATGTTTGTTAGGGAATACAAGCTACTTATCAGAAAAATAAATGTCTCACCGGGGAAAAAAGTAAAACTTTCCTTCTCTGAAGAAGAGTGATACACTGTTTATATATGCTGATTTATATTAGTACAAGCAAGCACCAAAATCAACATTTTTGCATTCAGGAATTTCATGGATTCTCTGAAGCAAGCTATTCTCATTATATGTTCAATTGATGAGTGATGTGGAAAATTAAATGTATTAGCAATGGCTTTAGATTAATTTAATGCAGCATAGTTTCTAATTAAAAACATTGAGTAGCAAAACTATGGCAGGTTTATTGTTATGACCCCAAGTGTCTGGGGGTAAAGGGGTGTAACATTTGGGATAGTTTTGGGATGCAGGTGGGTTCTGGTGAGGGACCTGGGAAGCGTGGTAACAAGGGTTGGTGAAAAAGTGATTATTTTAAGGTGAATAAGTGACTGGTTTGTAAAAGGACACAATAACACACAGGGAGAGGAAACTAGAGCAGTTCCAAAGAAAAGAAAATAAATAAAATGGAGCTGGCTAAGAAAGTGAGGGGAGCTGACCTAACTACAAAGAAAACCCGAAATACTCAGTCTTCGGCGTCTTCAAACGCCCTAGCTAACCTCCACTGACTACTCAAAACCATACAAGACAAATGGCACTCACCCATACTAAACTAGTGTTACTAATACAAAAATCAACTACGTGTGTAGAATGTACCCAACAACCTAAACTAACCCTATACACAAAAGTTCACACAAATACACAAGTGAACTATGAATACCAAAGGGAAAACGAGAGTGGACACAAGTAACAGGGTACAAAAGAACACAGAGGTTGATAAAATATGTCTGGGCAAGGTAATGGCTAAAAAAAGGATAAACACACAACAAACAAATGAAAGTACAAAGAGACTAACACAAACCAACAAAAACAACAAAACTGAAGCTATACAAAAACGCACACGAACAAAGCCAAAGCAAAAGCTAAAAGCGAAACAAAACTGAAGCTAAGCCAAGCGGAACCAAAGTCAAACGAAAGGCCCCTTCATTCAGAAAACCTCCAACTAATATACTAAATAAGCTGCACTCTGATTGGCCGAGAAGCTGACTGATGATGACGTCACACAGAAACAATAATGTAATGATGGACCAATGGGGAGGGAGAACAATCAAGGTCAGGAAGTGTGGAACATAGCAACAAAACACACATGGACCACACACTGGGACGTAACATTTATAAGAACTACATACTGTAACTCCTGGTTTGTTTCAGACACCTTATTTTTAATGACTAATTTTAAAGGCTTCTCAGCCCACTTTTGCTACATTGTAATTCATTCAAAATACAGTACATTTTATTATCTTACAGCTCATAATTTTTTCAATAAAATGATGCACAGACAGAAAATAGTACCGATAAACATAATTATGCTAACAGATTATTCCTAAAGAGAATCTCTCTCTGTCCTGTGTCTTTATGCCATCATTATGTGCTGGAGATCTTTACTTAACCTTTTACAAAACATTTTTTTATCCTCCATGACACATCTGAAATCCAGGCTGTTGTCTAAATTAGTCCGCTGTTTCTATTCAAATTATAGTTGACTCACAGCATAACTTTATATTTATATTTATAGCACTAGATGTACTTTCCTTTTTATTTCTACCCTTTCAATATAAAATATTGAACCAGCTTAGAAGCACATATTTTTTTCAATTATTATAAAAGTGTTTGGATAAATAAGGTAACAAGATGTCTTATGGTAATCTTGTATTTGTGCATAGAATAAATAGGAGCAATCGTACACAACTGTTTCCATGCCTGTTTGGCCTGTTGTTTTTTCTGTGTACCATGCTTGTGAGTTTGTATGTACAGAAGTAAAGTGTGCACATGCACACAGATCTACCTGAAGCAGCGCAAAGATACTGAGATAGTGAAAGCAGAGTCCTTGCATGCTCTAGAAATGCTGTCTCACACCACAGCTACAGTATTGGAGAGATTGGCCATTACTGCCTCTTCAGAAATAATAGTAGTAAGAATATTAGCACCACTATTAAAAAACGTGGAGCCGTTCGTGAACTGCTACTAATTTCCAAGCACAATTATTGAAAGATCGGGTTAGGGATTTTTTTTCTGCACAACTACTGTACAACTACTGTACAGTGACAACTACTGTACAGTATACAGTACAAACCTGACTAGCCACTCCTACTGTAGATCACAGCAGTTTGTGCATCAGCATAGCTAACAACTTCAAGGACTTCTTCTAGTATGGCATTTATTTTGACAATCCCAGGTCTACAAGGTGTACAAGGGAAACCATGAAAAGTTTGATGAGGTCTGGGAAAGAGAAGAACATTTTGAATTTGTGCCGGTAGCATAATGATAGAAGGGGGACTTTTAAAACAATTTGTTGGCTTGTTGTTGCCATCTCAGCATCCAGTCCAGAGCGTACCCTGCCTTGCACCTGTTGCTTGCTGGGATAGGTTCCAGCTTCACCGTGATCCTGAATTGGATGGCAGTTAGAAATAGTATAATATTCTGAATTACATGAAAAATACTTAACTTCAGTGTTCTGGATGATTTAATAAACTACTCCAATTTGGCTGTCATGTTTAGCAGTGGCCCAGATTCTCAGTGAAATATTTTGTTTTTCATAATGCACTACAACAAAATATTTTAAAAAAGCATCTCCAGAAAAGGACTTTTAGATGTATTAAGATATACTGACTGCTTCGCATTTTTAAATTATAAATAACACAACTTTTTCCTCATTAAATTTGCTCTTAAATTTGTTCCATTAAATTAGTGAGTCTGACATTTATTCACTGTAACAGCAGGTCAACATGTGGGGCTGAACCAATTACAGTGCCTGTACTGCTGCCTGGATCCTGAAATGTAACCCAGCAGGGCCAAGAACAGTGGGACGATGACAGACTGAACAAAATAACAGCTTGTAATCTGGGAACGAGGGGGGGAAAGATGACAATTACTAACATCTCCAAGAGTCTGTGGGAGTGGAAATAATATCTTCTGGCTGATTTCAAAGGAAAATAACAGTTTCTTTACACTTAGAACTATGTCAGTTTTGTTAATTTGGAGGCTTTTAAACTGCTTATCTTAATTTGGGGCTACCCATTTTCTGTTAAATCAATGGAGTCTTCTTAATAGGGTATTTTATATTTATATTTTATATTTTGGGTATATACTGTATAGAGCTACACAGGCAATTTTGCTTTTAATTTACACCGTGCGTTCAATGTCATATCAATTAATTTGTCAAGATTTATATGATCTTTAGTGCAGTCACATATAAAATATGAAGGACAGGGGCTCAGGATCATGGATGGGCACATGTTCCCAATGATCCACTAGAGCATTTCTTTACATTGGTCCTAGAATCAAAAGACTAATTCATAACCTCAACTTTAAACCTGTGTTAAAGTGAAGTGATTAATCACTGTAAGGAATTACTAGAGTAAGATGTAATGAACTTAAAATACTCTAAATCTGAAATATTTAGTTCAGTTGCTCAGAATTCATATTTGCTGTGTTAAAATTAAAGTAATAGGAATAACTGATTTAGCATTGACAGTTTTATAGCAGACATCACCAAGTTTACCCCTATTATGTTGCATAACTTACTACAGTATAGATCACTTTATTAGCCCTATACAATTTCTTGCATTAGGAATTTGTCTTTTCGCATATAGACAAGCTATCCTCCCTCATACAGTATGATAATTAAAGTAATAATGCATTGGCTTTAAGGTAAGTAAAATAAATTTATCTAATAAAACAAACAACAGTATTCAAAAAACTAATTGTCATATCCAGGCCGAGACTTACTCGTGGCCTGCTGTTGCCCCAGGCAACAAAAACATTCCCACAAGCTCGCAACATCCCACTCAAACTGGATCAGGGCAACCTTTCAATTAAGCCAGCATTTTTCAATCAGGCACCTGATCTAGTTCACAATCAACGTATTTACATATCTTATTTAATCACCTCAAACTGCTGTACCGTTACTCCATTATTAGAGCCTCAACCTCTGTGCGAGCACTTGCTTCTCTTTGTTCGCTTCACTTTGTTAGAAAAGTTTCTTCTTTTAATTCAATGTTTCTTCACCTTATTTTTGTTTTTCCCTTTTTTGAATCATTTTTACAGCGTCAGTTCGCCAGCTTCTCCCCTTTTATTTTTTCAGCTGGGAGCCTCGCTTATTTTTCTAAGAGAGTTCCACACAGACTGTATTTTTCACTGCCTGCATCAGATCTACCTTGTTTTTCCTGACCAAGCCATTCACCGCTTTTCTTTTAACATCTTTAACAGCACACTGGAACCTGCGTTTGGGCCTCAACCAACCATCACGCTACAGCATAACAGTGATCAGCTAAAATAAACATGAATCCCTCCACTGCATCCAGTGGATGCCTGCACTTTCCCTCTCTGCCTTCCCAGATCAGTGATTAGCACGGCCTACTATAATGAAAAGGACAATAAAACTGTTGGTGAGCCTGTAAAGTTCTCTCCAGCCTGTCATTCCCCACATCGCTAACACAGAACATGAAGTGTTCATTACAATACAAAACAAGACCACGTTGAGATGCAAATCCTGGGTAGTGGGTATTTGGCCAGGGGGCAGTGAGAGGCTCATTTACTAGCTAGATGTGTCTCACAATCACATGAAAGAAAATGATTTGTGTAGCACCATTGTTTAGGAGAGGACTATGTATCAACAAATCAAAAACAAATGGAAACAAAAAAGCAAAATATCTTTGAGGTAACATAGTGTCTTACCATCTGGCGTGCAAAAATAAAAGTCTGGTACACAGTCCTTGGTACCAAAAAGAAATGATAGCCCTAAAAGACACAATCAAAACAGCATTATTTCAGCACATGGTGTACAGTAGTTACAATAATGTTGGTAATTAATAAAGTCTGAAGAAGGCTCACACCTGAAGAAGGCTCCAGGGCCAAAACGTTGTGTTTTCTTTCTTCTCTTTTCAGCATGGAATAAACCTATTACTTGTTCCTTTACAGCCTACGCATGCTGACGCAGCTACCCACCTGAATTAATAAATTCTGCGTTGCTGAAATCCACGTGCCTCATGCAGTTACGGTATATCATAGCGAACTGTAGAAGAGCATAACCAAAAAGATGAATAGGATTGTCATTGTAGGAAAGCACAAGAAGCCACACAACAAAAAATAACCCCGCCCTGAGATTTGTCTTGTTTGGTGTTCCCACCCTAGCTTCTTGAGGATGGAGTATGGATTAGATGTGCAAACACAAGTCACCAGAAGCATCCACAATTTGTTTAGGCAGGTTACCTTATTAACAAGATGTCATGTCATTTGCTGTGGAATGTATTCATCCTATGTTTCACAAAAACATAAACACTGCACTTGAATTCCTGTTTGCAGCCATATCCACAAACTCTGTAGTACGCATAATTTATTAATTTTATTTAAATTTTGGTGTATTGCCTCCTATGACTACATGGGGTATCATCAACCACTAGAGAATAAAATTAATTTGGAAATGAATTAGCCTTTAGGCATGTCCATTGCATGACATCAAGCTACTATAAGGATTGACAACAAACCTAGACCTATAACCTGGGGGGATTAGACTTCTTATCCAAGTAATGTGTCAAGGTAAGGTTATTAGGGTCAGGGAACATCCGGAGTGCTTTGCGAATTGGAATAGCCCTTTCCGGGACTGGCTTGATTAATAATGCATTTATTCTTAAGAGCTCTATGGCAAATATGGTTTAAATCTTATTTCTGGAAGCAGTCTTTTTTTAAATTTGCTAACGAATTCACAGTTTCTATATTATAATCATAAAAATAAGAATATAATCTTAATATAATGATAATATTAAAAATATCCTCTGCAATTAAAATCAGCCATTGTGTTAACAAATGTAATTTAAATTAGAATTATGAGATCTGATTGAATTGAAGAGAAACGCATGGATGGAACAGATTGAGAAGCTATATAAAGTTGTGGTTTCTACAAAAAATGGGAATTTACATACAGCAATATACAAATCATAATCTTAAAAAAACAGTATGCTGGCCTGTACAGGCCTGTATGCTAAATATACTCTGTGAATGTTGACCAACACATGCACAGACCTACTCTTTTCTTTTCCATTGTCAAGCAGTGTCTGAAATTACACTTCACAGTGGTTTTGAATAAGACTTATACATTTAATTTGTGTACATAATTTTTAAATGTGTTTTATTTTCTATTTTCTTAGCATCATTTATTAGCAGTTGAAATACAGCCATTATAAAGCTCTTATAATGTTTAGAAATTCATGACTCTACCCTTTGAGCCAGAATATCAATGGAATTTAAAGCATACTTTATAGTCTGGGTTAGTGCAGAGGATAGGTATGTTTTTCATTAAGACTGAAATTGTGACATTCTCAATACCTGATTCAAAGTACCGAGAATAGCCCTGTGGCAAAGAACATTTTGAGAAAATATCTACTATTTTCATTTTAGAATTTTTTTCAGCTCTGGTTTATTGATATTATTTATCTTCACAGGAAACAGGGTCAAATTTTAGAAGAAGCTTCACTTTAACATTGCAGACATGAAGCTACTGTAAATGAAAATCTAAATTTGCCCTACATTATATTAAATGGTAATTATGTTTTTAATTTAGGTTAATTTTAAGGTTACTGCTTAGTTCAACTCTTGGACATATGGCTCTGTTCTTAGTCTAGAATGGCAAATAATTTAGTTTTTTTTAAATATATAATATGTGGTATATTATACAAAGATTTTGTATGCAGGTACTATTTATCCATGTATGTTAACAGTTGTCATTTTTCTTCCTCTACAGTTTACTGTAGTTCAGTTGCTTGGTTCTAATGACAAAATGTACTGTAACGCAACGGGGGCTCAGGCGGGCGCCCTTGCCGCATCTGGTCGGCCCCATCCCGACTGGAGGCTCGAACCCGGGACTTCCGCGTCTCTCTGCAGCGACCTAGCCCCGTGAGCTAAAGAGAGATCTCTCCACAGCCCAGTAGCTGTGGTCCTGCTATCACAGGGAAGGGCGGTGACGTCACCCGCTCTGGTACGCCGGCTCTTACACAGTGCCTGTCGGCCGTAAGCGTTACACTCTCCCCCGCTTAAATCGCCGTCCCCGGCGAAGGGCTATCCCGCCCCGCTTCTGACACCAATGTAACGCAACGGGGGCTCAGGCGGGCGCCCTTGCCGCATCTGGTCGGCCCCATCCCGACTGGAGGCTCGAACCCGGGACTTCCGCGTCTCTCTGCAGCGACCTAGCCCCGTGAGCTAAAGAGAGATCTCTCCACAGCCCAGTAGCTGTGGTCCTGCTATCACAGGGAAGGGCGGTGACGTCACCCGCTCTGGTACGCCGGCTCTTACACAGTGCCTGTCGGCCGTAAGCGTTACAGTACCAACTAATATAAAGGATAGTATGCTTAATACTTTGGTTTTAGCTTGCCTGGCTGAGGAAATGATGTGCTAGTGAGAAATCACACCCAAAGAATTCTCCCAAAGAATCCCTAAAACACAGAAACAGATTTTGAATACTAAACTAAGCAAGGTGAGTTGGCTGCAACATGTGTGCTGCCAGGAACAAATGAAACAAATGATTGATGCAGACTTAAGCTTGTTTGATTGAGTAGATTCAGATATGCAGCAAGTAAGAGACGTGCATGGTTCTGGCTTGAGCTTGTTTGTATGAGTAGATTCAGATATGCTGCGTTCCAGATGAACATTGATGTTGAATGAAGTGAATGTGCAACTCATATGCTAAAAAGCAAGTCAGTCATCAGGTGACAGCACTATCAGTGAGTGCCACGAGCAGCACATACTATCTTGAGTTATGAACTCAAGTGGTGGGCCGTGGAAGATGCTGCAGCAACCCAGCAGAATAGCTTCTGTATGTGGAAGCAGGAAGAGATCTACCTCTTTGCTAAAAGGAACAGATGAGAAAATTGTTTTGCTGGTGGCATACTTGGTCAGAATCCAAGCATGGAGTTACAGATGCCCAAAAAGACCTAGCTGTGAAGGGACAGAGCATGCTGAGGGAATTGGAAGTGGACGATTGAATACTGGCTGGTGGTGCTTAGATAGCCCCGACCAGACAGTACAGAGAAAAGGGAGCCTGGTATTGGATCTGATATATGAGGTGCTCGATCATTGAAAAAATAAAGAGCCTCCAGGTAGTCGGGTCCAGTGCATGGCTCCCTGGGAAGGGAAAAAAAAGGAAGAAGAAATGTGGAGAGCCACCCAGGTCTGGTATTGTGCATAGTTCCAGGGTGCAATGAAAGACAGAGAGGTCCAGCAAGAAGGCCGGGCAAGACACTCATGCCGGGGTGGTCTACGTTAATGCCAGACTGTACAGAGCATGAGCCCTTCGGGGTGTCTCCTCCCGAGACCAGGCCAGCATGCGCTATTGAGGCTTCAGAAGCGTGCTAAAGACTGAGCCGATATTATCACCTGCTGAGACTGGGTCTGAAGCGGGGTTCCGGTCTCCATTCCTCTCGTGGCAGCCTAAGATCACCATTCACAGATGTAGACAGAGGTCCAGTCAGAGCCCGGGGAATGGAATGGAAGAAGGAGGGTTCCACTGGGAGGCTGGAAAGTAGCCATGGATGGAAGGAAGAGACATCAGTAAGAGGGTGAAGCAGGGAAAAGGAAAAAGGGGAGAGTCAGCAGCTGGGGTAAAGGCAGTCTCATGGAGCCCTGGGATCCCGGATGAGTAATGTTGCTCAGGACTAGCACCAGGTACAGAAGAGACAGCAGGAGAGAGTCTTGTGTTCCAGACTGGTTAAGATTGCGTCAAGAGAACTAGTTGAAGTGAAGGCTGCATTGATGGCAGGGCAGGGACAGTTTGAGACAAGCCCTGGGATCATGGACGAGTAAAGCTGCTCAGGCATGAAGCTGACTTAACGGGAAGAGTGAGACAGCAGAAGTGAGAGTCCAGGGTTCCAAGTAGGAGTAGACTTGAAATGAAGACTGCTTCAGCAGCGGCGCGGGGACAGTCTGAGACAAGCCCTGGGATCCCATATGAGTGAAGCTACTCAGGGATGAAGCCAAATTAATGGCGAGAGTGAGACAGCAGGAGAGAGGTCTGGGATTACAAGCGGTAAGACTGCTCTGTGGAAAGCCTGCTGAAGAAACAGCATGGGGTATCAGGTCAAAGGGTGAGGAAGTATGGAATCTTGGCATTAGTTTCAGCGAATGATTAATGATGAAGCACCGATTAATAATGAAGCACCGTAACAGAGACGCTTCTGAATTATAGAGATAAAGACATGATTGAATAATTGGAATCTTGATTAGTGATGACTAATTACTAGTGATGATTTATCATTAGTAATTAATAATTGCAATCGTGATTAGAAATGAAGGAGGATGGACCAAAAGGAAATCTTGGAGCCCTCATAAAAATACTCCCAGTTTCTCCAGGCAACTGCAAGTCAGGTGACCCCAAAGGATTGTATGTATAACAGATGTATTCTGAACTGAGCCCACAAAATAAGTACCAGATTACGAGATATGTATGCATCTGGAAGATGTGGATGGGGGAAGAGTAGAGGGCTGGCACCAAACCAGTTGGACACCAACCAAGGGGAATATATATGAAAGGGAACTGGGGAAAAGACAGAGACAAAACAACATATACAATATAGACTATAACCTTTGGAAGGAAGAGTGGAGCAGAGGGGAATAGGAAGAGATAGAAAGGATGAGAAAAGGAGAGACAACACTAATACAGCTGTTTGGAGTTCCTAGACAACATTATGAGAACTGAAAGAAAAGCTTTGATATGGCAGTAACACAGCCACGTGTTTTCACTGGTGAGTTGGAGTTGTAAAGTCAAGAAAACAACTCCAGTCTTTGCTTTTGAGAGATGAATGCAATGAAGGCAAAATCCCCGCAGCACAAAATGGGAAACACATCCATCTGCAATGAAGTGAAAGTGAGTGCTAGAAAAGATGCACACAGCGCCATGAGCAGCCAAGGGCCTTTATGTGTAAAGGAGAGAAAATGCAAGAATAGAATCGGAATTTCCAGTAGGTAATCATCTCATCCTTAACCACTACAAATTTCATATCATACTCATTTCATGAGTATGTGCACACTGTAGGGACAAGGCCTACTATTTAACTCAAAATTAAGTGATGTTAAGTATTTCTAACAATCTTTGTGTGCCTAGACCAAATATCCTGTTGCCCGTCACAGTAATTTAGCCAAAGAGGCTCCTCTCTGTGGTCTCAGTCACAGGATGACCTAGTGGTCTTTAGTGTGCAAGTGAGGGAGATGAGCTCTTGTATAAGAATCTTTCCTAGGAAAGTCTAGATCCATAGTCAATACTCCCTTAAGATGGATGTTCACTGCTGGTGCCTTCATGTCTAGCAGAGGAACATACGCACATCTGGAAATAATTCTAAAAGCCACAGACCGTGGTCAATCATCCAACATGGTTGTCCAACCAATCAGGGACCTGCAAGGTGCAGTTACCCACTCTACCAGGTAACTTCATGACCAATCACCAACCGTATCTTCCCCAGTTAAAAAGCAGTGCATCACCTCTAACTGCACCCCCTCTCTCCTCTGAACCAACTTGGCTGATTGACAACAGAACCACGTGCCTAGAGGGTGAGCCTGTACGTTAAGACAGATATCTGCCCAAGGTCTACCCTACATCAGAACCTTGCAACCAGCTAGCTACCACCATGCTTCCGCTTGATCACATTATGGATTAACTTTCGGCAACAAGAAACCGAGTTTCTCTTCTTTCTTGTGTGACTTGCCCCAACTGAGCAGTCACCACCCTGTGCACAGAATGTGTCCCAGTTCAGCTCAATGTTAATTTGGTCAACCCATCCGAGAGAATCGACTGTCAGCGTAAGGCTACAGCAGCATCTCTCTTTGTCCCCAGTACCTCAAGCTGCCTAAGGACTGGAGTGGCAAAGCCAAAGCTGTACCCCAAAGGCCTACTAAGAAAAAAGACTGAAAGCTTAATTGGCTTCTACGAAAATTGACCCTGGTGTGAATCTGGACATTTCTGTGTTTGTGTCTTTGTGTTCCCTGTGATATACTGTTTTCCCATCTAGGGTGTACAGTACCTTGCCTTTTGCCTGTTGCTTGCTGGGATAGGTTCTGGCTCCCTCACAACCTTGAATTGGATGAAGTGGTTAGAAGATGGATGAATGTTTGTATTAATAAATTGATTAAAATCACCCTCCAAAATGCAAATTTAGGGAAAATGATTGAATCATATTTAATCATTTGGGAATCTTGACAGGTTAATATTATGTAGTTCAAGTACGTAGCTGCTTTAGCGTGCGTAGGAACTTTCATACTGAAAAGAGAGGAATGAAACAACGTTGGTGCTCACACTGGCGAAATGTTGTTTTTCTGTTCTTCTCCTTTCAACATGGAATAAACCTTTACTTGTTCCTTTGCAGGCTAATATTATATTGACTTGACAGGTATATACTGCATGAGCCTTTTAATTCTAACCCAAAAGTGACCCATACTAGCCAAGATGTTGCTCTGTAACAAACCAGATACATCTCTTACAACAGTTATGCTTCACTTTATTTTATAGTGGGGCTATCAAAGAAGTTTCTAATTAAGGTTCTATATGTTTCATAGAGCTAATATCTTTTTGTTTAAAATTAATGGGCAAGAACAAAATCTACTTAAAAAGTATTCAGAAGACAATACTTCTGCTTTGAAAAATAATGTATTTTAATGTGAAGGATGCTTCAGATACCTTATGCATATGAATCTTAATGGCAAGGTTCAACATCAATATTCCAAGCAACATGTAGCATCACAAAATTATTGAATACGCACAGTTATTTATTCCTTTGAAGTAGGTTTTTACATAAATATTTTAAAATGTAATATGGTCATTGCCTGATTATATCCAGTTTTTACTGCCTGCCACAATGTATAACCCAGTTTCAGACCTTCTAGATAATACTAGATTAGATAAGCATGCCAAATTCCACTTCCCAGCTCATACAAAATCCAAAGATACATCCAGACTGGAAACCAATACATTGTGAAATATAAAAAAAGATGTTGCCATGATAAAGACAGCTTACAATATGTTGATAAACCACTGACAGGGTGCTTCACTGAGAATCCTGCTGATCCCTATAAATTTGTTCCTTGGACATTCCATATCACAATTACTGTAAATCTTCTCTTGCTTTGGCCCTGAAATAAAATATGATGCAAATTCCAGATTAAATAACAACATTTTATTCACTATCTTTGATAGTGTGCTAATTATCCCAAAACAATAGTTAATAGTTTTACTGTAGAACAGCAACCTTTGGAAACAAACAGGACTGTGACAGATACAATTACCCAAATTTTGGGTAAGAGTAAGCTGAGGTGAATTCCATGCTGAAAAGAAAGGATAAAGCATTTTGGCTGTAGCACTTTCATCAGGTGTGTGGGGGAATGGGGGGGTAGGAGTCTGGGGGTAAGGAGTAAAAAAGAAAATGGGAGGGTGGCAGAAAAGGTCTAAAGAGATTGGTATGTGGAGACAATTTCCAGAAAAAGTGTGGAACAAAATCTGAAAATCTGAAAAGGAGAGAGATGGCAAGAAATTAGTTGATCAGTGAGAATTGGGGGAATATTTCTGAGTCTCTCTGTTCCTTCAAAGGAAGCAGACAGACAGGTCAGCTTAATCATGGTTGGGAGAGGTAAAAGTTGGAATGATCAACTGTCGGTCAGTCTTCTTCCTCTTTTGGCAAAGTAAATGGCTGGGCACTTTCTGCATGAATTGCAATACACAAGATTGCTGTACAAACCAG
The DNA here is from genome assembly GCF_059453375.1 of Lepisosteus platostomus. Lineage (NCBI taxonomy): Eukaryota > Metazoa > Chordata > Actinopteri > Semionotiformes > Lepisosteidae > Lepisosteus > Lepisosteus platostomus. The sequence continues at coordinate 30,392,866 of NC_142612.1, forward strand.
ATGCCCTCTGGGTGAATTTAAAATGTCTACAGAAAAGTCATGTACACTGCACTGTTAGTGTTTAGCTGGATAGGTACAGATAACAGCAGGTTTTGGTGGAACAAATGGTGCCTCGTGTGGATAATGGTTGTGGGCAGTTAAGGCAGTTCCTTTTATTAGTATTTTAATAAATCATTTAATATTTATCTTTTATCATTATTATAAATAATAGACATTTAAGGTGATCTGCAAGGAGTAAAAGAAACAACATAACCTTTTCAATATTGTTAATAGTTATCTAATGGACAGACATTTTGGCAACATAAATGGTATATTCCATGCATAAATGAGTGACAGTTTTTGAAGACATTTAATTTTAGGTTTAAATATAGTGATAGGTGGCTTTGCGGGAAAGCCACCTGTTAATTAGAGAAACCTGTAGAGTAAGACACAGCTGGTCTGATTAATTAGCACTTGGAGAAAGTGAAATTCCACATGAGTGAAGGAAACTATCAAGATAGGCTCTGCATGGAATTAGTCACTCCTCTGGGCTAATTGGGAAGCTTACAAGAACAGTTGGTAGGAAAAGGTTTTTTAGTCTATGTCAGGGCTCCAGCTTGTTAGGAGTTTTAGAAGTGATCTTTAGCAACATATTGTACTGGCTTTCAGGTTTGTGAGACTGAGTGAGCTAGGGATGCTTAGGAAAATATAGTTTAAAATACAGTTTAAATTTTACTTGAGGCGTCACAGGTGCTAGACAGGTGGGCTGCACAGTAGCTAGTTTTCTAGGCTCAAAGGGGGTTCAAGTGCACTGTTGAGAAACAGGGCTGGCCTGCTGATCCAGGGATGACTGGAGGCAATGGTCCCGGACCTGGATGAGTCTGGGCATCGTGTGGCAAGGAGCTGTTTACCTTCACTCCACAACAAAACGTGAGAGGTCTAGATGGCAAAATCTGAGTCCCAAGTACCCCCTGGGCCTTAGTGTCAGCAGACAGATGGGCGATCTGTCAGAATGTGGGAGAGAGAAAGCAGTAAACCATTACCTACTGTATCGGGGTCACAGGTGTTGATTACAGAGTGGCATTGCTGGCCAGACAGGATCAGCTGGGAGCTAGTGATGAGAAGAGACTACTTGTTAGTGAAGATTTGGGTCTTGGTGAACAGTTGAGTTGAAAGAATAAGAGTGAGGCAAACATCAAGACATGGTGACACAGAGGTTATCTGACTGAATACCCTAGTGCCAGGTTGTGTTAAAGTGAATAGTGACAAATGAAGTGAAGTCAAATAACTGGGGGACAGTTAAATGGGATGAATACTCTAGTATTCTGTGATTACTGAAGACACAAAATGAAGAATGAATGAGAAGATCTAGTAAATGTGCAGTGCTTAGTGACTAATGAAGACAAAGTTAATAAAAGTGTAACTTGTAAGTAGAATCAAGAGAAGAGCAACTGGGAAGGAAGAGGTGTCTTCACAGAGAGGGAAACACCATGAAAGAACTGGGATTCTAGAGGGGTCTGAAAGAAGACACCAAGGTGACATGCTGGAAGTGATAGATCTAGGGTGGTATTTGTGTTGGCAGTTGTTTTTTGTCAACTGTGCACTTCATATGACATTTTGTTTTTATATCAGAAGTCATTTAGGTCATGTCATGACTACAATCAGTTGTGTACATTGTTAGTGGAAAAAGCCAATGCTTTGGATTATCTTGTCTCTTATTCTTTAATGGAGTCCCAGGACAGAAATAGGTGATGTTCAGATAAGCAGTATTCTGAGCTTTTGAATGAATGACATGGTATCTTAGTGATGCAGGACAATCAAAAGCCTCCAACACTGCACAGTATAATGCTATACTTCCTTTTGAAAATAAAAAAATAACAATTTCATTTTAACAATCAAAACGGCCATGAAGTGTCATAAAGTAAGTAAATCCAAATTACTTGACTATAGTGTGATAATGAAAATATCATCTTAATGCGTAATTCCTACACTCTTTATTTCAGATGACTGGAATTTGATAGGCATTATTGTATGTATATATTGTAAATGCTGAATTACCTCTAAATCAGTGGTACGTTGTCTTCTCCCCCTTTTGTCTTTTCAGGAAATGGGGTGTGTAACTGTGGAAACTGTGACTGCTGGGAAGGGTGGACTGGGAATGCGTGTGAGATCTGGGTTGGAGCAGAGTACTAACAAAGCAAGGATGCTTCAAAAGACTGAGTTGTATTATTAAAGGCTGCTGAAGTACATAGAAAAGCAACAGATAATGAGAATCATAGAAGAGAAAACTCATTCAAAACCTGGATAGAATTCTTCATTCTGGTTTCTGCATATCACGTGTGTAACAGCATTCAAAATACTGGTTACAAATGATCTTTATTAAAACTATATTGTTGTATTGAAGTAAAACAACCGTGGAAGCAAAAACGGTTATCCTGTATTTTTTTTCTTTTTTTAGCCGCATTACAGTGTAACCCCTTGTATGTTTTCAGTACAACTATATGTATGAAAAAATATTTATATTTAAGATTCCTCACATTTTCTAGAACTCTACACAAAAGAAGGTGACATATCATGAAGAGAATCCAGACAATGAAGAAAACAAAAACAGAGAAGCATTTTTGTGTGGTGTGTGCGTTTGTATGCTGTATACAGTATGTGTGCAAAGGTAATAAATTTAAGTTTTTTTGTCTACTTCTCATTATCCACCAACCAGACTCTATTCAAACTGACCCATTCCTTCTGTATATGTTGGTATTAGAGTATTAGCTATTATTTTAATGATACTGTGCTGAATGGAACAGTACTTGCATGGAAATGGTGCAAAGTTATTCCTGTCTTTGTTCCTTTAGTTTTATATTATAAAAGTTTACCTTTGAAGGAAATTCTGAATATAAGCCTTCATATGTACTACTAAATTTTACTATGTATTTTTTTTTCTTTCAGTGACTGTTAAAATATTTAATTAACAGCACCACCTTGTCAAGAGGCTTTTAAGCACATCGAACAGTAAAAAGAGTGACAGATGAAAGAGTTTGTGGTATTGAGCAAATATTATCAAAAAATATAATCTAAAATACAGAGGAAAAAGGAGAGAATATCAAACTATGTTGTTTAATATTTCCATGTCAGAATGTAATAAATGTCACATATGAACATGAGAACTGCACCCCAGAGCCTTTCTATTTTAGTGAGTCTGCTTTGCCAAAGGCTACATACATTTCTCCTTGAAATGTAGGTTCAGTGGGGAACACAAAATAAAAGAGCTGGAGCTAAAAAATTCAATCTACTTTGGCCTTTTCAGATGATTTTGTAACTGTCAGTTTGCTAATTATTTTTAACTCCTTTGTATGATTGTTGAAATACTGTACTCCATATTCAATTGCATTAAGTTTGTTACGGATGTTACAGTACGCCTTTATATAAATATTTTATTCAATATGTTGTATTTGTGTATACAACAAATAAACACAAACTGTACAGTGCAGACAAACTCTTTGCATATATGTATGTAAAGTTAGCAGTACATACCAACAGTTCTTAAAACACATAGCCTACTACATGCAGTTCATCAATGCCATCCTCTTCCCATGCAACAGATGAGACAACAGACAAATAAAAAGTTGTAACTGAAGCACAAATAACAAAGACCCTCTTCTGCTATAATGTTTAAACGTTAAAAAACAGAGAAAAAAAATCAGACAATCATTCATAGGAATAAACACCATCACAGACCCGTATAAAACAGAAAAAAAAATCTGAGAGAGAAGATAGGTATACATTTACACGCAGGTCATTTACAAAAATAAATTCAGCCTTCTTTAACCAGTCAACTGGTTTGCAGGGCCAGTATAGCCCAGCATGTAGGGTTCACTGTTGAAAACTATGATCTGTTTCATGTGGATGTGGGACACCAGCCCTATATAGAATGAAATTGTAAAATTCCTTTTGTGCATATTACTGTATTTTATTATAGCATTAAAGTAGCTTTGTACAGACTTAAATAGTTAACTCTAGCTAATGTGCTTCACTTCTCCTAATATGAAACTAGCTCAGGATTCCAATAAGTTCCAGAAATGATAAATATTTCAAATCAATTTCAGAATATATTTGCCATTTAGCAGCATAGCATCAGTCTACTTTTTAAACAATATACTAACTCTTATTTAATAAAACTATTATGAAAATTGTTAAAGCAAGACAAGTTCATACTAAATTTGTTTACTGTTTCAGGAGATTCTTGAATAATGTACTGAGTTTAATGTGAATAATTCAAACCAGAATTGTAAATAATAAATGAATGGCTGAGGTGTAAGTTCAGCCTAACAAAACACATTTAATTCACAACCAAATGTAAACTTCTATTTATGATGATTGAACAATATTTTTAATGTTTATTCGATGTCCGTCATTATTTGGTCCTTTAAAATAAAACCTTTTACTTGTCCTCTTTAGCATGCAATACAAGTGCTGGAAATATTCTCAAGGTACACATAACGTTTTAGGATGAAAAGGAATTTTTTTTTTAATGCACTGGTCAGAACTCCAAAGGATTACTTTTTTTCAGAATCAAAGCTTATTTTCCATTAAAAACAAAACAAAAATAAAAGTTTTTTTTGTTGCATTTATCATCAATCTTTTGTTTTATTTCAGCTTTTAGTTGCACAGTCAAGGACATCGATATTTTGGTAAGAATCTATCTGAGAAAAAAACCCTGAAAAAATAAGGGTACTGTATGTTCTTTTGTTTATTTACTATGCAACTTGACTTCTACTGGATGTGGACTGATTATGAGGCACCTTTAACCCAGCAGTGTCTGGGTACACATTTTTGCATGCTGGGTTAGAGGTATGCACAGGTACATAGACCAAAGTGAGAAGTTCTGGACTCTGCATGCTGAGCTAAGAAAAATCCTTTCATATACTGTATCTCATAATGTCTAGTCATCAAAAATTACATTTCTCTTTTTTTATACAATGAAAACATTAGAATATAAGCTATATCTTGCATTGCTGCTGCAAGAAAGAACACAACACTAACCTTGCCCATGCTTTGCTGAATGGGACAGTGATGCAGCCAATAGTAATGGCATCTACTTAGATCCAGCATTCCCCACACTGAGTAAAGTAGACAATGTTTTTTTAATGGCTGCAGTTAGCATGACCCCTTCAGTAGCTCCATGGCTCACTGCTTAAAGAGGGTCAGTGTGTGAAGGATGGGCCTTGTCTGGAGGCCTACAAGGCCTATAGATTTTCTTAGAGCCCATGCTCTAAAAAATAAAATTCTAGTTCCTATTGACTGGACAAGGCGAATGTCACCACTGGCGGAATCAGCTTGTGATATGTTTCTGCCATGCACCCACACCAGGGAGCTTTATATTGATAGTGCCTGGCATAATGTATTCGCGTTTAATGCCAGGAGCAATTTCTCAGCCTTCACCATGTTGTTATCATTAGTAGAACCAATACTGAGCCTGAGATGCTGATTACATTTTGTTTATAGATGTGGTATTTCAAAAGTGTTTTAATTGAGCCTTCTTGAAGTTTCTGGAGCCAAGCCAGCTGTGACATCTTTTTTGCGTATGTAATTTTAGTGTGTGGGTTTTTTTTGTGTTTGTATTAGAAAATCACACATAGCCCCTGCAAAAAGTTCTAAAGTACTGGACAAAAGAGAAAGAGTGAGAAGAGAAATAGAAAGAGGAGAGAAACATACTTGTAAAAAAGAGAGGATGACAGTCCATTTTTCCAAACTTCACAGCATCTACCCAGAACACAGCTGGTGTACTGTCACATAGAAAATAGATCTGAACTACATGGACTTGGCTGCAATAGGGCTCGAAAGGGGGAATTATGGGTAACCATCAGCAGGCAAGGTACTGCATGTGGCTGTGAAATATATCATTCTCATGGATTGTCACAGTTACAGAAAAGATTAAAAAGGCATTCCATATCTGGTAGGGCATTCCATGGTCAGAGTTTAGCTGGCTATCCAGATGTCTTCTCCTCGTGGATTTATTAGCGACAGATTGGGACTGATTTATCCCCTGGCGATGGAACAGTTCAGAAACAGCGAGGAGCAAGGGTTGTGTGAACCTGATCCACACACGCACGAGAGTTCGAGTCTGGCAGGGATAAACCGCTCAACAGTGTCATGGGTTCGTTCGTGTGCCACAGCTCTGCAGGTCTGGCTATGTCGTCTTGCTCGTCTTGCAGACTGGTTTTCCCCCATTCATTACTGCAGACGCACTTGTGCTTTTACTTGGAGTCACGCCCACTTTTGGAACTGTTTCTCCAACATCATGCAACGATGGCTCTCTGTACATGGCAACTGGAAGAAACAAAAAGAGTGTAGAAAAAGCAGGTTAGAACACGATTTCTGTACTATGATACAGTTTCCAAAATTCGTGAGCAATACCTTTAGTTTCTGAATGAGCATGGTGTAAAATATACATTTGCAGGTGATGCTGCGAGTTTTGTTGCAGGGAAAAGTGCTTGGTGTGGATGATTGCTGAGGGTGGTCAAGGGAGCTGTGAACAAGAAGGTTACGCAGATTAGGTGGTCGGCGATATGAGATGATGAGGCAGTCTGAAAAGAGGGCACCGATGCAGGGATCATCCTGTAAAATGGAAAAGTTCTCATTAATGGTCCTGGGGATAGAAAGTGTGTTAGGATGGTAGGGAAGCACCAGAGGAATGCGGTTTTGAGGCCGGGAGTTCCTGATTGAGTTGATCATTCAAGGCCCTTCAGGACAATTCTGGATCACTCAGATGACATCCTGTATCTCCAGCAACCTTATTTACTGCATCTCTTGCACAAAATGTCCAGCTATCTAAATTGGGGAAACAGGAAGGACACTAAGGGGCCGCTTCAGAGAACATGTTAGGGCTGTGAGGATCAAAGATTTCTCCAAGCCCATAGTTTCTCATTTCACCTCTATCGGCCATGATCACACTGATTTCTCCATCTGCGTTCTCAAGAGGGGTTTCTTAACTCCTATTGCAGAAAGACATCCGAACCAAAATTATCCTGAAACTAGGTTTACACCTTCCCCCTTCTCTCAACAAAAGAATCGTTTCCTTCTAATCCTCTCTATTCATTTGCAGGTTTCGACTTTACACCTCTCATCACCTCTCTTGACTTTGCACCACCTGAGTGGCCTCTCTGTCTCCCCCCTGCTCCTGCCTCCTCTGCACTCCCGCCTTTTTTCTCCTATGCCAAACAAGCTGCTAACTTCCCTGTCTTTCTAACACCTGAAGAAGGCTCCACAGCCGAAACGTTGTGTTTACTTTCTTCTCTCTTCAGCATTGAATAAACCTTAACTTGTTACTTTGTAGCCTCTGCATGCTGACACGCCTACCTACTTGAAATCCTTTAGTTTTGGTTCTCTTTGTTAGATCAAATAGGTGGTTTAGGTTGCTGTACTTACGGGAATAGTGCAGAGCAGATGTTGCAGTTCAGTGATTGCTTACATAAAATAGATGGGCTTGATTTACTGAGCTTTTTGCTTTTGCTTGTGTTGAGACGGAACACACTTGAGAAGATAAGCAATTAACTTCTACCCTTCCTGGGAGGTCTAGGCTCGGACTGTACCTGGCTTAAGAATATGCTTTTGTTTTCAAACTCTGTAAAGTTATAAAAAGCAGTTGAGTGACCTCAGTTATTCACTATTGTTATTTTGTTGCGAGTGGCCAAAAGCTGATGAAACCTGGAAAAATTATGCAAACACTGATAGTTGCCTGGAATGTAATTTTTTTCCCAGGCCAACACAAATAATTATTATTAAATTATTAATAACAGTAATTAATAGTTTCTTGCATTGTTATATTGTTTTCATCTCATAAGATCCCAAAAGCCCTTTACATATAGGAAGGAACTGAAGTACAGCCCACACCTGGTTGACACACAGAAGCTGTTCTACACCATCAGCCCCACTACAAAGCAGATCAGATGGAGAAGTGGGAAATGACACTTTTTTGGTAGACAAGTTTATACTTAATCGGGTAGACCAGATTTAATGCCCTAGGTCTTCTGAACAGTAACTTGGGATCTTAAATGACCAAGTAGTCAGGACGTCAGTTTAATTTCTCTTCCAAAGGACAGCACCTTCTATAGTACAAGTAACTCTGGTCATCATACTGAGGAGTTAGTTTGGAAATTCCAGTCCAGCAGAAATAACAATTGCCATCAAAATAATTTATAGCTGCTGCAACCTGATTTTCCTTGAAGGTCTCTCATCCCAGTTTTGACAAGGACCATCTTTGCTTAACTTGTGAGACTTGACACAATCAGGCTACAGGTCTAAATGCTGCTGAAAAATAATGAATGCTACACCTGTTAAGTCTGTGTAGAGTATCGACAGTATATGACATTTGATAAAAGTAATGAGAATAAATTAACTTCCTTAAACAGAAAAATCCTTATCATAAATTGGGATTATTTTATAAAATTAATGTTTAAACTGAAAGCAATTCCTAAAGCTTGCATCATAACCACCTCATAAACAAATAAAAAGGTAAAAGAAACACAATCCCAGGTGTAGTGTTCAGGAATTCCACAGTAATATGGTTTATTTTCACACTGTATTACACTTTGTATTCTTCTGTTTAAATAATAGGCATGTATTAGAAGAAAACTATCAGAAGGGGATTCCCACGTCTGTAGTTCTGCTATAAAAACTATTAACATTTCATGGCCGAATGGACAGAGATGTCTTATCCTTAGTTTATAACCACAGCTATGAATTATTAATTCACGGACTATTAAAAATCACAAGGCAAGGCAAAATAAAAATAATGCAAATTGTGGCATTGGAAATCACACATTGTGATTATAACTAGGTCATCTTAATTTGGCATAGCAAAAGCATTCCCCATATTAAATGTTCATCACTAAAAACATGTCTGACAATACCAGCAAAGAAGGTGTCTTTGTATCACAAATAGTACCATAGTTTTCCCATATAGCTGTTCTAGGTATCTACAGTAAATCATTAAAATATTTTGTCCCAGCTCAAAAAAAGTACTTAGAAATTCCTCCTCTATCCTATTTGTGGATTGGTTCAGAAGTGTTCTGAACAATTCTGTGTTGGAGGGCCTGTTAAAATTGCCAATGCCTATGCTAATCTTATCAGTGAGTATAGCTCCTCAAAATGTGTTGCTAGAAATTAGTAAAATGGCAATCAGTGTTAACAGGTTAGGAAACACCCCATAGTGTTGATATCACATAAACTACATACTACTGCTTTCATGGGCACTGGCTTTTCTACAGGGAGGAAAATAATTCAGTACTATATCCCAACTATAGATGTTATTAAGCCCTCCTAAAATGAAATCTCAGGCTTGGCATCAGCAGTCCTGTTCCCCTGTACCCTAACCTCTATTCAGCTTGTCCAGTTTGCCCATTTTTTAAGCTTATGAAATGCCACTGCAGTCTGGAATTACAGTATGTTTTCTCCAAACAAATGAATAACAGCAGTATGTCTAATGCAATAGACATGCACATAGGGGAATTATGGCCCAATGAAACTGGAAAATATTATAAGTGATAATCCCTGTAGGCATGATTTCAATATTTTATATTCACCATAAAGAAAACAAAGAATTCCCATAGTACAGCTTGCTCAACTGTCTGTTCATCTATCTCTCCATTTATGAGTCACAATGTGATCTTATCCATTGTAGGTAACACACACTGGTTGACTGATGAGGAAGGTGGTGTTTGGTTTGGAAACAGTACTGTATTACAGTACTGAGCTTCCAGACAACATCTAAATGTCCCCACTGTGCACATAAAAACACCTGTTGGTTTTATGTATCAGTATCCCAAAAGGCAATTACATTTACTTCACTTTGATAACGGCCTTGCATTCTCATCAGAGCGAAAATGTTTCACTCCACCAGTATTTCAAATTTGTAAAACAGATTTAAAAAAAAATGTTTGTACATTTTAATAAAAAGCATTTTAATCCAAAATAAAAACATATCTGATGGGTTTAACACTGGTAAAGTAAGTTTTTCTTTTTATTCACTCTATATACACACAGGTACAGGTAAGTACAGTAGCGTATATACAGTAACTAGAAAGCTGGCAAACGAAATGGAAGTTTCCGTGTCATTCACATGTTAAGAACAAATTAATTTGGCACTTCTCTCATTCTTAACAAGCAAAGGAGTACTTCCTAAAAACTTGTATCACATGATATTGTCTTCTTTTTCAGCCGTTTGTACAGTACAATGCACTCCAAACTACTGTAGCAAAAAATATGTTGCACTGTATGTACTTTTCACTGACATTCATAGACAGATTGGAGTACAGTATCTCTATTACAGTTAACCTTTAGAAGAACAATCATCAAGAGGGGCTGAGACCTCTTTTTCTGTATAAATGAAGAGCGTCCATCTTCTTTATCATTGAACAAGTGGGATTATGTGTAACCTGCCAGCAGAGAGTCCTCCATATTTGTGACCTTAGTTAGGTTAGGTGCAGATCACAAGAACTGCCATGATATTCTGTCTGTGCTTTTTATAACAGCACACATTGTTCATCTGCTCATCTAACTCTCATGACATGCGAGTATTCCATCACTATTAAAAACAAACTAACTGAGGCCAGATATTATAAAAATAAATACTTACACTTATATAGCACTTTTCTGGACTCAAAGCAGTAATGGGGACTCCCCTATCATCACCACCAATGTGCAGCATCCACCTGGATGCTACGATGTCAGCCATAATGCGCCAGAACCCTCACTACACATCAGCTCTTAGTGGGGAGGAGAGCAGAGTAATGAAGCCAATTCATGGATGGGGATTATTAGGAGGCCATGATTGGTAAGGGCCAATGGGAAATGAGCCCCCTGCTGGCCCCACTAACACCTCTTCCAGCAGTAACCTTAGTTTTTCCCAGGAGGTCTCCCATCCAAGTACTGACCAGGCTCACACCTGCTTAGCTTCAGTGGGTTGCCAGTTGTGAGTTGCAGGGTGATATGGCTGCTGGCCATATCTTCACTAAGCCTGACAGCAGACATATAAACAATTTTGGTGATGAATTAGAGGTCTTTTGAAAAGATGTGATTTGAGAAGGGAACAATCTCTTGGTGAATGTCTCTTTCATTCACCCACACTTCATCCATCCATATCCATTTTCTAATTGTTTCCTACAATTCAGGGTGCATAGAGGAGCCAGATAAGCAACAGGCGCAGGACGAGGTACACCCTGGATGGGATGCCAGTCCATCACACTTCAGAAATACAGACATGCACAAACTCACAGTAGGGCCTATTTTCCCAGAAGCCAATTAAATTACCTGTATGATTTTGGACTGTGGGAAGAAACCTACAGTAAGTGAACATGGGGAGAACATACTGCACAAGCTCCACACAGACAGCACTGTAGATCCAGAATTGAACCCAGGATCCCAGCTTTTCAAGTCGGCATGCTGCCCACCTCACCCACACTCACACACTCAAAGCCAAAGCACTTTAAGAGTTGTCACAGTAAAGCAGCAAAGGGCACCTCACCTTCTAATGGCTTAGGCAGGAAATGAGCAGCTGGTTTAGTTTTCTTCACTCGGTTCCCCTTCATGACCTGTCCTTCCTTATTGAGACCCAGGAACCAAGCTCTACCAGATTCTTGTTGTCTGTACAGCATGGACGAGTAGATCACATAATAGTTTTCAAATACCGACTCTTTAAATTTGCATTCTGGTGTGAAGAGTTCCTGTAAGATAAAGCACAAAACACGAGGTCAGACTGGGTTTCAAGTCATTGTCACTATCAAATCATGTAATTATATGAAAACTTATATTTTTTGTTGACTACAAAGGTGTAAAATGTATGCATACAGTACATTTTGTAATTAGACTTATAATAGTGTAGATTTTTTTCTTTACATCACCCCTTGCAAGTTGGCACTACATAAACAATCGTTCAGTCCCTGCATACTGTATTAACATTTATTAACCCTGTTGTAAAAGTTGTGTCAGTGGCCTCTGAACAACAGCTCTAGTTTCCATCAGTACAATTGAACACTTCTGCCTCTTTCTTCTCTGCTGATACTATTTAATACAGAGCTTTATCCTTTCACTGCCTTGAGGTATGGCATTGACTTCTTCCTTGGTTAATACCTGAGTAAGTGTTAAATACATTAGCCATTTCTCTTTGCTTGACTAATACAGTATATTGCTTAGGGGTGTAAACATACAGTATAAAGAATTACAATTAAGATTGTCCTGGCTCACTACCAGGACAATAGTATAGCAGTTGTGATATAGCTGTAGTTTTACAGTACAGTATGTATTAAGCATTAACAAACTCTGTCTATGAAATACCTCAAAATTCTCAAACCTGAACAATCTTATACGTACTGTATGTTGGTATCCACTTGAAGAAAGTCTGGTCTTGCTCTACAGACTACTATTTATATATAGCATCTGGTTTACACAGGGGGATCTTAGATATTATAAACTGGTTTTGTCCACATAATTACATAATAAATTAAAACTTCACAGAGTTCCAATGAAACCATGACATGGTACGTTCATTCTCCTGTTTCACAATCAAAAAAGAGACCAGTAAAATCTCGTTTCTTTTTTCACACTGGAGTAAAAAAGAATTCATGTTCTCACAGTTATTTTTAATGAGGATGGGCCATGCTCTAGAACTTGCAATTGCAATTCGAGCTTCTGGGCTCTTCTTTCTTTCTATACTTACATCTCCATTCTACAATGCTTGCCTATGGAGTTGCCTAGAGGGCGAGGTTGTCTACAGTATATAGCCAATGCACAATCAACTTTATACCAGGAATAAAAGTCATTCTGTTTCATGTTTTGTATACAGTCTTAGCAAAGTTAACAGTTAATATCTTATCTCAAATGCTGCAGATGAGACCAGTTTTTGGGACAATATCCTAATCAAATCAAATGATTAGATGAATAAAAAGTGAAGTTGATCTCTCGTAGACGGTATCTTATAAAGATGAATCCTAGATTTTGAGTCTGTGTACAAATTTTTGTTTTGGGGCACAGTTGGCATATTTTTAGGAAATGCTGTAGGGAGTGTTTAGAAGTTGTAGGAATAGGCCACTAACTGTTTTACTGTTAGTACTCTTGGAGGACAGTGAGTTTAATCTGAGCCAGAAACAGATTGGCTGTCTTGTCGGACTGCGGCTAAAAAGATATAGGTGCTATGCTGGGATCTTCCACATTCCCCCTCTTGGCATTTCTTAAGAGGGTTACAGTGCTGCTGCTGATGCTCGATTGCAGCAGTTTCACCATATTTTAGAGATTCTTAGGTAGAAACCTTTTCTACAAATTATTTCCTGAAAGTGTTTTAAAATACTGTATCACTTGTCGGTTTGGCAACATACTTACCATTAATTTTAATAGGTTGGGAAAATTAGTGAGGATAATCAGTAAAATCCATCCATCCATTTTCCTACCGCTTTATCCAGTACAGGGTCACGGGAGAGCTGAATCCTATCCTGGCAAATAATGGGCACAAGGCTGAATATTCTCTGGACAGTATACCAGTCCATCACAGGAAGTAGCAAAATCACTGGGGCGAAACAAATAAACCTAAATGCCTTCTACAAACAGAGGGGTGTACGGACCAAGACCAAGAGCATTATGGAGCGTTTGGCTCATTAATTGGCTCATGAATTCAAACTACTTCAAATTGGGAGAGGCCTCTAGGTGTTAAGGGAATAGACTCAGGAAGTCTTTCATCCCCACTACAGTCTCAAACAATGTTGAATTACCTATCTGCTACATTCTTTGCTGGTTATGTTTGTTTTGGTTGTTTTTTTTCCGTTTTGTTGTGCCTAAAATATTGTACTTTTATTTCTTTTAATTTATTTTTATGATATTTTAAAAAAGTTAAGTTTTATCTACATTTTATTCTTAACTTCAAAAGTTATGTTCTTATTCTTAAACAAAATCTGGATTTACACAACGTATCTACAAATTTCTAATAAGTGGATATTCTGTTTAAATTCAGAATCTCACTTTAGGTTATATCTTCAGGCACAACAGTCTCAAGATACTTTGCCTGAAGTTTTTCAATCAACATTAAATGATTGCATTTAATTAAAACATTAAACTTATTGCAGCTGTGAGGAATGGTACACTGCAATTTGGGAAAAAAATCCATTAACCTTTTCTAAAATTTTATATTCCAAATTAAAACAGCAGACCAAAATTATATTTCTCCCCTTCTAAAAGCTTCTTAAACTTTACAAAGAAATAGATGTTCTGATAAAGCATTGTTTCAACACTGTTAGCTTGATGAATGTGTTGTCAAAATCAGTCTCTATTGGTTTCTTTTCACACTGAGTTGAAAGCGGTATTTACAAATAGTTAAGAAATGACCTACTCAATTGAAATGACAGCCTACATAATTCCAATTCAAACGAAAGGACAACTGCTGTGTCACGAGGAAAAGCTCCACTGAAGGCAGAGTCTCATTCACAAAGAAGAATGCTGACAATAAAGCACTATTTTCTGAGCATCCTTTAATTCAATATACAGTAATACTCCACCATCCCACAGATCACCATCCCCAAAGTTAAACCTCTTGGCCCTAAAGTGTTACTTTCCACTCAGCTTCAGCCACAACCTAAGCTCTAACAGTAATCTTAAACAAAACAAAATTCTTAATCTTAAACCCAACCCATGCCCAAGCCCTTTCACTTTCTTGCTTCAAAGATTTCAGATATGTTTGTTCTCTTTGGCATGAGTTACAAGAGAACCTGCAAATGCTCCTGCAAGTCTCTCTATTCATCAACTGATTGACAGAGAAGGAGAAATCATCTTGGGGACTACAGCTCCTTGCTTCTCATCTCTCAGTCTTCCTTAGAGGAAGTGTAAGGATAATACTTCACTTTTGCTTCTAAAAATAACATTTAAATTTATGAATTTGAGAAGACACCCTAACAGAAGATGCCCCCAAATGACATATTTTATTTCATTGCCAAGAGATGAGTACTGCATGTTCTGATCTCCACCAAAACTGATATGTGCAGTTCACTGAAATAACTGACACGACACCAATCATAGGTAAAGGGTTTGAAGAATGCTTCAAATGAAATCCTGTGGGAAGCTGCTCTTAACCTTATAGATTCAATTCACTTTAAGAGCCAAAGCATATTTGTACAGTATGTCTTATACTGTCCTTTAATGTACTCAAACATAGTCAACATACTCACAGTGATGACATGTACAGTATAGCTGAGGTCATCACAAGTCTCAGGAATCTATATTATTAAAGAAATACAATATTTGTAGCTTATTAATCAGCATATTTTTAAAACCTGTTTCTTTCTTAATCACAGGATTTAGTGTGTGTGCTTTTATTGATGATGGACTCCACAAAATCTAAAAGATTTCAGTCATGGTCAATCAGAAGCTTGGTTGCTGTTCAGAAAACAAGGCTCAAAATTCTTTCTTGTAAAATCTTTTTCTCTCATGTGTGAAAAAGCAGGTATTAAATATGCATAAAGATTTCCAACAGACAAAGTTTTTTTGTTTTTTTGCAGCACTAGGAAATAAGAATGAAAGCAATGATTTATGGCCTGATGTCTTCTTGTTCCACAACATTCAGTCATATCCTTACCATATAAGTGGCAATTTGTAATTTCTATCTAACAGTATGATTCAAAGCTGCTTCCTACGTGATAATAAAATGTGTTCCATCTACAGTATTGCAATCTTCAGCAGAATACATAAAAAATTCTAACACTGGATTCCAACAGAAAGGAATCCTCAGATGGTTTGTCTCTCGCTGGGCCTGTGCCTTTAAAGTTTTACCATTGCTTCCAAAAAATCTGGAGTGAAATGTTCTAAAAATCAACCAACCTATAGGGCTAGAATCACAAACCTGATTGTACAGTCAAAGGTTTTTACATGCACTTTTGCAGTGCAATGCGAATGAAATTCATGCTATTCAACTATTTTGCATACAGTAAATTTTTTCTACATTGCTAATACTGTTTTTCAAATTGGATCTCAGTCCAAGTTGTTCTATCTAAAGCATTGTTACACCATTTTGATTTCTTTAAAACCACTCGCACAGCACTTTATAATGACCAGTATTTGAGACAATATAGCAATAGTACAGCTGAAGGAACAACAATCTTATTCCAGAAGTGATCATCTGTGTAGAAATAATCTAGCTCCATTGAATGCAGAGATGAGAACACATTTTGGATAATGGACTTTGAGATGAAAACTTTGCTTGTTTTTGTTGTCTAATATGGTCAAGGGTAAAAATTTGGATCTGTTTTTTTATACCTTTGAACAAAATGTGTGAAGTGAATTAATCCTTTGTATTAAGATTTGATTTGTTATTATTTAGAAATTCAACTAGACTTCCAATTCTACCATCAGGGCAAGAATAACTAATCCTGCTATTTCCTTCAATATCAATAACAACAATAATTATGACTGCAACAAAGTATTATGTAATTTTATATGAAGAACTCCAATGATCACTGTGTGTTGAAGATAAGTAAGTTCTATTTACTGCTCACACATACAGGAATATAGGCAGCTTCTAAATGCACTGGAGACTAAAGCACTCAGTAACAGAAACTCAAACAATAAAGAATGCAACAAATTGTCTTTGTTTTCATGCCTCTGTGTAGTACAATAAATCAAAAGAGATCGGCTCTGTGCTCCTGCTTTCTCTGATTGAAATGTAATACTTTTCTTTTTTTCTCCTGCAGTGCTTTTTTATAGGTTGCATTTACAAAGATAACATTGCATTGAGGTGTCCCTTTCCATAAATGTTTGCTCACAATTTACAATGTGTGCTACTCAGATTTACTGCATGCACTGTATTACAAGCATTTAACTTTAAACACAGCATGATGCCTGTGAATAGTTCATATTTCTTGCGTATTAAATCATGCTGTAGCAAAAAAACAGCTAGGACTTAAAATGACAGTTGTAAAAAAGATTAATGGCCAATTAAACCATATGAAATTAAATTACATAACAGAAGGAATGTAAATTTTATAGAGCAATCTAGCCATCTTCGTTAAATATTAACAGAACAACTTTTAAAGCTTTTACTGCAATGAAAGACTCACTCACAAAAATGTAAATCTACAGTAAAATATTGTACTTTATTATTATTATTATTATTATTATTATTATTATTATTATTATTATTATGAGAGAAACAGTCTGAGTAAATGGATGATAGAACATGATCTGTAGGCCAGCTTGTTACCAAAGAGATCCTGCCTACCTGCTAATATACATTACTCTTGATCATTAATTATCTTAAGTTATCTGGCCGAAATTTTTGTCAAAAGCAACTTAAATTTGTACTAAATAACTTTGTACTAAATTTGTACTAAATAGAAAAGCAGCACCATATTTCGGGTATGGAGCCTTCATCGTGTGTTGACACCTGAAGAAGGCTCCAGTGTCAAAACACTGTGGTGGTTTTCTCTTTTTTCAGCATGGAATAAACCTATACTTGTTCCCTTGCAGCCTACACATGCTGACGCATCTACCAACTTAAATTTAGACTAGTCAGGTAACATATGGGAGGGATTTGAATGAAATACCTTGTGTAAGTGTCTCACCTGTGTTTTGGACCTACAACTTCCCAGTTACAAGACCAGAGCCCTAACCATTGCTCCACAGTAACACTCTTCTTGCCTGGGTATGTTAAAATCTGGACAAAACCATATACTGTACAAAGTAGCCTCGACAGCCAAAGTGTTCCACTTTTTCTTTCCACTTTTAAACATGAAATCAACAGCATCCTTCTAGAACCTCTTGTGTTAAAATATGTACAGTTTTTGCTTTTTCATAATGTCTACTGTGTGTAAACGTTTGAAAGAAGAATGGTCATCTCTTTAAAACTATCCAGTATATACGTATACAGTACATTAATTCCACCTACCAAACCTGCAATGATGACATGGAGACATATTAAAATAGCTGGACATTTACTAGAGCAAACGGACAAAAGGGTTTGAACCCACAGCCATCTGATCCAGAATGCAAAGTTCCTAACCCCTACTTAAAGACTACTGGCTTTTGTAATAACGCTTTGGAAACAAGGAGTACACTGCTGAAATGTACAATATGAGCATGTCGTTGCATACAGAGCAAGAGAATAACAGAAACTGGAATGGCTAACTGTGTTCCTTACAGACAGAAATGTGAAGGTGTTACAGCAGTTGCTGATTCAC
This sequence comes from Lepisosteus platostomus, assembly GCF_059453375.1. Lineage (NCBI taxonomy): Eukaryota > Metazoa > Chordata > Actinopteri > Semionotiformes > Lepisosteidae > Lepisosteus > Lepisosteus platostomus. The sequence goes on from NC_142612.1 coordinate 30,411,051, forward strand.
CAAGTACCTGGAACATATTTTAATTTGCACTGTTTAAGCCAAATAATGAGTCAGGTTGTAAGGGTAAGACTATGGGGCTGTGCATGATCAGATCTGTCTACCATTGGTATAAATAACAAATGCATGGTATAAAGCAGAGCATATATTCTTCTTTAGCTACCCAAACCATTGTTTTAATCTAAATCCATTTTAGGCTTTAATATTGATTATACTTTCATATAGCAACATAGTTAAGATTTAACTTCATCTTAAAAGGACTACTAAGGATTAATGCTTAGAAAAGTACCAGAGGCTATGAAAGACAAAGGATTATTACAGTAATTGCCTGTCTACTACTAAAACATTATATTCATAATATTATTGAACATAATAATATATTTTAATTCATTTTATATTTAATATACTATAATTCATTGTAAAGTTTTTTCTGTAAATTTCAAATAAACTTTCACGATAAAACTAAAAGGTAACATTTTGCGATCCTAATGCTATGCAGACCCCTACTGGATACAAGAGGATCTGAATTACCCTGGAACAACATGGTATTGCCCTGCAAATGAAGATATTTCCACAGACTCATAAAACACTTTTTGGGAGTTCAACTCATGCTCTGATCGTGATGTGGGACAGAGCCATATTCAATTTTATAACATTAAATTATTCTGTAAATGGAACTGATGTACAGTATATACAGGTCATATATGTCGATTTAAGAGGGTGGAATTAAAAACAGAATAAGAGATGCTGTAGATTTCCATAGTAACCTGTTTTGTAATAGCACCCTTGAAACCATGTTGTACGACAAAGTCATAATCACACTAGCTCTGCTTGGAGCTGATTAAAGCAAACTGTTTTACCTTCATGGTTGCCTGGGTCTCTTCAACAAGGTAATTAATTAGAGATCTACAAATTCAGGTATGACTGATCCTTTGCTGGAAAGTTACAGTACTACGTGAAAATCAGGTTGCAATGGGTAGACAAAGCCACCCTTTTTTTTTGCACATCTACCATACATTTACAGTAGGTAATTTCTGTACTGCAAATATATTCTGGTGCAAAGTAAAAATTATTATCAATTATTACCTGCATATTTTAAAAAAAAGTTTGATATGACAAAGGGCCCAGTGTTTGTTATTTCAGTCTGACCCAGAAGAGTGCAAGCACAATCTTTTCATGACAGAAAGTGTACGTACAGTACGTAATTTTACAAGGTTTCCAAGAAGATATGCACCAAACTGAACAACAACCTTCCAGAACTATTTTCTTTAACCAGACAATGCCTAACAACATTAAGAATACTTGAGAAATTACACTGGACCTTTTTAACAACTGCCTTTGCAATTGTGTCGCTAGTGTAATTGTGGCATTTTGAAGTCACTGCACATTAAAAGCAATGTGTCTAAAGTTTACTCTCTGAATTACCGGTGTAGTAAACTATGCAAACATTTGAAAGGCTTGACATCCTTTTAGTTAATCTTTTGTTACAAAAATATTGTTATTTATATTTGGCTGACACTTTTATCCGAAGGAACTTCAATTCTTTCCTATTTATACAGCTGGGCATTATATTGAAGCTGAGTGAAAAATCTTGGTCTAATGCACAACCCACAACTTTACAGTTACGATCCAAAACCAGTATTTTGGAAAGTGCTCCTTACTATTACCATTACAATGGCTGATCTTTCATTTTGCGACATTTGTACATATGATCACAGATGTTAAGAACAGTGGATATGGTGGTGATAGTGCTACAGTGTACTTAAAAATTAGTTGATTTATCAGCTTAGTGTAACAGCTGTACCATGGAAACTGTGTAATATGCACAACATTTTGGACATGCACAGAGGGAACCAAGGGGCCTATCTGGGCATGTATGTACTGTATCCATGGACATTGATACTGTAGTAAATCCAAGAGATCAATAACATTACCAGAGCCCACCAGAGGACATAAGCCATCCTGGGCACATACTGTATGGTGAGGTATTTAAGGAACACTGCCCTCTAGTGACTACTACAAGAATCCACGTATGATGAAAGCAGCTGTGACCAGATGTCAATCCCAGACATTCACATGTCCCTCCAGCTCTGAGACAGTGTAGAATTCCCGGGCTCCAAAAAGCTCCAGGACATTTCTATACTATCCAGGCTTCAAGGAGATGACAGTACCTTTTGCAACAAGCTCAGTGTCAAATGTTCTGTTAATGATCTGCCTATGACACAACACAACAAATTTCATTAGGAGAGTTTTATAATAAAGTCATTTGAATACTCCAAGTAGCCCTTATGTGTCTACATGAAAAGATAATTGTCCAGTGCTGTGATCTTATGTCTAAATTAGCACAGAGGCAACCCGACATAGCTTATTTTTCCACAACTGCATTCAATGGAAAAGTGCACAGTGTGTAGAACTTACAGATCCTAAAAAAACCATGAATCTCCCTATAAAAGAGATTAGCTGTTTTTGTCTGGTGTGAAAGTGCAGACCCACATTTGCATATGTTATTTAAATACTGTAAATAAATAAGGGAGGTCATGATCTTCTGCGAAGGGATTACAAGCACAACATTTGGGAGGTCACTGTTCTATACAAGCAGAATAAATAAAATGAATTATTGCACACAAAGCTTGTTATACTGTTATCATATTGTCATACCACAGGTGATCATACAGTACATGAATGAAAGCATACATTTCCATAGGTATTGATCAATCCAGCATTGAGCCTTTTAAAAACAAAATTGTAATACCACTGACCCCAGAAAATCAGATAAGGCAATCTGGGAGAATAAGTCATTCAAGGCAATAGCAGACCTCTACATGATTCAAAATCAAACTGTTTCACTAATACAGAAGGGTTGATGTGTACTCTACAACTGAATTAGTTGAAATGGTTTAAACCATCATATGAGTTAGCCAAGCAGTGGTTTCAGTAGGTGATGAGAAACAGTGCACAGGAAAACAGCCTTGCTTTAATTTTTTTTCATTCTTCTGGCAGATTAGATAAATGACGTGGTGAGAGATGTTTTTCCTTTGAACCTCAGCTTCCAAACTTCATTAAGTAGAAACCATCTCTCTTTGTCCCTGTCTGCCTCACTCTAATGTTCCTTTCTGGCTCTCTCTCACACGTCCACACTTTCCTGTATAAACCAAGGTTACTACTGCAGCACAGGATGGATTCGCAGAAAGTATTATTAAAAAGTAACCCTTTTTGGAGCTTCAGTATGGATAGATAAAGACTTCTGACCTTTGATTCCATATTGTGTTCTTTCCTATCAACACAACGTGGTCTAAATGATATTTTCCATCTCTCTAGAATTAAACCTGCAGCCATATCATCCTGCAACTCACAACTGGCAGCCCACTGAAACTAAGCAGGTGTGAGCCCGGTCAGTACCTGGATGAGAGACCTCCTGGGAAAAACTAAGGTTGCTGCTGGAAGAGGTGTTAGTGGGCCCAGCAGGGGGCGCTCACCCTGTGGGTCCTAATGTACCAGTATAGTGACGTGGACACTATACTGAAAACAGACGCCGTCCTTCGGATGAGACGTAAAACCGAGGTCCTGACTCTCTGTGGTCATTAAAAATCCCAGGGCGTTTCTCGAAAAGAGTAGGGGTGTAACCCTGGCATCCTGGCCAAATTTCCCATTGGCCCTTACCAATCATGGCCTCCTAATAATCCCCCTCTATGAATTGGCTACATTACTCTGCTCTCCTCCCCACTAATAGCTGATGTGTGGTGACCGTTCTGGCGCACTATGGCTGCCGTCGCATCATCCAGGTGGATGCTGCACATTGGTGGTGGTGGAGGGGAGTCCCCATTACCTGTAAAGCGCTTTGAGTGGAGTGTCCAGAAAAGCGCTATATAAGTATATATAAAGCAATTATTATTATTATTATTATTATTATTATTATTATGAAACCTAAAAGGTAATTTCACAAAGGGTGCAGTTTGTGTTCCACTTCATAACGTTTCAGAATGCTCAAGAGAACATGGTGAAGTCAGAAAGGATGCTTGCAGTGCCAACCTTCAAATGCACAGCATTTCAGTAGAAAAAATAAAAGATGTATGAATGTGAGCATGACAAAGACGGCATCAGTTCCACACTTGAGTGATTTATTTTTCGTAAAAGATAAACATCTCAATCTGCATCAGTTGTAATACAGTACGGCAATATGGGACTTAATGTCATCTTAACATCCACATAATTATAGAGTCAATCACAAACCAGGTTGCCAAAGGTTGTAGTGCTGTTCGAACAATTTTAGAAACTTGGTAATTGCTGGATGGGTTCATCTGCCTTTTCTGTCATTTTCAATGTTCTTTTTCTCAGTACTAATCTTTGATAATGAGAGTCTTTCTTCTGATGATCTAAATTACAACAGTACTCCAATATACTGTATGCGGATTTGTTTATTAAAAAGTGAAATAAACAAGGGTGTTTACATCATGTTTAGTAAGTAGTTTCACAAGTTTATGTTGCCTGGGCAGAATTCTGCCTTGTGACTTGATCAGCACCATGACATGCTTGCAAATCATCTCACAACGGAAACTGAAACTTAGTATGATTATAGTGGAAAAATATTTCTGTTTTATATCATAGATTCTTCAGAAAATGCACATAACAGCAAAACCCATCATCCTCTTGATATTGCATTCACATCTTTAAAAATATTCCCATTGATCAGAGCAAGAACATTACCCCATTTTAAATTGATGAGACAATGAACTGTCTTTATCTGATCTGTTCATGTGAAGCAAGTGACAATGGCCTCAGATCTAGGTGAGCAAACAAAAGGTATTAAGCTAAACGAATTCTCTGTTTAATGACGATCAACATCATTATTCAACAGTGACTGGATCGTTCTGAGTGAGGTCATTAAGTCTGCCTTCATGATGAACATAGGACAAAATAGGCCTCAAGTCATAATCAATAGAACATAGAATAATAATCTTTTCTAACATGAAATAGGATTTCAGAGGAGAGAAGAAGACTAGAGTAGCGACAGGACCGTGAGAGAGACACCTCCTTGATACAGAATAAGAAATCAGAATCTGTCTAGAGATAATGTAAGCACTGGCAGAGACCTGCATGCTTAAGCAAGGGACTTGCTGTCTATATTATTGGAAATGTCAATTTCCCAATTTGGGAATCCGACAGGTTAAAAGACACCTCTCACTTGTGACTGACACACTGCTTTGGAATGAGGAATAGATGCTCATTCATTTAGCATCTGTTTCAGAGAGTGATTATACTTCTGGGAAGGATCCTTGATTGAGAGGTCACAGGTTCCCTCTTCCCTCTTTAAAGTTGTCCTGTGGTTTAATTACAGATATATTTTTTTGTGTTTTTTGTCTGTAGAAGGCAGAGCTCTAGTAATTCAGAGATTTTTAAAAATGTTTATATAGCCATAAACAGTGTTATGTATGCACTGGTGCACGTGTATTAATTGTAATAAATATTTGTCATGTTAAGCATGCTACTTTACTACTAAGCTGTGCCAGAAAAACCAAGAGAGTCAGTGTGCTCTGACTATAGGGGATGTAATTAATGTTAATGTTTGTAATTTGCTTGCACAGTAAGCTGATGTCAGGACTTAATTGATATTTAATTTGATACTTCTTTTCCAATTCTGACACCCTAACACAGTGCAATACATATAAATAAGTACATATATACAGTATATACATACTGCATACATTAGTGAAAGAACAAATTGTGTGTTGTGAAGTTTTGCTTCAACCTAAATATGGTACAAGACCAAGCTGTGAAAAATCAAAATCATACCTTGCCCATTGACACAGCAGACCTACATTTCACAGACAAAGATAATGAGCCAATCCTTGTATAAAAGACTGACTAGGCATGAGTGGCAGAGTCTGCACCAAGACTCTTGACCTGAAAGCACCCTGGAAAGAGGCACTTTCACAGACGCATTAGGGGAAGGAAATAGGTCAATAAAAGATGTGCATTTTATGTGCAAACACTACCTGTACATATGTGAAGCTTGAAAAATGTAATACAAGTACAAATGTAAATGCTACACATCTGTCTAGCCAAACAGAAGCTAACAAAATGTTTATAAGGCATAAGGCCAATTAATGTATAAAAAGGGCAGCCTGAAGGAAGCTGCACAGAACTAGCAAAAGCATGTCCTCACAATTTTACATGCAAATCATTCTTGTCATAAATCTTCATCCATTCCTGGGGCATAATGATATAAACATGGATCATCAAAAATAACCAACTTTAACTGAAGATACATTCCTGTGCACAATATCTTATTTTAAATTTCTCTGCTATAGAATATTTGTTGAAAGTAATAACATACTCCTAGGACAACTATCTATACAGTATAAACAAAATATATACACTAATATTTACGTTTTATATAGGGAAATGTCCTATAAATTGGTATTTTACCTTAGAACAAAAACAAAATTAAAATGGAAATAAACAGAATTAAAAATGCTTTAAAGGAGAAATGAAGAAAACGTACTTACTTTTAAATCAAATTATTTTGTCCACCACCTAAGATAGTTTTTCCCTTGTGGCAAATAAAAAACATTAACCTCAAATGCAAATGAAGCATTTTTTAATCAAATGATTATTTTAGACAAACATTAAATGGTGTTTATATTTTTAAAATCTAAGGATGTGTTAATTTATAGCATTCAAATTTACTCCATTATTCTGTATAATAATACTTTTATATATTGTATAAGTATATGCACTAGTACAGTATATAAGTAGTTGCTTACCATATATTTAACAGAATTAAAAATATGTTTAGACAGCTATGAAATGATCATAGCAATTTAATTTAAATATTTTCAATATACTGAACTTCAAAAGTCAAATTACTCAATTATGTTTTTTGATGATTTGATCATTTGTTTAATTGATCATTCATGACTGATCATTACATGTTCAGGCAACCTCAACGGTTTCATAAGCCCAAAATAATCTTTGAGTCAGTAATGGGACACAGCTGATGTAGCTGGTGCATGTCAAGCCTAGTAATACACAAGAACGAAAAATACAAAAAGGACTGCCCTGCCATGTTGTTGAAGCCAACACCCTGGTTTCCTTCAAGAAATGGCTGGAAGAGTTATTGGCTCAATTTATTTCTTATACTGTACCTCAATTTGACCTGCTGACCACAAGACGATGTTTAAAATATAATTCAAATGATGTGTGGCACGTTTGAGTCACCTCATGCTCAGATGGGGCAACGTCGCTATGTACAGTATGTACTGTATCATTCATGGAGGTGACTTCTTCTGGTAGTTTTTGACACTTTGAATCCTGAAGATACCAGGATGTGTTGGACATTTCCAACAACTGCCCTTGGATTTACAGTTGCCTTCCACACCACTTGCTTCAAAGCCCTTGTTTCACTTGTATCCTCCTGCTGGCAGGGTGGCTACGATACTAGTAGCCTTAAATGTCTTAATACGGGACACTATAACACAAAGTGGTACAGTAGGTGGGGGTGGATGACCATTTGCTTGAGGTTTTAAAAAAGCACTCTGACCCTAACCTTGATGATGCTGCTACTACTGAATGTCTTGTGTTGTCTCTTTTTATACCCCAGGGAAACAGGAAACCTTCTAAGGCCACCCTATAGTTCCACTGCACTTCACATGAGCAGAATGTTATTTTAGATGTGTTTTTATTTAAGTTTACTTAAAGGAATTATTTAAAGGAACAAATGTGACCCTCTTGTTTTCTGAAATTCAATTCAATGTGACAAATAAAGTATAACTTTGTTCTGTGCACTGCTATTATCACAGCGTAACAATATTAACATGTGTTAAGTGAGACACATTATCCAATTTGTGACTCATTTTGTTATATGATTTTTGGTCCATTACATTGGGAGGTATGAATAAATCTGGAGGGTTAGGGTGCTGTATAATTATTTTAAGCATTTTAGTACCTATAAACACTTCTGTCTCATTGATGCTAATATTTAATACATAGCCTGAGGCATGTCCTTGGAAACCATCTCAGTGAAATGCTCATTTATTAGCGATTTCTCTTTTGACATCTAAATGTTTCCCAATTTTTTTCTATGAAACATCTTTCTTCAATCTTGTCTACTTCCTGTTGTCGTAAAACTTAAAAATCCTATTATCAATTTTAGCCTCCTTTGCAATAGTCTTTTATCTTGCCCCCTCTTGGCTTATGAATTTGTTTTTAACTTGATTATTTTTTAAATGATTTTATGAAGTGCCTTCTTCATATATATTTGTCCTAATCAAAATGTATTCATACAGTATACTACTATTCATACTATTCCAAAATTAATAACCTAGTCTGTGCAAGGATTTAGTCATTTAGCTTTATTTCTGCAAATATTTTACATAAAATTCTAAGATCTCTATATACAACTATTTTGTAGTTTTCTTATTCTTAGGCGGGTTAAAATGTATCAACACAAATGACATAAATTAATCTTTTACTAGTGATTCTAGTAATAAAACTGAGACAGTATGTTTTCTAAGGCTGCCCAGTCTTTATAGCCTCTTGAGAATTATGCAAAAAGTCAGCAAACAAGATTTCATGATTATTTTAGAGATTATGATATTTGCATTAGTTTACAGTACTTGAAGGTTTTGTTACTGCCTGTGGTTACACTGGATATACACTGTATAACAGATTCATGGAAAGATGCAGATAGTTACAGAAACAAAACATTTTAAAATGCCTCTGTAAAATAACAATATTTTACAAATCTATAAGTAATGAAATTATGTCAATGAGTCACTGAAGTACAGGTGCAGCTGATTTTACAAACCCACTTAATTGAGATGGTAGAATTTACTTTTTTGTTCACTTACTTTTTCACACAAAGAGAGTGAATGATGGCTGTTTTTTTAAATGTCTAAGTAGAATTTTATGTGCGTTATTTGTCAAATGAGGTTGCCCATTTGCAGGTACTCCTACACATACATGTAAATAAAATGAAGGGAATTACTGTAAGAGATGTGAGGATGTAACAGGATGTAAATGTAGCACAAATCTGTAGAATCTTTCGGAACCAAAGTAATGTTAGAAGTTCTTGCATTTCTTAAGAAGTAAGCTTTAGTCCAGAATTTAGTACATGTGACAGACTTACTATAAAACTTGTCAGACATACTGTAATTTATTTTAGTTTTACTAATAAAATATTTGCATTCCTTTAAATACATTGTTCAATATTTTTCCCATAGCATAAACATTATTTTCCGTTGCATAGGTACAACTATATTAAATTAGATTAAAAAGAGCTATACTGTCAGCTGGATAAAGATCATTCATGAAGGCAGATCATTCATTATTCCATCACCAGCTAGTCAGACAGTTTTGAATAATGTGAATACATTCTAAAACATGAACTGTCCATATATATGTTTATATATATGTTTATATATATACATTTATGGTTGTCATTTTTTAAATGCAAATTTAAGAACAGATGAAATTATTTCATATGTTGCCATTTAAATATGTTATACCACATTTCTGTTTCAGACCAATTAAAAATGATAAATATGGCCATTTCTGCCATTAGCCTATATTCTGACATTCTGTCTGATTTAAAGAGTGTGAAATAGAGTTATATCTAATGCTATGATAAAACAAAGTTGTCGTTTTTTTTGTTTCTGACTTAAGAGTTAAGACTCCTCAGTGCTTATTTTCTCCTGTGCCACCAGGAACTCTTTCAGCCGACATTCTAATATTACTAAAACAGAAGCTTGTAAAGCTGAATAAGTAGATAAAGTACATTACACACATACTGTATACATTACACACTGTAGGCATATCTAATGTATTCCACTGTGTCTCCATATGAACAGCAGCTGCAGAGGTGAGGATTTCCTAAGTTGCCAGGCTAATTGACATGATTAATAACTACAATTTGAGTAATGTGTTTTACAAATGTTTTGTGAAACAAAGCAAAACATAAAATGTCTATGCAGTGAAATTCTGAAAACTGAGAAATTTTCTAAAACATTTTCTCAGTCTTAATCTAATGTTGAAAGCACAAGACTTCGTAAAAGTACATTACTTTAACAGCATTAATTTTTTCAGAAGTAACTGGCATTTGCATTAATGCAATGTAGAAGGTAATTTAAGTTTGTACTAATGCCATACACTTATACATTTGGAGCGGTTTTACCATTCTGTACTCAATGAATTTTAAATATGAGGACAAACAAATTAACTCCAACATTAAAGGCAAGAAACATACACTCTCAGACATTTAAATTAATCCATGTTATACAACCCTGACTTAATTTGAGTACTTGCATGATTTGATTAGATATAGGATCTAGGATCTCTAGGTCAATCTCTTCTTGTTCACAGATGTGACTGCATCTGGATATCCTCAACATGTCCTTTTTCCCTGGTACCAATATCACTCCTACAGCAGTCCTGGACATAATGTGTTCTGGCAATTTTCCAAACAGCAAGACTCCACAACTTATACAAATTAAAAAACGTTTTTTTTTCCTATCAGGAAAAGCAACAATTACTGTATATATATGATGTATATGTACAGATATTTATAGCACTTACTGTAATTATATGATTTTGGAAATAAAAGTACTTTAGACATAGAAATCACTTCACTTTTAAATGAAGATGACATGTTTGCATCAATCACTGTTTGAAAATTGATTACAAGTTGTATATTGTGAACTGTGGACAATGACAGTGATTGTATAAATGTTTTAAATTCAGAATGTTCTTAGCAATGTCCAAAAAAAGCAAACAGACAAAAGGACACGCCAACCGAGTATTGCTCATCCAAAAACATGTTGTTAGTGAAAAAGCTCTTTACTGAGTACTGTTAGAACTGAATCTATAAAGATTGTATAATCTATAAGTTATGTCTTTCTCAAAAATCAATTGTTTAAAATCCTTATAATAAATAATATATGAATCTACATTAAATAGCAAAAAAAAAACAATTCTAGTATCTCATCATTGTAAATCCCATTTTCCCTGTTTTCAAATGTCTACTGAAACACATTTTCACGGATCATCCTTTTGAAATTGTAATAACATTTCTTGTCATGTGTCTGTTTCTTTTTATTTCATTTCTGAAATCTGGGCTTATCTCTTGCTATTCAGTCCAGCTGTCGCTTCCTGTCATTGTATTTAAGAAGCATACAATTTATCTTCTTTTAAAGTTCATTTGAGTTCTCTTCCTCTCTGTCTTGTTTCTCTCTCTATCTCTCAGAACTGTCTTCAAATTGTCTTTCTATGCATATCTTAATCTCTTTTTTCATTATAGCTTTTGTTCTTTTTTAATGCCTGTGCATGATTAATACATGTTGATTGTGAATTTAATCTACAAAAGGAAAGTACATGTCAGGATTTGCAAGACCTGCAAGAAACAATTATTTCATTAATCTAATTCCGTATATGAGGTGGAGGTAAAAATGATCCAGCACCATGTATTGTCAAGTTCTTCCCGTAGTGCAATCAAATGGAAATTACAGCTGTAATTGAAAGAAGTTCTGCATTTGATTAAGAAAAATAATTAAAACTCGAAAACAAAGCTATTGAGAAATTCGTTTCCATTTCCAGCCAGGTGATTCTTTCATTTATTGCCACTGAAAACTAATTACTCAATACAAATTCCTGCAGCTGTTTTTTTCCCCTATTTTAACAGTTGATCAGCTCAGTCAGTATTATTTTAGCTCAGGGATCTCCAACCACGGGCCTGGAGAGCCATATGATCATGAGGTCTTCATTCTAGCCGAGCTCACAGTTATATGATCAGATCAATCAGTTGCTTGATTAGGTAGAGTTGGCATACAGTTTTCTGGTCATTGACTGAGGCTACCTATAAAACTTGCAGGAGGTCAAAGACTCTCCGTTGTGGATCCCTCAGAGATATAGCAATCAGAGCAGTCAGTGATTGTTTGGGGTCTTGTAACTCCTCTTGGGATCTTGCAACTTTCTCACTGAGTTCAGTCAGGGGACTCTAAAGAGCAACAGCCCTGAAGGTGTTTCAGGACTTCTTTGGAGATTTGAATCTAGTGATGATTTAAAGCAGGAGTGGTTACCTCTGGTCCTGTGAAGCTACAGTACAGGAGAAATCTTTCATTAATAACTTCATGTAAACTGTAGTAAGATACTGTTCAATTAATGGTGGAGTAAACAATATATTCATGTACTTATAATCATTATTATCATTGTGTATAGTAATAGCTGGAATTTGTATAGTGCTTTCCATCCTTGAGGATCCTATAATCCTACTGTCAGGAATAGAAGGACCGCATGACAGCCATTACATATCAATAGCTTTACCACACAGCAGATCAGGTAAAAAAATGCCAAATTTACTACACCAATGTGTTTCAGAGGAAATATTAAGGAAGTTATATTGTGCAAACCCAAAGAGGAAAGAGATTCATGTAAACAGTTAATCTTTCTCATCTTTATTCTAGTTAAATAGATAATCAAGGCAGTGAAAACATGTTAACACTGCGCTCTCTAGACAAAGCTTGTATCATGTTTACTTTCTGCTTACTAAGGATTGCTAATCCTAATCCAGGCAACAGTGATGTCTGTTAAATGGGTCTTTGGACATGGGAGTATTGTGCTCATACACATTACATGAGTGTAATATCGCAAAATTGGTTTTGGTAAATGGACAAAAGAGTATGAAAGCTGTGGTGTGCGAACATGTTTCCCAAATGCATGCTAGTGGCAAGTTGTTTCTGCCTCTCTCAGAAGCTTCCATTCCAATAAACTTTTAAAATGAATGTAACCTCTGTTACCTCATTTTTGTTTTTCTTTTCTTTAGTACTGCAAATTGGAAGGACTCTAGTTAAATTTCAGTTTTACACATTTGCACAAACATTATAATCATTATACTTGTCAATTCAATACATTTTAGTTTTCATTCTGCCAGGGTATTAATATGGGAATATGTACAATTTGTGATGAACCCTAATATTTCCCAAATCTGAATAAGACTAGACTATCATGTAATGCACCTTAAATCAATCTGTATAGGACCTGTACTCACTATGGCAGTCATGCTGTATTGCTTTTTTATTATTTCGCAGAGCCTTATTTCTGTAAATCAATGTATCAAGCATCTGTAAAATAAATTAGGAAATGGAATACTCAGTATATTGTAGTATTTATACAGTATCATATATTTCCAAAATCAGAAATAACAACAGTGTCTAGACTGGTACCAGACTAAGGATTAATAATCACCAATTAGATGATTTAAAGTATAGCTCTTGTAAATCAAATTACAACATGAGATGTTTATTGAGTAATCTCAAGTAATGAAACCAGCAGTAACCTGGTGGTAGATACAGTAGATCATTAAAGAGAAGGTTTCCTTTGAGCAACTTAAGCCCTCAATTCACTGCAAAACAATTACCAAGGATTCTGACCTTTACAGTCTGTTTGTTTTTACACCTTCTATCTTAAAAAAAGTGGTCTAGGGTGTCATGTTTTTTCAAAGTCTGTTTGTGACACATGAGGACACATATACAATACAAAGAAGACAAAATTAGTGAGATATCTGTATATGTCAAAACAAAACAAAACTTGGTATGTCCTTTGCTCTCTCTTATGTAGTATAAAGACTGCAATTTCATGCTTGTACTATATAGATCTCGGTACATCTGGGACCTTTAATTTAGAAATTTTTAAAATTTGTTTTATCTAATACAAACACTGGAAACTTGCATTCTGTAAATAGGATATTAAAGAAATGTAAAACAAAATAATTTGATGGAAATTGGATTATTTGGTACAGTACTTGATTTATCTGTCCAATAAATTCTGTTTTGTGATTTTATATCTTTACATATATATTTAGCATTCTCTGCAAGAATTCACATTACAGTCTATCCTTCAAAGAAGACTTGTGCTTTCAATGTGTAATAACAATAACTGTGTAATGGATGACTTTGATGCCACTCCAGTTTGGGACAATATATAATGGTAACTTACAGTGAGAGAAAATTTAAATTCATTTTATTTATTTTTTTTAAAGGAAAGACAAAGCATCAATTTCATATGTTATCTCAGGAAAAAAAAAACATGTTTTCAAATGTTACATTCATCCAATGGAATCACCTTATCTTTTTTTAAGGATTTGTTTGTTTAACACAAAGCTCAGGCTCAGACTTCAAATGGTCACCCACCTCCATTCAAAACTGCTAAGTCAGCATGGTTAAACATCCCTTTTATACACAGTGTTCTTTGGAGATTTGCAAATGAGCCAATTAAAGATTTTAAACAAAACTGAAGTTAATTAATCTGCACATTTTATAATCCTAGTTCCTGTTTTGCTAAGAGAGCTCAAGGACATCCACTCATTTCAAGGATTATTTCAAGCAGCAATTAGGGACTAATACCGAATTACAGTCTGATAGTCTCTTCAGCGCTCAGGTGCTACAAATAACTCACGATTTATTAACAGAAACATCACTCTGGCAATCCAAAATGGGCACTTTCAGTTGATTTGGGAAACAGAGAATTAAAAAAAATCCTATTTATAGATGTACCGTTACTAAAATAAATAAATATAGAGCTTATTTAACAAACAGGAGGAGGTCAAATTCATCAGTTGATATGCCTCCCCGGTTTAATCCTTGAAAGTGAGGGATGTTGTGACAGCTTTGATCTTTGATCAGGGCTTTCATGTTCTGAGCCAGGTGAGGTAATGTCAATAAACTACACCTTCATATTTGTAGCTTTGTTTCATTATTATAACTACTGAATCAGCAGATGATTTGATACACAGTAACAAAGTCCCATTGTATACCCGTATTAATCATGTTCTCAAAAAATATTTTAGTGCACAGTAGCTCTCCGTGTTACTCAGGAAGATTATACTTAATCTACATTTTATGTAATATGCTGTGTATGTAGACCTACAGTATGTTGTTCAGTCAGGCTCATGATTACTTCTTAAATTTAAATTGTACCACCTTCTTGTGAATACCAAAACACACTGTATAGCTGCCAAGCTCTGTCTGTATTTAGCTTGTGCTCATACAGTATTTAAAGTATATTAACCTTACAAAACACACTTTTTTTAAAATCCCACCCTGCTGAATAGACTTCACTTTATCCCACTTAACAATTAGAATGCCAGAAAGAGAAAAAAAACTCTGGTGCATTTATCACTGGGGATATTTATGTATTTGAACTGTGCCCAATGAGACAAGAAGTACTCTTGGCATTACACCCATTATAACATGCAGTAAGAACAGTTCTAAACAACAGGAGGCCATTCATCCAGTCTGGGTTACCTGGTGTCTCAGACTTTTTGTGTGCACATGCATTATGTGACTGATGGATTATGTATGGATGGATTATGTAAGGATGGATTATGTGACTGTTTGTTTCTGTTCAATATTTTCAACTTTGCATGTTATAGTTTTTAAATGAGGGCATATAAGTTAAAAGTATATATCCTAGTGCTAACATATCAGCCTCTGCTGCATAGCTAAAATGAATCTAGGCAGTTTCTCTCATGAACATCTCTTTCAGGCAAAGCGTGATTCTTTGCAGGTAAAGATGCTAACAGGCGAACTGGAGACGTCCAAGGTTATATCAGCCAAAGTGATTCCTCTTTCTATACCCAGACGACATTCCCTGACAAGTACTGCTTGTCAACTCACAACTAAATATAGAACAAACGGCACTTTTCAGTGTAGGTGTGTGTTTTGCTCACTGCATAGCTCTTTTTGAACCAGCATTCTTAGTTCAATGCCAGTGCTCTAAATCCCTTTTCCTTGATTTTGTCAGATTTCACTTTTCATTCAGATAACAGAAGGTTTCAAACCTGACCTCGTATGAGTGTTCTGCTCCAAATTCAATTAATTGCCCTAAAGCTAAAACTCCATTGCATCGATTGAAACCACCCCCTTGACTCTTTGAAGAGCACTTCTCTGTTTATGTGCTGTCAAACTCTGCTATTTCCCACTGTGCTCTCACATTAGCAAAGGTTTTTCAAGTCTCAGACACAGATCCTCCAGTGTTAGTGCTTTCATAACCTCAGGAATAAAACAGAAGAGAAAACAAGAACAATAATTGTCATGATAGGAAAATGAACTGAACTGCAAAATACTCCAAACTTAAGGGTAATTGGAAGTGACTCGTTGATAGTCGCCATGGCAATAAAATTTGTGCGATGAAAAAAAGAAACATGGGTTCAGTTTTGAACGTGAATCTTTTATTGCAGTACAATGGCTTGCATGCTAAGGAGCCTCTTATCCAAATCACACATGGAAGGATAAAACCGGCAAAGATTAGAGGAATATTGATCTTAGTGATGCTGATTTGGGTCGGCAGCAGGCAGCCAACTTCAAGAACAAAGAGGTCACATAGTTTGGTCTTCCAACACTGCACAGTACGACAGAGCCTAGCCTTCGCTTCACAAACAGATTTTGGTGCTACAGGCACCAAAACCTCAACAGTCCAACAGGCCTTTACCGACTTCCTCATCCATGATCTCTAAATTGAGGCCACACTGCCGTTTAATGATGGTGCTTTAATGCAATGCACTGGCCTCTTCTAATTTGCTATCAGCCTGGAGGTCTTCTTAACAAGCTGCCAACTCTTTTCATTGAGGGCTGAAGGACAGTGAAGTCCACATCCTGACCCCTGGCAGCTTGTCTTATAATTCAGATGTAGAGCTTTTGAGAATTCTAGTCCAAGGACAGGATATGAGAAATTACTCTTGTCAAGAGGATTTGAGAATTAAACGAGCCTTGAAGAAGTTTGAGTGGGGAGCTGTGTCAGCTTTGGCTGCCAAGGAGCAAGTAAAGGTTAATTCCGCGCTGAAAAGTAGAAAGTAGAAACACCACATTTTGGCTGATGAGCCTTCTTCAAATGTGATATTTTCCATCAGTATCAGTAATATCATACAGTAGCTGTTTATTACCACTCCTGATGACAACCTATCCCTGCATCCTCTGACTCTGGGTTTGAATATAACTGTAAAGTTCACATTATTTTAAAAAAGCTCTACACAGGACATTGTAGATTTGTGAGACTGATTCTTCCTTTGATTTCCTTCGGGCCTCATGACCTTCACCTACACACTTGCAGTTAAAGCTAATGATATATCAGTATAATACTGGTGTAACACAAATATCAAATATTAGACTGCCAAATCTCATTGAAGAAATTAGTTGTTTTTATTCTAAGAAATATAATTCTTGAATTCAATGACAGGCTTACCACAGTTACACTGGATATTAATTATTCAAATCACAGCTAAAAGTAAAAATAAAGGCATTTTCCCATATGGTCTGGGTTCCCCTAATGTGGGATTGCAATGTCGTGACTGAGTTGTGCAGTATGATTCACTCACATTTTTCAACCTCATTGCTCAGGCCTTGTGTATAGCTGAATGGATCCATGCCTCTGCTAGATAATTCATTTTGACAGTCCAGTCATTTCACTAGCTGCTCTGTGTGTTAACTACACCCTCAGACTTCACATGATGGTATGATGGTACACAATAGCCCTTGAAATGTTTTAACATTTGGGTGCTTCAACAACAAGAATTTATATAAAAAACACTTGTAGCATACAGAAGCAATGCTACTGTGACAGGTTCACAAAAAAACAATCTACTTTAGAGGGTGTTTTAAATTCAAAATGTTCAATTGTTGGTACTGTATAACGTAAAGGTCCAATTGACAGTGAAGGGACATTACAATGATGAAAAAGTGATCTCCAATCAAGCAAAACATTGTGTAATATTTTTCTTTTTGAACTTGACATCTGCTTTCAAATGAAAAATTGTTTAGTCATTTTCTTCAAAGAATTATCTGCCTGCGTAGCAACAGGGTTTTTGAGCTCCTTAAGTTGAACTGTAATGTATAATTCTACTCAGTGAAATGTGGAAAATTCGGTGTACTCAACCCATGATTTATCTAAAAGGGCACAGCTCTCTATAACAAGATGGAAGCAAAATGGAGCTTTAGCCACTGAAAAGAAAATACATTTGAAAAGTATGTGCAGTCTGTCCTCAAGCTCACTTGAATTTCTACAAAAGTGTTGCCTTCTCTATATTTTTCTTAAGATATTCAATAGTTCATTTTTAGATATTACTTCAGAAGGCAAGTTAATAACATTGTATAACAATATTGTATATACTATTACATCAATATTGACAACCCTAAGTTAGGTGTTAGAATTTGAATTCATGAAGCCACTATATCAAACGGTGTACTCAAAACAATAATTTTAGTGATGTCTGAATTTCATTCTTATTGTTATTCTTATAACAGCACAGCTTATAATGCAGCTGATATGGCTATGTGGGACTGTTTTTGCTGTGAATACAAGAGGTGATTTTCCTAAGGAAAACATTTAAGTCTGTCTGAAGGTGTACAAAATTGTACAAAAAGAGGCAAAGAAAAAGTACATACAGTAGGCATATTTAATTATAATTGTAAGTCCCTGGCCTACATTTCTTGCAACTAGAGAACTTCAACCACTGTGACATCACTACAGCTGGAAAATGTGCCATATTGCAGAGTCGTCTGAGACCCACTATTAGCTTTGAGGGATACTGCATACTCTTTGTGTTTTGCCATGGACATCTGATTCTGAGCTCACTTCGAATAAATCATCTGTCCCCAAAAAGCAAACACCCAGAGCAAAATCTAATAAAGCATGAAAACCATTGACTAAGGAAGTCTGAGTTTCATTCCATTTTTTCTCTGCTCATTTGGTTCATTGAGCATATAATGACAATTTTGCTTCCACCATCAGTACGTACACTTTACTTAGATCTCTAAATGTTATTAGCGCACCAACATAGCTGAGTTACAATACAACATACACAAATTAATGGGTCTGAAAGTGAGAGAACTGTAAATTAATCAAGAGAATAATTTGATACAGTATGTAGTGCTGAAGTTTTTTTTTTATTTGTGCTATACCTTTAGCTGTTGGTCACTGCCATTAAAACATTTTTAGCCAAACCTAATTCAAAAGAGGAATTCAATGATGTCTGATTATTTATTACTGATGTTCATAAACAAAGATGTTGGATTGTTAGCATTTTGTTAATGATAACCAGATCACATCTTTCTTTCAGCATAATCATGTCAGGGATTTTTACATAAAGTTATGCAAGCATCTTAAATAACTCCAATTATTTCCAGTGATTTGTTCTATAATTCTACAGATGACTGAATCCTGTATCTGATCCAAGACATTTGGTCACTCCCCAGATGTTGTGCCAGCTGAAGAAGCACTTCAAATGACTCTTCTAATTTGCTATACAGTAGGTCTCACCCACAACCCATTCAATTTTGCCAGCACAGCTGTTAAAGTTATGCAGCTTAATGATCCTTTCTATTAAATAAATGTTCATGAAATCTGGGGAGGTCTGTGGCTGATTGCTTGTGTGGAGCAGCAAAACCATTTCCTGATCAGTGTAATAAATAGTTTTTAACCTTTTTGGAACAGAATTTTTCCTTGGTGTCAGTTATTTGAGGTCCTGCTCAACGGAACTTAATTGCATATTAAAATTATGAACCACCTCACTCTTGCTTAATCAACTAGAATGATCTGCATCATGTGACTTTTGTCTGGATTAAATTTAATGTGTAAATTCCAAATTCCTCACCTAACACTAGATGGCAGCTTTCCATTGGGTGCATACACAGTAACATACAACTGGAATACAGGGAGATGCAATCAAGCAAAGTGTTGGGAATGGCTGACTGAAAGATGGTACTGTAGGTCAAAACTTTCAACGTTAAATTGGGTCTTAACAAATTAATTTACACTGGATTGAGTAAAAGCAAGAACAGACATGGGGCTAAACAGATTGTAACACCATTTTTTATTCATGAAAGCTTAAATTCCCGAAACAATATTTTTCTGCACAATGCCCATTTCTAAAAAGTCCCATAAGACAAAGAGAATTCACTCATGCTAGAGAGGCCTACCAGTACACTAATGAAAAAGATGACGCTAAACAAAGTTAAACTACTGTATGTAAAAGCATTTCCTGTATTCTGTAGTGTCAACAACCTTCCTACTGTACATCTTCATCACAATAATACTAAGAATTTTCAATGAATAAAAAAGCAAAACAAGACGTTCCTAATGTTTAATCGTAATCTCTGTTTCATTACATACTTGAAGTTTCATAGTAATGTGTATGTTTTGGCATACTGTAATAACTAGCAAAATTTGTATGATGATTAATAAATTCTAAAGCACTTTGAAGACCATTATGGAAAAATGGGAGGTTGTGATTTTTAATTCATTCTGCAACATTGCAGAACGTGCATATCCACTCCCATCAAAATAAATATACACACTGGATGCGAAATGGTGATCATTTTGGACAGTAATGGCAATATTGTTTTGCATGGTTCAGTTCTAATTAGATTTTTCAAAAAAGTACTGGCGGGCAAAGAATACCTCACAGGGTGTTGCTGTCAGAGACATTTTATCAAAAGCACACTCTCGTTTTTGTAGTGGTCCAGCAATATTGCACAATTTATCCTATTATCCTAACTTGTCTTACCATCATACTGTAAACGCCATGATGTAAAAGGCTTCTAGTTCTAAAAAAGTAAGAAACACCCTAAATCTACTAATTGATCAATCATAAAATGTTACTGTACAGCATATTAAAGAGACAGTCAACAGGAAACCTCTGTACATCAGAAGATATATAGGGAAGAAACAGAGTCCAAGCTGTTATCAAAAAAGCGAAAACAGTGTATGCGGTAAGAAGCTTTAGTGTATTTATATTAAATACTACCAATAAGACTACAATCCTAAATAGTAACTCAAAAAGAGAAAGCAATATAAATGTTTTAGAACCAAATACTAATTTGAGACACAGGAAAATAATTTCAAATGATAATGTCAAGTTCTAATCACCACTCTGTATATTTCAGATTCTGCAAAAAATGAATACCTGGAAACAGCACAGTTTTTCTTGTCAATGCCAGATTCATACATAAAGTGGTAAATAGAACCCAAAATGGACACAAATCGAAACCTGAGAAAGCCAGAACAAGATTTAACAAAAGACAGTTCTGTAACAGCTTTGGATCAGCAGGTCAGGTGGTAAGACATGGGTGTAACTCATTGAAAATGTATAAATGGCATACTATACATTGCATGTGTTTGTGTGCTTGGGTTATATCACACACGTACCTCTACATGTACATGCATTGCTTTTTCTGACAGGGTACTACAGTAAGCCTTGTTCTGACAAACGAAAAATAAAGAACATACTGTGTATGGTCGACTTAGTGATTACTAATACGACTTTGACTTTCCTTTCAGTTTACTGTTGAAGACATTCTTTTGAATTTCTGTACAAGCTTGTGACTCTATATTGAAAAGTGAATGCAAATTCAATAGTTCCAAGTTTGAGCAGTGTTGTTCCCTAGGATAAAAAAATACTGAACTAACATCAAGTAATTTCATAAAAAGTAATATTTCTTTTCCTTTAAAACTTCATATAAAAAAGCATGTGGAGTTTGAGTTGAGTTAAAACTGCTGAAATGAGATTCAATTTCTGTAACAGAACATGAGCATCAAATTTGAAGCTTGGACTAAAGATGACCCCAAGATTCCTTGCCCGTCTACATGGACCATCAATACTCAAACCAAGGTTGACACATCTGCAGAGTTGATAAGCAAATCAACATAATATTAGTTTTGGCAGATGTTTAAACATTTTTAACATCATCTAAGAAGTATAACAAGGGAGATCTTGATCAGCATTAGGTCGTCTAAATGCCATCACCATATAAATGAAATTGATGTCATGCCTACGAAGAATCTGACCCAAAGGTAAAATACGGTATAGGTACTAAAAAATTATAGGTACTAAAGTTATAGGAACTAAAAAAAACAAGAACACAGCCTTGCGTATGTTGAAGACTCTGTAGAGGAGAAACAATAACAGATCTGAACATTATCAGTTATATAAGATTTAAACCACAAGACAGCAGTTCCAGTAATACAGTACCAACAACCCTTTCTAATGTACTGTGTTTACCGAGATGGTGTGATCAACAGTGTGAAATTCAGCACTGAGGTCCAGCAGGACAAGAATAGATAAATAACCAGTCATCAGCAGATCATTATCAGCTCTAACAAGAGTTGTTTCTGTTCTATGCATTGATTTGAAGCCAGCATGAAAAGGCTCATACATTGCATTTAAGTGAGCTTGTAATCAAATAGCAACAGGCTGTTCAAGAATCTCTGCCAAAATGTTAAGTGTATTATCAGCTGGTAATTACTGAGCAGGCTGGAGTAAAATGAAGCTTTTATAACAAACGTTTAACAACTGAAGTTATAAGGGCTGGGTGAACAATTACAGACATTAATGATTCATCCAAAGAAAATATGTTAGACATACGTATGACAGAAACATATACTGTTTGTCACATACAGTCAAACAGTCATATTGCACAATCTGACTGAAAAAATATTACACAGATGTAGTAAGATAAAGGCAAGGAAAAAATACCAGAAAGTGTTTCACCATTGCTCACTTATTCATCACAAAATGTTTTAAAAAACAAGAAAAGAAGCATATGCTACATATTACCATGACACTAGTGTTACCACTAGATCTCAGATCTCATAATCTAAGCAGGTCCCCTTCTATGTTTAAAACACATTGGGAACCTTTGGGATGAAAGGTGTCTCATTAACGTAAGAAATCATTATCAATCCTTATTACTATTAGTAGTAATAAATCATAATTATAATAAAATGTATAATTATAGTATTGTCACAGCATCCATGGTAGATTTGTCTTTGATGAGTAGAGTAATAATTGTTCAATTGAATGTAAGAGTATAAGAATAAAAGAAGTAATTTCATGACTCACACTCACTGTGGCGAGAATTTTTGTATCTGATCTTTGAAATGGAAAAATGTACAGTTTCATAAAATGAGAGCCTTTTGTTTAGAGTGAAAAAAATAAAAGCTCTCTGTGATGCTTTTGATCTAAAATGGATTGCACTTTGTGAAGCTTTTTTGCTAAGTGCTAAAGCCTTTCATTTGAACCTTATTAGAGCCCTGGCTTTCGCCCTACAGAGCCTTATCTCTCCAGCAATCATAGCCATGGTTTTGGCTAAAAGGTCTGCGAAATCCGGAATATCTACAGTATTTCTAGTGCTGCCAATTTCCATCTCACAGAAAAAAAATGAACCAGAGAAAGTATTTTCAAGACTTGTTCACTTTTAATTCAAAGCGAAGCAGGCAGAGGAAGCTGAGGAAAGTGCTATATTGTGTTGAAACCAGTTTCAGTGGATTCTCAAGATGTTTTAGGCAACAAAGGCTGACATTGCTTCCCCCGATCTTGAGAAAATAACTAAAAAGCCCAACAGCACACATGAAAAGAGGTACACACTGACAGAGGTAACTCTGCTTAGGTGCTCCCTTTTTAGTGTCCACCTGGGAGACAATGGGAAAAGATGACACAACGATCCAGCCAATGAACCCAAACAGTGCCAGAGTCTCTGTGTCCCAAATGTCAGGCCTAAGCACACGATTGTTACAGTGTTTTACTTTCAAATGTCTCCAGTTTGCACTGGGGAACACAGAAAAAGCAACATAACCAGTTTCTGTTATTACAATAGGATGCACATGCACACTGTTTGGGAATTGTTTCTTTCATGACTTCAGAAACAGATTGGCAATGTTTTGCTTTTTTCCTTACGATTAACAACATTGGCACATATCTCCACCAGACAAACACTTTACTTCAGGAATATCCTCTAGAGGTCTCCAATATGGAATGGGCCCACACTTATTCTGACATGCGTACACTGCTTTGTGCTACAAGTGAGCTGAAGCAGTGAGTTCCTTTCATCTAGTCTTCTAATCAGTACGCTGACAAATATAAGATAGCACATTTGGATACCACAGTCTGTAATCGAGGAAAGAAGCCCAGAGTCCTGACAATGGCTTCTTGGCTCATCAGAAAGCAGCTTCCAAAACACATAATGATAACAAATGTGTTCACGTTTGCTTGCACTGCATTGCCTTTCGAAAGCCACTTTAGAGTTTATCTTGAGTTTAAAAGCTCTGAATAAAAAGATATACAGTAGATACTTGGTATGGTTTTTGTTAGGCTTCTCCAAACTCATTTGGCACCAACAAAATCCCTCCGTTCAATCCTCTCCTGCACATTTCCCTCCCACTTCTTTTCAACATCACCAAACAATTTTAGTTGACGTTTCATTGCTAATGTGTACCAGTTTCTAACCATTTCATTCAATTCAGGGTTGCAGGGAAGCAGGAGCTTATCCTGGCAAGTAACAGGCATAAGACCCCCGCACTATTGCTTTAAAGAAAAACAGCTGAGCCATTTTTTTTACCTTCAGTCCAGGACAGAAGTGACAAACAAAAAACAGTGAGAAGCTTAACGATTTTTCTTCGTTTTGGCAGGACAAGGACCACAGATACACAACCTTATGACTAATGACCTTTCAAACATGAAAGAATATGTTCAGTCTCTCTCAGTCTTCTGGTCTATTAAATTTAAGGTCCTTCTGAGCTGGGATGACTGAAAAAAACAGATGCAATGATTCAGCTGAAGTCTGACTGTCTCTTGTGTCCAATCAGTTTGAATAAATGAAACAAAAACTCTTAGTGGAAATTTTTTGTAGGTTGTGAACCAACCCCCCAAAATAATTCTGTTAAGGGTATTGTCAGTATCAGGTATCCTATTTTTATTTTTCAAAAACAACAGTTAAAAGTAGATGTGCACCCCCTCGAAACTTGCATGATAAACCTTAAGTTACCATAGTACAGCAATATACAGTAACTGTATGTCATGCAAGTTTCATGCAGATATTGTAATCCATAGTAAGAATAATTACAAATAATATAAATTTCTTCTGTTCTCAGTTTTAAATGCATTTCCATGTAGTTTCCACTTGTGTCCTCTGGTTTGTGTTTCACTGTTCATTCTGAACTGCAGCATTGACTGTGTCAGTATCTGTCAGTAGACATAAACACCTAAGGCTTTTTCATAAAAAAAAATCCTTGTTGTGTTTATACAGTACAAGAAGTTTAGATGTTTTCTACGTGCAAACTCATCTGCAAATGTGACTGCTTTACTAACAACACCTGAATTTAGATAATTGCCATAAATTAGAAAGAGCATTGTCCCTAGTACACATCCTTGTGGTACTCCAGTAATCCCAATGTGCCAATTTAAAAATTTACCTGTACTCATTGTTTGCTATTTATTAACTAGATCTCCAAATAAATTGCAATCTATTTTTTTTTCATTTGTTTGCAAAAATACATATACAGTAGTTCTTCATTTACACAATAGAAATGTTCCTGGCAAATACTGCCTAACCCAAATTACACAAATGAAGAACTACGTTTTGTAAGAAAATCTATAAATAAGGAGCCATGTGCTCTGGGACCTCTCCCAACTAGAGGGTTGAACACAAATAAAAACTGTTGTGCACATTTATTTCAGTCAACAAACATAGTGGTAGTAAATGTTTTTTAGTGTTGATCATCTTCATTTAAAATGGGAAAGGGCGACTTGTTAGCGATGGGTTGGGAACAGTGTGGAAAACTGCAGGCATCACATGCTCTCTGGCACATCCACCATATATAACTATCCTCAGTCCTTTTACTCTCAGCGGGCTTTTAAAATGCCATATATTTTAAAGAAAGCTAAATTATTTTTTGTAAGTTACAGCAAATCAGAACTGTTTCCTTATTTAGGTATGTTTAGATTTCACACTACATAAACATATGGTAGAGACTAAGGCAATAAAGCCCTTGTATTGTATAGATTTATTTAGTAAGCTTGAGATAAAGGGAGATGAAGGTCTGTAAGATCACTGAGACAGAGATCAATCTGTCTCGAGTGACACAAATCATCCCAGCGCACAACATACTGCATATCTTAAACACAACATCAGGTCAAATATTGGTGGATGCCACCTTAAAATGAAAACCCGATTGAATTAAATCAAGAGGCAGTATAAATTCTTAAGGCATGTTGAACCAAAACTACACCAATTAAGGGCTCGGAAATTGAGAACTAACTTTTTAAGTAAAAAGTTAGTTTTGGCTATAAAAATAATACATATATCGATATATCAGAGAATGTTATGTACCATAGGAGAAACCATCCAGGATAGCAGAAATAGCCCAGCAACTCCCATGATTCCTACAGACTGTAAAGCAATAGAAGTAGCTTTTTTTCTCTGTGTGTCTTGGGAAAAACTAATACAACTGAGGCTTGGTTGTCTGTGCACATGCTTCTGGTGCATCGCTAAAGGCAACAGACCTGACAATATTGAAAGTCGACAGTCAGTGTTTTATGGATGTAAAAGCACCAGTGGGAGCACAGTTCAGTAGGCAAGAACCTGCTGTACCTGTTCCAAAACCAAAAGACAGCAGATTTATCATCTTGTGAGAAGTTTACTGAGTAGTTCTATATCTCCATGGACATCTTCTGACTTAGTGGAACTGAAGTTGCATACAGTAGGTGTTGAAGCCGTAATTATTACATTAGGAAAACTGATCCACTGTTTGGGTTACCCTCTAATATTTTGGTACAGTAGGTCTGCATGTGACTAAATACTTTATTTGAAATACTTTAGTGTTGAGCACCTGCAATACTTTCAAGTATCAAATCCTGTGTCACTTCTGAAATTGCACATTCTGAAGGATGTATTTCTGTTGAATTCATCTGTCTTGGGGTGACACAAGATCATAGGAAACAGGATGAGCAATTAACTGGCTACTTCAAAGTGGCAAGAATGAAAAGGAATAATAAACTGCAAAATCTATTAAAAGCATTGTAGTCTCAAATCCACTTGATTGGTCTGCTTAACCAGAGGGAAAAGTATGTTCAATAATGAAAAGCAGACAACAGTGCTGAAAAAAGGTTTTGCTTTTAAACTTGTTAAACCTCATCTGTTTTAACACAAACCTGCTTATGTGCTTTTTTTAAATACATACCTAAACCTATGCACAGATTGTAAAAAAATCCAGCACCTACCACACTGCACCTTCGGTGTTAACATTGACAACAGAAATGAGACAGAAACCTGCTGCAGGGAATGAATTCTGTGGTAACACATGAGCACATGTGAAAGAAGTTTTCAGTTTAATTAGGATCTCATTATTCTCAGAGATCACATTCTATCAACATCAAAGCACTGTCATTCTGTTAGACATGAGTGTATGCACAGGAAATACTAATATTCTTCATGCCAAATAAGGGGATAAACCAGTGTGTTTATGCCCAGATCTGGTCAGTTGTCAAATATGAGTCATAGTTACTCCCAGAGGTAAAATACAAAATCACAGATTTGCAATGGCTTCATGATGATGATCCATCACAATTTAAATTCCCCAAGGATAATTTCTGCTGAGGGACGAGAGATACCCTGATCTGCATTGGCAACAGATGTTCAGACATTGACAGAAAGTCAATGAAGTGGTTACAAAGGCAGATACAATTTCCAAATATCGTTTATGCAAAATGGTATCTACATGTTGCTACAAAATGTACTCACTTGCCAAGAACAAAATCAATAATAAATCACTGAATGATGGTGTGCAACACACAATAGGGCCTACTTCACAGCTTACACTGTAGAAGGTCCAGTGTAGCTGAACATCTACACAAGCATGTACTGGCAATACCCCATTACTATTTAATACTGATGTCTTATTAAATAACATGACATAATGTAGGGTGGTACCGTGGGTAGCATTGCTGCCTTGCAACGCTCTGATCCTGGGTTCAGTTCTGGACCTGGGGTGCTATTTGTGTAGAGTTTGTACAGTATGTTCTCCTTATGTTCATATGGGTTTCTGCCCCAAGATCTGTTTTTTTGGGGGGTTTGTTTTTTGTGTATAATTGGAAAGCTGACATGCAAAGAAATCTGGCAGCATCATTAGCAATCACCACATGTTGATATCCCAGATCTTGGAATTCATATATTTTCCATATTGAGTTATAGGAGCCTTGATCCCAAGATTGTGCAACTTGAGAATCTCTAATAAAGACTGAGACTCCAACCTAATCCTGGTCCTCGCACTCCCAATGTCTGCTGAATCTCATTCTAAATGAACTCTCAATTGCTTCAATTAGCTTAAATTTGGATTAGACATTTTTATTTGTTTTCCACCCCTCCAGTAAAACATTTCACAAGTTACTTAGACATCTTTAATACACACACTGCAGTGTGTATCACAGTTCCAGTACTAAAATGAACTCAAAGTCTAATTAGAAAATTATGAGTTATATTTTAAGCACAATGAAATAATCAAGAGCTCAGCTGGAAGAACACCCAGCAGAAAATGGGGTTGAAGTACTGTACCTATATTGGGAAGCCATAAACGACACTAGGCTTCAGTGGTAGTTTGGTGGCACGGAGGACCATTTCAGCTTTACTGTTTAATAAAGACTGTGATTTGTATATCAATTCCAAACTAAACTTCAGGTCATTAATGTATTTTTTCCATGTCATAAAGATACAAGAACTCATAGACCCATTCTGCTTCATCACACCAGCGTTTCCCGGCTACATAATTCTTGACAACTTTGGAGGAACGACAGGTCAGTGCTCAAGGAAAGTTGTGGGTTTTGTGTGCCCAGTGGGGTGAAATGCTCAAAAAACAAAACTAATTATGTTGTAGGCCAAAGGAAAATATTCACATAAAAAACTGTCTCTGACAGTCTTCACAAATGTTCACAAATTTGAAAACCAACTTGAGAATATTTATCTGTGTTGAAAAAGTGTTGCCATATTCACAAAGCCCAGCTTTGTATCCTGTGAGGAAGTGAGACCTATTTGCTGTACATGGATTTGTTTTTAAACTGGATCATATATAGTTTCACATTTCTGTTCAGTAATAAACCAAAAAATAATAATGAAGCTTTAAATCATGTTTCTGAGTTTAGCTCAACTGCAACAACCAGGCACAATTTGTCAGTGTTTATGGTGTTAACACTATGGATAAACATTTACAGACCAATGAACAAATTGTACTGGGTAACCAAAAAAGCAGAAAAGACATTCATCTGATGTGAAAACGGAACACTAATTTCTTTGACTAGTCAATCCTGTCTTCAACCAAATATAGCACATTTGGAAACTGCTTGTCAAACGCACAGTGTGGTTTATGTTGTAAATGATTCAATACCACAAAAGGAAAGAAAACATGCATTTTTGTCCTCCAACACTACTGTTTATGCAGTTTGGAGTATTTAAGATCTTTGGAAGAAAAAATATGGAGAGCAAGATTTCTACCATCAACAAAATGAGCCTCTACTCTTGGGATCATTTTTATAAAATTAAATTTATGTTGTACAAACGACAGTTATATCTTCTTTGCTCCAATCCTCCAGGGCCATGGGTTCACAGATGCGTAAGTGTTCAAGGATGTAATGAATATTTAAAAAGCCATGATAGACCTATTTAAAAAATGCTCAAAAGAAGAAGACCATGAAATTATAACAGAGGGAAAATATAAGACTGGCTGTGTTGAAGTTAAGCACAGATTTTCTTTTCACTTGCTCAACAGTGCAATTTCAGTCAATAAAATTTAGTTTTGGTCAGCATGGCATCTGAGTAAAAGCAAAGTTATTCGTTTTTAATTTCTATTTCTAAAAGTAGCACACTGACATTGAGAATGACATAGGATGCAGTGGATCTTGTGGAATCACGTCCTTAAAGCCATTTCAGAAGTCAACAGGAGGCAGACAACAGAAAAATATCACATAGTTACCCAGATGTGACACGCCTGAGGCTGGATCTAGTCTGACTAATGATAGTGCTTTGAATTCCTCCTTATGGCCCTTTAACTTCCTGTTGGCTGTTGCTGCGCTGTTTTTCAAACCGTAGCTTGGAGAGATGGAGGTGTTAGTTTTCATATAAAGGACCCCCAGATTGTGGATACTTTTCCAAGAAAGGTAGCTAATTTTAGATTCCTTGGCCCCTGGACAGGTTTGGCAAGCCAAAACTGATGAGAAACTTCGACCCTGTTGCTCATTAATGCGTGAAGCTCAACTCCCAGTGGTTACCATAATCACAGACCTCCCTGACATGTACAGTGCATTAGAGAAAGAAGTGAACCATTTTAGAAAACACAAAGCTCAGTTAACAATCCTGCCAACCCCTCTGTTTCGTATATTAATTGTATAAGCTTCCCGGTCATTTGTTTTTATTGTTTTATTTTCTCAGTCATCACATTCTTCTCGGTCTATATAATTGTAATGGTCCATCTCGTTGACTTCCATTTCCGTAATATCAATGTATAGAAACTTAAAACAATAGAATTATAAACGTCAGGAATGTGCTTATATAGAATAAAACCACCCCAGAAGAAGGGCTAGTAACATTGTTGAAAGCAAGACACCATTAGCTAGTTGTTAATTTCTGCTTGGTTGGTGGCCCAGATTTTCAGTATAATCCTTGCTGTTGTTAGTTTTCTGTGCTGTGTTCTTATGTGCTTTAATTTTGTAACTATAACCCTTCTTTGATATGTTCTGTGAAAGTATAATTGTTTCACAATTAATACATTTACTCATTATATTGAAAGTGCATGAAAATACCTTATGCATCACAGTGTCCAACTACACACAGTAGCACTAAGACTAGCCTTGTGCTTGTGGATAAAAACCATTAAAAGAAAAGTCTCTTGAATGGTAAAATACACATTTATAATCACAATCAATTACAATAGTTTTGACATACCCCAAAACTGAGCCTTATTAAAACCGCAATTATTTCTGCTACACATTGCTGCTGAAAAGAACCACAGCTTGTTTATTTATGAATCTTGCTACAACTCATACATTATATTATACATAAGTGAATGGATTTGCAATTAACACCAGTGAAATTATTTCACACAAAGCCATCTGCTTTTTGAGCTAACAAAACCAGGGAGAGGATTTACATTAAAATGTAGAACTAGCTGTCACATCCACCTTTCAATAGAGAAATAAGTGTTTCGAGAGCTGGAAATGAGAGAAAGTGCTAAACTTTTTTTTTATTTAAGAAAATCAACATGCACAAACACATTATCATCTAGAAATTAGTCTTGAAAACACTATTACTGTGGCACACCATAAATTGGTGAGAATATCGTAGGACTAAGGAGTACATCTGTCTTTGAGCCTGTCTTTGCCCTTGGGGTGTTAGGAGACACCGACAACAGCCAGGATTAGGCTACAACCTGCTGGTTATACTTATCAACAGTAAATATACTTTGCTGCAGGGCAAAGAAAGCTTCATGAATGTTAGCTCTAGTTTAAGATTACTTGCAAGGTGACCAGAGAGTGGACAAGAGCTTGACAGACAATTCTGATTTGCTGGTGGCTAGATTCGTTATATCAGAATTCAGCAGAGCAATATGGAAGTACTATACCTTAAGGCACAGCATTGAAAAACATGTCAAGAACTTCCTTGCCCAGACACAAAGCTATTTGTTGGAGTTCACACTTATTGTATTCAGTTCAGAAAAAACAAAAAAAATCTGTATCACAAAGCATTTTCTCTGAGGAAATGCCTGTTGAGAACAAAGGGAAGCCAAATTGATTGTAACACATCAAAGCACACAGTGTGGTCAGCTTCATCTGTGATCCTTATGTGCTATCCTATTTTTAAAGAAGGTAAATGTCTTGAAAGCTTGCAGCTATAACACCTCAGACAACACACCTCAAAACACCACCTACTGCCAAGTTGATGAAAAAAGGGATAATCTAATAAAGCAACACCTTCACTGTCTATTTTAAAAAAAGAACCTCACAGTAATCTGTTACATTTTTCATAGATTTACTGCTACTGTGTCTCTGTTCTATTAGGAAGAAAACATTTCTGCTGACAATTTCAGCACTCAATGTTTTTACAAAGCAAAAGATGACTCAACTGATAAATCCCTTTGTGGCTATTAGTGTTTAAAAGCAGAATTAATGTTTTCACATTGCGCAGGGGATTTAAAAAAAAAGTATCCCAATTTTAACATCAGATACTTTCTAGAAGGGGTTATATATTTTTTTTAAAACATGACCTTCTTTCTGAAAGTAACAGGATCTAAACTGTGCCAAAGCCACTTGCTGCTACTGCTCCATTGCAAGAATAGTCATAATCTACACCCTAGACAGCTTAGCTACCAGCTGTAAATTACAGGAGAGCACAGACACATAAAGTAGATCCAATAAAAAGAGAAATGAGAGAAAAGTGAAGTGAGCTACAACTGCCTGATGTTATACAGTACGTTCTGGTGTATGCTCAATATACTACAGACTGTCCAGCAAAGACATTTTTTTGTGTGTGAATTACTTTATCATACATGGGGAGAGAAAAAGTCAGGTAGGGTCACTGCTAGCAGGTTCCCTGCAGAGCTCTTCATAGATCCATACTCTACCTTTTAGTCACCAGGGTGACCAACAAAGGTGGAAACAAATTCAGCTAATAATTGTATTGTTATATTATAATCTGCTATACAATAGACTGCTAGTACAGGCAGTTCTGCTATAAAGTGATACTGTAGTTGTGTTCCTGAAAACCCTGCATTATAGAAAACTGCATTATAGAAACCCTTTGCATAATGGGAATTAAGAGGTTAGGGGGGAGAGGCTTCAGATTCACGATAACAAAGTCTTATTACTAGTTTGACTGTACTGTATTACTTCTGCATTATGTGTTTTTGTGATAACTCTAAACAGAAAACAGTGAAAAATAGATAAAATAAGGCTTCATTTGCATGAGCATTTGCATCGCTTAGTGATGAGAAATTCTACAGCGGAGGAAGGGCAGACAATATTTTTCATGAGACACATTTTTAACAATAAACACAATACGTTCACTCATATCACTTTAGACCGTATCATCATGCTTTTATTCCAGGTAATAGCTTTCTTTTCTTTTCACTTGCACCACACATCTTAACGGAACGCTTTATACCCTAGCTACTCATTATAAAAGCAAAATTTCTATCAGTGTTGCCAAAGAATGAAAAGTAGCTGGCAGAGCTTCACAACGTTGTTACATATGCAGACTGGATAAAGACGGATGTCAATGTGTGAGAATATACCAGCATCCCAAGCCTGTGTTGCTGTGCAGAACTGTTTTTACTCTAGTTCCGGTATACAGTATTTGAGTCACATTACACCCAACATGCACCCACATTATGGAAAAGCATTCCCTAATCAATCAATTGCATTATAGCCAATTCACACAATTGTGGAAAGGACTGTATATACAGTATATTACAAAAAAATCACCTAAATTAATCAACATTTTTGCTTGGATTCTGCTTTGGTTAAATCAAAACGAATGGTAAGCACCGTTATTCTTCACATTGCTGTACACCAAAACCAATCATCCATCCATCCACTTTCTAACCAGTGCAAGGCAGTATATACCCTGGGCAGGATAACCAAAATCTCTGGCCAAAATCACATATTAACTGGACGAGCATGCATAAAAAACATGTAATATATTCAAGTGAAGCACACTGATAATAAGCTTTAAAGTGTAAAGTGTGGGATCTGTGCAATTAAAAAAAAAAACATAATACACAAAATCTGCTTGCATGAACTGCCGTTGCTGCAGGTGTATCAAAGAATCAATTCACGTCTGAGATACCAGACAGAAAAATCTGTTTCATTTCAAGAGGAAAAGATAAGCATACATACCTTTAACAAATGTAACAAAAGGTACCTACAATATCTGCAACCTAAAAAAAAATATTTTCTTGTAAAATACAGTACCAAGATCAGAATGAAAATACATCTCAATGGTATGATGAATTCGATTTGCTTTTTCTTCTTATTTTGTACTTTATCCTTAAATCATTAAATCGGTGCGCATTTGATCGATGCATATATTGTTACAAATTAAGGTTTAATTGTCCTCACCTGATACAATTCCAATCTAAAATAATACATGATTAACATGTGGTTATTCTCCCTTTAACACACTGTATTTTTCTTAATAAAAAAGGCTCAGTGCATTCACTGTAAGCAATGAGATTGGTCTCCTTTTGGATTTACTTTTACAGGGTCATTCTAATGATGCAGCGAGTCAATCTGACAATAGTGAAAGGTAGTACTAACAAGTGTGGGTGTGAGATAAAGAACCCCTGCTGCCTGCCAATCGAAAGAATTGAGGCGGAAGCCTTTAAGGAAAATCAGCAGGCCATGAAATGCCAAACCTTTTTGTAATAACTGGAGATCTAGTGAAATTGTATTGGTTGGGGGAAAAAAAAATCCCAACCCAAGATGAATCAGGTTGATTCAGGTTTGCTACCCTAGATGACTAATGAAAGGTCAGACAGCATTAAGGATCGGTCGGATAATGCACTTGCACAGTAAACTTGTGTATATACTGTATATACAAAATGTATATTTATAATGATATACCCAACATGTTTATATAAATCAGCCTGAAACATTGACTTTTAAAAGCGATTTTCAAAGTAAAATAAACTTTCAAGTATAGGACATCTGCCAGGCACTGCCTTAACAATAAACATTGACAGCTGACAGTTGACAGTTTTGTTTGGCTAAAACCTAATTCACAACTACTCTGCATCACAGCCGCACAAGGAAAACACTACCGAGACTCTTCGTTGATTTAAGAATACGTTTTAAATAAATAGTTTTGTTGCAAACTAGTTTGTAACAAGGACATCACTGAGGTTTCAAGAAGAAGAATATATACTGTATATACAAGCTAAGCACAAAGCTACATGAAGGAATTTGTGCCTTCCTTCATAACCCAATTATTTATTAAGAAAATGGAAGCCCATAACCTGTAGTATGTTTTCACAATTATTTAATTTACATCTCTGCTATAGTTCATCCTAATTAGCTTTAAGAGAACAGCAATAATTAATTACATGTCAATGTAGGGCCTAGAGTTTATGTTACGTTAAAGCTGTAAGTTTTTTTTTTCAAAATTCTAATGTTTTGAACCTCTGATATTTTCTCTACACTGGGTGCCTTTATCTGGATTGCTTTGCAGAATCTCAGTTTCATATTTCTTGCCTACGATTGGCTCTTAAAAAAGTCAAAGGGTTTTTCATAGCTTGTAGAACATCTTTTGCATATAGGATATGTTTCAAAAGAGTGTTGGCATGCTCAGCAGTTAATTTCAAGAGCAAGCTCCCAGATTAAAATATAATTATGCTTTACTACTGAAAGGGCACAGAGTTAGAGGTGAAAATTTACAAGTTTGATTAGAACATTGCACATGCCAGTCATCAATTACCATATTTTTCCCCTTAATTTATTGTTCTCCAAGTGCAAAAATAAATTCATTTGAAGAAGTTAGAGTTATGGAGCTGCGAAGGAATAAATAAAGGTTAATTCCACAGCGAAAAGCAAAAATAACAAAACGTTCCAATTGTGGAGCCTTCTTCAAGTGTGTGTAATAATTCATAATTATTTCTAAATTTAGCTGAAGGAAAATTGTCCTCCCCTTGAAATTATAGTGGCATTCAGAAACGATCTGCACAAAATACTAATGAACCTACCAGTGGCACTGCAAGCCATATGACAATTCCATAGTTAAAAAATATTTTTCTTGAATCTATAGAGGGGACTATGTTGATTTATAAAGGAACAATCCATAGAAAATAGCATTACCAGACTCTAGTGAACATGACTGAGCTGATATCGACATACTAAAATAGCAATAAACCACTCTGCCATGACTACGATTGCAGTCACTCTTAATTGCTGGATTTTTACATACAAAAATCATTGTCATAATGTATCGAAAGATATATATTTTCTTTATGTCTTAGATGCAGGTCAGTACACTGTCTTTAAATGCACGTCATACAAATTTTCAACGGGCGTTCAAATCGAAAGACGTCGCAATCACAGTTACGTCTGGAAACTGTGGTCAACGTCTAATGTGTTTATTGTGTGGAACAGGAAAGGATGACTGAACGAATCATCTTCAAGGGAAGTGATTTGACATTACCCCACTGTGGAAGGCTTTCAGTGTGGGATGCAGGCACTTCACAGGAACTGATTATAAGCCCCATTAAGGTGGAAAATGATAAATAGGGAAGTGAGCTGCAAAATTCATGAATCCCTGACTGAAAGTAAGCTTACCAACAGGCTCTTCAGTCATGTGCAACCAAACTGCCTGTAGCCTATAGCTCATATTAGTAACTCATCTGTGACGAATGGAACACTCTATGGTTGCAGCATTTTAATTTTAATAATCAGCTGAGAAGAATTACAATACACATACACATAAAAAATAAAGTGAATCCAGTGGTGTTTTTTTAAATGGCGTAATGAATGGGATTTTTTACATATTGTTGACATAATTATACATATTATAACTATAAATGTATCTGATTGCAAAGACATTTCGACATGAAAGGTTTTGTTATCCGATGTCAGTTGGTTGCAGCTGGTTTATGACAGAAAAGCATTTTTATGATACTTTCCAATGACAAAACTATGATTTACAACAGTGATCACCATGTGTGTATTGTCTTCTTATGCACCACATTATCTGCGAAGCCAATAAAAACTACAGAACTGCAACAATCACTTTCAAATACTTAATATTTAAGCATGAAGAAAACAGTGAAAACATTAAGAAGTCAGATGTGCAGTATGTGTACCCACTTCTGCCTTAGCTAACCATAGGTTTGGATGCACATTACTGCTGTATAGTAGCTGTAATTCACACTAGACTGTAGGCCAGTTCTGTGCACTATAATTCCTTTTAGAGATCCTGCCCAATTGCCCAGCAAGGGGATTAAGCCTTTCCAAAATCCAACTGCACATCTTGCTGTGCTTATTCTTTATGTTACATGGCTTTAACAACCACTAGTTAAGTTAAGACTGATGGATTTTACTGTGTGGTCAGCAGGTAATTGAAGTGTGATTTACTACACAGATAACAACACTTTTTTGTTATCTCCAGTTCTGTTATCGGCAAGGTATTGCACTTCCTTGTGGCAGCCAATTGCACTCTGTGGACAAGCTGTATTTCAGGGTTAAGTCAATCAGGGCCCCAGCTCAAGCTAGGGTTGCCTTGGTTATGACAGGTTAGTTCTTCTGAAGATCTTTTCTGATAATCATAATGTATTCACCCTATTTTATTCACCTTATAATTTAACCTTGTCATACAGTAGGGTATTGTATACAATAAGTAAAAGGCAAGCTTACTAGGAAATATAAAGCCTTGAATGATTTAAATGGGACAATATAGAGAGAATCTCTTGTATTTTGAAAAAAAAAACAAATGCATCAATTAATGTTTCCATTTAATTTCTGACAAACGTTCTCACATGTTCATCTGAAACTGAGAGCAGTATAGTCCTATATAGTTCTAAAGACTGAAGACATTTCATAGGTTTTGTACTTTGTTCCATTTTTCAGGTGGATATTGTGCATTGTCAGATTACGAAACTTGAGTAATTATCAAATACCATAATAAAATTATTTTCTTATCAGAAATGTCAATATATAGTAAAATGAAAGCAAAATTTGTTCAATTTTATGTAGTGATATGGAAGGTTAAGGAGTCAATTTCCAAACCATAAAGGTCATTGTATTCTCTGCTTTGTGTTTGATTTTGTCTTTCTTTGATCTAGAAATAGAGCCAAGCTGTTTAAAAAACTAAAGAACACGAGGAACGCTTAGGAATGTGGCTAGCTTATCTATCCAGTTACTCAAAGCTTGAAGGTGGTGGCTACTCTTTATTTCAACATTCATAAACATTACAGTAAAACTACAATGAGTTCTGATAACAACATTGTCTTATTAGAGAACAACACCAGCTATACTGTATATTCTGCATGACAATCAAATGTAGACAATGAAGGTGCACTTTAATCTTCTTCTTCATTATAAACCATTGTACAAAAATGTAATACTGAAATATGGAGCCATATTTAGTATTGAAAATATTTGTGATACAGCCCTTTTCATATATATATACATAAATACTTGCAGTATGTATCCATATAAATACATAAACACTACAACTTAATTTGTGGTTTTACAATGTGGGTTAGAAATAACATTTGGGTGACTTATGGACAGTAAATTACTGCCTGCACTGCAAATGTGTTTTCAATGTGTTTTCAATGCTACACAAGCAAAGTATTTAAAGCATCCCAAGGGGTCTGAAGGCTTTCAAAATGTATGATCAGAAAAAGGTGTTTTGACATGTCATTTTAGTGTTTAAATTCAATTTAGGCTTTTGAATCTTTGAATCACAAGAAAAAAGGTACCGAAACAATGCATAATCATTTGCCATTTACCACTTTGTAACACTTGTTTTTAACACAGTGAGGTACTTACTGATGTGTACAGATAGCCTTCACCATTCATGGCTATGTATAACCCTGTCTTCACGGCCTGAATAGCAACAACTCTGAGACCCACTGGTATGAGGTTGAACAAAGCTGGAAAAGAAAAAGTATCAGTCAAAATAAGGGCAATAAAATGTACAGTATAAATCTCAGCACAGTTATTCAATTTTCAAGCTGAAAATTCCCCCCACCTTCTCCGTTTATTTTTGTTTAACATTAATATCAGCCACCAGGTCTGTGCAGAACTGTGTAGAATTGTAATATTAGTGGAATGTGATTACCGCAACATGGCAGAATTAATAGCACTTTTGTTTGAAAGCATTCCATTGCATTCCCAAATATTCAGAAATAAACTATGGTTTGTTGTTGTGAGGAATAACAATCTGGGCAGCAACAGAAAATACATAAGCACCGATGATTAAAATGTATCAGTATAATGAACTCTACAACAGTTAAATACCATTCCACCCAATTAGCTGACACCCTCTTATCTGCACCAACCTTGGGAAAGACACAATCTAGCTTTTATTTGCACTCACTGACTTCAAAGCAAATTTAATGATGCTGATGGAAATTTTTCGGCTGGAGCACAAAACAACCCCAATCAGATACCTATATCATTAAAAGGAACAATCGCCTTTTAAAATTCAATATTGTGTATTATTTCAAAACCACATTCCTGGACGGTGTGATAAGGTCCCGTATTTCAGAAAGGTCTTCAAAGGCGTTGACAAAGTCAACCCCGAATAGATAGAGAAACCAGAGGACACAGGTGGAAACTATGTGGAAATGTATTTAAAAGTGAGAACAAAAGGCATTTCTTTACCCTAAGGTTTGTGGGAGTATGGAAAAAGCTGCCCCGCCTTATTGTTGAAGCCAGTAACTTGACTGCTTTCAACAAAATTAGATTTATATAATTAATCAGCTGCTACTGTAC
This sequence comes from Lepisosteus platostomus, assembly GCF_059453375.1. Taxonomy (NCBI): domain Eukaryota; kingdom Metazoa; phylum Chordata; class Actinopteri; order Semionotiformes; family Lepisosteidae; genus Lepisosteus; species Lepisosteus platostomus. The sequence goes on from NC_142612.1 coordinate 30,450,334, forward strand.
CTACCTAGTGGGTTGGATAGGCTGAATGGCCTCCTCCTATTTATATTTGTTCTTAAATTCCTGTGTTACCATTATGCATTTTAACATACTTCAGTTTGAACCATCAATTACTCCTTTTCCAGAACACTGATGATATGATGATATGTAAGACCGTGGTAATACAGAACAAAAGAACTAATACAGGAACAAACAAAAAAGAGACTTACACTTACAGTCTTTCCTCAATACATTTTACAGTTTACATTCAGATAGTCCGACCAAGCAGTGAAATTATGTACTGAAGTCAAAAAAGGTGCTTGTGTCTGATATATTTTATATTTTAATATATACATGTATTTCTTGTTATTTTATACTAAAAGCTTACTACATAAAAAGTAAAATGACATGTCATTTCTCCTGCGTGTTTTTCCATTGAGACTACAGAACTATACTAAGTGACTTTCTACACATGTTAAATCAAATTAAAAAGCTTGCCTGCAGCATTTTAAAAGAAGTACCAGCACAGGCTAATAATATGATATATCCACTCCACACCAGTATAGAAATTTAAGACTTCACAAAGGATTTTGGTGAACTTCTGTTTATCCCACTAAAGTAAGGTTAAGCAAATATAGAGCCTAGCCCATCTCCTATACCCATAACACATCTTAGTGTATTACTGTTAAAAACAAATGCCATTTGCAAGCAACACATTAGATTTACTTATAAAAATCCACATTAAGATAGCACGATGTAATGCTTTTTGGGTTATCTCTGGAACTTGTCCAAATCTACACCATGCAGCTGTTTGACTTTCTAATGGATCCTTTTAAAATTCAATTGCTTTAAATGTTTAATGAACTTCTTAAAATTAATGGAACTGGAATAATTAAGTGCATGTAAGCTACAACTGTGTGTTTGACATTTAAATATTCCACTAGACTTTGGCTGTTATAGGTAGAGTACAACCTTTACATTAAATCACGGGTTATGGTAGTCTCATCTGTGTTGAGTCAAAAGGCAAGGGAAAGGAATATTCAGAATTTTCGTAATGTGAGAAATACAATAAAAACAGAGCCAGAGTATCTGAATAAAAGTGGCTAAAGTTATAAAATGACATGTTCATCGGGGCTGTTCATGTGAGGTCCTCCTACTTCACACATTTTGAGCACCTTCTTTCCTTTTGCTATTCAGCTATTAGTTTACTTTTATTAATTTTAGGCTGTCAGAATTCGTATTTAATAGAGAAAAATAAATATAGAACCTTCGAGAATGGCTGATGTGTATTTTCATTCTGAACAGAAATGGACATTTTCCGATAAAAAAAATACTGTTGTTGATTTTGTTAATATAAATTCATTTCAGTTATTTCATTTACTGTATGTATTTATCTGTTCAGCAGAAGCCCTTATCGCAATGGCTCTGTGGCTAAGGATCTGCACCTGTGGCTGGAAGGTTGCTGGTTCGTATCCAACAGCCGGCAGAGGAATCCAACTCTGTTGGGCCCCTGAGCAAGGCCCTTAACCCCAACTGCTTCAGGGGTGCTGTATAAATGGCTGACCCTGCACTCTGACCCAAAGCTTCTCCCCCTGTCTGTGTGTCTCATGGAGAGCAAGTTGGGGTATGTGAAAAGATAAACTCCTAATACAAGAAATTGTATATGGCCAATAAAAAAATCTTATCTTATCTAGAGTGACTTACATTATAAAACCTTTAGATTTACATTCAATTATAAGATTGTCACACATTCATTCATTTTCTCCCCTGCTTAATCAAATACAGGCACAAAAGAAGACAGGCAAAGTCAGTGCCTATCCGGGCAAGCTACAGGTGCATATGAGAATACACCCTGGACTAGGATGCCAGGAAACACTCACACCAGGGACAGTTTTCCCACATGCCAATTAACCCAGCAGTACATCTTTGGACTGTGGGAGGAAACTGGAACACCTGGAGGAAACCTAAGTGAACACAGGGAGAACATACAAACTCCACACAGATAGCAACCCCAGGAATTGAACCCAGATCCCCAACTACAAGGCAGTAATGCTAACCATTGTGCCAATGTGCTGCCCCATACAAGTCTAATCATGTAAACATTAATGACAAACAAACAAACCTTTACCCTTTTGGATGTCATATGCAACACAAGCAAATGTGACTCACAAGAATTACTGCTGTCATCCTTGGTCCCATCAAGAGATCCATCTGGGTGCATCTGCAAGTAGTATCCCTGCCTGCAATATAACCTGGTCACTATACCCTTGAGCTGGGGATCTGGAAAAAAAATGGAAAAAATGAAATTAAACTCGAGAAACCAGAGGAACAAGAGGAAATCCCTGTAGAAAACAGACAAGCATGTAACCATTCAGGAAGGTAATAAATAATACTGACGCAGATATAAGAGGATCCTGCTCAACCTTGGTCTCTCCCTCAGACACCTCTTATTTCCGAAATGTTAGAATTAGATATCCTGATACATTTGTGCTGTGTGGCTCAAAGAGCTTCCTCTTGTTTGCCACCCCTAACAAAAAACTTGTTCGTCACTCGTCTGTGAACACATTGAGAATGAAATTATATTTTTGCTTACATTATTCATCATACAGTATATATTATATTATATTATATTATATTTTTGATTTAAGAATAATTAAAAGATACATATAATGAAATGAATGAATACAAACAAATCTCACAGAAGTAACTCTGTACCTGATTGATCATGAAAAATATTACATTTGGTTGAAACTGCTTAACGTATGCTATACAGAATTTCCTGTGTGCTAACTTTAGCTTTAGTGCACCTTTATGGTTTAAACGAGGACAGGGAAAAAACGTTTGCTTTCTCATGTTTTGCTTACTACAATTGCATACAGTAGCTAATTATCACGCTGATCTACAGTATCTTTATTGCAGGAACTCAACAGCACCCTCTGTTGGGTATTTTATGTGAGTACGCATTAGAGCTTGGGCAATGTACAGTAACTATGATCAAACGGGTTCAAGGACTTGAAAGTTACATATTTGACCCACTAAGCCATATGAACCTCATAAGAAATAATAAGAAAACTATATTTCTTTAGTTACTACCTTCGATGAAAATCACAATTCAAATGAAAAGTATTTCAATTGTGCATAAGTGCGGTTTCATACAATTACTCAAGGGAGTATTGTCATATTTAGAAACAAACAGATCTAACGGATTTAAACAAGTGTTCTTGTACAGCACAGTGTAGCTTCAATGCACAAAACATTATAATAATCCTTTCTAAATATAACATTTACATGTTAAGAAGTATAGATGGAAATATGGCTCAGATACTGAAATATCTGAAATTTTTTAAAATAGCTTTTGAAACAAATATATATTCTAATAGGATTACCCAAATTGTAAGCAAGTGTCAGGAAATAAAAGATCATTGGTGGATACGATATTTTAGATTACAACCATTTACAGTAATCTATTTCATAAAACAATATGTGAAATATCTCTTCTTACCCCATAAAAATGTGGTATTCTAAATTTATATGCCAAATATCCAAATAACTTAATATTTAAGTCAATTAGCTGAATCTTGTAACAAGTCAGTCTCAATTTCAATATGATACGATTCACATCTGTTTTCCTACACTGTATTTTACGCTCCAGAAGTTACAAAAAGAAAGGTCTTATTTTTAATATTCTTATTTATTTTAGTGAATATAGTCAAGCCCTTTTAACAGTTCTTTGTAATTCAGGTTATTGTGCAACCATGCTACAAAAAACCTCTGTAGAAAGTGTGTCACACTCGTTCGTAATCAAAAGAATATTTATCTGCCAGAACAAATGCAATTCAAATGCCTTTGAAGTGGTATTATGGGATAACAAACATACAAGGCATCTTTTCTACTGCGACTGCATGAGTGCTGTCATTCCATCATGTGCTATCACCTGAAAATCCACAGAACGCTGTGTGCCATTAGGTATATATTAAAGACCTCAAAATAAAATTGGTGGATATGAAAGAAATCCTCATCTTTTGCATAGCTTCCAGCTTAGTCAAAGACACTCTTTTTTAATTAAACCAATGTCAGATCCAGAAGAGGTTTCAATTAAATTCAACTTCCCCCAATAACTTGTTTACACACTGGGTTTCACACAGGGTGGGATGAACTGCTGTAAATAAAACCATCACCCAAGTTAAAGAAGTGTGCCAGGGAGCGTGATAAATACGGCAATTTCAGAATGCTCCTGGGTACTTAAAGCAACAAATTCTCTCTAAAACACAAGTCTGTGGACCTAACAAACATGTTTAGAACCCACGTATGTAACAGATAGTGTTCTCACAAGATATGGCTGTTATTTAAACAATTCAGGTTGCCTCAGATATGGAAATCTTTGCCTAGTGTTTTATCATGTTTCCAGTTAAACGTATATGGTATGCCAGCAACAATTATAATAATAATACTATACATTGTTCATAACATAGTGACTTTTTCTATAAATATTTTATATTGTGAATTCAAAAGCACTAACATCAATGTGCTTGAAGCATGGCAAAGAGAAACATCAATTCAAAGTTTAACTATATATTTTTTTAAAAAAAGACGACATAATAAAAATTAGATGCAAACTGGAAATGCAACAGAAATTCTAAACTAGGAAAGGCAATAATATTCTTTTGCAGGACCTAGGTGCCAAACAACCGGCTCCATTTTCCAAAATGGGGATGCCTATTTTTGAAGGATTTCTAGAACGTGATTTATTTGCTTTCAACTTTACCTCTCCGCCGAGAGTTGCATATATTAGGACAATTGCCTCTGGCCGAGTCAGGAATTTTAATTGGTCTACAGAAAAACCCAGCCAGCCATCCTACACAGCCTACCCACATAACAAGACGTGTGAGAACCATACTGAGAAGCTGGAGGAACTTCTCTACAGATGGCAAGTAGAACTGTCCCCCTTCTCGAGAAAATTACAACCCCCTGCTGACAGAAGAGGAAGAGGAAACTTTGCAAAGGAATACTGCTTGCTCAATCTGTCAATTAAGTGTCCGCTTAACAGTTTCTGCTTATCTGATTTATTTCCACTGCTAAGAAAATACTCACAGCTCTAAAACCTATGAAGTAACATTTAAAAAAATAAAGCTGGGGGATTACAGTATATGTGTTTCAATTACAGACTATGATCCAAAGAAGATCGTGTATACATTTAATCTTAAATGTCTTTGCCCCACTAAAACCACTGGAAATTAAAATCTTGGCAAAAACAACTTCCAAAAAGGCTTTAAGTCTTCCATTCCGTCCAATTCTGAAAACATTTCAAAATCACCTGTAACATTTATTACCTTAAATCCATACAGTATTCAAGTGCCCGCAAAAGACAGCTCATCATACTGGATTCATACTAAATGTATCATTATCATTACTGTCTTGCCATAGCTTATGTTAGTAAGGATGGAAAAAAACTCCAAGATCTCCAAGATAATAACACATACAGTATACTGTGATGTTTCAATGAGCACCTTGTTGTGTTTAATTTACACTGAACAGAAGAAAAGAAATACAAAAAAGAATACAAACCAAGTTTGTTTTGGTGGTTTAACAGAAACTTTCTTAATGAGGAATTTTTACCTTAATAAAAAAGAATACCTCAGAAATGTAATTAATATAATGAACTTAAATCCAAAGTCAATCCTGGTTAACCAGATTTCTTGAAATCAAAACAGAGGTATGAAAGATGAAATTGTTTTCAGCACTTTTCTTTCCAGCCTCTCCTCACAGTTTTATGATTTTTATGACAGCGATATTTTATAGGAAATAGCCCCACCAACTGAACAAGACAAACCCCTTATCACGCCTTTGGAAATATGTTGCCACTTTGGTTAAACAAATATATGACATTATAAGAGCTGAACTTTCTGCTATCGAGCATTGCTCATGATTCTGTGAGTATCTTGCAATCAGATATAGTACTGTACTTACAGCAGTACTTTCTAATATTTTTTCTAATGCAGTGCCTATATACAAGAATCAAGTATTTAATAGTAAACATCTATAAACAATAGTGTTCTTGATCAAAAGAAACCCAGAGCTGACTCTTTTTACATGGTACATGGCTATTGTAACACTGAACTAGCACATGCTGTACTGTACAGGGTGAGGAGCATCAAAATGAAGTGCCAGCTGAATGGAAATTAGACTTCCAGAGCCTTTAGAGGACTTTGGAATTACAGTAGGTGGCTACACCTTTTATATTTAGGATCTGAATAAAGGCAAAGCAATGGTATTACACTGCAGAAGGAACAGCAGACTTTCCTGTGTGGTCTTAACAGATGAAGAAGAGGGAGGAGCAACTTCTCCTTACGGGGCGGAGCGGTGGCTCTGTGGCTAAGGATCTGTGCCTGTGGCTAGAAGGTTGCCGGTTCAAATCCCATAGCCGGCAGAGGAATCGTACTCCATTGGGCTCCTGAGCAAGGCCCTTAACCCCAACTGCTCCAGGGGTGCCGTACAATGGCAGACCCTGCGCTCTGACCCCAGGCTCTCTCTCTATCTGTGTGTGTGTGTCTCATGGAGAGCAAGCTGGGGTATGTGAAAAGATCATTCCTAATGCAAGAAATTGTAAGGGTTAATAAAGTGATGTTAAACATTTTTTTTAAACATTAAACTCTTTTCATTTTAGTGAAATCAATCCAATTCATCCTAGTGAATTTTGCATGCTGTTTTTTGGGTCTACATGTCCCAACTCTACCATCCACTGACTTTAAATCTGTTTTTTTTAAAAATATGAGTTTTGTATAAATATGATTAAATATGATTTTTTTGGTTTGATTTTTGATGGGGTCACCAGGTGTTTATTTTTTTTAAAGAAATGCTCTTACATAAAAACTATACTTCAGAATTCCAAACTGGAATGTTTCTTGCAAGGTTTTTCTAGAAATTCCCCCACACTGTCTCCTTCGACTGTCGGGACAAATGTCTGCAACTACTGTTTTTGAGAAGAAGCATGTTAGATGGAACACGTAAATCCACAGAAAGATCTTCACAATATTAATTTTGTCATAACGGCATACATATATAGACGATAAGTAGACAGATATAAATAAAATAAAATGTACAGTATCCGTTCTGTCACAGTGTACATTTTGCCATAATGGCATATGCATATAGACGATAAGTAGACAGATATAAATAAAATAAAATGTACAGTATCCGTTCTGTGCCAGATATATGACAACATGGCTTCTTTGATACTAAGAAAACAGAGTCTTTCATCTATCAATTGCATATAAATGGCTACCTATCAATGGACTGAAGGGTTTCATGCTCTGTACTCTAGACTACAAATGTCCTGTGCCACTTAAACATCAGCAGGGTATCGGCTGTAACACATGAGAGACAGGCTCTGTTCATATTATAATGTTTTTCCTTTTATTTACTTCAATGCAAAGCAGCCTGTTTGTTCTTGCCCGGTCCTGCAGCCCTTACCAAATAAAAAAAGATGTTCTTTGACTTGAGACTAGCACATCAGGCAAAAATAAAAGATCCAGATTAAAACGGAAATGTTATTACGAATGTATTTTATCCATGAAAGATTAACTGTTTCATTGGGACACTGACAGAGGGATGGGACAAATTGCCTTTGAAAACAAACAAGTCAAAGGTTTCATTATTTAAAGTCTATTTGTTTCTCTCTTAAGATCTTGATTTCTATACTATGAGTCAAATGGATCTAGATGTTTCTATAACTCTGTCATTTTCACTCAATCTCTACTATGACTTCTGCTCACTGCAGGAGAATATTGATTCACAAGCAGGTCTGGTTATCACAGCAAAACAGGCTGCAGAACCTCTGTGAAACTCAAAACAAAATACTTTTCACTACAGTAGTAGCAGGATAAAAAATATTTATATGTATTATTTATTCTTATGCTGCTAATTATTATATTGTGGGACCATTTAACATTGCACAGAAAATTCTGCCACCCCAAAATTCATGTATTTTTTAATTACTCTATAAACCACGTATAAAAATCACTAGCCTTGAAAATTGCAAAATTCTTCCCTGGCACTTAAGAAATTACACAGACTATCTAGACAATGCGCTGTCTGAGGTATTTATAAGCTAATAAAAGCCAAATATTTTTCTAAGTTGTGATACATAATATGTTCCTGTGAGATCGACAATAAAGAGCTTCATGCAGCTACTGTAAGTCATTCCAGAGACAAAGTGGACACAGAAGACATGATGGATGGATGGAGTATTACCATAATTCATTTATTTCATTTTTTTTAATTATATAATGTTAGCATGCCCAGAGGGGTTGGGCAACCAGTTGACCTTGGACCCCTAGAAGTTTTTTTTCTCCTTACTAAGGAGTTTTTGGTTCCTCTCCTCCGTTGTCTTCTGGTCTTCTGCTCTGTATTGACAAAATGTATGGTCACTTGCACTGTTAAGCACCTTGCGGCAACCTTATTGTGAAAGGTGCTATATAAAAATAAATTGAATTTAATTTAATTGAGCTGCACAAGTGCCTGCTGGTTTGTACTGTTATTATCCATGGGAGCATCTTCCCCATTGTCCTGTTCTTATCTTGTATCACATTTCGACACTCTATGGTGCAAATATTTCACAAATTCATTTTTCACAAACATACAGTAAAAGACAACTTGTCCACAAACATGCTGAGTTTTTGACCAACAGTATGACAGTTAAGAAGGCTCTGTCCTGTAGTGTCCAAATTACAGGACACATACTGTACAGTATATGGAAATACCATACTAATGAAAAGTCAACATGGCTTTATAAAAGGTAGGTCCTGACTCCTTAACGTGTTATTTTGTTACTTAAGTTATTTTAATCAGCAACAGCAGTACATACTAGTGATATGGTGAATTTTGATTTTTAGAAGGATCAAATTTGCTATGAAAGATTAATTTTTAAACTTGAGACAGTTGGCATTCAGATATATGTGTTATATTTGAAGTGAGAATGATTAACAAATAGAAGTACTGCTATTGTGTGAATGTGTTGGTCAGAGGTCCACTGGTTGTGCCTTAGTTGTACTAAAAACACAATTCAAGTAAAGAAAATGAATTTTAAAAAGTGAGATGGTCATTACTGTGGAAGTAACCCTGCTTGAAGCTCAGTAGGGTGTTGTCTGTGTTTCACATTCTTTAGCAAATTTCAATTTTTTTATTACAACCATTTAAAAAAAATACACTAAAATGCAACAGTACCTATATGTAAAAAAGCTCTGTAAAAGGCATAAATAATCAAAGGTTAAAATAAAAACTGCATTTCAAGAATTTCAAGGGTGCCCTACAGTGTCAGTCAATTGCTTCCAATGGGTGTCGTTTGTGTTTCTTATCCTTTAGTGAATTTAATATATGATAGTATTTCTTATGATACAAGAATAAAAGAGCTTGTGTATTCATAATAAGAAAGGCACAGAAACAATGGTCACTGACTGCGTTCATTGCAATTGAGAAAAAATAAGTCAAAAGATCCATTAGGCATACTATACAGTGTATACTGTATATAACACTCTCATCATAAAATAGTGCTTTTGTGGCTGAAAAAAGTAAGCTGTGATTATAAAGACATTCGTCAATAATGGATACTGTTACCCCCTATTATTCTGTTAAATCAAGGGTGTACTCTATTCAAAATCTCCAAAGACACTTGAAAAGCCCAGCCTAGAGCACTGGGGACACAAGTAGAAACTATGGGAAACTGGAAAAAGCTTAGACTAGGAGGAACTTTTTTACACAAAGGGATGGGAGAGCATGGAACAAGCTACCCATCTATGTTTTGGAACTGATGCCCAGGCAACTGTTAAGAAAAGGCTAGATGAGATACCTTGATCAATTAGCTACTAAAAACCAAATGAACCCATGGCCTCCTCTTGTTTGTAAACACTCTTATGTTGTTATGCATGCCCTGCTTCACTACATTAAGGTTCAAGGATATTCCATGAGTCCTTAAAATCAATTAGCACCCATTTCCTGCTTGAGCCCTGAGAACGAATGACTGGCTGCAGGGAATGGATGTGACAGCTTCAAGAGCAGTCTATTTTAAGGAACCTGACCCAATACACTCACAGCAATGCATCTGGGAGTAAACCCTGACACAATGCTGGTGCACAGCAGCAAAGAAAACACATGCCTTTTTTTAATTAGAAAACAATCTCCTTCTGGGAGGACCAACAGGAGGATGAACTGAGATACGTTCTCAGTACACTTCATTATTCTGATTCCTAGAGTGAAAAATAATCTTGACAGAGTCTGACAGACACCTGATTATGTACGGTATACTGTACAAAATGGAAAATGTGCTAAGAGCCCCGTGTATGACCTTAAAACTAGCCTTACTGATTGATTGTTTTCTGTCCTTCCTCTTTAGTCTTGCGACTTATGCAGCTCCATAGCTATTCTTGAGGCCAAAGACTTACAACACTTTGCCCTCGAGTCTAATTAAACTCTCCTATTGAGCACATATTAAAGACAGCTAAACACAGACACCCATATGCCATTTCCAAGGCTGACAATATGGCAGTATGATACTACAGTACATCTCCAAAGCACACAGATGGATGTTTCCTATGTGGCGTCTGTAGCTTACACTCACTTCTACAACATACTTAAGGATTTTCCAGAGCAAGGGAAGCCTGACACATAGCAAAGAAAACAGTTAAGAGTTGCCATCAGAGACAAGCTCTGCTGCACACTGCAGCTACAGGCTTTCATATAAGACATGACTGACCCACTTCAGGCTTTTCTGAAATGCTAGGAGGAGCTCTCCCAATGTTCCAGTGTCACAGCCATTTCAGTTTCTTCCATGATAATGCATAAAGAGAAAGCAAGCAGGAAAATTCATGGGAAAATGAATACGAAAAAAGTGCAATAAATTGATTGCTCCTGTATCTGTTTAGTGTTTCTCAGTACCATCCGTTAAGTAGAAGTATTCCATTAAATCACACTTCTGCTGTCATCACATTAAAGACTAAACACATATATAAACATTAAATAAAATACTCTGACTCTCTATTATTTTTAATATGTAGGGGCATCGAAAACAAGCTATTATTTTCAGGATAATGTCTGACCAGAACATCACTGTGTAGATTCAGTTAGTGTGTAGAAAATGCATACATTTAATTCCAATAAAGTGCAATTCCTTTATTCTGAAAAACAGTCTAAACATGGTTTAAACACAGAATGATGTTTGTTCCTAGCTTGTTATTAACTTTGCATTATGCCTGTCACAAAATATAAAGGCTAGCGTAATTAGAGACATACACTCTCCAATCAGAACAGAACAGCAGTTCTTAATACATCAGCCCCATATTGCACTGTGTGGTCAATCTGCCCATCAATAAATGACAGCTGAAGATAAAGGAAGTCCTCCAGAAAAGAAAATTAAGGTCAGCCAAAGAGAAAAACGAGTTTACTTCATCACAAACTGCTCTGTGGAAGAGGAGAACAGAATGTTGTATAGGGAAAGGAAATGCTCAGAGCCCCGTTATTGAGGCACTTGTAACAAAGAATGACAATGTGCAAAATTAATCTAATGTTCTAAATGAGACCAAATGTGGTAAGTGATTACAAAGAATTTTCTGAAAGTACTCTTCCATTCCATCTAAACATTAAATTGAAGGCAGCATTTAACACCTCATTAACTTGCACTGAAGTGCTTCACAAAGGTATGATGGAATCTTTCCAAAGTCTCTTAGCTGGGCACACCAGGGGCTTCTCCATCGGATTCATTTCTAAATGAATCACCAATGTTACATACAGACACAAGTACAATTAGGAAGTCCAGTACAGAAACTAAGCAATGATTACAATAGAAATAGAAAATCAACTTTCAGCTTTGGGACGCATAGCAGAAGAATCTAAAACTATTTATTTTTGCTTCTTTCTTTAATGGAATTTCATGGAATTAACTCCTATTTGTTCTATTACTGTACTGTATATGCATAGATACATAAAGGCATTTCTGACAAGTAAGTCTGACTCCTTGATTATTTTGAGTGGCAAATAATTATTACACTGTCCTTGATTAAATGATGGTATTACTACCATTTTTTAACGTTGCTGTATTTAAGGTAAGGAGCCATCTCCTGCAGAGTTGTAGGTCACCAACACTTAGTCAAGGGTACAGTAAATGAACAGTACATCCCTGTTCTAAAACACAGGCAACAGTTGACTGCCGGAATTCATCTGAGGAACACTGACAAGTAGTGCATCTTCCAAGCCAACTCTCCCCCTAACTTTCTGGTGCACAAGGACGTGTGATGAGAAAAGCCTATGATTAGAAAATGTTACAGCTCCTGAAAATAACGTCAACATGGTCCCGATATCCTTGCCCCGTTGCTGGACTCGGCATTGCTTCAGAAGATGAGACTCCCGACACAATCTCACTGGGTCATATGTTCTCTCCTTTTTTAGAAGAAGGGGTTTATTCTTCAGCATTTGCAAGCCTTGAACAATGTGCAGGGAGCTACTGTACGTCTTGGCATGTTTAGCATATGCACACATTTCAATGTAAAACAGAAGATGATGCAATCATTCTGGCTGAAGCAGGATGTCCCCCACTGAATAACAATTACAGCAATAAAATAAGAATAAAATGGTACAGAGAAAAAGAAAAGCATTTTTGCCCTCTATAGATACACAAGTGTTTGTATTATTGGTTGAATTTTTCACAATCACATGTTATGACCTCAATATGTGCATAGAATACTCACCACTCTGAATGAAAACACTACGAATGCAGAATAATTTAAAGCCAAGACTCCTACCTCCTATCAGTGCCAGCCTGTTATCCTGTGTATTAAAATTGTGGGAATAATATAATGCCCTTTGGAATCCTCCAATGAGTGTGGATTTTCTGTGATCTGGATGCCTAGCCAGGGGATTTCTTAACACACCATTATTAAAACAGCACCAAACCCTGGGTCCATGAGCCTTCTGTCATTTGCCCTTCAGAAACAGTTAATTCTGTTCAAGGAAATGGCTGAATATCAAACAGAAATACTCAGTCAGAGGCACGTTCACTTGGTTTGAGAATTGCCTTCAATCAGTAGGAAAAAGGATGAAAAATTCTTACTGAGAAAGAAAAGATACATTTGAGCTTGATTATAATAAAATTGTAAAACTAAGGCATAAACCCGTTCACATACACATAGAAGCTAACTACAGTTTAGTGTGCATTTGCTATACTCCATTTTTAACAACCACAAGTAAAAAATGTATTTCGTTTTAAAGAGATCTGATAAGACAGAGTAAATAGCACAAACCCAGAATATAAAAACACATCCTTGTCATACAACAAAGCTAAAAGTCAAAGGCTGAGCCCACCAATCTGAAAGTGAAGTGTTTGAAAGAAAGGTTAGTGTATTTTACTTTGCCTAGTGGAAATCTTTTGTTTCAGTGCTTACTTCAATCTTGGGTAAAATGTTTATTAAAATACATTTAAATATAGCAATACCGGACTGCTACCAGTCAATCATGTTCGGCTAGGAATAGCAAGTGTGCCTCAGAATTAGGTGTCATGAAATATGAAAATCATGATTACATGAAGAAAATATGACTTAGATTAGTCAGGTATGTTATGAACTGACAGTGTAAAATATCTATATAATTTAAAAAATTGAGTTATAGCAAACATTTGGATATTTTAAATCTTGTTAGATTACATTATAATAGTTGCCGTGCTCTTAATATTTGTTGTTTACTAATCACGACAAGATATGAGATTCATATTTTGAATTCAAAAATAACAAAATAACAATGATAGTGCTTTGCAGAAGAGACTTGAATTCCACCTCAAAAGGCCTGATTACGCTCATTTATATAAATACGGTGGAAAATAATTTTAAGATAAATCTGTACAGTAATTACTATTTTCTTACACACCCCCTCCCCCAAATTACACACCCAATTTGGAAATGTCAGTTGTGTGTTTAGATCTCAAAACACAGCCCAAACCCCTCGTTGACACAGGGGGAATAAGAAAGGGCAGCCATGCTCTGATCTGAACACCCATCAAATTGTTTATTGCGTGACAGGCCACAAGCTCTACAATGACTTAGAGCAAGTTTAGCTCTAATTGGAGGAGGTGCGTCCAGCGCTGATGTCACCACAAGCCTAAACTGCTGAAGAAGTCACGGAGGTGCTGGTCCACAAGGAGTCTGACTAATCCCAAACCTAATCCTACGGTCCTGAGCTAATTGTAGCCTCAATACTTGGAGAAAAAAACAGTCACAGCTGGTCAATAAAAAACCTAGACATGAACTTTTGATCCTTGTATCAGTGAGCTCAGCCTGTGCTCAGAGAGAGCAACTTTGCTCCAGACTCTAGGAGTTCATAATAAATTATAGTTTAGTATGAAGCTCTTTAAATTCAGATAAAGTGTTTTCCGCTTTTAATTAATTGAATATAATTGTCCAAATTATACAAAGGTCATTATAGTGTACACTGAGACGGGTGATATAAAAATAATATTTCGGCAGCTTTCTAATGAAGTATTCTATAATTATTGTTTAATTTGAAGAATAATAATTGTTGAAATATTTCACATTCCCCTTTGCAGTTCCCAACATAACATCTACTTGACTTTCTAATACCTGTCTGGTGTAAAATACCAGACTAAATTATTTTAGGTCACTGAGGAAAAAAATGTCTGAGGTAAAATATGGCCAAACTGTGAATTACTTTCTGAGATCCTGCAGGATTTCTTTCACACAGAACTCTGGAAAACACCCATTTTCTTTGCATTTCCAATTGACAAATTACTGAAAATGAAAATTACTCATTCCCTGTTGAGACACTATTTTGTTTAATACCTCTCTGCCTCTTGTAGTTCCTGACTTATTTTCTTCATATAAAGCCTTCCAAGGACTTACAGGGTGCTGAAGAACAGCAACAGAGCCATCCTTCTTTTTGTGCTAAGTGTAAGAATGCCTTAGTAGAGACATTTGAAAGGCACTCCCCTGTGGGTCTTGACACAAGCATTAATAATTGCTCACGAAAGCTTTTCTGAATCTCATGTGGATGTAAAATTAATAAGGTAACTCCCACAAGGCACTAAACCAATGCTATAAAAAAACAACAAAAAGTACAGTATATTTTTGCTGAATTCAAGGCCCGCATACTTGGATGAAAATGAAAGCATATTACCACAAATGCCTTCAAGATTTATTTTAAATTATCCAAAAAATGAAGACAAATAAAGTGAAATGCATTTAAGTTATTTAATGAATATTTAAAATTAATAACATTGAATTGGTATATTTAATTAAATTTAATAATAATTGTATGCATTAAGATAACCAATAACCACACTTGGTAAACTTTTCAATTGCCTGACCACAAATAAATTAAAACCAAGGATATATGTATATTTCTGCTTCCTTAAGTCTGTCACATTACCTTTATAATCGAGAAAATAAAAGGCTTTGGTTTATTACGTTCCACTGGGGCAGCAGTTATGGTTCTGGACTTGTAAGTGGGTTCAGATCCTTGGCAAGACACTGCTGTTGTACTCTTGAACAAGGTGCTTCATTTCAGTTGCTCCAGTACAATACTCAGCTGTATAAAAGGGTGAAAATGTAAGTTGTTTTGGATAACACTGTCCACAGATAAATAAATGTAAATGGATTAAGAATGTTTCAGTAGCCACTGGACAATCAAAGACGTAAAATATAATAGCATTGAGTAATGACAACAAAAGAGTCCAAATGGAATACCCAGAACTAACATTAAACTATCTTTTTTTAATATAATACTTACACCGTAAACCTAACCATAATCTGTTGCGCTCATCTGCCCTGTAATCTGATAAACTCAAAGTAATTTTCCCTCTGTACAGTTAGATTTACGTCATTCGTTATTTTTTGACCAAAGGTTCATATTAGCAAAAAGAACAGGAGGCTATCTACTGTATAGAATACCCTGTGCCTGTCTAGAAGAGATGACTAAAACTCAGACCTATAATAGCAACAGAAGGCCATAGAATACTATCTTGCTGTATCAAAATGGATGAAATACCACAGGTGTAAATTTATCAAAACCTTACAGTCCCATTTATCTTCTCAAGTTCTTATATTCAGTGTGTGTTTTGCTTAGGATTTATTTGTGTACAATTCCCCCCTGAAGACATCTGGCACTTGCTGGATATATAACATGCCACCCGGCGTCGACCCGTTAAGGTTTTATTAGTTAAAGGCTCTGTGCAATATGCCACAGTAACATTAATACTTCTAAACTACAAGAGTCTATGTCTCTAAAGCAAAATACCTGAATTATGGGCTCATCTCGGAGCAATCACCATTACATAAAAACACAGCAAGACCAACACAGCTGTGATTCTGCAGTTTTTCATCATTTGCCTACCGATCTTTCCTTTTTCTTTATCCTTTAGTCATCTCATCCAATGTGTGAATGACTTTTTTCTTGATTTTAAAGGTAATTTTAAGCTTAGACACTGAGACAATATTAATATTATCAAACAAAATTACAATAACACCACCACAGAGTCACAGAGATGTAGAAATATAAAATCCTTCTTAAATATTTTCAAATTCATATCAACCAAATTTTTATTGGCGTACAACATGTGAATTTCGGTCTGTCCCAGATAGTTAATACTGTAGATGATTTTAGAAAACTGGTCGGTACTTCTTACAGGCAGTGCTCCTTACAGTTTTCAGGTTTTTGACTTCCATTCTATAACTTAATCAGTTAAGTGTCACAATATACAACGTTATTATCTTACACGCAGCTGGTCCTTCTCTTTCATTTACAAGTTTTAATTTTGGAACACGACAATGCAATATGTTCAATTAAAGCTACCTGGGGCATTTTATGTGTAATTTTCATGTTTCTGGTAGTTCCCTCATTAATTACCACCATCATCAATCATAATAGTAATAACGTGTGTAGAAGGAAAAGTATTCTATAACCCAATTATTTGGACAATAATATACTGTATATATATATTATATTAAATATATATTATATTATTATAATAATATTTTGTTATTTGAATTTTATGTTGTCCAAATTTCATTTATGCAATATATGTACATCTGACACTTTACTGTATATAGTTTATCATATTTAAGATTATATTTAACTATGCACTCTGTACAAATATGTTTGTATTTTTTTATTTGTGCAGAAGTCAGTATGATGACTAAAATGATTTGACTGTGACAACACTGACCCTGAAATAAGCAAAACAAACTACATGTACATGCCTACAAACAAAAACCAGACAAGCTCATTTGGGGAGATTTACTGTATAACCTTAAGAATATATAGTACATGGTAAAAACAAGTCATCTCAGTTATGAGTTTGAAAAACAACATTTAAATCCAGACTTTATTATAGTGTCACCTAACTCAGTATTATCACTTTGGTACATGTATTTAACGTGGGATTTGAAGCATGCAGTTCACAGTCCGATAAAACAGACGTTGTAAAGGAAAACATGACTCAATCATGCTCAGCATATGAATTAAATGACACTTCCCTGGAATACAGGTGGAATTGAACAAACCAGACCACGTACCTCCAATTTACTGTATAATATAATCACGGCTTAGAAAAAGGAAATCCTTATTCTGTTTAGTGAGACTAATTTTGTGCTGACTTATTATTGCTATTGCACTTTTTGCTTTGTCATGAATGCTTCATATGTAAGATTAAAAATATAAGGAAGCACTTACTGAAGTATGTCTCATACTTCTATGTTACTAATAATAATAGCATTTCAGTCTCCAGCTTAAATGGTCAACAAAGAAATACACTGAAATAGAGATATGATCTGTACTGCAACAAGTTAAGCACCTGCTGTCAAAAAAAATACCAAATGCTAAAAAAGAAAAACTCAATAGGGAAAAAAATATGGTTATAGGT
Source organism: Lepisosteus platostomus (assembly GCF_059453375.1). Classification (NCBI taxonomy): domain Eukaryota; kingdom Metazoa; phylum Chordata; class Actinopteri; order Semionotiformes; family Lepisosteidae; genus Lepisosteus; species Lepisosteus platostomus. The sequence continues at coordinate 30,468,221 of NC_142612.1, forward strand.
TGCATGCATATTTGCACCCTTTTTTATTTAAATCTACCAAAACATCAAATCATGTATTCTCCTTCCAATTTTTGTAGACAAGAATTGCCCTATACGAAATGTACAGCTTGTAAGAATTTAATGACCGCAATTACTATACCACAAACCATGAAGGTTACACGGATGAAAATTTGACCTACATTGAGCTTCATAAACGAAGGTTCCTTGTTTACGTTAAAAAAATACTAAAAGCTATGCATAATATTAAATGAAAGATTTTATCAGCCAAAAATGTGGTTATTTTGCAGACGCATTAATTAATTTCCTCATTTTCCCGCTGAATGTGCATTTCACAAATCATATTCTTTGTTATACTGGGCTAGGTGGCCTACAACAATAGATTGTGACAGCTCTGCATATGCTGTCTCAGACATTACAGACGGTTAATTTGTAGTCTGTCAGTAACCTGAATTTCACAGCAAGTACATGTACAGTAGCTTTCTCTGATTCAGTGATTTTCATCTTACTACCGGGAATTGTCTTCCAAGCATCCTACGATTGGTCAATTTGTTGTAGTTATTATAATAGCGACAGATAGCACTAGGATCAATAACACTTTTTTTTAGGAAAACTGATTTTCCCTTCTCGATTAAATTCGTTTTATACCCTACAGTTGCACGCGAGTTACGAACAGCGTTAAGTCGTATCTAATGGACATGAATATTTCACGGTTAATGTTTTCTGCATGCAAACGTATCGCCTTGCGTTCAAGAGATTATCACACCTTGTCTCCGTAGTCTTCTCTTTCTGAGGCCGAAGATTCTGACTTTGGAGAAGATATCGACCAAGTTCCCATTGCAGAGACCCCGGTTCTTGCTGGGGCTTTTCCTCCTCCTATTGGTGGAGGGTCGGTCTGCGTGCTGTTCTCGAGCCTGTCTCTTCTGCCGGATCAAACCGCTGGCGATCGCCGCTGCCATTTCTCACAAAACAAAATTGTGCACCTCCGAACAAGGAAAGACTACCGACAAAAACAAGCCCCCCTCGAGTTCGTTAAAAAACACTTTCCAAATTCCTCCTTGCTCACTGGCCCATTGTTTTGGCTTAAATGACCCAACAGTCCTTGATTTCTGAAGATGTATATATTGTCCGATAACTACCTTTTAAGAGAGACATCCGTGACTGCCTATTAATTTAGACGTGGTACACCGACATTGTCAATAATCAAATCTTCCGTTTATTAGTCAAAGGTTAATATTACTTAGGGAACGACTGGATCCCAAACTTACAAACAATTGAAGTTAAGGTAAATAAAATGCGTATACCTGCAAATTTCTTTTCAGTTCAAAGGCTAGGATATTTGCAGTCCTCTCACTTCACCAGGGAATCGAAAGCCGGCTAAAATCACAAGCCGTTTTCTCTAAAATATAATTGGCACATTTTTTTTCTCCTATTGTCTTGTGCTCTTTGATTGTCGGCTGGTTTTTAGAACTCAGCACGCTGGACAGTAATTTCCATCCCGGAGTGTATAATCAGGCATCGAAACAAACAAAAGCAATTTTCTTGTAATTATTACTTCTGGAGGACGCCTGCTTGTCTCCCAGGTGATGATATGTGATTACGATGTTTCTTCTCCGATATTCACCAAGTTTAATAGCAATCCGCGCCAGTTTTCTAAAAATGGATGATTGCTCCCGGGCAACATCAAACGTTCACTTATCTTCACAATGTTCATCATTTTCAGCAGTAAGGACGAAACGATGATAATGAAACAATCTTAATACAGCCAACAGCTAAAGGGTGTCGTGAGTTGTTTCAAAAACTTATCCAAACAAAACGATTTCCAGGGACCTACATCTTCTTGCTATATTCCATTTTGATCAGAGGATGGTGTCATCGTCTCATCGAACATATTTCTGTTTATTTTTCAATAACTACAGCCATAAAAATAAAGACGTGCTGATTAGAGAAGTAATCACTAACCGGAGTCTTGTGAAGATGACGTCTGACCCGTGTGACAGCACCGTACAAATAAACTTTAGGAGACTCCCAGGTGCGGAATAAACAACAGATGTTTATAGCTTTTCATTTCATATTGCTCAACAGCAACTAATCAACGTAAAACTGGACAGAAGACGTATTAGCTGGTGTGCACTCTCCTTTGTTCAAGATGAGTTTCATTTCACATTTACTTTTTATTTTCGCGCAGGAAAAAGCGAAGAGAAAAAAATATTTTTGTTCAGCAGCCTAGAATAATGAGCGTCTACGAATCGCGGACATCAACAAGTCTTAATGACTTACTTCTTTGTCACCGTTTATACCTGTAGGACGAAGAAGTCTTCTCCACCGTTACTGCCAGGCGAAACCTACGAAAGCACTCTGGTGTTTGTGAGCTGGTAGTAAAATTCAACACTTGTAAGATAGCTTCAGCTGTGCAGGAACTAACGCCCCCGCTATAAACGTGATCATAACAGGCAAACGCTGGAAACCCTTTAATATCTACAGCATGGGGCGTTGTTAAGGACGCTAGACTACATTAAATTCACCAGAATGTAATCCTGAGCAATTTTCACCAAAAAATAAAATCATTAACTGTATCCTACAAAAAGGAAACGTGTACACTAAGAAAATAATAAAAACAAATTACAGTGATTTGTTTCCTGGCGTGGTTCAGAAGCAAACCGGACGGTAAGATTGTACACTGTGTACTGATTCCCTTAACTACTTCAATGCCTGTAAGATTTGGATTTCGGCCAAAAAAATGCCGTATTTGCTTCAAGAACATGAGGTATAAAAATATATGTACAATATCGATCATTTCTATAAAAAATGGAATATACATATGCTTTATGAGATATAAAATGTCCAAAGGAAAACCCCACATTTCGAATGAATTATATTTTAAAGTAATATTATACAAATACTGTATGTATATAAATATGGATAATATATATTAAGTCTGTTGAAGAACTTTCTTCTGAATCTGGTATTCGTTCCGAGTCACACATTTAATTTCAGCACCACGGCCAGCGCTTCACGCGAAATTCAGACCAGAAGCAAAATAGATTAGACACGACATGAACATTTAACAGTTCGAGATATAAAGGGTATGTATATATATATACATTCAGTAACACGCCACTGAATTCCTACGATCACTGTAACTAAGGGATAACAAACCAGACAAAAACGTCAATGCGTATGTAAATAATTCTTCATGTAAACTAATCCATTATGAAAGAACCATATAAACTTTATATCGCTAGATGGATCTAGAAATGAGCACATGACCAGTGCACTGTTTATAACTTCAAGCCTTAAACCACTAGCATTTCCAGTATACAAGCTTTCCATTTCAAGGTTCCTTACCAAAGCATAAACCACAAACAAAAAAACTCAAGAGAGCCATCTGGTGTTCGTCCTTGTAATGGGTCAGCCTGTTCCGACTAACACCTTTCAATATCAGACGGCACACCAGTCCTGATGTTTTAATCACATATTGGGAATCTCTCTTAAAGCTCATAAAGCATAAAAATGCAGGCACAAGATAACAGTATTTCCGTCTTAAATATATTGTAGTACAGCGCCGTTCTACGACAGTGATTAGTCTAGTTTGCACAGCAATAACTTAAACTAGAATCGGAAATCAAATGCATATATCATGTAATATAACAACATATAACACTTCCACATCTAATAGTGTTAAGGAAAATACAAATACAGTATGTAAAAGTAGGTTCTAGTATGAAGTCGAGTCATCTTGTGGACTGCAAAGAAACACGTCGAGATTAATTCAGCGCTGATATGGGGGAAAAGAGTAAAGCAAATAACGTTTTGGCTGTACAGCCTTCTTCATGAGCATAAATGACAATGACAGAGAACAATAGTTTTGGTGGGATTAACCTCTGCTTGTTGCTTTGTATATCCAAAAACACGATTAGTCTGCGTCTTATCAAATTGAAAGCAATGTCTTAAAACGGAAAATAAATCAGACCAACCCCTAGCATACAAGCTGCTGTTCTCTAGCGGGTTTTCATATTTTATAAACCACAATCATTGTATGATGTTAACATAAAAAAAACAACGCTCCTTCCGCCTTCGGGACATATACTGTATATTGCGCATTATTATAAAGGTGCTCACAGGCAAACATTTCGTTTGTTGAAATTAAATTCCTCGGAGTTCAGCGGCAAATTATTTTCCTCTATTTAATATTATTTTATGCTGATGTTTTTACTTTAAGTATTCTGTCATTTTATCTACATTTTTCCTCAAATAAAACGATTGTAACTAAACCTTGGTCTTGTAAAAGACTCAATGACATTGACACGTCCGTCTGCGCATAAATGACAACTATCATACTGTAGTTGTACTGAAACTGCAATTGTGTTTTTTCGCCACCAGTGGACACTGTCAGCTCAACAATAAATTCCCAGCATCGTCTACGCTGCAGCACAACTATCATTAAAAACCATGCAGCGCTCCAGTATAGATTTTATGGTATAAAGAGCAATAAAGCAAATTAGATTAAATAATTTTTGCCACTGTAAATTCCATTTTAACGTTTACCAAGTCATGATCAAAGACTTGATCATGCAAGAATCTATATTTTTTTTAATTAGATTGACAGAGCCAGACTGCACCATCTGGGAAATAAAAAACTAAGATTACTTTGTGCAAAGATCATCATCGCTACCTAAACCTTACATTTAACACTCTATTGTTATAAAACCATAAAAATCCTAAACACATGATGCATAGTATAACACATGGATATTTTTTCCAATTCCATAGGATTCAATGAAAACTATTGTCTACAGAATAATGAAATTATACATATGAAAAGTGATATACTGTAATAAGAAGTAAAAGGAGAATAAATTGTCTCAAGCTCAAAGCACTTCACATGGGAAAAAAAACAGGCAAACTAACAAAAATGAAAAGCCAACATCATTAACAAATAATGAAAATACAACATTAAAAAGTTACAAGTAAAATCCATCAGTAAAAGCCATGATATTTAAGGCATTATACCTACTACAGTACATCTCTCCGGGCTGGACAGCATACTGTAGTCCACAGCTTTGGAAGCACTGGAGAACCACATACAAAGTGCAAAGTGTGTAGTTTCCATATCCAAGCTACAACAGGTTCTCAGGCCAGAGATTGGAGAGCACGATGGTGAGACACTGGTCCTCTGTATGTACAGTATTACCCCCCATAACTCTGGGCCCACATTTACCAATTTGTGACTCTAAAAAGGAGAGTAAAACACCTTACAGCAAGTCCTTTGTCCTGAAACCCTCAAGACACCAGACTTTTACCCACTACACTAAGTGCTCCCAGTGACCCTAGAGCAAAGCCTTATTTTAGGGGGTATAAGGCACTCAGCCTCAACGGATGTTTTAAGTAGCAATGGAATTTCACAGTAAGTTGCAGTACGAACAAATATTGCAATCAACCTAGTATTTTACAGGGAGCAAGTGTCATCTGTATTTTAGTTAAACATTCAGGAGTCCTTTTGTTGGATGACAGCATCTATTGAAGCATATTTATGACTCTACCAGGAACATCTCTCGATAATACATTACGATATCCTCCAATTTATGATTAAACAAATGCATTAAATTAATTTTTCAACATCAAATTTAGAGAATGAAAAGGTATATGAAGAGGTGGCGTGCTCACTTCAGCAAAGAATGGTTTCAGAAATGAATTTATTATCCTGTGAATCGAGGAAAAAAGTCTTTAGCTTTTTTAATGTACAGTAAAGATGTCATTTTTCCCAATTTCTGTACATTGTGTGAACATTAAACCACTGCTTGAAACAAAGTGTCAGCTGAAAATAGCACTTGTGTATACTTAAGGGAACAATACTAAAGGAAAACAGATTAAAGGGCTCCTGCAAGGTGTTTGCAACTCCAAGGTCAGGATGTTTATGGCAAAGTTACAAAAATAAGACATACAGGATTGTCTACCTACATTTGTAACCTCTCTCTCATGTCTGTAAGATTATGCAATATTGGTACCATTCTACCTTTTCCTTTTTCAATTTTACAAAAGATACAGTAGGGTAAAATATAATAAATTTCCATAAAACATTCAATAATCTAATTTCTTAACAAGCAGACCTGCAGTATGTGACCGGACTTAATCGACATTGTTTTCATTAGTCTTGAAATTGAACTGTAAATTATGCATGAGTGCAGATGTATCTGAAACAGTTTTTAGTTATGTGTGCTGCAGTATACTGCTTAGTAAATAAATAGGGGACATGGGAAACATTTATCAATCCCCACAATAACTTTTCAAATTCTGTAACACTTCTATAATAACTACATTAGTTGCCCAAACTTGCTTTTTTCCTTTCATTTGATTTTATTTAAAACAAATTAAATACAATACAGGAGCTGCAATATGATGGAACTCAGACTTCCCTGGAAAAGTATTATTTTGTTCAAATGAAAACACTTGTGGGTACAGATAAATTGTACAGTGATGCCACATTCCTAATTTTAGAGAAAGGTAGGACAGTAGTTACCCAAAGTTATATATAAAGTAATAACTCCTTAATTTGAGGACACATAAACTGTCACAACTGTAATCCCTCCTCTTAAGGGTGCTCCAGCTCTTTTACATTTTAGTTGATCATGTGCACCTGCCTCCAATCCTGCCCCTCCTTATTTAAGGCAGGCTCTCTCGCTACTCTCGGCTCTGCATTGGAAGACGGACACCCAGAGGGCTGCCTACCACCAAGTTGCCCTACGATCATCCGTGGCTTGAGGGCATAGGCCTCCTATCGGCATCCTGACCCAGCTGAGTCTGGGGCTCAGAGCGCCTGGTCCCGTTTCCCCATTTTTATTTCATCTACCTGCACTGGATCCCATTCCGGTTTTTAACTTTGTCTTGTTTTGTCCTGGATGGATCACCCAGCTCTGGACTCTTGCTATTTGCTCTGGATTTCCCTTTGGACTCCCTTGGACTTGTTTGCCTGGACCACGCCCCCCCGGACCAGCCCAGTTCCTTTTCGTCTCCTCCCCGTGTCTTTTTCACTCCCTTCCAGATTATACCATCCACATAGGGTCCTTACCAACGCCTTGTGACATAAATTAACACTACAATAATGCTCTATAAAGGAAGGTTCCTTTTACAACAATGGAACATCATTGAGACATTCCTACTTATTTCTTTCAAATCTGAACCAGCCTGAAGAGCCCCGACCATGTTTTCCCCAAATGTTTAATGATCAAGCTCTCCAAAACACTTCCATGTCATTCTAGCTGTCCATAATTGAAATGCTGTAGTATTTAAAACCTCACAAAGGGTACAAAAACGAAGAGGCATTTGTCTCATCTTGTCCATTTGATAATAGCCAATTGATCTGAGTAACTCACTCAGCCATTCTTCAAAGCCAGGATGATAGCTTTAACAGCACAGCTGGGCAGCTTGTTCAGGAGTCCCGCAGCCCTCTGTGTAGTGCCTCCTGTTTTCTCTTTTAAAGAAACTTCCCCATAGCTTCCACTTGCGTCCTTTGGTTCATGTTTCACTTTTAATGGGTCTTGTTTTCTGGTTGATGTTTCAAACTCCAATTAATTGACTTGTTCAAAGTCTTTGAGGATTTTAATATGTGCTTGATAGTCTTAAACGTGTATTAAAAATGTCTGAGTGCAATGCGTCGTCAAACTATAGATGTATCCCAATTTGCATAAGTATTATGGTAAGTACCATGCACAAAGTAGTAGAGGATATAAAGATATTATTAAAAAAAACACGTATATGCAGTAGATTCAATTCACATTACTGTTACCTAAAACATCACAACATCCACCAACAATGCGAGGCACTGACAAAGCATAAATATGGGATAAGTCATTTTTCATAAGAGCTGACCCACCATTAGAATTAAAATTAGACTTGAAAGAAATGTCTAATTGTTCTAATAAACTGACCCAGCAGCACTTCAGGAGTTCAGTGATATGTCCAACTCCTGTAAGATCAGCAGGGATGGGAGCTTCCCTGATAAGTCAGTTCTGCTAGTCACCGTGATGTCACATGCAATCAATCGTGGGTGACAAAAGGGAGAGGCTGATAAAGTGCACTCACATGATGTCACACTTAGCATGGCCATTTTCAAACAACACAGGTCAAGAGGTAAGCAAAACGACAAGCGCAATCATGCATGACTAGAAAATTCAAAAAGCATTAGATATCAAAGGGAAAAAAAGCAGAAAACACAAAAAAAACAACCATTGTGGCATTCTGCCAAACAACAGCATGCATTATATATACAATAAGAAGAATTCCAGTGCCAAGCTGACTTGCTTAGTATAATGCAGATTATTCTGAAGGAATATTGAGTGGATCTTACATGAAAAAAAGAATGAAATGAACATGTTAATTTTCAAGAATGTCTATCCGTACTTTATCAGAAAAGCTTCTTATTCCCTTGAAGGACATAGCAACCTGGAGCTCATCCTAGAAGCACAGCACACTAAGGGGAGACAGCTCACATGTGAGAAAACCTATGCAAATGCAGGGAGAACATTCAAACTCCAAATGAAAGAAGGCAGCCCAGTCCTGAACCAGAGGCAGGACTCCAGAGCTGAAAGGCAGAAGCACTGCTACTGTATGTCCTGATGCCACCCAGTATTATCTTTTTCGGTTTAAAATTTCCTACCAGCGGTTCATCCTCCTGAACAAAGATCAAATCAAAGAAAAGCACAAAAAAATCTGCACATAAATGTAATATGCATTAAGTAATAGAACAGAACTTAACAGCTATTAAGTACTTTAATAGCTTGATGCAGTCCACGATATCGCAGTTAAGTCAGAACTATGGAACATTACTAATGTTTTCCATTGTTCAGGAGTTATTTTCTGAGGACATCTACAGATAACACAAATGTTTGTTTAGCTTAGCAAAAAGCTTGACTGTATACAATATCTTACTGCAGATATCATCCAATATATACTGTATCGAGCATCATAATGAAACTTAGCACTTATAATTGTAGCAAGTTCACAAACTTTTTATAAAAACAGGTAGCAGATACCGTACACAGACTTTATTTTGAAAAGACCTGGCAGAAACAGATGGTGCTTTATATGGAACAGACCTGGCAGATCAACAGGTGGTAAACTAGGAAAATCATACGGTAGAGTGTGTGGCTAATGTTGGGAGCAATACATATGACGTCTGATCAAGTGACGAGGTACAGTAGATCTGTGAGAAATGATGTGCATCAGGTTTCAGATCCTGTCTTGTCAGATTCTGACCCATTTCTCTTGGGACAGACAATATATGCATGTGCTAGACCCATGTTCACTGGTCTCTGAACCCCAAATGCCACAAGTGTTCCCAGATCTTTCTATAAATCTTCAATGGGACTCAAGTCTGGCGAGTTGGCTACCTATTACATTGCCACTGTGCAAAAAAGTCATAGAGAGTACCCAGGACTCAATCAATACAGTGACACTAGGTGGAAGTAGAGTTCTGTAGCACATAAAGACTACTGACCAGAACATTGCACTTGGACCCTCCCTTCAATCTTGGCCTATCTGATTGGCTTTCCAGTTGACCAGGAATAAACCATGATGTGAAAGACTATGCTTGCTTGTAAACAGCTTGTCTGTCTAGAAGCCGCTGGGTAGAACACCCAGCTGGCAAACAGCACTGTGCAGACTTACAGTAGGTGCTCCTCTCCTGATAAACAGGACATATAATTCCTTTGTGTATTTTTTATTTGTCATTTATACCAGACATAAGATTCAACAGGTTAAATAACCTCATGACCTATGCATGGTCAACTCTTTCACAAATGAGTTGATTTAGTGCTTATGCACCAGTCAAAGTCACTCCAGTGCATAATGTTCAGTCATGAACAATGAAGTAATTCAAATGACACCAAAACATTTAATCAATAAACCAAAATCTCTATTCTTCATTTTTACACATAAATGTTATGCTCATTTTAAGAAATTTATTTAGAAATTCAACACAGTATATGAATTTAGGAATTTCTTTTTTAACACCAACTTAACATTCCTCTACAAAACACACAGAAATGTGTTCCTGAAGGAATGATACTGGATAAAGTGTAGTTCTGGGAATTGTACAGCACAGGCTGTTAATTCATACTGATATAGAATTAATAGACTAAGGTAAAATTGATGATTTTGTGCTATGCTGTAGAATTGAGATAAGGATCCTAAACATGTGTAACACTCTCTAGACCAACAATTACAAGTGTCTAATAAGCACGCTAGCTAAAAAGTCAAAAGTCAAGTTCTGAAACAAACGCATACTACAAATGGGAAAAAAAAGTTTACTAAAATGTAAGATAATTACACTAAAATTATTTTCTAAAATTCATCCATCTATTTAAGATAAAAGTCTTCTTGTTTTATTTGAAGTTTTACTTAAAAGTTCACCGCAATTCAGTAAAGTTTCAGAAATGCAAAGATCTTTGGATATGGATATCTGTAGTATTTGTCTATTTTTGTCTTGAAATTCTGAAGAAAAAAATAAAATCTTTAATGAAACACTGAAATGTGCACCTACCTAACAAAAAATGTCTTTTTCTTCTGAATGGATGTGGCTCCATGATGAGTTCAGCACCAGATGTAGTCTGTATTTTTTTTCCTCATTTATATAGCCTGCACCCAGAGACAACATCATTAATGTGATCCTACAGACCGCCCTAAACTGCTGGAATCAATTTGTTAACGCAAATAAAAATTCGCAATACGTACGAAGGCTCAGAGGTAGAGAGACCACATACAGTACATTCAAAGGAAAAATATACTGGAGTCTACAGGTTGGGTAAAATTGCCCCTGTCTCTCTGTATGGTAAATTTTACTCAATGTATAATCACAAAGTGTAATGTAATTTCCAAAACAGTTATGTTAACATTTGGAAACTGAAGATCCAGTTTGAGGAAAAACCTGTATCTTAAAAAGTTAAACGAAAATGTCAATGCTCTTGGCATGCATTGTACCTGAATATTTCTAGCAATAACAATGAGCAGCTGTCAAACACAATCATCACCCTAACCTTTAAAACTAAACATGGATTACATGGGCAAAACATAAATTGTGAGGAGAGTATACAAATTTAAGGAGTCCCTATAATTTTTTCAAATTTGTTTTCTCTGGGATTCTTAAAAAGTAAACAATATTTTCTTTAGCACAAGATCAGTCCCCAGCAGGGGAGAAAGCTAAGTTAGTCTTGACTTCTTGGAAACCCCAAATAAGCGATGCAGTTAGAGCACCGAGGACCTAAATGTCAGCTTGCTCCAGGTGCTTCTTAAAGTGGTTCTCGTGGATTTTCAACAAAGAAATGGCAATTCATGTTTAGTGGTGTAACTATAGCATTCATAAGATATTAAGCCACTTCAAGTCAGTTCAACGGAAACTCTTGAGTGTCTTTTGTCTGATTAGGAACCTTTAATAGGCTAGTCTTTCTTTCTCTGAATAGATAGAAATATTTCAAGTACTGTACTTCAGCATCAAGTTGCTGAATGTTTGTATTGTAGATAAAAAAAACTCCTTCACATTTCTATGGTTAAAGTCAAAGCTGGGAGTATGGCACAGAAATCTTAAATGTCACAGGATCAATTTTATCCACATTCAGGACGACTTCAGCAATTAGATCACAAGATCAAAAACTCCAAGTACTGTACATGGTTATGACTACCCAACAAATTCCTTTGTTTTTCAAAAACATTGTAAGACTGATTTTTTGTAGAGCATTTTATAACATACAGTATGCCACTAACGTAACAAGAGTACATTCAATTAATATAGTGTTTCACATATCTGTTTTGCACTCTCTTAACCATGTCTATTAAAAATTAAAAATCTACTTTGCGATTCAACAAAAACCTCTACATGGCTTAGCACAGTGCCATTAACTTTATTTCCTTTTAAATGAACAATGTTTTATGGTTTCTATGAAAAGCAGTTTACATTTATTTTTATGGTTTCTATGAAAAGCAGTTTACATTTATTTTTCAAAAATCAAGATCGGATTGGTAGAAATATCTGGAAAAATGATAGGAGAAATATAGATTTCAGTAATGGTTCAGTCTTCTTCTTTCATTTTGTCCTTCATTGTATATTTGTGTCACTGAATTTGATAATACTATATGGGAATTCTATTTTCCAAACGCAGCCTACAGATACACTAGAGTGCTTCACAAATGTCACTTCTAAAATGCTGCAGTCCTCACTGCACACACTCTTTGGTTGTCACTGATTTTGGCTGCTAAACATTGCTACTTTTTTAACAACTCGCCTCTGCCTGTAATATATAATTGATTTTCCTTATGTGTGGCAGATATGCTCTGTAGAATTCTGGAGAGCACAGGGTATGAGCGCATTTCAACAGTTTGCTTAGAGCGACCATAGGTTTGGCTGGGATAGTGCCATTTTTATGGTCTGACTCTCCCAATTTTTGAATGGCCATTTTCAGAAAGTGAGAAAGACACTAGGTGTGCACGCCAAAAATCCCCAAAATAAGGAAGTAAGACAAGTGAAGGAAAAGCCCGTGAGCACTCTCTGGAATGTCAAAAGAACAGAAGTGACAAAGCTAAGTAGTCCCCCACTCAAACCTGGAGATGTGTCTTCTGGGGTCTTTTTTAAGGTCTGATATCTTCAACCAACACTAGGCACCATCCCCATTCAGATAGAGGGAGAGACAAGGAAACTAATGTATTTAATTCTGGATCACAGTAAACATGCAAAAAGAATTCAAAGAGAAAATGTAAACTCTAACAGCAACAAAGCTCATACTCTAAAATGCTAAAGTATCCTTGCAGCAATTAAATCAAGCTGATTCAATCAAATGAGCTCTGAGGAAAGTTCCAAATGCAAGGGAACATAAAAGCGTCCCATAAACCAAGACATGAATAAACAGCCATGCCTTTTATTCCTATTACTTTGCCTTGCTGTAGGGCTCCTTGTTCTATTAGTTTTAGTGATGGCATAAATTGCAAATCAGAATCAGCACATTTTGTGGATAAGCAAGACGGAAAAAGAAGATTTACTGCTTCGTTCCCTTAAATCAAATTATGCTATGCCGCTGAGGTCAAGCACAGGATCTAATTTAATACAGACTTGGAGAACAATTTTCTTGCCACTGAACAGCTATGTTTTCCACATAGTTTAAATAATTTAATTACCCCCCCTTCCCTCCCAAATGTCCTTCTGTCCAACTTGGAACCTCTAAGTACAGCACCAAGTATCCCGAAGGACAAGATCTGTGTTTTACAGCATCAGTTGAAAGACTCTTTTCATGAAATAATCATCATTAAGACAACATGTCAGTGTATAATGTTAGACTTATCAGGTCTCATATTCTTAAAGAAAAAATCAAACAGGAAAAAAACATTATTTTCATGGTGAGGATAGCCCAAAGGGCCATTTTAACTATTTTAAATGCAAATGCAGACTATCTGTTTTTTAAGACCTGTAGGCTGACGAATATCATTGGAAGTTACAAATCCTTCTGAAAACTCTGGGGCTGCTTCTGGGAATCCAAAAGCTGCTCTTTCTCAGGATATCCTTGAAGATTGATATCTTGAAAGGGTGAAATGATGGTAATATTTTATTTCTGTGCATTTGAGGTACGAATCCCAAAAGGCTCTTTATATTCTCTGTAGTCAACATTTATTCAGCTTTAGTTTTCAAAATGTAACATGTATTACCATTACCTTATATCTATTACCATCCCTTGACAAGCCAGAGCCTATTCTGGATGCTGGTCCATCACGGGGCACACACAAATACACACGCACTCACTCAAGGGCCAATGCTGCAAGAAGCCAAGTAACCTACAGTAGCAGTACTGTATATCTTTGGACTGTAGGAGAAAACTCATGCGAAGACACAGAGAACATACTGTACAAACTTCACACAGACAGCATAATTGAACCCAGGGCGCCAGCACTGAGAGACAACAACCCAAATCACTGTGCCACCAAATAGCACAACCACTTCCTTGATTTTCAACTGAGTTCATTATTCTTCTGAGAATCAGAAAGTTTTGACCTATTTCTTTTTTTATTTAAAGTATATTAAGTCTCATTCCCTTCCAGTAATATGGGAGCTGTGGGAGGATGACCACTCTTATTTATAGCACATATTTTCTCACCATTCCCACCCACTGGGGGTTAAATTAGAAAATAACTGGATTGCTGAAACCACCTACAGTGACAATAATGAAACACTATTAATTTTAACCTGATTAAAAACAAACCAATAAAACATCTAGGCCTGGGAAGAGCCTCAAGCAGAAATAAATATAATTCACTTTTTGACAGGGATAAAGCTTTTCACCAAAGATGGTATTCATGCAGTACTATAAGCTACAATTTATTGACTGATTCTTAATTAAGTTTATTAGTATTACTCTCAACAATGACTCCGTTGTGTAACATTATGAGAAACTGTTAATAAGCTTGTATGAAATGTCAGTGCTCAGATTGCTGTTTAGCTACTGTTTACCTAACAAGAACAAGACTTGCGCAGGACAAAATGAGTGCTTGTGGCTTGAAGCCGGCGATGTTGATGTTCGCATGCACAGAAAAAGACGCAGATGACAAAGTGTTGCCATGGTGAGAGACGAATACTTTTGAGGAATATAATGACAAGGAGCTACTAGTACGAACATTACAGGCTCATCCATCCACTTCAGCTGAACTACCTGAAGATGGGAAGCACATTTATTCAACACTCTTGGTCAACTACTTAGAGTTGCTCAGGTCAGCCAGCCTGAGGTGCAACCTGGCATAACTAGAAACCAGAAAATCAGAGCTGCTTTTTGCTACCAGGTTACACAAATAGAGCCATGAGCAACAGACCCAGTCAACATTAGCAAAGGGAGATGTTTTCTGATTTCTGTGTCTTATCTGGCAATGGTAGAGAAAAAAAAATCACAAAAGGTTCCCTGAGGTCTAGGGAGTGAGATGGTGGAAGTACAGTACCTTACATTTTTGAGAGACCATTATTGTCTTCTTTAGGATCTGCCTCATTGCCACCGATGGTACTCTTACTGCACAGCATTTTATTTAGCACATTCTCAGATGACAGGTTCTCGCATCATTCCTCTTATTTTCAAAAAGGATGGAATGACTACACCCTACTGTACATTCTCATTCGGAAAATGTAAGAACTTGCAATTTCCAAACAAGGAAATGGTCTGTAGAAATACCAAAAGGAATTCAAATAAATGTCACAGTCAAAGGGCTTAAATTTGAATTGCTAGATACTACTACTATGTCATATAAATGAAAATAAGGTAATGCTATATAATAAAGAATTAAAAAAATAATATTTACTTAGCAAAATCCGGCATTTAAGTACTGTATTGTGTTCTACGGTTTTTTATTTTTATTATTTATAACACATTTTAAAGTTAACTTTAAAAGTTTTTTTTTCATAAAAACTTAGCAAGATGGATGCCATTTTCTGTTGGTTTGCATGTCTAACTAATTATTTACTATATACATACTGTACCTGTACATGGCATAATTAACAATTATTGGCATGTTTCTGATAAGTGAATTTGAAATTCACACTTCATGGATCAGTTGATAACCTCACATGGGTGGCAGGGAAGTACAGCGGTTTGGTAGTTAGCGCTTCTTCCTCACAGTGCTTGATTCCTGGGTTCGATTCAAGCATGCAGTCCTTTCTGTGTGGCTAAGGGTGTCTACTAAGTAAATAATAAAATTATCAGTATTGTTTGTGAGAAATATGTTTCTTTTGTGTTTAATATTTCCCAATGTCTTGTTACAGGCCTTAAAATACAGTTATATCAGGTAGTGTTTTTTATGTTCATTGGCATTTTTGGAGAAAATATTATTAGGTGTGCATTGTGAAGACTTCAAGGATCTGTATAGAATGGGACAATACAATTCTACATACTGTATCTACGTGAGCATCCAAAAAATGATGTGATAACAACACGGTACTCCAACTGAAATTTCAGAAACCATTACAACTGTTAATTTATTATGCAATTGCTGGATGGTTGCAGTAAACACTGAACACTTACAAAAATTAAAAGCTGTGAAGAGGCTTGCCATAGGCTTTCATTCAGACAATAGTTCAAAGAAGTGCACTGCAGAAACCCATATAAAAATCAATGACGAGATTGCAAATCATTGCTAAAGGGCACTTGACATTTATTCCAACTTTTAAATGTAAACAATAACCCCAGGGCCCAATTAAAAACTTCAGATACATCAAATGTGTCCTAATGCTGGACAATTAGCTGAGGGGTTTCTTTTCATTTAAAAATTCCCTTTCAATTTGCTCCAAAGGTCCCTTCAATGTGTTTCTAATCTTATTTCACTTCCAATAAAAATGTCACGTCTTAACGGAAACTGTGGAAACTGAGATGAAAACCTTCAGCCCACTTTACAATCTTTTTTATTTAGCCATTTGATTTATTTAAAATTTAAAGCTTTACAAACGGTTTACTTATTTACCCCAAAACAGTGTAAACATTAATTTTAACCTTTAAACCAGAACTTTTAAACATTTAAGTGTAATGCAGAGAGTTTATATTGAAGTTAGCATAAAAAAGCTTCATGTACCAAGTATTAAAATATCATAATTGAAAAGCTGTAAAATGAAAAATCTACACCAATGTCTCAGGTGATAATTGACATAAAACATTAAATTATTTGATTGGATTTCAGTTCTTTTAACATTCTAAATCTGAAATATATGCTGAAGTATACTAATACAATTGATAATATTCCATAATATAGACTCACTCCCCATCTTCGGTGGACTAAGACTCAAGAATATAAATAAAAATAAGTTATTTTAGGGAACTCAGAATATGTATACTACAACCAGAGAATTCACTGAGAGGAAAATAAGGTTACCCTTTGTTTGCAGAGTTTTGCTTACTCCCCTGTCTCTCTCACACCTGAAGAAGGCTCCACGGCCGAAACGTTGTGTTCTCTTTCTTCTTTTTTTCAGCATGGAATAAACCTATTACTTGTTCCTTTGCAGCCTACGCATGCTGACGCAGCTACCCACCTGAACTACTACCAATTTTTTCTTATCTGAGATTAGACCTTTTGTTATTTGTTTCTAGATGTTTGTTTTCAGTTCTATACAGTCCCTTGTATATACAGGGATATTGTTGAGCCATGGTCAGTCTCTTCCATCTGAACCTCTTCAAAGTCACTGTTGGTCTCATGGTGGCATCCTTACTGAGTCTTCTCTTTGCCAAGTTGCTCAGATTGAAGGGATAGTCTGATCTAGACTGCATCCGGGTGCTCTCTATTAATTAATTCCTTAATGATCAACTTCACTATGTTCAAAGTGATCTTAAGGGGCTCTGAAATGTTTTTATACTCTTCTCTCAAACTGCACCTTTCTACAGCTTCATCTTTGCTTTGCTTAAAATTCTCTATTTGACCGAGATGGATGACTTTATTCTATTATACAATTCTATTCTAATTACACAAAGCTACTCAACGAATTGTGTGACTCAAAACGTAAACAATTATACAGTAACATTTCATTTTTTATTTCATATTAATTATCTACAGTAGTTACTCCTTCCTTTTTGTTTTTTATGCTTTGAATGTGTGGAGTAATCTGTGTATAAAACAAATATCAACTGCTACTTTAAAGTGTCTTAAGTGCAAGAGTAGAACAACACAAAAGTGAAAACGGAGGTATGAATACATTTCCAAGGTACTGTTGGTTGCCTTTATATTAAGCAGGTTTTCGTTTTGCCTGTTTTAATACTGAAAAGTAGAATAAATAAAAATTGTACTTCAACTGAAGTAAAAATCAACTTCTTCTTTGCACTTTTACATTTCCCCTCAGTACAGACCTAATTTAAAGCTCTGTATTTTAGTCAGAAGTACCTCTAAGCAGAAAGAGCCAGAACACTTCAGGTGAAATTGAATTAAGTTAACCTTAAATTATCCATCCGGATTCCAGCTCTGACCTTCAGAGCTAAAATGCAACCCTAATCAATTTATCTAATTGCATTTACCACCTTAATAATGCATTACAGTTTACCATTTTGATTCCTTATACATTCAATTAAAAGATATTACAACCAGTTCAAGCTTGTATATACTTTTGAGTGATATTTTCGATTTAAGAGTATTGCACTGAGCTCACAGCACATTTCAGTAAAAAGCCTATCAATAAACGGAATGTCTTCACTGAGATGTAAGAACCATTTGGATTCTGACAATATAAACCCTAATGTATCATGTTGGGATTCAGCCAATTGGGTTAAAAACGTCTATTTACTGGTAAATACAACGATCGGCCTGTGAGGATTGTATAGTTTACAAAGGTTACTGCTGTAGTTTCAGTATCATCTGTAGTAATAGTTAAATTACATTAGTTATATTACCAGGTAGTATTCTTTTATAGTGTTTTAAATATTACACTAACGCTAATTCCAGTTAATGCTGCAGATTCAGATGTTCCGACATTCAGCTCACCTTGACATCTTGATATTCAGTACCCGACTATCAGAAAACAAAATGTGTTTGGCTTATTACTACTGTATATACTGTACGCAGCCTCAAAAACACTGTAGAATATCTGTAAAATACTATTTTTAAAGAAACACAGAGCACCTTATTGCCTATATACATACAGTAGTATCCTTTAAAAACATTGGGAGAGCAAAGTTAAAATAGTCAACCAATTTGTATTCATGATCACAAGATTAAAAAGAATGATAAGAGCAACATAATGTACATTTTTGGATAATTTAAATAATTCATTCATGATTAAGTAGCAGAGCTTAATTACTTAACTGAATCATCAGGGTAGGGTACAATTGGCTGGAAATTGCTTGGATTGCTGCACAGAAGGGTGGCATAGCGGCACAGCACTGAGCATTGCTGTGTCACAGTGTGGGGCCCTGGGTTCAATCGCACACTCTACACTGTCTACATGGAGTGTATATGTTCTCCCTGTGTTAGCATGGGTCAGATCCGGGTGGTCCGTTTTCCTCCCACAGTCCAAAAACTGGCAAGTTAATTGGCTTGTAAGAGAACTGGTCCTGGTGAATGTGCGTACATATCTTCTAGAAAACTGAACCAATGCAGTTAATGGTCCAAATATAGTTTTTGGAAACATCTGGCTAGGGTGTACCCCGCCTTGTGCCCATTGCTTGCTGGGAAAGGCTCCAGTTCCCCAATGACCCACTGTATTGGATAAAGCGGTTAGAAAAATGATGTCCTTAGCCGGGCACCTGTAGGACTTAACATTATCAGTAAGTGATTCTTACCTTTCTATTAACTTCCCTATGCTCTAGGAATGTAATGCAAATTAAAAGCTAAATGGTATAGGACTGGACAAGACTTGAGCACCTCTTCAGCAATGGTATAGGATTCTAGAGACAATTGTGTTGGAAATGTCTTTACTACTTGCTCTGTTCAGGCTGTTGAGTAGCCGTTCTTCAGGATCCCAGGCTAACCAATCAATGGAGCCTGATTACTATTGACTAACGTCAAGCTTTGCCAATAGTAACACAAATATAAATCAATATGCAGGATCAAATAGGGGCATTGATTTCTCAAGCCTAGCATCTCAGATTACAAGTATTTTAGAGTATACAGTGCTGTTACCTCAACAGCAATGCCTCAATCCGCCCTCCTTTTACTGGTGATTCACCACAGTACTCTTTGGGCTGGTCATTACTCTAATTACTCCAAGTACGTCTGTATAAAAGTCTGTCTGTGCAAAAACACTTACAGCACCCATTAGAGACTGTAGTTGTGACTACTTGTGCTGAAGGCAAAATGCAATGAAAACCATTGTGCAAGCTCTTAGATAATGAGAGTGTGGTGTGACACGCATGTTTACAGTTCTTACTGATAGAAATCTCAAAGCTTGCTTCACCACAAACTTCCCCAGAATAAGCCACAGCCTGGCCCCTCCTGGCTGTGTAGTTCCTCCCATCAGTCCCTCACTGCTGCCCAGCTGGAGGAGTGAAGGCAGACAGCGGTTAATCTGTACAAGCTCTGATGGACAGGAGTGGTGTGTCACCCAATTTTACATATTTCTTCTGTAACTGCAATTAAATTTCAACTTGGTATAAACGTATGTGTAAAATTGATTCTTGATTATATTCTGTGGTAAAATGATCTGGAATGCCATTTTGGATACCCCAATGAAGCCCTCATACAGTACATTGCTCACATGTAAGAAACAGACCTTCTGGAAATACTTTCCCACTGAATCCAAGCTATAAATGTCTCCATTAGTGCTAATTCCCATAGTGCTGCTATCTCTGGAAAACATCCTAACCTCTGAGTGAAGCACTGAATACAGTTTTATAATTGCCAATATACAGTATTGAAAAACCTAATTTGTCCATTGAATTTGCTTGAATCTTCTAAATGCAATGCTATGCCATAACATAATTGTATGGTTCCAAACATTTCATTCCATAAGGACAAGGGCTACAGCCAATTAGTCCAGTGGTTAAAGGGTTTATAATGTGAAGCTTCCTAATTTAACTCCAGACACTGCCAGTGATTCACTGTATACTGTTACCCTGAGAGAGTTACTAAACTTGTCCTTTGAATGCGATGTAAGACCAGGGGTCTATTCAACATAACTCTAGAGCAGTTTTTGCTGAATAAAAATGTCATGGAAATGACAAATTATTATTACTATTATCCTGCACTTCTTTTAATCTTTGACAGCATGACCTCTCATAGGTCAGTCTGTTCTCCTTCTCTTTAACAACATGTTTTATTTGAGATTGTAACTAACCATCGCCACTTCCTGAAAGCCTTTCAAGTGTAAATTAAAGGAAAAGAAGTGGGAAGTATAACGCAGGCTTAAGTGCACAATTTCAGGATTTACTGCAGTGAACGCTCTGGTCTGCTCAGCTTTTACAATAATCTTCAAAAAGTCTTTTTCGGAAACTATATTTTACATAAAATGTACTGCAAACACTGAGCTCTGCCAGATTCGCAAGAGAACCTTCAAACACGGGAGAATGGCCAACATTGTGCACTTATGTGTACTTTTTACAAATATTACCTTTCTGCATGAGCAAATATGTCAGGCCCTGCATAGTGCATATTATCCAAACTATCACATACTGACATGCTTTGTTGTTCATTGTAGTAGGACATTTCAATATTTAATGAAAAGACAGCTTAGTGGTCCACATATGTGACAGGTAATACATAAAATATCTAAAAACAAAGATACTTAAATGAGTCCACTAAACAGAAATGAATTTGACAGGCAAGTCTTGTGGCACTCTTGTAAATAAGCAGAAATCCTTCCTGTCAGCGTCTAAGATGAAAAGGCTTGAATGTCAGCAGCTTTGCGAAAGAAAAACAAAATTCAGAAAAAAAATCAGCTATATTTATACATGTAAAGCTCTGAATGAAACTGCAGCAGACGTAGATGATTAAGTAGACCTAGTAAATAACTACAGAATTGAAATGATTGACAAGGTAGCGGTAGTGTTTTTAAAATGCATGAGGCAAATTACAGTAAGAAAATATATTCTTCAGACTCGTAAAGGAGGACTGATAGACTCTAAAGACAACTTACATGCTGAACACATCACTTCTTCCTTCTGATCTATTTTAAGTATGCGCTGTCTAAAACATGCAGAGTCAGCAAAAGTGCAAAGATTTGCCTCCAAAGCCCTGGACACAGCTTATGAATTACAATTAGCCAACACTTTTTCTACCTGATCTCTGGACAAGGCCCTTTTGCTTTTCTTTTGTGAACAGATACAACAAGAAAAGAAAAAATACAACAATTCTGAAGTTAGAAAATATTCCTCAAGGAGTTTTGTCATACCAGCTACACGTATTCTTAAAAAAAAAGTCAGTGTACATTTGAAGACTTACAGATGGCAGAAAATCTTTCCATAAAAAAGACAGGAGTTTCTATATCATGTATGATACAGTTCTATAAAGACAAAATATGATTTTGAATTATGAATATACAGTAAGAGCGCTTTAGATGAAAAAAGAAAGGTAGAACATCAACGCAAATCAAAACTAGCCAAATTTGTTTAGTTTTTTTTCTTGAAAAAATAAAAGAAGAGAAATGTTGCAAGTTTTCAGAGGTTATTTCAATCAGTCTAAATTAACACAGCAGCTGATTTATTTGAAAAAATCATTCAGACATTTCTTAAAAGAAACCATGGTGATGACTTGGCAGGTTTTTTACGTGTCTCACAACTACTATAGTACAGTTTTAACATGTATTCTAGAACAATTCTTATGGAGTTTTTAACTATTTCTGTGATTTGTCTTTTCAACTTCATATTTTTTAAAGAAATATTTTTTCTCATGTTTTAATGTGAGAAGACTTTGAAGCCTCAAATCTGCTCTTGCAAAATACTGGTCACGGTCACACACGGTCAGCAGATATCAAAAGGCCATTTATCATGTGAGTTGTATGCCATTTTGGTAGAACCTAAGCATGAAGGTTTTATGGAAAGTCTATACTGTGAAGGCAAATGTGTTTTGGTTATGTATGGCAGTTATGTGAATATCTTCTCTATAATATTGGCATATTAGATTTAGTTTAATGGTGACCCATAGCTGTTAAAACTGAGAAATCATTATGTCCACAGAATTAAGTTTATATAATTGAAAAATCATAACTCCACACACATGGTAAACCACAGTGTTTACACTGGCACATGTACATCTCAATGTATACTTCCTCATAAACAGAAGTAATGAAGGAGCAGTAAATGAGTTCCACATTCCATATAAGCAGAAGTCACACAATTTAGTGATACCATACAAAGAGTAAAGATTTTCCCATTAAGCCCTGCTTTTTAACGCTAATATGAAGAAAAAGCTGCTTAGTTTAATGCTTACCATAATGTGCAATTCACAAGGCAAATTGTATTAAGCGACCTTTTTAAGTTACAGCTGTATAAAATCCCTATGTATCTCACTTGGGTTGTGGTAAACTACAAAATTTGAACATTAACCTTTTTTCCTCACTTAACTAAAATGGTTGTGTTAAAATGAAATGCTGTGTTAAAAATAAAACTATATGTGTAATAGAAAAGGCAAAAAAGGACCTTCACAGGCTCCGCACAGGGTGAATCAGGTTCTTTTTATGCCTGAATCAGTAACCATATGCTGATGAATTGCGCTTGACGTTCTTTGCTGCTGTTCCTGTGAGTCATAAATTGTTAGTGACAGATTTTGATTAAAACAATAGTTCAAAGACAATGCATCACGACTCTACTGCCATTTTTCATTGAAAGTGAGATGATAATTAGTGCATAATTACACCAGTAGTGAGCACTGGTCTCTAATGGTAAATGATCCTTGCTGCCTCTCACCTTTGAGTGTACTTTTTAGAAAGAAAATTTTTACTAGTAATAAGTTACAGTAGCTTTACAACAGAAGGCTAAAGCACTGGAAAACAGTTTATTACAAAACTGTCATCAAAAGCTGGCCAAGCACCTGTTAGTTGCCTGAAAGCTCTAATTCTGTTACACGCTGAACTAAAAAATCAGTTTGTTTGTTTAGGATCACACAATTTGCATGACAAAATATGGTACAGTGCGGTTGTAAGGATGTTATCCACATTTACATAAAGCATGTCTAGTAAAATTATTAATACATATTGTGTTCGAGATCTTAAGTTAAGAACAGCTGCAATCCACCTGTGAAGTCTAAGACTGTGAAACAAGGTTCAATGGACAATAATCGTCCTGTATACAGTACAAGAGCTACAATCTAGAAAGTGAGCCTCCTCAAAATCTTTATAAACTTTGAACTTAACAATTGTAGGAACCTTTTGGGAAGAGTGGGTTACTTAAAAAAAACAACCATTGAATACCCATGAAAAGTACAAATGTGTTACTGGATTGTTTTTGGAAAATTTTTAAAGCTGTCACTAACAAGGAAACATATGAATAACATGACAGTATTTCCTCAGCTCGTTGTCTGATCTTGTCAGATTTCTGAACCTCTATGCTAGGCTGCTGCTGTAAGTGCTGTTGGCCGACCAGTAGATGGTACTCTCCCCTCTGAATCAGAACTTCCAAACCACTGCCTTAGTGATACGACTACAGTGTCTTTGGATAAGACATTGATCTGAGGTCCTGGCTCTTTGTTCACTAAAGCTCTCATGGCACTTTTCCTCAGATCAGGATTAACTTAATAAATTAAATTTAAATAATGTTAACTGCTGTGTTCTAAGTTCCATTCTGGGCTTGCACAACCTCTCCTATCTAATGTTTCTGAAAAATTTAAGCAGTAAAGCAGTTTATCACTTCTCTACCTGATCTGCTGGTGCAAAATTGCTGCTGCGTGCCACTCAGGGGAGGCTGCACTTCAGTAGTGGATACAGTGAGTCCTCTTCTGTACAGTATGTAAAGTAAGTCAGAATCCCTTGGGATACAAACATAAGCGGCACCTGAATACTGCATGTCATTGAGCACTGAGCACAAAATCTGCTGACAGTGCTCTAGCGCTGTAAGAGGCACAGCATTTACTACGCTAGTGCTCCATTCATAAAGCTGTGCAAGTGCCTGATGACTCAGCAATAGGGAGAAGGAAAACAAAAAAAACACATATGAAACACAAAAAACACAGACTTGAGCCTGGGAATGTTTTTGAATGCAGAATGCAACACTTTAATAAAGCTATATTTTCAAGAATGTATGCAAACAAAAAGGCTCTGAAATCAAGATATAAAGTATTCCCAGAATATACTGTATACAGTATAGTATATTAATCTGGTTACAGCCAAGCTACTTCAAAACAGCCTACAAATTATCTCTACATAACAAAACTAAATGATAAGTTTCTGCTTTCCATGATTTTTAAGATAAATTGAAACCAGAGCAGTAAACATTTAAAACGTATTGGACAGACACAATAAGTCTTTAAAATGAGCCAAAGAAACACTGGTTGGGTTTATTACCAGAATCTGACCAGAATATTAATTTCCTCATGGACATAACTTTCAAAATATTGACATCAATTGAGTAGATGTTTAATTTAAATTGGTATCCATGATTTAATTTGGTAAGACTTTATAGTTGTAAGTTCCCTAACACAATCTCACATTTAAAGCCTAGGAAACAAAGCAGAACTTCAAAAGAGTAAAAAACTGAGATTAAATATAAAAGTAAATAATTCTCATAATTGGCCCCAGAATGATTTTATCTAGAGTATGCCATCACCATCTCTGGTAAATAGTATTTGTCATTATTTATCATTATTACATTACATATATAAACATCAGTCAAAAACAACTTTGTCACAGAATGTACAGTACTTCGTAAATTTAAATTATGAACATAAATAAATTAATAAATGGACTAAATGCAATGAGAAAAACTCATTCACATACTGCATTCTATGTGTTTCCTAGCTTATCATATACAGTAGGTAGAAACAAATGTGTTTTTTGATATCTGTACACTGTGACTCCCTGTCCTAGTAAGAAAGGCAAGTGATAAAGGACTAAAGCAGAGAGAAATAATGATAAACTGTAGTAAAAGCATGACAGAGTGTCAAAGCCAGAAAGTAAAGCAACATAAATATTATCCAGATACTATTACGAGCAAGAGAAGGAAACCAGATACAAGATAAGTGGTTTTCTGACAGATGGAAGATGAGGTAAAGCAGACAGATTATCTATTAATTAAGGTACACAAGAGGCCAGGACAGAAGTGATAATGCCTTGTTTCTAAATGACAGTGAGAGTAACCACGCAAGACACACTGACTAAATACTTCAACATATTGTACGTCTTATAACGTTGCCATAACTAACTCCGTTTCTCCCAGTGTAAGGAGGACGATGTAAACAAAACAGGTACAGTAAACACTGAAATGAAAAACCTAAAAGAGACCTGATTTATTTGGCCAAAGTGCAAACAGGACACGAAACTAGATAATGTGGAAAAAACAACTTAAAAAGCCGCAATTATCATCTCCACCTTTCAGGAATGCATCCAACTATACTTCTTATACCAGGCTATTTAGGATATTGTGTACAAACTTTGTCACCACTGTACACAAAGGACATTGCTGCTCTGTTATCAGGTCAAAGATGACAAACAGTGCTAACATCTTGCCTGACATAATGTGATACACAGTTAAAGCTACTTAATCTCTTTAATCTTATAGAGAACAAAGAACAAGGGAACTTGTATTTAAAATTGTGAAAGGTTCTGACTAAGTCAAATGAGAATGATACTTCAGAAGTCAAAGTAAATTATGGGCTTAACGACATAAAAAAATTTGTGAATTTAGTGCTGAAAAAAAGAGGAGTGGCTTTATTTAAAGGGATGGAGGTATGTGTTAAAACTGCACACACATGAGTTAGATCTTATTTCAAATATTACCCACGCTGTTGGTCATAATATTACAAAACATACTGTACATGGAATCGATCCAGAGAAGTACAATCAGATACACTCGTGGGAGACCAGCGGACCGGTCTTTGACCGGGTCAACCTACTGGACCTCTTCAGACACAAACAAACAAGTGGAACATGAACATGACTGGAAACTACATTGAATGGCATTTAAAATCAGGAACAGGAGGCACATGTTGTAGGAGTCTTGAACAAGCTGCCCAGCCATATGACTGAAGGAAATACACTTAAAGAAAAAAAGCTGAGTGAAACTTGTGGATAAATAAGCACCGAAATGAGAAAGGGGCCAAACAACAAGAGCAACTAACAGAACTAACAGAAACTAACAACATCAAATTAATTCCAAACTGGCAAGTGAATAAAATGAGAATTTCATTAACTTTATGAGAGAGCTCAACATTTCCCTTAAACAAAAAGTTGTGTTTTCTTTCTTCTCTTTTCAGCATGGAATAAACCTATTACTTGTTCCTTTGCAGCCTTCACATGCTGACGCAGCTACCCACCTGGACTACTATTTCCCTTAAACAGCCTATAATCCAAATAATACGTTTTTTATTCCACTGCTGCGCTACAAATGTTGAAAAATCGTTGTGTAATGTATTTGAGTTTAATATTTATTTTACCCTTTAATCGGATTCGATGCATATCTCAAGAATAGTGTAAACTCCTGTAGAAAAAAAAGCAGCTGAACCATTGCCAGCGATTTCCTACAGATAATGTTATGTTGCAGAATTACCACTAGGGGGACCCCCAAAGTTCAAAAACACAAGACTCGCCTTATCTTTCGTTCATTCTAGCTCCGTGAAATTTAAGGAGTGAAACAAAATATCACGAATTATATGTATGTTTAGCCATAATGATAAAGGAATAATTTGCATTTAGAAGTTGTTCAAAGTTGAAAATGATTTGCTTTTACTTTTTGTAAAACGTTATACTGTATGCTTGGGGATAAACCTATTTATATTGCTAATTATAAGGGATAAAAAATATTTTTTTGGGAGACTAGGTATTTGCAGATAAATGAACACCAGGCGGAGTGCTTCACAAGGAAAACGTTGTTTTCCAGCGTTTTATAATTTCTTATTTATTTGAATGTTTAATTGAAAACAATTATTCTTATTGCAAATTACTCTTAAAGCAAAACATAATTCAATCTTTTAGCATTAGGCTCTTTTTGCACTTTAAAATCTTAAGTCATACAATTTAATGATTTAATAATGAAAACTCGCGATTTCAGGTCTTAAGGAAAAGCAGTTTGCAAGAGACAGGACAGATGCTCTCTAGTGGTCAAAACTGGTTACTTCTGGCTTTGGTATCTACACTTGTAAATGATTTGAATTTACTGAAAAAACTATTTCTTCGAAGAAAACATACCATATGCACACTTTATATGAATAATTAAGTAACAAGACGTAGTACATCAGCTTGCAGATAATTCAAAATAGGAAGATTAGCTAACACTGTAAAAGAAGCTAAAACTAAATGTATTAGGAAAATCGATACTGGTACAGCACTGTACTGTAAGTGCAAAGTACTACAAACAGGGAAAAAAATCAAAGTATTAATATATACAATGAGACGGTTCTTATGTGAAAGGCAAAAAATTGTAAGTTTTACACCATGTGGGGAAGAAATTAAAAAGACGATGTCAGTGCATGCTGTATAGTTTAACCCATTAATTTTAAATCAAGGGATGATAAAAATAAATATATAATATTTATATAATATTATAAATAATAAGACTTACAATTCAGACTAGAAAAATAATCCAGAATGTTCTGTACAATTTTTCCTCACCACCCGTACAAAAAAGTGCTGTTCAGGAATTGTTCCCAAAAAGAGCAACCAGATACTGTATATTCCCAAGTTTGAAATACGATCTAGTGGACACAAAGTGGAAATTATGTGAAAGTGTATTTAAAACCAGAAATGGGAAGCACTTCTTAACACAATGGGTTGTGGGAGTATAAAAACAAGCTACCTAGCTACATTGTTTCTTCTTGAAAAATGGTTAGATCAGATCCTTAGATCAATTAACTACTAACTACAGTACCAAATTGGAATTGGAACCAATTGAAATGACCTCCTCTTGTAAGCAAACTCTTGTATGTTCTTAGGAAAGTTTTGAAAAAAAAAATCAGATCTAACAATTAATGAAACATGTATTTGAATTATGGTTATTGTTAAACTATGAAGAAAATGTAAGCTAACATACAGTACCAAAGAGCAACGGGATACTAAATAAAAAGGGCTTTTAAGATAAGATCACTTTATTAACCATATACAATTTCTTGTATTAGGAATTTGTCTTTTCACATACCCCAACTTACTCTCCATGAGACACACAGATAGGGAGAGAGAAGCATGGGGTCAGAGCAGAGGGTCAGCCATTTATACGGCACCCCTGGAGTAGTTGGGGTTAAGGGCCTTGCTCAGGACTAGAATTCCTCTGCCAGCCATGGGATTTGAACCAGCAACCTTCCAGCCACAGGCGGAGATCCTTAGCCACAGAGCCACCGCTCTGCCCCACACCTCTCTTCTCCCCAGTGCTGTGTAAAAAGATATGTAATTTCCCTCCCCAATGTGTGAAAACATTAATTATTCAGTGACTCTAAGAAGAGAGTATCTGATCTCTAAGGTACAGTACATGGATTTGAAGGAACACCCTTCCTGGATAGCATGAAGGATTTAGGTGTATTATTGGAATGAATATTAATTAATTGGCTGTCCCATCATTGGCCTTAAACAAGACATTAAGAGTTTAATCTCATGAAGCATCATCTCCAAGACAAAGAGCTAAGTAATATTCATATCCAAGTATACAATATATAGTCTACACACTGTACATAGTATATAATATATGCAGTGTATAGTATGTGTACAGTATATTGCAAAGGTATGGGTTTGGTCCCACTTGCCAATATCTGTCTAAGGCACCTGCATGGCCAGTATGGTGATTGATTTGCCTTCATCCTTTAGTAGAACAACTATGGCATGTCACTTGCTTTTCATGCTGCATAATCTTTTCCTTTCCTCCATTCTATTTTTCACACATTATTTACAGTTCAAGTTTCCCTTCTATGCTTTAATCACCTCTGCAGTCACAATGCCCACATGAATTATCACTACACGTAATGTATAAACAACATTATATAATGTAAGACATGATCAGTTTTTGGATTTGTTTCACACTTGCTTTGAAATGCACACTCTTAATCTGAGTCCATTTTCCCTAGACTTGCCCTCGTTAACATTTCCTCATAAGTAAATGCTTTGCAGACAGCATTCACGTTTGTGATTCAAGCTAACACACACAGAGTCACAAACACACACACACATACACACTTGCAATGCCACAAGTGTAAGCCTTATACAGTAGTTGTTGGAACATTCTCAGATCTGCTGTGAAGAGGCATTAATAAATTATAGCAATAAGGCAAAATCTGCATTAATCCGTTACACTAATGTGCATCTTCCTCTATAACGTCAAAGGAAATCAAGGCATCCAAACTCACCCTGGTGGCTGTCAAGAGAAACAGGCCAATATAGAACAATAAAGAAATCAAAGAGCCTACATTCCTTCTGTGTGCATGTGCCAAAGGGCTTTATTAGCATATACATAAATAATGAAACAAGATTAAAACCTGCACAGAAAAAAGCAGACAGCTTGCAGAAGACACTGCATCAATGCCAAATTTCCTTAGGAAACTGTAAAATGAAAAGGATAAACAACAGAGGGAAGTAAAGAATCTAAGAATGAAAAAGAATATACATCCAACCCTTTACTGACTACTGTAATTCTCCCAATAGAGGGTCATGGGAGAGCTGGAGCCTATTCCAGCAAGCAACGGCCACAAGGCAGGCAGGCACAAGGCAGGCTACACCCTGCACAGACACACACCAGGGCCAATTTTCCCAGAAGCCCATTAACCTAGCAGCATGTTTATGGACTGTGGGAGGAAACTGGTGCAACTGGGGCATAACCATGTTAAAAATAGTGGAGAACATACAAACTCCACACAGATAGCATCCCAGGTCTGGAACTGAACCCAGGGCCCCAGCACTGTGAGGCAGCAATCCTAACCACGGCACCCCCATACTGCCCAAGGAATGCGCAAAACACATAAAATACATTTTTTTAAGATCAAGTGTGTAGCTGGACATTTATTAATGCAAATTGTGTTTTAATAATCCATATCTGAAGTCATGTCTTTCTGGGATTCCTGTTTCTATGTGACTTATTCCTCTGTGTCAAAGAGTGTTTAACAAAAGTGCAGGAAGTGACCTTTCAGCTTCATTGGCCTATTTATAGTACAGAGATGCCAAACCTGCTTCCCCACCAGAATCCTTGCTTCTCTTCTCACTGTCACTGCCTCGACAGCTGGTCAATTACCACTAAAGGAAATGCGCTCCTATTGAGTGGTTTAAATAAGATTGGTTAAACTAATTTATCTTCTGTAAAGATCCTTAGGTTCTCTCTCCGGTATTGGAAATAAACTAAGGAACACCAGTAAAAGAGAGATTTAAAAGCCTTTATATTTACAGCAATTTCCTTTCAAACTTTGAAACATTAAATCAAGCGTGTGGCATGCTATTTCAATATCCTTGAGTTGCTCACATCTCTGTTGTTATTATTATTTAGATGGGTGGATGTAATTTTTAGAGTGTGGAATTTGTTTAGAATTCTGAACTGAAAATCTGTTACCTACAGATTATGCTAAACCCACACCACTTGATTTCCCCAAGAAAATAATACTGGCTGCCTTAAAGACAAAGTCAGTTAGAATTAATATCATTTGGCTTTTTTAGAATTTATCATGTACTTGTGAGTAGACTGAGAGATATCTAAACATTTTGTATAACTATAAATGCAATTAATGCTGAGAATACATATGAAGACTTTCAACCGTAACACAAAATACCAAATAATTCAGTTAGAGTGTTTACTTTAGGATTTTACCATTTGCATGCTGGGAAACACCATGTACAGAGATGCTAAATGAGAGACCAAAATTGTGTTTTCTTTACAATCCATACATTTTTACATTCATCAATGGATATTTTTCTTTATTATCTACAATAGCAACTGATGTTGATAAGCGTGATAACAGCTCAATGTAGAGCTTTCTTCAGCTCCACAAGAAAAGAGATATGTTTTCTTCTGGCTTTTCGGCATGGAGCTAACCTCTACAGCAATGGTTCCTAATCCTAGTCCTGGTGACCCACACACATCTGTTCCATCCCTCCTTAATTAGGTAATTGAAGCCTTACTTGATCTTAGAAGTTGCATTAATTGAATATTTGCATTTGATTTCTATTCACAAGTTTAAGATTTTAAGTAACAAGTAATAGGTTTATTCCATGATGAAAAGAGAATAAAGAAAACACAATGTTTCGGCTGTGGAGCCTTCTTCAGGTGTGAGAAAGATAGGGCAGTCAGGAAAGATAATATAGCATGGAAAAACAAAAGCCAGGAGAGAGGAGGAGGTGGGAGCAGGGGAGAGGCAGAGTGGCCAATCAAGTGCTGCGAGGTCAAGAGAGGTGAGGAGAGGTGTGAAACGAAACCTACAAATGAATAGAGAGAATTAGAAGAAAACAAGTCTGTCGTTGAGAGGCGGGGGAAGCTATGAACCAAGTTTCAGCATATTTTAGTTTCTGCTATAGGAGTTAAGAAACCCTACTTTGAGAACGCAGACAGAGAGATCAGTGTGATCACGGCCGTTAGAGGCAAATTGAGAAACTATGGGCTTGGAGAAATCTTTGATCCTCACAGCCCTGACTGTTCTGACATGTTCTCTGAAGTGGTCTCCGAGTCTCCTTCCTGTTTCCCCAGTGTAGATGGCTGGGCATTTACTGCAAGAGATACAGCAAATAAGGTTGCTGGAGGTACAAGATGTACAAGATGGAGGTACAACACCTCTGGAACCTCATCTGAGCGATCCAGAACTGTCCTGAGGGGCCTTGAATGAGTGTGGTATTAGATATATATTTGCAGGTGATTCAGTGAGTTCTGTTGCAGGGGAAAGTGCCTGGTGTGGATGGTTGCTGAGGGCAGTCAAGGGAGCTGTGAACAAGGTTACTAAGATAAGGTGGTCGGCAATATGAGATGATGGAGCGGTCAGGAAAGAGGGTCCCAGTGGAGGGATTATCCTGTAGGATAGGAATGTTGTTGTTAATGGTCCTGGGGATAGAGAGTATGTTAGGGTGGTTTTTGGTTCGGGTGAGGGCCCTGTCAATAACACAGGTGGGGTATCCTCTGTTGATGAAAAAAGCATTTTGAGTGCTTGGTTCTTTAGCACCTAAGATAAAGCATCTAAAATAAAATCACACTTTTAAGTGCTAGCTTTTACCATCCGTCCTGTTATTGTTGAAACATGCACTGTTACATGTACCGTACAGTGCCTTGCAAAAGTACTAAGACCCTTGCACAGTTTTCACATTTTGTTGTTTGCAAGCCTGCAGTCGTGACATGAAAGTAGTAATTATTATGTTACGTATACAACCTACTCCACCCAAAGAAATTAGAACTGAATAGATCTCAATAATTAATATGAAAAAAATGGAAAAGGCATGATTGCATACAGTAAGTATTAAAACCCTTTGTTGCATCATGTAAATAAATATACAGTGCCTTGCGAAAGTATTCGGCCCCCTTGAACTTTTCAACCTTTTGCCACATTTCAGGCTTCAAACATAAAGATATAAATTTTTTATTTTATGTGAAGAATCACCAACAAGTGGGACACAATTGTGAAGTGGAACGAAATCTATTGGATTTTTGAAACTTTTTTAACTAATAAAAAAATGAAAAGTGGGGCGTGCAAAATTATTCGGCCCCCTTGCGTTAATACTTTGTAGAGCCACCTTTTGCTGCGATTACAGCTGCAAGTCGCTTGGGGTATGTCTCTATCAGTTTTGCACATCGAGAGACTGAAATTCTTGCCCATTCTTCCTTGCAAAACAGCTCGAGCTCAGTGAGGTTGGATGGAGAGCGTTTGTGAACAGCAGTTTTCAGCTCTTTCCACAGATTCTCGATTGGATTCAGGTCTGGACTTTGACTTGGCCATTCAAACACCTGGATACGTTTATTTGTGAACCATTCCTTTGTAGATTTTGCTGTATGTTTGGGATCATTGTCTTGTTGGAAGATAAATCTCCGTCCCAGTTTCAGGTCTTTTGCAGACTCCAACAGGTTTTCATCCAGAATGGTCCTGTATTTGGCTGCATCCATCTTCCCCTCAATTTTAACCATCTTCCCTGTCCCTGCTGAAGAAAAGCAGGCCCAAACCATGATGCTGCCACCACCATGTTTGACAGTGGGGATGGTGTGTTGAGGGTGATGAGCTGTGTTGCTTTTACGCCAAACATATCGTTTTGCATTGTGGCCAAAAAGTTCGATTTTGGTTTCATCTGACCAGAGCACCTTCTTCCACATGTTTGGGGTGTCTCCCAGGTGGCTTGTGGCAAACTTTAGACGAGACTTTTTATGGATATCTTTGAGAAATGGCTTTCTTCTTGCCACTCTTCCATAAAGGCCAGATTTGTGCAGTGTAAGACTGATTGTTGTCCTATGGACAGACTCTCCCACCTCAGCTGTAGTTCTCTGCAGTTCATCCAGAGTGATCATGGGCCTCTTGGCTGCATCTCTGATCAGTCTTCTCCTTGTCTGAGCTGAAAGTTTAGAGGGACGGCCAGGTCTTGGTAGATTTGCAGTGGTCTGATACTCCTTCCATTTCAAGATAATCGCTTGCACAGTGCTCCTTGGGATGTTTGAAGCTTGGGAAATCTTTTTGTATCCAAATCCGGCTTTAAACTTCTCCACAACAGTATTACGGACCTGCCTGGTGTGTTCCTTGGTCTTCATGATGCTCTCTGCGCTTTCAACAGAACCTTGAGACTATCACAGAGCAGGTGCATTTATACAGAGACTTGATTACACACAGGTGGATTCTATTTATCACCATCAGTCATTTAGGACAACATTGGATCATTCAGAGATCCTCGCTGAACTTCTGGAGTGAGTTTGCTGCACTGAAAGTAAAGGGGCCGAATAATTTTGCACGCCCCACTTTTCATTTTTTTATTAGTTAAAAAAGTTTCAAAAATCCAATAGATTTCGTTCCACTTCACAATTGTGTCCCACTTGTTGGTGATTCTTCACATAAAATAAAAAATTTATATCTTTATGTTTGAAGACTGAAATGTGGCAAAAGGTTGAAAAGTTCAAGGGGGCCGAATACTTTCGCAAGGCACTGTAGGTACAGAATATTACCTGAACAATTTGTTGAGTGGGTTAGAGTGAGGGTTAGGCTTTGTGTCTGTCTGTGCAATGATGATAATTCGACCGTGAGAGCCTGAGCATCTTCTAAGAGGATTTTGGGGGAGGAGGGGGTAGAAATTGCACCAAGTGCAGTCTTAGTACAGATTTACTCCAAGACTTAAAGCTGTAATTGCTGCAAAAAGGTCCTTTCACTAATTATAGAATTCATGGGTCTGAATACTTATACAATTGAATTGACATACTGTATACTGTATCGTTTCTCTTTAGTTTTTGTTTAAATTTACTGTAATCTGTCTCACTCTTAGAAGTCTTCAGGTTGAGCATTGAGATTTCAAATACAATACTTTTACAAAAATGTGAATGCCTGTGTGACGGTGCGGTGGGTGAGCACCAGTAAAAAGTCAATGCCCCGGGTGAGGTGATGGAAGCACCGGTATGAGGTTAGCAGGGATTAAAAATAATACAAAAATGGTAAGAAATAAACAAAAAGGCAAAAAGAAAGGTGTACCTCTGTGCCTCGTGACCTCCGGGCTGGGCTTACCCTATTTAACGGGGTCCAGCCTGGGACTTTTGAAGAACCGCTCGCAGAACGGTGATCAGACTGGACCTACCCTGTTTTTAGCAGGGTCCAGTCTGTTAGAGCCGGGCGCGTTAAGCCAAAAACAGAACACAGTGAAAAAGGTGTGTGCCTGCCCTGGTGAAAATACGTGATGGGACAGGCAAAAAGAAAAGAAAAAGAACGCCTCACGAGGGTGCAGTCGGTGAAGATACTCCCTTCTGGAGGTGTCCCTGCTCGTCCCTTCGGGGGGGATGTCCAGGGTGCCTTTATAGGACCCGCCCAGCTGTGGCTCATCCTCTAGAAGCCGGGACAGCTGGGACTACAAAGGCCAGGCGTCGCCCTTCTACCAGAGCTCCGCCTCCACACTGGGCAGGCCCCCGTGTACTGCCACAGCCTCATTTTGTAATTTCACCAAATGGGACAGCATACAGTAGGAAAGGTTTCAGTACTTCTGCAAGGCACTGCGTTCTCTATGTGAGAACCATTGTCTTTAACAAATGCTTTTTGAATATTTTGTCAATGAAAGATGTTGTACAGTACATGAAAAGTGTGACAGTGTACTGTATACAAAAGAAATACAGTATATACAATATTTTCATTATGCCTACAGTATGTTATAGGCATAAGCTATACTGTATATACTGTATAACTAAAAACTACCTTTAGTTTCTGTACTGTATGTCCTGTCTGACAGCATTAACTCCCATACCCAGACAGAGAGAATGAGAATGAGCAAACAACAGCGACTCCTACTTTAAACCTATGCTGAGATTTTGGCAACGATTGCATTTCAAAACATTTACCATAATTACTTGCACTCTGTGATCACAGAAAATGTATTCAATATGTATATAACCTTAGCTGACATACTGTACCAGGTAACACACACACATACCCTTCACAAGCAATTTCCAAGTGAAAAGTAGACACACCAGACTGCCGTCAGACACGGTCATCAATGTCTGTAGCAAATTACAAAAGGTGATACAGATATGAGTGAACAAGGAACAGTGCTGTCCCGTTTGTCCGGCCCAGTGTCTGCATGTTTGAATGCATAGATGTAACTGTAAGGTAAACATTCCTTATGCTGTAGGTTGTTATATATACAGTACAGACCTGCATAGGTCTTTGTTTTCTACTAAACAGTCTCAACAGCTTGCATGGAATCCTGGGGATAAAAGTCTCTTTGGAAAAAGGGGACCTTCGGAACACCAACAGATCCACTGAATCATAGCCCCCCTCCATCGTTAGGGCCCCAGCTCGCCTGCAGTGGAAATCCGCAGTTGCTAGGCAACGCACAGCGTGCTCCCAAGAAGGAATCTCCTTAAAGTTCACTTTTGCATAACTCTTAAAACTCCACCACAGACATACTGCATAGATTTGAAAAGGTAATTCCACAGGTAGCACTGGAATCCAAATATGTTTGTATTTGCTATGAAATAGCCGCAATAGCTAAACCATATTGTATATAATAATATGAGGTATAAGTAAAATATTTTTAATCTCATTTCATTACAACTAGAAACAAATATTACTTAAATGTTTCTATTCACTACAGGAGTAGAATATTATCTATGACCCTAAAATATTAAGTGACACAAAACAACGTAATCTCTAACATGAAACAATTTAAGAAAAATCCAAAAAATTAGAAGCCACTTGCATTTACAGTATGAATGCTAATATTAAAATAAAATTATTGATGCATTATAATTTCCCCTTGAACCAAATTTTGGGTGAAACTAGCTTTCATAAAAAACTGAAGATCTCAAAAGCTAAAGCAATCACAGTTCATAATTGTCTAATAAGCAATGAATTTATCCAATTTCTGTTGTCTTAAATCAGGGTAACTGGAGCCCAGAGGGGCAAAGTCCAGCAGATTTCATAGGTATCATTAAATCAGCAACACCTTAAGAACTGGAAAAAGCTGGAAAGCTGCTCCAATTAAGAAGATAATTCAACTGGCTTGTTAAGAGTTTAGCTGGATTCAAACCCTGGAATTGGATTGAATGGGGATTTTACTTAAGCTTCACTACCTGGTGAATACAGCTGGTAGTTAATTATGGAAATTGGCAGTCTGACCCCATCATACTGTAAGTATGACTGCAACTGCAAGCACTGCAGGCACTTCAACCCATCCCTTTACTCATGAAAAATCTTCCAAAATTTTAAATAATTTCTCAATGTTTTAGCATAAAACGAGTTGCTTAGGTTTGTACAACTCTCTTTAAACCAGAAGCATCCCTAAATGTTTTACAGATAAAAATTAATCCACTGTATCCTCCAAGAAAGAGTGGTGCCTACCACCAATGGGTGAAGCACTGCAAATACTCTGCACTTTCACAGTTGCATTAAAAGCACAGTTTAGACAGGCTAGATTGTACAAGCCTGAAGATAGTCATTTTGGGGTGCGGTAGTGTGGTAGGATCTTTAATGACCAAGTAATCATTGATGACCAGGACAAAGGTTTAATGTCTCATCCAAAGGATGGCAGTGCCAGCATCTACCACTCACTGTCCTTGTACCATCCTGGGGCACTGGATCAGAAATGCTGGGCCAGAGGGAAGAGCACTAACTCCTGGTCCACCAACACTGCATCCAGCAGCAACCGAGCTGCAGTGTGGCGCCATGGCCAGGGTTTTGGACTTGCAACTGGAAGTCTGAGGGTTCAAATCCCAGGTGACACATTGCTGTGGTACCCTTGAAGAAGCCATTACTGAATTAATCTAGCAACAAAAGCAGCTGTATACATGGGTTCAAATATTAGCCTTTTTGGATAAAAGATTTACCCTTATTACCCATGCCAGTGCTCACCAGATCCAGCCCTACTCAGCTTTTGTGATCGAAAGAGATCAGATCAAGAGGTGGTAAATACTGTATATCATGTGTATCTCAGCACAATTCATTCAAAACGTTGAACACAAGGTGAGAAAGATCATTTTTGTGATGAAACCCTGCAGAAATCAAAATGGACATGATGCTGATTCTAGATAATGAAGTTCTGCCCACCAAATGTTAACCAGAAGACACCCTTAGCACATTGTCTTTCCCAGATGTGCATATGATTTATGTTCTTACATTTGTAACCGATATAAGCACACGAATTTATTACATGCATGGCATGACTCAACATTATGAGTTATTACCTATTTCATGGACACTGCTTACATCAGAACACTTCTTCACAAAAAATACTGATACAGTCATTTGGCCTGACATTACAGGAGTCAAACAGAAAGCAGGAAAAAAAATAACACCGAAGAGAGATGAAAAGCTGAAAGGCAGTGTGCCATATTGCGGCAGATACTAGAAACATCATCAAACCCATATTTATTAAACATGAATCTTATCTCTGCTGAATCACCGGGGTGAGTTTTATTACAGAAGTTGCTGCAGGGGCTCAGCCACAATTTTAAATTAACCTTGACGTGCAAAATACTGTGTGCAATTGCACATAATCGCACACATGACAGAAAAAAAAACACAAACACTGTACATTGCTCTTTTGGATTTGTCTCATCTGGACGCTAGGTGCTAATGACGCTGATGTGTAAGAACCAACTGTGTGACTTAGGTCCTGATACATGTTTGACCAAGTGTCAGTGTATGAATTGGTGTTTTAAAGAACTAGGCAGAAGGGACAAAAGCCAAATGCTAAAACTGCAAAAGGCTGGGAGAAATATACATGTTTTTTTCTGTCAAGTGTACAATACAAAGTCAGCAATGACCAATATGTACAGTACATAACCTTAGATGTACTGTACAGTATGACATGCTCAATGACTACCAGCACTTGCAAAAATATCACCCTGCAGTGACTGGTTTGCTTTGCATTGAGGGAGACCTCACAGCCCATCTAACACAGTGTCACAACCAATCAGTTCATTGCTCAACATGCCTTCTGTCATCCCAT
Source organism: Lepisosteus platostomus (assembly GCF_059453375.1). Taxonomy (NCBI): domain Eukaryota; kingdom Metazoa; phylum Chordata; class Actinopteri; order Semionotiformes; family Lepisosteidae; genus Lepisosteus; species Lepisosteus platostomus. Next base: position 30,507,354 of record NC_142612.1, read on the forward strand.
CATATGATTCAACTGTAATCCTGAATTCACACCACAACAGCCAAACTATCCAATTGATAAAAGAAGGGCAGATAAGAAAAATGCATGCCTTGTGTTGAACGAGGGTTCACAGCTTGCTTTGTAGTGCAAATCAATTATTTTGCATTTGGCAGATTACACAATCCGACGATGGAAGTACATCATTTGGAGCTATATTGGGTTATAGTGTACCCTGAAGAAAACAAGATATTGTTCTTGCAGAGGGAACTGGTTGTTTCTGTTGCCTTCCTTCAAACTGTAGCTTACATACTGTATCAAGCATACTGTCATAGATTATTCAAAGAAACATGTTATAACCAGAAAAAAAACTGAAACGTAATAGTTTGAGCAACACAAACCCTAAGGCTAATTTCTACAATAAATGGAGACATTGCAATACAGTACTATAAATCATAATAATACTGTGATTTATATCCACTAAAGCTGATGAGTATTATTTTTTCTACTGAACTTTCCCTTGGCTTTTGACAATGGATAGATGAACTTTATATGGGATCCCATTATGTTACCATATGTTTCAAATGTTTTTATAATCAAGCTGTACACTTCATCCAATGCGTGGAAATTACATTATTACATTACACTATTAGAGTCAGGCTAATATTGTAAAAAAAAACATAAAGGGCACAGTTCTGTATCACATCCACGCATTTCAGGGTTGAATACGGTTTCCATACACTGTGATGGGATTTTAAGGCAGCACTAATCAAGTTCTTTTCATTACCTTTGCTTTTGGGGAGGTCTTAAGCAAAAACACTGCCTTTGCATTTCTTTTCTACCTCACCTATTTAATGAGTTTCCTTTCTTTATTTGTTTTAATTGACACATTGTTTCAGATTTCCCCTTTTCGCTGTTAAAAATGAGCAATAGCTAAAATCCTTTGTCCAATTTACTTGGTCTGACTCTAACAAAACACTGGAAAGCAAAACTCCCTGCAAGTCTTGCAATAGCTGGATTAAATTAGCATAGTTCTGACCACCTCTTTCTTTGAAATACATATACTCTTCCAAGATAAAAAGTGGCCCATAAACTGCAATATCACGGTGTTTTACAGTATTATTTACAGAACAACTGCCTTTTTCACCTGAAGTTTAACTGTAATGTATAATACATTAGTTTTGAAGTCAGACTTTTTTTTTCCAGGAACTATCAAATGATAACATAATGTTTTCTTCATGTTCACGTTTGAGGAACTGACAAGTAACTGGCAATAAAAATAACAAACAAAAAAATGACTTTTGAGAACCTTCCTGAAAACCAAATGCAGCAAAAGACAGAATACAGTAATTAATTCTAATTGCTCTAACTCATTGTTAAAGTGCCTGGTCAATTTCTGAATAAAAATGCTGACTGCTGATCATTTAACTTACTGTGAAAAATACATTTTACCACAAATGTGTCCTAACACTTTAAATCATTTTTCTTAAGATAAGATAGTAAAACAGTCTGGAGAAAAGTCTTGTTATACTTAGTATTCTTTTTGTATATCAGTGACAGCATTTGGTACGCAAATTTAAAAATTCCATGCACTTTGGACTGCCCAAAACATCTTTTTTATAAAATATTTACCATTACATGAAATTTACACAAATTTTAGTCCTAAAGTAAAAAGTACAGTGGTGTTCTACTACAATAAAATAATATTTCAGAATAATAACTGAAGAGTCCCATCAGACATTCGGTGTTTTTTGGTTCTATTACTTCAGAAGAGTATTTTCCTTTAATGTACAGTAGAAATGGTAAATGCTTAGCATGGTAAACAATGCTTAGTAAACATGGCCTTATACTGTATTTCCAGGCATAAGTATTCTTTTTGACAATTGTATCACCCATGAACTAAGGCACAGACATATGTCATATGATACATGATACTCTTCTTGCTCTGCACTATTGTAGAACTATGTCCTATATTCTATGTTTTCTGTCCAGAATGAATCCCTCTTTTCTTGTTTGCTTATTACTGTGTCCCAACTGCAGTTCTATTGAGAGCAATATTTCACATAAAGCTGAAACAAAACTGGCATTTCAAGCACATATGAAAATGCTTTTCAGCAAACTCGCTCTAAATCCATTCATAAATTGAGAAAACTCTGAATCACAAATGAAAAAGATGAAGTGAGTGGAATTGAATGAATAACTCTAAAATCTAAACACACACATGCATAAGAAGCTCACTAACAATCTGTGCATCTATACAGTATGCCATATATTCTTAGCATTTATTAATTATTGCTTATATGGTTTATAAGCATCTGTCCTCACACACTAAACTCAGTCTGCCATCACATTTCATCTCGGTACCTCCAGGTACGGTACATTTCAATTCTATGCCTGGAGGGATTGTGTGTCTGCATATTTCTAGGTCTCTCTAAATTAGAAGCACCTGAAATGCCGGGGTACATTGGAAAATCTGTGCTGTTAAGCCAGTAATGAGCTGATTTAAGTCATTAAGTACTGAAATTAAAACAAAAAACTCACAGGCCCACCTGCCCTCCAGAACCAAAATTGAAGACCGCTAATATACAGTAGAGTGATACTGTATGTCTGGAAATGCAAGCAATGCAGAATTGCAATTGGATGGGAAAGGAATCCTTGGGCAAGGTACTGTACTTTACCTTGTTTGCTCCCAATCACACAGCTGTGTGAATGGATACCAGTACTGCCGGAGATTGTGACCTGCAATGAACTCATGTCCCATGCAGTGGGAGTTGTACTCTCAAGTTTGCTCAGCACCACAGGAAACAGGAGACACGCTCCCAGGGAACCTTACCTATCCAAAGGATTTTATTATTCTCACTAAATGCATTTCTCTGAGCAGAGAACAATGCCAGGAGATTCGGCCACTCACCAGACGAGTTTCGACGTGAGGGTTTTAAAATAGCTGAGGTTACCTGGAGGAGAAGTGATACACAACAAAGTCTAACAGATCATCAACAGAGTTTGGTGAGGGTGTCCACAGGGGGCTGTGGAGATCTGAGAGAGCCCTGGCCCACTTAATCTTACCCTACCCACGGCCAATTCTCTGCCATGTGATAGGGAATCCCAGTCACTGCTGGCTAATGATGTGACCCAGGCTTGAACCCCTAGGTCACAGAGTATTTAAAAAATCAGCTGTAGTTCAGCTTTACTGACTGACCCCCTTGGAAGGATCCCTACACCTGATTTTTTTTAAATTGCACCAGTGCTTTTCCTTTGGTGTTACGTGTCTCAGGATGTGCATTTGGTAAGGATGTCTTCAGTGGGTGTGGACAACATAATGCAAGGGAAGAGTAGCAACGTATCCAACGTAGCTCTTTGATTTCTAACAATTCCATCACTACGTATATAATGAAGGGGTTAACATTGCATATTAACAATATTGTTTGGTTTGGCCTTTGTTCATCTTTGGAAGAAAAAGAATATAAAAGCGCCCTCTGCTGGTCAAAGAAAATGCATTAACGTTCATAGGCTGGCAGCCTTTTTCATTATCTGAAGTGGGTGCCCTGCTCTACAGATTGCACAAAAACAGCCAAAATAATGACAGGTGCATTAAGGTCAAATAAGGGGCAAGGATAATGGGCAGTTATTGATCTGTTCAGGGGTTTTTATTTATTTAAAGAGGACACACTGTTTAGTATTCATGCCCCTCTCTCTCCAAATTGGTTCTGTGAACAGACAAATTTCCGTATCTCTGAGGAAACCATCAAGGGTCACTGCTCACAGCTTTCTTTTATTAAGCTGCTACAGGGTCGACAGAAATTGTTACGAGAAAAATCAAGGCTTTATCTTTACATTCCCTTAACCCAAAATGATTCAATTTACTGTGATATCAAATGTGTTCAGTTCATTTAATTTAAAAAACATATTGAAGGTTTTTAAGAGAAAAAAACATCTTCATGTGGAACACACCTTTTTATTATCATGAAATAAACAAGCAATGTGACATTGTTACCCTAAACAAATCTTTTCATCATGAGAGATACAGTATGTTAGATAAATTAAGATATATAATACTATACCGATACAAGAATTGCCTAAAAAAATAAACAGTACCATTGTTTTAAGACTAATCTGTAACACACTGTGTTATCTTTTTATGATATTTTCCCTGATTACTGTACTGTACTATGGCAAAACGAAGCACAAATCCATAACACACTATCAAATGTTAACAGTATTTCCCTCAAGAGAAAATAAAATAACATCTTTATTTATTATGTCTTTAGTTTCCCAAAACAGAAAAAAACAGTTCCTTTTTCATGAATATACTTAATTCCCCAAATGGTTAGAAAGCACAGGCACTGCAATACTGTGGCCCAAAAAATCTATACCTACATATACTGTATAGTGATTCACGAGTCATTCAATCTGCATCAGCTTGGAAATGGGCCTTATACACATGTTTACACCTCACCTCCGAGTGAAGAAGAAAGCACACTTAGGAAATGGCCAATTTTTAATGAGGTTAGTTACCCAACTTACAATTAGTCACAGCTTTATAGGCCATAAAAAATATTGTGGTAACCGTTATGGTAAAGCCTGATATTCCTTGATAATATTTAAGATTCTGAGGCCACAGGCCAAGAAATTGATTTTAAGCTTTAATAAATCATCAAGTATTATGATGGTAATTTTATTTCATGAGAACGGAAGGACAATATAATTAAGAAAGATATTTAATTTGGTCGACATAAACTATTACAGCAATTCAGTAGTAAGTGCTGACATTTACAGTATATGTACGTTCTACAGCAAAGGGAAAATAACCACTTGTTACACATGTTTCTTTAATGAACTTACAGGCTGATGAATAACTAGATAAATATGGTACATATGTGATTTTATCACACTATAGTTAAAGTTATTAAAGATTATTAAAGTAGAAGGGAAATTTTAGAACTATAAGACAGTCATGTCTAAAAGCTTTTACATTACAACTTTCTTGTAGCCAAATCAGGAAGGCTCAGGATCAGCTACCGTATGTCAATATAATACAAAGAAACATATAATGTTAGCAGGAACAGTGAACAGATAAATGACACTACCTACTTTTGGGGTATTTGACATATGGTAGCTGAGGCCTGCCAAGTCATTTATCATCCACACCAAAAATAGGAATTAAAGCTTTAGTGTCATGAAAAGGGAAAAACCAGGGAAAAAACTAATATAACAGAATAAATCAGAAGGACAGATTGAGGGCTTCTACTAGGTTTTCTTTTTTAAATTGGTAACTCTCTTTACCACAGCATCTTTCTTCCTTCCTTTTAATGCATTCTAAACAGGACAAAAAAGAAGTAGTTAGGAAGAAACTTCATTTCTATTTTAAAACCTTGCCAATTACAAGCAACCTAGTTTTGGGAGTACTAAGATGAACATAATCTGGTTTCATCCAATTCTCAGGATTTTGTTGGAACTTCATGGCCATTTTGTTGTTTGAGCCTTACTCGGTATTACAGCCAGAGTGTGGTGTTAACCTCCTTCAGCAAAGCCAACCAGCTCCTATGTTAATGCCAAATCTGTCCATCCCTGACTGTCCAGAAAATGAGACTAGTTTCAGTCAGAGTAAGCTTTGCGTTTTACCCAAAGATTAACACCTGTTCTGCACGAAATGTATTACACTACCTCCCACTTACCCCCCCCTGCTGTTTTGCAGAGCAGTTGATGGACTGTAGTTATTTTGAAAACTCATACAATCACAGTAGTCCCTCTTATATATGCAGCTCCTACACACAGAGCTCTGCTATGTTCTTCCGAGTTGGGGTACTTGCGCAGTATGCTTAGGATTCTCTCACTAGTATGATATGACTCTCTGCTACATTACAACCACAGGAAAGAAGTGCACTGGCTTGTTCACCTTAATAGGCTCCAATTTATGAAAAACTGACCTTAATTTCTAAAAGCCTTTTTCATACAAATAAGAGACATGGAGTTCACAGGTGTACAGGTTTGGATTCCAAAATTGAATGAAAGTAAACTATTTGTAAAAGACTTAATATAGTGCCCACAGTGAAACAGGGAAAATGTGAAAATGTCTCTTCTTTGCATTCAGCCCATTAAAGCCACAAGCAACACCGAATTGCAGTTTGTGATACTTTGGATCCTGAAAATGCCAGTTTGTTTTAGAGATGTCCAACAGTTGCCTTTGGTTTTCTCACAAACCATGTTGGCAAGACACACTTGTATCCTCTCACTGATTGGGTTGCAACTCTACCAGGTGACTTAAACGTTGTAATAATGGACAGTAGAGTGGAAAGTGTTAGATTCAGATTTTTGTGAATTGTTGTATAGCCATTCCCAGGGGTTACTGACCATCTGCTTGCAGTCTTTGCACAGTTCTCTAACCTTATCTATGATGATGCTGCTACTATTGAATATTTTTTCTTTAAATCCATTATGACACATGTAACTGTGTGCTATGCAATTTCTTTTTTTTTCTGAAGAAAGACACATAATCCAATCTGGAACTCTTTTCTGTTATATGATGTTATGTTTTTTTGAGTTTCATTAAAAGTGTGAATACTGTAAATCTGGGTGGTACTGTAGCTACTCCTGGCATTATCAGTAACCCACTTTCTGTACCACTTTGAGGTTTAAAGCAGGTGAACCTTGGAAGCATAGAGCACCATACATGTGGGAATGAGAATATGCCACTGTTCCCTATCCCAGGTGCTCGTCTACTGCATGGGCACAGTGAAAGGGACATCTCAGAACAGCAAATCAAAGCGAAGAAGGAGATCTACAGCATGGGAGGTGGGAGGAAACTGGACAACAAGGAGAACATGCAAACAGACATGTTCTTCCAAGGCTGGAACTGAATCCAGGATTCTAAAGCTGCGAGCAGCAGTGCTAAATGCCACACCTTCTTTGAATAGCAACTGTTAAACAAAATTATTATTCTGCTTTATTTAATTTATATTTGTACTGTTAAACCTCAGTTGAAATACAACCTGATGACTTCAAAATTAAAGTGCTTATGCCTTCCATGTCTCCTCTAGTTAGACGTCCTCGCCAGCAGTGGCCTACAGACCCAATGACAAACTGATAAGGTCAAAACAGCAGCTGAGAATTTTATCAGCACCACAAAAATGGCGAACATGAACAGTGTGATGTTTGGCTTTTTGAGGCTTTAGCTGAAGGGGATAATTGCTTGCACATTTAAAGGTAATCACAGACCCTCACCAAAAGGTTTGAGATTGTTGGAAAGGTGAGATTCAAATAGGTAAAACTCCAAAGTGATACTGTGAATTCTTCTTCCTTCTGTATTGCCCTTAACAAACACTCATTAAATATTTCAGTGCAGAAGCCTTTGTTATTAACAATAAGCTCTGTCATCAGCCTGAAAAGACTATGTTATTTAAGGCAGTAGGACTTTTAAAAACCCTTCTATTGATGTGATGACCAAGCTGGTGTTTAAATGTTCTAGAACAGAGCAGAAGAAACTTTCAAAAAGTATATTTAAAAAAACATTGAGGATTAAGCAATATAATTAAGTCAGGAAACAAAAAATAATGCTTGAGCCTTTGCATTTCTTCCATTTCATCTAAAAGGTGAACTATAATTTTCAATTCTCAAATCTCAATGTTTTGTGCAACAATGACATCTAGTTTGTTGGTCATTCTGTATTGGGGATAATAACAACAACAAGCAATGGTGAGAACTAGATGAAACTCATAGGAAACTCAGGTAAAGGGTTTAGGCTACAGTTTATCACAAATGAAAAAGCAGTCCACAATTACCTATTTTTACCTTGATGAGCTGTCAACTGTCAAAGAAACATAAGTGTTTTTTTATCTTATCATTCCACAGAAAATGCAATAGAATGAGAGCTAGCCATTAAAATATCAACTTCCAATGCTAGCCATTAAGGAAATTATAGGGTGGATGGAGGTCAACATCAGATCAAAACTTAATGTCCTCTCTTAAAGTCAATCACATGTGCAAGATTTTGTATAATGCAAAGGAAGTTAAGGATCTTGGCAATGGATTTAATATGCAATAACCATAAATGCAGTGATATAGTACCAATAACACCAAACTTGTTCCATATGCATTAACCATTAGCTTTTAAGCAGATAAATACAACTTAGTCAGTAACAGAAATATTTCAGGTGTGGTTGAAACCTTGGCTTAAATGCTATGTAATAAATGTATTTACCTTATAATACATTTTGATATTCTGACATCTAGAAATGTACCTAAAACAAATGCTGTGTACATTTAATGGTGCTGAATATTTTAAGTGACTCAGTACTGAAGAAGTCCAGAGGTATTTTATTGTTATAAACTTAAATGGATGAGATGGTTCCCAGTCTTGTATGATCCATTGCACTTTTAGTTAAGGTCTTAATCACAGACTAAATTATTAAAACTTTCATCTTGATTTTAGTTTTAAATTTATGTTCAACTCTAAAAAAGTTAGATTACATATATAATTAATATTAGCCCTGGATCGTGATGTTGAGTTTCAAAACGTTTTTTTTTTTTGCTTGGTGCTTTGGTTGAAATGTAACCAGCTGGATCTCCACTGTATAGTCAAGTTGTTGGAACAATACATTTTAGGTCAGGTATTTTTAAAATCCGGCAGGTGAGTGCAAACACAATTCTAAGCTCTGAAATGTGAGTAGATCACTTAAAGCTATCAATTAGCATCAGTGTTCAACAGTTAGAATGAAAACCGACAGACACAGGATTCTCCAGGACCAGGGCTGGGAACCCACAGCTTAGACACAGTATCTATCAAAACACTATGACTAAAAAAATAAAAATGTTATAACAGACCATTCCTCACTTTCTTCAGGACGTGTATTAAAATGTATAAGACACAGGTTTGCCCACATTGCATAAATTAGATGCTGGCAACTTATAATTACAGTTATAATTAGCTCAATCAGATCCATTAAGTATTTAAATTATTCCTTCTGTATAATCAAGGCAATGTCTCAATATTTATGTTACATTTGGATTTTGATGTTCCACTTGAGAATATTAGGGTAGATACAGAGGGGAATGGTAAAGTCTACCATACCTTATATTAACGTACTCCATTTTGCAACATACTGTTTTGAATGTTTTACTGTATGTTAGATAAAAGAAAAAAATATAATATAAAAATATGAAAAGAAGGTGGAAAGAAAGAGGAAAAAGGGGACTAATTGAACATATTCAGACAAAGAGAAAAAGCATCTGCCCATGATGTAATAAACTGTGCTTTGGTTTAACTACTTTCCATAAGTACAATTTCTTCAAAAGAATGCAGAGCGGGTGTGGTTTAAGAATATCACAGCCCAGTAAAATACACCAACTCCTAATTTTTATGAAAGGGTTATATATTGCATTCTTCTGAAGATGTTCGATAAGTAAAAATACATTAAACAAACACGAACTTACCAGCAATTACAGATAAGTGACTGAGTATAATAACAACAGTAAATAACAGCAGTAAAGGAAACTAAATATTTAGTACTAACAAGAATGAATTAATGCAATAGGAATTAAAACAAATGTGCAATTTAAGGACAAAAGGGGCAAAATGTTGCAGGACACTTAATATTCACGCTATCCAACATTAATAGACAATAACTCACACACTGGTAAACGTTAATGGCTCATGTTCCGAGACAGAAAATCAAGAATGTATGCAGGACAAGATATTCTGAAATAAAACTCACAGAACAGCAAGACCTCTAAGTAAGCTATAGTATGCAACAAACAGTATAACAAACTAAACACTGAGACACAAAGTAGGGGACACAAGTGGAAACTACAGTATGTGGAAGTGCTTTAAAACCCAAAACAGAAGGCACTGCTTTACTCAGATGGTTGTGGGAGTCTGGAACAAGCTACCCAGCCATGTTGTGGAAGTTAATTCTTTTGCTTCTTTCAAGAAACAGTTGGATGGGGCTGAATGGCCTCCTCTGGTTTGTAACCCTTCTTTTGTTCTTATGTTCTTAATATGCTCTCACAGCTTGGACTTCATTCTTTGTAATACAAATTCATTACACATACAGAAACAAGGGAATACAATTTGAAAAAGTGTTAACAGGAAAATTAATTAACCGAACATATGAAAAACAAATCGTTAGGATATACTGCATATACTGTATATACAGTAGTTTTATTTGTGGTTGTAGCTGTATTTTAAATTCTAAAAAAACTTAAAATCTAAACAGTACTATGATATTTGCAATTTATGACGGCAAATTACATGCTGATTAACACATGAATGCTTCTTTAGAGAGAAAAGGCAAAGAGACTTATAAATGACAACCTGATTACTCTTTAATTGGTATTATGCTTATTCAATGTCATATTTAGATAAATAGAATGTTTAAAGTATTAAATGGCACAAAATAGCAGGCTAAAGGAATCTGCAGGTTTTCATAAACAGAAAACAGTCTTAGCCTCATTGCAAGCTATTAAATAATTCAACACATTTTTTTTACAAATCTCCAGAGAAAGAGAAAAGATAAGGATGAAACAGAAAGACACATCCTCCAATTTATTAACAGGTTTTAACCAATTAATTTCACAACTTGCTACTAAGCAAATCCAGCAGAAGATCGGCCAGTACCCTAATGGGGTCCCGGTGATGATGTCTAACTTTGCATCTCTAATATGTCTGCCATTACACCGAATCTGCTTTATCTATTTTGAGAAGCAGAATTTCAGAGTAATAAGAAGACAAAGCAATGCAGACAACAAATCAGTTAGTTGATCACCTCATTGTAATAGTGGTCACATACTGCGTTCACTGCATAACCACTATGACAAAGGTGATGGCATTAAATACAACAGTCTTACAGAGCCTTACGATACTAAAACAAGCATGTCCAAACACTGTGAATTTGTCCAATTTTCCCTTAACACATGTGCACACATGAAAAATGTCAGCTTAAGGCCTGTGTCAGAAGAGCAACTTAAAGTCAAAGGCCAGATTATTCAGCACAAGGGCTGCATCTGCTACATTGTTGGCATGTTTTCTGCCTCACCTGTAGTATGAAAATAACCCAACAAATACATATATTAATAAATTACTTTTCCACCATTACAGCCTTTTACTAAATTTGTAACTTTCAGAAAACAGGGAGTAAATTTTGCCCTACATTAAATAAAAAATTAAATTCCCATGCAAGCAATGCTTTTGTACTGTAGATACTGCTATGATACAGCACACACTCTAAAAAAACCTTTAACCATAAGTAGCTTTAAAAAGGCTTCTGCTTTCAATTGTGTCACTTAACCCTTACACAAATCTCAACAAAACCTCATGCTTCTCATTAGATCCATCTGAGTTACACACTATCAACACTGGATGCTGTCAGTGTGTGTCGATACGGTGTTTGTGTGGGTGAGTGGGTAGGCGGTGTAGGAATATAGTCCTATTGCTACTCCTACAGCTAAGTGATCCTCCTTAGGTCAAGTTCTATACACCCAGGACAACAATTCTGCCTGAGGTATAAAAGCACCGGTCAAACACTATCAGACAATACTTTTATGCCTACAATAACAGCCTACCACGCTTTGTGATCTCATTCAATGTGATGACCTTTGGTGTGTAATAATTTATGGGGTGTAAAATACATTAATAGCCATTTTTTCATGAGGATAGCCATGCACCTTCTCCTTCCTTCGGGTTCAAAGGAGACAGATCAGAGAGGCAACCCATACCCAGATCAAGTTTCATTTTAGCACAAGAACTAGCTGTACCTGAACACAGGATTTAAAACAAACAATCCTCCCCAAATGAAAGACAATTTATAAGCACTTGTACTTGAGGAGGTCAAGTGAAACACGTTTTCCCTTGTTTCATAAGAAAAGGCAGGGCCATGGAGGTCTGTTGTTGTTGTTTCCTTTAAATTCTCCCCTCTGTACAAAGTCGCCTTATATACGGCACCCAAACATAACTTTTACCAAGATAGGCAGTGGCACTAAAGAGATTTTTTGAAGTGATCATTCAGGTTTAGATATTACCCATCCTATCACATCTGTATCCCAGCTACCTTGTAACCTAGTGACCCAAGACATTGGAGAGATACTGTAAGAATATTTCCTTTGGAATTCCTTAAATCATCCGCTTAAGAGTAGAAAGAGTGACATTTTATCCTGTAACTTTATTGTATTTTAGAATTTTTTCACAAAGAGAAAATCTTTCTATTGTATATTTAAAAGTATATAAATATATATTTAAGAGTCGTGAAGGACAGAGTGCCTACATTGTTACTTAATTCAAGAGCATTTGTGAAAATAGCAAATGCTGTTAGTGGAAAGGAATGGATAATACTTCACTTACAGTACTATGGGAGGATGTGGTTATGACATTCATGAGAACAGCTCCTATCCTTGCCACAGCTCTCACCATGGGATAAAGAGTTATTTTGTACATGCATGAAGATCTCCTTTTACAAATCATTGCTCTTTAAAGTCTGATTTCTTACTCATAAAAATCACACAGAAAAAGAATATTGCTACCCTTAAAATATTACAACAAATAAGTATATAATCTTAAAAACTGTAACAAAGTTTTATTTCCATTTGGTAATTATATACATACTACAAATATATTACATATATACTCAAATGAACTACAGTATATTGGTTCCGTAATCACAGTTTTGAAATGGTTTTTAACTCTGCTATGCAATTTAGACAAAATCCCTTGGAAGATTAGGGCTCAAATTTTCCATTTAGAGAGTGGATCGCACTTAAACTTGCAATGTTTGCACATGTAAAAAGCAAGAGCATTTACAAGTAATGGCAGACCCTTTCCTCCTTCAATGCTTTAAAACAAATAAAGAACATATTATCAACATTGTAAACATTGACTTTTCTAAAATGCCAAATAAACTGAAACTCAAACAGCAGTAATGGAAAAATGTGTTATTTTGTTTCCAAGCAAGTTAACTATGCTGTTTTTCACTTCCTCTGTAAAATATTAATTAACAAGAGTTCCAATGGGAAAATCCTAAGTGGGTCATTCTATGTGATCCCTTTGATGTTCCCACACCTGGAAAAGTATGCTTAAAACAGAGTATTTTTTTAAAAGAGGAACTGCATTGTTGCCACACAAACACATTAAGTAGCTCTGACTGGATAGACTTGCCTACGTCGCAAGAAATTAGCGATTTTAAATAAACATAGCATTCTAGAAAAAGTTTAAATAGAATCACTTATAGTATGTCTCTGAATATTCACTTGTTTTCAGATAATGTTTTGACTTCTGCAATATTTTGCCCTCATGCTTATTTCTGAATGGCTTATAAAGGTGCCTTGTTGAACACAGGTTTGTTAGAATCACTTCTGTTCATATAAGAACGCAGGATGCATGAAGGATCAGAAGTTACATTTCAGAGACAAACCCATTAAATAGCTATTAGTGATAATCAAAGGTATTTAAACAACTCCCAGACTCAAAATTTACAATTACATTTTTAAGTAGTCAAATGAGAAAGTGCACATTTAGTTGTTGAACTTAACGTTTGTTCTGAAGTTGAAGTCTATTCTGTGTTAATTACTTGATTTCTAGTTCTTCTGGTGAAAAGTACAACAGATTCTAAGCACATCAAGATTCTAACAACATTCCACAGGAACATGAAATGTTATGGTATTCAGTGCCTAGCTAAAAAATTTAGTTCTCTGATTTTTAAAAAAGAACTATACTAAAACAGCAATACATTTAAGTATTAAATTACTGTAGCTCTCTAAGACAAAAGCTCCACAATAACTTACACCTTATACTGTACATGCATCTTGTTATTCATTGTGAGCAACACAGGAGTTTGATTTTAGTGATCTAGCAATAATAAGTTGCTTGATGGAATGAATTTTGTGGCCTATGTTTACATTATCATAGAAATTAATATTATGAAAACAACACATTTTTACAACACAAATCACAATACATCTTTCTTCCAAGATATTCTGTTGGTGGCCAGTGAAGTCAGGACCATAGAAAACATCATGAAAGGAAGCTGTAATGACACTCTTTTTGAGAAAAGATGCTGCCTTTATCATTATTCTCACTGCACGTCTACATTATTGATATATCCTGCATTTGGAAAACAACAAATGCAGAAGTGGCAGAAAGTCTCTTCAAACAGAGATAATCAGCCAACTATTCGGACTACCAAGTAAACCATGATTTCCCCTTGCTAAAACAAGGCAGACCAAGTAACAGTGCTTAATCTGATACTCCAAAAACAGCTCTCTTTCACAGTAAGCCCCTGCCTCTTTCATTCATGGCAGCCAATCTGCTAAACAGCAGCTATCACAGAGAGTCTCCACCTAACCACAAGTGCTTGTTAAAACAGTCATAGTGGAGCAGCAAAAACAGATGTGTTTAAGCGTTTCCCACAGTGCCTCTGCAGCCTGGTTTCCAGCTCTGGCTGAGCAAAGCCTTACTGCAGAGCAAGACAGAAGCAGCGTTGTTTGAGAGTCCATCTGCCTGCCTGCCAGAAGACAACTCTCCAGTGGGTGCAGCGAAGCAGGAGAGGTTGCGGGGGAGGAGGAGGCTTTGGCTAGAGGCTGTTAAAATTACTCATTTTGCTGGGATGTACTTGCACTGCGTTTGGGCCCTGCTCCGATTCATCTGTAAAAAAGCCCTTTTTGCATGGGCAATCGGTTTCAGCTGGTAACAGAAGGGACAACAGCAACACTGTAGCATGCCTGCACGCACTCATACATAGCCTTTACTTTACATACACAGACACTGTAGACCTTGGTGATGCAGATCGGATAAGCGGTTATGTTTGTGACAAAGCAAGCTCTATCAGTAGCACGCCCTTGATTTTCTGTGACAGGGGAATGGCAACTACTAACAAAAAAGGAAAATAAGAATCAGGAGGTAGAAATGATCAAATGCCACCCTCCTGTTTACTAGATTTTGCTCTCAAAACTGCAGCTTCTTTGTCCCATTAAAGGGAGCCCATACTGCTAATTATGGAGATAAAATGTGGAAAAATACCTCAGGAGATTTTTAGAATATCAGAAACTCTTGTATACTAGACTATAAGAAACTTCCTGTGTTGTGCAATTATACATTTATTCACAACTGAATTACTGCATTGGAAACTTAATGTAAAAGGCTTATGTGATATATTTGAGTTATATGCAGTATTACAATGTATTTGACAATGAAAAGTCTAAGGCACTTGCCAGTACTTGTGACCTATTTCTTGCAAATCTTGGATCAGATACTGCAACTGCTCAATAAGAGTTCAGTTCGGTTCTCAGTGGAAATGGAGAGCTTTGAGTTCAGATCTGCTGCATCTTCAGTGTTTGAGTTATTTTTTAATACTTCAGCTGGTTGTTGGCTGTCTACAGAAAGGAAGTCTTCTATAGAACTGAGAAACAAAGAATAATGGCCGGCACATGACACACGAGGCATGCATTTGAATGTGCATTTCTGTGATGAAACAGGTGCAAAGAAGCAGGTTAAAAAATAACACGAAACACTTATTCTATAAAATTGTACAGATTGCATTCTATCCCTTACTACACTTAATCTATATAAAAATCAATAAGATTGGCTGACTGAAAGGAGGACATTACATATATAGATGGCCTCGACAAATCAATACTAACACATACAGTATAATGCTTGCACCTAGAGATACACACTACTTAGCTGAGAAGTTGCTGAAATGCAACAGTGGTATGGTGGTATGGATTTCAGGACCATGGACAGCAACATAAGACGTTCTGATTCTTGCAAGGCTTGTACTTCTTGGCCTAGTTCCTACTATATACTTTACACTGAACGATTTATTGAAGATATGGTATGACCTCCAATTTATTGTATTTAATCATCCTTACATTCATGATTACTGTCATGAAGCTGTGAGCATTTTACTAGGATGAGTATTACTTTTTTTCACATTCATTTGCATTACACACAATGAAATACTCCTTTAATTGCTGAATGCAAATTAGACATGTCAGAGCTCAGTAAGAATACAGAGTCATTTATTCAAAGAGTAAAGATAGTAGAAGCTGGAGAGAGAGAACAGGGCTATGCAATCAAAAACTGCAAATCACAGTGAGCACTAGGGTTAGATTAGCTTCACTAAGTTAAACACCTATATTGGTTTTATATGTATTCATCTTTTTCAGTTAAGGTATTTTTATTTGCTTTATTTTCAAAGCTCCAAGCACTTGATCATTAAAAAAGATCACTGAAACATTAACAAAGCATCAGCTTGTACCATGATCCTATTTCAGACATCAAGACTTTCCTCTTGTTCATTATTATAAAGAACACAAAGATGTTTTGCATCTCTTGAAGTTGGCAAGCTGCATACAATATGCATTTATGTTGGCCATAATTATCTTCCAATAAAGTGTTCTCTCATCTGGTTAAGAGAAATACCTTTTTATTGACAAACTCTCCTCTAATGGCAGACTTTATGTAACAATTTCAGTTTGTCATGTATTATGTACAGTACTTGTTAGGTGAAAAACAGTGCCAGGAAAAAGCAGAGCTCAGTTCCATGCAGAAAATTGTGAATGTATGTTTTTATTCTTTCCTCCAATTGTACTTAATATTTTTCTCACTTGATTCTATCTTCAGTGCTGTCTGTGGTGCTATTGTGTTTAAAGTTCAGAAACAATGTTTAGCAAAAAATACCCCAAAACTGGCACTATTTTAATTTGTTAATACCGCTATAAAAACCTTTCATTCTATTACTCGAACGTAAGCATCACCAAAATTTACAATACTAGCAAAATCATGAGCTGGTGCTTTCAAAACAGCTAACCCATCATTTCACAATGGCTGTGCACTCTTTCATTGTTACTGCACACTTTTTAAAATGATTTTCAAAAGCCTTTAGTGGCACTACAGTACAGGCTTTATAGCTAAATCTCTGTAGCATTACCCTTACCATGCATTGTTTTCAAAATAAATCTTTACTATTCAAATACAGTATGTTGGCAATACTAAACCCCTACATGTTGTCTCCACTAGCTACCGGAAATCTGCACAAATATAAGTCACTCTCAGAAACATGGCATTAAGAAATAAACAGCTGGTAATATGCCAGTATAGAAAGTGCATTAGGTTGTCAACATGTTGTAAAACGGCACCAATCTCTTGTAAAGAATTAAATGGTATGTGGAGTAAGATATGTGTGTCCAATAGTTTGGTTTTCCAAAGCATTCTCTTTCTATGCACCGAAAAGTGTGTTTATTTTTCATGTTCTTTTTGTTCGCCTAGTAAATTACTAGAAAATTATTTTATTAAGTACTGGGGTCCTCGTAGTAAGTCTCCCCGATATACATTTCCTTGCCCAACACTCGTCGGGATGTTAGGGATGTTACATTAAAATTCTCAGCAATGTCATTGTTTTATGAACGTGAAGTAAAAACATCCCCATTCTGGGGTGACTTTCTGTCAGAAAAAGCCTGGTATTCGCCTTTTGACTAATTGGATGTCTACATAACTGACAAAATCGCAGTTGCTGAACGTACAGTAAGAAGCACAACCCGTCTATTTATCAAAGTAAGACCATAGATACAAGTTTCTTGTTGTTTAAAATGTCACTTAAACTATGTTATGTTAAAAAGAACGACGTCAGAATAAAAGTGAGTAAGAGGTTACACTAAAAATGGTTTAAATAGATTACAGTACAGGCACACATACTGTACAGCACTACCAGCATAGATTAGATGCACCATTGCAGCAGCTTTCAACTTCTCTCCTAATATTCCATGCTTAGCTGGCAGTTTAAAAACCAATTAATGACAGTAGCTAGACTAATACTTTCCATCCTACATCCGCACGATTGTTCAGAAACTACTGCACCTGTAACAGTGATGTGCACTTTCAGATGCACTTTTGCTAAGAGGCAGTATGTGCAGACATGAGATTGTACCAGGTTAGGCTGCTTCATCTCTGATGAATCCCACACACATTAACTGGGAATCAAAGCATTTGAAACAGGGAAGTCAGCCAAAATGCAGAAAAGCAGCAGCGATAATAATAGGTAATATATTCAATTTCAAAATACACTACTGTATGGGAAAGCAGTAAAATGCTGTAGTAAACAGTATAAAAGGCAACACTCTAGAATATTCAGCCTTATGAAACTTTAATATCATTACATAGAAAAGAATCTGTCCAAAATACATCCAGCATGTGGATAAATATTGATTGCCTAGGGTACACAGTTACTATGTACGGTATATAACATTTTACCATTTGCAGTAATGTATCCTTGTTCTCCAATTTCAAATAATTGAATGTGTAGTACTAGAAAACATCCAATTAAATAAACATTAAATAACCATTGATTTTTTTTACTTGTACTGAGAGTTTTCCATGGTCATTATGGAACAATACGTGAATTTCGACTGGGTTGGTCTAATACATTTGCACCGTGCTGTACCTAAACTCAGTACAGGAGTGGATTTTATTTGCATTTGGAATGGGGACAATACAGTTGGCTACTCTTCAAAAACTCACTTTTAAATTCCACAGTCTCCATTCTGTCTTCCTCCACACTGCAGCTTAACATACTACGGTTTCTTGGAAATACCACTCATGTTATGTGATTTTTTTTTCCCAGTGTAAGTGACACTCTTAGGCCCTCAAGCAACCTGGCAGCCCCTTTAGATTTGGTGCAGCACCAGAGGACAACAAAGATTGTCGGGAACAGAGAATGCATCATGAACCCATTTGATCTGAACCAACGCCAAGAGCTAAGACTATGTACAGTAGTGAAGTATTCCTTATATTGTGT
The DNA here is from genome assembly GCF_059453375.1 of Lepisosteus platostomus. Lineage (NCBI taxonomy): Eukaryota > Metazoa > Chordata > Actinopteri > Semionotiformes > Lepisosteidae > Lepisosteus > Lepisosteus platostomus. The sequence goes on from NC_142612.1 coordinate 30,526,106, forward strand.
TAAAGCAGTCATTTTTATGCCTCAGGCCAGTCAATTGCATCTGAAAATAGAAATATGTTTGCAGAAATGTTCATCACAATGCACATTAACTACACACAATGTCCATGGGCTCTATAGATTTATAAAATTGCATGCTACAGTATTACAATCTTCTTCGCCATACTCAGAAATGAATCTACGTTACCCCCTAATAAACTAATCCATTTGTACCTCTTATATTCTGTAACAAAGTGGGACAACTTCAAACTCCTGTCTGGTCACTGGCAGACATGTCAGCTGTATCTTTAAAAAGAAAAAGATGACATACTGTATTTAAATAATAATATTACTAGTTTGTTGATTTCATATAACCATCTTCTGTTCTGAGCCTACAGTAATCAGAGAAAATTCATTTATTTAAGTTAGTATGTGACATTTAAAATATCACAGTTAAGGGCAGCATTCTGGGTTTTAAAACACTATAAGGCTTACAAATGAGAAAATATTATTTGACCCATCTTTCTAGTTTGATTGAAGTGAATTGATTAAAAGATCTAATCCAGCTGTTTCTTGAAAGAAGCCAGGGCATCTACCTGCAATAACATGGCTGGGTAGTTTGTTCCATACTCTCTGTATTAAATGTTCACCTGTCTATTAAACAACAGAGTACAGCATGTTTTTAACTGGATTGCAGGGGCAGAAAGACATGCACTGAAAGGATATCACCGTCTGCTTGTGCCCTACAACTGTCCTGGTTGTGAACAGCACAGAGCTCAGCAATTCCACTTAGTTTCCCTCATTTAAAGCCCTGTCTTTGGGGCTCTTTTACAGACTCACTGAATCAAGGGCCTCACTGACAGGCATTCAGAGCTAATAGGAAGCAGTGAGATGGGAAGGGACAAGTGAGAAGGCTTTAGGGATTGTAAAATGCCTTGTTGGACTAGGGAGCATTACACATCGCAGTAGGATTAACAGAGAAGTCAAGAGTGCAAATAGAACACTGTAACTCCAAAAAAAAGGAAGTGCTAGCACCAGGAAAAAAAAGCACCAGAATTTCCTCAACCATGTGTATCACCCTGACTAAACTGTCACTGGCACTACACACAAATTTATGTGCTTCACTAAAAGTTCAGGGAACATTTTTAGAACTTTAGATAGCTGCTAAGATACAAAAGAAGCAAACAAACTTTTTTCTCCAAGTTGTCACCTTCTGTCAACTTACATGTCCTCAGAAAGACTCCGCAACATAACTTTATACTGACCTTAATGTGGAAATCCACAGTGCTACAGTACTGGGTGCTATACACTATTCTGCTGTGTGTGCTATCACAATTGATGAACATGATACCTACAAGATGGAATCTAAATCTGAACACATGCATTCCCTGCCCATTCAAAAGAGAAGTATTCATTAGCTTTAAGCAATGCCTGAGAAAAATCATTTGAAGCGTCAGACATTTTCAACTTCATGTTAATTCACATTTGTTCAGTGTAGGGATTTTGTTAATAGTTCAAAACTAATTAATTAAACAAAAAACAAAAGGGGTAGGCACTGTCAGTATTCTGAAAATGTATTCTGTTGTACATATGATAATGATTTATGTATTTTGCATTTATTAACATAAAGCTTTCTATATGCTACATCCTTTTTTTCAAAGCATACCCTGGGCAGACAGCCCGCAGAGTACTACCTCAGTAGCACATAATAAAATATTAATCTTCAATAACAATCCATTTCAAAGCTGCAAATTTCTCAACCATGATTAACTGTTAATGACAGACAATTCACTGGGATGCTTTAATTACATTCATCTATAATGTTATCTTTTAATTCCAAAACCAATTGAGAGCAAACAGTACACTGCTCAAAATTCAAAAGATGTGTTTCTGTTTTTAACAATAAGGCATGAACATGGAATGTTGTACATGCCTGAGAGGAATGCATGTAGATTGTCTGAAGTTACTTCCTGATTTTACAATAAAGCATGGACTATATCTGCTAAAGTGTTTTCAATTAAGGTGGATGATGACCCACTATTTCATGCTGTTAACAGAAACTACAGCACCTTAAAAAGTTTACTTGGTCTATGTGACTTTTTTTAAAGTTCACACTCACAGACTATTCTTCATAGTAGCACAAAATAATATTATTTGTTAAACCATATTAAAACTGTTTAAGTTAACATTGTATCTTTTTCCCTTATCTATTTGTGACTTGTGAGATTTACACTCATAAACTGTACAGTATTACACTTTGTATTTACACTATTGACTAGTTTCATAACACAGCAAGAACATTTGTCCTATTTTATTGCTACCAAGGCCCTATCCACTCATTTTTTAGTCTACCGTTGTGCATATTACTTGTAACTGGGGTTGACCTGTAAATATGCTGATACACAGTGAAATTGCATCACTGTGTAATATTTAACTTCATATCTATACAATATTAGTGTTAGATGTCAGGTGTGTTATTACAGCAGTTATTAGTAGTGAATAAACTTCAGAATAAAAATGGCAGTATATCAATACATCAGTCTGTTTGTTACCATGTGTCTTGATGTTACGATGTTTACGTGGTCTATAAATACTGAAGTTGTGGCATGCAATCATCAAGTATCAAGACATTTCCCTTGATTAGTTATTGAAAAAGCAAATGAATTTCAACAAATCAGCATCAGGAAACAAAGATATCAAGTGCCTTTAATTATACCAACCACTGGGGTATAGTCTTGGCATAATCTTTACAATTAGGGGGTTAGGGTTACCTATTTAATGATTGATTATCCCATTCTATATTTCCACTAATTTAAATAATTATTTTCTTAACCACTTTTGTGTAACAATAAGTTATGGCTGTGATAAGTCACTTTCGCTCAAGGAAGGTATGTGCCTTGCAAATTGCACCTTGGCAGAAAAGAATAAAAAGAGTCGATTCATGTGCCTCACCTGCTATCCCAATTCAAGGAGGCTGTCAGTGAAGGACAGACATTATACTACTCAGATCTACAACAGCTGCTGATTAGGTCCACTGACTACAAACAGGATCGATAAGATCTGAGGATCAGACAATGAGATCAGATTGCTTTCATCAATCCACAGTCCTTGATCCTGTGTGGGTTGCAGATGGGAGGCGCATAGAAATCTGCATCTTTCCAAAAAGGGTTCATACCTAGACTGGACAAAATACCATTGTACGCAATGTAGCGCTGAGAGCCTAATCAGCAGCCATCGTAGAACAATTGAGCTGATCTGTGTGATGTTTAGCCCTGTCTAACACTTCGACCTATTACAAAAATCTCAGCCAACAAAAAGAAACAAAAACTTACTGGATAGTACATAAACCTCAACACCATTTTTTATGAGCTGGTAATGATTTTAGATATCAATTAACACTGTCGCCAAGAAATAGTAATTTTAATGACCACTATTTATTGGCTTTGATAATTTAACCTATTTTCCCATGGCACAGTATATATGTGTAGACGACCATGTAAGGCGATCAGACAGTTTATCACATGAATGTTTGGTCTAAGCACTCCCTGCACATACTGTACATGCAGGACTTTCCATTCTATAATATTAAGCTGCATAACTACTGTAAGTAAATACCTCTTACAAGCCTTCATGAATCTGAAACCAGGACAATATGTGACATAATGGATAGAAAAACAGACTGCTGGCTTAGGATATTAATTCAATCGCATTTTCAGTCAATATAGAAAACACATATGGTAAAAAAGTAAATACTTGAGCCCACAGGCTCATCGGGCAGGAGCTTATCATGATTTCTGCAGAATTAACCAGACTAAACGTACATGAATCCCCCTTGGATGGGATGCAAGTCGATCTCAGGGCTACTTCCAAGCGAAGTGGTACTGTAGCTCAAGATATTCACGTGTACAACAGAAGTGACCGTAGTAGGGATACAAGCTCACAACCTTTCAGTTAAGAATCTCAGAACCAGTAACAACAAAGCAATACTACATACAGTTTTATTAAGTGTTTTCTTTGGTTTTATCAAAAACTGTGCTTCATACATCTCAATGCTGTACTGTTAAAGGTGTTCTCTGATATACATGGGGGTTAGGAACCAGAAAGCTGTGACAGATACTGAAACAACGCATAAAGGGGATTTTTTACCTAGAATAACAACATAAATATGGGGGTTAGGGACCATAAAAGGGGAAAATTTTCCCATGTGAAATAAACAGCGAAGCTTTAACCATGATAATCAATGGAAAAGAGTAAGATTGAAACTGTGTGTAAACACTGTTTAATCTATCACTCTTCCCTCACGTATTATTGTAACATTGCATCATTTTAAGCTACAGTACATCTGAATCAACCACTCACTTACGTGATCTTACCTTGAGAAATGGAGGAGCTGTGCTGGATTGTTAATGCTACTTCTTACATTCAATTCTTGGAACTTGTCTTTGCATAGAAGCAAAGATTAAATAAAATAAATATCTTCACTTACTTTCACTAACAGCTACACAAAATGCAAGACATATTTTTTTTCTAAACAAGAGTCACTAAGCTGAAGATGACATATTCAAGTTCGGGGAATTTGTATACTGTCCCCAAAACAGTGTGAAATGTTTACTTCTGCACAATTTTATGGGAGCGGAAATAATATATTATGCTTGCATTTATAAGTGTTATCATTTTTATTAAAAAGAACAAAATTACACTACTACTGCTGGGGGGTGCTTTTTCACATCCCCCTTCTTTCCTATAAAAAAAGATAAGTCCTTTTCCTGTCTTTTACCACATGGGGTGTTTGTGAATGCTACACTCTTCCTCGCTCATCCCCTCTCTGATTAGCACGCACTGTTAATTATTAAGGGCAATAAACCCTTGTGAGCTTGCAAACCTGCTGTCCTGCTTCCAATTGTAATCTACTCATCTACACATTAAGGCAAAAAAGGGACTACTACTACAGTACATTAATATTAAAACTGTAATTCAAACAAAAAGCACTGCAAAAAAAAAAAACAAGACAATGTGGAACAAAGCTGGTGCTGCATGCAACCTTTTATGTGAAGCTGGATTTACATAAATTAGGAAATATTCGTCTATAGTTGATGAGTTCACAAAATTCTAAGTGAGAGTTTGAAACTGCGAAGTGTCATAAAAGTATTCCTCTTCTGTGGCCCAATATTACAAATGTACTATTTAATATTTTCCTTTTAGCGGAAAATTAATTGTCTCTTTCTTAATCTTCCATTTAGACATAGTCCCAGTGCTGTGCTTAATCACCACTGCACTTTCTTCTACCTCATCTAAAGTCTTGAATTCAAATCAAACACTGATATACAGTACACATTCTCCCCTCAAGAACATAAGTCACTGGTTACTCACAGAAGCTCAATAGAGGCGAATGAAAGCTAGCATCACCTTATGTAATTTGATATAATGCATTGGGGATATTTGAACTACTCACCCACACAATTAGGATTGCACACACAGCACTGTAAGAGTTATAAAAAAAGCCCATTCTGACATTCTACAGTACTTCACAGTTATTTTCTATTTGCAATATCTGATACCTTCCATTCTTACTGAAGTCCACAGAGGTCCAGACTGTAGTATCAAAATTCTACCAAGAAAACCTTAATGACAGAAATTGTCTTAGAAATGTCATTACTCAATGCTGCTGTTTCATTAAGTTCCTTTTTTTATCTCAATTAAGAATAATGTACGAAATACAATACACATTAGAGTATTTCTAAGCACAGATAAATATGAGATTAAATGTGTCATAGTCAAGTGTTTTTGAAAGTTTCAGAGCCCTGTCTTCCATGTAAGTCAAACAATTAAGTTGATGACTGTGAGTAAGTGCATAATGTTAACATAGACACAGAATCTGGTATGAGATTCCTGATTAAGATGTACAGTAGAAGACTAGTCTGATTTCGGTTTTAGGACTTTAAATGATAAATAAAGAGACTACAGGCATAGAAGGAAATGAATCTGAAGCCAAACAGGAAAAGTATGAGAGAACGTGGGTCAGGGTCGTGGCAAATATTTTTGGCCAAGTGTTTCGAGAATCTTCCACCCACTATAAGCCTGTCTGCTAAGGACAGTAGTTTCCTCTGCCCTGTTCCAATGAGGAGACTTCATTTTCAGGTAGGCAAAAGGAACATCTCTTAACAGGTCTTATGTGCGAATAGGCTTGGTTATTCATTATTAACTTGCCTCTCCAGGTATAAAAGATTGTCACAAGAACCACCTTTTGTTGTTCAAAGATGTTCGAGTGGTTCAAGGCGCAACAGCTGAAATGTTGTGTTTCTCTTGTTTTGCACTGTGGAATTAACCTTTGCTTGTTCCTTTAGAGCAAATAGAAAAAAAACACACAACTTTTCAATAAATACCATATGATGTATAGATATTAGTGTAAAAAAATGGTATGTTGAATTAATAATTATTATTAATTCAAGTATATGAACTGCAGTAGTACTATATACAGCACGACATTTCTTCTCCTTTCTATTTTTCCTTACTGGAAGTATACATACTTGTTACGGTCACCATCCTCTCCTACAGAGGGTGCTCCAACCTCCTCATGTTAGTCTTTTTAGTTATTACCTGCATTATTTCCTGGTGTGCCTTATTTTAGTTGCCCTATTTAAGTTTACTCCTTCCTGCCTTCGGGGTTCAGCTTTGGAACATGGTAGCCCGATGGTCCGCCTACCACCAGGCTTCGGAAGGAAGCCTGAGGACATAGGTCAGTTCACGCTCCCCAACCCCCTGAGCCCAGGGCTTGGAAGAGAGCCCCGTATTTCCTGGATTCTTGTCTCGTCATCGTGTTCCTGTTTGTCTGCGTCTCGTGATGGATCTCCCGGCTATGGACTTCTGGACTGCTTCCTGACTCCCCTTTGAAGCTCCTTGGATATGTTTGCCTTTAGATATTCCCCGCACTTCTGCACGAACTTCCCTACTTCACTGTGAGCACCAATAAATCCTGTGTGTCTCCCCTGAACCTGGTCTATGGTCCTTTTTCCAGATTTGCTGCCTCGCATAGGGTCTAAACATCATACTCCATGGGAGACCCACCCAGCTTTCATGACAATACTACAAGTCAATTAGGAAGAAGCATTGAGGACACAAGCTTTTCCTGTCTTACACTAGAAGCCGCAACTAAAATATTCAGCCAGTCTAAGTCAGATGTGACTTAGAACCTCAAACTCACACCACTAAAAACCAGATGCATTTTGCAAGTAGGATCAAACCATGTTCCAGATGTGAAGAGTGAGGATAGAGGGGTGATAACCCTGGCATGCTTGTTTAATTCCACTCTAGACATGTACAGTCTGGCCAACCACTAATTTAATTGGTTAAACAGTTTTTCTCTTCTGTGAGAAACACACCTGATCTGCTACGTAGTGGGGCTGTAGCTCAATTGTGGATGATAAATGCTGGGATCATTTTGGGATGAAAAGTGGTACAAAATGTACGGAATTATTGGATACAGAACACAGTGTTTCATCTATATAGATATGGAAAATATTAATGGCTGATGAAGTCAGACTAGAAATCATGATGAGAAAAGACAAAAAGTTTATCCCTAACTACAGAACCTGATGTGTACAATATATGATAGCGATTTCAGTTTTTCATGTTAAAAAAACTTTAAAGTAATAATTTAAAAAATAAAACATTAAATGGCTTACCGTTATTTCTCCGGCTCCAGCAGTCTAAATATTTTCTGATGGTAACAAGTTAAATCCCTTATAGTGGGAAGATGTCATATCACCAAGTATCAGTGACTACTTCAGCTTTGACATACTACAGTATGTGACATCTTTACTTGAAAATGTAATACAATATAGCATATTCAGCAATTGTTGCATTGTCCTCCCCAGAATAAAATGCCTTTTCTAACTATTAAATAAAATAACACAAACCTAACAATATAGCCATCGACAGAGCTTAGTTAACAAAGAGCACATTTCTGATTGCTCTTGCCTACTTCATCTGCTTTTTACTCAGTTCAAAGCAATGCAGAGGTCACAAATGTCAGAAGGTTCCAGAGGTTAAAGTGAGGTCAGGTCATCTTATCATAAAAAATTGAGAGAAGCCCTAAATTGACATTACATGTCAAAAAAAACTGATGAAACGGAGAGTTGTAAGGAAATAAGGGGTCTCACAATAAAAGTGGCTCAGTAAAATCTAGAATTTTTCCACTGTTGAGCACAATTTTTCTCAGTCCTCTCAGCGAGCAAACCTTTCCCTACCATTAACAATCGATGAAAAAAGAAGATAACCCGCACATTAAGTTTATTTTACACTTCTATTTATGGTGTACTAGGTTTATTGTAAAGCCACTTTCATGTGAAATATCTTTATTTGATCATTTTTGTAATAAATGTATAAACCCCATTTGCATTCAAGGTTCTTATATGTGATACACATTTGCTTACCTCAGGTTTTGAAACTGTTTCAGTGGGCAAAACAGTTGCCTGAGTTATTTTATATACATGGAAAAAGTGCCTTGCTAAAGGAATGGTCCTTCCACCAACTACTGACTCAGGAGGATGAATACTTACACAATCAACATATTTTCCTTTGTAGTTTTTGCTGACGTTTAACTTTTTTCAGGTTGAATGTTCAAAATTTGATTAAAAATCTTCACTTTAAAAAATGTGTAGACATAATTTATCATTCAAAAAAAAAATATGGGACATCATTGCGAGGGGGTGAATATGTTTCCAAAGCACTGTAGCTAAGCAGGGAAATTTTCACTTTAAAAAAAATCATACTTTTTCCCTGGTTCATTTAGTCTCATGTGATCTTCTTGTGAACTCTATTTCCCCCTCTCCCTGTGTTTTATTATTGAAGCTCGGGTTTTGGCAAGTGTTCCTGACAAGTTCCTCAGGAAATTATAGCTCATACAAAATGCTGGCATACACTGGCTGTCACAATATCTATGACATGTTCAGTAACGGAGGTAATGGGGACCTTGCATTAGTTTCCCATGAAGCAGAAGGTTGTTTCCATTTTCTTCCAGGATGACACATACAGCCTTTCAGAGTATATTCCAATATACCTATTCCAAAACTCCCCTAACTGTTATTTGTGGTTTTATTTCATCTTTGTCTTGAACTCCTGTTTTGTTTCCATTCTGCCAGTCTACTAGCAAGGAAGGAAATAGAATCTGGATGATGAAACATAAAGAGTTTAGGCTCTGCGCCTTTTTGCCTTTTGATTTCCACAACCAAAATATGTGCATTGTGCTGTTTTTTTTTGCCATAGCTTCCTCTTATTCCTCTGTTGATTCATAAAATATAAGCACTTGTATTATTCTTTAGTTTTAGTATTATTATTTTTAACTACACATAGTGAAGTCTCATATCGTTAATACCTATTTAAAGCTCCGTGTTAACTCAATCAAAATTGGCAAGGGAAACCACGCTGTTAATAAAACAGAAGAGTTATGTGATCTGCCTGCATTACGTTTTGCTGTTCCTCGAGATCAATAAAAGATATATACAGCAGTTGTGAGAATTTAAATGAAGCGATACTACCTCGAAATTGTACAATACATTTGGAAAACCCCATTTACAATACCGTGCACAATTATGGTCACAATGTTACAAAAAGATACTGCAGCTCTAGAATCAGTCTAGAATAGATACATTTCTGGGCCTAAAGGAATGTCCTACAATGACATATTAAAGAACCACATCTCTTCAGTCTTAATCAGGAGATTATGAGGAGACCTTATACAGTACATGTAATCAAAATCTTCAAATCCACTGATGAAGTCAAGCCAGTGGGCGTATTCAGAATCGGCAGTGATTCCCACAACCTGGTCTGAATTCCACAAACTACAGCAAACAAGTAGAAGCTAAAGGTAGTGCAGTTAAAATAGAGAACAGGAAAGAGATGTAGGAGAAATCAAACAAGCTACCCAGCCATGAAGTTGAAACCAATACTCTGGCTTCCTTCTAAAAATGTTTGAATGAGAACTTTGGATCAATTGGCTGCTACCTAGCAAACAGGCTAAATGGGCTGAATGGCTTGTTTGTGATCTTTCTTAGGTTCTCATGTTCTATTGCGACAGAACAAAATACTAAGTAAATTCACTCACTGTGAGAGAGCTCACTGCTTTGTCAAAGCTGTGGCTCAACAATTGCATACTGTACAGGTAGCAGGGTCTAGCAAAAGCATACAATTCACTCCGGGCTCATGCTTAAGATGGAAAATATTAAAATTTGCATTTACAATGCTGGAAGGAGACAGGAATACACCTGTATCTTGTACTTGATGTATTAATCAAAGATGTGTTTTGGTGCAGTACATTTCGTGTTTCAGGTCTGAGCAAATCAAAAGTAGAGCTTTAAATCCATGATAAACATTCCACTGGTTCTAACAGTAGCCAACAGGAGGCCACACACCTAGTGATTAACAGGTAGCCAATCACACAATGAGAGAAAATACTAAGGTGGGTTAAGCAGAGGCTTAAAGAAGCAGTACTGGCTTAAAAACAATTAATTAAAACTAACAAATCTTTCTGATACTGGTTTTAAGAGGCACTAGGTACTGACTCTGAATACACAGATATTCTTATGACTATGAAGATTCAGATGGGTTTAATAAAGGTTTTGGTTGGTCCTGTGTGTTGTTACATAAAGAATGGAAAACCTTGTTTCACTTTGCAGTATGCATGATAAGATCTTTAAACCATATGAAGTTGATGGTTTTTGTATAGTCTTAGTTGTTACAGGCTAAATGTCAGCTGTGTTCATCCGGGGCTCAGAAAAAGTTCTAGTAGACCTTTTGTTAAGCTATCATCATAGCCTGGTTAGAGCTGCAGGCAGATGCATTTTTTATTTTATTTTTGATCATTGCTTTCAATCCTTTCCACCTTAACAAGAACATTCAGTTTTAAAACTATAAGTTGTTCTTACCTTTTTTACAAGACCTTTTATACTAACAAGATGAACAAAGTAATGTTAAGGAAAATCAGCATCAGGCCTTTTTAGGAACATAAATAGAACATTTTTCATAAAAGCGGCATTTGCGCACTTGTGCCCTTTTTTTTTCAAATCATTCACTTTCAAAATTTACAGATACAAAAATGAAATAAAACGAATTTTGAAATTGTAGAAAAGAGCTGTAAAAATTATCCTGTAAACGGTTAAGATGATGTTCAAGTTAACATTATGTTAAGACATACCAGGCAGATTCCTGTTTAGCAAGGATACAACCTACAAGTGACAGAGGAATCCTGTTGATTATAACAAATTGGGGTTTAGGTCAAGGTGAAAGCATCAATTTGTAATCTTAATCTAAGAGACTAGGATTCTAGTTTCTGTGAGCCTTTGCAGCTTGTCTTAATTAAATGCACCTGCTGAAGGAGAGACAGGCTTGTCAGCTGCTCACAGGGCTGTGGGAGGGTTGGGTGCTCTGAGAGGCTCAAAACTGTTGTTCAAACACCCGCTAGACTGGATCACCGAGACAAATGTCAATTAACATACTGGATTGCATCATGGTGTGAAATACAAATTACATTGAAGTTATACCTCAAGTTTTCTAATCTCCTGAGCTGCCCTTTTGGCATAGTGGACTTGTACACTGTTGGCTGTGCAGGTTGGGGGCACGGAAGTGCCTGAGAGACACTGTCTTGGGTTGCTGGCAAGAAAATGTAAAAAGCTCCTACCAGCCTTAGAGAAAACCAGTACCTACTGTACTTCAGCCTTAAGAAAGTTGTGGCTTGCCTGTGACTGCTCTTTAAAGCTTACTGTACCACATTCTTAAAAATGGCTGTAGGTACAGTAACAGGGGTAGGATGAGTGTGTTAGGAGTGTTAGCCCTAATAAGTGATGAAGAACATCCTTGAAAAAAGCATCCACTCACTCAGGTTTTCTGCCTTCTCTTCTTTTTGTTCTCTGTATGCACAGTATATGCTTCCATTGTTTTTACTGATGACCACATAACCATGTGAATACTTCCTCATTATGTCAATTTCTGTAATATAGCATTGCTAAAAAAATAAATAAATGTACTGTATTTTCTTTACTTGTAACATATTGTATGTGATTTTAATATTACATACCATGAGAAGCCTTCACACATACAGATAAATCTATGCACACAATGGACCAGGCTCAAACACTTCATCATCAAGTCACAAGGCTCTGTACGACATGCAGATCCTGACTCAGGTCACTCAGAGGGCAGCTTATTATACTTCACCCATGGCAGGACTGTACCACTTTTTGGGCTTCCTTCTTTTATTAAGGCAGACAGAGGCATTTTCACATACTCTACACAACATCATTTCCAACTCAACCAGCAGGGTATTCTGGTTCTGAATGATTCTGAATATTGTGATTGAAATTTCCTACATCATAATGAGAACCCATAAGACCTTAATGGACTAAGGTTAAGAGAGCAACAGTGACCAGCCTCAGGGAAGCTAGAGATAGTAATGCTTGCATTTTCTTTGGTGCAAAGCTCCCTCTTCTTTAAACTGTTACATGAATACTTTTAAGAGAAAACTGGTACCTACTTCAGTCTGAACAAAGAAAAAGGCTCACTTTTACATCAGTGCTGCAATGCTTTATCAGTGGATGAAATAATTTGTTCATGCGTCACTGTTTCTTGCTATGGTATTTTATTTAAAGAAATCCCTTCAGCTGTTTATGTATTCACTGCAGGTACTGAAGTGTAAATCAGCTGTCCCTTGTAAACCATGATTTCACTCTGTCAGAACACTCATGGAAGACAATTATGACAAATGCAATCATGACACTTACTCGTCTTGGAGGAAGTCTATTTCCCAATTACGCACATCCACCGATCTGACACAAACTAGAAAAATAAGCTTTTTTGTGCTTTGTGTTGGTAGCATGCATACTTTGAAAACAAAAATGCCCAGTTCTCTGTTTCAGCTTCATTTGGGTTGTTAAAATTCCCTGTTTTCCAGCACGTGCCATTTGGACAGTTTGCTAGAAAACGATCTCTGGTTTACTGGATACTTAGCCTCTCTGTAGCCTCGGACGAGAAAACTCTGCCCTTAGAAGAAAAACATAGATTTTCAGGCTTCTTGTAGTGGAGATATGAAGACATTAACAGAAAAGAACACATAACTATAACCACTATTATTCTGGATTAATTATGGATGGATTCTATAGCCTCTGATATTTCCTCAATAAAAGTACAGTGTTTTCTGTCAGTGAGGGATGGGATTAAAAAATTAAAACAATTTTTTTGGTTTTCAGCCTATGAAGAACCCTTTAATGGATTAACTCAATTTATATAACTATAGTTATAGGGTTGAATTACAATATGTGGTGTTCAGTGGTTTGACACTAGAGGTAGAAACTCCTGTCATGTATACTCTAGAGCCCAGCTTTTTTCTCCACATCATGATCTTTTCTGTCAACTTTATATATTTTAACAAAAGAAAATGTCTGCCTCGATCTAGTGAATAGTGACCTTAAATCGAGTAGTGGCACTTCGCCCTTTCCAATCACATTTTATTTTCATCCTGCAAAACAAATAATGAAAATGATTAATCCGAAGTTGCTTCTCCTACTGCCAAAACAACAAGTGTTGCTACTCTGTAAGAATAAAAATAACACTTCATTTTTAAGTTTTTCACAGAATTCCTCATCAGATTCTAGTGCATTAAAGTCTTTTAATTTGCTGTTGCTCAGTAATAGTCTGTTGCTATGCCACTGCTATAGCTCAGGAGCAACTAAGAAGGAAATGCAAGATGCATTGATTTTCAAGGAGAGCTTAATAGGTAGAATTCCATACAGTAAACACAAAGAAATTAAATGCTATATGGGCACATTGTGTATTGGTTGCATTGTGCATAATGCAAACACAGCAGTAAAATGCAGCAGTTTAACTGCTCAATGCACTTTACAACAGCTTTACAGCTTGCGCTGTTGCAGGTCTGATGCAGTCCTATCAGCCATCTTTAGCAGCACATAAGCATTACTCATTTACCAGCAGATCATTAACTTCTTACACCTACTGGGCTGCAGTAAGTGTGAGGCTTTCCTTCTCTGACATTTCAATTTCACAAACGATTCACAGCAAGAAAACCTCAAACTTATCTACATGTTTTTATCATTCACTCTAGTTTAATTGAATGTTAGTAACATGATTTGGCTGATCACCCAACAAACCCCCATATGTGGCCAAAACACTGCATAATTTATAAATGACTCAATTGTCATATTTATGTTCCTCTTTGCATTCCTTTAGTCCACTAAAAGTAAATTAATTGAAGCCTTCTATAACATTTTAAATGAACATTAACTGCTTTGGTTAGCTTGACTGTGTTGAAAATAAGCAATTGTGTTTGGTAAATACTCTGTGGATAAAGGATGAAGGAAAGCTGAAAAAAGGCAAATACTGACAGCTAGTTTAGGTCACATTCAATACCTTATTCTTAATATCAAACATATATTAAAATATTGGGGGGGGGGGGGTTTAGACTGACAATTTAATCAAACTTTGAATGAATTCAAAGTATTTGGTTTAGTTTGGGGTTTTCAAAGCTTTGGGCTTGTGTGACTGGCAGCTCACAAAATCAGGATTTACTCGTCATTGTTGTACAGGAGCTGCACCTTAGACTGGATTATGACACTTTGGTAGCAAAAGCATCTCAAACACCCAGTAATAAAACTTGTTCCAGGTACTATGCTCTCTGCTCGATATCATGCCTTCATGAACACAAAGGAAAACTAGTTCACCCAAGTCCATTTGCTGAACTTTGTAAAAAGGAAAAGGAAATGTAATAGAACAAGAAAACAGCAGGATGAATGAAAGCAGTGACATACCACAGATGTATGGAGCCTGAACACACTACAGTTTCCTCTGCCTAAGGAGTACATGTATGCAAACCTTTGACTTGCAGAAATGAAGTGAGGTTAAAAAGTGAAATGAAAAGCATTTTTGCATATCTGCACTTTATTACTGACATATTTAACTGAGATAACCACATCAAAGAGTTGTAATAGAAGCTCTCATTGGAATCTAAAATTGAAATCTATTACCCCATTAAGTTGCAATACTGTATATTTGTTTAAAAAAACAAACACCAAAACCTCTTCCCACCAGTCTGAACAGCATTTTCCCACATATCTTAGTCCTGAGTGCAAGGCATAGGTCTGTTACACAGGAATGTGCCAACTGAAGGTGCTTGTAAAATGACGAGTTCTAGATATGATAGTCACAGATTCACCTCCTGTCTCATCAGTCAATATTATAACATTCTCCCACAGAAGATTAAGTGAGCTGTCTTCTCCTCCCTGCAGTCACGCTCGTCTCTATCAACTAGCTTGTGCAGACCTCCATTATAAACATAACAAGTACCTGGTTGCTACTCTTTCACAGGTCCTCATAAAATTTTCAAACAGGAACTTGGCTGTAGTAACATAATATGGTATCATTCTTTTTTTTTTATTTCTAATCCACATCATCTCAAGGTACTGTACATTATAAGTCAAATAAAAGAGATGGGTTTAAAGAAATTCATACTGTAATGACAAGATGGAGCAAAGGTGAGTTTAAAAAAAACTGACTATGCTGTGAAATTTGATATAGATTGGTAGATCATTCTATAGAGTTGAAGCAACAGAAGAGAAAGACAATTGGAGCCTCGTATTGGGAAAATCTGAGCAGTGTGGTTCTGAACCTGCAACAGGTTGAAAGCATATTTGTATACACTAGCAAAAACCACATTACAATAACCAAATCTAGAATGTTTTCTTTTCTGCATCAAACTGGAAGACAAGTGTATGGATATGAATTTCCCAAAGCAAGCCTCAAAAGATTCCTCATCTGAGCACTCACACTGATCATTATTCAAATGAAGGGCATATGCAGTGTGTTGATATGGAGAACCAATCAACATACGGTAACTTTGGTCTTGTCAGAGCACAAGATGTAAAATGTATAATCTAAAGAGTGTGATAAGGCAGAACTTTCTTGATTGTCAGGTTTCTTGAATACGTTTTGGGTCAGAAAAATGAAAGCTGCTGATGACACAGCTACAAGGTATTGGACCAAGAACAGAGCCTTGCGGGACACCAAATGTGACCAACATTGTAGAGCAGGAACAATGAGAGATTTACACTACAAACAAAAACACTTCTAGTAGTACCACCAATCCTTTCTAAGCAATATACCTATATGGTCTGATTCAAAGGCAGGACTACGCGCCAACTGGACAAGAACACAAAAAACTGTCACCAGTCATCCGTAAATCATTACTAACTCTAACAAGAGCTGTTCAGAACTAAGCATTGACCTGACCCTAGAATGAGAAGATGCACACACTGCATACACGTGAGCTTGTAAGAGAACAACATCTTGTTCTAGACTTTTTGCCAAACACAGCAAGTTAGACTTTGACCAATAATTGTTGAGTTCTAAATTCTGCATTTTTAAATGAGGGTTAGTAACTGGGGGCTAAAGGGCAGAGGAAAATAATTCCGGATCTTAATTATTCACTGATAAAAATGGGACAGAAAATTGCCAAAGTTGAGCAGGACAGTAGGAAGAGGATCCAAGAAACTTGTACTAAACTTGATGGTATGGAATTTATTCTTAGAAGTGGAATCTGATGTCAAGTGTTACCAAATTTAGTTTGTAAAAAGTCAGGATAGATCTACACGTTGCATAATTGTGTTCTACCAAATCATTGCAAACACATCATATTACTTGGAGGTTTTAGAGTAAAAAACTGTCGCTGTCAGAACAATGTTATGTTGTGTTACACAACATTTATTAATTGCACTTGCTAATTAATTAAGTTAATTAACAAGTGTGTTTTGGGGTATTTGTTAGGACTATCCTCATCTCCATGCTTGTAGCATTTAAAGTACTTTATCAGCAAATTTAGAGTGACTGTTATGCATACTGTAACTTGGAGACATCGTACTGTATATCTCCCCTCCCATCTTTATTTGTATTTTAAAAGGGAGTGATGATTTGTAGGAAACAACAACATACAAATGATTGACATTTGTGACAACTACAGCATTGCCAACATACACTTCTCTTCAATTTTACATGTCAATGTACCCAGTGAAATCTCCAAAAAACAGAAGACAGCACTTACATTATTGCCACCTACACTCTCCAATTATTTAGGTTAAGGCATCTTCTATTTGGCTTAAATTCTTAATCACTGTACTTTCTTAGCAATTTGCAGAGACTTAACAAGACAGAAAGAGAAGAAATGACATGATCATGTATATACTATATATATTGTGTAAGGCAGAAAATCAAGTTCCTCCTAATAGCCTGAAAAATTACTCCTCCTGGTGAGTTCAGTTTCCATGAATCAAATGATGTTTATTAAATTTTCATAATGTGAAATCCTATGACTGTCATTTCACCAAAATATTATAACCTCTACGTTATAAAAGAAAATCCCTCGGTTTATTATAGAACACAGAGGCAATTCACATTCTATTCCAATGAAGTGCTGCAGCTCTTTAACTTACAGAAAATATTTTTTAAATATTTTGTCTAAACAAAAGTATACTCTACAGAGTGATGCAACTGAGATAAGGTATAAAACATTTTAATTCAAAATATGAAAAATTTAAGATTTATAGAACAAGGATATCTCCATATTTAGTAACAAGAGACTTATACACACGTTTAGACTGCATAAAAAATAAACAAATGTGTATTTCTTCATCTGTTTTTTTATCTTAAGGCTTTTCATTTTAGGTTTTAATTCTGTATTTTGTAGAACTCATAACTTCAAGACTGCTTAAAGAATAATCAGGTATGTTACAATACAAATGCCCCATGTAATGCAAACACTTGTCTTCTGCAAGCATTTGAATTTAATTCTAGGTTCTTGAGATGCAAATTCTGATAGTATGGTACTTAGGTAAAAAGACTGTTGTTTATGTTAACATGTTTTTTACTGTATATCTTCTGCATAATATGGAGAAGTTATTAAAAAGGCAAACAAAATGCTGGAATTTAAAGTCAATTAATTAAAAGCTTAGAATTTAAATCAAGGGCTCTTAAGATTATATAATGCACTAGCACAGCATAATTTAGAATATTTTGTACAATTTTTGTCACCATGCTATAGAAAAGATATTGCTGCTCTGGAATTCCAGTTCAGAAAAGAGCAACTTGAGCCAAGTTGTTGACACTGAAACCCTGGATTCTTTCAAGACGTGGCTGGATCAATTGCAGTAACTTTTGATTCTTTAGATAAATTAAGTGCTAACTACCAAACGGGCTTGAATTGTCTCCTCTCGTTTGAAATCTTTCTTTTGATCTTAAAATCTGGGATTTCTTATATTAATGAAATAGGCAAAACATCAACAGTAAAGTAAAAATATGCAATGAAATATCCTATCATCGTTACTTTGCATTTGTGCAGAATTTTTCAGTGAATCATTATGTCAGTTTTAAATATGGCGAGAATAACCCTGCTTTTTTTTTTCAATGGAGTATAAAAAGATGTGAAGTGAGAAGGTTAAGCATTGGTTTTTACGTAACTGATCAGAGGAATCCAGAAATTTGGCCTCAGTCTTGTCACAATAAAGATAAAAAACAAACTTGCACAATTTTTGCATTTTAAATCTTATTGAAAATGAAAGGGCATATTAGAAGTGCAGTCAGAGAGAACTGAAACTGCTACCTACAGTAGGTAGCAAAGGGAAATGTAAAAAATGAACAGCCGAGGTCCCAATGTTGAGCCCTGCGGAACACCAGTATAAGCAAGTTAGTATTTAAACCATAAGGACATCAAGGGCATGAAAAATCCTTGCAGTCGAGAATGTTGAATGTATAATATTGAATGCATTGCTGAGATCTAAGCAAATCTGTGCATCGAAATTAGCTTCCTTGAGGAGATCATAAGCTACTCAAACAAGTGCATTTTCAGTGCTGAATAATCTTCTAAACTAAGCCTGAAAGGGTTCAAAACACATATTTACAGTGCAATGATTATTAAGTTGCAAAAACATTCTATACTCTAGACACATGAAGGAAAATAGATATATTACATTATATTATACAACCATTATACATCTGGGTATTATAAATCCAGAATTCCAAAAGTTATATTTGGATTTTTAGGCACTGGTGGTACTGCAGGTGTTCCAAAAACTGATGGCACTAAGCCAAAACACACGGAGTCATTTGTTATGCACCAAAGAGCTCAGGAACAGGAGTTAAATCAAATAGCAGAAATAGGGTTCAAGTAACAGGAAGTGGGTTCCATGTGTCATAGCAATTCTGTAAGGCATGCAGGAGGGAGTAAAATATGTAAAGTGAGAGAGAGGGCAACAAGCAAAGTCAAGCGCACAAACAGTCGTAATGCTGCAGGCATGTGAAGAGTCGAGAGTGTTATAGTCAATGTGATCAAGCTTAGTTTTGAAAAACTTTAGAAAGGTTTTGCATAAATGAGCAAGGGCAGATACTGTGATTGAACAGTTTCATTTCAGCAACCGATTAATAGTGCAAACTATTATGACCAGAATGACAAAAAAAACTTACAGAATTGATGATGTGCTTAAAAAACATTGCACCACACTACATGCTTGGTATAGTTTGATTTAAGTAAAGTCTGTTGTAAAACATCCATCATAACTGGCCTAGTGGTGAAAGGGTCACTCTCTCTTGACTCAAAATTACAATAATAAAGCACTAGCTACCCTTTACTTTGGCCCTAACAGGCTATTTTAAAGATGATTAGTGTGCAGGGCTGATGTGGATTGATTCGACTTGGATAAATTGCACTCCTCCTCGATTTCTGTTTACAAAATTCTCAGAAGGCTACATTGTGAAGTCCCTTCTGTATTTGAAGCATTTTGGTATTGCATGTGGCTACAGAGATAAGATAAAGTGTTAGCCACCTTATTATTCCACTGACTTCTAACTTTAGGATAGGTGCAAAATTGTTCTGACACTGCAGGACACATGCAGGGAAGTGTCAATGAGAAATCCTCTTGTGGTTTTGACTGGTGTATTTAAAACAACAACATAAAGACCTTCCAGAGAAATACTGTGGTAGATGTTAAATTTTTAATTCCTGTGTGTGTTCTTACTTCTATATTCTAGAAGCAACTGAAATAAAAGGTTGGGTATTGATACAATTTATACCAAGGCACTCAAAGGATTTTATTTTAAATGACTGTTTTAACATACACGAAAAAGTAATGAGAACCCACAATTAGAATATTTAAGAAACCTAAAAGCCTTTAGTGTAATGATGTTGTAATAACAGTATCAGGGAACAAGGCATTAAGACTGAAGAAAGTGAATATACTGTATCACATACTGTATTTGTATTGGGTAGCCTAGAAAACAGTCATTTGCTCCAAAATGTTCTTTATTCTTAGGATCCGCAGCAATAACAACATCCAAGCTGTATTAAATGGATTTTAAAATGGTTATGGAGTGTTTAGTCATAGCAAGCTCAGTTAAACCCACCTGGCTGAGGCACAGCCCCCTGGGTTTAGGACAGGGAGGGTGGGACCCCATGCAGAGAGAGCAGAGAACCAAGGGGTAGCTGCATAGGTTGTGTTGGGGTGGCAGAGGGATGAAGAAAACGAATATGAGGGAGAAATGTCTTACTTATATTAAAGTTTTTTTTTTAATTGAAGAAGTCACATCAGGAATGATAAGACAGCTGAGAGCGTGGCTGCTATCATCCCCTTCCCATCTCTATCCCATTCCAAAGTAAACTCCATTTATTTTTTTAATTCGTGTTTTTGTGGCGTCATCTTCACAAAATGATAAACACTAGACAGAGGCTTTAATAATTAGAAGGTATATAACTTTATGTATTTGGTTTCTTTCCACTCAGATATTTAGAGCAATAAAGAAGGAGGAAATTTCATTATTCACAGCAATGCTGATGTTGGTGCTAGACAGCAGGTTTTCTTTATAATTCGCTTTTTTATTTTTATGAAGCTTTTTTCTGACATTTAACTTCTTTCACAGATAAAAGTGTTCATTTTGAGCACTACAGTAATAAGACAGGCATGCTTGCTTGTTTTGAGCTCAGAACCAGGTGATGGCATCACAGCCTGGGTGGTGTGGTATTCTAGGACATTCCTTCACTGTCTGGTCTGTGGCTTGTGTTATAAACCTACAGGTGGCTTTGAGCACCAGTGGCAACCATTGCCAAATACTGGCTTGAGTCTTATCTTTGTGCAAGTTAAAAAAACTTGTACAGGGATGCAAGCCAGATACAGTTTTGCAAAAAGTTTATTTTAAAAAGCCTTCCGTAGAAGAAAGACACCAAAGCCATCCCTATGTGCTTTTGTACCTCAGATACTTACGAACAGCCTTCTGTGTTACCATGAATGAGATGTTACGGAAAAGACACATTTGGAATGGATATCTTCAGACATTGAAAACATTGCAAAAGTTCAGCTGTCCAACATTCCTTAACCTAAATACAAACCTGTCAACTGCAACAGTTGCACAACAGGTGTTCTACCTGCCCTCTTAAAGACAAGAACTAAGTCTAACTGAATTTACACTTGTCACTGCTAAAAAAAAAACACTATACTACAGAGTTTAACCCAACAACTGTGAACCTTTTTTCCTTTCAGAATCTCTACTTCAATGATGAAATGCTTGTTTTATCTTGAAAAAAATAAAATTATGTTTTCACATTCCCTGTGGCTCACAGAGGTGTTCATGGGTCATTCTCCCCAGATATTGACACACTCGTTCTGGAGCTTGCTATTACCCAGGGAAAGTGGAGGAGGCTGAAAATGTCTGATAATGAATCTTATAATTGGATTTTGTATGGCTTTTAGTATGAGTGGAAAGAAACACAGAACAGGATCATGCTTGTATCTGTCTACCCCTATCCCTGTTACATAGAGTATGAGGTGTGGTCTTACTATATAATACAAACACAATTTATAAGAAGAAATGTTATAGTTCTGTTATGGACTGCCCAGAAGTTAAATACAGAGTGCAGTATATACCAAGCCTTTTCATAGTGCTAGCAAATGCATATTTGAAATTATTCCTTCAAGATGTTCAGTATAACAGTACGAGACTGACTACAATTTACAGTTCACCTGCGAGAAAGCAGTTGGGTTTAGAGAAATAGGATATTGCCTTGCAGAACTTCAGAACTATTTCTACTCAATATAACTCAGTAAAAAAAGAAATACTAAAAAAAAAACACTAGTCCTGATTTTTTCTGCATCACAAAGCAAGCAATGTGACGTGGTCTTAGGTGTCAACACTAGAAGTCCTTTGACTCATGCAACTGACTTTACATTTCACTCAGTGGTGCTGAAGCATAAATACAGTCTTATCAGTGTTATCAGGTGATGCTTCTATTCTTAGAGTCTCCGTGCTCACATTTGTGCAGATTGTACAGTACTTAGTTCCTTTTTCCTGCTGTTGTCACAGTGCTACAGCTAGAGACAGTGTACTACTGTAAGTATACATTTGTGTTACAGCATAACTGTTCTTTATGGAAAGAGTTGTGTGAAAAGCAAGCAACAATATGGCGTTCTTGCAGTAAATGCAAACTCACATAACCTACGGTATAAGCTTTCTCTTGTATTAACCTGAATGACAGTCCTGTATGCTGGTTATAATGACTGTTTAAAGAAAGCTAAATGATCACAACATACCATATCACAAGTAGTGAATGAATTACTTTAAAGCTGTTTCCTCTTGAAAACTATGTGACCATTTTTAATGCTAGCTAAATAAGAGCTATTATTTCTAGAACTGGGCTAAAATGTGTTAGTATTTTTTTTTCCAGACCTGGATCATCTCTTTTGAGATCTGCATCACTGAATGTCCAGAAAAAGTCATCTGAAATCTGTAATCTGTCCAGAAAAAGAAATGTGAAAATACCTCTGAAGGTATACATGTGTATATATTTAATGTCCTATAGCTCTGCAGAACATTGGGTGTGTTCATATCTGCAATTAAGACATCGGTAACCCAAGTCTCACCTCTTCCACATGCCAATAAGGTAAACCGATCCAATATGCAGCTTGAACGGTTTATGGAATATGGACACCACCATCAACAGTCCTGTACTGTCACTGTATTTTTCCAGCAGCTGGTAACAACTGGTAAAAACCTATATCCTGTGTTTTCACATACATGATCAGGCAATCTCAAGGAAAAGATTCCACATCAAAATCTTCTGGGAAAAAAACAAATCCTAGCAATAAGTAGGAATTCTGTATTCTTCCAAACTCCACTTGTTCCACTTTCAACTTTCCAAAGATCAAGACATCATTTTCATCATTATTTTTTAAAACATTTTGCTACCTTGACAGACTAATAATGAAAAATATTTTTTTTGTTTTGTAAAATCTTTCTCCCTGTTTTGTTGGACATGCATATGTAATTGAAAATGTTATGACAGCCACTATATGGGTTAAAGAGTTAATGGTGTTTTTTCCAGAAGCAGGCACAGTTTGAAGGCCACACTGCAAACATCTGCAAATTTAGGTCATTCATTGTGCTCTGTTGGAATACTGTTCACTTGCTACAGGCACTAAAGACATTCTATCTTTTTACTTTCTTGTACTACAATAAAAAGACAGTAATCATACAGTATATGTAAAAAAATAAAAGATATATTTGCAAACTGGACTGGCAGGTGCACAAACGTTACACAAGACAGAAAACCATTAAGGGAACACCTGCATGCCAGTAAAAGCAAAGTGAGTACCTTGTGCAGATCCATCATAAATGTAATGCTCTTACATTGGACAGTGGCCATTCCTAGCAGAATTAATTCACTTTCCAACCACCTATATTCATAACTACATACTGAACAGATTCCGAACACTTTGGTTTCTAAGGGAATAGCATCCTTTTAAAAGCATTTCATGCACAGCTTGAAGAAAAACAAATCTAAAGCTTTTGATCTCTGGTGACAGCAGCATTCTAAAGCTCTAAATTGTGCATTGTGTTTTTCAGTGTATATACTGCAGCTGTCATGTAAACATCAGTGTTGCAATAATAAGAAAATAAGATGTCTTATGAAACTGAAAGACAAAGAAAACATACAGAAAATCTTCTAAGGTGGAATAAAAGTGTTAACTTTTTTATTTTTGTGTAAAATATTACTTAAGCTTCCAAATATATCTTTAAAGTAGTTTATTTTAGAACATAAGTCAGTTTATTTGGTTGATAGCAGGCTATTGATAAAAGGACCACAGTTTTCTTGAAAGAAGCCAGGGTATCAGCTTTAGCAACATCGTAATGTACCTTGCCCCAGGTATGCTTAATGTACCCATAATGCATAGTGTAACAAAGCCTGTCCTGTTTTCAGTTTTCGATGAATTGAGAATAAAATAAGTACAACTGAATCCAACTGCCAGATTGAAGAAGAACTGGAGGGGAGAGAACATAAGCACCCTCAAGAATGTACTGAAGGAATTTATAAAAATCAAAATCTGAGTGAGATTACACAATCTTTCCAACTCCAGGATGACACTAAACCCATGGCAATGGACAGAGACAACCACCTATTTCCATTTGTTTTGAAGGGTTTTGTATCAACATTTAAAAAAAAGGATGTTTGCGCTTGTTAAAAAAATACACAAGCACTTTCCTGTTTATGATTCACCCCTAATCTCACAGTATTTCCTCTAAATTCAGAAATAAAGTTGACTGAATTATTAATATTGCTTGATAAAATATTGAGAACCCCCGGTATGTCTTAGAAAATGGCAATCAAAGATACACAGAGCCAAGCACTTGTCATTTTTTACTTAACTGTAGACAAAAAAAAAAGGTCAGAGAAATTGTTCAACTCAGAGCGCTTGGGTCTGTGTCAGACTACAGACTGCTTTATTACATAATTCTACTGTAACTCTATTGACTGTGTATCTGTTACAGCGTGTGCGCTAAAGCAGGGATTTAAAAGTCTGGGAACAATTACTCCCTCACTACTTCCAGAAGAATTACTGTCTCCACATTTTGACCAAAGGCCCCGAAACCCTGTTTGTATGATTTTGTCAGAAGCAGCATTTTCCATTTCGTTACTTCTCCTAAATGAGTTAAGCATAAAGCACATAGTACCAGCTTAAAGTGGCTGGGCTACAAGAAAGAAATCCTCAGCATTCTTAGGTACAGAATAACTGTACTGTTACTTAAGCCAAAGATTACATAACAGAACAACACAGAGCCTGTCCCTTGCACTGAACTGTGAAAAGAAATTGGAAGCACTTAACACACTATCTTCAAAGAGAGGTTTCAACCATTAAAAATGTGAACAGGATCAGGAGTATTTACTACCCTGCTTTGTAATTTTGATGTGAATGTTAACATGGGGAAAAACCCATAATTAACAACAATTATTAAAGTATTACAAATGTGGGAAATGATTTTTTCTTTTTCTTTATTAATGCTATTATTACGATACTGTTCAACATATGCCCTTATCAGGGAGTTACAAAATATACACTAATAAACATTCAAATCTAGTCAGAAAGAAAATAGTGAAGCACATGTTACAAGCTTAGTGCCTGTGCAGCACAGAAGCCAGTGAAAATATTGTCTACTGAGGAACTGCTGATCATAGTAAAGAAGGAAAGCCATTGAGCGTAGTACCCTTGCCGGTGAACGTTCAGGGCAGTATGAGAGAGATCACAAGTGCTGTCTAAACAAAACTGACTCAAGGAGACACAGAGAGATGGTCAGGGCCCGAGCAGCTCTGATTTCAATGGGTAGTTTGTGCCACCAGTGCAGAGCGAGGGACAAGAATGAACAGGCACTGGAGGTGGGGGAACGGAGAGGAGGAACAGACGGTCCAACAGAGCAGGAGGAGCAGACAGGTCAGGGGAGGGGGGGGGGGGGGTATAGGAAGAAATGAAAGACTGGGCCAGAGTGGTGAAGACAGCGAGTGTTTTGAGACTAATATCTACAGCCAGTAGAGGAACTGCAGTGATAGAGTGGCCTTAGATAAAGAAGGCAGAGAAAAGATCAGGTGAGAGGAGGAATTCTAAGTGTGCTGGAAAGGGCAAACAGGACTGGCCAGGAGGGAGCTGCAGTAGTCCAGCTCGGATATCACAGGGCCAGAACGTGAAGCTGTACAGACAGGGTAGCAAATTAGTGGCAGATCCTGTGGGTATTGCTCCATATGGAGTGGCAGGAGTGGAGGGGAGTAGGAATATGACGGGAACAGGAGAGAGAGGGGTCTGAAATTTCACTGAGGATCTCGACAGAGGTGCAGGGAGTGAGGGTGGTGGAGTCGAGATGAAGAGAGCTGGAAAGGGCAAAGAGAAGGATTGGAAGGGAAGAAAAGGTGGTCAGATATAGAGGTGTAGTTTGAGATTTTGAGATGTACATTCTGCAGGAGAAGCCTGAAAGAGTTATTATTACAGGAGGACACAACATTATCGGAGGGACGGAAAAAGAAGATCTGTCCATCAACTGCATACAAGTGATATAAATAGCTGAGGAAAAGAACCCTATGAAGCCTGTCTGGTCCCTGTGAGCAGGTGTAAAGAGAGTAATGGGTGAGCTGAAGACTGTATTGGTGTTAAGATCTTGCCAGCTCTCACATAATCTTAATATTTTACTGTATTACCGTCACAAATTTGTCAGACAAATTCTCTTCAAAGAAGCATATAACTTTACGTTCACATTCGGCACTTCACCGTGTAAATGACGTTACAAAATGTTAGCAAAGGCAAATTACTTCTGACAGGGGACATCAGAAGCATCTGGATTTTAATAATGTCAACAACACATATAAATAGAGGCATGCCTGTTACGAAATGACACACAGTAGCATTCAGTGTGACAGTGTTTCAAAGCCTAGGGGGTAATTTAAAGGTGTTTACATCATACACTAACTCTCTAGAGTAGTAAACTTTTTTCCCCTACTGTTTTTCCTCTACAGTTCACAATTCCCTGCAGCCTGCAGTGACAATGCATAATAGAGAGATCAGTATAGCGCAGCGAGAATACAAAGTGGAAAAAAACAATTACTCAATTTGTAAAAGAAACTTTAAAGCACTCATTTAAAGCACACAATAAACACTTTGTTACAGGGCTTAAATAATACAGATCTCTCAATTTGCAATTGAAAAGACTGTAGTCAATGAAGCAAAAGAAGTAGGAATATGCCATACTGTATATCAGGAATTTGAGGCCTCTCAATTTAACATTGTAGTTTACAAGACTTACACTAGCCCCCACAGCAAGGAAAACCATTTATTTATTTTATTTAGACAAAGCATCTTCTGAAAAAGCTTTAGAATAAAAGTATCTATGTCTTTTCAAACACAATTTCTAGACCACCATGTTTTTTTTTGTTGATTTCTTATTTCTCTAGAGAGGGTCCTCCAGAGAAAACCACTGACTAGTTATAAATCACTTAACCTTTTCTTGCTGAGGCTGATTTGTTTGCTCTGCCAAGGTACTTCATTATTCCCCAAGCAATGTCTTTCTGGGGAATATATATCAGTCAGAAACACTAAGACCATATGCACTGGACATTTTCAACTATTAAACCACCAAACAGGCTGTGCTTTAGTGAGCTCTTGTCTTATTAAATGACAAATCTGGTCATTTGTCTTAAATGGGAGAAGATATAAAACATTAAAAAGTAAAAATGAAAAGAGCGAAGACCTATGTCCTTCACAAGCCTACTAGAACTGGACTAGAAGTCCAGAGCTTGTCTTGGTTTTGTTAGTCTAATCCAATCAAGAGTACAATTTTACCCCTGAATGGGACACTAAATTATATATGTCTTATGTGCTTCCTCTAGCAATGGTGGTATCCATTGTATTCATTTATGGAGCTGACTGGACCAAAACAATCAATGTAAAGCACCCCGCTGAAGAACAAAACAGAAATATCCATACTGAGGTAACAAACCCACAACCCACTATGGTAAAGTGTCTAGTGCCCTAAAAAAAACACTGCCACCAAAATCAAATTGAGAAGGAGATAAATGTGTCACAAATCATTACATGAACATAAGCTTTTCTATTGCTGGCTAAAAACACAGCAAAAACAGATAGTTCTATCTCTTGCTCAGAAAACAATTCACAGGGAGGGCACATCACATAATCCGACACTACACTGCCTCATATTAAGAAATGTACATCTTCAAAAGTTAGCCAACATAAACGATCAGTCTGAAAAAAACAGATATGAGAAAAAGGAAGCTACCACCCCAACTTTTGAAAAAGGAAAAAGGAAATTCAGTAATGGCCAACATGATGGTGCAGTCCTTAACATTTCTTCCTCAACACACTGGGGTCCTGTAATAAATGCTGGACCAAGGATGATATTTCTGTATTTGTATGTTCTCCCCATGTCCACATGGGTTTCCTATGGGTGCACAGGTTTCCTCCCACAGTTCAGTGACAACTGGCGGGAACAGTCTTCTGGGAAAATTGAACCCTGGTGTGTGCGTGTCTATGTCTGTGTGTACTATGGCTTGCGCCTATTGCTTGACAGGATAGGCTCCGGGTCCCCCACAGCTCTGAACTGGATTAAGTGTTTAGAAAATGGATGGATGGAAAAATACAAGTTTAATTTGTTCCTTGAGAACTCCTAGTAAGATGCAAAGTCAACACAGTAACAGAAATTTAACATTACTTCCTGTGTTATAATCTCTGATTAGCTCTAGAACTCAAAGATGTTCCCTCAAACACCAAACCTACACCTTAACACAGCACATAACAGCACCTTTAAGCAATGCTTTACAAGAACTCCACATGAAACAGCGAAAATCTGCTTCTTAAATGTAAAAACAGGTAGTAACATCTCTTATACTGTAAATGTAAACTCATATAGCAATTGTTCGTAAGGTGAGTGAATACTGTACTTGCATGACAGAATCAAAACAATACTGTGACAAGCTGTCAGCTTACACACATTTGAGAAACCACAGCTGCTGGTAGTTTCTGCCTTCACAGACAGCAGATGCTGTCCTCTCTGTGTAAGCTCTCTTTAGCAGGTACATGAAGATGGAAGGAGCTTATAAGAAGCTGAAGACCAGAGCTCTGACGAAGAGTCAAAAGCAGTAGTAGCCATTGTAGAGAAGCTGACGACTGCAATACTGAGGGTTGACAGAGGGTTTTTTTTTATTTTCAGAGAAAAAGCAACCTACAGATTCACATTGACATTTATAGTCCAGCCTGTAACAGATACAGTACATGAAAACGTGTTTAGTAGCCTCATTTAGTAGTAGGTGAACTGATAACTAACCATGCATCAAAACATGTACTGTAGCATCCTATACTGAAATTACTTCATGAAACTCTTGAGTTAGCAACCAAGCTCTTCTACATGGCCTGCTTCATATGATTGGGAAGGCCAATAAGCCAGAAAAGTAAATGTTGGTCCACAAAGAGTTCTAGATCACTGCCAGGACATTGGTATCCCTTAAAATGATCAGCAACTCAGTAGAACGTGTCGTTTGTGTCTTCTGGTTTCTAGTGCAATCTGAGTGGTCAATTAAACAATGATCTTAATTATTTTCTCAATTAGACATATACAGCATTTTTCTTAAGGTCCTTTACAGCTCATTTCGCAAGACATACACCTCATTACCTATAAATTCACAGTTACCTACAGCATAAATCACCTCAGGACTTGGTAAGAAATATTAACATTCTGCTGCTAATTAAATAACTAGACCAAGCATGTAACTGAGACATGGCTGAAACAAAAACCAGCTGACATTAGGCCTCCAGGAACTGAGTTTGAGACACCTGGGGTAGAGCATTGCTTTATAAATATTTTTATTTTTATTTTATCAGTTTAGAAGCTGTTAAATTGCTATCCTGTAAGCTTTACTACACACTTAGTAGTCTTTGTGCAGCTTTGTGTTTTACCAAAATGGTCCATAACACAATAGGTTTATAACAGGTACTGTAGGTTTATCATTTCTATATCCAAGCCACAGTGGTTAGTTGGACCAGTTTAACTGTTTTCCTTGGTGCTAAGCAAATGAGAGAGAAGGTGACTCCTCTCCAGACAGGACACAGGTCAATGGCAGAGACTACCCCCAGTAATGCTGGTCCTCATTCACATAGCTGGGCGAACTGCAGAAACTGAGTACCGTGAGGACCTTGTTCAAAGCACAACAGCAAAGGCAGCAATGGGACGTGAACCAACAACCCACCAGAGAGCTCAACCCAGTGACACCAGAGACTTGCCCACTACGCTATTCTGGCTCATGTTATACTCTATCATGGCATGGTATTATAATAAGCAATAAATGTTGTACGTTCATTTATTACACTAAGTAGGGGTGTCTCTATGAGGCAAAGAGATATTTAAAAATGAACTTTTTGCTTTATCAGGATCCTTGTGAACAGGTGTGAACTTCTCATAACAAACTCTTACAGCTCTTCATGCAAGTATGTCATCTCAGCTCAGGAGTTTTGTGCTCCAGGGACAAAGAGTCCTATTTAGCATATAAAATCCTGAAACAAAGAAAAAAATGTGATCTCTGAACCCCCACTGATATAAGTCTTCAATGTTCGAAGTTGTTAAGAGTGTCATTAATTGGATCTTGAATTAAAGCCAAACACTAAACTTCGTCTTAATGTCAAAAGACTAGAGCTAGCTTTTATTTTCTAGATAAAACAGCAAAAAAAACACATTACATTCCAAGCAACTCCCAACTGATATATCATTTTCTATTCAGAGACAGTCCAGAGATGGGTTCTCTTGTCTTAATAAGGAATAGTTGTATTACATGACCACAATAAGCCTAGGGTTAGGTGGCTTCTACTGTACTTAAAACCACTTATACTGAATGGACACAAAGTAAATCAAAGCGAGAGCACTTTTGGGAAAAAATTATTCATTGATAATTCTAAAAATACAAATTCTTGTAAGGTGACATCTCTTAAAAGATTGGGAAAAATATACAACGTATATCCAGAAACAAAGTGCCATAAAGACGTTTCGTTCCTATGGACATAAGAATAACAGAAACACAACAAGGAAATCAGGAAATGCTTTATTAATAGTCAAGCTACTGGGAAAATTGTTTGTTGACCATACCCATCAGTTCCACTGTAAAGAAAGAGAGATGGGCAGACTGACAGACAAGTAGTGTAAAATTGACAAACTAAATAGACAAATTCTAATCACCATGAATATAAAGTGAACTGAAAAGGTTGTTTTCTTTATTTTACAGTCATAACATCTCTAAATGTGATAACACAGGACTCAAAAATGTAGTGTTATTTTCTATATTACATGAATGACCTTACATACAGTAGCTCAACTTGCCAACAATGAATACTGTATATCACTCCACAGAAAGATCCCTGATATCCAATGGAAGAGTTTTTCCACAGAAATGCACTGACCTATAACAGATGTAAGATCTTTATCAAATTAAAGTACCTGCAACTCTTGCAATGCAGCTAACCTATGCGAAAGATATTAGTATTAACTTGTGTCAATTTAAGGAAATTCCTAGATTTTCTATCCCAGAGATTACATTTACAGTTGTAGTCTCACTGCTTTCAAGTAACTACAATCCCATTATGCTTTCCAAAAAGCACAATCATCAAGGCAAAATGTCTTCTAGAAATCTTAGTGGTTAAAGTGACAATCTCCTAAAAGAAAAGACGAGTTATATGATGACGTAGCTTGTATTCTCATATTGATCCTGTTTTTCTGGGATAACTGCTGTGTAATTGAGTTATTGCCTTCTGGCTCCTATGTCTCCCTGAAGAGTCATGGAAACCACAAGCCCTATTCCCACGGGGCCCAAAGTTTATAATGACAAAATAGAGGAATTCCGCTTGCTAGTCAGATCCTTTCAATACTACACTTGTGTACCATGTTCTAAGTGACCAGAACAGTAAAATAGCCTCATGAGACTATTAGTCTCCAAGCAGTACAACAGCATATTAAATCTAACATCTCAAGGCACTCTTCCTGTGCATGGGATTAGGATAAAACACTATAATAATTTAAATTGAAATTACCAATATCTGTTGTCCAATAGCTAGCAATTATGGTTAAATTATCAATTATTTGATAGTGTTAAGTACAGATAAACTCTGGTGTTTAATTCAGATACATTATTTTCTTAATATTAGTTTAGCATGTTATAACACAGGAAAACTGTCATCCAAATGAAAACAAATCTTAAAATATTATTAGCACAAGAATATGGAATTAAAGCAATATGGTGTTTAAGTGGTTCTTTACGTTTAGTCCAGTACACCTTTGGAGTCTTCATATACTGTGGCTTCTTGTGCTCTCATTATGATACATTCATAAACTCTCCTCTGTTTCATTTAAGATATACTCATAAACTATCTTTCAAATCTGTAAAAAGACAGAATTTAGCTTTTCTCATATTCCTGCGATTCTGAGTGCAGCAGTCCAGCACAAACGGTGTTCAAGATGAGCTTGCTGATTCAAATGTTTTCTTTACTCATTTTCTGCTTTCCTTAAAGTCACATTTAATTCCCATGCGTATATATAACTACTCTATCAACAGAATTAACAAAAAAATCCCATAAATTGGAGCACCATAGCCAAAGGTTCCTGTTGAACAGAATGCTGAATGACCTGTGTTATCAACCCTATTGTCAAGTGAGCAGCATTTGCGATTCAAATTCCAGACCTACTCATTTTTTGCACTACATTTAACTTTTGGCATATTGGTAGCTCAATTGTTGCCATGGTGAGCTGAACATAGTAATGCTACACTTATTTATCAACTACTTATTTTCCCTACTGGATATATACTGAGGTACAAAAACCTTCATATTAATGGTTCATTGGTCACACATATAATTCATTTTACATTTAATAAGGAGCAGTTAGATTTGTAAGTAGGCTTGTTGATGTTAACAAAGTACTGAGGCCAAGTCGCAAGATTTCATAAAATCACCAGGTGCTCAATATTGGTATGTGTTAAAACATGTTAAAATGTTTACACAGAATACACAGAATATGTATAAATATGTATAATATGTATATGTATAATATAAATATGTATAAATAGCTACTGAAAAATACATGATTTTAATAAATGCAAGAAAGGTGAAAGATACAACCTGTAAGAGCACTTGAAATCACCAGTTTGCTTTCAGAAATATTAAAGAAGGTCTAATTTGTGAGAGAAGTTGGCTTGAGAGGGAAACGTTCTGCAACCTCATTTAGCACTCAGCAGACTAGTCCAGAGGAAC
Organism: Lepisosteus platostomus; assembly: GCF_059453375.1. Classification (NCBI taxonomy): domain Eukaryota; kingdom Metazoa; phylum Chordata; class Actinopteri; order Semionotiformes; family Lepisosteidae; genus Lepisosteus; species Lepisosteus platostomus. Next base: position 30,559,234 of record NC_142612.1, read on the forward strand.
CAGAAAATCGACTCTGTGAGGGACAGATCACATCCTGGAAGGCAGAGGGTCACTACACTGGTCTAAGACCAGTACAGTACAGTACGCCTGATTGTTTTCAGATTGCTGTGAATTCCAAGAAGACATAATCTGCACATCAGCCGAATGTGACTATAGCTTGCTGATTGGCCACAAAGAGAAAAATATATTGCTATGATACAAGAATCTAACTTGAAACATGTTGTTTGTGGATGTTGGTGGATTTCTTCATACATATTACCTTATCACTGCCTCCTCTCCTGCAGCCATCAAACTAATTAAGAGCACCTGTATTGTGTTACAAAGATTTCAAATGTCTTCATTAGCGTTTGGTAGCGAATACCTAGGGAGACTAACATTTTTTTAAGTCCACATTTCAGTTATAAAAATGCTTTTGTTCCAGTTTATGTGCCTAGAAAGTCTGAACAAGATTTCCTTGACCACACCCCTGCCAACACCCACTGAGAGTGATACTATTCAGGGCGCAAACACTGCAAGGATCACAGACAGTACTTGACAGATTGAATGAAAAGAAAACAAATGTCCAGACACAAGCGTTTTCACCAGTGAGCAAATCTACGTCTGATCAGGATATGGTATTGTCGTATAGTATATTTGAACCCCTCAGCCCATTTTTGTTTTCAGCTAGTAACTCATTCTGGACTGTATTGGCTTTGGCTTTCTGTGATGCTAAACCTTTAGCTACCTATGTAGCCATCAGACCACCATCAGTTTTTTTAGATTTGCTTGAACTGCTAAATTAGTTGAATGCCAAGCTATTAAAAAATGAGGTGTTTTCAAAGTAAATTAGAGGAGCTGATTTGAATTTTACCACTGGCTCTGTCAAATGGCCCTCACATTCTATGGGACACAGTTTAATTAGAAGAATACTATTATACAGTATGTGCTCCATAACTGCATAGATCTCATCTTAATAAAATCACTGAATTGGGAACCAAGGTGGATTGCAGGATATAGAAGAAGCTACCAAGTCACGTTGGTGAACCCATGGTGACTCTTTTCAAGAAATGGCTGGATGGGTTTGTTGGAACAATTAAGTACTAATTACTAATTGGGCTAGAAGGGCCAAAATGCCACCTCTTGCTATTACCCGTTTTTATGTTTTTATTTGTTTTCTAGAGCATGCTCGACATGCTTCCTTTTTTCTGAGGCCACTGACGTATTGGAACACATGATACAGAACTTAATCTACAGAGATTTAGGTAGAATTTTTTTTTTTAAATGGCAGTTCGCTCAACCAATTACTAACTTTGTAGCCATGAAAAGTTTTGGAAATATTCCTACCTTTAGATCACCAGAGGAGATGTTGTTGCTAGATCCAGTGTAGATAAACTCCACTGTTTTATTCTAACTTATACAGTTCTCATCCTCAGTATGATTGGGAGAATTCCAGATGCAGAACCCATGTCACAATATAGAAATATCTTTGTGGCAGAGATACATCACACAGCACAAAGCAAAACATCTAGCATAAAAAAACATACAGAGTAACCGAGAGGCTTGGCCTAGCATGTTACACAGGGCCTGAGACAAATACACTTCCAGAAGACTAACACTGATGACACAGGTGTGGAAGTATTGGAGGAAAACAAGAGCTATATCTCTTTAGAATGTGTATTTTAATCTCAGGGCTCTGTACAAGGGTGTACGTATTCTTAAATGTCCTTTACAACACTCAATTAGTGTTCAACCAAACCTTACACTACAGCCCCTCAAAATGGCTTGTGAGAGATAAAGACAGAGCACATCTGTTCTCTAAGAGATTGTCTCTGCCAAGCAACACTAGAACAGAAACAGAATTGAGCCAAGACAATATTAGCACTGATAATGCCAAAGAGTCATTTATACAAGAAACTGTAAATTAAGGACCCACTATTTGATTGTGATTGTCTGTGAACTAAATATAGAGGATTATGTCCACATAATTTGCATTCACAGCAAAGAGGCTACTGCATTGGGGGGTTTTCCTTGGGCTCATTTTTAACCTAAGAACCCAGCAATGTGCTTTATTAGCATATTAACTGAATATACTGTACATACACTGTAAATGTGATAGCCAACCACGACTGTATATTAATTGTATTTTAGTAGCAAAAGCAGAATTCTGACATCAGCCTGAACCACACCCCTACTTTAGGATTGGGGGTAATTCATAATGTTTTATAAGATTGTAATAACATAGAATAATATTTTGTTATGCATGGATTTAATGGCAGTACACACTCAAGAGTTGCCCTTGTGAATTAAAAAGCATAGTTGTCAAGGGAAAAATACAGCAAATGAATTACCTTTGTTTAGGATTCTTTGTCTGCCTCTACTTTATAAGCAGAAATACAAAAGCTAGGCTTACCATGTTAGGTACATATGTTGAGACTCCTTCAAGATGGCACATGGTTTTGCGCTACAATTGCCACACAGCCAAAGCAGCAAAACAACCTTGGGATGTTTTACAGCATGATGTGATGATGTACAGCACAACAGGATTCTTCCTTTAAAGGAACTCAGTGTTCAAAACTACTATTCGAAACAAATGAACAATTCCTGGATTTGCATTTTCTTATCTGAATCAGTATATGTCAGATGATTCAAAATACATTTCACTTGTGGCACAGCCAAACGATCAGAAGCAATTTATTAGAAAGAAAAATCTTTCATCTCACCACTGAGCACTGAAGCCAGCTAGTCATCACTTTGTGTCATAGAACAAGTACTTCCAGTGCTTGTACTGTATTCCTTAGCAAAAACAGCCCTGGAGGATTTTCAAAGGATAAAATATCCCTGAATAACAAATAATTCAACTGTTGCTCATAGAAATCCATTTGCAATAAGAAACGTGTTTAACTGCCTGAAAGAACCTCAAAAGACCAGCCAAAACCAAAGTGCAAGTAGAATTTGCACACTCTATGCTTTGGCTGTACCCAAAAGTTTCTGCAGATTGAAGAACTGAATAAACCAAAACCACGACTCCTGTATTTCAGATATACTCCTACTGTACAGTACATATACAGTAATGGGACAAAAATATAAATAAAATAATTTAACTTACAAATAATTACAAAGAAATAAATAAGACTGTCAAACATCAAGTATGATTCTACAGCAAAATATAAACAATATAAACAGACCGAAATGTCTCCACCAACATTTTCTTTGGCACTGAATCGGAGAGATCTTAACATCGTATTCTTTCAAGATGTACTGAAAAAAAGCAGGTTTTTCAGCTACGCTGATAAATAAAAATATTTCCATGTATACAGTATATGCACTGTAGATGTCAGTAAATATTTAGATTAGGATTGTCAAAAAAACATTTTTAAATCCTAACACTGCAGAGTGTGTTAAACTGCATACTACCACAAACCCAGCCATACAATCAAAATGGATTTGATTATCACAACAATGATCTTGTGTAATATGGTCAAGCAGCAATTTAAAAACTGCTTCTACTGCATTACAAGAGCAACTCTACTTATCAAGGCTGAATCTTATGAAAAATGCATGAATTCTTGCCCACTTTTTTCCCGTTTCTGTATCCCATTCTTGTAGAAAGCAAGAAAGTTGCTGGTGTAGTATTTTTGCATGGTGTTGTCTTTTCTTAGACTCCAGAGAAGGTCACATTGAAGAATGCTTCTATTTCATTCTGACACATCAACAAAAGGCTTTAAAAGTGTAGTTTTCCCATGTTGCGCAAAATCAGTTCACACAGGCTTGAGCCACTGTTTAACTCGATTTTGAAAAGAATCATGCTCTGATCTTACACTGTTGCTCCCAAAACTGTGATGATACCAGAGCAGATCCAGAAGTATAGATATTTTTACAAAGGATTCTTCCTAAATTTTACCTGACAAACATTTTTACATATACCTGGGTTTCTAATTTCTATAAATACTAATCATGAAAATTAATATGCAGATACCTTGCACATTAATAATAAGCACAAAAAACAGTATCTTTTAAAATATGCAGGACCTTACAGAGAAGCTTGTGCACAAGACACAGTTACATTAGGAGAAAAACACACATTTCCTCTGTATATAAAGATAAGAATAAGGATAACCATGCTAAATGAGTGCTGAGTTTTCTATGAAGAAAAAAATAAAACTAATAAAAAAGAGAGCATATACCATACTTCATATACTGAAAATTAAGTTTATTATAAAATCTGAAGAAGCTACAGAAGTACTAACTTGTTTTCTTGCTACCGTAATCAATAACAATTATTTTTCATTGAGATACATGTTACACATGATCACTTACATCAATATAAAAAGGAGCTATCAACTGCAAATATTCAATGTATTCAGAAAGTCTGAGAAATGCAACAAAAATCTTCATTACATTGAATGGAACAAAAAACAAAAAAGACAAATGAAACCCTAGCTCTTTTCTTAAGCTCTAATTTTCAATAAAGATACCTCTATATAAATCCAGCCAGGTAGTAAAGCTGATTACCAACAACCAAAATTATTTCGCAAGAAAAAATCACAACAAATCATCAGTCCATCACGTACATGTACGAGCTTGTTCCCTTCTCCCTCTGATGCAACTCAGAGACTCTGCTTTCTTCCGTAGACAGCAGGAGCCAATGACCACTGGAAGTTTCTGCTTCCTGGTTTTTAACTGTCACCTGATCAATGATCTTCTTCCAATGGGTGACTAAGGCAAGTAATTCTTCATTACCTTCTGGGGATTTGTGGGTCAGACGGGAACCACCATCTTTGAACCTCCTGCCTTCTTACATTATGTACTGAGTATTTAAGAACGTTTATTTTGTATACTGTACAGTGTTTATCAGCCAATGCAAAAAATGTATTAGGTATTGGAACAAGTAATAGGTTTATTCCATGCTGAAAAGAGAAGAGAGAAAACACAACGTTTTGGCTATGAAGCTTTCAGCTGTGAAGGCTCACACCTGAAGAAGGCATCACAGCCGAAACGTTGTGTTTTCTCTCTTCTCTTTTCAGCATGGAATAAACCTTTTACTTGTTCCTTTGCAGACTACGCATGCTGACGCAGCTACCCACCTGAACATGTATTAGGTATTGCTGTATCACAGCTCCAAGGTCTTCATTTAAATTCCTGCTCCAGGCGTCTGTCAGTTTTCATGTTCTCTTATAGTTTTTGTCCAGGTCCACCAAATAAAGACTAGTGCCTCATCCAGAGGAAGATCAGTTTGTTGTGACAGGCTCTGATTTGCCTGTTGGTTGTTGCTTTCTCATAATGTATAAAAAAGTCTTTCACCTGCTAAAGAGTTGTTGGAATGTTAAAACAATGTCTGCATATATATAATACACCAGACTATATCATCTTATTAAAACAATATAAGATGTTTTAACTGGTTTATCTTGTACAATACAGTAGACTAATACTACCCACAAACACTATTTTGTTATACTACTGAAACCCCAATAAGGTGTACTCTTCTTAACAGTTTTGACTCAGTGTCTTTTAAGTGATATACTGTAAAGAGGGTTTGACTGTGCGTATAATAAATAAAGTCAATCATTTTGACATTGAGTCTTCTCTAGCTTTTCAATTGGCATCTTTTTGTTAGTATGCAATCATATTCCACAATTTCATATTTACAACATTTCATATTAATTTTGTGTAAAGAAACAGTAGAGTCCTGTTTTGCAAGTTTTGGTGGATATTATAATTAGTTAATTTACTGTATTTACTCTTTGATACCTATGATAAAAGGGAAGAAGGAAAATCCATTCTGGCTATAAAAAATGCACTGTGTAGTCACAAAGCAATAGCTGCTTAATAGGAAACATTTGCATACTTTACTCATGTTAGCTGGAATTTTCAAATCCAAGCAATAGGTGAAGCCATTGAAGCACAGTAAATTCAGGAACCACATTCAAGAAAAATTAGTGATTTAAAACAATGGAACTGCATCCACTTTAGCATGCACTTATTCACAACTGTATTTATTAAATATAGACACTTTTTCCTTTGAAGACTGAAACAACAGGAATTTTAAAATAAGTTCATATTAACAGCAGTTACAATATTTTTGAAGAACAGACCAGTACCTTCTGTAAATCGATTGTAAAGAGTTCAGTTTATCTAGTACTGTAACGATAAGTAAAATGACCCTTTCAGTTGTTTTGCAGTTACATAGCTCCATTAAAGAAATGTATTATCTCCACACTGAAAAAAGAACCAGTAGACACTTTTATCATTACAATCTCAAAGAGTTACAAAATGCAGTCCTGCACAAATGCCTTAATGCAGCAATATATTAATTAGAGCCTTTCATTTTGAAAATGACTGATTTTAATTTTCACCATTCATCAGTACCCTGGCAACATTAAATGAATGTGACATTTACTTAATAAGAGGCCTGTTGTATCATTCAAAGAAATGTGGCGTATACTGTATACTGTAAGTGGGACACTTTACACAGATTCCAAACTAGAACAGATCTAAGGCTTTTCATTCCCCAGGCTGCAGAATCTTGCTTTCCGGTTCAATGCACTAGACCATTAACAATGCAGTGTCAGTGTCTTTCTGGCATGTGATTGGAATCCTTCCTTACCATCTTTTAAAATCCCAGACTACTGTATGTCTTGTCATGAATTAGTGAATAATCTCCTTTTTTAGTGCACTGAAGGTTTGAGAGGCATACCAGGAATACATCCACAATGAGGTGGTGATGATAAAGCTGAAAATTGAAAATTAAACCTGAATTCAAGTTTCCAAGACTCTAGCTTTGATTAGCTCACCTCATCCAGAAAATTATGTTTCTGCAGAGTTGATTTATACCTCCCTGAAGACAGATCAGGTCGCACAAGTTGTAAATACATCATGTCTCGACTACATAAAGCAAGTTCAGTGTAACAAAAAGACTGAACTCACAGGGGAGGTACATGTTTCAGAAATGTGATGGTATCTATTGCCCGATGTTTGCAGAAGCTGCCTTTATGCCAGATCACAAAGTGCTCGTCAATTAAAACAAAATGTTCAAAAGGGAATATCACTGACTGTGTTATGTTTCTATTTCAACTTTTTGTTATTAATATCCAATATCTGGCCAAGAAGGAAAAGATAAACGCCTCTAGGGAGTTATCTTATACAGTATAAATGTGGTCTGAGTGAGCCCTAATGCCCCAGTATAGTGACGAGAACACTGTAAAAAAAAAAAAGGTGCCACCCTTTGAATGATTTGGCCAGAGCATTCCTCAAAAAGAGTAGGGGTGTTACCCCAGTGTCCTGTTTAAATTTCCTCATGGCCTTTACCATCATGGCCAATAATCCCCATCTATGAACAGGCTTCATTACTCAGTTTTCCTCCCCACTGATAGCTGGTGTGTGGTGAGGCTCTGGTGCGCTTTTGCTGCCATCACATCATCCAGGTTGGGGGGAGTCTCCATCACCTGTAAAATGCATTGAGTGGAGTGTGCAGAAAAGTGCTTTATAAATGCAAGCATTAGTTATAACTTATTAGGTATGTATGAAGTACCGAAGGTGATAAGTTATTGTCAACTATAATCAACACCTCATTTTGTGGTGAAAAAGAGTATAATTACAAAAGGACCAAGGAACTCCCTGTCAATAACCATATCAGTGCCACACTATACCTTGCTCAGAAAATTTTAGAATGGTTTTTAAGAGTTGAGTTTATTGTATACACATCAGAAAGCTCAAATTAGGTTTGTGGAGTATGAGACTGTTAGACAAAGATAAAAGGGATAAAATTTTATTAAGATACTTATACTATACCTGAAACCACATGATAAATGAAGATGAACCTGACAGAACTCGGTATCCATACATCCTTTTGTGAATAACCCACACAAACATTCAAAACAAATTCTGCTTAATCATGCCCCTTCTGGGATGAAGCAGCTCAGCTGGTTAAATTTGTGCTCAGAACGATGTCAAAGATGATAATTACTCATTCGGAGCTAAAAAGGATCAAATTTTCCCTTTTTGAGAGCAAGTCAAAGTCCTTGAATCAGAATCTGAAGGAATACAGCCAAAAACTTCACAGATATTTTTTTTTTCTTTCAGTAAAACACTTCCTACATTTTTTTTGGCAGGAAACAAAAAACTGTACTGCAACAAAGACAGAAATAATGCTAATCCTTTTATTATATGAATCTAACCTATTCAAATAACCACTGTGACATCAATGTTGGATTTGCAGCTCTGCCTCTAATGGGGTAGAGTGTAGAGGTTGCCTGTTGTTGAATCAAATTAATTTAAACTGGTAGTACAGTTTTAAATTCGCATAATTTGACAAAACATTGGAAGATAACAGGTTGGATGACCAAGGATTAGACTGAACTGCAAAAATTGCAAATCATTCATGAGGAACAGACGTTCATGGTTAATGAATTAGAATGATGCATAAATTACAAAACAGATGAATGTTCCAACCAGAGCACCAGGTGCAGCTCAGTTTCCATGGGAATAACCATATAAGGACCAAGGAAATCCCTTCCACTAACCATATCAGTGACGCACTACAACTTTCCTGTTGCTCCAAAATTGTTAAAAAGGTTTGTATAGCAACAAGTTTGTTATCTGAGTTCCCTGAAATACTTTTTCCTTTTAATACACAACCACTCCCTTTATCTGAGCTGATATGGGCAGAGAATGACCCCTACACAGCCAGGCAGACCATGGTAAAAGATGCTTTTCGCCAAATGTTCGTTTTTTCACTTTTTGGTTAAATTAGGCAAAGTCACAACATTCCTGAAATGTTAAATCCCACCCAATATGCCACCCAAACCAATAGGAATCCACTCAGGAAGTGAAGTATACATTAGCTTATCAAAACAGACGTCATTCAGAAGAGCTCCAGGATCATGGTAGAGTAAGTAGCTGCTTTCAAGCCACACTATTTCAGCAGCGCTTTACCCTCTTTGTAGTCACATCTGTGAAGATAGGTCTAGCACCACCTTTCTGATCTCCACATGCCGTACTTGTTAGAAATAGGTCTGTCAGGCACAACTTTATTTATTATGTCATATGCTTTTACTCCATAAATCGAAAGAAAGTCACAGGTCTTCTTTTCATCTGGAATCTCATTCTGAGACCATGCAGAATTTCACTCTTTCCATTTAAGAAGCAAAATCCTCCTCGGTGTCTTTGTACCATTTGTCCAATATGGGCTGTTGTTGTTTTTTATTAACTGGTGTAACGGTTTCATCATGGCTAAGAAAGTGCTTACCAGATCACTTTCATCCTATTGGAGTTTATCCTCATTGCCAGTTGTGTAGTGTACAGTATGTGCAGTTATACACTATTCATTTGAAGAGACATGGACTGGCAACATGAACTTGATTTATAGACAATCTTTTACACATAGAACTTGACATTATGCAACTGTTTGTGTTAGCAGTCCCGCAAGGAAAAAGAAGGTAAAAAAAAACTTCTTTGTAACAGGTTTACAGGGCCCTTACTAAGAGCATTCTGACTGCCTCTATAACTGGTTGGGCAACGCGTCTGCCATTTCCAGAGGCAAACTGCAGTGTGTTGTTCGCTTTGTGGAGGGGGTCATTGGCTGTCATCTGCCCTCCATTGATGATTTGTACAATTGCAATGGCAATGCGGCTAAGGATCTGCGCCTGTGGCTAGAAAGTTGCTGGTTCAAATCCCACGGCTGGCAGAGGAATCCTACTTGAGCAAGGCCCTTAACCCCAACTGCTCAAAGAGCACTGTACAATGGCTGACCCTGTGCTCTGACCCCAAGCTTCTTTCCCTGTCTGTGTGTCTGTGTCTCATGGAGAGCAAGCTGGGGTATGCGAAAAAGATGAATTCCTAAAGCAAGAAATTGTATATGGCTAATAAAGTGATCTATCTATCCAAAACAGAACAACACAGTATCTGAATAGTGTCTTTCCTAGTACTGTGTTTTTCCTCAATCAAAATTCCTAGTTAGTACTATGTGCACTGTCTTAATGATGTTGATTATTCTTGTTTGTGTGTGTCAACTGTTTTTGCAGCTCTAAGTATACCAGTAATACTAAATTCCTTGTACATGGAATGTACTGTACTTGGCAAATAAAGGCAATTCTGATTCTGATTCTAATTCTAATGCAAACACCTAGATGTTTCAGTTGCAGTCTGAATGTGTGAAATGAGAAACACAGGCTCATTTCTCTGTTACATTGTGTCCAGTACATCACACTGAATATGCTACAGTGTAAAGACTGAACAATTCTTTGCCAGACTATATCCCTAAATATAGTGTTGGGGGGAAAAAACTACTACTTAAAATAACCTTAAATAAACATCAATCAGAGGTCTAAAAACCTGTATAAAATGACAGTGGGAAGTCAACATTGGATGTCACTGATCATTGACAGCATAGTGACCCGCTGAGCAGGTGTCAGTGTTTTCCCATTCATGTTTTATTTAGGAAGTCGATAGTGAGATAATTCATCTCTTTCTTCAGGATGAATTTTTTACTGGATCAACCAGATAATTCTCATCTTAAAGGGCAACTTTTTTTTAATCCATCTTTCACATCTGCCATGTGTGACTCAGACACAATACTTCAAGCCATATTCACACCATATTCAGGTCAACCCCAGGGGGACAATTGAGTGTAGCTGCCTTGCATGTGTCTGAGAGAAGGGAGAAAACCCTCAGTGGCATGGGGGAGGACTTAAATTATTGACACAAAATAATATAACTTCATAACTAAGCAAGCAATCACACACTAACACCATTGCCAATTCACAATGCAGCACCACATATCCAGGTTTGACTGGCAATAACATTGCACCATTGACGCAACTCGACCAACAGTTCACAAGCCTGCAATCACCCAGGAAGCTGCAGGGTTTGGTGTGTGGCTGGAAGTTGAGACAGACCTGGCCCACTAATCCCACACTACCTATCCAAGAGTGCAATACCACTTGGTGAATCTAGTTCAGGTCAGGTAATGATGCATCCCAGGCACGAACCAGGCTCAAAGACTGGAGCGAATAGATCAACCTGAGTGCCTGTACTGATTGAGCTGCTCAGCATGATACTCAGGTCAAAAGAAAGATGTACAGAACACTTCAAGATGCAGCTATTCTGTGATCAAATTTAAATCAGTATGGCGAAGGATAAAAAACATGATATCCTCCTCGCATAAAGGAACAAATCATTTAAATAAATCTATAAATGAAAAACGAAAATACTTCAGATAATCATGGTTTTGAACACCCGCAGCTTCCCCCCCCCATTTACAGAACTTTACTGCATTGCTTTTTTCTATATTTAGAAATCACTATACCTGCTTTTTTCATGCTTTTCAGAAGCTGTAGAGGACAGAACACACAGAAATGCAGGATATTATAGTCATTGCAGTAACTAAACATTATCATTTGAGTGCTGTATGTGATGGACGCAGGGGCCTCTGACAAACACATAACTGAGTACTTAATAGCACATTGCTATATAGGCATATAGGCAGCTCAGTAATCCAGGGAAAGAATGGAAAGTTATGAGGCTCAGGGACTATCATTAATAAAGCATACATAGAAATCTGCTCTCCCTGTAGACTACAGTGGTAAATATAAAATCATAGCTACAATAGTTCTAGTCATTTTTAAACTGTTTTCTAGAATGCAAAACAATAGTTACATGAAAAAGGTAAAGGAAAAAAAATAAAAACATAAAAAGGTTTAGCTCTAGTTTCTATATTCTATTTGCTTCCAGTAAAAAGTAGATGCTTTTATCATAAATGCTTGTGCAGCAACTTACTATTCTACATCTCATATTCTCTGTCTGGTGTAGCGGAGCTAGTTCAGATACAGTGATGTCAGTGCTCTCACTGTGCATAGCAGGGACCTCAGCTGCCTGGGCTGAGGGAGGTCTCTTTTAGCTCATGTGGCTGGTTCCCTGTTGCGTTACGCCGGAGACCCCGGTTCGCGCCCCAGGTGCTGCGGGACGGAACGGGGTGGCGGAGGGCACGAGACCGTGCGGAACCGCGACGGTCACACTTATACATAACCTTACTTTGATAGCCTACTGAAGTACACTACACTAACCTTCAAAAGTCCAATTTCTGTTGGCATACACAAGAAGGGTACCTTTACTGCTATTCTTGAGTGTAACTATGGAATAGAGATTATAATCTGTGCAAGTATAAGTATAAAATTGTCTGAATCACATTCCCTTTGAGATTTCAAGAAGAAGAGACAAGAACTGAGCCCCCTACGTTTATTCATACCCATGACAAAAGAAGGAGCAATAAACATCAAATAATAGAAAGGTTTACAAACTATAAAATTTATTGCTTAAATACTTCTAAAAGTGTTATATGGTTATCTCACCAACACTGCATAGAACAAAGTCATATTTGTCTTAATAAAAAAAAAATGTATGTCCAGGAAACACAAGCATTACATTTATTTACACCCCCAAGTCAGTATGTTGTAATTTTGTAAATCCTTCTCTGGCAGGGATTACACCAACTAGATGCCATCTGTAGTATGCTATGAGGCCCTGGCACTACAATGAGGACATTTATGACCATTCCTCCTTGTAGAATTATTACTCATCCTTCTGATCCTTTGGTTTCCATTAGTGAACTAATGGTTTCCATCATGAGATAGAATCACCAATGTTCAATTGGACTGAAGTCTATAGTTAAAGATGGATGACCAGTCTGGAACATTTATATTGTATGTAGTAAGCCTTCACTGCGTTGAATTACTGTCATGCTAGAATTTACATTTTAGGCTAAGCTTGAGTTTTTTGATAGAAAGAAACATATGTCTGGCCAAACCATCCTGATATATGTTGTATACGTTATGAATTCTCCTCCCCATAGATACAAAACACACCCAAAACATAACAGACTACAGACAATATTTTACAGTGGGCATTAATGTTTTCTCAACATGTGCTTCATCTTTTGTACACTAAACATAACTCTGAAGAACAGTCATTTTTTATTTCATCTGACCATAAGACATTTTAATTGACATTCAGATTATGTTTGACAAGTTTGAGTAGCCTCTTTTTGTGTTTTGCCCTCAGAAGAGATTTCTTTCTTGTACCCATCCATGAACACCACATTCATTCAGATGACTTTGAATTTTAGTTTTTGACACTTTATTCTGAACAATGCCAGAGGGTATTAGAGATCTCCAACTCGTCTTTATATTTCGGTTGTCTCCTAAAATACTTGTTTCACAGCCTGTAGTAACAAGATACACTTATGTTCTCTTCCTAGCAGTAAGGTCACTATACCACTAGCTTTCTGTTTAATAGCCGAATAATAAGTTTTAATAATATGACACAACTGAAAATTTAAATTTTTATGGATATCCTTGAACTCAATGACCATTTGCTTCTAGTGTCCAAAGAGCTCTCTGACCTTAACCATGATGCTGTTGCTCCTACAAAATGTTCTCTATGTGATCCTTCCTTTTATACCTCAGGGAAACAAACATTCAGTAGCCTTTATATACAGTAGTTCTATTTCACTGTAGATTGTTACTGTAGATTTGTTTTTGTTGAATTTTGTTAGAGGAACACTAAGAAGTGTGAATAAATGAGACCCTGTAGGTTTCTGGAATTCAAATAAGTACTGTATTTATCACTAATATGACTTGGCTCTGTGCAAAGCTATTATGATCACACTATAACTATTAGAATTTGAGGGAGACACACTGTCTAAGCCAAATATAATTCCATTATGTTTTTGGTTCATATTTCATTGGGGGTATGAATAAATCTGAAGTGTTTCTGAAACTTAAATCTAAAAATGTATAAGTATCATCCATACATTTTCAGTTAACTGTCTTTGGGGGGGATGGGGGGGTCAAAGCACACACACTTATATCAGTTTCTGTCTACACACTGAATAATTAAGCAGTTGTACACAAAACGACACTCTCCACACTAACAGTTTGTCAGTCATATACAGCCTCACTCCATTGTGCTGTAACATGTAGAGAACTATATTTCCAAGGAGCTCTGATAAATTGTACTTACTGTAAGAAACCCTATCATGTCATACTAAGCCTTAGAAACAAATGGCTAACTCCAGATGCACTAGAATGTCAGTGATCGTTACTTTTAAAAGATAAATGATTCCTATATAGTCAATCAGGACATTCTTTCGACAAACTGCTTCTTTAATTCTGTTAATGTGTTTTTCTTAACATTTTAAGTTTTCAAAAAGTGTCTTGCTTTAGTCTCTACAATGACTTATAGAGGCAGAACCCTGAAGCTCTAACAGCAATAATTCTTAACTGGAAATTACAAAAAGAAGGATCAGACAAAAAAAAGTATTTTTAAAAGAACAAATTGTAGAACACCAGAAGCAAGACATTAGGACCAACAGTGTTCAAAGCCATGCACATCATACATAGTTAAACAAAACCTTGTCTATTCATGTTCCAAGTAATGTTTCTGCACAGTAAAAGATTCATACACAGAGAACAGATCAAGTAATTCATTTAATTTTGCCCTGTCTTTGCAGTCCTGTCACTGTTGCAATTTACACTTTCAAATACCAAAAATGGTATAATTATTCAAAATCTCTAGCACTATCCTCTTTATGCGCATTTAACACAAACACCAGTATTCTATATGACATACAAGGGCAGGCTACAGGATTTAGATGTATTGGGGACAATGCTGCTCATTTATATATACAGGGTGTGGGCAAAATAATGGAAATGCCTAACAAAAAAGAACTCATATTTTGAAGTAACTACATCACAATTAAAAGAACAACTGCAGGTTTCATATTAATTTCAATACGTATCACCGATACCTTTCCACTAGAAAAGAGCACTCAAAATTAACACTTTAATATGAAAGTTTCTAAACATGAGAGATCTAACACATTTTGAAGGAAGTTGGATAGTTGTTGCCCAAACTACAGGTGCGTCAGTCACAGAAACTGCAGTGTTATTTAATGGGTCAAGGGGAATGGTGTTGAAAATCATGACAGCTTATGCCAAACAAGGGAAAAGAAACAGGTCACAGGTCAAAGCTCACTGAGAGAGATAGACAGACACTTAAGAGGATAGTTGCTAAAACCCATAAAAAAATGACCTAAAAACTACCACAGAACTGAATCAACACCTCTGTGACCCAGTCTCAACAAAAACTACATTGTGAGGTTCACAAAGCTGACACAGTATTTATGGCTGGCATTTGGAGTTTGCTTGTAACCAAGGCAAGTATGCAGCAATTAATAACTTGAACTTGAACTTTATTGCCATATGTAACCGGTACTGGTACAATGGAATTCTTACTTACAGAAAGTCTCTCGATTGTAAAACAAGTGTAAAAAACAAAATAAAGTGCAAACAGTGCATCAAGACAATATACAAACAAACAATAGACAATGTGCAAGTAAATATGTAGACAGTTTGAATGTAAACAATACAGACGTGTAAACAATGACTGGAGATGTGCAATAGATAAGAAATCATAAAGAGGTAGATGGTGATGGTGTAGGTGTGGTCCGAGGGGGATGGCTAAACGTGCGCCAGTCTCACTGCTTGTGGATAGAAGCTATTGAAGAATCTAGTGGTAAGTGGTAATCTAGTGGTAAGTGTCCGTATGCTCTTATATCTCTTGCCTGAGGGCAGTGGGGTGAAGAGCTCATGCCCGGGGTGGTGACTGTCCTCTGTGATGGCCAGAATTCTACCACGGCAGCGGTCCTCATAGAGCTGTTTAATCTCGGCGAGACTGCAGCCGATGATCTTCTGGGCCATATTGACCATTCTCTGCAGTGCCTTTCTTTCTCGCGAAGAGGTGTTGCCATACCACACGGTGATCCTGTTGGTGAGGATGCTCTCGATGGTGCAGCAGTAGAAGTTCACCAACACAATAAATAACAATTAATAAATAATGAGCACAAAACCTGGACGTCTGAGCAGTGCAAGAAAGTAATATGATCTGATGAGTCATGCTTAACTTTTTTTCCTAAATCAGGACAGGTTTGCTCTTTAGTGAAAGCCAAAATAAGCCTATTCCCAACCTTTAAACATAGTGTTGGCCTGTTAGATTATGGGCAGCCATCTCGCGTGAGTCATGGGTCCAATTAAAACACGCCATGGCAGAATTACAGCCAAGGAATACAAAGCCATTTTAGGTGACCAGGTGTGCCCTATGATGCAAACATTGTTACTTCAAGAAGTTCCCATATTCAAAGATCATAATGCCCCGTTAAACACACCACTAAACAGATTCAAAATTCTAAAGTGGTTTCATGAAACCAGGATGAAGTCAAACACATTCCGCGGCTTCCCCAATCACCAGATCTAAACAACATTAAACCTTTATGGAAGGTGCTGGAACTTGGGAGTGTAGAATAGATTTCTATCTCCCTCACCTCTAAAAAAACTGGATAATTTCCTTCTTGAAAATGGTTCAATATCCCACAAGAAACATATCAAAAGTTGCATAACATTATTCCAAGAAGAACTAAATCTTCTGAAGGCAAACAACAGCCCAACCCCTAATTAGTTAATAAATATTCATATACTGTATTTCTTGATGTTTCCATTATTATGTCCACTCCCTGTAGTAGGAATCTATATACTCAGTTACAGGATTTCTGTCTCCCCTTTAAAAGTACAAAAAAACATAGTTAAAAGTACAGAATAAGCTGTCATGATATTCTTTAAGGCACACAGCATGTCTGAATGGTTGGATGAATTCACATAGATAGCTAGACACTTCTGGGAATAGTTCACATTGATCCTGCTATTACATGATAACTCCTGCAGTTCCACAGGAGGTCTGAAAAATACTCTCAAATCAGGATATAGCATGAAAAAAGTCACTGCCACACAACAGCCAGGTACTTTCAATTAATCTATATATGACAACCAATGTAAAGGTTGTTACCAATCTGCCAGTTACTCAAGACAATATGTTGGAGCTTACTTGGATGAAGAGTATCTGTCATGTGATGGTTTAATGCTTGGAAGCAAAGGCCATGAAACCCACCTACTTTAAGGATCCCATTACAGCACCAGTGAAAGCAAATTCTGTTTCACACACTTTCTTAATTTCTAACCAGATTTACTTGTGGTCATGGACATACAGTATCTAGAGAGCCTTCAACCATACTTCTACAGTATTTAGTGGACTGACAGCACATGACTCCTGCCAGGATGGAATGCTCAACTAATACCGTACTGTAAATATATCCACTTATACCGTACAGGTGGGTAGACTGGAAAACTTTCTCAATTATACACCAGCAGCATCAGCCATGGGGATTTGGACTCACAACCCTTCAGTAAGAACTCTGGACCCCTAAACATTATGCTTCAGTGGCCACTTAAGATGAGTACCTACCATGAAGCTATAGTACATGCCCTCACCTGCAAAGAATAAGAGAACACCAACACAAACATTTGTCAACTTGAAAACTACACATCATAGGGGTTACAAAAGCAGGTTTGGGGCTCAACTAAAAATATTTGAATGTCTTAGATTTATATGAAAGAGAGAGAAGAAGCAGGTATTAACCTACATCATGTTCCGATATGAAAGCATCAGTACTGGAAGAGTGGCTGCTATGAGAAGTAATATGCTAAAGGTTATAGCAAAGTTAATATGTTAAGAGAAAAAAACAAAAACAAAAATGTCTCCATCTTCTAATAACAAAAACCTTTTAAAAACTGAGTGGAGTGAACACAGCAGATTCTCTTTCAGAATCCTCAGAAAGCAGAAGCAATGGAAAGCACTCCAATCCAGATGAGGCCTCATGATTTATTACATAATTATGATGGCACAGTGCTACAGTAAAATACCCTGCTTGTACAATAGAGTTGTGTTTTGATGTTGACACATAAATTAATATGAAGAGATTTTGCAATACGAAGCTGCAAATTATTTCAAGCAATGAGGAGGTACTAACAATAGAGGTAGAAGGTAATGAGATCCAAGGATTTTTAGAGGAACTCTGAAAGTGGTGCCATAGGAAAACAGAACAGAAAAAATACAATAATCTTTTGCTGTTCCAACAGTATGGCTGCGGCACATAATAAGTGGTTAAGAATCTGGACCTGAGGGGTGTGGATTCAAATCCCGACTGGATTGCAGCTGTTGTACCCTTGAGCAAGGTGCTTCACTTAGATGGATCCATTAACTGCCCTGCAGTATAAAGGAGTCTCATGCCCATCACCGTAAATGAGAATTTGTTCTCTATTGACTTACCAGGTAAAATAAATAAAGGAATAAAAAACCTTGGGAGATAACAGCATTAGTATTTTAGTAACATAGGAATGTTGGAGAATGAAATAATGGGAATACACAGAAGCCAGTTTTACAGAAGGTATTTTTAACTTTAAGTAATTTAAAACTTGATGTACAGTAGAACTTAAATCCATGTTGTCTTTATAACCCATTTATATCAAATACATTGTATTAGTTTCATACTGACATGTATGCATTTTGTTTTTCCCCGTGTTCTCATTTTCTCAAGTTCAGGGTTAAAACAGAAAGCATATGCAAATCTACACTGTGAGGGAGGCTAAAAACAAAAGAGAACCAGTTTATTCATCTGGCGGTTCGAATGCCATCAATGTGTATTGATACGAGGATTTCATTCAGCTGTTCTTTGACAGCTTGCAGGAAATTAACTTTAGCGATAGAGGCTGTATAGTTTTCTTACAAAGACAGAAAAGAACTCCTTAAACTCCTTGCATAAAATGTGCCTCTTATTTTCTGTTCATAATTGCACTTCCTCTTGCAATTTCCTCTTGTGCCTTTGGGTCTTTTGTCAGCATGAGGTAATCTGTTGAGCTGACAATATCTTTCCAGACTGTGGATACTTGTATGAAGTCTCCAGGCTGTTCAAGATCAAAATGTGTATGACACTTTTTTGGCCAGGAATGAATCTGGTTGCATCTCTTTCCAGGACATTATGGTATCATTTTTGTTGAAGCTGAAAGCCTGGCTTCTTTCAATGAATTATCCAATAATGTAATCCTGACAATCAGCTTCTAATTACCAAATGAACTTGATGGGCCATATGGACTCCTCTCATTTGTCATCTTTCGTATTGTTCGTATCTTTTTTTTTGTAGTGGTAACCTCATCTGTACAAAGTGTACTAAATAATATCTTACTAGAATATCAAACCTAATCAGTTCATACTCCAGTTGAAACCCTGCCTTTTTCAGTATGTATACTAGCATCTTCTTGGCCTTATTAAGATATGGCTGAAACAGACTTTTAAGATCAGTCACGACAAGACTGAGGTTGTGCTCACAAACTCCCAACGTCAGGTTGGCTAAACTACAAAAGTTCACTGTTAGATTTGATACTGCTAAAATCAAACTCTTGATGGAAATCAGAAGCCTTGGTATGAGTTCAAGCAGTTACTTGAAGCTCATTTTGGGAATATAAGTGTATCTTACCACCAGCGTAACATTGGTCAGTTCACACACTGTCTTTGTGCTTTGGTATTAAAGGTACTAAACAGGCATCAAAATGTCTAGAGATTCTTGCTTAATGAGCCAAGCAAAAGAATTCTACATCTGCACTCAGTGACTCCCATCCTGTGTAACAGTACAGCCTCTCAGGAAAATTCATAGTAGACTTTAAGGTCCCTTGTTCATATACTATACAATGGTCTGCCTCCATCTCATTCTATGCACTTTTTCCACAAGATCAGTCCAGCTCTTAATCTGAGATCTGCAGATTCAGGTCTTTTTAGTCTTCCACAATCCAAGCTCCACACCCTGTGTGACAGAAGTTTCTTAAGTGCAGTTCCAGAGCTGTGGAATTCACTGCTGGCTTCCAAACAATTTTGCCACTTGAAGCCAGTTTTAAAAATGTTGGCAAAGGCATATTTTCACTAAAACATACAATGTACAGCTGTATAGTCTAGTTTTACTGTTTCACTAAGTCAGTTTGCTATGCTTTTTTTCACTTTTTATCAATACATATTATGTGCGTTATTAAACAGTGCTTTGGCCTTCTTGACGAGTGTTTTTAAATCAAATATATTCATTCCCTAAATGCCCTACAGAAGCGCAATGATGAGTCTACATAAACTGCTAAGATCTCTTTCAATGGTTTGATTTTCAGGTGTGATGCAACCTAGTCAAGATTCTGTATATAATGTTTTTTAGTAGCTACTGTACTTTTAACTAATTTTGCATTATTGTATCACCGATAATGTCCAAAAGCAGTTTTTAAACACTCCTAAAATATGTGCTAACAATGGGCACCATTACTTAGGACAATGTAACACATAATAATGTACAGTACAGAGACTTGCATTCAACATAACAGGCCATATAATAGTCTATTAAATAACTGTATATAATGAACTAGCAGCAATGCAATTCCTAAACAAACCTGTGTCCTACTGACAGAATTAATTATATCTAGTTTAGATATTATTAGATCTATTAGATTAGATTGTTAAATCATTTTTACAGCTTTTATATATTTCCACGATAGAAGGCTATCATTGCAAATATTTGATGACACACTTGAGGAAAGACAAAAACCATATGCAGATCATGATTTGAAATACCTATAACACTTCTTTTCCCATGGAAATAACACGCAGGCCCAGGTAAATAAAAATGAGCTCAGTCATTGTATACGTGTTAAAAGAAAGCACTGCAAGATTTTATTTATTTTTTTCTATAACACAGGCGACAGACAGCTGTGCGAAAAAATGACTACACCACCCTGAGGGCCAACAGATGTTGATTGGAAGGTTGAAAAAAGCAAAAACAAATTTGCCCTAGGATTCTTAAGGCCAGTAAAACATTAAAAAAGGAAAAAGTGTAGTCCTAAAAACAGCTGGCAACTGCTGACTTAAATTAAATATCTGTTAATATGTCCTATTGAGGGCAGCACAATGATGCAGTGGTTAGTATTGCTACCTTGGAGCGCTGGGGCCCTGGGTTCAATTCCAGACCCGGGGTTCTTCTGCGTGAAGTTTGTATTTTCTCCCCATGTTCACATGGTTTTCACCAGGTGCGCTGGTTTCCTGCCACACTCCAAAAACATACTGTACTGGTACAGTATGTTAATTGACTTATGGGTATATTAGTCCTGGTATGAGTGTCTGCCATGTGATGAACTGGCATCCTGTCTAGGCTGTATTCCATTTTGCACCCACTGCTTTCCAGGTTAGGCTACAGTTGACCAAAAACAGGATGAAGCAGTTAGAAAATAGACAGATATCCCATTGACCCTGTCTCTCATGGATAGAATAAAAAGTTACCAAGGTAATTTTCAAAGCTTTGTGCTTCAGAGCAGTATGCGTTTCCTATTTTTGGAAAGCAATTATTAAAATTGAAGTGTATAAAAATAAAAGGAGGCAATACTGGCAATAAAAGAGAAACAATACTTTTTTGGCACTTCAATATTGTTTTGAAAAAAAGATTTTGAGTGGATCACAAAAGTTTTGAAGCTCCTGTTAACTGTCAAAATGAAACAGAGAGTGTAGAAAATATTGTCCCCATTATATTTTGCCACATTCTGTTGTGTTATTCCTGGAAAACTATAGACATATTTTTCCCTCCTCTTGACATCCTCTACAGTATCAATGTGTCTATACAAGTTTTAACTAATTTATTTAATTAGCTCCCAAATAAAAACCCTAAAAAATTTTAATTAAAAAACTATTCAACCCCTTAGCATTAACACTCCGTAATAAGCTCTGCCTCCTTCAGAATTTGCACAATATGTTGACTAGAATCCACCTGTGCACGTAAAGTGGTTAACTGTTCAGATTGAACACACCTAACTTTGTAAGGTTAAATCCACCTGTGTTAGTGAGTTCCCACCTTTGGACATTGCATACAAAACAATATGAAGACAAAGGAGCTTCGGCATCAGCTAAGGAACTGAGTTGTGGACAGACACAAGTCAGGTGAGGGATATAAAAAGACTTTAAAGGCACTGAGTATCCCAAGGAACTCTGTTAGATCAATTATCAGGAAGCGGAGGACACATGAAATTCCTCAGATTCTTCAATGACCAGGTTGGCCTCCAAAACTCAACAACTTGGCGAGAAGGACATTGGTCAGAGAGGCTGTCAAGAGGCCAAAAACAACCCTCAAAGACCTACAATGTCTCATAATCGAGATGGGAGGAACTGTGGGTGTGAGGAAGTTCCATCTTGAATATGCAAGATATCATCTCAGAGGCTCCTGTGTGCCTTTTCGCACGTGGAAAACAGATTGTGGTCTGATGAGACATACAGTAAATTGAGTTATTTGGCCTTAATGCAAAGCATTATGTCCAGCAAAAGAAAACCACTGCACACCAGTCATAAAAAAACATCCCCACATTGAAACATAGCGGTAGCAGCATAATGGTGTGAGGTTGCTCTTCATTGGCAGGGACTGGTAGGCTTGGCTGAACAGAGGGCAGAATGAATGGAATCATAAAAAGGCAGATTCTGCAGCAAAACCTGGAACAGTCTGCAAAAGATCTGAAACTGGGATGGAGATTCATATTGCAACAGGACAACATCCCGAAACACAAAGACGGTGCAAATCCTTGAGTGGCCCAGTCAAAGTTCAGACTTAAATCCCATAAACAGTCTGGCAGGAAATGAAAATTGCTTTAGACCACTGCTCCCCCAGTAACCTGCAACAGCTGGAGGAATTTTGCAACAAAGAGTCCGTGAAAAAATAACCCCCAAGATGTGAAAAGCTGTTAACAACATATTGCAAAAGACTTAAGGGTGTAATTACTGCAAATGGAGGAGCAACTGGATGCTTAAAGGGAGTGAATCCTTTGCAAATCTGGATTTTTCAGTTTTATATTTGTCATATTTTTTTACAATAAAAATAATCATGCGCCATCAAAATGTTAAATATCTTCTGTTAATCGTACAAAGTAATTGTAACAAAGCAAAAGGTGGTAAAACTCCAAGGAAGGTGAACATTTTCTACTGTCCAACCACTGTAAAAACTACGTGAAACAGCTATATTATTAAAACAATTCAATACAATAAGCTCCCACTACAAAACTGGATGCCCTGTGAGTTTAAGTGCAGACCTAAAGCTGAACCGCTAGGCCTAGAGTATTTAAGTTTTTTTTCTACTTGGGTGAGCAGGTTATTGTGAAAAAAAGTCAGTTGTGAACCTTTGTTTTATATACATGAGAGAGAAAGACAGAGAACTGGTAGTTCCTAATTACAATGCAGGATACCATGAAGACAGACTTTTTTTATCTTTAAACTTTTTATTTTTTAAAAAAGGTGTACCTTAACCTTACTCCTACTGTTCTTAATGAAAATGAACAGCTTTTAAGAATACTGTATCTAAAAAGATCTGGTGAATAGGAATTAGGCTGCACAGTGTGCTTGTCTGTGCATTTTCCTGAGCGCCTGTTTGTGTCATCAGGAAAAATAACAAAAATTTGTAACACAAACTACCTTGAACTCAGCTGAAGTGAGTCAGGCTATCATTTCTTAATCTATGCACCGTATCATTGTTGCCATGGCATTAGAACATGAAATGAAGTCGTGCATTAGACAGCTTCCTACAGTAAAGAAGAGCCTAATTGAATCAGCATACATATTTCCACAGGACATAAAAAGGTACAGTAAACAGATTCTGGCAGACAGATCATTCTGCAGCACCTGTAGTAGAGTTGTTCTCTTTCAGCATACAGCTTAATCACTGCCATAGTACAGTAAATGTCCATTTTTCTAGGGACAAAAAAACAACAACTATAAACAGTATAACTATAACAGCAATTGCTCTTTTCTTCTGTGACAATAAAAACATACTTGAAATAAAATAAAATTACAAAGCATAACCTTCAGGTTTTATCTGCATCTGCAATGCAGTAATTGCCTCTATCTATAGAGTACAATTTGTGCACAAATGGCAATTTTTCAATACAAAATTAAGCTAATTTCCTGTTTGATTCTCTCAATTGTCTCCATCTCACCTCATGTATAGCCAGGTAAAACAAATTCACAGAGTAAAATACACACTTTATTCTTTGATGTAGTTATTTACATACAGCCTCTGCTGCTGTATTAAGAATTTGCATTTTTATTCCAACTGCTACCATGGTTAAGTAACCTAATTAAATAATAACCAAAAGACCATAGACATAGCCTCTATTTATCAGTACTTCTTGCACCTAAGCAAATAGCCTGCAATGCGTGGCAACGGATCATCAATATTTAAAAAAAATAAATGAAACTGACAAAATCATGATAAGGTTTTTTGGTCGTGCCATAAAAATCACAGTTCTTCACGTAAATGGGTGTAAAGGCCATAGCACACTGGATCTGATCTGTCGTTTGTTACCTGTCCAAAAAAATCATTCATCAAGTTGACTGCACATTAGATAATTTAAAACTGAAGAAAAATGAAAAGACAAAGTTTAAAGGCCCCAATGTTAAACACAGAAGAGAAAAATATTGATAGTTTTACAAAGCTTTGTTTGAAATATTTATCATACATTTATTGAAAAATAGTTAATGGGAATATTACTTACAGTATATCACCCTCTTGCCTAAATACATCACCTCCTACTTTCTGAATGCTGGACTTTCTGGGTCCTTGACTGCTCTTGGTCACCTAGTCATACTATTTTTTAACACCTCACCTTCAAAGTATTTATTTTTAACCATTATCACACATCACACATTTCACAAAACAAAAAATGTTTGTTCTTTCTCCCTTGCTTAATGTTCAAAGTGCCTGAGAAGAGTGTAACCATAACGTACACTCCTGGTCTAATTGCTGAAGGAAAAAAATTCATTTAGTTAAAAAATTACAATGCAATTGCTCTTTCAATAAAGCATATATACTTTGGTACTTTCACTTTTGTATTTAGGAGGACCAATGACTTTGATGCAACAATGAACTGGGAAATATTTAAACTCAAGGCCAAAGTCTACATACAGTACATCAAAATACCATTCAAGCCCAGTCTGTGAGAATAGCCTGCAAAATAGTTTTTAAACTATAACAACTCAACAAACTACAACTAAAACAAACAGTAATCATAAATGCATAACAATCAGTTAAAATAAACAAATCGAATCCCAATATTGAATCCTGTGGATTGCTGCTTGTTCTCTGCCTCCATGATCAGCAAGACCCATTGTAATGAAAAGAGCTATAAATCTGTCAAAGGGCCTGTTAAATCATCTCCAGTCTGTCATTCCCTACTTCACTGACACAGAACTGGAAGCTGTTCTTTACAATACACAAACAAGACCACACTGAGGTGCAGATACTGTGTAGTGGGCATTTGGGTAGGGGGCAGGAAGAGTCTCACTTACTAGCTAGATTTGATTCACAATCCTACACGTGGTCTGTGGCACTGTTTAATTGAAAGTTGTGCTTAACAACCTTTCAGCTCCATTTCAGCCTGCTCTGCTCTTCCTCCAAACAAGGCTTTCTCCAGTTGAAAAGACGCAATCCTGAAGAAGAGCCTTTGCTAATGTTAGATACGCAGATGTTGAGAACATAGTTTACAGACAATAAAAACTGGATGATGGATCAGATCAAGTGTTTAAAGGCCTTAAGAATTTAAATGCATTCATTACAGGAACAAAAACCTAACCCATTGATTTTTGTATACATATGATAATTCCACTTAAGTGTATGGACAGTCGTCTCCCTAGTAGCAAATTTAACACTAAAAAGATGACAAGCATTATGCAAGCTACAAAGCAATCTTGGTGTCATGTGGCACTTTCATATACAGTACAGTCAACTATTTTCATGTTTAATCTACTACTCACAGAATTTTCTGCTTTTTATTTAAAAAGAGAGATTATGCAAGCGTCGGTAAAAAAAAGTCCTGCCTGAGACTCAGATGAAACGGCTCAATTCATGTCTTAATGGGAGCAAACTGTGAAAACTATCTGAACTTACTGTAAAAAGAACAGAAAGATGAAATAAGATATCTGGACATTGAATGGTAGAATGGAAATTAGTTTCTTGTGGGTGCAGCTTATTACATCACTTGAATTAATGATACTCACTACCTGTTCTTCTATACCGTTTCAAATTATGGAAAAGATCGCTCATTAAGAGAAGGCTAGAAAAAATGTCTGCTCTGAGTACACTGTCTCGTAAGAATACCAAAGTTTAAAGCTAACATGACAAGTGAAAACGAAGCTATTAGTTTTTCTTGAGTGGCATATTTATAATGCTTACTACATTAATGAGCTGCCAGGAATACAAAGAAAAAGCATTTGTTCGCAAAGCATTGCTAAAAAAAGTCTTACTGCATCTTTAACCTATAACCTAAACTGTTCAGTCTACTTTATCCTTTCTTCTTTTACAGATGTTTAAGTATTTATTCCAATTTAGACAGTGGTACTGTACAATGGTTGCATGAACTACTGTAGACAAAATAAAACAGTATTATTTTACTCATCATTTAAACATTTAACAGCATTTTATAAGATGCTCAAACAAATCATTTGTCATACTGGAGATCTCTTAAAGGTAAACTTAAGGTCCAGTTCCATCTTTAGATCATGTAAGATGGGGGTCTCCAGTCCTGGTCCAGGAGAATCATGGGCCAGTTGCTACAGGTTCATCCAATGCTGGCACTAGAGGAAAAACTGCCTTTTTTCTGTGTAGAAGTAGACCAGATTAATGTTCAATAAGCACCATTAGCACTGTCAGGAAACACATTAACATGCTATGCAGGATATACTACATCATAGCCTGTCAAAATAAGACATGAATATTTCTAATCATCCACTTCATATAATTTAAATTATATCTAGGGTTTTACCACACTTAAGACACTGAATTAATAATTTATGCTATTGTTAAAAGGGTCTGGATGTTTTCTAGAAAAAATACATTCTATGGAGACAGTTCCTATCGAAATCTTAGGTATACCAAACTAATAGCTAGAATAAAAGACTTTTCTTAACTGTGTGAATTAACATCATAATTTTGCAATGTCTTCTCTGAAAAAAAAAAACACCTAACCTTAAAAAACAGGTATTGCTTTCTTAACAGTAGAAATGTTTTCCTGATTTTGAGTAAGTATTCTTTAACCTGTAGTTTAGTTCTGCGTGTTTAACGCACCAAAGTACAACATTTTTGATCGTAATAAGGGAATAGGAAGCAATTCCAAGTAATTTCCACTTGTTCTTGTTCTACTCCTCATTCTGAAGACATCCACTGGGTTAACATTGTCAGTGTCTTTAAGGAGTCTGAATACTTGTATCAGGTCCCTTTCTAGTCTACTCTGTTCAAGACTCAGAAAGTTATGTTCCTCTGGCCTGGCAGTGTAGGACATTCGCTTAAGCCCCAGAATTTATTTTATTGTGCTTCTCTGGATTTATTCCAGTGCAGCAATATTATCCATCATTTTTTTTTGAGTAGCAATAACATTTCCCACAGCCAGCACATTCATAGATTTAATTCGATTCGATTTACTCAGCAGCTGTAATGTTAATGATGGTAATAATTGTCTATATTTGTACAGTACTTACATCACGAGTGATCCTAAAGAGCTTCATATGTTGGAGGGGACAGCTCACTGTATGGCAGAAAAGGAGGACTAATTTTTTGTCTCCCCGAATTTCAACAGTCAATGAGCTTCATTCATCAAACAAATCATAATTGAAGCTTATAAATAAGTCAAATTCATTTTTTTTTAGTGCGGACATTAGACCCATCAATTTTAGGCATTTATGGAGTCACTGTGCCCATTTTAAACACATTTTAAAACTAACTCACCTTTACCAGCTCAGACACATTTTTTACATTTTATTAATTCGATAAATTCATTTTAGACACTGTACTCATTGTGGACAACTGTTCACATTCAGTCATATACATAGGAAGGACACAGAGAGAAAACCTACCCCTTTTGGTCTTTACAATAAAACAATATTAGAAAATAAATTATTAAAGACTGTTGGTTAGAGCTTTTAAACAAGCCGACCAACAATGACATGTTGCTGTGCATCAGACAGAGGCAGCAGTGGAAAGTGGTGATCGGGGCTCAGGACTCGTGACTAGAGAGGAGATTGTGTGTCACTTTCTGTATGGAGCACAGGCATTTGATTCAGATTAAGGGCAGTGAAATGCCTTGCTACATAAATGGGTACACATCTAAGGTATTTTGGATAAAAATGTTTTAATAATACTAAAACAAAAAAGTGAGGAATTAACCAGTCACCTATTGAAGAACTATCTGTTATCTTTGACATTGTGACCTCTTTCAAACCAAAACATGTGAATCCACATTGTGTACAAACTGTACTTGAACATAGCCATCATATAGTAAAATATCAAATGCAATAGTTGGCCCTAGAATATACAGAAAAGCGAATAGACAGAAGGACAGTCAGAGGAAATAAAAAGACACCAAAGGGAAAATAAAATCAATTAGGTAAGCAGACCTAATGGATACCAGTCTATATTCACCTCTTTCCCATTGAAATGATGGTAGAACCAACTGTTAAAATTATAAAACAGCTCCAAAATGTGAAATCTGGTACATGTGCCAATTTGAACACTTGGACCATCATATGATTCTTCCACCACCATAATATTGCACCAGAACAGATTATATTTTGATAAATTCATGTTAATCCACTTTTTTGTTTTTTGTGTGAGAGCTTTTCTGATTAAATTTCAAACATTTACAGACTCCAAACAAGACACTGTCACAGACACCATCATGTTCACTTTGTATTAATTCAAATAGAAACTAGATGGATGAATATAATGGAATAGTCTACACTTCGATAACTTTGATAACAACAATTTTAAAAATAAATACTAACAAATAAGAAGTTACACCATGAGAACAAAATGCCAAGCAATTTACACGAAGTGTGTGAAAAGTAAAGAAGGTGCTGGATTACCAAACAGGATGCCACAGTTAATAAATCACAGATGAAATATTACCAGCAAAAAATTATTAGAGAGAGTGTTGGTGGGGTGAAGCAGACAAACTTTACATTATTCTCTTAATTATTTTAATTTATGGGTTAAGAATTGTACATAATGCCAGATGGATGAAGTGAATTTCTGAAAGTCAACCTGGTTTCAGTCTTTCTGCGATCTTTTATACATTTCTGGATTTATACTGCCCTCCCATTGGATTTTTTCTACTTGGTTTCTTAGTTATTTTTCGTTATAAATGACATAAGGTCAGCTTACACTCTGCCAGACTTAAAACAGTGTAGAACACATAAAAGGAGGATATTGCTAAAAGGCTGCAAAAATCACATAAGAAAACACACACACAAAAACACACAAAAAAAAAGACCTCAGTATGTCTGAGTGGGAGACACGTTAACAGAGACGGGTGTCTTTTTCATAGGCTTTCAGAGACTTGATTTAATAGGTAAAGAAAATGCTTGTTTAGTTTAGCTTGTTTAGAAATGCCATCCGTAACTCTGCTTGCCATGGTTTTGCTCCAATATGATTATAAT
Organism: Lepisosteus platostomus; assembly: GCF_059453375.1. Classification (NCBI taxonomy): domain Eukaryota; kingdom Metazoa; phylum Chordata; class Actinopteri; order Semionotiformes; family Lepisosteidae; genus Lepisosteus; species Lepisosteus platostomus. Next base: position 30,588,634 of record NC_142612.1, read on the forward strand.
TGCACTATGAAAATAAAAGGGAATCACATTAGCAGCAAACACTACTTTTAATAATGCACTGATCCACGGTAAACATTCTTGTGGCTTATCTTAAATACTATTACTGTAAAAAAAATTCTCATCTCCTCCTTTAAGACCAAGGACAAAAGTTTAAAAAACTGCTTGAGCTTCAAACCAGCTATGAAAGTACACCTAAGCTTGTTTTTTAATCTCTAATGGAACGAGCCAATTCACTCCTTTATGACGGAAGACAACAGGTTGTTGTTTTTCTCTGGCATCTGAAATAAGGAGCAAAGAGACAACTGTTTTCCCAAAGCATGAAACCCTATTTAAATGTACCATACAACTGTAGATTGGGTTTTTACCAGTACTGCCTCCTGTGGGAGTCTTTTACAGTAGCTTTTTATCAGCAAGAAAACATTATTTCTTCAAAAACAATTATAGCTGAAGGAAATATGGTCCTCCATTTTACCCAGATCTTTAATTATAACATAGACATTTCCAACCAAAACCCATTACAAATAAACTTTCTCATAAGATACGAGGGCTGGATCAAGACTTACCCTCCTTGCTGTGTATCTGCAGTCGGCGCTCCAAAACCCTCCAAAAAGAGTCCAGATGTTCAAAAGCAATGCCCATTTTTTCTTTTCTGCTTGCATGGCTTTGCTTCTTTGCTAACTTGCTCTTTAATCTCCTTCTTCTCCGCCACTGTAACCTTCCTCAAATAACCCCACCTCTTTCCATATCTAACAGCCCACTCTGGCAATGTCCGTGTGAATGTCTTTGGAACTGCATAATGAATATTTCAGCTCAGATCACAGGGAGTCTTAGGGAAAACTTTTTAAAAGTTGGCCAAAATCAGTCCAACTTAGAACCCGAGCATTTCTTAACTGCTGTGTATTTCAGCTCTTTTGTTGCCAGTCCAGTTTCAGTTGAACAGCAATAACTGCAATGGTGGTGTTGCGGGTTCCACCATTTATTATAGGAACAAGTAAAGGTTAACACCACGGTGAAAAATAAAAAGGAAAAAGAGGCGTAGAAGAAGGCTCATCAGCCAAAACATTTTGTTTCTCCTTTCTGTTTTTCAGCGTGGAGTTAACCTTTGCTTATTCCTTTGCAGCCAATGTACACTGGCACAGCCCCACGCTCAAATACCATATATTGTGTACACGATAAAAAAACAGCAACCGGGCTCTTTTGACAAAAGGTGTGTGATGGCGGTATACAATGTTTTGTGGTGCTAGAATATACTGATAAAAGATAACAAAAAATTTTGGCTTGACAAAAACTATTTGCTTCTTCCAAGAACTGTCTAAAATACAGCACAGCAAATGTGAGAAGCAGAATAAAATGTATATTCAGTATATTCAGTTTAATATACAGTAATATTACAATTAATCACTTAATATGAATACAAATATGAATAATATGAATACAGGACTGATATTCTTTTACTTGCAAGAGCTTCCAAAAGTGACTGTTAAGCTGGAAATGATAATGAATGAGAGTGAAGCTTATCAATTTGCAGTAAAGAGAAAAGTAATGTTTTCCATGAGACAAACCTCATCTGTGTTTGTTACAAAACTCAATAGGATGAAGCAAATCAGTCTGTTGTTATTAGACAATCATTTTGGCAAAGACTGATGCCATTTTAATCACAAGGAATTCTTATCCTCTAGGACTGTTGCTGATATCACCTCCACTCAATGCTGTTGTTGGAGACCCTTATCTCCTGTCTACAGCATGTCTGTCTGGACTGTGGGTTCCCTCTTTGATGTCTTCTTCTCATAAGTAAGTTGCCTGAGTTGCAATGAGAAAAAAGAAAACTAGAACCTCTTGCCAGATATACATGTAGTCAACTGGCTGAGTTATGACAACACATTCAGTTTACAATGTGGTCAAAGTGCAGATAACATATGCAATGGTCAGACTGCCTCAGTGAAAAATTATGCTTCATGACTGTTGCTGCTAATCTAGAAACCTCTTCCCTGTTTTTTCTGAAAATATATTGCTAAAAATAATACCTTAGATGTATTTTACGGTGTCTTACTGGTCTGATTCAGTATCATTTGTCCCCAAGTTTATGCATAGCATTACTGAAAGGAATATACTGTATACTGTATTTATAATGGAGAATTCAGCTTCAGTGTCTGCAAGAAACTACAATTAACACTCACAATGTGTGTAATTTCTTTAACTGTTGTGCTTTGTCATTATCACAGGAGGAGAGCTTCTTTTCTCTGAAGAAAATGATTAAACACTGAGCAGACTGCGAACAAGCATACAAACAGAAAGGGTATCGAGTTCACAGGAGTAAAAAGAAAATGAGAACTTCCCCAAAGGTCAGCATAAAATGTTGACAGTGCTGTGTAAGTGTGGATCAAAAAGGAACGTTACCAAAGCAATGGGTTTGTCAAGAATAATGGATGAACCAGAATGTAATGTTTTGTTCAGGACCGGGAATTGTTCCACCACTCAGAACAATGCTAAAAGCCAAACGTACACCTCAGAATGGTACTGTTGCAATATATGCTTGCTGCACTGCACCAAAATTTAGAGTCTACTGCACAACCTCAAAAAACATCTCCCTTAACAGAGATCTGGAACCAGTGAAAAGCAACCTGCTGCCTCAACAACTTTAATGTGTTGTTTGTTCTGCTTTGCTGTGAAAATTGTCTACCTTTGGTGAAGATCTATATCTCACAAAAATTAGACCATTAGTATAACACAATATGTCTGTGTAATGACGAATGCACTGTAACAACCTTCTATTGAACATATATACAGTATACTGGATATAATATAAAAAAATTAAGCAATTTTGAGCACTGTGATAACAGCTAGCTCTACATTTTTATAAAGTAAATAATTTTAGAAGTTTTTTAACAGCAGTCTAACGTGTATCACAACTTAAGAGTTGCTGCAAATTCATAACACTATCTTCTGGGCATAATTAATGCCACTTAAATGTTATCTTCTCTTTCAAAGAAAGATTTCTTTGGGAACATGAATGGCATGTCTGCATCAGCAATATTAGCCTTCTTTAAAAGAAAGGACAACAGAATAACCTCTTCTCAGGAGACTTTGTTTCGCCTTCTTTTGCTCGGTTTTAACTTGTATAAAGAAGAACAAAAGAATACCATAAATGTACTGCAATTTAGAACACATACATTAATTGTCATTTGTGGAAATCTTAGGTTTTTGTGGAATTCTTGAAAGATCATTAGGAAGATCTTAAGTTTTCTCTGTTTGTTTCCATATACCCAACAAACTTCCTTCCACATTCTGGAGCTTACCTCACAAATACTGTCCGTACAGATCAACATATGCTTTCTACGTGAAAGACATCAGCCTGGTCTTCATGATTCACCTAAACACACATCTGTCTATCAGTACCAGAATGAGGATGATCCCTTATAGAACTAAAACATATTTTTATTATCAGATCTATAACATTCCATCCTTATCACACTTTCTTCTTAGATGTTGCTACAGTAGAATAAAAATATTCTTATATTAAGCATTGTGACATTCAATTCTGTAGTAAATTTACTCACACAAATACCCTTTCATTCTCTTAGCTCCTTTTCTCTTTAATGGTAACCTTATGATTATATATTGTCTTAAAATATAAACTAATTATCTTGATCAAATCTAGGAAGAAAGAGTAAGGACAAACAGAGACTCCCGCAAAAGCACCAATGACAGATTTTTAACACCTAAACTTAACAAGCACTTCCTGTTCTTCACACGTTAGCCATGGAAACTACAGACAGGACATCAGGTACAACAAAAATTAGGGACCGATATGCAACAGAGATCACCGATCTCTAAATAAGGAAATATAGATGAGATCAAATGTAAAATGGAAATAAAGGCTACAAAACACATGTAAAAAAACAAAGTTTTAAGATCCATTTGTTTCCATCACATTACCAGATGTACCATTATACTGTGACTTGGAGATCCTAACCCATATTAGTGGTCATTCTTTGTGGTGCCATGCTTTTTGGGTCATTAGTGGTTCTGCTTATCAATTCAATAAAGTCCAAATGACAACTGAATTACATCCAATGTACTTTGTAATTTTCTTCCTTGAGAAAAAAGGTATACTCATAATTGACAGGTTAAACTCTGGAGACAAACAACAAAGAGTATTGCAATAATTACTGAAGTACATAAAAAGTATGAATTTAAATACATTCTACATTACGGATTTATAGCTTTTGGATCCAAAAATTTCCATAGTTATATCCGATATACTACCACCAGTCCTGAGATATCTTTAAAGGATTCTTTCGAAACTTATGAAACACCATTTCAAAATGAAAAACTTTTCTCTCATATCAACATGCCAAGCCTTTTCTTCAATGTATGAAGTGAACAGTAAAAACAGTAAATATTCATCTTGTGAACACAGTACACAGTAAAGCATACAGTATACGTTTGTGACAAAGAACAATCAATAAACCAAGTCTCAGGGCAGATAGGAATGGCAACAGAAATGCAAAACACAACAGTCAAACTTCAGTTCAGCAAATACATGAGATGTGCTTCCAAGAGATTACCTAAACTTTTTTAAGGCAGTTATTAAGCCATAAATGTTATAGCAGTGTTTTGTGTACTGTAGGTCGAAGAATAGCACGAGTGTTCTGCTGTGGCAAAACTTGATAACAGAAACTTTACCTTAAATAAGCCCTATTTTTAGAAAAGTTATCATGTCAACATTTTAAGGATACGTTTAATAAATAACATTTAATGAATAACCAAAAACCTATTTCTCTTACTAGCAACAATATGTGTACAGTATGCTTTTAAACATACCAGTAATTTAAATTGATCAACTGCTATAGAAAAGACTTTTTTTTGTTGTTGTTGGACTGTAAATTTAATTCATGCAATACTACATAAGAAGCCTTTTTTCTAAATCTGAGCTTGGTGCTGAAAGATGCAAAAATCACTTTTGAACCCAGAAAGTTATGTGAAATACGACAACTATCCAAAGTGCATTTTTCCTACATCTTTTACATATTAGCAGGGCACAAAGTATGAAGATTGAATAATAATCTTTTAACTGTTAATATTAAAGTCAGTATTTAATCAAGTTATATTTAATAGCATTCTTACTCCTAAACTTAAGTCTCTACATTGGTTGCCTATAAAGTCACATATTCAATACAAGATTTTGTTACTGACTTTCAAGGCTCTAAACAATCTGGCTCATCATACAACTCTGACCTCCTCCATGTTTACACTCCCTCTCATAGGCTCCATTCAGTTGAGGCTGGTCCTCTACTCACCATACTGAGGACTAAACCACGGACTTTAGGTGACCATTCTCTGTCACTGCTCTGGTGTTATGGAATGACCTTCCTTATACTCTATGAGAGACAACGTCTCTGACTCTCTTCAAATTCAGCCTTAAATTTTTCTTTTTTACCAAGGTCTATGTCTGATTGCCCTACATCTGTTTATTTTTTTCTTCTTTTTTAATGTACTTTTTTGTGTCTTTTCTGTATTCACTATGCGCAAGTAACAAGTTCCAATACAGCAATCTTTTTTTTTTACATTTTCTATTCTTAAATTAATATTGATGGTAAAGAATGTTTGTGAACATATCATTACAGCATTTACTGTACATAACCAACAATTATTTGTTCAGAATTGTTTTTTAAATGTAGAGTACTGCAAGTACTGAAAGCATCCCATTAATAAGGACATTTAAAGAACTGAGACTTGGACATTGGACAACTGGGACATTGAGAGGAAAAGAACTGTCAGTCACTGTATTCCATCTGAAGAGCAGTTCCAGCTTACTAGAATTCTTTAGCATAACCATTACTTCAGATTCTCTACAGTTTAAAGTACTTTAGCAGAGAAGTTTTCAGGCTAACGTTTGCATCACTTTGAATGTCTGGATGTTTATCCATGGGCTCTGCTTGTCAACCCACCCTACTCTTTTCAAGCAGACACACAAAAAGTTACCTAGCAATTACCCTGAACTGAAGTTCATATAGTAAACTTGACAACTGAGTAAACACATATCTGGAAAACTGAAAACTATTGCTGACTTTATTCATAAAGCATATAGAAATTCTACTTGGCGGAGATTCTCTAAAATAAAACCAGGACTGAAGTGGTTTGTTCTGATGGCTTTACACTGTCACCTGTACCTATGCTAGCAAAACAATGTTACTTGCACCTTACAGCCATATACTACGTACTGTATGTGACAATCAAGTTGCTCTTTCTAGAAAACAAAATATGGTCAAACTGGAGTGCAATGTGTTCATCAAGTCCTCTAAGTTTAAGTACTGTTTAAGCTTGACTTTATCTGTAAGTTTCAAAAGAATGACTTACTAGTAAGCTGAAACCACACAAGAAATGAATAACTGACGTTATTGAGTTTCAAGGATGTGAAGAATATCATGAAGAAGCACTGTAAAATACTAAATACCAAATCAAATATTTCAAAGAACTCAGTATCTAAATGGACATGAGTTTCCTGCAATGGAAATTTCCTGCAACCTCCAATTACCAAAGATGCTAGATTCACCAAATGACCTCCTCCTTGTTTTGAAACATTTCTAATATTATTAAAACATCCTCAGTGCTATTAAGCTTATTCCATCAGAGGGATGGCTTTTGACACACAGTATATAACTTAATATAGGGTAACGGGTTTCATGAGGGACCAGTCACTGGCAAGAAGCAACTGAATTTCTGCTTTTTTTCCCCATCCCTGCCGCAAACTTCCATGTGTATATCCGACATTACAGCCAGAAACTTTCCTATGCCATCTGAAACAGAGCCATTGCACACTTTCTCAAGGGTATGGCAAAACTTTGGAAATCTAAGGGCGCAATGAGAAAAGAAGAAGAAAAAAAAATAATTCAAAGAATTTGCAAGAAAAAAAGGAATTATCTAGCAAATACATAACAGACTAAATGTTTGCTTACATTACGTATATCACCTATCCACTTTGGTGTACTAGTTATAACTATATTAAGCCAATTAAATTGCATTAAAAATAGAGCCTAACAATTATAGATGTGCTGGAAACACAGTACTATCACTGAACAAAAAATAATGATTTTCTAATGTCCTTTTTCAGACTTCTAATTATCAAAGTTTTACAGCTCATATTAAGCAATTACACCAGGCAAGCATCACATGTCTTCATTGCAAATGTAAATTGTATCTTGTAATAGATCCAAATTTTGAATCCAAATCTGTATTTTTTTGGAAAACATTTAGTACAGTACCAGTCATAATGCAATATCAGGTGAGTTTTAAGATTTAGAAATCGAGAAATTCTGGTGAAAGAGCTGAAAAATATAGTATTCATTATAGTTCAGCCCACCCTGTGGCTGATGGCTTCAGGACACAAAGTCAGGCTTGTCCCTCTCAGGTGACATACTGTAGTGTGCCTGTCTTAGCCTATGAATCCTATTAGAGTGCAATGGCTCTATCACACCGAAGAGCTAATAAAGTAGTGAGTTCAGTCAGTGCAGTAAGTCTTACTTTTTCTCTGATAAAGAAAATTCACATGAAGTACATGTGCTATACACAATTTTAAATAAAAGTATGTCCATGTATCTGATGAGTATAAATCCCACAGGAGCAGATGAGAGCTACACATGCTGGTCTTATGAGCTCTGCAGTTCATATTAGTGAAAGGCTTCGGTTGCCTCAATGTGCTGCCGAGAGGTTTATTGTCCACATCAATTAACTACCAGCTTTGGTAACACACTGAGGCACAACTGCCGATCTTTGCACAAAAAGCCCCAGGGCCAATTAAACACAAGACCTAAATTAACCTTTCTTCTCGAAGCACAGACTGGTAAACCTACGTGACCTAGCAATTCGGTCATACTCATACCTTGGAGACACTGGTTTAATATCACTCTACTGTTGTAAATAAGGGTGTAAACCTTATTATATACAGAATTCTAAATGAGTTTTTGTTTGTGTATATGCTTTAGATTTCGATCGCTTCTTTAATCTTGAGCTTTTTTTCCTTTATGCTTAAAGAAAAGAACTGAGGCTGATGTTTAGTATAAGTAATGGCTCTCTTCCTTAACTCAATAGATTCAACACCTGATACAGGTGAACATTAAATGTCAACCAAAAACTATTCAGTCATTTGTTATACATTTAGGTAAAAACTTTGATTTACAGACTGTTCTATCCATTTTTGTTTATAAACACATTTTTAACAACACATTTTGTTGCATGGTTGTTTAAGCATCTACCTCCACTCCACACACACTGAACGGATGAGTTTAATTAGGTCTGTTTAAAATTCCCCCTTAAATGCTACATTCAGATGTAGTACATGTTCAGTATGCGACATAGCTCACATTTTAAAGCTGAATTGCTTTTTTCAATTTTCAGACAGTAGTACTTTGGTGCATGACAAAATTTCAGCATTCAGTCTCATTTTTGCAATACTCAAAGATAACAATTAAAAGGACGCAATGAAGAGTGTAATGAAATTCAATAACTGGGTTGGTTTGAGAACAAATAAGGTTAAATTAATCTCATCATCATTCACTTCACCTACAGTACATGTACTGCCTGATAACACAAATAATTCTCACAAAAGCAACGTAAAAAGAGTACCAATATAATTACATCCCTGTTATCCCTAAAAAGGCTTTCAATACAGACACTGTAAAATTATTTTAATGAATTTACTATGAATATTGGTTATCATTTCCAGTCCTGAATGACCCCTTTTTCATTTGGATTTTAATTCCAGCTTAGCTCTTAATTGCTAATACTAAATGGACAAAAGCATGAAAAGGTAACCTATGAACAATATAAATATGGTCAGGGAGATCACACGATGAAAACGTACATACAGTACATGGTGACATATTTGAATAATCCATCCATCCATCTACTGTATTTTCTAACCACTTCTTTCAGTTCAGGGTCGCAGAGGAGCCAAAGCCTATCCGAGTGACACGAACAAGGCAGGGTACACCCTGGACGAAACAGACGCATACATGTACACACCCACACCAGGGACAGCATTCCCAGAAGCCAATTAAGCTACTAGTAGGTCTTTGGACTGTAAGGAGGAAATAGAAGTACCAGAGGAAACCCACGCAAACATGGGAGAACATGCAAACTCCACGCAGATACCATAGTACCGCAGGCTCGAAAGTGAACCCAGTGTTTCCGTGCACCAATGCTAAACACTACGTTAACCGTGCCTCCCCACCTGAATAACTTTGCAACAATATGTCCAAGATGTGTAACTTGAGAGCAGTCTCATGAGAAACATTTGCTGCAAAATGTAAGCATAGCGCGTCTTTTGTTGCATTTTGACAATTTGTCCTATAAATACTTCTTGCTGAATCATCTTTTTTAAGTGTCCAGTTATAACTCCTAAAATTCACTTGAATATAAACTTGAATACATGAAAATGTAAATATAAATATATGAAGAAAGCTTTATGGCTTTATAACTACTCTGTATGAGTAATGACACATTGACTTAAACAGCTGACAAATGTGCTGCAGAGAAAAGGAAAACTGAAGATGTCACTTCAGAAAAACTGAGAACATGTGAAAACATCGCCATCAGCTCCTGTGGTCTGCCTTGTCACGAAATGTAAAGACGCCAGCAAACTGCAATGAAAAACCTTCAAAGTAAATGAGCATGGCAAACAGCTTGGAAAGAGCTACACCTGAAGTTGAGCTGTAAGGAGGTGCTGTATGTACAAATTAAAATACTGTAAATTATAAGATTAGTATTCAGTATACACTCAAGAGCCATTAGTCCTAATTTCCACACATTGCTGTCATTGCTTCTAAGACCCATCCCCCAGAATGTCCTTCTTTTGGCATCTTCATTACATATCTCTGTGTACATCTTAATTTAAACCTAGATCTAATTATAAATATTGCTGCCCTTTACAGCTCTATGTGACCTTAAACCATTGCAGGCAAAACATTATAACACCACTGTACCCTTGCCTCTGTATCAGTCAATAAGCTATTAGAAATCCACAGTTTTACAAAGAACTGTGTACAAATGCCCTGAACCCATAATTAAGCCATTATTAAACTATGTGGTCACTGCCTACGGAGAGAAAACCACTGAACTCATAATAAGTATGTAGCACATTGTTTGGATTAACGCTTGTACGGCACATTATGCACACAATTTACATTATATATTTGATATTAAAAATTGGTGTCCCAAATCCTAGCCCATAATAACATCACAACTATCCAAATTCATGTGAAAGGAGCAAACTTTTTCTTTTGCAACTTTCCTGTTTTAAAGATTGCATCCTTAGTACCAAAAAAAAAAGACACGAAAAGTACCAGTGGGAATAGTGTTTCTTCAAACATGAGCATGGTGCAGACCAGTACTTATGTAACTGCTACTTTAAAATAATAAATTTTACATAGAGCTATTCAAAGGTTGCATAGCCTTAAAATTAAATCCAAACATGTGTTCTAAATGTCAAACACTTTAATTATCTTAGCAACCATATCACGCTGTGGAAGACCTGTTTTACTCTATATAGTTTAAAAAACATGTTTGTCATGCTACCGATAAGAGAAAGTATTCCCCTAACATAATAAACATGCAGTTTTATACTGCACATGGCACAGACAAGATGGCCAAGCAATGATTTCATGCGTAGACAAAAATTTCGTAATTACAAGGATTAAACAAAAATTAAGGGAATGATACAATTCCAAAATGCCAAAATGCAGTTTTAATAGGACTTTTTTTTGGGCATACAGTATGCATCATTCACTCATTTCAGGTCACAGTACAAAATCAAAGTATATGAATATGAATATGAATTTACTGCATATCCATGCCATTCTTGATTCTGAACGATTTATGTTCCTGTGTGTGATCAGAAATGTCTGAATTAGTTTAGGAAACACCGAAGATTCGGGATATAGCATGATTTCCTTTTAGCCAACTCTCCCCTTTTTCTCCCCTTGCTCTTTTGGCACCATTTCAGTTACTGAGCTCTGCCACTCAACAGAACAAGAGCACTAGTAATGACAAATCGGAATTCAATTCATGCCCATGCGACCGGTGATGAGGTAGCAACAACACAGTAAAACTATAAGATGATGTACTTGCTACAACGTTGGAAATGCTAGACCTCATTTCTTTAGTTCACATTAGTTCCTTCCTTCAGAATAAATTCTAGTTTCAAACACACAGTTGCCTTTAAAAAAAATGTTGAAGTCCCACGCTGTTACTGCTACATCAAATAACACAATAATATTCATTTCAGGTTCACAGGATTACCTTGAATTACCTTTGTGCCACATGTTACCATGTATCTAGGGTAACTGGGTACTAATTGTTCTCATTCCTAATCATAAAGCCTTTTTTCACAGATAATTGGGTACAGTATAATGCATTTTATAAAGATAGTTAATGATTTAAAAATGTTAAGTGTATGTCAGTTGCTAAAGTAAGCAATGTTTTTTTTTATATAAAGTCAACATTTTGTGGAGCTGTAGAAATACTGATTCCAGACCACACCATGCTTGACAGTGACTGCAATGTCAATGTTCAGTGCATAGACTGAACCTCTCTTCCTTCTTGAATTATTTAAATCCAGTGCTGAGCAGTAATGATCAGAAACATCAGCAACTTAATCAGATACACAAAGAAACAGTTAAAAGTCAGATTCTAAAAACATTTTCTTCCACAGTGAGTAATTACTAAACTAAAGTGCCAAAGGCACTCAAAATGCCCTTTCTGAAAATATACAATATACAACCCTGAGTTTGAATATTCTTGCTGAATTACCACAACAAATAGACAGGATTAAAGCTATTTCCATCAAATAATTCTTCTAACTGTTAAACTATACAAACTCAAAGCTATACACATTCACCTCTTTTACCTGAAAGCCGCCCTGTATTTGACGGTATTCAGGCTGTTCCTTCCAATCAAGCACCACCACGGACACATTATCGATAGTACACAGCTCAGGTGTACTTGGTTAATTTGAAGGATCTTTCTGGATGCACTTTTTGCTTAGTGCTCTGGTTTTCTTCCATGAAAAAAAGCTATACAGAAGGATAGGTCTGATTATTTGAAATTAGGGGGAGCAGGGAGATTTCTTACTCAGGATGTTTGTTCCCTGAGTAAGTCAGAGCATCCTTTAGTGGCTATAAAACTCCAGAGAAAACTGAATGAACATAATGGGCCAAATGGCCTCCTCTTATTTTTGGAGTTTTATTGATGATAAAAGAAGCTAGGTCAGCTCCTAATCCACAGCGACAACACCGCCATTTCCAAGTGAATGGCACTCTCCAACAGCAAATAAGACCAACCTGCCTTTGTGAGCTACCATAGCTACAGTATGCTCAATTACAAAGTGACCTCCGTTACCAGTACTGGTCACACTGGAACATACAGTAGGTGGGCCAAGAACCACTCACATTAGTAATCCATCAGGTTTCCAAAGCTCAAGAAATCTGTGAGCGACTTATTGATTATATGACCTGTAAAACACACAAATACAAACTTGCAACGTGAGCAAAGTATTACAGTTTATATAAAGGTAATATACTTCAAATCAGCTTTCTTTAACCAATCCCTCTCATTTCTAGCAACTAAGAAGTAAAACAGACTGAATTTCTTCAAGAATAGGGAAGCTTAAGTCTTTGGCAAATACCATGAATATCGCAAGGATTCTTTAACCTTGTTACCACAGAGAGGGTACTATTTGAAAATATTCAAAACTATGGTTATGAAAGATAAGAACTATATCAAGTGAATAGCAAACAGCACAGCTAAACTGCCTACCGCAGTTACTACGGATTTGCTGTTCAGAACCTGTTGCCATTTATTTTAAATGAAATATCCCATTTTAAAATGTCCAATGTCCCAGATTTTTAATTGTGAATTTTGGATGTAGCATTTTATTTTTTAAATCTTTCTTTGCAAACATAGTACCTACTACTGTACATTACAAGCGAGCAATGCGTATAAATATTTAACTCTATTTAAAGTAAGGCATTCAGTTGGTACATTCCAGGGATAATCAAGTCAACGCAGCAGATTTCTTCAGCAACTGTGAAACACAAACCAGAGGGCACGTGTGGGAACTACTGTATGTGGAGAAGCATGAAAAAACAAGAACAGAAAGCACTTCCGTACCCAAAGGGTTGTGGGAGTATAGAACACATTAATTAGCCATTCTGTTGAAGGCTGTACCACCCTGGCTTCTTACACAAAATGACTGGATGTGGTCAGTGGTCAGTGGATCAATTCACTACCAAACAGTCTTAATGGGCTAAATGGCCACTTCTTGTTTGTAACCTTTCTGACAGAAAGAAATTAAAGCGACAACAAACGAAAACGAAGCAACCAGACTAGAGTTAACAATGGGTTACTACTGTACAAAAAATGGCAGTTGACTTGTAATTTACAAATTAACTCTAATTGTTAGTTTATCAAACAATTAAAAGCCTGCTTTGTTTCACGGATTAGAAAGCTATTTTAACCCAGCTGATATTTTATTTGTCAATGCCCCCATTCTACATTCAATCCCTATAATTATACGTACAATCTGCAGGCTTGCTTTTTTCGGCACAAATGAAGTCTAAGTGGTGTACATGCAAAATAATGCTGTATTAATTTAGCTGCCAATTGTTGTTTTTTTAAAGAGTCAGTACATAATTTGCAGAGTGTGTTTTCTGAACGTTGGCAGCAGTACTGACGCTTAATTCAGAGAAAAAAACTGCGCAAAGGAAACAAGTACTGTATATCAGCATTATTCCACTATTAAAATGCATGGGTAATTTCAGGCAGTATTCGAGGGAAAGTTTTTTTTTTACACCAGCTGGGCAGGAAAAGCTCACAGCAGGAAATCAATCTTTCTACAGCGATATGTACTGTAGCTGATTTAATTGGGAAAAATCCATACACCGAATATTACAGCAGGGAAACGCAATGCAAAACTACAGACTAAGAGAAGAGAAGCCGGATTGGAACAACAAAATAAAAGCTTGGCCTGCAAATGATCCGAGAGTTCATATATTATTAAAGAAAGTGTCATATTCATTTATAACACCGTCATTTTAAAAAGGACCCCAGCTGAATCTCAGTGGCATCAGACTCACCGAGGTCAACGTCTATCCCAGACATTGCGATAAACACTTGCTCTTTATGTCAGACAGCATTGTAAAATTACAAAGATGAACACTAACAAAAAACGTATTGCTGGAGGGCAATAAAAAAAACAATAATTTAGACCACATTTGTACACAGAAGAGTTTCAAAAAGCAGTCTGTTTGGCTAGAAGACTCATGTTTACTCTGATAATGTTTCCAGGCAACAAACTGCACACAAGCCTGCAACAGCTGGACAACAAAGGATGCTTACATGCAAAGCTGTATAGGTTGACTTATGGTCAAATATTTTCAAATGATAGTTAATCACAAAGAATACTACTAATCTTTAAAGTCTCCTTCCGATCAACAGATTTTGTTTTTATGAGTATTAAACTGTCCAAAGCACCAATGGCATGTAAAAATTACTACCTCAGGTTTGGGATATTTCATGGCATTAGCAAAGCCGTCAATAGAAGCAACTGATCAATTTCTTCCAAAAGTGAAATTACCCGATTTAATTAGCTACTGCTTACACTGCAGTACTTTCCAGCCTCTGTGGTAGCAACTCACGAAACAATGTAAACAAAAAATGACAACTTAAAAATAAATGGTTACATACTAGTAATTAGGATAGTTTTGGAAATGCTTGTTATCACTTGGGATGGAGAACGTAATATGTATTTGTTGTTCTTTGTGTTTCTGAAAAATCTAGACCTGGGCTAGCTCATTCAGAGAGTCTAGTGCTGCAATGGTATAGTATTTAAAGAGCAGGAAAAGAATTGATGAGACTTACACAACACAATCAATAGCTGGTGATACCTTGGTGGAATCCAGTTACATCACACATAAATCCAATGCTGTAAGGATATCTAAACCCACCTATTTACTGCCATAGGGAAGATAAAGTAAAATAAATGTGTGCCTTTGAAAACCTAAAAAAACATTTCATTGAAAACCAAAAAATTATGTGACTTCCTAAAAAAGGGGGGGCATACAAATTTACAATAACACAGGGAAAACCACAAATCCTGATTTGCATTCAATGAGCAGATCAAATGGCAACCTGACAATACATTCAGCCCCATTGTGAGGAAAAGGCTCTTTACAACTGGGAATCACCTTGAAACAGTTGTCACCAGCTGTAGGGCACATCAGCTGGTAGTACACAGCATTTCTGCTGTTCAGCAACAGTTCAGATATAAAGCCTGAATTGAACCTGTGGGGACGTACTAGAAGTAACACTTAACAGTCTTCTACACGTGGGCACCCAGAACACAGTCATAATCCTCTTGCTCAATGACCAGTTAGTTAATCTCCCAAGGTGATCAAGAAACACATTCAGAACCGTGGACTAGGAACCATAGCTCTACAATGTGTATTTAAAGGAAATAAGTATTTAAAGGAAAACAGTTAGGAAAAGCTATTGTACACAATGTAAGATTTTGCTCTGGATATAAACAATTCAATAGGCTCCAACTCCCCCGCAGTTAGAAAATGGACAGATGTGCTGGATAAAATTCAGCCACATCCACGGCAAGGCACATTCTGAATTGTGGGAACTTCAATTGCTGATATCAGGAGAATAGAAAAGTATTTTACACTTTTTGAGTGATTTTGCAGAGAATTCACTAAAGATATGGAGATAATTGCTTGCAATATTCAGTGGGCTTGACCTATAAATAGACACTTTACCTTTTAACTGAACATTAGCAAATTAATTCTACACATTATTTGCTCAAAGAGAAAATACAGTATTTGTTCTCTATCCACTCAACCTGGATAGGTGTATAAGCTTAGCTTTATATAGACATATTTCGAGTACGCAACAGGTCAATTTTTCATTGGAAGGGAACAATTTTTGTATTTAACCTTGATGGACAGCATAATGGCTTAGTTTATTATATTTTCCTTCAAATGTTATACAAATTGTCAAACAGACAAAGTATCAATAGAAAATACTTACATGCACCGGCAAAAAGAAAAACATTTCTAATGTGTTTGCTATTATTTGGTACAAATATAAACAAGAGATTTAGTGCTCAGTTCAAGTGAAGTACAGTATGTAGACCAAAAAAGTGACACAATTACAAAACCAAAAAAAGGCTGGCACTCTTAAGTCTTGCACCTCTACAGGCTCTAAATGAAAACTGTAAAGTCTTAAAGAGCTTCTACAGCTTATCAAATGCGATATCCGCTCCCAAAGTCATGTTATTCCAGGTTAATTATCAAGACATATCTTTGGCTCTATAAGGCTGTACCACCATACACAGGCAACATTTTAGTATCCTTTACAACATTTTTTACGGCTTGAGAGTAAGATTAATGTTAATCCAATTAAACTTGATTTTAGGACAGTAGTTCATATTTTATATACAGTACTCATTTGTATTAGAACTTCTTTTCATAATTATTGACTTAAAAAGTGAAAACATCTACAGTACATACAGTACTTCAACCCGCACAAGTATTTGTAGGATTGATGAGGACAAAGAAAGTAGAAGCTCTCGTACAATATACAACACTCATTTTTTTTGTTGTAAGAATAAAACACTGACACTTCCATCAGTTCTTAATCAGAGATTTGCACACTGCAGTGTGTAGGAGTTTCTCCTTTGTTTCCCAATAAAGTATTTAAAATATCAACTAAATATATATCTATTGAGAATTAAAGATATACTTTGAACATGAATTATATCTAGAATCCCATTTAGTCCAAGTAGCACAGAATCCTGTAAATCTGGTCTGTTTTAAATCTTTTAACCTAATAAACCTGTTGAAGACTAACAAGTGTTTTTTAGTGTAATGGGTATTTAATCACTCTGTCTTAATGTAAAAATGCTTTCTCAGGAGCAGAATACACCTGCAAAGCCATTCTAACTTCTTGACTATGCCTTACATCATTGGTCTTGGCAAAGTGGTATGAGAAGTACAGTAAACTATAAAAAGTATTTTGTCTTCTTTTAGCATGCACTGATAAGCATACTGTACATTTAAAGTCCACAAGCTCTAGAATGTCCAGATTGAAAACCATAAAGCCACTTTAACCAGACATAATATCATTACCTATGTGATTTTTCAATATTGCTCATTAGCAGCCTTATGTATTATGTAGGATAAAACAAAAACGTTATGAACCATATACAAAGTACAACATGTCCATAATATACAGCTGAATCTGACCCATAATATCATATATTTCTACTTATAAAAGCAGAAATTATTACTAAAAGCTTCCTCTTTATCAAATGTCTTGACAACATGTTTTTTACAGTGTGTGATGAACCTGTGAATTCTCTAGATTCATGCCATTTGCTATCCAAAAGCTCATACGCCCATTCTTGTGAACATCAGAACTCTATGTCAATCAATATGCAAGTATTGGGAGTTTTTAAAGAAATAAATCCTACCCACAATTCTCTTAGAAAAGAAACATGCTTATTTTTAATGTCATTATTTTGAAAGCCCACCATACTTCTTACATGGCATAATTAAAGTAGCTATCATAATGATGGATGGCCTATACTGTGTTATATATTTCAATGATCACTCTTTACTTTTGTTTGTGGTAATTAAGCAGTTTTCAGTCTTTGCTGTCAGTGGTAAAACCATCAGAAGATGTACAATACATAACACATTGTACTCCTGAATTATCCTATACTTGTATATACTGTACACAGTACATATAAGAGATTATTTGCAGTTTCAGTATATAGCATCGTCAGTAACTGACAAACACGCTACATGTGGCCTTCTTTCATCTGTAACTACTCTTACGTTCTAAGGAGTAAAAACTGAATGGGGAATATATGATCTTCCCTATACATTTTTTAAATGGTTGTTACCACTCACAAAATGAATACTGCAGTCCCATTACAAACCAAAGAGGGAATAAATGAAACACCGAATTTGAAGCATGTTAAATTGCTTAAGCAAACTTACATTTAACATTCACTCTGCAAATTCCTCTGTCATTAACTCAGGAATATAAACAACTGCAACATGATCAGCATTTCTGCAATTTTACTGTAATACTAGAAAAACAGGTAATAAATCATTAGGACGGCACAGTGGCTAGCATTGCTGCCTTGAGGTACTGGAACCCTGGGTTCAGTTCTGGGACTGAGATGCGATCTGCACATTTGGATGTTTTTCCCATGTTGATGTGCATTTCATCTGGATGCTCTGGTCTCCTCTGCCTTGTGCTGGACTGGTGTCCTGTCTAGGGTGTTGTTTGCTATGATAGGCTCCGGCTCCCTTGTGACCCTATATTGGATAAAGTGGTTAGAAAATGGATCAATTGTTTCTGCCTAGCCTTTTCCTTCCCGAAAGATCCCAAAGCATTTTACTTTTAGGAGGGAACCCATGTTATGCTCCTCTGAAGTGTAGCCCACACCGGAGTGACACAGGACCATTAGACACCAGAAGTCCCACTACACCGCACATCAGGTTAAGGCGGGAGAAATTGCTTTACCAGTTGAATTACAGTGGAACACAAGGGCAGAATTGAGCCAGGACACCAGGGTTGATAGTACAACTTTAATGACCAAGAAATCAGGACCGTGGTTTAATGTCTCAGTTTAAAAAAAAAATATTTGTAATGGGGAATTGGTTTGAAAGAAGGAATTTCAAAAACTGGTATTGACTCCAATCTTGGTTTTTACTCTTAAGCAACAAAGACATTTTTGCTGATGCCCACAGGTTACGACGAGGAAACCATTACAAGCTAAGAATGGTTTATTGTTATAGTCCCTTGGCGTATAGGCAAAGCCTCAAAAGGACACTCATTGGTCAAATGTGATGAAAAAAAAGGCTAAGATTTTATATCTACTACAAATACATGCAGGAAAATTAAAATAAATTTTGTTATGGCATTTCTTTCAGTGTTGCCTCACTTTTGCACTTATCAGAGAACAATCTGTTTATACAATATAAATAAATCAATTTTTAATGCAAAACAGTGAGGAAAGAGGTATTCCCTGGTCAAAAAGTGCACATTTACAGAATGGGGTGGGATTTTCTTATAAAGCACATCCTGACATAACCAGGCTTCTGTTGATCACAGAAGCCTCAAAAACAGGCCAGAGATATTTCCCAAGTGTATAGTGAAAAATTGCATAAGTGTAGCAATAAATTGAGTCCTCAAACTGTGCCAAGGCCTGTTGGAACAAGACTGAACTGTATCCATTTCAGGAAAATATTTAATACAGTGTTCAATAGGTACAATTAGCACAAAAAGTCATAGAGTACGTTCCATGGGCATAGGCAAAATAAAAGAATAATACAAACAAAAGTCCATTAATTGGTGTGGGACCTATTACTGGTAATTTCAAAACCATAAATTCCATAATTGGATCCTGAAAAAGCCTTTGAAAAAAGTCCAGTAATTCTTCAATGGAAACTTAGAGCACAGCTTTCAGATGATGGCAGTAATTTAGAAAGGAAGCATACATGCGTGCCACTGTGCATCTGACCAAAGGGAAAGTGAGGAACCTGCAGGCTACATCAAGTACAAGAACAGAGAAATGGTATTTCAGGCTCTCTTACACAGAAATCAATTTTTTAACCAATAAAATAGACCATTAACGGTCACTGGAAAAGAAGGTTGAACTTTAAAACAAACTTGGCTATTTATGTACCTTGGTTTTTACAAGTCTAAATGTATTGGTTACTGACTAAATGTTTTTGGTGCTATTTTGACAATTTCATCATTCACCACTGACCATGAGGTACTGGAGTGACTCTGATTGTTACATAAGCAGTACAGTAAATCACCACAGCCATGAAAGAGTTGGTTTGGCAAAAGTGATGAGGTGAGTCAGAAGACACAGAAAGGAACCAGTACGCCTCAATTTAGAGAGCAACACCTTCTTGCCATCGATATGTTGGAGTAATTCCTCAATGGGGATGAGCCAGCAGTACAGCCCATTTCCTCTTCGCCATTTAAGGTTTTAGGTTAGATTACCTTGGACTTTAGTACAAAGTGCAGTGCAATACGCCATCTGTGCCATACAAAACTCCACTCAATGTCGATTTCCACAGCAGCGCTGTGACTTTCACAGTAGACTCCCTCTCCCTTGGTGATGAACTCTTTTGATGACCAGTGCTGAAATAATTAATTCACCCATTTTCGAACTGTTTTATTCAATAAGAGTCACTGGCGAGCCAGAGCCTATCCTAGCAAGCAGTGGGTGCAAGGCAGAGTGCACCCTGGACGGGATGCTAGTCAACCGCAGGGCACACACTCACTCCAGCACCAGTTTTCTAAGAAGCCAATTAACCTACCAGTATACAGTATGTCTTTGGACTGTGGGAAGAAACTGGTCACCCAGATGAAACCCATGCAAACACAGGAAGAACACACATGAACAACTCCATGTAGATACAGGTGCACTCTAGGTCCAGAAACGAACCGAAGGCTCCAACAGCAGGACGAGGCAGCAGTGTTACAATTCTGCTTCTGTGCCACCCCTAAGTCACTTATCATGCTTGTTTAATACACTAGTGCACGTGCTACAGAAAAGGTGCTCATTTTCCTCTGAACTTTATGAAATTATAGCATGTGATAAGATTCTTGTGATGCTCACTGCACACCAAAGGCAAAAAAACAGTTGAAGGCACTGGCACTCCACTGTACAAAAGGTAAAAAAGGATTTCTAACTAATTTCATAAATCCCCCTTCACAATTATAATACCCACAAGTTTTGTAACTACCGAGCTAACTCATAAAAGCATAAAAGGATTTAGAGTGTATGATAAACACAGCTCAGAGCTACTGTACTTCGGTTTATTAAGACAATAATTTAATAATCATGTCATATATTAGAAGATTCAAGGATTTTGCAAGACATGATCATTCATAAATACGATCTGATCATAAAAAGGCACTTTAAGATATTATGATAAGAATTAGCAGTAGTACTGGTAGCAATAGAGAATAGATTATTTAACAAAACACTCACCTCTTGACTGTATAAAATGTACGTTATTCGTGGACCGCATACTACTTAATATCCAGAAGAATGTTTTGTTCCACATTTGAATGAGAACCCAACTGTAATGTATACTACGTACTTCACATTTCGTGTTCTGATTGTTCTGAGGAATCCTAAGATTCGCACACAGGCTCAGTTCCACTCTAGACATCTTAACTAACTCTGCCTCATGTACAATATGACAATGAAGATTAATAAAGGAATGTAACTTTGCTATTGAATTGAAAGGCAAGTGTTAGCCCTTTGTTGACTATCTGAACCCGCCATCTGCTGGGCTAACCAGCCAAAGAAATAAAAAAAATGCTTATTGGTACTTTCCAAACTCTTCCAGAAGTTACATGAACAAAATGTGTTTTGCTAAAATGTATTTAATATAAATGACGTTAAGGTCGCATTACCTTCACACGATGTAGTGTTCAAATTCATTCCTGCTACAAATAATTTTCACATGTACAACAAAAAGGCCGGTGCACCACTACACTCGCGTGTTTATATTGTCTTTAAATAAACACATCAGGTAACCTCAATAGGCACTGTAGGCTTTATAAGTTCATGATTACAAAAAAAGTTTTATCAGAAAAAACAAATTAACATTTTCTCCGTACCAGACGTTTGACACAGCCGACTACAATCAAATTACGTGTTTTTACAACTTTGTTGGCGTCGAACGTGATCTGATGTCAAAAAGGAAACGTTTCATTAAATTGCACACATTTTTTGCAACAGTTGATTCTATCGATACCGATAATAAAGTACAGCGCCTAACCATTGAATATTCTTTGTTTTCAAAACAAATCTTTGGGCAGTAACTACAACTGTATTGCGTCACTTAATAGTGATATACAGTATATATTTTTTAAATGTGTTATAAACAGTATTGCATATGGATCTCCGTAAACAGGATGTTCACCATATGAAGGTACCCGGATCCATAGCGCAAATACCTAAAACCGCAGTGGATAATTTAAAAAAAGGGAATACAACTGCATTTGTGTGAACTTCGCCTAATAATATGTAACAGTGTACAGAGCGTTACCGTGCCACCGCTACTCAGCTTTCAATGTCTGTTAAAAATATATGCAATTGACAACAATGTCCCCCGAGTGCTACTTCGATTCTGGAAGTTGGTGTTTTGCTGCAGCACATTTCTTTGGAGGGGAGGTCCTACTGAAATCCTTCGATAACCGACGCCGCTTTCCTTCAACAATCTCTCTTTCAATTCAGGAAATGCGACCTTTTTGTACTTTCTCTTTTATTTCAACTGCAAAATCTAAGTTATTGAGTGGGCGGCAAATGCAACGGTTTCCCTCGTTAATCGTGGGGTGTCAGCAAGGCAAAATAGCTATGATCTACTACACTGCAGTGCCAGCGTCAAAGAAGCAGAGCTTTTTTACCCCAATGACTGTCAACCACATCAACTTTAAGACACTCTGCCCGTGTCTTGCACCAGCTATAATAACCAATGCTTCTTTATAAACAGATACCACGTCATTCGCGATAACCTGTTTCTAGAGAAACATGATACAGCCCCATACAAAATTGTATTTTTAAAGCAAAATCTGAATGAAAATTAATCTATTTTACGCATCCCATCTCTCCACATCTTGGAACTGCATACAGTATACAGTACAGTTGCTCTAAAAACGAATCGCTCGCTTCAGCAGCGGGGATGAAGCAACTAACATCATTTCTAGTTATTTAAATGAACTGCAGATCATATGGACTATGGAATCAGGTTGTCTGTATATGAGGAAAAGCCTCTATCGCTTCTAACACAAAGACAGTCATGCTCTGTACTGTATCAACAGAATAAGCAAAAGAAAATGCAGAAAAAGAGGACAATAGTGGATGATGAATTCAAAGCTAGGCGCCTCGTCGTATTATCTCCGTCCTCCACGCAAATGTTGTGCATTTAAAAAGCTATCTTGCGGGCTTAATTTTCCAGTCAGCTTGACAAGAGAGACCGAATATTAAAAACCGAAAAGTGATGCAGAAGAAAATGCTGCTGCAGCACAGGAAGAATAAAACCTGTCAAACCAGACCCGCATTACAAACACACTGCACAGCGCACACCAGTATCCTACAAATGTCTACATTAAAGTGATTTACCAAGATACGACAGAGCACCTATCAAAAAAAGTTCGAAGCGCTACGATCATCATGCTTTAGTGATGCAGGGCTTTTCTGTTGGTGCTTAACGCTCAGCCTTGCTTGGCTCGCCAGCACCAGCAGGACTACAGTATAACTTATTCCCCCTTTTCGCTGCATTTACCTGCTGTACAAATATGATTGCAGATATAACACCATCACTATAAACAATGTATAACACAGTGCGGGCACTAGAAAACAAACAGCAACACCACGACTTACCACTTTGGCTTTTGTTTTTCTTAAGACTCTTGCCACAAAGACACTGCAGCATATGCGTTCCTTTGCTGAAAATGTTCCAAAGAAACCACATTGATTTGGGCGAAAAGCAATCCAGCAGCTTAGACACCCTGATAAAGAAGAGATCCTTGCGGTTGCATAATAATACAATGGGATCAGTTCTCCAGGACAGGGCTACCAATTTTACCATAGAAAAAAGATGTTTATATTCCAGTCTTCCGCTGCTTTTGTTCACGTGGCAATATATATATATATTCTTACACTTCTTAAACGAAGGTTATTTTTTTCCGACTATGTGTGAATAATGGTCCCCAAAATGCACACACCAGGAAGTCAGTAATAAAAAATACTCTGTATATTTCATATGTCGCACAAAATGTAAAGAGCAGCCAGTAAACAAACAGAACTAATCGGCAAACAGTAAAAAACGAAGGATTTCCAAAGAGAAAACCATTGCCTATTAGTTCATCACTCTGAGGAAGGGTGGATGTGCTTCAAAAGGCAAAGGCAGGATGTATCCTATAGAAAGACCGCAACGATAGCTCCAACAAAACAACATATAACCAAATCAAGTCAGTTCACTTTATGTTCTCCTTTAAACCTGCTGATTGCCGAGATCAATTCCCGTTAATCTGTCGCTGCATTCTTTAAAAAGGCATTTCTCGATCCGAACCCGGATTTTGTTCCCCCGTGAAAAAATAAACTGCAATATTCTGAGGGTAAGATGTTACCAATTCGCAGCTGGCATGTCTTTCTTTCCCCTAAAAGTATCGTGGTTCCGGAAAATATTTTCAAGTATTTCTGTTCAGCTTGGATCTGTGTTAGAAAATAGATGGGGAGGAGGAGGGGTTGAATTGAAAGATTGGCTTTCCATTACGTAAACACGTGGTTTGAACACCGTCACAAATGAGACGTTTTCAGGATTTCAAGGGAGAAACACAAAAGATTGTTTCACAAATCTGATCAATGAGTGAGAGTGTTCAGCGTGGGGATTTTTTTTTACGTTATAAAAATTAATCACAACCATCATTTTAAAAAGGACGCGATTCAGCTATATTTATGAAGATGGACAACATCCTCCCATAACATCAAAATAATAAAATGTATAATCTTTTCTCGTGGTGACGTACTGTACAGTATACAACTGAGGCATTCAAAGCCAAATCTGCATAAAAACCGGTAAAATTAAGCTGTTATGATAGGGTCTTATGAGCGTAATGTAATTTTGTTATGCTGTAGGCTCGTATTTACAGATCAACAAGTGTATATCAGTTCCGCGTTTAAAGAAGGTAATAAACTAATCAGTGTGATTATAAATGAAAACTCATCTGTTTAGGTTAGGGTTGAAAGTTGTATTGAAACTGTTAAATTAGACGGTCACTCTTACACTGTCTTAAAAAAATAACCACATCTTAAAAAAATAAATACCAGTCGGGGAACCTGGCATGATTCACTAACGTAAACAGGTGTGCGTAGATTAGGAAAGAATTTCCCCTGCAGTTTATATCACAGGACATATTTTGTGAAGATGTTGCCAAAACAGTGCACTTCAGCCTTAAGTTAAAGTTATTATAGGATGGGCATCCGAAACTAGACTGGGCATTTAATCAGCAGACAATGGTTTTGATTATGATCGTTATTTATTTATTCTTAATAATTTTCAATATATCTTAAAATAAATGCGGCGGAAACGTACTGGGAAAAAACAATAATTGACGTCTTGCTGCGTTTTTTGGTACTGTGTAATATCTAGGGTTTACACACTAGATTTTGGAGGAAATCTTTAAGTGCTTCTAAATTTTGCACAGAAACAGTACTAACATAGATGTCAAGAGTCTTAGACGTATGCGGCAAAAAACGTCCTTCAATCATAGACAATTCAGATTTGGTGGTTTGTTGAAAAACAATTATTTTTAAAATAGTGAAAAAGCAAATCATGTACTCACATACTGTATGTGCGTATTTTTTTACTGTTTGTGAATTTCAGAAAAATATACAAGGACTTATAATAAAATATTTCCCTTTATTGTGATTTTAATTTAACCGTTATGTTACTCTTAATATGTGGCTTAAATTAATTTATTTCATCATGCTCTTATTTATTAAGATCCAGAAAATACAGTAGTGAAGTGAAATGACTTGTTTGAGAAGGTTTATTAAATCCATAAATTTCTAGTCAAATGTATCTATAACTAATTTTATGTATGCAGCTAAAGAGAAATGAAATGCATATGCTTATTTTTCCCTGTATCTTGCTAAAAATAAACTAAACTCAAAGAAAAAATCCAAAGCCGAAAGATAAAAATGGCCTAAATTGTGTGTTGGAAGTTACAGAAATTAAACACATGGCATTTCATGCCTAAAAATCAAACATTTTGATCAGTGTTATACAAGGTCCATAACAAATGAATGCTAATGACCAAGTCTTCCAAAAAGCAGAAGAGACCTTAAACAATTTGTCCTGAGACAGCCTTGGAGTTCCATGTTTTTATGACCCATTTAGTTCAATTTTGTGGTATCAGAATCACAACATCTGCAGTTGTTGTTTTTTTTAAACACACACAGATGTGCTGTAGTAGTGACCCAATATGGCTTGAAGGTGATTAATCCAGACACATCAATAATAAGGGAAGAGCAGTGCACTTTCCCTTTAGTTGACGAAATCACCTGTCCAGAGTTGAGGCATCAAAAACCATCCAAGAAGCACTTGGATGAAAAAAAAAGTAAATGCTGTGTTGTAGATAATATATTGATGTTGACACAGAAAACATCAGAAAACGTGTTTTCATGTAAAAAAATCTGGGATGTCACCTTTTTACCCTTTTTTGATACACCCACGACAGATTGATGGCTTCTGAAGGGCTGTATAGACAGGTAACACTAGTGGAAAGAAACAAATTCTAGAGAAAAATGGGTCAAATTCAAGATTTCCAGACAAAAATGCAGCTGAATGGGGCTGAAGATGGAGCAGGGGAAACAGAAGTGTGATTCTATGGTGTGAGTCTACAAAAGGCAAAATAAATTCACCCGCTCTTGCTCTCTGATTTAAGGTAATGAGTGCATCTGTGTTTTGCACATCAACCTCCCTTAAGACTGTTGCTTTAGTCACTGTCGCTCATGGCTACTCTGTTGATGTTGATGATGTTCTAGGCCCCATTATCATTTTCCATCACGAGTCAAGAAGGACCTTATTTAATTGCTGCTGTGTAATTACTCCTTCGCCCAGGGGATTAGAATGAAGTACAGAATCCTTCAATTCCTGGAATATAGGCCATATCCCTTCTTTCAAATTATCTGTGAACATATGGGACAAAAACAACAATGGAACTGACCTTTTTTTCCCTGTTTGAAGGGGTGGGGCAGGGTAATGAAATCAAAGAAATCTTGTTAAATCTTGAAATAGAATCATTGACAGTATAACCTCCTTCGCTTTGACATTTTCATCATACCTGCCTGCCAACATCCAAACTCAATTTCCAGTTGTATTTAAAGATATGGCAAATGATGTTTGACAGGACCTAGCCTGTTACGTTACTTGTGCTTATTTTCTGCATCTGCTTGATAACAGAAGATAACCAGCATACAGATATCCGAACAGTAACCTTTACTACAAAGGTAAAGTGATAAGTGAGCTCTGCCTGCAGTGTGGCATAATTATTTTATTATATAAATATTAATAGATTTGCGCGAGGGGTGTCAGCAAACCAGTCAGTGGGCTATGCATATCAGTCAAGACTAAACTGAGTGAGAAAAGTGAGAAATACAGTACATTGTTTTATGTTACTAAGGCTCCTTCAGTCAGTAGAACTTCCAAGAAAAGCTATTTACCAAAACATTGTGGATGTCATCTTAAGAAGCGGCTGCAATTACAAAGACCTGCCTCTAGAGGCCACTAGTAGGAAACTCTTTACACTCCTTGTAAATGGCTACACAGTGGGTGTTAATTAGGTAATTGATAAGATTGGAGGGGAAAAGTTGTTGCTGCAAATTCTAATGTTTGTAATTATGTTTTTATTTTAACTTTAAATGGTATGAATGGTGTTCTTAGTGGCTGGGTTTTTTTTTTAGAGATTTATTTTTTGTGTGATCCTGAAAAGGCAATCAAGCCGTATGGATCTCACTAGCCATTATATATGCTTTGTGTGTGCAGACCAATATTACTGCTCTGGTTGAGGGTATGATCTATCACAATATTTAGGCTTGGATATATTAAATCACAACTTTGAACCAATCTAAAATCACAGATCTACACCCTGAAGACAGGCTTCCATATGTTAAAAGCACTAAGCCTCCAGCAAAGTTTCCATCAAATACTAGATCTGTATGCTGGGATTGGTGTTTCATTCGTTTTGAGTTAACCTGAGCTTTATCCAATTTTCTTACTGTGTTACATTATTTGACCTTTGGCCTCCCACTTTAGGTCAAATCTGCACACAGAATATGAGTGCTTTTGAAGGCTTTTGAAGGTGACAATCAGATGCTAAAAAAAATGAAATTTGGGGAGGCAGAGCAAACAGCACACTGGTATGGAATTATTCTTACAAAAGTTATTCTTTACAAAAAAAAGTTTAAATTTCACTCTTTCTATTTATCGGGGACAGTTATTAGTTACAAATGTACAATGAACTACTGACCTAATATCATCTGTGCAATATTTAAAAAGTGAAATCTTGATCTGGCATGTCTGTTATATTTTTGTAAAATAAATTGAGTGGTAGAGAAACTCACAATCTATCATCTTGCTGTCCTACTTGCTGCATCAATAAGGTATAAATAAAAATCTATTTAATTACAGTCTTTCAAATATGTTTGACTTGGAGGTGGCACATTTTTGCTCATGTTAGCTGAAAAAGAAGAGAGCAGTCTGTCCATTGGTCATCCCTTAATTGTTTATCTATGTGCACTTTTATCAAACAGTCTACGTGTTGAAATTTTCCAACTGTTTTTACAGATACTTGTTGAATTTCCCCTGTTTAGAAAGCTTATCATTTTTTTGTTTTCAGTTTGTACATTGTTGGATGTGACATGAAAGATCAATTCATATTTCTAGTATATAAAAGAAGACAAATCCAACCTTTTCTCATACAGGTGAGATCTGCTGAAGAGAAAAATACTGTTTAATGGTGTAAGTAATAATAATGTATATATGTAACTATTTTTAATCCTCAAGTATTGTCTATCATACTTTTTAGTTCAAATGTTTACTTGTTGCTTGTTCTTGCTCTTTCCAGGATGCATTGCCTGCCGTAGGTTTCTGTTTAGGGAATATGGCAGCAAATTGATGTGTGCCCTGTTTGTTTTGAAGGTTTGACATTTATCATTCGTTCAGTGGAACGGAACATTTTTAAAGGCATTAAATAGATCATTGTGTCACCTTTAAGAGATACCAATAAAAGATAAATATAAGTCATGACAGAGCCCAGTAAGAATTTCTTGCCCACTATTAAGATCATTAATAAATGATATAAACAAACGATATTTATTATTCAATCAGGACTAGATCACACAACTCTTTTCTTCCAAGACGTTTGATGTACTATTGCTATCAGCCTCTGAAATAAAAAATGCACCCCTGCAGTTATTAGGAGGTAAGTTATATTAAGAAAAATGTCTTTTTGTGCATGTGATGAATGCACACTTCCTTGTTCTTGTAATTTTCCAGAGAATAGGTATCTGAGCTTTAAGAACAAAGAAACGTTAATTTAGAAATGAGCTTGCACAGAATACAATGTTGTACTGTGTAACGGCATATGGCATTAAATTCTAAAATTGTCTGCCAACAAGACCATGCAACCCTCGATAAGTTGCTTTATACTTGACATTAGCTGAACACTCACCTGAAACAAGGCTACGTACAGTACCATCCCTCAGCTTACAATGTCCTGCAATTTATCTTTTAAGATGACTGACTCAACATTGTTCGCTGGTTGTAATACAGTAGGTCTCACTGCTACTATACAAAATCCCATTGGTTTATTAAATATACACTTTTACTACACATTTAACACACATTCTCATGAAATATACATGCTCATAATCATGAAAATGTATTTTGTCATGACCAAAGGATATAGGAAGCATGGTAGTTAGTGCTGCAGCTTTATAGAATTGGGGCCCTGGGTTTGATTCCAGTGTGGAGTTTGCATGGTCCTCCTCTGTGTTTGCTCAGGTTAGGTAATGTTGGAAACCTAAACTGCAGTTTAGGTAATGGGAGAAACCTAAACTGCGCTTGCATGGTTTTCCATTCATCCATTTTCTAACTGCTTTTCATGGTTGTAGGGGAGCCAGAGCCTGTCCCAGCCAGGACAGGAAACCACCCACGGCCTCCAGTCCATCGCAGGGCACACACAGACACAAACACGCACACACTCACACCAGATCCAATCTTCTCATAAGCCAATATACCTACCAATATGTCTTTGTACTGTAGGAAGAAACCGGAGCACCAAGCAAAATCCTGCATGAACAAAGGAAACCCATGTGAACTCAGAACCCTAATTCCAGAATTGAACCCAGGGCCCCAGTGCTGCAAGGCAGCAATACTAACCACTAGGCAACCATGGCACCCACTTATTTTTATTGTTGTTACATTGTTATGTTTTTATGACTTGTAATGATGCTCTCCAGTGAACTGATATTGACCTGCCTTGAGACCTGCTTTGGGCAAATGTACAGTGGAGGACTTGACTTAACAAAATGTAATTGTGATTATTTCCATTATTGCTTTCTAACTTTCAGTCGTGTTGGCTGTCTTTTCAATCTTACGCTATGTGTAAAGTTATTATTTCTGTGATCTTTATTAATCATTAAACAGATTTTTGTCAAAATGTGCTGGTTAATGAGGGAATGCAGCTCTTATGAATTCTGCCGTCTGTGGCTGTATCTCTGTGGACAAGAAAAAAAAAAGGTTAAAGATCAGTAAATAAGCTCACATGTAAAGTACCTTTACTGTTTCCTCAGGTGAATAAGAGCCAAGCAGGTTTTTGTTGTTCTGTGGAAAAAACGTTTTTTTTTTCAGGGGTAAACCACAATAAAAATAAAATAATTTTTGAGAAATGAGTACAGCACACAAAAGACTTAGACATTTCCAGATCTTCCTGACATTTATTGCAAACAGCTGTTGCAAAGGTGGAACATTACCTGCGTAAAATCCTCAAGATTCAGTTTGCAAAGGACTATTATGGATTGAGTAAAGCTTCTACAGCCTTGAAGGGCAAAGAGATAATCAAAGTGTCTCTCTGGGCAAAAACTGTTGTGAAGAACCACATCAACAGAACAAGGTAAAAATAGCATAAAAGCCTCTGGTTCTTTTTAAAGAATTAAATATTCCTTTATAATTATATTATACAAAAGGTTTTTGTGACTAAACCTTCTGTTTATTTTCAAGGCTAAACCAGCCATTTCAGCAGCAGTAGCAGACAACTGCTGTTATAATTCAGAAGGGCATGATACACAGCACTCAACAAACTGTATTCTAAGGCAGAGTGCTAACAGGACCTTTATCAGAAGCTAATAACTAAAAACATACAATGTAAAATGTTTTTTGCATACTAGGGGCAGTTTTTCCATACTCTTGCAAAGATAGATTAACTTTATTGTCCACTAAAAGTGGAAATCTTTCCCCCATTACAAATAATGCAATTAACTAATATACATACCATACAGATCTTCAACAAACATAAAAGAAAAAAAACACATCAGACATGAAGAAGTATACATTTACAGATAAAAGCAAACTGATCATAATGCAAATAATTTATACAAACTACTAAAATACCATTAACAACTTGCAAAAGGCTGTTAGTGGTATTTTAAAATAAAAAAGTACTACACAATTGTTTAGCCACCCAATTTTGATTCTGACAAGGGTCTGTCTTCAGAATACCTCAGTATACAGTACAGTACACGTATTTGAATGTAAATGCCTGTGTTCTGTTGTTGACAGTGACATTAGAGGTAAATTGTTGCTGGTTATTTCTGAATTCCAGTAAATAAATGGAAATTAAAGAAATGAGCTTTAAAGGCCAACGAAACAGGTGCAATACTCAAAAAAGGTCAACTTCCTAGACACCACAGTTATAGTCCATTAAAACCTGAAATAAGAAGGGATGATGATACCAAATAAACCGACACCCTTTAGTCTATACTATATACAGCTATAAATAAAAGCACGCATTGAAAGATTGAGGCTGTATTATATTACCTCCTAATCTCTGTCTTTTGTAACATTGGGCTGCAGGTCCAAAAGCAATGAGGGGTTTTCCTTTCTGTTCCTGCCACAATCAAACAGATGAAAGAAGACTTCTGTCATTGCCCTCCTGAGGGAGCAGAACACAGCAGAACAGGAACTAAGCTGGATGAGTCCATATGGTGAAGGTGAAGAGGCCGCAAACGAAATAGCTACGGTGGGCTTATATGCCCTATCAACCAGGACAAGGGTTTGAAACGTTTCTTATCAGACAAGGTTTCATTTACACAGGCTAATTTAAATTAATATCGATGAGTAGCATCTGTTCTGCACCTCTTGAGATGCTGCTCAGCTTTCTAAAAAATCAAACCTACAGTTATTGAAACTCGGTGGAAAACTTTTTTACAATCTTTGTAAAAACATCAAACAACAGCCACATGTCGTCTTTTCTGAAGCACACAAAGGTTGCTTTGTTGATCTGTTTACAGCAGGTACAAATACATTTAACAGGCATGACTCATGGCATTTTGTGAGAATTAAACATAATCCATTTCCACCTTTATGTAGGTTGTAGTGCTTCTGAAATTAAATTGACAAATCAAATATAACAGCTTTGATCCTAAAAATCAGAAGAAACGATTACATTGGTAGTGACATTATGTTACCAACCTAATAAAGTTAAGACCTATAAAATATATAAAGAGCTATTCACAAAAACATACAACTTACTCACTAAATTTATACAGATAAAAATGCAATCTGTACAACACAAAGAGTACTGGATGTATACAAATGGAATATACACATACAGTACAGGACTATATGCAAAAAAAAAAATTTTTAATGCTTGCGCCAAAGCGTTTTAATAAAGGATTAATAAGGAAAATGGTTGTTAATGTATTGTATACATATTTGGGATGCCTCTTCTTAGTTAATTGAACAGACATGCATCCTTTCCTAGATGATGCCAGAAATGTACTGCCATATTTCAATGGAGTATTATGAGCCTGCAAGAGTTCTAGATGATGGGGGTAGGGGTTTAAACTTTCAAACCTGGCAATATTGAAAACCATGGGGGAAAGCCCAAAAAGCAAATTATTTAGGTACACAAAGAAAGAAATTGTTAAATGAAGTATATACTGTGCAGTAAAGAGAAACCCAAACAGAGAAATCTAAGACTAGCAGAAGCAAATTACATGTGAAACAGGAAGCTGTATGGTTTGAACAGAATCTAAAATCCGAGTTACCCTTCCAAAATGGGATGTAGTCATTACCAATACTAAAATGACAAATCACTGATCTCTGCTGTTACATTATACAAAGGAGCACAATGGGACCCTGCCATAACACTCTGGCTCATTCCTCTTTTCCAAAATGCTGGAATGATGGGCAGTAACCTAGGCCATTTATAGTCTTACCACTGACCTGGCAACCTACAGTACTTCAGTAGTGTTTGTTGGATTTATTGTATTCATCTAGATTGTGTCACGATCGCTACTCTCCCTCTTAAGGGCGCTCCAGCCCTTCCTCGTTTTCCCCCATTGCTTACACCTGTTCCTTTGCCCAGCCCCTCTTTAGTTCCACCTTTAAAGCAGACGCAGGCGTTTGCCCGAGGCTTTTCATTGAATCCTATTTTGAGAGTAATGCCTGTACATGGGTGTTATTCTGTGAAATAAAAGAATGTTTAATAACATAACAGCCCTCCAAGTTAGCACAGTCTGCATTCTTGTGTGTCTTCTCATGGAATAGGATAACAAAAGAAATGAGAAGAAAGAAAGTCAGACAAACCGCAGGAGCAGGAGAATGAGTTGGCTGAGTGGGAAGAGATTGAGTGCACTGAAATTATGTTCTTGTCTGTTA
Source organism: Lepisosteus platostomus (assembly GCF_059453375.1). Lineage (NCBI taxonomy): Eukaryota > Metazoa > Chordata > Actinopteri > Semionotiformes > Lepisosteidae > Lepisosteus > Lepisosteus platostomus. The sequence goes on from NC_142612.1 coordinate 30,622,185, forward strand.
TTACTGTACTGTAATAAAGTTTATTACAGTACAGTAGTGTTGCATTTAAAATAGTAAAAGAAGACGAAATGTAAAAAACAAAGAAAATGTGCACTATTAAAAATAAAAAGAACTCTAATATAGGGTAAACTCTAATATCAGAACAGTGGTTAAATTTGTTTACACATCCAATAACTTGAATTAGAGGGGAAAGATGATGCTTTTTAAACTCATTTTCATTAAAAATACCTACTACCAATAAATACTAAAACTCTTTTTGAAATAGTTAATAGCTATAACAAAATATAAGTAAGGTATTTAGTCCTGCGTTTGCAAAATCACCATTCCAAGAGACTTCAAGTTACCAAGTTTTACCATATTCCGATTGAAAGCTCCCGAAGAGAACTTATCTGAGAAGGCAGGAGGATAATTCTAAATCAGAGTTTGGAAAAGTCTGTCTTGTAGGAGGCACAGGGTTGAGTGCAATCTGTCACTCAACCCTGTCACAATCTTTCTGGGTCCTATGCGGAGGACACGATCCGGAATTGTGAGGATACAATAGGGAAAATAGTCATGCAGGAGAAGGGTCTGGAGACGGGGGGCGTGTCCGAGGAGTGCAGGTGTCCAGGGGGGGTGAATCCAAGGCGAACAATCCAAGGGTATATCCAAAGGGGGAATCCAAAACGGGAGGTAGTCCTAGGCCAGGGGATCTATCATGTATCTAAATGTATCATGTATCTAAAGCTTTCCTGATGAAAACTAAATAACTAAAACATAACACTTGATGTGTTCCTATATAAATATGTATCTCATTCCTAACAAGCTATGGCGGTCCTGACTCACGTGACATGCATCGTAAAGACCCTATGTGGACGGTATAATCTGGAAGTGGCTGGAGAAGGACAATAGGGAAGACATGGCGAGGAATGGAACGGGATGACAAATAGGGGGCAGTGCCGGCAGTGATCAAGGTGCATGGTGGGAGCTCAGGCGAACAAGTCCAAACAAGGGAAGTCCAAGCAGGAAACTAGGGCGGAGTCCATAGTCCAGGAGCTGGGAGATCCATCCAGAAAAACAAAGGGAACAGGGAGCCAGGTACAGAGAAGGTTAAAACCATAACGGAGCAAAGCGCTTTGAGCCCCGGACTCAGATGGTCAGGACACCAGGGGAAAAGGCCTTGCCCTCAGGCTCCTCCTGAGCCCAGTGGATAGGCAGGCCTTCAGACATCCGTCTTCCAATACTGAGCCTAGAATAGCCCAATATGGGCTTAAATAATTAAGCCAGGCTTAAATAATAAAAAAGGTAATGAGACATGGGTGTAGGAACTTAAACTAACTGAAATACAAAAAGGTAGGAGCGCCCTCTAGAGGAGGGAAGATGATCGTGACATCTTTACTACAGAGACTGATGCAGATGGGCTGATGTGGATCTGCTAGATGGAAGTGCTGCAGAAGTGGGAGCCTACATTTACTCTGCTACTGCGCAGCCTGCACAAATGAGAAACTGGTCCATGGATGTGAAAAAAAATGGTCACTAAATTTCTCCGAAAGAGGCGAAATCGCAAATGTAAAACTCACAGATATTGAGATCTACCTATGTCATTAATCTGTGTCCTTTGTTTCCAGGAACTGGCATCTATTCTGGATCTTCATGAGCTTTGCTCCAGAATTCTCTCTCTCTTGGAATCCTGTGCCTTGATGGTTTCAGATGCCCTACAATTCCATGTGTACAGTGCCTTGCGAAAGTATTCGGCCCCCTTGAACTTTTCAACCTTTTGCCACATTTCAGGCTTCAAACATAAAGATATAAATTTTTTATTTTATGTGAAGAATCACCAACAAGTGGGACACAATTGTGAAGTGGAACGAAATCTATTGGATTTTTGAAACTTTTTTAACTAATAAAAAAATGAAAAGTGGGGCGTGCAAAATTATTCGGCCCCCTTGCGTTAATACTTTGTAGAGCCACCTTTTGCTGCGATTACAGCTGCAAGTCGCTTGGGGTATGTCTCTATCAGTTTTGCACATCGAGAGACTGAAATTCTTGCCCATTCTTCCTTGCAAAACAGCTCGAGCTCAGTGAGGTTGGATGGAGAGCGTTTGTGAACAGCAGTTTTCAGCTCTTTCCACAGATTCTCGATTGGATTCAGGTCTGGACTTTGACTTGGCCATTCAAACACCTGGATACGTTTATTTGTGAACCATTCCTTTGTAGATTTTGCTGTATGTTTGGGATCATTGTCTTGTTGGAAGATAAATCTCCGTCCCAGTTTCAGGTCTTTTGCAGACTCCAACAGGTTTTCATCCAGAATGGTCCTGTATTTGGCTGCATCCATCTTCCCCTCAATTTTAACCATCTTCCCTGTCCCTGCTGAAGAAAAGCAGGCCCAAACCATGATGCTGCCACCACCATGTTTGACAGTGGGGATGGTGTGTTGAGGGTGATGAGCTGTGTTGCTTTTACGCCAAACATATCGTTTTGCATTGTGGCCAAAAAGTTCGATTTTGGTTTCATCTGACCAGAGCACCTTCTTCCACATGTTTGGGGTGTCTCCCAGGTGGCTTGTGGCAAACTTTAGACGAGACTTTTTATGGATATCTTTGAGAAATGGCTTTCTTCTTGCCACTCTTCCATAAAGGCCAGATTTGTGCAGTGTAAGACTGATTGTTGTCCTATGGACAGACTCTCCCACCTCAGCTGTAGTTCTCTGCAGTTCATCCAGAGTTATCATGGGCCTCTTGGCTGCATCTCTGATCAGTCTTCTCCTTGTCTGAGCTCAAAGTTTAGAGGGACGGCCAGGTCTTGGTAGATTTGCAGTGGTCTGATACTCCTTCCATTTCAAGATGATCGCTTGCACAGTGCTCCTTGGGATGTTTGAAGCTTGGGAAATCTTTTTGTATCCAAATCCGGCTTTAAACTTCTCCACAACAGTATTACGGACCTGCCTGGTGTGTTCCTTGGTCTTCATGATGCTCTCTGCGCTTTCAACAGAACCTTGAGACTATCACAGAGCAGGTGCATTTATACAGAGACTTGATTACACACAGGTGGATTCTATTTATCACCATCAGTCATTTAGGACAACATTGGATCATTCAGAGATCCTCGCTGAACTTCTGGAGTGAGTTTGCTGCACTGAAAGTAAAGGGGCCGAATAATTTTGCACGCCCCACTTTTCATTTTTTTATTAGTTAAAAAAGTTTCAAAAATCCAATAGATTTCGTTCCACTTCACAATTGTGTCCCACTTGTTGGTGATTCTTCACATAAAATAAAAAATTTATATCTTTATGTTTGAAGCCTGAAATGTGGCAAAAGGTTGAAAAGTTCAAGGGGGCCGAATACTTTCGCAAGGCACTGTAGCTGCACACACATCATCTGAGAGATCTGCATCCCTTCATGAACTGGGGGAAGAAGGTCCTGTCTCCTTCTCAAACCTCCATGTTTCTTCCAGAATTCTGCCTCTTCCAGAATGGTGGTGGCCGTTGACATCTTCCCTGTGTCAATGACCAATAAAACTAATGATGGTGGTCTTGCAGAAGCTGTCCCTGGACCTTGTGCATGCTGGACTCCTTCAGTGGTTTCCGAACAGGTGTCTAATGTGCTAGAGCAGCTGTTGGTTTTTATTTCAGCCAAACTCTCAGTTACACAGTCGAACCCCAAATGTACCTAATAATAGGAATTAATTAGAGTTCTGTAATTGCCTCATTTCTTAAACATTTTGGAAGTTAATTTTTAATGAATGCAATTAATTAAAGAGCTCAACTGGAACAATAAAACCAACATGTCTGTGGGCTTCCAGGCCCAGGATTAGAAACCCCTGCAGTAGAGAATGGAACACACCTTTTGATGAGGTATCAGTGTTGCTTCTGGGCCTTCAACTGCAGACAGTCCTCAACAATTTCAGTGAGGCCACACCTCCTTCATCGTGTGGTACCAATAGATCTCAAACACTTCATGGAATGGGTAAAAATCCTGAGTCACCATGATTCTGCCCTGGTCTACAGCACACATAAATATTCTAGAGCTGTGAGAGATTTTTCTCTGCATTTTCCCTCTGTCTTGCAGGAGATGCTCCTTTTACACTGGCAGACTGATTTTTGTGTCCAAGTGTACAACTCAGAACCAGGATTTGATTTTTGGCCACATCTCAGTAGAATATGAGTTCATGCAGACTCTTCTGGATGAAGGAAAGGTTCCATCGACACCTCAGGTCTACTTTGGCTTGTCACTATAGGTGTGACGAGGAGAGCGCTGGCACACATAACCTTGCCATTCACTTCCTGCACGTAGTATGGAGGCTCCACCCACTAAGAGGGAACTCAAGGTCTGACTTCCCCGTGATTTTTTGTGTTTAAGTTGCTGGACTCAACATCTGTGCTCTTTTTGACTTGCTTAATGGGAACACCTCTCTCCTATTTGTGCTGGACCTTTCATGGGCCTCATTTTGGTTCAATCCAGTTATCCTCTCTTGGCTTTTCACTATAATTGACTGATTGATCTGTTAGGCTTGCAACCAACATCTTTCACCTCCGACTCACATTATCTGACACGTGGGTGCTGAGCAGTTACTTTAGGTATGCCGTTCTCCTTCACCCAGAGGACGGTCTTTTGTAACCTTTGATAGAGCTCCTGGCTCAGCCCCTTCTGAGCACAGGATTCTTTATTGAATTTTGGATACTACCCACCTGGTGTATGTGGGTGCTGAGCTTCCACATCCAGGACTCATTCAGGCTTATACCACCTGGGCTCTGGTTACATCATAGACCTTCTTTGATGATCATCCCTGGACAAGATCTAAATAGTGGAGATATGGGCTAGACATTTACCAGATTCCATAACCCCAATGTGTTGCATGCTCTGTGCCTCTTGATTGTCATGTCTTGGGTACATATTTCCCCATTGATGACTGAATGATGACTACATTCTGCTCCAGAAGGGGAACACTATGTTAACTTTGCCTCCCTGTGGCACTGAAAAAAGAATGCAATCATCGCCCATACTGGGCTTTCCTCGACAGCTTCTTGTTCAGACTAAAATGGAGATAGACTGCTCTACAACATTTTGGCTTCTAGAAGGCAGTTGGACTGATTTGGCAAAAACGTTTCAGCAGAAATCAGTGACAAGGAACTTTGGTGATGGCATTCCATTTAATAGTAACAGTATTGCAAAGACAATTTACAAAGTTATAACAGTTTGCTAAAATATGCTAAAATAAGTCTAACAATTTATTTTATGATCAGCATTATGGCCAAGTGTGTTAAAAATGCAAATACTTCCAAAGCATGGACCATACTGTACTTCTTATGAATAGATAAAGAGGTAGGATGCTATTGTCTCAAACATTGTATGAGAAACCCTGTATTAATTCTCCAGGGATCGAAAGGCTTTAAGTAATTAAATAAAATCTTAACAAAGCACATCACTAATACCTCATTGTGACTGAAATAACACAAGTATTTGCAGGATACTTGGGCATAATTTCATATCTCTGCATTAAAATGATCCAAAACACTCATCCAAGCTGACAACAAAATTGTAAAGACTGAAAGTGTTAGATTACTCATTATCACAATCATGTGAACATTCATTTTAATGAAATTATAAGGATGGATCTAAGGAAGCTACAGCTGTCAGCTGCAACTATCAGGAAACATACCATATTAAAAGCACTCAAAATTCTTTCCAAAATGGTTGAATGAATTGGCAAAAAAAAAAGAAAAAAAATTAACATGATGCAAAGCTACAAGAATCCCTAGCATGCTGCAATAGGCACCAAGGGCTTTGCTATTGTTATAATGTTGTGTTTTTCTTTAAAGATAATGATTTGATATTTAATATAGGAACGCAGTTTTTAGGTTTATGATGTAGATGATAGATATATTATAATGAACACCCTTCGGGGTTAGGGCAGTAGTTAAGTGCAGTGCGTGCAATGAATTGTGATTTTAATATTAATAAGCTTTTTAACCAATCAAAACTCTAAAGGAGATGGAACTACATCATGACCTGACACACATGTTTCACACATTAAATCAATATTATATGCCTGAAAACAAATAGGGGAGGTTAAATAATCAGCAGGCTAAACTTGTTTGGACCCCCCAAAACATAGTATAAACGATAACCTACTTAGGCCAGCTGGCCTGTCACTCTTTTGTGACAAGTAGTTCCACTGGGATGAGAGCCATTTTTACTTCTCAAATTAAGGTTCCTGCAATAAGTCCTTTTTCATTGATGCAACTGAGCCAGGGTTTTGAGAGAGCTAACACAAAGACTGTTCTGAATGTGTTCTTCACTGATGCTGACTGGAGAAGACCCAGCTATGTTCAGATGTGTAAATATGACTCTGCGTTTAAGGAGTGGTAAATATTACCTGCATCAAGCTGTTTTATTTAATGTAAGCACATTGTTGTAAAATTCCACTGGAATCTGTTTTTAATCCTGGATAGTAATGTACAGAAATTGACACAATTTTATAGATTTTTCTGTTAAAGTGGAAAGCCTTACTGGAATGTTTTTCCTTGATTGGGTTTTGAAAATATGGATGGATGGGCACTTGCAGCAGAGTTAAGATAGATTAATTAATATAGTTAACAGAACACCCCACAAGATTGGCAGCATATAATGTACCTGTAGTCAGGTGCGAAGGCCAGGGGATCTGTCTAAGCTCCTACAATTCAGGGACAGAGGAGAAGAATGAAGAGTTTAGATATATTATAGAGTTTAGATAGCACAGGAGCAGATAATTCACTCTGTTGCTTTAACATCAGCAAAGAAGCAGCATGCAGTCTTAATTTTCAGATGTAGTTTGAAGTATTAAAGGTAATGGGACAAACTTGCAAGTATATTTGTTACAGAATGGATTTAGTAATGAATGATGGAAACAGAGTGTATTTAGCATTTTGTCTCTACTATGTATTTCTGGATTTAATTTGAATTTTCCACAGTCCTTGCAGAGTTGTGAATTAGTGCTTGTAGAGTAGAGTTGGAAACTGGGCACTGGGGGTTAAGCCAAGTAAGAGAAGGCAGAAGGTCTCCAAGGAGCCAAGGAGCATATACGTTCCTATTAATAAGGAAGCCTGGCCATTTATTGAGGGTGGTTCATTGTGTCAATGTGTCCCTGGGAGTGTTATGAAAAGTCCTTTTCTTAAGGAAAATGACCGGAGTTTGTCAGAAATTCCACTGTTCCAGCTCCTTCAATGGATTCAAGAAGATCTGAAGAGTTGATGCATAGCCGATGAAGAGGAACTTTGCTGAAGACCACCAAAACACCCTGTCCTTCTCTGGCAGTATCACGGTTACATGTCTCTGGGTTACATGTTGGGTCCAAGGGGTTGGCATTCACCAGATAAGCTCTTTTATGTGGAGAGCTTGACTATATTCCCCTATTGCACAGCCTGGAAAAATGGGCTAGGTGCCCCTCATTTATGGTGAAAGCTGCAAATATTGAATTAGACTCATTGAGAAATGAAAGCGGTGAACCCATGCAGTAACTTATTAGTTTCCAGTGGCAATAATTCTCCAGTAGAAGTCCAAAGGCTAACAAGGGCAGCTTCCAATCAAACCAGTTCTAGTCAGTCAAGACATGTCTCAAGGAAGGCACAGTCTATTTGCAAGTAAGGTCAAGGCCTCCCTTCAGCAGTCTTACAGTAAGCTAGGATACAGGGCGCCACATCTCCATTTTGTCTGAACAACTGCCAAGGCTCTGTTTCAAAATGATGTAAACAGCCTCTTCTATTGAGTTTGTGAAATGAAGTCATGTTAATTTGCTTCCCCTGCACGATTCCCGGCTTTCAGGTTATTTTATTTTCGGGAACTATTTTACCCGAATATCTAATTAACAAGTTTAATTGGACATTTAAGCAGAAACAGCAGCAGGAAAGTCACTCGGAAAAACAGATTACTTCATCGAAGAGAAATAAGATATGAAACAGGAAAAGCAGATGGTATAAACCATTCTTTTAACATGACAAAGGCATCCGCAGGGCAGGAATCCATTCCACCTGGAATGAGAGCATCTGAGTGGTTTTAAACACCAGTAAACACTCCAACAGTACACTATGTGCTCCATTGTTCCTAAGCCAGGCATCATATTGATCTGTTTTTATGTAAAGTATCATTTCACTCTAGAGAAATGATATCCATTTGACAGTTTTGTCAGGCATTAATAAAATACTTCTTTTTGATTGTCTAAGAAGCTTAAGAGGCATAGAAGTTATTGTTTGCACTATACCCCATAAAAAAACCTCTCTGAATTAAAGGTGCATTTTAAACAAATGAAATGAAAACAAATGAACAAACAAAAGAAATGCTATTCTAAAATGTTGCTGTAACAGGCTATGAAATAAAGTTAGGGGATTCACCCAGTTTATTTAATACACTTTAAACACTATTTCAGCTTTGTTTAACAAATAAAGCACAGGCTCAAATGCTCATATTTGGGGGGGGGAGTACAAATATATTTATCATTAACGTTAGTCTTTTTGGAAAGTTTCTTTGGTATTATTGGTCCTGTAATGTGAAAATGTGACCAGCCCTGTGTTCTACCTGCAAAAGACTGAGCGTACTTATGGAATAAAGTGACTTACTGTATCGCTTATAACAGCAGGGATCCTCTAGTGTTTCCTTGTGTGAAATCACCCTGATTTAAGTGGAAGGCTACAATGTGCGTAAGATCGTGAAAGTCTCACAAAATAAGTTTAAACAGCATCCTGAATGCTCCTGTGAGCAGTTCTCAAAGGCCTCTTAACTCTTTCAAACACTTAAGGTGTACTGAGCCACAAATGACAGCTTTACACATTAAAGTCAAGTGGAAGAACATCAATACAGCGTTTTCTGTTTGCACTTTAAGTCAGGGCTTCTATTGTGGTGACATTATATCTTCAACATTGAAACTGAGTTTTATGTTCTAAAGTTTCCTTAAGAGTGCAATATCCCCCATTTAAAACATTTTTGTTCATGACTGCTTGCAATGAGCAGTGCAGAAAATGGAAGTCTAAGACAAAGTACTAGAACCACTTTATTTCTAATTGCTTTCTTTTTTCCCTAAAACACATAAGGCTAGGATAGAAGGGAGGTTATCCCATTAACTGTGACTGATTGAAGCTGTTATCATAATGCCCCAGGTCCTAATGCCCCAGTATAGTGACAGGGACACTATACTGTAAACAGGCGCCATCCTTCGGATGAGACGTAAAACTGAGGTCCTGACTCTCTGTGGTCATTAAAAATCCCAGGGCGATTCTCGAAAAGAGTAGGGGTGTAACCCCAAATTTCCAATTCCTAATAATCCCCCTCTATGAATTGGCTACATTACTCTGCTCTCCTCCCCACTGATAGCTGATGTGTGGTGAGCATTCTGGTGCACTTTGGCTGCCGTCGCATCATCTAGGTGGATGCTGCACATTGCTTTGAGTGGAGTGTCCAGAAAAGCGCTATATAAGTGTAAGCAATTATTATTATTATTATTATTATTATTATTATTATTATTATTATTATTATTATTAACTATAATGATGATAAAAAGGGATTTCATAGTGATTTACTCTGGTTAATTAATTTCATGGTAAATCATTAGAACCTTTAAGAGCTGTACGTTGCAGCACAAAAGACAAAGGCAGTATACAGGAGAGGACAGAAAGGAAATTTTGGGGTGCTATATTAAGTATATATATTGGCCAGTATCTTTGTCAGGGTTGGTATGTTTATGTTTCTCCTTGTGTTGCATTTCTCTTTTAATCAAGTCTCCGGATCTTCCTTGCTCAAACAGTGGGGCAGATGTTAATCAACAAAAGATTACCAGCTCTGGAACAGGGAGAGAGAGAAGAAGCTCAAAGAACAGAGGCAGAGGAGACAAAACTCCAAAAATGATTAAGAAAACCTGGCTCTGTATACAATCAGATCATTACTTTGACTCCACTTATTAATTCTGCCCCCCTATCCCATTCAAAAAATTCCTGCCCCTCATTCCAGTTCTGGAGCCAGGAAGGCTACCGTACTGTATATACTGTACTGTATATAAGCCACAGCCAAAGGGGGCAAGAATATGTGACACAGATTGCACCACTTGGATCAGGAGAGGTCTTGGACAGGGGGACTCTACAGGGATCAGGCAGAGGAAGGGAGGCAGGGGGAGCATCATGGGACAAATTGTTTGGTGGTGGAACTGAACCACTACAGGGAGTTTAGTCTCTTCTTTTGGCAAGGTGGAAAGAGACACACCATTATTATTATGGATGATGCAACACCAGCAATAGTGCATACATTATGCTCACCACACACTTACCTATTAGTGGGGAGGAGAACAGAATGATGAAGCCAATTCCTAGATGGGGGTTATTAGGAGGCCATGACTGGTAAAGTCCAATGGGGAAATTTGGCCAGGACGCTGGGGTAACACCCCTACTCTACAAGCCTACAACCTGGGTTTTTTAAATGACCACAGAGAGTCAGGACCTTGGCTTTACATCTCATCCGAAGGCCGGCGTCATTTTAAGTATAACATCACTAACACTATGCTGGGGTATTAGGAACCACTGCAGGGAGGACTCTCCCTACTGGTCCCACTAACACCACTTCCAGCAGCAACCTTAGTTTTTCCCAGGAGGTCTCCAATCCAGACACTGGCCTGACTCACATGTGCTGAGCTTTAGTGGGTTGCCGGTTGTACATACTGTAGCTACATAGAGATAGAGATATATAATAATGTATCTGTATATGGCTATATGTCTGGCTATATAGCAGCTGGCTATATATATATACTGGATAATGATGTACTGTAAATGCAAAGGTAATAAAAAGTGCACCGGTGGCTTTTGGGATTCCAAAGAACCATTTGCGGAGAGAAGCGTTCTAGCACCCTTAAAACTGCTAGGTGGTGTAGTGGCTACAAATATTCCACATACTAGAATCTATGACATTTGCTGGCCTATATATTTTAGGAAATTCTGATTTCCTTAATTGTGGAGTCCACAGACTAAAATCCTTTTCAAGTAGGTAGCTGCGTCAACATGAGTAGGCAAAGGAAAAGATAAAGGTTTATTACATGCTGAAAAGAGAAGAAAAGAAACACATCATTCTTCTTCGGGTATGTCAAATCCTTTTCTCCTAGTTTGGTGATGCATCTTTAGAGTGCAGCTTTGAGCATATGTTAGTGTGTTAGAGTGTAGCAGTATATTGTTTAACTTGTTAAGTTGTTATTTTTTAATAGATATACTGTATATTTGTCTGTCAAAAGTTGGCTCCGATTTTATTACCAGAATTGCCAGAACCGTGCCAGAGAATATAATGAAACCATTTCTTTCATGCCTCAAATCTACTGCAGGGGCACATTTTAACAACTTTATTAAACTCTGCTTTTTCCTGACCTCCTTATCTTGTATCAATGCATCATACCTCTCTGCTATTTGTTTTGCATACTCTAAACCTTTCAGTGTTGTGTCTTGTTCAGTACTCCTTCATTTTCGTTAGTAGTATAATCTTGTTCATAATTGCACAAAGGCTATACAGTTTATATTTATAAACCTTTTTGAAGACATCACTGTCAACAGCACCCTCCCATCTCCTAGTGACATAAAATAAAATTAATATTAGAAAATCAAGATTATGTGTTAATATTAATAATGAAACATTCAAGCTGGAAACTGTTGTTGGGAAAGTGTTATTGTACTCAGAACTTATCAGGGACTGAGAGCTTTGGGTCATTTTTTCATCCTGTTATTTGTCAGGTGTTTTTTGTCTGTCTCCGATGCCCAGAGGGTCCCTGACTTGAGTAACAAATGGGTTAATGTTTATGGCTTAACAAGCCTTTAAAAATCTCCAAAACATGCTTCATTGCCTGAACAGTGACAAGAGAAATGGAAAAATAGTGTGAATGCTAAGCAAAAAAAAAAATCATATATTCTTAATTTTCAGCAACTACTGTCAACCAGATACATTTCCTGAAAACTCTAATAATGGAGTAAGAACCAAGAATTCAAACCCTGCATTTAATCCTTCAAGAATCTCTTTCAACATGAGAAATGATTCGTATAAAGAGTAATTCTCTACAGTATTAAGGTAAAAAAAGTCGTCCTATTACAATATGGAATAGTGGGGATAAAAGTCTGCCGGTTCTATTAATAAAAGAATCATTAGGATGTCTAATTGAACACTATGTAGCACAGTATTTTTTTTTCTTCCGATTAAGGTCTTTGGTTTTCCCTTATGGACCCTGGATGTAAATCAAGCTGAGTAGAAATGTATTGCATGCAGGCTAT